>NC_140587.1:775914913-778318247 GCF_964204655.1 Triturus cristatus | reverse complement strand
CCACACTACCACAAAAGAGAGCAATTAGTGTTCTAATTTTTGTCTTTGTAAACCAATAAGGGTTGCCTGGACTCTTTACACAGTGTACTTCATATAAACAGGCAACTACCTACAGTTTGTAACTCACATTTGCTTGCTTTCTGTCCGATGATTTTATTTGTTTTAGGCTGCCCAGCTTGAGGTTTGTCCCTTCCATGGCCCGTCCTCTATTTACTGTATCCTTCAGAGTACTCGCTTTCTGTGAACAGACATTTAAATGTTGTGCTTATCTTGTCACATTTGTTGCACATTCAAAGATGGAGGTCAAATATCAGGCTTGATCGTCCAAGTGAGCTGCTTGTTTGCTTTTTTTCTCTGACTTCAAAGTGAGAAGATGTTTGTGACAATCATGCTGGCTTCTATGGGTGTGTTGGAGAAAGGTTGTGTGATGTTTTTTTTTATCTAGCACGCAACAACATTTAAATGGCTGTAAATGAAATGTGCAGCTATTTCAGAATATATCAGAATTAAGAAAGTACAAATTAAGCACATTTTTTAGTAATTCTGGAGTGTGATGGATATTTTAATATTATTAAAGCAATTCAGTACACTAGGTAATGACATTTCAACACGTTATTTGTGTGCTGTATACTTGTATCAGCAAAACTGTATGCCTGTGCAAATGTAATGGTTATTTTAATTAAACATGTGTTATCTGTAATGGCAGTGCGCTACCACATCATGCATACTCCACTCTACACCAATCCACTGCCATCTATTCTGCACCACTCCTCTCTACGTTTCTCTGCTCTGCCATTGCACCCTACTCTGCAAGACTCCGCGCCACTACCCTCTACACCACTGTACACTGTCACTCCACTGCACACTGTCACTCCACTGCATTCTACCGTGCACCGCTCCGCTCTACTCTGCACCACTCTACAGCCTACAGCACCCTTCCCTGCACCACTCCACCCTTCCCTGCACCACTCCACCCTTCCCTGCACCACTCCACCCTTCCCTGCACCACTCCACCCTTCCCTGCACCACTCCACCCTTCCCTGCACCACTCCACCCTTCCCTGCACCACTCCCTGCACCACTCCACCCTTCCCTGTACCACTCCACCCTTCCCTGCACCACTCCACCCTTCCCTGCACCACTCCACCCTTCCCTGCACCACTCCACCCTTCCCTGCACCACTCCACCCTTCCCTGCACCACTCCACCCTTCCCTGCACCACTCCACCCTTCTCTGCACCACTCCACCCTTCCCTGCACCACTCCACCCTTCCCTGCACCACTCCACCCTTCCCTGCACCACTCCACCCTTCCACCCTCCCCTGCACCACTCCACCCTCCCCTGCACCACTCCACCCTCCCCTGCACCTCTCCACCCTCCCCTGCACCTCTCCACCCTCCCCTGCACATCTCCACCCTCCCCTGCACCTCTCCACCCTCCCCTGCACCTCTCCACCCTCCCCTGCACCTCTCCACCCTCCCCTGCACCTCTCCACCCTCCCCTGCACCTCTCCACCCTCCCCTGCACCTCTTCACCCTACCCTGCACCTCTCCACCCTACCCTGCACCTTTCCACTCTATCCTGCACGTCTCCACTGTCCCTCTCCACTGCCCTGCACCACTCCGCTCTACCCTGCAACACTACACTCAACTTCGCACTACTGCACTCTGCCACTGAACTCTGCCATGTTACTCTGCACCACTGCACGCCACTGCACTGTACTCTGCACCACTGCACTCTACGCCACTCAACTGTACAGCACTTTAGACCACTACACTGTACTCTGCATCACTCCACTCTGCGTCCCTCTAATCTGCTCTGCACCACTCCACTCTACGTCACTAATCTGCTCTGCACCACTCCACTCTAAGTCACTCTACTCTATATCACTGCACTTTGTACCGCACTACTCCACCCAATGCCACACTACACCACCCTGCTCCACTTCACCCTGCACCATTGCACTCTACGCTATTGCAATCTACACAGTGCCACTCCACTCTGCACCAATGCACTCTATACCACTTTACTCAAAACCAATGCACTCTACGCTACTGCACTCTGACTATTTACTCTCCAGTACTTTACTCTACTTCACAACACTACACTCCATGATACTCCACTCTGATGCTCTACTCCATTAAACTCTGCTCCACTCCACGACACCACTCCACTTTGACGCTTCTCCACTCTACTCTGCTGTACGCAACGCTCTACGCCGCTCTCTATACAATGATCTACTACTTTATGCCACACCCCTCTAAGCCACTGCGCTCTGACACTCTCCTCCACTCTACTTCACTCTACGATACTCTACTCTTTAGCGCCCCACTCTGATACCACTTCCTCCATGACACTCCACAACACTCTACGCCATTCAACTCTTTACCAATCTACTCTGCGACTCTCTAAGGCACTCCATAAAACTCTACTCAACTCCCTGACAGTCCACTTAATTACCCTACCCTCCATGCCTTACTCCTTTACCCCACTAGCTTTTAGCCATGCTGAGCAGCAGCCACGCTGGTGTGCAAAGCCAGAATCTCTTGGCTAGGCGAAACCTATTGGCTTTGGGAATTGTTATCTGTATTTTACTAAGTCCTGGATAGTCCTATAAATTACGCTTGCAAAGAAAGGCCACTTCGGTCTTCAAAGGAAACTTATTTGGTTTGATATGAAGTACATACATCGTTCTGTATTTAAAAGAAAGTTTTGTTTTTCAGGGAAGTGCTAACCTGGATATCCAGAATGTTAACCAGCAAACTGCTCTTCATCTTGCTGTTGAACGCCAGCATACGCAGATTGTTAGGGTAAGGCGTTTTACATTATTAAAATAAGTTTGACCTTATCAATTGTAGTAGAAAATGCAAGAATTATTAAGAGCAAGAATGCTTATTTATTATGTTGATCACACCATGGGGATCCTTGGTGTTCTGTTTTGCCTGTATTAGTGTAAGCAGATATCCTTCTGTAAGCATCTCCGATGTTTAGCAATGGAAAACAGGATACAATACATATATCCATTGTTTTGAGAACCTTCTAAAATTGAAAATCAAAATGCCACATGAAAGTTCAAAAATTTGGCCTCCGACAAATCCTGATGCATTGTATGGATTTATGGAAGTGCTAAAAGTAAAATTAGCATAACTCTTATCTTATTGTAGAATTCATGGCAGATCGTGCATTTTAATTGTGACTATAGAGGGGTGCAAACCACTTTTACTTGAAACTTACTGCAGTGTTTTAATTTTTGCTGAGGACTTTTTAGGTTGGACAATAAAAATTTCCTATTTTTGAATTAATTGTTGTGAGTTAATTGGCAATAGCTGTTCGTTCTTTTTTTCATGCTTGCAGGAGTCTTCTAAGTATTTACTGATTTAAGTTTGTATTGTGCAGTTTTCTCCGTTTTGCTGGTTTTCAGAATGTATATCGAAATCTGATATGCCGACAGATCTAGAAAGCGCTTGTTGAGAGATGCTTCCTATCGGTCTCCTGCTACAAGCCCTATATAGTGCATGTAACTTCTCAGCAGAGGTCTTTTCCATAACATTTAGTTAATAGTCTGTTGGGTTAGCACATCTTATTCAGGTTTTTGTAGAGCAAGAACACCATTAACTAGTTGAAAAGAAGACTGCTTTTTAATCTGACATGGCCAGCATGTTTGTTTCACTCGGAGTTCCTGAATATATTAAGTGAATGGTTTATCTCTGATGTTGTTCACACCAACAGTCGAAAAGAGAACTTTTATTCTTTAAGGAACCAGAATATTGGCAGGAGTTTCAACTTTAGAGGGAGCAGAATAAATTCAGATTAGAGTTTTAATGTATTATCAGTTTGCTTTCTTCTGTGAAGTCCTGTTTTGAGGGAGTTGGAAGCGGTTGTCTCAAAATGGCAGAAAGCTTTACTCTAAGCAGTTGTAGAAAATCAAAATTATATGGAATGTCTGATTAGGTTAATCCATTAGTATTCTAAAAAATTGAAATAATAATAAGGAATAATATTCTATGTTTGCAAAAGAGGTTATAGCAGTATTTTATGTTTGCAGAAGAGGTTGTCTTTTATCGGTGCATAAGCATTATGTAAAAGATTGTACTGTGCCTTCATTGAAGACAAGACCCAATAATGTATTACAGTAACAATGGTATGAGTAGTCTTAGAACTCATAGTAGAGTAGATCAAACAATGGTGTTCCTCCTTTTATGTGGTATTTTTCGCATCGAGCATAATTACAGTATAAGATATATGAAATGCATGCTCTTTTTATGAAAGGGATATCCTTTATCAGTATTAAAAAGAGTCTGACAGTCACTTATTCTCCAAATTAATTCTAATTACCATGAAGTGTTAAACGTACAAATTACTCTCCGCTTATCGTTGAACACTTTCCCTCCCCCACTTAAAGGCAGTGCATGGTCAGTATTTGGGGAGCATTGAGAATAAAAGTGGTGAAATACTTTTGCGTTTGAGGAATTTGTCGAGTGATGTGTGTATCTGGCAAAAAGTTGCTAAGTGACCAAAATATGTGCATTTCGCATACATCTGTGGGTATATCTTCTATTGTCCCTGCAATTTAAATCTGAAAGCAGTCTCTAAATAAAATGATCTATATTTTAGCATCTCTTTTGGTCGGGTACAATCATTACCTTCCTTTGTGAAGACATATCTGAATATTTTTTAAATGTTTTTTTTGTTTTTTGTTGCAGCTTTTAGTGCGGGCTGGCGCTAAACTAGACATTCAAGACAAAGATGGAGATACTCCCCTTCATGAAGCCCTTCGACACCACACATTATCCCAGCTTCGCCAGCTACAAGACATGCAAGATGTGGGCAAGGTAGATACTGCCTGGGAGCCATCAAAGAACACCGTAAGTAGCTATGTCAGTCATTGTAGATACTTTATTTGGTGTAATGTAGAGTGTGTGCATCCATGTATTTTGCTTTGGTGGATGTTGCCTGAGTGACTTGTTTGTGCTGACAATTACAAAGTTATCCTCATCATTGCTACTTTGCATTGTTCTCTTGACATGCTAAACAAGTTGGGCTTGAGTTCTGGTAACAGTCACTCATCTTTATCTGATCATATCAACGCAGTTGCTAAATTCTAGTTATTGCCTGCTGGCACGTCTGCCAGCTATGTGTAGTTTAAAATGTGAAATATGCAAGCATCAGTAATCTGGCCCACTCAAACTATTGCCTTTAGCTGGGGTACAACAAACTGGATAATACTGAGGCGTTGCTTATGTATCTACAAACCTATCTATGGGAGCATAATATAGATAGGAATAAAATGTGTTATTTAAAAGATACGTTGATGATGTGGCCGTGTTTGCTTTCTTCTAGTTAATCATGGGACTTGGCACCCAGGGAGCAGAGAAGAAGAGTGCTGCATCTATTGCCTGCTTCCTTGCACACAACGGAGCTGACCTCACTGTTCGTAATAAGAAAGGGCAATCTCCTCTCGACCTGTGTCCTGATCCTAGTCTCTGCAAAGCATTAGCTAAATGTCATAAAGAAAAAGTCAGGTTTGTATTTTTATTAAAATATTGTCATACAGCTATCTTTTACAGAAACAACTAATGCATTGAATTTCATACATACATCTGTGTAGATATTTTGTGGACAATGTCAATCACAATCTTGAAATATAGTTAATGGGGTAGATTCACACACTTTGGAGAAAGCTAGAAATCGTCAGCTGTTATGGGGTTCTCAAAAATCCATTTAGTTAATCTTGAAATTTGGCCTTTGAAGATTTCCAGTGATATTCATTTAGACATGCATGTGAGTAATTGGGTGAAAATGTGCATTTGCACATAATTCTCTTTCCTCTGCAGAGAAAATAGTTTCTGCCTGTTGACAAACTCCCTTTCCTTACAACGAAAATAAAGGGTCTGAGTTTAGGAATGTTTTTCATTCCATTGATAACGTCTATCTTTTTTTTGCGATAGATTTTGGGGCACATGCATCAAGCATTTTACCGGTCGCAAACGGGCCGATTTGCAGAATAGGCCTGTTTGCGACCGGTACAACACGATTTCCGATCCATCAAGCCGAAAGGCATTCGCAATTAAGGAAATCTGATTTTTTTTGTGATTTCCTTAATTGCGAATGCATCATGCATTCGCAAATTGCATTTTCGCAATTTGGAATTGCAAATTACCATCAACTTCAAGTTGATGGCAATTTCTTAGAAAAATGCATTAAATGGCATTTTCTAAGTGCCATGTGGCGCACACATAGATTGTATGATTGAACTACGAATGCGTTTACCACGCATGCCGGATCCGCAAAGTCTAAACAATGAAATTCTTAATCACGAACATGCCTTTACCACGCATGCCTTTACAACGAATCATGTGTTAAGGCATTTTTGGAAAATACATATTCGTGGTGAAGAATTTAATCCCCCGATCCCTGCACCTGGCCTGAGTTCCTAAAGTACCCCTCTCTCCCCCATCCCTATTTACCTTTTCACCTCTGCCCTCCCCATATCCCTAAAAATGAACCTCTAATCCCTAAAAACGACCCTGCCCCCCGCCCTGAACCGGCCCACCCAAACCCTGAATACTAAACTAACCCCTAAAACCGACCCTGGCCCCCCCCCCAAGTCCTAAGTGCTATCACGATCCCTGCCCTGAATCCTAAAACGTCCCCTGATCCCTGAAAACTACCCCAAACCCGTCCCGCACTCAAAACATCCCAACCCACCCCAGAAAACTACCCCGACCCACACTCAGCCCACAAAACAACCCCCCAGACCACTAAAGAACCCCAACCCAGCTCAACTTTAAAATAACACTTACCTCACAACGATCTCTTCCTGCTTCCATCCGTCTGCCAGCCCTACCTCGCATATGCCTTAGCCACGCACATGCGTGGTTAAGGCATATGCGCCGTAGGGTTTGCGTAATTCAGCCTTTGTTAATAAGGCTGTTCGTTGTTCAGCCTTCGTGGTAAAGGCTGTTCCCCTCACACATATACCCCTATGGCATATGTGTGCACCACATGTGCACACATGCCAATTTCGGGGGTGCAGCAGGCTGGCCTTTTGGTCCCGTAGCACCCTTGAAATAGCATTCGCAATTTGCAAGTACCAATTTGGTACTTGCAAATTAAGAATGACTTCCCAATCATTCCGAATGAATGAAAAGGCATTACTTGATTGCGAGTTGCAATTTGCTAGTCGCTATTAAGGAATTTGTAGGAATCACAATTTTTTTTGCGATTCCTACTGCTTAAGGAATCACGATTCCTAAATAGCGATTCCCTAAAAAGCGCTATTTAGGAATTGCAATTCCATTCTTTCCATGTGGCCCTTATTTAGGTGTGCAAATAGTATGAGGAATTTTTGATTGTAAACTTACTTTTTTGCATTCAGGCTATGCTTGAGTGTGTAGATTTGTTTGCTATTCCAGTCACTGTTCCCAAAGCAGTGGTTGTTCTGGTGTGACAGCTATTTATTGGTTTATATGATGATTATTTTAAAGATGTTTCCAGAAATAAGCTTTCTCATGTTGCATATTTGATAAATGGGCATGTTATTGCACCATGCAATTTCTTGGATTTGGCGATTTTGAAGATGCTACATTCTGCTAATTCTCAACCCAAAAGGACAAGATATTTGTGTTTGCAGTTCTAAATATAGGTATTCTTTTCCATGTTCATTTCGGCCCCTTCCTCGTTGGGCCAGAATTAGGTTGAGAGAGCCAAGCTTAGTTATCAGCAAGGTGTATGGAAGGCCAAACTAGTTGGATGCAATTGTCTGCACTCCTATTCTTTATGAAGCACAGATTCTCAAGTATGTACAGTTTCAGAGAACTACTTTGACAAGGAGTTTGTCGTGATACCTGACCCAGCCTGTTAAGAATCACCAGGAAAACATTCCTGTCTTGTTCGTGAAATCAATCAGCCCTAATCACTCATTTTATAAAGATGCACTAATATATGAACCAAAGGCACTCTATCATAATGCTCAAACATAAGTACATAAGTACATTGTTATAATAATGAGCACAATACAACAAAGAGAATCAGTATTGGCAATGAATAACTGTGGGTTCATAGTCATGGGTGAAAGGAAGACAGGTGAGTGATGTGTACCTTTAAAGAATCCTGTAAACACATAACAAAGCTCATGCCTTTTGTATTTTGATACAACAACAAGGCGATGGCTGGAATACTTGAAATAATCTAAACCTTTTTACGACTGATCGGGCCCTCATTCCAGTGCACGGTGTTTTGTCCAATATATATATCTCACAAACGAGAAACGCTTGGGTCCAAAAAACAGGAGGAACTGTTACAGGGTGTGGCCTAGCCGCAAAAGGGGTATCCCTTTAAAAGGACGAAATCCCTGACCCGCCAAAGGTGGCATGCTTCATCATTGGGATTCTCCTTGTGCTGTGATGCCTAGGGCTATAACCCACCTCACTGAGAGGGAGGAGGTCAGGGATGTTTTGTATGGAGAAAGGTATACTAAATACCACAATGATGAGCTCAAGGTCAGTGGGGACAGCAGAAAAACTAGCTCCAAGTTATGTAATATCCCTTTAATTGTGCGTCCCTGGGCCAGGATTAGAAACCGAGCACTTGCGGGAGGAGCAAATACCCGCAGTTAGTTTCTGAATGCAGTCGACATGTGTCAACATAGTCACCCTCACGTAGAGGTGTTGCAGCTTTCTTCAGGACCAACTAGTGCTGCTGCTCAAGAATGTGTAACATAGATTATCAAATGTCAAAACGAATTATTAATTATGCAAAGCCATCCAGTGATCCTAAGTTTGGTGGAATCACTGGTGGTCCCTGCTAGTGTCAGGAAAGAAGCCTAACGAATGGGTAAAAGCGCTCATATATCCTTGGAAACTGTTGCGGACAACTAAATTCCAGTACATCCAGCATAACATCCTTCACAGGGCCTACCTTTACCCAGTGACACTTTATCAAATGTTTGGATACTCCTCTAATTGCGCTAGGTGTCTGCAAATAGGAGCTGACATGGTGCATATGTTCTAGAGCTGGCCAGAGGATGCAACACTGTGGGAAGCAGTTTCTGCTGCATTAACGGAGATGACTGGCTGTGCAGATGTGTGCACATCAGAGGGCTCATTGTTGGGACTATTTAAATGCCCGAAAGCTGCTAAAGCTGCAAACAGGCTCATTGATCTGGCGTTGCTAAATGCACGTAGACTCGGTGTCATGCACTGGAAAGCCCAGACATTACCAAGTAAAGCTCATTGGTGCATGGCGACACTTAAATGGGGACGGGCAGAAGCTGTGGCTTTGAGCGACAAAAAGCACGTGGGCTCAAAAATATTCCATTGTGGCAGATCGGGAAGTGTTGCTAATGGACTTACAAACCTACAGTGAGGACCTGGCTGGCTAGCACTAGTGTTCATGCTTATAAACTTATGCAACTCCTTGTGGGTCTGGGGTGTTGTGGCTCCTAGCCCTGCCTCTCTTGTCTGACTAGCCTGTACATCTTTAACCTCCATTGTTTCCTCATGTTGATGCTCGCCCCTACCCTTTTTCCTATACGTGTGATGACCCCTCTATAATTCATGCCTTGATGTTCTTGTGGGAGAACATAATGGTATTTATTGACATTGCAATGTAACACTAAGCTTCAGTGAGAACGATGTAGATCCGAGCTGCAAAGGACTTGCACTAGTGATTGTGCGTGTATTGAACAGAGTATTATTGCTGCATGTTCTCGTTTTTTCAGTTTTTCGTGCTTGTGAATGGAAAGAACCAAGACTTCCTATGAATTCTGTATGATGTAATGACAGCACTGGTTATGTGGTGAGCATTCTGTCCATGTACATATACTTTGCTGATGTGACGCATTGAATGGTGCTGTTAAATGCAAATAAAATTTGCTTTAAAAAAAATGGTAATCCGTGAATTGGATAGTGGTATTGTATGATATTCCTGTGATTAGAAGTGGAAGCAAGATAGCAAGTAATGCTATATAAAAATCCATATTATAAACTTTTCAGGAGATGCTGCATGTAATTGCTTGTGAAAGGGGTTTTATTTTTGAAGTGTCAGTCCGGAATCTTCAACTGATTTTTTTATTTTAAACCCAATGGGCATATTTGGGAACCTTTCTGTAGCATAGTTGTCACGGACCCATTAATTCTCAAGAGGGATAGTGATCTTTGGCTATTGTCACCAACCATTTGGCACCCTTTTGCCGAAGGAGATCTTTATTGTATTCTATTATAATGAAATTGCATTCATATAGTGCTTACTGCCCCTAATAAGGCATTGAAGTGCATTACAGTGAATAAAATGCTAGGAAGTGCTCAAACCACTGGTTATTGGGATACATCTTGTGCTCTCTAAGAAACTATTCTGTTGCTTCACTCCAGTTTCTTTGTGGTAGATTAATGACTTAGTTGTGATCATTGGAGGGGCTATCTGAGAAGCAAATGGTTGATGGAATTAGTCAGTTTGCAGGGATATGGTTTCAAATAAAGAATTTAAGGCAGGCATGCAATATAGAGTAGTCTATATACACGAGGCATGTAGAAGGGTAGGAGAAGATGCATTCAAAATAAATGAGGAAGGGAATAATTAAAAGTTTAAGTCAAGGTCAATTTTTCATACAGGGTTTTAGCACACTAGCAGGTAGAGATTTTTTTTGCGATGGCATGCAATCGGTTGATATAAACCTGTACAAAGAAGCAGTATTACATACAGCTCCAAAGGAATGTGGCTTTTAAGTCTTTCTAGCGATGCTTTATCTTCCAAAGGGATGGCAAATACTTGCCTTGCTGCAGAAAACAACCCCATGGCTTGTTAAGTCCCCTTTACAAGTGACTGTCAAGCAGTGCGGCATGTAAGAACATCCCAGTACCTAAAGCTATCATTTAACGATATTGAGAAAGGGTCTAAAATTGTTTGAGGCATATGATGTTACAAATCTGCCTGTGTGCAATAGAAATTATGCTTGCGTAATGTTTTTATTTCGCATTACGCTTGTTAACCAAAATTCCTAAATTACGCCATTATGCCACTTTGCATTATTATGCAACGTTCACGGTAAAAATTTACAGGAAAAACAGAATGCAGGTGGCTATTTGAGGTTTTC
Source organism: Triturus cristatus (assembly GCF_964204655.1). Classification (NCBI taxonomy): domain Eukaryota; kingdom Metazoa; phylum Chordata; class Amphibia; order Caudata; family Salamandridae; genus Triturus; species Triturus cristatus. Next base: position 778,307,156 of record NC_140587.1, on the reverse strand, counting down.
ACATTTAAATGCATCTTCCCACCAAAAAATGACGTGGATACATTTCGTGCTGCAATACAGTAAAAATTTGAATACATTTCATATAATTTTGCTGTAATTACGCCAAAGCAAATTTCGTGAATTTCACATGCCCCTATTTGTCTAGCTCTTGTACACATCGCCGCACTGTGTCCAATGCAAGAAATACTTCTATACACAGATAAGGACCCTACGGTGTATCTACTACAGCACTGTATTCAATACTGTAAAGTATTGTCCATTTATGCAAAACATGTTACACCATACATAAAGTACACAAATAAACACGCTATATAAACACCCGCCAAATCTTACTATTTAAGAAGGAAGCTGATAAACACGTTGCAGCAATGATCATTGGTAAATTCAGTGCATGTTTGTCTGACCCATTCATTATTAGATTCGGAAGAGCATTGGACGGTGCTGTCCTATGCCCCCACCTGAAGAGCACCGGGCCCCACAGAACAGACATCACGGTCTGCAGAATGGGTGTGTCTGAGGTCAATGTGACCCTCTAGTATCCATCTTACCTCACAGTGGATTACACCGGCCCTAAATATGATGATGATGATAATGATGTGTCTCATGTTCGGGGGCATTCCTCGTTCCTATTCTTGAATTCCTGACTTTTCTATTGTCATGGTACAGTTAGTTTTCTGATATTTCTTTTCAATTCTTGACGAAGGTCCAGTCCCAAAACGCGGCTAGGTGCTGTAGCCCATCATTTCTTTAATTGGTGTTAGTTTCCCAGCTAAGGTTTGATAGAGGGTAGCAGTCTTCTGTTTTCGTGTCCTCCTGAACATCTTGAAGAGCTTTGGTTATGGGCAGCAGAGAGCACTTGTCACTAAGCTTTCCTTTCATCCCACCCTAAGTGATGCGATTTACATTTTCCCAAAAAGCGACAGGCTAATACAGCAGACCTGTGTGACTGCCTTCAGCATATTATATTTGAAAGTTCCCACCCCAGCCAAGGGGGCTGCCATTCAAAAGTGTTACTTAAGTAAAATGTTCAAATTATAGTATTTACAGTAACAGAACATTTCCATTTCAGGTACCTCATTGCTCCTCCATCTGCCGAGCATTCCACCACTGTCATATGTCCTCCACTTACTTCTACTGGACTATTTCTAATGATTTTTGCCTCGTATGCAGAACAAATTAATGTCATGCTTGCATTATGGAAATCCAGCATATTATTATAGTTGCTGTGCTCTACTTCCATTTCCTTGCTTTTCTAAGCTTTTTAGAGTTTTCTTAAGCGATGTAAAAATAACCCATTCTTTAAGTCATTTTCTAGTCTGTGGACCATCCATTTTCAGTCTACGATGAATAATAATGAGTCCATCCTACTTTAGATGGGTTAAAGCTCTACAGTTCTTTTCAAACTCCACAGATGAGGGTGTGAATAACCTCCAGAATGCAGCACGGTATTTGCTTACCATAAACATTTTGTGTTGGTTTCTCTACGCATTGTATAAATGACATGGTAAATAAGTAATGTTAACAAAGGCACAGTGATAATACTCTGAGTTACTCATCGGTAGCAAGAATTCCAAACAGTACTAGGGACTTTAAAGTCTGTCAAAGCTGTCCCATAAAACTGAATGTGTCACTCTTTCTGCATAGCTTTAACTACTGATAGAAGGAATGAGCAGCTTGGCTTGAATGTTGATGCATACTCGGTATTGCACGCCTGCTCATTTAAAACATGTTTACATTAATATTTCGTAGGAGTTAAGTAAAAAAAAAATACTTTCTATGATCCATATGTAGGATTTGTTTCTCATGAATTAATAATTAAATATTTTTTCTCTTAGTGGCATGGTGGGTTCTCACAGTCCTTCGCTGACCAGTGACTCGGAAACTCTGGAAGAATGTATGGTGTGTTCTGATATGAAAAGAGATACTCTTTTTGGCCCATGTGGACATATTGCTACGTGTTCTTTGTGTTCTCCAAGAGTCAAGAAATGTCTTTTGTGCAAAGAACAAGTTCAGTCAAGAACAAAGGTATTTTCTTCCCTCTTTATGTACAAGATAATAGTATATTGTTGCAAAAGGTGCACGTTTGTGTGACAAAGTAAAGCAATGTTTTAGCAAATTTCCGGCTGCCACATAAAAGTGCTATAAGTGGGTCCAGCAATTGCTTACATTAAGCAGTCTTCATTTATTGGGACAGTGTGTTCTAAGGAATGCTTTTTTAAATACATTTGTTATTTGTTTTCTTCATGCACTGCTGGAAAATCCACATTTGCTATATAATTGTGCTTTTGCAGGGTTGTATCAGAAAATGTCATCTTTGCTAAGTTTGTGTGTGCTACTTCGGATTATGACGCATTTTGGCTGCATTAGCTGTTGTATGAAAAAGATGTTTTGTTGTCTGCTTCAGAAAAAATATTTAAAAGACATATTTGGCTTGAATCTGTGAGTACGGTTAAGAGATTGCTTGTCGTAAACTGCAGCAGTATTTTCATGTCTAGATCTGCAATACAGCGATACCAACAGAGGGATGTGGGGAATGTATGGTGCCGGGGATAATATCCTTAATGTCATTAGAAATCTGAACTTCAATTCAGTGTCACCCGAGTCTAAGGTGCATCGATAATCATCACAGTCAAAACAAAGTGACAACAAATATTTGATCAAACAAAGATGCACTGTGCTGGAACCCAGAGTCAGTGTGTTTTATTGTACTGGGAAATCAGAGTTCTGTAATCTGAGATATGGTGGATGGAAGTTCCAAATCTTGGTAGCCACATTGGGGAGTATAGTCTCAAGTAATTTATTCCGTGCAAGCTGCGTGAACCTCAAGGTTCAAACACAGGAAATGTTATGCTGTATATGATTTCAGAGATTCTACAAATAGCTGAGCTTTTTCCTACCACAAACATACAAACAGTGTTGAATGTAGTTGAAGTATTATTGGTCTGAAATGGCCAACCCATCAGATCATTCAAATATCAGGCTGCATTACAGAGTCTTATGGTATGATGAGACATTACCAGAAATTAGCGGTCTCCTTATTGTTAATAAGTAGTGGACCCAATCTGTATAGTATTAAACGGGAATGAAACTGTTCAGCTACATGAATCAGTTGTACGTTTATATACTGTACTTAGTGTGCCACATAGCTGGGTCACTAAAGTTCAATTTTTTTAGATTTTTCATTTTTGATCTTGACAAGTAAGAGTGTCTGTTATAGCACTCATCTACGATGTTTATTGGTTGTTAACAATACCTTACAGCAATTTCTATACATTGTCATTTTTTCATCTTTGAGTCCTGTTGGATTGAGGAAGAGTGGAATATTTCTAATAGAAGTTGAATTAAAGACAGGGAGGAGTCCAGATTAGCTTCCCTTTGAGTTGTTTTTGCGCATTAAACATCAAAGCGGGTTGTGTAGAGAATTGTATTTTCATAAACTTTTGAGGGTTCTTTCTGTTTGAGAGATGAAAGGCTTTCGAAAACAAATCTTTGTTTTGTTCACGGTACAATTGGAGGTTTCATTGGTTCGACAAATGTAGAATTGGAATCGTACTGAATAAGGGGAAGACTATTGCTCTGACTAGGCACCCACTACAATATGTGCACACTAAGACTCAAGCACTCTATGAAGTCTGGCAGGACTTCTATATAGACGGGAACAATCCGCTTCCACAGTTGGTGTCCCATTCTGACAACACAATTTTCCTGCAAAAATGGTCTAAGTTTCTGGCTGAATGCACACCAAATGATCAAATAGATTGTCGCAGTGCACATCTGTATGAATATTTAATTGAACAACAAGCAACAATGACCCCGAAATTCTCTGAGCTAACCAAGTATTTTAAACCAAGGATTGTGGGGTAGAAAACTGCAACATAATTGACCTTAGAAGAAGCAGTTAAAGATGCCCCGAAAATCTTGGAGCCAGAATTGCAGTGCTTTGAAGTGGATGATTCCTTTAAAGATGCCAAGTGCAGATGTACACCAAAGGTTTTCTGCCTTTCAGAGAACCCCAGGAAAGGTACCACTCCACAGAGACTATCACATATTGAACTCTAAAAAGAAAAGTCTCAGTTGAATGAGGAAGGTGTGGTACCTGTACGTTCCCCTGCATGGAAAACTGATGCGTACCCCAGCCTTGAGTGCCCGACTGCATGTGAAACTGGTGTCCTGACTTTCTGTTCGGCCCTGACGTCAACCTAGTCTAGCATGTGTGCAGAGACCCAGACCTGTACCTGGTAATGAGAGTTCCAAACCCACTTCTGTGACCTGGAGGGGAACATGAGGGAGACCCTCAAACCGTTCAATGGACTGCTGTCCATGCCTTGGGTGTATCACATAAAGTGGTGGCAATATAACGTGTTTTGTGAATCAGTAGTTTCAGTTCCTGATCCTTTTCTCTTTGTCAAGGTGTGGCTTCTTTCGTGTGAAGTTACACTGTTGTAAAACCAAAACTTTGCACTGGATTTCCATGTGCGATTCTAGCACATGAACGGTAGTACTACGTTATCAGTCTTTTTTTACTAGGTTTAGTAACATTTGTTTTGGATGCCCCTTGTTCAACCCTGCACATGATGAGGATGGACATAGCTTCCCCAGACAGTTAAAGCGTATTGAAGCATTACTGCGGCTGGTTGGTGCAAATACAGACACTGAAATTCGGAGGATGGAGACAGGGAAACCTTTACAAATTGAATGAGTGCCTCTTTAGCAAACTGAAGTGAATTAGTTCATCCTGAGTACTGTCATTTGTTAGATGGCGGAGGTGAGGCTGCAATTTCTATTCAGGTTGAGGAAGTTTCTAGGTGAGGTTCTGCCATTTTGTCTGTGCCAGATTGTTGTTTCTGGAGCTTTGATGACCACTAGGTGCAGAGATCACACACTCAATTGTACCTTTGTTTTGGGCACTCCTTCTTCGAGCCACCCTCTTTGCTATCTTCTGTGAGAGCCATCTTCTTTCACAAAGGCTGTCTGAGGAATACTCAGAAAAGAGCATTTGAAAAAGAACCACCCAAAACCAGTTCTGAAGTCTGTCTGTAACACATGTATAAAAGTGAGGGTCTGACTACTGCCTAGAATCCTGTCTGCTGAGAGAGGGAAGGAGAATATCTGGCCCTGTAGGGGAAAAGATTGTTCAGAAGGAAAAGCCTGTCGTGTTCCAGGTGTTGGTAACACCATGGGAAAGCAGATTTCCCTAGAGAGCGAAGCCACCTGTTCTGCGAGGGGGGGAGGGGGGGGGGTCCACCTGATATTGCTTGCAGTTCTTGAGTGACCTTCACCAAGACTTTGCAGTTAAAAGCATCACCATTACATCTGTCTGCCCACAGTGGGACTGACGCGGCCAACACCAGAGAAAGAGAGCTGCTTTGCTGTTGACATGCTGGAACTCAGTACAGTCTGTAATACAGGAACTGAAGAAGACACATCACCGCTGATGATTAGGCCGGAAGGCCGCAGTTGCTACCTAGGCACCCTCAGCAGTTGGCCCAGAGGACCACAGCTGCTTAAGACGTCATGCCAATTCCTTCCAGCGATTCCTGTTTCAAAGAGAGTGAATGTCTGTTATGAGAACTGTGGAACTAAGTTGCACATCTAATCAGGGTAGTAAATAGAACTGATTTGCACCTGTGCCTAATTAATGCCTATAACTCCATTGCATCATCCTGAAGGTTGTAGACATTGGAGATCTATTAAAACAGGGAGAGGGCATCAAGAGGAGGAAGTCACGTAAGGGTCACTACCGCTCGAAGTCAAGGCCATGGGCACATTGCTGCTCTCGTGGGGCAGTCCCACAAAGAGGTCATCATCGTATGCCATCTTTTTGCGCAAGTCTATATCCCCCAAAAGTCCCAGTCTCATCGCTCTCCACCTGAGAAGGTGTGAGGGTGTCATGGTGCTCTGCAACCTCACTCTGTCTGCTACTGAGGAGCCGATTTAGCTGCGGATTCCAATGGACCCCAAATTTCTGCCTCTGTTGGCGATGCCACAACATATTAATGCATTTAAAAAGGCCATGCTCCGCAACTTCAGCACCCTAGTGGCTTCCTCTGGTGCCCCTTGGCACCCAATATATCCAGGGAGTCCTCAAATTGGGTTACCACCGGCAGGCCTGCCCTCTGCACTGTCTGTCTCCTGAACCTACTTAGGGTTCAGCTCTGACTCCAGAGATGACTCCTTGCCTAGCACCACAGTCCATGCTGTGTCCTGCCACATTAATGATGGCGCTGTTGCCTCTGATGCCAAAGGAGGACATCAATCCCTTAGTTCTATCTGACTTAAATCCATTGTGACCTCAACTGCGCTTGAGCTTAGTTCGTACTCTCCCAGCCCCTTTACATTTTGACTGATACAGCCGTCCAGTGCTCCAACAACTGTTAAGATAGAACACTGACCAGGGCCAACCAGCTTTTATTGATGATGTTGTGAACCAATTCTCCTCGCAGTATGATACATTATTATATGGCCCTTCACCTTCAAGAGACCAATGGACCAGACACTTCCCTTGACAAGGTGACTGGTCTCTCTGCATTCCACCCCCAGCCCCCAGGGTCAAGACTGATTTGCATATAGCTGTGTCTGAGCTGGGGTGATGAAGTGAGCTAAAGAACGCTGATGGATTCAACCCAGATCTGTGACTGAGGGTGAGTGTCTGAAAAGTTTCAGCCCTCCGTCCATCATCTCCTTGTGTTTGTTTTGCTAGCAGGTCATGGGCATTAGTCAGGGCTCAAAGGATCCCTTCTAGACTATTATGTTCATTCAATGAGGTAAAAGGCGCTTCCTATTCACTCAACGAAGTAAAAGGCGCTTACTATCTCCACAATCGTTCAATTAGGTAACCTATGGTATAAGAAATAAAAATAAACATGCATAATGCCCATTCAAAATGTAAAAGTAAAAACATGCTTTCATAACTAATATTGAAAAGCTTATATAAAACTTTTGTGACACAGCAATTCAACAAGCACACGTGATATTCGTGATGAATCAGAGGGTACATTCACTCACTCAACCTTCATACCCTACTGTAGGTTTATTTAGCCTTCATGGTCTGGCGGGAGGTTGGCATCTCCTGTAGTCTCACACTTGGGTTGAAAGAATACTAGATGTATTATGAGAACCAAACTCAAGATATCCTGGAATAATAAATATTAAATGTGCAGAAATAGTGGGTATTTTACCTACATCAGTCTCCACCGCAAACTGTAATGGTCTGGCAAGCACCTCATGAATTTTATCCTGGCGTCTGTGTTATAAAGGGCGTGGACATGAGGGTTGCATCAAAACGCTGGCACATAGTTGCATCGCTCCATCTGATCAAGCTGCACACCTATCACATTTCTCATAAGCCTCACGTGTAGAGGGAAGTGACTAAGGGTCTGATTACGAGTTTGGTAGTATGAGAGCGGGCCGCAATGCCAACGTCCCGCTCCTCCACTGCCAAACTCGGCCGCCCGCCAGATTAGGAGTTTTCTCCTGGTCTGGCGGGTAGTGCTTTGACAGTCCCACGGTGGTGCCGTGCGAAGGCGCATATGTTAGCCTTAGCAAGGCATTGCTGTGGGACGGCCAAAGCAAGTTCCTTCACGGCATGGGCGTCTTTGGTCCAGTCAGGCTCGTTTGCAAAACCTGTAGCTCAACCCTGGGTAGCTGTGTCTTTGAGCAGCAAGTCTTAAACGAAGGAACTAGTGTAAAGCATCTAGAAGCACCAAACAGATAAATAAGAAAGTCACACAACTCGAAAGAAATTCAACACCAATATATAAAAATAGATATTTTTCTGACTTTTTAGAGACCAATATGAGTAAAAATCCACCTTAGGGTTCAAGAGATGTAGACTCTTAAAGAAAACAAAAATCTCAGTTCTTTTAGTCACAACAGCAAACAAACACTGGTAACTGTAAAGTTTCAAAGCTTTTGAAAAGTTTGGATGAGTTGTTTGACTACTCCGGCCGACTAGGACGACCCAGTCCGGCAGGGAGAAAGTCAGGGGGGCCACTAAGGAGTATTGGGACAATTACCTTTTCACAAAATCATTCTCCAGTCCATTTCTGAGCTTTACATCTCGACCGCCATAGACTTTAATAGATTGGTCTTGATGCTGAACATGCAGGAGATGGAGGATGCGCAAGAAGGCTCTGAGTGCTGAGCGGTTGACGGGGGTGTCCTTGTGGTTAATCCTCGGTCCACGGGTCAAGTGGGCGACTTTGGCCACAGAGGTCGGGGTCCCTCTCTAAGCCAGTTGAAGGCCAGCTGCTGCTTTGCTTATGGTTTCCGGTTACAGTGAGTCCAGCGTTATCCTTTGGTGGAGGCTGTTGTCTATGAGTGACCAATCTGAACTCAGGCAACACCACTGGGTCTGGCCGACTCGGGTGCAACGTTTGGCAGCCGAGGATCGGTGTTTTGGAGTGCCCAGCGGCGATTAAGTGACTACTGACTTGCTGTTTTGGGATACTTCATCTTTGATGGCCCTGGTACTGGTTGTAGGTGGCCAGCCGACTGACCTTTGGAGTCACTTCTTGGTCTGGGCCTTGGGAGCGACTTTTCCTCAAGCCAGAAGCCACAGGCACAGTCTAGTCCAAGGTGCGGCAGGTGCAATCCAGCAGACTGTGCAGCCTTTCTTTGCCTGGTCCAAGGATCAGCAGGGTGGTGCTTCAGTCTTTTCTCCAGTTCTGTAGTGATTTGAGGTTCAGGATGCCAGGGGTGCCATATTTATGACCAGAAAGTGCCCTGGGGGCATGATGTGGTCACTAGCCAATGGGTAACCTGGAACTCTCCCGTCATATGACAACTTCTGGCTATGTGTGGCACTATGCTGCCCACTCCCAAGATGTCTAAACCCTTCCTTGGATGTTAGGTGCTTAGTAGCCCACACTAGTGATGTGGCTATCTATGGACTACACTCCCACGAGAAAACCGGTTTGGGCACTGGTCTCTCCTCTCTGTTCCCGGCGCCAGCCTGTCTACCAGAACAAAGGGGCGCAACCCCTCAGGAGTGTGATCGCCAATTGTCCACCAAAGGTAACTTCGCTTTTGAAGTTCGCCTTTTGTGCCGAAACCCTGAATGGCTTCCTGCGAGTTGGAGATACCTCCCTCAGTAGCAGGCCATCATTTTTCCTAAACCTGGGAGTCATTCACACAACTCTCCAGGAGGGCAGAAATCTGTCTGGTGGTCAGCAACCACATTAGACCTCTGGACAAACTGGGCTACATAGTGGCTCAAGGCAAGTAGCTTTGCGGGGGTCGTTTTGCTGGAGGTGGTGGGGAGGCACCGGGAACAAGGGCGCGCGTGTGTTTGAATCTGATAGACTACTAGCCGCAGATTCCTTAACGTAGAATTATCCCCAGGCGTGAGACTGGACCCGAAAACTTTCTTGCCCAGCATCTCTGCGCGCCGGGTGGCGGTACCACGCGACTCCGCCCCATCGTCATCCGCGGGAGTGACGTCAGCGAGGTCACATAAGCCCCACCCCGGCGCCCTGATGTCAGTTTTCTTCTTTTCCGCGTGCAACGCGGACCTGGATCGTGTTCCTGGCCTGTTTCAGGCCTTCTTTTTACGCTTAGCGTTTTCTTGGGTACAGTGTGCGAATGCCTTCGGGTTTCAAGACGTGCTCGTCTTGTGCACGCCAGATGTCGGCAACGGATCCTCACCCCATCTGTATGTGGTGTTTGGGGGAGCACCACGACTCAACGGATTGTGAGGCGTGTCAGCAAATGAAGCCGAAGTCCCGGCAGGAGCGCCAGATGAAACTCCTTTCGGCATGCATGTCCAGGTCGCCATCGTCGCCATGTCCGTCCCCCGTGGACGGCTTCAAGACCCGCCGCTTCCGTCTCCGACATGCGTCCGTCTCCCAGGCCTCAAGAGGGTCGCTCACCTGTTGGTAAGTGTTGCAGTTTGTCCCCGAGGCCTGGTCCCCGGCCTGTTGGGGGGGTGTGGGTTCTCCGTGGGTGGTGCGGCCCAGCGCGTCGCCACCCTATTCGCTGTTCCCCATTCGCCGTTCCCCAGCGTGAGGGCGTCCAAATGGAGGCCTATGCAGCGGCCTTGCAGGCCTCTTTGGCTCTTCCTTCTTCTCCTTCTCTTCCTGGGATGTCTGCGGATCCCTTGCCGTGTGCGGGGATTCCTGTGGCGTCACCGGCAGCTCCGGCAGGTTCGGATCCAGGTTCGGAGGATGTGGTGCCGTCTGGGTGCGGCCCTTCGGGGTTCCCTCCTTCGGACCATGGCGCCTCTGCCTCACCGCAACCCCCCGTGGTGGTCCCTGTGGTGTCGCGGGAGGTTGCCGGGGCTCAGGCGTGTCATCGAGCCCCCCTCGGTTCTCTGGGCAGGCGGCGGCCTTGTCCGAGGCCGCTCTGGCGCCGCAGCTGCTGGCCCTGGCAGCGCCACAAGGGCCGGCTAGGGGTCGGGGTGTGTCTCCCAGCCCCCCTTTTCCCTCCATGCAGGCGGCTGCCTCGGCGGAGGTAGAGTCGATGCCTTTTCGACGCCGTTCCTTAGCCGCCCCCGCTCCGACCCAGCCCCGGTCTCCCACGCGTTTTGACGGAGGTCATTCCGGCGTCCCCTTCGGTGCCGGTTGAGGTTGACCTGACGCCGGTGGCGGACTCTACGGCGCCGGTTCGACGTCTGGTCGTTGATTCGTCTTTGGACGCCCCAGGTTCTCCAGAGGTTCGGCAGCTGTTTGTTTCATCTTCTCCGGAGACGGGTCGCTGCGTAGTGGCTTTTTCCCTGGCATCTTCCAAGGACGGCTCTTCGCCGTCGCCGCGCCCGCAGTCTTCGCCGGAGGCGCCTCAGGTTCCCCATTCATCGGTCCACCCTCCCCCGTTTCGAGCTTGGCCTTTCCTTCCTCCGGTTGGGCTGGGGGACGGCCGCCTTAGCTTGCAGCCGTCGCCCACGGAGGAGCTGCTTTCCCCGCCGCGGGGCCCTATGGATGTGAGTGCTGCCTTTGCTCTGGCTGTTTCCATGGCTGCGGGCATCTATCGCATGGATGATCCAGCTGCCCATTTCCCCATTGATCATCTGCTGGAGGTTCTTCACCAGGGCTCTGGTGGGCGGGAGCTGCTTCTTCCCTTCGAGGCTGCGCTCCACACTTCTCTTTTGGGTGCCTGGGGGCGTCCTGCCACTGGGGAACCAGTGCCCCAGCCTCTTCTGCACCGCCACCGTCCTGCTCCGCATGATCCTGTCAGTCTTTCCCTCCACCCTTCTACCAGGGGCCCTCTTTTACAGACTGCCTATCCCTCCTTGCCATCGGTGTTGTCTCCACCCGTCGCGGGAGGCCTGTTGGTTGGATTCCTGGGGGTGCAACATCTTCGCCTCCTCCAATGCTGCTTTGCAGGCCCTTAACACTCTTTGTGTATTAGCCAGAGCCACCTCTTGCTTATGGGACTCGGCGGAGTCCCTTATGTCTTCTGCTTCTCAGGAGGGTGCCTGCGTTGATCCACTTTTCTTCTACAGTCAAACAGTACAAATATTTGTCAGCATTGGCATCCTCTGTAGTTTTATATGTCTATCGGCTCAGCCTTGCTGACGGGAGCCACACCCATTTTTGTTCCTAGTGCGTTGATCTGCGGCACCATGTGTTGGATGGCCGAGAGCTCGGCTCTGGACGTTTCGGAGGTGCTTGGTCGTACCATGGCTACTTCGGTGGCCCTTCGTCGCCATGCCTGGCTACGGGATAGTGTTTTCCCCGAGAACGTTAGAGAACGGCTGGTTGATCTCCCCTTTGATGGCGCTCTGTTGTTCCACGCCCCTGCAGATTCTGCCATTGAGAGGTTTCTTGCGGGGCTTCGTCCTCCTCCCCCCTCAGTAACCTGACTGTCAGTCTGTGTTTTGGCAGGTTTTCCTGGGGCCCTGTAACGGATAACCCAGGTTGTGTGTTCTGTCTGGTTGATGTGCCTTGGGGGTCCTTTTGTGGAGCCCTTAGTGCTGTTGGCCCTTTTGTTGTCTTGTGGTTTTGGGCTGTTGGTAAGCCTGGTTGGCCCTGAGATTAGGCCTCCTGTCTCTTTTTTATTAGCTGCTTTATAAGCCGTGTGCGGATATTTTCTGCAGGTCTTTGTTTTGTCCTCTGTTGCGGAATATTTTTCCTTAGAGGTGTTCCCATGGTTCTTGGGACGTAACCTACCCTATGTGGGGTGTTTGTAGCTATTACATAGCTCTGTCATGTGCTGGGGAGGTGTGGTCACCCTTTCGGGTTCCTTGCTCTCCGTGGCATCACAGTATGTCGCAGGTGCGATCTTCTTGCCATTTGTCTTGGTGCGGCTTACACTAGGTCCGTCCTTCTCCTTGTCGCCATGCCGCTTGGCCGGTCTGGCCTGCTGTCTGCGGCCTCGCATTGTGGCGGTTCCGGACTTTTATCCTGTGTTTTGGCTGGGTCCTCTGCCGGCTGCTCCAGAGAGTTTGGTTTTCCTTGGGCTCTGTGTTCTGATGGCAGGCTTGGGCCGTCCTCCGTCTCCCTCTTATTTTCTGCCGGTTCCTCCACTTCTTCGTGGTCAGTGTGTGTGTGCTCTGGCCCGGCCCCTCCCTTGGGGTGTGTCCTGGTCCTCCGTGGTGTTGCCTGTTGCTGGCGACGCTAACCCGTGCAGGGCTGCTTGTTCTACTCCACCGTGGTGCTCTTGCTGGGTTTCCTTGCGCCCCTGCCTCTGGTTCCGTTGGGGCTTTGTGCAACGGTGCTTTTCTTCCGCCTGTGCTGTTGGCGGTGGCGCCGTTCTGGCCTTGTCCGCTGCTTGCGGCCACAGTGTTTTCCGCTCTTTTCTATCTCTGTGCATGTTTCTTCCAGTGGGCCCAGCCTCTGGCTCTGCCTCTTCTCACTGGTTCGATGTGACCCTTGCGTTCCTTGAGGTTTTTGGGCGCTGTCTGCCCCTGCGGGGTGTTAGACGCTCTATCGTGGTTGGGCTAGGATCTCCTGCCCTTTTTCCTTCTTGTTCTTGTGCCATGTCACCTACTGGGGCCCCGGTCTCTCCAGGTGGGGAGGCTCTCTCGCAGGCCCTCCTCCCTTCTGGGTATGGCTAGGGTATCTATTCTACATTAAGGAATCTGCGGCTAGTAGTCCCTATCAGATGTACAAGTTACTTACCTTCGGTATCGGTGTATCTGGTAGAGACGATTCTAGCCGCAGATTCCTTCACAACCCGCCCTTCCTCCCTGTACTGAAAGGACCCTCTGCTTGGGTTTCTGCAGTCGCTTCCCTCTGGGTGGCTAGTCTTCTGTGGGTGTCCTCTTCGTTTTCTTCCAGTCAGGCTTCCTCCAGCTGGTTTCTCCCCAGCGTGAGGGCCTCCTTTCGCTCTTCCCTCTGTTGTTAGTGTTTCTGAGCCCCACTCGGTCTTCTTCGTTGGGGGTTGTTTTACCTGTCCGTTCACCTCCTACTCCTTACGGAGATTATGGCCCTCCTTGGCAATGTAGTCTGCGGATGGATTACCTGTCCTTTGCCCTCCTACTCCTTTCAGGAGGTATGGCCATCCTTGGAAGTGTTCTCTAGGGATGGATTGCTGCTGTCCTTCTGTTCCGGGCTTGGGCTTCCCTTTGTGGTTGCCGATCCTCTCTCTCTCTCTTCTGTCACGGCGCTTTCCCTTGCTTGTGCCTCCGGGATGGCTCTCGCTTTGGCTTGCTAGGTGGTTCCATGGAGTGGTGCTTTGTGCTTTTCTTGCTCTGGCTTCGCTGCTCTGGCCTTCTGGTGCTTTACTGCCGGCTGGTGCTTTCGCCTTGGCTTGCACAGTTGTTCCTCAGGATGGTACTCTGCTCTTTTCCTGTTGTGGCCTGCTGTTGTCGCCTTCTGGTGCCTTGGTGTCACCTGGTGCTGTTCATCGCCTTTTGTTTCTCTCTCTTTTGTCTCTCTGGTTTTTTCGCACACTGTTCCCATGCTCTCCTCAGTTTTGTTGTGCTGGCTCCGCGTTGTGGCGCGGAAAAAGTACTCCGAATCAAACTGACATCAGCTCGCTGGGGTGGGGCTTATGTGACCTCGCTGACGTCACGCCCACGGTTGATGTCGGGGCGGACTCGCGTGGTACCGCCCCCTGGTGCGCAGAGATGCTGGGCAAGAAAGTTTTCCGGGTCCAGTCTCACGCCTGGGGATAATTCTACGTTAAGGAATCTGCGGCTAGAATCGTCTCTACCAGATACACCGTTACCGAAGGTAAGTAACTTGTACATTTGCACCGCGTCGGATTTCCTCACGTTTACCCTCCCTCACTGCCCGAGTGGTTTTGGTGACGGTAGCACGTACGGAAGTACTAGAAAACCCAACAGTTATCCCTGGTTGTTTATTTCTTTTCTTTCCCTTACTTACGGATCGAGGGAGTTACTGGTTACATCCAGACGCCACGAGGACCAAAGCCCTGGAGTGAAGAGCTATAGGGACCGTGGACCACTCTGTGTTGAGAATTACACCAGTGATTGCGGGACTTTCTTTTTGTTGCATATTTACTTTACCCTGGAGAAGGGGAAATATCCCTGTTAATAAACCTCCTGGCGTTTCCCCTGGTCCCTTCTGTGTAACCACTATAGTGACATTAAATTCGACTTGGGCATCAAGTCGGGTTTAATACCACAATGTAATTTGATACCGTAAGGTGCCCATTTAAGTAGTCCCATTCACAAGTTGGCCAGGTTGAGGGGTCAGCTGATAACTCTTTGATATCAGCATTTAATAACCAGGTTTGAAATTGTGTTCTTGATAATGCCTTCCTGTGAAAGCCACATACAAGTGTAATTCTTCTTTCAGAGGTTTCTGTTCAGGTGATTTGCAAGGCAACTACATTTATCTCACAGCATAAAGTTGCCACTTATTTCAGTTTTTTGTTTGGATCCTAAGCAGATCTATTTTGACTTTCTCCTTTTGGGCTTTGTGGTTTCACACAGCCAATTAATGAACATTGCTCTTATTTAGCTCTTGTGCTAAATATAGCTTAAAAGAAACTTTCTGAATCTTTACTTCAGTGATTTAACATTCACCCTCTCATAAATTGAGGATACTCTCATGCTTGCTTGTTTTACCTCTGGCACAGATTAATCCATGAACAACATTATTTAAACGTTATGTACCTACATCAACTCTGAGAGCATTTGCTTTTCAGTAGTGTCAGTTAAATTTAAGTAAGTGGTTTGGTTCCCATATAAGGCTGGGTGTTGCAGTGAAAAAGTCAAACAGTTAGTTTTAGAACATGGACCCATGGAAATAAGAAGCCACTTGGTTAGAGCAAGCGGGTCTCTGACATAGTGAACACTCTAGTGCTTGACATATTTCTTGGTGCCAGACTAGTCTCTAACTAGAAGAGTAGAACATGTCCCTGGGAAAGATTTGGTTTGTTTAAAAAGTCCACAATTTACCCAATCCTCAAAAAGATAGTGTTTTGTTATGCAGTTGTGGGCAAGAGGCCTATGTGGAGTTCTATTTATTGCCCCTTTGGGAGCAGTGTGATGTGAGGTTCTTTTTTGTTGAAACCCTTTTTGAATGGCTAATGTTGCCAGCATTGCCTCCTGGGGAAGGCGTTTTCCCATTTGGTAACTACAGTATCATTCACCTAGTGCGGTAAGCCCTTCTGCTTCTGCTTTAGTTGGGTGTGGGAGGTAGAGAATCAAGTGCCATTGCCAAAAGAGAGCATGTATGGGGAAGACTAGGGAATTCACTGAGCAGTGCCCCGTGGAAGAGAAGTCTTGTGAAGAGATGGGCTATCTCTCAGAACATTTAACACTCGATAGAGTATGACTCTTTGCTACCTAGAATAACAGTGTGAGGGCAGTATATACCTCTGCAATAGAGAGCATGAGCCACAGTCTGCACTGGAATGGAAGCTGCACTAGTAAGTCAAAACTGATGATTTGTAAGCAAGAAATGAAGATTCCATGCTGTTGCCTCCTCTTTTTGTGTCACTGTTGAAGAGCATGTTCTGATCAACAGAAGACTGATGATGCTTTCAGTTTGGGAGGGGATGTTTCCTTTTTGTTTACTTTAAGCTACTGAGATGGACAGTAAAAAATGTTAGTGCATCTCTTTGATCCTCTGTCATGTATTTAGATGGATGACAAATATAGATTTACTGCACAATTTATTGTATATATATTGCTTTTAAAAGCAAAACGGCTAGAGAAAGATAGCACTCTGTAGACCATTTTACATGCAGTTTCATAAAAGTTTAATCCTGTTTAATATTTTCGCCTCACTGGGGTAAATGCTTCAGAAAACATAGTAAAGCGAGTATGGAGTTTAACCCTTAAGATAGTTGTGTATTAGACTAATCATTCACCAAATGAAATGTAAACATTCTCTTTGCATAAAATAAGCAGGCATAATTAAGGATTCATTTTGCTAATATGTTTTACTTTTATCTAGATTGAAGAATGTGTGGTATGTTCAGATAAGAAAGCAGCAGTGCTGTTCCAGCCCTGTGGCCATATATGTGCATGTGAAAGTAAGTAATCGACAAAGAAGTGTACTTAATTTACATATTTTAAAAGATTTAATTGGCGCTACTCTTTACAGTTTTGAAGTTAGCTAGTTGGTAACATTAGTGCTTATAAAGTTGTTGCAATAACCCAGAATACCACTAACGATGTCCAGGTCTCTTTAGTGTTGGTCATTGAAACCCTTACGATGAAAGATAGTCAAATTTTTGAGGATCATAATTGCTCTGTTTGGAAATTGAGCCATGGTGTGGTTTGTTGGTTTGCAGTGCTCATCCTCATTGCAAAACATATCTGATAGAGACGTCTAGCCGTAGATTCCTTAACTTAGAATATCCCCAGCCGTCAGACTGGATCCGGGAAACTTTTCCTGCAGCAGCACCTCTGCGCGCCGGGGGGCGGCGCCGTCCGGCTCTGCCCTGACGTTGTCCACGGACATGACGTCAGTGGAGCTATATATGCCCGTCCCAGCGCGCGGACGTCCGTTTTCTTCTTTTCCGTGTTCAGACGTGGATCCTGGCTAACCAGCAGTTCCTTGGCCTGTTTTTTGGGCCCTGACACCGTGTGTGTAACAGTGTGCAATGCCTTCCAGCTTTAAGGCTTGTGAAGCCTGTGCACATCAGATGTCGGGCACTGACCCGCACCTCATATGTATGTGGTGCCTTGGCGTGCACCACGACCTCAAGGACTCCTTGAGGGAGCGGCGTATGAAATTGCTGGCCACACGGCTGTCCAGTCCAGCTCCCTCCTGTCACCCCTCATCTTCTCGGGATCGGGCTCGTTCCTGAGGTCGCTCCCGCGACCGCCGTGTGACTCCAGGTAAGCGTAAGCGGTCTTCCACCTGTGCCGCTACCGGCGATTCCTCTCGTAGTGAGCCGGTTAAAGGCGTACGGCGTCCTCTGTATCCACCCTTTCCGGGTGTTGGGGCAACACGTGCCCAAATGGAGGCCTAGTCTAAGGCACTCCAGGCTTGTTTTCAGTAGCCCCCTCTGCCTGGTGTGTCTTTGGGCCCCACAAAGGTAGCTGGCACTGAGACCGGGTCATCGTCTGCGGGCATTTCCCTGGCGCCGGCTGTGTGCGTCTACTCCGATTCCGGAGCCGACGCGACGCCCACAAGCCAGGGCCCAGAGCGGGGCCCTTCCCGTCGTTCAGCGCATAGCCCTGTAGGACTCCCTGCACCGAGGTCGGAGGCAGTGCCGGCCTCTGCGCTGACGACGCGTGAGGCTTGGCGCCGGTGATGCCGAACTCTGCGCCGGGTACTGCCACAGGCTCGGCGCCTTATACTCTCTTTAGGGAGGTTGTCGGCGTCCTGACGACTCCACAACGGCGCCGTTCCACGTCAGTTCCGGCATAGAGCCGGCTTCCCTTGGTGGATGATCCCCCTCGACTCCTCTGACGGCTGTACATCTCCCCCGCGGCGTCCGTTCGCGCCGGTGCTCTCATCTACGCCTCCTCTGGTGGATCCTGGGGCTTCTCTGGACTCCCCTGATCAAGGGGCCAGGATGCAAGCCCCTTGTATAGCCTGGCCTTCCGGTCAGTCTCCGCCTTCGCCACTCCTCATATCCAGTGATAGACTTAGCCTTCAACTGTCTCCTACGGACCATTTGTTATCTCCTATGGCAACCAAGTCTAGTGCAGCCTTCGCGTGAGCTATTCAGTGGGCGGCTGCTGTGATGCCTTTACTTTCTGTTCCTTCATTGGACCTGCTCCATTTGGAGCCTGTTGAGGTGGAACCTTTGCTGCCTTTCGGAGACTCGCTAGTTGGCACCCTGCGTGGCACTTGGACCATATCCTCTTCGGGTGACCCGGTTGATCGGGCTAGTGCCCGTAGGCACTGCCCGGTACCAGGTGATCCTCTTTGTCTGTCTCTTCGCCCGCCTGCTCAAGGCCAAGTTGTTCAAGCAGCTTTTGATTTGCACTCTTTACCATTGTTACCTCCCACAAGAGAGTCTCGGTGGCTGGAGGATTGTGGCCGCAGGCTTTTCGCCTCCGCTAGCACAGTCCTCTGGGCTTTAAATACAGCCTGTGTGTTTGTGCACGAATCTGCCGATCTTTGGGACTCAGTTGCTCACCTTCTCCCCTCTATTCCAGAAGGGTCACGTACTGAATTGCTCCACATTGTTCTGCATGGAAGATGCATGGCGCAGTTTTCCCTTTGGTCTTATCTGGATGCAACTGATTCTATGGGACGGGTCCTAGCTCGTGCTGTGGCTTTACGTCGCCATGCTTGGCTGAGCGACAGTCGCTTCCCTGATCATAATCGGGATGCCCTCAGGGATCTTCCGTTCAATGGGATGGATCTTTTTGACCGCCGTGCAGATTCAGCGGTCTCCCATATTTTGTCCGGCCTGCGATAACTCTGGTTGCCATATTCTCAGTGTTCTTTTCCGGTACCCGCCCTAATGCACGGGTTGGGGTTCGGGGCTTTTTACTGTTCACGGCTGGATAGCCGTTTCTCAGTTTGTTCGGCACAGCCGATTGGCTGCTTCCTTTCTTTTCTGTCCTCTGACTGTGTGCTTCGCCCAAGCGGACACCCATACTGGTTTGCCTTACCCTATGTGGGGTACTTGATGACATTCGGTCCTACCATTGTCTTGGTATGCTCCTATGGAGTCTCTGAGCAGAGATCCTGCTCTAAGTCACTTGTTTCTTCCTACGGGATTCCTTGTTTAACTTGGATTGGTCTGTCTGTATGGCATCAGGATCATGCGTGGGTCCTGTGCCGTGTACTGTCTATCTCGCACGACTGGTCCACCGCCTGGTTGCGGCGGTTCTTTTGCAAACGGCACCCTGTTTACCGCTATGCGGCCTGTTTGTTATTGCCGCTATGTGTCCTGCTTATTGTTGTTCCTTCTTAGTGCACCTGCAACTTCTGGTCCTCCAAGCTACTGGGTTAGCAGAGGTTGTCTGTCAAACGTGGGACCGCTTATCCTATAGCAGTGTCCTTACTCCCTGGTTTTGGTGGCCGTTTATCCTCTAGCAGTGTCCTTAATCCCTGCTTTTGGTGGCCGCTTGTCATATAGCAGTGTCCTTAATCCCTGCTTTTTCCGTTTGGGGATTTCCAGGCTTTGTTGGGGTTCATGCTGTACACTCTGAGGGGTGTCTTTTCCTCCTTCAATTCGGGGATCTTTACCTCTGGCCTCACTTTTGCCAGGGTTGTGCCTCGTTTTTCTCCCACTATGGCTTGCGGGGGACTCTTGTTGGATCACGTTTTCATTGTCAATGTTTCCCCTTATGCTCTAGCTCCCCTCGGTGCTTTTACCAGACGGGTGCCTGCAGGCTGTCTCCCTCATGCAGTGTCCGTGTGTCCTGCCCCGGTCTACTTCTTCTGCCATTTCCTAAAGTGTCCGGTTCCCTGGTGCCCTTTTTTAGGCTGCTGCCCTCTTGCAATTTGGTGCCTCTGGGCTGCTCTGCTACCCCCACACGAAGTCCTTGCGTCCTTCGTATAGCTCCAGAGTCCACACAACGTCCTTGGATTCCTTCCTGTCTTCGCTCTTGTTGGTGAAGCCCCACTGCTTGTACTCTGCCTTCACATACTATGGCACCATCACCTGGTCATGGCGTGTCTTCTACCTTCCATACTACCAGCATCTTACGCCAGAAATAGGCATTTTGCCATTTATGTCGTTCCTGTATTACTGGTACCGGTATCCACAGCGCTTCTTTTCGCTGTTGTGCTCTTTAGGCTGTTGTGCGAGGTCGCTGTCTTACCGGCTGCCGTCTCTCACGGCTTGGCTGCCATCTGCATCTACAATACTCGCCATTACTGGGATATGGTTTCTTCTCAATGCTGGTGCTTCTGGGTGAGGAGCAACCTATTGACTGTGCTGTCCCATGTGCTGTTGCGGGCACAAGTTCTTCAGTGTTCTTTCACACTGTTTGCTTCGACTACCTGTACTTGTTTAGGCTTTTGTCACCGCTTCAGATCCTGGAGATCTTTCCCACTCTGGATGGGTTCGTCTCCCTCGTTCAAGTCCTTAATTTTCACTTAGCATCAACCCACTTTCTATAACTGGGTTCTTTCCTGCTGTTTGTGACAGCTTCTGTTGCCTTTGCCTCCCACTTCTTCTGCCCCCTTTAGGGTGTCATGCTCGGGTGGTTACCTGCGCTCTGTCCTCCTTATGGTGTTAAGTCACTTTTTGGACCCCTATGTTCTTTCTAGAACTTCATAGGATTCAGTCGCAGACCCGCCTCCTATGTGGGTATTGCTTTGGTATCTATTCTAAGTTAAGGAATCTGCAGCTAGACGTCTCTATCAGATGTACGAGTTACTTACCTTCGGTAACGATGTATCTGGTAGAGACATAGTCTAGCCGCAGATTCCTTAAAGCCTGCCCGTCCTCCCCGCTCTGCGAGGCCCTTTTCAGGTAGAGGCTTTTCTATACTCTCCTCCCTTGGGGTGGCTTGCCCTTTTGCAAGGTGCTATACTCTCACCATAACACAGTCCGATTTGTTCCCTTTCTAGATCATTTATTCCTTCCAGTCCTTGGCCTGGATGGTAGGGTGTGAAATCCATTCACGCTTTTTCCCACCATCCTGCTTTCCCCTTCTACATTGCCTTGTGGTCTTTGCCACCTCTACGGCCTTTCCTTCAGGTCTGTTGGCTATGTACATTGTGGATCTTTGATTCGGATTGCGACGTCCCTTTCTGGTGACGTCTTATGGTAAATTCTCTTTATCTAGTGTTCCGTACCGGTTTTCCCTCACAGTTTTACTTTCAGGATGTGGATTTCTGTCCTCTGCCAGGCTGTTTTTCCACAACCTTTTCCCCCTTTAACGTTGCGTGGGTGGCTCTTCAGAGCACTGCTCTGTCTCACTTGCCACTTTCTTCTATGTTTTCATCATTTTTGCACACTGTTACCATATTTTCACAGTTTTTTGGTGATGGCTCCGCGTTGTGACGCGGAAAACTTTCTCCAACGAAAACTGATGTCCACACGCCGGGAGGGGCATATATAGCTCCACTGATGTCATGTCCGGGGACAACGTCAGGGCGGAGCCGGACGGCACCGTCCCCTGGCGCGCAGAGGTGCTGCTACAGGAAAAGTTTCCGGATCCAGTCTGACGCCTGGGGATTTTCTAAGTTAAGGAATCTGCAGCTAGACTATGTTTCTTCCAGATACATCGTTACCAAAGGTAAGTAACTCGTACGTTACGGCCTAAAGAGGACCTCTTGTTTCCCAGCCATCCTTGGAAACTACCACAAAGCTTCCTCATGAATCTTAACTCGTATCTTTCAACATGAAGTTGGTGCTGCAGAGAAATGAAAGCATCCTCTCACTGATAAATTTGTTGAAAACAGGACCACATAAATTATGCAACAGGGAAGGACCACATTTTGCATTAGATTGACTAAATTATGTGGCGAGAAAAGGCCAATGATGCAGTGTACATTTTGTGATGGTTTCAATTATTGTGTCATTTTTATTAGGTCTCGCCTACGCAGTGCGTATGCGCTGCCTAGGAGGGCCTTTAGCAGTCGCTATGCTCATTTTCAATCATACACTCGTGCGTGTGGCGGCATCCACCTTGCAGGAGCGAGCAGGGGCACGCCACAAGCACGAGTGCAGTGCTTGAAAATGAGCAGACTGCTCTCCCAAGCGGGCGCACGCCTCTCTCCTCACCCACACGTCCTGGCGACTCACTGGCTCCGCCCTCTCCGTCTCCTTTTTTGCTTGCGCTTTTGCATATGACATGATTGTGAAGGAAAACATCCGCTCAAGAACATGCTGGCATTGATTTGTGTTCTTTCATTGTCGGTGTTTTTTTCAGCAATCCTGTTCGAAGACAGCGTGAGCCTTTCCACACAACTTTCAAAGAGTACTGCACCCACTGCTTTCCCAGCTGAGCTCCCCTAGTAACATGCTGCCCCATCTCACGGTTACCACCGCCTTGTTCTCCCTCTTGGACGCTGACTGCCGTCACGCTCCGCATCTCCAGGCATCCCCCACACTGCCGCCTCACTCCCTTCCCGTTCCCTCACATTGGCAAAATCCCTGCGTCTTCCTCTGAGCTACCATATCGTTTCCCTCCCCTCTGTCCTCTTCCACAGACCTTGAGTAGTGCCTCCAACATGGTTGAGATAGGTAGAAGACCACTTTATTTGGGACAGAAGTAAGACAGAATTTCGACAGTATAGTACTGTGAGCAAGGTAAAAGTAGGAAATGTCTGTACTGTGATTTACCTCTAAGGAGAGGAGATGTGTACTACCCGTCCTAGAAAAGACTTGCACTAATAGTGTTGTTCTCTGTGTGATGACTGTATTGCACATAGCAAAATGGCTGTAGAGAGGTTCAAACATAGTTCAAAATAATTCTCTGCATTTCCAAAACGTTCATGAAGGAAAATCTGAACTTTTTAATTGCTAGATGCCTCAAAGCAAAAAGGAAGTAGGAGACCGAGAAAGGATGTTGAGGCCAATGGATTCAGAGTACATCACTGAATTTTAAACTTTGATTCCATGAGGACACGGTTTGGATGAGAACATTTTTCATAATTTCGAGTGAACCATGAACCTTTAATAGTATGACAGTTTGAGAACGTTGGGTCCCTCTAGATGAACACTAATTGTAAATTCTATGAAGTTTTCCCACTCATGAAATGAGGACACTGGTCGTTCATGGTGCCACTAGAGGGAGCAGTATGTATGCATACAAGTAGGTAATAGTTTGTCAAGATTCCCAAACTGTGGTCCGCGGACCCCCAGGGATCCGAGAAACATTCCCAGGGGGTCCTCAGACAACAGTTTTAAAAGCACTGCAAAGTTCCTTGTATAATTAGCAGTTTTCGAGCAACAACAAAAGTGGCAAGTTAGTGCCAGTGATTAATGTACCTGCTGGAGAGAGATGAGTTTTGTCTAGTGGCAGCTTTGGCTCATCTAATGTAGCACAGAGGGTTAATATGCCTAGTGCAAAGAACGCGTACCATGCATTTTAAAAAAACAGTGTTCTGTGCATAGGTCAGTGGGTTACTGCTTTTGTCCCAGAGATCCTTTTGTTACTGTGCAGTTCATAAGTGACAATCGTAATCTAGCACAGTGACCTATACACTGTCATCAAAGAGCTGCTTACACACTGCATAGTACAAGTTAGTAACATACGATCTGAAAGAAACACGTTAGTTAGATTCCTCACCTTAGAATATCCCCAGGCGTCAGGCTGGATCCGGAAAGATTTTTGTAGCAATACCCCTTGCGCATCGCTAGGCGTTGTCTGCGGCTCCGCGTCCGTCGTTTGCGTCGTGCGCTGGAATGACGTCGTCGGAGTACTTGGACGCCGCCCTCGCGCGCTGACGTCAGTTCTTCTTTTTTCTGCGCCAGTAAGCGCCGATCCGGGAAGAGCTTACCCCTAGTCACTTTTTGACCAACGTTTTGACCTCTTTTGTTACTCGATTCGACATCTGGTGCCGGTAGGATGCCTGGGTTCAAGCATTGTGACGCCTGTCACCGACTGATGTCGGTAACGGATCACCATCGCCGGTGCCTGTACTGCCTGGGGGCCGACCATGACGTGGAGTCGTGCCCCGACTGTCAGGCCTTGACGTCGAAGGCTAGGCGGGAGCGGTCCCGTAAGCTACTCGAGCTTCGACACTCGGCTCCGCGTCGCTCTCGGTCCCGGTCCAGGAGGAGGTCAAAGGACCGTTCGCGGAGCCGCAGCCATCGACATCGCTCTTCGGGATCTTCGGGTAAGTCCCGTCACTCCAAACATTCTAAGAAGTCCAAGCGGCGTCCTCGCTCTTAGGACTCCCCTCGCCGGTCGCGCGACCCGGCCGAGGGTCCGGGTGGTTCCACCCCCGCGGCTCCGTCGGAGCAGCAGGAGCCACGCTCGTCCCCATACCCTCTGGTCCCTGGGACTGACGCGACTCCGGCGGAGGTCAGTGCCTTCCTCTCGGCCATGAGGAATCTGGCTCCGCCGTCGACGCCTGCCAGCGCACCTTCGGGCCCCGCAGGGTTGACTGGGCGACCTCGCGTGCCGGCGGCTCCGGCCCCGGTGCCGTCGAGGGCTCCGGCCCCGACATCGCAGGTCCCCGAGGGATCCAGGCCTGGATCTCTGCCGGCGCCGGTCGACCTCACGACGCCTCCTCCGCCCCCGACGCCGTCGAGTCTCGGTTTAGCCCTATTCTGGACCCGGCGCCGGTACGGCGCCGTCCGACGCCGTTACCGCGCCGATGGGTGACATCTTCATCCACCGTCCGGCTCCGATGATTCCTCCTGTCTACCAGGAATCGGATGATGAGGGCGACTGGGAGGGGTCTCAGGACCCTCTGGCCGAACAGGCCCAATTGTCTCAGGACTGGGCAGAGGAATTGGGGGACGCCTGCGGTTTGGATACCTCTCCGGACGCTGGATTCATCTCTCCTCCGACTGTGGCCTCGGAGGAAGGTGCAGTCTTTTCTGTGGTGCTGCGCAAGGCGGCCGAAGCCCTAGGGCTCGAGTTGCCTGCTGTGACTGTGAGGACTAACGTCCTCCCCGAGGTCCTTCAACCGACAGCAAGCTCCACTGAGCCTCTGCTGCAGTTTAATGAGGCCCTCATTGACGTTCTCCAGGGCACTTGGTCCAAGCCCTCCACAGTCCCTCCTGTGGACAGGAACGTTGCCCGGCGCCACCGCCCTGCTCCGGGCGACCCCACATTCCTCTCCCACCACCCCACCCCGAGAGCCTGGTTATCCAGGCCTCAACCTCCCAATCCTCCTTCCCGTCTGCTCCTCCGGATAGGGAATCCAAGAGGTTGGAGCAGTTTGGCAAGAAACTGTTCTCGTCCCCGAGTTTGGGACTACGGTCTTTAAATACCGCTTGCCTTTTGGACCGTTACTCCCACTCGCTGTGGGATGCGGTGGAGGACATGCTGCCCTTGTGCCCGGAGGAGGCCCAGGAGCGACTCACCCAAGCACTTGCTAACGGGCGAGATTCAGCGCGGCACGCCATTAGATGTGGACTACACACCACGGACTCGCTGGGTCGGGCAATTTCCACCACGGTGGCGCTTCGGCGTCTCGCCTGGCTGAGGTCCACGTCGTTTTCAGGGGATGTCCAAAGCTCCCTAATGGACATGCCCTTCGATGGCACTCGCCTTTTTGGCGAGAAGGCGGACAGTGCGCTGGCCCGGTTCAAGGACTCCCGGGCCATGGCCAAGTCCTTGGGTCTTTCGGCCCCACGGCCGCAAACTTCCGCCTTTCGTGGCCAAGGAAGGGGCGCCTCCTCACGTCCGCCCAGCCACCGGCCGCAGAACCAACCTGGTCGCGGATGTGGTTTCCGCCGAGGCGGTTCTGGAGGACAACGTGCCGGTCAGTCCACATCCACCCCGGCAGCATCCGCCTCAAAGCCCACCTAGTCCGAGCTTTCAGGCCCATTCAACGCCAGTGGGGGGCAGAGTTCGCCATCACCTGCTCCACTGGCGCTCCATCACTTTGGACAGGTGGGTGCTGCAAATCGTCCGAAGGGGCTACTCCCTCCCCTTCGAGACGACCCCTCCAGCCATGCCACCGCAGAACCACCGTATGTCGGGGGATCATTTGCATCTTCTCCGGGAGGAGGTTTCGGCCCTCTTGGCCAAAGAGGCCGTCGAGCTCGTTCCTGGTCCAGAAGTAGGTCGTGGTTGCTATTCCCACTACTTTCTGGTTCTCAAGAAGGGCAAAGGGGGCCTACGCCTGATCTTGGATCTCAGAAGCGTGAACACCTTCCACCGGAAGGAACGGTTCAAGATGCTCACTTTGGCTCAGGTTCTTGCTGCCCTAGACCCTGGAGACTGGATGGTAGCGTTGGACTTGCAGGACGCTTATTTCCACATCCCCGTCCTGCCGGCCCACCGGCGTTACCTGCGGTTCACGGTGGGCCACGAGCACTTTCAGTTCACCGTGCTCCCCTTCGGCCTCACCAGTGCCCCTCGGATGATCACGAAAGTGATGGCGGTGGTCGCAGCTCATCTGCGCAGATCAGGGGTCCCAGTCTTCCCCTATCTCGACGACTGGCTGTTGAAGGCGGGCTCGCCCCAGCAAGTCATCTCCCACCTCCAGACTACGGCAGACCTCCTGCATTCGCTGGGGTTCTCCATCAATGTGCCGAAGTCGCACCCGAGTCCCTCCCAAAAGCTCCTTTTCATAGGGGCGGTTCTCGATTCGGCGCAGTTCCGGGTCTATCCCCCGGAACAGCGTGTCTTGGACATTCAAGCCCTGATTCCCATCTTCCGGCCTCTGTCCTGGATTTCGGTCAGGTTGGTGCTGCGGCTTCTGGGGTTGATGGCCTCCTGCATCCTGTTAGTACCTCACGCCAGATGGCGGATGCGGGCTCTGCAGTGGGACCAGGGTATGCTCAGACGTGTGAGTCCCTTGCTCATTTTGCCACTGGATTCAAGCAAGCCTGGCTGAAGACGGCTGAAATGCCAGAAACCGGTCCTAGGAAGCTTGTTTCCGGTCCAGGGAAGACCTGGCTTTGCAGTTCGGGCTGGACTGTTCCAATGAGGCACAGGGTCAGACTGATTTGCATATGGCCATGTCTGAACTGGGGTGGCAGAGTGGGCTAAAGAACGGTGATGGATTAAACCCAGATCAGTTGACTGGGGGTGAGTGCTTGCAACGTTCAACACTCCGTCCATCATTTCCTTTGGTTTTGCTTTGTTCGCCATAAGTTGGCAGGGTATGCTCAGACGTGAGTCCCTTGCTCACTTTGCCACTGGATTCAAGCAAGCCTGGCTGAAGACGGCTGAAATGCCAGAAACCGGTCCTAGGAAGCTTGTTTCCGGTCCAGGGAAGACATGGGTTGGCAGTTCGGGCTGGACTGTTCCCATGAGGCACAGGGTCAGACTGATTTGCATATGGCCATGTCTGAACTGGGGTGGCAGAGTGGGCTAAAGAACGGTGATGGATTAAACCCAGATCAGTTGATTGGGGGTGAGTGCTTGCAATGGTCAACACTCCGTCCATCATTTCCTTTGGTTTTGCTTTGTTCGCCATAAGTTGGCAGGGTATGCTCAGACGTGAGTCCCTTGCTCACTTTGCCACTGGATTCAAGCAAGCCTGGCTGAAGACGGCTGAAATGCCAGAAACCGGTCCTAGGAAGCTTGTTTCCGGTCCAGGGAAGACATGGCTTGGTAGTTCGGGCTGGACTGTTCCCATGAGGCACAGGGTCAGACTGATTTGCATATGGCCATGTCTGAACTGGGGTGGCAGGGTGGGCTAAAGAACGGTGATGGTTTAAACGCAGATCAGTTGACTGGGGGTGAGTGCTTGCAATGTTCAAAACTCCGTCCATCATTTCCTTTGGTTTTGCTTTGTTCGCCATAAGTTGGCAGGGTATGCTCAGACGTGAGTCCCTTGCTCACTTTGCCACTGGATTCAAGCAAGCCTGGCTGAAGACGGCTGAAATGCCAGAAACCGGTCCTAGGAAGCTTGTTTCCGGTCCAGGGAAGACATGGCTTGGCAGTTCGGGCTGGACTGTTCCCATGAGGCACAGGGTCAGACTGATTTGCATATGGCCATGTCTGAACTGGGGTGGCAGAGTGGGCTAAAGAACGGTGATGGATTAAACCCAGATCAGTTGACTGGGGGTGAGTGCCTGCAATGTTCAACACTCCGTCCATCATTTCCTTTGGTTTTACCAGCATCGAGGCAACCTGTCCGACCACGTCTTGATCTCGGAGGGCACTGCGAAACAGCTGCAGTGGTGGCTCACGAATCACGATTGGGTCAGCGGCAGATCCCTCTCCCTTCCCCAACCAGAGCACGTGGTAGTGACTGATGCGTCCCTCCTGGGATGGGGGGGCCATATGGGAGAGGCGGAGTTCAGAGGACTCTGGTCTCCGGCGGAGACTCGGCTCCATATCAATCTTTTGGAGCTGAGGGCGATCCGACTTGCACTGAAAGCCTTCCTTCCCTCTGTTCGGGGAAGTGTCGTGCAGGTGTTCACAGACAACACCACCGCCATGTGGTATTGCAACAAACAGGGCGGGGTGGGGTCGTGGACCCTTTGTCAGGATGCCCTGCGCCTCTGGACATGGCTGGAACACCAGGGCATCACCCTAGTGGTTCAACATCTGGCGGGCTCTCTGAACGCCAGAGCAGACGAACTCAGCCGCCGGTGCATGATGGATCACGAATGGCGTCTGAACTCGGACGTGGCGCATGGTCTCTTTCTGCAGTGGGGAGAGCCTTGGTTAGATCTATTCACCACCGAAGAGAACGCGCAATGTCAGCAGTTCTGTGCGTTGGAGTTTCCAAGGCGGCACTCGCTCGGAGACGCTTTTCGTCGCGAGTGGAGTTGCGGTCTGTTGTACGCCTTTCCGCCTATACCACTTCTGCCCAGAGTGCTGAAGCAGATCAGGCGCGACCGGGCCCAAGTCATCTTGGTGGCTCCGGATTGGGCACGAAGGTACTGGTATCCCGAGCTACTCAGTATGTCCATCGATCCCCCGATCCGACTGTCTCTTCAGGAGGATCTTCTGTCGCAGCAGCAGGGGACGGTCCTCCACCCGAACCTGTCCAGCCTCCACCTACATGCGTGGAGATTGAGCGGCGGCAGTTGATGCCATTTGACTTGCCTCCTGAAGTCTGTGATGTCATTCTGGCAGCCAGGCGTCCCTCCACAAAGACGGTATACGCCTGCCGGTGGAACAAATTTGTGGCATGGTGCACAGCAAAGGCTGTGGATCCCCTTTCTGCCCCTCTTTCTGAGGTTCTCCTCTTTCTTCTTTCTTTGGCCCAGCAGGGCTCTGCTCTGGGCACCTTGAAAGGTTATCTTGCTGCTATCTCTGCCTTCCTTCGGCTTCCTGATCAGCCTTCTCTTTTCAAGTCCCCTGTTGTTTCACGCTTTCTCAAGGGCATTACTCATATGTACTCTCCTGTTCCTTTCATAATGCCTCAGTGGAACTTGAACCTTGTTCTCACTTTTCTGATGTGCGCTCCCTTTGAGCCCCTTCATAACTGTCCCATCCGTCTTTTGACTTTGAAAACTGCTTTCTTGGTAGCCATCACCTCCGCTAGGCGGGTGGGTGAGCTCCAGGCTTTGTCATCCAAGCCTCCTTTCCTTTCAGTTCATCCAGACAAAGTTGTCCTCCGGACACGTCCTTCTTTCCTGCCTAAAGTCGTGACTCCCTTTCACATTGGGCAATCTGTCACGCTGCCCACCTTCTTTCCGCCTCCGCATCCTTCAAAAGATGGAGAGGCTCCACCGTCTGGACCCAAAACGTGCGCTATCCTTTTATTTGGACCGCACAAGACAGTTCCGGGTGGATGACCAACTTTTTGTTGGGTACGTTGGGGCTAAGAAGGGTAAAGCTGTACACAAGCGGACCATCTCTCGGTGGGTCGTGTTGTGTATTAAGACCTGCTATTTGGCGAAAAAGGTTCCTCCTGTTGGGCTACGGGCCCATTCTACTCATGCCACGGTGGCCACGACTACACTGGGACGGGGAGTCCCCTTGCAAGACATCTGTCAGGCGGCGACGTGGGCTTCGCTGCACACGTTTGCGAGACATCCCTGCCTGGACAGCCAAGTCCGGAGGGATGGCCACTTTGGCCGTTCTGTTCTCCAGGACTTTCTTGTGTGATCTTGGTTCGCAGACCCACCACCGGGGTTGGTATTGCTGGGGTTTCTATTCTAAGGTGAGGAATCTAACTAACGTGTTTCTTTCAGATGAACAAGTTACTTACCTTCGGTAACGATGTATCTGTAAGAAACATTAGTTAGTTAGATTCCTCACCGACCCACCCAGCCTCCTCGTTCTGCGAACCGACATCTAGGGTTAAGGTTCTCCCTTTCAGGGCCCTAGATTTTTTGGCACCAGTGTCGGTCTCTTGCATGGCTCAGCGTCCCTGGCGCGGAAAGCTATGTACAAAAACTGACATCAGCGCGCGAGGGCGGCGTCCAAGTACTCCGACGTCAATCCGGCGCACGGCGCCAACGACGGACGCAGAGCCGCAGACGACGCCTAGCGACGCGCAAGGGGTATTGCTACAAAAAACTTTCCGGATCCAGCCTGACGCCTGGGGATATTCTAAGGTGAGGAATTTAACTTACTAATGTTTCTTACAGATACATCGTTACCGAAGGTAAGTAACTTGTTCTTTTTCCCCAGTCTTTCATAATCCTGATGCTGCTAAAAAGGTTTATTTGGGTGGAAAAAACATTTTTATTGTTAGTCGATGCTAACCACTGTTCTATTCTGAAACCTGAGATTGTGCTTCTCCAGACCAAGCACTCTTTAAAAATGCCTACCAGTATGTATGACATGTGAATCCTACACCTTGTACTCCCCTTTGCCTTGTGTAACATTTTCTATACACGGATTTACACGTATGATTTCATTGTCTCTATATGTGTGTTATGTAAAGTGCTCCATCATCCTACAGTGGTATGAGAGATGCTATAAAACAAATGAAATACATGTGACAGAGGAGCTATGGACAGATGAGATGCACTGTTGGAGGGTGGTAATAAGGGAATTATTGTAGAACCCCAACAAAGATTGTCGTATCCTGGTGCAAAGTAAGGTCATCATTTACTTTTCTTTAAAAGCTAATACAATTCAATATATAATGATAAATATGTTGTAGAATGCACCATTGTTTCCTAAATTTTTTTGGGGGTGGAGTGCCTCCCAAGGCCCCCTTTGTAGTGGTCATGCTCACTCACTGCACTTGGTGTGCACCGTATGGGTACTGGTCTGAAAACATTTGCCCGGGCTGCTTTTGGGTTTCCAGTCTGGCCCTGGCAGGAGCAGGAGCCTCGTACTGCAAAATAAAACCAACCATTTAAAAGTTAGACACGGAGATGCAGCACCAACCTTCCCATTAAAATGTTTCGTTTTGTGCAGAATCTTTCAATACAGAATACTAAAATCCTTAGTAATTCGAGTATTTGTTTTGTGTGCACACGTGTGGTTTTTTTTCCGAATTACTGTTTTAATCTTTGAAATTTAAATCATACAAATTTCTTGGGGGTCCCCTGATTCCAGTGGTGACTCAATGGGGGACCTCGGGAGTCAAAAGTTTGGGAACCACATACACTGTATGTTACTAAATACAGAATACCACCAGAGTAAAAAGACCACATTAAGTGTTGTAATGAATTGTATTTGTTCACTAATCACGCCCTGAAGTATTAATGAACAGTATTTGGTTACATCAGATGTATTGAAAATATAAAGGAGCAAGTTTATGAAAAAGCAGCACCTGAGTATTTTTGTATAAATAAATTATACTGCTACGGCTGTCTATTAGATAGCAGTTCAAAGAAGGGTTTAGAAACATTGAGGGCATATCTTTTTTAAGTGTAATCTAATATATAGAACCCTACTAAAAGTGGATTACATTTTATTATATTTGTTTTCAGTTTTAGGAGTTACTGTTCTAGAATTTTGGTGTTACCTGTAGTAGGTGATAATGAGAAATGCAGTTCTCACAAAAGTATTTTAACTTGGGACTTATACAGATGATACATAGCAATGTGGGGGCTGGATAGACACGCTGACCTGTAGCTTATTTTAAAAGATAAAACTGGGAAAGCCGGCAGTTAATAATATTAATGTTGATCGATCAGTTTCACACAAACTGAAGTACCTTTTAATAGTAAGGCTTCTTGATATTCTTATTCATTGATTGAACTGTTTTCACAGATTGTGCCAACCTGATGAAAAAATGTGTACAGTGCCGTGCTGTGGTTGAACGGAGAGTGCCTTTTAGTATATGCTGTAGCGGAAAGGCTGCAGAAGAAGTTGCAGAAGACATAGGTGAGTAAATCATGCAGCAATGCTTATTTGTATTATTTTTAGTATATAATAAGAGTTCTCCGGCACTGGTCCATCTGTGGATTCAGCTGTCTCGATAAATAGTTGTACGGTCATGATCCTACCCAAGCATTATCTTATCATATTTGGGGTATGCTTACAGTTAGTTAATCTACTGACATCACAGTGGCTGTAATTGAAAAATACACTACCCCATCCTAGACTTTTTTTTTTTTCTCCGAGTAAGTAAGATTCTTTATTTGGGTATAAAAATATCCTTAAAAGAACACCTCAAAATTACAGCAGCAATACATGGGACAGTAGACTTCTTCTACTCCCCTTTACGTTCCTACACATATGGAGATGATTTCTGAATGCTGGCTTTGTTATTAATTTGGTATGAATTGACTGTTCCATGGAGTGTTTGACATGCTGTTCACTTCCCTCACTGGACACTTCTGCGCCATTTTCTTTTTATTCTCTGAAAATGCAATTTTTTTATTTTTACCATTTTCCAAGGTTTACGTTTGTCTCAAATATCTGTGATTTATTCATTTATTTTCTTTAAATAGTCTCCCAGAGTACCTTTTAGACACTGCTTTTGTTGAAGCAAATGGTGCCTAGCAGCACTGATAATTATGCCTCAATTACGATTTGTCATTTGTCGGCATTTAAGGGCTTCATTGCTTGAGGCTCTGGAGGATCCACCTAAACCCAATTTGATGTCAGTGCTGGGTGCAGGTTTAAATAATTCTTTTCATAAAGCAATACCATTAAGGCTTTAGAGGTTTTTCTTTTTTTGAGACATTTTTTTTATTGTAATTGGTACAAAAGCATGGCATAGTAAGGCAATACAGGTAATACTAGTAACCTAGAGCCACAACTGGTCTCTTGTGTCCAGCAAGGTGACATCAGCAATGATTGTCCAATCATATTGTGTAAACGTATACATCGAAACAGTAACAAATTAGACATATATAAACAGCTGCAGCGAGTGGTAAGCGCAGCACCACATCAAGGCGGAGTCTCGCACCCCATACTCCCCCTAGAGGGGGAATGCACGGAGGCACTGAACACAAAAGAGCAGCATGCTAGAGAAAAATTGAGGGAGGGCGGGAGGCAAGGCCATAACCAGCTATTTCCGTCTCGCCAAGACCCTCAACAACTTTAGAGTTATAATCACCATCTTCCAGTGTCAGTTTGTCTTCCACTGGGGCTTCAAGCCTTGTTTGTACAGCTTTGTAAACTGTTGCCTAAAAGGACGTGATCATACTATACAATTAGATTCCAGTGTTATCGTCTACTTCTAAGAATCATTCATTGATGAGTCTCATCTGTGCACAAAGCTCATTTGGTGTGTAAATGTCATTTAACGCTCAAAGCGTCTTTGGCTCAGAATCTCGTTTCTCAGCAATTTCAGAAAATGATACAAGAACCTTTCTACCACTTTAGAAGTCTCTTATGTCCACTATACATCACCACCTTTGTGAATGTGCAAGGTGTGTATGCACACAAACGTTTGTTTACTTATATAAGAATTGCTAGTGGGACATATTTAGTTATACACCAGGAGGAGTCTTGGAAATATTTTAAAGATATAAGCACCTTTTAAAGTCCACATGCTCTTTTCCTTGAGCCTTCCTGTATAAATGCAATCACTCTTCAACTTAGGGCCCACTTTTCTTTTCAGGACTAGCACATGTCTTTGAGCTACAGAGGGTTTTTCAGGTAATTTGGAGATAAATATTCATGAGTTCATTGTAAGCCTGAAAAAACGGACGTCGAATTGTTAGTGTTTCTTACCACCGGAAAGTGTGTACTTTGTCTGTTTGGTTGTGTGTCTGCCTGGAGATAATTGCAGAGGGAGTGACACCTGTTCTTGAATTTTCCCCCCTTGGCACCTTGAAGAAGATGATAATGGCACTTCATTATTTATTGAAGTACCAGACAGAACTTAAACTACATTTGTTTCCCCACACATCAGATTAAACATACAATGCCCATGAAATATCTTGTATCTATACCCATATTTCAGGGGAAATTAATGGGTAGTAATAGATTTGTGTAATCCGAAGGATGTCTTGGCACCACTGGACTTTTTTGCATTGATGACCCTAGTTGTGTCATAGATTTTGATCATTGCTAATATAACTAGTTGAGAATGTTCTTTTAGATGCTGGAGACCTTGCACAAGACAAATTGGATTGTAACAGTTGCATGTCCTCCATCATTGTTCCTAAAGATATGGCTTCAGAATCGAAACCAAACCGAATTACTTCTGGCTTAAATTAGTTAATGACTTGTAATGACTTTGGCTACTAGATTGTTCAGAAGCACTCTTTATAGACCTACATACATTTTTGCTACATCCACTCACGTTCCTCAAAAGATGGTCAGCCAGATGTTCTGGGTTGTTGTGTAAATTTCTTCACGTTTTAAACCAGTGAATAAATATATCATAGTGGAATCATACATTTTTATTTCAAATCGCCAAATCTTACAACATTTGTAAGTCTCCAGTTTTTCCAACACTTTGAAGGTTATAATTTCGTTTAAACTTTAAGCCTGTGATTGAACAGAAAGATTAAACTGATTTAAAAAAAATTTAAATAAAAAAACCACGTTGAGCTAAATTAAATTAACGGCCATCAGTTCTTTCTTTCTTTTTTAGAAAACACAGTAGGATAAAGTGCGCCCTACACTGCCTGACTTCAGTATTTTCCTAGCTGGCACTGGGAGTAAATACACATTTATAACAATGCCTTTCTTTTCTGTTAACAGCCGCTGCAAGCATTCCAGGTTTACAGAAAGACAAGGACAATACCAATGTCAATGCTGACGTGCAGAAACTCCAGCAGCAGCTGCAGGACATCAAGGAGCAGGTAAAAAAGGTTTGCTACCAATAGACACAATTTAATACTGTAAAAGATTTGCATGGCATGCATTGTTGTAATTATTTTTTTTTTTGTGGGAGGAGGGAGCTGTTGTAGCGGGGTCCCCAAGGATGTACCTATTGGGATGGATTTTGGTGACCTGATCGCAATCTGCTAGAGTGTATAAGTTGCAGGAACGAATCCACAGTGAGAGTGAGGGAGAGAACCTTCTCTCGGTATTAGTGGACCGGGTTCAACGACCATTGGGCTGAGAGGGCCTTGCCGTCAGCTGCCATTGGCTGTTCTGGGGCGGGACTCCTGGCGTTCAGCCTCTCTTTAAATATTCTGGGGACTCTCTGAAGGCCATTTACAGGTTGGTGAGGCTGCATTTAATATGTCATTGCTTTCGGTGCCACCTCAGCCCCGCGCTCTCGGCCTGATCGGTGCCTTTGCAACGTAACCATCAGTACAGGATAGGTCATCATAAATGAATGACAAAAGAGTAGCAGGGGTGCCCTGCACACACGGACGACCTCGAAGCCAGAGATACAAACTCGTCACAATGTAACTACCAGTGCAAGGCAATAAGACAATAATTCTGAGAGTGATTTTGCCTTTCAAAGTTAAAAAAATATATATAATATGTGAAAGTAGAACCAAAATGCTAGTAGTGCATTGCTTAACTTTCACAGTGCTTTGGGCTGTTCATAATGAGGCATGTAACACTGCATTCCGGCATTTAGTTCTGTCTGTCATTTTAATTCATGCAATCATATCTGTGGGGCAAATGTACTGTGCTCTCGGGCAACGCGTCGCCGCAACTAGAGAGAGAGTAGGGTAGCGATGTATCTGGTGCTCTCTTCCCCAGCCCTGGCGCACAATTTGGCTGCGTTGCACCACGCGCACACATTTGCGCCTTAGTGCAAAGAAACGTGTGTTGTGATCCAGTGCAAACCACTATACTTAGATTAACTTAAAACACAGATTTGGAGGAGACAAGCTGGCATTTACTCCCTCCTGCTGCATTTTAGAAGTTGGGCGCACCTGCGATGCAACTCGTTGCCTTCCAACCTTTAAGTTTATTATTATTATTTTTAACTGTTTTGCAAGTAGTAGATGTTGGGGAGCTGAGGTGTGGATAGCAGTTCAGTTTCAACGCTTTTTGTGTGTGAGACTGCACGTTCAAGAGTGTGCAGGGTCGGGTGTTAGCTTTCCTTTACTACTGACAAGAAAGCACATAGGATTTGCGCACCTGCTGTAGAGATCTGCTTTCAAATCGATCAAGAAAGGATCCCTTTTGTGTCTCACCCTCTCACTGTCAACTCCTTGTCCTAGCATTTCTATTCCTAAAGGACATTCTCCCTCCACATGCGTGCACTTCACTGTCTTAACACTGAACGCTGTTTAACATAAAAAATGTCTAGTTTTTTCAAAATACGAGAACCTTTACATACCGCTCTTCATTAAAACATACTGTAAAAATATTTATATAATACATTATTCTAAAACATTTTTTTCAAACAATATTCATACTATGTGCACAGTATCTTTTTTTTTTGTTACAGCATTTTTTTGGTAAACGTTTTTTTTTATTTGATATGTATAAACCAATCAGTACAGATGTTACCATTACACAAATGCTAGCAATCAATGTATCAACCTCAGACGGATGAAAGGCTGAATTTTCTGTTGTTTCACATCCATAGGACTACGAATGGAGGTGTTCTGCCTGTTCTCTATTAACTCAACATCCTCGTGATGTAGGCCCCCAGTCCAAGGGCCGCAGGTGTGGATGTAAGACATGAAGGCTGCTCAGTACCAGTGTCCGGTTAGGCAGAAAAGGGCGCTGGCAGACTGCTAGTTTAGCTGATGTGGCTGAAGACGACATGAAAATGCTGACATTGTTAAATGCCTGCCTCGCGGCCACGCCCCAAAGACACGCCTATGCCGGACCCCCAAGGCCCACCCCAATCATTTTACTGAGGACTGTGTTGAAGGCTTGCCAATTTGTCCTTGAAACTGGAGCACGCCATTGCACACCATTTCAGGCATATCCGCCCCATGAGTGATAAAATGCAGCTTTTAACTCAGTAGGCACTAGAAATAGTAATCTGGTTTCGATGATGGCTGCGCCCTCAACATTCAGGCTCTCAGTCGCACCCCCATGTTTAGATCTACATGCGCCCCTGTTAGTGGCACAGATTTTATAGGTTACAAACTAAATTTGGGTGGACTTCGTTGCTGTCAACAGCTGACTACGTCATAGCTGTGAGGTGGGACTGAATTCGCGTCTTCCACCCAGTATCTCACCCCAGGGGGTATTTGTGTACCGAGTGCCTGTCCAAGGTACGCCAGTTATTGGCCATGTTGATGGCAGGGCAGGGACGGGCATAGATTTGTTTGAGCTTGACTGCTTTGATCCAACCCACAAGTTCGGAGAGTGATTTAGGAGTAGGAGGTCGGAGCGTCTGCCATTGCCAGCCGGTGACCTACGGTGGTCATCTTATTGGAATTATCACCCCCACCTCCCCTATTGGGCTATCATCCAACCTGTTTGTCCAGTAGATTTTGAGCGGTCCCCCCTCACCCGCAGGTGACTGGAAAGCGCTTATACGACTCAGTCGGCCGTAAAGGGTTTTCTGCTGCTTTAGAAACGGTCTGTAGCACTTGGCTGCCATCTAGTGGCCTTGTTTAGAGTCGCACCCGAGTACTTGAATACGAGCCTGTAGCCAGTCCCGTCTAAACAGTTATGAAATTTGTTCAAATAACTAAGATGCATATTTGAACTCACTTAAACCATCTTTGAACTCACTTACACATTTTAAATACCTGGTTCGCAGTTTTTAATGGTACTTCATTACGGCCTACTCCAAGTGATTGATTGTTTATATCACTTCTTTAGACATTGCACAATTAAGTATTTCTATAGACTAAGTTACTATATCCCATGGGAGATGTTTATCAGAGTGCCGTTCCCCGTTGTAAGGCAGCACCTAATCAAAATACTGGCTGTTTGCCGTTCAGCAATGGCCACTCCGCAAGCAGAACACGCAATTACAGGTAAGCAGTTACACACACCTTTTCTGACAAGCAAAAATCTGTGAAACAAATATGGTGCCCGCTAGCATACGAGGGGCATTTTGTGCGAGAATGCGACAAAGTCTACATATATTAAAACTCTGTCCTGGCAGACTCTGCGTTACGGACGCAATGCATATAAATCATGCTAGTTCTGTTCAGGGCTACAAAACGGCACACAAATGCACTATATAAAATCAAATAAATCAAAAGATGGAGTTTGTTTAAAAAAGAAATAAAAAATAATAAAAAAAAGATGGGACTAAATCTTTTATTTTATTTTTTATTTTATTTAGAAAACCCATTTAGTCCTTTAAGAAACAGTTACAACTGCATCATTCATCACAATCAAGCTTGCAATTTTCATTCGACCTTCCATACCCCCAGAAGCACAATTCCAGATGCTTTGTCACGTTTTTGATTTTTTTAAAATCACTTTTGTGACTACTATTGATCAGGGTAAATAAGTGTATTTGCTCTGCATTTTAATTCCGGTGTCTTGTGGAAAAATTCATGAGGCAAATATATCGTTCAATACTGCTTCAGGCTCAAGTAAAGCCAAAGGTGCTAGGAAAATCAGCACCAATAATTCTGGTTTACCTCTGAGCCATATGGAGTCACCCTCAGAGGATCCAGGTTATTATCACAATCGTCACTACTGGCAGAGGCCCATGGGGGATTGACAGCCAAAGCTATAGTCCCAATCTGTATCTAGAAGTGAATTACTGAAGCCTCCAACAATGCATTTTATCCCAACTCTCATCTGGTTTCTAATGCAAGACCGGCTTTTCGGTGACATCCATTCTGCCATAGGGCATATTCGTCGACCACAAGAGGCATCTCTGTTGAGAGGTAAGATTCAAGGAGACAAAGCCCTCTATCTACTTCAAGCCCTGAGACTGCTCTTGAAGGTCTAAGCTGTACCCATGGGGCAGTCAGTAGTCGGTAACTTTACCTTCCTGTGGTTGCTATGATGGTGCTTTGCCTCAGAGGTGCTTTATCTTTTCTTTGCAATTCATTCCAACAAGTAGCAGCTGCCTTAATACACTAAGTTGTCACTTTCATTTTCTAAAAATGCCAGCATCCACTATAACTGCTGATAGATGTTCTCATTATTCTTAGTTTCAGCCGTCACCGCTTTAAGGCACGCGAACACCAACTGCCTCCTGTGTGGACCTGCTTGACTAGGAATATCAGAATTCGCCCTGAGTTTCAGCAACATGTCTTTTGACTGCCATTTGATGGGCAGGATCTCTTTGGCCCTAAGTAGATGAAATGTTAGAAGAAAAAAAAAAGGATAACATTGTGCACGGCGGAAGTTGCTCTCCAATACCACGAGCAAAGGTGAGGTTTCTTGAAATTTCATAATTGTCCCACAGCAAACTGGAAGGAGACTAACATACCACCTGCAGCAGTTCCTTTTGGAAACAGAGCAACAAACTAGACAAGGACAATAAGCCAGGGGGGCTTTGAGAGGCAAGAAAGAAACCCAAACCTCAAGGTGCACAAAGAGGCACCTCTGTCACTGAGTAATGACTTTCTCAATAATCCCCCTGATCATCAACACCTTTCAGGGGAGATTGCTGCTATACCTGTGACTGGGTGGACATATCCACAGATCAGTGGGTCTGATCCACTATTGCCCACTGTTACTTCTTGGAGTTCCATACATTCCTCC
Source organism: Triturus cristatus (assembly GCF_964204655.1). Lineage (NCBI taxonomy): Eukaryota > Metazoa > Chordata > Amphibia > Caudata > Salamandridae > Triturus > Triturus cristatus. The sequence goes on along the minus strand of NC_140587.1, from coordinate 778,267,432 downwards.
AAATTTGTCACCAAGCCCCAAGAAAATCAACAAGGATCACCTCAAACTATTGTTATAGGAGGTAAAGATACTTCTACAGAAAGGAGGCATTGAATTAGTGTCATGTCATCAACAGAGTCAAGAAGTGTGCCCAGTGCTTACTAATCCCCATAAAGGACAAACCATTGCAACCAGTCATAGAAATGTCAGCGTTAAACAGATTCATAAACTCACAAACTCGTCAAGCTGGTCACCTTACACAACGTTACACTTCTAATTATGGGAGAATACGTGACAGCGCTAGATTTAAAAGAAGCGCACTTTCACATCCGCATCCATCAGTTGCACAGCCAGTACCTAAGGTTTGTGGTTGGTGAAATACATTACCAATTCAATGTGCTTCTGCTCGGAGTTACCGCATCAAGAGTATTAAAGAAAATCCTTAGTTGTGGTTGCTGTTTATTCAAGACCAACACTCAGTTCAGTCACAACAAAACCTTACCCTTCAGCGACAGGGAAGGCATTTCAGAAGCTGCTTTCTCTTTATTAGATGCTGTTAGAGTGATGATAAAACTGTTAGAAATTATTGTATCATGCATTGCGTTAGTACGCCATGCAAGGCTAAACATGCAGTATCCACAAGAAAGTCTGTCCGTTCAGTGGTCACAAGTGACAGAGAATTGGGAAGATCTAGTGATGGTAGATGTCAGAGGGGGAGCAAGAATTGGATGGAACCCTCCTAGGTTGGGGGAGCACGCTTGAAGAGACTGATGATTCAGGGACAGTGGTTGACTCACATTACTGTGTTTGATCTTGTGGCATGTTTGATCTTATGGCAGTTAAACAAGCCCTTGAAGGTTTTCTAAATCAATCTTCACAGACACCATGACTACAATGTATTACTAAAAGAAACTGAGAAGGGGGGGATGGGACACTCTCCACAACTGTCAAAGTTGGTCAGAATTATTGGCATTGGGCAATACACCACAGAATACACTTACTGGCAGAGCACCAAGCCGGTGTTTCAAACAGAACACGCCCAGAAACTCATGCATGGAAGATCAATTCTCACATCCGCAACATGTTCTTCCTACAGTAGACTTGTTTGTCACATTCCAGATCGCAAAATACTAAAACTTTCTCCCAGTTATCCACACACGCAGTCCCTCAGAGCGCACTGTAAACCTGTTGGTCTGAGATGTTCTCCTGCTCCTTTTCCTCACTCCCACTTATTCCTTATGCTGTTAAGAAAATGTCACATGCTAGCGTCTGCCTCTTAAGATGTCTATTCACCTGCACAACAAGCTCCCACTGCGCCTGCACCTTTTCTTGCTGCTCCAAGGCAGATTACTACAACCAAATCTCAAATTTCTCAGTATTGCGATTTAGAATTTGGGCACTTGAAGTTACGACTTGAATGCATGCAAATTCTCAAAGAGACTAGAGCACCTAAAACTCGTGCATGTTATGTGGCTAAATGGAAACGTTTTGTGGCTTACCGAACTAGTCGCCAAATTCAGGCTTTACAAGCCATCATTCAACATACTGGTTAACTGTTACATAGTCAGAAGTCCATGTTGGCTTATACCTCTCTGAGTACATTTGTCCGTCATCTCTGCACACCTACAAAATAGAGAACTTCAATCAGTAAGTTCTTAATAGTGATTCTTCCAAAACTGCCCATGTGCCTTTTTGGGACCTTAATATTGTCTTTTCCAGACTCTAGGGAGGGCACCTTTTGAGCCACTGCACTTGTGTGCTCTACAATTTCCCACATAGTAGTCCTACTAGTTACCTAACCTCCATCAGAAGAGTGAGCAAATTTCAGGATTTATCAGTTCATGAACGATTTATGCAGGTACATAAAGACAGTGTGATGCTGCACACACACACACACACACACACACACACCCATCCATGTTTCTTGCCAAATGTCATCATGTCGACCGCATTATATAGTTACCTTTGTTTTTCGTGCAGCCACATTTACTAGCTGAAAGAGAACTGCACACAATAGGAGCTTGAAGAGCCATCATGCGCTATATGGACTGAACACGATCTATTAAGGAAACACTCAACTTTTTGTGTATCTTGTACAACCCCTTCTTAGCAGTCCAGAATTTAAAGCTTGATTGTCAGAGGTTTTCAAATAGTTATGGCAAAGCCAAGCGTACTCTTTGTGTCACACCTCTGACTTGCTCAGCTCACAAACAAGGAGCCACCTGGCTTTCCTAGGAAACATTCCATGGCAGCAGATATTTGTAAAGCTGCCACATGGTCTTCCATCCGCACTTTCACTGAACACTACTGTGTTGACATTCATGCTAGATAAAAGGCGTTAGTTGAGAAACTGTACTTAGAACCCTGTTCAAAACATCTTCGCTTGCAAGCCGCCGCATTAAGGGTTTGGGTGCTACTTTTCAGTGTGCACAACATGTGATCTGCCTGTGACATGCTGCAAACGGAGAAATATACTAAACTGTAACACTCTGGTTTGCAACTTGTTGTGCTGTAGATTCACAAGTGCTTTGCCCACCTCCCCCGATGCGAGCATATTGGAAAACATTTTAACATATTCAAAGCACTTTCCGTGTAGAATTTCATTTTCTCTTTGCAGTACACAAACAACAGTTTCACTTTGTTTTATCATCCACACATCTAACCTTTGGGAGGGAAAAAAACACAGTCGAAGTGGAGTGTGTCCTGGTGAACCGTAGTTTTCAGGGCAATACTACAAGTCATCTTAAAATCAAAACACCTGTTTTCCCAGGGGTTGCAGTTACCTAATGTGCAAAGTTTACAGCACTCCGTAATTACCAGGTGTAATAAAGCTCGTGCCCCCAATATTTTCGGCATGTATATATCAGCAGATCAAATCTGCTGCTATTTACCTCCAGGAAATGCTTGGAAAATACTGGAATAAGCATGTTAAGCCACATATTTAAAAGTTTAATTTGACATGGGTGATATTTAGAAAATTCTGCTCTGGCTTCCACCGTGTCAATTTTTCAAGCCCAGAATGAGGGAAGAGTACGTAGTTGTCAGTTTTTGACGACTAACATGATATTTGCTCTATGCGGACAGGGTGTGCGAGCCTCCATGCTGCACCTACCGCTCCCTCCCGGTGCCTTCATCTTCGCGCCAGCACTCCCACGGCGTGGGACTGCGGACCGGGTGCGTGAGCCTCCAAGCTGGACCTACCGCTCTGGGGACATCCTTGGGTAGCCACCAGCACCGAAACCGGCACTCCAGGGAGGCACGCAGGATCGCTGGGGTGGGACTCAGTCCCCCAGCAGCCTCCACACTCGGCACAGCGCAGGAGGTGACGTCACCCTCCCGGTGTCTTCATCTCCGCGCCAGCACTCCCGCGGCGCAGGACGCGCCCGGGCGGGCCCGTCTGCCCCCGTCAGAGCATGGAAGAGGCTGGGCTGGGCCACCCCCCTTAGTCGCCCATGGAAAATCATCTCTAGCCAACGTAGCCACATCGGAACCCTGAATGCAAGCGGGTGCTTCCACACCAGTAATATTCTATTGAGTGTTTTAAAGCCTGCCCCAAGCTTGGTCTGCGGCCTTTGCAATTGCCCCCCCTTTCATCCTTCGTGGAAATCCTGTGCTTTATGTAGCATCCTAGCCGCCCCAGACTTGTCATTACAACTTAAGACCATTGACTAAGTAGAACGCGTTGTTACTAACCAGCAAAAATGGGGAGTCTCACCTGCGCAGGGAAAAAACAAACACTAACTATTCAATCGCCAACAAGCCATCAGCCCACCTCTATTGATAAAATGCTCCAGAGGGCTATAGGGGCAGTTTCAACCAAAATCGAACTGACCGAAAGACGGCTATCGGTAACACCGGATTTACCCATTCTCCCATCTAGCCCTGATCTACAATCTGCCCGCTAACTGCAGACCCCGTCTTCTCTGGGTCCCAGTCCAAGACATGCGCCTTGGTACACAATACACCTACCTCGGATTTGTTTATTGAGAATTCCCCCTCTGGTCCAGGGAAGAGAGGGAGTGTAAAAACTGTTGCGAAGTCTGGTAGGAACCGGAAGAAGGGAACCACGGACCTTGTAGTGAATGGTGATTTGGGGATGGGAGGGTTGGGTGGTCATGTGAATGAAGGCATGGAAAAACCATCTTGGGTGTCAAATTTAGTAATGGATCTACAGTTGCAAATAAGAAATATCATTAAGGAGGAGCTAAACATCTTAACTTCCCGGGTAGATAAACTTGCATCTCTGGTAGGAACTTATGTTGACAAGGTAGATGCCAATCTTAGTGAGGAAGACCACCTCCAGCAGCGTGTGACCCAAACCCGCCCCGCCCACCAGAGAGTAGATTATGCACTGGTAATGAACCCGTGCCTGCCACCTCAAATTCGGAGCATTAAGGAGGGTACAACTAAGCATGTGAATATTCCCAGCAAGCCTAGAGACAAAATTAGCCTACAAAGCCAGGAGTGCAGTCGGGGCGGGGAGAGTGGCAAGAAGCAAGATCACTGCCCAGAAATGCCTCTGATTGAAGCCAATGCGCAGCATTTGGGGGCAAAGTGTAGAGCCAAAGAGGGGCAAGACACACGAACAGAAGTAGTAGAGGGAAGACCAACCCTACCGTGTATTAATCTCGCCCCAGACTCAACACCGTATGTTATGATCCTAACTGGAGTACCATAACTTAATAGGGGCCAAAGGGAATCATATTATGATCTAAAAAATAAATGCATCTTTTGCCTGACAAAACAACTCCACTTCTTGTATAAGGATGCTGGCAAAATTTTATTCGCACGCGGGTGGGATGGATGGGCCAGAGGCCAAAAGATATCCCTGGTGATATCGTTGTGATCAACTTTAGAAACCCACAGGTTGTAAGGTCCCTTCTAATACAAAACCAGCAAAGGCAGGAAGGGGGCATTTGGCTGCTCCCTTTGGGGTATTTTTACCCCCTGAGACCAGCCTCAAATATTAAACTGTGGCAAATCTGTGGGGCAGGGTCCAGGCACCAGTACCAGCAAAATACCATTCTGGGGCAGGAGCAACCAAGCCCACTGTTTTTCAATCTCCCACTCACAAATAGATTTGCATCCCTAGAAGCAGTGGACTGACTAAAATTAACACAACCACTGATTGTAGAATCAAATCCACAGTGGGATTATTGGTGGGACCCCTGTGAGTGGAGGAAGTTGTGCAAGAGTCCGGTTACTTTTAGACAGGATGTATACCGGTCCACTAAGAGGGTTGTTGGAGTGGGTGGTACCCAAAGAGAGGGAGTGGAAGGGTCCTTTACCAATTCTAGTGAAATAGGTACACTTCTGAGGTCCCCACAGGTACCCATAGGCCAGCAGCATGTAGCTACAGATAGTATATCCCCCAGAGCCGAGTGTTTCATTATAGAGGAACCCAGTAATTTAAACCAGCTATCAAAAGACACACCTAAGCTTTGTGTGTTATCCTGGAACATTGCAGGACTCACCTCAAAACTATACAACCCGGAGTGGGGAGCATTTATCCAAGATAATGACATTTGCATTTTCCAGGAAACTTGGGAGGATACCCACAGACTAGGCTATGCGACCTTCTGTCTAACAGCCACAAGTGGAGGAAGGGGAAGACCTGCAGGGGGACTTTGTACTTGGATTGCTGTGCACCTGGGTTGCACTGCTAGGTAGGTCGAGACCTCCTCTCGAGACATCCTCTGTGTTATTCGGAGTTTTCCCGTCAAGATTAGAATAGCTGTAAATAATGTCTATTCCCGCCCGGTCAGCCATGGTACGAGTCGACATCCCTGGAGAATTTGACTACTTTTTTATACACTATTCCCAATAACATTCTGGTGATTCTGGCTGGCGCCTTCAACTGCCAGTTTGAACCCCTGAAAGACCTAATTGAGGGTGATGTCAGTGAGGAGGACCGGTATGGGACCATACCAGAACCAAACATCCCGGTAACCCGGGCCTGGACTGCACTGGTACTCGAAATGAATACCCTTACATTGAATCACTCCCTCAGAGCCTGTAATGGGCGTACAAAATCCGACTCCCCGGCGAACCAAACCTATAACAGACCAGGAAGCTCTTCTATTTTAGATTATATTCTGGTAGACACTAAATCCTGGCAGCGGGTGATTGATTTCAAGGTCGTCCCTCGATATGACAGCGACCACAACGCCCTGATTCTTGAGATGGTACTGCCTTGCACCAGGCTTGCTAATATAGGCCAACCTTCACCTAGCCCCAGGTTAACCCTATCTAGTTGCAGGAGGAGAGTTAAATGGGGAGCATTTTGTAAATCCCAGGAAAAGCTTATCAAACTGTAATTCCATATCTTAAGGTTGCAAATCAATTTAGTGAAACTGTTGTTTTCACTACTGCTCTACATGAAATCACGGCCAATCACCAAGGTTTAGTATCTGATCTGGCAAATATTTTCTTCCCAATTTCAAAATCTAGGGAAAAGGAAACCCCGGGTCACCCTTGGTATAATGGCGATTGTCGCAAGGTCAAGCAAGCACTAGTCCTAGCTATCAAATCCAAAGAAAGATCTCTAATAAAAGACGAACGATCAGCCCACAAAAATATAATCAATGTGGCCAAGAAACAATGGGAGGAAGATAAATGGGACGGCTTCAAAAATGCCCTATGTTCCAGGGACATGAGGACTTTTTGGAATTTAGTAAACACAGGCGGCACAAATGACAAACTGGCAATAGAACCAAATTTGTGGGCAGAAGCTTGGAGGGCCCACTTTGAACCCCTATATGAAAGGGTAGAGGGTGTAGTTGGGCAGGACATACATGAGTGCCCCCACTTGCAGCCATCTATTTCTGCTGTTCAAACAATTTCTCTAAAAGAGATAGCGGATGCCCTTAGTAGGGTTACCCCCTCTAAGGCACCGGGACTAGACAAGATCCCAGGCGACCTCTTCCGAAATGAGCCTAAAATTTGGGCACCATACTTATGGAACCTGTTTAATGCAGATTCCCAAGACCTGGCTGGGGGCCGAAATTATTCCAATTCACAAGAAGGGTTCCCCACTGCTACCCGCCAATTATCGCTCAATAAGCCTCATAGATGTTACCCAGAAGATATACGCACAAGTGCTATTGGGTCGATTAGAGAGTTGGATGTAGGAGTACTCCGTACTCAGCCCCTTCCAGGCAGGTTTTAGAGCTAGAATGTCCACAATAGATCAAATTCTTAGGCTGCAACTCGTGTACTGGAAGACAGAACTTGTGGAGGGTGGCAGCCTTTATTTGATCTTTGTCAACCTTAAAATCTGCATTTGACCTGGTCCCCAGGGACAAACTGTGGTCCATTCTACTAGAAATGGGGGTCCCTCCCTACCTCTGCCACCAGATGAAACGGCTCCATCAATGTAATTTTGCCCAAATCAGGCACGGGAAGAATGGTGAGCTCACTGGCCCCATTTCCATAGAAAGAGGAGTACGACAAAGGTGCGTATTGGCCGCGACCCTTTTCTCCGTATTTATTAACGGTTTAGTGGAAACCCTGACCGCTGGGAGGGATATAGATTACCCTAGGCTGGCAAACCTCAAGGTTCATGCCTTGATATTCGCCGATGATACCCTCTTACTATCTAAGTCCCCTATGGGAATAGAGAGGGCTCTAGATATTTTCCATTCATTTTGTAAAAGCAGGGGTTTAGAGATAAACACGCAAAAAACTAAATACATGGCTTTTAATGTAAGAAATACCACACGACCAAACCCCCGCTAGATCCGAAACCACTAGAAAAAGTGACAATTTTTTAATATTTAGGGTTAACACTAACTGAGAAGATGGAGTGGAGCGCACAAATAAAGAAGGCCAGCCTTAAGCTGGCACAGACAACAGGGGGTTGGCCAAAAAGCTCAGGGAGTGTACCCATAAAATGGTTGGGCCAGTGATGGAAATCTACAAAGCTTAAATAAGGGGGGCGGCCCTGAATGGGGCAGAAATCTGGGGCCATTGGCCAACCGACCCCCTATCTAAGAATGAGTATTCCTTTGCCAGGCAACTCCTAGGCCTTCCGATAAGTACTCCACTTACGCTACTTCGAATGGATCTTGGGGTTGGTCCAATTGCAGAGGAAGCCGTCTTTAGACCCCTACTACATTGGCGACGCCTATGGAGCACCCCAGAATTAGAAGCTTTCAGAGCCGAGCTAAAGAAAGTGCTGAGCCTACAAGGAGCTAGCAAAATCCCATGGCTGGCATATATTAAAAACTCATTAGAAGCTATGGGGTTGGGCGACCTATGGGCCAAAGCTGAAGGAAGCACATGTTAATATCCAGGAAGATCCTGTCAAAGATCTTTAGGGAATATAAAATTAATCCCCTTAAGAGGAACCCCAGACTGGTACAATGACTGTATCCTTCCTAGAGATTAAAGAGCTATATAGAACCTGTTCTCGATGTCATCCAGCCTCCCCTTGTGAAAAAGCTGTATCTACAATTCAGGCACGGAGCACTGACGCTTCGCACCTTTACAAATAACTGGGGGGGGGGGGGGGGGGGCACTCTAACTCAAGGTTGTCTGGCCCGCAACCACATTTCGGAGACAGTTCAACGTGTACTGTTTTTTCTGTCCGGCATACAAGAAGGCTAGACGCCGATGGCTAGTACAGATCTGCAGAAACCTTGGAACAAGTGTCTGTGCGGAGGCCCATAGGATTTTTAAATATGACACTAGTATGCCCATTGTGTATTCTATTCTCCATGTGGTGTGCGCGCCGAGCTATTTTAATAATTAATCGGATCACTCCATCGCTTTTCTGTGATTTTATATTGGTATCAACCACCCCCTTTTTAAACCTTAAATGCCACTAATGTCTATTTTAATGTATTTATTACATTTTATAACGTTTAATTGGAATTCTTTGATATTATATTGCACATGCACTTTACCTTTGGAATTTATATGTATGAATTGTGACGTATTTTTACTTGTGCTTTTATGGTCATATCGGCCGAAATAAAGAATTCTTGACTTGACTTGATATGTATCACAGGTGTTACATTTTTTACTTGGTGTATCGTATTTCAGCATGTTTGATCATTGTCACATCTAGTACTCCTTTTTCTTAGCCCCTGGACTTCATGATCTTGGATTCGGGCTGTATATCAACATGCTTCATGGCTATCTTTCACCATCCTTGTCTCAAAGCCTCAGCCAAAGCAAATGTTTTTGTTTTGTTAGAATTATTCTTCTGTTTTATGTGAAATTCAGTGGTGTGGTAAGCTTGTATTGTGCTAATTTTAATAGGCCCTATAAACGTATTCACTTTTACATTTAATTCTTGATAATGTGTTTTTTGGAAGACCGTCACACCTAATAGGGCAGTGAGTTTCGTGCATTAGTGATTGACCGGCATTTTCAGATTTTTTCCCCAAAACATTTTTGTTCCTGGTAACTTTTAGGGCCTGATTTAAATGTTGGCCGGTAACCCGTTTCTCTACCAGGGCATTGGAGTAAATTACACCATCGCCCTGACGGAGTTGCCACCTGCTATATTTAGAAATGTCCGGCAGCCTAGAGGACATATCTAGCATTGTCAGAAACTGCATGCACTGTAAGTGGACAGCTCTGTCAACATAACTGAGCTATACAGCAAACTTACACTGTTTCTTTTATTGTTTTAGTAAATGCCCACCCATCTAAATTAGGTGGGCAGACACAGCCAAATCTTCGACTGCCGGGGGTGTGACCACGCAGAGATGGAGAAGTCCCTGCCATCGTCAAACCTATGGCCTTCACAATTCTAAATTGGGCAGGTGGTCCATGTTTGTGGGGCTGATCTCCATCGCTGTTGCAACAGAACTCCCTCTCCGCCAACATTTAAATCCGGCCCTTAATTTCTACCTAAAGTAATTCCAGCTTTTTACCTGAATTAGTTCATCGGCTTTACCTGAAAGAATGCACAGTATTCTATTACAAGGCTAGCCAACTCTGATTTATACTGTAGCCTGCAGTAGAGGCTATCATTACATAGACCATCAAAAGTTGAATGAACATGGGGATTTGTATTAGGTTACAATAAAATAGAGGTTCCTTAAAAGGCTTAGAAATATACCACATGTGGATGAAGTGCATCTAAGGGCCTACAGACTGTTATTTCTATGTAGCTTCGAACATACTTCACAATAGTTATGTTGATATAGGTTGTAACTTCTGATGACCCCACTGTGTGAGTTTGAGTACCAAAACGTTGACCAGGAATAATCCAAAAAGAAGCTTCTCCATTTGCAGGAGTGATCCCCCCTGAATCTGTGTTTAAAAGTAGGTAAACACCTTTTCTTAAGGTGAAAAATCTGTGACTCAATTTGCAATTAGGTGCTTCTTCTAGTAAGTACTTACACAAGCTCACGAACACACACACCTGCCAAATTAACGAGACACACTACATAGAGCAGTGGTACCAAACGTGTAGCTTGTGAGAAAGATGTTGCTCACTGGACCCTAAAATGTTCCTCAGCAGATGATCTAAACGTCTATCTGTTTTTTTGCTATTGGTGCACTAGAGGAGCATTTAATTTCTTTTGAAGAGAGAACGCGTTCCCTATTAGTTTACTTCAGTGCTCCTATTTCCCCAACACTTGTTCCTCAGGTCAGAGACATTATGGCTGGATCCTCTTTAATGGCAGTTTAAGACTCAGGACGGGAGCTTCTAATTTTCTTTTGAATTCCCCATTTGAGACAAGAGCAGGTGGCATAATGTGGCTTGTAATGTGTAGAAAGTCTTGGGTAGGGGAAAACAGATATAGAACACCTCCTCTCATGCCTTACCAACTCCTGCCATTGGACTAGATCCTGTACTGTCTGCCAGAGCTGCTGACTTTTCCTTCAGTCGCAGATCAAGTAGTTTTATCTGTGGTTCAAATGAGACACCATCAACACCACAAAGAGGCTGACTACAGCAAATTCCCTTAACCCAGGGCCCAACTATCCAGACTGAAGTAAACACTATACATTGTGAGAACTAGAGCATTTTGAAGTTCGTGTAGTATTCATTCTAGAAGTTGTCTTGGAAAATAGCAAAACAGTGTGCCAGGAATCACATTATGAAAATGTTAAGTGTGCTTGCTATATAATTGTTCAATGCTAAGATGATCTAACCTGGAATTATGGTATTAGAAGTCTGTGTATGCTGTTGGCATTGCAGGAGCTTGTAAAAGAAATTGGAAAATTAAGGAAAAATAAAAACGCAAAGTAAAATCTTTTTTTTAAAATTGTATTATTTAGTGGTGGTAGTACATTGTAAAACGGACATCAACTACTAATCAAGACACACAACTCTAGCATTTTCTCATATTTGAGCATATAGATGCAGTGGATTCAACAGTAAAATTTGTCCATTATATAACAATCCTAGGTCCTACTATCCTTATCTATTACAACTAGGGACAATTGAAGGTCATGCAGCTCTCAATTCTTCATACCCACGATAATTTTGTTGGGCCACAAACCTTTTCAAACTTGTGGGGACAGCCACGACCCTCGTGAAAGTGTGTGTGAGGCATGTGTGCTGAAGATACAAATGCTTTGCATACTCCTGCCATCTAGTGTTCGGTCTGGATATTTGCAAGTTGTTTTTCTTCGAGAAAGTCTTTTCCAGTCACAAGGTAAGGTGACTCCTCCCTTCGGTGATAGTGCGCATGGACAGAGACTCCAATGTTACATTGTTTTCTTTCCACCATTGGGTTCTGACATGGTTTGCTTTGCTCCAGTTCGAGACCTTTGTCGGGATCCCTTCAGTTCGCAACCCGCTGTACCCGCGTCGATATTGTTTCAAACGCGCTTCCCATCCTCCGTGTGTCGAAAATCAAAAACATTCCCTAGTTGGATCGTGAGAACTCCAACGCAGCCTTTGGGCCTAGCCTGTTTATTCACTTCTACTCGAACAAACATCATCGAGTAATCTGCTGATGAAACAGACTCTGTTTTAATTCTGTCTGCGTTGCCACTCCAAAAATCTGCGCACCGACCATCACAAAGTCTGTAACCTGTCTCTCTCCGGAGCACAACGAAGAAGACTGTGATGCCTGTCATTCATTTTGTTTGAAAAAGACCCTCCAAGGCCGTCTGGTTCGTAGAAAAGAAATGCAGCAACAAAGTATCAAAGACACCCCTGATATCTTCCTAGAAGATATTGAACAGGAAGAGATGGAAGTGTCCACAGAGGAAAAAGAAAAAGCCTTCTCCGTTCAAGACTCCACTCCGACTTCGAGCTGGGAATAAAACTGAAGTCCCATGATGTTCCAGCCGGTTAAGGTGCCGTGAGTACCAAAGCCCCTTTGCCCACAAAACCCACTACCGCTAAACATAAGGCTTCCTTCTGGGCCACCACTGCCATCCGGCCATGGTAGGCACAGAGATTCTGTTTCCAGTGCCCCGCCCTCCGGCTCGGCACCAAAAGCATACGTCAAGAACTTCCTGCTCGGGCTCGAGACAAGTTACCACACCTTTGGCACCTAAAACATCGGTTCCGAAAGACAAAATTGACAAATCCAGCTTGGCAGTGAAAATGTCAGTGCCGAAACAGAAAGATGCTTCTCAAAAACACTGGAGCCAATTCTGTAAACCTTGCAACAAAAGCTGGATTCAAAACAAAGAAAATCTATATAAATCCAGACACTGGACATATTACAGCAAAGCCAGTGATACCATCCTCCAAAAGCAAAATGGACACGGTATAAAATCCCTCTCAAAGAGAAGGTCATGGCTACTAGCCCTCTTCATCCCATACCCCCTTCAGACCCTCTAAACATCACACCACAGGGCTCTCCATCTGCAGGTCCTAATGTAGGGGCTGGGGATGACACCACCAGATCCATGGGATGATTATAATCTAGATCCTCCTACAAACACAGATCTATACCCTGCTAAACCTTCCTTTCCTGATCACAACACTTCATATCATGAGTTACATACAATGGAGTCACTTTACACAAGAAATCTTTGGAAGAAGATCTTATTTGAAACACTAGGGACTACACATACAACAACATAGTTGTTACCTATGTTAAAGGGTATGATGAGGCATGCTGAAGACAGTTTTAAAGATCCGGTGAGGGCACGTATTATAACACCCAGGTTTGATAAAAAAAATATAAATCTCCACCACCTGACCAAATTTTTATAAAGGGCCAGCTTCCTTTCGATTACTTAGTTCTGTCCAATGCTCGTATAAGAGCAAATTCACAAACTTCAGGTGATGCACCTCTTCCAGACAAGGAGTCCAAGTAGATAGATTCCTCAGGCAAGAGTGGCTGCACAATCAGCCAACCATTGGTGCATAGCCAATACACAAGGTATTTTGGCTAGGTACGACGTGGTCCACTGGGAGGACATGGAAGACTTACTCCAATATCTCCCAGAGTAGCATAGAACAAGAGGACAGGAACGAGTGCAGGAGGGGAAACTACATTTCTGTTCCTCTATTAGGTGTGGGTTAGATGCTGCTGATACTGCAGCCAGAGAAGTTAACACCAGTATTCTCCTCAGAAGACATGCATGATTACGAATTTCTGGGTTTAACCCAGGGGTACAACAAACAATATTTCTCCAGTATTGGAATATATTTCATAGATTAACATGCTTGAATCATTCCCCGTCATCGGAGTGGGAGTCCCACGGTACATAAAAATAGCAATAAATATGTATAACATAGCCATATCATAGGTAAATTAGAACCAGGAAGGAAAATAGCTAGAAGTTTAATAGGAAAAAATCTTCCACTTTCATGACTCGTCCAAGTCATTATATATAGTCCAAACTACAGCCAATCAGGCGACAGCACCCTCCAGAATGTTCTCCCCAGAGGCTCAGGCTCTCAGATCTTCTACCGCACGTCGTGTGAAGGGAGTCTCCCTGAGCTCTGCTCAGTACTTCTCAGGTTTTCTTCAGAATTTCTTTGTTCATGATGTCTTCTTTTAAGAAATCTCTCTTTAGACCTTGTGAGTCTTGTGGGAAGCCCCGGTTGTTTTCTGAAGACCCCCACAAGAAGTGCATTTACTGCTTATATCCGGATCACCAGGTGAGAGACTGCAAAATCTGCAGAACTTTCCCTCAAAAAACTCTGAGGGACAGAGAGGGACGTCTACTTCTGTGGCTACAGAAGATTAAGGATCAAGACAACCCTTTATCTGAAGTTGGAAGTGTTTCATCTGTCAGGTCTGCTTCCTCTAGGAAGAGGGCTAGCAACATGGATTTGACCTCTCCTGGGGCTAAGGTGTTGAAAAAATAGCACACCTCTAAGAGTGCTGAGTTGCCTTCCACTTCCAAAAAGGCTCCTCCACCTTCTAAGGGAAAAACTTTGCCCTCTACGCTCCCGAGAAAGACTGTGAAGTCTCGGGCTTCTAAACCTATTTCTGACAGAGATTTACCTCAGAAATGGGTTCCGTCGTCGACGACGTCTTTGTCGACGAAGCCTGCCGTTGCCGCGACGATGACGTCTACTGCAACCTTCTCGTCTCCAAAGCCTCAGATGATACTGTCGTCTGCTTCCTCGCCGTCGACGCTGGTTTCCGTCTCTGTGAGGCCAACCACGTCAGTCACTGCCCTCTCGTCGACGAAGAAATTGCAGTCTTATCGTCGACGCCCCTCCGTCGACAAAGAATAAGAGAAGCTCGTTGACGATTGCCTCGTCGAAGGCGATGGTCTCGTCGATGACTGATGCCTCGTCGACGGGTTGCTTCGTCGACGGTTGCTTCATCTATGCCCACCTCGCGCTATCTTTCTGCACTGATCTTCAAGTTTAGTCGTCGTCTACAGCCATGGCATCCTCAAGGACATCTGCGGTGCCGCCTACACTATTGCCACCGCCGATGACTGCGCCTTCCTTGCTTCAAAGGCGTGGATCTTCCTTAGAGGTCCTCTCTCCAGTTCATTCATCACCCAGTAGAATGATTGTTGCGTTGCCCGAGCAGTTACTGGATTATGGGGCAGATGAGGATGAATCTGAGGAAGATGACAGATTTCGGACTGCCAGGAGCCCTTCAGAACTCTTTATTAAATACCAAGACGTAGATCAAGAAGAGGAGTACTATCCGGACACTACTCCTCCAGCTCCAGAGTCCAACCCTACGGCACAATTGCCTCTATCTCTTCTAAACAATCTACAGTACATGCTCGATGACTTTTACCGCCGATTTACCTCCATCTGAATCGGCTTCTTCTGTACCACCTACACCTATTGCTCTATCTTCAACAGTGTTGAGATCGCCCAGACCAGTTTCTCCGGTACCTTTGATGTCTCATCATCAGGAAGCCCACACCACAGATGATGACAGAGAAGAAGGAGAATTGGATGACAGATCACTCCTTACAGAATGGGATGACTATCAAATACAAACGCAGTCTCCTTCGACACCTGCTCCTGTTGACTCGCCTCCAGTTGACATCGGAGGTTTTCATGTTCTAATGGAAAGAGCAGCACAACGGTTCCTTCTTCCCATGGAAACAAAGAAGGATGATTGTTTCCTTTACGATTTTAAAGACCAGCCGAGGAAACAAGTGCGAAGTATTCCTATTATTGACTTTATTTGGCAGGAAGGACTGAAAGTCATGCAAACTCCTGCCTCCATTCCGGCGGTCCAGATTCGCCTTAAGAAGAAATATAAGGCACCGGATAACTCACCAGCATGCCTGATAGGCCAGCCTAAGGCAGATTCCGTTATTGCCCAAGCAGCGCAACGCCGAGCACGGAATCCCTTCTCTCCATTGTGTGCTCCCCCGGATCAGGATGGGAGACGTCTGGACGCAATTGGAAAAAAGGTTTCGACCATGGCGGCCACTACTGTCCGTGAAGTTAACTCGCTGGCCATCTAGGGCCGCGATGATAGATGTGGTCCGACATCTCTCCTTACATTGAGATGTTACCTGAGCCCTCCACGGCGGAAGCGCTAAAAATCCTTCAAAAGGGAGAACGAATCTCGGCTGCGACTATTGATTCTGCTGTCGATGTTGCGTCTACGAGTTTTCGGCAACTAGCGGGTGCGGCTGTCCTGAGGCGACAGGGCTGGTTGAAATCCACATCATTTCGTCAGGAAATTCCGACGAAAATAATCGACATGCCTTTTGACGGCGAGTCTCTTTTTGGTCAGCATGTTGATGAAGCACTACAAGCCATTAAAAAGGATACCGAGTCAGCGAGATCTCTCGGTACTCTTTCAGTTTAGAAAACCGCCTTTTCGTGACGCTAGAGGTCGTGGATCCTTCTCCAGTCGAGGAGGCTATAATCAGTCAAGGCAATACCAGTCCTATCCGGCTAACCAACGTTACTCCTCACAACGACAAAAATCCATCGGGCAGCAAACAACTACGTCTTATGCACAAAACAGGAATAAGTCATCTTATCGCGGATGGAATACGTCTAAGAATGCCACCTGCTCTACCGCTCAATCCTACAAAAGTTGGAGGAAGGATCTCCCGTTTTTTCTCAACGTGGTCTGCTATAACAGACAAATGGGTCTTGGACATTGTGGCCAGGGGCCACATTCTGGAGTTTATCAAACTTCCTTCACATTCTCCTCCCAAGGGCCCGCCTCCAGCTCATCTCACAGAGCTTTTTTCTCAAATAAATTTGATGGTAAAAAAGGGAGCGATCGAAGTGGTTCCGAAATTACAAAAAGGCACCGGTTTCTATTCCAGATTTTTTCTAATAAAAAAGAAATCGGGAGAATGGCAACCCATCTTGGATCTTCATTCCTCAACAAATATCTCAAAAAACAATCCTTTCAGATGTTGACTTTACAAGAAGTCCTTCAACTCCTCTCTGCGGGGGATTACATGACCACCCTCTACCTCCAAGACGCTTACTTTCATGTACCGATTTTACCCAGACACAGAAAGTTCTTTAGATTCAGAGTGGCTGGCAGGGACTTCCAGTTCAATGTCATTCCCTTCGGACTACGTTCCGCGCCCCGTGTCGTCACCAAAGGTTTGGCACCGGTGCTGCGCACCTTCGATTGGAAGGAATCCACATTTTTCCTTATTTAGACGACTGCCTTATCAAGGCGAATTCCGTTGCAGTCGCAAACGTCCATACTCAGAAATGTCAGTCATTCTTCCAGTCTCCTGGAGTCTCTGGGTCTCTCCATCAATCTGGACAAGTCTCAACTCATCCCATCACAAACAAGAACATTCTTAAGAGCCACCATAGACACTCTACGGACACAAGCCTTTGTCTCAACCGAAAGACAACAAAAGCTGTGCAAGCTTGCTCAACTACAACGATCAAAAAAGTACGTTTCTGTCCGACAGTTCAAGTCACTTCTAGGGATGCTCTCATCCTGCATTCCCTTGGTCCCCAACTGTTGTCTCAAGATGAGACCCCTGCAAGAGGAGCTCAACAACCAATGGCTACAGGTCTCAGGGTCTTTCGACGATCTCATCCGCATCACTCCTCAGATGCGGAAGGCATTGCTCTGGTGGACTCGCAAGAGGAACGTGGCAGCAGGCCTCTCATTCCTAGTGGAAGCTCCAAGTTTTGTCATCACCACGGACGCCTCCCTGAAAGGGTGGGGAGCGCACCTTCAAGAACTAACACGCAACGGCAAATGGGATGCTCAACAAAGGACTTGGCATATCACCCTTTTAGAGTTGCTAGCGATCTTCCTGGCCCTAAAATCTTTTCGCACCATCATTCTAGGAGCATCAGTGTTGATCCGGACGGACAACACAACAAGTATGCACTACCTAAACAAACAGGGAGGGACAAGATCCATTCTGCTGTCCCAGCAAGCCCAGCAAATGTGGGATTGGGTGATCCGACACCAAAAAACTCTGTCAGCAGTCCATGTTCCGGTAGTATCCAACATCCTGGCAGACTCCCTCAGCAGGTCGACAGTGTCAAATCACAAGTGGGAGCTCCATCAACCAACGTTGGATCGTATATTTCAGAAGTGGGGTCGACCTGATCTGGACTTGTTCGCGACCAGTCTGAACCGCAAATGCCCATTCTACGCAAGTTGGCTTCCCCAAGGAGACTTGTGCGGGAATGCGTTTTTGATGAATTGGTCGCAGATCTATGCCTACGCTTTTCCACCAATACCGTTGGTTCCCAGGGTTCTCCGGAAAGTGAAGAAGGAGCCTTGTCGCCTACTCCTAATAGCTCCCAGGTGGCCTCGCCAGTTCTGGTTTACCAAACTCCTCCTTCTATCCGAATGTGATCCCATTCAGTTGCAACCAATACCAAATCTCCTATCCATCAACAACGGGCAGATTTGTCATCCGGATCCTGCATCTCTGCGCTTAGCAGCCTGGCGCCTGAACACCCTGAGTTGGCCCACTTGGGCATTCCTTCGGAGTGTAGGGAGGTCTTAGCTAATGCTAGTGCGCCCTCTACAGTAAAAACCTACATGCTCAAATGGAAGCGTTTTTGCCTCTGGTGTCAAGCCACCAACTTTCACCCAGTACATGCAAAACCGGAACAACTATTGCCTTTCTTTTTACATTTGGCAAAGTCAGGCCTTACCAATTCTACTCTTAAAGTATTCTTAGCGGCTATCTCAAGATTCCGACAAGATGGTACACATTCTCTTTACTCCTCTCGGATCATTCAACAATTCTTCAAAGGATTGTTTCGTATGTTTCCTCCTATCCGCCGTCTGCCTCCACCCTGGCATCTTAACATTGTTCTGTCACAACTCATGCGACACCCCTTTGAACCTATTCATAGAGCTGATTTGAAGTTAGTCGTGGAAGATGTCTCTGCTGTTGGCTCTCATCAGCCAGGCGGGTCAGTGACATTCAAGCCTTCACTATTAAACCGCCTTTCCTTCAATTCACCAGGGACTCGGTAGTGCTCCACACTAACCCCATTTTTGTGCCTAAAGTGCCTTCTGATTTTCACCTCAATGAACCAGTTATTTTAAAGACTTTCTTTCCTGATCCTCAATCACCTGCAGAAAGGGCTTTACATACCCTTGATGTCAAAAGAGGTCTAAAATTTTGCTTGCAAAGGACATCCTCCATACAAAAATCTGATCAGCTTTTCATTGCATATGGAAAAATGCGAAAGGGCACCCAATAACCAAACAGACCATAGCTCGTTGGATATCTGCTGCAATCTCTTTCTGTCATCAGCAAGCGGGTAGACTCCTGCAGGCTACGCCGAGAGCACATTCTACTAGAGCAATCTCTTCTTCTACTGCTCTCTATGCTGGTGTGCCTCTTCATTAAATCTGCAGAGCTGCAACATGGTCCAGCAGGCACACCTTTACCAAGCACTACTGTCTAGAAGCTGCCAGCAATGTAGACACGTCTGTGGAACAAGCGGTTCTCCTAAATCTTTTTAAATAAGGTGAGCCTCTGTTCTTCCCTCCTCCTCTTTGATGCATTCTTAAGTACATATCTTTTGTGATTACATATATTTATCTGTTGATGCAGATATACATGTGTATTTTATCTGGTGTGATATGTATTTGTATATATATATCCACACGGAAAGTTTCCCAAGTGCTATCGAGCACAAAGCAAGAACACGGACTCTCGATATAGCTGATGCCAGATTGAATTTATTTATTGCAGTGAATTCATATGATGCTGTCTCAGACGCGTTTCGGACACAGAGCGGTGTCCTTGGTCACATAACGAACGGAAATACAACACAAATATTTAAAGGTACAGAGTCATGGCGCTCAGGATGAGATCATAATATACATAGAAAAAATACTATATGTGGAAAACATCGTCATACGAGCAGTTTAGATAATTCAAATAAATGTTCAAGGTTAAAATTACAAATGCACATCAGCTCAGCTGCACGAAAATACAATAAATTAGAAAACCATAAACAAAATTGTAGTTTCGCCCGTATAGTTGATCCTTATGTCTAACATATTCAATGCAGATTGTGTACCTTAAAAGCAATAATTATACAAATGTGTGTGTGTGTGTATATATATATATATATATATATATATATATATTTCTTTGATGATCTCACAAGCATCATTATGGAATTACTGCTTTCTACTCTGATTTAAGCATGTGAATCTATGAAAGATACCCCAATACTGGAGAAGAACAAAGGTTACTTACCTGTAAACTGTGGTTCTCCAGTATTGGTATCTTTCATAGATTCACATGCGACCCACCCACCTCCCCTCAGAGGCGCTCTAGGCTCTTTTACTCTTATATCTCACTTGTGCTGGAAAATCTGAGAGCCTAAGCCTCTGGGGAGAACATTCTGGAGGGTGCTGTCACCTGATGGGCTGTAGTTTGGACTATTTATAATGACTTGGACGAGTCATGAAAGTGGAAGATCTTTTCCTAGTAACTTCTAGCTATTTTACTTCCTGGTTCTAATTTACCTATGATATGGCTATGTTATGCATATTTATTGCTATTTTTATGTACCGTGGGACTCCCACTCCGACGGGGAATGATTCAAGCATGTGAATCTATGAAAGATACCAATACTGGAGAACCACAGTTTACAGGTAAGTAACTTTTGTTCTTAATGCCACGTTTGACAAGGAACATCTTTTTGGCCCTCAAGTGGATGAATCACTTGAAAAAATGAAAAAAGACACACAAGTGGCAAAATCCATGGGAGCACTACAGTCACCCTCTAACTGAGGCTCCTTTTGCTGCTCGTTTTATAGGGGAGGCACAAAAAGTACCTTCACAGATGCCAACACATATTCCTATAAACCTCAGAATCAATCCTTCCCCTCTAGAGGATTTTACAAAGGTGGTTACAGAGGTAACCGTTTCAAAGGCAGAGGTGAGGTACACCAGCACGCACCTCTCCATCTCCCAACAAACAGTAACTTGATAACATTTCCCCCCGATCATCATACACCTGTCGGGGGAAGACTGCATCAATTTCTTCCCATCTGGCAATCAATAACATCAGACAAATGGGTGTTGAACATATCTTCCCATAGCTAGACGAAAGCAAACCCACATCTCAAGTGTTTACAGCATTCATATTACAATAAATCTCCTTCATTAATTGGGATTTGCAGTCAATGTGCAAAAATCCCATCTGCAACCTGCACACTGCAACCTTATCTAGGAGCTGTGCTGAACACTTAAACAGGTTTAGCCTATCCCAGTGCAACTAGGATTCACAATTTTCAAACACTGCTAATACAAATCCAAAGCAACCAGTAACTAACGGTGAGAACTTTCATGTAACTTTAAGGAATGATGGCATTATGCATTGCCATAGTACCTCATGCAAGATTAAACATGCGTTCTCTACAGGAATGCTTAGCACGTCAATGGAATCAATTACAGGGTCAACTTAAAGATCTAGTGTTGGTAGACTGTCGCACCCTTCGCTCTCTGCAGTGGTGGAACACACACACCTTATAAAAAGGGCTGGCCTTTATCGACACTGTTCCACAGATCGTGCTCACAGCGGACTCATCTCTTACAGGGTGGGGTGCCCACCTACAACATCTAACAGTTCAGGGTCCATAGGACACCAATCACAAGAGTTGCCACATCAACTACCTAGAGCTTCTAGCTGTTAACCTAGCGCTAAAAGCATTTTTACCTCACCCAATAGGGAAAGTTGTCCTAGTCCGGACGGACAAAATGACAGCTATGTACAAAAACAGGGGGAGACACTCTACAGTTACTCCAGTATTGGAACTTTCATAGATTCCCATAGCTTGTATCATTCCCCGTCGTCGGAATGGGAGTCTCAGTATTCCAAATAACATAGCAGTAGGTACAAAAAAGAAAGAAAAAAAGGCCTAGGCCTCATTCCCTTTTGTAGCATATCTACCTCTTTTTGTAAAAGAGACCAAAACAAAGCAACAACCAATCAGATTAGCCTCACCCCACAGAACCTTCCTGAGAGAAGCTCAGAGCCTCAGATTTTCTACCGCACGTTGTGCTTAGGGAGTCTCCTTTGAGCTCTGCTCACTTCAACTTTGTTGACTGCTTTTTTCAAAATATTTTTCTTCCAACTTGTTGCTGTTTTCCTTCCGGAATGTCTGGCAAGGAGAAGAAAGCCCTTTTCAAGCCTTGTTCCACCTGTGGCAAAAAACGGCTTTACGTGGAGGACAGGCATCAGGATTGTATTTATTGCCTGTACCCGGAACATAAGGCTGCGGAATGCAAGATCTGCCGCACCTTTTCTACAAAGACCCTTCGGGACCGTGAGGGTCGCCTTCTCACGTGGCTCCAGAAGATTAACTCACGGAAGGGTGCTATATCCAGTGACAGTGAGGACTCTTCATCTGGCACCTCCTCTCGCAGGTCAGTGAAAAGGGGTTGGTGTTCCCCTTCGCCATCCTCTGACCGCCCTGCTAAGGCCTCAAAAAAGACCCCCCGTGAGTCTGAGAGCCAGAGTCCGAGTAAATCTCCTCACCACGGTGCAAAGGAGAGGGAAGGACTTTCTACTGCCCCAGCAGTGGTGGTATCCACTGTGGTGTTCAAGAAGCCCTCTTCTCTATCTTCATAGAGGTCAGAAAAGGACTCTAGATCGTCGACGACGCAGTTGAAGACTCAGTCGACAAAGGCTTCTAAACCTCAAGTTAAAAAAGTCCAGCCATCGATGGGCTCGTCGACGGTGCCTTCTGTTCCAGCATCGGCGTCGACGGGAGTGTAGACGACTATACCAGTGTCTACAAGGGTGTCGACGACTGTGTCGTCCACGAGAGCTCTGACGACGTCGACTATGCCGACGACGGCGGGAGTGTCGACGGTCTCGTCGACTACTATCATATCTTCGTCGACGGTGCAGCTTCCGACGACTACTTCGTCGACGATGGTTTCATTATCAACGCCGACGAGTCCGATGACGACCTCGTCGACGGAGAGGATTACAATTTCCGTGAGACGTATAACACCGGATATGACATCACCAAGGAGGGTGACCCCCTTGCCTCCCGCATTGTTAGAAGAAGAAGACTCTGATGGGGATGATCAGGATTCTTGTGGTTATGCCCATAGTCCTTCCCAACTGCTGGTGAAATGTCAGGACACTGATTCAGAGGGCGACTACACGCCTGGGTACTCCTATCCACCATCCCATGGGCGTCGGGACAGCGCAGGCCAGGGTATGGTTGCGGTTCCTTCATCACTCCTGGAAGATCTCCAGGGCATGTTACATGATTATCGGAAGAGGTTTTCTCACGCTCCTCCTTCTCCGTCTTCGACTTTGTCTGCAGTGCATACTGTGCCTACTCCATCGGCTCCTACTGAATTTTCTCCAGGGCAACCGCCTCAGGTGGTTTCTCAACTGCAAGTTTCCAGCCCAGGGTTGCCTCCAGTGATCCAGGTTGTTCCGGATGATTCCTCTGATGAGGCTCAAGATGTTGGCAACACGTCTAATCAGTGTGTTGAGTGGGAGGACTGTCATTCGGGATCCGGCTTCACCTACTCCTGATCCGGTGGATTATCCCCCGGCAGATATTGGGGGTTTCCACAAGCTGATGGAAAGAGCCTCCAGTAGATTCCAGCTTCCTATGCCATCGGCCCCAGCGGAATACTTCCTGTATGATTTTAAGGAGCCTTACAGGAAAGTGGTTCGTTCAATTCCCATTGTTCGCCATCTTTGGGACGAGAGTTTGAAGGCTATGAGGAACCCGGCTACGTTGATTCCGGTTGTGCCGCGCCTCGAAATGAAGTACAAGGCGCCTGAGGACAGTTCAGCGTCCTTGATTGGACAGCCGAAGCCGGATTCTGTAATATCCCAGGCGGCGCAACGCAAGTCACGTAACCCTTCGGCACCACTCACCATCCTTCCGGATAAAGAAGGCAGGCGCCTTGATAATGTGGGGAAACATTTCTCCTCTATGGCCAGTCTTTTGGTAAGGGCAGCTAATACATTGGCGATCCTTTGGTAGGTACGATCGCCAAATGTGGTGCGACCTTTCGCCTTACTTGGACCAACTTCCATCGGAGGCCAAGACGGAGGCCAAGAAAATTCTTCAGGAGGGGGAGGCTACGTCGGCGGAAGTGATTGACTGCGCCATGGACATCGCCACTACAGCTTTCCGTGCACTGGCAGGTGTGGCTGTTCTTCGTCGGCAGGGCTGGCTCCGGGCGACTTGGTTCCGACCGGAGGTTCAGAACAAGATCTTGGACCTCCCGTTTGATGGGGAGGCATTGTTTGGGAAACATGTCGATGATGCCCTCCAGGACTTTAAAAAAGATACGGAGACGCCGAGGTCTCTAGGCACTCTTCAGTAACGTAAAGTGCCTTTCCGTGGGGCCAGAGGGAAGAGTACCACGTCCTACAGAGGCTCGTACCAACAACAAAGGTACTCTTCTTATGGTTCGACACCCCAGTCGTATCGCCCGCAGTACCAACAATGACAAGGCCAGTCCTCGTCTTTCTCTCGCTCAACCACTAGAGGGAAACCGGCTCGCCAGGGACGTGACTCCTCCAAGAGACAATAGCGGCGTTCTGGCTCTGCGTACTGTACCCTCCTCCCCGTTGACACCTGTGGGAGGCAGGGTGTCCCATTACCTCCACAACCGGACCTGGATAACATCGGACCGTTGGGTCCTCAACATCATTCGAGATGGTCATACGCTGGAGTTTCTTCATATGCCACCTTCCAAGCCCCCTGTCGCCATGCCTTCAAAACATCTGCGTCTCTTAAGGCTCGAAGTACTTCAGATGCTCCTCAAGGGAGCAGTGGAACTGGTTCCCCTGTCTCAGAGGGGGGACGGTTTCTACTCCAGGTTTTTCCTGGTCAAGAAGACGCCGGAGAAATGGCGACCCATTTTAGATCTCAGGGAGCTCAACACCTATCTCATCTGTCAATCCTTTCGGATGGTGTCTCTCCAGGATATCTTACGTCTCCTCAACCCGGGAGATTTCATGGCCACTCTCGATCTCGAGGATGCGTATTTTCACATCCCTATTCATCCAGCCCACAGGAGGTTTCTACGCTTCTCAGTAGTCAAGAGCCACTTCCAATTCAGGGTGTTACCCTTTGGACTTCGTTCTGCCCCGAGGATCTTTACCAAGGTGCTGGCACCGGTAGCAGCTTTCCTCAGGAAGCAACATTATCAAATCTTCCCCTACCTGGACGATTGGTTGCTGAAGGCTCCGTCCAGGCTCCTAGCGGAGGAAACAGTCGGGCGTGTACAGCTCTGTTCAACAATCTGGGTCTGACTCTCAACAGAGAGAAGTCGTCGCTCTGTCCGTCCAAGAGGGCACAGTTCCTAGGTGCTATCTTGGACACGTCTCTCAACAAGGCTTCCCCAACCGTCGAAAGGCAAGAAAAGCTGAAATCCTTGGCACGTCTGTTGAGAAGAAGAAAGTGTCTTTCAGTACGCAGTTACAAATCCCTGCTAGGCGTGATCTCTTCATGCATCCCTCTGATACCCCATTGCAGATTACGGATGCGATCTCTTCAAGAGCAACTAGACATGCAGTGGCAACAAGTTCACGGCTCTTTTCGACGACAAGGTGGTGATTACGGCGGCGATGAGGGACGCCGCCTTGTGGTGGACACAGGAGGAGAATTTGTCCCGCGGTCTATCCTTCGTAAGCAATCCAGCTCCTCATGTTGTCACAACAGATGCCTCGCTGGACGGCTGGGGTGTGGTGCTTCAGGACTTGCAGGTCAGCGGGCATTGGTTACCCAAGCACCGTCTCCTTCATATCAACCTCCTGGAACTCAGAGCGATCCGCCTGGCTCTTCAAGCATTTCTGCCGCGGTTGCAGGGCTCCGCGGTTCTCGTCCGCACGGACAACACCACGGCCATGCATCAACAAGGAAGGGGGCACCAGGTCTCTTCCGTTGTCACAGGAGGCCCAGAGGATTTGGGAATGGGCGATCCTCTACGGAATATCTCTCACAGCGGAACACTTTCCAGGGGTCCTCAACGAAAAGGCGGACAGACTCAGCAGGCTTTCATCCATCAGCCACGAGTGGGAACTAAACCAGATGGTCTTGGAGGACATTTTTCGCCAGTCGGGAAAACCTTTGATAGATCTTTTCGCCACCCCGGAAAAGCCAGTCTTACGCAAGCAAAGTTCACCATCGCGGATCACTGGGGAATGCACTTTCGATAGCTTGGTCAAGCGCATTTGTGTACGCTTTTCCCCCCATTCCGTTAATACCGAGGATACTCAAGAAGATCAAGGCGGAACCATGCAAAATGATCTTAATAGCCCCGGCATGGGCGAGGCAGTTTTTGTTCACGGAGCTTCACCTTCTTTCTCTGGTCCCTCCTCGTCATCTACGGACGATTCCGTATCTTCTCACAATGTCCCAGGGCCAGATCTGGCATCCGGATCCTCGTTCCTTGCACCTCTCAGCATGGCTCCTGAGCAGCGAGAGTTACTAGATCTTCCTCTCTCGAACGAATTAAGGGATGTTCTCTCTCAGGCTAGAGCCCCTTCCACTAACAAGACTTACCGTCTCAAATGGAAACGCTTTTGCATCTGGTGCCATCAGCAAGGTGTGGATCCCTTTTTGTCTCAGCCTCATCAAGTTCTTCCTTATTTCCTGTCCTTGGCTAAGGCAGGTTTGGCTCATTCCTCAATAAAGGTGCACTTGGCTGCAGTTTCTCGCTTCAGACGCACTGCCTCTGGACCCTTTCTTTGGTCCTCTAGAATTGTCAAGCAATTTCTCAAGGGGCTGTTTAGAGTTTATCCTCCCGTGAGGCCTCCGCCTCCCACATGGCATTTGAACTTGGTTCTCCCCCAGCTGATCAAGCCTCCTTTTGAACCGGTTCATCGAGCGGATCTGAAGTTCCTCTCATGGAAATTGGCACTCCTTCTTGCTCTCACGTCAGCACGGCGTATTGGGGAATTGCAAGCTCTTACAATTCAGACACCTTTCCTCCAATTCAAAAGAAATACTGTCATTCTGCGGACTAATCCAAAGTTCATACCAAAGGTGCCTTCGAACTTTCATTTAAATGAGCCGGTGATTCTCAAGGCTTTTTTTCCTCAACCGTCTACACCGGCAGAAAGGGCACTTCATTCGCTGGACGTGCAGCGGTGCTTGAAATTTTATCTGGACCGTACTAAAGCCTTTAGAAAATCTTCGCAATTGTTTGTTGCATTCAGTGCTCCCCGCAAAGGGTTACCCCTGTCCAAGCAGGGTATTGCTAGATGGATCTCCAGTGCTATACAGTTCTGTCATTCTGCAGCGGACAAGCCTTTAGGGGGCAGAATTAGAGCACACTCGACGAGGTCCATGGCTTCTTCTACGGCTCTCTTTGCGGGGGTCCAGATTAAAGACATCTGCAGAGCTGCGACTTGGAGCAGCGTGCACACCTTTACAAGACATTACTGTCTGGAGACCTTGGCACAGGAAGACACAGCTGTGGGCCAGGCAGTCCTGAGGAACCTCTTCCATTGAGTGGTGAGCTTTCCTTTCTTCCCTCCTTCCTTTGTATGGTTCTTGCACATTTTGCTATGTACTTTTCTTATGTGATTGCATGGTACTTTTATGTTTGCAAAAAAGAACAAAGTAAAGTACGGTGATATATAGTTTTAGACACTGACATGTCCCAGGGAGGCAAAATGTGTTTCTTACTGCTAGCTACTCTGATACAAGCTATGGGAATCTATGAAAGTTCCAATACTGGAGTAAGAAACAAGTTACTTACCTGTAACTTTGGTTCTCCAGTATTGGTAACTTTCATAGATTCCCATGCGCCCACCCTCCTCCCCTGGGAAAGCTCAGCCCTTGGCAGGTTTGGTTGTACTGTTACACAACGGCCACGAAAATCTGAGGCTCTGAGCTTCTCTCAGGAAGGTTCTGTGGGGTGAGGCTAATCTGATTGGTTGTTGCTTTGTTTTGGTCTCTTTTACAAAAAGAGGTAGATATGCTACAAAAGGGAATGAGGCCTAGGCCTTTTTTCTTTCTCTTTTGTACCTACTGCTATGTTATTTGAAATACCGAGTCTCCCATTCCTACGACGGGGAATGATACAAGCTATGGGAATCTATGAAAGTTACCAATACTGGAGAACCAAAGTTACAGGTAAGTAACTTGTTTCTTATCACGCCTCTCTGACCATTTGGTGTTGGGCAGCACATCACAAAATCCAACTACTAGCAGAATGCCTTCCAGGGGCAGACAACATATTTGCTGACCTCCTCAGCAGGATGCGGCAACAAGTCCACAAGAGGGAACTCCACCCTAAGTCCTCCCCCCATATTTCCACAAATAGTTCTCTTTGCAACATCTCACAACTAAACAAGCATTAAAAATGCAATAGGTCTCGCCTTTCATTAAGTTAAAGCCATTTGCTTTGCTATACAATACCATTAGTAAAGCAAATGGCTTTAACTTAATCAAAGGCGAGACCTATTGCATTTTCAAAGCTTGTTGTAAATTATACTTTTTTTTTGGATTGAAGCTGTACACAGGGACACATTCATTTGTAGTAGGCACGGGAAGATGATGTAATTTGCCCCGAATCACAGGTTGCTGAGCTGACTCCGAGATTAGAACCTGGGTCTCCAGTTTTAAAGTTGCCTGCTCTGCCCTTTAAGCCTCCTGGGTGACAGATTGTTAAGGGGCACACCACTGCCTTTTCCACCCTAGGGAGCTGTATGTTTTTGGCACTGCGGTACGACAAAAGCGCATACAGCCGGAAAATAAATGGCTCCCACAGACAAACAATTTTGCGCTCATTTCAAATGGGGACAAACAGTTCATCCAGACAGCTGAAGCTTGTTTAGCTGACATCATAGACAACATACCAGAATGTACCTGTGCATGTTCCATGCCATGGCATACATGACGTCATCAGTCAGCTAGGGTGTAGCTATTGTTAGTGCAGCTGGTGCAGTGGCACCGGGTCATGAGTAGCCCACAGCGTACCAATTGCTGTTGAGTTTTACAGTGGCAGCATAGGTCATGGTCAAAGGTCATGGGGTCCATTCGCTGCAACTTTGCTATAAAAGTGCAGTAATTCACGGTTTTCCTCCTAACAGCGCTAAAATTGGTGGGATTGCTCAATTTTGTGGTGTTCAAAAGTAAAAGTAAAAGTGCTAGTCCAGAAATATAACGTATGGTTGAGTGAAACACAGCATGGACATGTCGCAACCTACTTGGCAGTCACGTGAATCCTGGTTAATCCAAACATAGATTTCAAACTCCCTAACTTCTGACAGTGGTTAAAATAGTAACTACTCTCCAAGTGACACAGTCGGGTGCTAAAATGAAAGCCCTGCGCCGTTGTTGGTAAGAATGAGGTTTTACTTTGTAGTTAACATCAGTATAATTGTGGGTAACAGTTTCCATCAAGCTGCTCTTATCTTGGAAGCTCTTTCAAATGCGCAGTCACGTAGTTGCTAAAGAAAGAAGGGTGCGCGCGCCAAGGAGTCTGTGGCAGTGTGAGCAGTTCCTTTAAGTTTCAATGTGCATTTTATTGCTGAGAAAAGTAACATTTGTCATCAGGCTACCCTTATCCAGGAAAGTCTTTGAAATGCACACACAAGTAAGTGCTAAAAGAAATAAGGGTGCATGGACAAAGAAGTCTGTGTCAGTGAGAGCAGTTTATATGGTTTGTGTTTTTTTGTATTGAAGCTATAAACAAGGAAACATTCATTTTTAGTAAGCACGGGAAGATGATGTTGCTTGCCCAGAATCACAGGATGCTGAGCCGACGCCGAGACTGGGCAGGTGTAATACACACGAAAGTGCTATGACCATCTATCAGCAGTGATTTGAAAACATAACAAGAATAATTGAGATCATGAACATCAAATATCACAAGTCTTGCCTCGGAAAGTAGCCACAAGTGCGAGTTCCCAAAAATCATCTTTCCTTGGCAAATCACCAACAGGAAGACAAAAGTAGCGCGTGTCTTCCCGTGGGCTCGAGCTCCCCGTGCGCTGCTGTACGTCAGACTAGCGCCCAGATTGAAGTGTTACTTTAATCTCGCTAAACGCGGGCTTTGAAGCGGCAAGGGGCGGGGGAGCGCATTCCAGGCGGGGGAGCGGACCCTTTGAAGTAGGTGCACGCGCCAGAGGGCTGAAGCGCTTCCCAAAAGTGGATTGCATGGCGGCACGATGCACGTGATTGTGCGAGTGCTCGCCATGCAATCCACTTTTGGGAGCACTTTGAAATGCCCCTTTACTAGAGTCTCGCATGACGATTGCTATCGCAATAGCTAGGCGAGACCTAAAAATGCCCAAACTTCACCTTCAGGTTCCCACTCCTGCTATCCAAAGGCAATGCCGTATGGATGAACTGGTCAGGGATATTTGCTTACGATTTTCCGCCTCTCCCTCTTCTTCCATTTCTTGTTTGGAAGTTCAGGCAAACATCTCTCACCCTAATTTTGATAACTCCCACATGGGCTCGTCAACCATGGTTCACCACACTACTGAAACTCTCATTAGTCCACACCAGAAGCTTTACCTCACATCAAACCTTCACACTCAGAACCATGGATAAATCAGACATCCAGATCCCAAGAAACTCAACCTAGCAATTTGGCTCCTGAAATCATAGTTTGGGTACCTAAATCTATCATCAAATTGCATGACAATTCTTAAAGAAGCAAGACAGCCTACCACAAGGGCATGCCAAGCTGCAAAGTGGAAAAGGCTGGTTATATATTGTAATAACCTAACAATTGAACCACAAGATGCTTCTATACATCAAATTATTTATCTGTTGTATCAACAACGTGCAGGCTTTGCATACACATCCATAAGACTACACCATGCAGCAGTAGCTACATACCTTCAAAACAGACAACACTTAACTCTCGTCAGTGTCGGTAATTAAAGCCTTTATCGAAGGCCTTAAAAGAGTAACACCACCAACAAATCCACCTACACCCGCATGGAACCTTAATATTGTTCTAACAAGTCTTACGGGTTCACCTTTTGAACCTCTACACAATTGCCCACTTCAATTCCTTTCTTGGAAGGTTACGGCTTTCATGATTCCTATCACTTCAGGCATTAACCCTAAAGGACCCGTTTTTCAACTCCATTGAGACAGAGTAGTTGTTCGCACTAACCCAAAGTTCCTTCCGTAGGACGTTTCTGTTTTTCAGTTCAATCGGTTGAATTACCTGTGTTCTTTCCTCAATCTGGTTCTGTAGCAGAAAGAGCTCTACATACATTTGATGTCAAAAGAGCTGTATTGTATTATATCGATCAAACAAAAGATTTTCACAAAACAACTTTTTGTTGCCTTTGCTCACCCTCATAAGAGAAAACCTATCTCTAAATCTGGTATTTCTAGATGGATGGTTAAATGTATTCAAACATTCTGTATCAAAGCCAAAAGAACTTTGCCTATACCTCCTAGAGCACATTCTACTTGTAAAATAGGAGCATCTGTGGCCTTTTTAGGTAACACCCCAATAGCTGACATTTATAAAGCAGCTACATGGTCTACACCGCACACATTTACTAAACACTATTGTGTGGATATATTAGCTCATCAACAAGCTAATGTAGGATAGGCAGTCGCAACAACACTTTTTCAAACAACTGCAATGCCCACTAGTTAGCCACCGCTTTGGGAGAGTACTGCTATACAGTCAATGCAAAGCATGTGTATCTATAGGGCACATGCCTCGAATGCATTGTTATGTACCTTGAAAGCATCTGTTCTTGGCATGTAGACCTGTAAATTTAAATGCGCCCTCCCTCCTCCTCAGACACCTATGGTTGTTGCAATTACATTATTCATAGTACACACGCATGGACATCTCTATACTACACTTATTTACTCCATTCTCACTCTCTTGTGGAAAAACAATCTAACAATGGAGTCGATGCCCATGTGCACTATCACCGAAAGGAGGAGTCTCCTTACCTCGTGACTAGAAACAACTTCTTCAAAGAAAAACAACTTGCAAACACCCGGACCCAGCACTAGACGGCAGGAGAATGCAAAGCATGTGAATCTACACCTCTACATGCCAAGAACAGATGCTTACAGGGTAAGTAACATAATCCTTTTTTTCTGCACCCATGCACCAATCCAAATCTTTCTCTCCCTTTCTGAGTGAGGGTAAATGGGCGGCACCCAAACCCGCCTCAATGGTTAGGTGATAGTTTGACGTGCTGCTACAAGCCCAAATTTACTAAACAGCCTTTGGTACCTGCTGGTAACCTCCCCCAAGAATCTCAGAACATTCCAAGATGGTGTGAAAGAACAATCCCGGTACCACACATCCCACGAGGCAGTCAAAAGTGTGAACCCGCCTAATTCTTGCCATCACTGTTCTTGTGAAATAAAACCTATGGGGAATATTCAACAGCACCAGCTGAAACCCAACTTTGATTGAGGCATCCATAGGACACTGCACAGCTGCACTCCAGTCATCATCCGTCAATTCCCCAATATCCTGCTAACATCATTCAAGGAGCCCCACCAAGGTATCTCTCATATTTTTTATAATTCTCTTTACAGGAGACTGATATTGCCTTTTGTGGTAAGTGTTCTGTCAGCAATCTCTCCTCCAGGGTGGTACTATTATTCAGCCTTGCACCCCTTGCTGTATCACTCTGCAGTTGCATTCTGCAGTTTCAGGTTTCAGAAGACCTCACTCTCTGGCATCCCATATTCCTCTTTAAGATCGCACAGAATGCTAAAACATGTATTATGGAATCTTGGAAAGAGTGGTAAGTTAGGCGCTGTGAAGAATAGCAAAATGTCCTACGACATGGGTTTAAAGCAGCCCTAAACCGTACCAAGATTTTACAGTGATACTTTCCTAATGTGCTACAATATACAGTCTGCTCCGGAACTGACAAAAAAGTTGGCGACAATCCTAAAACTATGTTAGGTTGTCTTTTTGTCCGACCACATTTTGGCCAGTGTTTCTAAGCTAACACATATAAAATACACCTCTCTGACTCTACATTTCTTAGAAAGAACCCAAAATCACCTCTATATCAAGTGATGTACCAAAGTTTAACCAATGTTGGCACATAATGTGTTTGGAATAAACAATTTTCCATCAACGTTCCCAACAGTTCCTGCAATAGAACTCTCAAATCGCCTTGTAAGATGGTATTTAAGCCTAATGTTTATACGAATGCCACTACCCTACTCTTCGTTAAAATGCTCCACTTGTCAATAATTTCCCAAGCATACGGGGGGGGGGGGGGGGCAACAACTCCCTATTCTTTAGTGTTTATAGTATTGTATTATTGTAATCCTTCAAGTATTTTCAAGTCTTTTTTAAAGAAAACGCTTTATCAAGTCACATCGCTAAAAGCAAACACGCAATCACTCCTGTCTCCTTCAGATCTCTATCAATAATAAAGATGTATGCGAGTTTTCTATTCATGGTTAAAAATGCTGTTTTGCAATACGAGTAACTCGGATTTTGGCAAGATTGTTGCCAAGATACAACTATAAATCCTCCTACTATTCACCAGTTTTTCTGAGTTACTGCCTTTTAAAATTAACAATTTGCCATTATTTTTTAAAACAATTTCTTGAGAAGAGCCTACACCCGATGTACCTTGCTCTTTAAATCTGTCGACATTTTTGTTGAAGCCATTAACTTATACTGGGCCTTAAAATAAACAGTTTGCCTTCTCTGTTCCCACCCGAAATGCTGTTAATTACTGCTCATTTATAGGTGTTAAGTTTGTGCATTTTGTAATCATGAGAGAGCTGGTTCACGTTTCAGTCGTTTTACCAACACACCTGTGGCCAAATTACATGTTCCCCTGTGGTTTCGATGTCGCTCATTATTTCGATGGACACAGAAATAATGCTCGTTGCTTTTAAAAGGTTGGTGACTTCTGATAGACAGATGCTATTCAGTGTGTTCCCCCAAGAACAAAATCCATTATCCAACAAAATTATTGAAAGTACTGCTTATGAAGAGATTTTTTGCTTGGATTTGTGTCTGGTGTGTGCTACAGACATTCCACTTTTTGCAGAGCCTGCATGACCATTACCTATTTGAAATACTGACGTTTTTTATTGTTTGTTTTTCTGCAGACGATGTGTCCTGTTTGTTTGGATCGTTTGAAGAATATGATCTTCCTCTGTGGTCATGGGACATGTCAGCTTTGTGGCGATCGAATGAGTGAATGTCCAATCTGCCGTAAAGGCATTGAAAGAAGAATCCTTTTGTATTAGATCAGATTTGTATTTTACAAAGTTAAGCTATTCGTCGATTTTTGTTTTTTTTATCCTCAAACCTCAGCACGCCTTACAGGCATGTTATGGTGTTCCAGTGGCTTTCATCTCTAATGTATCCCACATGCAACACTCATTGTTGTGAACTCTACAAAGGCAGTATTTATACAACAACAGTAATTAGTTGTAGATTTAAAAAGAGCCACGCTTAAATTATTTAGGCACTTTCTCTGTTAAAACCATTGTGTGTATAGCAACATTTTTTATTATTGTTTTTCATGTCGGTCTTAAAAACTATAACATACTATGTATAATATATGCTTTTATTAATTCTTTTAAGAAAATAATGTGGTCTGGAAATATTTTCAAATCAGGCTGAATGCTGTGAACATGTGACTATGCCTAACCCAAGCCTAATATTGAGTTATACTTTCTTTGGAAGGTTCCTCAGTAGTTGTTTGCTTGGTAGTTAATGCTTCACAATTAACATGACTGCTCTGACCCAGCAAATGAATTAGTGTTAGAAACCCAGCATTTTCCTTCTGTTTACTTTACTTTAACATCATTTGTGCAATCTGAGGAGGAGGAAGTTGAGTAAAGGTAAAAGGGCAGACAACAACGATTTGTTTCATCAACATGACTCCCGACTTCACACATTTCCCTGCTCTTGTAAAATATCAATTAATAAAATGTGAAAAAAACATGGTTTCTTCGTGTCAAACAATTTTGCTGTACAAGCCCAGCTCTAGCCATCTTTTATTTGTAAACTTTTTAACCACGTATTACCCTTTTCAAATACACAAACTGTTAAATTGGGGAATGCATGATATTGATTGTCAAACTTTCCATTCGCTCGCTCCATAAAATGCTTCAATCAGACTTCTCACCAGACAGTGCAGAAGATATGAATATTTTAAATGAAAGTCACCTTCTAGCAGCAAAAAAGCATTATTCGATTTTCACCAAATCAAGTGAGTTTCCGGTTAGCAAAGAATGAGTGTAAACTGAAAACCAGCAGTCATTTGGTTAACTACAGTAGTTAAGTAAGCTTGTTAATATTTTACAAGGTATTACCACAACCTCGCACCCTACCACTTAACACTGCGTACATTGTCTTCTATTTAACGTTGTCAAACAAGGCATTCCTAAAACCTTGAGGGGTGGGGATGCCATCTAACAGTTTTTTTTATCACTATGCATTATCAGTTCACCCCTCATTTTGCTCTGTTCTTCCAATCCTGAAGGCCTAATCAGTGCATTTATTATTTTCATCGCCATGTTGAGACTAGAGCGGAGTGGCTCTTCAGTTTATCTGGAGCGGCTTGTGATCCAAGAGCAGTGACCAGATGTTGCTTGTTTGTGAAGGAGTATTATTGATGCTCAATCAATTTGGGAAAATAATTCTTTCACTCCAACCAGAATTCCTTCCCCCCCTCCCCCCCCCCCCCCTCCCCCCTTTGTTGAGCTGTCCACATCTGAAAACACATTCTTCAATCCTCCTAATCTAATAACTAGTAATAAATATCCTTGAGTAAAGCCCAATTTTTTATTACTCTAGAGAGGTGCATCCAAGCTTGCATTAAGTATACAATTAGAATTCTCCTGAAGTATAAATATGAGCCAGATGTTTTGGATTGGGCTGCAGTGCTCTCAAGTAAATGGTGTCCTTAGTATTAGGATAGTTGGTACATCACAGCAATGTAGATTTTTAGTATGTTACACTCACTGAACCTAGCATGCTTCTTGGACTGCTTTAAGAAGCTCGGATTGTACTGTATAAAGCAACACCATCTAGGACATGAAGAAAATGTTCGAGAACCTAAATTCTGTCAGGCTGGGAAACCTCTGCAGTCAATGTTTAACCAGCAGCAGAGATCATATACTGTAGTGGAGGAGTTAAATGACAAAAGGGACATATTACTATAACATATTTCACCTTACCATTCTAGGTCAACAGCAGATATGGTTCCTGAATTGTTGCCATTTAAACTACAGGGCTTGGCAAGTACGACCTGATGTGATTCCTTGACTAAACCACTAATGCCTGAACAATCCATTTAACAATTTTACACAAGTTCATTTATTAAAGCATTGGAGTGGTGGCCCACTGGCCTGTCATAATTTTCAATCAGAGAAAGATTTTACATGCAGTATAACCAACTCCAAATTCCAATGAAATGTGCCTTCTATTATATGTTTGCAAGTATAGCTTGCACCACTTGTGTGCAGCATGATGTAATGTAAATAATTCCATCTGCTACTCTCCAAAGTATACATTTACTGAAATATTTACTGTCCTTATGATTGCAAAGTTGTCTTGTGGGTTGAAAGTTAATGCGTGTTGAGATTTGTTATAGCACCAGTGCTTTGAGTTTCCATAAGAAGAGAAGTTGTTGGAATCACTTGTTCTCTAAACATACATTGTAGGTAATTAAACCAATTATGTATGCAAATGTTGAGTTTTCTGCTAATGGAAACGGCACTGAAGTCCCATGTGGCTCCTCCCATCTTTTTCCAGCCAAACATCACCCTGTTAAATGAGAAGAAAGTATATATTAAATTACGGTGCGGTGTCTGATTTCTATGGTAGCCATTCAATGCACTGAGTTAGTTCCCTTCAAATGCCAGTTTTACAAGAATCCAGCATAGTGACTGGTTTGAAATTTTATTTTTCTTAAATTTGTCAGTTTATTCTTTCTTTGGGTGTGATAACCAATTAATTGGGGAAACTGTGCCAACAGCACACATTTCCTTTTATGCAGAACTGCAATATTTCCCTTCTGTTAATATCTGCAGGTTTATTAGTGTCTTTATCATATAGCTCTATTTTTAAAAATGTGACCTAATTGTCTCTACATCCAGTGACCACCTAAAAAAGATGTATTACTTACATTTAAGAACTACTTTAGTGTTTGTATCTGTGACAAGAGTTTGGCATTTCATTTTTTCCACATTTTGATAAGCTAAGAAGTATATAAATGTATTTCTACTGAAAATGAAGAGACGTGCAGGACATTCATATCTTTGCTAGATCTGTAATGAAAAACAAACTATAAATATTTCATATACTGCTGACTATACTGGTCACTGAGGAAAGATCTGCAGTTCCTGTCTTCCACTCCCTTCTTTCCTATGTCTTTGCTCTGCTTTGAAATGTTGGAAAGTAGTTTCAGGTGCGTTAAGCACACAAACATATTTTATCCTTTCTCAGGAACCTGGGCTTGCTTGCACCCCTAACCCATTTGGCTCCTACATATTTCACCTTTTAGATTCTTCTTTTGCAACGGGAGTGAAGGCTCAACCTCTATCATGTTCCTTTTTTTAGTTTGTACACTGTTTCGAATTTTCTGACATCTTTATACCACTTGATATGTTCTTGTGTAATTTTGTTTCTAAATGCCAACTAGGCAAGTTTAATCCACAGTTGTGCAGCATTAGTTCTGCACTTTGTCAGCTCCAGCACTGTAATTGTGATTCTCAAAGCCTGTGTACACAGCCTGAAATGTTAGTGACTGTTAGTTAATGGGCCCTCAGGAAGATCCATCATTGAGTACGGGTGACCCTAAGAGACTGAACCTTTTTATAAAAAGCCCAGCAATATTCAGAGATAAGAAGGACTTTGCAGTTTGCATAATTTCTTGACATTCATTTTATCCCAAAAATGAAGACGAGCAACTTAGATACTCGCAAAGTGACTGTGCACCTCTAGCTAGATACGTGGTTCAATCCTTGAAGGGTATTTACTTGTGCAAATTTCTTTCTTTCTTGGAGTGTTGATGCATGGGTAATGATGTAACCAAAGATGGATTACCAAACATCCAATTGTCAGTTTAGAAGGTTATGCTTGTATGCCTCAATCATCCTGTTTTTTCTTCTGTGTAGATTTCAGTTGTTCATTCTCATCCTCGGGTTACTTAAAATGAAATACATCTGGGCCAAAGGACAAGGCAGAGAAAAAGTAGCTCATGTATATTATCTTGGCAAGAACAGATGTTTCCTCCTTACAGATTATCTTTTAAAGTTACTGATACCTATACAGGATCTAGAGATTGCCATTACAGTCTTGAAACCATTTATCCTTATCTTACATTTATGATCTGTGAGCCACAGCTTTCACATGGGAAGTTCTCTCAGTGACTTTTTCTAACATTTTAATCCCAACTGCTTTCTTACCTACTTTTAAAAAAAACGGTTCAGCTGAATCCTCTCTGCTTGTATTTATTGATGCTTGTTTTCATCATATGGTTTTAGCATTGTACGCTGCATACTATTATGTCTTTTTTGAAGTTTGTAAAGGTTTTTAATTAACCATACATTAAATAGTGATTGACTCACTAACCTTTTAATCTTCTATGCTTTGAATAAGGCGTAACTAAGGAACAAACTTTTTCTACGACTTCGGGCCCCCTCTCCAGATTTTACAAGACTAACATTTGCACATGTGCTGTGGCCAATGGTGCCTGGTATCTTCTTTGTTGCATTCTCCTTTCTACATGTGTGGCTGCTGTGGGCTGCTGACTTTTGGGATCCTTTGGGATAAAACCTTGTTCCACAGGGGGTCCCATCTGCCCAATTAATTCAATGATCCAGTGGCTTTGATACCCTTCAGTTAATGGCGCTCTTTTCCAATCAAGGATTCTTTCATCTCTCCTTTGCTGACCAAAGTTCTGTTGCACTCTTCTCTTAACTTTAGACATTAATGGTGTGGAAAATGTGGAGTGTCAAAAGCATTGATCACAATTCAGAGTCCCTGTTGACTTTGTTTGAACCTACATGTTCGAGGCATATGAGCTGCAGATTACACACTATGCATAGATCGCCATCTGGTGTTGGGTCCGGATGTTTGCGCTTGTTTTTGTCCTGGAAAGTCTTTGGGAGTCACGAGGTAGGTGACTCCTCCTTAGGATCATAGTGCGCATGGGCATCGGCTCCATCGTCAGATTGTTTTTTTCCGCCATCGGGTTCGGATGTGTTTCTCGTGCTCCAGTTTGGAACCGTTACCGATTCCTGTTTCGACGCGCAATCCTTCACCCTTTCGACGGCAATGTCTCGATCGCGAACCCTAATCGGCGCGCATCTCTACAAGTCCTCGATTCCGGTCGTCGGAGAAGGCCTTCGGGCCGACCGGAGCCTTGGCATCTGGCTCATGGAGAGGACGCCTTTCAAAAAGTGTCCTCGATGTGGGTCGAAGTTTCCCCACACAGATCTGCATGAGGTGTGTAACCTCTGCCTCTCTCCCGAGCACGAGGCCAGAGACTGTCTGGCTTGTGCCTCTTTCCGCTCGAAGAAGACCATCCGGGATCGACTAG
This sequence comes from Triturus cristatus, assembly GCF_964204655.1. Classification (NCBI taxonomy): domain Eukaryota; kingdom Metazoa; phylum Chordata; class Amphibia; order Caudata; family Salamandridae; genus Triturus; species Triturus cristatus. Next base: position 778,228,125 of record NC_140587.1, on the reverse strand, counting down.
CTCGAAGGAACATGGCTCGCTCATCGAGTTCGATCCCCGACGACGTCTTCCAAGAGGGCGTCGATGTGCCAGAAGAGCGGGTCGAAGAAGGCCTCATCAGCACCTTCGAAGCCGATGACGAAGAAGTGACTCCAGCTCAACGGGTCGTACATAGAGACGTCGACCCCGACCCACTCCCTACAGCAACAAAGGCTTTGGTCACACCTTCACCTTCGGGCTCAGGTGCACACGACACACTGCTTCCCATGCCCGCCCTCGGGCCCTGCAAAGAAGCTTACCAAGCCTTCCGGCGACTCGGGCTCAAGTCTGCCTGCCACCGGCGCCGAAACCCAATCATCGTCACCAAAAAAGAAGCCGCACCCATCCTCTGGGCCGACCGCTACTTCCACCCCGAAGCCCTTGGCACCGAAGACACCGGCCAGTGACTCCCTTCCACCAAAAAAACACTTGAAGCCGACGAAGAAGCCACTCCCCAAAAGTTCGGACTCACACTCTACGTAGCCGAAAAAACCATTGACACCGAAGAAGCACACAGAGACTGGTAAACCACACGGCTCGAAGCCCAAAACCGCTTCTGTTCTTGGCATGTAGAGCTGCAGATCTACACATGCCCACCCGCCTCCCGGCTTCATTTATCTGTTCCAGTATTATCTTATTTAGATACAGCATACAAGGGCATCTTCCTGTTTCTTACAAAGCTCCATCATTTCCCTGCTGGCGAAAAACAATCTGAAGATGGAGCCGATGCCCATGCGCACTATGATCCTAAGAAGGAGTCCCCTACCTCGTGACTTCCAAAGACTTTCCAGGACAAAAACAATTGCAAACATCCGGACCCAACACCAGATGGCGATCTATGCATAGTGTGTAGATCTGCAGCTCTACATGCCAAGAACAGGTGCATACTGGTAAGTAGCATATTCCTTGTTTTGCCGCACAATCAGTGGTGGTGATGTATTAAAATCTTTCCTGGAAGACCTACCTAGATAAGCTAGTGGCTTAGTTTGTTATTGGCCTTTGGAGTGTAAGGTGCACCCATTATTTTGGTCAGTGGACTGCCAAACCTGCATCTGCTTGTCTATATAGATGCCACATTTAACAATTTTGCAGCTGCTTTTTAGGCATACTGACCAATCCTGATGAATAGATGAAGAAAATGTACATATTGGCAGTCACTCTGCATAACCCCTGCATGTTTTCTCTAAATTAGATGCAACGCTGCAAATTGAATAGAGCGCGTACACTTTTTCAGCCATTATGACAAAACTACCTGTCAGCCCAAAAATCTTTATTTTGGTTGATTCCAACTTGAACAGACTTTCTAGTAGTAATCCCATTGAGGTTTCGAGTCACTGAGAAACTTTCTTTACAGATATGCACTCTTTTCACATAGATCAGATTTGACAGATTACCCATCAACCATTCATCCAATTGCATATATGTCCTTAAAAATTGAGCTCTCTCATTTTATGTTCATGTGGACCAAGTTAATATTTAATAGTGTGCATTTGAGATTTGCTTTGAAATTTTTGTTGGCTAAGGTAAGGCATTCAGTTTTATACCTTCTGTATTTCAGCTTGGATCGTATTCTGAATTATTTTCTTTTTGAACGTTCACTGAGCTACTCATGCAATATTTGTTGCATTTCAGAATTTTTCCTGTTTTTCTGCTAAGCAGTGCGGTGGACCTTCCAAATTTTATTCTGTGAACTGGGTTGAAAAGTATTTGAGCTTAAGTGTCATTAATAGTTGTTCGTGATAAGTAGCCTATGATTGTTCTTTTTGACCTACAATTTCCCACTCTGCTATGGAAATCGGTGTAGGCAGCTTTTCTTAATTGGGATCATAAAAGAAAGGCATGGAAGATGGATAATGGGTCAGAGATGAATGTCGGAAATGTTCTGCATGTCACATTAGCTGAGCTAGGCCTGCATTGGTGAATAGTTATTCTTTTTTCAGTATCTCTTATGTTTATTAACTTGGTATACTTTTTAGTTTTAGTACTGACTGAGTTCTGGGTTTATTGTAAACAAGGATTTTTTCCTGTCCTATGTTAATTATGTAGTAAGGCTATTATTGCAAGCTGGAAAATGATGTAATGTCATCGGAAAATGTAATACTTTTAAGCTCTAAAGTTTTAATGCCAAAGCGGTCTATTAAAAGGCATTTTCTTCAGGATTATAAAATACGAATTGTTTTTGAGAATTCCTCACTTGGATTTTAGTATATTTTCGGTGTTTAACAAAGACTTGGGGCCCAATTCCGAACATGGTCGGTAGGGCTCCGAATCGGATTTGGTTTTGCCAAAACCGATCCGGAGCCCTTGTTTCCGACTGAATCGTTCACAGTTCCGAACGACCAAGTACGATGCCTGGAAACCCTTATCGCTGACCGAATCGGTTCAGGAAAACATTTGGAGAAATAGAGCCTGGTACCCATGGGTCCCCTGTTCCCAACCATGCACAGTGTGGCAGGCACCAAGGGGTGCCCGCCACAGGGTGCCTGATTTTTCCCAGTCACCTCTATCTTCAATGCGAGCCTGTGTGTGCATTCGGTACACAGGCTCCTATTGAAGTCAATGGGAGTCCGACCGAATCGTATCCGGATGCATTCAAATGCATCTTACTCGTTCGGTCGGACTCCCCCAATCCGAGTCGTACTGAAAGCATTACGGAACTGAGTCGTTTGGTATGCTTTCCGAACAAGATAGGAATCGAGCCCTTAATGTATTTATAGTTTCATTTTTCAATATATGCATTCAGGGTGCACTTCAAAGATGCCATTATACATAGAAAGTGGATGGATAATTTTGGAGTGTTGTCCACACAGAACAGTATTTTAAAGTAGCAAAATTGGTTGACTAGCTTGTGAATTTGAATTGTCAACATTCTCATTGCCCAATATTGTAATGGTTATTGTAAAGAGCTGATCATTTTGGTTGAAAGAGCATCATATTTTACATAGCCAGTGGTTAGCCTGGCAATATGACATACCAGCAGATCTACTAAATCTACGTTTAACCTCCCTGGCAGAGTATAACAACATTTAAATTGCAAAATTTGAAAGCATCACCTGATTCCCAAGTAGTACATTTGTAACTCAAGCACCATTGTTTCTGTTGTAACTGTAAAGACGCTCTGGTGAAATTCCATTTAGGGATTTCTGTTCAATCAATACGTTATTCGCAGAGCATAAACTTTCCTAAAATCACATTTTATCCGGCAGCAAATGAATGCGATAACAGATTATAGATTATATGAAATTATTTCAGTTAATGTATAGTTTATTATATTCTACAATTGTAAAGCAAAGAGTAGACAATTTTTGGGTTGGACACGTTCAGAAAATAACTGTACGATGCTCTGTACTTTAAAGTGAAAGCCTCAAAGTTAACATAAAACCAGTATATTTGTGGCATGGGGGGCATTCATTGTACAAATTATACCAAAGTAGTGACCTTAAAGTATAACAAATGTAATTACTGTCATATCTTTTTATAATACGATTGCAAAAAGGGCATATGTAGATGTATTTGAAAAGCTTTATTTAGTTCTAGATGAAAATTAAGGGGTTAAAGGAGTAAATGGAGTGATTATTCCTTAAAAAGTATGCTACATTGTTATAAAGTTCTGAAGTCTATTTTAGAGAGGGATTTCTAATTTTAAGATTCATATTATATAGACCAACTTTCCACAGTTTTTCTACATTCACTGTAAAGAATTCAGTGTATAGATTGCCAATTTTTTCAAGAGATGACTCAGTGCTTATTTTTATGGTTCTTTTAATGTTAGGAATTCATCAATAACTTGAGCTTAAATGGTATCCATGTTCGTCAACATGTAACAATTTTTACATTATCTTTTCTAGTAGAAGCATATTCTGTCTTGATTTTGGAAGTTTTTTTTTAATTTACATTAAGCAGTATTTAATTTTTACTAAAGACTGAAAATTGGATATGGCAAGGCGTTGTAATAGAACTGTTGAGTTACCTTAATGCAAAGTAAAATAACTGAGCACTGGTTTGTGTGTGTCAGTGTTCATCAGTAAATTTTGGATGGGGGTTCAGCCTTTGAAATAGGGCAATTACGTTTTTTGCTCTATTCGTTGTGGGAATAGTGTTTTTTGTTTATTCACAGTTTACATGGCAGAAAGTGTTTTGCATTTTGCTGAAGCATGATTCGGCATTGTATCCTATATTGAGTCAGTGTTAAAAATGTATTAACTACATTAGTAGTGTAAAGCTCATTTCCAAGAGAATTGGTAAGAATAACCCGTGGTGCTTAAATATGATAACTTTTTCGAGAACATAGGTTCTTGCACAGACTGTGATATTTTCACAATAGTAAGGTATCTTATAGCTATTTAAGATTTCCTGGCTGTTATTTTCCCTATGTTATTTACCTCATGACAGATGTAGCCCTTACGGTATACATGTTTTTTTTTCTTCTAAGGTAGATTTACCACTCCACTCACACTACATATCCTTGAGACCTGTGTGTGATGATACAAGAACCCAGCAATGATGAGAAGCCATACAAATGAGTACAGCGCTATACAAATCTCTGTGAACATATCGTGGCTTCTTCTTTGTAATAGATAGTGAAAATGGTGTGTCTACTATTATAGTCCTGATATCTTTCTCCGATGCCTACTGTATTTCTCCTATTTCTTTCTATCTATAATTCATAAAGTGTCATTTCGTGCAATTGAACATGCAGTTGAAATACACTTAAATGCATTTTGCTGTAATGTTGCGATTCTGCTTTTCAGGAGTTAAAATGCCTCCCAGTCATCCTTCTAATCCCTGTTTATTCATTTGGTTAAGGGATTTGTATTTTGCCCAGACACAATTCATCCATTTCTTATTTTAATTTCAGCAATGCATAAGGGTAGTTAATCTGAGCAATCACTCAGATGCAGCCTCCAGTTAATACAGAAGATCTATTCTTTCTATATTATGAAAAAAGCACTTCTGATTATGTTAATATATCCTCACGCTCTACTGTGGTAAAGGTTTTTGATAGGTTATTTTTTATGCAAAATAGCCTCTAAAGCTCAACGTGACAGCGTGCATCTCTATGTATTCCCCATTTTATAACTTAACCACTTGTTATTTTTCAGAAGTCTTTAAACACTTTACATTTTGGGTTGTTTTTCATGCTATGACTTTCAAGCTTGGTACACAGATACATGTAATTTGTAACAAAGTGCCACTCTTCTTGATAAATTTCATTAATAACTATTTTCCATTTTTTAATTTGAGTTTGTTTTAAGAAGTGTCTTGTGGAGTACTTTACAAATAAATGTGCTTTCACGATTAGCTGCATTCAGAAACCGGGACTGGTGGTTTTATTTGTATTATCTTGTACTCACAAGCCAAATTGAAATGTTTAATATCAACCTTAAAAATCAGATGACTCAATGTAATTGAAGGACAATGTTGTGTTAAAGGAAAAGTGCTTTTAGCTAGAAAACATTTCCTAAAATTCTTATTTTCTTTCTTTTCTGTCCTTCATTGCTAATCAGTATCTGTAGTAAAGGTTGTAAAACAATTTGCATTTTACCTCTTCTCGATAAGGTGGAAAAGATGGGCCACTATAGAAGAATACTATTGCCAAGGCTGAAAATCAACGTTTTCATAAAGTAACTAAGATCTTCAATAGACTTCTGGTTATGCACTTGTGCAGTGATAACATTTTGAAAATACTCACGCTTGCCTATTAACTTTTTTTCCTCAAAAGTCTATTTACCTTATAAAAGATCAAAAGCTCCGATACCCTTTTCTGCTCCTGCTTTTTTTTTCATTAATCAGCCATTGAGGACTCATGGTGTCTGAAATGGAGGTGTTGCAAATGATCTTATGAAGCAGTTATCACTAATGTAACATGCTATGCAGGCTAACCCTACTTTGAGGATGCTTAGAATGTACTCGTTATATGGTGACTGAGAGGGCCAAAAGTATATGTATTCAATAGAGTTGATTTTGTAACGTGCCTTACTAGGTCTCAACCAAGAACAAATAATCTGTCCCACTTATAAAGAATTCATTGCTTCTCCTCTTAACGTTGGAAACTTATATGGTATTATTCCATTTACAGTAGGAACTTCGCTTTTATAGTTTGTTTTGAAATATCTAGCACATTTGTAGTGTTTTGAGGATACATTATGTACGCTATCAGGCTGGAAAAATTAGATGGTAATCCTATAAAGAACACCTTTTATAGTAAGATCCGCATCATCCACTTCAACCTAAAGATTCACTTTACATCCTTTGAGCATTTTTCTAGATTGTGTAATCCTTAACAAATTTGCTAGTCTTATTTCTACACTTTCTCTTGGTCCATTGCTCTGTTTGTGTGTTTGAGAATCAAGCATTTCTTGTAGAAATATTGTTTGTGCATTGTTAATTTTTGTACATGCTCTATTCAAACCTTTAAAACAGTTTCTGTGACATATTGCGCTTAGGCATGATAACTTGATTAAATTCATATGTTGGTTATGTAACAGTGTAAATAAATCTAGTAATTTTGTATTATGTTGCTTCACTCAATTGCTGTGTTGCATAAATATTGCTTAGCAATGTCTTAGCTTCCCATAAAAAATACTAGTTAATTGTACTGGTAATAAACCTTGAGTTGATCCTTGATATGAATTTGTATCTGTGTTTTTAACTTGGTTTGTGAATTAGCAGCTTCCAGCTAAAATGTTTGTTTACATCATAAACGCTTTATTATACGTTATTACTTGTGTGTATCCCCAATGAAATGGCTATATATGGCTATGTAGCAGTGTGATTTACAAATTTACATTGTCCATCTTCCCTCATTTCAGGTATTTTTCTTTGGTGTATGTTAATCCAAAAGGCATATGGGAAAACTTTTACCTAGAATTTTGAGATCCATGTGTCACATGTTGCCCCATGCCTCCTTAACGCCCTCTTTTAAATGTCCTTCTCCACAAAGTTTACTTATCGTTTGGCAGCATGTTTTTTTCCAGTCTCTTCCTGTTTGGCACATGAGGTATTGGCTGGTCTACTTAGTGATCATTGATGCTTCGGATGATCATCGTGAGAGTGCTATAATACTATTATTTTTTTATTTTTTTTAATAACTTTATTTTTATTTTTATACACTTTAATAACAATACTACTGACAGATGGGTTAAAAAGTCATCAATACAAGGTGTATGATCAACCTTAGGCATGGAGGTACCGCATTGATTGGCGAATCCCGCAGCAGGGTTACTCAAGAGAAATCGTTCACGAATATCAGCAGTGACAAACTGACTAATACATAGGACCATTCTGCCAAAAGGTCTGTTTGCAAACACAGGACGGGAAAGCAATTCTTATGAGCCAGAGCCAGCCTTCGCATGAGATAGTGTAAGGGCTCCCTGTTCCACATCTAAATTGATCTTGTAGTACTTTAGCCACGGGGACCAAATTTTCCTGAATTTACGTGGGCAGCCCCTCGCCTTATAAACCACTTTTTCCGCAGCCATGTATAAATCCATATTGGATTTCCATTCTGTAAGTGTAGGAATGTGTTGTGCGCCCCAGGCTATGTCCCGTTTCGCCACCACCAACCCCGTATTAACGAGTAAGAGCCCATATCGTGGAAGATCGACATCAATGGGAATACCCAATAGTAGGAATTTCACATCCATCTCAATTGTTGCCCCAAGTATTTTATTTAGTTCGCCCACTATTTTATGCCAGTAGGGCTGGATGTGGGCGCATTCCCAAAGGGTGTGAATGTATATACCATGTTCCTTGTGGCATCTGAGGCATGCAGGGTCCGCCACCCTCCCCATCCTGTGCAATCGTTCCCTATCATAATAGACCCTATGAAGGATCTTATATTGGATGATCCGCAATCTTAATCTGATCGCCACCTCACGTGGATGCATGAGGGCCGCTTCCCAGTCTATAGCCTCAAGGGGTCCTGTGGTGAGTTCCCACTTCGCACAAAGTGGGCCGAGATCATTTGGCATATTGTTGAGCTGTGTTTTGTATGTCAGCGAAATCGCCTGCATCTGCATCTCCTCCTGAAGGAGTCTGCCCTCAAGGGGAGCGTATTCCGGCAGCGCCCCGTTGTCCAACCCCTCCGCTCACCACGCATGACGAAGCCTAAGGTGCGCATAGGCTTGGGAATTATGCATTTGGTATTTGGATTGAAGGAATGAGAAGGAGGCCAGGGAGCCTCGCTCCAGGAGGTCTCCTATTTTGGAAATGCCAATGAGGTCCTATTGTTTGAAACCCTTCAGCTTTCTGATTTCACGCAGATGAGATCTCCCATAATGGGGTCTCCTGTGTAGGTTTCCCTTCCCATCTCATCAACTTCCCAGCAAGTTTCCAGGCCTCCATCACCCGTTGGGTAGCGGGAAGGAGTTGCGCCGTGCCCGCACCCCCATTGTAGGTGGGAGCGTTCATGGAATTGAAGCCGTTCATGTCGATATGCCGGATGATCTCCTGGTGCATGAATCCACTCATTAATAACGATAAGGTGGGCCGCCCTGTCGTAGGCTCTGATATCTGGCACGGCCCACCCCCCGTTGTAAGGATTCCGTTGCAGGGTCCGCAGAGCTATTCATGGGTGAGCTCCATCCCAGAGGAGGAGGCGCAACTCACTATCAATAGAAGCTAAAATCGTATCAGGTAGTTTGTGAGAAGTGTTCTGAAGAACATAAAGAAGCTGAGGGAGAGTCACCATTTTATACATGGCGGCTCTGCCCATGACAGAGAGAGGTAATTTTCTCCATCGTTTCCCATCTTCTTGAAAAGTCAGCAACACCCGCCGTATATTGCGTTCCACGCGAAGGACAGTATCCGTGGTGATGTATAGGCCCAAATAAAGAAAGCCCTCCTCGGCCAGCCGTAGGCAGCTGGGATAAGTGTAAGATGCGGGACCTCCGCTACTGGATGGAGGGTGGACTTAGTCCAGTTAATCTTGTAGCCAGCGTTGCTGCCATATTCTTCAAAGATGTGGAGAAGACGGGGCAGGGTGTCAGCAGGCCGCGTGACATAGAGCAGAATATCATCTGCATATAACGATATGCGTTCTTCCTCCAGCAAATCGGGAGCACCAAGGAAGCCCCCTAGGACAGGTCGGGAACTAACCACACATGCTAGGGGTTCCAGTATGAGGGCAAATAATAAAGGAGAGAGGGGGCAGCCTTGTCTGGTGCCGCGTTGTATCGGCCAACTGGCGGAGAGAGTGCCATTGACCCGTACTCGCACCTCAGGTGCATTGTATAATAACGCCAGCCACCCTAGAAACCCCGGGCTGAAGCCCATTGCTTTCCAGAGTACGCCACATAAAGGGCCAGTGGATCGTGCCAAACGCTTTCTCCGCATCAAGCGAGAGAAGCAAATGGGGAGTGTCACGACCCCGTACTGTATCCATCCAATTAGCTAGACGGCGCAAATTAAGACGGGTGGCACGTGTGGGCATAAAGCCAGATTGGTCTTGGTGCACCAACAAAAGAATCACACTTAGCAGGCGACGTACGAGAATCGTGGCCAAGATTTTTGTTTCAATATTAAGGAGTAATATGGGGCGATAGGACCCGCAGTCCTCTGGTGGTTTCCCAGCTTTATGTATGACCACCACTGTGGCTAGACGAAGGTCATGTGGGAGACATCCTTGTTCTTTTGATTCCACGAACAGCTTTAGGAGATGGGGTGCCAGCTGCGTGGTGTTCAATTTAAAGAATTCACTCGGCAGGCCATTAGGACCCGGAGTCTTGCCTGCTTTCCGATGACCTATGGCCTCAGTAACCTCCGCCAGTGTCAGGTCACCTTCTAGGCTATCTCGTTCGTTGGGTGTAAGGGCAGGCATGTCAATATTCTGAAGGTAATGGCGTATCTGGGAGCCCTCCGCATGAATGCAGGCTCCATAAAGAGCCCTGTAGTAGCGTTTAAAAGCGCCCGCGATATCTTCCGGAGCAGTATAAATAGTCTTCTGGCCCCTTATCGACCCTACCCACCGTGACTCAATTTCCTTCCGCCCCAGCCACAGCAGCAGTTTCCCCGCCCGATCTCCCGTTTCATACAGGCGATGTTGGGTTGCTAGTTGGCATGTTTTAACCTCATTAGTCGCAAGCGCTAAGTATTCACGCCTGGTTATTTCAAGCCGGTGCAAATCCTCCTCAGTCATTGCGGTCTGACTTTTCTCTTCCAAGTCCAGTAGGGCATCTTCTAGCTCTTCAAGCTCTTGAATTTCACGTTTCTTCTTGTGTGCCAGTATATTTTGAGCCCTGTCACGAAATACAGCCTTATAGGCCTCCGACAGAGTAATGGCAGACGGGACAGAACCTTCGTTTTCAGTGAAATATAGCTGGGAGTCAACACAGAGCTCTTCAGCTACAGTCTCGTCCCGTAGTTCCCATGCATTAAGCCTCCATTGCGGAAACCTTCGTCCACCTCCACCACTTATTTTCATGAGCAAGGGGGAGTGGTCTGAAATCCCCCTAGCCAGGTAGTCCATGCTGGCCACCCGTTGCATCTCCCCCGCCGGAGCGAGAAGGTAGTCCAAGCGGGAGAACACCCTATGGGCTCTAGAAAAATAAGAGTATGTCCGCCGGAGCGGGTGGTGGCGTACCAATACCCGTTTCATCTTGTTACCCAAACCATTGACATTCCATGTCATTACTGTATATTCATCGTCCGACATGGTAGTACGATAGCAAAATCTGTCCTAGTATCTGCGTACGATAGAAATACTCCCCCTCCAACCTCCCCCGCTCTGCGCATCAGTGTGAGCACTTTGTTGAATCAAACAAACACCTTTCCCATCAAATAATCTCCAAAATACATGCAAAACAAGAAAACAGCCCCCCCACCCTACTCTCTTCTGACGTTCTCCCCATCCCCCCATTCGTCAACATGACAACTTTGGAGCTAATCGTCCGTTAAGATGTCTGTTATCCCCCCGCCCCTCCCTCCCAATTAACTACCCAATATCAGGCCCCACCTCTCAAGTCTTTTCGTCCTCCACAGGAGGGTGTCTGGGCTAGTCATCTGGAACCCGGGGGGGGGTTTGATCCCCCGCCTCCAGTCTCAGGATACAGTTCGGGAGCGGATGGGCACTGGGTGTCCCATCAGAGTCATCTCCCTCAGACAAGTCGGTGTGGCCCATATCCTCCAGGCCCTGCAGAGGATCAGCTGACTTTGAGCGATGCGTCTCTTCCCCAGAATCCGATACGAGCGTGTCCTTGCCTCCAGGACGCAGGGTCCTGCCCGGTGTTGCCCCGGCTGATGACTTGGGCCGCAGATCCCGTCTCCGACGCCTGTCCCCGAGCCTGTCTTGGGACCTTATCCATCGTTTAAGTGGGGACGTGGCGGAGCCTGACAGCGGTGGCCTTCATAGTTGTGGTCGTTCCTCCACCCAGGACCATGCCTCCTCCGGAGTTTGGAAAAACAGCGTATTATTCTGGAAAATGACCTTCAGTTTAGCTGGAAACAGCAACATATATTGGATCCCCATGGCACGCAGTTTGATTTTAAGTTGATCAAAAGTCCGTCTCTGCTTCTGCACATCGCGAGAATAATCCGGAAGTACCATCACCTTAGTATTCTCGTAGCGGAACTCTTCTTTCTTCCGGATTTCTCTGAGTATTAAGTCCAGATCGTGAAAGTTCAGAAAGCGCGCTATTAGAGGTCGTGGAGGGGCCCCCGGGGGCGGAGCAAAGCCGGGCATCCTGTGCGCTCGTTTTATTATGAAACGGGTCAAGAATGGCGCCTGGGGCAGCAGGTCTTTCAGGAAGGTCAGAAGGAATTGTTCTGGATTACTTCGTTTCACTTTTCCAGGAAATCCAACAAATCGAAGATTTTTCCTCCTGGCCCGGTTTTCTGCATCGTCTACTCTCCATGCCACCTCCGCCACAGACGAGAGAAGCCCCGCAACATCTTTTCGCGTGACTTGGGAAGTTTCTTCCAACTCAGAGATGCGGTGTTCTGCCTCGGTCACCCTATCCGAGACCTTGCGGAGATCGTGCCGCAGCAGTGTCACTTCAGAGCGGACTTCCGTTATTCTCCCCTCCAAGCTCTCCCTGGATTCCCGGTTAGCCTGGAGAATGGACGCCGTATCCGGGAGGGGGGCAGGTCCACTCTCCGCACCATGCGCAGCTGGTAGCGCTTTGGCGAAACTATCCAGTTTACCCTGCCAGGACGGACGAGGGTCTTTATCTTTTTCCTTGTCCTTTGTCATGGTGGGCAGACACAAGGAAGGACAGTTCCGCTGGCACCAACAAGGATCACTGGGCTTTCCTCTATGGCGCGGGTGGCGCGTCAAATGACTTTAGGGCATTGCAGCAGAGACCGCAGCCCGGTGGCCGCCAAGGTTCTCCCGACAGTGTAGGGATGCAGCCAGACCGCAATGGGAGCAAACCAGCTGCGCACTCTCACGACGCCATCCTATGCTCCCAGGGAGGACTCCGCAGTCAGGGGATCCGAACCTCCGCATATGCTGTCAACCAGTCCACAAGAGGAGGGGAGAAGGGACGAAGGCGGGGGTCAAAAGAGAAGTCTACGGGGGATAGGCGACCCGCAGCACGCCACAGAAAGCAGGGCTAATATGAGCCGGCGGCGTCCCTCCAGGCCTCCTCACTGAACACACTGAATCTGAGATAGCGGTGTCCCTCCCAGATAGTTCCGTCCCTAGTTTCAAAGCGCCGCCGGCCTCCAGGACCCACAAGGATCTGATCGTGGTGACTCACCTCCGGGGGATGGCGCGTGGCCAAGTAGTCAATCTGCACAGTGTCACCTAGTCTGTCCTCAAGGACAGGACGGTTCGCCTATGGTATTTTGGAAAGCGCAGCTTAGTGCTTACATTGTTGATATGGCAGTCCAAACAGGCGGGGTGAGGCACACAGAGAGCGCTATAGGCCAGGTGTCGCACACGGATATTCACCACCTCCAAGCAGGTGCAGACCTCACATGCTGTCAGAGCGAGGGGGGGGAGAGCGGGCGAACCTTACCGTTAACTCCAGAGTCACCTCCCAAGTGGGATATACGCCGAACAGTCGCCGCGTGGGTCAGGGGAGGCATGAGAGGTCGTCTTTTATACAGGGCAGGGCACCCCAGGGGGAGTGATGAGTGACCGGCCGCCTCCACACTAGTCAGGGCCGTACAAAGGAGTCCGATGCCGTCTGTCACTTTGGCGCCGACACCACCCCCGCGATGTATGGCATTTCCTTCACTTGCCAGCCACACTGCTGCAGCGACGTCCTGGGGGGTCGTTTTGTCGCGTTGTCTGCCTCGGGGAAGGCCTCAATCTTGGTGGTGATCGACGCCACAGGTTCACGGATCAGCCTCCAGCGGCACCACGACCGCTCAGCGCCGCCTCGGGCCGGGTTCATCTCAATACATCGGCGCCGCCATCTTGGAAGCGGCCGCTTCCCAGTCCCGGGTGCCAGAAACCACCCAGATCTCAGGCAGGGTGAGGTCGGAAGTAACGGCGGCAGCACCGCTACACTGCGCCGGCACTCAGCTGCTTAAACAGCCGTTTCAACGGTGAAGAGACCCAGGATACAGACCGGATCACGAGCGGGGCCAGCGGAGCTCTCGTGGAGCACGTCTACTCTTGCCATGCTGCTGGCCACGCCCCTATAATACTATTATTGAACATTAAGTAGCAGTTTCTGATCCCTTGTTGCAATTTGTGATTGCATGGAGAACCAGTGAACATTTCTGAGTAACCATAGATGAAAGTGAAATATATTTATTGTATGTTGTTAATTAAAAGCGTTACAATATAAGGCACAAGATACTGTTATTTTATAACATCACAAACCTGAATCTAAAAAAATCAGAAAATAGTACAAACAACCCTGCAATTTCAATTCTGAAATCAATCATTTACAACAGCTTAAAAAACAAATGGCCCATAAACTTTGCAAAATTGCAGCTTAGCCTAATATGCTACTTTTCAACTCTGAACCTGAGCCTTTCTACACGTCCATATGCTAAGTTGATTGAAACATTTCTTCAGCTATTTCCTACACGTCTACAGCAAAGCTGGGCATGTACATAAAATGTCCAACATCGTTTCCAAGTCTGCACTCTGCATCAAGCCTTGTTGATTTACATCTAGGAGCAAAGACTTTTGTGGGAAAGTTTCCCATTCCATATGAAAGTAACTTCAGCTTAAAGTAAAGGAGAACTTAATTTTAAAATACTGTGGCAGGAAGGTAGGGTATAAGAGTTAAAAACAGATCGCCATGGCTAAAATGTCCTTATTGGATAGTTACAAAACTCTTTTTATGCTCTCATTTATTTAGAAAGTTTTCTATAGCACGATCTGAAAGAGACACTTTAGTGATAGATTCCTTACTTTAGAATATCCCCAGGCGTCAGACTGGATCCAGAAAGTTTTCTTCACCAGTACCCCTGCGCGTTGATAGGCGTCGTCATACGGCTCCGCGTACGTCGCTGGCATCGTAGCCACTGAGATGACGTTGTCAGAGTTACTTAGACGCGCCCACGCGCGCTGACGTCTGTTCTTTCTTTTTCCGCGCTTCAGCGCAGATCCGAGAGCGAGCGTTACCCCTAGTTAAAAGTTTTAACTTGGTTTCTGACAACTTGTTTTGTTGAATACTTGACTCCTGGTCCAGTAGGGATGCCCGGGTTTAAGTCCTGTAGGGCCTGCCGCCAAAACATGTTGGTAGCAGACCCGCATGACGTGTCTCTTCTTCTTGGGGCACGCCCATGACCCCGAGGCGTGCCCCAGTTGTCGTACCATGGCGTCGAAAGCTTTGCTGAATCGTTCCCGTAAGTTGATGGAGGTCCAGCAACGGTTCTGCGCCGATCAAGGTCCTGCTCCCGTGGGAGGTCGAGGGACCGGTCGCGGAATCGGGGACAGGTAAGTTTAGGCACCATAAGAAGTCGAAGAGGCGGCGTAGCTCTTCCTCTACTCCTCACCGGTCGTGGGACGCGGTGGGGGGGACAGGCAGTCAGTCCCCCGCGGCTCCGTTGTTGCCTGCGGCCTACCCATCCTTTCCGGGACCGCACGCGACTTCGGACAAGGTGCAGGCCTTCGTGTCGCCCTTGTGCCATTTGATTGCCCCATCGGGTCACTCCGGAGCGCCTTCGGCCCTGCGGATCCATTTGGAGGGTCTGCCTCCGTGCTGCCGCCTTTGGCCTCAGCAACGCCGGCACCATACCATGCTGCGCCGCCGGCGCCGTGTCTGGATCTGACCGCCAAACCGGAACTGGTATCTTACCCCCCAATTCCATTTCTTGGTGGGTAGTTTGTCCCTTTTCCCCGGGCACCTCGTCCTTACCGGCCTTCAAAACAACCATTGGACAAAGGGAAGTACGGGGAGGGGTCTGAGGACCCTCTTGCAGCTCAATGCGAGGATGAGCCTGAATGGGAAGGCGAAGTGGAGGGTCCAGTAGATCTGGATTTATCTCCACACCCTGGTACACTGTCCCCTTTTTCCATGGCTACAGAGGAGGTTGGAACTTTTTCAGTGGGGTTGCGTCGGGCGGCTGAGGCTCTTAACCTCGAGCTCCCTTCTGTACCTATCAGGACCAATCTCCTGACCGAGTTGCTACAGCCACAGTCCTCTTCTGCGGAGACGTTGCTGCCCTTCAATGAGGCGCTTACTGATATCCTGTTGAGCACCTGGAACAAACTGAACACAGGAGTTCCTGTAGACAAGGGTGTGGCACGCTGCCATCGCCTGGCGATCCCAGCTTTCTCACACAACACCCGATGCCTGAGTGTCTGATTGTCCAGGCGTCTGCCTTGCCGAGTGCATTCCCTTCTGCTCCTCCGGACAAGGAATCTAGGAAACTGGAGCAGTTAGGGGAAAAGATTTTCACCTCTGCTAGTTCCGGGTTGCGAGCAGTGAATACTGCGTGCCCATTCTGTGTGGGATACCGTGGCACAGGTGCTGCCTCAGTGCCCTGTGGAGGCACGGGCGGTTCTCTCCCAGGCCATTACCGATGGGAGAGATGCTGCTAAATTTACCATCTGTTGTGGGCTTGACACGGCCGATTCTCTCGGCAGGGCACTTTTCACAACGGTGGCGCTGCGCCGTTACACTTGGCTTAGAACTACTGGCTTCTCTGGGTATGTCCAGAACACCCTGCTGGACATGCCTTTTGATGGCACACGCCTCTGGTGACAAGGCAGATAGCACCCTGGAATGCTTCAAGGACTCTCGAGCTACGACCCAGTTCGCAGGTCTCGCCACCTCAGGGTCCGCTTTTTGCTCCTTAGGCACCCAGGCACGTTCCTTTCAGACCCACAAGCTTGCGCAGCCGCAGTCTCGGCGCAGCCATGGACGTAGGGCCCGCCGTGGTGGGTCACGAGGACAGCGTGTGGGTCAGTCCACTACCGCTCCTGCCGCCGCTGCCTCAAAACCTTTCTAGTGCAGTGTTTCAGGCCACCAGATGCCAGTGGGTGGCAGGATTCGCCATCACCTTCCCCACTAGCACGCCGTCACCTCAGACAGGTAGGTTCTGCAAATAGTCCGAAAGGGCTACTCCCTTCCCTTCGAGTCTACCCCTCCAGCTATGCCGCCTCAGTACCACCGCATGTCGGGGGATCACTTGTCACTTCTTCAGCAGGAAGTTGCGGCCCTCTTGGCCAAGGGGGCCATCAAGCGCGTTCCGACGCCAGAAGTAGGTTGTGGTTGTTATTCGCACTACTTCTTGGTTCCAAAGAAGGACAAGGGCCTGCGTCCTATCTTAAACCTCCGGAACTTCAATCGCTTCCTCCGGAAGGAGAAGTTTAAGATGCTCACGCTTGCTCAGGTCTGGTCTGCCCTAGACCCGCAAGACTGGCTGGTAGCTTTGGACTTGCAGGATGCTTATTTTCGTATCCCCATCCAGCCGGCCCACCGGCGTTACCTACGGTTCACGGTAGGCCACGAGCACTTTCAGTTCACCGTGCTCCCTTTCGGCCTTACCAGCGCCCCTCGGGTGTTCACGAAAGAGATGGCGGTGGTCGCAGCTCATCTGCGCAGATCAGGGGTTTCAGTCTTGCCCTAGCTCGACGACTGGCTGTTGAAGGCGGGCTCGCCCCAGGCAGTCGCCTTCCACCTCCAGACTACGGCCGACCTCCTGCATTTGCTGGGGTTTTCCATCAACGTCCCTCCTTTCTACCAAAAGTAGTCTCTGCCTTTCATCTCGGGCAAACTGTCACTCTGCCCACTTTCTTTCCGCCTCCCCACCCTTCAAGAGAAGAGGATGCAGCTCCACGGTCTGGACCCAAAACGTGCGCTTTCGTTCTATCTCAACCGCACACAACAGTTCTGGGTGTATGACCAGCTCTTTGTTGGCTACGTGGGCGCCAAGAAAGGCCGGGCTGTGCACAAGCGAACTATCTCCCGATGGGTTGTCATGTGCATTAAAGCCTGTTACTCTCTTGCTAAAAAGGAACCTCCGGTTGGGCTGCGTGCCCATTCTACCAGGGCGACAGCAACTACTACAGCATTGGGACGTGGTGTCTCCCTGCAAGACATCTGTCAGGCGGCCACTTGGGCCTCGTTGCATACTTTCACTAAGCACTATTGCCTTGACAGTCAGGTCCGGAGAGACGGCTTCTTTGGCCGTTCAGTTCTCTGTGACTTTCTGGTGTAATCTTACTTCGCAGACCCACGACCAGGGTTGGTATTGCTTGGGTATGTATTCTAAGGTATGTATTCTAAGGTAAGGAATCTATCACTAACGGGTCTCTTTCAGATGCACAAGTTACTTACTTGTGTAACGATATATCTGTAAGAGACATTAGTTAGTGATGCATTCCTTACCGCCCACCCATCCTCCCCGTTCTGCGAAGGGTTCAGGTCATCCCTTTCAGGACACTAGTTCTATTGCACCAGTAGTCGGTCTCTGGCATGGCTCTGCGCTTCTGGCGCGGAAACGTTGTGTACAGAACTGACGTCGGCGCGCATGGGTGTGTCTAAGGAGCTCCGACGACGTCATCTCGGCGGCTACGACGCCAGCGTCGTATGTGGAGCCGTACGACGACGCCTACTGACGCGCAGGGGTACTGCTGACGAAAAGTTTCCAGATCCAGTCTGACGCCTGGGGATATTCTAAAGTAAGGAATCTATCACTAACTAATGTCTCTTACAGATATAGCGTTACACAAGTAAGTAACTTGTGCAACATGACCCTAGAGGGTATCGGAGCGCTTCACAGAAGAGTTGCGACAAGCATAGGGGAGACAATTGTGACATAACAGGAGCAGTATACAGAAAATAACAGGTACGTGATGAATCAGAACCATAGCATTGCAAAAAATCATAAGTAAGCAGAGGTGCAAGACAGGAAAGGCAGAATAACATTTGAGTAGAGTAAAGCAAGACGCGTTGTCGTGACACTAGATGAGGAGGAACAGGCCGTTGGACTTGGAAGCCCAGCCAGATCTGCTGGTATGCCGAAAGGCCGATGCTAAACTTCTAACTCAGAAAAGTACTCCTCAGTAAAGCTTTCACTTTTTTTTTGAAGGACACTGTTGATTAAATCAGTCTAGTTTCATTAGGTAGGGAGTTCCAGATTCTCTGGGCAATACCTGAGAAGGATCGATTGTAAGTTTTAATTTTTTTAATTTCTTTGGCTTATGCAACAAGGTACTGGAGCTCCTGGAGGAACTGGCACCTCCCGAAAGTTCTAGCTTATTTGCAAGGTACAGAGGAGTGTTGAAATGAAGTGCTTTGTTGGTCATGCAGGCAAGTTTCAGTTGTATCCTTGCTTCGAAAGGTAGCCCATTTAGAGATTTCAAATCCGGGGAAATTTGGTTGTTTTCTTGGAGCCTTTGATGAGCCTAGTAGCCGCATTCAGTGAGGCCCTGAGTGGGGCAGGTCTGTACCTAGGTAGACTGCAGAGGCTTGCACTGCCATATTCCAGCTGTGAGATGACTATTGTTTGCACAGTGGACTTGAAGTCATCAGAGGGAAGGAAGGGTTTTAATTTCCTTAAGATGCTCAATTAGAAGTCCGCTCCTTTGGTAGATGCGCCAATGTGATCCTGCATGTTCAAGTTCTTATCCAGCACTATTCCCAAGGATCTCGTAGAGTATGATGTGTGGTGTGCAGTTGAGAGCGGAGAGATTTTTCCTAAATTTCTCCACGATGAGAGCTTGTTTGGACAGTGAGATAAGGAGGAATTCCGTTTTGAGGGCGTCCAGTTTGAGATGGTTGAAGGTTTACCAATTTTGAGTTTTGTGCAGGGTTCCATTGAGTGTCTTGATATCGTCCAGAGAAGAGATTTTCCTGTACAACTGGGTGTCATCTGCATACATGTGATTCTGGATGTTAGATCCTTTGAAGATTTCCGTGAGAGGTTCCATGAATAGGTCGAAGAGTGTGGGTGAGAAAGAGGATCTTTGGGGAACCCCCAGAGTGCAAGGGCTGGGATTGGAGAGGGTTTGATTGGTTTTCACTCTGAGTTCTTTTATGCAGAAAAGAGGCAAACCATTTTAGTACTGAGCCTGAGAGCCCCATCCTACGTTCCAGAAGGCTCAGGAGATTGCCATGTTTGACAGTGTCAAAAGCTGATGAGAGTTCGAATAAGATTAATAGGCAGGATTTTTGCCGGTCAAGCAATGTAAGAGCATTGTCGACTATATGAGTGATAGCTGTTTCGGTGCTGGAGCCCTGATGGAAGCCGGATTGGAATTGATCAAGAAGTTGGAATTCCTCAATGTGATTACACAGTTGTACATGAACATATTTTTCAAGGAGTTATGCCAGAGTAGGGATGTTTGTGATTGGTCAGAAGATATTCAGTTCAGTTCCTCTGGGTCAGCCGTGGGTGTTTTGAGAATAGGCAAATCCATGGCGGACTTTAAGCAGTCGGGGATCTCCCCTTGAAGTAAGGTAGCATTAATAATCTTGGTCCAGAGTGGGACTAGTGTTCTTTAAAGAAATTGGAGTGAAGGGGGATTGTTGAAGTTATTTAAGGGTTTCAGGGTAGAAAGAATGTTGAGAATGGATGTGTCGTTGAAGGGTGAGAATTGACTCCAAAAGGCATTGTTTTTAGGGGAGTGACATGCAACAAGATGGGGCTGCAAAGGTAGGGGGGAGTCTAGTAAGAATGATAGAATAGTCAGGTCAGATTCGATCCTGTTAGACTTTTCAAGAAAGAAGGTGGAAAAGTCCTCACAGTTTGGTTGTGGACTGGAGATGAGTGGTGATTGAATGGTAGTGTAATTGGATTGAAGTTTAATCAGATCGAACAGCATTTTGGGGGCAATTTTTGGCTTTGTCCCGTTGGCTTCTGAAGACGGTCGCTTTCGCCTTTCTGATGTGTTTGTTGTTCATACTCATTCTTAAAAGCTCAAGGAGTTTAATAAATGGAGAGGATCTCAATGAGCGTTCTGCTAGTGTCAGGTAGCGTCTGTCTGAGTTTAGGCTGTCATTGATCCATGGTTTGGAGTCTTTGTTGGACTTTCTTTTTAGTCTAAGGGGGACAATTGCATCCAGGACTTAAAACATGGAGTTGTAGTCCTCAGTGAGTTCGTGGACATCTGACATGAACGTAGGAGGAGGCAGGGATACATTGCAACGGGATATGAGCTCATTCATATTTGAATTTTGCAGCAATCTTTTCGAGTGTCTGTGTTTCTTAGGTTGGAGTCTTTTGGTGTTTCATCGTTCAACAATGAGGAAGGTGATATAGTGGTGATCTGACCAGTCACAAGGGGTAATCGATTCCAGCTGGATGGAGTTGGGATTGGCGATGATTAGATCGAGGGTCGAACCTAAGTTGTGCGTTGGGCTGTCACAAAATTGAGACACGTTGAGGTCAGCTAGGAAGTTTTTAAGACTATTCACAACCTGGTCATTCCAATGTAGATTGAAGTCTCCCAGGAAGATATGGAGACCCAAGTTGGATGAGATGGTGTTAGAACTGGGGGTCTCTACTTGGCTGAGGTATGTACCTTAGTCCAAATAGGGACCCTTGCTTCTAGTCGGGGAAAGGAGGGACACCCTCTTAGATAACCCCTGCTCACCCCCGGTAGCTTGGCACGAGCAGCCATGCTTATCTCCAAGGCAAGGTGTAAAGTATTTGCATCCACACTCCCAGTAACACCACAAATGGACACCACACTGGTTTTTATAAAAATAGCGGTATCTTTATCAAAAGGAATATGATGAGACCAAACGATAGACATCCAACATATGCGTATTTGTAATCTTTCACTTTGCCGGTTATTAGGCCAGCAATCAATTATAGGTTCTTGCGGTATTAATGAGCAGTTCACAATGATCTAATGTAGTCCTAATGCAATGCTATGCAGTTCGTAATGTAGTAATAACACAGTCCTTAATGCACGTAATAATGCAGTTTGTAATGCAGGAATAATGCGATTCGTAATGCACGAATAATGCGATTTGTAATGCAAGAATCGGGAAGTTCGTAATGCAAGAAATAATGCGATTCGTAATGCAAGAATCAGGCAGTTCGTAATATAAGAATAATGCGATTCGTAATGCAAGAATCAGGCAGTTCGTAATTCAAGAATAATGCAGCACGCCAATCTGCGCGGTCAACTCGGGCACCCACTAGGCCCCAACACCCGAGACAATGGTCATAAGCTTAAAGGGGCGGCTCCGTACTGCTGGGCAGGTACGGACCACTCGGGGAGAGAGCTCGGAGCACTCCTGTACTCCTCCCCAGGCCACACACACATTTGCGGCTACCGACCAGAGTCCAAGCCTTACCTGGGGGGGTGTGCTGCCTCGCTCTCTCTCCCCACTCGTCGGACGCCCTGCTGTGCAGCCCAGATGACGTTGCAGCTCCGTTGTTAGGCGACGCTGTAGCCAGACTGGTTATGATGCTGCCTTCTCCTTCGTTGACTATCTTGGGCAGATTCCTGGCGATGAACAATGATCACGATCCCTTTCACCTTGCAGCTTCTTTAGCTTAAAGAAATCTTTAAGCACGTTGCGGCTCGGGCCGGTGGCGGTGATCCTAAATTAATAGCAGGCTGAGCGGTCCCCCTTCCGGGCAGATTTCGGACCCGGGGCCCCATCCCCCGGGGCCTGACCTCTAGTGTGGGTGCCCTGGTCCCACCCAGGGCACCCACTGAACAATGATGGAGGCTGCGGGGGGAACCTGAATGCCCCCGCAGTCCCTGCCGGCTCCCCTCCTCCTGCGGGAGCCGACATTGCTTTAACATAGAGGGAGTGTGAGACTTGGCATCTTTTGACGTGTTTCCCCTGAGTTTTTGCTTTCTGACCTCCTGGTTTTGCTGGCGTAGTGTTTTGGCGCACTTTTCTCACTGCTGATCAGTGGTAAAGTACAAGTGCTCCTGTTGTAAATTGTGTTATGGATTGGTGTTTCCATGATTGGATATTTGATTTACTTGTTAGTCCCTAGTAAAGTGCACTGAGTGTGCTAGGGCCTGTGAATCAAATGCTACTAGTGGGTCTGCAGCACTGATTGTGCCACCCACGTGAGTAGTCTTGAAAAGGTAACTCTGACCCGCCATTGCGGAGTCTGCGCGTGGTTTGTAACTGCCATGCCGACTTGGCCAGTGCACACACTTAACAGTCCCTCACCTTTCCTTTTCTTACATGTCCGCCACCCCTAAGATAGGCCCAAGGTACCCCTGTGGGCTGGGTGCAGTGTATGTGAAAGGTAGGACATGCCCTGGTGTACCCCTGTGGGCTGGGTGCAGTGTATGTGAAAGGTAGGACATGCCCTGGTGTGTGTGGCATGTCCTTGTAGCGAATTACGGCCAATTTCGTTTTCCCCTATTGCAAGGCTAACTGTTCCCCATAGGACAGAATGGGGAGGTCGTTTATAACATCTTGTAAACATAACTGGACCTGGGAATTTGGTAAGAAAATTAAGTTTAGTATGCCTGAACTCAGAATCTATAGATGCATCTTTTAGTGAAGGTGTTTTTTACATTCTGTGTTTGAAAATACCACTTTTGGAAAGTAGGTATTTTCTTGCTCAGTCATCCTGTGTGCCTCTGCTGGAATGTGGATTGCCTGTCTGGGTTTTGGATGACAGAAGGCTGGGGAGCAGGAGTGGCTCCAGATAGTCTAGGTGGGTCAGGAAAGGGCTGAATTGACCTGGGCTGCAATTGGGGGAATGAGGAGGAGATTTCCTTGCAACTCAAAGAGCCTGGTCTGCCTCTGACCATGCCGTCTCCACCTCCTGCCAGGAAGTCACACCAGAGAAGGCAGAACTGGTTCTGGCTGGGCACAGAAACTCTCAAACAGACACAGAGATCAAAGGATTTGGGGATATAAATATTGGGGACCAGACCCATGAACTTTAGAACTCTTTTGGACCAAGAAGACTGCCAAGAAGAAGAGCTGGAGAAGCTGTGAGGAGGAACTACCACTTTGCGGTATGCTTTGCTGTGTTGGCCTGCAGCGGCTGCTTCTGTCTTGGGCAGTAAAAGGACTCGACCAAACTTTCTGCAATCTACTGTGTGAGTTTCTCCAAGGGCTTGAGGTAGAGCTTGCCGCCTGTACAAGAAGTCTCAGGAACAGCAAAGACTTCAAGCTATTCTGCCCTCAGCCGTGGGGACTGTGTATTTTGTGCTGCAACAGAAGAAAAGCAACCCGTCTACGACGCTGCTGCCGACTCCATGTCCTGAAGGCACCGCAGAGGGCACTGCCAAAATGTCGCACGGTGACCCTGGTCTCACCGACTACGCCTGCTGACGCCGCCACCCAGCTGCTGCTCGCACAGTGAATTGTGGGCACCGCACTACCTCGCTTCATGATGCCGCCTTCGTATTTCTGACGACGCCGCTCCACGCCGAATTCTACCTGGCACCGTGGTTCGAGGGTACCGCTTGTAAAGCTACATGACGCACCACTCTCATCCCGCATCGCAGCCTTGTCCTGTCGGTGCCATCGACTCCAGTTCGTCTGCCGACGACAGTACATCAGCAACGACAACACCGCTGCTTGCACCGTGACCTGCCAGCACCATGACGAGCACCGCCTTCACCTCGCACCGTGATCCTGGTCTCACCGGCGATGCCATCTTACGCCGTCACCGAGCCGCTGCTCGCACCGCGACCTGAGGGCACCGTACCGCTGCACTTCGCACCGCAGCACCTGACGCCGGCTGACGCTAGCTCTCCTGCAGGGAGGAGGTCGATCTGCAACGCATGTGACTTCAAGGGCCCCGGCGACTCCTGCACTGACCTCCGGAACTGATGCCTGCAGACGCTGTGCTTTCAGAAGCACAACGAGAGGTCGCCGACGCCCTGCATTTTTAAAAAGGTACTGTTTACGGGTCTTTCCGACACTGTAGCTTACGCGCGACCCTGGGGGCAGCCAGCACTGTTTGGATTTGTTTGCTCACAACGCCGAGATAGCCCTGGATGGAGCTATCGATGTCAAAGAACTCTTTTTTCAAGCATATTTAGATCATTGAAGATTTTTAAGTACTGTTTTGTGGATTTGGATCGTTTTTGGTCTTGTCTTAAATATATAAAAATATTGGATATTTTTCTGGTGTGGTGTTCTTTTGTAGTGCTTACACTGTATTACGGTTGGTTATGTGCAAAGCTTCACACACTGCCTCTAAGATACGCCTAATTGCTCGTGCCAAGCTACCAAGGGGGTGAGCAGTGGTTATTTTAGGAGTGTAACTCTCTTATCCTGACTAGAGTGGTGGTTTCTGCCTGGCTTTGGCACATGCCCTAGCCTACCAAAAATCCCATTTCTAACACCCTCCAGAAACCACTCTTCCCTCCTACTATTCCCCTCCCCTTTAATAGTAAGTCTATTCCTTTTTCCACCCACTCCCGGCAGTCCTTCCCACATTTACTACTAACATATACTTACGCGTGCTAAGACTTGGCACATAAAATGACAGGGCAGAAGGAGGCATAAGCATTTTGTAGCATGTCTTGTAGTACTACAAAATGCGCCACAGAGTACAGTTTGTGAATCAGACCCTTATTGGAGAAATCATATATTGTAATTTTCTAAGTCATTCAACCATGAGTGATATCATCTTTGATGTCACTAGTAATGCGACGACACCAGTGATGTAATTGATGATGTCATGATCAGTGTATTTACTAAAGAAAAAGGGCTTGTTCTGTGTTTCTGAAGGGAATCCAGGTTGAGTAAGAAGCAATGGTTTGCTAAGATATGAATGAATGAATGAATGGAAAACTTGTAATGTGCAGAATTTCACCTCCCAAGGCATCTTGGCGCTGGATTGGGATGTGCTTAATACACATTGAAACTGAACTGAATAAGACCTGTGTGCAGCAAAGAGAAGATTGCAAATATTTTTGAAGATGTCAAAATATATACAATCAAATGTAAGTCCATCAAAAGACACAAGAGCTTGCAAAATCACTGACACTGCAGTGAATAAAACGTACACAATGTTTGACGCAACACAGGGTTAAAAAATATGAGAAACCGCCAAAACACATAGGGAGCATAGGTGAAGCAACATGAGGACCCATTGTGCCATGTGGCCCTTTTTGAGTGCTTTATTCACTCACTCAATCATTCACAACCATAGGGACACAACTGAGACCACCAATGCTCATTGAATACCCACTTACACACTCACTTGTTCATTCACTCACTCATTCAACCTGCCTGTACTAGCTCACTCACCTCATCGAAACCCACTCACACACACATTCACTTGTTAACTCATTCCACCTATTTATACTCACTTTCTTAACCCACCCCATTCATTCAATCATGATTCAGCAGAACCACCTAGATCACTCATTCACCCACTCACACTCTCTCATTCATTCACTCACTCATTCTCACGCACGCATGGGAGAGGATGTGGTGCAGTGGCCAGAGCTGCTGACGGAAGATATGGGTTCGAATCTCTGTGTCGGCGCAGCATCGTTTGATCTAGGTAAATCGCTTAATCTCCCTGTTCCCATGGACCGCCTGGACACCCTCGTGGGTAATAAGCAGCACTATATAAATCTGCTAACTTTAATGTTCTCTCACTCATTCGATTCTCTTATCCTTGCTCTCTCACTTGACTCACCCGTACTCACCCAAGCACTCACTCAATCAACCCTTGATCACTGGCTTCCTCGCGCATACAACCAATTTATACTCACTTACTCAATTGAACCACCCATACTCACTGCAAAATGATTCCATTTGAATAAAAATTAAATAAACCTGCTGTACTGGAAACTGGCTCCTATTCCAGAATCATGAAACCCAAGCAGTAGCCTTCGTAGCCAAACTATGTCACAGACGATTACCACTGTTTCCTGGGCTGCAATGCATCTGCTCAGAAACTATTTTTAAAGCATATTTTGATACCGTAGATTCTTAAGTATTGTATTGTGGATTTTTTATCGTATTTGGTCTTGTCTTCAGTATATAAAAAATATTGGATATTTTTCTAAACTGGTGTGGTGTCCTTTTGTAGTGCTTACACTGTATTACTGTTGGTTATGTGCAAATCCTTTACACACTGCCTCTACGATAAGCCTGAATGCTCATGCCAAGCTACCAAGGGGGTGAGCAGTGGTTAATTTAGGAGTGTAACTCCCTTATCATGACTAGAGTGGTGGTTTCTGCCCGACTTTGGCACATGCCCAAGCCAACCAAAAATCCAATTTCTAACAGGGAGCTGCTGACATGCAGCTCCCTCTGTGTCAGAGCAATTGAGCTTCGCTTTGAGCAAGTGAGAGCAAAAGGTTCTCACTTTCTCAAAGCGGAGCACAGTTTGCTATGGATGGGCGGGAGTGGTAAAGGTCCAGCCAAGCCATAGCAAACAATTATGTCCCAGGGGTGGGCACCCCGGGACATAGCAAGAGCCGGGCCTGGAGGGGTGGTGGTCCCAGGGCCATGTATGGCTTCAGGAGGGGGGTGGTGGTCAAAAGGCTTTGGACTGAACTTGCAGAAAATATGGAATATGTTTGAAAAAGTGAAACCGAAGCTAAGAAATCAAAATATACCCATATGCTTCAAAACTCCAGCATGTTTGCGCATTGATTTAGAGGCAGTTGCGGCCGGCATGGCTTGCGGGTGGGTTTGGTCATGCGCAGGTGGGTTTGGTCGCACGGGAGCATAATCAAATAAAGTTTTTTTTTAAACTTACCTTGTGGCCGGGTCCCGCATCTTCTCTGCTCTCCTGACTCCGATTCGGACAGGAAGAAGGCAGCCAGGCTCCCACCTCCTAAGCCAATCACAACGCTGCATTGCATCGTTATTATTGGTCTGAGTGCTGTGACACGGCGCTCAGCCAGGAGCTGTAGGGCTGGGCATGTTCTCCATGCAGGCTGTAATGCAGCCTGCATGGAGAAGGGGAAAGTGCGCATGACTGGTTTGAGTGCCCGACTAAACAGTCATTGCGCATTAAAGAGTGGGCAAACCACTCCTGCCCTGCCCACACACCCACCCGCAAAGGAAACATGAAATGGTAATAACTAAAAGTTATTACCATTTTATGTTTTTGCTTCTCGCACTGCGAGAAAGCAGTGTGGCGACGCTCCTCTGCCATTGCGGAGGAGCCGCCACTGGTCGGAAGCAAGAGCAGGGCTGGCTTTAGGCATGGAAAAGCTGGGTCCAGGGCACCTAATTTCAGAGGGCGTGCTGAAGTTGTTTAGGAACATGATTTTAGTCGTTAATTTTATTTTGAGGTTCCCTTTGCGCCTCCATTCTCTTGAGGCACTGCATAAAATCTAGTTTCCCTCCATTAGTCTCTGTCCTTTCCTCCACTTCTCCCTCATAGGGCCCCAATTCTAATTTAGCATCTGAATAGTAGATTCAGGTGCGGGAAGAGTGTGGAGGAGGCCTGACCTGTGAACTCAAACGCCCCTCCCAGCCAACCCCCCACAACATCAGCAAGGAGGAGGTGACAGTCAAGGTCAGTGCCAGATCACCTACCATTGAGAGTCACCGCTCACCAGCCCTTTGCTGACCAGAGGAACAAGCATTTGCAATGCAATAGGTCTCGGATTTATGTAAGTTTGAGCTATTGGCATTGTAAATGACGATGCCTTTTTTATATGATTTGGTTTTTAAAAACATAAATAAAAGGCATTGCCATTTACAACTGCAATAGCTTAAACTCGCGTAAATGCAAGACCTATTGCATTGCAAATGATTGTTTTCAATGGGTGTCTGGCATAGCTTCTTGTTGGGGTGATTGGGGGAGGGTTGAAGGGGGATATTGTGCAACCAGCACGTCCTTGCCAATGGCACACATTATTACCACCTTGAGGTGTGCACGATGCACCCCGCTCCAACAAACAGCACTGCATTTTTAGGTGTGCCCTTTGGTTTCTTGGCCCTCGCGGGCCCCAGACCCTATTTCGGTTGAAAGAGTGGGCACAGTATGGTGGGTGATATTTGAAGTAAAGAGGATGCGGCATGCTTTGCATTATGAGGGCTCGCGGCAGAGTTTGCTGTCACAATAAACAGGTTGGTCTTTAGTTGTTTATGCAGTATAAGCATGTTAGATGTGTTGCTAATGTGGCTCAGGAAAATGTGATTGTGTAAAAATGTTAGTGTGTGTTTTTGATTGGATAGCCTCGTGACCATAGTGGTTTGTTTTGCAATTGATTCATAGACATAATTTTTTTTAAGTGCCAGGAGCAGATTAGCGCTGTTCTGTAAAACACAGTAAAATCAATACAAAACAAAGAAACATTGCTACATGTTTTTACTTTGTGTTGAAATGTGCATAAAATGCATGAACGTTTAACTGTAATTGATACTTATTCTCACAGACTATTCATCATGACCCTTTCCCAAGGCGTACGGCTGCATCTGGAAAATGTTCAACAGTTTAATTTAATTCTGCGCAGGTGATGCAGTTATATCCATGAGAATGTGTCGAAAGTCTGTCTGCAAGGCTTGGAAAAGTTATGCCACGCTGCCCTGTTAATACTTTTCACCTACCCTTCTATTTCAGTGAACTCCATCAACTAAGTAAGTTCTCCATAGGTTAATCTTGCCATTTGTCAGCAGAGCCAGACCCTACTGACAAGGACTGCACCACATCCTCTCTGACTGGAGTGAGGGTGGTGACTACCCCCTTCTCCCGGGCTGTGAGGTGATTGGTAATAAGTCTAGATCAGCCCTGGTGAGTAGAATGCCTCTTGGCTCTCTCCAGTAAAGGCCTGTTCATCTTATCCTAACTTGTGTGATAGGTGTGGGCGTAGTGTGTATTGTGCCTTTGAGTGCTTAACTGGGTAGAATTAATGGAGGGCAAACATTGGGGAGAATATGTGACTGTGCAAAACGGCAAACTCCACAGAAAGTGTTTGTCCATGGTGGACATGCCCAGGGTGGATATGACCACCTGCATGTTCCTGTGCTCCGGAGCTTCTACCAGAACCAAGAACTCCTTCCTGTTGGGTTGGTGAAGGTTGCTGTCCTGTTATTTGCTTACAAAAGGATCTACCGCCTCTCCACGCCCTCTTTCTGCCCTCACGTAGCAATGGTGGCCTTCTGCTTGGGTTTGTCTGAATCTAAAACTGAAGCACGCCTTGATAATTCCCCAGTGTTCTGATCAGTGACTACCTGCACTAGGAGCCCCTGAGTAGTCGGAACAAAGTGGGAAGTTTTCTCTGATAGGGAGAGAATTTCAAATTTTGAACACAGCAGAATTTTCGGTGACCTACGCTTCGTGCTTGTACCTCCATGCTTAAATAAAGGCCATTCAGGCTAATAACTTGTACACAGCCTGAACTTCGAGGAGCCCCTTGTTTGCAAGATGTTGTGCTTTCCCCGGCTAAAGCCAATCCAGGAATCTTAAAACGCTTTGCCAATATAAACATAATGTTGGGGAGGGAAGCTGGTTTGTCTTGCAAGAGGATAAGCTGACCCTAGACCAATCAGCACGAGGCCTCACTTACTCCTACATCCGTGCAGATGGAACCAGAAAGAAGTTAGACCACCCTGGAGCCATGAGGTTACTGCATTGCTGCTGGACTTGGAGAAACGACTGAGATCAAAAACTACAGATTGTACATCACCAGGATGTGCAGATGCAGAAATGCTTTCCTGCTTCATTGCTGATGAGCCTATGCACTTCTGCACCCTATCATGCCCGTGGTGTGCCCTATGCAATCCCAGAGTTTTCACACATTTACATTCTGAGCATAGGGGTCTCTGGTTTCAATGGCTGCGGGGGGGGTATGCAGATTCTGCAGCCATTCAATCCGTCATTGTATCCTTTACAATTTCCGAGATAGCACAGTTTTGAACCGTATTCATCCAGCTAACCTACTGGAGGTGGGCAAGCTGCTTAAGGTTGGAGCCAGAGGCCTGGCTATTGCTCAGCTCGAGGTCCTCTTGGACCCTCGAGCCCAAAACAAGCCCACCTTTATTGTGGCTGTTGCCTGCCCCCCACGCACTATCATGACTAAGAATTAGAAACGTATCATAAACCTTTGGTTTTAAAAAGGAGATAAAAAGGTTGCCATCTAGTAGGTGAATTGTAGAATGTGAAACTAGAAAGCCTGGGACCAGTCCTGGCTTCCCCGCATGATCAACTTGTGTGATCCTATGCAAATTATTTTACAAAGCCTACTTTTTTATAATCACATATCTGAGCACCTTTGGTGTGCGCTGTACAAAAAAAATGTGATGTATTTAGATGAAATGTTCCTGCGATGAAATCCTCTTTTTTAATTTTAAAGACACTATCATATTTTCCCATGATGTTTGTTGTATGATTTAGATGCTGTTTTCAAGGCGCGGCTCGAGCCACAGGCCATTGGCTCGGATCTCCCTGTTAGTTTGAGTCGCCCACCTTAATAACATGCTGCAACAATATATATTTCGAGGTGCTACATTACATTTTTGTGCCCAGCTGCAGGCCCCCAGGGAATTGCTAACAAATAGTACAACTCCTTAATTAATGTTCTAATTACTGTGCGGTGGGCGCGGTCCCAGCAGGCCAGTATCTATTTGGCTTGTTGACCTATTACCCCAATGCTGAACAATACTACGGCCTTTTCCTCTGCTACGTAGAAAATATTGGAAAGCCACAATTAATTTCACAGAAACCTGTGCACAGACAGATGTATGTAAGCTTTTGGCAACACAGACTTGACTAAAGCTATATATACAAGCATGCCTTCTGTCATGCATGCCACCGGGCCAGATTCAGACGGGATACTCCCGATTTTTAAACACAACACACCCTCCGTCCCCCAAACATGATTTTAACGGCCCCCTCTGTGGTTCCGTAAATTCTGAACCCGTGTGTTTGTATCATGGTTCCGTTACGATTTTGGTATCTGCATATCGTAAATAGCGAGTTTGGTATGTACGAGAGTTTTCGTCACGCTTCCCGATGAATTTGCTGCCTATTAGTAAATCTCGTTAAAGAACACACGGGTTCCATCTTGTGCACGGCATCCATTTTGTTTACATTGCCCTCACTGTAGGCAGCCTGACTCTGCAGGACACGTCCACCCCCCCAGTTTGGCCTTGCGCTGACTCATGACCTGGCGAAAGCTGACGCTATTGCCTGAGGCCGAAACTTGCCAAACCAGTACCTGCCCTCGAGTTAAGCGAGGTTTTGATCAAAGGCCAGTGTTGTATAAACTTATATGACCCGCACACACCTGCCCAACCTTACTTACTATCTCTTTCCTCCGTTTCTGTTCCTTCCTTTATGACCTGTTTATGGCGGGGAGGTGACCATTTGTTTGTTATGAGTGGACGGTCTCTTCAAAGGAGGATGTTAGGTTGGTCCGGTTTCAACCCCAGAAGAACGTACGTTTTAGCCAAGAGGCCGGACACATGGGATTGTCATCAATAATAAAGTATTGTTTTGGGTACATGGGGTGCGACCAACTGCACTTCAAAGAATGTTTGCCTGAGGCATGATTTTGGGTATAAAAAGAGCGACCTGCTTTGTATTGTTGAGCAGTCTCCTCGCAACCTACTTGTGTGGTACTTGTTGGACCTCTGCTACTGGCTGCAGCCAATAAATCGATCTTTGATGCCATCTAGAAGAATCCCGTGTTTCTGTTATATTGGTAATCCAGGCAGGAGAACCCGAGAGCTTAGAGCGTTGTTCCCTGGCGCTGCCGGACTATAAAAAAGTTTGGTCTCTCAGTTGGCGCCCGAACGTGCGGCGATATCAGCGGTACCGGTCCAAGCTTGAAGATCGTGTGGGGCTTCGTAAGAAAATTCCGGAGGAAGAGATCTCCCACTTCATCGATCCCTGTATGTCGCAAAAGTGGTCCGAAGGTCTTTTTCTGCGAGGTTCCCTCTTCCAGACGGCTACGAAGGACTGCTGCCCTGACTGTCGCCCTGCCTTGGACCCATTCATAATTCTTTGGACGGCGAAACACTAGACGGGTGATCTTCAGATGACGTCATCGATCATCAATAAGTTGAGTTAAGTATAAAGTGGGTCACACCCAGTCCTTAGTTCTTTGGTCCCTTGGTTTAAAAACCTTGGTTTGTATTTGGTCTGGTTCTTTGGTACCTTGGTTTAAACACCTTGGTTTGTCTGGTTTGCATTGGTCCTTTGCATATTGGTTTGGTCTTTGGTAACTTGGTCTTTGGTAACTTAGTTTGGGTCCTTAGTTTTATTTGGCAATTGCAATTTCCAAAAACCGAGGGTCTCGTACATTTACGAGTATATCGGTAAAGATAAGCCCTCGAAGTTTGAAACTGGGTTAGTGAGCACGATGCCTAGCCGCAGTATTTTTGGTAATTTGGTTCTTTGTTGCAACAGGGATTCCCGGTTGGAGGATTCGTGTCCGATACCTCCAGTTGGAACTCCAACGTATGAGCTCTACTCGAAGCATGGCGTGGGTCCAATCACGTATAATGAAATATGGGTCCGCTACACCAAGAAAGATGGTGTTTTGCGATGGCCCCAAAATGGAAGCTTTGAAACAGAAGTCTTAGATAATTTAGAAGTAAAGTTATTTAAGAAAAAGGCTAGACCCGCAATGTTTGACTCTTTCCGCCTATGGCGTAAAGAAGCCCGACAACGCGAGATTAAACAAGCGAAGAAAGATAGAAAAGTAAATGACATATCTATTATGCAAGCTGCTAGGCAATTTAAAATTGATGTAGAGGATAAGGCTCTTGAGGTGTCTGAACGACAGCATAATATGGCAACCGATAGATGCTATCCAGTATTAACACCTCTGTCGGAAAAAGTAGCGGAAGATTCTGAAAAGGATCCATTAATGTCTTATTTGTTAAAGTCTCCTCCCCCGTACGCACAAGGTGCTACTGCACCAATGTTGCCACAGGTTGCTCCTCCGCAATTGCATGTTCCCGTTCCTGCTCCCCAGTTTGTCCAAGTTCCTCCGGCACCTCCTCAGCCCGGATTACCTATTGCACCTGTACCTACTTTACCTGTGCCTGTCCTGCCTCCCACTACTTTGCCGAACTTTTTCTCTCCTGTCCTTATGACTGACTCTCCTTCTGTTCGTCGGCGAGTAGCTGACACTGTCGCTAACTTTCTGACTCCTTTGTTTAGTTCGTTAACTACGAACGCCGTTTCTGACAGTCGACAGAGACGTAGCCAGCTCCCTAAATTTCAGGAGCGAGAAGTGTTGGATTTGTTAGCTCGTAGGTGGATTTCTAAACCGGCCAAATATAGTCCGCAGGTGGTATTGGATACGTTTCTGCAGTGGGACGAGCCTACGCAAAGATATGTGTTTGACATTATGTGTGCTTTCCTTAAAGAAGATTGGGATAGTGATGAGTTAGATACAGTCCCCGAGGAGTTGTCTGAGCTACGGAGCAAGTTTGCTAAAGGTGTGATTGTGGGTTCTGAAGTTAAAAATGCGGTAGTAATACTTCTTTCGTATAGGTCTGCTCTGCCGCCGAGAACTTTGTTTAAACCTGATCATTCAGTTGGGATGAAAGCTAGGCAGTATCCTATGAGAGAGGTTCCCCCAGTTTGGCGAGAGGGAGATGCAAATGCTAATCCTCCTGTTTTACCACACTTCCAGCGCGTATGGATACATGTCCCATGGAAACGATCGGAAGTATTGACTCTTAAGCAGACTTTACCCGATCCCCGCAAGAATCCTGCAGGGTATTATAAAGAGCTATCGCAGACAGTAGAAGCTTGCGTACTGAACTTGGCTGATGTTGATATGCTGTTTGGCAATGTAGTACCACAGCCTATTTGGGCAAAAATTCGGCATGAAAATCATGTAGCAGAACTGGGTGATACGTGGGACAACATTGCTTTAGCGGATGGTAGACAAGTGGGCGGTGCGAAGCCAGAACAGTTAGTGACGGATTTGCCAGGTAGGATAATTACTCTCATGAAAACTCTAATGCCGGCGCTGAAGGTTAATTGGGATAAGTTAGCTGCCTGCAAACAGAAGAAGGATGAAAGTGTCTCTGATTTCTTCACAAGGTTTGAAGAAACTTTCATAGACCATAGTGGTCAAGATATGAGCTCTGAGGGTGGTCAACGGTTATTTGTAGACAAATTCGTTTTCAACTTACTTCCTGAATTGAGCCATAAGTTAAAAGATTCCGAGAGTTCTTGGGCAGTTTCATCTACAGCTCAAATATTGGCTACAGCTCAATATTATGAGAATAGAGACAAGGAGGAGAAAGACAAGGTAGAGAAAAAGACGAAAGATCTGAAAACTAAAGTCCTGTTACAACAAGCGTATCCACCCCGTTCAAACCAGCCTGAAGTACAGCAACGCCCTGCGTATCAACAGCAGCCCCAGCATCAGCGAATGCCACCCAGGTTTGATTATTACCATCAAACACAGCCCTTAGGTTTGAATCAGTGTGCGTATTGCAGAGAAGAGGGCCATTATAAAGGTGAGTGCCCTGCTTTACGGCAACGTATGAATGGTGCTTTTGTTCCAAGGGGACGTGGTAATTCTCAGCAGATAGCTAGGGGTAGAGGACGTGGTGCCCCTGTTCAGAATGAGCGCTCTTCTCAACCACAACAGTCACAGAACTATTTTGATCGACAGAATGTGCAAGATGGTAGATCTCAGCAGTACTATGCTGACGATTATCATGTCGATAATGAGAAAGTAGAATATGCAGATTGCTAGGACAGCCATAGACAAGGAGAGGGAGTAGTGTCGGTTCCAGTAGACCAAAAAGGGCCCTATGTCTCTGTAGTTACATTAGGTGTGACAGAGCCCTTCCTTCTGGATACTGGTGCGGCTAAGAGTTCTATCATGCACTCTAAACTTCCTGGCGCACCTTTGTCTGGCTTAACTAATGTCTCGGTGGGATTTTCTGGCGCCCCGGTTCATAATCCAGTGTCTAGTCCTTTGTCTCTTTCCATTGGGCCTTATGAATTGGAAGCTCCTCTGATCTTAACGACAGGTTGCGGCGAAAATTTGTTGGGTCTAGACTTGTTGAAAAGATTATATGCGACCCTGCATTGTTCTCCCTCAGGAGTACATCTTACCTTGGGACGGAGAGTGGTTTCTCCAATGTATGTGTCAAAAGATAAGCTTCCACTGGAATTGCGCTGTCTTCCTGATTCTCTTTGGGCTGATGGTCCTAATGATGTGGGTCTCCTTGAGATCCCACCCTATGTTGTGACTTTGAAAACAAATGTTAAACTACCACGCATTCCTCAGTATAAGATTTCGAGTGATGGTGAGCGAGCACTTTTGGCGATCATTTATGATCTGATCGAGAAGGGTGTGATTGAGGAAACTAGGGGTAATGTATGCAACAGTCCAGTTTTACCGATTATGAAACGTACAGATTCTTCTCAGCCACCCGTATACCGCTTTGTGATAGATCTTCGCGAAGTCAACAAAATTGTCATCCCACAGTTTCCTGTGGTACCGGACATAACTGCCTTACTGACGTTGATTCCTGCCTCAGCATCCTGGTTTTCGGTTATTGACTTAAAGAATGCCTTCTTTAGCATCCCGATCGCTGAAGAAAGCAGAGATATCTTTGGCTTCTCATTAGGTGGGCGTAGTTTCAGATTTCGGCGCGCTCCCCAAGGTTATTGTGAGAGTCCCTCAATCTATAGTCAGGCTCTAAAAATGCAGCTTGATACTCTTGTGTTGCCGGCTGGTGCTGCTCTCATTCAGTACGTAGATGATCTTCTTGTGGCAGCTGATAATGAGGAAATATGTAAAACAGCTACGATTTCTTTGCTCCGTCATTTATCTGACTACAAACATAAAGTATCACCTTCGAAACTACAGTATTGTTGTCAAGAGGTGACCTACTTAGGTCATCTCTTATCAAAGGAGGGAAGGAAGTTGACCCCAGAAAGAATTAGAGCGATTGCACAAATGACTGTACCAAGTACACAGAGAGAAGTGCGTGCGTTTTTAGGTATTACGTCATACTGTCGCCAGTGGATCCCCAATTTTTCTTTGTTAGCAAAACCTTTGTTGGCTCTGACATGCAAAAATACACCCAATACTCTTCCTTGGTCTGACGAGTGTCAGAAAAGTTTTTCGGAGTTACGTACTGCACTCTGTTCGGCTCCTGTGTTGGGTACACCCGACTACAGTAAGCCCTTCACATTGTTCGTTCACGAGAGAGAAGGTTGTGCATTGTCGGTTTTGACACAGTTATTTGGTGACAAACAACGTCCATGTGCGTATTTCTCGTCAACTTTAGATCCGGTAGCTAGAGCATTGCCGAGTTGTTTGAGAGCTACAGCAGCAGCCGCAGTCTCTATTCGACAATCTGCTGGTTTGGTGATGGACAATGACCTGCTGGTATTGGTTCCACATGCAGTGGATACCTTGATGAACAGAACTAAAACACAACACCTCACGAGTGCGAGATTGTCAGGGTATGAGTTGACACTATTAGCTAGTCACATACACATAAAAAGGTGCAATGTGCTGAATCCTGCGACACTGTTGCCGGTTTCCATGAATGCGAATGAGGTAGAGCATGATTGTTTTCTGAGGACGGAAGAAGAAACAAAAGGAAGAGTGGATTTACAGAATACCGCTTTTTCAGATCCGGATGGTACATTATGGGTGGATGGATCTTGCTATAAGTTGCCGAATGGTGATACAACTGCTGCGTATGCGGTGACGACGTTGAGCACGATTGTTGAAACAGCACGAGTGAATCACAACTCCGCGCAAGCTGCAGAACTGATTGCATTGACAAGAGCGTGTGTTTTGTCTGAGGGAAAGAGAGTGAATGTGTATACTGATAGTCAGTATGCGTTTGGTGTGGCGCACAGTTTTGGACGTCTGTGGAGAGAAAGGGGATTCCTGACGTCCCATGGCACAAAGATTCAGCATGGACAGTTGGTGAATGAGCTTCTGGAAGCACTTACATTGCCGAAGCAAGTTGCGATTGTGAAATGCAGCGCGCACCAAAAGATTACAGATGACGTTGGTCGTGGGAATGCGTTTGCAGATGAAGTTGCGAAAGAGACAGCGAGAAACATGATGAGTCGAATGTATGTTGCGAGTAATGCGAGATGGATGAGTGAAACTGGAATGTGTGAAGATACGATTGAAAGTGTGAAACAGATTCAAGCTGAAGCTACTGAGAGTGAGAAGAACGTATGGAAAGAAAGCACGGGTAAATTGGATTCGACTGGATGTTGGATTGATTTGTCCGAGCATCAGAGATGGATGTTGCCAAACGCGTATGTACATGCAGTAGTAACGATGGCACACGGTCTGTCGCACATCAGTGTAAAAGGGATTTGCAAGGTGCTAGCTCCAGTGTGGAAGAATTCTGGAATTTCTAAGTGTGCAGAGAATGTGGTGAAGAATTGTATGGTGTGCTTGATGCACAATCCTGGTAAGGGAACTCCAACTCCTGCAGGCCACTTTGCTCCCCCTACATGCCCCTTTGAGGTCCTACAGCTAGACTTCATTCACATGGAAAGACGCAACAACTTGAAATACGTCCTTGTCGTAGTTTGCGCCTTTTCAAAATGGGTAGAAGCTTATCCGTTAAAGGATAACACTGCTTTGTCCACTGCCAAAATCCTGCTCAAAGAATTTTTTCCTAGGTATGGGTTGCCAAAGATTGTGTGGAGTGATAATGGAAGTGAGTTCGTGGGTGAGGTAATGAAGAAAGTGTGTGCTGGTCTGGGGATCAGGCAGAAATTCCATAGTGCAAATCACCCCCAATCAGCGGGGCTTGTTGAGTGCTATAATGGCACTCTGAAGCTAAAACTGGCTAAAATTCAAGCGAGTACTGGATTATCATGGCCAGACGCGCTGCCCTTGGCGCTTTTGTCCATAAGGACGACCGCACATTCAAGAGTTGGGCTTAGCCCATATGAGGTGGTTTTTGGTCGTCCTGCCAACATTTGGGGTGTCCCGAGACCTAAACAATTTAGTAGCATAGAACATCCAATGTTGATTGACTATTTATTTGATTTGACTACTAAATTGCGAATCATTCATCAGCAGGTTGTTGAGAGCTTACCTAAGGCATCCGAAGATCCCGGCCACAAGTTGCAGCCAGGCGACCTAGTCTTGGTCAAAAATTTTCAGAGGACCGAAAATCTACAACCTCGCTGGCTTGGCCCGTATATGGTCCTTTTGTCCACCCGCACTGCAGTCCGGCTCAAGGAGAAAAAAAACTGGGTACACGCTGCCCATACAAAGCGAGTACCACTCCCTTTACCTTTTGATTCCTGGGTTCGAGAGGGTGTGGGGAATTCCGAATCCGAAACCATCCCTCGGTTTATTCCTTTTTCTGATGCCCAATTTGAAGGACATGAATCTGTGACCACTTCAGACACTACTGAACAATCTGGAACATTGCCGTCACCTACGGACTCTGGAACATTGCCAATACTCACAGACCCGAACACTCCTGCTACTGAACTTTTTCCGGACCATACTCGACCTGGAAGAAGCAGATATAACCTACGTCCCCGAACTCTCATGAACTGATTTTTTTTATGATTTTTGTGTACATTACTCCCAACCAAGAAACTTGCTTGTTTTTTTGTTGTTTTACCTTTTTCCGAACCGCCACCCGGGTTCAGCCGGAGGGTCGCGGTGTAAAGACTCAGGAGTACAGGCTCCTTGACACAAGGTCAGGGGTTCTATTGGTCTTAAGGGCGTTCCTTGAGCTAGTAGGCGTAGTCCTGAGCACAGAAGACCCAACCGCCGCGGACGGCTCGTTAGAGGGTGGAGTTTCTTGGTTTGATGGGATTAACTGATAAAATGTTTTTTAGTAAGAGTTTTCTAGTTAAATGTACCCTATTGACACTCAGTATTTCGATAACTTTGATGGGTGGGATTGTCCTCCTTTTTCAGTTCCTATCCACACCTACCCCACAACCTACGTCTACTCCTTTGTTTTCCACTGTTTCTATACACTCTTTTCACCCCTTGCCTGAACATGAACAAACTAGAAGACTGGAATTCACAAACAACTCGTTCATCCAATTGCTCCACCAACACCAATTAATAGTCAACACCACTAATTGTTGGGTGTGTGGTTTGATGCCACATACAATGGGAAAGGGTATCCCCTACTTAGTCCTACCTTTTAGTCAAAACGGGTCATCATGGGCTTTTCAGACGATGTTCCTTTTTGCTTTGGAAATCTATCCCCCGCGTCCCCCGCGTTCTGTGAAACATAACTCGAATGCAGCCTTGGTGAAGGGAATTGCGAACATGAGCAGAGATGTGAAT
Source organism: Triturus cristatus (assembly GCF_964204655.1). NCBI lineage: Eukaryota > Metazoa > Chordata > Amphibia > Caudata > Salamandridae > Triturus > Triturus cristatus. Next base: position 778,188,596 of record NC_140587.1, on the reverse strand, counting down.
GCCTATATGTCTATTCCCAGGGACGAGTTATCAGCTTACACTGGGTGGAACGCAACTGGATACCGCATTAGTCTGGGTGGGAAACAGCGTAAGAGATCGTCTCCGATTTGGGTCGTACCCCACCGAGGTCATTTTTGTCTGCAAGGAAATGGTACGAATCCGAGGGCTCAGCTAGGGAAGAGTGTTTGCACACAGACGTACATTTTTCCGTCGCAGTCTTCCCCATCATTTTTGGCTGCTAAGGGTACGTACTTTGTATGCCACAATCAGGCTTATACATGGCTGCCCCCAGATTTTTCGGGCATTTGCTTTGTTGCCTATCTGTTGCCCCCTACGTATACCGCTTCCGCTGACTATCACAAGACGAGAGTTGTGAGAGGTGTCTTCGATAAGGAGGACACCGCGGGTCAAGAAGCAGGGGATTTCTTTAAGGGATTCCTGCCGTACTGGGGACCCATGGTAAATAGTAGGCATTTGAGACAACTAACCCGAGTGGTTGAGTCCACGGTGAACGAAACTGCTGGTGCCCTTAGTAATTTGACAGCTGAGCTTCAAGCGGATCGCCTCATGACATTACAAAACCGTATGGTTTTAGATGTTCTACTTGCTGACCGAGGGGGAGTATGTAAAGTGATCCAATCGAGCTGCTGTGTCTTCATACCAGACAATGCTCCAACAGTGTACAAGGCCATTTCCAGGTTACATAAGATCTCCGAGTCTAAACATATGGCCGAAGGAGATTGGTTGTTAACTGATTGGTTCTGGGGACTGTTGTCCACGTGGGGATGGAGAATTCTGACGATCAGTGGAATGGCTCTAGCAGTCCTTTTCACTTGTTGCCTCTGTGTGCAGTGTGGTCCTGCCTTGTGTGGCTTTTGCGCTACGGTATGCGTGCGCAGTCCGCCTGCTTCACGGGAGGAACAGAGAGGTAGGATGATGCTTCAGCAACATACTGATGATCTGATGAAGATTGATATTGACTCAGATTCAGAATGGGTTATTGCCTAAGTGAGGGCAAAAGGAGGGTCTGTGGTTCCGTAAATTCTGAACCCGTGTGTTTGTATCATGGTTCCGTTACGATTTTGGTATCTGCATATCGTAAATAGCGAGTTTGGTATGTACGAGAGTTTTCGTCACGCTTCCCGATGAATTTGCTGCCTATTAGTAAATCTCGTTAAAGAACACACGGGTTCCATCTTGTGCACGGCATCCATTTTGTTTACATTGCCCTCACTGTAGGCAGCCTGACTCTGCAGGACACGTCCACCCCCCCAGTTTGGCCTTGCGCTGACTCATGACCTGGCGAAAGCTGACGCTATTGCCCGAGGCCGAAACTTGCCAAACCAGTACCTGCCCTCGAGTTAAGCGAGGTTTTGATCAAAGGCCAGTGTTGTATAAACTTATATGACCCGCACACACCTGCCCAACCTTACTTACTATCTCTTTCCTCCGTTTCTGTTCCTTCCTTTATGACCTGTTTATGGCGGGGAGGTGACCATTTGTTTGTTATGAGTGGACGGTCTCTTCAAAGGAGGATGTTAGGTTGGTCCGGTTTCAACCCCAGAAGAACGTACGTTTTAGCCAAGAGGCCGGACACATGGGATTGTCATCAATAATAAAGTATTGTTTTGGGTACATGGGGTGCGACCAACTGCACTTCAAAGAATGTTTGCCTGAGGCATGATTTTGGGTATAAAAAGAGCGACCTGCTTTGTATTGTTGAGCAGTCTCCTCGCAACCTACTTGTGTGGTACTTGTTGGACCTCTGCTACTGGCTGCAGCCAATAAATCGATCTTTGATGCCATCTAGAAGAATCCCGTGTTTCTGTTATATTGGTAATCCAGGCAGGAGAACCCGAGAGCTTAGAGCGTTGTTCCCTGGCGCTGCCGGACTATAAAAAAGTTTGGTCTCTCACCTCCTGAAACTATCTGTGTTTCAACATACGTCAATGGGGAAAATGCATTCCCACGATTTTTTTTTAAATCTTACACTTTCCTGGTCTAAAATGTTGCAATGTTTGCTCTGTATGCACCGCCATTTGCACACGCTCATTTACAGAGGCAGCTACATATACAAAAGAAAGTTTGTACACGCAAATCCGTGCGACGAGAAATGCATAGCCCTACTGAGACAGCAAATGAATATTCTACAAAAGATCAATAAATGCTGACACGGGCAGAAGATACTGACCCCTACCACATGACTACAGTTGAGCGCAAGGGACGTGGCCCCAGTTTACATATAGCGCCTTGTGACTTAGAAAAAAGAAACGAGGGTGACAACAACAGACAGCAAGGGGACAGGGGAAACGTACATGAGAAACAGATCACAGGGCGGGGGGAGCTCACGGGGAGAGAAGGAGAAAGCTGAGAAGTTACCTAAAAGCAGTTCCCATGCTTTTTTAACGCACTCCGACCGCTGGTTACATAGCAAAGAAACAGACAGGTTGTTATGCTATGCATGATACTACATGACACGGAAAACATCAGTTCACAAGCACATAGGCTGTGAGGGGGCAGACTAAGGTTAATTTTATTTTGGCGGCATACTTAAATATCCACTGTTTCCTGGCGGTACTCTCACGTTTGTTTTTGGGAGAGAGAGAAAGAAACTTGGAATAACCTGGCTACCGCTGGGATGTTCCTAGGAACGGGTGTGAGAATATGGGAAAGGAGTCACAAGCATACAGACTGGGAAAACAGTGCATAAGCAGTTACAAAGGATACCTTGGTAATGCTCCAAGGAGTTGTGTGGATCCGGTGGGCGGGGCCAAAAAGGTGACAGGGCGGCAACGGGAAAGCCTAATTTTGAATGGTAAGCAAGGCCACGGCGATTGCTGCTTGTTACTGTTTGGGAGGTGGGAGGGGAGCTACGGCGATCGCTGCTCGATGCGGTTTGGGAGGTGGGAGGGGTCAAAGAAGAAGACGCTTCAGGACGTCGCGTGCAGCGTGGTAGCTAGCAAAGATGTGATCGTGCGTGTGCACATCTGCTGTCCGGGCGCAAACTGAAGACACGCCGTGAGCGTGTACATCAGCTGTCCGGGCGCAAGCGCAGGATCGCCAGAGAAGACACACAGTGAGCGTGCACATCTCCTGTCTGAGAAAGTGCACATCTCCTGTCCCCCTTCCAAACTCAAGTCGACGACAATAGATCTCGCTAGCGAGCAGCTGCGCTGTGTCGCTAGGCGAGACCTAAAGACCAGGAAATGTCATTTATGCCGTGTTTTTGAGGTGCTGAAGAGCTTCTGTGGTGCCAAGCAACCCTTCTTCCTAGACCTATTGGAACATCAGAAAATCCTGCCTTTAGTGCTTAATTTGTAAAAAAACATAAGTGCCAGGGCTCTGGTCAGGAGGCCACTGCAGCTTGCACCACACATCGCCCCTGCATTGCTACCAATGATGGCAACAACACAACTACTAACCCTCACACTCCTACATGTGACAATTCAGACTATTTCAGGCCCTCAAAGCTTAAATTAATATATGCCTGCTGTTGTCACCTCTAAATTGGCCAGACAGCGCCTCCTTGCGGCAGACTGTCACAAGAGCCGGTGTTGACAATAGAGTGCTAGAGCCGAGCACCGGAAACCACCAGCTCAAATTAAGCACTGCCTGCCTTGCTCCCTTGACGCATGGACTGGCCTCCACTCTATTGTTCTGCTTATTTACAATGGCACACAGGGCATTGTTGGTGACGAGCAACAGACTAGTAGATCATCCGTGGGAGTTCATTGTATTCGCACCACCAAACAAAATAATGCAAATATATTGTGACCCAGAGCCCGCTGCCTCACGCATGTTCCTGCCACTGGTTTCATTTATTCTTTCAAAACAAAAGAGTGCGCTGTACGCAACATCCACTGAGCGTTATGATTCATGTGGAAAGTGTTACACTTCTTAGTCCAAGTCATCACTTACATGCCCCACCCCAATTTTTTGTATTTCTTCAGCGATGCAGGCATTTCTCTGGGTATTCTTTTTACTTACCACCACATGGTATGTACTCATGGATCATCTCTGGAGAGATACTCCCAGAACAACTAGGAGACTTCCAGGAGTGGAATATCCCAAAAAGCTTTTTCCACTGTGGTCCTTGTGCTGAACTTGTAGTTATCCCTTCAATCTATTCCGTTTGGCGCTGTGGGAAATATTGTGTACAGCACGTGTTAAGTGACTAAAGTATCTAGACAAGGCACATTTTAATTTTGACAATCTGGTCCCTATTTCTTCCACATGTTAAAATAATGGGAAAAGTTATCATGCAAACAGAAGCCGTGCACTTTGTTTGGCAGGCTTGCGTGTGCGGTGTGCATTAACTAAAGGTATTATGGATACCTCATATGAATATATTTGCTTATCTGGATTTATATGCTTGGATGTCATGGGCTCTCTTTAGACATGTACTTTCGTATGATGGTAAGAGTGAGCTCTGTTGTGGGCATGTTGATATCCACCCACCTAGGCGGTATATCTACAGTGTTGGATGTGTGAGGTTTTCTGAATATGTTGTTGGTCGTTTCTGTGTTATCTAGGGGTAAATGCTGTTGTGTGCACTTTAATACCAATATTATTACATACTAACAGTGTATTTCTCTGGAGTTTGGTATACTCTATATGAGGCTGTATTATTGTTACTTGTCGGGGCTCAATGGCAGCCGTGTAAGGCATGTCGGATCTGTGTTGTGTTCTGTTTTAATACTCCTGCCTGGCTGTCCTGTGGAGCGCTGTATAGCAAAATACCGATAATCCGCAATCTACGGTAAACGGATTGGATTTAAAAGGCAAGAAATCTAGGGCCTCGTATAACAGGCTTCCAAATATGGAATTGTGAATTTCGACTAATAAAGGCTTAGAAATTATGATTTCTTATTTGGAATGTACTAAAAATATACTAAAATTGATTTGGGAAACTAGGAGCAGTTTGCGCACCCACTTCTATCGAATGCATTGGTATTTTTCCAACAAACCTTTTTATTAATAGGTCAGATCACAAAATACACTGAGTGGTAGGGGGAGGCAATTCGACAGTACCTCATCCATTTACATGCGGTTTGTTGCAAATTGCGACCTTCTAAGACTGGGCAGAATCACAGGAATTGTGGCCTGGTGAGGTCAGCTAAGTACCCTGTCTGTGCTTGGTTTTATATAAAGAAATCGTTTACTTTTCATTTTAGCCCATTTTCCTAAAAGGAAAGCAGAGTGCATTTAAAGAAAAAATGCAAATTGAAACCTTTTTTAGGAGTAGACCGTGGTCCCTATACCATTTTGGTTCACCAGTGATGATGGCCTGCTACAATCATATACTATACAGTGCATAGCGACGTCATTGACCAACATATTTGACTTGTTGCTGTGCTCTGTATCAGCAAACTACGTGTGTATGCAGCACCTCTTGTATACTCGCCCACACCCCTCTGAACTGCAAACGCGATGTCCTGTTTTATTTTTGTGCCCACTGATGGGGTTTCCCATAGAAATCTCGACCCACTGGCCATTAGAACAAGCATTGGCATAGCCAATAGGTCTCGCCTTTGGGACCTTATAAGTGTTTAGCCATGCAACAGTTGCATAACTAAATACTTATAAGGTCCCAAAAGCGAGACCTATTGGCTATGCAAAGCGGCCGTGCGGCCACGAAAGTGAAAGTGATCGCGATCACGATCAAACATCAAAGCGGACGTGCAGCTGCGAAAGTGAAAGTAATCGCGGTCAAGCGCGGCACGCACGCCTGCGCACATGCACTGTAGCTCTAGGCTGGCCTGGTAGCACTTTTTGGAGCCCTCGCAATAAGTCTCGCCAAACCCGCGCATGCGCTGGGTCAGGCGAGACCTAAAAAAGCACTTAAAGGGAAGCACCAACCTCCGTCTCAGTCCGGCTTATTTTGGAGCAACTAAAGGGCACTGGGCAAGCTGCAAGCAATTCTGGCCTGCAGAACCGCGAGATGAATGCTCCTGAGAGGTAGACACCACTGCTCCAACGTCATATTCCTTCCTTTGTCTCCTGCATGCACCTCTGTTAATCACCGGTCATTAGCATGCGATAATGCAAAAACCTTTGCACCAAACAATGCAACAATGCAAACTTGCAGACACATCGTAAACTCCAATCCTATACACAGACTGGGCAGACACAACCTACAATCTGGGACTGTACACAAACAGTCGTCCTGCACAGAACTGTCAGAACAAGTACCACAGAGATCCCACTCAGAAACGGATGCGCAGACAACTGTGTTAGAGGGTAGGCTAGCCTCAAGGGACTGTGGCCCCAATGACTTGCCCCCGATGCAACCTGTCCCAATGCTTTGAACACTCCCACCAGGTCAACATTCCTGCACCAGACAGGAATTCCTCGTTAATGTAGATGTTTGTAGATTCTAACATATGCATCAAAGAAACTGAGCACCGAAACACCTCACTCAATCTCCCCAAATGGGAGCAATCTTGCACCTACCACCATCAACCCCTTGAGGAGCCCAGAGGAATCAAGAGTATTGATCCAGCCCCCATGAACCCTACTCCAAGGCAGATGCCGCTTCGTGGAAAACCAGAATTGTCAGCAGGTCTGCCTGGCTGCAACCTCTGGAAATCCCTTTCAGTTCAGATTCCAAATATCTAGAAATGTGCAATAAATCTATTTTTGTGTTGAACCTATTTATAAATGTCTCTTAACCCTTCTGTGCACTACTTCTGTAACCCTATGTTCTAAAAAAAAAAAAACTGATCTAACCCATTATGGTATGATTTGGCCTCCCCTAAGCTGATTAAGGTGGACATTGATTTTCAATCGTTTTAAACAATTCCTCTCTGATAATATGCTACAGAATATACCTCACTTGATCCAGTAGGACCAAACAGGCCTTCTACACTGTATAGAATCTAAAAGTATAACCACGTTTATTTCACATGGTTTCACCCTAATTTTACATTTAGGCATATCATCTAAAGGAAGCCCATGTGGAGACTGCATAATTGAGTCAAGGTTAAGAGTGGACTTTGTTCTTGTTGACCTGTTGTGGAGCCTGGGAGACGCAAGGTCTCCATAGGTATAGGGTTTGCGGGAGGCGATGTGTTCAGGGGTTGCCCCGATTCTCATCCCTGCCAATTTTACATTATTCAACTTACCTGAGACGGTGATGTGGCCTGAATTCGCCACCTTTTGTGTGTGGTTAGCATCTGCTGCCACTATCGCTATGGGGGAGCAGGAGACATGCTTCTTCTGTCAGCTGGTCTGCTTTGACGCTCCTTTCCTCTGAGACCCAGGGACTGATGGCAATGTGGGCAGGACCAATCAGAGCACATTCATGAGGTAGTCCCTTTGCATTGGTCTGGTTGCACTGTCAACAGGCCTCTCACTGCTGGAGCAACACATGGCCTGAGGCAATGGTAACTTGGGGTTTTTCCTAACTGCCCATCGCTTTTGCTCCTTTCTGCTTTTTTAAATTATGTGGAGGCATTGCCACCTTGTTTCTGGTTGTGTTTGTATTGTTGCTACAAAGGAGCAGAACCGTAGAACGAACTCCGTGATTTATTATTCTTCAGTAAATGAGGGAAGCCTTGAGGTCTCTCATGGAGAAGATTTTTAAAAGCTGTTGCTAACCAGCCTGCGAAGTAAAAACGAACATTCACCTGTCTGCCCTCACTGTTTCTGAATGTTTTTTGTTCGTTCTTCTTGTTCTATTCACACTGGCTTCGCTTCAAAATGAAATTAGCATCGACAAAGCCAGTAGGTCTGACATTGGCTGCTAGCCTTCTGGCAATTCTTGTTTTGTCACCGTTTTTGCTAAACTTTGTTTGGCAATAGGCTGGGCCCTCATCAATCTAAAAAAAAAAAAAGTATATATTTGCTAGAAGCAAAAAAATGTTTTTGGTCTTAAAAACAATACACATTACCATAATACTTCCTGGCACTGAATGAAACTAGTTAAAAGTCATTAAGTCTGGCTTGGGTGCAAGTGTCATGCCTTAAAGAAAGAAGGGAACAGAAAGAAAGAAAAATGGTATGAAAGAGGAGGAAAGGAAAAAAAAGGAAAGAGAAAATAAGAAATTAAAGGAAAGGCAAGAAAAACAGCAAGAAAGGGGAGAGAAAGAAAAATGGTAGGAAGAAAAAAAAGGGAAACGTCGGAAGGAAGGAAAAATGGAAGAAAAGAACAAAGGAAAGAGGAAAAGAGAAAAAAGGAATGAGAAGGAAGGCAAGAAAGAGAAACAAGGAAAGAGAAAGGAAAAAGGCAAGAGAAAGAAAAAGAAGAGAATAAAAGGCAAGAAAAAGAAGGTAAGAAAGAAGGAATCAAAGAAATTGGGAAAGAAAGGAGGAAAGAGTGAAAAGAAGATAATACAGGACAGTTTCAAATGGACACAGTGTTGTATGCTGTGAAATAGTAACAGTCAGAAAAGAAAAAGACTCCAAAAGGAATTTACAACTGCATTGACAGGAGATGGGATATGATGAAGATGGAACTGTCCTGCTAGCACATCAGGCTCTAAACACAAAGGCAACACTAAAGTAATTATAAAGTAGAAACAAATAGGAACTAGCTTGTGTGCGGATGTACACCATGTGACCAGTGGCTTAAGTAGGCTGACCCACTGCCCCCAACTGTATGCTGTAGTGGGCAGAAGCAAAATGTGAATGACACAACAACAGACCAATAGATGAAGAGAGGTGGCTAAGAGCTTCTATATGTAAGTGATACTTTAGTAAACTCAAAAAGTCTTGGCAAACACCAGACCTAAAAAGGAATGTGCGATGGGGAAGAGGCTGTATTAGGTTTTCAAGGCAGAGTATGTCAAAGATGGCATCGCTCCTCGCTTTAAAAAAAATAATAATAACATTGTTTATTGGTTTTTAGGAAAGAGGTTTTTTATAACAGTACAGTCTAAAAAGTCTCTAGCTCCCCCTTCCCTTCCCCCGTATCTCCTCCTTCAATTGGGCGCAAGAATTCTCCGCTCGTACCAGGAGTAAATGAAAATATCCTTAGCTTACACATCAGATTGTATTATTAGCACAAACTTATCTTTAATATTACCTGGATATCAACCTCAAGGGTCTCATTGACTGCGGGCATCCCAGAGGCAAGCTTCCCCCAGACAAAAATTCCAGAAGTGGGCACCACATGGCTTCGTGTTTGGAATTCCTATCGTGCAAGTCCCAAGACAGATTTTGCATCCCCAAAATTGTGCACAGTTTAATAGCCCAATCCTGCATTGTCGGTATGTCTGGGGATTTCTATTTATGGTCCAGTAGCTGCTGCCAGGATCAGTTGGGGGCAAGGCAAGATGGCCACTTGGATGAGAGCCTAAGGAGCTCTGCCATCATGTTAGCTAATTCTCACTAACCTGCCCGCAAACAGATATCCTATCACCCCACTTGCTAAATGCCAACCTGCCTGGCACTGCAGGGAAGATAGAAAGCGATCACCCTGACTAGAAAGAGGTACAATGGCGGTACCGGCCGTCTGGGATCACGCGAAACAGTTGGCGGCTGTGGAGTGCTCCGGGGGCGGAGTGGCAAAGCTTCCGCAGCCTCCATTTTATGCGCTGCTTCCCGGGAATGATGACCACGGGAGTCAGAGGCTGTGCTGTGGACACAAAAACTTCCCGGGAGCCTGTACCATGGTGGCCACATTGAATTAGGCTGGTGTTGCTGTGAAGAACTGTCCAGGCCCGACCCTGCTGTGGGCCTCACCCTGCCACTTGGTGGACGTGCTGGCATGGCAAGGAGCTCGACTGAACCTGGGATAACGACCCAACTTGCGGGTGGCAGAGTATTGTGCCCAGACTCGGCCACAGGGGAGGACAGGATCGCCAATGTGACTCAGGGAAACACGATCACACAGTACACCAAGTGGGCCTCGTGCCACAAGTGCGTTACTGTGCTTGAGGCCTGTGGGGGCCCCTCAGAGGGGCTCACAAGGGCCACAATGATGGCTGCTATACAGAACGGCGGCGCTCAAGGGAAAAATGTACACGATCTTCTTTGAGGTCAACCGACTGCGCCGATCTGCACAAGCTGGCGGTCAAGGTGAAAACAGTGGAGCATTCGATCGGTGCGCTGCACCGGAGGTTGAGACACTAAGGAACAGATGTCCAAAATGATGACAACGTCAAAGAAACAAGTTGAGGATGCGGTTGGCCACTCTCGTTGGAATAATCTACGCTTTCTGGGGTTCTGTGAGAGAGCAGACTGCACCGGAATGCTTCCTGGAACTTTAGATCCGACAAACACTGCAGGGCCTGCCCCCCCCCCACCCCCTATTCGCGATTGAGCGAGCTCATAGAGCACTAGTGGGGAGGCCACCCCTGGGGCCTCCCCCAATGGCGGTCATAGCCAGGATTTTCAGTTACAGAGACTAGGATATTATCCTTACAGCAGCAAGGGACTCCAGGCCCATGCAATATGAAAATCACAGCATTGCTATCTATCCTGACTACACCAGGAAAGAACAGGCGAGGAGAAACGTTTTTGGATGTTGAACCTCTCTTATAGGCTGCTCTATCTGGCCAGACTGCGGATGGAAGCACATGACACAACACATTTTTCAAACGTCCGGAGGAGGTGTGGTCTAGGCTGGAAATATGGGACGCGGTCCCTCAAGTGGAGCGTGGAACTCAGCTGACACCCTCGCCAGGGGTCATGTGCCAAGAACAGGCGTGGGTACTCTGGGAGCCCCAAGACTAGAGACTATACACCCTCATGCATGGTGGTGCAAGGGGATGGCACTCTGGAGGTGGAGAAGACTGAGGACACACGGGGACAGTGCACTGACAATGAGTCAAAGGACCAGGCGTAGGAAGCTGGGGGGGTCCCAGAGGGTGAACAATGGGCTCCGAGAAAGGGAAGATTTGTGGGGGGTGACTCCTGGACAATGGAAGAGAGGCCTTGCAGGGTGGATGGGATGGAAAAGTCATAACAGTGCGGGTATAGGTTGGGGTGTGGACAATTGCCATAGTTACTGGAAATTAAGGGCAAAGACAAATTAAAAGTGATCGATTGGGTAGCTGGGGCAGGCGTCCCCAGAGGGGCCTTGACCTTTTTTAGATTTAGAGGTGCACGTGCAGAGACTCTCCCCGCGCATTTGATTCAAGAGTAGTAAGTTAGTAGGAAATGTATCTTGATTTGGGGGAAGGGGTCTGCAGACACGGTTTCAGAGCTCACTTGTTTACTCGAGGAGGAGGGTGGTGTTCAAGGGGGTAATTTAAAATGTACAGGTTTGTTCGGCTGTGAGACACTACAATTGAAGGCCCATTGTTCATAAGCCACGCAAGACTTGGGAGGGTAGCAGAAACATTAAATGAGCATGGGTATTTGTGACTTCCTTACTTGGAACGTCCGTAGCCTTGGAACATACGTAAAGAGACATAGGGTGTTATTGTTCCTGCGTAGACCTAATATACACATAGCCTGCCTCCAAAAGACACATCTGCTGGACACTGAGGGGTACAAACTCTAACAGAAATGGCAGGGTCAGCTGTATTCGTCTACTTATTCAGCATATGTCAAGGGGGTGTCTCGGTATGGATTACCCCAGGGGTGCCCTTCAAACTGGCCTACTCAGAAGCAGATGTGGAGGGGAGATTTATGCTCCTGCAGGGGACATTGTAATGTAGAGAGCTCTGTATCCTTAACCTATACACTCTGAATGTAGATAGCAGGGACTTTCACCCTAGGATTTAGGATCTGCTATTGGAGTGCATTGGTGTCCTGGTGCTCTGCCCAGGAGACTTTAACTGTGTCCTAGATGGGGCCCTGGATAGGCATCTCCTGCAACTGAACACAATACAGCACATGGTGACTATTCTACTGCAGGGGATAAGCAACACAGGTAGTGTGGATGTCTGGAGGGAGCCCCACCCAGCGGTTCAAGAATTCTCTGCACATAATCTGTGACGCCTGTCCCATATACTGCATTTGATGGAGTAGGGGAATGAGGGGGTGACCCTGGCCTCAGTAGATATAGTTAAGGCCTTTGACACCCTGGAATGGCCTTACCTGGTGGAGGTATTGCAGCGGATGTGGTACGGACTGAACTTTTGTGCCTGGATTGAGTTGCTTTATACGAGTCCAACGTGGAACCTGACAGGGGTGTCCCCTTTCCCCGCTCCTGTTTGGCATGGCACTGGAGCCGCTGGCCGTAGAGCTGCAGGAGCTGATGGGGCATTGGGGGCTGTGACTGGGAGACACCACACATGTAATCTCACTATATCTTGACGACACACTGTTCTACCTTCAGCTACCAGAAGAATCGATACCTGCAATGATGGCACACCTAGAGAAATTTGATAGGGTGGCGGGCTGAAGCTCAACAGGAGTAAAAGCATTCTATTTCCCTTGGGGGTGATTTGACACCATCCTGTGGACGGTCTACCACAGTTGGGTATACACTGGGAGAAAGACCTAAGCATGGCCCAAATGCCTGAGGAGCAGTACGCCTGTAATATTTGGAGGATGTTGGAGTGGCTCCAGAGACCTTTACAGTTTTGGAATGGGTTAACCATGTCTGTCATGTGGGGGGGTCGATTGCCAAGATGTTATTTCTCCTCAGGCCTATGTATGTGCTACAAAACGCCCTGGCCCTCGTGCCACAGGACACGTTTCAGCTCTTGAACAGCCTGCTGGTGAAGCTTGTCTAGGCAGGTAGGAGGCCGCGGGTGGCCCTGGATAAATTAAAACTGAACTCAGAAGAGGGAGGGCTCGCATTGCCAGACAGGGAGTTCATTTCAAACTTGCCTACCTGCTGGTGACTCTTCCCGGGCGCCCTGGTGCTGGTGTTGCTGCCGTCGCTTCTGGGTGCCTTCTCCTCGCCGCTGCTGCTACCACCATTCGCGGCCGGAGACCACAGCCCCCACAGTGCTTTGCGCTGCATACGCGCCCGGAGGCGCTTAAAGGACCGTCGCTCTTCCTGTAGAGCGGGAACCCTGTTCATTTCAAACTTGCCTACCTGCTGGTGACTCTTCCCGGGCGCCCTGGTGCTGGTGTTGCTGCCGTCGCTTCTGGGTGCCTTCTCCTCACCGCTGCTGCTACCACCATTCGCGGCCGGAGACCACAGCCCCCACAGTGCTTTGCGCTGCATACGCGCCCGGAGGCGCTTAAAGGACCGTCGCTCTTCCTGTAGAGCGGGAACCCTGTTCATTTCAAACTTGCCTACCTGCTGGTGACACTTCCCGGGCGCCCTGGTGCTGGTGTTGCTGCCGTCGCTTCTGGGTGCCTTCTCCTCGCCGCTGCTGCTACCACCATTCGCGGCCGGAGACCACAGCCCCCACAGTGCTTTGCGCTGCATACGCGCCCGGAGGCGCTTAAAGGACCGTCGCTCTTCCTGTAGAGCGGGAACCCTGTTCATTTCAAACTTGCCTACCTGCTGGTGACTCTTCCCGGGCGCCCTGGTGCTGGTGTTGCTGCCGTCGCTTCTGGGTGCCTTCTCCTCGCCGCTGCTGCTACCACCATTCGCGGCCGGAGACCACAGCCCCCACAGTGCTTTGCGCTGCATACGCGCCCGGAGGCGCTTAAAGGACCGTCGCTCCTCCCGCATCGCGGGAAGCGCGCGGGCGGCGCCGGGAGAAGCCCGGGACAAGGGCGGGACCATCTGTGGCCGTCCGGGGCTGGCCAAGGCTGGGCTGGGCCGGGCCATCCCTCTTTCAGCGAGTGTTTGAAGTAAGGCGAGGGTGAACCGCTAACCGAACTGTGTCGCTCGTGTGGCTCACTTAACAATAACACACGCTAGGAATTTATTAGATCTGCAATATATGGCTGGGAAGGGGAAGCGTGCCACAGCTCCTACAACAGTGTCTGGCACCATGGACCAATTTATAACCAGAGCAGTCTCGGTAATAGAGCATGAAATTGCCATCACCGAGAGGCGTCTTTCTACTGATCCCATGCTCGCAAGACGCTCCTCATTAGGAATATTGGCCCAGTCTAAATCACCAAATAAATCAAGGGAGCAGTTTCGGAGGGATGCACCTCTGCCGGCTGAGTCTGAAACGCATTCTAATGTATCAACATCTTCGGATAGGTCGCTTGTAGCTATTGCTTTGACTGATGGAGCACCTGCAGCGTCAGCAATGGCCTCACCCAACGCCAATCCTACTCCCCCTCAGACAAGAGCTGCGACCAAATTTTCTAGACCTGTCAATTCAAAAAGGAAAAGGGGTGGAACCATGGAACGCATCAGGCAGGCGAAAATGCCAAAAACATGTAAAAATTTCGCAATCCCCGACACTTCACGTACCCAGGAACGCTTAAATGGGGAGGACGCTAGTACAAGTACCCCTTTTTTGCTAGATAGTAGAGACATGATTTCCCAGCTAGAACAGGCTGTTCGATCCTTAATCTTGCCATTTCTAGAAAGGGTCAAATCAGTTATTGAAAAAGCATTGGTGTCCTGGTGCTCTGCCCAGGAGACTTTAACTGTGTCCTAGATGGGGCCCTGGATAGGCATCTCCTGCAACTGAACACAATACAGCACATGGTGACTATTCTACTGCAGGGGATAAGCAACACAGGTAGTGTGGATGTCTGGAGGGAGCCCCACCCAGCGGTTCAAGAATTCTCTGCACATAATCTGTGACGCCTGTCCCATATACTGCATTTGATGGAGTAGGGGAATGAGGGGGTGACCCTGGCCTCAGTAGATATAGTTAAGGCCTTTGACACCCTGGAATGGCCTTACCTGGTGGAGGTATTGCAGCGGATGTGGTACGGACTGAACTTTTGTGCCTGGATTGAGTTGCTTTATACGAGTCCAACGTGGAACCTGACAGGGGTGTCCCCTTTCCCCGCTCCTGTTTGGCATGGCACTGGAGCCGCTGGCCGTAGAGCTGCAGGAGCTGATGGGGCATTGGGGGCTGTGACTGGGAGACACCACACATGTAATCTCACTATATCTTGACGACACACTGTTCTACCTTCAGCTACCAGAAGAATCGATACCTGCAATGATGGCACACCTAGAGAAATTTGATAGGGTGGCGGGCTGAAGCTCAACAGGAGTAAAAGCATTCTATTTCCCTTGGGGGTGATTTGACACCATCCTGTGGACGGTCTACCACAGTTGGGTATACACTGGGAGAAAGACCTAAGCATGGCCCAAATGCCTGAGGAGCAGTACGCCTGTAATATTTGGAGGATGTTGGAGTGGCTCCAGAGACCTTTACAGTTTTGGAATGGGTTAACCATGTCTGTCATGTGGGGGGGTCGATTGCCAAGATGTTATTTCTCCTCAGGCCTATGTATGTGCTACAAAACGCCCTGGCCCTCGTGCCACAGGACACGTTTCAGCTCTTGAACAGCCTGCTGGTGAAGCTTGTCTAGGCAGGTAGGAGGCCGCGGGTGGCCCTGGATAAATTAAAACTGAACTCAGAAGAGGGAGGGCTCGCATTGCCAGACAGGGAGTTCATTTCAAACTTGCCTACCTGCTGGTGACTCTTCCCGGGCGCCCTGGTGCTGGTGTTGCTGCCGTCGCTTCTGGGTGCCTTCTCCTCGCCGCTGCTGCTACCACCATTCGCGGCCGGAGACCACAGCCCCCACAGTGCTTTGCGCTGCATACGCGCCCGGAGGCGCTTAAAGGACCGTCGCTCTTCCTGTAGAGCGGGAACCCTGTTCATTTCAAACTTGCCTACCTGCTGGTGACTCTTCCCGGGCGCCCTGGTGCTGGTGTTGCTGCCGTCGCTTCTGGGTGCCTTCTCCTCACCGCTGCTGCTACCACCATTCGCGGCCGGAGACCACAGCCCCCACAGTGCTTTGCGCTGCATACGCGCCCGGAGGCGCTTAAAGGACCGTCGCTCTTCCTGTAGAGCGGGAACCCTGTTCATTTCAAACTTGCCTACCTGCTGGTGACACTTCCCGGGCGCCCTGGTGCTGGTGTTGCTGCCGTCGCTTCTGGGTGCCTTCTCCTCGCCGCTGCTGCTACCACCATTCGCGGCCGGAGACCACAGCCCCCACAGTGCTTTGCGCTGCATACGCGCCCGGAGGCGCTTAAAGGACCGTCGCTCTTCCTGTAGAGCGGGAACCCTGTTCATTTCAAACTTGCCTACCTGCTGGTGACTCTTCCCGGGCGCCCTGGTGCTGGTGTTGCTGCCGTCGCTTCTGGGTGCCTTCTGGCGCAAGCTCTTTCTAGCAGGAGCAAGACTACTATTCAAATAGCCAGATACCATTATAAGAAGTGTCTCGCTCAAGCCAAAAAAAGATGGGATGAGTCGTATTGGTCTGACCTGAAGGAGGCTTGCTACGCCAGGGACTCCAGATTGTTCTGGAATGTGATCAAATGGAACAGAGGTGGCACGCCTGATAGTCCATCTAACCATGTCACCCAAGAGGACTGGATAGGGTATTTTAAACCACAATACGCATGTAATCCCCTATACAAATCTCCAGGGTTGACATCGTATGTATTTTATTTGCATGGTCCCTTTAGCCCAAACGATGTTCTAGTAGCCCTGGCCTGTGTAGCTGCAGGGAAGGCACCGGGTTTGGACGGGGTCCCGTCTGATCTCTTCCTCAACAACAAGCCCAGATGGAGCAAATACTGGTGGCCAACGCTGTGGCTGAAGGGGCTCCCGTGCCCAAATCATGGGGGGGCGCAATTATAATTCCCATTTTTAAAAAGGGAGATAAATCCCTCCCAGGGAACTATAGACCTATTAGTCTAATAGAGACAATCCAGAAGGTCATCAGGAGGATGGCCCTGAATGTGCTATTGGATTGGATCAAAGACAACAGGATACTTTCCTCCTTTCAAGCGGGTTTCCGAAAATTCACTAGTACGGTGGAGCAGGTGTTCCGCTTTGTACAACTGCACTGGAAAGTAGTAACATTAGGCAAAGGCAGTCTCTACGTCGCTTTTGTGGACTTAAGAGCTGCGTTTGACCTTGTTCCTCGAGAGCAGTTGTGGAAGGTTCTCGAAAAGTTAGGACTTTCCTTGGAACTTTTGACCTTAATTAGGCGGCTACATGAGTCGAATTTTGCAAGAATCCAGTGGGGAGGCCCGGGGGACATTACCCCGGAGTTTCCGGTGGAGAGTGGTGTGCGCCAAGGATGTGCCATGGCACCCACGCTCTTCTCCCTGTACATCAAGGGAATAGTCGACTATATGATTCGAGTTAACACTGATGCTCCCAAGTTGGCTGGAGTGAGCACTCCAATATTGATGTTTGCTGACGATACTCTTATTGTATCTAAAACTCCGAGCGGTATGCAAAGGGCATTGTTAGTTTTTGAAGATTTTTGCAGGAATCATGGTCTAGAGGTCAATGTGACCAAAACCAAACTTATGGCCTTTAATCCTCACCCAAGTTACAGACCAGGAAAGTTTGTTATGAGTGGACAGAAACTTGAGGAAGTAAAAAACTTTGTCTATTTGGGCATGCATGTGACACATGATAACAAGTGGAATAGACACTTGGAAATGTCCACACTGAAATTCAGGCAGATAACTGGAACCCTGATTGGTGAACACAAAAAATCTTACACTAGGCCTATCAAACCATTGCTCCAAGTTTATGAGGCAAAGGCTTTAAGCTCAGTGTTGTATGGGGCCGAGTTATGGGGTTTCGACGCATTGTCATCTCTAACAGTCGTTGAAAATAAATTTTACCGTAACATAGTCGGCCTCCCGCAGAGCACGCCCTTGGTCCCATTACGGTACGATTTAGGTAGGAAGGCAATTAAGGACATAGCCAAACTCAGCCTGGTCCTTTACTGGAGGAGACTCTGGACTACTCCAGAGCTTCACTCATATGCTATGGGCCTTATGGATGTAATACAGGCCGACACGTTTCATAAGATTGGGTGGTTAAGGAACCTCCGGGAAACTATGATAGACCTGGGTATGGAGGGGCTATGGAGTGATCCGGTGGCCACCGGGTTCCCTTCAAAGAGATCTCTGAAAATGCTATATTGGGAACGGGTAAATCATCGGGTATGGAATGATTCTGCCTCACCTACAATGACTAGCCGTTTTTTGGAGGGGAAGGTTTCCCCAGTTTTTGAACCTTACTGGGATTTGATCACCCAACCCAGAGACCGGAAATTTTATTTCCAATTAAGAGCAGGCTCGCTTCCACTCAGGGTTCTAACCAACGGGTGGGCCGGAGTAAGTGTAGGGACCTGTCCCGTTTGTGGCCTCCATGAGGAAACAATTGCCCATTTTTAGTTTGTTTGCCCCGTATACGCCAACCCTAGAAGGACATGGCTGTCCCCTTTGTGTAAAATTTTTGCCACAAGGAGTTCTGTTGTTGCTTTAAGACTTCTGTGCACAAGTACTCTTCCAGTACTATCAATCGCCTTAGCCAAATACCTGGGATGGGCTTGGTCCTTAAGGCATAGGGCTCTCAGGGAATCCGCGGGAGCATCCACCGTAGGGTCTCATGGGTAGTTAGTAGTAAATCCCCTTCCATGAATAGAAGTATCAGTTTGAATTGCACTTTTAAAATGTTTCCATCTTTAGTCTTTTGTCATGTTTAATTCTTGTCTCAAACTGTAATTTTTAGCCTGTCGATATGTTTGATTTTCTTGTCTTAATTGGAACTTTTAGATATTTAAAGGATGGTTTTATCTATTTTATAAGGATCAGATTATTAATAATTGTGTCTTTTGTATATGTTTGTGTCTTCTATGAATTTTTTAAAAATTCGAATAAAGACTATGATGATGATATATTATTACGCTACCCATATCCAATACGCAGCAAATTGTCTGGTAGACACGGACAATAATGAAAAGTAATTGCTGAAGCTGAAACACAAGGGCATGTCCTTGTTAATGTTGCTGATGCGGGCGCAGGACTCTGGGACGAGTTCCCTTTTCCTAGTGCAGCACAAAACTGGGTTTGATCAGAGGACTGAGACGACCAACTCTTTCTAGGGACCCCGACATCTGGGCTTTGAAGCCCTTCCAGGACATTGGCTCCGCCATGTCTATCACTCAATAGCAGGATGGGGGCTGTCAACGTCTGGGAGATTTGAACCCAGGGGAGCGATTTTTCACATATCAGGCGGCCTTCTCCCTAGGACACGGGCAGCGTCTAAAATATGCAAACATTGCACAAATGGAAAGAGAGATCTGGAGGGGTCAGCCGGCTCTGAGATGTTGCGGATGCTACTAAATATGGGCAAGGGGGACACATAGTCTCCTGGATGTACAGATCTCTTAGGTCGGACAGGCCCAGATGACAGTTGGCAGTTCGAGAGGCTTGAGGGAAAACCTAGGGGAAAAGCTCACAGACATGGAATGGAAACTGGCCTGTGCCTTAGTTGAGATGGGTTCAGAAATGGCAGGTTTCAACTACTGCATTGTAACTACTGCACCACACATATCTTACACCTCTTAAACTCAATAGACTTTATGTGGAAGTTTCGACTGCTTGCCACCATTTTGGATATGGAGGAGCTACATTCATACATATGGAGTGGTTCTGTAGGGAGGTGCATGCCTACTGGCTGGAAGTGGTAGATTGGCTACAACAGACAACATGGCTGACATTGGATTCTGATGCCAAGCAGTGCCTACTGGGATGTCCCAAACAGGGTAAAATGGACTATAAATTTCTGCAGCTGGCATTACTGCTGGCTAAAAGGTATGTTGCTATGGTGTGGCTGGGCAAACGGAGCCCTATAGTGACCAGCTGGGGACGAGACACAGTTGAATGGGCTTTGGCCGAGAAAACGCACCTTCGCCGCTTCTCTCGTAAAGACAACATGGTCCAGTAAATCCTAGAAACCAGGGGAGATTTGCTTGATTCCTTTAAGGAGGCAGTGACACAGGGGGTGGAGGGTGGATCAGGGTCTGAGGCTACTGAGAATGTTCTTCACCCTCCACATGAGACTCTCACAGATTGAGCAGCCTCGAACAGCTAGGACAAACAGGGATCATGTCAGATAAAGCCATGAGCTAAAGAAGCAATGGAGTATGTAACGATATTTAAGTCGAGGGGGATATGAGATAAGGATGGTGCACCAATGTAAGAGAAGGCAACTACAGGTGTGCTGAGCGGGCCTCTCGCTAACTAATGCTATGATGGATCTCGCAAGTAATGGACACAGACTTTCTTGTCTGTTATACATGTTATGTAAACGCCTAAATAAAGAATTAAAAAAAAATAGCAGCCAGGATAATATTTGTAGCTATCCTGTAATCAGTTAGTGATAAGACCTTTATCTTGGTAGTCCGAATACCTAACCAACTACAGCAGGATCAGCCTGTATTAGGAGTTTCTGACTCCTTTTATATGGCTCAAGATCTCTTTCCAAAACAGTGTAAAGCATGGACTTACTCACCACATATGCAATTTGTCCTCTTCCATTCCATAATTTTCCAGCATAGGCCAGAGGTGTTACTATACATCTGATTTACTTTCATGGTGGGTTTTATTTGTATACTCTGAACGCTTTTGCACATTCTATGTATTTCCTCCCACAATTTCTGCCATTGATGCATCATAACATCCGTATTTAATATTCGTTGCCACCTTCCCACGTATGGCCACTGAACTTTGGGACCCTCATCAACATGAGCAGCATAAACATATGTAACTAGACCTTTTGGTGTGGAGTAGCTGGCGAATAACTTTTCCCAATGAGTAAGGGGTAGGAGTCTACATACTCCTTCTCTGTTCCCTGGTTGCATAACCCAATGTCTCAATTGGAAATATTGAAGCCGGTCAGCCTCTTGCACTTTAAAATATTTCTTAAAATGATTAAAAAAAGACTTGATTTCCTCCCCTATAAACAGATCCCTACATTCACAACCTTAATTCGACCACTTCTTGAATTCCTTTTCCCTCCACCCTGGTGTAAATTCTGGATTTTTGAAGATGGGCATATAGGGGAAAGGAAAGATGTGATGGTCTTTCTTGACTATGATGTCCCACATCTCTACTGTAGGGTGCAATAGTTCTGACACATAACATACTGGGGTTCTAGAGTGTCTAGACATCTAAGGAATAGCCTAGAGAGACTGTCTCAGTACTGACACATCCATGTGGATCTAGTGTCTTTCTCCCTTGTGCAGAGACTAATCGAAGAGTATCCTAAGGTGGGTCGCCCAATAGAAACTTTTAATGTCCTGCATTTCCGAGACTCCCAATTTCCCAATGAGCCCCCAGGACTCTTCTTGAAAATCGTGCTATTTTACCAACCCATATAAAGTTGTCTATAGTTGACTAGAGGGATTTGAAATTCTTATCCAGAATTTTAGTTGGAAGATCCTGAAATATAGAGTAGTCTGGATCATTTGACTAATGCTAATCTTTAAAGCCACCCACTCTCAGTAGTTCAGATTTTCCAAATAGCTAATCAGTTTCTCTCGAATCACCATTCTATCAAATTTCCAGTTAGCCGCCCAGACAGTAGGGCTATTCTCCCTGTACTATAGCAGAATAGAATGATCTGATATTGCTGCTGTACCATGTGACATTGAGTGTCATTTGCGATCCCCTGTGTGCATCACATCAGATCAATCCTAGAGTAGGACCTAAGCGTGTGTGGAAAAAACATAAAATTTTCCAGATTGTTAGGAAATGTATCTCTCCATATTATCTACAACTTTGAGTAGTCGTAATTCTGTTTTCATGGTTTGGGGCATGCAGCCCCGAGTCTATCTATCTTGCGGGTGTCTGTCCAGGCAAGTATCCAGGACTATATTTAAAATTCTCTACCCAATCAATTTGGGTAGACCCTATTTTTTAATCTTGCCTACCAGCTCGCTTAAAAAAACCCAAAAAGAGTCCTGATTCTGAGCATAAATATTTAGTGAGCTAAAATCACTGCCTTGTTGTTTCCTTGCACAAGCATAGATCTGTCCTCCTTCATATCCCATATCACCCTACTAAGTTCAATTTGGAGGAGAAATCCATGGTGAAACTGCAAAGCCCAGATCTGAGCCTTTTCCTGGCAGTATTATTTAGTTTGCAGGTGGCCTGATTTCCTTTAATTAGTATCTGATTCGGTGTTTAAACATTAGCTCCCTCTTTGAGCTTGTCTTGTTTTTATGACATTTCTTTATTGAGGTATTTACATTCAAATAATATCATACAAAAGCTATATCACAGTGGACATAAACCTTGAAATGAGACCGAGGATGTCTTGTAACATTAAGGGGAAGCAACCCGCTGCCCCGCTGTTCATAGCCAGCCGCACGCTCTTGAGGCCTTGCCCCTCCTTGCACATGTGCACTAGACTGCTAGTTCATCCAAGTCTGCTCAGGTGCATAGGCCAGTTGAAGCGTCAGCAGGTGGGGCCAGCTAGCCAATCATACAGTGCAATGTAGGAAGGCCACCATGTTGGGAGCCCAAGATAGGGTCAGTCCCTTACATGAAGTCTGTCAGGCCCGGGACAACACGTACCAACAAACTGCAATATTGGTTTAGAGATTGTGTTGGGGTTGACTTAGGGGGCACTCTCACACTCTCTCACCCCCACTCCCTCCCAATGGCTTAGAAGCAAGACTCGACAAAGTGAAATATAGTGATCATATTGGAGTGCTAGATGTAAATGTCATGGTAGAACATGGTAGGCCCTGCCCCTCGGTGCTGCAGATGGGCTCAGGATTCCATTACTCCAGTCCATCCATCAGGCTTAATCAGAGCCACGATTTCCCTAATCAACTTTTCCGACAAGATTAATCCAGGTTCTTCTGGATAGGAGAAACAGGAGAATAAGGAGGCTGGGTGGGGAAGGGGGAGTGATGGAGGCCAGGCCCAATCTCAAAGGGTCTCACAATTGAAGACCCAAAGTCCCTTGTCACCATCACTGTAACTTCTGCTTTTCCGGCTTGCGAGGAGTCTCCCTGTCATCTTCCTCTTTCATTGACTGGTTATAAGGAAGAGCGGTCTCACCATCGTCGAAAGTGACTGGGCACAAAAGGATAGGTTGGAGCCCCTACACATCATCATTTTTCAAGGTGGGCCCATATCCAGGGGCAAATGTGATCATGAAACTAGCCTATGAGTCTATGAAGAACCAACATCATGCTGGGCCCTCGGTCTGCTACAGAAGCATGTGTTCCTTTTGAGGCTCCAGTCGTGTCAGCCCAAACACGAGTTTACCGCCAGTTACAGACACCCCACATTTGTTTTGTAGACCTCAATAAAAATAATGCTGAGCAGTGCATCAATGTTCTTCCCGAGGGTCTAACTGAGGTTTTCAAGTCCCTGGTGTCTTCTCTTGATACTCTGCAGCAGGTCCACAGAGAGGATCCTGCAACATGATGGGTTAAAGAAGGTTTGAAACTGCGCTTGTAACTCTCTCCAGTGACACTTCCAAGCAGGAGTAGAAAGCAAGTCCAGAGGGCTGCCCTGTTGGTGGGAAATCCTGCAGCAGGGAATTGTGGCTCAGCCTGCATCCCTCCATGTGATTGCAAGATCAAAAGGTACTGTGAGGTGCTTCTGGGATTGGGAAGGGGGCGACTTTAGCTCAGATCCCAGCAAGGCGGGAAAGGAGGGGGGGAGCGAGGCAGAGAGAGTGTGTACATGTATATCTATCTATCTATCTATCTATCTATCTATCTATCTATCTATCTATCTATCTATCTATCTATCTATCTATCTATCTATCTATCTATCTATCTATCTATCTATCTATCTATCTATCTATCTATCTATCTATCTATCTATCTATCTATCTATCTATCTATCTATCTATCTATCTATCTATCTATCTATCTATCTATCTATCTATCTATCTATCTATCTATCTATCTATCTATCTATCTATCTATCTATCTATCTATCTATCTATCTATCTATCTATCTATCTATCTATCTATCTATCTATCTATCTATCTATCTATCTATCTATCTATCTATCTATCTATCTATCTATCTATCTATCTATCTATCTATCTATCTATCTATCTATCTATCTATCTATCTATCTATCTATCTATCTATCTATCTATCTATCTATCTATCTATCTATCTATCTATCTATCTATCTATCTATCTATCTATCTATCTATCTATCTATCTATCTATCTATCTATCTGTATATTACCTACTGGTGGTTGCCAGTAGGTAGTTATAGTTAGGACCAAGTTTCCATAGGAAGAGCATTTTTTGTTTTGCTTATAACTTTGGTGTCGGTTGATGAATCTTCATGAGATTTTCCAAACGAATTCTTTGTTTATATCAGCTCCTATGTGGCAAGTTTGGGGGTGATTCGTCAAGGGGGGCCGAGAAAAAAGGGGGGGTCCCAAAACATGTTTTCTCCATGTTAATTTCTATAGGAAACTTTAGACAAGGCTACAGGTCGAACGGGTGAACGGAATTGCCCCAAATTTGGCAGGGAGAAGGGTCTTTGTCTAGAAAGCATGCTTTTGTTTATTTGGTGTAAATCCGTTCAGTAGTTTTTGAGAAATTTCAAAATTTACAGATATTGATATTTGGGAATTCTGCCATCTAATTGGCTGAGGGGTTACGAGCACGAACTTGCTGCTTATTGGTTGTGAGCGCTGTGAGCTGTTGCAATAAGGAAGTGTTGGCCACCATTTTGTGATTCTGTTGAAGCGAGTAAGGGGAAAAAGGGCGAAAAGAGTAGGAAAGAGGAGGGTAGGAGCGCAGTGAGGTCTGTGGGGTGGTTAGGGTGTGCTATGGTGTGGCTGCGCAAACTGAGCCCTATAGTGACCAGCTGGGTACGAGACACAGTTGAATGGGCTTTGGCCGAGAAAACGCACCTTCGCCGCTTCTCTCGTAAAGACAACATGGTCCAGTAAAACCTAGAAACCAGGGGAGATTTGCTTGATTTCTTTAAGGAGGCAGTGACACAGGGGGTGGAGGGTGGATCAGGGTCTGAGGATACTGGCCGCTGTAGCATAGCTGTGCAAGTGGTGTTAGTATGGGTTTAGACTATAGCGGGAGTGGGAAGCAAACTACTCACCCCTACCGGTATGAAGACTCGAATGGAGTGTTTTAGCAAGCAGGAATAAAGAAATAATTGTGAAGAATATAATGCAGAATGCTGCAATGCCACAGAAGACAAATGGTGAAATCAGGTGTGTTTAAGAAAGTGGCTGTATGGGAGAAAGTGATGGAGTCTGCAAGTTATATAAAAAGTGTCTTTATGTAAGTGCCATAAATGGAACCACTGGTGCAAGAGCTAAGTCATCCAGCTGAGGCAAATTCCAACCGCTTCTGCTGTATTCAAACCTAAGCTCCTGCATCAGTCAATTCCACATTATATGTTACAGTTCCATGTGACATAAACAATACCTATTAGACATGAATGACTGTAAATTGTAGAAGGAAAATAAAGGTAGGATACAATTACCACACTGTGCCAACCAGCTCCTCAACAATGCCGTGTTTTTTTATCTTGATCGCCAGTTTGTGAGCAGAGGCTGAGGATGAGCTAATTTGTGTGAAAGGGCTTTGTGGATAAGAGGCAGGCAGAGAGAGGTGTGTACAAAGAATTGATATGGTTTCAAAATGGATGTCGGGTTTAGGCTAATTTAGCAAGTAAATAGCGTATTTGCATAGGCCATACATCATCCATCCCTGGTTAGTGTGGAGAGGTAAGGGCCAATAATGAAAACAGAGTTCAAATGCTTAAGCGTACTTAGAAAGTTATTATATGAAAATAGTTCAATTGAAGTGTATTAAAAAATGTAATAGGAAAAAGTCAAAAAAGTTGGAAAAAATCAATCCAAGAATAAAGTGAATTTCTTACAAGTCTTGGAGATTGCAGTCCGAAAGTTCTTCAGCGGCTTGAGACGCGTAATGTTCCAAGAGGCGATTGTTGCCATCGTGTGAGAAAAGCGAAGCGATCCAATTCATATCCTCGAAGGGACAGTAATGTTCCTCGAATGTCGGAGCGGCAATTTGAATTGGCAGGCAATCTGCGATGTTGTCAAAGATCGCACGTTGCAGGAGATCTTTCGCGGCTGCGCAGAAATCCTATTCCGCCAGGATACCTTTTTGCGTTGCATCCGCCATTGCTCCACTGCCCGAACAATCAAGTTCATGGTTTTCAAGATACTCCATTACCTGCTGGATATTGGGAGCGTTTGCTGGGATGTTGGCATGGTATAGATCCATTCGCCAGTCGATTGGGCAAGTTTTGCAATAAATAGATGGTTGCACGCAGATTGTATATGTGTAAATAAATGTCATGTTGTAGCTGGCTCTGGCTCTGATAATAGATAGAGGCAGGCAGCCGAAAAGTTGTTCCATCTTTTCAAGGTATTGATGTAGCTTCGCGTAGAGGCGTATTCTGTCGGACATGCTTGTTACCATAGGGGGCGTAGCCATTTTTAACAAGCTAAAATAGTAGGCTGCAAACAGAGCGAGAATTATGGGCACTGTTGCTGTTATTCCAGAGATGATCGAATGAATGATGTCTGGTATTAGACTAAAAACCGTTTGAAAGCCTGTGAGAAGGCCAGAGGCGACAAATTTAAAAAAGTGTGCCAGACCTTAAATGTCAGATGTGTTGAAAATTGTGTAACAATTCACAAAGTGTAATGGGGGGTTTGTATTTAAAAGGGAGTGTATTTTACTTGAAGTTCGTGCTATCTGCAGTCGATAAATTACTTTTGGAGAAGTGAGGGACAGTTCTGTTTGAACCAAAAGCGCTTTCAGTTTGCTCCGTTTAATAAACTCTGTTTTCAAAGTAGGTATTGAAGGCCAAGTTGAACTTTGGGAGTTACTTTGTGTGTTTGGGAATAGAGATTGCCAGAGGAAGTTATCCGGTTTGAAACGTTAAGGACATTCAGTATGCCAGCTCACATTGCGTAGCAGTCCATGTTATTAAAAAGCAGATAACTACCGTTAGAAAGATGTGTGAATGTTGGTCTAACTGTGGGAGTTGGCGTGCTTTTAAGAAAGCACGCAAGATTGGGGGCTGTAAGCTTAGAAGCGTCGTGCAGTTGAACATTCTTGCATAGTAATGAATGACTGCCATTGTGCTCGCACTTTTCACCTGTGAGAAAAACGTATGTATCCTCTTTAAGACAGCGATATGTAAATGGGAAAAACCACTGCTCGTAAATAAACACGCTACCTTATATAATCACATACAACATGACAAACAACATGTACACCTAGCAGATACAACAACACTACGTACTATGGGAACCGTGGCTAGCCATGTACACAAACCAAACATGGCATGGCACCTCTGCCACACAATGCAGAATGCGGGAAGAGATGGGAGAAAAGTATTTGCGAAGGTGGCAAGTGATTCTCGATTATAAAAGTATACAATGCAAAGTGTTGAGGGCATGTGCCGGAGAGACTTGAGTATGCAGAGCACAGACATTTACATGTCAACATACACTGATGGTCTATTGAGTGAAGTCGACAGTGGACGCAACCATGATAGCACAGTCAGTAGGGAAGATTACGAAAACATAGTGCGTACGTGCCCCCCCCCTCCCCAAATCTTTAGCGTAGTGGGCTGGCTCGCATACGCAAGGCTAGCATATGGGTATGAATAAAAGGCACGTTTTTCTGGGTGTGGTTCTCTTCCGAAATGGCGAACATGTCCGTCAGGTCTGTGCAGCTTACGCCGCCTCGAGGCTGACGCTGTGAGCGAGGGTGGCTGCGGGAACAATTCTCTCAGCCTTCTGCTACCCAGAAACCATCATGGCCGCTGCGACGCACATATGCCCCACAGTTCACCTTTCGACACCGCAGAATGTGAAAGAGGGACCCCCACGTGCCGGCAGAAGCTTTTGGGCCGAGGTCTGCGAGCTGGGAAGGCTCCTGAGATCAACGCTGGCTACCGCGACACAGGCAGATAGCGCCCAGCCTGAGGCCCAGCACCGTGAAGTGCTCCATATACTACTAAAACAGTAGTCGAAGAGGTACCAACAGTGGAACGGTGTCTTCATCCCACAATGGACGATGTTAGAACTGCATCTGAGAGTGGAGATGAAGGTACTCGCTTCGACCAGGTGCAAGCAACTCTAGGTCCCAACAGTGGAACGGTGTCTTGATCCCACAATGGACGATGTCCGATATTAGCTGCTGCTTGTGAATTTTCACAGAAGTCCCTGTGTTGACGTGCATCAGACTCTGTGCTTCCGTAGCTAAGTGCTGCACATGATTATTGTGCTTGGTTGACACCAGTTGGTGGAGTACACCGCGGTACAGCCGGTCCGAATAGTGGAACGGGGTCTTGATCCGAAAATGGACGATGTTAGAACTGCATCTGAGAGTGCAGATGAAGGTACTACCTTCGACCAGGTGTAACCAACTCTAGGTCCCAACAGTGAAACGATGTCTTGATCCCAGAATGGTCGATGTCCGATACTACTTGCTGCTTGTTTACACAGAACTCCCTCCGTTGAGGTGCATCAGACTCTATGCTTCCGTAGCTAATTGCTGCACATGATTATTGGGGTTGGGTGACTGCAGTCGGTGGAGTACACCGTGGTACAGCAGGTGGGAACAGTGAAACGGGGTCTTGATTCTGTGATTGAGGATGTCAGAAGTTAAAGTTTGTGATGATTTCTGTGTACCCACTCCGATCAGGTGCAACCAACTGCGTGCTACCGAATCCAGCGGCACGTGGCTGTGAGGCGTTAATGACAACTGCCTCTGGCCTACAGTGCGGTCAGCAGGGCTCACAATTCAGATTGAGTGGTGATTGTTTAATTACAGAATCCAGTAGGCAA
Organism: Triturus cristatus; assembly: GCF_964204655.1. Taxonomy (NCBI): domain Eukaryota; kingdom Metazoa; phylum Chordata; class Amphibia; order Caudata; family Salamandridae; genus Triturus; species Triturus cristatus. Next base: position 778,159,994 of record NC_140587.1, on the reverse strand, counting down.
CTAACTACAACGTCTATTGAAATATACACCTTTAGCCTTTTAGTATACTTGCTTGAAGAATTTTTAAGATGACTTATAGGTCTAGTACAATTACCAAATTCTTCTTGGTAGTGGTAAAGAACACTGAATAACAGTGTACACAGTGGACAGCAGAGATCACAATTCGAATTGTTTTAATTTATTTATTGTAGAGTTTTGTGTAATTTATGTTGTTGTATTTTGTGAAGAGGACGTGAGAAAAAGTATTCATGGAAGACTGTGCTCACTACCGCTTTCAATTTACACTGCAGACACCAGTGTTCACAATTCAGATTGAGTCGCTATTGTAGATGACGCAGTCCTGTAGGCAAAACACATTGCTCCAGTGCGCTCTGTCCGCACCACGCATACGCATCATCACAGGGTCCGCACACGGTTTTTATTGCTTCGCGTACGCAAACTGGGCAGCTCAAGTCAACGCCACGTGGCTGTGGGCCCTTACTGACCGCTCTCTGGCCTACACTGCAGACAGCAGTGTTTACAATTCAGATCGAGTCGCTATTGCAGATGATGTAGTGTTGTAGGCAACAGACATTGCTCCTAGTACGGCCCGCCCGCAGCACGCATCATCGCTGGCTGTGCACATGCTGAATGCTTTTGATGTGACTATCTAAGTGCACTAGACCTGATGGACCCTTTATGATACAATCTTTTTGTGTATTAATTCAGATCTACTGCCTCTATCTTAGTATACCACAAGTTATGGTTGTTTTATGATAGAATCTTTTCTGTATTATTTCACATCTAGTGTCCCTACCTTACTGCAGCACAAACTATTGACCCTTTTATTATTGAATCTCTGTGTGTGATCCAATGATTACTGTTGTAGTTGATGCTAGCAGCAACCATTCCCTGAGGGCTGCTTTACACTCACCCCATACGCATCCAGCACAGACGTCACTGGATATGTAACCCTGGTAATAAAAAGGAGTCGAGCGCACGTGCCCCTACCCACTTCCACTATCTATCTGTGTCCGTGTGTTCATTATGTATGCATGATACTGCCCCTGGGCCGTACCACACTACATTGTGCTGTGGACAGCGTATGCAACCATGATACCTCTGGCAGTGGGGAAAAGTTCTGTTATGTAGCTTTTAGATGCATGGCTATCACAGGTGGAAGGCTACTTTACAGAGCATGAATATTGATAACGATGATGGTTGCATGTTGTGTGTACTGTCAGATATGTGTACATAGCAAAATGTTTTCAAAAAAGCACTGTAAGCAGAAGAGGAGTCTCATCAAACGATGTAGAGAGAATTGCGAAAATGGGTGGGGTCCTCCAACTGTTACAATGGGAAATGTTATGAACTAATCAAATGCTTTTCTTTAAGGTCACATGGCAATCGCGCAGCGAGCGCGCAAGGAGGCCGCACCCGATGCGATTTTGAGAAAATATTACCATAATATAAGTTTATTACAGTTAGAAACATATAAATGTTTAAAATATTTTAGATTATCGCTTGTTCTCATTTACACTTTAAACTTATTTAGATATAGTCTTGAGACAAAAAAAAATGAGGGAATTGCGTTCCCGGCGCGACAACATACGTCTGTGATGTAACACAGGGCCTGGCAGCGTGCACGCGTCGCATACACAACGCGCAGCGGGTATGACCCCCATACGTACATGATGTAAGGCGTGGCTTGGTACTGCGTACCCGTTGCATACCAAAGTAGCAGCTGGCGCGACCACATTCGTATATGATGTTACGAGAGACACGGTGCCACGAACCCATCGAATATGAAATTCGCATCCTTTACGAGTTTAGCAATATGGCGGATAGGATTGGCGTGCTGATGGAGCTTGGTACACTACTGATACGGGACTTCAGTTTTCTCAACAACAAAAAAATGATATAAATACTTTTTTTGAAGATATAAAACATTACATATTTTTCAAATTAAAAACAAAAAAGGATAATAGAGTTGCAAAATATTACAAAAAAATAGAAAAAATATAGGTTTTATAAATATTAAAATATGAAATTAACATTTAAAAAACCTTCGAAATTCACTGAAAAAACCATAGGTTTTACAGACGTTATAGTTAGGAATTAGCATTTAAAAAACCTTAGACATTCACTGAAAAATCCATAGGTTTCAGGAACGTTATAGTTAGTTGGACATTTGACTCCTATAAAACCAGAGAATTTCGCCCGTTATAGTTAGTTGAGCTAACTATAACTCGCGCGCAAGCAATGCATTGGTGATGACGTCACATATTACATCACTCATGACATGGTCAGTGACATCACTCATGACATCTCAAATGACATCGCTGATGACAAGAGGAAAAGAGAAATATGTCCTCGATGTGCATGGAATTTTCAGGGCACTGGAACTCCTACCACAACTATTGCTTACCTCAAGCTACAGCATAGTGAACCCACTAGAAAGAGACCAACCCCTTGAATGATAAGAACACATTTTCAAACAATTTAAGCAGGTTCCTGGACTGGCAATTACCCAGATGGTCATAGTAAACATTGCCATCTCTGTATCCGAATGGAGGTCTAATCAGAGTCTGATTACCTCAGTCGAAGTGCTGTTTCTAAGTTGCAAGGCTCTCCTCCAGTGAGTTCCTTCACAGTTGCATGCATTGCATGGAAAACCCCAAAAGGCCAAATGCTACATTAGCATCTGGATGCTGGGACCAGGGCCCTTGACTCTGCTTGTGTTCTTCCAGTTGTTTTGAATGAAATGGTGGTCAACGTTCAGGTGCCTGGTACTTCTCTTCTTTATATTCTTTTTTTACACTGCGACAGGAGCATCACTAATATCTGGAGGTATGGCATTATGTCACGTGTAGTGAAGAAAGTTGCCCCACATCCAAACATGCAAACAGTCCAATGAAAAAATTTACACTTTCTTTTGTATGGGAGCTGGCGCAAAACCCTTCAAACATGAAGGACTTTATACGTTTTTGTTCACATTATCATTTACATTGCCTGACACTACAGAAGAGGTGTCTATGATCTAAATATTGCAAGTTCTCCCATCACATTGCAGAGGAAATTAATTTACTAACAGTCTATAAAATCATGGAGCATATTTACAAGGAGTTAACGCCACCCGAATGTCATTTTCTTTCGACGTTCTGATGGAATGAACTCCTTTGCCTTATTTACAAGGCTGCGTTAAGCTGCTTAACGCTGCCTGGTAAATAATGCCCCTATTCACGCAGCACTTAGCGTGAAAGGCGTGTGCAATGGGTGTTGTAGTGGGCGTTTCGCCACAACACCCATTGCTTTTTGACACTGCCCCATATTTACAAGGTATAGGACAGCGCCAAAAATATCACCAGGGAATACCTGGTCTTAAGCAGGCGATACTAGGAGAAATGTTTTATTTCTCCTCGTTTCTTGCTCTATCCATGTGTGTGGCATTCTGCAGCGCACATGGATAGAGCAAATCGCCTGTAAAGATTGTTTATGTGCAGGAAGGTATCCCTTCCTGCACATAAACAATTGCCCCTGCTGCGCAGGCACCATAGCAAAATGGCGCTAGGGTGCCTGCGCTGGGGCTAGGCAACTTTTTTTGTGCCAGAGCAAGGGGTAACACAGGGGTACACAGCTTTATTGTGAATACGGCGCATCCCTGCATTTTAAAATTTTCGGAATGCGGCGTTACTAATTTTAACGTAACACTGCGCTCCGCTAGCTTCTTGTACATATGCCCCCATCTTTGCCAGATTCGTTGCATGGTCTCTCTGGACTGCACAATAAGTTAAATTACATTTGATTGTTTTGATCATTTCCTGTTGGTTATGTTCTGTCTGGTTGGCTACCTCATTTCATTGACATTGCGTCCCCGTCTGTGTGTTTCCTAGTCACTCATTGGCTCGTTGACCTATAGTTGCAGACAAGAATCCATTGCATGTGTCTGTTTACCATTCAAGCAAAGGATCCTAGTCCGATACTAACAGAGCCAATAATGCCTTCAACAATCAAATAAATATTTGAGTGTCAGACCTAAAGTTCTATAACTAGAATAATCAGGAGACTTGTTGGCGCTTGAAAAGGTCCCTTTATTGTCACCCATAGCAGGCAAATTTAAAATGAATGCTTTTTGCTGCATTAACGTCAAATGTCCTAGAACCAAATTTACCTTTAGAATCTACAGTTGATGATAATGTGGTACTTAATTAGGGATCTTTTAAATAATGTTGCTTACATGTACAATTTTATGCGCGGTGGTCTACATCAGACAGCGAATCAATTTAAAGGAGTTGATAGAGAGGTGTATTCATGTATTTTAAGGAATTTAGAGGATATTTGTTCTCATCAAGAGCACAATGTTGATGAAACACCCTTCTTCTTCTGCGGTACTCTGTTGGTTACCCCATGAAGGCCAAAAATGAAAAAGGAAAGAAAGGGGGTACATAAGCAACTAATACTCTTACTTCCAACTCTTTAGGCCTGTGCAACAAAAAACAGAAAATCTAAAAGTAGGAGAAAAGTTGGTTGTAAACCAAAATATTATGATATTGAGCAATGTATTTATTGTGCATATGCATGCGTAAGCAACTGATACTGTTGAGGTCATTAATCCCCCTGATCCTACTGATGTGCAGGAATAATGCAGCTTTGGATCTACTGAGGATTTATCTAACATTGTTATACCTGATCTCACTGTATTTAATGGGCAAATCACTTAATCTCCCCGTGCCTAACAAAAATGAATGTGTCCTCATGTAACGAAACTGGTGCTATGTGAAGCGCTCTGATAGTCGATTCAGGTCAAGTTCACGCTATATTAAACTCTGTAAAATAAATAAATACATTTTAAAAATTTGTAGTCGTGTGTACTCATGTCAGTTTAAATTCTGAGACCTGATGGCAGATAGTCCCCCATCCTCGGGACCGTGTGGTGTTCGCTGGCCATGAGGGCAAGGACAGTGAACACAACTCTAGCTCCATGCCCATGTTCTCTGAGGCAGAGAACAGCGGTTTGCTCCCGCTAGGCGGAAGCAGAAACAAAAGCTGTCCCAAACAAGCAGGAGCAAAGCAGTGGAGGCGGCTCTTGTAGGCACCAAGGATGCCTGCTGGAATTGGAGCTGGTGGGGCCGCAGGGGTTGGGGGCTTCCCCCACAGTTACTAACACTCTAAAGTTGGGGTTGCCACGGTTGGGGTGGAGGAACCCACAAAATACATATTAAAAAATGAATTCCACTGCGGAGCAGGAGTGGAATCTACACACTGCCATGACAAAAGATAGGCTATGGGTGTTCCAGGTGGAACCGGGGCAGCCAGAGTTTACAAAAAAAACATAAGGTGCAGCAGTGCATGAGTAGGCTCCTGGCACTGATAGAAAAAAAATCACAAAAAATTCTTGGCTGTGGGTGCTCCAGGTGGGACCGGGGCACCCACAATTAAAAAAAGATAAAAAGAACATTAGTCACGGCCTCGCCACTTCAATAGTGAAGTGGCGCGGCTGCTCATTAATTAGTCACTGCTCCCTCCTGGCAGAGCCCCAAAATGCCCTGCATGGGCTACGTTTTAAAACATTCTAGTTGCTGTGATGCTCCAACAAGGGGCAAGAGTACCTCCAACTACAAATTAAAGTGTTGTGGGGGCTGCAGGGAGCAGAGCAGCTCCACAGGAATGTTAAAAAAACATTCAGACTCCTGGGTCACTCAATGCATGACCCAGGGAGGGCTTACTATTTTGTGAAAGTAACACAAACTAGAGCTGTAGACGCTTCAGCCGGAGTGCAGGGACCTCCTGTGGTTGGCTTTATGGATGCATTTTGTGGCCTGCAAAGTGTTAAAGGAAGACTCAAACACACGTTTATGGTTGTTTTGAATTAAAAAAACCTTTATCTAAAATAGTTGTGAGAGAATTAGTGATATGTATTGCCATGAGTGTATTTATAAGGAATAAATTATATTAAGGTCATTGATAAAATATTGTGGTGCCTTTTTGACAAAGTTGATCCGCCTACTTTATAGATGGTGATGTGCTGAATGATCCCCAGATAAAGCCAATAGGCCTCCTTTTATACTTTGGTGGTTTGACCCTTTCACAAAATAGGTCTGCCTTATTTAAAATGACACCACTGTACATTGTTACTCTATGTCATGGGCACTCACAGTGAGTTTCCTAGAGGATAAAAGGTATGGTCTGTGGAATGCCTAAGGGCCCCAGCGGTGCCAGTAGTGTGAGAGCAGTGCCTTGGGAGGTAGGTGTGCGGTGTAATGTGGGTGTAGGGGAAGCGAAGCCTGTACATGGTGTGGAAAGTGAGTCATGGAAGTATTTTGAGGATTTAATTCCATGCTGCCCTCTGAAATTAAGCCTGCAGTCTCTTGACTAGTCATAGATTTAGAAAAGCCTATATTATGCTGTATCTGAATGTCATCCCTCCAACACGCCTTGGGTTAAGCCTTCTCTGCTTGCCTTGGGAGAGTCAGGTGTAAAAATGAATTAACTTGAATATTGAATTAGAATGAAATAGAATTGCACAATGTGAAACCAGAAAACCTGCGATCAATCCCAGCTTCCTCTCTTGACCGAATTGTGTAAACGTAGGCAATTGTTTTATTTCACTTTTCCTCCTTTTTCTTCACTATCATATATGTAAGCACCTTAAAATGCATGAGTTCAGGATGTGCACTGTACAAAACCTTCTCTTGTGTTTGGTTTAATAAACTGTAATGTTGTCCATGTATAGCAGCCCAGGCACCCAGAGGATCCACGTGACAACTGACTTGCCTCTTAGTTCACTATTGCCATTGTTGTCCGGGGTTGGAGGAGGCATGAATGTTTCTATCTACGTTCATTTTTTAAACCTATCACTTTTAAAACATACTTTTCATGTCAATGATATAGTCTGATGTGCTACGGTGAAATACTTTTGCGTGTGAATTAAATATACTTTTATTTTATTTTAAAAGGGACATTTTAATATTTGTACACGTTTGTGGCAAGATATCTTCCAAAATGAATGTGCTCCTAAAGTAAGTGGTGCAGGACACCTTATTTGCTTATGTTCTTTTACTTCAATTAATGTGCAAATAAATGCTTGTACTAGAGGAGGTGGAGGAGGCCATTGCCAATAGTGCTGGTAATAAGGCCCCTGGGCCGGACGGTCTGTCCATCGACCAGATTAAATCGAATACTTGCTTTTGGGCCCCCTTACTCTGCAATCTTTTTAATAACTTGAGTAAGAAGTCCATCCCCTCGACATGGTCTAGTAGTACCATTGTACCTATTTTTAAAAAAGGAAATAGGATGGATCCGGGGTGTTATCGACCAATATCACTGATCGATAACACCCTGAAGGTCCTCGGAAGGGTTTTATTTAATAAAATCAGCTCCTGGGCAGACGAGAACTCCATTATCCACCGCTGTCAGTTGGGTTTTAGGAGTAAACTAGGCACGGTGGAACAATGTCTGAACCTTAATCTCCTTATGGCCAAGTATACACGGGCTAAACAATCCCCTTTATATTTTGGCTTTATGGACTTAAGCTCAGCATTTGATTTTGTAAACCGTTCTCGCTTATGGTCCATCCTTTTAAATTATGGTTTGGATGAAGCCTTAGTCCACTTTTTGGCCAACCTCCATCGCAATTTGAAAGCCCGCGTACGAATAAACAATGAAGGCGAGGTCTCAAATGATATTTTAATTGGCAAGGGGGTGAGACAGGGCTGCGTCTTGGCCCCCCTGCTTTTTATATTATATATTAATGAACTGTCCAATTCTCTATGCAATCTGACCAAGGATGTTCCCATTATTAACAAGAAACTCATCCCGGCGTTACTCTACGCAGATGATGCGGTCCTTATGGGCCGCACCCCGAATGCTCTGCGTATTTTAATTTCGGGATTTGTTAACTATATGGCCGATTTAGGTTTGTGCACTAATTTTAATAAATCTTTTATAATGACCTGCGGTCCCAAGAATTATAAAATTTCAAAGATTACGATAGGTCAAAACACTCTAAAAAGCACTTGCACTTTCCCCTACTTGGGTCTGTTATTTTCTAATAGCGGTTCATGGCAACCCCATGTCGCAATGGGGAGAAATAAACTTTCCAAATCTATTAACTCTGTTACCTCTCTTCACCAACCCCGTCAGGCCGATGTTGTTTCAAGCTTACTACAAGTATACCGGACTCAATGTCTCCCAACTGGAACGTATGGAGCAGAAGTCTGGGGATTTTCAAATTGCTCAGAATTACAAAGAGAAGAGAATAGATTTTGCCGGAAGATCCTGGGGGGAGTTATTAGTGCACCGACCTTCGTATGCCACAATGAATTAAAATTGCATTACATTGAGGATTTTATAAGAGCCAGACCTGCATTATTTTGGTTAAGGATTTGGCAAAACCCAGCAGCCTCCCTTTCCCGTGAGATCATTATGGATTGCTTGCAAAGTGAGAATTCGAGTCTAATCCCATGGATAAATGCGGTAGAAAGGAGCCTTGTGAGCATCAATTATGGTCATCTATTCTCAAACCCCGACCAGATTGACTGCTCCCATAAAAATTTAGTGAGAAGGGCACTCTACCAACATTTCCATAATGAGAGGGAAAGAGTGGACTCACTGAAACAATCCACAATAAACTACTTAATGATCCGGGAATTACATACTGAATCTCTGATGTTACCCCAGCCCTATTTACGAAAAAAAATGGGCAGGTGGAACAGGATCTTATTATTTAGATTCAGGGACAGGAGCATTGTAAATCTTATCTGCTTCCCACTGGGCTACACTAAAAATCTGTCAAAATTAAACTGCCCTTGTGACCTTGGTGGTACTCAGAGTATGCTCCATTTTATTTTTGGCTGCGGGTTTTACAGGAAATATACAAAGTATTACCTAATCCCTTATTGCAGGAAATACAATCTGACTGATCACAATCATGCTTTTAGACACTTTTTAATGCTTGAATCAGATGAATTAATTTTTAGAGTTACTGGCTTCCTCAATGCAATTGTACGTTCACGCAGGTCTTTGAAAATCGAGTAATTTTATTTTGTATCTTGCACATCAAAACCTAATTTACATACATTTAATGCTTTGCATCTGTTTACATATGCATTTTTGCACTTTGAAGCCTAATTTGCACAAACTTAACGTACTATACTAGTTTACATACGCATTTTGCACTTTAAGGCCTAATATGTACAAACATAATGCAACATGTCTGCCTTGCTCCTATAAAACCAGAGGTTACATCTCAGCATATTTTTATATTTTGTATGTATATGCATAGCTTAGTAAGAAAGTATATTTGTATTTTATTTGTTGTTTTTGTAAGTCATATTTTTTGTTACCTATCATAAATAGTGGCCCGGAATTGAAGTATCAAACTGTGTATTTTAACTTGGATCTTGTGCTTTTATGGATGATTTTTTGAAATCCGAATAAAGTCTATTTGAATTGAATTTGAATTGAATTGAAATGCTTGTACGTTTATTTAACATCTATCTAATTGTTAGTGCTCTCTCAAGTAAACAGCAGCCTAGTGCTGGCGTTCACCAGGAGGGCCGCAAGTGGCCCCCGGGACATATTTTGAGTATCACTGCTCTGTGTTAACTAAAGAAATTTGCAGTAAAAAACAAAGGTTAAAGCGGTGTTATAGTTAGGTATGGTAATACCTTACTCTACATTAAAAAATCCTTGAGATTCACGGAAAAAAATAAGCTAAAGTGATGGTGTTGTTAGGTGAAAATGTCACTTATAAATACTATTTTAAAAATTTTAAAAAATTGAATTCACCAACTATAGTTAACTGAAGTAATTATAACTTGCACTCTTGCCATGCAATGCTAATGACCTCACATATTGCATCACTCATGACCTGTTCTATGTAATCTTTGATAATATCTCTGATGACATCTGAAATTACATCATTGATGACAACTCTGTGCATGGCTGGGGCACAAATTATAATTATTTCAGTTAGCTATAACTAGTGAATTTCAGTGTTTTTTGTAGTGTAATTGTTATTTAAGTGACATTTTCACCTAACAACATCCCTTTAACCTTTGATTTTTTTGATTGAATATATATAAATATATATTCAATGAAAAAAACAAAGGTTAAAGGAGCATTATAGTTAAGTAAAAATGTCAGTTAAAACATACTGTTCTAAACAAACAAAAACACTTAAACTCACCAGTTATAGTAATCTCAAGTAAATACAACTCTGCCCTAAACTAACTATAACTCACACCCTCGCCTTGCACTGTTAAGACCTCAAATATTACATCACTCATAACATCATTGATAACATCACTGTAACATCTGAAATGATGTCAATGACAACACTGCATGGCAGGGGTGTGAGCTTTAGTTACTTTAGGGCACGAGTTATAGTTTCCATAGGATAAGCATTTTCTGCTTTGCTTATAACTTTGGCGCCGTTTGACAAATCTTCACAAAATGTTCACAACAAAAGTCTCCTCTACTGCACCTCATTCCTGAAAAGTTTCATGGTAATCTGTAAAGCAAGGGCCAACAAAAAAGAGGGGTTCTAAAACCCATTTTCCCTATTCATTTTTTCATGGGAAAATCGAACCGTGATACAGCAAAAAACACAGCTGAAAGGAAATAAACCAAATTTGGCAGAAAGCTAAATCTTGGTTCAGAAAGCGAGTGTTTTTTTGACTTGCTGTAAATCTATTCCCTCGTGGTTTTTGAAAAATTAAAGCTCAAAAACGTTGTATATTTCAAGCTGTAAAGGACACGTGGATCTGACAGATCTTAAGATAAGATCTTATTGGCTGCCACCATATCAGCTAACCATGTGGATGCAGCCATATGGCAAACATTGGTGGGATCAACATGTAACACTCCCTTTACCCCGTTTCACCCCATTGTTTTGCCATGTCACCATCATCCATGCACCTTGACACTGGCTTTCTCAGAATATAATGCACTTATTATCTTTTGAGGTGAGAGCTTCATCCATATATGACTAAAATCCTAACAAGTATTCAAGATATCAATACATACAAATAACAAAATTTACCATTTGGAAATATCAGTGAAAAGGAAAAAGAAAAAAGGAAAAGGGGGAGAAAAGAATGCAGAAACCCATGTACAGATAATTACAATTTTTTTATTTTTTTATTAATGTCATTAAATACTAAAACATGTAAGACAATGGCGCTCTGGGCAGTACACTAGCAACGAAAATGAATAGACAATACAATGTGTAACCAGCCAGATGACTTCACAAAACATTTGTGACTATCACAGGTTTCCGGGAGTACTCTGGGAAAGGTTTGCGAATTTCTGTAGTTCTTAAATCGTGAGTCATACAAGGGTGTAACCCTGCTCCTCATGGCTCATTTATGAATATTTTTTATAGAACCAGTCTCAAGATGCTTTTTATTGTGTGCTTTTTAATATGTATAGCGCTTAACTCAACACTGCAGTGATACATCACAGTGGGTTCTGAGCAGTCGGTGCAGGCAGGAGTAAAACATATATTCTAACCAGGACTACTGGAATTATGTCATACTGCGGCATTCTCCGCATAATTGTAAATTTGCCACAATAATCTATCATCTGCTGTAGAATTTGCGGATTTTAACAAAAAACGTTTCTAGCTCAAATGGATTAAAAGTTACTAAAAACGGAGCGACACATGTTGCCGCACAGTGGAAGGCACTTCACAAAGATTGACTGATCATCTTTCAGTTCTCTTTCGCTATATTTGGGTGTTGAACTGGTACCACCAGTGGTCGAAGTGAGGGAAAAAAAGTAGGGGAACTGTGGGCGGAGACTCAGGGGGCGGGAATAACCCAAGGATTGGATTAGTGGGCGGAGTCGGAGGTGTGGCTAGAAATAGCAAAACATACCAATTTTTGAACGTTTGGCATTTCACTGACCAGTTACAGCTTATAACGTTATTTAATTCAAAGAATCAATAAACATGTTTATTTGAGGTTTAATATATAAGTTGTTTATATTTAATTCATTTACAATGTGGGACATGTTTCCAATCACAGAATATTCCAAATACGCTTATAAGTGGAATCATAAGCCATTTGTCTCCGAGCCATGCAGTTTCTTTCATCTGCACTTCTCCTCCCTTTTTCTAACCATTTCTGAACATAAAATTCAGGTTTAAATTCTATGACAGGTGGCCCCACGATATTTATGAACATTGTAGAAGACAGACGATTGATTGATATTCTGTTCCGCAGTGGTGTGAGCACATCATTCATTACACTAAAGCCCCGTTCACATTCAGCAGTTGAGGTACAAAAGGTGTTTATAATGTGCATTAATGGTTTCAGGCTTTCAGAGATGCAATTTTTATTTTGTTTGTACTCTCTGAAACCAAGGATGTACTGCCTGGTATCAAATACATGCAACCTGCTACAAAGGTTTTGTAATTCTCCCTCACCGTATAAGATGTCTACTGGATCTGGCCAATAAACTGGTTGTAGGAGTTTCATTCTATGTACTAACTCTTTGTATTCTATTTCATCATTGTTTGTGGTTGTGCATCTAGAAACATTTGATGCATTAGACATTGTCATCCTTTTTGGCAGGTTATTTGCTAAGCTCCTAAAGAACTGTGCCCTTTTGATGCTAACACAGCCTTTGTTCTGTTGCAGTCCTACACCAGCAAACTGCATCCGTTCAGCAGCATCTAATGCAGTTGTAGCAAACAAAGGGCCCAGGTGCATCAGCCATTGATTCAAACACTAAAATCTGCATCTGTATTGAACAATCGGCCTCATATATGGTCATATCACGCCGCTGCAGCCTTCTGGATAGGTCACCCAATTCTGTGAGAGCATCATATAAAATGCCCATATTTTCAACAAACACCAGGGAGGTTAATAAACGGTTTAAACCAGCATATTTCCTCTGCTCAATGTCACTCCTCGTTGAGTCTTCGGAAGATTCCATGAAATGTTTAATAAGTCCTTTGTAGTTATTCCAAACAGCTCTCACAGATCTTTCACTTGAGGACACCCAACGTACATCTAGCACCTTTCCAATTGCCAGAAGTCTTACTTCTACCTCCAGAGCACATTCCCCAAGCTCTCTCTGATTTTTCGGAGAGGCATGGTAGGTGGTATATAGTTTATCCCAAAAAAATTTGAGCTGATTAATGCCTGCGACTTCTTTACAAACATCACCCACAGCAAGCTCCAGCTTGTGGTTAGCACAGTGCCATACACTCAACTGTGGATATTTCAGTTTAAGAAGAGTTGCCACACCGGATTTCCTACCTATCATATTGGAAGCACCATCTGTTACAAGCTGAACCAAATGACTTTTTAAATACTCATCAGTAAAACCGTGTCTCTCTAAGCATGCAAGTAAGGTATCTAAGATTAGATCTGCTGCTGTGCTTGGCAACTCAACAAGGTCCAAGAAAAAGGTCAGTGGCTCATTGTGTTTATCAATACATGCTCTTACACAGATAATTAGTGTGGTCAATTTACTATTTGTGAGCTTAGGGACATATATATGGGAATGGTGGTGTAGGGCAGCACAGCAAGTTACTTTGCTGCGCTGCCCTGCATCACAGGGAAAGGGCGGGAATGTGCCGTATTTATCCAATATGGTGCATTCCGGTCTTTTCCTCCTGCACTGGCGCCATTTCGACAGCCTAGCTTCAACGCAGGCACACTTGCCCCATGGTGCAAGGGTGCCGCCTTTGCATGCAGGATTGTTTTTGTGCAGGAAGGGGCACCTTCCTGTACAAAAACAATCTTGAGAGGCTTTTTCATCCTTCTATGTGGGCTGCAGAATAAAGCACAGTTTGAAAGAGGAAAAAGCAAGGAGAAATAAATATTTCTCCTAGTTATGCCTCCTCTGGGGCAGCGCAAGATTTTGCCGCATTCCCAGGATTACAAGTCCTTGTAAATCTATGAATGCGTCAAAAACCGTGGGGGTTGTGTGGGAGACTTTTATTATTGCAGGAAAACTACTGCGTGACAAAGCCACTGCTGCTCTAGGGTGTGCTGCTTTGTAGACCTGCCCGCAAGACTGGTGGTGAACCTGGGTATGAATTGTGGTGGACAGGGCTTCAAGTTTACCCAACTGGCCACTGGTAGGGTTCACCTGCTGGTGCTAAGAGACCAGGGCTTCTACGGTCTAGTGGGGCCTTCTAAAGTCTATCATGGGTGCTCCCTCAGGAGTGGTCTGATGGACAAGGCATGAAGGCTGAACCAGGTTCCCCAGTTCCAAATTTGGTAGCTCTGGCCATAATGCCACATCCTATCCCCACCGAACACCCTTCTGCCCCACTGAGTGAAACTCGCACTGTCTTCACCTACAACCCAATTCTGCCCCATTATAAGCACCTGGATGTGACTCATTTCAAATTATGCAGTGCCTGAAAAAAAGTAACAACATTCTGGGAAAAGCAAATACTCATAGGGAATGCAGGATTATGTAAAGCATGCAAAATATAAGCAGGAACGACATGTTACCTTAACGCTTTTACTCTCGTTCAGAAATCAATGAGTATGTTTTGTCTCAAACATTGAGGACATGAATATAGGGCTCCTCCTGTACACATGTGTTAAGCAGGGCTCAGAGACAAAGGAACTCTTCAAGAGAATCTGATCTGACTCACGGAAACCCACAAGGGCTCCTTCTTATCCACAAATTGTGCACTCTTGATTGTCAGCGCCAGGATGCCTGTTAGGTGAGAGTGCGCTTTACAAGTGAGATAAATAAATAAATAATTCTTATTCATGTCAGCCAGCTAGCTGCTCAAACATAGTATAGCACATATGTATTCAAGTGTCCTGCAAAGAAGAATGAATGCGAGTAAGTAAATGTGGGTGTGAATGATTGAGTGCCTGAATGTAACTGAGCATGAGTGAAAGAGTGTATGTCGATGAAAGTGAGAGAAAGTGAGTGAGAAGGAGTCACGTAGAGTAAGTGAAACTGTAAGTTAGAATGAGGTAATCAGAGTAGGAAAAAGTGGTGAGACTGAGTGAGTGAGAATGTGATACCGAATGTTGAAGAGTGAGTGCAAGTGAGCAATTTTGAGTAAAAGGGAAAGTGAATGAGAATGAATAATGGGGGTAGTGAGCCTGAGTGAGATAACATGTGAGCAAGCAGGACAAAACACAGGCCTTGGCAAAGTGGAGGTAAATATTTACTTATGGGAGGAACATATTGTGCATCTTGAAAAAAAATGTGGTCAACTCCTGGGGATGTTGTCTTGGCACAGTAATGGCTTTTGAGAGAATTTGTGTAAAAATTGGGTGTTGAAAATAAAATGCAGTATTTGACCCTATAGTTTTTTTTTCAAAATTATCTTGGGAGTAGCAACACCCAGACTGCAAATCCTCCGGGCCCTCCTTTATCTCTTCTTAGTCTTACAAGGCCCAGTAAATCGCACTCTTTTCCAAATCTCTTTCTAAATATTATCACTCTCAAAAACTGTTTTTTCTATGTAATTTTCCTTTGATGGGAAGAGGAGGTTTCTGAGGTGGTAGTATCAGGCAAGTGACACTACTTGGGCTCCCTCTGTTCGAGCCTTCATGGAGGATCCCTCTTCATTGCTACCTCCACCTGACCCCAGACTCCGCAACGCACTCCCTTACAGGCTTGATTATCCACTACTCCTCTCCAGTGCACCTTATCTCACAGCTGACCTTGGGCCCCAGCCCCATATCAGGCACCATCGGGCTCCACTTTCATTTTTCCCGGTAAAAACATTAGTAAAATCACTTCAAACTTAAAACATTGAATATAGCAGTAAATATAATTAGCACATACTTTAAAGTATGTTCCACAGTAGCCCTTATGACCCGACTGCTAATTAAATAAACAAAAACAGAAAGGCCATGACAAGGCCAGCTTTAGCGCTGGTGTGAAAGTCTTTTTTAACGCAACACCAATAATCACTGCCATACGCCACAAGTGCTCCTCATCTCCCCAGAGCCCCTCCCCCTCATGACCTCCTCCTCGGATTCCCTCACTGCCACCCTCCACCAGTGCCCCTCATTTCGCTGTAGCCCCTCCCCCTCATGACCTTCTCCTCAAAATCCCTCACTACCATCCTCCAGCAGTGCCCCTCATCTCTCCCTAGCTCCCCCCTCCCCCCCATGACCTCTTCCTCGGATTCCCTCACTGCCACCCTCCAACAGTGCCCCTCATCGCTCCATAGCCACTCCCACTACCTCCTCCTCGGATTCCCTCACTGCCACCCTCCAACAGTGCCCCTCATCTTTATGTAGCCCCTCTCTCATATGCATTTCATTTGTTGTGTAGCGCTACTCATATCAGTGTAGTGTGTGTCAGTACTTTACACCACGCACACATTATACAGAGACAACGAATCATACAAGTATGTAAATCAGCCTACAGGGAATGTCACATAAGCCAATGAGGATTACAAGGTGTATGAATCACATGTCATCCATACTGGTGGGCAGTTATTTTGAGAGGGTTTGGTCTGGAGAAGCACAAACTCAGGATTTAAAGAGTACTCCAGTGGTTAGGGGTTGGCTTTACTGATAAAAATGTATATCTGCCCAAAGATACTCATTTTAGCAACATTAGAATAATGAAAGACTGGGGAAGTTCTAACTATATCACAAAACAAAAAACGCGAAGTTCTAACTATATCATTCAGGTTTGCGTACAGCTCTTTGATGACAGTTCATTGGTCACTGTCCTATGTTAGGATTGTAACTTCTGAACTGCAAGTAACACAAGGATCTCTGTCACAATGACAGTAACCCACTGAGCTTCCACATAAAATACAGTTCATCTGCACTTAACTACTAACAGAGAAATGATTGCTCTCCAGCAGGATCATTAATCCCCAGCGTTATCTGGGCATCTTTTATTGTCTTATTGTTGTCCTGCATCGGCCATGATAATGATAAAAACGGATTAAATGAAGCACACACAAAGTGTACATGTCCTGCTGCGCCTGTGCAGAATTTAAAAAGAAAAACAAATAGTGACACATTCTCCTACCTACTCCATGAGTCAATCTTAGTGTCGCAGCCTGAAGTGATAAGCAGCTGCAGGGGTTGGGAAAGGTGAATCGAAATAAACAAACTTCTTTTCTCCTGCGCTGCATAGAAAAAGAATATCCCCGCAGCAGGACAGTAGGCAAAGGTTACCGCGGCCAAAGAAAGGATTTGTCGCCTTTCGCCGTGCCCCTGGTGGAGATGAAGGGGTGAAAAAATAAACAAAGCCTCGTTAACATGTAAATGGTCTTTTAAAGACCTGTGAAGTACTCAGGTACGGCTGCGATAATCTCTGAAACTGTCTGTGTGTGCGCGCCCGGGCTTTGAAGCACTTTGAGCCCCATGGCGTTTCGCGCCTGCCTTCAAGCCCTTACTAGAACCGGGCCTGAATTAAGGCAGTCCCGGGACGCTTTTTTTAAATCAAGAAGTAGGGGAACGGACTAGCATCATTTTTAAAAGTAGGGGCACGCCGTGCCCTTCCGTTCCCCCCCACTTCTAACACTGGGTACCACCGACGGGCCCAGACAGTGTTAACATGTTCAAATGTCATAATAATGAAGTAATGCTATCATAAAACCTGTCGCATTGTGCCGCATAATTTGCATTTCTAGCAGCATTATTTAAAACAATTTAGGGCTCTCACCTGTCACTTCGGATCTCTGAAAGCAATATTGTTGTCGTTCTTTTTCAAGTTACTTTTTTTTTGTCGTTTAATTTGTATGCTGGTTTTGTTTCCAACTGTAGATGGCGCTGCGCGCCAATTTAAGATGTTTTAAGATCCACTCCTCGCTCCTTAGGCTGGAAAAAAATGATATGGGATTTGCCAAAGAAGGCCGGTAGTAATCAAGAAAATGTGTGCCAGTTGTATACGCCGTGGCCTACAATTGAATCTGTAGCAGCAGAAAAATTGTGCTCATCTAAATGGGACACCACGGAATATATTATTTACCTATTTCTCCAGCGGGAAAAATATTTTACCATGGAGAAACCGCCATCTCCTACACCCTACCCCTAATAAATCATGGGATATGGAAATATTCCGTCCTAGTCCCCACTCTCTCTGCAAGAGGTACTTGAACACCCCTAAACTTGTGTGTGTGGGTGATGACGCACTTTGTCAGGCAGGGTCAGCCAGAGGCGCCCAGAAACCCGCCTCTCACTCTCCGTCTGTGATTGAGTCATTCCGCGATGCTGGCAGAATTTGTTCATTTCCGCAGGTATCAGCAAGGGGTACATTTCAGCTGTTCGTGATTCTGGAAATCAATATTCGGAATCTACCTTCGCAAATACATTTTTGGCGCTCCCTTGGATAACTCGGGTTTGCAAAACGATTAAGAGTGTATCCTGAGTGTATATGCAGATCTTTGCATTACCACTCCGAAGAGGAAATGTTTCTACTCTTCCGGGATACAGGTTCAAATATGTTGTTAAGAAATGATGCATGAATTATGATCTGCCCAGCTTTGGCAAATGGAAGGTTGACGGGAAATTCAAACGTCACTGCCTATACAAAATAGAAGTGCTTAGAAGTCAGGTCAAAGGAGAAGAGAACGCCCATGAAACAGGTCACCCCTCAAGATTGTTTCCGGACTTACAAACCTACATCTTCAGATTTTTCTTTGTGAACTTCTCCGAACATGACTGGCACCTTTCTGGGAAAATTGCACGAGTATGTCAAGCAACAATGAACCGGTGTTGATACCGGGGACTATACTGAAAGGGGGGGGGGGGGGTGGAAGGCGAGAGGGACTGTACAGCCATAGAAAAGTACCGCATCTATAGAAAACAGCACGCTGGGCTGTCTGCTTAGAGGTCACGTGACTGTGAATCCGCCATCAGCGCTGTACGCATCACAGTCAAGGACGAAGAGTTTGATATAGTGTGCAGATCTATGGACAAGAGCGTGACCCCACTTCCCCCTTCGTACCCCTAAAAAAACGAAAAAACAAGAAATAATACATTAATACACATCTCTTGGCACAGGAGCAGCCATATGCCACTGTGCGCCCTTAAAAAAGATATGGAGAACATGTTATGTTAACAGAGATGTGTATAGCGCTGTAAAGCCGATAGTATGGTCTCCTAGCGCCGAATAGATGCAAAACAGTCAATTATTAGGGCTCGACATTGAGCTCTGTTCGATAATAACCATAATTAAATTTTTTTTAAAACGAATAAAGCTGCTACATGTAATAAATAACTATGATAAAGCACTGTTGAGAAACACGTTTACTGGCGATAGAGGCTATAATAACTAAAATACACTTCAATTGTGATGAGAATTTTGATGGTATTAGTAATTCAAATCTCTCTGATGTCCTGTTCATTTTTATTATCTTTCTGTCACCGTTGCGTAGTTTTATTATGAAAGCGAGTCACTGGAATTTAATGAAAATATGTTTTAGAAATGCCGTCTGTCCCAGTAATAAGTAAATTCCAGTTGATTCAGGTTCCTTCGCATGAATTTTCGGAATAGCATTTTAGGAAGGAAACTCCACTCGACTATTGCATGTTGTTTAATAGTATCAGTCATTTTTTTTTTTCTTAGTTTTTTTCCGAGTGGCACGTGCACTTCTACGCCCAGAAGCATATATACTGCAAGGGAATTTCCGTTGAAAACATTCGCAACTGGCACTTTCGCAAGGGAAGCTGATGTGGGATTATAACAATTCGCTTCCTTATATCGCGTTTTATTCCATACTTTTCTAAGATATATATATATGTATATATATATATCAGGTGTTGCTATCACCTAACCTAATTATACTCGAGGAATCGACAGGGTGCGATGAAGGCTGTAAATTAGCCTTGTGGGGAGGTTGAAACTTCGTGATCTGGGCATCGCTCAGGGGTCAGGAGGAGTTTTTGGTGACCCGTGTCGATGCTTGTGTTCACATGTACCATGCGTACACATTTACCATGTTACACGCATGTCCAACAGCGGATGCTTGCACAATACGCATATTTCAGTGCAAACTATTATTATTTGCGACCTTTACGTTGCGCTGTTTGCACACCTAGGGAAACACAATTCTGTGATTGCGCATGTGACCTCATTTCCGTGGATAGACGGCTCCCTGGTTTGCAGAGGGCATGCATGCACATGGACATGGACTGCGCATTGCAGGGTCGGTCCGTCTTTTCCCTTTTCTAAGGATGTAAAATAAATCAAAATGCCGGCAGCTGGTCATTGCGGTTGCGAAACGATAGCTCAGATTAACCAAAACGCGGAACGCGCGGACATTTCCTGAGTTTGGATTGAGAGGATTTTCCACTCTAAACATGTTTTGAACTTCACAGATCTGTGCTACTGCGACAGCAGCAGGGCAGCAATATATTTTTGTTACAAAAAGTGATAATATTGCAAAGACGCCTTTATTGGGTCAATGTGAATTTTTGGTAATTATCGTTTAATGCCACGTAGGTCTCCCTAGCTTTCCGGGGCCGGGCTATAAGTTGTCCACGTTTTTCTTGCCGCGAGAAGGATTTTCTGGGACCAGTTTCATTATCAATGAAGCCGGCACTGCCAATTCTTATTCTCTCCACACGGTGGCAGTAAAACCGTCTCCTCCTCGCATTTATTGTAGTGAACGGCCCGCTCCGGTTTTATTTAGTGCCACCTAAGAGCAAACACACTCACTTTACAGGTTAATGATCGCTCGTTGCCTAAATATGGGCGGCCCTGACCTTCCCGTGCCCCCCTCCTCATGTTGGGCCACTTATAATTAGGTTATTTGCTGACTGCCGTCAGCACCTGTGCTCTTTCCCCGGCTCCCATGGGGCCTGGACGTTGCTTCTATTGATCGGGACAAAGTTCCCTCGGTGTTTGTCTCCGCCTTCGTTGTAAAATCCTGGCCCTGGGAGCGCAACCGCCGGCCAGGACGAGGTGGAGCACCGAGCACGGGGATTTCTGGTTAAAAATCCCAGGTGGGGTGGGTAGGTGAGGGGGCGGTTTCCTACTCCCATCCTCTTCCATCCCGTGCCTCGGTCTCAGTTATTGCATGGCCGTGTACAGTATCTCTACAACGCGATCTCGGCCTAAAGCAGGTGTGATGTGAACTGTACAGAGTCTATGACGAGCACAACGCCATAGTGATAGGAAAGAAAGCTGGGTTGTGGACGTGAATGCATCGTGACGTAGGGCTCTCTAAAGAGCGTAACTTCACTTAAAGAAAACCACAAACCACACGGAATATTTTCCTTCTAAAAGAAGGTTCAGTATAGTGGAAGCGGGACTGTGGGCTTAAGTTGACACAGTCCTGCAGAAATCTCAACCTTTATAAACACAGTGGCTAGAAAGGTGCCACGGGCCTTCACGCTAGGGTGACCACATTTTGTAAAGCAAAAACCTGGACAATTTCTCAAACACAGAAGTAGCTCGCTAATTTTGCATCAATCCTGGGGTACATAATGACTTCATTAATAGCACTCATTAACATAGAAAACACACCTTATAGGACACATTAGAGGCTTGGAAATCAATTTGAAATGATCCGAAATAATATTTTAATTCTTGCGCATAAACAAGCCAGCTCGTGTTTTGCGACCAAAGCAATACGTGTGTTGCTTCATCAGGACTCAGTGCTATACAAATGGTATTTATGGGCAAAAAACGAATTAATTATGACACATCTGACACAGAGATTAGTGTAATTAAAGACAACATTTATAATTAATAAGTATAAAGATCAATAGAAGGAAGATAAAAAAAGCGAAAGCTAAAATAAAAAAATTAAAGACAAAATGTTAACAACCTATAACAAGTATATATTGTGGGTTCTTTACTGATGCATGACTCAAGATATATATATAAGAACATTCCCCAAACTATAGCTGATGATAACTCATATTCAACATTTTAAGGCATATTTACAGACAGGGCGTGTAAGGCAGACTCAACAAAGAGAGCTGAAGAGCTCTAGTGATCCTACACACCCAAAGTTAATTCATTTAAGATTGAGGATAGAGAGGATGACCATAAATCTCAATTAGGTAGCTGATTGGAGACAAGGATTTAAATCTGCTGATTTAATTTTTAATGAAGGTTGTGATACCTAAAATATCTGTGATTAATTATTTTATCTAAATTCATTTACATTAAAATTTTTTAAGCTATGTTAAAGTGAAAGCGGGGTTTCAGTACAAAATTAAATATAATCAATTGTCATGAAGAAGAGCCGCTTAGAAGATTGATCAGTTAGAGATTATCTGTGAGTAGAATATCCAAAAATATGAGTAAAATATGCTGAAGAATTCCTTTTAAGACATGGGGAATGCCAAATTATTGTATTGGCCTTGTGGGTGGCTTTAGTGACATTTAAGAGGTTGCTTACCATTTTACTTTAGATGAGTGAAGAACAATAACGTACAACAGACTTTTTTAGCCACAATGTATTTCTGAAAAACATAAACAGCTGGTAGACTGTTCAGAAAAACCCTGTTTGGGTTTAATTATTAAAAAACTGTTATTCTTTACAAGTTGGTTGATTAGCCCAATCAAGGTCATTTCTAGTGGTTTACCAGAAACAGGGTCTGTACAGAAAACACATAAAAACGAGGCACTAAGCAGAATTAAATGCAATTTATACTCACAGCATCATTTGTGATAACTAAATAGCTTTCTGATAGCAGTGCTAAATATTTGGTTCTGGAACACAAAACAAATCTGCCTCCATCCATGTTCCGTCTATTGAATATGCTAAATGTACAAAATTTGCTAGGAAAAATGGTGAAAAAACAGACCTGTCCAGCAAATCCGTAATACTAGCGCCTGTATTACATACAGTGCATGCATGCCCTTTTCTGTACCCTTGGAGTACTGCAGTATTACGGAAGATGCTGCAGTTGTTTATGCTTCCTCTTCTGTACTACAGATAGTGCTGGTGCTGCAGTATTAGAGCGTCCCGCGTTTGCAAGGTGGTTTGTCCCACGCAAATGAGGAAAACCCTTTGCCCTGGCCAAATTATGGATACAGGCGCAGAGGCAAGATGCCTTCAGGAGGTGCACTGACTGTATGACACAAAGAGGTGGTGGACAGTCAATGTGCTCTCAGAGGGCACCCAAATGGACGTGGCAAAAGAGGCTCCATGGGCCCCCCCAGGATCCTCCTGAAGCTGGGTGCAGTCACTCACAGCACCTGCCTTCAGGGGGGTCTTATCCTCTCCTTTGAAGTGCAAATGGGCGCCAACTGCATAGTAAAAGGCAGTGGGGCTGCTTCAAGCTGTTTCTCCATATTTCACGAACACTGTGCTCCAGGGAAGTCCTGAGTTGGCAGCTGTCCAAGAGGCATCACATTGTTTGTAATAGAGAGGGCTCACTGTGCCCGTTTGCCCCTGGTGCACCTGTTTTAAGGTACATTGTGACACAAGAAGAGACAGTGCGTCCATTACATAATACAGGCCATAGCCACATTCTTAATGCAAGCAAGAAAAAAATCTCCCTCACTTGTTCCCCGATTTGGAAGCAAAAAACAGCCATAATTGGGGTTCAGTAGTCTCCTTACACTCCTGAGCCTTGGTGCCCCTGCACCTGCTCCACTGTTGATAGCTACACCGCTGCATAAAACAATGCAGTTGGTCACAGGTTAACATAGTTACTGATTATTGGCTTTTACATAGTTTATGGAGTTTCCTAATTTTCCTCCACCTGTGCCAGAGGGTAGTTTTTCTCTTGGGAGTGTTAGTTTAGGACTGAAACCAGATGTGCCTTTTTCTTGCAAATATTGTGAAATTGTGTCATGCATTTTGCATGCAAGTGCTTACCCTGCGTAATTTTTCCTCCTCGGTGACTCAACACTCACATGAGGTTGTCACAGTACACTCCACGACAAAATGTTGAAAATAGAGACTATGTGATAGTAACATGTTGAAAAAGTTCCCCACTTTCATGCAAAAGATCAAATTAGCATGGAACTTAGCTTATTTTTGTAGTTCATATGCAAATATGCAACTCAAGGAAAAGTTGCGAAAGAAACCTTGTCAGCTTCTCACAAAACTACAGATGTCAAAAATGGTTGTCTTACAAAATATTCCATAAAAAATCTTGGCCACAAAATATCAGTATAAAAATACTGAAAACCCAAATATCAACTTTATAAACTTTTTATGTAAAATCAAAAATATCGATAACAAAAATATAGAAGACCCCAGTATCCTCCAAAAATGGTTAAGTAAGATGACCTTTAAAACATACATTGCCTTTAAAATTAACACACATTACATGTATATTTATAATATAAAAACATATAAGCACATTTATAACTTACAAACATAAAATAAAAAATATACTCTAAAATAACTGCAAAAAATAAAGTTACTTATAACATTTTATGTAAGCATAAATAAAAAATATTAATCACATTAATATAGTATTAAACATTAAGGGGCTCATTACATTGTCGGTCAGAAAGTCTCTGCCCGACACCGTCTCAGATTCCGGACTGACTGACTTGTGGTCGGCGGTCCCGACCGCCGGATTACGATGCGACCGAACACTGTTCGGTCGGATTCCCATTGTTTCCTATGGGAGCTCGTGTTAGCCCGAGAACCGGCCGTAACACAGGCTCCTAAGGGGAAATGGGGTGTGTGTGTAAAACCCTGCACTATGTCGCAGGCACCCAATGGTGCCTGCCATACAGTGCAGAGTTTTACAAGGGGGGGGTACCCCCTCGGCCACCATCCGTAGGCCGCATGGGTCCAAAGTCCCTTTCCGACAGCCTTTCTGTGTTGGAAAGGCCGGCACAGAAAGGCTGTTGGAAACCAACATTGTAATCCTGATGTAATCCCAAAAGTAGGGAAAGTGTTGGACTTTGCCGGGGATAGATTTACAATTCCTACTCCAAGATAAGCAAAAGTAGGAAAAGTGCTGGACTTTGGAGGGATCGTATATTTAGTATTCCTACTCCTAAATTTTTTTAAATGAAACATTTATATTTAAACCTAAAAACCTTTGAACATATTTAAAAGAATATTTTATATCATCAAATATAAAGCCAATACAATTACATTTAAGAAATACAACTTTATAATGCAATTGAAAAAGTACAGTTAAAAAATATTAAAAGTATTTTAAATTAAAACCGTCCTAATAAACAAACAACAAACACTCATAGTTAATAAAAACATTAAAAAGGAAAACCTATTAATAGAAAATTACTAATTATAAATACAGTTAAAATTAAAATAATCATTACATATAAACTTAACCCAATTTACTAGTTAAGTGTACTGATCAACAATTAATAATCTAAAAATGAACACATAATAAAAATAAAAATTAACCACTTAATGTATATGTAAGTAATTATCAATTAGAAATTAAATTACACAAACAATTATACATCAAAAACAATAATTTACATTTTAAGAAACTTTCCACACTAATCCCTTAGAAACCCAACAGCCTCTTACTAACTTAACAGTTTCTAATTGAATTAAAAAAGAAATGTACATTTCTTTTACTAACTTACACAGTATACTGATTAAACAAATATTATTAGAATGCTATTAACTTATAATCTTAAAATAATAAATATTTATCAAACTAATTAGAAAACGATATCTTAGAAGAGTATATTAAATAAAGCAGTATATGCAACTATATTTAAAAAAGGATATTACATAAAGTAAAACACATTCTTCTTCTTACCTTTGATATTTTTTATAGTATATTGTCAGAATACCGACAGCAACCTCTGAAAAGCTGATACCATTATCCACTCAGTGGTCATGGGAGACCACCAAGTAGGCTTCACACAAGCTTTATACCTGCAAGAAAACCAATAATGACGCCTACTACAATATGTGGCAGGCTATAGGTCAAATTGGGACATGTTAAAAACTAGTTGGGGTTTTGGAGGGTAGTGATACAGCACAAATGGCATATTTGATGCACACATACAAGTCATGTTTTTTTCTGAGAGTGCCTGCTTTTATTCAAACATGACCTCTGGTCTCACACAACACTTCACTGGTTCAAATGATTACAAAACACACTGCCTAAATGCCTTAGGTGCATCATTTTAGCTTGCTTTATTTTGGTTATGAGGCTTTTCAGCATTAAACACACGGTTTCACAGCTTTTGAGCTATGCAGCCTGAAATTAAAATATTGGGGATTTTCTGCGTGGGTCCTGGTTTTAGAATGGGCTCTTAAAATATATATAGCCAATTCACTGAAATGGCTCATTTATTCCTGCTAGGAATTAAAAAAAAGGTTTCATGGCAGTGTAAGTGGATTTACTACAGCATGGTTCTTTAGCAAGAGTGTGGAGAAATCTGCAGTAGTAAATTCCACTCAAGGGGTGGGAAGTGAGAGTTACAAGGCATGGTCACTCTTGTAAATTTGTGAACGCACATAAACGTATGCTGTTGTGGCCCTTGCCATGCTGGAACTGGTCAGAATTTTACAGGAGACAAGGGCTGAAGTAACTCCCCTTCCAGGGTGGACAGTGGAATGGATCACCTATAATTGTGTTGGGCAAGGCAAAGAGTGACACTCTTTCCGTGGGACAAATACACTGTGAAGATTTCCCCACCGGAAAATAGGCGTCCATGGGAGATGTCACATGGCATTCCCAGTAGTATGCCTGGAAATTTGCATATGGTACATCATTTCCTGTGCATGTCTGTGAATGTTTGTTAATTGAAAAAAACCCCATAAATAAGTATATTCCTAGTGGAGATGTAAATCTCCATCATCCTTTTACTTTTTTGTGAATTAGTCCTATGTGGTGAAGTAAGATAAGACACTGAGAGCATACCCCAAGTACCTGATCTAAAGCATTGCTTATTATTGTCATTGGAATTGATCGATCTATGTATGATCATCACCTGCTAAGTTCCCTGTTCTTTGAAGCAATGGTTTCAATTCAGATGTCAGATCATTTCAGCTCAGCACCTCTAGGGCTGATTTTTCCAAATGATCTTTTTTCCTTCTGTGACGTTTTGCTTTACGGGCTCTGTCGTTCATAGTGTGCCAGGTGAAGTACCTGTTAAATAAACACAAATAGCACATGGCCTCTATAGACATAACTACCTTATCTAATACTCACTGACATTGCTCAATTACTCTCGCAAACATCACACAAATGGACAAATCTCTTATCACCAAAGAAGAGATCTCACAAAGCCACTCCCTGTGCAGGCGACCCACTGCTTGATCAGCAAAAAGTGGACTTTTTTTAGGTAGGGCTGGGCAGTGACTTTGAAGTAAAAAAATACTATGGATTGGCTGATACTAAGGGATGCAGCTTGGTCTAGGCAACACTCCTCATACAATACTGGCGCATACTCCCTCGAACTCTTGCTTAATAACTGGGAAGTGTTGATTAATTCACTTTGCATAGCTGTCAAAGAATAACTAACGCTTTTTTCTTGTACTCACAATGATTAAATCCTGTTAGCACAACACAAAACAATGCAGGCCTACGTGCGAGCCGGCGCAAACCTTAGTAAATAAAACCCCATAATGTAATCTCCATGTATACTTGGATTGCTTTCTAATTTTGATCAAATAGCAGTGTAGCCCTTTTCTAAGTTTGATGTGTAGTGGTACTTGAGCCGTTCATGGTGAACATATTGTATTCTATACATACTCTATTGGGCTTTGGCTCAAGTGTGTTCAGCAGTGGCTCTTGTGTTTTAGGAAATCTTTGACTATTGTCTCGAGACACTGTCAGTTATATCAGCCATTAGGAGTATTGTAGTCTTACCTTCTTATTATTGGCTGTTTAGATGTGGCCTTTCATCTCCACTGGAGTGCAGGAGGGACTGTTTAAATGGGGAAAAATGCTGCCGTCAAACATTTAATTCTTTATCTCATTCGTTAATTGTATTCACAAAGCAATCGTTTAAAAAACATGCTCTGTAATGCAGCCTTTTTAATCACTTCGGTCCGTGCTCTAGTGCAAGCGTCAAACTTATTGTGTTTGCCAATGTTTGTTTATTAATTTAGTGCCCCAGAATGTTGTTGGGGAGAGGAACAAGAGTCTAAGGGGCTCATTATGATGTCATGCCATTCACCACCGCCGATCTGGCAGTGACGACCGCCACGATATTGTAACAAGTGAAACCCCCAGCCATAGTACAATGGCGGGGGGTTTTGCAGCGGACGCAAAGTGCGTCCACCGCTTTTCCGCCGGTCGGCAATCGTTCCGATTTCCTGTCGTGTGGAATTGGCCCCTAATATTAGGATGGTGTGTTGAGAATGCCTTTCCATGGTGGCTTTGCCGCCATGGAAATGCTGGCGGGGATGTTCTTTGGGGGCCCTATGCGGACCTGGGGGGTGCACTTGGTACCCCCTTCCATTTGCATGCACAAGGTGGCAGTCACAACATGCCATCTGTATGCAGCTCCCGCCGCAATGTCAAATATGCAGAATGCGACCACCAGGGTGGCGGTCGCATTCTAATCAGGGCTGCGGGACTGCCGCACGTCTGGCAGCCAGTCCCGTTTCCACTGGAATGGAGTAGCCCCTTAGTGTGAGTTTCTTTGCACTTCATCACAAGCTGAGAGCATCCATTTAAAGATAAACTAGGTTCAATTAGTATATCCTTTAATTAGATTTCAAAGCTTAGCTTGAGAAAAAGGCAATTTTTGGAGAAAATGCAAGTACATGGAGTGTGTAACAAGAACCAAACACCAATACAGTAAGAAATAAAGAACTCATAATAATTCACACCGAGTTGAAGTATATGTTTTATGTAGGTTTAACTCCTTGACCTTTCCCTAGTTCCTCAGCAGCATAGAGGAAGCTGTTAACGACAAGGGTGGACAAGAGTTGTATGACGGATACACAATGCCATGACCACGCATGACTTTACAATGCGTCCATTACCACGCATATGCCTTTACCACGCACGCCTTTACAACGCACATTTTTACCATGCATATGCCTTTACCACGCATGCCTATACAACAAAAATATAAGTATTTCACAGGTGATCCAGTGATTCAACAACAACAGATACTCCACTACCATATACTCACCTGGACCCATAAACACACAATGCGTAAAACCGCTAGTGTCAAGTTTGTAATTTTAGGATCAGTTATTTAATACTTCTGTTCACCTTTAACTAACCCTTCACAAATCAAAAAGTTCTTTCCTCTGGTCGATCGACCATTAGTTGAACTAGTTGATGGTGAGAATAACATAAAACTAACGTACTTATACTTTAAATGTGATAAATAAACCACGGACTCACGAAAGTTTTAAATCTTTATCTAAATTAAACGCATGTGAACCATCTCAAAATTACAGTGCAGTCACCAACATTCATGAGAGAGAAAATGTGATTAATAAACACCATGCATTTGTATTGGACTCGTACAAAAATCAATGCTCAGAAAGGGAGAGGACAGAGAGAAAAGAACATTTGCAAATAACGAGAAATTATATTTACCAAGGATGGTGTGGAAGACCAACCCCCTGGCCAAAGGGCTGAGAAGGGTTCCCTGAGATAGGACAGGAGACCAAGACTTCAGGACAGGAATCAGGACAGGATAGTCGACCTCGCTAGAATACCGACGGTTGCGCCGCACCACTCTCTTCCTCCCCGAGATTGTTCCGCGACCTTCTGTTCTAACCCAGTTAAATTAGGATAGAAAGTTCTGCTTCAGATTCTGCAATCAGCTCCCTCCACCCAGCTCTGCACTTCTTCAATTCTTCATCAGCATCTCAGCATCTCGTTCTCTGCACTGCTCCCCGTTCAGCTAACTAACTAACTAAAGCTGCCTTAATTATACCTGTCGTTCTGCATGTTCCACCCATTAATGTTTCAATATTGGAAAAATACGTAATTTGATTGGTCAGGCAAAGGGCGGGGGTCTTCATCACACCATGCTTACATGTCACAAAATTCAGTTAAACCATTGTTTGTAACCCAACCCCTTACTTTTTATTCATAAACTTTATTCCCATGTGCCTAATGTAACGATGTCGATACAATTACAGTTTTAACATGAATAGACGTCTTCATATTTGAACTCTACATCATCCCGTTCACACGCCGTAGCATCCGATCTTGGCTCCATTTCAAGTTTCAACTGCTTTGTCATGGCCTTCATGGTTTCACTCAGTGGGCATGTGTGGACTTCGCGTCACTCAGCTCATTCAGTTATGCAAGAAAGGCCCAAATACGCACTAATGATAAAGGTCAGAAGACAAATATTCGTTTCTCAAATAAAGTGATTGCACTGTATGCCACCCACCTCTACTCTATCCCATTTTTTTTATTAATACTTATCCCCGCATTAGTATTAATAAAATAGCTTGTTTTCATTTCAGCTAAGAAGGTGCCATGCATGTGAGCCAAGACTCTATTTTAAAGCTTCTGCTCATGGGCCAGAATTTCCCTCCAAGTGTTAGTTCATCATCCTACGTAGATGCAGTTGACGCAGGCGCAAAACAGATTTACAGTTTAAAGTGATATTAGTCCTTCCTCAATGTTATCCGCGTTAGTATATACATACGCAAGCTTCACTAACCCGCATATTAGTTTTCACAAAACTGCATTAATAACTTATTAGTGATTTAAACAAGTGGATTGCTTCCGAGTAAGTCTCTTTTCCACAAGTCCTTGCTCAATCAATCCCCTCTCTGATGGCATTTGGAGCCATCACAAAATTACCTATCCCTTCCAGATGCCAACTTCAGCATTTCTCAGTTTCCTCTTTTTCCCTCTGATTTTCATCAGTCACTTCTTTTCTTTCTAAATCTTTCATCTTTTTGTATAGCCTTCCTTTCATTTCTTCCAGTTGTATCTCTTCATATTCTCTCTTTCGTTTCTTTCCTTTCCCATCCCTCACTGTATGTATTCTTCCTTTTCCTTTGCTTCTACAACTCTTGCTTGTAGTCATCACTATCAATATTATTCTCATTATCACAGCTACTGGTAATATTATTTGACCTAGAAAACTCTTTCCAAAATTAGTAAACTATTCCCTATTGATGTAATACTTTTTGTTAGTCTTTCCCATACACCGTCAACCTCCATTTGGGTTAAATCTTTATGAATCCTTGTAATATTCTCAATATATCCTTTAATTTCTTTACTTTTCTCAGGTATGTAAGTACAACAATGTTGAATTTTCAACATTCCACAGACTTCTCTCTCTTTTGCCAATAATATATCAAGAGGAAGACGATTTTGTAAAACCAACTACTGTTGACAGTTTGCGAATATTATGCAAATTCAGAATGTCTCCAACTGAGGGTATCAATGCACCAAATATATCTCCCGCTATTTCCGTGTTAGTCCATTAGTTATTTAATTAAATCTGTCCACATGGTAGATCTTTGGAAATACTATTCCAAAATAACAGCTACCATACCACTGTGCAGGCAACCTATAATAGGCATTATTCCCACACACATAGTATATACCTGGAAATACAGGATCAGTTCCCCCTTTTAGTCCCCATCCCCCTGAAATTAGGAAATTGTGTTCGCATTCACTGGAACCAATGAAAATGTTATTGTAATCTGTCTTCAATCTATGGAGGCAACATTTTCCCTTCTTCACAAAGTCCAGGGACATTGCAGCATGAGCCTTGCCATTTGCATCATTCCCTTCCTTCCCATCCCATGGAGGTACATGGGATTTCTGTTCAGCAGCTTTCTTTGTTAAATCCTGTCTCCTTTCTTCAACTAAATTTAAAAACTTTTTCTCTTCTTCACGCAATATACATGTTAGATTATCCTTATGTGCCTGAGCTATATCTATTGAATTAATTGTTAAGA
This sequence comes from Triturus cristatus, assembly GCF_964204655.1. Lineage (NCBI taxonomy): Eukaryota > Metazoa > Chordata > Amphibia > Caudata > Salamandridae > Triturus > Triturus cristatus. The sequence continues at coordinate 778,128,289 of NC_140587.1, read as the reverse complement.
AAAATTCACCCATGAATTGTGAATCTTTACTACTAAGTACTGGATTCATATTCTTTCAAATAGGTAGTTCTGAAAATACTATATCTAAGTTAGAATAAAAATACTGAAGTTTACCTGTTGCGTAAAATAAACATGTCAGAACACCACATGATACACCATAGGTTAAAGGTATATGGTGGTAAGTTACCCCTTCTGATACTGATAAGGGTAATTTCATACAGACATAACAATCACTAATTTCCATTATATCTACGTATTGAAATTACAATTTAGTAAACACATTTAAAGACGATCCATTATTTAATTCTTCATGATGATAAATTGTCTCATCTACTGGTTCGAATTCTATTTTATCTCTTTTTACTGCATCTGCTTTCTCATTTGTAATTGTGTCATTCTTGCTGCTTGTCACCATTAATAAAGGCACCACCACTGTTAGAATTAACCACAACAATGTTATTAGTAAAATATTACAGAGGCAAACTCTAAGACATCTTTGCTTTAAATTTCGATTTGGTTGTTCAGTGACTTTAACTTGTGCCATTTTATAATCTGAGAACATTTATTTTCTCTTTTCTTTCTTTGTGTAAACTGTTCTTTAAATACAATTTCGCTTTAAGGTGGTCTTAATTCGTTTTCATCAATCTGTTCAACATGAACTCTTTCTGATTCCTCACGTAAATCTACATTTTCAAATTCTTCTAGAATTACATAGGTCTACTCAGGGGCCTTGTATTTTCTGTTCAGAATTCTCAATCTTGGACTTCTTTGTGTATATCTTACTGTTGGCTGTTTCTTTTGAGTTTGGCTTGAGACCTCATTTACTTGCTCTGGTTTCTCCCCTGATTTTCTTAGATAGTATCCTAATCTTTTCACTCCACCTGGCCAATTATCACCTTTTCTAACTCTTTTAGCACCTGAACTTCAATTTCACCTTTCACCGTCCTTTTCTAAGGTTCTTTTGTTTTTAATTTGTCTGGGCACAATCTCTTCTTCTACCTGTACCTGTGCAGGTCTTGTTATTTTTGTTTCTCTTTCTGCCTGAACTTTTTCTTCTTCCTCTATCTGGTCCTGTTCAGGTCTTACTACAATTGTTTCTGCCTGAACTCGTTCTTCTTCTGCTATCTGATCCTGTACAGGTCTTATTATGATTTGCTCTTCTTCTGCCTGAACCTGTTCTTCTTCGGTCTGACCCTGCTCAGGTTTCTGAGTAGCTTTGTTTACTTCTGCCTGAGTGTGTTCTTCTTTCCCTGTCTTTTCCTCTCTACTTTCCTGACTTCCTAATTTGTTTCTTCCTCTTATTCTACTCACAATTTCAGGTATGTCAATCACTGGTATCCACCCTTCCTGACTTGTACTTGGCTGTTCATCGGAGATTTGTCTTTCAGAATCTGTCACTCTAGATTCTTCGACTTCACAACTTTCAGCTTCTGACGTTTCTGCTTGTTCGGTCAATTGCTGCTCTTGTTGTTCAGGTGGGCTTGGAACTTGTCTGGTATGACTAGCATGAATCCAATTGGGTAAATCTGCACACTTCACTGCTGTGGTAGTGACCAGTATGACTTGGCGTGGTTTATCCCACCTGGGTGCTAGACACGATTTCCTCGCGTGTTTCTTCACTAACACCCAGTCTCCAGGATTCAAATCATGCGCCTGGTCTGGCTGCCTTGCAACTGCATCTTCTCCAACCTGATGACAGACAGAATGCACCAGATCAGCCAGTCCTTAGCAATAGTCCAATACCAGATCATCGGTTATAGTCATCAGTTTATTTCCAGGAATAAATGCTTGTCTCATTGCCCTTCCCATGAGTACTTCATGAGGATTCAATCCCGTTTTTCTGTCGGGAATACTTCTGAGTCCCATTAGTACAAGAGGCAATGCATCTAGCCATTTTAGCATTGTGGATGCACACACCTTTCCTAATCTTGACTTGATTGTGCCATTAAGCTGTTCAACTACTCCAGAAGCCTCTGGGCGATAAGCACAGGGCAGTTTTTGTTCAATGTTAAATGCAGCACAGATTAATCAAATTATCTCATTATTAAAATGAGGTCCTCTATCTGATTCCAAAGTAACTGGAAAACCAAATCGTGGTATCAACTCTCTCAACAATAATTTAGCAACATTTCTTCTTGTGGGGTATGCCTCTACCCATCTCGAGAACAGGCACACTATGACAAGTACATACTTCAATCCATTGCACGGAGGCAACTCGATGAAGTCTAACTGTAGCCTGGTGAATGGTCCTTCTGCCTTTCCAATTTTTGCCCAACTAACCACTGTCTTCCTGCCTGGATTTTGCTGCTGACAGATTAAGCATCGTTGGCAATGGCTCTCTGCCACTACCCTGAACCTTCGATTATACCAATTCTGTCTGAATAGTCTGATCATTGAGTCCCTGCCAATATGTGTTCCATGATATACTCTTGCCATTTGAGAGAGTAAGCAATCTGGTATGACTGGTCTGCCATCTAAGTACACCCACAGCTCATCTTCTGTCCTTTTTGTACAACCTGACTTTATCCATAATTCTTTTTCTTTCTCCTCAACTTCTTCCTGCAACTGTCTGACCTCATCCCATGTTTCTGGAGCTGAGAAAAACATAAGTTGGCAGCTGGTTTTATTTGTTTCCACTTCTCAGTTGATCGCCTTTGCATTTCTTACACAATATTGAGCAAATTTGGTCTGCATATCGGTTACCTGCCGTCACATAGTCATGATAACTGCTACTTCTTTTGGCAATTGTAATGCTTCCAACAACTCCTTTACATTTTTACTGTTTCGTATAGGAGATCCTAAAGAAGTCAGAAATCCCCTCTGCATCCAGAGTTGGCCAAAATCATGCACAACCCCTAAACCATATCGACGATCCGTGAATATGGTTACTCTCCAATTCTTCCCAATTTTGCATGCCTTTGTTACTTGTGCAGATTTGACTCCCGGTAAACAGGATGCTTCAATGACTCTTGATATCTTATATACAGCATATGCAGCACTTAGCCCTCCTTCTTCTCAAACATGACCCATCTACGAACAATACATGATCAGATTCCGTCAAGGGTGTTTTTTATATCTGGACGTGGCTTAGTACACAATTCAGTCACATCCAGACAATCATGATCAACTTCATCTTTCACTTCTTCACAACAGGGATCTGGCAATAATGTGGCAGGATTCATTATTGTACACCTTATCACCGTCACATTCTTTACTCTCATAATCACTTTCATACTTAGTCATCCGACTAGGAGTGAGGTGCAGTGTTCGAGTCCTTGTTAAAAGAATCTCAACTGAATGTGGCACGTACACCTTCACAGGATGTCCCATCACAATTGATTCACTTTGCTCCAGACTCATACAAGTAGCAGCTAATGATTTTAAGCAGCCAGGTAAGGCTGAAGCCACTGGATCCAAGGTGGCAGAGAAATATGCCACTGAACGTCGGCTCAATCCATGTCTCTGTGTTAAAATTGAACGTGCACAATTTTCTCTCTCACAACAAAACAGTGCAAATTCTTTTGAATAATCAGGCATGCCCAATGCATGGGCCTCACACAAACAATTTTGCAGTTTTACAAAGGCTTCCAAGCATTTATCATTCCAATCAATTGGATCTTTTGCGCTTTTCCGAGTCATTTGTATCAATGGCTTCGCTAGCAGGGAGAAGCTGTTTATCCACTGCCTACAATACCCACCACTCCCAAAAACATTGTCATCTCCTTCTGTGTCTGAGGTAGTTGCATTTTTTTAATTATTTTTATTTATTCCGGGGTCGCTTTCTAACTCCTCTTTCTATTTTATGCCCTAAGTATCTAACTTTGTGTTGGCAAAACTGCATTTTATCTGGGGACTCCTTGTGTTCTCCTTTGGCCAAATGGTTCAGTAATGCGATTGTGTCAGTGACACAAGCTTCTTGTGTCTTTGATGCCACCAATAGATCATCAATGTACTGAACCAGAACTGATTTCCCGGGCATAATTAATGACTCTAGACACTTTTTCAGAATTTTATTGAAAATTGAGGGAATCTCTGTGTACCCTTGAGGAACTTGGCACCATGCCAAAACACGATCTTCAAACCGGAAGGCGAAAAGATACTGGCTGCCTGGGTGCACAGGAATGAAAAAGAATGCCTGGCATAAATCAATCGATGTATACCAACCTGCATTTCAGGGTATTTGATAAAGAATTACTGCTGGATTTGGCACCACTGGACAACAAGGCACCACAATTTTGTTAATATTTCTCAAATCCTGCACTATTCTGTATTTTTCGCTAGGCTTTTTGAGTCCCATGATTGGTGAATTACAAGGACTACCCATTATCTCTTTCAAAATTCCCTATTAAATCATCTGGTCAATTACTGGAGCAACTCCTGCTTTTACTTCTTGACTCATTTTGTACTGTTGTGTGTTTGGGAAAACTGCACCTTCTTTTACCACTATCTTTACTGGATCTACATTTGCCATCAACTCTATATCTTTTCCTGAAAAGTCCCATACTTCTGGATTCACTGTGTTTCTCAATTCTTCTGGTAATTCACTTTCAGTCAATAATGAAAACATCTCATCCACTTCTGTACCTGGCTTAGCTAGCATCATCTTGTAAACAACATCCTCATCTGGGGTTTGGAAAGCAACACCATCCAGTGTGCAAATAAATCGTGCAATTAATTTTGCGCAATAGGTCCCTTTCTAACAGATTTACTGGACTTGAATTGCAAACCACAAACTGATGCATGTCTTTAAAATTTCCAATATGCACTTCCATTTGTATTGTAACTGGAGTTCTAATCTGTTTGTTTGACACTCCTACAACTTGGATAGTTTCTCCCAAGAGGGGTAGGTTTGGGATGTCTGCTGTTCTTACAGTAGACTGGGTAGTACCAGTGTCCAATAGAAAAAGTGATGTCATTACCTTCCACTTTCCCATCAATAAATGGACATGTCTGATCTACCGACAAGGATGCGCCAAGCACGCACTCCTCTACCTCCCCCCTCAGGCAACGTCATTGTAAAAAGTCCGAATCATCATCATTCTGCAAAAAATATTGTGAAACCACAGAGGTATTCTTACCACTTTCTCAGTGAAATCCGGTGTTCACACTGTACTTTTGAGGGTTCACATGATTTGGCATAGGAGCTTGTGGCAACTGATACTGTGGAGTAACTACCTGCTGCTGCTGTTGCTGATTCACAATCACTTCATTCTGCATTTGCGGATTTAAATTTTGATTTGCCCCATTATTATTCTGGACATTTTTACACTTGTTCTTCCAATGTCCATGCTTTCTGCACGCATGACAAGGAAATTTCTTCCTTGCTTCCTCTCTACTCATTTGTCCTTTTCCTTTACCACCATTCGACACTTGCTCTCTCTGACTCTGTTCTTTTATCTAATTTTCAGATTGGGTATTTAATTTTGTTTCCTGCTGCTCTGCCAATTTCACCTGTGCCCACATAATTTTCTCTTTTAGCTTTCTATGTTTCGCCTCAATGTTGTCATCACAATACTTTTCATATTTCAATATTTCATCAATTGACTTACTTTGCCAGCACAACATGTACTGTTGAATCATCTGGCTAATCTTCGGTTTCAGACCATACACAAACCGATATACAAAATGTCCCATATCCTTATCACCAATATTCTCAAATCCACTATACTGCTTAAACACTTGCAACAACCTTTCATAGTATGCATGTACCGATTCTTTTGGCTCCTGAGTTGTTCTATCTATCTTTACCCAATCAGTCTCATTAGGAGGGACTTTCCCTTTCAGGAAGGGAATCAGTTGGTGATATTTCTTCATCCCCTCCTCTGATGGTGCTCCTGTTTTGGAATCTCTCACATATTCCTCACTTGGCCAATCAACTGTGATTTTACATTCTGTCCATAAATCAGCAGGTACCACAATATCAAATAATCCATCCAAATCTTTCAACAAAACTTTTGAAACCTCCACAAATCTTTCCACATGTTTATACCATTCAATGGGTTTTTCTCTCTATCTAGGGAAGTCATTTGTAAACAACAAAATATCCTGTCTGCTCCAAGGTACATGAACATATCCACCACCAGGAACTTCTCTCATTGGACACATTCTTTCAACCTTTTCTGTTTCTCTCATTGGGAATGCTGACGCCGCTTCTCTCGCTTGTACTTCCTCTTTCTTTCTTATCCACCTAATCCTCCATTTACCAATGTCTCCCCATTTTTGCAAAACGTTCATCAATTCTTTTATCTGTAATATTTTACCAGAAACTTTCATATTTTCTAAATCCTTTTCAGAAAACTCCACTCGGTATGGTTTCTGTAACAATTTCGATCTCCCTATATCCATTCCAATCTCTGAGGCAACCTCTGTTAATTTCTCATGAAACATATTTGCTCTTCTAGTTATGCTTTTACACAAAAACAATAACTCCTCATCACTGTAAATGTTCAATCTTTCGGTGCCCACATTACCAGCTATCATATCTTCCAGTTCCACTTTCAACTTACTAATATCTAGAACTTTTGGTTGTAAATTTTGTTTTTCTCTTCCCTGCGCCCATCTCTCTAAGGGGCATATTATCAAGGTCCGGCGATAAATATTGCAAAGCGCACTTAGCGCTTACATATTTATCGCCAGCTATCTCTGGAATTTATCGCCCGGTTAGCGCATTATCAACAACGTGCATCGCCAAGGTGATTAAAATTCCAGAGATAGTGGGGATATCGCCGTTTTCCATGGTGGAAAACGCCGATATCCTAGATGATAGGGCCTGTGGTCTTAGCCACACAATCCACTCCCCATGTTAGGTATGCCTTAGTCAGGAATTTAACAGATGTTAAATTCCTGCGTTAAGGCATACTTAACGTGATTTTAAATATCGCTAACCCTCGTTGTCAATATGACGAAGCTGGGTTAGCGATATTTTCCCAAGGGAGTCTTGTCAGACACGCCTCCTTTGCATCTCATTAGCAGTGCGATGGGAGGCGTGCTGGCAAGGGGTGCTATTGCCAGTAAACTGTCGCTAACAGCTGTTAGCGACAGCTTGCTGATAGGGCGATAAAAATATCGCCGCTTTAGCTGCAAAAAGTGCAGCTAAAGCGGTGATATTGCCCTTGATGATATGCCCCTTAAATCATCTGGAGTAACCATTGCTGAATCTCCCGTTCCTACAGGGACAATAGTGCCTTTTTCTTTTAAATTTCCAGGTGAAACTCTCTTTGGTGTTTCGGGTAAAGGTTCTATTACTGGAAGGTCCTTTAATGAAATGCTTCTTTTCTGGGATTACTCAAAGGTGTTGTCATGGCTTGAGGTTTTGGGCAACTATTTTATCTATACAATGGAATAACTGGACCTATAGTCACTGGTACTGTTAAGGCATCAGCATTTAAATTCAATTGACTTATTTCCTGAACTAATTCTTCCCTTGTTTTATTTAAGGCTTCTCTCTCATGATCTTGCAATACCCTATTGACTGATGTATCATGTAAAATCTGTGGAATTAAGGGCGTTCCTACCATCGGTGCACTTGGGGTGACTCTACTAGGTTCTTCTTGGTACGGTGGAGGGTTTTTAATCAAAATATCCTCCAACAATTCATCATCCTATTCACCATATCCTGTCGCATTCAAATGTTTTCTTTTTTCCTTACACTGGCTCCCTGACTGTTCTTCAGCCATCAACACTGGATACAAACCCTCAGTTACTACAGGTCTTCTCCATCGCTTCATCTGATTTCCTCGTGATTCATACGGATATCTAGGCAAAAATCCTCTATTGATCCTTCTACCTCCTCTGAATTTCTCTTGTTCGAATACCTCAACTTCCTACTCATCTAAAGCTTCATACTTCGTCAATCTAAGATTTGGTTCTAACATATTCGTTCAATTTCTCAAATTCTGAAGAATCCTCACATTGAATGTACCATATTATGGAAAAGCTAAAACACCATCACCTTTCGTGTACTCTACTCAATTCTTCAACCATACCCAAGTATGATATCCTCTTTCCATCATCGGAAATGAAGCAGGTGTTTTAGGTGGCGGAATAGGAATTCCCTCTCTAGTTATCACAGGCTTGTCTTTCTTAAAGAAATTCTTGATTTTCTTTATTAACGTCATTTTCTTTCTTTCTCCAAACATTTCAGAAGGACGATACAGGAAAGAGTCTTCCGTATACCTTTGAACTCTGTTACCTACGTCCTGTCCTACGTCAGCATGACTTACACCAGTTGTCAAATTAAAACGCAGCATACAACTTCTTTCACCCTATCCTAACACGACTTCTATCTATCAACCAATCAGGTTCAGACTCGCGCTCGTTGTTTGACCAATACCAGCGCAGCCTTTTGTCACGTCAGTATTGCTCCTCACTACTGACCCTCCCTATACACTTTCTCACGCCCGCTGTTTCAACCAATCCCAGTCTTTGTGACGTCAGTAAAACTCCTGCGACTGACCCTCTCTTCACAAGGTGAAACGATAACTTTTCGTTAATAACAACATAAAGACATTCGCTACTCTGTCTGTTCCACTAAACAAAGAATAGATTTCAACCTATTCTTGAGTTTCAGAATTACTCCTTTTCCGCTGTGAGTAAAACCCCTGTTTACCCTTCATTCAAGCTCGGGAGAACCTGTTACTACTCCAGTGATACCCCTTTTGGGAAATAAGACTAAAGTTTCACCAGCGAACCCTTCTGCTATCACTCGCACTCTACTTTTACACGATATAATCTTTAGTATAACACTGCCAGTCCACCATAGCTTCTCAGTATTATGACAACAGATGAGTAACCTCCTGCAGTATGACTTCTGTCACCACCCGCTATTCAATTTCCCAGGATGCCCAGGTATCCTCTGTACCTGTGCTTCTAGACGACATAAAACAAGACACTAAGGGGTCCATTAGGATGTAGGGCGGTGGGACCACCGCTGCGCTGGCGGTGCGTAAAAGTGCTATTTTCCGCCCGCTAGCAGCGGACATCACGTCTGCCATATTAGTATGGTCAAACATAGGCCAATTCACGACCGCCACAGTGCGACGCGCACCGCCATCAAAGTGCGCCCGCCACCGCGGCGGTGGGAGCCAATGGAGACCCTCCGCCGTGCGGAATGACGTCCGCCCCGGTCCACAAATTTGGATGGCTCAAGCAAGCAGACACACTACAGCGGAGACACCGCCCAACCAGAGATGGGGGAAACTCGACAGCGGAGCACGAAACCAGAGTCCCGGTCCACACCACCCGGTCACGACTGCAATGGACCCAGCTCTACACATCTTTCCAGTGCTGTACCTGCTACATCACCAGGAACTCATGGACCGCCGCGAACGCCGCCGCAGGTCCGCAATAACACAACACACAACCCACGGCCTGACACAGGGTCCAAATCCACATCAGACACCCTAGGAGGGAAAGGGACACATCCCCAAGGGCACCCACACATCCCCCACCTGCCACAAATTCACCCCGTAGCATCCTGGACACACAGCTACCGCCACCATGCAGTAATGTCCTGGTCACGTCACCGCAGCGGCGAACACAAGCAAATACATGCGCAATGCAGAAGGCAGGGCCAGTGCCAGGCATGGGCAGGGCACAAAGATCACAGGGCCACAACCACACACTAGCATACCCCATGAAGGCACATGCCATGTGCCCCCCCTGTGCACCCCATGCACAACAACAAGCCAGGGCAATACATACCCTGCACCACACAACCAACAATCATGGAGACACACAATGCAGGAGTGGCTGCACAGGAACACACAACACACAGCACAGTAGCACAGGGCCAGGGAAACACACACTACACCACATTCAAGGAAAAAGCAATGAGGACAAGCAACAAATGAACACACGCAAGGAAGCAACATCCAAATGGACACACAGCCTGCACAGTCACACATACATATCACAGACTGACACACAGACATACACACCCCACATGCCAACAGCAATGGAGCACAACAAATAGGGAAACCGAAGTGGGCTGCACACAAATGGAAGGCCATGGAGACACACAACAAGCATGTGTACATCACATCAACACAAGGAACAGAGCACAACACCCTCACACCATCAAAGCACACATGGCTGGCACAGTCAGTGAAATCAAACGACAGCTCAGTGCAATCACACAGGGAGACAGCAAGGCAAACCATGTATAGGCACAAGGATGAAAGGATGAAAGGAAGTCCGTGAACTCAAACTGGGAACAGCCACACATACATACAACTAATTCACAGGAGTACACAAGCAGCACTACACGCAGGGACCATCTACACACCTCAGGACTGACAAACACCAGTAAGAATCTACACACATACCCCCTCACACCAGCAGCACACAACACCAGTGCCAAACACACTGAAGGCTGCCAATACTTGACAGGCAATACACACACAAACAACCACACGCCATGGGCCCAGCCACAAACATCACACACACACACACACACACAGGGATGCCACCACACATGTTGAAACAAATACAACAGACAAACACATCACCCAACTGAAACGCACACAGAGCCACAACAACAACAACAACACCAGACATGCCCTGTGCAGCTAAACTGGGGAAAGGCAATGGGAGCACAGACACAACAGGAGTGCACAACCTCATCACCCAGGAACAATGCACAGACAACATTCCACAACACACACAAGAAGTGCACCATCACAGAACAACACAGCCACAGCAAACAAACAACAGATGCACAGGCAGAACAATCACATAGCAAACATAGCACAGCATCAGGGGATGCACAACAGGCAATCACAAGGCAACATACACACAGCACAGCAAGCACAACAAGCTGTGTGTGCACACCAAGCATACCAGACACACACCGACATCAGTGACAGAACAGCAACCCACACAACACCATACAGCACAGCACAAAGACAGTGGGGAGCAGCAGGTCTGCACAGACCCCACAAACAGCCACCAGACACAGGGATGTGCAACAAAACACAACACTGAATTGCCATTAACACCCTCTGCATACTCACAAGTGACAAAAACAACAAGTAGGAGTCAGACAGAACTGCAAGGGCACACCAACACACTGCACAGTGCACAACATACAACTCACACATGGCCATACAACCACATCCACAGGTATGAGCAATTAAAACAACAGGCACACAACTCCTGGGTGATACATGTGTGTAGTTGACATTGCAGAGGCATGCACACATCAACACTCCCCACAAACTCACCCCCTTCACACTGCACAATACCTGGTCATCCAAGAACACACATGGAAAGTAAGCCATGGGACTAGGATGACTGGCCATCACAAGATGACCACACACATTAAGCAGATTTGAAAAATCTCTTTTTTGACTTATGAATGGTTCACACTTCTATTCATTTCCCACTAAGGAGGTAATTTCAAGGAATAGATAGATAGTCGATGCTAAATTTAAATTCCTTTAGCGTGTGCTAATGGACCACTTGTCAGTGATTCCCCTTCTGGAAATGACTTGCTCAAAGGGTGTTACAAGTCAGCCTCTTGAAATGGGCCTTTAGGGACTTCAGACTGTGACCTGCTATGGGCAGTCGGTTTGTCCGCATCGCCCCCGCCCACTCCTTGAATCTGTGCCTGGGAATCAAGGAGAAGGCGATGATCTCTGTGAGGTTTTTATCCAGTTAGAGTGCAACCTTTTATGCAAGTGGATAGGGTCTATGGAAACTCATACTTAAGATTTCAAGAACAGTAGTAAAGGGGAAACTGCCTTCACCGCATTTTACTATCAAACCAGACAACTTTAAAAAACGATTAATTTGCAATTACATGACATACCATTAACTGTATTAATGAGATACAAATCATATTCGGATAGAAAATCTGATTTCACTGAATGAAGGTGCAATCCTAGTACGCACAAATGGTTGGTCACAAGAAAGTTCCTAAGGTAATTGCAGCACCAAAATATCATAGTGATAGTATTCCATCTTAGCTGATACCAAATCCTAGACTGAGATAGCAACAGTCTTTTCATTGACTCTTAGGGCCAAATTTACGACCCTTACATTTTGCGACTCGCAAAATGCAATGTACAACAGTGTCACAGACACTGATAGCGATTCCCAATGTGGTTGCAAATTGTCTGCTTCATCAATATTCATGAGGCAAGCACAATTTGCGACCCCATTGGGAATGGCTAGCACTCCCAGGGATGGTGGCCTGCTTGGGTCAGCAGACCACGTCTGGGACTGCTTTTTAGGTCTCGCCTAGCTATTGCGTTTACGCAATCGCTAGGCGATTCTCTAGTAAGTGGGGCATTTCAAAGTGCTCCCATGCAATCCGTTAGGGGAAGCGCTTCAGCCACTGGCGCGTGCACGTGTAGCCAAAGCTCGGCATCATACTTCAAAGGGTCCGCTCCCCCGCCTGGAATGTGCTCCCCCGCCACAGCATGCCGAGAGATTGTTTCCTCATGGCGCCTCTCACAACTGTCCCTCCCCCACCACAGGGCTCACGGACGCATTGCCAGCCATCGATTTCATTTTCATGCCCGTGCTCTCTTTGCCTTTCAGCACACAGACCGCCCTCCCCCCTCCGTGTTTTCTTGCAGCTTTGCCCAGATCTGAGTCTCAAACAACCAAAATAATAAGTTTGCCCTGCACGCTTTTTCTGCGCTTACAAAGTTAACATATGCCGTGATCATTCCCTTTTCATCCTTCTAAGGTCGATAACATTAGCTCCATTAATTCTGCATCTAAGGATTTGAATAACCATATGTTTTCTTGCAACTTTAGGCACTTCACACACACAGCCCCACTGCTCACACACACAGGCATCAAGGCAGCAACAGAATGCTCTGAGCCCCACCAGTGTTTGCCACACACACATGTCTCTCGCATCTCGTGTTTTCTTCCAGCTTTAGCCTGTGTTCTCGTTGCCTTTCAGCACTCAGCTTCCCCATAACCACCATTTAACTAACATCCTGCCACACTCATTCCATTTTCATCCTCGCTTTCACTTTCATGCCCGTGTTCTCTTTGCCTTTCAGCACACAGCTTCTCCGTGGCCACCATTTAACGACCATCCTGCCACACTCATTCCATTTTCATCCTCGCTTTCACTTTCATGCCCGTGTTCTCTTTGCCTTTCAGCACACAGCTTCTCCGTAGCCACAATTTAACGACCATCCTGCCGTAAACACCATTTAACTACCATCCTTTTAGTTAAAATAAAAGAATTGCCTCTAAGGGTTTAAGGAACCATAGAAATACAAGGCAAGGCAGCAACAGAACGCTCTGAGCCCACCAGTGTTTGCCACACACACATGCATCTCACCTATCTTTCCCCCGCCCTCCCCCCTCCGTGTTTTCTTGCAGCTTTGCCCAGATCTGAGTCTCAAACAACCAAAATAATAAGTTTGCCCTGCACGCTTTCTGCGCTTACAAATTTAACATATGCCGCGCTCATTCCGTTTTCATCCTTCTAAGGTCGATAACATTAGCTCCATTAATTCTGCGTCTAAGGATTTAAATAACCATATGTTTTCTTGCAACTTTAGGCACTTCACACACACAACCCCACTGCTCACACACACAGGCATCAAGGCAGCAACAGAATGCTCTGAGCCCCACCAGTGTTTGCCACACACACATGCCTCGTGCATCTCGTGTTTTCTTCCAGCTTTGGCCCGTGTTCTCTTTGCCTTTCAGCACTCAGCTTCCCTGTAACCACCATTTAACTAACATCCTGCCACACTCATTCCATTTTCATCCTCGCTTTCACTTTCATGCCTGTGTTCTCTTTGCCTTTCAGCACACAGCTTCTCCGTAGCCACCATTTAACGACCATCCTGCCACACTCATTCCATTTTCATCCTCGCTGTAACTTTCATGCCCGTGTTCTCTTTGCCTTTCAGCACACAGCTTCTCCGTATCCACAATTTAACGACCATCCTGCCGTAAACACCATTTAACTACCATCCTTTTAGTTAAAAAAAAAGAATTGCCTCTAAGGGTTTAAGTAACCATAGAAATACAAGGCAAGGCAACATACACTCCGAATGCCACTCAGAGCCACATAGTTACATGCTACATAACTACAATGCACTCAATACAACAGACACTCCAAAAACCAATCAGTGCCACATAGTTACACACCACATAATTACACAGCGCTCAATGCCACATACACTTCAAATACCACTCAGCGCCACATAATTACACACCACATAATTACACTACACTCAATGCCACATGCACTCCAAATAACACTCAGTGCCAATTAATTACAATGCAAACAATGCAAGATACACTCAAAATAACACTCAATGCCACATAATTACACGCCACTAAAATCAACATACACTCCACACAAAACCACTCAGTGCCACATAATTATATTCTACATAATTACACTCTATCTATCTATCACCCTCTCTATCTATCTATCTATCTATCTATCTATCTATCTATCTATCTATCTATCTATCTATCTATCTATCTATCTATCTATCTATCTATCTATCTATCTATCTATCTATCTATCTATCTATCTATCTATCTATCTATCTATCTATCTATCTATCTATCTATCTAACTATTGCACTCTATCTATCTATCTATCGCATCACCACAGCATCACTTAGCACCACCACAGCATCACTCAAGGGCACCACTACTTCACTATGCGCTACCACAGCATCAATTAACGCCACAGCATCACTCGACACCACCACAACATCACTCACCGCCACCACAATATCAATCTGTACAACCAGTGAACAACAACTGGCTCTAATATGTTCTCTCAATATTTAGGCTTTATTACAAATGGCACAAAAAAAATGATAATATTTAACTTCTGTTCTTGGATTTTAGGCGCAATTAAATACACTAAACATAATCTTCACAAGAGTTATTAACAAAAGTTTAAACGATTGCCATTATAATTTACATTAACTTTTATATAAGTATTAATTATTTGCAAAAATTAAAAGCCATTGTTATTTATAATATCAATACATCTAAGTCACGTAAATACAACACACATTGCATTACAAATGCTATAGGTGTTACATTTGCAACAGTTAAAACTATTGACATTCTACATGAGAAAGCTAGCAATTTCAATATTTTCAATACCAACACATGAATAAAAAAATAGTCAATTTACAATACAAAAAGCTCAAACTTTCCTAATGCAAGACCTATTGCATTGCAAATGCTTGTTAGGCATGGGGAGATTAAGTGATTTTCCCAGAATTACCGGATGTTTGAGTTTCCCGCCAGGCCTTGTTCGCCAGTTTCAAAGTCAGCTGCTCATGATGTTTAGCCACATCTCCTGCCACAAGTCATAATCCTTGTGACCGTTAATTAAAAGTTATACACAAGGCGAATAAATCCTTTGCGAAGGGTGGACGATAATAAATCAAGAAACTGTATACGTGAAACTGACATACCTCAATATTTGATTTCTTGATTGAAAAATTCCTGTATGTAAGTACTTAAAAAAACCCGAAGTTGGTATGGAAAACTGAGATGAAACAATGCTGAAGGGTTTAAGTGGGCTATTTAGCAAATAACTGACCAATAGGTTGAAGTTGTCTGCTAGACCACTGTTTCACGAAGGTATCGTGCGAAAAACTGGGTAAACAAGGATTGTGCCAAAATGCTATGTAGCTAGTTTATTTCAGTATTTCTAATTTTTCGACATTATGGGCATAAATAGATAACATTTTATTATTGCTCTTTTTAGGTCTTGCCTAGCTATTGCGTTTACGCAATCGCAATGCGAGACTCTAGTAAGCGGGGCATTTCAAAGTGCTCCCAAAAGTGAATTGCATGGCGAGCACGCGCACAATCACGTGCATCGTGCCGCCATGCAATCCGTTTGGGGAAGCGCTTCAGCCCACTGGCACGTGCACGTGTAGCCACAGCCTCGGCATCATACTTCAAAGGGTCCGCTCCCCCGCCTGGAATGCGCTCCCTCGCCCCCACCACAGCATGCCGAGAGCTTGTTTCCTCATGGCGCCTCTCACAACTGTCCCTCCCCCACCACAGGGCTAGTCTCACGGACGCATTGCCATCCATCGATTTCACTTTCATGCCCGTGTTCTCTTTGCCTTTCAGCACACAGCCCGCCCTCCCCCCTCCGTGTTTTCTTGCAGCTTTGCCCAGATCTGAGTCTCAAACAACCAAAATAATAAGTTTGCCCTGCACGCTTTCTGCGCTTACAAAGTTAACATATGCCGCGCTCATTCCCTTTTCATCCTTCTAAGGTCGATAACGTTAGCTCCATTAATTCTGCGTCTAAGGATTTAAATAACCATATGTTTTCTTGCAACTTTAGGCACTTCACACACACAGCCCCACTGCTCACACACACAGGCATCAAGGCAGCAACAGAATGCTCTGAGCCCCACCTGTGTTTGTCACACACACATGTCTCTCGCATCTCGTGTTTTCTTCCAGCTTTAGCCCGTGTTCTCTTTGCCTTTCAGCACTCAGCTTCCCCATAACCACCATTTAACTAACATCCTGCCACACTCATTCCATTTTCATCCTCGCTTTCACTTTCATGCCCGTGTTCTCTTTGCCTTTCAGCACACAGCTTCTCCGTAGCCACCATTTAACGACCATCCTGCCACACTCATTCTATTTTCATCCTCGCTTTCACTTTCATGCCCGTGTTCTCTTTGCCTTTCAGCACACAGCTTCTCCGTAGCCACAATTTAACGACCATCCTGCCGTAAACACCATTTAACTACCATCCTTTTAGTTAAAATAAAAGAATTGCCTCTAAGGGTTTAAGGAACCATAGAAATACAAGGCAAGGCAACATACACTCCGAATGCCACTCAGAGCCACATAATTACATGCCACATAACTACAATGCACTCAATAAAACATAAACTCCAAAAACCAATCAGTGCCACATAGTTACACACCACATAATTACACAGCATTCAATGCCACATACACTTCAAATACCACTCAGCGCCACATAATTACACACCACATAATTACACTGCACTCAATGCCACATGCACTCCAAATAACACTCAGTGCCAATTAATTACAATGCAAGATACACTCAAAATAACACTCAATGCCACATAATTACACGCCACTAAAATCAACATACGCTCCACACAAAACCACTCAGTGCCACATAATTATATTCTACATAATTACACTCCATCTATCTATCTATCTATCTATCTATCTATCTATCTATCTATCTATCTATCTATCTATCTATCTATCTATCTATCTATCTATCTATCTATCTATCTATCTATCTATCTATCTATCTATCTATCTATCTATCTATCTATCTATCGGAATATTGCACTCTATCTATCTATCGCATCACCACAGTATCACTTAGCACCACCACAGCATCACTCAAGGGCACCACTACATCACTATGTGCTACCACAGCATCAATTAACGCCACAGCATCACTCGACACCACCACAACATCACTCACCGCCACCACTGTATCAATCTGTACAACCATTCAACAACAACTGGCTCTAATATGTTCTCTCAATATTTAGGCTTTATTACAAATGGCACAAAAAAAATGATAATATTTAACTTCTGTTCTTGGATTTTAGGCGCAATTAAATACACTAAACATAATCTTCACAAGAGTTATTAACAAAAGTTTAAACGATTGCCATTATAATTTACATTAACTTTTATTTAAGTATTAATTATTTGCAAAAATTAAAGCTATTGTTATTTGTAATATCAATACATCTAAGTCACGTAAATACAACACATATTGCATTACAAATGCTATAGGTGTCACATTTGCAACAGTTAAAACTATTGACATTGTACATGAGAAAGCTAGTAATTTCAATATTTTCAATACCAACACATAAATAAAAAATTTGTCAATTTACAATACAAAAAGCTCAAACTTTCCTAATGCGAGACATATTGCATTGCAAATGCTTGTTAAATAAAGCAGTTTTTTTCTTTTAAATGCAGCCCTTAAAGGAAAACGGGATGCATTTAAAAAACAGAAAAATTTAACTTTTCAGTTTCATTTTTTAAGGGCAGGCAGTGGTCCCTGGGACAACTGCCTGCTCTTAAAACATATTTTCTCACACACTCATAAAGGGGAAGGGGTCCCCTGGAGACCTCTTTCCTTTTGTGAGAGGTTTACCACCTACTTGAAGTAGGTTGTACACTGCGTGTGTTTTGCGGTCACCTGATAGGGTTCAGAAATTCTAAGCCCTCCTCAACAAGCCAGGTAAAGAAAACAAGCCGTCCTGGCCCATGATTGCAAAATGTTCCCAGTGCGGATCAGGATAACAATTCTTATTGCGGGTCCCAAGAATGCCCGTGGGCGCCATGAATACATTTTCAAAGGGGACTTATAGCAGGCCATAGAGGGGGAAACCCAAACTCCTGGTGCTATCAGTGCTGTGCTCTAACTGGCTGGGTGGGAATCATGAGGTGGGAGCCCGTGAGTCCACCCGTCTTGGCAACCCAAAGCTCATTAACCTGCCCTGGCCAAAGAGTCATGAGAACAGAGGACCCATAGCCTAATTTCACATAACCTGTCTGGGGATGCGCTATGTTTAGAGTATGCCATCGTCATAATGTCATAGGTATGTTTTCTTGCTCATGACTTATGTCCTCTTTCCTAAACTTTATTTATCACTCGTGCGTGCTCTCTGTGGTCCACCTATTCTGTCTAGTTTGTTTCTGTAAGTGGTTAATTCTGGTTCTACAAAGATACTCATAGCACTATTTTTGGCCACTAAGACACAAGTGTTCACTCTTGATGAAACATCTAAATGTAAGTAAAAATGTGCAGCGGTAATGTAAAAATGTAAAAACAAACATTAAAACACTTAATATATTTTACAACAATTAATAAGTAAGTAAGTAATCGTTTATTTCGAGCACAGCCCATAAAACACATCAAATCAATACAACAAGATACATTTCAGCTACGTTAAAGGTTATACAATATAAAAACATAGGTCATCAAGGTACAGATGGATTACTATAAAGGTGATTATAAACATAAGATCAAAGTAAAAGTGCTAAAAACGAGACGTCAGTCCTGAGAATTGATTGTGGACCTAGCAAGATAACCAATTGTACATTTTGGTGGTAAGTAATTTAACTGATCATAAAATGTTCAAATAGTCATAACGGTGAGAATGTGCAAGATAGCTATCGTGGGGTCTGTACAAAAGGGAGGGGTTGGCAGAATAAATATGTGCAACAATTCATAAACACTTGATGTTAGGAAGGGGAGAGAGGGCAGATCTCTATCGGGGTTCAGATTAGCAGAAAAACGTCTTTCTTAATGCCCAGGCGATATACAAGTACTTAGAGACAGTAATTAATAAATAATATTGAGATTCTAAAACCCACAGATAAAGTGTCAGAAATAGCAGCATACATCAAAATCCCAAAAGTAAAGTGATTATTAAGTCATAAAGGATATATTTACAGCAAGGAGAGTACCACCAGTGAAAAACACACAAATGCATGTTATGGCATGGCTACCACTAAACATTAGATTGTAGAAAATGTTAGGGAACATAATCATCTTCCAAATATTATAGTAATTGAAGTGAGGAATGTCCTTCAGGATCTGAAAGAGACCAGTACAGGAACAATACTAAAACATATTATTCCTTATTCCTGAACAGACATTAGCCAAACTCTGCGGCATACCAACCCCAAAAAGATTAATTGCCACAATACGAAGAACATGAAGGAACACTCGTGTAGTACCTAAAAGATATTAGACAATATACATACCCCAACACTTACTAAACTCACATAAAAAAGACACCTTCTTATAATATGATAACCACACTAACGATAAACTAATTATAATTTATGCTGCTACAAAAATTTGCTAACCTCAACACAATGTAATACATGGATGAAGACGAGCATATTTAAGTTGTGCCATTCATCATTCAGTCAAATATACAATAGATAATCAGTACAAAAATACAAACTTCCAATTAGTGTATGCACTATTACCTAACAAACAATGTGCAACCTACAATAAAATGCTGACGCATATAGAACAACAAGCTAACAACTATAACCCACAAAAAAATCCTCATTCACTTCGAACAAAGATGTCCACTGTACTGAAAATATAACCACATACTGCAATTCAGAGCTTCAACTATTACTTCAACCGAAGTATGTGGAGGTACCTATAGAAATCCACCCTGAGTGTAGAGTACACAACTAACCTAGCGTTTGCTCATGAAATTAAAATACTTATAGCTTTAGTGTACATCCCTGCAACAGTAGTGATTAAATATTATGACGTTCTAACTGAATCCTACATGTGCCAAAAGAATAAAACAAACGTATGCTCATTGATGGATTATTTTTAAGATATTTGAGTTGCTCACCTGCATCGATCAGGACACAGACACAAACTCAAGAATAATGTTTCATGGTAGAATGTCTACGACAGCACCATGTATCAAGAAGTAAAAACAAATAACTTAGTGAAAGGGTGACACAGTTCCTTCCAAGGAACATTTCAAAGAAGTCACCCTACACTATCCCAATTTTCTGAAATAGTCAAAAAGGAACAAAGCTCCCAGTAACTAAGACTGGAACAATACACAAATTAAGCCAAAATATCCAAACAAATTGAAGTAATGCATGGAATCTTAGGATGCAGCGTATTAATCCTGGCTAACAACCGAGGCCTATCTAGATTCAATAGCAGGAACCATACTTTAAAACTGCCACACCCTTAACAACAACTCACTTTAACTCTCCTGAATAACCAAAAACACATACTTTATTAATATTCATTGGACCTAGCCCAGTCTGCAGTATCACCCCCAAACGTTTTGCCTTCACCCCTCCTGTTTTGCTGAATTAGGTTTTGTTGCTTTTAGGACTGTGTACCCTTTATCACTGCCAACCAGTGCTAAAGTGTTTGTGCTGTCTCTTTATAAACATGGTAAAATTAGCTAATACCCTATAGGCATATTTAATTTACTTATGCGTCCCTAGGTAATGTGGTATACCATATACCAAGGGCTGGTAAATTAAATGCGAGTAGTGGGTCTGCAGCACTTATTGTGCCACTCACTTAAGTAGCCCCTTAAAACATGTCACATGCCTGCCATTGCAGCATGTATGCAGTATTAAACTACCAATTCAACTTGGCAACATAAACCCCTTGCCAGGCATAAAATTCCCTTTTTAATTCATATAAGTCACATGTAAAATAGGCCCGCACAGCACATAGGGCAGGGTGCAGTGTATTTAAAAAGTTTGACATATACTTTTAAGTTTTACATGTACTGGTAGTGGAAAAACTCCCAAATTCGTCTTTTACTACTGTAAGGTCTACCTCTTTCATAGGATAACATTGGATAACCTTATTGCATTTTATAAGTGATAAGTTTTGTTTTGAAGCAGGTAGAAATGTCATGTTTGGTGTCTAAAGAATTATAATTCAAAATACTCCTTAACCGTAAAGTCTGATTTTAAGTCACAGTTCTGAAAATTCCACTTTTAGAAAGTTGGCATTCTTTTTTCCTAACCATTTGGTGCCTGCAGCCTGTTTCCTAGGTCCCATGGCTACATGTAGTTGGCAGTTGGCCTGTGTGTATTCCTCCCAGACAGCCACTCAATAGTGAGGTGGGGTTTTGGCTGATGGGCCATCCTGACTTGATGGGGAGGGCGGAGCTGTCACCAGCCCCACTTGCACTCAAAAGTCACTGCTTCAGCACACACACAACTAACTTCACCATAGCCTATTGTGCCCCAGGTATCCTGGGAACAAGGCAGGGAGGCATGAAATGCAGACACTTCTATGAGGGGGGATTCCAGGAGTCTGTATCACTTCAAAGTTGGCACCAGGTATAAAGCTAGGACCTTCAGACACATTCTTCAATACACTTGACCTATGGCCACTGCAGAAGAAGGGGTGTCCTGCTGCCAGAGGACTACCCTGCTGCTTCAGGTCTGCCCTCCTGTCTGAGAAGGAACACTGGACCCACCTCCTTCATCCCAGGCTGCCTCAGTGACTCCAAGGGCTAGTTAACTGGCCTCCTGTTCTGAGATACAGAGACACTACAAGCTACACCTGTCCAGCTGACCTGCTGCACTGGGCTTTCCTGGACCCGGCATTTGACCTGCCGGAAGGCAGCTGGTCACTGATGGAGTGGGTTCTTCATCCCCAAGGTCCCAGACCCTTGTTGTGACATCAGTTGAGCTCCTGGAAGAAAAGGAGAAATCCTGAAGTTTTTGGCTCTTCATTACCACGAGCCGGCCTCCTCCACTTTGAACTGGACTCTTCGCAACAATCTTTGAGAAGGTAGCTTTTTCAGCGGTACTAACTTCTCACTATATCCAACCCACGCACCATTGCGCTCGGTCTGAACTTATGACTTTTTTGGACTTGTGTCCAGAAAGGTACCTGGGAGTGTTCTCAAGAAGGGTAGTTCAGGATCCCTCCAACAGAGTGAGTGGGAGGTCCAAGGTGACACTGAAAGGTCCCAGAATAAGGTGCAAGGAAATGGTTCCCATGCCCCTTTTGAGAAACAGCGAGTTGGTTCTGGTGGGCAGTGACCCAGGTTGCCCCATTCCCGACCCCATTGCTTTGAGTTCTCCCAGTGAGGACACAAGCAGGGAGACTCTGTCACAAGAAACCCCCCACTGGTGGGAACTCTACAGTATGACCAGTGTGGCCTTAGGGCTAGGTAGTTCCGACGGAATCGGACAGTAGAGCATGCTCTGGTGTCCTTTCACTAAGAGGTGGGCTCCAAGGTAAACCTTTGATCCCTGAGGGTGGAAGTTATTATTTCCATCAGGTAACAGTTAATGGGATACCTGTCACTGCCCTAAGGGATACCTGTGCCAGTCACACCATGGTGATGGAAAGACTGGTTTCCCCAGAGCAGAACACTGGACAGATGTGTTGGGTAACTCAGGCCCTTAGGCAGGATGTCGTCCTTCCTATGGCTCTGGTGTCACTGGAATAGGGTGGGTAAGTGGCCCATAGGAGGGTCATAGTTAGTCCCTTAGGAGCCCATTTATTGCATTGTGGGAAATTAATTACCACAAGTGATAAAAGAGCTGGGAGGGGCAGCCACCCAGGGTACCCTGAGAGCTCTGGTTTCTGGGGCGAATACTCCCAACAGGAGAGTACGGAGGTCCAGATGGTAGAGCAGAAGATCGAAACCATGCACAGTGTGAGGACAAAAAGATCAGGGGTTGCCAACTCAGAGAACCCCAATACCGAGTCTGCTGAGGCCACTTCTGACCGGGAGGTGCCGCCTTTGCTGTCACAGAGACAGAGGACAGAAGACCTGCATCAGGCAGACCTCTGCATGATAAAGACAGAGTGTGTAGCCCTTGAAGAGGATGGTGGTTTCTGCTAGCAGTCCCGGTTTGCCAGGTACCTGTTCAGCCTCAGGGTACAGACCTTGAGCTTAGTGTACAGTCTCAAGGAATCACTCCTGGACTGGTCGGAGGATGAATAGAAGTAGAGTGCCTAACACCTGGGGCTGTTGCCCCCCCACTCTGAGAAACGCAGAGGTCTGGGAAACCTGAGGAGTAGTTATGGAACTCATTGCCAGCCCCAAGGCTGGAAGTGGGACCTACCCAAGGCCCCTGCCTGGAGCCTCCACCTGGCAGTGGATAGTACATGGCCTGGCTCTTGATACTGACAGCTGTCAGTGGCATTTGTGGTTTCTGTCCTTATGGGTAGAGTTTTCCTGGGGCTGGGGACATAAGTCTGATCCAAGTGGCAGAATAGGCCTCATCACTTTGTTGGCTATGGTGATATGTTCTGCCTACTGGGATGCATCTGTGAGCAAGTTAAAATTAGGAGTCTCACAGGTGGCTGTTGACAGTTGAGGACAAGGGTTCCTCATGGGTCAGTCTAGTGGCTCGAGAGAATGTTGACAGAGGGATCCAACTGGGTTCAGGAGGGCACAGAACTAACAAGTGCCTCTGTAAGAGAGGGCCATTGTCCATGTTCTATCACCTGAGTAGGGAAGCCCATCAACATATGGATTAATCTACACAGGCTTTAGGCTAGAGGGGAGTCATATTGGACCTGGCCCTCTCTGCAGGGTCACTCCCAAACCTTTTGTCTTCATCCCTCCTGTTGCCTTTAGGATATTGTGCACTTTATCCCTTTATCACTGATATCCAGTGCTAAAGAGCTTGTGCTCTCTCCTTCTAACCATGGCAACATTGGCTTATACCCAATTGGCATATTTAATTTATTTATAAGCTCCTAAGTGAAGTGGTATACCATATACTCAGGGCTGGTAAATTAAATGCTACCAGTTGGTCTGCAGCATGTATTGTTCCACCCACTAGAACATGTGTCATACCTGCCATTGCAGCCTTAGGCAATTTTTAACCTGCCAATTCGACTCTCTTTTTAATATATATGTCACCCTTATGGCTGGCCCCACACAGCCCATAGTACAGGGTGAAATATTAAAAAAGTTGGATGTGTACTTTTAAACTTTACATATACTAGTAGTGAAAAACTCACAAATTTGTTTTTTCGCTCCTGTGAGGCCCACCTCTTCCATAGTATAACACTGAGTTACCTTATTACTATTAATCAGTAATAACTTTTATTTGAGATCATGTAGAAATGTCATGATTGGTGTCCAGTGAATTTTAATGTAAAGTCCTCTTGTTTTTTTCTTGTCCTAAGTGTTCGGAGCCAAAAAACCTGTTTCTTCCTACAGAACCAGTGGATGAACAAATAGCCAAACAGGGCAGAGGACGCCCAAATGGGGATACAACTATAACAACAGGCCCAAGTATGGAGATAGACCGAGCAAGCGAAAGCCGGCTACTTGGCCCGGTAAGACCATCATGCGAGCCAACTGAGTCAGTAGAGGACCCAACGGCCAAACAGAGCAGTTTGAACGAACAAAAAGAGCTTCCAGGCACAGCAACAATAATTGTGTTTCATCCTGAGTATATATCAAAGGGATGGGTTGACATACTAAACAGGGGAAACATCCTACGCCTATTAAGGTCCATTAATAGCCTAAAGAACCTAAATCCTACCGACCTGGAGTCAGTCGAATTTGTAGAGTCATCAGACCAACCAGGAGTAGAAGCAACAAAAACAGTCTGGGCAACACCAGACCTAGCTGAGAAAGTCTAAGAGGAACAAACTAAACTCAATGCCTGGGGCATCAAGCTACGGCCTTTTACCAAACCAAGATACCCGGACCCTTATTAGCCGATTCAGAAAGCCAAAAAGATCCTGGACTGGCACAATCGAGCACACAATCATTCTCAGTGTTGCGAGGAGCACGAAGCAAAAGCCCTGAGCACAGAGTAACCAGAGAACACAAGGTACACAGGACAAAGCTAACCAAATGCACAGTCACACAAGAGTGGAGCTGGTTATACAGGACCATTAACATCAAACCTCAATGTCCGTGACATATCATGCTTACCACAACCGAAGCTAAAAATACCCTGAAAGTTTGTTCTTGGAACATCAATAACCTGGGAGACAAGACTCTGGACCCGGAACTGCAATCTTATCTACAACATGTTTACATTATCTCACTCCAAGAAACATGGTGTGAATTACCAACAGCATTGCATAGATTCAACCTGCACTATTTACCAGCAATAAAAAGCGCCAAATTCGGCCACAACAAGGGAGGTCTTGCTACATACAGCTCTAGAAGGAGCATCTATGCAGTGGACCTAATTCCATACAATCTAGCACCTCCCAATGCTGTGCAAGCACTCCGAATCACCATACAGGGGACGGAAAAAAAAGAGCACATAATAGTTGTAAATCTCTATTTGCATCCGTGCGATAAAATCAAAGGCAGCCAACAACTGAAGGAAGAACTGGTGAAAATACTAACGGAGGAGAAAGCAAAGAGCTGGATCATCACTGGGGATTTCAATCTAAACATTCTCAGTAACAGAGCCGAGGACAACCACCCGGAAGAGGACCCATTCGTATGGGAAGTAACACCGCAAGACAACAATACAGATGGAAGACCCTTGAAAACAGCTCATAAGCTTCTGGCGACCTTAGAGCAACTGGGCTTTTGCGCATTAAACGGAAGATTCTCAGGTGATCGCCCACAGATAGCAACATTTCACAGTGCAGTAGCAAGTACAACAATAGACTACACATTCTGTTCTCGCTGCATGTTCCCAAAAGTAAAGGACTGCCGCATTGGAACTATAGATTACAGCGCTCACCTGCCCCAGGAAATCATGGTAGAAGTGCCACTAACAACCCAATCACTCCCAGCAAAGGCATACTGCCTAGAATTTACTACCAACGAGAAAGGAGTAAAATGCAGAACAGACGACCCAAAAGGTCACTTTTCCCTCGCAAAACAACTCCTCGGAGAAGCACAAGCAGCTTATCCCGAAAGAATAGGAAGCTGGGAGGCGTTTACAAAAACTCTAAGAAACAGCTACAGAGCCAAAAAGGGAAGCACCCAAAACAGGAGACTGAAGAAAGATCCTACGGCACCGCTAGAACTGAGGCAGCTAAAAGCCACACTTAGGAAATTAACTCGGCGCCTCAGAAAAGAAGCTGATGAGTCTCTTTGGGCTAAACTCCTGCAGAACATCAAAAATAATAATAGTGTGCAGTTCTGGCAAAAGATTAATGCTCTGGCCAATCCACGGACCTAGGGCATTAATTCACACGTTACAGAAGAGGCATGGACAATCTTCCTTGAATCACACTTTAATAAAGAGCAGGGTCCCCGAACCTGTATAAATAACCTCTCGTCCGACTTGGAAGCACCACCACACCAATTGAACTCCAACATAATACTGGAACAGGATTTTATAATCACGAACACACAAATCTGCAAAAGAATCCTCAAGGGCAGGCAAGAGGGAGCCCCTGGTCCAAACGGGATCCCGCCCTTACTGTTTAAACAAGATCTGGAATTCTGGGCTTCAGTTTTAAAACCGATCTTTGAATCAATTCTGCAAACATCAACAGTACCGTCATCATGAAGGGGCTCGATCATTTCACCTATCTACAAAAAAGGCAATAGGAACGATCCGAAAAGCTATCAGCTGGTAGCTTCACTGGACAATGAAGCCAAATACTATGCAGGTGTACGTCTTCGAGAATTAATGTCCTGGGCCACAGAAATCGCAGCAATACCATATAATCAAACAGGCTTTTGCAAGAATATGGGTACTGCTACCAACATCTCAGCCCTCTCATTAATGATAGATGCCGCTCTTGTAACAAAACAGCCTAGGTACCTGTGCTTCATCGACTATGGCTTGGCATTTGATCATATAAACAGAAACCTATTATGGCAAAAACTAAAAAGGCTGAACATTCCATCGCTGCTCCTAAAACAACTAATTCATTTGCACAGTAACACCTGGGTGCAAGTAAAGCTGGGGGCAGGAGACCACCTAACTAAAAAGATTCATACAACCTCAGGATTAAAACAAGGCTGTGTGCTTGCCCCAACACTCTTTAATCTTGTTATGGCTGAGCTATCAGTCCTTCTTAATGAAAGCAACTCACACGCCCCTAAGCTAGGAGGCCGTCAGCTTTCCAACCTACTATACGCAGATGACCTGGTGCTCATTAGCCGGACACCCATAGGTCTACAACGCTTGCTCGACATCACATCTCGATATTCAGAGGCCAATAGACTCAGCATTAACCAAGAAAAAAAAGTCATGCGTGTAAACGTCCGGAAGATGAAAACAAAGCACAACTGGTTCCTGGCAAAACGCAAGCTGGAAGTCGTACAAGATTATAAATACCTGGGAGCTATCATCGATAATAAAGGTAACTACACAGCTCAACGCGAGGCTATAAAAAAGAGGAGAATAATGACAGCCGTGGCACTAAGAAACCTAAAAAATAAGATCTCGGGATCATGTTTATTCCCCCTAACCAGGCTGATACAGGCAAAACTAATACCATCTATCACCTACGGAAGCACTGAATGGCACCATAGCAAGAGCTTTGAGAATGATTTACGGGTTACCAGGATATACATCATCTGCACAAATGAGGCTCGAATTCGGGTTACGAAGGCAAGAGCTGGCCCGCAAAGGAGCTTATATTAAAAACTGGTATAAATTCAAAAGAGAACAGCCCGATTCACTAAACGCCTACCTGTGGAAGGAACTACAAGCCTCAGAGACCTGCCCAGCCAGACACTATTTGGACACCGCACTTGATCAGCTGGGGATATGGCACCTTTGGGAATCACCAGTGACCTTGGCAAGTAAAAAAAAAGCAGTAAACAACATTGTTAAAAAAGAATCTATCATACAAGACAAAGCCATCCTGTCAGAACGTGCACATGGCTGGCTTACCATACAGACCAACAGTAAAGCAACCCCTCAAGCATACCTCCATACCAGCTTCTCTAAAACCTCAAAAGAGACGTTCCTGAGATTTCGGCTAGGCTTTATTACCATCTGCATACCACTTGCCGCCATGGCTAAGCCCTCCAAAGCCAGCAATCTGTAGACTCTGCGGGGAAGGAGAAGAGGACATAGTACACCTCATCACTGTACGTAGGGAATTAATATGGAAGCGCTGGTCCATCCTTAGACCACTCTTTAATAAGAAAAATATACGGACCTGTAGGCAAGCGGTGCTAGCAAGCTTCTCTGGTGAAGACATTCAATTAAGCTGTTGCCTGGTAAAATTCTTAACCGCTGCTGAACTCAGTATCAAGAAACAACCTGATTACCTGAGAGGTGGCATTGCAGCTGTGCTGGAACCGGCTCCCTGACCCACCACGCGAAAGACTCTGATAGCATCTCTATTACACGGAGAACCCTTGCACAGTCAAGCCCTGGCTCTTCTAGCATTGGAGCTGGACTACCCTGAGAGCTAAATGAATAAAACAATAGCGGGTTAACTTTTGCTGCCCTGCACTGAGCTAAAAGAGTCGCTGCTGCACTCTGCACTTTCATCTACACACTCTGGCACCTTCTTCTTGCTGCTTCCTCCATCTTGCTGCTAAGACTCTGACTAAGAAGGATAATTTATTTTCTGCATTGCTGCTAAATTTCTGTTTATAAAAGTCGCTAATCTGGACTTTGGCCCACTAGGGTTTGGGAGGCTCATTTTTAATGTTATTTATTTGTGTTTTTAATGGTGCTAACAGCCTTTTAAATTGATGCTTTGGAAACTGACATGAGATGCTCACTTGTAAAGGTTTTAATTAACTGTACAATAAACACTTACTTACAGCCTGTTTCTTGGGTTACATACATTAGGTGCAGTTGGCCTTGGTGTATTCCTCCCAGACAGCCACACATAAGAGGGACTGGGTGCTGGCAGTATGGGCCATCCTGACTTGATGGGAGAGGCGGAGCTGTCGCCATCCCCACTAGCACTTCAAAGATACTGCCTCAGCACACACACAAAGAACTTCACACTAGCCTATTGTGCCCACGGACATCCTGGACCAGGATAGCGAGGCAGGAAATTTCAGACACATCTGTGAGGGGAAGACTCTAGAAGTTTATTCCACATCAAACTGGCACCAGTTATAAAACTGGGACCTTCAGACCCACACTTCAGTACACTTCTTGACCTGTGGACACAACAGTAAAAGGACTGCCCTGCTGCAAGAAGACTTTTCTGCTGCTGGAGACCTCCCTACTGTCTGAAAAGTAAGACTGGACCTGCTCCCTTCATCCCAGGCTACCTGAGTGATTCCAAGGGCAGTTAGCTGGCCATCTGTTGTGAGCTACTGTGTCACAACAAGCTCCAAAGGCATCTCTGCAAATGCCCAGCTGACCTGCCTAATTGGACCTGCCTGGACGTGCCTGGACCTGCAACTGGACCTGTCTGAGCCCTGTTGGCCTCTTCAGGAATGAGTTCCTGATTCCCACGAGTTACAACCCAGATCCTGTACCCTTGGTGTGGCATCAGTTGAGCTCCTCCTGGAAGAAAGGGGAAATCCTGAAGTTTTAGGCTTTCCTTGGCTAACAGGCAAGAACTTGCGACCTACGTTGTCCACCAATGCGAAACTCTGGTGAGCCCGACTCTTTGTGCTACAGCACTGACCCGCAATGCAAGACCTGCACTTCGCGCTACAGCATCGACAGCTCCAGCAACAACCATTAGCAATGCCCGGCAGGATCTTCACGCTACAGCACTGACTGTCTGTGGCACCTGCCCTACTCTTCGCACTACAGTGACGACAATCCACGAGGCTCTCCCTGCTCCTTGGTAACCTTTTTAGCGGGACTAACCTGGTCCCTATATCCGGGCCCATGCTCCATCGTGGTCGGCCTGACCTTGTGACTTTCACCTGGTTTCGAACACCAGATAACTGCATGTGGCAATTTTAGGCACTATACTTACCTTAAATCTTTGAAATTGCATATCTCTGGTTCTACTGATTAGATTTTTGTAGTTTTGGTGTCCAATAATGTATTACATTTCACCCTATGTCTGTGGTATGGGATCATTCTTGTGTTGTGTTTTCAGTTTATTCCTGTGTGTGAGAATCATAAATGCTTTACACATTGCCTCCGAGTTAAGCCTAACTGATTTTGTGCCAAGCTACCAGAGATTAAGCATAGGTTAATTTAGTGACTTTTTTTGGATCACCCTGACAGGTATTATAGTTGTTGCTTGAGAAGGGCTCACAGACCCCTAACCACCAACCCAATTCCTTAAAATATTTATAAATAATATTCAAATACATTTTAAATATCATTCTGAAATACACATGCAAAACATAATACTCTAGACTGAGAATTAAAAAATGCAACAATATTTATAAATAAATTTATATTCAACACAACTAAACCTTAAATAACTGAAATAACCAAACATTTCAATATCACTTTTACCCATATCCTAACAGAATAAAACACATAGTGCTACGTAACACAGCATAAATACCATTAAAAGTCTAACATTTCCCACCCAATAAAATAATAAATGAATAATTTAAAATTACATTTGAAATTTTGTTGCCGAAGTCAATGTAAATGAAATCATGACCCCAAAGAGCAAACCCAAAAAAGAACAATAAAAAAGAGCCCAAAAAATGCATAAATAAACAATTCAAAATAAAACATCTAGTACAACATGATTAATCCACAGAGTCCACCCAAATCCCAAACAATATGTAAAAAATTAGTCAACGGTCCAGAAAAAACAAATAATCAATGAAAAAACAATTTTGGTTAAAAAATAATGTATTGAAGTGAAAAATAATAACTAATATTGAAAATAAAAACCTGTAAAGCAAAAACATATAAACCCAACCAAACAAGTTGTACAATCCAAATATCAAAGACAGCACAGTAGAAAATCATGAGAAACAATCATGCCATTCATTGAAAACGCTTTTTAAATACATAAAATATGATAAAGGCCCATATCATATATCTCGAAATATGATAAAGGCATACCTCACAAACCTAAAATAACTAATACAGATTACACAAAGAAACAACACAAAGAAACAACATACTGAACTAACACTAACTAACAAACACCACTCTAACTAACTCTTAACACATTTACCCCAAATACCAAGCCCTTAGAAAGTAAATTACTCTCACATGAACTAGACTACAAAATCAAGGAAACTATTATAAAATGTAGAAAAGGACATGCAAAAAGTCCTACATCCCGTAGGAAATATTGGATTTAAAAATGTTTAACTTTTAACAATGTTTGTAAATTTTTACAAACCATGTTAAAAATATAACAATATATTTTTGGGGGGGCAAAAAGCATGTACAAAATGTAAATAAATATATTATAAATACTGAAAACAAATCTGAATAAATTTCATAGTACTTTTTTAATGTATTAAAACACATAAAACATCAAAAATGTGGAAAAATTACGTTTATGTCAAAAACCACTATAAACATGTTTAAATAAACTATGTATAAGAATGTACAATAATAGTTTATTATATGGACAATGTGTTGCTTTGCACTAAAACAAACATTTTTTTAATGTTCAGAACAAATGTGTTACAATAAAGATTTTGTGATTATTTAAAAATATTCTTATTAAAATGTGTATGTTTTAAAAAATATGTTGAGAAAATGTGTTGAACTAAATAATGTAAAAGAATGAAGTTAACAAAAAATATGTAAATAAAAATAATTTATAGTAAAAGTTACTCTTAAGTATCTTAATCTTATATGCAGCCACTAGCATTTCAATTGCGTCTGGATTGAAGTGGAAGCAGAAGTGGCTGAAGTCCTTGAGTGGTCGAGCAATTGAAATGAGAGAGAGGGGCGTGGTAGTGTTGCATGACGGAGGCAGTGGATGTGCTAGCTGGAGTGGTGTTTCAGATCGCACCCATATACTAACTACAACCACAGCTGCATCCTAGCCCAGCCTGCCTGTGTGCCCATAGTTTGCCAGTTGCCAGTGGTCTCGCTGGTACAGTCTTGCGTCTTTTGATCCGGCTGGACCAGGCCCCCCTGGAGTGGGATGTGGTCACGGCAGTACTAGTCCCTGACAGGGCGGGCCTGGGGGCTTGGCCGCACCAGGGCCAGGCGAGCAAAGCAGATTGGCCACCCGCCTTGCTTGTCTTCTGCTTGGGTGGCACTTAACAGCCCTCGATAGACCAGGGGAGTGGCCAGGAGCTCTGCTGAAACACTACGGACTCCAGTTCCCCCAGGAGTTGAAAATCTCCATCACAGCACAGCCACACCGCAACAGGCTCAATAATGCCACTAAGCCTCATATGACCCACGGTTAATTACTCACACAATCATACTATTGACACAATCCACCACCTACCAGTGACCTGGTAAAAATTAACAAGGTGAGCGCCTATGAAAACAATGGGTGCACAACATATCCAGTTGGTCACTCCGGGCCCTGTAGGGGGTATGAAAAACTTGCATGGGTTGCTGGGTGGTTAGCTAGTGATACCACATTGGGTTAAGCCCAGAAACATGGAGGCGGCCCGCTAGGTAGGGTTGCGGTTTGTGAGGTTGGTGTCTGCCCCCCTCGTGTCAATCACTGCGCCTTTTATCATCACTGATTTAGTCCCAAAAAGAAATTCCCTAATAGGAGTAGACGTATCAGCTTGCAAAACAAGTAAATACGGTTACTCTGGGGAAAATGGGATCAGGAAAAATCAGGCAGCAGCCTGTTCAGAAACGTCCAAACCAAAAGAGAAACCTTAGAAATTCAAGGTAGTCATCACAACAAAATCAAGGGAAACCTTGGCAGTCCTCTGATATCACCAATACAGAAGCTCTTTGGGATTATGGAGCAAAATCACAAATTTACTTTTCTTAACGATCCGGTGGCAGCATTCTATTCTTCATCTGAAACCTTACCAGGACTTCCAACTCCACTAACTACTCAAACAAAACAGCCTAATAACAATGAAACAAGTCCAATGGTGCAATACAGAACCATCCACTGACACAAAGCTAATCTCACTCAAGGACAACCACACTAATGGGTCATTCTCAAAGGTAATAATAGCACAAGCTCAAGTCCATACTCCAATCCATCCCCATTCAACACGTAGACTCACCTAAACACGGGACATTCCACAAAGAACTAATTGCAACCCCATGGACTCTGTAGAGGAGCCAGATAGCTCCTGATTATGTTCAATCTCAATATCAAGTAAGACGGACTTGATGTAAGCAATGGAGGTAAAAACAATCAACCTGTCTGACATTATGAAAGGCCAAGAGCAACTAACCATCAAGGCAAGAGCCAGGTCGTAACAAAATATGCAGGGGGATTCGTTAAAAATCAAAAGCCCTCACCAAAGTTCTTTACAATGCCTCAGTGGGCACTTGCGGAAGAAACAGAAACCACGTTTTTGTACAGCATTCAAAAAAATTAAATTGGGCCAGCAGGCACCTCGCAAATGATGGAAAAATGTGAGTCGCATGGGAACACAGACCCAAACAATGAAAGCACCTCAAGTTCTTACATTTCATTGGTAAACATCTTACATGCCTTAATCGAGGCTCTCAATATGCAGTCAGATAAACTAGACATTCAGATATGTCTCTTGGTAAACATCTTACACGCCTTAATCGAGGCTCTCAATATGCAGTCAGATAAATTAGACATTCAGATAGGTCTCATGAATCTGATGGCCTCTCATATCTGAGGAATCAACGCAAAGATGGAAAGATTTACAGACTTAATAGCCAGCAATTTATCCCCCATCACAAACCAATTGTGCTTGTGGTCCCATTATTGACAAACTAAACTCCGTACCTGCGATTCTAACAAGCATATCAGAAATGAAGACATTATCCCTCACTGTCGAAACTACCAATAACACTCAAGCACAAGAACTTATCAAAAGTAATCCAATTTGGCAGTTTATCTATACCGAGCTCCAGGGCATGCTCACCATGTGGTGAAGAACACAAACCTTCCATAATTCGAAAGTTATCAGAAGAAGTAATGCAATCCATGCAACAACTATCACCAAGTGGGGACATACTAAATCACTCAAAGAAGCAAGAGCTGACTTGGGTAATAACGCAATTTATGCAGCAATCACCATCAAGTGACACAGGTCCCAAAGGGCTTAGAGAGGGCCCACAACCCAAGTGGCAGAAAAAACGTGCAAGAAAGGCTAGGAACAAACACAAGCACCTGGTAAAGGAAGAGTCCATTAGAATATACCTGTTGTTCACAAGAAAACAGATCAGAACCAATGACTCTAATACTACTATATCAACTAATCCGCATCCAAGCACCATAACGAAGGAGGAACCCTCAGTCTCAGAATCATTAGATATGTTGGCCTCAGCTAAAGAAATGACTCTCACTACATCCAACAAGATAATGCCATTCCAACACAAGCTGCCACCAGTGGTGGAATGCAACTACGGCAATAACTCACAGCACGCACAGCAGAATGTCCTATCAACAGGCTTAAGTAGGGTCAAGTCTATGCATAATCAGAAAAAAGGAGTACATTTTCAAAGCATAGTTCCACTTATGCAGGGCACTCAAACCTCAACTGTGCACAATGTAAGGGACAATACACAGGCACACATAAATAAATCATCGCCAAAGATAGGGACCCCGTAACCTATACTATTGTGAAATGCAACTAGCAATCAAGAAGTCGTGTTAATCTCCAACAACCAGAAAATGAATGAACTAGCTGCCCCCCTATTGGGCGGTCCAGACAGTCATCTGGCTGATATACCAAATGCCGAAAAACTATCAACATCACTCAACGAATGATGTCCAAACTGAGAAGTTAAACCCCAAAAACTACTCAAGCAAATCATAGAAATTCAGAACTAAATAAGAATCACCTGCCACCGATGGAGATGATAAAACAGCAAATTCTCCTCGAGCCTATATGATTCGAAAGGCTTTGAGGACCTCCTCAACAGGGGAAACATAATGAGACGTCTTGCAGAAATTCCCAGTCTAGAACACCTCAAATCTCCAAATCCGTCATCAGTGGAATTTATTCCCAATGAAGATCGTGATCTTGCAGAATACACTTTCACCACCTGGAGATCAGAAGAAATAGCTCTATTAATCCTGAACTTCAAACAACAATTTGATACATGGGGCATCATAATGTCAAAGCATACAAAGCCCCAGTACCCACTCCCTTTGATGCGGATGACTAGGGAATAAAACGGCCCAGAAATAGCCCCAACGTACTTAGTCTTGCAGACCTACACCAACTACTATGCCACAAAGAAAGAAACAAGCATCCAACGCGAGCTTGACCCAGTGGAACTGGTTACCATCTGCCTTAAATGCCCCAAGAAAAGAATGACTCCGGCCTCAAACATTAAGGGTACCTGTGGGAGACGTACTACATCTTGCTTCCTGGAATACCCCTTCTTCAAGATGGAACCCTGCAAAGAGGTTGGGAGGAGTATGACATCATTGCACTGCAAGAAACATGGGCAACTGAAGCCCTGCCACTGGGAGGTTACTTGCACCAAAATGTTAAGGCCACAAAAACAGAGAGCCAAAGGTGGCCTTGCAGTTTATGGAACAATAGCCATAAACATAAAGTCAGAACAACTCCCATCACCAGATCCTGGCCTACAAATAGTTAAGTTTAGTAAGTGGTGTAGGCATGTGATCAATCCAGTCTTGCTGCTTATGTGCGCGCATCCCAATCCAAAGAAAAACAAGCATTCTACGCAATGCTGGAGAGGATGTGGCGCTGCGAGCAGAGCTGCCGACTCAGGAGTTAGTATTTGGATTTGGTTTCGATTGTTGGCGTCAGCTCAACATCCTGTGATTCTGGGCAAATCACTCAATCTACCCGTGCCTATAGACAGTACCTTGATACACTCACGGGTGATTAGCTGCACTATATAAATCTAACAAGGTAACAGTTAGGCTTGCAAATCCATCATGGGAGAGGGGATTTTAACTCCAGTCTAATTCACACCCCTGGCCAGGATGAACAACTAAGCATGGAAAACACACTCTGGAAAGTGAAACCACAGCACTGTCATATATAAAGCCGTTGTGACAGAAAAGGCACACCACCAAAATACACATTTCATGGTGCAACATCACCATCCATTTGAGATTACATAATCTTATCCCATTTATTGATACCCTATTTACTACTATATACAATTGAATGTACAACCCGCAGTTGATCACTCTTAACAATGGCGAGCACTGGGGACAAGTCCTTTGATGCACAACTGTGCCCCAGCAGACCATGGATTTGTAAGAATCAACTAACCTAACACATCTGAGGTGGTCAAACAATTCACTGGCAGGCCTGTCCCGCCAAGCAAAACAGGTACTAGAGGCTAGCACTGCAACCCCTACTAATCAATTGGACGTATGGAGGGATTTTACAACCATATTAATATCCCATGCCCCTCTGTTTAAAAACAATAGGAGGTATGCAGGCAAGAGTGCCATTGGACTCTCCCTCAAATGCCAAACCCTACAAAGGGATCTAAGAAAATCAATTGGAAACCTGAAGACCACGGATATCCATCCCACTTCATGGGAAAAAGTAAGCAACTAAGAAAGCAATACAAAAAGGAACTCTGGGGAGACCGTAAATCAAAAAAAAGGATGAGTTTTGAGCCAAACGTATCTGCAGCGCAACGCAGACCAATTCCAGGTCATTCTGGGAGATCGTAAACGGTCTCGGCAGATCAAACAAGCCAATAAACAATTCACATGTCCCAGAGGATACATGGGTTGGTTGCCTGGCAGGATGTTCGACGGTGATTGCTGCACTGATGCTACAGAGATAGTTGCCCGCATAAATCCTTAATGGAATCAAAGGATTGCCACTGTTATATGCGGAACTGAAACGTATATGCCGCCTAATGTGGGCACCATTATGGCTGGGATCAGCAATGAGGGTAGAAGCACAACAAAGGATACGAATAACTTAAGAGCCATAGGAAACAGTGGTCCCAGTTCAATTGTGGGTAACTTTAAGCAGGAGCCCAACTCTCCCGATGAAGTAAAAAAAGTAATCAGTATGGGGCGAAGAGACAGTGCGCCAGGGCCAAATGGCATTCCTCAGGCCATTTATAAATTAAAACCTCAGTATTGGGCAAATCTGCTATACCATCATACACAAAAGGGAGCAAAAGAGGGAAAATTATAATCAGGTCGCCCTCCACTCACTGAACCATAATATACAAGACCTGATTATGAAAGAACACTGTATCTTTTCAAGGACACCAGGGGTAGTCTAACACTATCCCTGCCCAGGAGCTGGCTTCATAAAAATGCCAGGTTCCCAGTGTTCTACCTGTTTGTCAATATACCAAATAGCATTTAATCTTGTAAGAATAATCAAGAGGAAAAAATAAACAAAAGGAAAAAATGTGTGAAAGGTCAGAAGGTACCTCACGTAAGCATCACCAATGGAGCTGCTGGTTGGTACTCAGCAGTTTGCTCACGCTATTATCGTTGATGACCTTCATGATTGTGAAGAAAGAAAAACGGTGTTCTGATTTTAGAGGTGAAGAAAAGAGTAAAGTGTGAAAGAATGCAATATAAATATTTGTGTCATTCTTTGCCAATCGGACCCCATAGTGAGAAATAAGAAAAAGATTGCTTCTCCAAGCTAAGATGAGTAGTGACTCACTTGCAAATATACATACTTTTGAACACCGTGAGCACACTCAGATTAAAAGAACGGCAAGTGTTAGACCATTTCAGTTAGGAAAGGTCGACATGTTTCATCGCCAATTATTTGCAGCAATTCCATCAGGGCTCGGGGACCAGTCTTCACCTCACTAGTACTTCAAGCATAAATGGGTGGCTGCTACCAAAGTTCATACCAGCAACACAGCATCGGGAGGGGCGCACAAAGCTTTTTAGCCACGCATCTCCTGCAAAGAGTAGCAGTGACCGTTCATCAACCGTACTTAGGGATGGCTCTGCCTTGCACTCGTTCCCAACGAGTGCAAGACAGAGCCACTCGTTCCCAACGAGTGCAAGACAGAGCCATCCCTGAGTTGGAGCCTGCGCAGTAAGTATGCAGGTAGCCCCAGGTATAGGCTATTTGCATATTCCAATGAGGACGTGACTAACACATGGACTACCGTCTTCCGATGAACATCTGGCATTTCCTAATAGCCCTCATCTACCAAAAGCAGGTGGGTGAGATATGCCGTATCTGGGCGGAAAAGGACAGCTCTTTGTCCAACCTGATTCCCATATTCCTGGCAGCCTCTGAGAGGGGTGGGGGAGGATTCAATTCTGACGGCCACCACAGATTGGGTGGAGCAGGGGGCGCACGGCTGAAAAACAGGACTTCTGTTTTCTCAGTGTTTTAGGCAGTTCCTATCCCTACCTACATCCAGCAACTACTGTACTCTTCCACTCCCAAAACACTCTCTCATCCTCAATTCTTATGCACGCTTCACAACCGCAGGACCGACAAATGCCCACGACAGTGATACCACCGACTTCATCACTTCTAACGAGCTGGATGAACAAATACTCCCATCTCATTTTGGACACTATAGTCCCTCAAAACTTAACAATAATTCACAAAAATAGACAACCTAAACTTAGCAGTGACAATGCAATCGTCCACAAAACGTCTATCAAAAGCTGACGTCACAACCTTATAAATGTAAATGTCCAGTATTTGCAAAGCACGAACAATTACCCGAGGGTGTCAAGGCACTGGGGGCCAGCGGGAAGATTAAGCGCTATTACCCAGAGTCACATGGTGCTGGGCTGATCTGCTGCCGGGGATCAAACCGTGAGCCCCCGGGTTCCGGAGTCAGCTGTCCTGGCTGCTGCGCCACACCTCTTATCCTTCTCCACCTTTTAATTGCCTCATGGTTGCATTCTGGATCTCCCCATCTTACACTCATTTCTTACACATCAGCCATTCCTCCCATTTCAAAGCTGATTTTGAGTTGTAAATCTCTGAATACATTTGCCCTTGCCAAATGTTCTCTCAAATGAACACTTACCTTGGAAACCCAACATAGACTGGAAGAATGAAAATGACATCTTTACAACTCCCTAAGCTCCTTCTTACATTTGCATGACCTGCAGCAGAACTCCTCTTTTCCCACACACAACAAAGGCTCTAACCAGTGAATCTATTCCAGCAAAATGTCATCAAGGGAAATTTCTCCTACTTTGCCAATGCCTTGTGAAAATCATCAACGCATTCCTTATCCGATGAACTTTTGCAGACTCTCTAAAATGCGGTTAAGTCACCCCTCTTCTAAAAATTTAACCTTTTCTCAGAGATGCCATTCAACTACCTCTCAAACCCAAACTATCAGTGGCTGGAGCAAGATTATAGCAAAATGTATCTCCTGAATTAATCACTGCTGAAAACCTCCTCTCCACTCATCAGGTTGGGTACACAGTGGGTTATAGAATTAAAACTGTCTCATTAAAAGTTCTGGACAATATTTATTGGATGCTAAATAGAGGCAACTTCTGCCTCTTATTCTGCTCAGCCTCACAATCGCTTTCATTAAATTGACCACAAGCTGGTGCTATCCCTACTTGAACGCCACTTTGGGACTAAGGGTGCCGAACTAAATTCGGCCGTCTCATTCCTATCCATCCATACCCAAATTGGAAAGATTGAAGTTAATATCTCTGAGCTGGCTGTTATTACTTGTGTGGTTCCACAAGGCTGTATGTTAGCACCAACACTTGTCAATTTAGACATGCAGTAACTTACTAGAGTCTGTGAAGGCGCAAAAGTTTCAATCAATAAATAAGCAGATGGCGTCCAAATTTGCTTCAAAGCTTCATCACTGCTTGAAATCCTCTCTCTTCAATTTTTGCTTGTAAGCATCCAATTCTGTATGTCCGAGAGCTTCCATGTTCTCAATCCCCAATAAGCTAAAGTTGTCCTGCTCTCCCCCCCACAAAAATCTCATTAACTCAGAGTTGCTAAAACAACTGAATATTGAGGATGTCTCTTTCCCACCCACTTTCACCCACTGTATTCTTACTCAGGATCATTTTAGAGCAATAACTATCTGTGATTCTCAATATAAATAAAATCACCTGAATGTCAAACTTTCAAGTATGGACCTTCAAGAAAAACAACCTGTTTTGTTCCTTACTTTTCTAAAAATAACAGCTCACCCCTAAATCCTGTCACCACTGGTCTTTAATAACATCCTCCTTGCAGGTGTCTCCTAGCCTTTTCTCTTGCTGTTAAAAACTGTTCTACTTGCCAGACCCAAACTTATATTTTCTTTGATGAAATTCATCATATCACTCCAATCCTCAATGAGTTATACTGACTTTCCAGTGAGGCTGGAATAACATTCAAATTGGGATATTCAGCCTACAAAGCAGTCCTTTTCAAACCCCCACCTCACCATTCCTATCTTTTCAAACTATGAGGAGGTTTGAGGAGTCTAAAAAAAAGAAGCAATCTTTTAACTGAAACCACAAGTTTCAAAACCACCCATACACTGTACCAATCCTTCTCAGGAGCTACTACTCTTCTATGGAAGTCTCTCCCCATGATGTGAATACCAAGACCACCCTGTGTCATTATGTTAGCTTCTAAAGGTGCTCCTCTTTAGCCTGTTTTTGATCCAAAAGACTTATTTTCTCTTTGATTATTTGCATTCATATGATTGATTACCTCTCCAGTTAATTCCCCGTAGACTATCTGGTACTTCACCCACTCCCATTTTCTCACTCGGATAAGCTAGCTTTTCCCCTCTATCCTACTTCCTGGCCCTCTACCTCCATTCACCCCTTTTGCCAACTTGCTTGTTCCCACTCTGTCTTCATAGCTATCATGTTTTAGTCTCTCATAGTTCCGTTGTATCTTTCCCCTCTTGGCAAACCCCTGGACTTCCCCAGCCCCTGATTTCTTCCTGCCTAGCTGATTCTGCTCTCTGTTCACACCTACCTTTTGTTACTCCCTCTAGTTCATATTACTTATTTTTCACTTCCTCCCCCTTAGTCAGTGTACTAAACACCACATTGAATGAAAATGGGAAGTGTTTACAACCCTCGGATATCAACCTGTGTATCTTCACCACACCACTCTGTTTGGCAGCCAGAAGTCCATTAAAGCTTTTATAATGGGTAGGGATGCTAAGACTAGATACCTTGACTCCTCTAACTCACCCTCCAATCTCCTCACCTCACCATTATCACCTACTCACCATTCAAGCAATGGAACAATATCTCCAACACTACCACCCCTAGACACAGCTGTCTTCTGTGAACCATCCTCCCAGTTCAGCTACACAAAACAACAGCACTCAAACGTACAATTCACAGAATCTTGCCTTATACTTCATCACTTATTACTGACCAGCGGATGGATTTCTTATCTTATCCCCAAAATGAATTTCTTGATATCAAATTGGAGGGACATCAACGCTTAAGATTCAACAAAATATGCAAAACACACTCTCAATCATGTGCCCAAAATGACCAACCAGGGACTGCTCTAACCCTATTAAACTTCCCATCCACCACACACCTACTTCAGAAGGCATCAACACGCAAACCAACTGCAATGCTTTGCAGAATTCATCTGCATGCAATTTCTCATTTGCATTTCACACACCCCAATACTATGTGATCACAGATCCCACAGCACATCATATTACCACAGTTTTCACAATCTCCAGAGTTAGGTGTCCTACACAAAGTTAAAGATCAAAATGCCCAATAACCTCAGAACAATCACTATCTTCTACATATCACATCAAAGGTTGTCAATTTTTAAAAATAAATTAAAGGGCATACTTTTGGGATGCACAGAAAGAGGCAAGTTGCACAGAGGCCTGCCACAAATATTCTGTGCAAATTTGTGTATGCCTCTGTTTGCTTTCATTAGTACATTAAACTAGGCCTATTGGCCTTGCCAATGCTTGTTGTCTTCTGCATGGTAGATAGGTGTGTACCTCTGTCCTGAGTGTCTGATGCAATTTTAAACCAGTATCCTAACTTTTTATTTGACTCTAGCATCCCGCGTATCTACATCGGGCTCACAGACCTAGGCCTATCCTTGGTAATGTGAAGTCCAGAATTTGTTCTATGACCTGGAAGGGCGCACCAAGCGTGCCCTCATAGTAGGCATAAGACTAATGTCCATTCCCTGACCAATTCACATAAAGCGGTGCTGGCAGCGTAACAAGGTTTAGTCGCTCAATAGCGTGACTGCACCTATGTCTCTGTGTCAAAGAGATGATGGTCTATTGCCCTCTTTTGTGTAAAGTTCAGCTGTTATGTGAAACCCAGATCCTTGCACTGACATTCTATGTGTGTGTTGAGTGTGCATATGTGCAGTGATTGTGTATGATAGTATGACTCTGTGGGGCATATATACAAACCCTAACCTCCACTGGAGCGTCACTTTTTTGACGCTCCAGTCGTGCAGCGCCATTTTCCACTTTGCATGGCTTAGCGCCACCTTGTAAATATGCCCCTTTCCGCCACATTCCGTAGCGGTAAAGGGCTGTTTAATGGGTGTTGCTGTGGTAGTTCCACCGCAACACCCATAACTTTTTGATGCTGCCCCAGATTTACAATGATGAGGTAGCGCCAAAACTAACGCAATGGAATACCAGATGTTAGAATGTTGATACGAGGAGAAATGATTCATTTTTCCTTGTTTTTTTCTCCTTCCATGTGTGCTGCATTCTACAGCACACATAGAAGGTGCAAATCGCCTTCATTGATTGTTTATGTGCAGGTAAGTTCCATCCCTGCACCTAAACAATCATCCCTGCAGCACAGGCACCCTTGCAACGTGGCGACAGGGTGGCTGTGCTGGCGCTAGCCAGCTTTTTTTGAGCCAGCGCTAGGGGAAACACAGGGGTATGCCGTATTCTTGTGAATACAGTGCATCCCTGTGTTTTGAAAATGTTGGAGCGTGGCAATGCCAAATTGGGCACAGCTCCACGTTCCAATATTTTATTGTAAATATGCCCCTGTGTGTAGTAAGAGTCTGAGTATTGAGATCACGGAGATCCATTTTGGATGGTCCCTAGCAAGCTACGAATGACACAAGATGGAGGGTGTATAGTGTTTCCCCAGATAGTGGAAGTGTATTGACAGCATTTCTGTAGCTGGAGGACAGGAATCCAGACACAGAACTGAAAGAGGATAGACATAGAGCTCCCCTTAGAAATTCAATGAGGTCCTCCTAAGCAAAGGGCTGCGGATTAGTTCTTCCAAAGCAATTCCATTTGTTGGATGAAAGGAGGTAGGGGTGGGCCTGCAATTTCTGTTCAAGGTGGAAGTTTCTAGGCAGGACCTGTTCTTGTGTCTGTCCCTGGTCAGTGCTTCAGGAGGCCTTACGACAACCATGTGCAGAGATCTCATGCTGTATTGCTCCCTTGTTTTGAATACCCCTGCTTGGAGTCAGCATTCTATAAAGATGACAACTCTTGTCTGTTTCACACCCTTCCTCTGCCTACACCATCATCCTAGATCCAGTAATTACAAAAGACAATTAATCAGGCAATCTGTCCTGGAAAAAATATTCAAGAATTGCAAATTCCACACAAAAATTACAAGTTGGAGTTCCTCGAAACTGACAAAATATTATCACATTACCAAGCAGCAGAATTAGGACACCAAAGGGAATGGAATAATTCAAACCTTCTCAACAATGGTGTTTTATAGAACAAAGATTTACAGGGGTAACCATGTGGAAAATTTCCT
Organism: Triturus cristatus; assembly: GCF_964204655.1. Classification (NCBI taxonomy): domain Eukaryota; kingdom Metazoa; phylum Chordata; class Amphibia; order Caudata; family Salamandridae; genus Triturus; species Triturus cristatus. The sequence continues at coordinate 778,084,176 of NC_140587.1, read as the reverse complement.
GGCTCCATAAGAAATATGGCAGCTGAGGTTTGTGTTCCTTCCCAGTCACGTTGTTCTCTTTGCTGATATGGGACAAAGTAGCTATGAAGAAGGGACGGGCTACAGTTCCTTCTCCATTCATGCCCATAGTGGGTAACCCAGAATTTACCCCCATTGTCCAAGAGCGTGGGAGACAAAACACAAGCTGAGGATAGTCCTATTCATGGACACAGGTATAATCATTCCAAGACATGAAAATAGAATATAGCCTCGAGGAAACAGATAGATTCAAACACCAACCAATACAGCGCCGAGTACTACGCCCTTTATTAAACGCTAGACACCACAAGCATCACATCTCATGAGTGGTGACTTTGAACTAAGAAAAGATAATAAAAAATTAACATATAAAATATGTGAGAAGTTGGCCTGGCATATGCTGTCCTAAAGTTAGGAGTCCTAACTTTACTACTCCTAAACTGAGAAAATCCTAACTTTAAGACTTTCGGTATTCACAGAAGCCATTTAGGAGTCCTAAAGTTAGGACTCCTAACTTCTGTGAATACCAAAATGAGTAAGTGCCTTCTGTGAATACCAAAATGAGTAAGTGTCTTTTGTGAATACCAAGATGGTAGTAAGTTTAGGATTTTGTCTTAAGTTAGTTCTGTGAATCGGGCCCAAGGTATATATATTAAATATATGTATTTATTTCTAAACACTCTCTACTAACCTCTTCATGAAGTTAGAGAGCAAGACACACAATAATACAGTTCTAAAACAACAGTAAATAGCACAATATACACTGGGCCCTAGGGGCGGACCAAACCATATATTAAGAAAGTGGTATGAGAACCACGACTTGACTAGACACAGTGCCTAGAGCACGTAGAATCGCTGGGACCCCAAGGAACCACCCAAGGTAGTGACACAAGAGACCCACTGGGGACGCGTGCAGAGTGAGAACACAGGAGCGAGCCCCATACTATTCTATGGGAAAGTCGCGGTTGGAATTTTAGAAGTTAAGGACACTTAGGAGAGGACTTTGAGCAAACCGCTTTAGGCTTAGGGGGTTCTAGGGCCAACACCCATGGGAGCACTGTAGTACTCGAGTTACCTCACCCAGGACGCCGGGTGCATAGGTGTCAAATGGTGTCGTTGATTTCAATGGCGATCTGCTGCAAAGTGCTGCTGCCGGGAAGGAGAAGAGTGTCCGGTGTGATCCAAGCCTGGATTGAAGATCAGAAGAACCTGAAAGCAGAGGGGACAGAGTCTGGGTCACTAGCCAGGTCCTGGGGACTCCCCAAGCAATGGAGAGTCAGGGCACATCTGGAGCAACCAGGTAAGCCCGATTAGAAGTAAAGTTGCCTTCACAGAGACCCACCAGTCGACGGACTAGGGATCGCGAAGGGACCTTGAAAGAAAACACAAAGGGCCAGATCACGGAACACTCGTGGAGTGTAAGCAGGCAATCATCAGTGCAAATGCTGCTCGGGGGTCAGGCCTACAAGTAACCCAATGCTCAGCTGCAGGAGTCGCTGGAAAGCTGATGCTTCTGCAAATGGTTGCTGTGTCCAGGGGTTCGGGTTGCACGGCCTACCACGAGGGATACAGGCCTCAGAATTGCTGAGTGCACAGATTGACCTCAGAGACCACGGAAACACACCTCCTGTGTTGCAAAATTCTTCGGAGTCCGGCGGGAGCTTCGGAGATGCAAACCGGAAAGATGCGTCTATGGTGCCTGCCTTGCAGGGGAGTAACTCCTTTACTCCAAGGGAGATTCTTCTGTCATCTAGTTCAATGTAGATCCTCGAAGTTCCAGGATTCAGTATCAGAGTTTCGTCCAGGTGTAATCTAAAGTCCTGTAGTTAGGGGTTCCTTCTTTATACCCAAGGAAGGGGTTGGACATACTCTATGGGAGGGTCAGGAAAGAGGGGTGGCTACACCCATTTCCTTTGTCCAGTTTCGCGCCAGAGCAGGGGCTGGTAACCCCTGCAACCGGTTTGAACTGGACTAAGCACAGGGCCACCAAATGTGCCCCCAGTGCTCAACTTCAAAGCACTCTTGGAGTACACCCACCCAGCCCCAATACACTAAAGCCTGTCTGGGAAGTGGTGACACCTTCCTGTGACAGGAAACCTATTGTCCAGGCCTCCCCTGCCGGAGTTTCGTCCAGCAGCAGGAGGGCAGACTCATGTCTGTGGCTGTCAGCATCCATTTTGTGATGCCAGGGCTCTGTTAGCTGGTACCGGGTATACCGGTGCTGTCATGTTTCTCCCTCTAGAAGGTTGGGATCATACTCCCACACCATTTACTGGTGTGGGGGTATGATTTCAAGGTGTTTGACACCAAACACGACATGTTTCCGTGCAGCAATCCCAAAGTTAGCATTTACCGTTTGGTTATAATGCACTTAAGAGTATATGGTTTTGCTGCATCAGAAACAACCCCGGAATAAAGGTTCCGAAGGCTGTAGAGGGGCTTTGCTCATGCATGGGCACCCTCTCACATAAAACCCTGCCTTCAGGATTAGTAAGGCCTGCCATAGGGGTGACAGATAGGTTTATATGTGCAGTGATAAGGTGAACCTATATCTCAGTAAGGGTTGTATGCACCATCTTACCCAGGCTGCAGTAGCAGTCCTGTGGTGTTATTTTGGAAAGCTTCCCAGGGGTGGCATAATACATGCTGCAGCCCCTGTTAGGCCTCTGGGGTACCTATGCCCTGAGTACATAGTATACCATATACTAGGGACTTATAAGGGTACCCCAGAATCCAATCTGGAGTGTTCCTAAAGTACTGGTAATCATTTTAGAGCGGAAGCAGCTAGGCTGGGGTCCTGGTTAGCGGGGCCCCAGCCAGACTAAAGTCGAAAAACAGTGAAACATCAGAAAAACGTGAGGGTAACTATAAGAAGCAGATTCTACTCTCCTACACAACCCCCCCCGCCCCCAAACATAAGGGCATTAAACTAACCTTGACCAGTTGAGTCTTCACGTTCTAAGTGGAAATATCTGGAGAGTCCATCTGCGTTGGCATGGTTACTCCCAGGTCTATGTTCCACTGTATAGTCCATCCCCTATAGGGAAATGGACCACCTCAAAAGTTTGGGGTTTTCACCCTTCATCTGTTTTAGCCATAAAAGGGGCTTATGGTCTGTCTGAACAATTAAGTGAGTGCCAAACAAGTATGCCTCAACTTCTTCAGAGCCCAAACCACAGCAAAGGCCTCCCTCTCAATGGCTGACCAACGTTTCTCTCTGGGGGTCAGCCTTCTGCTAATAAAAGCTACTGGCTGATCCTGACCTTCATCATTCAATTGTGATAACAGAGCCCCAACCCCTAAACTCAGATGCATCTGTTTGAACAATGAATTCTTTGGAGTAGTTAGGACTTTGCAGAATGGGAGCAGCGCACATGGCCTGCTTTAGGTCATCAAATGCCTTTTGACAGCTGACTGTCCATTGAACTTTCTTGGGCATTTTCTTAGAAGTTAAGTCATTCAAGGGAGTCACTATGGATCCATAACCTTTTACAAATCTTCTATAGTACCCAGTCAGGCCCAAGAAAGCTCTGACCTGAGTCTGGGTGGTTGGAGCAACCCAGTGCATTATGGTCTGGATTTTGCTCTGTAATGGTTGAACTTGGCCTCCACCCACAAGGTGGCTCAGGTACACAACCTGACTCTGTCCTATCTGGCACTTAGTTGCCTTGATACATAGGCCTGCTTTTTGCAGGGCCTCCAAAACATTCCTCAGGTGCACCAGGTGATCCTCCCAGGTGGAGCTACAGACAGCAATATTGTCTAGATATGCTGCACTATAGGCTTCCATGCCTGTAAGGACCTTATTCACCAACCTTTGGAAAGTGGCAGGTGCATTCTTCAAACCAAAGGCCATCACCACAAATTGGTAATGCCCACTAGGGGTAGAAAATGCTGTCTTTGGCTTTGCATCATCAGCTAGTCTGATCTGCCCGTAGCCAGCTGTCAAGTCAAATGTGCTCAGAAACTTGGCTGAGGCCATAGCTCATCGGCCCTTGGGATTGGATGGGCATCAGTCCTAGTGACTACATTGAGACCCCTGTAGTCTACACAAAACCTCATCTTTATCTTGCCATCTTTGGTGTGAGGTTTGGGCACTAAGACTACTGGACTAGCCCAAGGGCTATCTGAGGGTTCAATGACTCCCAATTCCGACATCTTCTGGACTTCAGCCCTGATGCAGTCCCTGACATGATCAGGTTGCCTGTAAATCTTATTTTTAACAGACAGACTGTCCCCAGTGTCCACTTCATGAGTGCACCATGTAGTATGACTTGGAGTCAGTGAGAAGATATGTCTAAACTTGCTGAGAACTTTTCTACAGTCAGTTTGTTGCTGGACAGTGAGGCTGCCTGCCAAGGCTACACCATCTACTGATTCATCATCAGGGTTCTAAGAGAGCAGATCAGGGAGTGGGTCACTCTTTTCCTCCTGTCCCTCATCAGTTGCCATGAGCAAGCCCATGTCAGCCCAGTGGACATATGGCTTGAGCCTGTTGACATGGAGCACCCTATGGGGGCTCCTGGGAGTTCCTAGGTCCACCAGGTAGGTAACCTCTCCCATCTGTATTGTATAGGGGCCACTCCACTTGTCTTGGAGGGCTGCTGGGGCCACATGCTCCAACACCCATACTTTCTGCTCTGGCTGGTAAACAGTCAGCACAGCCTTTTGTTCATGCCAGTCCTTTTGTAATTCCTGGCTAGCCTCAAGGTTTTTAGTTGCCTTCTTCATGTACTCAGCCATCCTGGAGCGGAGACCAAGTACAGAGTCCACAATATCCTGTTCAGGAGGTTTGACAGGTAACTCCCATCCCCCCTTCACCAGACACAATGGACCCCTAAGTGGATGTCCAAACAGAAGCTAGTTATAGTGGACACCTTGCACCAGTCCAAACAACCCTCATTGATGATAGGTTTAAAGACAACCTTTATTAAAAGCTATCCTAGTTGTAGCTATGGAGAGCAGCCTTCAGGCTAAGTCTTGAAGGAGTGTAAAGCAGCTTGGTTTACCAGATTATAACCTCTTGAATTACTAAATGAAAGGAGAACCACACAAGGTATATATATAAAATATATGTATTTATTTCTAAACACTCTCTACTAACCTCTTTATGAAGTTAGAGAGCAAGGCACACAATAATATAGTTCTTTAAAACGACAGTAAATAGCACATTATAAAATGGGCCCTAGGGGCGGACCAAACCCTATTAAGAAAGTGGTATAAGACCCACGACTTGACTAGACACAGTGCCTAGAGCACATAGAATCGCTGGGACCCCAAGGAACCACCCAAGGTAGTGACACAGGGGACGCGTACAGTGTGAGAATACAGGCGCGAGCCCCGTACTATTCTATGGGAAAGTCATGGTTGGAATTTTAGAAGTTAAGGACACTTAGGAGAGGACTTTGAGCAAACCCCTTTAGACTTAGGGGGTTCTAAGGCCAACACCCACAGGAGTACCGTAGTACTCGAGTTACCTCACCCAGGGAAGCCGGGTGCATAGGTGTGAAATGGTGTCGGGAATCGTCATTGATTTCAATGGCGATCTGCTGCAAAGTGCTGCTGCCAGGAAGGAGAAGAGTGTCCGGTGTGATCCAAGCCTGGATCGAAGATCAGAAGAACCTGAAAGCAGAGGGGACAGAGTCTGGGTCACTTGCCAGTGACCAGGGGCACGATAGACGAATGCCCACCGATGTCGGGTGTTTCAGGTGCAAAGAGGTGCAGCTTGACTCTGCAGCCACGAGGACCAGGAGGTGTCGACGACAACTAGGAGCTGGATTCGAGCTGCCCCACAAGGGATGTTGAGTGCTGCGGCGTCGGTGCCTGGATTGGACCCTATAAGCCGTGGCAACAGAAAACCATGCAGGAAGAGAAAAGATGCTTCGGTGTGGACCAGCAAGGTCCTGGGGACTCCCCAAGCAATGGAGAGTCAGGGCACATCTGGCGCAACCAGGTAAGCCCAATTAGAAGTAAAGTTGCCTTCACAGAGACCCACCAGTCAACAGACTAGGGATCATGAAGGGACTGCAAGAGAAAACACAAAGGGCCAGCTCACGGAACACTCGTGGAGTGTAAGCGGGCAATCTTCGATGCAAATGCTGCGCGGGGTCAGGGCTACAAGTAACCCGAAGGTCAACTGCAGGAGTCGCTGGAAAGCTGATGCTTCTGCAAATGGTCGCGGTGTCCAGGGGTTCGGGTTGCACAGTCTTCCACGAGGGATGGAGGCCTCAGAATTGCTGAGTGCACAGATCAACCTCAGAGACCACGGAAACCCACCTCCTGTGTTGCAAAATTCTTTGTAGTCCGGCGGGAGCTTCGGAGATGCAAACTGGACAGATGCGTATTTGGTGCCTGCCTTGCAGGGGAGTAACTCATTTACTCCAAGGGAGATTCTTCAGTCATCTAGTTCAATGTAGATCATTGAAGTTCCAGGATTCAGTATCAGAGTTTCGTCCAGGTGTAATCTAAAGTCCTGTAGTCAGGGGTTCCTTCTTTATACCCAAGGAAGGGGTTGAACATACTCTGGGGACCCACCTATGGGAGGGTCAGGAAAGAGGGGTGGCTACACCCATTTCCTTTCTCCAGTTTCGGGCCAGAGCAGGGGTACCAGCCCCTGCAACCAGTTTGAACTGGACTATGCACAGGGCCACCAAATGTGCCCCCAGTGCTGAACTTCAAAGCACTCTTGGAGTGCACCCACCAAGCCCCAATACACTAACGCCTGTCTGGGAGGTGGTGACACCTCCCTGTGACAGGAAACCTATTGTCCAGGCCTCCCCTGCCAGAGTTTCGTCCAGCAGCAGGAGGGCAGACTCGTGTCTGTGGCTGGCAGCATCCATTTTGTGATGCCAGGGCTCTGTCAGCTGGTACGGGTATACAGGTGCTGTCATGTCTCTCCCTCTAGAAGGGTGGGATCATACTCCTACACCAGTTACTGGTGTGGGGGTATGATTGCAAGGTGTTTGACACCAAACACAACATGTTTCTGTGCAGCCATCCCAAAGTTAGCATTTACCGTTTGCTTTTAATGCACTTAAGAGTATGCTGGTTTGGCTGCATCACAAACAACCCCGGAATAAAGGTTCCAAAGGCTGCAGAGGGGCTCTGCTCATGCATGGGCACCCTCTCACATAAATCCCAAGCACCCTGCCATCAGGATTAGTAAGGCCTGCCATAGTGGTGACTGATAGGTTTATATGTGCAGTGAAATGGAGACATATAGTGAACCTATATCTCAGTAAGGGGTGCATGCACCCCCTTACCCAGGCTGCAGTAGCAGTCATGTGGTATCATTTTGGAAGGCTTTCCAGGGGTGGCATAATACATGCTGCAGCCCCTGGTAGGCCTCTGGGGTACCTATGCCCTGGGTACATACTATAGCATATACTAGGGACTTATAAGGGTACCCTAGAATCCAATCTGGAGTGTACCTAAAGTACTGGTAATCATTTTAGAGAGGAAGCAGCTAGGCTGGGGTCCTGGTTAGCAGGGTTCCAGCCAGACTAAAGTCGAAAAACAGTGAAACATCAGCAAAACGTGGGGGTAACTATAAGAAGCAGATTCTACTCTCCTACAAAATATACAACATTTTGGTCTCTCCCAAGTCATTTAAGAAAGCAACAGACGAGTGAATGAGCAGGAATGAGAAAGAAATCTCCCTGAGCAAGAGTGGATGATATTGTACAAAACAGGTCAGCTTCAGAAAAGGAGTCTGAGCAAAAATGTGCTCTGTATTGGTACTATACGCCATCTAGGCTGCACTCCTGAGGGGCAGGGAGGACGCCACGTAGTGGAGGGGGCGTGGTGAGAGGGGCACTTTAATTCATCTCTATGGGGAGAATGTACTTAAAGCAATTGTTATGATGCTTGACACTGACATGCCAAGGTTCGTGGCATAAGCTATCTTTGGTTCTCCGAACAAAATTTCCCTGGCGCTCGGCACAGTTACTGACAGCGCTATGAGACAAGACCAGGGACCCATACATAGTAGAATGTCATTATCGACTATGGGCAGGGCCACTGGAATTATGCGGCAGGGGAGGGTCAAATTATACGGCGGGGTCGAGTAAATTATGCGGCAAGAATTGGCAAATTATGAGGCAGCGTTTGTGATAGTATTACTTCATTATGTGGTAATTGTTCAATTTAAAGCTCACTGGGCATTAGTTTACCTTATTAGTACCAGTATCACACCCTAATACAGCAAAACAAATACTTTAACGAGATTTGGGCACCCTTCTTTAAGCACCTCTCAGAAGATTCCAGAGAACTGCGGTGCCCTAAGTACCTTCGTGTTTTACACAGGAGGAGAAGTCTCTAGACATTGCAAATGTGGTGACAGAGAGTAACACGGATACAGCTTAGTTTGTCTGGGGCAGGGATTGCCGATTTTGTGTGGCGCATTTTAGAGGAAAATCTGGGATCAGAAAGCTGGGTGGGGAGCTATGGTTTATGATTATTCTGTTAATTATCGGTAGTGAGTTTAAATGTTTGACATGTGCTCACTCACCAAGCCAGTGGGTGTAGGCAAGATGTGTTGTGTTTTGAAAAAAACATAACTAAAAGAGATTTAAACCTTCTGGCCACCATTAAATTCCTGGTCTCTAGCTACTTCTGACAAGACTACTTCTCATTGCAGGTATGTAGATTAAATGTGGATTTTGATTATAAAAATAAACATTCTTATATGTAGCTTCTAGTTTGTGACTAGCATATTTTGAGCATTCGGATGTAAATGTAAATTACTGTCAAAGCACCCCTGTAGTTTCGAACGTCTGGTAACATGCACATAGATTTCTGATCTCCTGTACTCAACTCTAGCAGTGCAATAAATAAAAAGACATGATAAATATCTCCTTATCAGCCAATGCCTCAAAGTTCAGTATAGGACAAATAAATGGAGCCGATAAGCTACTCTTTTAAATATTCAAGTATTCAAGAACCAGATGCAGTTGATGTTTGGCTTAGGAAGCTGCCTGCTGGCTCTGCCAAAAAGTAGAGTAGTGTTGTAATCCAACTGTAATAAATTATTGCAGTAGAGTAGTGATGACAGTTTCATGTTAGTGATGAGCAGTGATATCGTAATTAGAATGTAATAAGAAAATAAGAGACATGCTTTTTTATTTGGATTGCGGACTTCCATGTATTATCATGGCATTGGCATTAGAATATTGCATATTCTAATTGCATATTGCATATATTGCACAATACAATTAGCTAAGCAAATGGCTTTAACTTAATCAAAGGCGAGACCTATTGCATTTTCAATGCTTGTTGTATCTGATTCTAAAATGTCCCACTGGAAATGGTCAATAACATGCAGTAACAGTCTTTGTGACAGGTATTAGTGCAGCGTGGGCCATATGTACTAAAGCATTTTGTGGTCGCAAAGGGACAGATTTGCAGAATCTGACCCATTGCAATGATAAAACAGCTTTTGGTATGCACCTAACATAAATAGCAATACAGTAACACATTACCAAATAACTATTTGGGTTCGCGTCCAGCTACCGAATCGCTATTTGAAAGGGGTGTGTTTAGGGTGTCCCTTCCAAATAAGAGATTTGCAATGGGATGTATTAATATTTTGCAACCAAAATCCAGTCGCAAATCATTAATATTCTACCATCTACTCAAGTGTAGTTTTTACCCATTTACACACAGGAAGAGGTCCCACAGGGATCCTTTTCCCTTTGCGAAATTAATGTTTAAAAAAACATTTTTTAGGAGTAGGCAATGGTTCATGGGATCACTGGTTACTCATATAAAAAATGTTTGTAAAAGTTTTTTTATTTTTCATGCATCCCGTTTTCCAATTAGGAAAATAGGCTGCATTTAAAAAAAAGATTGCTTTATTGAAAAGCCGTCATAGACATGGTGGCCTGCCTACCCCATCAGGCCTTCATTCTTGCATTTGCAACCAACTGTAGTGGGTCTCAATTTATGATCTTACCAAGGATTTTCATATTTATGAGGCTGGTCGTACTATGACCCACTACAAATGGTGATTTTGCAAATGGACCTATTAATACACAGGTCGGTTTGCAAAATCAGGGGAGAGGATGGGGGAGAGGATGTGGCCTTACGGCTAGAGCGGTCGACCTCGAAGCTGGTGAACTGGCGTTGAGTCTCAGCAACGACGCTTAACATCCTGTGATTTTGGGCAAATCACTTAATCTCCCAGTGACTAACAAAAATGAATGTGTCTTCCTGTAACAAAACTGGCGCTCATGTAAAGCGCTCTGATAACCGATGTCTCAGGTCTAGTTCACGCTATATAAAAAAATAAAAAAAATAGGTGATTTGGTAAAATTTGGTGCTCAATTTCAGATTACTTTTACCAAATTGATTACCCATATTCTATTTTCTGCACTGTTTAGCTGTGCAATTTCCTCTTTGCTGGAAGAGATTGTGCTAATCTCCTAGAGCAGAGTAAATTGTGCTGAAGCAATGATTTGAAAATGAGAGTAAAATGCCATTTGCATTCAAATTGAATGATGCCAGGGCACTCAGAATGTGGCCATATATATTTTCCTGTTTTCTTTCACTATAATCTCAATTTTTTTCTTTTACACTCTTAGCAAAATATAAACTTTGTAAAATAAAGTCATTGTATTGTTAAAAAATATACCTTTAGTCCCTCATCTTAATGCTGTTTTAGTACAATATATATTAGTCACTGGCCTCTCAGATTCTGTTCCGTTGGAGCGGAGGAGCGTCACCCCACTTAAATTACCCTCAAAGCCCCAGAGATGAAAAATAAAATGATAATTCATTACCATTTTATTTTTCATCCCCCATCCCGAACAGAGCGTCAGGACGGGGGCGGGGAGGAGCCGCTGCTGAGTGACAGCAGCAGGGAGGAGGGTAGACTGTCTATGCACTGTTTAAAGTGCGCATGTCTTTTTGGCCGTCCGTCTTGCGACTGCCAGCCACACGTGCGCACTTTAAACATCTCCAACCCAGCTGTCTTAGTACAGCTTGGTTAGAGCAAGTGCAGGGCTCCAGAGCACTGTGGAGCGCTGAGTGAGGCCGCTCATTCTAATCAGAGCACTGCTCTCATGGTATGAGAGCAGCGCCAGGATTGGCCAAGGGAGTTTTCTGGTTGCCGGGCTGCAGATGAAGAAATAAGAGGAAGACGTCTGGTGCGTCTCGGTAGTGTTTCATTTTATTTCTTTTTTATTTGCGCTCGCTCGCGTGTGCCTGCCCCCTCTCCACCAATAGATGCCAGATGCCACTGGGCCTCATACTCATTGCGGTCACGACTTTATGGGGTAAAATGCATTGCTGCCTTAGGGCTTGAGGAAGAAAATGCCATATGGGGAGCCATTGTGGCTAAAACTGGAGCTTTTTCATTAACAAAAAAATCCTTTTGGTGAGGGGAGGATGTTTGTCTGTTTGCTGGGTTTTTCATGTAATAGACAGCACCTCATCCAAATGTCACTTTCCCCATAACAGTATTTTTTCTTAAATTGAATGACTTTTTGGTATTCTATTTCCCTCCCACCTTACTCTTTAAAAACAACTTCATTTGACATTTACCTTATATGTGTACCCTCAAGGGACAACAGTAGAGGTGGGTGAGTCAACAAATTAACAAGGAGAGCCAAGACAGAGCTGAGTCGAGGGTGTGGTTTGACTCTAAGAGCCTGTGCACGAACCGAAACAAGAAAACATTTTGCATGCAGATCATACTGCAAATACCATGTAAAAGTATTTAATTAAAACGAAGAGGCATTTCACCATAGTACATCATATTATGTCACAGCATTGAGAGGCATTTATTAAAAGCAATAGTTTTTAAACATGGAATTAGAGACATACCTGTTCCCCCACACTAACCACAATGCCACTAGTAAACTAAAGTCAGTTGTCATGTGCATCCTACATGTGACCTATAATTTTATTGTGCCTGTAATTTGAAAGGATTTGTACAGCACGGCCCGATCACCCGTGAAGGTCTCTAGGCACTGGGTAGGTGCAGAAGGTCAGGGGCATCAGTTGAAGAGCCAGGTCTTCAGTTTCTTGTGGAATGTTGTGAGCTTGGTGGCTGTTCTGATGTCCAGGGGAAGAGTGTTCCAGGTCTTTGTCGCTACATAGGAGAATGAGCGGCCTCCAGACCTACTTCTGAGAATGCAGGGTATGTGTGTCAGTGAGAGTGAGGTAGATCGCAGGTTCCGGGTTGGCTGGTGGAAGTGCAGATGGTGGTTGAGGTAGGTTGATGCAGTGCTTGGAAGGCGAGAGTGAGTATATTGACCTGGTAGCATTTCTGGACAGGGTGCTAGTGGAGTTCCCGTTGGTGAGGCGTGATGTGGGTGTAGCGGGGTAGGTGAGAACCAGTCATGTGGTGGTGTTTTGGATGGTTTGGAATTTGTGTGTGAGATGGGCAGGTATTCAGCAGTAGAGGGCATTGCCGTAGTCTAAGCTGCTCATGATCAAAGCCGGGGTGACGGGCTTCCTGGTGTCCAGCGAGAACCATTTGAAGATATTTCTGAGCATGCAGAGGATGTTGAAGCAGGCAGATGTGACAACGCTGCTTTGGGGTTTCATGGAAAATTCAGTGTCGAGGATGATGCCCAGGATTCGTGCCCACTCTGTAGGTGTTGGGGTGAGTCCCAATTTGGTAGGCCAGCAGGTGGTGTCCCAGGGGGAATTGTTGGGCCCAAAAATCAGGACTTCCGTTTTCTCAGAGTTCAGGAAGTTGGTGCGCATTCATGTGGCATCCTCCATTATGCAGCATTCGAAGTTGTTTTGGGTTCTTCAGGATGCGTTGCGTTGCGTGTCATCGGCGTACGAGATGATGCTGAGTCTCTGCAAGCGGGTGATCTTCACAAGGGGCACCAGGTAAGTGTTGAAAAGGGTGGGGCTGAGAGGTGACCCCTGTGGCACTCTGCAGCTGACTGGGTTCGGAGGTGAAAGGCAGCATCCTGACCCATTGCATTCTCCTGGTCACGAAAGAGCACATCCATTGGAGGGCTGGTCGTTGAATTCTATCATCGTGGAGTCTGGTGATGAGTGTGTTGTGTACGACTGTGTCAAATGCAGCAGAGAGGTTGAGTACAATTAGGGTCGCAGAGTGTCCTTGGTCCATGATAGTGTGAAAGTCATCCGTTACTGAGGTATGGTTGCGGCAAAATCCTGATTGTGAGTGGTCAAGGAGTTTGCGTTGTTCGATGTCGCAGAAAAGCTGGCTTTTGAATGCTTTTTCCATGATTTTTCTGGGGAAGAGAAGCAGAGAGATGAATTGATATTTGCTGAGGACGTCTGGGTCTGCAGATGGTTTCTTGAGGAGAGGGGTGACATCTGTGTATTTCCAGACATCCGGGAAAGTGGCAGTGGTGATGAATGTGTAGACAACGGACTGTAGTACTGAGCTTATTGTGGTGCTGCCTAGGTTGAAGAGGCGGTGCGAACAAAGAACTGTGGGAGCACAAGAGTGGGTGGATGCCATGGTTTCTTTGGAAGTCATCGGGGTCCAGTTGGAGAGATCTGGGGCTCCTGCGATGAGGGCCAATGAAGGAGGGAGGCTAGTGGGAGTAGGTGGAGGCTCGAAGTTTGTGTAAATGTTGGAGATTTTGTTGTCGAAGAAGTCTGAGAGTTGATTGCAGAGGTCCTGCGAAGAGGTGATGGAGTTGGATGTGGCTGTGGGATGGGAAATTTCTTTGATGATTGCGAAGTGTTCTATAGCTATGTTGTTAGTGGCTTCGATTCTCTGGGACAGGGCTCTCATCTTGGTCCTCTTTCAGTTCATGGTGGTAGGATCTATCTATCTGTGGGCTTCGGAGAGGACTGCCACTTCCTTTCCAGCTGTCTGCAGTGTCTCTTGGCGTTCCTGAGGGTGCCTGTGTATCAGTTTGCATATTTTCAGTTCTTCCTGGGTTTGTTGGCCTTGAGGGAAGCAAGGCTGTTGGTATAGGTGGTGATCCATTCATTTGGGCACTGGGCATTTCTGTCAGTGGAGAGAGTGGGATGGTGTAAGTTGAGGTTGTTGATCCATGCTTTTTGGGGCATGTTTTTCCAGTTGCGGCTCTGGGTGGGGGTGTCGCCGTTCGTGTGTGCGGGGAGTGAAAATGTTGAAATGAATGCTAAAGTGGTCCATACAGGTGAGCGGTAGGGTGTGGCTGACCTTGGCTGTGTTGCTGGTGAGAAGAGGGGGTCCATTGTGTGGCCTGCTGTATGCGTGAGGCCAGTCACAAGCTGCGCGAGGCCGATGTTGAGAAGGCTGTGCAGAAGGTTAGTGATGTTGGGGTCCGTGGTGTTATTCAGATGGTAATTGAGATCGTTGAGGAGGAGAAAGTTCTTGGAGCTGAAGGTGGCTGGGATGACGAGGTAAGTAATGAGGTTGCTGAAATTCCATCGGAGCCCAGTGGTCACTAGTCGAGAATTCCCTTAGTGATTTACTTGCTGTCCATCTGGATCTTGAAGTGGAGGGCTCTATAAAAGTAGTATCCGGGTCGTTGGTGGCGGTGCACTTTATATTGTCTTTGTGAACTATCTGCTTGTTCATGCTTGAGGGTCCATGAGGACCTTGAGCTGAACCAGAGACTGACATCTGGCTTGACCTTTCAGTGACTCCTCATCCCCTTTTTCTCAGTACTGGAACAGTCTCTGGCATAAAAGATGCTCCCTTTGCACTTCAGCTGATCTTGACTGCGCTGGCATGCATGAGCAGAGGTTATTGCCACTGGAGAAGACCTCTGTACTTGCAAAGCCCTTGGCGCTGTACCAACCTTTGGTACTTGATCGGCCATTAGCGCGCCAGAGGCATGCAAGGCACTTTGGCAAGACCCCTTGCATTTGAGGAGTCCCTATTGTCAGGACCTTTAGTGCCCTTGGTGTGGCGGCCAGGCTCACAGACTGCGGAACTGTTGAACTTAATGGCACTGGAAATGTTATAATGTGATTTACAGGATGAACATAAGATATTTGAAGCTGTGTGGAAACTGTTGAAGGTCCATCTGCAGGATGATATAACCAATATGAAATGCTCAAGATCATTGAGGGCACTGAGATTGAATTAGGCCCCTGAAGTGGTGGACTAGAGGGGAAGTTGGTTTTAGCCAGAAGGGGATCCTTTTTCGTACTCAGTACAGCACATTGACTTAAATGCAGTGGCGGCTGGCATGTCCTGAGGCTGGTGAGATGGGGGCACACAATGTTTTTTTTATAAAAGGCACTTACCTTTTCTACCAGCACAACGTCATTCTTGATCGTTCTCTCCTTGAGGCAGACAGGATCCCGACTCCCAAGCTAATCCTGGTGCTGCTCTCATGCAGCATGAAAGCAGCGCTAGGATTAGTAGAAGCGGCCTCTATTTGTGCTCACAAGAGCACTGCGAGAAGCACAAACATAAAATGGTATTTTAAATACCATTTTATGTTCCTGCTTCTCGCACTGCGAGAAAGCAGAAGGCAAGGTATGCCTTCTTTCTTTGGGGCGGGCGGGAGGTATGCCTGGTTGGGGCGGGCGGGCGGTCAGGGATGAGCGGCTTGCACCACTCTGAGTACCCTGACTGTATGGTTGGCCCTCTGGGGCCGACCAAACCAGTCATGCACACTCTACATTTTCTCTATGTAGGCTGCATGCAGCCTATATAGAGAAAATGGCTCCCTACACCGGCTGGGTGCTATCTGCACCAATCACAACCATGCCATTGCAACATTGTGATTGGCTTACGGGAGGGGAGGAAGCATGCCTGTTCCAGTTAAGGAGCAGGAAAAAGACAAAAGCGGGACCCGGCCCAGGAGAGGCGGCACGGGACCCAGTCATGTAAGTTTTATTTTTATTTTTTTATTTTAACCCCCCCACCCCTAAGTGAACCCTCCCCCGCACCGTCCACCCATGAGTATTGCAAGCCGCGACTGAACTTAACAGCCTTCACATATTAAACAACATCCTTCATGACTAACTACCACCCTAAGCACATTTGAGCAACGCCCTAGTGCTGGGGTGGCAGAGTGGGCTAAAGAATGGTGATGGATCAAACCCAGATCTGTTGACTGGGTGTGAGTGTTTGATTGGTTCTGATGCTCCGTCCATCACCACCCCCTTTGGTACGCTTTGTACGCCATAAGTTGGCAGGGTATGCTCAGACGTGAGTCCCTTGCTCACTTTGCCACTGGATTCAAGCAAGCCTGGCTGAAGACGGCTGAAATGCCAGAAAACGGTCCTAGGAATCTTTTTTCCGGTCCAGGGAAGGCATGGCTTGGCAGTTCGTGCTGGACTGTTCCCAAGAGGCACAGGGTCAGACTGATTTGTATAGGGCCATGTCTGAACTGGGGTGGCAGAGTGGGCTAAAGAATGGTGATGGATCAAACCCAGATCTGTTGACTGGGTGTGAGTGTTTGATTGGTTCTGATGCACCGTCCATCACCACCCCCTTTGGTGTGCTTTGTTTGCCATAAGTTGGCAGGGTATGCTCAGACGTGAGTCCCTTGCTCACTTTGTCACTGGATTCAAGCAAGCCTGGCTGAAGACGGCTGAAATGCCAGAAACCGGTCCTAGGAATCTTTTTTCCGGTCCAGGGAAGGCATGGCTTGGCAGTTCGGGCTGGACTGTTCCCAAGAGGCACAGGGTCAGACTGATTTGCATAGGGCCATGTCTGAACTGGGGTGGCAGAGTGGGCTAAAGAATGGTGATGGATCAAACCCAGATCTGTTGACTGGGTGTGAGTGTTTGATTGGTTCTGATGCTCCGTCCATCACCACCCCCTTTGGTAAGCTTTGTTCGCCATAAGTTGGCAGGGTATGCTCAGACGTGAGTCCCTTGCTCACTTTGCCACTGGATTCAAGCAAGCCTGGCTGAAGACGGCTGAAATGCCAGAAACCGGTCCTAAGAATCTTTTTTCCGGTCCAGGGAAGGCATGGCTTGGCAGTTCGGGCTGGACTGTTCCCAAGAGGCACAGGGTCAGACTGATTTGCATAGGGCCATGTCTGAACTGGGGTGGCAGAGTGGGCTAAAGAATGGTGATGGATCAAACCCAGATCTGTTGACTGGGTGTGAGTGTTTGATTGGTTCTGATGCTCCGTCCATCACCACCCCCTTTGGTACGCTTTGTTCGCCATAAGTTGGCAGGGTATGCTCAGACGTGAGTCCCTTGCTCACTTTGCCACTGGATTCAAGCAAGCCTGGCTGAAGACGGCTGAAATGCCAGAAACCGGTCCTAGGAATCTTTTTTCCGGTCCAGGGAAGGCATGGCTTGGCAGTTCGGGCTGGACTGTTCCCAAGAGGCACAGGGTCAGACTGATTTGCATAGGGCCATGTCTGAACTGGGGTGGCAGAGTGGGCTAAAGAATGGTGATGGATCAAACCCAGATCTGTTGACTGGGTGTGAGTGTTTGATTGGTTCTGATGCTCCGTCCATCACCACCCCCTTTGGTACGCTTTGTTCGCCATAAGTTGGCAGGGTATGCTCAGACGTGAGTCCCTTGCTCACTTTGCCACTGGATTCAAGCAAACCTGGCTGAAGACGGCTGAAATGCCAGAAACCGGTCCTAGGAATCTTTTTTCCGGTCCAGGGAAGGCATGGCTTGGCAGTTCGGGCTGGACTGTTCCCAAGAGGCACAGGGTCAGACTGATTTGCATAGGGCCATGTCTGAACTGGGGTGGCAGAGTGGGCTAAAGAATGGTGATGGATCAAACCCAGATCTGTTGACTGGGTGTGAGTGTTTGATTGGTTCTGATGCTCCGTCCATCACCACCCCCTTTGGTACGCTTTGTTCGCCATAAGTTGGCAGGGTATGCTCAGACGTGAGTCCCTTGCTCACTTTGCCACTGGATTCAAGCAAGCCTGGCTGAAGACGGCTGAAATGCCAGAAACCGGTCCTAGGAATCTTTTTTCCGGTCCAGGGAAGGCATGGCTTGGCAGTTCGGGCTGGACTGTTCCCAAGAGGCACAGGGTCAGACTGATTTGCATAGGGCCATGTCTGAACTGGGGTGGCAGAGTGGGCTAAAGAATGGTGATGGATCAAACCCAGATCTGTTGACTGGGTGTGAGTGTGTGATTGGTTCTGATGCTCCGTCCATCACCACCCCCTTTGGTACGCTTTGTTCGCCATAAGTTGGCAGGGTATGCTCAGACGTGAGTCCCTTGCTCACTTTGCCACTGGATTCAAGCAAGCCTGGCTGAAGACGGCTGAAATGCCAGAAACCGGTCCTAGGAATCTTTTTTCCGGTCCAGGGAAGGCATGGCTTGGCAGTTCGGGCTGGACTGATCCCAAGAGGCACAGGGTCAGACTGATTTGCATAGGGCCATGTCTGAACTGGGGTGGCAGAGTGGGCTAAAGAATGGTGATGGATCAAACCCAGATCTGTTGACTGGGTGTGAGTGTTTGATTGGTTCTGATGCTCCGTCCATCACCACCCCCTTTGGTACGCTTTGTTCGCCATAAGTTGGCAGGGTATGCTCAGACGTGAGTCCCTTGCTCACTTTGCCACTGGATTCAAGCAAGCCTGGCTGAAGACGGCTGAAATGCCAGAAACCGGTCCTAGGAATCTTTTTTCCGGTCCAGGGAAGGCATGGCTTGGCAGTTCGGGCTGGACTGTTCCCAAGAGGCACAGGGTCAGACTGATTTGCATAGGGCCATGTCTGAACTGGGGTGGCAGAGTGGGCTAAAGAATGGTGATGGATCAAACCCAGATCTGTTGACTGGGTGTGAGTGTTTGATTGGTTCTGATGCTCCGTCCATCACCACCCCCTTTGGTACGCTTTGTTCGCCATAAGTTGGCAGGGTATGCTCAGGCGTGAGTCCCTTGCTCACTTTGCCACTGGATTCAAGCAAGCCTGGCTGAAGACGGCTGAAATGCCAGAAACCAGTCCTAGGAATCTTTTTTCCGGTCCAGGGAAGGCATGGCTTGGCAGTTCGGGCTGGACTGTTCCCAAGAGGCACAGGGTCAGACTGATTTGCATAGGGCCATGTCTGAATCAGACATGGCCCTATGCAAATCAGTCTGACCCTGTGCCTCTTGGGAACAGTCCAGCCCGAACTGCCAAGCCATGCCTTCCCTGGACCGGAAAAAAGATTCCTAGGACCGGTTTCTGGCATTTCAGCCGTCTTCAGCAAGGCTTGCTTGAATCCAGTGGCAAAGTGAGCAAGGGACTCACGTCTGAGCATACCCTGCCAACTTATGGCGAACAAAGCGTACCAAAGGGGGTGGTGATGGACGGAGCATCAGAACCAATCAAACACTCACACCCAGTCAACAGATCTGGGTTTGATCCATCACCATTCTTTAGCCCACTCTGCCACCCCAGTTCAGACATGGCCCTATGCAAATCAGTCTGACCCTGTGCCTCTTGGGAACAGTCCAGCCCGAACTGCCAAGCCATGCCTAGATATTGAAAAGGCATTGGATACTTTGGGATGGGAATACTTGCAGGCAGTCTTATCGAAATTTGGTATGGGTCCTAAACAGGCCGCACCATCTCCTCCTCCTTCGACATAGAGCGTATCACAAGACAGGGATGCCTCTTGTCACCCATCATCTTCACTTTGGCCATGGAACACTTAGCGAGCATGTTATGTAGGCACGTCTTAGACTGAGTTCTACAGATACAAACGCAATGGCACATCATCTGCCTGTATGTGGATGATGTGCTGATCTATCTGCGTGGTCAGAATGAGGTCCTACAGGACCTGATGAAGGTATTGGATGAACATGCTCCAATCTCGGGCCTGGAAGTGAACTGGTCTAAATCAGTAGTGTTCCCAAAGAAGCCCCTCACTATAGCACAAAGGCGGTAACTGCCTATTACCCAACTCACATGGGATTTCGACTCTTTTAAATGCCTGGGAGTCCAAATCTACCATTCTCCAGCTGACCTGATAGACAGAAATTTGGGCAAAGCGAGTGCTAGTGCCCGAACTGCACTGCCCTTTTGAGCAGGACTGCCATTGTCTCCTATGGGCCGGGTGGCCATCTCTAAGATGCTTCTGCTTCCCAGACTCTTGTATTTTTTTGCGAATATCCCTCATAGACTCCCACGCAAGATCTTCAAAGACTTGAAGTCGCTTTTAGCATCTCTGTTTAGGGGTTGCACCAGACCCAGGGTAGCTCTTCAGAAATTGCATCTCACCCTGTCAAAGGGAGGGCTGGGAGCACCCAATTATGAGCACTATTACACAGCAGCCCAACTCCAATGACCTATGAAATGGCTGGTGAGCAGTAACCTAATGGAATTGGACCCCTGGGCAATGTCGCCACAGCGCTCAACCATGCTGGAATGGCTGTCTGGATCCAAAACCTGATTACAGAAAATGCGAGGCAATCTGCTGATGTCAGCAGGTCGCATAAACTGGTCCCGCTTTGTTCTGTCGGCCGCACACCCTTCGCCGTATGCGGCTGACCTGCTTCTGGAGACGGTACCCAGCTCTTACACCTGTCTTAGGAGAGCGGAACTGGACATATGGCAAGCGCCCAGACTGCGTACGTGGGGAGACTTGTTTGTGGACACAAAGTTATGCGAGTTTGAGACCCTTATAGATGATTTTGGAGGGCCACCGGGGACATTCCTGCTTTATGCAACACTGACACAACAATTCCTACAGGTATGGGGGAACACACACACGTAGCCCACCACATCCCTGTTATTACAAACACTACCGACCCTCGGGCGTGGCAGGAAAGCAATTACAGTAATATACAGCCCAGCCTGTGATGCAACTGCGAGAATATTGGAACGCAGCAATGACAACTAACATAACAGATAAACAGTGGGCACAATGTATAGGTTATCCTAAGTATATGTCTACCAATGCAAGACTGAAATACAAGCAATTCAATTATCTACACCACACATATTTGACGCCACATAGACTAGAGCGCATGTTCCCTACTTCCACCGACGTCTGCCCCAGATGTCTGGCGTATGATGCCACATTCCCTCATATGGTCTGGACATGTCCCCGTATCGGGATTTACTGGCACACTATAGCCGAGACAAAGACGGAGGCAGCGAAGACCCTGGTGACTCCCCAAGCCCTACACTTTATACTCCGCATCACGAAGCGCAGCGCCCGTCGAAAAAATCTCAACAGATTCCTGGACTTAGCACCAGGCTTGGGAAAACGTAGCCATGGCCTGGAAGTCGCCTAGGGGCCCTAGTACACATGCATGGCTCTTAGACCTCTGCAGAGCGCTGGTGGCTGAACATGAGATCCAAACAAATAACATCACGCAATTGCCCCCAACAGCAAAAAAAACCCATGCCATGGCAAGATTACCTAACCGCCATCGACTTAAAATTTCTCGCCACAAACCCAGATCCACCCTGGGGCTCACCACTGCACACCGCTTTTACAATAGGACCTTAGAGGCAAGATATCTACAAACGAGCATGTTCATTGGCCAGACTCACATATTCACGTATGCCCAGATATAGTCCTGATTTTGTATGGTGGGTCACGCAATAGAAATACATGTTAGGCACGAGCGGGTATTGTCGTACTTTGATATTCGGGAACCGCGTAGGGGACAGGGCCTTACCCCTGTCTATCTTGATATTAGCGAACCGCAAATGGTAAATGCGGCACGTACGAGTGCTTTGCGTGTCGTTCTAGTTACGAACGCACTGTGTACACGTATTCTGCTCAACTACGCGGGTTCCATTTTGGAAGCAGTGGCCATCTTGTCATTGCCCTCACATAGGCTATGATGGAGTTAATACGGGCCTCACGGTACATGAGCTTTCCCTCTGACTTCTCTGTGACCTGGGCAGCTGGCTCTGCTGCCCCGGGTCAAACCGGTCTCACGAGCTCCCCTTCCTCCGTCCACCTGTGATTAGTATCAGGGCTTGGCCCCGTCATAAAACCCTTTCATTCTACACAATCCCCCGGCTAATCTCTTCTACACCTGCTTGTTCTTGCTTTATTACTTGTTTCCCAAAACAGGAGATGCTCATGTTTATTGGGGGGTCTATTTACTTCAAACATGGGATCTGAACCTTCCGGTGTAAATCATTGTGGGCTGGCCGAACTGGAATGTGGGATGGTCATCATGACTCTGCCTTTTCTTTGTAATGTACACTTGCATATTGCCGTATCATAAACCAAGGAATGTATGCCTGGAGCATGATATTTTGTACTTAAGGAGAAGTCCGTTCCTATGATTTTCAGCAGTCTCCTGAGAACATACACGCTGTTGTACTTCTAGGATATCTGTCATTGGTCTGCAGCCAATAAACGATTCTTTGACTTCACCCAGAAGACTCTGTGTTTCTGTAGGTCCGGAACAGGGTGAAACCCCGAAGTCTTAGGGTGTGTGCCCCTGCACCGCTGGGTCTAAAATACCCAGTACTTCAGTTTGGCGCCCAACTCGGGCCGATTTCAGCGGTACCAGTCCAAGCCAGAGGTTCGTGAGGAGCTTCGTGTGGAAATTCCGGAGGAAGGCCGCCACTTCATCGACCCCTGCATGTCGACGTGGTCCGAAAGTCTTTTCTGCGAGGTTCTCCGCGTCCCGACGGCTACGAAGGTCTGCTGCCCTGATTAATCGACCTGTTTTGGACCCTTGACGAGTTTGAGAGAGCGAAACAATCGAGAGAGTCTTCTGGTGACGTCATCGATCAGCAATATTCAGTTAAGTATAAGTGGAGCGTCTCCCATTTGTTTTGGTATCCCTCGGGATCGTTTGGTTTGATTTGGTAATTGGTGATTTGGTGTTTGCAAACCCCAAAGCCAGAGGACTCGTGTATTCACGAGAATATCGTAATCGATAATCCTTTGACGTTTGGATCTAGACTAGTGAGCGAAGATGCCTGGTTCTAGACTATTTGGTAAGTTATTCTGTTTGGGTTGTGGGAAAGATTTCCAGCTAGAAGAATCATGTCCGGTTCCTCCGGTTGGAACTCCAACTTATGAGCTCTATGTGAAACATGGCGTAGGCCCCATTGCATATAACGAAGTGTGGATCCACTACACCAGGAAAGATGGTGTTTTAAAATGGCCCCAAAATGGTAGTTTTGATACCGATATTCTAGATAATCTGGAAATTAAATTGTTTAAGAAGAAAGCCCGGCCGGCGATGTTTGACTCTTTCCGCTTATGGCGAAAAGAAGCCAAACAGAAGGAAATTAAGTTAGCGAAAAAGAATAAGAGAGAGAGAGGTATGTCAGTAATGCAAGCAGCTGTACAATTTAAAGACAATGAAGAGGAGCAAATGAATGAGCAATTGCACAGGCAGCGTAAGTTAGGGATTGACAAATGTTACCCGGCTTTGCCATATTCTAAGCAGGATGAGTCGGAAGAGAAGGAGAAAGATCCCTTGATGTCACATTTGTTGAGTTCGCCACCCCCGTATGCTCAAACTGCCACGGCGCCTCCCCAGCTTGTAAATATGCCGCCTCCAGCGCATATACTGCAAGCCTTGCCGCAACCGCCAGTTGCTTTGCAACCAGTTCCTGTTCCTGTAGCGCAGTCTTCTCAAGCGCCTCTAGTAGTGCTTCCAACTGCCCCCGCACTTCCTGCGACTTTGCTTAATCCAGTAACTGCCTCCCCTAATACTCTTCCTTCTACCACTCCAGTACCTGTCTCTACATCCTCTTTTCTTCCCTCTGTTTTTCCCCCTGTTCTTGCTTCAGCTTCTCCTTCAGCGCGACAGCGTTTGGCTAATGTGGTTACTACATTAATGTCGCCTCTCTTTGGGTCATCTGGTGCAACTCCTGGTGTACAGCGTAAGCAGTTGCGCAGCCAATTGCCTAACCCCGATGAGAAAAAGGTAATAGATCACATGGCGCGCAGATGGATCGTTTTTCCTTCACTGTATGATGTGGAATCGGTTGTTAACACGTTCCATCAATGGGATGCCCCGAAACAGAGATACGTATTTGAGAAAATGTGCGAAATTCTCTGTGAAGAATTGGAGGATAGTGGTAGAAATCCGAATCCGCAGGAATTGTGTAGAGTGAGGTGCGATTTTGGAACTGGTATAATTGTGGACCGCGAAGTAGACAAAGCAGTTGCGATTGTACTGTCCTTAAGGAATGACGACTGCCAACAGTCATTGTTTGAACATGAGGTCCTTGTGGGGAGTAAGGCGAAAGCGCGACAATACCCTATGAGAGAAGTTCCCCCGGTATGGAAGGAAGCAGTTGCAGCTGTCGGTGCTAACCCCGCTGTGCCAGCGCATTTCCAACGTGTTTGGGTTCACGTTCCATGGAAGCGCTCTGAGGTGTTAGCACTTAAGCAGTCATTACCTGATCCCCGTAAAAACCCAGCAGGTTATTATAAAGAGTTGTCACAGACGGCAGGGTCATGTGTCATGAATCTGGCCGATATAGACATGTTGTTTGGTAATGTTGTTCCACAGCCTCTATGGGGATCAATTCGTAATGTAGATCACAATGCAGAACTAGGGGATACATGGGCTAACATTGTTGCTGCTGATGCTAGACAAACGGGTGGTGCGAAACCAGAACCTTTAGTAGCTGAACTGCCTGGTAGAATCATTACGTATATGAAGACAATAATGCCTGCGATGCGCGTAAATTGGGACAAGTTATCCGCATGCAAGCAAAAGAAAGATGAGACAGTGTCAGACTTCTTTACTAGGTTTGAGGAAACGTTCATTGATCACAGTGGGCAAGATATGAGTACTGAGGGTGGACAACGGTTGTTTGTGGACAAGTTTGTGCAGAATTTACTCCCTGACCTGTGTAAAAAGTTGAAAGATTCAGAGAGTTCTTGGGCCGTTTCCTCTTCGGCGCAAATACTGGCTACTGCACAGTATTATGAAAACAGAGATAAAGACGAGAAAGATAGGACGGAGAAGAAAACGAAGGAACTAAAAACGAAGGTTCTTCTACAGCAGGCCTATCCACCACGTGGCGGTGGTAATAATTATAGACAACCCCAAGGTGTCTATCACCAACCCCAACAATTTCAGACAAACCAGCAAATGAATGGGTATTATCAACCACGTGTCCCTGTAGGTCCCAACCAATGTTCATACTGCAAAGAGGAAGGTCATTTTAAATATAGTTTTCCTAAATTAATGCAACGGAATGGTAATACGTATGGCGCAAGAGGTAGAGGTGGTCAGCAAGCTCCTAGAGGCAGAGGGCGTGGAAGTGTTCCCCAAAATGCGCGTCCTCTTCCGCCCCAAAGCGCAATTAATAGTTTTGATCAGCAAGCTAACGCGACTGGTAATACGGCTCAGTATTACAATAATGATTATTATGCAGAAGATGGCGATGCAGAAAATAATGGTTACTAGGACTGCCATAGACAGAGAGAGGGAGTTGTTTCAGTGCCAGTGGATCAGAGTGGACCGTATGTTGAGGTGACTACAGCAAATGTAACGGAGCCTTTTCTGCTAGACACTGGTGCTGCAAAGAGTTCAATTATGCATTCTAAACTCCCTGGCGCACCTTTGTCTGGCGATATAAATGTTTCAGTAGGTTTTTCTGGCGCCCCAGTTAGGAACCCGATTTCCAGTCCCATGTCACTTTCTGTTGGACCTTGTGAGCTGAAAGCGCCCCTGATCCTGACAACAGGTTGTGGTGAGAATTTGTTGGGTTTAGATTTGTTAAAAAGATTGCACGCTACACTGTATTGTTCTCCTTCAGGAGTACAACTTACATTAGGCAAGACAGTGGTTTCCCCAATGTACTTGTCTAAAAACACGATGCCACCTGAGTTGTCATCCCTTCCGGATGCCCTTTGGGCTACTGGTCCCAATGATGTGGGCCTCTTGGAAATACCACCATATGTGGTGACTCTAAAAGCTAATGTTAGACTGCCACGTATTCCCCAGTATAAGATCTCTAATGAAGGGCAGAAAGCATTGTTAGACATTGTCAGCGACCTGATTAATAAGGGTGTGATTGAAGAGACAAGAGGCAACGTTTGTAATAGCCCGATTTTACCTGTCTTAAAGCGAACTGACCCTTCACAGCCACCTGTTTACAGATTTGTGATAGATCTCAGAGAGGTTAATAAGATTGTCGTGCCTCAGTTTCCGGTTGTCCCCGATATAACTGCCTTGTTAACGATGATTCCAGCCTCCGCTGCATGGTTTTCAGTGATCGATTTAAAGAATGCTTTCTTTAGTATCCCAATTGCAGAAGAAAGCAGAGACATTTTTGGTTTTAGTCTGGGAGGCCGAAGCTTCCGCTTCAAACGCGCTCCCCAAGGCTACTGCGAGAGTCCATCCATATATAGTCAAGCTCTGAAAGCGCAGCTTGATGCACTTGTTTTACCTAGTGGCGCTATCCTGATCCAGTACGTGGACGATTTACTGATCGCCGCGGATACCGAGAAGATCTGTAAAGACGCCACATTGTCACTGTTGCGCCATTTATCAGCTTACCATCACAAAGTGTCTCTCTCTAAGCTGCAATATTGTCGACAAGAAGTGACCTACTTAGGTCATCTCTTATCGAAGGAGGGAAGGAAACTGACCCCAGAGAGAATTCAAGCTATTGCACAGTTGAGTGTGCCGAAAACACAGAGAGAAGTGCGTGCTTTCTTGGGCATTACCTCATACTGTAGGCATTGGATCCCTAGTTTTTCTTTGTTGGCAAAACCTTTGTTAGCCTTAACATGCAAAGACACACCGAATCCTATCCCATGGTCTGAAGAGTGCCAGAAAAGTTTTGTGGAATTGCGCAATGCGTTGTGTTCAGCTCCTGTGTTGGGTACTCCCGACTACAGTAAGCCTTTTACATTGTATGTTCACGAGAAAGATGGATGTGCGTTGTCAGTGTTAACACAGCCTTTTGGCGACAGACCGCGCCCATGCGCATATTTTTCATCCACCTTGGACCCTGTAGCGAGGGCATTGCCAAGCTGTCTGAGAGCGACAGCTGCTGCAGCGATGTCTATCCGACAATCTGCTGGTCTGGTAATGGACAACACACTGATTGTCATGGTTCCACACGCTGTAGACACATTATTGAATAGAACCAAGACACAACACCTGACTAGTGCGCGATTATCAGGGTATGAACTAACACTGTTAGCGAATCACATACACATAAAAAGATGCAATACACTGAATCCAGCCACATTATTGCCGATTCCAGCAGACTCAGATGAGATTGAGCAACATGACTGTCTGTTCAGAACAGAAGAAGAGACGAAAGGGAGAGTAGATCTCAAAGATACTCCCCTGACTGAGTGTGACGGCACTTTATGGGTAGATGGGTCCTGTTTCAAGCTCCCTAATGGTGACACGACTGCTGCATATGCTATCACGACTTTACATACGGTTGTGGAAACTGCACGAGTGCCACATAATTCGGCCCAAGCAGCAGAATTAATTGCCCTCACGAGAGCATGCGTGTTGTCTGAAGCAATGAGAGTGAACATATACACAGATAGCCAATACGCCTTTGGCGTGGCTCATAATTTTGGGCGATTGTGGAAGGAGCGTGGGTTCCTGACGTCGCATGGAGCTAAAATTCAGAATGGCAAGTTGGTGAATGATCTCCTTGAGTCACTGACTCTACCGTTGCAAGTTGCGATCATGAAATGCAGTGCGCACAAGAAAGTCACCGATGATGTTGGACGTGGGAATGCGTTTGCTGATGAGACCGCGAGAGAAACCGCACAGAATGTGAAGACTAGAATGTATGTTGCAGGCCCCGCAAGATGGGTTAATGATGTGGGAATATGTGAGAACACAATAGAGAGTGTGAAGTCGCTTCAGGCTGAAGCTACAGAAGAAGAGTTAAGCAAGTGGAGAGAGAGTATGGGTAAGTTGGATGAGAATGGTTGTTGGATTGATCTGACAGAACATAGACGATGGTTGTTGCCTGATGCATATGTGCTTCCAGTGGTTACTATGGCGCATGGAATGGCGCATATCAGTACAAAAGGTATCTGTAAGTTGTTGGCTCCAGTATGGCAGAATGTTGGAATTCCCAAATGTGCAGAGAATGTGGTCAAGAATTGTATGGTATGCTTGAAGTACAACCCTGGTAGGGGAACCCCAACTCCGGCCGGTCACTTTGCACCCCCATCATGTCCATTCGAAGTTCTGCAGCTAGACTTTATTCACATGGAAAGATGCAACAACCTGAAATATGTATTGGTGGTTGTTTGTGCTTTTTCCAAATGGGTAGAGGCTTATCCTCTGAAAGATAACACTGCTCTATCCACAGCCAAAGCCCTTGTGAAGGAGTTTTTCCCCAGGTTTGGGATGCCGAGAATGGTGTGGTGTGATAACGGGAGTGAGTTTGTGGGTAAAGTGATGAAGAGTGTATGTGAAGGTTTAGGCATAAGGCAGAAATTTCACGCTGCAAATCACCCCCAATCAGCTGGACTGGTTGAACGCTACAATGGAGCCTTAAAGCTCAAGTTGGCCAAAATTCAGGCGAGCACTGGTCTTAAATGGCCTGATGCCCTGCCTCTAGCACTCTTGTCCACCAGAATGACGATACACTCACGAGTGGGACTTAGTCCCTACGAGGTGGTCTTTGGCCGCCCGGCTAATGTATGGGGTGTGCCAAGGCCCACTAAGTTTAGCGAGATTGAGCATCCAGTGCTGCTCGATTACCTGTATGATTTGACTGTTAAACTGCGTGTTTTGCACCAACAGGTACATGATACTCTTCCCCAAGCCTCTGAACCTCCTGGACACCCCATCAACCCTGGTTCGTGGGTCCTAGTACGGAATTTCCAGCGTAAGGGCAACGACGAGCCTCGTTGGATCGGCCCTCATCTTGTTCTTCTTTCGACAAGATCAGCAGTGCGAGTGAAAGGGAAGAAGCACTGGATCCATGGTACACACTGCAAGGTAGTCCCCTTGCCTCTGCCATATGACCAGTGGGTCAACGAGGGTATCGCCGACTCAGAGACAGACATTGTACCTCGTTTTGTACCATTCAGTGACGCACGCCTAAAAGACACAGCTTCAGTCCAAGAGAGTGACAATATTCTGCAGGAAGCTGTGCCGCCATCGAGTCGACTGGACACCACTGAGCCTAAACTTCTTTTTCAAGACCAAACAACACCTGGCCGTCTCCGCTATAATTTGAGACCTAGACCCATGGACAAATAAAGATTCCCTCATTATTCCCCTTTTGACATTTTTTGCTCTCCCATCTGAAGGACTTTCTTGATTTTTGTTTTTCGAACCACCATCCGGGTTCTGCCGCAGGGTCGCGGTGCCAAGACTTTGGGGTACAGGCCGAAGACGCTAGGTCGACGGTTCTGGTTGGTCTAGGGCGTTTCCCTGGACTGACAGGCGTACTCCTTAGCAGAAGAAACTCATCCACCGCGAGCGGCCCGAGTAGAGGATGGAGTTTTGTAAGATGGAGAGACCGATTGAAGAAATGAGCTTTCAAGCCAGGATGTGTAGAATTGTAAAAAGTAAATGTTTCGTCTTTTTGTGCCTTTTTACACTGTGTAGTATCATAATGTTTATTGTAAGATGTGTGTTTTTCTCTGCTCCAAAACCCATTGCACCCACTCAACAGCCTATACTTCTTTCTACTGCCTCCTCTCACTCTTTTCACCCTTTTCCTGAACACGAACAGACCCGACGATCAGAGTTCGTAAATAACTCGTTTATCCAACTCTTGCACCAGCACCAACTGGTAATGAATACGACCAATTGCTGGGTCTGTGGGTTAATGCCACATACCATTAACAAGGGTATTCCCTACCTGGTGCTACCATACAGTTACAATGGATCATCATGGGCATTCCAAACCATGTTTCTCTATGCTCTAGATACATACTCCCCTCGCCAACCGCGTTCCATTAGACCCATCACCAATAATAAGGCTTTGATGAAAGGAGTTGCCGATATGAGTAGAGATATTAATGCATACTCATCCATTCCCAAAGAAGAGCTGAGACCTTATATGGGATGGAACGCGACGGGGTATAGTATTAGTCTGGGTGAAAGACAGCGGAAAATCTCATCTCCAATCTGGGTCGTACCCCACATGGGTCGGTT
This sequence comes from Triturus cristatus, assembly GCF_964204655.1. Lineage (NCBI taxonomy): Eukaryota > Metazoa > Chordata > Amphibia > Caudata > Salamandridae > Triturus > Triturus cristatus. The sequence continues at coordinate 778,054,260 of NC_140587.1, read as the reverse complement.
CTGCTTACAGGGTAATGGTCAGAACCCTAGGGCTCAACTGGGAAGAAGTGACTGTACTGAAACGTACACTTTCCCGTCACAGTTTTCCCCTGCGTTTTTGGCTGCTAAGGGCACATATTTCATCTGTCATGATCGAGCCTATACATGGTTGCCCCCTGATTTCTCGGGCACATGTTATATTGCGAACTTGCTACCGCCGACATTTACTGCCGCCTCTGATTATCACAAGACCAGAGTTGTGAGAGGTGTGATCAGTAAGGAGGACACTGCCGGTCAGGAAGCAGGAGACTTCTTCTTGGGTTTCCTGCCGTTTTGGGGACCTATGGTCAATAGTAGGAACCTGAGACAGCTGACTCGTGTGGTTGAATCCACCGTCAATGTAACGGCTGGTGCCCTTAGTAATTTGACAGCTGAGCTCCAAGCGGATCGCCTTATGACTTTGCAGAACCGCATGGTCCTAGACGTTATTCTTGCAGACCGCGGTGGGGTATGCAAGGTCATCCAATCCAGTTGCTGCATTTTCATACCAGATAATGCTCCAACAGTGTATCAAGCCATCTCCAAACTCCATAAAATATCTGAAGCTATACACGTGGATAAGGGAGATTGGTCACTGATGGGATGGTTCTGGGAATTGATATCTGCCTGGGGTTGGAAAGTTCTGATGGTCATTGGAATGATCTTAGCCATTCTTTTCCTGTTCTGTCTGTGTATACAGTGTGCACCCGCGATATGTGGCCTCTGTGCTACCTTATGTGTAAGGAAACCTGTATCGAGGGACGAGCTAAGTAATAGGATGATGCTACAGCAACATCTCCATGACTTTGCGAACATTGACCTAGACTCGGATTAAGATGAGTATAGTGATTGCCTATGTAAGGGCAAAAGGAGGGTCTGTCGTACTTTGATATTCGGGAACCGCGTAGGGGACAGGGCCTTACCCCTGTCTATCTTGATATTAGCGAACCGCAAATGGTAAATGCGGCACGTACGAGTGCTTTGCGTGTCGTTCTAGTTACGAACGCACTGTGTACACGTATTCTGCTCAACTACGCGGGTTCCATTTTGGAAGCAGTGGCCATCTTGTCATTGCCCTCACATAGGCTATGATGGAGTTAATACGGGCCTCACGGTACATGAGCTTTCCCTCTGACTTCTCTGTGACCTGGGCAGCTGGCTCTGCTGCCCCGGGTCAAACCGGTCTCACGAGCTCCCCTTCCTCCGTCCACCTGTGATTCGTATCAGGGCTTGGCCCCGTCATAAAACCCTTTCATTCTACACAATCCCCCGGCTAATCTCTTCTACACCTGCTTGTTCTTGCTTTATTACTTGTTTCCCAAAACAGGAGATGCTCATGTTTATTGGGGGGTCTATTTACTTCAAACATGGGATCTGAACCTTCCGGTGTAAATCATTGTGGGCTGGCCGAACTGGAATGTGGGATGGTCATCATGACTCTGCCTTTTCTTTGTAATGTACACTTGCATATTGCCGTATCATAAACCAAGGAATGTATGCCTGGAGCATGATATTTTGTACTTAAGGAGAAGTCCGTTCCTATGATTTTCAGCAGTCTCCTGAGAACATACACGCTGTTGTACTTCTAGGATATCTGTCATTGGTCTGCAGCCAATAAACGATTCTTTGACTTCACCCAGAAGACTCTGTGTTTCTGTAGGTCCGGAACAGGGTGAAACCCCGAAGTCTTAGGGTGTGTGCCCCTGCACCGCTGGGTCTAAAATACCCAGTACTTCAGTATATAACGGACAGTTTCCTTAGTTAAAGTTCATAAAGTTGGATATATTGTACTTTGCTGTATGGATTGACAATACTGATACTTGATATATACTGTTGTCTTTGTTAGGCACCCAACCAAAGTTGTATTTGAAAATATGTGTAATACTGAACATCCTATTGCCAAAGCATTACATTTGTATGAATTGTCGAAAATTAATAAACATTATTCACAAAACAAATCTCACTTACATTAGGCTGATTCTAATATCCTTTTACAACAAATTACTTGGGGCATATTAGCAAGGCGGCGATAAAAAATTATCGCCGCTTTTGCGGCCGTTTTCGGCCGAAAAGCGGCGATAATTTTATCACCTTAACAGCAAAGACATGCTATCACGTGTTTTGCTGATGTATCGCCCCTTACAACAACGCCCAGCTTTGCATCTCTAATGAGATGCAAAGTGGGCGTTCCGTGCCAGAATAACTGGAGAAATGTCGCTAACCTAATTATCAAGCTGCACGCAAACAAACAGAGCGATAAGAAAAGTAGCGCTAACCACAGTTATCGCTACTTTCCTTATGCCTGCTTGTGATCTGACTTAGCCATGTAATCCGATAGGAGGTGGATTACATGGCTAAGACCACCCTGCCCTATCAGCAAGGTATCGCTGGTCGCAGTGTGATTATCGCTGGATTTACAGCGATAATCATACTGTTTTCCAGCTAACGCATGGATTCCTATCGCTTGGGAGATAAGCGTTGCTGATAGCACGCTATCTTCGCGATAGAATCCAGCGTTAGCCTGCGATAATTACCCTTGCGCTGAAAGCGCTGAGTGATAATTATCGCAGGCCCTTGCTGATATGCCCCTAAGTACTTTTTTGATGTGCTTAATTTTTACATCCATTTTTATTCTTTATGTACGCCACCATAATGCCACTTTCATATAAAAGAGAAAAACAACAAGGATTTATGTGGTTTTCAGAAAGGGTAATGTTGTGGCTATGTATTATAAGAAATAAAATACTCTCTGTTAGATATTTTAAGAATATTGCCAGTCGCCTCAGAGTTTCAAAACCTTATAAAGGAACTTGGCCTATTGGTCTTGTTTCTCTATAAGGTCAAGGAACTCCATGGTGACTTGCAATATCTTTATAATGTACTGCAGGGAGTAATCTATTTCACTAGGTTCTGCACATTTAAATAACACATATTATCTTCAGACTTTTATGTCATCAGCCCACCCATATATCTCTGTAGTTTGACATTTGCCAAATATACCTCATGGAATCCTCCCTTTCCCTGCTCATTACAGTATTGGAAAACCCTAGAATTTTCAGTTATTAGACATGTTCAAGCTTCCTAGTGAGACAGTACACTACTATGAAGGGTTTCAAATATATTAACATCATAGGAAAAATCCTTAAGTGCCCGTTATCCTAGACATTTATCTTATGACATCAATTTGAAATTGTGAGCTATATGCTCTTCCACTCACAATCTCTAAATCTTTAATAAGTACCTTCATTAGGATCTATTTAATACCAGTGTGAATCACACCTCAGGGCAAACACACTTAGAAAAAGATTCAAAGGTGAGCATGAGTACCAATGTAGTATCCCCTTTCCCTAGCCTGCAGATATCGCTGGTTTCAATAATTTTGGAATGTGGGAATATTGTGGTATTCCAAGTTACACCCCAATGATACCCCATGAAATGGGGAACTACAATGGTAATAAGGTACTGCAACCAATTCCTATGGTAATTCGCATTTTCACCTATTTCCACCTGGGACATTTCACTAGCTTTAAGCAGATAAAAGGTGTTTAAGACCAGTAACCATCTGGGTTAGCTGAGACAGCCCAATTGCTTTTGGAACTTGGCTTCCTGGGAAAATACAGGAAAAGATCTGCCTCCTATAATACTCATCTGAAGGGACCAATGGGAAGAGCATTTCACATGTTGGGATATGACAACAGGGGTTCAGGCATCAACAACCTAGATAGACTGTAAACAACAACAACCTCTGTGTGGTTGGTCTCAAAACAGGACTGACACTCACAAATAGCCTTCAACTGTGGGTCAAAAGTGAAATAGACCTCAATAGTACTCCCAGCTGATTCTGGTCAATGAGGCCCGGGAACCACTATATGACACAAAAATCCTTTTGTGCACTCAGAACAGGACTGGCACTCATCATTAGCCTTCAGCTGTGGGTTTCAAGCGAAATACAACACATTAGAATTCCCAGTGCATTCTGGTCAATTTAGTCTATTTATGCAAAGCTGTAGTTCTTCAGAATGAAGCAACAGGTGTTAACTTTTAGTTTCTTACAATATATCAATTTATTAGCTTGATGACTATTAATTTCTTCCAAAAATTCATTTTCTTAGCCCCAGCCAGAAGTGTTTCGTTGGTGGACATTGCTCTAGCCAGAAACCTTGTATTTCTGCTTCACATATTGTAGACCCTTTCTGACCTTATCATTGCCAGAGCATTTCATTCCCCGAATAGAGAATCTGTTTTACATTTTTCCAAATTAAGCAACAGTTAATACAGTATAGCTTTCTCGCCTTGGGTTATACATGATGGAAAATGCTATTCCCATTGGGCTCTGAGGATTAGTGTTTTAGAAGGCAGATGTTTCTACACCCACAGCAATCAGGCTCCAGCAGTCCCATAAATATTTCCCCTCGAAGGCAATTAATCCCGCTTGTCCTCAGTGAACGTTTTACTCCCACTAACATAATTTTTTTGTTTTTTTCTTTTGTAGTTGATTTATGTGTGCCACTTTCACTGCAGCGATTGATTCAGACATTTTCGCACGCGTTGAGCTTCCTGTTTTTGTGTTTCTGTTGTTTTTGAATTGTTTACATCACTTCTGTTTGCACTCGATGCATTGTTCTGTTTTAGGCTAGCAGGTGTGTGTGCTTTGGCAAGCATTCCTCAATGTTCACGTTCTGCTAGAATTAAGAAACTGTATACTGTTTATAAGTCTTTCACCAAAAACTTGCTTTAGCGTCGCGTGGCATTCTTGTGGTCTGCTGATTTTCAAATGGTACAACGACTGCTACTTCTCGTTAAGAACACCAAACATGTGCGCCCACATTACATAGTGTAGAGGCCACCTCATTCAATGTTTTATTTGCATTTCTGTAGCGCCATTCATCATGGGCATGGCGTCGTGGCACATTCTCTGGTTAGGCGCCCTTTCATGCGGATCTCGAACGCCACAAACTGTAGTGTATAAGTCATTGTTTACGAATGTGTTGTTTTGTTGGTGCTTGGTTGTGTGTGGTTGGTAACGAGTCTTTACTTGGTCCAGACTCAAAATACTGTGTGTGACGTAGCATGAATAAAAAGCGAATGGGGAGTAGGTAGATGTTTGAGGGGGTCTGTATGTGTATAGGTAGACGTGAAAATGACTTTCCTATCCACTTCCAAACATCTTGAATTTAATCCAGTTCTTATACAGTGCAAAAGATTGCCAGAAGTGGCTTCTTGGCGCTAAAATAGACAATTAAACAACAATACCTATTAATCCAGATCTATGTGTATGACACGCAGACCTACCAGTGTTTGGGTAACAGACTAGGGGGCATATTATCAAGAAACGGCGTTAAAATTATCGCCGCTTTAGCGGCAGAAAACTGCCGCTAAAGCAGCGATAATGGGCTTGATAATATGCCCTTGAGAATTCCCATAGAAGCCCATGTTCTGGTGTCAACATGGGCTTCTATTGGAATTCTCTGCGGCATATTATCAAACCCATTATCGCCGCTTTAGCGGCAGTTTTCTGCCGCTAAAGCGGCGATAATTTTAACGTCGTGCGTGAACAGAAAAAACCTTAGAATTGGTTCAGCCTATTTGATCCTTATCAGTACCTTGAAACCGGCGGCACAAAAAGCATCCGGGCCTAGGTCTGGGCATACCGTTCACACTTAGGGTGGTGCACTGAGGAATACAAAAAAGTAATAATATGTCGATTGCTTGAGTTTATCTCAGCCTCCTGGTCGGAATCCAGTCCATTATTCTTTACCCACTCTGACATCTCAGACAGGAACCAGCCATATGCAAATCAGCCTTAGTCCTGCTCCAATAGCCAAGTCACGTTCCCTCTGAGCAGGAACGCAAGTGACGAATGGATTGCTTGAAATAATATTCAGAGGGTGTGTGATTTGGGTGTTTCAGACTGAGGGCGAAGCAGGTCACATAATTCTGTTTGCATTAGAGTTTGCCCATCACCACAGTTGGGAGTCCTCCACAAACAGAGGTGCAGTGATCAGTGTAGGAACTGACTATCATGAGGACAGCCGCGGCCCATGCAGGTAAGAGCAGTGGGGCCGGGTTGGGGGGAATTTCAACGGATGATGATGTGGGAAAATTAATTATTTATTTAATTTTCCCTTGTCATTGTCCGTCAAACCCCCCCCCCCTCCCAACCCGGCCCTGCCCCACCGCTATTACCTGCACGAGCCGCAGCTTCATGAGGATGAGGCCAATTAGTTGCAAAAGCAACAGAAGCCAGGCTCCATGTAGAGTACTTTCAAAGAAAGCTCCATCTCAGGTTTGAGTTGTGTCTGTAAAGTATTTATTGGAAAATTATTAAGTCTGTGAATCATAGAGCGTATTGACATGGTGATCTTTTTTAACAGGCATGTGTAGTATTAATCTCTTCATGAATCCCTATGGAGGAGTCAAGAATATAGTTACTACACTCAACACTAATATAAGCACAAAAATCATCCGTTAGAACAAAAATGAGGTCAAGAGTCATCCTGTTTTGTAAAATGGCAGCTCTTTGTGCCACTGATTAGTTTGTTATCAAAGAGTTGTGGGATTCAATGTAGGTGAAATTGCTGGGTGTTTGCTGTGGAGTACGTGTGACTAAGGTGGCACCTGCCCGTAAATACCCTATGGGGCGATTCTACCCTGTTTATCAAACCCTTGATAAATTAAAACCTCCAGAGTATTTGGTACCAAACAATGACAGCAAAGTAATGGATTTTCTTGTATGATTGGAGTGAGTAATTGGTACACCCAGCATACATATTATTACTAAGAGTGATATTTATAATACCTTTATTGGATATGTATGGCCCTGATGAAAGCTGGATAAATGTTTTGGGCATAAACTAACCACAGGGATGTTGAAGCCAATAAAAAACCTCTTGTTTCATCCTGTCCTGTGTACACCTGCAGGATATTTTAACATTTCAGTAGTTTCAGACCCCTTGTAATAGTCCTTAGAACTACTATCAAATTGCTCCCCCAAATTGTGTGTGACCCTGGGCTTCTATTTGAATTCTCAAGGGCATATTATCAAGCCCATTATCGCCGCTTTAGCGGCAGTTTCCTGACGCCAAAGCGGCGATACTTTTAACGCTGTTCTTGATAATATGCCACACTGTCTGTTATAACAACCTCACTATATATGCTTTAAAACTGACTGACCCAAATATCACAAAGAATAGTTGAGCCTAAAAAGAATTTAGTGAAATATTAAAGAAATTAAAGTTCAACATTTTCCACAAGGGACAATAATCCCTATTTAAATTGGCCGCATGACGATAATCCCAGGCTTCACCCTTTATCACATTCTTCCTATTGACAAGAGCTTTCTTATATATAGATCTACTGTGTGCTATCTCATTTTCATCTCTAAATAACTTACTCAGAGCCTGTATAAATCTTTGATTGGCCTAAGAACAAGAGTTATCAAATCTCCTGTATGACTTAGGTGAAGCAGGACCTTGATTAGTCCACAAAGGTCTATTAACAGATACACAGATATCATTAAAAGAATCAATCAAAAACAAGAGTATTTGGAGTTGTCACCAGAATATATACTCATAGGATTCTTAAAAAGAGTCACAGGGTTAACAAATTCCCATTTTAGCTGGAGACCTCATTCTGTGATAATATCATCACGCTGCATACTATAGGATGACCTCTTCTGTAATCAGGGAAGAGATAAAGGCAGCAACAGAAGGTTATGGTCTTAATTACCCATAGACCTAACAAGAGATGATAGAGTTCTGTTGGCATGATCACTAAAAATATAAATATAATCAATGATACTTGTGCTTCCCTTTCCTATAAAAGTGGGACTGCAATTATCTGGCTCACCATGAGCATTAACAGAATTCTTTCCTGATAATAAATTCAATTTGCTTTTCTCAAAAAGACATGTGTTTTTCACTACTGCAAGCAATCTAAAATGAGCAACCATTTGTGTCAGCCCCGCATTACAATGCCGGATAGACCCGAATCCGTCCAGCATCGTTCTGGAACTGGAACCGAACAACCTCCAGTCATCGGTTCCAGCCCAGGAACTGGGATGGCACAGAGCCCTGTTCGGTTGCAATCCTATACCTTGCTATAAGACATGCATTCCAAACGGAATGCATACTCTCATAGCAAAGAGCAGGGTTGCAGTACATCCCTGAACCCCGTGGCAGGCACCTCAAGGTGCCTGTCACCTGGTGCAGGGATCAAGCTGCGGCCTTGAACCCATAGAGGACCTGCTGGGAGCCCCCAAAGCTGTTTCTCAAAGCCTTTTTGTGCCGGCCAAAGCCGGCACAAAAAGACAGTGGGAAACTGTCATCGTAACCCCCCAGCCAGAAAGAGCTGGCTAGGGATTACTGTGGGCCTTCCGAATGGCGGACGGGATCTCCGAGCCCGTCGTAAGCCATTCAGAAGACTGATTTAGATTCCCTTCCGACCTAGCCCATCAAAATGGCTCGGTCGGAAGGTAATCCAAATCGGTGATTACGATGCGGGCAGGAGGGCTCTGCCCGCATCATAATCGGGCCCCAAGTGTTAAAATGGCTAGCTTTGATAATTGAACAGTTCAAACTGAAAGTATTGGATGTGGAGGCCAGAAAGGTGTCAACACAAATTAACAACCCTGTAGGCCTGCAGTAATTGAAGCAAGGAAACACAATGGTCATCATAAAAATGTATTACTACAATAATAACGGCCTGATATAAGTCTTGGTGGTGCCACCATCGTCCCGCCGTGGTGGAGGTTCCAAGTACTCTATCAAGCTGATAGCGGTTCACCAGCCGCATTTAGCAGCTGCGGCAATAGACAGAAGACCCCCATTGCGGTGGTCTTCTCTGCTGACTAACAGTACTCTGCTGCCATCAGTCTGGCGGGATTGTGCCCTGGCCGATGTAGATGTTCCTGTTGTGCTGGCGGTGTCCTGGCGGTGGAGTCCTGATGGAGTGAAATTCATGGTGTAGTGGAGACTGGTAAATACAACCTAATAATGTGTCAATACACATGTGCCATGTTTGCTTGAAAACTATATTTAGGCAGTGTGTTAGCTCCTTTGTGTTACATTTTGCATGCCACTCACACAACATACACACCCTATTGTGAAACAGAGTTTACAATGCTGTCAGGACAACGCAGTGCCATTACAATGCAGGCACAACAATGAACGCGTCGTTGCCACGCGTTCCTTTACAACGCAAGTCATTACAATGACTTGCTTTAGGGAACTCATTATTGGATTTAAAATCAAACACCTTCCCTACTTTTGCACAGACTGGAGTTGGAATAGTAAATAATACAATTCCAAAGTCCAGTGCATACCTAAGGCAAGTCGTTGTAACGACTTGCGTTGTAATGGAATGCTTGGTAACAACGCATTCGCTGAATTGCCCCCAATGTAAGGGCAATTGTTGTAAACGCATGCGTGAAAACGTCATACATCCCACACTATTGAATGTACACCCACAGGCACCACTAGCACAATGCCCCCAAGCACTGCAACAACAAATAAGTATCAATACAGGTGTGTTCAATTTACCTTGATTAGTAGGAAAATGAACACTACTTCATTACACCTAAGAAAAATATTGCATATAAGAGCAATGCAGAAATCCGAGGCTCCAGCAGATGTCAGCACACGATACTTAGGACAACTGTACAAGTAGCTTACCTTAGATCTCAGCGACAACGGAGTCCTTTGGCGTTGTGGTGGTCGGAGCAATAAAGGAGGGACTGGGATGAGGGGGTACAAGATGGAAACAGAAGAGGAAAACAGGAAAAAAAAGGTACGTTTTTACCTCATTTCCTTCAATTCCGCTGACTCGAAGTTGGAGGGATTCCCGCCACAGTTGGCTTGACAGAAAAGCACATTGCAATCAGCTCAGAGGGACTCTTGGCTGGAGTCCCGCCGCCATCTGCTGCTGGCTGTGGCGCCATCGACATGGGTGAAGATTCCTGGTGGAGGCGGTGGGACTGTCACAGTCTTTTGCGCATGGACCCTCCAACATTTAAATCAGGCGGGCGGTCTGCCAAGTCAATGGGTGAAAAATTCTTTGAAAAAGCGACGGCGGGACCTGATCCGCGAAGTTTTAAATCAGGGCCCAAGTCTCCTAACATAGGATAATATGAAAAACAAGCCAACAATCATTAGGTAGTTTTGATAAGATTTCTGTAATATTCCAGGATAGGTTTTTTTAATTCGCTTTAGAACATGGAATAATATTGTTAGAGGACTTTACAATATTGCAAGAATGTAAAAATGTGAGCTTCAGAAGTAGGTTCATGGCAATGTTCATTAATATCACTTAGATGAGAGAATCAATCATTGATATTCGAAGATCCAAAGACTCCAAACGGGAGAGACAATCATGAGTTGGTGCCAAAACCATTTGAACAGACACACAAGCAGATATATTAGCGATAAGGTGGGTAATCAGTAATGGCATTGGATGAGGCTTTTAAGGGACCCTAAAGGGACAGAAATAATCTTGCTGCCAGAAATGCACCCAAGCTATAGGGTCTTAAAAAGAGATGACCCAAAAAAGGCATTTTTAAAATTAATTACCATACAATCACCGGAAACCTTTTTACTAGAAAGGCTCACCCAGAAAACTTGTCGCAAAAAAGCAAAGTAGATGGCAACGCCTAACTTGTGTATGTAACCAATGTTGTTTTGTTTTTGAGAGATGGCCAGAGGTACCATTAATGAATCTGGATATTTGGAAATATCAAGTACTCAAGCTTCAACAGATGAATGCCTTGCATAAACAAGCATTGAAAATGTAATAGGTCTCGCCTTTGATTAAGTTAAAGCCATTTGCTTTGCTAATGGTATTGTATAGCAAAGCAAATGGCTTTAACTTAATCAAAGGCGAGACCTACTGCATTTTTAATGCACACAAAACAGGGAGCAGGACACACAAGGGAGGGAGCGGGGCACTCTCCAGCAGGGAGCGGGGCACACACCAGCAGGAAGCGGGCACACACCAGCATGGAGGAGGGTGCACAAAGCAGGGAGCAGGGCACACAGAACAGGGAGCGGGGCACACACCAGCAGGGAGCAGAGCACACACCAACATAGAGCAGGGTGCACAAAGCAGGGAGCAGGGTACAAAATACAGGGAGCGGGGCACACACCAGCAGGGAGCAGGGTACCCAAAGCAGGGAGCAGGGAATACAAAGCAGGGCAAACAAAACAGGAAGCAGGGCACACACCAGCATGGCACACAAGGCAGGGAGCATAGCACACAAAGCACAGAGCGAGGCTCACACCAGCAGGGTGCAGAGAAAACAAAGCAGGAATTAGGGAACACAAAGCAGAAAGTAGAGCACCCAAAACAGGGAACAGGGCACACGAGGCAGGTAGCAGGGCACACGTCAACGGGGAGAAGTACAGGGCGGCAGGGAGAAATGCACACACCAGCAGAGAGCAGGGCACACACCAGCAGTGCACACAAAGCAGGGAGCAGGGCACACCACTGCAAGATGCGGGGTGCACAACATTCGGGAGCATGGCACACAGCAGGAAGCATGGGTACACAACAGCAGGGTACATGGCACATGCCAGCAGAGAGATGGGAATGCACCAGCAGGGAGCAGGGCACACTCTGGCAAGGAGCAATCACACAGCAGCAGGAAGCAAGGTACACCTCAGTAAGGCACACATCAACAGGGCACCCATCTGCAGGGAGCAGGACACACACCAGCAGTGAGCATAGCACACATCAGCAGGGCGCACAGCTGTCCGTAGCCTCACTGCACCTCCCCTCTGTGTGTGCCGACATCGCATTCCTCAAACTTTGTGAAACTGTCTTGGAGCCCCTTTCGCCCGCGCACACATGCACTCGGCAAAGCACATGCCTGTTCGTAAGTTCCCAGCTCATGCATGTCACGTTAGAAGCGGTTTTCCTTACCTGATCTGAACACGATGATGCAGCAAACCAGGACCCTTCTGAGGTACAGCCCCAGCTCCATGGTGTCTGGGGAGTGGCGGGGTTCTGCTCCAGCCCAGAGAGAGACACGGCGATGGCAGGTCTGGGATCCTGTGAGGTGCGCCACTGCCTTCTCATGGGGCTATGCACAAGGGAGGACGGCCGGGCTGGGGTTCCTGTGTGACACGGCGTTGGGGTGGCTGCAGCTGCTTGAGAGAGGCTGGCAGGGCTGGGGCTCCTGTGAGGTGCGCAACTTCCTTGTCATGAGGTTGTGTGCGATAGGTTGTCCGGGCTCGTTGTTCTGTGATTTGCGCCTCGTCGTGAGGTTGCAAAAATTGCGGTACTTACTTCATTTGTTTGAGAGAAGCTAAGCTGCAGGGGTTGGGGCTGCTCGTGCCTGTTCGTAAGTTCCCAGCTCATGCATGTCACGTTAGAAGCGGTTTTCCTTACTCCACGACCTCCGGAGAGGGGTAGAACAACCGGAGTGACAGCAGAACGGAATAGGAAGTAAGCGTACCTGTGAGACCGGGAGCGCATGGACCCCGGATCGGCCTACAGCTGAGAGGGAGTCGGAACCAGTGGCGGTGCTTGCCGCTGGACATGGTCGCACCATGCTTCTGTCCCTTACTTGTCTGGAGGCTTACGGGGGGGAAGGGAAAGCAAAAGTACGCCGCCATGCGTGCGCGCGTGGACATCCCAACGCTAATGAAAGTAAACTTACGGGGGGAGGTAGGGAAAGCAAAAGCACGCCGCCATGCACGCACTTGTCGAACTACGGCTTAAGCTAATGAAAGTAAACTTACGGGGGGGGGGAGAAAGCAAAAGCACACCACCATGCACGCGAGTGTCAAACTGCGGCATTTTCGTTGCTATGACAAAAAGCTTCGCATGACGGCGTCGGACTGTCCACAGTCCCGACGGGCACGCGCATGCTGTTTGCTTTGGACAAATGGCTAGAGCATCCATCTTTGTCCATGCAGAGGTGTGCATGGAAGCCCTCGGGAGAATTGATTGCAAAAGGCCCTCGCATGGTGAGGGCAACGCATGCGCTGCTTTCGCCAGGCGAGACCTAAAAACATTCAGACAAGGCTCCAGGACAGCAACAAAACTAGACAAAAGTATCTACCAAGATTAAAAAAACTGTCAAATTAAAAGTATCATCCTTAAAAGCACTTATCCATGAAGAATGGGACTGTATCACTTCAGACACAGGATTATGTTGTAATAATGGTCTGTCTTGCTCAGAGCGAGTTAAGGTCTTATCCCCATTATGAACCTTTGTCTTCACAGAAAAAGGAAGTGTTAACCACACAAGGATTTATCAAAGGGCGGGTGCTCGACACAACATTCAAAGAAATTATACCTGCAACACAGTTTACTTCAATGTTGTTTGCATGCTGGCTTTGCATAGAAGAAATATACTTTTAAGTTTCAGCATTTTTTTCATTAATGGGTACTGACAGCACAAGCTAAAACTCATCTATAGAAGAAGATTTACTAGAACCATCAAAAAAGGGATAGAAGTCTAATTTCTTTTACCCAAGATTAAAACAACTGACACTGACACCTACATGCAGAAGAACCACGTGTTGGCCATGGCTAGCCTCTTCCGGGCTCTGATGGGTGCAGAATGGCCCTGTTTCTTCATCCAGGTGCATCTCACAGAGCAGAATTTTAAACATGCTAAAATAGTCTTTGGTGGGGGAGGAGTCTCCTTCCATCTCGACCTCCCCAACACCCTGCTGGAAGCTGGAGTCTTCACACAAAGGGCAGCCTGCTCAGAGGGATTCCATCACAATGAAGGGAGTCGCTCTAGCATATCAGACAAAGACCTTTTGAAAATTGTAGCTATTTTAGTTCTTAAAGTTTTAGTAAGAGATCCATCCCTAATCGATTTTTCAGGGTGGTGGGACTCAAAATGAAGGCGTATTAGACTGTGATCGGACCAAATGGAATAGACACAGGATTAGTAACATGGGACAACATGTAGGTGGCCAAATAGCGATCGTTAACGCTGAAATTAGCAGAATTCCAGTGTTTGCGATCGCTATTTGGCTGCGAGCAATGTAGGTGAGTTTAAACCTACTAGCAAAATAAGGAATCGCAAAACTGCGATTCCTTATTTTGCTCTTGCATTTAAGGAATCGGAAATTGCGATTCTTTATTTTGCTCTTGCATTTAAGGAATCGGAAATTGCGATTCCGTAAATGCAATGTAAGTAGCACAAAAGTAAGTGCACTTTAGCCTTAAGGAATCGCTAATTACCACCAACTTCAAGTTGGTGGTAATTAGCGATTTCCTTTAAAAATGCACTTTTTTGCTTTTTTTAAAGTGCCATGTGGCACACATTCATGCTCTTAGGGAATGTATGTGTGCCACATGTGCACACATGCACATTTCAGGGGTGCAACATGGTGTCCTTTTGCAACCCTGGCACCCTTGAAATAGCACCCGCTATTTGCCATTCTTTAATAGCAAATCGCTAATAGTGAATATCTTCCCATTCATTCCTATGGGCCTCCTAGCCCATAGGAATGAATGGGTAGGTATTCCTTATTAGCTAATCTCAATTTGCAATTCGTTATTAAGGAATGTTAAGGAATCGCTAATATTTTTGCGATTCCTACCTACATTCAATTTTACAAGTCCTTAATAGCGAATCGGTAAAATTCGCTATTAAGGATTCGCAAATTTGATTTTACCTACATCTGGCCCATGGTGAGGAACCCATGAGTTCAGAAGTACGGGGCATATGTATCAAGCCCTTTTCCCGTTCGCAAACGGGCCGATTCTCAGAATCGGCCCGTTTGCGAACGGGAAAAGGCCTTTTGTATCATTCCAAAAGGGCATCGCAAATTAGAGATTAGCAGAATTTGCGATTCTCTATTTTGCGATTGCATTTAGGGAATCGCAAATTGCGATTCCTTAAATGCAATGTATGAAGCACAGAAAATTTGCAATTTGGTCGTAAGGAATCGCAAATTACCACCAACTTCAAGTTGGTGGTAATTTGCAATTTCTTTGAAAAATTCACTTTTTGCATTTTTCAAAGTGCCATGTGACGCACATACATGCCCTTAGAGCATGTATGTGCGGCACATGTGCACACATACATATTTCAGGGGTGCAACAGGGTGCCCTTTTGACACCCTGGCACCCTTGAAATTGCATTCTCATTTTGCGATTCTCAAATTGCGAATCGCAAATTGAGAATGTCTTTCCATTCTTTCCTTTGGGCCTCCTAGCCCATAGGAATGAATGGGAAGGTATTTCTTAATTGCGATTAGCAATTTGCTAATCGCAATTAAGGAATGCCAAGGAATCGCAAAAGATTTGCGAATGATTTGTTACATCCCGTTTGCGATTCTCAAATAGCGATTCCCTAAAAGTCGCTATTCGAGAATCGCAATTACGGTATTTGATACATATGCCCCTACGCTGTTCATTTTTCCCAGGAAAGGATGAAATGAGAACTCAAGAGGTTTTCAGGCAGGTCGATTGTACCAGCCTACATAAGGCATGATGTAGACTTGCCACTGATGACACATGAGACCTACGGATTTTTCTAGTGCACTGGGATTAAGGTATGCACAGAAATATTGGCTCTGCTAAGTCTGTATTAGAGTATCTGTTTGGAGGGGGAGGAAAACTGGGCTGTTCATGTAACTCCTGGGTCCTCAGTAGTTGATTAGGAAAGCCTCCTTTTCAATGTCAGCTGCCCATAAATGAAACATAAGATTTTATCAAGTGGAGCTACCTTTCCCCGACCCTGTGCTTGCCCCCTCCCAACCCTTCTGCCTCTTTCTTCACCTCTATCTTTATTCTGCAAAGATTGCATGTGTAAAGGCATCAATAGCGATTCCGTGGATTATATCTTTCTTTTATGAACAACTACGCAATAATTAGCCAAAGAAAACAATTTCAACAAATTCTTAGTTTTCAAGCCCATATACATAATTCATAGTTGTTCTTGTACTTTTGGCAACAAATCTCAATTGAAAGTCAACCCCCACTACTTCCTGATTGATTTGAGCAGCATGTATTATACCTTAATGACGGTCAAATATATCTTTCAAGAGGTCTACGATACCAGCAGGAGATTCCCATTATTTTATTTACTACTATTAATTTCCATCTAATCAATTTTGGTTGGGCAACCCTCAAAGGTTACATTCAGTAAAGACTTTCTAGCAATTGCTAATGCATCATTGTCTCCAGGTGTCTGGTGTGGCCATTTGGCCATGCTGAGCAGCCGGTCCCAGACCTCTCAGGCATAATATGCAACAACAGATTTACACCAGCCCAAGTAGGATTATAACATTCAAAAATATTTTGCAGTTCTTCTCTAAGGTGCTTATTTAAAGTCTGACATATCTGTAACTCCTTGCAACATGGAACGCCGTACAGAAAATACGGCACATCCATGGTGTCACAAGGAGGGCGCACTGAAAAGTGTTGCATCGCTGTTTTCACGCAGCGTTCAAGACTTTTCAGAAATGAGGCACTACATTTTTGGGGATTGTGTTCGATTACAGGGAACAGTCTTGTAATACTTAACAGATGGGAAGATGTAAAATAACCTTGCATCCCTGTCCAGGGCCCAGATACTGTCTTAAAGGTAGGATAGCATCCCCATGGATTCTGGAGAGGACTCTGGAGTCATCACTATCTCCATGACTGGGGGGTGGGGTTCAGCTACTTGGTTGTGGTGCACATCCTGGGTTTCTGGCTTTTTATTCAGCAGTTGATCACAAACTGTACCGAATAATAGTCAGATTACTCAGCTGATCACTCTGAGCCTGTATGTTGGAAGAGGGAGATGCAGGTTGAGACAGGGATAAGGATGGCAGCCGAGTTTCAAAGTGTTTGCCTCTTATCTAGTCCTTGGGCCCACTGCACTACTGCCCGTTGCACTACCACTTTCTGTGCTGATGCTTGTTGGGTCCCTTGCTCTCTCGCTGCCTGCAGTGGCCCTTTTTGAACCTCATTGGCTTGCTCATCATCTGGCACCACACTGCCAACAACCGCTGCCACATGTGCTCCCCAGCACTGTAGCTGTACTGGGGAATCTAACAATATCTCAGAAATTCCCCTCCCTCTCCTCCTAAATCTTGTATGTTACTTGGCCATAAATATATGAGTGAAGTGGTGCGGTGGAGCAGCGAGCTCAGATTCTATCTCAATTTATCTTGGCTGTCATTAAGACCTTTTACTTCCAATTACTTCCAGTGTTTTAGGGCTTCCTCGTGCTACTTCAGGAAAGCCAACCACTGATCTGGTGGAGTTGTGTTTTTAGGATCATTTAATTCACTTTTAAGGCTGTTTGGATTCTGAAAATCAATGGAATCACATTGAAAACACCTATTTCCATCATCCTCAGTACATTTGACTCAGTTTGCTATAGACCTTCACATGCTTTTTTATAACTGTTCATACATGATGAGGGTGGAAGTCCCTCTAGATTGCCTCTAGCATTGATTCTCCAGTTCCCACTATCCTAACATACCCTCCCTGTCAACAAGATAAAAGGTTTAGGTCATCTGCTGACCATCGCTGCAGCTCATCTCACAGGAGGTGAGAGAGAAGGTTTTAGGGAAAGTGGGAAGAGAGGGCCTTAAAGCTTTTCCCCGTCAGCTCAACCTAGGAGGGAGAAAAGCAAGTTCACTTACCCTTGACCTCTGGGCCCCTTGCAATTGGAATATCTCTTGGCACAGCCAGTTGAGGCAATCAGAAGGTTTATGGTGACTTAACCATTGTACTTATTTCAACAGCATTCATCCAATAGGGTCTATTCTGGGAGGCATACACAGTTGACAAACTCTCCATCCCTAGCATTATGCTCCATTTCTATGAATAATCTCTCACATGTTTAGCTCCTAGTTCCCTGGACTTCCCCATTACCCACTCAACCATTTCTTTCTTCCCATAGTCTCCTACTCACATGATTTTCTTCCTTTTCCCCAAATGAAAGTAGTGAAAAATCAACTAGTGTTTAATCAGTAAATATAACACAGGCTCACATTTCAGAAATTTAAATGGTCTAAAACTCTTTGACCTCATTGGTGAGAATTAGTTTGCTTTTGTTAGTGTGTCAGGGTCAACAATGGGTTACTTCAGCTGCAAAGTTATTAAGTTATTTTTAAGCTTTTGTGGGATGGATGTCTTTGTATTTAATAAAGGCATTCTAGAGTTTTGCAATGAGTGTAAGGGTGGGCTGACACAGTTTCATGACATTCGTTTTGCGGGTTTTATTAGACGGGCAGTCTGTTTTAGGGAGCGCATGATCTTATATATTACAGACTCTTCAACCAGTAAGAAGACATTGATGTGATAGGACAAAGGACCACACCTGTAATGGTTTCAGGCTAGGGGAAATTAATAGTGGAAATGCCAGACAGCATTGTGCCTATCACGCCTTGTAAGAATGTCAGTGGCTCTCTGATAAGGTGCTATATTAGGTGAATGAGGTGGAATTGAACATTTGTGATGCACCCAGAAGATTCCTTTGGTCCAGTTCTCTGACTCTGAATTGGGAGCCTGGAACAATATTTTTTTAATTGATGGAGAGCTAGTTTGTTCCTGGAGCATTGAGGAGTTAGTGTGATACACTAGATGATAGGTTGGAAGATCTGACGTTTACCAATATATTTTCAAGGCCTAACGTTTTATGAAGAGAAGTTCTTCAGAAAACTATTTACTTCAAACACAAAAACACATCTTCTGCTATATAGCTTTGGCATCAGTGCAAAGGTTGCACACAGGATGACTTTTTAGAATGACGTGAAGATTTGCTCTTCTGATATATATACTTGCCTTGAAAAGCTGCTAGTGATATTCTTGCTAAACTCACATTGCTGAGTGTGCATTGGTTTGTATAAGTGTGTTTCCCTAGTGGCTTGCCTACCAGGCTGATTCCAGGCACGACAAGACTAGACAGCCACCTGGCGCACAACCATTAGAGCGGTGCCAGATTAATCTACAGGCTGCAAAACTTGCCCACATATAAGAAGATACAATGTTATCAAATGAGGGACTGTATTGCAGCATTTATGTAGCACTTGCTACATCTAAGGGGGATGTTGAAGTGCTTGCCTACGTGGGCAAGAAGGCAAAAGACACACAGATGCTCGACAGAATGTGGAATAAATCTATCAATCTCCCCCATTTTTGTCACTATGCCAACCTGGACTGGGATGGGAGTGAAAAAAAACGATGGATTTAGGCCTAGATCTCTGTACTGGGGTGGATGTTTGAAATTGTTCAGCATTCTGTCCATCAATTGTTCTTTATGCATTTGCCTGCTTGGGCAGAATGGACGTTATGTGGTTGGGAGAGCATTGTCTTTGTTTGACCCTATGTAGGCTGTGTTTCCATGCTGTGCCTGATGACCTCAGAGGTGCGGATATTGTGTTATGTGGCAAGGCTCTTAGGAGTGTGATGGATGTAATAGTGAGAGACTGGTGCACTGTTTATGGTTCCTTTATGGTATTTGTTATGATCGCAGGCAACTAAGCTCATAACCGCACAGGGGTGTCCATTCAGAGATTATTATTTATGTTTATGTCCTGAACAGCCAATTGGCTGGAGGGAGATCTGCTGGGATGGACTTTACTACAACCATTCCTTATATGATTGCCATTGTGAGATGTCAATAAGCATAAATAGTATGTAGTTGGCCCTGGAGTGGTCGACTAAATACAGTGCTTAATTTGTAAAGAAAAGATTCGTGCCAGGACTCTCATCAGGAGGTCACTGCAGCTTGCACCACACATTGCCCCTGCTATGCTGCCAATGATAGTAACAACACAACTACTAACCATCGCACTCCTTCAAGTGTGACTATTCGGACTATCTCAGGCCCCCAAAGCTATAAGAATGGCTTGGGCGGCAGGTAATAGTTATTTCTAATATATATTGAATTAATAATTAACTGTTGTTGTGGGCATCTCTAAATTAGTCAGATAGCACCACCTTGTGGCAGACTGTCATAAGCACCGGTGTTGACAATTAAGTGTTGTGCTAAGCACAGGAAACCACCGGCTCAAATTAAGCACTGATAAATATAGAGTCCCTTGTGGCCAATTGTATGTGGCAGACCACTTCAATTATTCTATTCCTCTTCAGGTGATGATGGGTGGTCTGTTGCAGTAGAACGTAGTAGGTGATACACAGGACCTGTCGTGGTTCTGTCTTATTTGAGTGTAAGATGGATAAGCAATAAAAGGGAATTATGAAGCAGCTTGTTTCAACTACAATCAACTACAGGAGTGCTATAGAATTACCCTTAATGTGAGCCAGGAAGTTCATGCACGATTTTTCATAATTATGCGCAAAATGTATGTCTTAACAGAAAAGCACATTTCACAACAGAATTTGTAAATGTTGCCTAATTTACCTATACATGCAAATGAGCCTTGTGTGAAGGTAAATATAATTTTCAATTGCACAGGCCTGTCACACACATACGACGTAAAGCGGGGAACAAAGGTCTGGAGCCTGACCTGTAATATTGTAAAGGGAACAGCAAAGAGTTAACATTTCCCAGAAAAGCTTTTGCACAGTGTATAAAACTAGAAAGAATGCATAAAACATTAGATGCCTGAACAGCTCAAGAAAAGATACATTTACCACAATCACATTATTTAGTTAAACTTCTTTTCAAGTATTTGTGAGAGAGTTAGGATCAAAGCGATGGTCACTGTGACTCTGCTGAGGATAGCATCAGAGCAAAAATCTGTATGCCTTTCAACAAATCATGGGATTAGGTGCCGAGACGCGTCCTTCCCCCGTCTGTAATTTAGACGTAGAAGGAGCGGAGGCAAGCGGATGATTTATGACGCAGGACTGCCTCGCGCTACGTAAACGCCATTACAGTGCAGGATAGTCCGAAGCTGGAAGCCATTTTTCTCAACTGAACAGTCGCGTCTCCCCCTGGTATTGTGGTGGACGGGTAATTGCCTGGCTATCTGAGTTCCATCTCTGGTGTAAACCGCACAGTGACTTATTTCTGCCCATAGTATTAGATGTTGTGATGGCAGCACTGATAATTCTTTTTATGGGAAAAAGAGACCCGGCCAGTTAGCAAGGCCAGCTCTCTTGTGAAGGGTGTAGGAGGTGAGCTACATGCCAAAAACGGAAAGGAAGGGAAAGGGAGTCTAGCGCTGAATCATTTTAAGTAGGAGTATGAGGAGCAGAGGGAAAAAAAAGGGGCGGTGAAGGCCACAAAAATGTTTTCTGTAAGTCTGCCAGCTGGAGATGGTGCAGTGGGTAACGTCAGCTAAGGTCTGCAGTGGAATTATTTTAATGGGGTCCCTCATATCTGTGTAAGAATCGTGAGTGTGAAAACTGCGTGACGGTGTTTTGCGGCTCTGACAAGCCACCACCCAGGCCCAAAAGTATTGTAGGATTACGTTGCCCTTGCGCCACGCATGGAGATGCTAGGGCAACACAAGCCTTAAGTCAGATTTACCAAGCCAAGCAAGGCCACATTCCGTGGCCCTGCATTGCTTGCAGAATTTGGAGTAACACAAGGCAGCCCAAGTCGCTGCCTTACGGTACTCTACCCCAGGTAGAGGTTACATAAGTGGAGAGTGGGAGTTCCCATGGATCCACCCATGGATTTTGGTGCATTCCCAGATTTACCAAGACAGCTAAACCTGGGAATGCGTCAAAATGCTACGCTGTCTCAATACAGGTGCAAAGAGGAGAAATATCTTTATTTATCCTCGGTTTTTTTCTCTTTCAGTAATGCAACACACCTAGAAAGAGGAAGATACCTTTAACGATGCTTTTTGACCAGGAAGGTGTCCATTCCTGCACAAAAACAATCCTGCCTGCAATGCAGGTACGCTGCACGATGACGAAAGGGTGCCTGCATTGGTGCTAGGCTGCACCGAGTGCGCCAGGGCAGAGAGAAAAAGAATGCACCATATGTTAGTTAATACATATGGCGCTTTCCTGCTCTCTCCATTTGAGGCAACTGATTTCCATGTAGCTTGGTCCAAACTGGTGAGCAAAAAAACGATGGATTACAACCAGATCTGTGATTTGGGTTGATATTTTGATTTGTTCTGCATTCCATCCATCATCTGTTCTTTTTTCTTTTGTCATCCTAAGTTGGGAGGGTATGCCCCGACGTGGGTCCCGTGCTCACTGTGCCACTGGATTCAAGTTAGTCTGGCTGATGAGGGGTGATACCCTGAAGTCCCAGGATCCTTGTTTCTAGTCCAGGGAGGACCTGGCCTGGCAGTTTGGACTGTACTGGTCCCATGGGGAGCAGGGTCAAGACTGATTTGCATATGGCTGGGTCCAAACTGGAATGGCATGGTGAGCAAAAAACGATAGATTTAGGCCCAGATCTCTGTACTGGGGTGAATGTATGACATTGTTCTGCATTCTGTCCAGCAATTGTTCTTTTTGCATTTGTCACCCCAAGTGGGACGGGTATACCCAGACGTGGGTCCCATGCTCTCCATGCCACTGGAGTCAAGCTATCCTGGCTGATGAGGGCTGAAAGCCCGAAACCGGTCCTAGGATGCTTGTTTCCTGGCCTGGCCGTTCGGGCTGGACTGTTCCCATTGGGCACAGGGTCAAGACTGATTTGAATATGGCTGGGTCCAAACTGGGATGGTGTGCTGAACAGACAAATCGTGGATTAAACCTAGATCTGTGACTGGGGTGAAAGTTTGATTTGTTCAGCATTCCGTCCATCATATGTTCTTTTTGCTTTTGCCACCCCGAGGGGGACAGGTATGCCAAGACATGGGCCCTGTGCTCAACATGCCACTGGAGTCAAGCTGGCCTGGCTGATGAGGGGAGATATCCTGAAACCTGCCCCAGGATGCTTATTTCCGGTCTAGGGAGGACCTATCCTGGCAGTTCGGGTTGGACTGTTCCCATGGGGAGCAGGTCAAGACTGATTTGCATATGACTGAGTCCAAACGGGATAATGAGCAAAAAATCAATGAATTTAGGGCCAGCTCTCTGTACTGGGGTGAATGTTTGACATTGTTCAGAATTCTATCCATCAATTGTTCTTTTTGCATTTGTCACTATGAGTGGGACGGGTAAGCCCAGACGGCAGTCTCATTCTCACCTGCCGCTGGGGTCAAGCTAGCCTGGCTAATGAGGGGTGATACCCTGAAGTCAGTCCCAGGATGCTTATTTCTGGTCCAGGGAGAACCTGGACTGGCATTTTAGGCATTTTAGACTGGACTGTTCCCATGGGGAAGGAGGGGTGGGAGCAGGATTAGACTGATTTGCATATGGCTAGGTTCCAACTGGAATTGCATGGTGAGCAAAAAAATTATGAGGCTTATTTACAAGCCCTTTTCACCACCAGTGCATCACTTTTAATATGGGAAAATCTGACGCACCAGCGACTCAAGGGTGTGAATGTTTGACATTGTTCGGCATGGCATCTCAATTGTTCTTTTTGCATTTGTCACCCTGAGTGCAACAGGTATGCCCAGACGTGGGTCCCCTGCTCACCATGCCACTGGAGTCAAGCAAGCCTGGCTGATGAGGGGTGATGCCCCGACACCCGTCCCAGAATGCTTGTTTCCAGTCTAGGGAGGACCTGTCCTGGCAGTTCAGGCTGGACTGTTCCCACGGTGAGCAGGGTCAAGATTGATTTGTATATGACTGGGTCCAAACTGGAATGGCATGGTGAAGAAAAAACAATGGATTTAGGCCCAGATCTCTGTACTGGGGGTGAATGTTTGATATTGTTCAGCATTCTGCCTATCAATTGTTCTTTTTGCACTCTACATTTGAAGCAGTGCAGTAAGTTGTCTTGCTATGTTGCGCTTCGTCAAACAATGGTAAATCTGGGCCTCAATGTCTTGGGCAACAGTAAGAAAAGAGAAGGAGCACAAGAGCAAGTGGCTTTGAATGTTTGTCCTTTCTTTGTGCATTCAGAGATGGACAACTTACAGCATAAGCCCCAATTCACAAAAAAGTTTTAAAAAGTATAAAAGTTTATAAGGAGATTTACACCTCTGCTTGAATGTTCTTTTTTTCATTTTTTGTGAATCTCAAAACAGCCCAATGGTATGCCTGGAAAGTTGTACCAGTTGATTCTCCATATTATCTGCCTCTGCATTGGCAGCGCCCAACACCTTTCTGTCTGCTATCACTGCACCTCCACCGAGGTTCTACAGTAAGCACCAAATGAGCAAGGGTTTGGGGGCAGCAAAAACACCTCATCTGTAAATTACATTTTTCTTATTTATTATTCTCTATGCAAAAAACGAATTAGGAAACATGAAAATTGTGGGATTCAACATCATTGCAATTAATCCTATATGAGCCCAAATATACAAAAGATGTACAGGAGTGTAATCCCAAAGTCAATAGCCGTCCTCATTCAGTAGAGTTGATGTTTCCTTCTCTTTAATAGTTTACTTCCTTTGTAGCAGATTTGAGATAATGTTTAAATAAGCACAGTGAAACAGTTCCACAATGGTATGTACAATATTATCAAACATAACAGGGTCTTAATACTTTTGTATATAAAATGAATTTCTTAAAGTCCAGTGGTATAAATTACAGCCACCCTACACATGTTTCATCAGAAGACTTACCTGCTTCCTCTGGGCTATGCAATAACAGAAGACCAGAAAGAGTGGAAAATATAACTACTGTATACAAATATATTTACAAAGAGTACTTAAATCATAATATAAATAACTCAGTAAAGGAACCAACTCAAACAGACAGGAAAACAGTTACATAATGTAGTAAAGTGCCCCTTTTTACATGGTTACCCCAGACATTTTGCCTGGTATCTGGTGCAATTTTGACTGAAAGTGTGGTGGGTTCCTGCTAACCAGATCCCCAGCACCAGTGTTCTTTCCCTAAACTGTACGATTGTTCCACAATTGGCAACACTTTAGGATCCATGCAAGCCCCTAGCAAATGGTACCCGTGGTACCTAGGGTATTGGACCTAAAGAAGGTCCATAATGGCTGCAGCGCGAATTGTGCCACCCTAAGGGACCCCTCACCAAGCTCATGCAAACTGCCATTGCAGCCTGCGTGTCTTGGTACAGAGAAAACCAAAGAGTCGACATAGCACAGATCCTTGTGTTCCATGCCTTTCAGCACTACATGTGGTATAAGTAAGTCACCCCTACAGCAGGCTTTACAGTCTTAAGGCAGGGTGCACTATCCCCATATCAGGGCAGTCCCAGTGATATCTAAGTTCCCCCTTAGATATTACAGTGCACAGGGAAGCCATAATGAGCAGTGACAATACAATAAAATGACAATAATGTATAGTTATTGTCATTTTATTTGTACGACTGCATACAGTCAGTAGCCTGTGTGGGGCTGGGCTGGACAGAGTGGGGGAGGAGTGGTTTGCACTCCCAAAGTGCACATGAACTGTTTGGCCGGCCCTCTTGGGCCAACCAAACAGTTCATGCACACTTTGCATGTTTCCCACCAGGCTACATTGCATAGCCTAGGGAGGAACGTGCACAGGCTCCCTGTTCCAGTGTGAGCGCCGATCCATGACACTCAGACCAATCACAATGCTGCAGTACAGTGTTGTAATTGGCTCAGGGAGGCCTGTGTGCCGGGTGCTTTCTGCTGCCAGGGCTGCAAGAAGAAGAGGACGCAGGAAAGACGGCGGCCGGTCGGCTGTTCTATGGTACAGGTGTGTGTTTTTTTGTTGTTAATTAACTCCCTGTCCGGTAGCAGCCGCTACTGATAATAATTACATGGGATGGACACTTGTCATTACGAGTTCCCCAGCTACATGATGGCTTCACTGTACCCCAGGGTGTTTGGTATCAAACACCTCGTCTTAATAAATCCACACTTATGCCAGTGCTGGATGTATTCATAAATGCCACAGAGAAAACCTGAAAACCTACAGACCACTAGTGTGTTGACACACTGATCGCGACCATTCAGCCACCATAGACAGGGTCCTGACCTCCTGACGTGAGAGCCTTTGCTCCCAGAGGTTGGGAACAAAGCCTGCTCTAGACAGAGGTATTCACACCTCCTCCAAGCAGGATGGACATTTCAGGGTGAGAAGATTCAAAGGTCCTGCCACCTTTGTTATACAACCCCAGGCCTCTCCAGATAGTGGAGTTGCTACCCTCTGTCCTGACCCCCCTTTCTGGCAGCAAGACAGGCAGGAAAATTTGTAAGATTAAAATGTGTGCCCATATTCAGCCAGCACCACCCGAGGGCAGGCCAGCTCATATGCACCCCACTTTCAGATTCCTCCGTGTTGTTTTGGATGGAATTAGCATTCTAGAATGAGGAAGTGGTCATATATAGTATGTTGAAACCCTAAAGGTAGGTAACCCATTGGCTACTACCTGTCACTCCACATAACGCCCCTAAATTGAGTATTTGGGTGGCACCCCTGAACCCAAGAACTCAGATTTAATGACTCAACAGAAGTACGAAGAAGAGTCACTGCCTAGTGAGAACTGCAGCAGAACTTTGGCACAAAACCTTGCCGTCCTCAGCCGTCTCTTGACAATCGCGACAGAGTGACTCATCCTGAGAGCTGGAGAACTACCAGTCTTGGGTAGCCTGCCAGCAATTCCACAAACACCAAAACTTTCCATTGGAGTAGAGGAACTACTGCCCTGCAATCCATAGGAACCGGCAAGCAGAGTCTGATTTTGCCACTGACAGCTGTTTGTCATTGATCGTGAGGTGCATCTTTGCTCACCCAGCCAACCTTACCATTCTGTACCCGAGCCACCCGGTTCCCAATGAACCAGCTGTGCCGCCATGCTCCGAGCCACCTTCCGACCTCTGCCACCATTTAGGAGCCCTTGGACTTGCCCACAAATCCTCCTGTGCAGTCTCTTTTCAGGTGGCCCCCTTCCCTGTAGCACCAGCTACCAGTCTCACCAGCACCCTGCTTCCAGTAGAAACTGGGCGGTTCCCGAAGAACTGCTGGTAGTATTTTGAACCTTGGCTCACTATAACTCCAATCCCAGAAGGAGAACACCTGAAACCGAATGTACCTACCTTTATGCATCTTTGACTTTTTCCTCCCATCGGATTGCATTTTGCGTTAAAGTGCACAGGTTTGAACGTTTACTTACCTGCGCATATTTTTATCAAATGCTGTACTTACTTTGAAACAAAGTTCATGAGTTTGAAATATATATATGAAAAGAAGTGTTATTTTTCTAATTTGGTCTCAGATTTATTCTTTGAGTGAGTATATCATTCATTGCCTCTGTGAGTACAACACATGCTTAGCACTACCCTATGATAAGCCTAATTGCTCGCTCACACTAACACATAAGAGAGCATTAGTATTATCTACTTTAGCCTCTGTAAACCAATTGGGAACTGACTTCTTTTTAGTACACTATATAGAGAGCCATCTTCCAACACATAACACAAAGCAAAGATAATTAGCAGTTATATACACTGAAGATCTTATAACCCGTAGTTCCCAATATTTATTTTCTGGGGTTAGATATTACATCATTTACATTACTGGTTATAGTTCCTTCTGGTAGTACTCTGCATCTCCCATTTCCCATATCTTGGAGGTTTTGTTTATATCGGACATGAAATTGGCTACATTTTATAACAGCTCCAGTAGTAATTAATTTTTTATTGATTTATTGATTGTCTTCATTATTCTCAACAATATTGTACAATCAACAGTTCATGATAATTGACCTAAAACCCTAAAACCATTACCTAAAGAGTTTTGAGCACATGATTAAAAAAAATCCAATATTTCTGGGGGTTCCCTTGTCTCATGAGTATACAAGGTCTAAAAAATCATGACAATGACTATGATCCACCTTGAACATCCCTAACATTTTTGAAACACAGTTTCCTATTAACATGCATACCTAATGAAAATAGATATATGCAGGCACTGACCGCAAGAGGGAGAATTTACCAAGCTAATGTCATGATCAAAAGCAGTGTATCCAATGGAACAACAAGCTCAAAGTTGAATGACAAACTGAAAAGCCACTAGAAAGGAATGAGATGGAACTACTGAGAGTTTGAAAGTAGGATCTGCTTTTATGGGTACCCCCACTTTTTGCCTGGTGCTATGCTGTTTCTGACTAGTCTGACTGGGATCCTGCCAATCAGGACCCCAGTCTATGTGCTTTCTCCACTAAATTTGTTATTGTAAGTACTTAGGTACATCCCAGATTGAATACTGGTGTACCCTTATAAGTCCCTAGTATATGGTACTGTGGTACACTGGGGTCCCCCATGGGTTGCAGCATGTATTATGCCATCCATTGGAGACGACTCAAACTGTAACTACAGGCCTGCCATTGCAGCCTGTGTAAGATGGTGCTAGGACAACTTACGACAGATACCGGTTTCCCTATATCTAAGGTCACTACACTTAAAACCTATAAGTCACCCCTAAAGCAGGCCTTTCAATCTTGAAGGCAGAGTGCTCAGTTCTAAGTGTGAGGGTGCCCCTGCATGAGCAGGACATCCCTATAACCTTTGGAGTCCATTCTCCCGGGTTGTAAGTGCATCGGCCATTAAGATACATAGAGTGGCCATGCGTCATTACGCGAAGACCATCTCTAAAGTGGCTGGAACAAACCCTCTCATGTTAGGTATCAAATATGTTGGAATCATGCCCCTCACCGTAGACGGTATGTGAGGTATGATTCCATGCACTGTAAAGCTCTTTCAGGAGACCCTCTGTGCTCCCGGTACCAGTCTTCTAGACTCGGACAGCACAACATGGCTGCTGCCGACCAGAGACACAAATCTGCCCTCTTGCTGCTGAGCCAAGCTCGAGCAGGTGAAGGCAGAACAATAGGTATCCTGTCACAGTGAGGTGTGACCACCTCCCAGACAAGGTTTAGTGTATTGGGGCCGGGTGGGAGTGCTTTTCAGCGCCACTCAGTCTGCTTGAGGGGCACATTTGGTGCCCTCCTTGCAAAGCCCAGTTCAAACCAGCTGAGTGAACCATTGGCTCCTGCTCTGGCGTTAGGGTACATAAGAACTTACCTTTTCATCGTGGGACAAGATTAATTTCAAGACACCACTTCTTCTTCGACCGTCTGGTCACTCTGGACTTCGCTGGACCTTGCTCTGGGCTCTGAGACTGCAACTAGGAAGTCTCCTACTGCTCCTGGACTCGTTGTCCTGCAAGTCTGCTGCAACATCTGTGACCATGCTCCATACAGGAACCTTCCAAGGCATGTGGACATCCAAGACACCTGAAGGAATCTCCCTTGAAGTGAAGGAGTCACTTCCCTGCATCTGGAGGCAAAGCAACAAAGCTGACGGTCTGCTGATCCCAAGCTCCCAAGGACTCCGAAAGGCTCAGCTACCCTATGATAAGCCTAACTGCTCGCCCACACTACCACATAAGAGAGCATTAGTATTATCTACTTTAGCTTCTGTAAACCAATTGGGAACTGACTTGTTTTTAGTACACTATATAGAGAGCCAGCTGCCTACACATAACACATAGCAAAGATAATTAGTGGTTAGAAACAGTGAAGATCTTATAACCCGTAGTTCCCAATATTTATTTTTTGGGGTTAGATATTACATCATTTACATTACTGGTTATAGTTCCTTCTGGCAGTACTCTGCATCTCCCATATCTTGTAGGTTGCGTTTATATCAGACATGAAATTAGCTACATTTTATGACAGCTCTAGTTGTAATTAATTTTTTTATTGATTTCTTGATTGTCTTCATTATTCTCACCAATATTGTACAATCAACAGTTCATGATAATTCACTTCAAACAATTACCTAAAGAGTTTTGAAACCATGACAAAAAAAACAATTTTCTGGGGATTCCCTTGTCTCATGAGTATACAAGGTCTAAAAAATAATGAAAATGACTATGATCCACCCTGAACATCCCTAACATTTCTGAAAAACGCAGTTTCTTATGCATGCATACCTTTTTTTTTTTTTTTTTTTTTTTTTTTTTTTTGAAACCGTTTATTGCATCCATAAAAAGGTTACAGTTATGGGCCTACAACCGCACGGCCGGCCGCTAGAGCATCACAAATATAGTACATACAGACAGTAAAAGTCTCTCAGCGGTGCACAGTAGAAACACAGGAGTAATCAACGGTGCAGGCCTCACGGCGTCCTGCCACAGAGTACGGTTTCATTTTAAGGACTAACAACAACAACAAAAACCACAACCGCAAGGCAACCCGAGATTCAAGGTGACAACACTTGCTCCATAGTGGGGGATCCAGACTGGCAGGAAAGATCTGAAGAGGGGGATGGGAGGAGATCAAGGACTGGGGGGCCGCGTGCCCGCGGCCGAGCAAGAGGGTCCAGCTAGGGAGACGGAGCAGGCGAGGCAGCCGGCAGCTGTGGCGGCTCACAAATGCCCCCACGGTAGGCGTTCCAGGGGCCCCAGATTTTCACCCACGCCCCAGGCTTACCCCTCGCCACATACACCACCTTTTCACGGAACATACACCAATCCATGTGCTCTTTCCAGGCCGACACCGCAGGGGGCCTCTGGGATCCCCACAATTGAGCAATATCACGTTTCGCTATCATGTATCCCAGAGTCACCCACCGCGTCTGCGGAGCCGAATAGTCATTCGGTTCCCATACATTCAACAAGCACCTCCTCGCTTCAGGCAGCAGCGCTACACGCGTGACCACACGCAGGACCTCATGCACACCACGCCAGAATCGCTCCACCTTCGGGCACTCCCACAGTATATGCATAAAAGTCGCCAACGCACCACAGCCACGCTTACACAGTCCGTCCACGGCAAAACCCATACGTAGAAGCCTTGGCCCCGTCACGTAGACCCGGTGAAGGATCTTGAGCTGGACGAAACGAAGGCGAGCCGGGATGGCCACCTCTTTCGGAGAGGCCACCGCGGACATCCAATCCTCGTCGTCCAGCTCCAGCCCGTCGGCCACCCAGGCCTCGCGTAGACTAGTTAACAGGCACGATCTATCATTAATCAGCTTCTTATATATGAGGGAGATCGTGCTGTCCGGGACATGGCCATCCAGCACTCTGTCCTCCAGGGGGGAAGACTCCGGAATGGATGCAACATCCGGGAAGACGGAGCCCAGCGCATGGCGGACCTGTAGGTACCGAAAGTACTCACTGCCCTGCAGCTGGAACTCCGCCTGCAGCGTCTCAAAAGTTTTGAATCCCCCCCTCGTCCAGAGATCCCCCACTGTGCTGATTCCGATCGTGTCCCACTTCTCGAAGCCCTTCGATGTCCACAGGGAGCCCAGCCTCTCAGAGGCATACAGTGGAGACGCCCGGGTCAAACGGTCCTTCCACCCCATAGCTGCATTAGCCGCGTGCCAAACCCGCACCATGACACGCGTCGGTCCCGTCAGACGGGAGTCGGGCGCGCCAGAGTACAGCGCTCGATGTATAGTTATTGTCATTTTATTTGTACGACTGCATACAGTCAGTAGCCTGTGTGGGGCTGGGCTGGACAGAGTGGGGGAGGAGTGGTTTGCACTCCCAAAGTGCACATGAACTGTTTGGCCGGCCCTCTTGGGCCAACCAAACAGTTCATGCACACTTTGCATGTTTCCCACCAGGCTACATTGCATAGCCTAGGGAGGAACGTGCACAGGCTCCCTGTTCCAGTGTGAGCGCCGATCCATGACACTCAGACCAATCACAATGCTGCAGTACAGTGTTGTAATTGGCTCAGGGAGGCCTGTGTGCCGGGTGCTTTCTGCTGCCAGGGCTGCAAGAAGAAGAGGACGCAGGAAAGACGGCGGCCGGTCGGCTGTTCTATGGTACAGGTGTGTGTTTTTTTGTTGTTAATTAACTCCCTGTCCGGTAGCAGCCGCTACTGATAATAATTACATGGGATGGACACTTGTCATTACGAGTTCCCCAGCTACATGATGGCTTCACTGTACCCCAGGGTGTTTGGTATCAAACACCTCGTCTTAATAAATCCACACTTATGCCAGTGCTGGATGTATTCATAAATGCCACAGAGAAAACCTGAAAACCTACAGACCACTAGTGTGTTGACACACTGATCGCGACCATTCAGCCACCATAGACAGGGTCCTGACCTCCTGACGTGAGAGCCTTTGCTCCCAGAGGTTGGGAACAAAGCCTGCTCTAGACAGAGGTATTCACACCTCCTCCAAGCAGGATGGACATTTCAGGGTGAGAAGATTCAAAGGTCCTGCCACCTTTGTTATACAACCCCAGGCCTCTCCAGATAGTGGAGTTGCTACCCTCTGTCCTGACCCCCCTTTCTGGCAGCAAGACAGGCAGGAAAATTTGTAAGATTAAAATGTGTGCCCATATTCAGCCAGCACCACCCGAGGGCAGGCCAGCTCATATGCACCCCACTTTCAGATTCCTCCGTGTTGTTTTGGATGGAATTAGCATTCTAGAATGAGGAAGTGGTCATATATAGTATGTTGAAACCCTAAAGGTAGGTAACCCATTGGCTACTACCTGTCACTCCACATAACGCCCCTAAATTGAGTATTTGGGTGGCACCCCTGAACCCAAGAACTCAGATTTAATGACTCAACAGAAGTACGAAGAAGAGTCACTGCCTAGTGAGAACTGCAGCAGAACTTTGGCACAAAACCTTGCCGTCCTCAGCCGTCTCTTGACAATCGCGACAGAGTGACTCATCCTGAGAGCTGGAGAACTACCAGTCTTGGGTAGCCTGCCAGCAATTCCACAAACACCAAAACTTTCCATTGGAGTAGAGGAACTACTGCCCTGCAATCCATAGGAACCGGCAAGCAGAGTCTGATTTTGCCACTGACAGCTGTTTGTCATTGATCGTGAGGTGCATCTTTGCTCACCCAGCCAACCTTACCATTCTGTACCCGAGCCACCCGGTTCCCAATGAACCAGCTGTGCCGCCATGCTCCGAGCCACCTTCCGACCTCTGCCACCATTTAGGAGCCCTTGGACTTGCCCACAAATCCTCCTGTGCAGTCTCTTTTCAGGTGGCCCCCTTCCCTGTAGCACCAGCTACCAGTCTCACCAGCACCCTGCTTCCAGTAGAAACTGGGCGGTTCCCGAAGAACTGCTGGTAGTATTTTGAACCTTGGCTCACTATAACTCCAATCCCAGAAGGAGAACACCTGAAACCGAATGTACCTACCTTTATGCATCTTTGACTTTTTCCTCCCATCGGATTGCATTTTGCGTTAAAGTGCACAGGTTTGAACGTTTACTTACCTGCGCATATTTTTATCAAATGCTGTACTTACTTTGAAACAAAGTTCATGAGTTTGAAATATATATATGAAAAGAAGTGTTATTTTTCTAATTTGGTCTCAGATTTATTCTTTGAGTGAGTATATCATTCATTGCCTCTGTGAGTACAACACATGCTTAGCACTACCCTATGATAAGCCTAATTGCTCGCTCACACTAACACATAAGAGAGCATTAGTATTATCTACTTTAGCCTCTGTAAACCAATTGGGAACTGACTTCTTTTTAGTACACTATATAGAGAGCCATCTTCCAACACATAACACAAAGCAAAGATAATTAGCAGTTATATACACTGAAGATCTTATAACCCGTAGTTCCCAATATTTATTTTCTGGGGTTAGATATTACATCATTTACATTACTGGTTATAGTTCCTTCTGGTAGTACTCTGCATCTCCCATTTCCCATATCTTGGAGGTTTTGTTTATATCGGACATGAAATTGGCTACATTTTATAACAGCTCCAGTAGTAATTAATTTTTTATTGATTTATTGATTGTCTTCATTATTCTCAACAATATTGTACAATCAACAGTTCATGATAATTGACCTAAAACCCTAAAACCATTACCTAAAGAGTTTTGAGCACATGATTAAAAAAAATCCAATATTTCTGGGGGTTCCCTTGTCTCATGAGTATACAAGGTCTAAAAAATCATGACAATGACTATGATCCACCTTGAACATCCCTAACATTTTTGAAACACAGTTTCCTATTAACATGCATACCTAATGAAAATAGATATATGCAGGCACTGACCGCAAGAGGGAGAATTTACCAAGCTAATGTCATGATCAAAAGCAGTGTATCCAATGGAACAACAAGCTCAAAGTTGAATGACAAACTGAAAAGCCACTAGAAAGGAATGAGATGGAACTACTGAGAGTTTGAAAGTAGGATCTGCTTTTATGGGTACCCCCACTTTTTGCCTGGTGCTATGCTGTTTCTGACTAGTCTGACTGGGATCCTGCCAATCAGGACCCCAGTCTATGTGCTTTCTCCACTAAATTTGTTATTGTAAGTACTTAGGTACATCCCAGATTGAATACTGGTGTACCCTTATAAGTCCCTAGTATATGGTACTGTGGTACACTGGGGTCCCCCATGGGTTGCAGCATGTATTATGCCATCCATTGGAGACGACTCAAACTGTAACTACAGGCCTGCCATTGCAGCCTGTGTAAGATGGTGCTAGGACAACTTACGACAGATACCGGTTTCCCTATATCTAAGGTCACTACACTTAAAACCTATAAGTCACCCCTAAAGCAGGCCTTTCAATCTTGAAGGCAGAGTGCTCAGTTCTAAGTGTGAGGGTGCCCCTGCATGAGCAGGACATCCCTATAACCTTTGGAGTCCATTCTCCCGGGTTGTAAGTGCATCGGCCATTAAGATACATAGAGTGGCCATGCGTCATTACGCGAAGACCATCTCTAAAGTGGCTGGAACAAACCCTCTCATGTTAGGTATCAAATATGTTGGAATCATGCCCCTCACCGTAGACGGTATGTGAGGTATGATTCCATGCACTGTAAAGCTCTTTCAGGAGACCCTCTGTGCTCCCGGTACCAGTCTTCTAGACTCGGACAGCACAACATGGCTGCTGCCGACCAGAGACACAAATCTGCCCTCTTGCTGCTGAGCCAAGCTCGAGCAGGTGAAGGCAGAACAATAGGTATCCTGTCACAGTGAGGTGTGACCACCTCCCAGACAAGGTTTAGTGTATTGGGGCCGGGTGGGAGTGCTTTTCAGCGCCACTCAGTCTGCTTGAGGGGCACATTTGGTGCCCTCCTTGCAAAGCCCAGTTCAAACCAGCTGAGTGAACCATTGGCTCCTGCTCTGGCGTTAGGGTACATAAGAACTTACCTTTTCATCGTGGGACAAGATTAATTTCAAGACACCACTTCTTCTTCGACCGTCTGGTCACTCTGGACTTCGCTGGACCTTGCTCTGGGCTCTGAGACTGCAACTAGGAAGTCTCCTACTGCTCCTGGACTCGTTGTCCTGCAAGTCTGCTGCAACATCTGTGACCATGCTCCATACAGGAACCTTCCAAGGCATGTGGACATCCAAGACACCTGAAGGAATCTCCCTTGAAGTGAAGGAGTCACTTCCCTGCATCTGGAGGCAAAGCAACAAAGCTGACGGTCTGCTGATCCCAAGCTCCCAAGGACTCCGAAAGGCTCAGCTACCCTATGATAAGCCTAACTGCTCGCCCACACTACCACATAAGAGAGCATTAGTATTATCTACTTTAGCTTCTGTAAACCAATTGGGAACTGACTTGTTTTTAGTACACTATATAGAGAGCCAGCTGCCTACACATAACACATAGCAAAGATAATTAGTGGTTAGAAACAGTGAAGATCTTATAACCCGTAGTTCCCAATATTTATTTTTTGGGGTTAGATATTACATCATTTACATTACTGGTTATAGTTCCTTCTGGCAGTACTCTGCATCTCCCATATCTTGTAGGTTGCGTTTATATCAGACATGAAATTAGCTACATTTTATGACAGCTCTAGTTGTAATTAATTTTTTTATTGATTTCTTGATTGTCTTCATTATTCTCACCAATATTGTACAATCAACAGTTCATGATAATTCACTTCAAACAATTACCTAAAGAGTTTTGAAACCATGACAAAAAAAACAATTTTCTGGGGATTCCCTTGTCTCATGAGTATACAAGGTCTAAAAAATAATGAAAATGACTATGATCCACCCTGAACATCCCTAACATTTCTGAAAAACGCAGTTTCTTATGCATGTATACCTTTTTTTTTTTTTTTTTTTTTTTTTTTTTTTTTTTTTGAAACCGTTTATTGCATCCATAAAAAGGTTACAGTTATGGGCCTACAACCGCACGGCCGGCCGCTAGAGCATCACAAATATAGTACATACAGACAGTAAAAGTCTCTCAGCGGTGCACAGTAGAAACACAGGAGTAATCAACGGTGCAGGCCTCACGGCGTCCTGCCACAGAGTACGGTTTCATTTTAAGGACTAACAACAACAACAAAAACCACAACCGCAAGGCAACCCGAGATTCAAGGTGACAACACTTGCTCCATAGTGGGGGATCCAGACTGGCAGGAAAGATCTGAAGAGGGGGATGGGAGGAGATCAAGGACTGGGGGGCCGCGTGCCCGCGGCCGAGCAAGAGGGTCCAGCTAGGGAGACGGAGCAGGCGAGGCAGCCGGCAGCTGTGGCGGCTCACAAATGCCCCCACGGTAGGCGTTCCAGGGGCCCCAGATTTTCACCCACGCCCCAGGCTTACCCCTCGCCACATACACCACCTTTTCACGGAACATACACCAATCCATGTGCTCTTTCCAGGCCGACACCGCAGGGGGCCTCTGGGATCCCCACAATTGAGCAATATCACGTTTCGCTATCATGTATCCCAGAGTCACCCACCGCGTCTGCGGAGCCGAATAGTCATTCGGTTCCCATACATTCAACAAGCACCTCCTCGCTTCAGGCAGCAGCGCTACACGCGTGACCACACGCAGGACCTCATGCACACCACGCCAGAATCGCTCCACCTTCGGGCACTCCCACAGTATATGCATAAAAGTCGCCAACGCACCACAGCCACGCTTACACAGTCCGTCCACGGCAAAACCCATACGTAGAAGCCTTGGCCCCGTCACGTAGACCCGGTGAAGGATCTTGAGCTGGACGAAACGAAGGCGAGCCGGGATGGCCACCTCTTTCGGAGAGGCCACCGCGGACATCCAATCCTCGTCGTCCAGCTCCAGCCCGTCGGCCACCCAGGCCTCGCGTAGACTAGTTAACAGGCACGATCTATCATTAATCAGCTTCTTATATATGAGGGAGATCGTGCTGTCCGGGACATGGCCATCCAGCACTCTGTCCTCCAGGGGGGAAGACTCCGGAATGGATGCAACATCCGGGAAGACGGAGCCCAGCGCATGGCGGACCTGTAGGTACCGAAAGTACTCACTGCCCTGCAGCTGGAACTCCGCCTGCAGCGTCTCAAAAGTTTTGAATCCCCCCCTCGTCCAGAGATCCCCCACTGTGCTGATTCCGATCGTGTCCCACTTCTCGAAGCCCTTCGATGTCCACAGGGAGCCCAGCCTCTCAGAGGCATACAGTGGAGACGCCCGGGTCAAACGGTCCTTCCACCCCATAGCTGCATTAGCCGCGTGCCAAACCCGCACCATGACACGCGTCGGTCCCGTCAGACGGGAGTCGGGCGCGCCAGAGTACAGCGCTCGATTGTAATCGCCACCGGGAAGGAGCATCTTGTCCATCTCGAATGCCGGGTTCAGGGCGGGCCCGTAAAGGCCATGATTAATTGCAGCTAGCTGGGAGGCCCAGTAATACCGTTTAATGTCCGGGAGGGCGACCCCTCCATCGTACCACGGGAGCGTCAGTTTAGCCAGAGCAATACGCGGCCTCCCGTCCCAGAACAGGCGCCGCTGAAGGCCCTCCACCTCACGAAAGTAGCTTGCCGGGACCATGTCCATAGTGTTCTGGAGGGCATAGAGGAAGCGCGGCAAGGACATCATTTTAAACAAGGCCGCTCGACCGAGCGGCGAGAGCGGGAGACGCCGCCAGCGCACCACATCCTCCTTCAAACGCTGGAGAGGGTATGCATG
The DNA here is from genome assembly GCF_964204655.1 of Triturus cristatus. Taxonomy (NCBI): domain Eukaryota; kingdom Metazoa; phylum Chordata; class Amphibia; order Caudata; family Salamandridae; genus Triturus; species Triturus cristatus. Next base: position 778,016,466 of record NC_140587.1, on the reverse strand, counting down.
CATACCTAATGAAAATAAATATATGCAGGCACTGACCTCAAGAGGGACAATTTACCAAGCTAATGTCATGCTCAAAAGCAGTGTATCCAATGGAACAAAAAGCTCAAAGTTGAATGACAAACTGATAAGTCACTAGAAAGGAATGAGATGGAAATACTGATTGTAGGAAAGTCGGATCTGCTTTTATGGTTACCCCCACTTTTTGCCTGGTGCTACGCTGTTTCTGACTAGTCTGACTGGGATCCTGCTAATCAGGACCCCAGTCTACGTGCTTTCTCCACTAAATTTGGTATTGTAAGTACTTAAGTACATCCCAGATTGGATACTGGTGTGCCCTTTTAAGTCCCTAGCATATGGTACTGTGGAACACCAGGGGTCCCCCATGGGCTGAAGCATGTATTATGCCATCCATGGGAGATCACTCAAAGTGTAACTACAGGCCTGCCATTGCCGCCAGTGTAAGATGGTGCTAGGACAACTTACAACAGATATAGGTTTCCCTTTACCTAAGGTCACTGCACTTAAAACCTATAAGTCACCTCAAAAGCAGGCCTTTCAATCTTGAAGGCAGGGTGCTCAGTTCTAAGTGTGAGGGTGCCACTGCATGAGCAGAACACCATTACAACTTTCAGAGTCCATTCTTCCGGGTTGTAAGTGCATCAGCCATTAAGATACATAGAGTGGCCATGCGTCATTACGCGATGACCACCTCTAAACTGGCTGGAACGAACCCTGTCGTGTTAGGTATCAAATATGTTGGAATCATACCCCCACACCGTAGACGTGTGGGAGGTATGATTGCATACCTGGGGGTACGCACCGTACATACACGGTTGGGGGTACGACTCGTACATACACGGGTGTACATACACAGGTGGGGGTTCGACTCGTACATACACGGGTGTACATACACGGGTGGGGGTTCGACTCGTACATACACGGGTGGCAGTTCGACTCGTACATACACGGGTGTACATACACGGGTGGGGGTTCAACTCGTACATACACGGGTGTACATACACGGGTGGGGGTTCGACTCGTACATACACGGGTGGGGGTTCGACTCGTACATACACGGGTGTACATACACGGGTGGGGGTACGACTCGTACATACACGGGTGTACATACACGGGTGGGGGTTCAACTCGTACATACACGGGTGTATATACACGGGTGGGGGTTCGACTCGTACATACACGGGTGGGGGTTTGACTCGTACATACACGGGTGTACATACACGGGTGGGGGTTCGACTCGTACATACACGGGTGTACATACACGGGTGGGGGTACGGCACGTACATCCGCAGGGTCTGGGGGGGGTTCGGCGCATACCAGGCCCCCAATTCCGCTCGCATCGCGCCGTACTTCGCTTTTCCGGCACTTTTTGGGTGCCGTAAAAATATTGCCGTCCGGACTGGTGTTGGTACGATTCGTACTTCCTGGTTCGTGAAATGCAGCCTGCATGCGTCCCGACGTCACGTCGGCGCTGTCCCGGATCACATTGGTATGTGTTTTTACAGTCGGTCGGTGTTTTTTCCGACTCGTACGGAAATGGTGTTTCCGTCCGAATCGTACTTGCAAGTTTGTAGGGTTATTTTACCGGGTACGAGTCGGACGGAGAAAACCCTCCGACCGACGGTTCGTACCCGGTTTTTCCAGGATCGGAATCGGCACCAAAGTCTATAGAAGCTAGGACCTATAGAACATGAAATGTCAGTCTGGCTGTGGGCATAAAGATGCTATAGAAGTACACAGCCAATCATTGAAAATAAGATCCCCCCTTGATTGGAGCGGATCGGAGTTGAACGGGAGAAAGACGTGATAGAGGTCGATGTAAGCTGCTCTGTGTTAATAGGAAAATGAGTAAATGAGAAGCCGGTAGGGTGGGATGGCACAAGTTGTAGGGTAGGATAGTGAAATCATGTTAATACCGATATTGCTACCAAGAAATGACACCTCCCTCCCATAACATTTACTAAGGACCTCAAATACATAGTGGTCATACAATTTATAGAGAGTATAGGATGCTAAGGCATGCATTTAGTCCAATAGTTAGATGGTGAGATAAGGGATTTCAGGGTTCTTCTAGGAGATATCCACAAAGCCTTAAAGACCAAAAAATTTCTTCAGTAAGGGTGATCAGCAAAGCTATGAACAATTCTTAAAGTTTAAGCCCACAGAACTCCAGATGAGTTATTTGTATGAGCTCTAGTCAATGGGGAAACAAAAGAAACTGTTGCAAATGCTTAGAGCAGGTTTCCACATAGCTGCATCAACACACGAGTGTTCATTTTGGAATGGTATTGTCCCATTCTCTTTCATAGGAGGTACATCATGGTGTGGTTGGATGTCATGTGATCATTGGCTATCTTGGACCTAGGAAGGTTTCTCCTCAGTGTGCAGGGAGATTGCCTAAGTACATGGAAGGGTTAGCTGCCAACTGGGAGGATAGAGCTCTCAATCTCCAAGATGGGATCGGACTCACAGATTTTGGCACAGAGGGCTCTGCTTCTCTGAACCTGCCACCCATGATAACAACAAAAAACCTTCATACCAAGGTGGAATCTTTAAATATGGTGGGTCAGCTGCAGCTCACTGAACAAACACTACCTTCCTTATTTAGAATTAGGTGTCCATGGAATGTTCACTCATTTCTATCGGAAGTAATCATGCCAAAGGATAATTAACAGGTGGTATTTCTCCATCCTGCTATCATTATGACTGAGGAAATACCACATGTGGCTTTTTCTTGGAATATAGCAATTCCTTCAGATATTAATGCATTTTCCAGTACCATCCAATGGTAAATAAGGCCCAAAGTGTGTTACGTTTAGAGGAAGCTGACTCCTTTACCTAAAGAAAACTTTTGTAAGCATTCAACAGATATTTCAATACATTTTTATTTTATTTTGTTTGAGAAATAAGGTGTATTACTGCCAACGCATTTAACAGAATGGAGGAGCAAATTGCATTAGTAGATTATCCTCCAGATTTAGTTTATCCTGCAGCAATCTGAGGATTTTTATATTACAAGCCAGCTTTAAGGGCCTGATTTTGATTTGGTTTGTAAAAGAAAATTTAGGGGCTGATTATGAGTCTGGCCAGACTCGTGGGAGTGCAGCGGTCTTCTGACTGCCCTATTGTGACTAGGGCAGTCAGACCGCCATTGTCCAGTCACAACTGCCAGTGACCAGAGATCGTTGGCGGTGGCATGATGGTTTTGACACACAATATGCTTGGCTGGACTGCCGCGGACCCACCAAGCATATTACAAGTTTCCTCTCCGCCATGGTTTTCATGGCAGTTCCTAGTCCATAAAAACTGTGGTGGCGAGGAAATAAAGAGAGACCTACAGGGCCCCCTGTTGCCTTAGAGCCATGGGGGGCATGGAGGGGGGCCCATAATGAGAAACCCACTGGTCTTGAGGTGGTCACTCCACCCCGACTTACAGCCATGCCATCAGCGGCAGTTTTTTAATGAGGGCAGAGGAACATCGCCTGCCTGCCCGCTGGGAGCTGTGCAAAGTGTTAAAAATAAATGGCAATGGAGGAATTCATTGCCATTTTATTTTTAACCAAGGAGTCCTGCAGCCGCCAGCCTGCCTCCGAGCCAGGAGGAAATGTCCTGTGCTGTTGATTGGCAGCAGGAGGACTGGAGTAATCATGGCCACACACTTCAAAGTATGCATGTCACTTTGGCTGGCGGTCTTGCGCCTGCCAAAGTGACATGTGCACTTTGAAGCCCTTCACCAAACTGTCTTAAACAGCAGGGTGGAGACCAAGCAGAGGCCTCAAGGGCCTGACAGACTGTTGGCCAATCCGCTCCATCCAAGCCTGGCGCTGCTTTCATGAAGCATGAGAGCAGGGTCTGGATTTATTAGGGGGATTCTTTGTTCCATAGTCTTCAGAAGGACTGCGAGGAGGACAGGGAGCCCACGGGTAAGAACAATTTAATTTTATTTAATTAATATAAAATGTGTAATGCGAGTACTTTAGTTTGTGTTTGTTTTATTTTAGAGTGAGGGGTTCTTTTTATTTGGGCTTTTGAGGCAGGGTTTTTTCAAGTAACGGATTTTGTAGGGAGGGAACATTTGTTTTTGTGTTTTTTGGAGGGGGTGGGGCACTTTGCTCGCCCCACCACTTTGAAAGGTCACCAGCCACTCCTGCGTGCCACACCAGTGAAAGATCGCTGTAAACCTGGCTTTCTTGTATCAAAATCCCTCACAATATTCCTGACAAGTGGGCAGAAGACTGCTAGCTTTTTGGGTGCTGAAAATGTAGTTTAGAGCGTTAATATTATATCAGAAATATCATTAAATATAAATATTGAGTCAAGAATATTTTGATGAGGGGGGGCGTGGCTAAGCGCCCGTGGAAGATGGCGGCATTTGGGTAGGAGCTCCGTCCACCCGAGAGTATACCGGCGGTTCGTGTTTCTGTTCCCACCAACGGAGGGAAGTTTCTTACGTCGGAGCATGTCAGGCTCGATTTGGATCCATTTCCGGCGCTGAGGCACAGCTAATTCGGGTTCTGCAGCCCCTTTTAGCTCCGGTCGCGGCTCTTCATCAGCCGCGGCCGCCATTTTGTGTATTTTTACCCGCGAATGCCTCAGCAGCGCGTTTTAGCGCGCATGGGTTTCCTGATGACCTTTTCTGCATTTAATTGATCCCAGCATTCTTCGAGGCACAGATGTGGCAGATCAACATCTTAAGGTGACTTTTCTTCATTGTTTCTGATTTTCTTCATGGATTTGACTGGGATTTTTCGCTCTCCTCATATCAGGCAGCCATTTTGTGACTCTAATCCATGATATCTAAGATTCCAGTTTTTAGCCTGCCATAATTCTTTATTAAACTGCTTTTTGGATCTTGTACTACGCTCATTTTTTAGTCGGGAATCGAGATATTGATCCTTACGCACCACAGGAGTATCGATGGCGGAGTGCTCTAGTAAAGTTCAAAAACGTAATTACATTAAAAATTCCAAGTTGTTCACGGAACTGGCTCATTTAGAAGCTTCTCAGTCTCCCCCTTCAACTGAGACATCATCGAACATGGAGGCTTCCTCACAATCTTCGACAAAAGCGAATTCTAAGAGGCTGAAAAAGATCCACCTTCGCCTCCTAAATCCTCTTCGGTCATTTCTATGGAGCTACTCCTTGAAGAGATGCGGGCCCTGCGCCCGTACATGGAAGAGACTAATGCTAAGCTGCAGATCCTTAATGACAATTGGGCTCTGATGGATGAAAGAGTGTCATCGGTGGAGCGTGATGTCTCCTCTCTTCAGGATTCTGCATCCAAGGTCTCTCACATGCACACACAAATTTCTTCTCTCCAGAAGCAGGTGGAGGACCTTGAAAATTGTAATAGACGCAATAACCTTCGTCTTTACGGCCTGGTGGAAGGCTGTGAGGGGAGTGACCCCATCAATTTCTTCAAATCCTTTCTTCCTAAGCTTCTGCATTTGCCTGACGATATTTCACTTAATATCCAGCGTGCGCACAGGCTTGGTCGAGTGTCCTCCTCTCCTTCCATGCCAGCGAAGCCTAGAGCCGTGATAATGTATTTTCTAGAATACACTGACTTGTTGAAAGTTCTCTCAGCAGCCAGGGCCTCTCCTCGTCTTACATGGTCGGGCTCCACCTTGTTTTTTGCACAGGATTATGCCAGAACCACCGCAATTCGTCGCAAGGCCTTTTTGGACATGCGACCTGCTCTTCGTTCCATGGGTGCCAGATATGGTCTTTTTCATCCCTGCCTATTTAAGGTCACCTACAACAACAAGACTACAACATATGAAGATCCTACACGACTCCGGAGCTTCCTGAACTCCTGTGGCCACGCTGATATGGAGCTTTCTAGTCCTTCCTCATCTCTCCCACCATGACTTGTTTCTGTAGATGTATTTTGATATTCCAGCGTGTTATGTTCACTGCTTTTATGTTCATACGTTCTTTAGATTCCATGTCCTCTTGCCAAGTTTATGTTTTCTATTTTAGCCTCCGATATTGTAATTTTGGTCCCTCAGTTGATCCTATTCTTTGCCTGTTCTATGCCTCTGTCGTTTGATGTTGCCTAACCTTGTTATTTCTCTTCCTCCACAGATCATTGTTCTGCGTTCTGTCCTGTTTCTCTGGTTGGACGTCTCACACTCCCCAAGTGCCCTGCCTCTTCCAGTTGGCCCTACCTCCCTCCTCCCGTCTCCACGTACGTTCTTGCTTGTCCTTGTTCCTGATCGTATTTTCCCATGCTAACCCCCGTAAGTACCCTCCATCCTTTTTTTGTTGTGTTTCTCTTTGTTCTATATTTCCTTATTTTGCCTTTTCCCTTCATACTTTCAGGTTTATTGGTGTCATTACCTTCTTCATTGCTCTTCTTTACTTCTCTTTCTTTTTTCTCTCTTCTCCTCATAATATATTGGCTCTCTTGGTCGTGCTTTTTTCTCCTTACATATTTTAATCCTCTTTGGCCCTTATTTACCATTCTCTCTGAGCCTTACTGTAATCCTTTTAATGTCCTCAATATTTTCTTGTCTTCTTTCTACTTACATGGCATCTCTGGTTCTTCTTTTACTTCTTCTTCCTTTGTTCATGCTACATCATTTTTATTTTTACTTCATTTTTTCTTTTTCTTATGTCCTTACTTTCTAGAGGCTCTTTCTTGTTGTTCTATTCTTTATCTGTTTCACTCTTCTATTAACCCTTAATGTCAGTCCGAATTATTTCTTGGAACGTTAAAGGTCTTCATTCTCCTATCAAAAGACAAAAGATCATCTCTCACTTAGCCAATTTAAATGTAGACATTGCCTTCTTGCAAGAAACCCATTTGTCTGATATTGAAGCTGCTAAGCTCAAAAGAGGATGGGTAGGTGCAGTGTTCTCGTCTCCTGGTGATGGTAAGAGCAATGGTGTGGTTGTATTAGTCCGGAAATCTCTTGTTCATTCGCTCTTGGTTTCTGAGTCAGATCCTGAAGGTAGATGGTTGTTTGTCAAACTTTCCTCGAAGGGTGTCCCCATCTCCCTTCTTAATATTTACGCCCCTACTGGTGGTGATCCCGTCTTTTGGCGCACAATGGCCTCTCGTGTTACTGAATACATTGATGATAATTTTATTTTGGCGGGTGATTGCAATTTACCCTTTGATCCATTTTTAGACAGACACTCTAAAGCCTCTTTTATCCCTAATAAGTCTCATAAGCTCTTTGTACAAGCGATATCCCAACACAAACTCATTGATGCTTGGCGTCTTTGTAACCCTACCTCTAAAGAGTTTACCTTTTATTCTCCGACTCATCACTCCAGCTCAAAATTTTATGGGGGTAAGAATAAAGCGGGGAAGGTTTTAGCTAATTATTTAAAAGTCAAGCAAAATAAATTGAATATTGAGTCTGTTTACGATGTTAATTCTGTTTTAAAGCATACGGATGTTGACATTTTAGAGCAATTTTCCCATTTCCATTCCACACTCTACTCTTCTGAAACTCATCCCACTGCTCACTCTCTTGCTACTTTCTTTTCCAGCATTCAGGCACCTTCCAACTTCCCTGTTGATCTTTCTCCTCTTGAACTACCCATTTCTACGGGTGAATTACATACTGCACTTCAGTCACTCAAGAAGGACAAAGCCCCTGGCCCAGACGGGTTCACAGTTGAATTTTACTTGCACTTCTCTAAACTGTTGGTACCTGGGCTGCATTCCCTTATTGAGTCCTTCATAATTAGCGGTGCTTCCTCAGGTACATTTTCAGACGCTCACATTTGCGTCATACCCAAAGAAGGGAAAGATACCCAGTATTGTAAGAATTATAGACCAATCTCTCTGGTTAACATTGACTACAAATTATATGCCAAATCTATTGCCATAAGACTGGATCCCTTTCTTCCTGAATTGTTGGGCCCTGAACAATCTGGTTTCGTTACAGACAACACTAGACTTCTGTTTAATGTTCTCTCCAAGTCCCCACAGTTCCAAGATTCGCTAGCAGCAATTGCCTTAGACGCAGAGAAAGCGTTTGACAGAGTAGAATGGACTTTCCTCTTTTCCGCCCTCAAATGGTTCGGGTTTGGTCCTAACTTTATTTCCTTCATCTCCTTTCTTTACTCCAGTCCCAGAGCGGCGGTTTGCGCCAATGGTCTAGTCTCCTCTTTCTTCAATTTGGGCAGAGGGGTTCATCAGGGTTGCCCTCTTTCCCCCTTTCTTTTTAATCTGGCCTTGGAACCCTTTCTCTCAAGACTCCTTCAGAACCCTAATTTGCATGGCTTCCAAATTTCCCAAACGAACATCAAACTTGCTGCTTATGCAGATGATATCCTACTTCTTGTGTCCAATCCCGTCTCCTCTATTCCCGCATTCCTGGCTGAAGTTCATGTTTATTCCCAGATTTCTGGTTACAAGTTGAACAATGACAAATGTGAAATCTTACCCCTTACAAAATTCACTTTTAAACCTGATTTTGCGGCGTCTAATTTCACTTGGAGTCCCTCTCACATCAAATATCTTGGTCTGCACATTACCCCCTCCCTCCCCGACACTGTATCGTCATGTCTTAATAAATGTATTCAGAAATTATCCGATCTCACTTCTAGATGGCACATGCTCTACCTCTCCTGGTGGGGTCGTCTTGATACGATTAAAATGATGCTCTCCCCAACAGTCCTCTACATCATCTCCAATATTCCAGTTCCTATCCCTGCCAAGTTTTTTAGGAAAATTAACACTATTCTTTCTTCATTCCTTTGGTCTAGCAAAAAAGCACGTATGTCTCTGCTCAGACTACAACTCCCGAAGTCAGAGGGTGGGGTCAATTTTCCGGATTTTCCCACTTATCACAAGGCATTCCTTTTGCGGCAAGCTTCCCTTTGGTTGCAGGAACCTGGTGAGTCTTCCCCCTTATGGGTTGTCATTGAACGTCTCTCTCTATCCCCTTTTACTTTCGCTGAGTACCTCTCATTTTCTCGTAAGCCCCAGCTTACCTCCACTCCTATCCATAAATTTAGTACCAAATTGCTTCTCTCCACTTCCCCAAGTCCCCCGATCTCTGTAGCCGAATTTCTCAATTACACTATTTGGCACAATAAGAGTATCTCCATCAACCATAAGCCCTTTTATTGGAAAACTTGGAGACAAAGGGGTTTGATCTGGGTATCCCAACTCTTTTCTAAGTCCAATTTCTTAACCTTCTCTGTTCTCAGCCAAAACTTCAATCTCCCTCATTCTTTTGCTCGTAAATATCTTGCGCTTAAGAATGCAGTTATGTCCACTTATGTCATTCTTTCTAATTCACCTATCCCTCTTGATTCTTCCAATCCTACCTCGCAGCTTCATTCCTTGCTGCGTACTCGTCCCACGGCCTCCTCAATATACCATTCATTTCACACGAAGCTTACTTCTAGGCCAAAATCCAAGGTGGAAGAACAATGGGAATCTGATTTTGCCATCTCTTGGCCCACTTCTCTTTGGGATAAATTGTGGGTCAAAATTCGCAAGACATCCAGGGCTGCTTCTCTCACACAAACCCTTTTTTTTTATTTATAACAGACTTCTACTTTCTCCCCAGGTGTTGAATAAGAGATTTTCTTCCCTCCCTGATTTTTGTTGGTCTTGTTTGACACCTAAGGCCACTCTTTTTCACATGCTTTTTTCTTGCACTCTTACGCACAATTTTGGGAAACAGGTTTGGGCCCAAATCAATGCCATATTCCACACTGCATCCCCCTTCTCCTATGTAAATATTTTTTTAGGGAGTCTCTCTCCTTGTTGGGATGATACTGATCTTGACACGCAAATTGTGGACTTGTTATTAGCCGTTGCATTCCAGCAAATCACTGTTGATTGGAAAAATTTTACTAACATCTCTTTCAGAGCATGGTGGTACAATGTGTGTCATAATCACAGACTAGATACTGTTTTCGTGTACCCCCTCAGTTTAGCTACTAAACGATATCAACTATGGCTTCCTGTGACCCGTTACCTAGATATTTGTGCTAAGCGTTCCTCTCATTTGCCTCCCATTCAGCAAGAAGTCCCTAAGCCCCCTTGATTGACCTTGTTGTTCCTTTGCATTTTTCTTTTTATATGATTCATTTTATTGCTCATTATTTCCAGCATTGTTCTTTTTTTTTTTTTTTTTGTTATATAGCCTCAATTATTTGTTATCCTCTGATTCATTGTATATTTTTCCTGCCATGCTTTACTTTTTCTCTCATACGGTAGTCATGTTTTAATTTTTCTTATGTATTGACACCTTTACTTACCCAATAAAAATTTTCTGAACTAAAAAAAGAATATTTTGATGATGGTCCCTCAACCTCCCTCAACCTCCCCGTGGCCTCGGCCACTGTCTCGCCGTGCCCTTGGTCCGACCATGCCCTCATTTCCTTCTCTATTCCCCGCAACGTGATGCCTAAAATTCCGTATGCCAAAAACACCTGGGCACGGAATTGGAATAGATTGGATTACCCCTCCTTGACCTCCATGCTCCGCGACTCTACTCCTACTCTTACTGGCTTAACATCTACCTCTCAAGCCAAGGCCATTAACATCTGTCTGGCGGATGGCTGCGACTCTGCGGCGCCCCTATGCCGCATCTCCGTCCGCCGACCAAAGGACTCTAATAGATGGTTCAACGACCACCTAAAAGCTCTCAAACTGAGCGCCCGACAGGCTGAAAGGCAATGGAGGAAAAATTACGATCCCCTATTAAAAACCCACTTCTCATCAGCTCTGGACAAATATAAAACAGCAATCCTGGCTGCTAAGTCCGCCTACTTTTCGTCCAAAATTACTTCTGCCGAAAACAAACCCAGGGTAATCTTCGGGATAGTGAATGACCTGGCATTCTCAGACCGAACCTCGCCCATTATTCCTCCCTCCCAACTTCTCTGCGACCAGCTTAATACCTATTTCTTAGATAAAATAGCAACCATCAAGCTTAATATCCCTCCACCCTCCTCTGCCTTCGTCGATCCTGCCCCCCCTCCCCTCCCCCACCTTCTTACCTCTATCCCCCCCCTCACGCAGGACTCTTTTCTGGAGATACTCCCTAAAGTGAAGTCGGGATCTCCCGCGGACGTCTGCCCAGCACGAGTCCTGCAGCAAATATACCCCAGCTGCCCTGACCCCCCCCATTGCCTTCCTCAACAGCTCCCTGGCACAGGGCGTAGTGTCCTATTCGCTTAAAGCAGCTACCATAGTGCCCATCCTGAAGAAAGCTGGCGCTGACTCTTCTATCTCGGCTAACTATCGCCCCATCTCCCTGCTACCCTTCCTGGGCAAGGTGATGGAACGCCATGTTACCGCGGTGCTCAGCGCCCATGTGGAGGCAAACGGGGGACTGGCTTCCCGCCAAGCCGGGTTCCGTCCCAGGCATTCGACCGAGTCAGTCGTGGTCTCAGTCTTGGACAAACTCAGAAAGGGTATGGACGAAAATAAACACCAGGCACTGGTCCTCCTTGATCTTTCCGCCGCCTTTGACACGGTGGACCACACCATCCTACTCACCCGTGTCAAGGCGGCCGGTATCGGGGGATCAGCTCTGATCTGGCTCTCCTCCTTTCTGAGGGAACGCACTCAGGCGGTCCGGTTAGGCGACTTCACGGCCACTCCCCTTCCTGTCACTTGCGGTGTTCCCCAGGGATCCTCGCTCTCTCCCTTACTTTTCAACCTTTACATCTTTCCTCTCATCTTTGCACTACAGCAGCGGGAGGTCACCGTCTATAACTACGCGGATGACCTCGAGCTCATCTTTGATCTGTCCCCTTCTCCTCTCTCGGTCTCCAATTTCCAGTCAACCATGACATTCATCAGTGACTGGATGAACCACAACCACCTTAAGCTGAACCCGGATAAAACCGAGCTGGTTCTCACCGGTGGTTCATCCAGTCCCTGGAACTCTCTCTTCTGGCCCCCTTCTCTTGGCTCTGCACCGACCCCCTCCACCACGGTCAAAACACTTGGTGTCAAAATCAACAGCCAACTCACTCTCCACTCACAAATCAGTTCTGTGGTGTCCTCCTGTTTCTTTTCTCTTCGCACTATCCGCACTGTCTCCCGCTTCTTTTCCCCCCAGGCACTTAAGATTATTATGGCCGCACTCGTGATATCAAAACTGGACTACGCAAACGCTCTTTATCACGGTATCCCCGCTTTCAGCTTGCGTAGACTCCAGACCGTCCAGAATCAAGCAGCTCGGCTTGTGTACGGCCTCCCTCGTTATCACCACTCCACCCCCCCTTCTTAGAGAGCTTCACTGGCTCCCCATAAAGGAACGGGCCCTATTCAAGATCGGGTGCATGGTCTTCCAGGCCCGCCAGGGCTCCGCCCCTGCCTTCATCTCCTCACTAATCACGTCCTATTTACCCACAAGAGAACTTCGATCTTCCTCCAGGTCCCTCCTCCAGATCCCTCGCTTCACTCGCAAAAAGTGGGGCAGGGCTAATTTCTCCACCCTAGCTCCAACCTTCTGGAACTCACTTCCTGACCACCTCCGGTCTGCCACCCAGTATCTCCCCTTTCGCAGAGATCTGAAAACGTTCCTTTTTAGCCAAGCCTTCCCCTTTTAAACCCCTTCAAATATCCCTTTCTTCTCTCCCTGGTCTTCTTGTTTTCACCTCAGTTGCCGATCTCCCCAGCGCCAAGAAACCGTAAGGTGTATGCTGCGCTTTACAAGTATTTTAAATTAGAAATTAGAAGAATATCATGAGGAAAAAAACTACATGTAAGAATATTGTTTTTTTAACTGTTTAGAATTATTTTATTTAATGCTGTTATATATAATATATTTGAATTCCTTTGTAATGTTTTATTAGTTTGTGTGTTATAAGTTAAATATTATTTTACTGTTAAATATTTGTTAATTATTTGTAATTATCATTACTAGAGGGTTTTTTGCATTGGTAATATATTTAAAGAATTCATTTAGATTTTGTGTTAATTTGTTTCTTTAGTGGCAGGCTGTTGGGTTTGTAGTGGAGTACGGTTGGAAGTGTTTTTAACTTACATTGTATATTTGTTATAAATTTATATTCATTGTTAATTATTAATTTGATATTTAGATCATTAATTACATAATTTATTTCACTGATAAATTATTTTGTTGAATTTTGATACATCTTATTTTTTATTTTCATTGGTTCATTAGGTTATTTATTATGCAGGTTTTTTTATTGTTTGGATTAATTTATTTGCTTCATTATATTATGTTTTTTTTAAAATATTTACCACTTTTACTTTATATTTATTTCTTGTGATTTACTTGTTTATTTTTAGTATTATTTCGAATTTGCTAGGGGTTTTTTGATTTTAGTAGAGTAGGGTGAGAAGCATTTTAGGTATATATTTTTAATGTTTTTAATTCAGAAATAATTTTTAATTTTGGTATTTTGTTTTTTCAGTGCATAGGATTTCATAAACATCTTTTTATTAGTGATGCCGCAAACAGAAAATAACAATATTTCACCATCCAGAGCGCATACTCTATCTCATCCATTGATAAACTTGATAGCGCAATGCCGCCCGTCCACCTCCACACAACCAACATTCTGTTGCCCCCCAAAGCCACTGGTGGATCCAGATCAGGATATGATTCTCAATTATTCCAGATTTTACCCCATATTTTGGGAGAACACCTACCTTTGTATGTCACTTTTTTTTCGGCCAGCATACTCCAGTTCATGTCTTTTTTCTAATCCTCACTGTCTGGAGGGTACTTGGGCACCACACTTTAGCAATGTTTCCTTTTGCAACACTCAGGCCAAGGATCGTTAATTTTTAATGGTATTTTGTGATTTCTGACTCATCCCATATGCTTAACACATATCTTTTCGAAGAGCCATCAAGACCCACTCCTGTCACACGGAACATACAATCCACAAACTATGTCCAGTATGACCGTATCGCTGGGCAGGCCCACAGGGTGGGGAAAAAGGTTCCCACCTGCCCACAACCTTGCGAAAACAGATTTGATGTGCTCCTTCCAATATTACATATTGACGTCCTTGAGTAGTATGAGTGGCGCAGGATGTGGAACTGGGTGAGTCTGAACATGGATTTTATTGCAACCTCTCGCAGGCCTCTTCCCATTCTCCATCTTCAAGCTCCCCAATGCCCCCCCTCCCACCTCATCCTGAGCTGCAGCAGGCTGTCAAGAGAGTTGTGTTTAATTTTTCTGTACACCAATGATGTGGCTTTTTTGAACAGGGGTTCTGCTAGCAGCCAGTCATCCAGTGGCGAAGATTCTTTCAGCTCTGTGCCCTTTGTTATGTGGGAGACCAGGGCAAGTCTGACCTGTAAATAGCGGTAAGTTTGCCGAGTCTGCCAATTAAAATTCCCTCACCAGGTCCATTAGGGGAATCACATCTCCCCCCGTCCAATGGTCATCCAGTTTGAAGATGCCTATCAAGTCCCATTTGGTAAGGCTCTGTAATAACTCAAGTGCATAGATAATTTAATTAGTTCTTTCTAAACCATGTTGGAACATAAGGCTGTTTAGATTTTATTTTACTTGTTACATTTTTGTTATTTATATTAACATCATTTTGTGGTTTTTGCATTTCATTAATTCTTTCATTTTTTTGGTGTTGCCGGTTTGTATGGTTTGGTTTGGTTGGATTATGGATGTCATTTTTACAAAGATTTTGTATTACTTTTTTAAGTTATGTGTTAATTGGTTAAATAGTTTAATAATATTGTATTGTATGTTCCAATATTTTATATTTAATTTCAATATTTTGGTTTATATGATTATAATTTGTATATGTTTTCAATATATGTCCAATTTTTATATTTCATGTTTGTGTTTATGTTTGTACTGTGATTCATTTTAGTTTTTATAGTTATTTTTCAATTATATGTTAATTAAAATATTTTAGTGTTTTTACTTTTAAATGTATTTAATAATTTGTGTGTCATTTTTAAATATTTAATATTTTAATATATTAGTTGAAACTATTTTTATAGTCTTTCTTTTTGTATATTTAGCTTGTCAGTTTTTCTTTTTTTTTGTATGGGATTGGAAATAGTAAATCTGAACTCTGCAGGCAAAGTGTAATACTTTCCCTACTGTTGCTTAGGTTGGAGAAGGAAACGTAAGTCTGACTCCTCCAAAATCCAGCACTTTCCCCACTGCTGCTTAGGTTGGAGAGGGAATTGTTAGTCCAACACTTCCAAAGTCCAACACTTTCTTTCTAGTTACTTAGATTCAAATGAGAATTGTAAATCTGAAAACACCAAAGTCCATCACTTTCTCTACTGTTGCTTATGTTGAAGTGGGAATATTGAGTTTCATTCTTCTAAATGTTAACACTTCTAAAAATATTTTTTCTGAAGACCTTTGATTCCTAATTTTTTTTTCCAATGTTTGTTCTAATGCAGTTCAATTCATTTTTTGCTATTTATTTACTTTTTTATGTTTATCATTCTGGAGGCAGAGTTATAAATATTTCATGTTTGTCAAGCTTCATCATTATTATTAATGTTTGTATTATGTTTATTTTTGAATATTTTGTAATTTTTTATTTGAATGTAGATTTTAAAAAAGTGCTTAATTTTTTGTGATTTTATTTTCGGGTATACTTTTAAGTTAATTGTATATCTTATTTTATTATTTTGTAACTTTTTGGATTAGTAGTAAGTTTTGTAATGCATTTTTATATTTAATTTTAATAGTTTACCAATTATATTGCATACAGTTTATGCTTATAATGTAGTAATCATATATATAAATATATATGTGTTCATACCTTTAGATACACTTTTATGGTGTTTTACTTAATATTAGTATTCTTCTTTACTTATATATTTTTCAAAATTATTTTATTTATTTTTGTTTTTTTAAATTATTGCATGATTTTTTTTTAGAATATACATGTTTTTATCTGTAGTTTTTACAGTTAATTTAATGTTAAGTACTTTTGAATATATACTTACCTGTGTAATAGTGATAAACAGGTCCATTATATTTTTGTACTCAATAATTTTATAACTTTAAATTGTAAGTATGTATTCAATAGTTTTTGCCTAATCATTATTTTTTTCAATATTTATTTATATCGCAATATTTTTGACTTTCATATTATGTCATAGAAGTGGTAATGTACCTCCACTTTAGGAAATATATCCAGTACCCTCATTCATAATGACAAGTCCATGGCATAGAAAACATTCCACCCCATAGATTTGTTTTCCAGACTGCTCCTGCCATATATGTGGGAGATGCTTCTGGAGAGAATCGCCATCGTTGAAGTGGGAAAATTCAAAACTTAGTAGACCTTCCTCTGTCAAAATAGTGCAGTACTTTCTCTGTAAACTGGTGTAATGGTAGCCAGTTCTCTAAAGAATAAATGAGACCGGGACCCTAAGTCATGCCTAGAGATACTGTCTATCCCCTTCACAAATTTTTTGTGTGACTTTAGGTGTTTTATTAGGATTACAACTAAGGTTGGTGCAAGTAACAGCTGTAGGGCACGTGCAGGGGGATTTCGAGGGACGATGCAGAGGGAAAATGTATTATTTATTTAATTTTCCCTCTGGCTATCCTGGCTGATGAGGCTGAAAGCCCGAAACCGGTCCTAGGATGCTTGTTTCCAGTCCAGGGAGGACCTGGCCTGGCAGTTCGGGTTGGACTGTTCCCATTGGGCGCAGGGTCAAGACTGATTTGCATATGGCTGGGTCCAAACTGGAATGGCATGGTGAGCAAAAAAACGAAGGATTTGGGCCTAGATCGCTGTACTGGGGTGAATGTATGACATTGTTCTGCATTCTGTCCATCAATTGTTCTTTTTGCATTTGTCACCCTGAGTGGGACGGGTATGCCCAGACGTGGGTCCTGTGCTCTCCATGCCACTGGAATCAAGCTATCCTGGCTGATGAGGGCTGAAAGCCCGAAACCGGTCCTAGGACGCTTGTTTCCAGTCCAGGGAGGACCTGGCCTGGCAGTTCGGGCTGGACTGTTCCCATTGGGCACAGGGTCAAGACTGATTTGCATATGGCTGGGTCCAAACTGGAATGGTATTGTGAGCAAAAAAACGATGGATTTGGGCCCAGATCTCTGTACTGGGGTGAATGTATGACATTGTCCTGCATTCTGTCCATCAATTTCTCTTGTTGCATTCGTCACCCTGAGTGGGACGGGTATGCCCAGACGTGGGTCCTGTGCTCTCCATGCCACTGGAATCAAGCTATCCTGGCTGATGAGGGCTGAAAGTCCAAAACCGGT
This sequence comes from Triturus cristatus, assembly GCF_964204655.1. Taxonomy (NCBI): domain Eukaryota; kingdom Metazoa; phylum Chordata; class Amphibia; order Caudata; family Salamandridae; genus Triturus; species Triturus cristatus. Next base: position 777,999,253 of record NC_140587.1, on the reverse strand, counting down.
CCTAGGATGCTTGTTTCCAGTCCAGGGAGGACTGGCTTGGCAGTTCGGGCTGGACTGTTCCCATTGGGCGCAGGGTCAAGACTGATTTGCATATGGCTGGGTCCTAACTGGAATGGCATGGTGAGCAAAAAAACAATGGATTTGGGCCCAGATCTCTGTACTGGGGTGAATGTATAACATTGTTCTGCATTCTGTCCATCAATTGTTCTTTTTGCATTTGTCACCCCGAGTGGGACGGGTATGCCCAGACGTGGGTCCCGTGCTCTCCATGCCACTGGAATCAAGCTATCCTGGCTGATGAGGGCTGAAAGCCCGAAACCGGTCCTAGGATGCTTATTTCCAGTCCAGGGAGGACCTTGCCTGGCAGTTCGGGCTGGACTGTTCCCATTGGGCGCAGGGTCAAGACTGATTTGCATATGGCTTGGTCCAAACTGGAATGGCATGGTGAGCAAAAAAACTATGGATTTGGGCCCAGATCTGTGTACTGGGGTGAATGTATGACATTGTTATACATTCTGTCCATCAATTGTTCTTTTTGCATCTGTCACCCTGAGTGTGACGGGTATGCCCAGATGTGGATCCCGTGCTCTCCATGCCACTGGAATCAAGTTATCCTGGCTGAAGAGGGCTGAAAGGCCGAAACTGCTCCTTGGATGCTTATTTCCAGTCCAGGGAGGACCTGGCCTGGCAGTTCGGGCTGGACTGTTCCCATTGGGCGCAGGGTCAAGACTGATTTGCATATGGCTAGGTCCAAACTGGAATGGCATGGTGAGCAAAAAAACGAAGGATTTGGTCCCAGATCTCTGTACTGGGGTGAATGTATGACATTGTTCTGCATTCTGACCATCAACTGTTGTTTTTGCGGGTGTCTTTACATGGCCTTGTAAATATGGGGAAGCCCATTACGCTGCTGGTGCGTCAATAAAAGTGATGCACCAGCTGCGCAATGGCATTGTAAATAAGCCCCCTTGTGAATAGGGGCCTGTATTACTTCTGCCATATTTACACAGTATGGACATTCTCTAAACAGGAGTCTGCATTATAGAAACATCCATGGAAGTATCCCTAGTATTTGAGAGGCTCACTACTCACACTTTAGATGGGGGTGTATGAAGAATTTATCTCGCCAACTTCCCACAATTCTTGTAAAACCTACAAAGACCACCTGCAGTTCAGAAAGTCTTTTGTGTGTGCTCTCATGTGAAAAATAAGTCTTTCTAGTCATTTTTAAGTTGTTTTAAGAAAAAAAATTATCAGTATAAATCCGTTTTGAAAGTTCTAAGTAAAACGGTTTTGAAGTTAACTAAGGAAATACGTCACGTCTATTTTCAGCGCCAATTGGCACTCGCAGGAAATGGCAGTTGGTGAAGAAGAAATACACGAGGGCATAAATTTAGTAAAACCAGGTAATTCTGCTACCTTTTTACAAGCCAATAATTGGGCCCTAAGGAGCAGATTTACAAGCCCCTTGCGCCACTTTTGCGTCACTTTTAACATGGGAAAAGTGACGCAAAAGTGGCGCAAGGGGCTTGTAAATATGCCCCTAAGTGTGCCTACACTCGTGCAATAAAACATTAGGAGGGTGCGGGGTTTGCGTAATTTCCCTTTTTGTAATGTCGGGAAAATTCCATGAAAATACATGACTACCAAAACAGTCATTACTGCTATGTGCTGTTAATGTGAAATGTATCCGTGGGCCTATTTTGGCCGCGAGGACCATTTTTGTGCTAAAAAAAAGTGCTAAAAACCCACCTGAAGCGAACACCATCCGCTTCCTTTCTGTATGTTCATGTCCTCACGTGCGTCTGGTAAGGATTCTTCAAACGAACAGAAAATTACGCGCTGTGGCAAATCTTTGGGGACGTTGCATAAAACGAGTAATGCAAAATCTTCCAAATTATGCAAGATTCTCCAGAGGAACGGAAATTTGGCCGGGTAGAATGGAAACCTTGCACCAACGTATTTCTAGAAGAACCCATGACATTTGAAACGAGAAGCCTGGCTGCTGCTTGCGAGAGATAGCCTCTGTTGGTCCTGGGCACATTCCTCTCCGAAGATCCTACACAACGCATGCTTAAAGCCATTCCTTATCTTTAGAGGGGTCCCTTGGTAAACAAATAGGGAGTATCAGAGGGGCTGCCCTTCTCAAGCCCTTTGAAATCTAGGCTGCAACACTCTACCAAGTGTGCGCAAACATTTGGACACATAAAACTGCTGTCGCTACATTCAAAGGCCATTGTCTCCCATTGGGTGGTACTCTCTGCATGAAGTTGGTGACTCGAAGTGAATGTTGATCAAACAAACAGATCCATCACTCAGCCTCAGCTGGTGCCACCGGCTGTTAATTGTACATTGTGCATATTTAAACAACTTTGCATATAATCGTGAGTAGCCAGGTTCAGGTGGGTGGTGTTTGGAGACAAGGCGAGAAAGGGCCGCATGGTCGGATTTTTAGAGGAAAAGGGCCAGAGGGAGGGGGAGGTGGGCCAATGTGACGTCGGGAACACAGGGAAAGCAATTGTCTACATTTTTTCATCCTAAGAGTCAAAATATGAACCTGAATAAATACTGATGAAAAAAGTCCCAGCGTGCAACGATGCAAGGTTTAGCACTGCGGAATAGAGCCTTTCTTTAAAGGAAATATTCGATTTCAGATCCCAGAAAGGTGTCCAGGCCTGTAACTTTATAGGAGTGGAGGCTTCTTTCAACAGGTAGCCTTCGACCTCGGCTGCTAAAGCTCACCTAGAAGGAATGGTCTCCAATCCATACCTCATCTTGTCCAAACCTGCCTACCTACCAGGCATTCCCTTAGAACAGGGTTTAAATGGTACAAAATAGAAGTACAGGTACCTATAATGCTAGAGCATCTGTTTGCACTCAGAAGTGCTGGCACTCTTCCATTCTGAGTACTGCACCCCATTGAGAAGTGCAGGTACTCTCTTTTTCAAATTAATGAAGTGCAGATACTCCATGCCAGATAGTACCTACCAATTTGAAGAACTGCCTTAGACCGAATTTCCCAAAATAGAATAACCACGTTGTCTTCTAGTAACTCAGTCACATGATATACAGGTACCACTCCCCCTTCCAGGAACTCCCCAAGTCACATCAAAGCCATTAGAGAGAAACAAGCAGACATTGCCATGAGACAATGTGAACCTCTTCTTGGAAACTATACTACTAATCGCAAACTATATATATATAGTTCCTACTGACGGTCACAAGTAGGCAGTTATAGTTAGGATTTAGGGGCGGGTGGGCCCTAGCGGTGCTGGGTCCGGCCGCCAGACGTGCAGCGGTCCTGCACCGCTGATTAGGATGCGACCGCCACCCTGGTGGTCGCATCCTGCATATTTGACATTGCGGCGAGTGCTGCTTACAGCAGCACCCGTCGCAATGCCAATATGTCATGTTGTGCATTGCCACGCACAACGTGGCAGGCACCGCGCGGTGCCTGCCACCTTGTGCATGGCAATGCAGGGGTATACCATAGGTACCCCCCAAGTGCAGCCCCCCACACCCTTCCAGGGGCCCGCAATGGGCCCCACAACCAAATCTCCACATGCCTTTCCATGGCGGCGCATCGCCACCATGGAAAGGACGCCTTTTACAGACATCCTAATCTGGTGGATGGTGCCTGCTAGGCACCCCCACCATTTTAGGCACCCTGCACCGTCCGCCAGGCAACCAGAACGATTGCTGGCGGCGGACGGTCTTTTCGTCCGCTGCGGACGCAGGCAAGTTCTCAAGCCATCCTAATCTGGCAGTGGGAATAATCTGTGTGATGGCAGAAGGACCGCCATCCTAATCACCCTCCTAGTTCCCATAGAAAAAGCGTTTTTTCTTATGCCAATATCTTTGGCGCCGGGGGATGAATCTTCGCAGAAATTTCGAAACTAATGGGGCACACCGTTCAGCCCCTGTCTTGAAAGTTTCAGGGTGATTCGTCAAGCGGACGCCGAGAAAAAAGTGGGGGTCCCAATATGCGTTTTCTCCATGTTAATTTCCATAGGAACCTACAGTCCGAACTGCTGAAGGGAATTACACCAAATTTGGCAGAGAGGTAGCTCTTTGTCCAGAGTTCAGTCTTTGCTTTAAATGGTGTAAATCCATTCCGTGGTTCCTGAGAAATTAAAAACGAAAACTTTTTTTGTATCTGGCTGCCGTGGTGGATCCGCGAACCCTCCTGATCACAAGCTTTTCTCTGATTAGCTGCCAACAATTCAAACCAAGAAGTATTGGCAGCCATCTTGTGACTCTGTAAAACCGAGTCACAAGCAAACATGTGAGAAAATGATTTTTTTTTTAAAGAAAAGGGTGCAGGGTAGAAACACCCTGACCCCCTAGTCCTGGTCAGAGGGGTCCCACAGTGACCCCCAGGGCCCAAAAAAGCATTTTAAAAATATTTTTGGCGGGATTCGCGTAAGGTGTGCGAATCCCACCAAAAGTTTTTTTTAAACGAAGCGCGGTCTCCCGCGCTTCATAGCTTTTAAGCCTCCTGGTGGGCCAGATCCCGGGGCAATGTATGATTGGCGGTGGCCCCCGCAACCCCAGGGACCGCCACCTTCCCAGGTCATTGTTATTAATGTGCAGGGGCACGCAGCCCCAGGGACTGCTACCTCCCGTGGCTTTTCTTAAAAAATGCGTGGGGGGGCTCCTGCCACCTCCCCAGGGAATTCCTGATTATGGGTAGGGGGGCCTCGCGGGCCCCCCCAAGTCCCAAGGACAGCCACCTCTCCGAGGCTTAACTTATATTTAAAAAGTGTGGAGGGGGGTTCCTGCCCCTCCCCACACTGCCCCGGGTACCACCACCTCCCCAGGGCAAACTTTAAATTAAGGGTGGGGGACCACCACCTCCCCAGGGCTTAAATCATGATGGGAGGGGGCCGCACACCCCCCCCCCTTTCTGGAGCCCTCCTTGGCCCTGGGGACTGCCACCCCCCCCCGGGCCAGCTCCAGCAATGTCCCGGAGTGCCAACACCTGGGACATAGCAGTTTGCTATGGCAGGGCGCGAGCATGGCTTCCGCCCTGTCATAGCAAACACTGCTTTGCTTTTGGGCAAAGGGAGCTGCATTTTAGAAGCTCCCTTTGGCCAAAAGCAATGCCGGCTAATGCAGGAGGAGGGGAGCCGGAAGGGACCGCAGGGGCACTGGGGCTGTCCCCGTGGTCCCCAACCTTGAAGCCAGGCCCCGGAGGATGGGGTCCCCGGGGCCAAAAGTGGCCTAGCGATGGGGGGCCTTGCGGCCCCCCTCCCGTGTACATAAAAAAAAAATTAACAAGGCAATGCCCCAGGGGATGGGTTCCCAGGGGCCAATAATGGCCTCAGGAGGGCCCCCCCCTCCTTTAAAATGATTTAAAATAAAAAAAATGAAAATATGTGGCCGTGCCCCGGGGGATGGCATCGCCGGGGCCGAAATCAACCTCATAAAATACTGCAGGCCCCTGGGGATGGGGTCACTTGGGCCCACAAAATATTGAGAGAAGGGGGGCCACACAGCCCCCCTTCTAACAAAAAAAAGAAGAAAAAAAAGACAGAATATCGCCGGAGGCCCCGCCCCCTCCCTGCACCACTCTGCAAACGCGCCTCCTGGAGCGTTCTGGGTTGGGGAATAAGTCCCCTACAATCTTAAGCGTCCTTAGGGGACAACTAGCCCACCAGGTACCGCGAATAAGCCACACTCCTTTTTAAAGCACTCTGCAAACACACATCTTGGCGCACTGCTGGTGGGACGATGAGGTCCTCTTGTGTCCTGAGGACCTCAGGACTAAAGTGGACATAATCCTCTGAGCAGCAGTGCGCCAGGAGGCGTGTTTGCAGAGTAGCGTAAAAAGGGGGCATGGCCTCTGACCACTCTCAGCAATCCAGATGGGTGGGGCTTACTAGAGATAACAGGAGGGCTAGTTGGCCCCCAGGGACCCTCACGAGGCAAGGGGACTTCATCCCCCTGCCAAGAGCACGCCAGGAGGCGCGTTTGCAGTGGTGCAGAAAGTGGGCGTGGCCTGTGCCCACCTCTCAGTAATCCTACTACCTGGGGCTTACTCGAGGTGTCAGGTAGACTAGTAGGCCCCTAAGGACCCCCTGAATCGAAGGGGAAATTAATCCCCATCCAAGAGCACGCCGGGGAGCCCCTTTGCAGAATGGTGGGCAAAGGGGGCGTGGCCTGCTAAGAGAACTTACCAATGCTGCTGTGTGGGACTTACTGGAGGTAATCGGAGGGGTAGTTGGCCTCAAAGGACGTCCTTGGGGGCCAACTACCTCTCCTGTTACCCCCAGTAAGTCCCACACAGTGGTATTGCTAAGAGGTCTTCAGAGGCCTTGTCCCCTTTCTCCACCACTCTGCAAACATGCCTCCTGGCACACTATGGGTCGAGGGAGGAAGTCCACTTTACTCCTGAAGGACTTTAGGGGCCAAGAAGCCCTCCTGGCACCTCCTGTAAGTCATACGCAATGGAATTCCTGAGTGCTGGTCAGAGGCCCAGCCTCCTTTCTGCACCACTCTGCAAACGTGACTACTACGTTATAGTTATAAATTAGCATTTAAAAAAACCTTAGAAATTAATTGAAAAAAAACATAGGTTTCAGGGACGTTATAGTTAGCAATTAGCAGTTGAAAAACCTTTGAAATTCACTGAAAAAAACATAGGTTTTAGGGATGTTATATTTAGAAATTAGCATTTCAAAAATTCACTGAAAAAAACACAGGTTTAGTTAGTTGGACATTTTACTAATACAAAACCAGAGTAATTCAGTCGTTATCGTTAGCTGAGCTAACTATAACTCTCGCCCCCGCAATGCACTGCTGATGATGCCAAATATTACATCACTCATGACATAATCAGTGACATCACTGATGACATCACTGATATTTGCATGCCTGGATCCCCAGTTCATGTTGGATGCATGTGTAGAGTGATACCACATCTACTGTACAGAGGATATGTGGGTGCCATGGTATCTCAAAGATCTTAGCGGTAAAAAAATCCATGCTATCCCAGCAGTAAGAGGGCAGGCTGTCGACACAGGGAAATAAAAAATGGTCTAAGTATATTTATGCATTTTCTAAGAGACTATCATTAGCAGAAATGATGGGCCTACCTGGTGAGTTGGTACTATCCTTGTGAACCTTAGGTAGCATGTAGACACAGGGGCTAACTGGTTTTTTGACTGTTAAAAACAGAAGTTCCTCCTGGTTCAGACGTCCTGAAGAATGCCCTCACAAATCATGAAAACAATCAATGGTAGCAAAGTACTATTCTTTCCTGGCCTTAGTGCAGCTGCCAGAAAAATCAAGCTGTCTCTTAGCTTCCGCCATGTACTTTTTAACATCCCACAAAACAAAATTACCCCCCTTGTCCGATGGCTTGATGACAAAAGAGGTTGCCTGCTTCAGGAAGTGGAGTGCTTCTCGTTGGCCCTTAGATAAGTTTGTGACAGCATGATTATTGTTCCTCATACTCAATTTACAAATGTCACGTACCACCGCTATATATATGTTGGTCTCGTTCAAAGATTCACCGGATCATATACCATACGACTGTGCAATCCATAGACCAAATGTGCTATAAAAACAAATGCTAATAATGACTCTGAAAGGGCACTATTAAATTAGAATACAAAACACCCCCGAGAAATGTGACAAATGCAACTTTACTGTAAAAGAATTGTGCTGGTTGCTAAGTGACGTAAAACAGTGCTTCAAATACACCTTTGTCAAGCAGTTGGTTACATTAGACTGCATTTCCAACTATGTCACTACCCTGTTTTAGATTTTGCAGAAATATTTCATTTATTGTTCACAATTCAAATTTTCAAGGATGTAACAAAACACTGACATAATTTGAGGCCTGGGAGACATTGCAAATTTTCTCTAAGCAAAATACACATCATTTTCACGAACATTATGCATATTACACAAAATATGATTGGGTGGCAATCCATATGAAAGGTGCATCTGCAGTATTTGCTTTCATACAAACGTGATGCAAGATGTCACCATGATATATTTTCCCAACATGTTCTAAAGTAATGTGGGAGACAATGCTCAGGTAGCACATGCTGCCACAGAGCATGTCGCGTTTTATGGTTTATGGGAGGTTACTGCCCAGTTCTACCCATTTGACACTGCTGATCACCCCACCCAATTGCTTATCCAATCTTGGCATCACAGAATTGGCATTGAACTGGGTTTCACTGTATCCCTGTGACCTTTTCTTCTCTGTATCTTACTACAATATATCCACTTACCTCTACCAGTCAGAGTCTCACAAGGCATGGTCATTGGCTCCTCCTCTTCCATCTATATACTTCATCCTTTGGCCAGATCTCAAATTCTTCAGCTTCGCTTATCATCGCTATGTTGGCGACGTTGAAAGAGCTCTCTTTTTTCTCACCTGTAAACATAAGTCTCTAACTTCCCTAGAGACATCCTCCACAGAATGGCTATCAGATCTCCTAAGATGAACTCATGAAAAATTGAAATGATTTATTTTCCTGCCCATTCTGGTAGCATTCCACTGGCCTTCACCCTCCATCAACAACCACATCTCAATCCAGTCGGCTTCATTGACAACTGCAGCCCGTGCAGGTAAGAGCGGTGGAGCGGTGGGGCCGGGTTAGGGGGGAATATTCGACAGATGACCATGAGGGAAAATTAAATAAATAATACATTTTTCCTCGTTGTCATCTGTCGAAATACTGCCCCACCCGCCCCCACCGCCCCACTGCTCTTACCTGCACGGGCCACAGCTGTTCATTGACAAGCAGCTTTCTCCATGACATCAGTCTCAGAGCCTCTCCTTGGCTCCTGGCCTTATTCTTGGTAGGGCTGGGAGTACTTACAGTCTTTCCCCACTGAGCGAGAGGTAAGTCACAATGCCAGTGACAGTACAGAATGTTCTTGTATATCTATTGGTATAGCAAAAGTCTCACAGTATATTTTTTTTATCTGTTTCGCTAAAGATATCTGAGCAGTGGTTCTGAGATGATACTCAGATGAGGTGGGTGCCTCTCTGAGCCTGTTTCTCACACGTCTCCCCAGTTTTCTTCGGGTTCCTGACCTATGCATTATTTTTTAGTTCCTTGGTCGGAACAGGTGGAGGATTCAGGTTGCGACTATACTTCTGGTGGGCAATACACTATTATTGCTAAAAACTTGACACCTGGATTGTGCTGCAGATAAGGGATGTGGATTCTCTTACCCTGGACCCTGCCTGGTAGTACTGAACTGCCTTCTCTCCCTCACACATACAAACCAACTACATTCTCACTTTGGCCTTACTGATGCAAGGCACTTGAGCTGACAGTTGTACGTGTGTCTGCACTCACACCTACTCTAGCACATACAGTGGTACCTGCACACCCTGTGCTTTAAGTGGGATGAATAAAATGGGGGGTCTCTCAATGGGGCGTGGCTGATGTACTTAAGGGCATGGCTATGAAACATGTAAGCTGAGCATCTGTGCTTACTTAGCATAGTGTGCCGCCTGACTGTTATTTTGGTGCGTCTGTCATTGCATACAGATATATAATACAACAAGTAACATTACACCTACAACAAGCCAGGACTATTTTCTTTGTAAATGGTTGTTAGTTGCATAAAATAAATAAGCAACAACTATGGATTTGTTGTATAGAATATTGAAAATGCTTCAGTCCTGAAATGATGAGACTGAGAAAGAACACAACTCTTTGAAGTTACGTCAAAGGCAGTTAAAGATAGCACTGCTGAAGAGTTCAGATTTTTTTTCACCCTGAGGGTGAGGGCAAAAATGGAGAACCCGATAGGGACCCGACTAGGCACCTGCTTTTTAGAACTGCTGGTGCTGAGCACCAGCAGGACCCAGTCCACTTAAAGCCCTGTGCACACCTGAACATACACCTTCATTGCATACCTGCACTAAGGCTAGCACTCATGACGGACTTAAGGATGATCTGTAATGACCGGCAGACTTTGGGCCACATTGCCATCTTCTGCCAATAGTACCACCTCTCCTGATACTTACACCTACTGGGGCCAGCACTGGTACCTGCACAGGTAATGACATGTAAACCAACACTGACATACATTCACTGATATAAGGATAGGAAAGCATACACACACACAGACACACACACATGCACACACTGATAGTGAGACAAAGAGAAGTGTGAACATGGGTGACTGAAAAACTGTGCGCAGGAGGTACAGACATTGGGCAAGGATACACCATCACGGTGCACAGAGACACAGGCATATTAAAAGGTATATATGACATAATGACAATGAGGCTTAGACATTGGGACCTGGAGACACGGGCACCGGTACATGAGCATAGGCATGGAGGGACCTATTCACAAAAGTAAATTTACACATACGTAAATCTACAGTGTAAATTTACTCTTACACTTTGTAGTGAAATTACTACTTTTTGCTATTTACCACCCAAGTATAGGTTTTTGTACAAAGTATATACTTGCCTGTCTTCACTCCAGAAACAGGGGGTGGAGCCAACTTTATTACCATAAGGTTACTATAGCCAAAAAATACCAAAACAGTAATAGTTCAGACCTGGAGTAAGTCCAGCACCACACATGGCCAACCACTGGAATTGCAACACCCTCCCATAGAAAACAATTTAGTCGGTGACTTAAATTAAAAGCCCATAGCAAATAATGTTAAAATAAATTAACTTATTTTGACCTTTTAAAAATATATGCAAATTTAATTTAATGTTTAAACAACTACACATAAATACAAAAATATTATATAATGACATATTTTAAATACGTTGATCATTAACAAATCAATGTAATGGAAAAAAATAATTACATTGATTCTCTACATAACTTTTTATTTTTCTTTAACACATAACAGGTAAGTAAAAACATTTAACTGTAGGTGGGATTATTTTTAAATAAATCTTTAAAATGAATGTAATATATTTAGATGAATTAAATATTTCATTCAAGATTAAGTCAATAGTGGAAAGTTGTTACTAATAACTACTCAAATGTAGACCTAGTTCTCAGTCACTGGGCAGAGATGCCCCTAGGGTACATTATAGAGAAAATTAAAAAAGTTTATTATTAAAAAAATAAAATAGTTGTATGTTAAATAGTAATGAAAACCAATGTTATGTATTTTTTTTATTTTAGTTATTTATTTTAAACAGTGGACAACATAAAAATGCTGCAACATGATTAACTAAATTTTGAATTAAAGAAAGCTATTTTGGTAATGAGGCTTAGAGAGCAGGATGATACTAAAACGTGCATGTTTTTTATGTGTTTTCTGATGTCTCATCTGTGGGTGCTCATATCATTGAAACCTGTCAGGTATTCAACCATGAGTGCAGTGTGAGAAGTTGGCCTGGCATATGCTGGTCACTAGTTATAGTGGCCACCTAGCACCAGTTCAATTCGACTCTTATGGTAGATAGGTTTAAGACAACCTGTTAAAGAAAGCTATCCTAGTGGTAGCTGTGGAGAGCAGCCTTCAGGCTAAGTCTCTGAGGAATGTAAAGCAGCTTGTTTCACCTTATAATCTCTTGCATTACCAAATGAAAGGACACCACACAGGTATATATATCAAATATAAATGTATTTATTTCTAGACACACTCTACTAATCTCTTTATGAGATTAGAAGCCAGGAACACATTCAAATATCAACGTTTCACAATAAGTTAAGCACAAATATGGCTGGGGACCTAGGGGCGTACCAGACCACATACTAAAAAAGAGGTTTAGGAAAGTCGACTTGCAGAATGACAAGGCCTAGGGCCTGTAGAATCGCTGGGGCTTCACTAATGCAGTAAAACCAGGTAAGTAACAGATCCACGGGAGATGCATGCAGTGTGAGAACACAGCCGCGGGTTCCCTATTGATTTCAATGGAGCAAGTCGCAGTTGGATTTTTAAAGTTTTAGGGTACTTCGAGGAAGTCTACAAGCAAGCCACTTACAAGGTAAGTAATTTGAGGGCCAACACACACTAGGGCACCAGAGTGCACAAGTAACCTCACCCAGGGAAGCCCGGTGCATAGGTGTCTTTTGGTGTCGGGTCGCGTCGCTGTTTTTTATGGAAGCCAAAGAAGATTTGCTGCTTGCGAAGACTGAAGAAGTGTCCGGTGGAATCCAAGGCTGGATTCAAGATGTAGAAGACCTGGAAATTGAAGGGACAGTGTCCGCAGTCACTTGCCAGTGACCCGGGGCCAGGAAGATGGATGCCCACGGATGTTGGGTGATTTCAGTTGATCAAGGGTGTTTTGACTCTTCACTCACGAGGTCCAGGAGAAATTGACATTGACCAGCAGCTGGATTCGAAATGCCCCACAACGTCTGCAGCTGACTGCGGTGTCAGCAACCAGATTGGAGCCAACAAGCCTTGGCAACAGCAAGTCTTGTGGAAAGTGAATTTAGTCAATGGTGCAGACCAGCAAGGTCTGAGGGACTCACTCAGCAAAGGTAAGTGAGGGCAGGCCTCAAGCAACCAGGGGAGTCCTTTGAGTTGATAAGAAAGTCTTCAGGGGACCCACAAGCCAACGGGCAAGGGATCGCAAAGATGCCTCGTGAGGAAATGCTTCACAGGAGCCCACGGTCACTCGGGATGGGCTAGGCCTCTGATATTTGCTGCACAACCTGCTGGAGGCTTGGGCCACAAATGGTCCAAAGCACAAGTTTGTAGAACGTCATGAAGGGGTTGCACTTGACAATAGTGCATGGTTCCCAGGTATTGCAGTTCCTCGTCACTCATGGGGTCCACTCACCACAGCTTTGCTGGGGACTCAAAATGGGAAGTCAGGAAATCTACTTCTTGGGCTGAAGGGACTTCGGATTCCAGCGGGAGCAGGAAAGTTTGCGACTGTTGATTCAAGTTTTGGTGCCTGCCAAGCAGGGGAGTCACTCCTTGACTCCAAGGGAGATTCTTCCGTCTTCCAAAGGTAGTGGAACATCGAAGTACCAGGATTCTTCTTGTAAAGCGTCGTCCAGGGTTATCTGATTTGCAATGGCAAGGTTTCCCTATCTTATACTGAAGGTAGGGGAGGGACTAGCTTTACGACCACTCCTCTGGGAGGTCCAGGGTAGGGGGTGGTTACACCCACTTCCCTTAGTCCAGTTTCACACCAGAGCAGGGACAGGTAGCTCCTGAACCGGGTTGAGCTGGCATATGCACAGAGGAGCCTACTGTTCCCCCAGTGCAGGAATTCAAAGCACCCTAGGAGTGCACCCACCCAGCCCCAATACACTAAATCCTGTCTGGAAGGTAGTGACACCTCCTTGTGACAGGATGCCTATTGTTGGGCCTCCTCCACTGTGAGTCTCAGTCAGCAGCAGGAGGGCAGCCCAGTGTCTGTGCTGGTGGCATCCATTTTGTAATGCCAGGGCTCTTTCAGATTTCTACCCTGTTACCACAGTAGGCACATGTCATCCCCTCTAGAAGGGTGGGATCATACTCCCACACCAGTTTCTGGTGTGGGGGTATGATTCCAAGTTGTTTGACACCAAACACGACATGTTTTGATGCAGTCATTCCAAAGTTAGCATTAACCAGGAGGTTATAATGCATTTAAGAGTATATGGTTTAACCGCATCCACAAACAGCCACAGAAAATAGACTCTGCCAGCTGCAGAGGGGTCCTGATCAAGCAGAGGCACCCCCTCACATTGTAAACCAAGCACCCTGCCCTCAAGATTGATAGGGCCTGCCTTAGGGGTGACTGATAGGTTTATATGTTTGTGTATGGTGAGATATAGAAACCTATACCTCAGTGAGGAATGCTAACACTACCTCACCCAGGCTGCAGTAGCAGGCCTGTGGTGTCAGATTGAGTCTGCTTCCCAGGGGTGGCATAATACATGCTTCAGCCCCTGGTAGGCCTGTGAAGTGCCTATGCCCTAGGTACCTAAGGTACCATAAACTAGGGGCTCATAAGGTACCACAGTATCCAATCTCTAGTGCATCTAATATGCACACCAAGTCGTTTAGAGAGAACAGAGAGACTGGGTCCCTGATTAGCAGGGACCCAGCCAGACTAGAGCCAGAAACCAGTGTATACATCAGACAAAAAGTGGGGGCAACATAAGTGCAGATCCTACTCTCCTACACAACCCCCCTCCAAACGCAGGGACACTAAACTAACCTTGACCAGTTGAGTCTTCGTGTTCTAAGTGGAAATACCTTGAGAGTCCATCTGCATTGGCATGTTGGGTCCCAGGTCTATGTTCCACAGTATAGTCCATCCCCTGTAGGGAAATGGACAACCTGAGCAGTTTAGGATTTTCACCTTTTATCTGTTTGAGCCATAGCAGGGGCTTGTGGTCAGTCTGAACTATGAAGTGAGTGCCAAACAAGTATGGCCTCAGCTTCTTCAGAGCCCACACCACAGCAAAGGCCTCCCTCTCTATAGCTGACCAACGTTTCTCTCTAGGGGTCAGCCTTCTGCTTATGAAAGCTACTGGCTGATCTTGACCTTCATCATTAAGTTGAGACAGTACAGCTCCCACACCCACCTCTGAAGCATCTGTTTGGACAATGAAGTTCTTTTGGTAGTCTGGACTCTGCAAGATGGGGGCAGTGCACATTGCCTGCTTTAGGTCATCAAATGCCTTTTGACAGCTAGCCGTCCACTGAACCTTTTTTGGCATTTTCTTAGAGGTTAGATCATTTAAGGGGGTCACTATAGATCCATATCTCTTAACAAACCTCCTATAGTACCCAGTCAGGCGTAAAAAGGCTTTAACCTGTGTCTGGGTTGTTGGAGCTACCCATTCCATTATGGTCTGGATTTTGCTCTGCAATGGTTGAACCTGGCCCCCACCTACAAGGTGGCCCAGGTACACAACCTGACTCTGCCCTATCTGGCACTTAGTGGCCTTGATAGTGAGGCCTGCTTTTTGCAGGGCCTCTAAAACATTTCTGAAGTGGTGGACCAGGTGATCCTGCCAGGTGGAACTAAAGACAGCAATATCATCTAGATAAGCTGAGCAATACGTTTCCATACCAGTCAGAACTTTGTTCACCAACCTCTGAAAAGTGGCAGGTGCATTCTTCAAACCAAAGGACATCACCACAAAGTGGTTGTGCCCACCAGTGGTCGAAAATGCTGTTTTGGCTTTGGCATCATCAGCTAACTTGATTTGCCAGTAGCCAGCTGTTAGGTCAAATGTACTAAGATACTTGGCTGAGGCCAAAGTATCTATCAGTTCATCTGCCCTGGGGATTGGATAGGGCGGTACAAAAGGGGGTGGTGATGGATTGGACTGTTCCCATGAGGCACAGGGTCAGACTGATTTGCATATGGCCATGTCTGAACTGGGGTGGCAGAGTGGGCTAAAGAACGGTGATGGATCAAACCCAGATCTGTTGACTGGGTGTGAGTGTTTGATTGGTTCTGATGCTCCGTCCATCACCACCCCCTTTTGTACCGCTTTGTTCGCCATAAGTTGGCAGGGTATGCTCAGACGTGAGTCCCTTGCTCACTTTGCCACTGGATTCAAGCAAGCCTGGCTGAAGACGGCTGAAATGCCAGAAACCGGTCCTAGGAAGCTTGTTTCCAGTCCAGGGAAGGCATGGCTTGGCAGTTCGGGCTGGACTGTTCCCATGAGGCACAGGGTCAGACTTATTTGCATATGGCCATGTCTGAACTGGGGTAGCAGAGTGGGCTAAAGAACGGTGATGGATCAAACCCAGATCTGTTGACTGGGTGTGAGTGTTTGATTGGTTCTGATGCTCCGTCCATCACCACCCCCTTTTGTACCGCTTTGTTCGCCATAAGTTGGCAGGGTATGCTCAGACGTGAGTCCCTTGCTCACTTTGCCACTGAATTCAAGCAAGCCTGGCTGAAGACGGCTGAAATGCCAGAAACCGGTCCTAGGAAGCTTGTTTCCGGTCCAGGGAAGGCATGGCTTGGCAGTTCGGGCTGGACTGTTCCCATGAGGCACAGGGTCAGACTGATTCGCATATGGCCATGTCTGAACTGGGGTGCCAGAGTGGGCTAAAGAATGGTGATGGATCAAACCCAGATCTGTTGACTGGGTGTGAGTCTTTGATTGGTTCTGATGCTCCGTCCATCACCACCCCCTTTTGTACCGCTGGGGATTGGATAGGCATCAGTCCTGGTGACTGCATTGAGGCGTCTGTAGTCAACACAAAACCTCATTTCTTTGGGTATGAGGCTTAGGCGGAAGGACTACTGGACTAGCCCAAGGGCTATCTGAAGGCTCAATCACACCTAATTCCAACATTTTCTGGACTACAGTCCTGATACAGTCCCTGACATGGTCAGGTTGCCTGTAGATTTTACTCTTGACAGGCAGACTGTCTCCAGTGTCCACCTCATGGGTGCACCAGGAAGTCTGACTTGGGGTCAGGCTAAACATATGTCTGAACTGTTGCAGAACTTGTCTGCATTCAGCTTGCTAAGGGGGCTCCTGGGAGTTCCAAGATCCACCAAGTAGGTGACTTCTCCCTTTTTCTCAACAATGGTATGGGGGCCACTCCATTTGTCCCGGAGAACTGCTGGGGCCACAGGCTCCAACACCCACACTTTCTGGCCTGGCTGATGAACAGTCAGGACAGCCTTTTGGTCATGCCAAGCTTTTTGTAATTCTTGGCTAGCCTCAAGGTTTTTGGTTGCCTTCTTCATGTACTCTGCCATCCGGGAGCGGAGACCAAGTACATAGTCCATCACATCCTGTTTGGGAGGTTTGAGAGGTAACTCCCAGCCCTCCTTCACCAAACATAATGGGCCTCTGACAGGGTGCCCAAACAGAAGTTCAAAAGGGCTGTAGCCAACCCCCTTCTGTGGGACCTCCCTGTATGCAAACAGAAGGCAGGGAAGTAAAAGGTCCCATTTTCGCCTAAGCTTTTCTGGGAGGCCTTTAATCATTACCTTTAGGGTTTTGTTGAACCTTTCAACTAACCCATTGCATTGTGGGTGATAGGGAGTCGTGAACTTGTAGTTTACACCACACTCCTTCCACATTGCTTTTAGATACCCTGACATAAAGTTTGTTCCTCTGTCAGATATAACCTCCTTAGGGAAACCCACTCTGGAGAAGACTCCAATGAGGGCTCTTGCCACCACAGGGGCTGTGGTGGTCCTGAGGGGAATTGCTTCTGGGTACCCGGTGGCATGATCCACTACCACCAGGATAAACCTGTGCCCAGATGCTGTTGGAGGGTCAAGGGGACCAGCAATGTCAATCCCTACCCTTTCAAAGGGAACCCCCACCACAGGTAATGGTATCAGGGGGGGGCCTTTGTTGTGCCACCTGACTTGCCACTGGCTTGGCAAGTGACACAGGAGCGACAAAACTCCTTGGTGTCCTCTGACATGTGTGGCCAATGAAAATGAGGGACAAGCCTGTTCCAGGTCTTGTTTTGGCCCATGTGTCCTGCCAATGGGATATCATGTGCTAGGGTCAAGAGGAACCCCCTAAACTTCTGAGGTATTACCAAGCTCCTGGTGGCTCCAGGGGTAGGATCTCTAGCCTCAGAATATAGGAGTCCCTCAGCCCAATAAACTTTATGGGACCCACTAGCACTCCCAGCAGCCTCAGCAGCAGCTTGCTGTCTGAGGGGTTCAAGAGAGAGGCAGCACTGTTGCTCCTTACTCAGATCTTCCCTGGAAGGTCCCCCTGCCCCCAAGAACTCAACCTGACCAGGATCAAGTTCCTCTGGGGCAGTTCCTTCTTCAGGTTCTGCTTCTCCTCCCTCAGGAGGGGAATCTGAGATCTGAGACAGAGGGGAAGGTACTGCCTTAACCCTACTGCTCCTCCTCTTGGGTAGCATCTGGTCCATAGTTTCAGGATCCAGAGCTGGTTCAGCTTTATGAATTTTGGCCTGTGACCTGGTCACAGCAAATACCTCTGCAGGTATGCCCAACATCTCAGCATGAGTCCATAATTCCACTTCAGACCAGGCTGAAGTCTCCAGATCATTGCCCAACAAACATTCGACAGGGAGGTCTGCACTGAGTACTACCTTCTTGAGGCCAGTTACCCCTCCCCAGGAGAAATTCACAATTGCCAGACTATGGTTGGTCTTGACATTGCTTGCATTGGTAACCTGGTACATTTCACCCAGGATGATCTGTGCAGCGTCCACTAGGTCCTCTGTCACCATGGTGAAACTAGCACCTGTGTCCCTGAATGCCAAAGCCTGTTTGCCATTTATTATAGGCTGCTGTTTGTATTTGCCCAGATTACTGGGGCTCACTATGAAGGACATGACAATGTCTCCCTCACAAATCAGCATTGCCTGTGTGGTTTCTCTGACTAGGCCAGAGTCCACATCAGAACCCAGGATCAACCCTACTACACCCTTATTCTGATTACCACCTCCACCAATGACTGCACTAGGGGGAACAGTTTCCTTAGGGGCAGGAGTGGTGGTGGTTTGGTCTTTGGACTTGGTACAATCAGAAGGCCAGTGCCCCTTCTGTTTACAGAATTTGCACCAGGGCTTCTTTTGGCCTTTTCCCTTTGTATACTGTGAATCCCCACCAGATGCAGATTTTTGGGGCCCTTGTGAAGACTTCTGGTCTTTTGCCTTATCCCCACCTTTATCTGAGCCTTTAGGATCCTGCTTCTTAGTGTCACCCCCTTGGTTCTGGGTTTTCTGCCTCACCCTGGTTCTGACCCATTTGTCCGCCTTCTTTCCCAATTCTTGGGGAGAGGTCAGATTAGAGTCCACCAGGTACTGATGCAACAACTGGTTTTGGCAATTATTAAGGATCTGTTCTCTCATTATAAGATTATACAATCCCTTAAAATCAGTAACTCTACTACCAACCAGCCAACCCTTCAGAGCCTTGGTTGCACAATCTACAAAGTCTGTCCAGTCCTGATTATGTTCTTTTTGGGTGTCTCTGAACTTCAACCTGT
The DNA here is from genome assembly GCF_964204655.1 of Triturus cristatus. Taxonomy (NCBI): domain Eukaryota; kingdom Metazoa; phylum Chordata; class Amphibia; order Caudata; family Salamandridae; genus Triturus; species Triturus cristatus. The sequence goes on along the minus strand of NC_140587.1, from coordinate 777,980,387 downwards.
ACTGTTCAGTGGTTAAGCCAAACCCATCTATTAATGCACGTTTCAAGACATCATAATCATCAGCATCCTCTTCTTTAACAGTGAGGAGCTTGTCTCTATCTTTATCTGAAAAGGAGAGCCACAAGATTGCTGCCCACTGTTTCTGGGGGACCTGTTGAACTTTGCAGGCCCTCTCCATAGCAGTTATCCATTTGTGGATATCATCCTCACTCTGGTAGGGAGGAACAACCTTGGACAGGTTCCTATGGTCTGGAATGTAATCTCTGCCTCTAGGGACACTATTGGGGCCACCAGGGGGTTCTAACCCCTCTTTCTTAGAAGCTCTCTGGAGCTCAAAGGCTTCTCTATCTAAGGCCAATTGCTTGGTTCTGAGGGCAAGCCTAGCTTCCTCATACTGGAGCATCTTGTACCTTCTTTCAGAGGAGGTCTCTCTATGAAAGTATGAGTTCCTCTGATGGACAGATTCTCTGCCAGGGTGATTTGAGTGGTCATATTCCCTTGAAGGGGACCTAACCCTCTCTTCTACTCTGTCAGCTCTCATAGGGAGAATTCCTCTGTCCTTTGCAGACCCTTGTGGGTCTGGCCCTTCAATCACAGACTCCGGGTCATCCTGATTGTAATCATCTGACCCAGAGACTATGGCTGACCCACCCCCTGATCCAGATCCACTAGCTCCTATAGCTAGTCTAAGATCATCTGCTACTAGTAGATTTATCAGGTGTTGTATGGAGGGACTCTGTCCTAACCCCAGGTGTCTTACAACACACATGACCTTCAAGTCAAAGAAGGTCATGTCCTTATACTGAGGTTGGGTGGACCCACTGGCTCCATCCCTTGAGGACATTCTAGTGTTATGCAGTGTTGCACTACCTACACTAGTTTGTGGCCTACTGATCCTAGCTTGAGCTGTAGCAAGGGTGTTCTATCCCTTCACAAACAACTCTAAGTTCAGTGGAACTTATTGATGCTAAGCTTGACTTTTATATGTACCTTGAGTACCTTTAGTGGTTTTCAGTTAGTAATTCAAATAGAGATTTTCTGGTAAAACAATGGCAAGCTGGAATCCCACCGCTGCCACCAATGTGAGAAGTTGGCCTGGCATATACTGGTCACTAGTTATAGTGGCCACCTTGCACCAGTCCAATTCGACTCTTATGGTAGATAGGTTTAAGACAACCTTTTAAAGAAAGCTATCCTAGCGGTAGATGTGGAGAGCAGCCTTCAGGTTAAGTCTCTGAGGAATGTAAAGCAGCTTGTTTCACCTTATAATCTCTTGAATTACCAAATGAAAGGACACCACACAGGAATATATATCAAATATATATGTATTTATTTCTAGACACACTCTACTAATCTCTTTATGAGATTAGAAGCCAGGAACACATTCAAATATCAACATTTCACAATAAGTTAAACACAAATATGGCTGGGGCCCTAGGGGCGTACCAGACCATATACTAAAAAAGAGGTTTAGGAAAGTCGACTTGCAGAATGACAAGGCCTAGGGCCTGTAGAATCGCTGGGGCTTCACTAATGTAGTAAAAGCAGGCAAGTAACAGACCCACGGGAGACGCATGCAGTGTGAGAACACAGCCGCGGGTTCCCTATTGATTTCAATGGAGCAAGTCGCAGTTGGATTTTTAAAGTTTTAGGGTACTTCGGGGAAGTCAACAAGCAAGCCACTTACAAGGTAAGTAATTCGAGGGCCAACACACACTAGGGCACCAGAGTGCACGAGTTACCTCACCCAGGGAAGCCGGGTGCATAGGTGTCTTTTGGTGTCAGGTTGCGTCGCGGTTTTCTATGGAAGCCAAAGAAGATTTGCTGCTTGCGAAGACTGAAGAAGTGTCCGGTGGAATCCAAGGCTGGATTCAAGATGTAGAAGACCTGAAAATTGAAAGGACAGTGTTCACAGTCACTTGCCAGTGACCTGGGGCCAGAAAGATGGATGCCCACGGATGTCGGGTGATTTCAGGTGATCAAGGGTGTTTTGACTCTTCACTCACAAGGTCCAGGAGAGATTGACGATGACCAGCAGCTGGATTCAGAGTGCCACATGACATCTGCAGCTGACTGCACTGTCAGCAACTGTATTAGAGCCAAGAAGCCTTGGCAACAGCAAGTCTCGTGGAAAGTGAATTTAGTCAATGCTGCAGACCAGCAAGGTTTGAGAGACTCACCCAGTGAAGGTAAGTGAGGGCAGGCCTGGAGCAACTAGGAGAGCCCTTTGAGTTGATTAGAAAGTCTGTCAGGGGACCCACAAGCCAATGGGCAAGGGATTGCAAAGATGCCTTGTGAGGAAATGCTTCACAGGAGCTCACGGTCACTCGGGATGGGGTAGGCCTCTGATATTCGCTACTCAATCTGCTGGAGGCTTGGGACACAAATGGTCCAAAGCACAAGTTCGTAGATCAACGTGAAGGGGTTGCACTTGACAATAGTGCATGGTTCCCAGGTATTGCAGTTCCTCATCACTCATGGGGTTCACCAGCCACAACTTTGCTGGGGACTCACAATGGCCATCGAGAAGTCAGGAAATCCCCTTCTGGGGCTGCAGGGACTTCGGACTCCAGCGGGAGTGGGAAAGTTTGCGACTGTTGATTCAAGTTTTTGTGCCTGCTAAGCAGGGGAGTCACTCCTTGACTCCAAGGGAGATTCTTCCGTCTTCCAAAGGTAGTGGAACATCGAAGGACCAGGATTCTTCTTGTAAAGCATCATCCAGGGTTATCTGATTTGCAATGTCAAATTTTCCCTATCTTATTCTGAAGGTAGGGGAGGGACTAGCCTTATGACCACTCCTCTGGGAGGGTCAGGGTAGGGGGTGGTTACACCTACTTCCCTTTGTCCAGTTTCGCGCCAGAGCAGGGACAGGTAGCCCCTGAACCGGTTTGAGTTGGCATATGCACAGAGGAGCCTACTGCTCCCCCAGTGCAGGACTTCAAAGCACTCTAGGAGTTCACCCACCCAGCCCCAATACACTAAATCCTGTCTGGAAGGTAGTGACACCTCCATGTGACAGGATGCCTATTGTTGGGCCTCCTCCACTGTGAGATTCAGTCAGCAGCAGGAGGACAGCGCAGTGTCTGTGCTGGTGGCATCAATTTTGTGATGCCACGGCTCTTTCAGATTTCTACCGTGTTACCACAGTAGGCACATGTCGTCCCCTCTAGAAGGGTGGGATCATACTCCCACACCAGTTACTGGTGTGGGGGTATGATTCCAAGTTGTTTGACACCAAACACGACATGTTTTGATGCAGTCATTCCAAAGTTAGCATTAACCAGGAGGTTATAATGCACTTAAGAGTATATGGTTTAACCGCATCCACAAACAGCCACAGAGAATAGACTCTTCCAGCTGCAGAGGGGTCCTGCTCATGCAGAGGTACCCCCTCACATTGTAAACTAAGCACCCTGCCCTCAGGATTGATAGGGCCTGCCTTAGGGGTGACTGATAGGTTTATATGTGTGTGTATGGTGAGATATAGAAACCTATACCTCAGTGAGGAGTGCTAACACTACCTCACCCAGGCTGCAGTAGCAGGCCTGTGGTGTCATATTGAGTCTGCTTCCCAGGGGTGGCATAATACATGCTTCAGCCCCTGGTAGGCCTGTGAAGTGCCTATGCCCTAGGTACCTAAGGTACCATATACTAGGGGCTCATAAGGTACCACAGTATCCAATCACTAGTGCTTCCAATATGCACACCAAGTTGTTTAGAGAGAACAGAGAGACTGGGTCCCTGATTAGCAGGGACCCAGCCAGACTATAGCCAGAAACCAGTGTATCCATCAGAAAAAAAGGGGGGGCAACATAAGTGCAGATCCTACTCTCCTACATGCAGATTTATTGGTTAAATAAATGTGGAAACATACTAGTTTCAACTTCATTTGTTTTTAAAAATCAGCCAAAATAAATATGGAAAAATACAGGTAAAATTCGGCAAAAAAGAAGTATGGGTAAATACAGACAGAAATAAGATAAGGTATTCTTCGCTCACCAAGATTACATCCATACATCAAAAGACAACAGATTGGAACACCATAGAGAAAGACAAGTAGTAGTGGACTTGTAAGTCATGAAACTGCAGTTTGACCATGTCTATGATAAATTGGGTGTAATGACAAGGTCGGCCGGTGAGCCCCAAAGACCCTTCCTGTAGGAGAGTAGGATCTGCTTCTTATGGTTACCCCCACTTTTTACTGATGTTTCATTGTTTTTTTTACTTTTGTCTGGCTGGGACCCTGCTATTCAGGGCCCCAGGCTAGCTGCTTCCTCTCTAAATTAATTGCATGTACTTTAGGTACACCACAGCTTGGATTCTGGGGTACCCTTATAAGTCCTTAGTATATAGTAAACTATATGCCCAGGGCATAGATACCCCAGAGGCCTACCAGGGGATGCAGCATGTATTATGCCACCCCTGGGAAGCCATTCAAAATGACACAACAGGTCTGCTACAGCAGCCTGTGTAAGGTGGTGTATGCACCCCTTACTCAGATATAGGCTCCCTATATCTATCCATATCACTGCACATATAAACCTATCAGTCACCTCTATGGCAGGCTTTATCAATCCTGAAGGCAGGGTGCTGGGTTTTATGTGAGAGGGTGCCCATGCATGAGCAGAGCCCCTCTGCAGCCTTCGGAACCTTTATTCCGTGGTTGTTTGTGATGCAGCCACCGGTCCTAGGAAGCTTGTTTCCGGTCCAGGGAAGACATAGCTTGGCAGTTCGGGCTGGACTGTTCCCATGAGGCACAGGGTCAGACTGATTTGCATATGGCCATGTCTGAACTGGGGTGGCAGAGTGGGCTAAAGAACGGTGATGGATTAAACCCAGATCAGTTGACTGGGGGTGATTGCTTGCAATCTTCAACACTCCGTCCATCATTTCCTTTCGTTTCTGCTTTGTTCGCCATAAGTTGGCAGGGTATGCTCAGACGTGAGTTCCTTGCTCACTTTGCCACTGGATTCAAGCAAGCCTGGCTGAAGACGGCTGAAATGCCAGAAACCGGTCCTAGGAAGCTTGTTTCCGGTCCAGGGAAGACATGGCTTGGCAGTTCGGGCTGGACTGTTCCCATGAGGCACTGGGTCAGACTGATTTGCATATGGCCATGTCTGAACTGGGGTGGCAGTGTGCTAAAAAACGGTGATGGATTAAACCCAGATCAGTTGACTGGGGGTGAGTGCTTGCAATGTTCAACACTCCGTCCATCATTTCCTTTGGTTTTTGCTTTGTGATGCAGCCAAACAATATACTCGTAAGTGCATTATAACCTTGCGGTAAATGCTAACTTTGGAATGGCTGCATGGAAACATGTCTTGTTTGGTGTCAAACACCTGGGAATCATACCTCCCTGCCAGTAACTGGCGGGTGAGGTATAATTCCACCCTACTAGAGGGAGAACCATGACTTCACCGGTACACACAGTAACAGCTCCACAGACCCTGGCATCACAAAATGGATGCTGCCAGCCACAGACACGAGTCTGCCCTCCTGCTGCTGGACGAAACTCCGGCAGGGGAGGCCAGGACAATAGGTTTCCTGTCACAGGGATGTGTAACCACCTCCCAGACAGGCTTTAGTGTATTGGGGCTGGGTGGGTGCACTCCAAGAGTGCTTTGATGTCTGCACTGGGGGCACATTTGGTGTCCCTGTGCATAGTCCAGCTCAAACCGGTTGCAGGGGCTACTCCAGCCTCTGCTCTGGCACAAAACTGGACAAAGGATATGGGTGTAGCCACCCCTCTGTCCTAACCCTCCCATAGGTGGGTCCCCAGAGTTTGACCCACCCCTTCCTTGGATATAAAGTAGGAACCCCTGACTACAGGACTTTAGATTTACCTGGACGAAACTCTGCTACAGATTCCCAGAACTTCTACTATCTACACAACGTTGGATGACCGAAGAATCTCCCTTGGAGTAAAGGAGTTACTCCCCTGCAAGGCAGGCACCAAAGACACATCTTTCCGGTTTGCATCTACGCAGCTCCCGAAGGACTCTGAAGACTTTGCAACACAGGAGGTGGGGTTACCAAGCTTCCCCGAGGCCGATCCATGCTCTCAGCAACTCTGAGATGCAAAGTCCTCGTGGGGACAGTGCAACCCGAACCCCTGGACACCGTGCACTTGTGCAGCAGCATATGCTTCTTGGTGATCCCTGAGGCTTTGGACTACTCGTAGTCCAGACCCTGAGCAGTGATTCCACCAAAGATTGCTGGTCTACACTCCTTGAGTGACCCGTGGGCTGGTATCCAGTGATTCTTCTCGAGGTCCCTTCGCGATCCCTTGTCCGTTGACTTGTGGGTCCCTGAGAAGGGTACTTTGACTTTCAACTGGCTTACCTGGTTGCTCCAGACGTGCCCTGACTTTCCATCACTTGGGGAGTCCACAGGACCTTGCTGGTCCACACCGAAGCCGTTTTACTCTCACTGCATGGGTTGCCGTTGCCAAGGCTTGTTGGTCTCCAAACCGGACACCGACCCCCCCACCACTCGATATCCTTCGTGGGACAGCTCACCTGCAGAATGTGGTTGTTGTTGACGCCTCCTGGTCTCTGTGGCAGTGGAGTCAAGCTTCATCTCAACGCACCTGAAACACCCGACATCAGAGGGCATACGTCTATCGTGCCCCTGGTCACTGGCAAGTGACCCAGACTCTGTCCCCTCTTCTTTCAGGTTCTTCACATCTTCGATCCAGGCTTTGATCACACCGGACACTTTTTCTTTCCACGGCAGCAGCACTTTGCAGCAACTCTCCATTGACGACATCAAAGATTCATTTGACACCTATGCACCCGGCTTCCCTGGGTTAGGTAACACGAGTACTCCGGTGCTCACGTGGGTGCTGGCCTTAGAGCTTCTAAGTCTGAAAGGGTTTGCTCCAAGTCCTCTCCTAAGTGTCATTAAACTCTAAAATGCCAACCGCGACTTTCCCATAGGATTGTACGGAGCTCGCGGCTGTGTACTCACACTGCACGCGTCCCCCGTGTCACTACCTTGGGTGGTTCCTTGGGGTCCCAGCGATTCTACGTGCTCTAGGCACTGTGTCTAGTCAAGTCGTAGTTCTTATACCACTTTCTTAATATATGGTTTGGTCTCCCCCTGGGGCCCATTGTATATTGTGTATATTGTGCTATTTACTGTCGTTTTAGAACTGTATTATTGTGTACCTTGCTCTCTAATCTCATAAAAAGGTTAGTGGAGAGTGTTTAGAAATAAATACATATATTTTATATATATACCTTGTGTGATTCTCCTTTCATTTAGTTATTCAAGAGGTTATAATCTGGTAAACCAAGCTTTTTTACACTCCTTCAAAACTTAGCCTGAAGGCTGCTCTCCATAGCTACCACTAGAATAGCTTTCAATAAAGGTTGTCTTAAACCTATTCATCAATAAGGGTTGTTTGGACTGGTGCAAGGGGCCCACTATAACTAGTGGACAACATATACCAGGCCAACTTCTCATAGTGGTGTGCAGCGGTTGGATTCAAGCTTGCTATTGCTTTACCAGATAATCTCTTCGAGTGACTAACTGAAAACCACTATAGGTACATAGGTACATATAAATCAAGTTTAGAATACAGTATGTTCTACTGAACTTACAGTTGTGTGTCAAGGGCTTAGCACACCCTTTCTACGATTCAAGAGAGTTTAGTAGTTCCCACTAGGTTAGGTAGGCGCAACACCTCACTACACTAGTATGTCTTCAAGAGCAGAAGCCAGTGGCTCCTTGCTGACTAAGTATGACCATCTGGCAATGAATTCGAAGTTAGCGCACACAAAAAGTGAACAAACGAATCATGTTTCATACAAATGAAGAAATTGTGGCGTGCTACTCAGAAACGAGGAAGCCCACCTCGCTATTATGAACTGCGATATTGCTGGTGAACAGTCACCAGTATACTGAGTGCACTGCGATGGAAAGAAACAGTTAGAGTAGTCTTGAACAACTAGACAAAGTTACCGTGGAGTCTGAGTGTGTTTAAACTGTGATAGAATAACCAGCAGTCTAATAAACAATCAACACTTAGTTTGTTGCTAACTCATTGTATTGAAAACGAAAAACACAGTGACTGTTCGATCTGCAAACAGTAGAGCAATTGAAACAAAATAATACAATCAATAGTAAACTGCCCTAGAGCAGTGAATTGTATCGTCAATTCTGGAGAAAATCAAGAACGAGCCCAATGCATTTCGGGATGATTCTCATCCCTTCTTCAGGGGCAGCTAGAAAAAATGAAAGCAAGAATAAACAACATTGAAAACCATTGCTATGCAAATACATGAAATTTTTGTAATCCAACATATACATGATGCAGCGTATCAAGGCACAAAGAATTCTGAACTGGCCTGAATCAAAACATTAGCAATTCAATGAAAAAATAGAATGTTGCAGAAGTGAAGGAAGGAGTGAATTACTCTTAATTGTGAATGAAACTGAAGAGTGTATACAAAAGTACCCAGAAATAACCGTTGTTGAAAACGTATGGAATGGAAGACACCCGTGAAATGAGACTGAGAAAAACAAGCAAAGCTTAAGTTCTTACTGATGTGCGAAGTGACGATTCAATACGAAGCTGACCAGAAGCGCCGAAGGCTGCAGGACGCTGGGATAAACAATGAAAATAATCTCAAGTATGACCATCTCTCATTTCAGGAATTGAGAAATATATATGCATCTAGGAAATTGAAGACAGGGAAGAACCCTAGGACTCAACGCCTCATAGAGGGTTTTCTTATAGATGACCTCAGAAAGACCCCAGGGTCTGATGAGGCAGGCAAATTGGGTGGGACAGCAGAAGAGGACAGGCCTGGAAGTGAAACCATCCAGGACCTAGAATCTGAAGCTGACCAGGAGGATCAAGATGATTCTAACCTGGACAATCCAATATTTCATGGGGGAGGGGGAGAGGACCCAAGGGGTCCCCTCTTTACTCCACCTGGAAAGGTTAACAGTGTACCTAGAAGGTCTAGATCTCCTTCTCAGGAATCTAATCATTCTGGTACATCTGTAGGGACTTCTATTTCTCAGAAAAGGGAGTCCTCTTATGAGTGGAAATGCAGACTGCTTGAGTTTGAGAAAGCTAAGCTTAGGATCACGAGAGAGCAGTTGGCATTAGATAGGGAATCCCTGGAGCTCCAGAGAGCTTCACAAAGATGGGGGCTAGAGCCCCATGGTGGCAGCAACAGTGTCCCTAGAGGTAGAGATCATACTCATGACCATAGGAACCTGAACAAGATTGTCCCTCCCTACCAGAGTGGGGATGACATCCACAAATGGATAACTGCACTTGAGAGGGCCTGTAAAGTACAGAGGGTCCCTCAGGAGCAGTGGGCAGCAATCTTGTGGCTCTCCTTTGCAGACAAAGGTAGATACAAGCACCTCACTGTTAGAGAAGAGGATGCGGACAATGACAAACTCTTGAAGAGTGCACTGATTGATGGGTTTGGCCTAACTACTGAGCAATACAGGTTAAAGTTTAGAGACAACCAAAAGGCACAGACTCAAGACTGGGTTGACTTTGTAGATTGTGCTACTAAGGCTCTGGAGGGCTGGTTACTTGGCAGTAAAGTGTGTGATTTTAAAGGATTATACAATTTGATTATGAGAGAGCAGATCCTTAATAATTGTCTCAATCAGCTGTTGCATCAGTACCTGGTGGACTCTGATCTGACCTCTTCCCAAGAATTGGGCCAGAAAGCAGACAAATGGGTCAGAACCAGGGTGAGGCAGAAGGTTCAGAACCAAGGTGGGGACTCCAAGAAGCAAGATTCTAAGAACTCTGATAAGGGTGGGGAAAAGGTTAAAGACCAGAAGTCTTCTCAAGGGCCCCAAAAATCTGCATCTGGTGGGGAGTCCCAATCTATCAAAGGAAAAGGCCAAAAGAAACCATGGTGTAAAATCTGTAAACAGAAAACCCATTGGACAAGTGATTGTACCAAGTCCAAGGACACAACTCCAGCCACCATTGCCCCTAAGGCAACTGTCCCCCCCTAGTTCAGCTCCAAGCGGTGGTACTCAGAATAAGGGTATAGTAGGGTTAACCCTGCGATCTGAGATGGACTCTGGCCTAGTCAGAGTTCCTACTCAGGCTGTACTGATCTGTGATGGAGGCATGGATATATATTTGTCAGTCCCAGTAATCTGGGCAAATACAGACAGCAGCCTTTGATAAATGGAAAAGAGGCCTTGGCATTCAGGGACACAGGAGCAAGTGTCACAATGGTGACAACAGATCTTGTGGCTCCTGGGCATGTCATACTTGGGGAAATGTACCAAGTGACCAATGCTAGCAATGTCAGGACAGACCATTCATTGGCAGTTGTTAAATTCACCTGGGGAGGGGTAACTGGCCCTAAGAAGGTTGTGGTAAGTGCCGACCTCCCTGTTGAATGCTTGCTTGGCAGTGATTTAGAAACTTCAGCTTGGGCTGAAGTGGAGCTTAGGACCCATGCAGAAATGTTGGGAATCCCTGCAGATGATTTTGCTATGGCCAGGTCACAGGCAAAAATGACTAACACTTGACAGTCCCTGGATTCTGGAAGAATGGACCAGGTGCCTCCCAAGAAAAGGAGCAGTAGGGGTAAGGCAGTGTCTTGCCCCCTGACTCAAAAAGCAGATCAGTCTCTTGAGGGAGATGATCTCAGTCCTGAAGAAGAAACTGTCCCAGAGGAGCTTGAACCTGACCAGGTTGAGTTCTTGGGGACAGGAAGCCCTTCCAGGGCAGATCTGAGCCAGGAGCAGCTGAGCTGTCCTTCTCTTGAACCCCTCAGAAAGCAAGCTGCTGATGAGGGTGCTGGGAATGCTAGTGGAACCCATAAGATATATTGGATGATGGACTTCTGTACTCAGAGTGTAGAGACCCCAAGCCTGGTGCCACCAGGAGGTTGGTTTTACCTCTGAAGTTCAGGGGCTTCCTATTAACACTAGCCCATGATATTCCCTTGGCAGGACACCTTGGCCAAAACAAGACTTGGGACAGAATTGTCCCTCACTTTCATTGGCCTCACATGTCTGAGGACACCAAGAAGTTGTGTCGCTCCTATGTCACCTGTCAAGCTAGTGGTAAGGCAGGTGGTACAACAAAGGCCCCCCTGATACCACTACCTGTGGTGGGGGTTCCCTTTGAGAGGGTTGGATTGGCATAGTTGGTCCCATGGATCCTCAACTAGCATCTGGGCCCAGATTTATACTGGTGGTAGTGGACCGTGCCACTAGGTATCCAGAGGCTATTCCCCTTATGACCACCACAGCACCTGTGGTGGCAAGGGCCCTACTTGTAATCTTTTCCAGAGTGGGTTTCCCTAAGGAGGTTGTATCAGACAGAGATGCAAACATCATGTCTAGTTACTTGACTGCTATGTGGAAGGAGTGTGGTATGAATTATAAATTCACCACCCCTTATCACCCACAATGCAATGGGCTAGTTGAAAGGTTCAACAAAACCCTCAAGGGCATGATCAAAGGTCTCCCAGAAAAGCTTAGGCGCAGATGGGACATACTTTTGCCTTACCTTCTCTTTGCCTACAGAGAGGTTCCACAGAAAGGAGTTGGTTATAGCCCATTTGAGCTTCTGTTTGGACATCCAGCGAGGAGTCCATTATGTCTAGAGAAGGAGGGATGGGAGTTACCTCTCAAACCCCCTAAACAGGATATTGTGGACTATGTACTTGGTCTCTGCTCCAGGATGGCTGAGTACATGAAGAAGGCAAGTAGAAACCTTGAGGCTAGCCAGGAATTACAAAAGGCCTGGAATGACCAAAAGGTTGTGTGGACTGTTTACCAGCCAGGGCAGAAAGTATGGGTGTTGGAGACTGGGGTCCCAGCAGCCCTCCAAGACAAGTGGAGTGGCACCCATACCATAATTGAGCAAAAGGGAGAGGTTACCTACTTGGTAGACCTTGGAACTTCCAGGAGTCCCCACAGGGTGCTCCATGTCAATAGGCTCAAACCATATGTTGACAGGGCTGAAATGGGCTTGCTCATGGCTACTGATGAGGGACAGGAGGAAGAGAGTGACCCACTCCCTGACCTGCTCTCTCAGAACCCTGAAGATGGATCAGTAGATGATGTAGCCTTGGCAGGCAGCCTCGCTGTCCAGCAACAAACTGACAGCAGAAAAGTTCTCAGCCAGTTTAGACATATGTTTTCACTGACTCCAAGTCAGACTACCTGGTGCATTCATGAAGTGGACACTGGGAACAGTCTGCCTGTTAACAATATGATTTACAGGCAACCTGACCATGTCAGGGACTGTATCAGGGCTGAAGTCCGGAAGATGTTGGAATTGGAAGTTATTGAACCCTCAGATAGCCCTTGGGCTAGTCCAGTAGTCTTAGTGCTCAAACCTCACACCAAAGATGGCAAGAGAGAGATGAGGTTGTGTGTAGACTACAGGGGTCTCAATGCAGTCACTAGGACTGATGCCCATCCAATCCCTAGGGCAGATGAGCTTATAGACATTTTGGCTTCAGCCAAGTTCCTTCGCACATTTGACCTGACTGCTGGCTACTGGCAGATCAGACTAGCTGATGATGCAAAGCCAAAGACAGCATTTTCTACCCCTAGTGGGCACTACCAATTTGTGGTGATGCCCTTTGGTTTGAAAAATGCACCTTCCACTTTTCAAAGGTTGGTGAACAAAGTCTTTACAGGCCTGGAAGCCTATAGTGCAGCATATCTAGATGATATTGCTGTCTTTAGCTCCACCTGGGAGGATCACCTGGTACACCTAAGAAATATTTTGGAGGCCCTGCAAAAAGCAGGCCTAACTATCAAGGCCACTAAGTGCCAGATAGGGCAGAGTCAGATTGTGTACCTGGGTCACCTTGTGGGTGAAGGCCAGGTTCAACCATTGCAGAGCAAAAGCCAGACCATAATGGACTGGGTTGCTCTAACCACCCAGACACAGGTCAGAGCTTTCTTGGGCCTGACTGGGTACTAGTGGTGGTTGCCCTACGCAAAATTTCGCAAAACAGCAAGAAATCTCCGCGAGCATGCGGAATTTCGCGTGCTCGCGGAGATTTTTTGTTGCGCCCCTTGTAATCTATGCACGGTCTCAGGGGCAGACGAGCATCGTGCCAGAATGAATGAATCCTGCCCTGCATTACTTATCTAAGAAGATGCCACCGTTTTGTGCAATTCCTCTACTCAGCAGGAGTACTTTCTACTGGCTAATCAGTAAGTGATACCTCGTTGGGTAAATGTATGGCGCTTTTCCTTCACGACAGTTGCCTAAAGGGCCAGTGACCATGTGTGTCTGTAACTTTGCCACCACGCCGAAAGGCTCCGGGGTCCCTTGAGTGAGTTGTCCATCATAGTGGTGAAAGGGCGGGAAGACATTGCATACCGCTAGTGTGTGTGGGGCGGGGCCAAACGGACGAGGCTTCTATGCGAGTTCACCTGCCTCTTGTTTATAAAGGGTCAGAGAGCAATCAGAGCAGCAGATGAGATGAGGAGAAAGAAAGAACCTCCTGACCACAAGAACTACATGGAATTACGCTCGAGAAACTCATGGATGCAAAGACCTCCATCAAGGATCCCAGCTCAATTTTTACGGTAGATATGGGGAGAAAGCACACCTGCCCAGCCTAGACAGCAGCCGCGGTCGGTAGTAGGAGTTCCTGCAGGGCGGTGACGTGGGGAGGGGGAGGGGCAGGGTGGGGGGTAGTAAACTATGGATTACGGAGGTTTACAGGTAAATAAACATATAAATTAATAAAACGAATTTCGTTGCGTGCACTGCATCACATTTGGCGATGCAGTGCACGCAACGAAATTCGTTTTATTAATTTATATGTTTACTTACCTGTAAACCTCTGTAATCCATAGTTTACTACCCCCCACCCTGCCCCTCCCCCTCCCCACGTCACCGCCCTGCAGGAACTCCTACTACCGACCGCGGCTGCTAGACAGTGCTCACAAACGTATTGCGCTGATTAATGCGATACTGAATTTGAGTTGCAACTCGGGTACCTGCTTTCTGTTTTGTGACAGGAGCATCTTGCCAGACTGAATCCTGCCCTGCCTGCATATTTATCCAAGAAGATGCCACCGTTTTGTGCAACACCTCTCCTCAACGGGAGTACTACTGGCTAATCAGTAAGTGCTAACTCGTTAGGTAAATGTATAGTGCCTTTCCTACACTAGAGTTGCGAGCCAGAAGAGTTTTCTCCAGTGACTAAGTGTGTCTGTAACTTTGCCACCGTGCCGAAAGGCACCGGGGTCCCTTGAGTGAGCTGTCCATCATAGTGGAGAAAGGGCGGGAAGACTTTGCATATCACTAGTGTATGTGGGGCGGTGCCAAACGGGAGGGGCTTCTATGCGAGTTCACATGCCTCTTGTATGTAAAGGAGGGTCAGAGAGCGATCAGAGCAGCAGATGAGATGAGGAGAAAGAAAGAACCTCCTGGTCACAAGAACTACACGGGGATTGCACTCGAGAAACTCATGGATGCAAAGACCTCCATCAAGGATCACAGCTCATTTTTTACGGTAGATATGGGGAGAAAGCACACCTGCCCAGCCTCGACAGTGCTCACAAACTTTTTGGGCTGATTAATGCGTTACTGAAATTGAGCTGCAACTCAGGCACCTGCTTTATTTATATCTGTTTTGTGACAGCCAGGAGCATCATGCACGAATGAATCCTGCCCTGTCTGCATATTTATCCAAGAAGATGCCACCGTTTTGTGCAGTACCTCTACTACTCATGCCGTTCCGCCGCGGAAAGCGGAATTTTCGGCAATTCCGCATTACGTGCGGAAGGCGGTATTGCTGAAATTTCGCAAATTCCACGAGCGGAATGGAATTTGCCGCCCACCCTTACTGGGTACTATAGAAGATTTGTTAAAGGTTATGGATCCATAGTGACCCCTTTGAATGACTTAACTTCTAAGAATATGCCAAAGAAAGTTCAGTGGACAGTCAGCTGTCAAAAGGCATTTGATGACCTGAAGCAGGCCATGTGCACTGCTCCCATTCTGCAAAGTCCTAACTACTCCAAAGAATTCATTGTCCAAACAGATGCATCTGAGTTGTGGGTAGGGTCTGTGTTATCACAATTGAATGATGAAGGTCAAGATCAACCAGTAGCTTTTATGAGAGGGTGGCCTTTGCTGTGGTTTGGGCTCTGAAGAAGTTTAGGCCATACTTGTTTAGCACTCACTTCATTGTTTAGACTGACCATAAGCCCCTCTTATGGCTAAAACAGATGAAGGGTGAAAACCCCAAACTTTTAAGATGGTCCATTTCCCTACAGGGGATGGACTATACTGTGGAACATAGACCTGGGAGTAACCATGCCAATGCAGATGGACTCTCCAGATATATCCACTAAGAACATGAAGACTCAACTGGTCAAGGTTAGTTTAATGTCCTTACGTTTGGGGGGGTTTGTGTAGGAGAGTAGGATCTGCTGCTTATGGTTACCCCCACTTTTTGCGGATGTTTCACTGTTTTTCGACTTTAGTCTGGCTGGGACCCTGCTATTCAGGGCCCCAGCCTAGCTGCTTTCTCTCTAAATTGATTGCATGTACTTTAGGTACACCACAGATTGGATTCTGGGGTACCCTTAGAAGTCCCTAGTATATGGTATACTATATACCCAGGGCATAGGTACCCCAGAGGCCTACCAGGGGCTGCAGCATGTACTATGCCACCCATGGGAAGCCGTTCAAAATGACACAACAGTCCTGCTACAGCAGCCTGTGTAAGGTGGTGTTTGCACCCCTTACTCAGATATAGGTTCCCTATATCTATCCATATAACTGCACATATAAACCTATCAGTCACCCCTATGGCAGGACTTATCAATCCTGAAGGCAGGGTGCTGGGTTTTATGTCAGAGGGTGCCCATGCATGAGCAGAGCCTCTCTGCAGCCTTTGGAACCTTTATTGCGGGGTTGTTTGTGATGCAGCCAAACCATAAACTCTTAAGTGCATTATAACCGTGTGTAAATGCTAACTTTGGAATGGCTGCATGGAAGCATGTTGTGTTTGGTGTCAAACACCTGGGAATCATACCTCCCCACCAGTAACTGGCGGGGGAGGTATGATTCCACCCTACTAGAGGGAGAACCATGACTTCACCGGTACACCCAGTACCAGCTTCACAGACCCTGGCATCACAAAATGGATGCTGCCAGCCACAGACACGAGTCTCCCCTCCTGCTGCTGGACGAAACTCCGTCAGGGGAGGCCTGGACAACAGGTTTCCTGTCACAGGGAGGTGTAACTACCTCCCAGACAGGCTTTAGTGTATTGGGGCTGGGTGAGTGCACTCCAAGAGTGCTTTGATGTCTGCACTGGGGGCACATTTGGTGTCCCTGTGCATAGTCCAGCTCAAACCGGTTGCAGGGGCTACTCCAGCCTCTGCTCTGGCACAAAACTGGACAAAGGATATGGGTGTAGCCACCCCTCTGTCCTAACCCTCCCATAGGTGGGTCCCCAGAGTTTGACCCACCCCTTCCTTGGATATAAAGTAGGAACCCCTGACTACAGGACTTTAGATTTACCTGGACGAAACTCTGCTACAAGATCCCAGAACTTCTACTATCTACACGACATTGGATGACCGAAGAATCTCCCTTGGAGTAAAGGAGTTACTCCCCTGCAAGGCAATCACCAAAGACGCATCTGTCCGGTTTGCATCTACGCAGCTCCTGAAGGACTCCGAAGACTTTGCAACACAGGAGGTGGGTTTTGCTGCTTCCCCGAGGCCGATCCGTGTTCTCAGCAACCCTGAGATCCAAAGCCCTCGTGGGGACCGTGCAACCCGAACTTCTGGACACCGAGCACATTTGCAGCAGCATATGCTTCTTGGCGATCCCTGAGGCTGTGCTTTGGCTACTTGTAGCCCAGACCCTGAGCCGTGATATCATCAAAGATTGCTGGCCTACATTCCTCGAGTGACCCGTGGGCTGGTTTCTAGTGAATCCTCTCGAGGTTCCTTCGCGATCTCTTGTCCATCGACTTGTGGGTCCCTGAGAAGGTTACTTTGACTATCAATGGGCGTACCTGCTTGCTCCAGACGTGCCCTGACTCTCCATCACTTGGGGAGTCCACAGGACCTTGCTGGTCCACACCGAAGCCGTTTTACTCTCACCGCATGGGTTGCCGTTGCCAAGGCTTGTTGGTCTCCAATCCAGACACCCACCCCCCCAGCACTCGACATCCTTCATGGGACAGCTCGCCTGCAGACTGTGGTTGTCGTCGACGTCTCCTGGTCTCCGTAGCAGTGGAGTCAAGCTTCACCTCAACACACCTGAAACACCCGACATCGGTGGGCATTCGTCTATCGTGCCCCTGGTCACTGGCAAGTGGCCCAGACTCTGTCCCCTCTGCTTTCAGGTTCTTCACATCTTCAATCCAGGCTTGGATCACACCGGACACTTTTCCTTTCCACGGCAGCAGCACTTTGCAGCAACTCTAAATTGACGACATTGAAGATTTCCGACACCATTTGACACCTATGCACCCGGCTTCCCTGGGTTAGGTAACACGAGTACTCTGGTGCTCACGTGGGTGCTGGCCTTAGAACCTTCTAAGTCTGAAAGGGTTTGCTCCAAGTCCTCTCCTAAGTGTCCTTAAACTCTAAAATTCCAACCGCGACTTTCCCATAGGATTGTACGGAGCTTGCGGCTGTGTTCTCACACGGCACGTGTCCCCCGTGGGTCCCCTGTGTCACTACCTTGGGTGGTTCCTTGGGGTCCCAGGGATTCTACGTGCTCTAGGCACTGTGTCTAGTCAAGTCGTGGTTCTTATACCACTTTCTTAATATATGGTTTGGTCTCACCCTGGGGCCCATTGTATATTGTTCTATTTACTGTCATTTTAGAACTGTATTATTGTGTGCCTTGCTCTCTAATCCCATAAAGAGGTTAGTGGAGAGTGCGTAGAAATAAATACATATATTTAATATATATACCTTGTGTGATTCTCCTTTCATTTAGTTATTCAAGAGGTTATAATCTGGTAAACCAAGCTTCTTTACACTCCTTCAAAACTTAGCCTGAAGGCTGCTCTCCATAGCTACCACTAGGATAGCTTTCAATAAAGGATGTCTTAAATCTATTCATCAATAAGGGTTGTTTCGACTGATGCAAGGTGCCCATTATAACTAGTGGACAGCATATACCAGGTCAACTTCTCACACTTCCCACACTCACAAATCTTACACATCAGTCATTTCTCAAAGCCTGGAAATAAAAAGTTGCCAAAAGGGAAACAACAGATAGAATCTCGTTTTGGGAATGACTGGTCCGTTACATTTCAAGGGGTTGTGATACCTTATGGCCCCGTTAACCTGCACAAACATCAAAACTTTCTCCCTCATGGTGACTTTGCACAGAACAGGACAATAGGCTCAGCACCCATAGCTACAAAGTATTTCCTCTGATTCTGGTAGTAGTAGGGAGCTTACATCAGGCTAAAACAGACATCATCTGCTGTGATGCATGACCTGGCCCTTCTTAGTTGTCCACCTCAATGGATGATCCTGCTGAGAGTCCTCCAAAAATGGCAACAGCACTGTGCCACCACCAACAGTTTGTCATGTTATTCCTAAGGCCAACCTCAGTGCCCATCTCACCACTATAACTTTAGAGTCAGCAGGGATTTCCATTGACAAACGTAAAAAGGCCTGGACAGTCTCCCAAAATAAAGTCCATCCTCCTGTTTTCCCCATCCAGTGAGATGGACAGGAGCCACTCTTTTAAGTTTTTTGAGTTGTTCAATCCTGTTTTCAATATTCAGAATGGAGGCACAGGCACACTGCTGAAAATGAATTAGCAACCTGTTAGCTGCTCTCTGTGTGCCCATAAAAGCCTCCACTTCACAGGTGTATGTGGCCAGGAACTGGAAGAACCTTCTCAGCTCCTGCCATTCGCATTGACATGGCCTCGAACCCTCTCTTCAGTGATATTTTTTTTGTTTCATAGTCATCCACTTTCTTGTGGAGGCGTTGCAAGGAGCCCATCAACATCTTTTTCCCTTGCAGAGGGCCCCTGAATCACAACCTATTGCTTTTTCTATATCAAGTGTCCCACCAGGCTGGCTACACTGGGTTCATTCATCTTTTTCTATCTATGATAGGGGGGCCTTCCTTTTTATGTGGGACCAGCCCAAGGAGGCCATCTATGTGTCACAATCCACTGTAGTGACCTACGGCCTGAGTCACAGCTACCAACTGCTACATCATTTTGCTGGGCCACTCACATTTTAGTATGGTGAGGAGAAGGGTGTTTGTCTGACTGTATTAGGAGATGACTTCCTTGAGTGTCAATCCTCAGGGGCATCAGCATTGGCCCGCCTTCTGTGTCCATGTCAACCAGATCAGTCTCTGAAACACCTTCCTTGAGGGATCCTCCTCGCTTGTCGTGGAATGCACAGGGGCCTCTCACCTTTACCTGCTCACCTCTTGCCGTTCCATGACAGAGTATGGTGACATCTTGTGAGTTCCTACCAGCCAAGGGGGAGGCCAATTCTGCGTTTATAGTCTCAGAGCAGTGCGAGTCTCAGAAGCCAAAATCCATCTCAACTGAATCGACTTCAGTTCCTCCTTTTTACTATATTCCAGCTCCTCAAGAGACACATTTGATTGCTTCTGCTCAACAGCCACGAAGACCGGCTCAACATGGAATGTGGAGAGAAGCATTTAATCGGTGACGCCTTGCCTCAATAAATTGCTTTTTTCCATAGCCAGCAGTGGACCAACAAGCAATATGTTAATTGAGGAAGGACAGGTTTTTTGCCGGACTTCACTTTTAATTTGAACAAAATCTATCCAGATGTCTGTATGTTATTTTTAGTATGATGTGTGAAACTTTGCCTTGCAAGACATTGTCTAAGAATCGGTCTCTCTGTAGGAGAATCTGTTTGATGTGTTTTCAGAATTTCAAATAGTTTTTGTGGTGTTTGCTGGCTTTAAAAGTTTGGATTTCAAAATTGTGCTTTAGCAATAAGGAGTCTGCATTTAGAGTGTGCCCTTGTCATTTGATGAATGGTGTTGTGTGAAGGTGGTTGGTATTTGACTGTTGGCAACACAAATATTTTGCTTTGAAAAGCTTCCATTGCGGGCAAGTGAATGCCATGTTATAGTGGAGAATGATTGCTCTGTTTTTCCAGTGCTAGTTGTCACAGAACATTCAAGATTTGGGTGATTACGTTTTTTTATAAGTCGGACAGAGAATATATAATTCTGGTGGTTTGCCAAACTATGTTGCACTTGTCTCTCCAGGTCCCTGTTCTTGTTTAAAGATACCTGATTTATCTCTACCATATGAGATCTAGTGAAACTCCAGAACTGTTTGACACCACCAAAAGTTTAACGCAGCCTAGATAGTAGTTTTCACGCATCTAAATCGTCAAAGATTCCCAGTGGAATATGGAATTTTGACACACATTAAATAACATTGCTCTGATGCTGCATTATATAATACATAAACTTGCAAAATAATACATATTACATAATACACAAACTTGCAAAAGTATCCAGTTCATCTGTTGAGCAGAGTAAAGGCAAATACCCTTTGATTTCCAGTCTGCAAATCAGTGGTTAGGTCTGATAAAAGTAGCCTTTGGCAGTGGGAAAGTGGTTGCACTCCCGGGGCCATATTGTGTACAGTGCCATGGGGGTGCAAAGGGCTTGTATAGACACCTAGAGGCACTGTGGTATTACAGAAGGAGCTGCAGAGCACAAGAAGTCCCTTCTGTAATACAGACAGAATCAGTACAAGTATCTTAGGAAGGTGTTACCTCATTTGCATGGGGGCATTGCTGGACCCATGAAAATGAGGGAATCAACTTGCCCCTGTGCCTGCACCATATTGTAGATGTTAGTGCAGAGACAAAGAAACCATCAGGAGGCTCACTGACTGTGCACCACAAAGTGGTGGTTCACAGTCAGTGCTCCTCAGAGGGCAGCCCTCTGAAGAGAGAAAAAATGATCCTATGAACTCCTAGACACCCCCTGCAGACGGTGAAGTCAACCATTGCACCCACCTGCGAGGGGATCTCTGTTCCCTCTTTGAAGTGCAGGGGGCATATTAGCAATGGCCAGATCGCCGCTTTATCGGCACTTTTTGCCGATAAAGCGGCAATTTTTTTATCGCCCAATTACCAAGCTGTCGCTATGTGGTAAATTTTAATTACCTAGACTTAATTTATGCGGTAAAATTCAATAAGAATAACTCAGTAAAAATAAGAGGCAGAATCCGTGGTATTTGAGGTTTTAAAAATGGGTTTATTCCTTACAAAGGAATTGGTTCGAACCAGGCAATCGGATTCCGTCACCACGAGGGTTCGGGAAGGGATAGAGGCAATACTTTATTGACAGGTCATCATATATATAGTAAATGCATTACAGTGAAGACATATGCAGAAGGCGTGACAGTTGAGAAGAGAGATAAGAATACACATACGTAATGAATCAAGGCGTTACAATAGGCGTGTACTTAGAAACGTCATTATGAGGATGTCACAGGTGGGTGGATCCATAAGAGAATCCTGCAAAGTCAGCAGAAATACATGGCAGAGATGTGCGCACAGTAGCATGACGTGTGTTTGACGTGTAACTGGAGGGTGAAGAGGACTTGACATTTAGCCCTACATGAGGAGACAGAAGTCTGGGATGTCAGAACAACCTAATCCCAACTCGTATCTAATATCTTGTGTTTAAGGAACTGTATTATCTGGAAGGAAAGGTCTCTCAGGCAGAGGCTATCCTATACTAACTACTAGTGCGTGTATAAGCGTCTACGTGTCTACATGAGATGCGAGGGGGCATGGGCCTATCATGGCAACAGGAGCTATGAGTTACTTGCACGGAGACAGTAAGGCCGGGCCCTTTGCTCTGTAGCTGGAAGGATGTTTACCTAAGCTACTAGACAGGAATGTATTTCTCGAGGAGCGGAGCAGATAACTTGAAGGCTGAATACAGTCTTGGCAGGCAACAGGCCGGGCCAGGCACCGTTAGCCGCGCAGGAAATAAGACAAAGGTCATGGATACAGATACAGGTCCAGGCTGGAGCATTTCAGAGGCAGAAGGCAGGAAAAGCTCGATGGCAGAATTCAGGGCCTAACTTGCCAGAGCTGAAAAACGTGAAAGGTACACCATATAAAGACGGTGGCAAGGCATACTTAGGAACGGAATATTCGACCCATTCATGGTGGATCTGAAAGAGGACATGTTAACGTTGGACGCATATGTATTTGCGTCTTCATAGCTGGAAGTGGAGGGGACATACATGTACTTGTAGCATGTACATGGAGCCGTTGGGGTCTAAGATAGGGGACACAATCGATCATAAAAATTCATATTTCCTCATTCCCTCCTTGTCCCCTACGGACCCTTCATGAGATATCGATCCTCAGGAATCCATCAATCTGTTCATGTAACATCATTTGTTCTTCTTTCTTCTTCCGGGATTTTGAATGAGAACTTGAGTGTGGAATACATGATGTGGCACACAGGCCGCAAATCGCTGGTCCACATTGTAGACACAGGCAGCAACTGAATACTATGAGAAGGGCAATACCTAGGAAGGATAGGACTTTCCATCCCCAGGCTGACAACATGCTCCAGAACCAACCGGACCATGTCCAGGTGCCTGGATTCTGATGTATCTGGCTTGCAATCTTATGAAGACGAGTTATGGCTTTATATACGGATGGCGCGTTTTCTGGAATGAAAACACAGCAACTCGATCCGATGACTCTACAGGCTCCGCCCCTATCGGCCAGGATGACGTCAAGGACAAGACGATTTTGGAGAACAACAATCCGCATCGCAGACTGCTCCTCTGTTAAGTTGCCTAGGGCAGAGGTAGTTTCATTCACTACTGCTTCAAGGGTTCTCGTTAATCTGCGTATCAGTTTACTATTAGAGACAACACCTATGTAGGGAAAGAGACCTTTATTGAAGTCTGTATATTGTTCCCATGCCGTTTCAGTGTAGTCGATAATCGGGAGATCTCTCTGTGGTCTATTGTGTACTAGATGGGTATTTCTATGATAATCAGGAGGGGCTAGGAAAACAGGTGGCAGAAGGAATGCAATGTAACAGGTACCATCCCAATCTAGAGGTAAACGTATATATGCGGTATGACCACAAATGAAGTAGGAATGACGGGAAGCTCTAAATGTAGACTTGCCTTGATCACTGAATTCGATCACAGTAGTACATTTACTATGACCCAAGTGTACTGAACCATTCTTTCTTACACATAATTCACCTTCGACTGGTAATACGGACATAGCAGGCAATACTGGTGCAGCTTCGGATTCAACATTCAGAATCATGAGGTTAAGTGTAAAATTACCTAATCCATATACTTCATTCTCTAGATCAGTTCCTGTCCTTTTGGGAAGTCCCTCCTTGTTAGGGTAGCAGGCTTTAAGCAACACTAAGTTCAGGTTTCCCCATACCCAGTTGCTCTGGTAAACTACGGTATTTGAATCTAAAGAATTTATCAAACTAAACCATGCGCCACAGGAACCATTGTGTGTGAATGGATACGGAAAGAGGGGCAGAACTCCCTTGTATTTCTGATAAGGAGGGAGTCGGCCACATATCCAACAATTTGTAGCGTTGTTGGCCTGATGGGAGTGATGTAACATACTAATGAATGTGTTGTTGCGCAGCGCAAGTCTGTAGGGCAACTCATGTGGAGGTAATTCGCTAAAAGAGTGTTCGGCAGTAACATCGGAAGCAGAATGTGC
Organism: Triturus cristatus; assembly: GCF_964204655.1. Lineage (NCBI taxonomy): Eukaryota > Metazoa > Chordata > Amphibia > Caudata > Salamandridae > Triturus > Triturus cristatus. Next base: position 777,956,667 of record NC_140587.1, on the reverse strand, counting down.
ACGCTTGAAAATAGGGTAGTATATGTGCAACAGTATACTTGCAGCAATAATTAGAAGATTTAGAAAAAACATAATCAACAATGTCACTATACAGTGACTATGAAGTAATTTACAATATGCACGTTTCTTGAGCTGTTTCTGTCTATCTCTCTCTCGATTTCGGTCTAGAGGATACATGTCAGAGACTAATTTAACCGATTCACCTAGGAGAGGACTTAAACAATCAAATTGTCTGACTTGCTAGACCTTAGTTTCAGTTTATAGTTTTGGGCAGCAGTGTTCTCGACCAGGGGGAGTTTTGAATCAGTCTGTGGAGGGGGGCAGGGCTGAGAGTTTAAATCAGAAGGTAGTCCATGAAATTTCTTGATATGGCTCGAGTGTAGCCAACCCTTGCGACCCTCGACCTTCACTGCTGTCCTCGTGGTCAGGAGTACTAATTTCGGCATTTGCCAGCGAGGCTCCAGCGGGCTCCTCCTGTCGAAATTTCTTATGAAAACAAAATCTCCGGGAACCACTTCATGGGGCTTCACCTCGGTGTTGTCGGGAAAAGCTGCAGCTACCTGTGAACGGCAAGATTGTAGTGCAGACATCAAGGAAGCAAGGTAATCTGTCAGCATATTACAATCAACATCAGTGATTTTACGAGGTATAGGCGTCCCCCACATATTTGGTGGCCTACCGAAGCCCACCTCGTACGGGGACAGCCCTGTTCGAGAATGTGCTATCATTCTCATGTAAAATAGTGCAACTGGTAAGGCTACTATCCAGTCGACGCCTTTCTCTCTACAGATTTTAGAGAGTCGAATTTTCAGAGTCTGGTTATGACGTTCCACAAGACCTGCTGCCTCGGGATGCCGGACACAGTGGAATTTCCATTGATAGCCTAACAGGAGTGAAATATGTTTCATTAGCTCGGATGAGAACGGTTGGCCATTATCTGAGTACACGATACGGGGCAAACCATACCGTGGGAAGAATTCACGAACCAACTGCTTGGCAGTGGTCGGGGCAGTGTAATCTGAGACTGGATATGCTTCTGTCCAACGGGAAAGAGCGCATACAACTACGAGGACATATTTGAATCCTCGACATCGTTCCATCTGGACATAATCCATCTGGAGGACTTCAAAAGGGTGATCAGGAGGTTGAAATCCACCTTGCTCTACAGGTACGCCTTTACCTGGGTTGAACTGACAACAAATCATGCAAGTACGGACTTTCTGCTTGGCTGCAGCTCGTAAGTGTTTATTAAACCAAATGTTTTGAATACTGTCTAACATAGCTTTCTCTCCTAGATGTGCTGGACTATGTATTGTGTTAATGATAACTTGAACCATGGAGTGGGGGAGAAACCATGTAGATTTTCCCTTCGTCATCCATCCCTGATCTGTTTGGATCCCTCCTAGTTCAGTCCATTTCTTGACTTCCTCTGGTGTAGCATGTGTCTGTATGTCGATTACATCAAGGGCGGGATCCTTAACTGTCATGCAGTGTGTCGATGTCGGAACTATTGTCTTTGTCAAGTCGGTTGCATGAGTCCGATTCTGTGCTGTTTGCTTAGCTGTTCGGTCTGCTAGGTCGTTACCCTGGGAAATGATATCGGTAATTTTTGTATGGGCCTTGCACTTCATGATGGATATTGAAGTAAGCAGATGTATTGCATCTAACAGAGCTTGAATGAGGGGACCGTGTTGAATGTGGGCACCGTGAGAAGTTAAATAACCTCTCTCTCGCCAAAGGACTCCGAAGTCGTGTACAACTCCGAATGCATAACGTGAATCTGTGTATATGTTGACTCTTTTATTTCTGGCTTGAATACAGGCTTGTGTCAGAGCGATGAGCTCTGCTGCTTGAGCTGACAATGTGTCAATACAATTTGTTTCAATAACTTCGGTGTCTGTCGTGACTGCGTAAGCGGCCACTAACTCTCCTGTACTTGTTCTCATGCATGAACTATCCACATAAAGTGTCAGGTCTGGATCTGATAATGGAACGTCTGTCAAGTCTTGTCTGGGTTTCGTCGTAATAGTAATGACTTCAATACAATCATGTGCCAATGGGTCTGTTCCACTTAATGGCAAAAGTGTGGCAGGATTTAATGTACTACAGCGTCTGATTTCTATGTGTGGCTGGAACAATGTTAATTCGTAACCTGTCAGTCGTGCTATAGTCAAGTGCTGAGTCTGAGTTCTGTTTAAAAGAACTTCCACGGAATGTGGAACTTGCACTGTCAATTGATGTCCTAATACTATGGAATCGCTTTGTCTGATCGCTAAAGCTGTCGCTGCGACTGATTTCAGGCACGTAGGCAGAGCCTGGGCTACTGGATCTAATGTGCTAGAAAAGTAAGCACACGGCTTGTGTGAACCTGCTTGTTCCTGAGTGAGTACTGACAAGGCAGTACCTTCGCGTTCTGTAACAAAAAGTGTAAAAGGCTTACTGTAACATGGTGTCGCTAAAACAGGTGCTTGACATAAGGCTTTCTTTAAGTCTTCAAAAGCTTGTGTATGTGCCTGAGTCCAAGGGAGGACAGTCGAAGTCGCTGCCTCCTGGGTTGTCAACTGAATGAGTGGTTTTACTAGAAATGCATATTGGGGAATCCATTGTCTACAGTACGAAGTGAGACCTATGAAGGCCCGCACCTCCTTTTGTGTCTTGGGTGGTGGCATGTTTATAATTAGCTGGATGCGGTCAGGTGTGAGCTGTCTCCCCCCCTTGGACAGCAAGTGCCCAAGGTACACAACTTGCTGAACACTGAATTGCAGCTTCGAAGGGGACACCTTTTGCCCCTTGTCGGCCAGGAAATGTAAAACCGTCAGTGATGCTTTTTCACATTCGGGTTCGCTTCGGGCGGTGATCAGCAGATCATCGACATACTGAAGCAGGGCAGTGTTAACAGGCATGTGGATACTGTCAAGTTGTCTTTTCAGTGCTTGGCTGTAAATGCTGGGGCTTTCTGTGAATCCTTGAGGTGCGCGTGCAAATTTGAAGCTTCGTCCATTTAAACTAAATCCGAACAAATATTGGCTTTCCGGATCAATTGGGACGCTAAAGAAGGCGTTCTTGAGGTCAATTACAGTAAAGAACGTTGCTTCTGAATCAATAGCTGTCAATAGTGAAGAGATATCTGGAACCACGGGATATTGTGGTACAATGCATTTATTTAATTCGCGCAGATCAATAATCAATCGATAAACTGGGGGTGCTTTTGGATCAGTTCGTTTAAGAATTGGAATAATAGGAGAATTACACACATTGGAGTCGGTTTCCACAACCACTCCTTGTGCAATGAGCTCGTCAATGATTTGCAGCAAAGCCACTACAGCATCTGGAGGTAACTTGTATTGTCGGATTCGTGGTAATACCACTCCTGCTTTGAGTGTGACTCGATATGGTGTAATATGCATACAACCTACATCAGTAGGGCCTTGCGCCCATAAATGTGCAGGGACATTCTGTAACCTGTGATCCATGTCTCTAAATACATAGTGACCTTTGAAGTCACGCAAAAATAGTCGTACCCCCTCCGGGGAACAACATATTACAGCTCCTAGAGCTTTCAGTGTCTTTATACCTAACAAGTTTTCTGGGCATGATTTTGTAAGCAATAGATCTGTAGTCCGTGTCAATGGACCAACTGCAAGAGGAAGAGGTTGCGATACTTCATTAACAATAGGTTTTCCTGAAAATCCAAGGGAAACATTCTGTGAGCCTGAGAGGGGTGCCCCTGGGACCTCGTCGTGACTTATAGTCGTTCTGCTTGCCCCTGTATCAATTAAAAACTTTCTGTCTTTCCCTAATACTTGACTATGTACATAAGGACCCTCTTGATCTACAGGGACCTCAATAAGGGGTAAGCCAACTTCCCTCTCTAGGCTGTTTCATGTGTATCGCTGATACTCTGGATAGTCATTTTGTGCATACTGGTACATCTGTTGTGCCGTGTTCTGTGTTGCGGCAATAGGCTGTGACTGTGGGACCGCTACGGTCTGTTGTGCAGCTTGCATAGGCTGTACATTCTGAGGTACTTGTTGTTGGATCTGATCCTGTCTGGGTGGACGTGGTCTCTCCTTGGTTTTACCCGTAGAGATATTATGTTTTAGGACTGCACAATCGTTTATATAATGACCTGGCTGTTTACAATAGTTGCATGTCCCTTTAACAGGAACTGCTGAATTACTGGACTGTGTCGCACCCTTTTTATGACTGTCAGCTGGAACTGACTGGGCGACGAGCATTTTCATTTTCGTGTCTTTCATACGTCTTTGTTCGTGTTCTTGTTCTTCTCTAATTCTATTCTGATGGTACTGTAACAATTGTAACATTTGTGACGGGGTGTTAGCTTGCCAAGAGCTCTCTACCTTTAATACTCTGTTCTTAACCTGGGGCAAGGAATTCTCGACTAATTTTGTTACAAAAAGATGTGGATATGAATCGCTACTTGCTTTCAGGCCGCTATTAATACCAAAACATTTTTCAAATCGGGAATAAAAATCACTAGTGTCTTCATCGGGTTTCTGTTTGCAAGCTAATATTGCTCCCCAGTCTTCCTTTTTCGTAGTTAATAAACGTGGTAATACTTGTACTAATAATCCTGGTAATGCTTTAGTTTTGTCTCCAAGCCCTAGGCCTGCAGTTCGGGTATTTTCTGCGTTTTCTAATGCTGTCCAATCAATCTTTTGTTCTCCCACCTCCCACTCTTTTTCTTTGAGTTTCTCGTAAATACCGGCAGGCAATAATACTTTCAATATTTTCATAATGTCAGGATAGGTATAATCACCCATGAGTAACATATCTTTTATTTCACGGTGAAAACCTGCTGGATCTCTGTCATGGCTGGGCACTACTTTTTTCATTTCCAATAGTTCTATTTTAGTTATAGGCGTGTACACGAACACGCGTCTAAAAGTATTATCATCGTTTCTAACTGGGTGCACTTCGCGTAAAGGATTCTGTCTGTCTATGTAATACGTCTTTCTTTCCATGGAGGGAGCTGGATCGTGCTCTGGACACAGAAAGGCACTATATCTGTGTCGATGTTCTAGAATTACTTTAATTAGATCTGTACCTAGACCTCTCCATTTATTCATGAGTAGTTCTATCAGTATATCAGGTAGGGGACCAGGATCGGAATGTTGACCTTTACACAATATAAGGAGATGTTGTATCATGTATATACCAGCTAAACGCTGTTCGTCTGGTGAAAGATTCAAAAACGTATGTACTAGCGCATCATCACTATATTTATCAGAACTGTCAGCCCATTGTACTGCTGACCTGGCTAATTCTTGTTCGTCCATAGAATCGAGTACATGGTACCCCATTCGTTCTTGAAGTATTTTATCAGTGGCCTGAAATAAGTATTCAGGGGTCTTTGGATTTGACATGGCTGCTTGAAACATTCTCTTACTTTCTGGACGTATCGGACGTATTGAATTATTAAAGGATCTTCCCTTACCTACGTACGCTATCATCTCTCTAGCTGGTAATTGTAATTGTCCTGTTGTCATTTCTAGTTGTTCCTCGTCCCCCGAGGACTCAGTCTTATCTGCATCTGTTTCTCGTTCAGGTCGTTCTCTTTCACATATTTGTTCTACTGTTTTTCGGATCCTTCGGTACATACTTTCTATACTATTCTGTTTATCATGTTTTCCGTCTGCTATATTCTGGCCCCATTTGTTAAGGGCTCTCATTTCTTCCGCGTCTACACCTGGCCTATCTCTGTGTCTTATCAGGCAGTTTATAAAGAAGCGTAACAACAGTTTCTGCGTGTCCACTTTCTGGTATGCCATGGCCTCGCCAATACTTTCAGGACCTTGCCCTGTTTGGACAAAGTGATATATTTTGTCTAGATGATCAATCATTCCTGGTAGTATCATTAAATAGTTCGCAACTCGTCGTAGACGTACTGATGATAGCATCATTCTGTCGTCTTTACCTGGTACTGGATCATATCTACAATCTGTAAGAGGCTCTTTAAGTATGTCATAATTCGCTGTTTGCGGTGTACGTTGGTGTGCTAAATCCCTATAAGTCAATCGACGCACTGATGGCGGCGTATGAAAACTTCCTGTCGCACCTCCTGAGGTGCTAGGTCCAAAAGGATTCGTTGGGTGTAAGGTAGGAAGAATAGATGCAGGGAGAAGTGAAGGAACGGGCGGAAAGTTTTGAACGGACGGAGGAGTATGTTGCTGCGGAAGTGGGGACAGATTTTCTCGGGGTCGAGCGCCATTAGCAGGCGGTGTGCGTGGCGGCGGAGGGTTAACATATTCGGGGGCTACGTCATCTAAATAGGAAGAAAGGAAAATGTCCTTTGCAGTCTTGGGGTGCAATTTAGTCGGAAGCAATGGAGGTGGCAGATCTTTCGGTACTTCCAGGGTGGCCTTAGGTAAACCCTCGGCCAGAAGAGGATACATACCATTCATAAGAGTGTTTCGTTGCCTGTCTACTTGTTCTGCTTTTACTCGGATACCTTCCTCAACCAATACGTTTTCTCGGGCTTTGTCTGAATCCTCCCTACTTTTCTCTTCTTTTCTGAGCGCTTTCTCTGTGCGTCTATGCGATTCTTTACGCCATAATTCAATGGCATCTTTCTGTGACTGTCTGGCTTTTTTTTCTCCATAATGCTTCTTCTACTCTCATGATGCAATCTGCATCCCATGTCCCAACGGCGGGCCATCTCTCATTCTCTGCTAAATCCTTGGTGTAGTCTACCCACAAATCGAGATATAATACGGCATCTAGGCCATGTTTATGGTACATAAAGTACCCTGGAGTGTCCCTAGGTGGAACGGGAACGGCTTCCTCGAGTATCCCTTTTCTAGTTCTAATCTGTCTTAATTTTGAGAATAACGGCATCTTAAACCTTGCTACTTGATTCTTTCTCGGACTTGAACACAATTAATACAATAAACACAGTAATGAAGATCGAACAATCACTCATACCACGACATTTAAAACATATTAAAATATTTTAAAATGAACAATAATAATTAGAATAAAACTAGTTAACTGCATAATACTAGATATACTGCTAAACAGTACAGATACACTGCTGAAACAGTGCAGACCAGGTCTGTGTACCCAAACCCGTCTTGACCGGCACAAACCAATGCGCACGTCTAGATGCGTCCCCAGCAACGGTACTCACCGGGAAGCACGGAACGGAACAGAAGGCCTCGGAAAGTCTGGTCTGGACTAGACCGGACTGGACTGGACTCGTGACTTAGTTACTTCGGAACTTCGGAACTTCGGAACCTGGTGGGCCTCTGTATACCTCGGATCTTGCTCTCTCAGCTAGGCTCTGGTCGGGATCCTCCGCACTCCTCACCGCCTCGTCTGGGTGTTGATCGCAGCCTCAGTCACCTCCGTTGGCCTGAGGGAGGTACAGGAAATCCTGCAGGTACGCGTAGTTGTCCGTCCGGCTGTGGCAGGAGACCGGGTCTGCAATGCACCTCCGGCGCGTGGGGTGGGGGAGGTGTCCCTGTTCGGGCGCCAATTATGTGGTAAATTTTAATTACCTAGACTTAATTTATGCGGTAAAATTCAATAAGAATAACTCAGTAAAAATAAGAGGCAGAATCCGTGGTATTTGAGGTTTTAAAAATGGGTTTATTCCTTACAAAGGAATTGGTTCGAACCAGGCAATCGGATTCCGTCACCACGAGGGTTCGGGAAGGGATAGAGGCAATACTTTATTGACAGGTCATCATATATATAGTAAATGCATTACAGTGAAGACATATGCAGAAGGCGTGACAGTTGAGAAGAGAGATAAGAATACACATACGTAATGAATCAAGGCGTTACAATAGGCGTGTACTTAGAAACGTCATTATGAGGATGTCACAGGTGGGTGGATCCATAAGAGAATCCTGCAAAGTCAGCAGAAATACATGGCAGAGATGTGCGCACAGTAGCATGACGTGTGTTTGACGTGTAACTGGAGGGTGAAGAGGAGACAGAAGTCTGGGATGTCAGAACAACCTAATCCCAACTCGTATCTAATATCTTGTGTTTAAGGAACTGTATTATCTGGAAGGAAAGGTCTCTCAGGCAGAGGCTATCCTATACTAACTACTAGTGCGTGTATAAGCGTCTACGTGTCTACATGAGATGCGAGGGGGCATGGGCCTATCATGGCAACAGGAGCTATGAGTTACTTGCACGGAGACAGTAAGGCCGGGCCCTTTGCTCTGTAGCTGGAAGGATGTTTACCTAAGCTACTAGACAGGAATGTATTTCTCGAGGAGCGGAGCAGATAACTTGAAGGCTGAATACAGTCTTGGCAGGCAACAGGCTGGGCCAGGCACCGTTAGCCGCGCAGGAAGTAAGACAAAGGTCATGGATACAGATACAGGTCCAGGCTGGAGCATTTCAGAGGCAGAAGGCAGGAAAAGCTCGATGGCAGAATTCAGGGCCTAACTTGCCAGAGCTGAAAAACGTGAAAGGTACACCATATAAAGACGGTGGCAAGGCATACTTAGGAACGGAATATTCGACCCATTCATGGTGGATCTGAAAGAGGACATGTTAACGTTGGACGCATATGTATTTGCGTCTTCATAGCTGGAAGTGGAGGGGACATACATGTACTTGTAGCATGTACATGGAGCCGTTGGGGTCTAAGATAGGGGACACAATCGATCATAAAAATTCATATTTCCTCAGCTAACAGCAGTTAGCGACAGCTTCCAGGCGATAGCGACCGGTTTGGGGCCCGATTTGCATGTCAGCGATATTTATCGCTAATGGCATGCAAAGTGGGCGTACCCAAACTGGGAGCGACTGAAAGCAGTCTCTATCACAGCTATCGCCTATTAGCAACACTCGCGGCGCGATAAAAAAACATGCGCTAACCGCCATTAGTGCCAGGATTTTACACCTGGTAAAAACATGACTTACTTGTTTCTTCAATGGGAGGTGGATTGTCAGGCTAAGTCCACCATGACGTTAATGTGTGAATATCGCTGGATTTCCAGCGATATGCAGGCCTTTTGCTGCTATCGCTGGATATTTTATCACAGTGGAGATAAATGTTGCTAATAGCGTGTTATCTCCGTGAAAATATCCAGAGATAGGCGGCGATAAAAACAAATGCGCTAAGTGCGTTTTGCGATAATTATCGCAAGTTGTTGCTAATATCCCCCCAGGTGCTATGAAGAAAGTGACCAGATTAGGGCCACCCGGGTCACTCGCGACCACCTCTCAGCCTTCCATAGAAAAGAAGAGTCGGCCAGACAGTAGAGAATACAAACCAAAGTTATTTATTAGTCATACACTCGATCGGAGTCCATTCTGACCAGCCTCCTTAGATAGCTGCCAAGGGGACTGACCCCCGCCAATGTGGAAAGACAAGATATGCATTTCTAGCACCCCTAAAGACCCACCCAGACTGGAATTTTCCAGTCTGACAGCTGGTGAACAAATGGGGTACAGAAGGATGAGATACCATCCTGAGACCAAGTACATGCTATCTTAGTTTCAAGGTTGCTCTGCCCATGCCCATCTCATCTGAGAGTGGGAGCAGGCCTACCTACCGGGAAAGGCATGCAGTGACAGAAAGATCTATTCATTAGTGCAGCAAGGCTTAACCTTGAATAATAAAGGAACACAACCAAGACTGCTTTCTGTTGAGGCAGGCAGTAAGAAAGAGAAGCTTATTTTTGATCATGGTACAAAAACGGCTGAATACAAAATGGTGCCGCAAATGCTGACTTAACTCGCACAATGCTAAAAGAAGTCGACCAGATGCATATCTCAGTCCAAAAGACCCTCCTTTTAGCATTTGCTAAAAATTTTGTCTAATGCTAGGAAACCAATAACTGCTCGCATAGAAAGAAGACAACCACTGTAACATGTTAATACACACATTGTCAATATTCAAAAATATCCTCATCAATAGACATTGGGTCGTGGACAGCCTGCATCATCATGGCCAAAGACTTAGCATCATGTATTGGGGCCCTAGGTGTGGGGGTCAACTTTCCAACACAGTAAACACAGAAAGCAGGGAGGCAATGCACACATAGGCAACATGTGAAAATGACACCTACGATTAAGATTAGGAAGATAAGAATCTTCCTACCCCAGGTTGCTATTAAACCCCAGACCCATCCAGAAAGAGTCCAGGTACCATTCTCTTGGTGAATGTCAGATGCAAGCCTATGCAACTTCTGTATAGCAGCGTATACATTAGGAGCGTGGTCCGTTATGTATACACAACAACTGCTGCCGATGACGCGGCAGGCCCCACCCCGATTAGCAAGGATGACGTCTAACACCATCCTGTTCTGAAGAGCAACGAGTCTCATAGCCTGAAGCTCAGCTGTAATATTTGTCAGAAACCCTGCTGTGGTGTTAATGACCCCTTACACAACCCTGGTGAGTCGACGAATGTTGAGGCTATTGGACATAGGGCCCAAAAAGGGCAAAAATGAACTGCTGCAGAGTGGTGTCTTTCTGGTCTATGTCTTCTGTGTTGATAACCGTCCCAATTTGGGATAGATGGACACTCCTACACTGCAATCGATGGTCCTTATGATAATTGGACAGTGCTATGTACACTGGGGGGAAGGAGGAAAGAGAGCTAACATACACCTGACCATCCCCTAGGAAGTTGAACATAAGCGTGAGATCCATAAACAAAATAAATATTATGCGGTTGGAGCAAAGGCGGGCTATTACTCATGCTTAATGTATATGTATAGTTAAAATTACTCTCACCCACTTTCACCTTCCCGAACCCACAAACACAAAACCCAGCTGTTGTGTTGACTACTGGCACCAGTATAGCTTAATCCTGAGTAATATTGCACATTTGAAATGAACGAAAGTATTCAGTGACATTAAATCCCTGGAAATCTAACATTTCATTTTGAAGCCACGTTAATTTTTTTTCTCTTTCATATATATTCATACAGGCTGTTGGGGATAATGTATCAGGGATCCCTTGTTCTCCCAGGGCAAATCCTTGGTGGGCACGTATATATTCTAGCACTGTGTGATAATCAGCAGATGTCATATTCATAGAACAAAAATGATAATTAATGTATACCATAGAAAACAACTCGAACCATCCCTCACAGCTGCCTAAGTAAGACATAGGCAGTGATAACAGTGTGTCACTCTTATGTGTAACCGAAGTGAGCAGTCCATATATCCAACAGTTTGTAACAATAGATGTATCTTGGGCATGGTGAAGAGTTTGCAAAAACACATTGTCTACATATGTTTTTCTGTTTTCACCTTTATGGGGGGCCAAAGTAACAAACATGTGTTCAGGGGGGACAGGCGTTGTACCAATCAAAGAGTGCACAGGATATTTCTCCTCTGAGAACCATACTATTCCAAGAGCTGTTATCAGGGAAATCAGAACAATTACTGTGAAAACTATTTTACTCCTTGTAGACCTAATGGACCAACCAGATTAACTCTGCCCAAAACGTGGGGCTGCGAAAGGCTGTTTCTCTTCCCTAATGGGGCAACCAAATGGGTAAATTTCAACCAGATGAAAGGACATGCAATGGAGCCAATAACACAAGAGGGGGACAAATGTTCCCAGTGTTTGTCAGAGACTCGCAGGTAAACTCCTATTGTTCATCAATTGTTGGCACTGTTGAGCACCGGCGGTGGAGCTGTCGGACCAGCTCTTGAGGAATCCCATGTCACACAGGATGAGGCAGCCCCCATCCTAGGGGAGCACACTCGGTCAATCCTGTCCAATCTCCAAACAATGCACCAATCTCGTCTCTCCCTATGCTACGGTGGCCTGACTTATTGAGTCCATCCCTGCTAATCTGACTTTTCCTTTGGTGCACTGTTCCTCCGTCGGGGCGCAGATTATACCTAGCTACTCCAGGGACTGAGGGGTCTGCAAACAGGGGCTCACACACAGAGGGACCTATGGACTGGTGCTCAAACACAGATGGGCCTGCAGACTGGGGCTCCTGGGTGGCCTTGTTCTTAGATGGCACTGCCTCATTCAACACTGCGTCGTTTTGATCCTCCGTTTGTGCCCCCGTCAGCCAGGTATCTGAGAAAGGAACTAAACAGGGAACCTACTCAGTTTCAGAGTCGCCGACTCCGTCAAGCACAGTGTCAGGGCAGACAGAAGCCTATGTATAAGAATGCCATGCTAGGTACGCGTCCAATGGGAGGTTGTGGAAATGTGGATTTTCCTGGTCAGTTATGTCCCCTATCTTGGACCCCAACGGTTCTATGTGCATGTCATAAGTACATGTATGTTCCCTCCAGTTCCAGTTATGAAGACGCAAATACATGTGCGTCCACCGTTAACATGTCTTCTGTCAGATCCGCCAAGAATGGGCTGGATATTCGATTCCTAAGTATGAAAGGCCACCGACTTTTTATGGCTAAGTTACTCCATTTTTGCAGTTCAGGCAGAGTAGGCCCGATTCTGTCCTCAAAGCCTTTCCCTGCTCTCTGCCTCTGACAGCATCAGTTTGAGCCCGCATCTGTATCCATGAACTTTGTCCTACTCCCTGTGCGGCTAACGGTGCCTGCCTCGGCCAGTTTTGCCTGCCTGCCAAGAAACCGTATTTCACCTTCGAATTATCTGCTTCCCCCTCAGCCGATGCATTCCTGCCTAGTAGCTTAAGTAAACATTCCTCCAGTTACCAAGCAAAGGGCCCGGTTTCTCTGCCCTCATGCAAGTAATTCATAGCCCTGTCACCATGGAATATTCCCATCCTCTCGCATTCAGTGTAGACACTTAGACGCTTGTACACACACGCACAGTCAGTATAGAATAGATTCTGTCCGAGAGTCCTTCTTTATGGATAACATAGTTCTTTAAACATAGGATGTTAGATATGATTTGGGATTAGGTTGATCTGACCCCCAGACTTTTCGTCTCCACATGTAGAGCTAATGTCAAGTTCCCTTCACCCCCTAGTTACACGTCAATTACACGTCATGCTGCTGCGCGCGCATCTATGTCAAGTATTATCTTATAGATCCACCTATGCATGATATCATAACCAATCATGTGTCTTTTTACCCCTTGTAAACACCCATTTTCGGTTACGCAGGTACCACGTCAAGTTCCTTATCAATTATTACGCCTACTGTATTTGCTTCATTATAACGTATGTACTATAAAAGTTACTTCTTGTCAATAAAGTATGTACTTCACTTCCTGAACCCCGTGGTGATGGAACTTGAAGCATCCGATTATAATCGATTATTGGAATAAAGCCCATTCAGAAACTCTAATATCACGGATTCTGCCTCTCATTTTACTGAGCTATTTTATTATGATTATGTATCAAATTCAGTCCAGGTAAAGGAATTTTTATTTACCACATGATGGCGCCCGAACAGGGACACTTTCTCATCTCACGCACCGGCGGTGAGTTGTAGGCCCGGTCTCCTGCCACAGCTGGACGGACAATTACGCGTACCAGCAGGATTTCCTGTATCTCCCTCCGGTCAAGCGGGGGCGACTGAGACTACGATCAACACCCAGACGAGGCGGTGAGAAGTGCGAAGTATCCCGACCAGAGCCTAGCTGAGAGAGCAAGATCCGAGGTATATCGAGACCCACCAGTTCGAAGTCTAGCCCAGTTCCCGACGAGTCGAGTCGAGTCCAGTCCGGTTCAAGTTCAAGTTACTGAGGCCTTCCGTTTCCGAAGCTACCCGGTGAGTACCATTTCTGGGGAGGCATTTCTGACGTGCACATAGGTTGTGCCGGTCAAGACGGGTTTGGGTACACAAATCCGGTCTGCACTGTTTTAGCAGTGTATCTGTACTGTTTAGCAGTATATCAAGTATTCCGAAGTATCTAGTAAGTGTCAAGAATTAAGCATGGTGATTTAGTTATGCAGACGATCATCATTGTTGTTTCAGTTAAAGGTTTAATGTTTTAATGTTAAATGTGTTAAACGTCTTGCATATTGTGGTATGAATGGTTGTTCATTAGTGTGCTTTTTGTATTAAGTGTGTTCAAAATTAAGTATCGGATCAGTTGTCAATATGCCGTTTTTTTCGAAATTAAGACAGATCACTACTAGGAAAGGGGTACTTGAAGAAGCCGTCCCTATTCCTCCTAGGGATACTCCAGGGCACTTTATGTATCAGAAGCATGGCTTAGATGCCATATTATTTCTTGATTTATGGGTAGATTATACCAAGGGATTGCCGGAAAGTCAGAGGTGGCCCGCAGCGGGAACCTGGGATGCAGAGTGCATCATGAAAGTCGAGGAAGAATTATGGAAAAGAAAAGTCAGACAGTCACAGAAAGACGCTGTTGAGTTATGGCGTAAAGAATCTCATAGACGTACAGAAAAAGCACGTAGACAGGAAGAGAAGAGTAAAGAAAGTTCAAATAAAGTTCAAGAAAATCTATTAATTGAGGAAGGTATCCGAGTGAAAACGGAACAAGTAGATAGACAAAGAAATGCCCTTATGAATGGTATGTATCCTCTTCTAGCCGAAGGATTACCAAAGGCTGCTCCAGAGATGCCAAAAGACTTGCCACCCCCATTATTTCCAATTAAGGTACATCCTAAAGGACATCCCAGAACCGCCGAAGATGTTTTTCTTTCCTCATATCTAGATGACGCAGCTCACGAGTATGCTAACCCCGCACCACATAGACCGTCTGGCGGGGGGGTTCAACGTCAGGATCAGGTATCTGTCCCTGTGCAACAGCAAGTCCCGACACTAGCTTCGGCAAGCACATCTGTTTCCGCATCTGTCTCCACAGTCGATTCTACAGTGGTGTCCACACCTATAGTTGCTGTGTCACGTTCGACGAATCCTTTCACACCCGACGCCCCAGATGGGGCCACGGGAGGTGCTAGCAATACTTTTACGCCACCTAGAATAAATAAACTTGTTTTTCAAGAGTCAGCGCATTCACGTACACCCAAATTCGTAAGTGAACGTGCGCTTAAGGAACTTCTTATAGATTGTAGATATGACCCGGTGGTCGGTAAAGAGGACGAAATGGTCCTGGCATCATTACGTATCAGACGAGCCGCAGGGTATTTAGCGAGGTTACCAGGAATGACTGCGCATCTAGATAAAATATATCATTTTGTTCAAACAGGGCGAGATCCAGAATGTATTAACAGAGCTATGGAATTCCAGAAAGTAGAGATACAAGGGGAACTGCTACGTTTCCTCATAAACTGTGTGATCAGAAATCAAGACCGACCGGGGGTAGACCCGGATGCAATGCATATTCTTACAAAATGGAGCCAGAATATATCAGAAGGAAGACACGATAAGCAAAATTGTATAATAGCCATGTGCCGAAAGATCCGTAAAGAAATAGAACGGATACACGAAGAGAGATTACAGACCGACGAGTTCGAACAAAGCGAGGAAGAAGGGTCAGGACCACCCGCAGGACAGTTGGACACCATAGCCTATGTAGGTAGAGGAAGATCTTGTCATAGGGATCAGACTAGATGTCATATTGACTCAATACGTCCGATATGTCCAGATAATAACAGGAATTTCCAAATACCTATAATTAATATAAGGTCTAACGAGCATTCGTTCCAAACTGCTGACAAACTACTCCGAGAACGAAGGGGTTATCATTTTCTCGATTCTATGGATGAACAAGATTTAGCCAGGGCAGCTGTCCACTGGGTGGACAGTCCCGGAAAATATAGTGATGCTACAGTAGTACGCACATTTTTGAATCTCACCCCAGATGAACAGAGGTTGGCTGGGATTTATATGATTCAACAACTCATTATACTATATCGGAGTCAGCATTCGGACCCTGGTCCGTTACCTGACATATTGACTGAATTGCTTACAAATAAATGGAGAGGTCCAGGTACTGAATTAATTAAAGAAATTCTAATGTCAAGAAAGCAGTATATTCTTTTTATATGCTCAGAGCATACCTCATTGCCCAGCAAGGAAAGAACAACGTATCACATGGATAGACAGAATCCCTTACGAGAAGTACACCCAATAAAGGGCGAGGGCGACGAGTTTAGGCGCGTATTTGTATATACGCCCATATCAAAAATAGAACTGTTAGAAATGAAGAAAGTGGTACCTAGTCATGACAAAGACCCAGCGGGTTTTCACCGAGAAATTAAAGACATGTTACTCATGGGAGAGTATACCTATCCCGACATTATGACGATATTAAAGGTGTTGATGCCTACTGGCATTGAGGCGGAAGAAAAGGCCCGAACTGCAGGAGCAGGACTCGGGGATAAAACTAAAGCACTACCAGGTTTGCTAGTACAGGTACTGCCACGTTTATTAACTACGAAAAAGGAAGATTGGGGTACAATTTCAGCCTGTAAACAGAAGCAAGATGAAGACACTAGTGATTACTATGCCCGATTTGAAAAATGTTTTGGTATAAATAGTGGCATAAAAGCAAGTAGCGAATCATACCCGCATCTGTTTGTAACAAAATTAGTAGAAAATGCTCTGTCCCCGGTAAAGAATAGAGTATTAAAATTCGAGAGTACCTGGCAAGGTAACACTCCAACACAAATGTTACAAATGTTACAGTACCATCACAATAGAATTAAAGAGGAACAGGAACATGAACACAGACGCATGAAAGACACAAAAATGAAAATGCTAGTTGCCCAGACAGTACCAGCTGAAGGACATAAAAAGGGTACGACACATTCCGATTCAGCAGGACCGGTAAAAGGGACATGCAATTATTGTAAGAAGCCAGGTCATTACGTACACGATTGTCCAGTTTTAAAACATAATATCGCCATAGGTAAAACACAAGAAAGACCACGGCCACTCAGACAGGATCAGAATGAACAAGGAGCTATGCAGCATGCCCAGGCCATGCCAGCCGCACAACAGCCAATACAGTTTGTGCCAGCTGCACCACCGTTGCCTGCTGCTGCCACACAGACCACAACACGACAAATGTATCAGACTGCACAGTATGAATATCCTGAGTATCAGCGTTACGCATGAACTAGCCTAGAGAGGGAAGTTGACTTACCCCTTATCGAGATTCCTGTAGATCAAGAAGGACCTTATGTACATAGTGAATTATTAGGTCAAGATAGAAAATTCTTACTCGATACAGGGGCAAGTCGAACAACTATAAAACGTAGTGAAGTTCCAGGGGCACCCCTCTCAGGCTCTCAGAATATCTCCCTTGGTTTTTCAGGAAAACCTATTGTTAATGAAGTATCACAGCCTCTTCCACTTACGATAGGACCTTTGACACGAACTACAGATTTATTGCTTACTAAATCATGCCCAGAAAATCTGTTAGGAATTAAAACTCTGAAAGCCCTAGGAGCCATAATATGTTGTTCTCCGGAAGGAGTAAGGTTGTTTTTACGTGATTTTAAAGGTCACTATGTGTCTAGAGACATGGATCCCCGACTACAGACTTTACCTACACATCTATGGGCACAAGGCCCTACTGATGTTGGTTGCATGAATATTACACCATATCGAGTCACACTCAAGACAGGAGTGGTGCTACCACGAATGCGACAATACAAGTTACCACCAGATGCTGTAGTGGCTTTACTACAAATCATTGACGAGCTAATTGCCCAAGGAGTAGTTGTAGAAACAGACTCCAATGTATGTAATTCACCGATAATTCCGATTCTTAAACGAACAGATCCTACAGCCCCGCCAGTATATCGATTGGTTATTGATCTACGTGAGTTAAACAAATGCATTGTGCCACAATTCCCTGTGGTCCCAGATATCTCGTCATTATTGACAGCTATTGATTCCGAAGCAACATTCTTTACTGTAATTGATCTCAAAAATGCCTTTTTCAGCGTCCCAATAGATCCGGAAAGTCAATATTTGTTCGGATTCAGTTTAAATGGGCGCAGCTTTAAATTCTCACGCGCACCTCAAGGATTTACAGAAAGCCCCAGCATCTATAGCCAAGCACTGAAACGAGAACTTGACAGTATCCACATGCCAGTTAACACCGCTCTGCTTCAATACGTCGATGATCTGCTGATCACCGCAAGAAGCGAACCTGAATGTGAAAAAGCATCGCTGACAGTTTTACAATTCCTAGCCGAAAAGGGGCACAAGGTGTCCCCTTCTAAGCTGCAATTCTGTGTCCAGCGAGTTGTTTACCTTGGACACTCGCTGTCCAAGGAGGGAAGGCAGCTTACACCCGACCGCATTCAGTTAATAGCTAACATGCCAATACCCAAGACACAAAAGGAAGTACGAGCTTTCATAGGCCTCACGTCATATTGCAGGCAGTGGATCCCTCAGTACGCATTTCTAGCAAAACCACTCATTCAGTTAACCACACAGGAGGCAGCCACACCGACTGTTCTCCCTTGGACTCAGGAACACACACAAGCTTTTGAAAGCTTAAAGAAAGCTTTATGTCAAGCACCCGTTTTAGCAACGCCATGTTACAGAAAACAGTTTACACTCTTTGTTACAGAACGCGAAGGTACTGCCTTGTCAGTACTCGCACAGGAACAAGCAGGAGCACACAAACCATGTGCTTATTTTTCTAGTACATTAGATCCCGTAGCTCAGGCTTTGCCTGCATGCCTGAAATCAGTAGCAGCGACAGCTTTGGCAATCAGACAAAGCGATGCTATAGTGTTAGGACATCCATTGACAGTTCAAGTACCACACGCAGTAGAGGTTCTTGTGAATAGAACGCAAACACAACACTTGACCATAGCCAGACTTACAGGATATGAGCTTACATTGTTTCAGCCACATATAGAAATCAGACGCTGTAACACATTGAATCCTGCCACACTTCTACCTGTAATAGGAACAGACCCACTAGCCCATGACTGTATTGAAGTTATTGCGATAACAACGAAACCCAGACAAGACTTAACCGATGTCCCATTATCAGACCCAGACCTGACATTGTATGTAGACGGTTCATGCATGAGAACAAGTACAGGAGAGTTAGTGGCCGCTTACGCAGTCACAACAGATACTGAAGTCATTGAAACTAATCGTATAAATACTTTGTCAGCTCAAGCCGCAGAGCTCATCGCTCTGACACAAGCCTGTATTCAAGCCACGAATAAAAAAGTCAACATATACACTGACTCACGTTATGCATTCGGAGTTGTACACGACTTCGGCGTGCTGTGGCGAGAGAGAGGTTATTTAACTTCCCACGGTGCCCACATTCAGCACGGACCCCTCATTCATGCCTTATTAGATGCAATACATCTACCCACTGCAATATCAATCATGAAATGTAAAGCTCATACGAAGGTTACTGATATCATTTCTCAAGGCAATGATCTAGCCGACAGAACAGCTAAACAGACTGCTCAAACTCAAATCCCCGACGTGACAAAGACAATAGTCCCGACACATTGCATGACAGTTAAAGATCCTACTCTTGACGTAATTGACATACAGACACATGCTACACCAGATGAAATAAAGAAATGGACTGAATTAGGGGGGATCCAAACGGACCAAGGATGGATGATGAAGGAAAAGTCTGTATGGTTCCTTCCTGACTCAATGGTCCAAGTTATAATAAACACTATACATAGTCCAGCGCATCTAGGAGAAAAAGCTATGCTAGACAGCATTCAACACATTTGGTTCAATAAACATTTACGAGCAGCAGCAAAACAAAAGGTCCGTACCTGTATGATCTGTTGTCAGTTTAACCCAGGAAAAAGCGTTCCCGTAGAACAGGGTGGATTTCATACTCCTAACCATCCTTTTGAAGTACTCCAGATGGACTATATCCAGATGGAACGATGTCGAGGATTCAAATATGTTCTTGTAGTTGTCTGCGCTCTGTCCCGTTGGACAGAGGCATACCCGGTTTCAGATTACACTGCCCCGACTACTGCCAAACAGTTGGTTCGAGAATTCTTCCCACGATACGGTTTACCACGTGCTGTTTACTCAGATAACGGCCAGCCGTTCTCATCCGAATTAATGAGACACGTTTCCCTTTTGTTAGGATATCAGTGGAAATTCCACTGTGTCCGACACCCCGAGGCAGCAGGCCTCATAGAAAGACATAACCAGATCCTGAAAATAAGAATGTCCAAAATATGCAGAGAAAAAGGTGTCGACTGGGTAGTAGCGCTACCCGTTGCACTCTTTTACATGAGAATGGTAGCACACTCTCGAACAGGGCTATCCCCGTATGAGGTGATCTTCGGCAGACCACCGAATATGTGGGGGACGCCTATACCTCGCAAAATAACTGATGTTGACTGTAATATGCTGACAGATTACTTGGCTTCCTTGATGTCTGCACTACAATCTTGTCGTTCACAGGTAGCTGCAGCTTTTCCCGACAACACCGAGGTGAAACCCCATGACGTTGTTCCGGGTGATTTGGTGTTTGTGAGGAATTTCGACCGAAAGACCCAGCTGGAGCCCAGGTGGAAAGCACCCAAGTTGGTCCTGTTGACCACGAGGACAGCCGTGAAGATCGAGGGCCGTAAGGGCTGGATTCATTCTAGCCACGTCAAGAAATTTCATGGACTACCCTCGGATATAGACATTGTGCCCTGCACTCCCTCACAGACTGATTCAGAACTTCCTTTTGTTGAACAAAATGACTCTAAGAACTACAAACTAAAGCTTAGGCCCAAACAGTCGAGCAATTTGATTGTTTAAGTCCTCTCCAAGGTGAAGCGGTTGAATTGTCTCTGACATGTATCCCTTGGACCTGAGTAGAGAAAATACCCGGAAAATGTTGAAACGACAGGCGTATTGTAAATCACTGCGTAGCTACTGTATGGGGACATTATTAATTCTGTTTTTATTGAGTCTTTTAATAATTATTACAAGTATGTTGTTGCACATATATTACCCTATTTCTAGACATGTTTATAATGTTACTACTGAACATTCTTTTAGTGACTTACCTCCGCATGAATTATCTTATAGACTTGCGCTGCGCAATAACACATTCATTAGTATGTTACATCATTCCCATCAGACTAGTAATGCCACCAATTGTTGGGTGTGTGGCCGACTCCCTCCCTATCAGAATTATGAAGGAGTCCTGCCTTTCTTTCCACATCCATTCACACATAATGGCTCCTGTGGAGCATGGTTTAGTTTAATCAATTCCATAGACTCAGACACAGCAGTTTACCAAGATCATTGGATATGGGGAAACCTGAACCTAGTCTTACTCAAGGTCTGCTACCCTGACAAGGAGGGTCGCCCCAAAAGAACAGGAACTGATCTAGAAAATGAAGTATATGGATTAGGTAATTTTACACCTAATCTCATGATTCTAAATGTCGTATCCGAAGTTGAACTAGTCTTGCCCACCATGTCAGTATTCCCAGCGAAAGGTGAATTGTGTGTAAGAAAGGTTGGTTCCATACCTATGGGCCATAGTAAATGCAATACTATAGTAGAATTCCGTGATCAAGGCAAGTCTACATTTAGAGCTTCTCGCCACTCCTACTTCATATGTGGTCAGACTGCATATATGCGTCTACCTCCAGATTGGGATGGTACCTGCTACCTTGCATTCCTTTTGCCACCTGTTTTTCTAGCTCCTCCTGATTATTACAGAAATATTCATTTAGTACACAACAGAAAGCGGAGAGATCTCCCCATTGTCGATTACACTGAAACGGCATGGGACAAGTATGTAGATTTTAATAAAGGCATCTTTCCCTATATAGGTACTGTTACTAATAGTAAGCTGATACGTAGATTAACCAGAACCCTTGAAGCAGTAGTGAATGAGACTATTTCCGCCTTAGGCAATTTAACAGAAGAGCAGTCTGCTATGCGGATTGTTGTGCTTCAAAATCGTCTTGTCCTTGACGTCATCCTGGCTGATAGGGGCGGAGCTTGTAGGGTCATCGGATCAAGTTGCTGCGTATTCATACCAGAAAATTCGCCATCTGTATATAAAGCCATCACTCGCCTTCATAAGATTGTAAACCAGATACACCAGAACCCAGGCACTTGGACTTGGTCCAGTTGGTTTTGGAGTGTGATATCAGCCTGGGGATGGAGAGTTTTATCCTTCCTAGGTATTGGCTTTCTCATACTATTCAGTTGCTGTCTATGTCTACAATGTGGACCAGCGATTTGTGGCCTGTGTGCCACATCGTGTATTCCACCACCAAGATTTCATTCAAGATCCCGGAAGAAGAAAGAAGAACAAATGATGCTATGTGAACAGATCGATGGATTGATGAAGATCGATATCTCTTGAAGGGCAAGTAGGGGGACAAGGAGGGAATGTGGAAATGTGGATTTTCCTGGTCAGTTATGTCCCCTATCTTGGACCCCAACGGTTCTATGTGCATGTCATAAGTACATGTATGTTCCCTCCAGTTCCAGTTATGAAGACGCAAATACATGTGCGTCCACCGTTAACATGTCTTCTGTCAGATCCGCCAAGAATGGGCTGGATATTCGATTCCTAAGTATGAAAGGCCACCGACTTTTTATGGCTAAGTTACTCCATTTTTGCAGTTCAGGCAGAGTAGGCCCGATTCTGTCCTCAAAGCCTTTCCCTGCTCTCTGCCTCTGACAGCATCAGTTTGAGCCCGCATCTGTATCCATGAACTTTGTCCTACTCCCTGTGCGGCTAACGGTGCCTGCCTCGGCCAGTTTTGCCTGCCTGCCAAGAAACCGTATTTCACCTTCGAATTATCTGCTTCCCCCTCAGCCGATGCATTCCTGCCTAGTAGCTTAAGTAAACATTCCTCCAG
The DNA here is from genome assembly GCF_964204655.1 of Triturus cristatus. Taxonomy (NCBI): domain Eukaryota; kingdom Metazoa; phylum Chordata; class Amphibia; order Caudata; family Salamandridae; genus Triturus; species Triturus cristatus. The sequence continues at coordinate 777,933,994 of NC_140587.1, read as the reverse complement.
TTACCAAGCAAAGGGCCCGGTTTCTCTGCCCTCATGCAAGTAATTCATAGCCCTGTCACCATGGAATATTCCCATCCTCTCGCATTCAGTGTAGACACTTAGACGCTTGTACACACACGCACAGTCAGTATAGAATAGATTCTGTCCGAGAGTCCTTCTTTATGGATAACATAGTTCTTTAAACATAGGATGTTAGATATGATTTGGGATTAGGTTGATCTGACCCCCAGACTTTTCGTCTCCACATGTAGAGCTAATGTCAAGTTCCCTTCACCCCCTAGTTACACGTCAATTACACGTCATGCTGCTGCGCGCGCATCTATGTCAAGTATTATCTTATAGATCCACCTATGCATGATATCATAACCAATCATGTGTCTTTTTACCCCTTGTAAACACCCATTTTCGGTTACGCAGGTACCACGTCAAGTTCCTTATCAATTATTACGCCTACTGTATTTGCTTCATTATAACGTATGTACTATAAAAGTTACTTCTTGTCAATAAAGTATGTACTTCACTTCCTGAACCCCGTGGTGATGGAACTTGAAGCATCCGATTATAATCGATTATTGGAATAAAGCCCATTCAGAAACTCTAATATCACGGATTCTGCCTCTCATTTTACTGAGCTATTTTATTATGATTATGTATCAAATTCAGTCCAGGTAAAGGAATTTTTATTTACCACAAGGTGAGAAACCCTCTGTCTGCCCAGAGCCGCCCAAAATTATGGGCGACCCCGAAGGCGTACTGGCTGTCAGTATAAATATTAACAGCCAGTCCGTCACTCAACTCACAAGAAATACAAAGGTTTCTTTCATACCCATTTTTCACACTTTATATTTTACCATATGAATTGCTGTATGCCTGGTACATAATGAAAAATCATTGTGAGGTACAGCTCAGTTGTTGGCTTTTGGACTCTTGGGTTCTTGGGGAACCTACACACCCTATATACCCCCACAACTAGAAGGTTCTCATTGACATAACAGTATATTGCTTTTGTAAATCAGCCATCATGACAAGAAGTTACAATTGAAAACGTTGTCACAAAGTGCTGTTTTTTCCTTCTCATATTCAATTTGTTTTATTTATTTCAACAGTTAGTTTCTTTGGGAAACCCCTTTGTTAAATTCTGCATTTTGCCTGCTTTCATAACCCATGGGTTTCACACTTGTTTCCACCACAAATTGCAAGTAGGTTGCCACCAAAAATATTTGGGAAAATGGGCTACTTCTTTGTAAAACGTTTTTGATACATGTTTGTTTGTTTGTTTCTGAAAGCTGGGAAGATGGCGATCTAAGCACAGCAAACTTTTTGTTGATGCCATTTTTGGAAAAAAATAGACACTTTCTTGCATGCCACTTTTTTCCCAATTGTTTCGCAAAACACCAAATTTTGCTGTATTTTTGCTATTTTATTATTTCCCTCTTGGGTAATCTACAATCCATGTTTACTGTTTGAACTTCCAGGTTGTTGGCAAAAATGAGTGAAAATTTGGCATGGATACTTTGTGTGAAAAAAGTTATGGAGGTGTAAACATGCAGTACCCCAATTAGCTAGCCAGGGCTCTGAACTGGGTCAGAAAAGCCCCAGCAGTTAAGGAGTTATAGATCTTGTGACAAGCAACCATTAATCCAGGAATGTATGCAGGGCAGCAAGAATTATGCGATTTTGTCTGCTACAGCATTTTCCACATAATTATGGTATTGCTGCATTTGCCACACAAGCCATCATCTACAGCAAAATCTGTAAATGTTAACAACAAAATTGGTTTCTAGCTTGTATGGATCAAAAGTTACTAAAAATGCAGTGACACGTGTTCCTGCCCAGTGGAAGACCATTCGCAAAGGTTGACCGGTCACCTTTCTGTTTCTTAGGGCCTGATTATGATAGCACTCAGACCGCCACCGACAGCCCTTAGGTTGGACCGCCACATTACAATGCTAGTGGTCGGACCCACATCTGTGGAACGACAGAGCGCCACCTCCACCAGAATCAGAGATCCTGACGGAATGGCAGTCAGAGCAGCATCCACAAATGGTGGCAGTGTCGAGGCAGGCACCACTGTCGGGATTTGGATATCCTTTCCGACAGCATTTTCATGGCGGAACACCACCATGAAATGTTTGTCAGAAAGGGATATTGGGGGCCCCAAACAGGGTCTCCTTCTTTTGCCGTAGGCTACTGAGAAGTGGCCGTGGAGGTACATGTAGTGCCCCCATTCACCTCCCTGCACCATGTGCCATGCACTTAATGGTACATGGCACACATTGCCTGGACTTGCTGGAGGTGCTTAACGTCTGTGGCATGTGCTGCAGCCCTTTGCTGCGGTTGCGGCGTGTCTCTGCCGCGGTTCTGCCAGCTTTGCAACCGCCAGTCCGGCGGTCACATCAAAATAACGCTGTCATAATTAGGCCCTTATTGCTGTACTTTGGTGTTTAGCTGGTACTAATGAGTGAAACCTTTTCCACAGACACTGTTAACGTGTATAAAAAGGACAAAAGCAGCCTAATTTAGTCATCCCTGCCACATAATTTGGTCGGTCAATGCTGCATACATCCAGTGGCCTTGCATATTTGTAACATTACAGGTTTTATTTAACCACTTATGTTCATCAGAGATTTTACTGCCTTGTTTTTCCCTGACTGTGCTACAGTTAACGTGGTGTTTTATTTTATATATATATATTTTTTTAAAGATTTTTTTTGCCATTTTGTAATTAATATGGCATTCAGTACATATCATGAGCATATAGCTACCAGGACGAGCAGCCATAGCGAGCAAGGAGAGCACGACTTGTTCTTCTCATATGTCTATCTTCTAATTCCAGACTCTCATCTCGCTTTCTCACTCCCCATACTTCATATCTTATATTTTATGCGTTGTTTTGATGTATTTGTCTAGCTATGTGTTTTAGGTTGCTGCCATCCTGGTGTTATTAACGGGGTTTCATTCTTACCGCGTTCCTGCACAGCACTGCCAATACACTGCACGTTTTTGTGACCTTTGGGCTTCGGCGGGGACAGCGGGTGCCTTCTGAAATGGCAGCTTGGAGCAAGTTGCAGGTTTAAAACTGATTGTAATTTCAGTGGAAAGAGTCCAGAAGGACGCTCGCTCAGAGAAGGAAGTATCGTAATGAAGCTCCCAGCACCGGGGCTTTTCAAATACTTCCCGTGACATGAATTAAGTTCAAAGTTCTTTTAAACATGACTTACAATGACATGCTCTGAATAGGAAGGGTAGTGTGCAGGTAGTAGCTCACGTGACTGAAAGCAGATTTCTGGCACAGTTACGTCAATATCAATTAAGTAAAACCTCAAGAACTTCAGAAAATATCATGTCTCAGGTTTGTCTCGTTGGTCTCCTATAGTAATGGTAACAGCAGCAGCAATATTACTACTGTTACTGCTACTACCATTGCTACCAATACTAATCAGGGGCCGGCAGTGCGACTGGTGCAGCTGCACTGGGCGCTGACCTGGGAGGGGGCGCTGACCTCAGTGTGGGGGGGGGGGCGCGGTGCTTAGCAATAACTTACATTGTCACAGAGTTCCTTGTGCATCCAGCTTTCAGGCAGCAATAAAAATGTCAAGATAACTCTTGTGATTAATGTTCCTGCTAGAGAGAGAGATCGAAGTTTTGTCTAGTGGCATAATGTAGCGTGGAGGGGTTAATATGCCTGCTGCAAAGAATACTTCTCGGAGTGTACTCTGGATGAGTGTTTGGCGCTGTCTACAATGACGACTATGATTATCAATACAAGACCTTACTGTTTACTAGTCAGGACCAATTGGTCAGATGAGAGGAGGCAAGACTACCTAGTATTGAGAGACCTAATCTGGGAGTTCCAGGAGAAAGAAGCTGGTGATGAAGACATCAGGGAACAAAAAATCTACCATACATGTCCAACGGGGGCAACAAATCCTGAGTTAGAGCAAGGAGATATGCAGTCGTACACCAGATCGAATATGAGAAGCCCATCTGCACCAAAGATACATAAGGCCCTGAAAGTATAGAGGAAAAAAGGCTACATTAGCAAACACAGCTGATGTTCTGCTACAAGTGAGGGTCAGAAAAACACTACTCATGAAGTGTTCTAAAATTGTGGGTTTGCGAAGTGTGGTCAGGAGACTCATGCATAGTATTCAAGGGCTACCGGAGAATGGCTAAGAGGTCTGTGAGGAGAGTACCTTGGACCTTTAAACATATGTGACTCTAAGGGTAACAAAACTCAGACAGATCCAGGGGAATGTAAAAAATCAGTGCAAGTACAGAAAATAAAAAGAAAACTTGCAAGTTCAAGAACATTTCTGGAGGTCCGGTGGAACACAAATTGAATGTGACAAGGTCTCTGCAGAGCCAAATTTTCCTTCAAACACTGGACTGTGGTTTACTATTCACATCATCTACAAGCCTTATACAGGACTAGCTCTCATGGACAAATCTGAGATATGTGAAGCTCTTCTATTGGTTATACACAGAGATCACAGGTGCAAACTAGGAACTGATAATAATTGCGCAAATGAACCTGCAAGTGAAATGTGTCATTGGGACAAATGCTGCCTTGCTCAGTACACTCACCAACCTGTGCTGAAACTCGGCTGGCTCGGACTATACCAGAAATCTGGAGATACACATACACACTTTGGATAGAAACATTCCACACGGAAGGAGGATTTGTGGATGAAATTATAATGCCAAAAGCAAACCACATTCCTGCTGTGATTTGTCATATGGTGTAATAATCATGATGGAGACCACTCCAAGTGGACTGTTCTGATGCATCTTCCAGAGATGAAGATGTCTGCTTTCTGGTGAAAAAGAAGCTTTCAATCTCTGTGGGCAACATGCAAGCACCTACATGCCTCTAGCCAATCACAGTTAACGTCATCACCCTGCACAGCATATGCTGGCTAGCCCACACATACCATAAGCCAATGGTAGATCAGGAAACAGCAGCTGACATCCAAACTCAGGAAACTGAACTTTATTGACTGTCGAATGACTCTGCAACAGTACAGTTTATGCCATAATCTGGCAGAGAGCATATGTTTTTTCAATCGGTTGGTCAGATGTCAGACAGGCCTATGGAGTGCACTACAATATTGAACTAAAGAACAACACCATTTTCTGAGAACAGTGCAGGTGCACACTTCCAGCACCTGACACCTGGAGGCATTATTCAAGAGTCTCTTAGCGATAGTGATTCATATATTGTGATGGCTCTTGAGAAAAATTACAATATCAGAATACATTTTTACCACCACATTTTGCCAGTAAACAGTACCATATGTTGATGACATAACTGACCATCAAGCTGGAAACCTCTTCTTTTCTGCGTTGGACTTGAGGATTAACTATAATTAGATGGTGATAAAGAAGGAGAATAAGGAAAATAAATTGTTTGATAGGCCACTGGACTTTTAGGAGTTCAAATGGATGCCTAGCACCAGTAATGCTTAAAACAAATAAGTGGGTGTCATGAACATAACTGAAGCATTCATTTACCTCAACAACATCCTCCTCTTCAACATAACTCTAGAGGTTCTAGGTCACCTGAAAGAGCATGGTCTCAAACTGCCTTTGGTAAATTAGCAAATCTGACTCTTCAATTTGAACTAAGCCGGTTACATCATCTCGGACAGTGAAATCCTGGCAGACCCAGCAAATGTTAAGCCTGTCTGAACATGGTCTGATAACACGACCACTAAAGAAGCTACAAAGTGCCCTGGGAATCTGCAGCTATCACTGAAATTTTGTCTGCAGTTTGAACAATCTGCAACCCACTCGCCCATCAAATTAATTTATACCCACAAGGCAAGGAAGACAGCCAGAACACTGCTCCACTAGTGCAACTCTACCACAAGACGCAAATAACTGTGGACAAAGGCGGACAGCCCATTGTGAAATGGCTTTCCGCACGCTTACACGCAAGTTATCAACATGATCAGGCATTTTGTTCCCTGATCCCAGTCAACCCTGCCTCCACCCTATCGATGCCAGATTCCAGGAGTTGGAGAGATGTTTCAAGCAGAAGGCGAAGGTGCAAGATGGCCTCCTAACTCACGCCGACTATTCAGTGTGCATTGCATTTCGGAGCCTACTTCTAGCTACAAACAGAATCGGCCCCACTTTTCAAGCTGAAAGTACCTACATTCACTGCGGTCCCTAAGCTGAACCGTGACTAGCTCTTGTTGCATCGGTAGAAAATAGATCTATGGACTAGTTTATCTAATCACTGACTTCTCTAAGTGCGAAGGGTCTTTTTTATCAATAAAAGCAAGGTCCTGAGGGTGGTCTAACGGACAAAGACAACATTAGACCGAAATGTCGACTACTACACCTATTTACTACTCGACTGTACTACCGGCAATTTTGGGATTGTGTAAACTTTTCAGATTGCCCACAAATATTCTGTGAAAAGGTGTTGACAATTGTAACCATGAAGACTATCTAATTTTTTGTATATGCTTTTACTTCTAGCTACATTGTGTTGGTTTCTTGATTTTGTACCCTTTATAAATTAATTAATTAGATTTTTTATTAATATAAAATCAGATTTTGGAATACCTTCACCCGTGTTGTTCCTCATCTCTGTATCTCTATGTATATGTTTGATTCATTGATAAATCAGTTGAATTGTCTTTGGAATACTCCAATTGTAAGCGACTTCAATAGAGCTTACTTCAATTTATTTTTTTAATAGATACAACTATACATTTAAATCAATCCCTTGTAGGCACACCTACCTGCTTATCTAACTGCCCAAGCCTCCAGGGGTTTATTGGGTTTCCCATTTCTTTGTCACAGGTCTCCTAACCCAGCCGAAGTCTGTACTCAGAGGAAAAGAACTGTAAGTACACAACATGGAATTCTTTGCTTTGAGGTATGCTCTCTTAGACAAGGCTCAGGGCTAGAAGTATAGCATAAAGTTCCTTCAACAAATAATAATGTGTTACCCTACATTAAGATGTCAGCCAAGTTGGATGCACCCGAATATAAATAGCTATCTCCCTTATCCGCCTTCTAGCTTCACAACCCAGCTTGCAAAGATACTCATTAATGATTATTCTCTGTGCAGACAATCTTGACGACATCCAAAGGCATATATCTGCAACTTGGAACTGACTTTATTTCCTCAGCTGCATTGTGAGGACATCGGAACAGCAAGGTTGAGGATCTCTGGCATCTTTGTGTACTGAGCCCTGAGAGTTTGACATTGCCATTGGATCCACCAGGCAGTGCTTAATTTGAGCCGGCGCTTTCCGGTGCTGAGCACCGGCACCTAATTGGTTTCCGGTGCTCGGCACCAGCACGTAATTGTCATCACCACACTTAGGGCAGTCTGCCACAAGGTGGCGCTGCTCATGTAATTTAGAGAGAAGCAGTATAGCAGCTGTTTAGAGAAACAATATACATAAAAAAATGACTAATACCTGCCTCCCCCAGCCATTCCTTTACCTTTGGGGACCTGGAATAATCTTTACTGTCGCATTTACATGCGAGAGAGAGGGTTAGTAGTTGTTTTGGTAGTGATGACAGGGGCGATGGGTGGTGCAAGCTGCATTGGCCTCCTGGTCAGAGCCCTGGCACTTAATATTTTACTAATTAAGCACTGCCACCAGGTGCACTCACCCAGAGACTTGCATCATCTTCTGACAAGCAGGAAGGTCTCTTGCGCCAAGAGACACAAAACGGGTGATTTTGCACCAACGAACAATACCGAGAGATGGTGTTGAAGTAATTGCATGATGATAGTGGGAATTTGGGCTATGACAAAAGAGGTGGAGATGGTCCATAGCTGTCTAAGCACAAATGTAAAAAAACACTGTTGTCACTGAAAGAAAGATTTAGCTTAGGAATGCATTGGGAAAGCAATATCTTCAGTGTACTGAGCCCATGAATCTGATCTGCACCGAGTTCCCATTCCAAACTACAAGTTTTTCATTATCAAATCCTTAGAAAGAGTCACACTTTGGCATGGAAATGACAATTTGCACGCCATACTTTTTCACCATTGCAATGCAATGTGCCGCAAAAAGGTGAGTGATCCAATAACATGCCATGTGCAACCATTTGCACACAGCCTTGGTTTAGGTTGCCCCTTTCGAATTTTAAAAACTGCCCCAACCTGGTCCACCACATGATTGGTTAAAGGAGTATTCTAACTTAAGTTGAAGAGTAACTACAGCAATGAAACTCCGCTGGTTGCCTCACCTGCACAAGTGTACATAAGAAGTCTGCCATTAAGGTACCTGATAGCCATCTATTTGTGTAGATTGAATCAGATAATAGATGGTGCACCGAAGGAATAAAGGTAGCATATGATCTGTGTAGTTCACGGGATTTCAAAACGTGTTTTTCTTGCGGCGTGGATTATATTTTAAAATATCTTAAAATATTTACTTGACAAGCATTTTCATTAAGTTAAATGTGGGAAACATATAAAGAAAATTATTTTACTAATACCCATATAAAGACATTTAGGAGAGGGATATTATTGATTAATTCTGTTTTAAGTATGTGAGACTAGACCAAATGGTCAAACGTGAGGGGATATTTACAAGAAAATGCTGGAGCATGGTGCTACGCCATATTTGGCAATGCTGCACTACGACATTTTCAAAACGCTGGGATGCGCTGTATTTTAGGCGCACCGCTGCGTTTCCCCTAGCGCTGGCGCTAAAAAAGCTGCCTAGAGCCAGGGCAGGCACCCTTGCGCCATATTGCACGGGTGCCTGCGCTGCAGGGGCGATTGTTTATGTGCAAGAAGGGACACCTTCCTGCACATAAACAATCAATAATGGTGATTTACTCTTTGTGTGTGTGTTGTCGAATGCAGCACACATAGACAGAGCAAAACACAAAGAGAAATTAATGATTTCCCCCCGTATTGAGATTTTAAGACCAGGTATTACCTGGCCTTATCTTTTGCCGCTGCCCCAGCCTTGTAAACCCGGGGCAGCTTCATAAAGCAATGGGTGTTGCAGTGGAACACCCATGACCGCCCCTATGCCGCAGTAGTCTGAGGTGGAAAGGGGCATATTTACGAGGGTGGTTTTAAGTCACGTTAAGTGGCTTAGTGCCACCTTGTGAATGTAGGAATGGCAACAACGCCACCGGCGCATCAGAAAAAGTGACGCTCCGGTGGCGTCAGGGACTTGTAAATATGCCCTTAATCTTCTGTTTAAAGTAGGATCTTTACAAGTACATCTAGGCCAGGCTTCTCCAATGTGTAGTTTGTGAGCTAAATTAGCTCTCTAACGGGTAGCAAGTAGCCCTCCTGTGTGCAGCACAGCCTAATAAATTGGAACTTTTTGTTTGGTTGAATTAATTAAGATGTGCATGCCGAAATTATCTATTTAAAACGAAAATGTGTGTATTTTCAGAGTTCACAAGCTGATGTTTATAGAAAAATGGCAGAATTTCCAAAATATGTTTAAAGCTGATTTTTGAGTGATAAATCATGTGGGAAGACTTATTACTAATATTATTACTTTTGAGCCAGGGGCATCACAAACAGCCAAAGTCTTTTTTACTTTACTACTTGCTACTCTGCCTGATAAAGTAAGGTGATGACTGCTGGTAAACCTGCATTTGGTGGTAACTAATGTTATCTTGTCTGCTGTGGTCATTATTACACCACCACTAATAATAGCAGCTCCTGATGATTTTAATTGGACATAAGTAGCTCTTATTACACCACCACTAATAATAGCAGCTCCTGATGATTTTAATTGGAAATAGGTAGCTCTTATTACACCAAGGTTGGAGACCCCTGATCTAGGTCTTCCACAAGGCAAAGGTTGCTGAGCCCTGATTGGTTGAAGCAGTGCCTCACATTCACAGCCCATCTTGCAGCATGACAGTCGACATTTAGCTCTCTCGTCTCTATGTCTCAGCCTGTCACTGAAGTTACATTTGTGTAATCAGAGCCGGTTCTGGCACGTTATATGTGTGTATTCAGAGTTGCTAGTAAACAGCAGGCAAACAGCCTTACAAGAGTTCAACAATAGCTCCGCACACAGGGCAGTAAATCCAAGCACTTGAAAGTTGAGGCAAAGTAGGCTGAGAGGTTTGGTTTGACTGAGGGTTTCAAAGAGTCCACTTTATCTCCTCAGACGAACACAATAGCACTTCCAAACACGAGGTGCGTCGAGGAATCTGGTTAGGCGTGGCAAAGATGGCTCGCGTGCTTGCATTTAAGACAAGTGGAGTAAGGGGCCCCAAATGTGTACTCACAAACACACATAGCAAGAGTGCTGGTGCTACTGAAAATTAACTAGTGCAGCTGGGTATGGTATGGCCGCACCTCGCTCCAAGGATGGAATTTACTCAGAAACTCTCGTAACATTGCTGCTGCCTTGCCTCGTGTGTCCCAAGGACCACTTCCCAGCCCCACTCACTGAGAGAAATTATTTCACACTTGCCCCAGGCATCCCACGCTGTTGCACAATCACTCTGTCCGCTGTGGCCGTGGTGGGTCTCACTGACGCCTTGCTGCCCTTGCCTACCACAAGGTTTCGAAGTGAAGGGTGGACGAAACCAAAATTGGCGCCTGCCTCTAGCAGAGGATATTTTGGTTTCTCTCAATCCGTTTGAAGTGTGTTGAAACAAGCATTGGCAAAGCCAATAGTTCTAGCCTTTACCATCTATTGACTTTGACCCTAATTTTTACCGATGTTGTGCAGCATGGCTAAAGAGATAACCCCAAAAAATAAAAAATAAAAGTGCCATGTCATTTTAAAGGCACATGCTCTGCGGATGGATACAAAATGACCGTGTGCTTTTTTCTTTTCATTTTATGATTGGTAAAGAAAAGGTCGTGCAAAACTGTTTTTTTCTTTTTAGTGTGGGTGGAGGAAACAACAAGGAGACTGAGGGTGGCAGGAACACGGAGGATGTGGGTGGGGAAGCATCATAGAGGGCTTGGTCAGAAGGCACACGGAGGATGGCGGGAGAACTGCATAACAGGTGAGAGAGGGCAACACATAGCTTTAAATGGGATGAAAAAACTGGGGGGTCTCTCAAAGGGGCATGACCAATGTCATTAAGGGCGTGGCTTAAAAACACGTAAGCTAAAAATCTGTGCTTAGCATAGTTGGCAGCCGACTTGTATTGTGCTGTTTCTGTCATTGCATCCAGATATATGATACAAGAAGTAACATAATACCTATAACAAGTCAGGACTATTGACTTTCTCAGTGGTTGTTCGTTGCATAAGATAATTAAGCAGCAACTATGGCTTGTATGTTATATTGAAAAAGCTTCCACTTAAAGCCCTGGTGACATGACACCACGACAATGTTTCTGCTCCTAAGTTTCAACAAGCATTGGCATAGCCAATAGGTCTTGCTTTTGGGACCTTATAAGTGTTTAGCCATGCAACAGTTGCATAACTAAATACTTATAAGGTCCCAAAAGCGAGACGTATTGGCTATGCCAATGCTTGTTTCTGTTTATTACTGCTCTGTAGTAATGGTGGCGCATGGGTGCAACCATTACTACATAGAAGTAATAAACTTTTTTTTTAAAAATGGCTCACGGAGAACATCAAAGCGGCCGTATGGCCGCGAAAGTGAAAGTGATCGCGTTCGCGATCAAACATCAAAGCGGCCATGCGGCCGCGAAAGAGAGGCGCGCGCCCGCACACATGCCCTGTAGCTCTAGGCTACAGTGGTAGCACTTTTTTGAGCCCTCACAAAAAGTCTCGCCAGACCAGCACATACGCTGGGTCAGGCAAGACCTAAAAAGAGAAGGGAAATTCAGAGAGAAACTGACTCTCTTTAAAGGATTTCCCTCCCCCTACAACGCTCACCTGGCATGACGTCATGCCGTAACTTCTTCACTAGTGAGAAGTGAGCAGTGTGAGCACGCTCACATGATGTGCCTGCTGTCACTGCAGCCCGGAACAAAATGGACTGTCTGTGCCAGGGCACAAAACAGAGCCTGATAGAGACCCATTTTGAGGCTCTCTTTAAAAAACTGCTGGTGTTCAGCACCGATGAGACCTGCCCCACTTAAAGCCCTGAGCGTGGGGAACAGAAACACTCAGGCGAGAAAGAGCGCAATGTGGAACAGGAAGAAGCAGAGGGAGAAAGCAATGCCATGGCAGAAGCACAGAAGGGTAAGTACAACACAGAGGGGAGTGGGGAGAAGCACACGGATGAAATCAAAATTGAAATCTGTGAAGGGGTGAAGCGTGCACAAATGAGAAAGCTGGAAAACACATGCACTCCCACAGAGTGCTCAACCAAAAAGGAGTGAAAAGTAAACATTGAAAGGACACAAGTAATGAGGCCATGCTCCCAGGAAGACACAAACACGAGGAGGAAGGAAAGACCACGTAACCAGGCTTCGAAGTAGGATTGACTGTGTTGCTTCATTAAAAGCATGCCACATAAAGCGATTACCACTGCGCTTTCTTATTCCCACTGCTCAACAATTAAAACGTACAAGTCAATCAGATAAGACCTAGGGCCTAGCAACCACTTGCCCTAGGGTTCACAGCAACATCCCACTATAGAATTAATTCTCAAAATTCACAAATTGATTTCCATGTAATAGGCTGACTGGTTGATAGATAGCTATAGATGACATGTAAATGTTTCTTATTCTATGATATGACTTAGCTTTACTAGATACCTAGATGCATCATTTCAGGCGAGAACAAGTTACTCAAGCGTAAATAAATAAAAACGTAGGCCACAACTTTCCAAAAAAACAACAATCAAGTAATGAGTTAAAAATGGTGTTAAAATGAAGACCTTCTACAGGAATTGAGATCCTTGTTGAGTGAATGGGTGGTGGTGGTTGTTAGGATAAGGAAATTAGGGTGGTGGCAAGCATGGCAGTATTGGTCAGAGTGGTGGTGAGGATGGTGGTGATGAGAGAAGAGCTGAGGGGGTAAGGGTGGTGGTTAGGGAAGGTGATTGTGGTGGTTAATGTGGTGGTGAGGGTGGTGAGAGTGATGGTGGTGGTTAGAGTGGTGGAAGTGTTACAGTGGTGGTTATAGGGTGGTGGTGTTATGGTGATGTGGTGGTGATGGTGGTGATGAGGGTGGTGCGCACACAGGAAGGATTGGGGACCGTGAGCATAGTTAGAAGTAGGAGGTCCAGTACCCAGGGTCCCAAGAGATCAGTATTGAACTAAAGGGGGTAACTGTTCCTAAAATGGAAAATCAAGACCAGGTAGGTAAAAGTAGCTCACACATAAAATAAGTTAGTGTGAGTGGTAGGGGAATTGCTCCTTTTGTCTATGATGCCTTCACACACCCTTGCAGGTGTCATGCTTCATCATAGGGCGACGCTCCTCGTGGGGGTGGCGCTGCAGTCCCTCACGGGCTCCGCTAGAGGGCTCTTTAACGGAGATCTTTTGAAAGGAGTCGCCGCAGTTGTGCATGGATATATGTGGGCTTTTAAACGAAGTGAGTGCGTTAAAATTACTGAATGGAACCCAGAACCGAGGTTTTTATTCACGGGTCCAATCTGTAAGTTAAAATATAGTAAGGATCCTGGAGTTCCTCTGTGGAAAAGAATATAGAGGGCAGATGTATAACTAACTGCTGCTCACAGGATATGTGTAATAGTGTGGAAGATTTGTGATGGGGTCAACATGTTTCGCGCTCTATAATGGTCCATAAGGGATCCAATGCGTTTCGTCAGGACCAGTGAAAATAAAATAAAAATTATGTGATTCCAGACAGGGCCTGTGAATCAATGGTACCTTATTATTTAAAGGGAGATGCGTCCATGCGCTGTGAGGTACTTTCATTTAAGGAACCTGTATCCGACCTGGAAAAGAAAAATATATGAAAAAGAGAAGACAAACAAATAAAGTGGCTATGTCAGCTGGTTTCATTCTGATCATGGCGATGTGCTGTTAAATGATGCGTAAGCAACATACACCTAACCTCATACACCTCACCTTAAGGACTGTGAGGGGGTTAACGTGCTGGTCTAATCATCTTTACACACATGAACAGGAGTGCTCAGATAAAACGTACTATGGCTTTAGGGGTGCACACACCCAGTGTCAGCAACCGGCAGATTAAACTGAGGCTACAGCTAAATGCAGTGCTGCGTGGACCTGGGAAAGGTAATCTATGGTACAGACAGGGCTCAGGTAGAGTCGTGTGTCCAGGAGAAGTTGTCATGTTGTACTAGGGTAACGAACAACTGTGCGTGTCAGAGTAAAGACGTGAATAATACAGGGGTATAACGTGTATTATGAGAAAAGATGAGGAAGTTGGAGTGACTAGTGGGAGGCGCAGGCAGTCAGAAGTAATAGAAATGATGCCTACCCCTCTCATTCGAAGAGCGGACTTCTACAGCACCATAAGGTAAATCAGGCTATGACACTGGATTACAAAAGGGGGGAAAAAAGTACACACAGCCATCACTTCGAGAGTTAAATAAGAGGTCTAGAACACGCGTCAACATTGAAAGCGCTTATCTCGCTACGACTTACTTTAGCTCGCCTGGTTGCGGGATGTGCAACCTACCCCACCGTAACATGTGCCGGAAAAGGGCAGCGACGCGGGGCTGGGGTCCTCATATACCAAATATATGCGAATCAGTGTCGTCGGAAATGCAGGAGCTTCCTGGATAGACGTCGCCGCCAGGCGGAGCGTCGCGATTGACGACGTGAATGTGGGTGTAACGCGCGTGAATGGGAGTGAGACGAGAGGTTTAACTATATAACAAGGCGGCCATCTTAGCCTGTTATGATGACCTTTAGAAAGATATAGACAATCGATTACGAGGCACGAAGTATACCTAAAACTGTCATAGCGATTGAATAACTGGCAAAAGTGCAGAGGGAAAATGTACCGCAGATCGCGGAGTATGGCTTAAAAATAGGGGTTAGTCAGGCGCTATGAAATAAAAGATAATTTCAAACGCCTTCTGTGGTATTTGAAGTAGACAAAATGACAAATATGAGGGGAGAATAAAGCGAAGTCTGGCAAAGGAAGAAATACAATTCGTAGTAATCCCAAATAAATCGTATGAGGGATAACAGCGAGCATCTCGGCGGCCATCTTAGCATGGTATGAAGACCTAAAGAGAGATATAGACAAAGGCACGAAGTATAAATCAAAAAGCTATAGCGAAGGGATAACTGTCAAGAGTCCAGTGGGAAAATGTACCGCAGATCGCGGAGTGTGGCTTAAAAACCGGGGCTAATTGGGTGCTGTGAAATAAATGAGAACAGCTGAGAGATAGTTAGAATAGATAGGGGTAGGAAAAACAAGCAAACAGTAATCGGATAGACTCCGTGTAGAGTCAGAAGATTAGTTCTACCCATGGGATCTCATCATTGAGCCCTGCTGTGTCACATTTGAGTTTGTGGACCCAGCGTTGTTCTTGCCTGAACAGAGTCTTTTTAGTCCAGTGCGGGTTTGAGTCAATGATGGTCCACCTAATACTGTTGGCTGGATGTTTGCGCTCAAAAAAATGATTCAATAGTTTGGTATTAGTTTTGCCACGTCTGATCGTACTTTTATGTTCACCAATCCTTGTTTTCACTGGTCTTGTTGTCATGCCAATGTACCTCTGGTTACAGGGGCAAAGGATGGTGTAAACACAATTACTGGTGTTGCAGTTGGTGTGTCTCATCTGGCGCCAGGGTGTCGTAAGGCCCAGATCAATTTGTTTAGAAGAAGTGGTTTCAGAGCATGCGGTGCAAGAACCGCAAGGATAGTGGCCCATTAGTGACGGCAGGGTCCATAATGTAGGTAGACGTGTGAGTTGAGGTTTAGGTCTAGTGTGAACCAGGTAATCCCTCAAGTTTTGTGTACGTCTAAATGCAAAGAGTGGCGGTGGTCCTGGTTGGAAAGTCCCTGTCTTGAGAATGTCCCAATGCTTTCTAATGACTTTCTGTACTTTGTTCGAAGTAGGAGTAAATGCTGTGACACATGTAATAGTGTTAGATTTGGTCTCTGTAGTGGTTAGGGTGGTGGTGGTGATGGTTAGGGTGTAGTTGTTAGGGTGTTGGTGGTTAGGGTGGTGCTGGTGATGTTTAAGATAGGATGGTGGTGTGGTTATGGTGGTGGTCAAGGAAGGGTGGTGGTGTGATTAGGGTAAGGTGGTGGTGGTTAGGGTGGTTTGTGGTGGTGGTGGCTAGGGTGCTGCTGGTTAGGGTGGTGTGGTGGTTAGGGTGGTGGGTATGATGGTGGTGGGTGGGGTGGTGGTGGTTAGGATGGTTGTAGGAGGTGGTAGGATAATGGTGATAGTGAGGCAGTTGCAGTAGGATAGTGGTTGGGGTAGGGTGGTGGTATGGTGGCAGCAGGATGGTAGTTAGTGTAATGGTGGTAGGAAAACAGTGGTAATAGGGTGGTGGGTATGTGTTGGTAGGGTGTTGCTGGTGGTGAGAGTGGTGGTGGTTAGGGTGATGGATATGGTGGTAGTGGTTAGGGCAAATATGGTGGTGGTGGTTCACATGGTTGTGGTTATGATAGTGGTGGTGGTTTGATGGTTAGGTGGTGGTGATGGTTTGGGTAGTAGTTAGGGTACAGTGGTGGTGGAAAGGGAAGGGTGGTGGTTCAGATAGGGTGGTGGAGGGCAGGGTGGTGGTGGGGGTTAGGGTGGTGGGTATTTTTAGGGTGGTGCTGGTGATGGTTGGAGTGGTGGTTCAGGGTGGTGGTTAGTGTAGTGATAATGAGGTGGTGGTTGTTGTGGTAGTAGGGTGGTGGGTAGTGGATATTGGATGGTGAGTGTTGGGTGGTGGGTGTAGGCAGTGGGTGTAGGTGCTGTTTGTGTTTTGTGTGCCCAAGTGTGTCTGAGTGGGTAGGTGCGAGAGAGTTTCTTTAGATTTTATGATCCCCTTTTTTTCCAAATAAATATAATCCCAGCAAAATATTTCCAGAAGCTTACATGAACTATCATTTTAAACAGGCAAAAGGAAATATTGAAAAAAAGGCAGCCTAAGAGACAGGATAACTTCCACACAATTTAATCATATCGTAATATTTGAATGATGAGACATGAAGCTCTGTGAGGCCCTATCAATGACAGATGGGCCATATAGAAGAATAAATGATATAAAACTAGTTATATTGAGAGAGATATCTATAACTGCTCCCCCTACTAAACACATTGTGCCACCAGAAATAGGGTCCTGATCAAAACGTCAACCTAGTGCTATCCTGAGACTGTAAGTAGAGATGCCCATACTCAGATGTCAGATGCCAAATTGAGTGGAGTCTGCGGAACTTGCTTTTGCACTTGCATGGGGAGAGTGCAAACATACGGGGTGCGGTGCCTCAGCCGGAGCCCGCCACACGAGCGACAACGGCTGCAACCGCGACTTAAGTGAGGCAGACGGGAGGCCATCAGGGATGCCGGAAGAGCATGGGGGTCACCCCGAAGGTAAGGGAGCGGCAGGGCCAGTCCACCAACTCCCTCCCCACAAGCCTGCAGCAACTAGGTCACAACACCCAGGATGTTCTCTCTCGCTCCCCCTCTCAGAATTCCAACTTCGATGCAACCCCTTCTCCAACCACTGCTCACTGTCAGTCCCCGGCCTGCCAGGCCTGCAGTTAGCAGTGAACAGCATGCAGAGTGTCCAGGGGGGCCACAGCAAGTATGGTTGTGAGGTGTGGCAGCAGTGCCAGCACTGTGCCACAGGGTTGAGCTGGAGGGGGACAGAGACAGTCGGACCAGGTTCTGATGCAGTTTGTCTCTCTCCATGTGCTCCCCCGCCTCACTCCCCGACGCACTAGTCATCATTGTTAAAGAAGAAAACACAAAATAAAGAATAATCACCAGGACATAGCCCCATTCACACTAAGCCCGCACCAAGCTAGCACCAAGCAGTAGAGGGTTCTCCCTCTCCCTATCAACTCAACGCAGAGTGTTATCTGCACCCACAGTGTTCTAGCGCTTTAAGTACTTTCAAAAGTTCCATCAACACAACTCGCTACAACAGTCAGCCTACAGCATGCAGCTTCTTATATTTTGTGTTAAGAGAATTCTTTCAGGGAACTGTTGCAATGCTTGCTTGTGATTCTCAGGCTGCCTTCTACTAAAGTCAGCCAAATCTGCCACCATATATTCGTGTATGTCCCACACTTCAAAAATGCCTTGAAATGTCATGTCCTCAAACTATAAGAGTCAGGTACGGTGGCTCCTCAGGAATGGTACCCTCAAAAGGCCCACGTTCCAACAGCTCCGTCTCTGCAGTTTAGCTTTCCAGAGTTTCAGAGTGACCAGGCGAGGAGAGGGGTGTTTGGAAGAGTACTGCAGGGAAGGAGACTTGGAACAAGACACACATTGTTGTCAGGGTTGATATGGAATGTTTTAACTTCCAAGTATTGTCCCCACCTAGAGAATCTGAAATCCATCTGACCTGAAAAAGGAAAACAGTGGGCTTGGCCAAGATCTGCTCAATGTATTTCACTTCTTAGTTCAAGAGCGTGCTACTTGCCAAAAAAGGGCTTCAACACCCCATCAGGGGTAACAAGCACTATATAAATGCAAACCTTTCCATCTTCTATCCCTCCGCTATCCTTCTCAATTCAAATAACTGCCTAATATCCACCACTCAAATTACTTTCATATTTCACTATACTAATTCACCACTAATCCTTTAGGGGTTTAGGAGTAGCGTGCTTCTCGCCGAAAAAAGCGCTTCAACACCCCATCAGGGGCAACAAGCGCTATATAAATGCAAACCTTTTTCCCTCTTCTATCCCTCCGCTATCCTTCTGAATCAAAATAACCGACTAACCTATCCACCACTCAAATTACTTTCATATTTCACTATACTAATTCAACACTAATCCTTTTTGGGTTCCGGAGTAGCGTGCTACTTGCTGAAAAAGCACTTTGACGCCGCGTCAGCGGTAGTACAATTACAATCTGTGCAACTGCCCAATAGTCGCCTTGGGAGTTATTCACTTGGGCAAGCAAGGAAAGAACCAGTGTTATTAAAGTTCTACTATGGGATTTTCCTTCTCTATAGCTTTCTGACAAGGACTCTGGTTTAAACCTTCATTGAAATAAAATTCAAGGTTCTCATATATTATTTCTGCATAATATGTAACTTTTGCTTAATCTCTTATAATCCCTGACTGTGAGAATCGTGAAAACAACCTTTCTAACTGAAGATTCTGTTTCTTTATTCAACAAAACACAAGGTGTCTTTGGTTGAAAGCTTGCCACTACTGTATATTATAAACAGTGACAGTTCAATGAATAGGAATGATATAGCAACCTCTGGGTTATGTAAACAATAATGGAACAATTTTCTCTTACTGTATACCATGGATCTGAGGATCGATTTTCTCTGATAGCAGGTACTCACTGCTTCTACAAACCAGTGTAAGGGCTGGAATAAACAGGCTTGGTCATTCCAAATGGCTACTGAGATTATCCAACTCTCTTGAGATCTCATCAGTCTTGTAGTGAGTGCTAGAGCGCATCATCATATACTGTGGAAAGAAGGAGAATTAGCAAAGACAACTCATTCATTTAGTGGCACATAACGCAGTATTATAGTTACAAAAGGCAAACAAAAACATTCTTGCTCTTGGCAGTTGGAAATGCAGGTGCAATTTTAGCCATCTAATCGGGTAATGGAGGAGAACTTAAATTTCTTGCAGAAAGTATATTTATCTGCTCAGATATGTTGAAAGCCTTATAGTCTAAAATGTGCATTAGGGACAAGATGGGCCCTTTCCACTATTCCATTTCTGATAATAAGGATCTGATTATGAGTTTAGTGGTCCACGGACCGCCATACTCATGGTGGCGCGGCAGTGGCAGTCCAGCCACCGCTGCACTGGGGGTCTGACTGCCCTATTAAAAGTTGGACAGTCGGAACGCCATTGAACGCTGCAGCCACCAGGGAACCGCCATTCCTTGGTGATGGCGCGGCGGGCAGGGCCTGAGGAATATGCTGGTGGTGCCGCTGCTGCACCGCCAAGCATATTACGAGTTTCAGGACCGCCAGCGGTGTCATGGAGGTCTTTCCTCCATGAAAAGGCTGGCGGTCCTAAAACAAAGGTGGCCCTACAGGGCCCCCTGTTGCCCATTTGCATGTGCCCCTTGTGTGCTTGCACCTCATTTCCTGCACGGTATGGACTTTACAATCCATGCCGTGCAGGAACTGTTTTTGGCATTCCCAATGCAGTGCCTATTTACAGAGGCACTGCAATGGGACTGCCAAAAACAGCCCACCAGACAAGCGGAAACTCATAATCTGGTGGGTGGCCCGACCAAGGGTTTGGCTGTGCGGAAGCAGGCCGCCAGCATGGTGGTCCACCTCCGCACTGTCAAACTCGTAATCAGGTCCTTGGTGATTACTGACCCAAGCTGACCATACATTTAAAAAAACATAGAACTAGATGTACTATTATTCAGTTCACAAAAAGCGGTCACAAATTGTGCACTAACTGTTTGCGAATGGATTTTGCAAACTGACCTATGTATTTTAAGTCAGTTTACAAAGTAATGAATCGGAAGGGGTCACAGACGTCCTATTTAATTAATATTCATTAAGTAGTTCTCAATTTGTGACTTCCTGTGATTGGCTTCACTCACAGGATTGGTGGCCTGAATTGCAGGAGACCACCGTCCCTGTGATTTGAAAACAGATTTTTTTTCTTTGAAGCACAACATCTTTCTTAAAGGAAAAGGTACAACTTTAAAAAAGTTTCCTGATTTGATAAAGTTCAGGGGCAAAGGGAGTGGCGCCTGGACCACTGCCCACCGAGACTGAGGCTGGCATCTCAATTCCCAAAGGGGAAGGGGTCCCAAGGGGATCTAAGGATCCATAACTAGGATTAGTATATAGGATCAGTAAATATAAAAGTAAATAAAACAGCACCTGCGCCATTTGCTAATCACACAAAAGCGTAGTCACATGCACATGCACACGTCATTAAATATGCACACACCTACTGAATGAAATGGTTATTATGCGCTGTGTGTATGTTGTGCAAAGACTCATTATTTCTTTGACATTCTTTTTTATTTGCCAATGCTGAACAGCATTAGAAAAAGCATTTTGCTTTTTGCTAATGCTGTACACCATCACCAAAAACCATTGGCAAAACCAATATGTCCCAAAGACACAACCTATTAGCTTTGCAAATGCTTATTAGTTTAGGTGTGCAGCAACTTCCCGTAGTACATCACAAATTCCTTGTATTAATATGCCCTTCATAGTAAGGGGCCGATTACGATGCGGCTCAGAAGTGTCCCATCGACGGTCGGAGTCTTCCTAGCCACATCGTAATGTGCCGGTTTGATTCCTTTCCGACTGCCTCATTTTGATTGAGGAGGTCGGTAAGGAATCCGACCGGTCATTACGGCTGGCTTCCGATGGGCTCAGCCCATCCGCCAGTCGGGATGCAGCAAGTAATTACGATGACGATTTCCAACATGGTTTCCATGCCGGTCTGCCCAACATGGAAACCATGCCAGAAAGCTTATTTTGGGGTCCCCAGCAGGGCCCCCTTTGGTGCACGGCCTCCAGTTGGAGGCCAAGGGGTGTGATCCCTGCACCCTGTCGCAGGCCCTGTGAGGTGCCTGCCACGAGGTGCCGGGACGAACTGCACTCCCATTTTACTATGGGAGCATGCATTACAGCTGGTTTATGGCCGGAATGCATGCTTCTATAGTAAAATATAGGAATGCAACCGAACAGTGTTCGGTCGCATTCTAATGGGGCGGTCAAGACCGCCTACAAGGTGTCGGTCGGTCCCATGACCAATGCAGTGTGGGCGGAAGTGATGCCGCCTGACATCGTAATGAACCTCTAATTGTTTGAGCATGCAATAATTCCAGCATGGTACTGGCCTTCACACAAAGGTTCATTTGAAGTTATGCCTTTTGCCAATTTCTCTTCTTGTTCTTCTTTACGTTAAACATTTACTAGAGTCTACAGTGTGTCTGGGGTTGTTACCGTTTCAGAATTTCTCTTTGCCCTTACGTGTAGTGGCAACAATAGAACCGAGCTGTTGGTGAACCTATCTGATAGTTCTTTTCACGTTTGGTTGTTTTTCAATCAAAACATTTTGGATAAGTCTTTCATAAGCCAGACACAATTTACAAAGTACTGAGATTATGTATTCTTACATCAATTATGCGCATTAGCTGACTTTTTAGCTCATCACCTCTTAGAACGTTCTCTTGCACAATTTGTGGTTCAAGACTTGCAGTGTTCTTTCAATACACTGCATTACTGTTTTTTGCAGTTCCTTGTTGTGTCTTCCGTTAAGGAAGATTTTTCTTGGCTACCAACCCTCCTTGTTAGTAGACACAACACTTCTCTGCATCACACACTGGCCTTCCACTTCTTTCACCTTTTAGAGTGTTGCTAAATCGCAAAGTCATTTTTTTAAATAGAACTCTTTTTATTGCAGTTAATAAACATAGCACAGCAATGGCACGCAATGTCATTTTTAATCACATCCTCACCTTCAGAACCACCCATAATTCTGATATAAATTACTGAATGTGGAATAATAATACTAATACCTCTATTACTACTTCTAATAAGGCCACTATATGAAACAAAAGTTGCCACTTATAAGCAGTGTAAACAAAATGTTCTGCTAGTGCGCGATTTTATGGTACCAAAGTTAAGATACCTTGCTGCCATTAAAACTCGAGTCCTACAGGTCAATCCTGCGAATTTATCATGTCTTAAGTAAATTGTCAAAGTAGAGTTTACATTTAGAAAACAGGAAAATTAACATTTTGCTCAAAGCCTCATAAATCATATTTAAATTGTTACATTGTTGCTATAAATATTTCTTTTTCATTTTATCTTTTTTGTCAGTGTTTAAAAAATGCTATCAGCTGCACCACAGGACGTGAGCCAGTTCAATTCAGACGCTCAAAAGAGCCATTTGTTGAGGAAAATTCCCGATAATGGCTCAGAATAACTATTGGTGGAATTTTTCCCTCATGAAAAAACGTTTGTGAATGTGAAGATGACACCAGATATGGGTCTGCTGTTAATCCTGGTGTGGAGGTATTGTACTGCTGTGTCGTGCTGGTCGGCTGCTGGGCTTGGCTTTGCCCCCTTCATTGGTCTCCAAAACACCTACCAGGGAATCCCTCGTTACCTGCATCGACGGCCGGGCATTGCTCCGAACTACATCCCCCAAGAGCCTCGGGGGCAGGACGCCTCACACCAACGCGCCAGGAGGCGCTTAAAGGCGGTCCCTGTGCTGAGCCCCTCGGTCTGCTGTTAATCCTGGTGTGGCGGTATTGTACTGCCGTGTCGTGCTGGTCGGCTGCTGGGCTTGGCCCCTTCATTGGTCTCCAAAACACCTACCAGGGAATCCCTCGTTACCTGCATCGACGGCCGGGCATTGCTCCGAACTACATCCCCCAAGAGCCTCGGGGGCAGGACGCCTCACACCAACGCGCCAGGAGGCGCTTAAAGGCGGTCCCTGTCCCTCGCCCCGCGAGGGACGCGCTGGGCGAAGCCCGGGCAAAGGGCGGGCCGTCTGTGGCCGTCCGGGGCAGGGTGAGGCAGGGCTGGGCCACCCCCTTTGGTCCCCGTTACATGTATGCCGGACGCTGAGGTAAGAGCAGCTAATTATTGGAAACATTGCTGGGGTGTCTACGGGTTTGGAAAACAAACATTTGAATCATATTAATTGCCACAGAGATAGTGCTGGTGTTCTCAGTTGAAATGGGGAAAACTAGCACTGGACCATCTCGTCCCAACACCAGGCAGAACAAATCTACTAATAACCCTCTTCCAAGTCTAACAGCCATAGACAGGATGTTACAAAAGGCTATTGGGGTCGTCGCCACAGCGATAGAGAACACGGAAAGACGCCTCTCGCTTCCTATTGGCTTAGACCTGCATACATTACCTGTTAACTCTTCCACAGTTATGGCTAATTCTTTTTACTCTATGCTGATGACATCGTATGCTGGATTACCAGGTGCAGACAAAATTCCTGAGACATTCAACTCTAACCATATTTTGCACTCGGATTTGTCCCCCCTGGTAAGCAGACTTTCGACTACACCAGTACTCCAGGAGCAGGACTTAAGCTTAGAAGTCCAACTAGTCAATGAAACTACGGATCTAGATAGTAATAATACCAAACTGTCGTCCAACACTACATGTATGGCCAAGAAACATGTTGTAAATTCACCTGTTAGAACAAGAGGGCAAAAGGCCAAAAGTAAACAAAAGCATATTAACAATGAGCAGATTGTACACAAACATAGGGGTAAAGGTAGCAGAATACATCACAAAACGGCACCAAATCTGCTGGGCCGTAAGGGGGATTTGTGTGAAGAACAGTCAAATGCTATAGATGTCCAGCCTAATGGAACTAAGAACGAGCTTAGCAAAGATGGATTCTGGGAGAGAATGGAGATACTTTTATCAACACTCTTAGAGCAAATTAGTGAGAAAATTTGTGTTATTGAAGCTAGGGTAGGTTCTATTGAACAACATTTAACGGAAATTCCCTATTTAACTAAGCCCACTCACGCCTTACCAGTTGCCCCCTTACCCGAATCCACCCTAATTAAGGTTGTGTCTGAATCTGTTTTACATACGACCGAGGGTGTTAAGGATAAGATAAGGGGAACAGTTACACAACGTATAGTTCCAAGTACCTTACCTGAAAGTATTGGTAATATCAGTAGTCGCCCTATTGATGGGGGAAGATGCGAAGGAAAGGATACAGCTTTGTTGGAAAAAGGTGTTACCTTAACGGAAGGCACTGGAAAACAAGGGGGCCAAACAATAGACCAGTTAAGGGGCTCACTTCACCCAGAAGATTTTAAAAGTAATAATGTACCTTCCATGATGAATTTTCCACCAGAATGTGGAGCATATGTCACAGTTCTCTGCAATGTTCCCAGATTACGGGAAGGGCAATTTGAAACTAATGAAACCCTTAAAAATAAAACTCTTCACTGGTTAACTAAAAATTGTGGTTTTTCAATTTTAGATGCAGATCAGATTATACTCACACAAAGAGTGGGGTGGATAGGCCCCACACCTAAAACATTTGACGGGGACTGCATCATAGTTAAATTTAGGTCACCAGTCTGGGCACACAAAGTTTTATTTAGAGCCCCTGCACCTTCTTGTTGGGAATTTAACACAACTTTATTGCCACTTGCCTATTTTTATAGACACTCAATGGTAAATAATCCTGTCACCAAGCCTATGGCCTACCATTTGAGTAATAATTGGTTACCAGTGGTGCCGGTAACCCATTCAGTGCTATCCCCCCTACCATTATATAACAGGTTTCAATGTCTGACACAAATGGAGGATAATGATTGACATATAAATAGAGCGGGGACCATCGATGGGGGGGAAATGGAGAGTTTTAACTTAAATACAAGGCAGAGTGTAATAAGTAATACCCATTCCTCGTATATGGATTCCATCATGATGAATGAGTTATCGGGCACTAATGGTACTAATGAGATTGATATTTTAACAGCTAGCATACTTGTAGAGCCTATTTTGAGTTTGGAAGTGCCCACAAACCTGAATAATGCCAAAGGAGCAATAACACAAGAGGGGTATACACTGACAACATAGAATATCGCAGGTATTGGAAATAAATTAGGTACAACTTTTTGGGAAAACTTTATTACTTGCGGTAGCGATATGTGCCTACAAGAAACATGGAGCACAGATTTTGTCACAGTTGACGGCTATACCTCATATTGTGTAAATGCGACACCCTCTTTAATGGGTAGAGCCAAGGGTGGATTACTATTGCTAATCTCTACAAAATTGATTGGATGCAAAATTATAACCTACTCATTTATTGGTAATCACAGTCAAGTTTTGCGACTATCCTTCCCAAACGGAAAGGATTTGGTGATAATAAACCATTATAATAACAATTTTCATAAAGATAGGGGAGCACCTCTAGACCCTTTGGAAAAAGAGATAGACAGGCTACTAAAAATTTCAAACAAACTGGCGGTTGTTTTGTGGGTGGGCGATTTTATTATTCAAGCATGCCCCGCTACATTTACTAACTCATGTGGGTATATGAAGACCTATACGACCGCTGCGGGGACAAAGGATGACATGTTACATTTCCCACATTGTGAATATGGTATGACCCTTAATACTCTAATGGCAAAATTTGATCTTGAGCTGTTAGATTGTACTAAGAGAAAGGGCCATATTAAATGTCCAACATTCACTGGTAGGGAAGCAAATAGTAACATAGATCACATCTTATTCACGAAGAATAGCCCATATACGAACCTTTGGATATCCAAACAGGTGGTTAGTGACCACAATAGCATTTCCATAGTTCTGTTGGCTTGGGGCAACAGACTGACTAATACTGCCCATCCAATTACAGATATTCTCCCAATCAGGCCGAATGGTATGAGAATTAAGTGGGATGGCATGGACCCACATAAGATACAATCGGATGTGGTTAGTAAATGCAGAGACAGTATTAATTACTGTCTCAGTGAAGAGATTACCCCTGAAAAATGATGTATGGAATTTTCTAATATAAATAATGTGGTTAGGAATATTTTAACCAGGAAAACTAAAGGTCCAAAACAAGATGGAAAGAAGTGGTTTGATTCTGAATGTACCGAGATACTGTCCAACTTAAAATCAGTATTAAGGTCTAAACCCCGTAATCAAATTCTTGTTCGTAAGTTGCGAAACGATTCTAAACAAGCTGTCTTGGCCCATAAAAAGGTGTTGAGACTAGATGCCTGGGACAAATTAGGTATGGCAAGTGAAACCAATAATATAAAACTTTTTGGGGAAATTGTAAACAGCCCCTTTTTAAAGGATGATCATATTCCTGAACTGACGTCTTATGTTAACTGCACAGAATGGATTGAACACTTTTCTAATATTTTTAATCCAGATAAGGTTTTTTTAAATCCTCTTTTATTAAATGATTCTACATGGCCCACATTGCCGCTAATAATTAGTGTCGAGGAGGTGTGTGAAGGGATGGCAAACAGCAAAGGGGGCAAGGCACCAGGCCCGGATGGTGTTCCGATTGATTTATATAAGGACGAAATGGACCTTTGGGCACCAATTCTTACAAGAATTTTTAATGCTGCCGCTATAGGGAATTTCCCAACATCATGGGTGAATCATTAATTGTCCCCCTTTACAAAAAGGGTTCGCATTCCGAAGCATGCAACTATCGCCCAATATCATTACTTGACTCTTCAATAAAAGTGCTAAGTAGGGTACTCCTAAAAAGGTTGGAAACATGGGCTGAAGAATCGAAAATATTGACCCCAGTTCAATATGGTTTTAGGAAGGGCATTGGGACCATCGAACAATGTTTAAATTTGGATTTACTAATCAACAAATACACAGTGGCGAAAGGGGGTAATCTGTTTTTATGCTTCGCAGACTTGAGTAGAGCGTTTGACCTAGTGGACCATTCGCTCCTTTGGTCAGTATTGCTTGAACTGGGGGCACCAAAGGAGATCGTGTTTTTCTTAGCTAGGGTATACGAGAAACTTTCTTACAGTGTACGATATGGGTCTACTGGTGAGCGAACCCCTTTCTTTACTGTGCGAAGAGGCATCAGACAAGGGTGCGTACTGGCACCTTTTTTATTTTCCCTTTTTATCAATCAAATAGCCTTGCTTCTAAACAAGATCCCGGGTGATGCCCCCAAAATAGATAACACTGTTGTATCCGTATTGTTATATGCGGACGATGCTGTCCTAATTTCACGTACTCCTTTGGGTCTGCAACGTCTTATCGATGCTTTTACTGATTTTATAAATGGCAGGAAATTGTTGATTAACAAATCAAAGACATTTACCATGATATGTGGCAAAAAATTAAAGTCACTGCGGTCCTTCTTTTTAGAAAGTTCAAAGATTCAAGCTGTTAAGACCTTTTGTTATTTAGGTATTAGCTTTGATGGAATCGGTAAATGGACCAATGAGCAAGAAAACATTGGACATAAAGTGATTAGAAATTCCAATGGTATTTTTCGTTTTGCTGCAAAAATTGGGGACCATAGAATAAAAGACATGGTAACCATATAGAACGCTAGATGTGTCTCTTCGGCTTTATATGGAGCTGGATTATGGGGTTATTCCTCTACGGTCCAACTTCAAATAAACGAAAATAATTTCCTTAAACGATTGTTATGTGTCCCGGCTGCAGCTTCATCTGATTTAATACATCAAGAAACTGGTCTTAAATATATATCATATCTGGCTGCCTTACGCCCTTTATTATTATGGCGTTCAATTTGGCACCAAAAGGAAACTGAGTTCACACAGTCAGTAATTAAAGACTGTCTCAAGTTAGACCATTGTTCCCGCATTCCGTGGTTGAACTATATTATCTTTTGGTATAACACATTATTCGGAATTAATATCTCTAAAGACTCAGATTATATAATATCACTCTCTAAGAAGGAAATAAAAGACACATTTCTGCTTCACAAGACGGAAGAAATAAATAAATTGCTCCGGTCCCAAAAGACTTCAGTATTTCATAGGCAGCTTAATCTTATGAGTGGGTTCCAGTCTTACTTGGTGGACGTGACTAGAAAATCGCATCGATTTGTACTAGTACGTTTAAGGTTGGGCATTGTACACCACCTTGTATCCTTCCCCGTAACCGGGGCAGGCTCTAACCAAAAGTGCCCTTGTGACAATGTCTCTCAATAAAGTTGTTGCCATTTTTTGCTATTTTGTAAATTTTATGTATTTTTAAGGAAATTTTATCTGAAACCCATCTTTTTAAAATACAATATTCGTTTATCAGTAGATGCTATGAATTTATTATGTTCTCTACAGAGTCCAGATGTCTGTTTCCATGTTGCACTATTTATTTTGGAATGTAGAGCTGCCAGGAAATCCATAATTATATGATTAATGTAAAACTGTGTTCCGTTATGGCCTAATTTGCACCTATGCACAAGTCACTTTACGATAGCGAGGTAGAACTCTTTTACTTTGTTATGGTCTATTTGTATCTGTGCACAAGTCACTTTATTATGGCCAGGGTGAGCTCTCTATTATGGTGGTAATTAATGCGTTTGGAGCAATTCCATATATTGTTGTAATATTACAATGTTAAGATTTATTTTGCACATTTGCACAGGTCACTTTATTACTGCGAGATGGCGCCTTCTACTGCGTAGGAAACTAATGTCTTCATGATTAAAGTGAAATTGTGTCTATTATAGCCTAATCTGTACTTATGCATAAGTCACCATTTATAGCGAGGCAGAGTTTTTTACTTTGTCATGGTCTTTTTGTACCTATGCACTTGTCACTTTATTATGATAAGGGAGAGCTCTTCAATACGACGGAAATTAATGTCTCCTGAGCAATCTTAGATATTGATTCCATACAACAATTTTTACACTTATGCACAAGTCACTTTATTATAGTGAGGTGGAATTTTCAACTCTGTGGAATTAACATTTATTGAGTACTTCCACTTATGTAGTAGCGACACATGTCTGATTTTATCCTTAATTGATGTTGTTTATTTATTGCTGTATTTATGAGTAGTGTTTCACCATTCCTTGCGAGATACTAGGGCCGGTTCAGGAATAACTTTTTGCTTTTTAAACTGCTAAATTTGTGTGCTATAATATTTTATTGTATTTTATCTTTGTCTAGCTTATATGGTTCTATTCATACAAACCGAATAAAAGCTTTTTTTTTGACTGACACCAGATATGGTTCACTTTCCACAACCACAAATTTCATTTCAGGGTGTGTTATGGGCATTCCCGAGAATTAAACATAGTTGAGCATCAACAAACACATAGTTTCCCACTCAGGAAAGTCATGTTTATTTACTCCTGTCAGGGGTAGGAGTACGTGCATTTGGATTGTGCTGAGGGGGTGGGGTGGACGGACGAGCAGCATCATATTTAGGAGACAAAGAGCTTTTGTGATGGGGAACCTTGAGAAAATAATTATTATATGTAAATGCATGTTTGCGTCACATTTTCTTGAGGTATATCAATCGAGGAGGTTGACATTCTCCACCACACTCGAGCTCCAGGGGTCAATGTTGGTATAATCATGGTCACACATGCACACATTGCGGTGAAGTTTACTCCCGTATTTCACTCCACTTTATAGGCAAATCTACAAAGGACAATGGAGGGGTACTGGCATTATCGGTGATACCGCCAAATGTTTGGACCACTAAAACATCCCTACATAAGTACGTTAGCTTCCCTTCCCCAGCTTGGGTTCACTCAATGGTGAATAAATTCCACTCATGACACTGTTTCTAAAGACCAGTATTTTTATTTTCTGTGTTTTGCCATTCAAACAATTCTCAAGAGAATATTCTTGTATTAATTTGAAATTGTCTTTGAAGGCAATTTCTGTTCCATTAACACTATTAAGGTAATGTAGACCTAAGTGGTAAATCGGGGCAGTAGCATTATCATTTGCTTTAGGGGCTCCAAGTTTTTTTCATCTGCTTTACTGATTAGTACTACAAATTAACAATAATGAGCCAAAATGTTACTTGCGCGCATTGTGCGTAACTTCTTGCCGCGAACGTCATGACTTGCATGGTGACAGGCAGATGGTGCTTGGCCGTAAGTTCTGCTTAACCTCTATTAAGTGCTAGTTAAAAATGTGTGCAAGGGTTCATATTGCTATATTTTAGGCTAGTGCACGGGTATCAATGGCACTAAATTATATGTTTTGTTGGGATTGATAAAGTGTATTTGATAATGTAAGGGGCAATTTGAATGACTGCACTTGGAATCAAGACAGCCCAATAGATGCTGAATATGAGAGGAATGAATACAAGCACAGCTCTGTTTGAACCCTTAGTGTGTCAGGGTTTTTCTTGGGCACTGTCCCATCAACCGGGCCACCAACCACAAGGTAATGGCAGAGGCTGGGGTAGTGCCAATGCAATGGCACTGCCCCGCCTCTGCCACTGGCCTGCCACACTCCCATCATGTCATGATCAACTGGTGTGCTTTTTACATCCAGTTTGGACATGGCCTTGAAGTGCAGCAGGATGGTGGAGGGTGGTGGAGGGACCAGCAAGCTCAGAACTGGTGATGCTGCAGAGGAGATGCTGTAAGAGGAGGTGGGGTTCAATGTTAGGTGGAAGCCTGTGGGCTATGTTGGGTCTTTGGCAGGATGAGGAATTCTGTGTGATATGGACAATTATGGGTTTCATAATCCTCTAAGCATGGGGACTGTCTTGAAGGAACGAGTTTGGAAATGGGTTACAGGTACTGCATGCGTGCGGAGTCCAAAGCTGATACCACCTGCTTGCGCAAAGCTGGCAAGAACATCCCTCGCATTACATTATACTGCGCATGCATGTGGGACCAGGGGCCCATTTTCTGGCCCCATTTCTAGACAGGAACAGTGGGGAATGCTGCATATTCAGAGGATTAGGATTGCCTGTCTTGCACAGCACCCCCCAAGCTTTCCCTGATGCAATAGATCCCAAATGTCACCCCATTAAAAGTTTGTGCACCAGCAACACTCGCTGTCATCCTCTCCCCACTCTATACAGAAGGAGGGCCACCCCACGCCATCCACTGTGTCTTCCTGGGTGACGTATCCACAGGCTTCAGGCTCCCTTGGAGTGTCACTTGGAGGCTGGGAAGGTTCTCCTAGGCAGCTTGGTTCCAGACCCTTGGGCTGTGGGAAATACCCAGGGTTTCTCTTACTGGTACTGTGCATACGTGTCATCCCGGCAAAGGGAATATGTATGAAGTCCTTAGTGCCATTTGCAAGGCACCATTCCCTGAAGGCCTCTAGCATGAACAGGGACAACAGCTGGGCACCACTTGCACCACCATGCTGATGTCCACAACCACCCTACCACTCTCCAGCTATGACCACGCTACCCCGATAATTAACAATAGTTACCTCTGAGGGCCATGGTGGGATGATGGGGTGGTGATTATGAGGTTTAAACAAGGGTGGAGTCAGCGCCTTCAACCTGAGTAACAGTGGACCTTACTTCACCATTTGCCTGTATACTTAGAATTTTTTTTTAAAGGACATCAGATTTGTCTATATTCACAAACATACGTTTTGGGATGTTCACCTACTTTAACAGGTCATCTCACCCGAAATAGCCCACATCTCCACCCCTATTCTGGAATTTGAGAGAAAGAGATTCAACCAGACTAGGGAACGTCTGCATTCTCTTGTGCACCTTATGAACTATAACCCAAATCCAGCCCTGGCAAAGTGCTCAGCCGCCCCCCCCCTACCCTCCCCCCCCCGGGGTTGGGGGTGCGGCCGAGCTCTTTGCCAGGGTTGGTTTTCTGCCCATTTTTTTACAGGGCCAATTTTACAGCTATGCTGCAAAAACGGCCCTGTAACAAAAACGGCTCCCAGGGGTCCAAAACCGGCCCCCACCCGTGCGGCCGACCGGGGGATTGCCCGGTGCCCACTACGGCCAGTCCGTCCCTGCTCGAAACGGGTCTCTATCGGGCTCTGTTTTGTACTCTGCACAGGCGGTCCATTTTTACCTGGACTGCAGTGACAGCAGGCACATCAAGTGTGCTAGCTCTCAATGCTCTCTTCTCACTGGTGGAGAAGTCTGTTACGGCATGACGGCATACCAGGTGAGCGTTATAGGGGAAGGGGAATCCTTTAAAGAGAGTCATTTTCTCTCTGGATTTCCCTTCTCTTTTCGAAACTCGGGAGCACCAACACTGTCCTGGTGGAAGCTTTTTCAGTATTATATACAAGCCATAGTTGCTACTTATTTATCTAATGCAACTAATGACAAAGCCAATAGTCCTGACTTGTTGTAGCTATGAGGTTACTTGTTGTATTATATCTAGATACAATGAGAAACAGCAAAATACAAGTCGGATGGCACACTATACTAAGCACAGATTTTTTAGTTTAAGTGTTTTAAGCCACGCCCTTTATTACATTAGCCACGCCCTTTGAGAGACCATCCAGTTTTTTCATCCCACTTAAAGCCCTGTTGTGAAGGAGAATTAATATTTTAAAATTGCAAAGTGCTTTTTTGCACACCAAAGTTAAATGTGAGTGTGGCAAAATGCTTTGTGCATGCGACCCCATCAGTTTTAATGGCAATTAAAGGCCAAAGGACTCCTCTATTCAGCCCTGCTCTTACATAAAAAGTTGACATGATCTTCGGCATGTAGACCTTTGCATTCTTGCTAAAATGAACCTCCTGTTTCTTTTGCAGCACTTTGTGTAATAATGTTCTGCGTAAAATTATAAATTTCAAATTCCTCCGTTCCATTGTGTTAGTGTACAGGCGAGGCGCACATAAACGTTTCTAGAGTTGTAAATGGACTCGTTTGTTTTCTTGGGATATTATTCTTTTTTTTTTTCAACCATATTTTATTGAATTGTCGAGCTAGTAGCATTGGTTACATGCATTGATCTCGTCATTGGGATATTATCATAAGAAACATTTCTTCATTTGACAAAAAAAAACATACAAAATTACCAGAATTACATTTCCATTTTAAAATTGTACATAATGACATATAAAAATATAGGCAATCGAAAGGAAGAATCTCACAATTAGATGAAAACAACTGAAACAAAACAAACCTGAAACAAAATAGCTTCTCTAGAAAAAATCAGTTGACAACTTATAACTTTACTATAATGCAGTCTTGTTTTGACATAACTTCACAAACATCCCGTTTCAAATAAAAAACAACAGAAACTTAGAAATTTGTATTTTAGCCCAAACAAATATTACATCTGTGCCTGGACATATCACATATTCCCCTGATTAATCATGGAAGTGCTTTCGAGCAGAGCTTCTTTGGGTGTGGCAGTGGTCTATCTTTGATGTATCAGCCACAATTTGCGAGTTTTACCGAAGAGCAATATACAATTCTCTATTTTACAAATGTAAATGCTAATGAACTGCTAT
Organism: Triturus cristatus; assembly: GCF_964204655.1. Taxonomy (NCBI): domain Eukaryota; kingdom Metazoa; phylum Chordata; class Amphibia; order Caudata; family Salamandridae; genus Triturus; species Triturus cristatus. Next base: position 777,900,130 of record NC_140587.1, on the reverse strand, counting down.
TACATACTCTTATGCGTATATACATACAGTTCCTAAATTATTACTTAGAAATTGGAAATCAATTTTTTTATCAAATTTACTCTATCAAAAGTATTGAGTCCCATTGCACATCATCTGTGTGGGCTCAAACCGATTTTTAGTTCGATGAATTGCACTTTCTGGGCAATAAAACATGCACATCCTGTAGATGTTCTTTAGGTGATAGTAATACTGGCTGAACTAGGATATTACCACTTCCAAATTCCTGTTTTGTAATGTTGCATTCTGTTAGTGAGACAGTCGGTTTTCCATGGCCATACTGATTTTTCTCAACAGGGAGAAATATTGAGCTGAACATGAAAATCTGCAAATATATGAAGCAAATATTTTCACTGGTCTCTTTTTTGATTACATTATGATTCAAAATGCACTCAGGGATATGTTCTTGTACAAACTGTTAATGAATGCGGACAGTAAATTTAGTAATCACATATCTTTCATCAAAATATATATTTTTTTAACCATGTTCAAGTGTAGGCCTTTCAAATGACCTCAACCAATAATGTCAGAAATATGAGTGAAAATGTAATACTTGGAAAAGGAAGGGAATCAAGGCAAGGGTCTGGCTTTGGACTTACAGACAAAGAGAGGTGTGCCAAAGTTATGATTTATGGCTTCAGAAACTCGGCAGCAAAATGCTGGCACCACAATAAGCTGAAACTCCGCCTTGTGTCAATAGGCCGTACAAACATAAGGATATGAGTGCAGTCTTTTGCACGGCCTGGTACTGTACGCCATTGCGGCTCACATGGCGTGCAGAAAGGAAAACAGCATGACTGCCCTGTTGCGATGGCCAACAGATAAAGGCTCAAAAGCATATTGTTTCCCTCCTGCTCCCACTGCTGTCTAATACACGATAAGAGTCTTTGCTCTATATAGGCTTCTGTTTGAGTATGTGCTAGTTTCAATCCAATTAGTTTAGGAAAGATGTTGACCTACTAGTTAAATTGTCAACTGGCCACAGAGAGTGTATACTGGGACAAATGTACAAGATGTTTTCATACTGCTGAACAATTATAAATGTTCTACTATGTACGTATGAATCATGCCTCCCACGGTTGGGTGTTCCATGTTCCTTAACCCTATCGCTTCGGAGAAGTCGAATCCTGATCCATTGTCAGGACTAATGAAAGGAGTTCAGAGAAGTTAAATCGTGATCCAGCGTCAGGACTAAAAAAGTAATTTGACATATTATTGGGGAGTCATGAAACAATATTCGTCTAATTTAGTACTTTTTTTGTCATATCGACTACAAAAATATCGACCTGCACAAATATCGACTTCACAATATCGACCAATATGCCATGGTTAATACATAGAATAATGTGTAAATATACTATTCTAACCTCACATATACTTACTATAACTATACAGTGCAAGTCGATAATGCGGAGTCATTATTGCAGGTCAATATTAAAACAATGACATTATTATGTGACACCTTATAGGACACCTACAATGCATATTTACGCAGATTTTTTTTTAAATCTACAGAAATATTGCATCACTTATATTTGGAATTATATTTGGATGATGCACATTTATTAAATATCCATTTTAAGGAACAATATGGGATCCATGGAAGGTCTAGGTGAACTAACTTGGAATTACCCACATTTCTAGTGTATTCAGATTTTGCCAAAAAATATCTTATTTTTTGAAAGATTAAGGTACTGTTTTTTTGGAAGAAGGTAAAGGTCTACCACAAGGTATATATTCCAATATTTAATCTGTGCGGCAGGGGAGTTTCTTTCAGGGTACTGCTGCATGTTTTAAATCCTGTCAGGGAGTATGGCAAGCCATCGCCGTCACAGAGCTTCAAAGTCTTTGGTAAAAATTTGAAAAACTGAATACAGCCTTGGTCTTCACTGAAGACACAGAAGGTGGTGGACTACTTCTGAGCCTGTGGAAGAGGCCAATGCTCCTCCAATGCCTATCAATGCAGATCAGTGTGAGGGAAATTCGGTTACGTCTTCTCCGTGGTTGGCTTAAGTCTATACTATAACATGTGGATGTACCCTCTGCTTCTTCATGGTTGGTTGATCTTTTGTGCGAAGCTTACAAGATCATTTGACGCGCACTGCTCAGGCGGCGCATTTCACTTGGAGGTTGGTATTGGGGGCACAACATTTTTTACTCTCTTCATTTTCCCAAGTTATTTGATTTATTAATACTATTTAACAGAAGACATTCGCTTACAAAAGAAAACTCGGACACTGCAATTGTGTTTAAAAACGCGTTTTACACTTTTAACTAACCCATCTCATTTGAAACGGAAACAGCTGAACATATCATGCAACTCTTCAATTTTCATATATTTAATAAATAAACGGTATTGCTCGTAACCCAGCAGAAATAAAGGGATTAGGAGAGCAAGGCTGTGCCACCAGGGACCACAATATTGGACTAGATAATTGTGTATTGTGGTTAGGACAGACGCCATCTTTAAATGTTACACATTTAATACCACGAGATGGCGTTTCACATACATCATTCAATATAAATTTATATCATTATGACGCCTAAGTAACTACATCAGGTCTCGGTTATGTTAAGATGCCAATATGAATGTGATACTCTTGGCCGGGCTGTGTTATCTATCATGACTCGTTTGCACTGTAGGTCAACTCATTTGCATTTCATGTTAACTAGCTCTAAAACTCTCCAAGTGAAAGTGGTCTTCGTGCACCACGTTCGAATTCCATTTTAAAGCTACTTGAATCGTATGTAAAAGTTTTTTTTTTACCAGTTAAGATTTTATTTATGATAGGGCAAAATTGGTCTGGCTTCCAATTGTATCTCAACTTCATGTGTATTATCCTGTGTCTCTTTGTCCGCCTTACATATCAGTCTGTGCAAGTCACCGGTCACCGTGAGCGTGCACGTCAACACGTATAAGGGAGAGGACGGGAGTGGGTGTAACGTTCTGTACCGTAATGCAGCTGGTAGCTGGGCGTATCTTGTGTATGGCTCTGTGTATGAATGTCTGCACCGCAATCTCATATTTGAATTGCTTCCGCCCTCTTACTGTGAAATAACATGTTTGTCACAAAGTTATCAGTGGTAAAACACCTGCCACACAGAAAAGTAACATTTGCTCGTGTGTTGTTTTTGGGTTTCAGCTACATAGAGGATATGCTCAGACCGGTGAGGTGAGCACGTGTTCCTTTATTAAACACAATCTCTGCTGTAGTATTATCGCTGTGGTGATACTAAGGGGCATATTTACAAGGGCTTTAGCTCCACTTTTTTGGCTTTTAAAGCCAAAAAAGCAGAGATAAAAATATCGCCCTATTAACAAGAGAGTGCTAACATGCATTAGCGCATTTTAGCACCCTTTTACCCAATGCCTCCCTTTACATCTCTAATGAGATGCAAAGTGGGCGTCATTGGGCGGGGCAACCTTGTAAATATCGCTGGTGTGCGCATCGCAAAAGTTACAATGCTGCCACCGCATTTTAGCAGACGTTAGTTTTGGGCAAAAAACGCTGTTTTCGCCGGAAACTAACGTCTGCTAAAATGCAGACTTAGGCATACCTATTATGGGGGTGGATTGTGCTGATCCGACCCTATGGGTCGTATCAGCAAGGTTATCACCGTTTTGCAGGGAACATCGCTGGAAAACCAGCGATGTTCCCTGCAAAACGGCGATCTCCCCGCTATCGCTGGTAATTATATCGCCCTGGGGAAACGTGTTGTAAATAACGCGCTAACAGGGTGATATAATCAAGCGATAGACCGCGATAAATAGAAAAGCGCTAAGCGCGCTTTGTGTCTATTTATCGCTGTCCTTGTAGATATGCCCCTAATTCCTTTTCGGTCTCCACAACCTCTATGAGTATGACCCCCTTCTGTTCCCTGCTTCTTTCTCACACCTGGCCATATCTTGTAGGCTCCTTTTTCTGGCTGTCTTTTTGTTGCTGTTGTTTTTTTGGGGAGTTTTATATAGCGTGAACTAGACCTGGAGGTATCAGTGCGCTTTACATGAGCACCAGTTATGTTACAGACAAACACATTCATTTTTTTTTGTTAGGCAAGGGGAGATTAAATTATTTGCCCAGAATCACAGGATGTTGAGCGTCCCCACCGAGACTCGAACCCGGTTGCCCAGCTATGAGGTCGACAGCTCTAGCCCGTTAGGCCACATCCTCTCCCCTGGTTCTCTGACCATTCCTATGGCTACTTGCTAGTTTGGCCTTGTGTACAACCATTACATCTCCCCTGGCTATGATAGAAATATGAGAAGGGAGAGAAACAGAGACAGTGAGAAGAAGAAAAAAGATTCACCTGCCATTCCGACCTCAGTTTGCAGTTTGTGTTGACATTCACATTTCCTTCATGAGTCTCACAAGCTTGCTGAACATTCTCTTGGATCTCCTCAGCAGTTGGTTTTTCGCCCTCCAGGGGTGCTTGTTTTGGTGTCATCATCAGATTCTCTGCCATCCAAGTACTGTGTGATGGATGGTACCTCTTGGAGGGGGGAGTGTTTTGTGTTATTTGTTAGTTCCTCACATACCTGTTATGATTGTTCCCTTTTAGGATACTCTTTGAAGCAGATTGCTGGTGGAACAGATATCTGTCATCTTGGTCGACTTTTAATTCACTACTACCTATTCACCATCTTTGATGCCATGATGGTGTGCTTGTCTTTGCGAATAAGCATATTGCTTCATGTTCTCCTTGGCTTGTTAGCCTTTTCTGCATACTGCTTCATCGTTGGTTGTCTTCTAAATTGGACGAGGATTCCAGCTCGGTATCCTTCTGCAAATCTCTCCACTCAGCATAAGTGTTGCTGAATATTGACCAATGGTGCTGTGTGCAGTGCTCCAGCAGGCTTTAAGTATGGTACTAATCGTCTGTTAAACAGGAACATGATTCAGTTCAGCTTGTTGAAGCGCCCTCTATATGGATGACATGAAGCATTCAACAATTCCCTTTGATTGTGTACAATGCTGTGTGATTTTTCTGTGCTTTAAGTTTAGATATGTTGAGGCGTGCGGCGGCAGCGATGTAAAATGGCCACTCATGAGTTCGCTTTGTAACGCCGGAAAACTTTCTCCTTCAAAGGGACGACTAGATGGCATAGAGGAGGCTCGTTAACTCAGCGGAAGGTGTTGGAAGTTCTCGGGAACGGTGGGGTAGGTTTGTAGACCTTGTTGAGGTGCGCAGCGACCTAAGATGGCTGCTCATTAGCTCGCTCCGTAACACCGGAAAACGTTCTACTTCAAAGGGACGACTATCTGGCATAGTGGAGGCTCGTTAACTCAACGGAAGGTGTCAGAAGTTCCCAGGGAGCGGTGGGGTAGGTTTGGAGACCTTGTAGTGGTCTGATTATCTTTTTATCAGCTTTTTCCCCTGCTGCTCCTGGCGTGGTCTATTATGGCGGCCTTTTTGTGAGCTCTTTCTTCACCTCAGGCGTTTGCTCACCCACTACTTTTTCCTTTAAAACTGGCCTCGCCAACTACTGAAACACAGGATTTCTTTCCAAAATGAAGAGAATCTTGTCTTTTTTTTGCATTTCCTGTTTCCTGTTGTTCTTCAGATATTTTCCAACGTTCTCAGCATTTGTGAACAAGCTATCTGGGCAGCATAGTTAGTATGAATACCTACAGTGAGATCCTGACAGAAATATACAGGCATAATTGATTTTTGCATCTTGTCTGGTTTGCTCTATCAGCAGTTTTTTCTATCGAAGCCACACAACCTCGAATTTGTCTTCAAAGATATTGAAGCAATATATAAACCATTCTGCCCATCTCCTGCGGTATCACAGTCAGCTAAGTATTCCAGGAACCTGTCTACAATCATTCGTAAAGAACTTGGAAGCAATACTAATTAAAGGGCGAAAAAGGACCCCTCTTCTCCCACTAAGTCACCTTTGCCTTTGACTCTGGAAGACATCATGGATGAACTCAAAACCATAAAACCTTTCATGGTAGACACCAGTTCAGCGCTTCAGAGGATTGAAGAGAAATGGTCTAACTTGGATTCCAGACTTACAGAGGGTTAGCTATGCTCAAGATGTAGTTGCCAAGGTTGATAATCTGTCTAAAGAAGTGCTTCAACTCACGAAAATAACAGAAGACTTGGAAAACCGAAATAGGCGAAATAATCTGCACAGATACAGCATTCCGGAAGTCTCCGAAGGCTCCAACATGATCAACTTCTTGAAAATACACATACCGGAAATAGTCGGTTTGCTAAATCTCACAGATCTCAGTATCCAAAGGGCACACAGGATTGGCCCTCCTGGAGCTTCAACATCACGTAAACCACGAGGGATCATTGCTTATTTTTTTCAATACACAGATTTAATGATAATTCTTGCAGCAGCAAAACAACACAAACAAATGCTGTGGTCTGGACAGAAAGTGTTTTTCAGCCAAGATGTCTCTAGAGCTACGGTAACCCACCAGAAATAATTTTTGGCTCTCAGACCTATACTGCGATTCATGAACTCCAGATATGGCCTTATACATCCTTGCTTTTTTAAAGTCACGTACAAGGACAGGACTGTCACTTTTTCAGACCCTGCTGAACTCAAAACATTCATACATACGCACAAGGGAAAAGTCATGGAACTCAGTAATCCTTAATATGTTGCCAATTTAACATTTCTTTTCTTTTGAAGATGCCCTGGCCTCCTCTTGTATTGATGTCAGCTGTCTTCATCAAATAGTGTCTTCTAGTTCATTGTTACGTTTTGTTCAGATATGCTGCCCCCCCCCCCACTGTTTGGTAAGTTACATTTGCCTTGTGAATGTTATGTTCTTTCATTTTATATTGTTCCCTTCTTATTGGTCAATATCACTTTTATTTAATCTTGGTGTCGCAGTCTTTTGAGCGGTGTCTGTTTTTCACTTCTCATTGTCCCTCCCTACATTAATGTCTTTTATTTTTTTGTACTCATGTCTAAAGTCTTATGGCTTTCTGTCATCTCTATTTTCTATTTATATCGGGGGGGGACTAGGTTCTTCCCTATTTCCTTTCTTATAATCTTTCTCCTTGTTCCGGTTTTTTCCTTTACCTTCCTTTTCTTTCTTTTTCCAATTTTGCAGCACATTTTCCTTTTATAATTCTTTCTTGTGGTGCTTCCTTATCTTTCAACAGACTATGTATGGTTGGATAAACCTCACTTTTAGTTTAACTCTTTATATCTTTTAGCTCTCTAAACTCTTTCTAAATCTTTCCTCATGAATAATTTACATATTGTGTCATGGAATGTCAAAGGTCTTCAACCCGGTCAAAAAGCAAAGTGTTCTATCTCATTTATCAAAATTGAACTGTCAAATTACTTTATTACAATAAACTCACCACAAAGAGCAAGATATACATTCTATCAAAAGACAATGGGTGGGGAAGGTTTTTAGCTCCCCTGCTGTAGATAACAAAAATTGTGATCTCATATTGTTCCATAAATCGTTAAATATTTATATTAAATATTCAAGTGTTAAATAAATTTAGTGGTGATGCTGGAAGATGGCTTTTGTTAGATGTGAAGATTAATAACACACAATTTTCGATTTGTAATGTATATGGTCCAAATGGAGTAGATCTATTATTTTGGAATGATTTTTCCTCTATGTTATCTTCTCGTGCATCAGAAAATCTTATAGTTGGAGGAGATTGCAATCAATTTATGGACCCCCTTCTTAGACCGTAGATCTCAGACCAAATTTATTCCCACTAAAATGCACAAAGCCTTTCAGAAAGCCATATCCGCTAGAAGGTTGGTCGATGTTTGGAGGGCATCACACCCCGATGTTTTGGAATTCACTTTCTTTTCTCCCATTCACAACTCCCATTCCAGAATAGATTATTTATTTTTTTACCCAGCATATACTTCAATCCTTAACTCATGCGGAAAAAGGTTAAATTCTCATTTCAGACCACGCACCCGTTATTGTAGACCTTGATTATCCCAGCCCCATATATCCCACTCGTAGATGGAGATTCAATAACACCCTTCTACTGGACCAACAATTCACAGTTTTTCTTCAAGAATTTTTGATAAATAATCTTCCCTCAGATACACAAATGAGCACTGTCTGGGACACTTTTAAAGCAACCGCAAGAGGCTTTATAATAGATTTTGTAGCTAAAAAAAAAGAAAAGAACTCTCAGGGATTCCGTACAACTCTTAGAACAGATTAGGATTTTGGAGCACAAATATTTTTCTTCTAATGGTAGTGACACGTTATCTAAACTCATTAAGGCCAACAATGCATGTGACACCTTACTTATTTTAATGCAAAAATTTATGGTGGCCGGAACAAAGCTGGCAAATCCCTGGCAAATTACCCTAAAATTAAAAAACTGAAATCTAAGATTGTCACCATAAAAGATTCTAGTGGGGTCAGACATACTAGTGGCTCTAAAATTGTGGAATGCTTTTCGGATTAGTATACCAATTTATATACCCCTGAATCATCTCCTTCCACTGAACAATTAAATACTTTTTTTCAATCAATCCCTAAAAACCCTGACAACAATGTAGATTTATCTTCTCTGGATTCTCCTCCATCTGAGCAAGAACTATTAAATGCCATCAATCAACTCCCAAAAGATAAAACCCCTGGGCCTGATGGGTTTACTCTGTGCTTTTATTCACATTTTTGACAGTTTTTAATCCCCAAATTACTACTTCTTGTTAGCCATTTTTAAACTCAGGATGGACACAAGGCTCTTTCATGCAGGCTATGCTCTGCTTACTCCCTAAAAAAGATAAAGATCTCTCTAAATCTAGTAATTATAGGCCTATCTCATTGATTAACACGGATTTTAAGATTTTTGCCAAATTACTGGGTCTCCATATTAATTCTGTTATTCCTGATTTAGTTGATTTGCATCAGTCTGGTTTTGTGAAGGGAAGATCTATTTCAGATAACTCTAGAACTTTCCTTAACGTCATTCTCTTAGCCTCTAAACTTAATTCTCCCCTAGCTGCCATAATGCTTGACGCCGAGAAGGGTTTCGATCGAGTGTATCGGGAATTTAAGTTTGGTGCACTGAAATGGCACAGTTTTAGTCCTCATTTTAGCCAATACATTAAGCTATTATACTCTGAACCTTCTACCTCTATTTGGGTCAATGGCAAACAATCCCACTACTCCTCCGTTCATAGAGGTACTAGGCAGGGTTGCCCCTTCTCTACCCTTTTATTCATTTTATCATTAGAACCCTTCCTGGAAACAATTAGTCGGTCCCCTACATTTCCTGATTTTCATTTCAAGAATCTGAATATTAACCCCTTGCGTGTGCATGATGGAACCACGCCGTCATGAGCCACGGGCGGCGTGTGCTGATAACGGCGTGGTTCCGTCATGCTGCGGCCGCTCCGCCCACGTGGCACTAATTCCCCGCCTGTGCGGGCGAAATGAAGAGTGGGCGGAGTCGTGACGGAACCACGCCGTCATGAGCACAGCTCGCCCGTGACTCATGACGGCGTGGTTCCGTCACGAGCATGGCGGCGCCGCACTCACCCCACACCCCCCCAGCGCCGCAGCGGAATTTGCGCGGCAGTGAAGGGGTTAAATACACAGGATATGCAGATGATATTTTATTATATATATCCAACCCAACTACATCCTTGTCAGAGTTTTTTTCTTTACTAAACACATACTCTACTGTTTCGGGTTACAAACTCAACATAGATAAATCAGAAGTCTTACCACTCAATAAATACTGCCTTCCTGATACGTTCAAAGTCTCTGGTTTCAAATGGAACTCAAAAGCTATATATGTGTAGGTATCCTCTACTCTAACAATATTAAAGAAATTATTAAGATTAAATGTAATGAGATTATGCTTAAATCACTGCACTGATTGATGGTTGGTCCCCTTTATTTCTATCCTTGTGTGGTAGGTTGGCTACAATTAAAATGATGTTGTTACCCATTGTTAACTTTTATTTGTCATTGCTTCCAATATCTCTTCCTCATACCTTCTTCAAAACCATTAATCGTTCTCTGTCCCAATTTCTATGGAACAAACGCAAGCCTCGTATCGCTTTAGCCCGCCTTCAACAATCTTAAGATTCTGGTGGGGTTAATTTTCCTAATCTTAGAACATACCATTCAGCCGTTACATTGAAACATATTTGGGTCTCCCTTTCTAAATCTCATGCGGACTCATCAACAGTTTGGGGGCAACTGGAACATGCAAAATGTCTTCCCTTTGCTTTCAAGGACATGGTCCGTATTACCCAACCCCCAAAAGGATTTATTTCCCCAATACTTACTCACTCTATAACTATTACCAAACCTTTAATTACCTCTTCCAATTCCAGCCACGGCCCGTATAGGGCATGTTAGCGGGGCGGTGACGTGGGGCGGGGGAGGGGCAGGGTGGGGGGTTGTAAACTGCGGCATAGGGCCGATTTCAGGTAAGTTATGAAAAAAAAAAGAATTTTGTTGCGCTCGCTGCATCGCATTTGGCGATGCAGCGCACGCAACGAAATTCGTATTTTTTTTCCCGTAACTTACCTGAAATCGGCTGTATGCTGCATTTTACAACCCCCCACCCTGCCCCTCCCCTACCCCACGTCACCGCCCCGCTAACACGCCCTATACGGGCCGTGGCTGTCCAATTCCAGCTTGGAGAATATTTTAAAAACCCCAATTTGGTATAACAAAAACATTAAATTAAATAATAGAGTTCTTGCGTGGAGAGAGTGGATTAACAAGGGTATTATAGTCATCAGACACTTAGGTGCCGATTACGATCCGGTAAAAACTGGGTACGAACCGTCGGTCGGAGCGTTCTCCCCGTCCGACTCGTACCCGGTCGTAAAACTTTACAAACATGGAATTACGATTCGCACGGAAACACCATTTCCGTACGAATCGTAAAAAACACCGACCGACGAAAACATACATACGAATGTGATCCGGGAATGCTGCGACGTGACGTCGGGACGCTTTCAGGCAGCGTTTCACGACCCAGGAATTACGATTCGAACCGACAGCAGTCCGGACGGCAATATTTTCACGGCACCCAAAAAGTGCCGGAAAAGCGAAGTACGGCGCGAATCGACCAGAGTAGGTGGCCCGGTAAGCACCGTACCCCCCCCCAGCCCCCGTACGTACGCACCGTACCCCCCCCTAGCCCCCGTACGTATGCGCCGACCCCCCCAGCCCCCGTACGTACGCGCCGACCCCCCCCAGCCCCCGTACGTATGCGCCGACCCCCCGTGTATGTACAGCCGTGTACGTTCGAGTCGAACCCCCCCGTGTACGTTCGAGTCGAACCCCCCCGTGTACGTTCGAGTCGAACCCCCCCGTGTACGTTCGAGTCGAACCCCCCGTGTACGTTCGAGTCGAACCCCCCTGTATGTACACCCGTGTACGTTCGAGTCGAACCCCCACCCGTGTATGTACGGTGCGTACCCCCCGTGTACGTTCGAGTCGAACCCCCCCCCATGTACGTTCGAGTCGAACCCCCCATGTACGTTCGAGTCGAACCCCCCCGTGTACGTTCGAGTCGAACCCCCCATGTACGTTCGAGTCGAACCCCCCTGTATGTACACCCGTGTACGTTCGAGTCGTACCCCCACCCGTGTATGTACGACTCGAACGTACACGGGGGGGTTCGACTCGAACGTACACGGGGGGGGTTCGACTCGAACGTACACGGGGGGGTTCGACTCGAACGTACACGGCTGTACATACACGGGGGGTCGGCGCGTACGTACGGGGGCTAGGGGGGGTCGGCGCGTACGTACGGGGGCTGGGGGGGTACGGTGCATACGTACGGGGGCTGGGGGGGTACGGTGCGTACGTACGGGGGCTGGGGGGGGTACGGTGCGTACGTACGGGGGCTGGGGGGGGGTCGGCGCGTACGTACGGGGGCTGGGGGGGTACGGTGCGTACGTACGGGGGCTGGGGGGGGGTACGGTGCGTACGTACGGGGGCTGGGGGGGTCGGCGCGTATGCGGGCACGTCTCCATGGTTGCTATGGGAGTTCGGTGCGGACGGTGTTTTTTCCATCCGGTTGTAACCTCGGACGCACGGGATGGATCGTGATTCCTCGGTCGGACTTCACCTTTCACATTTGTATGGTAAATCGTACGAGGACGTGTCGGACACATTTTCCGACCCGAGGACGTGTGGGGAATGATTCCCAATGCGGTTCGTATGGACTTTTTACCATGCGAATCGTGATTGCCAGTTCGTACGGCACTTGTACGATTCGTACGGTAAAAAGACCGGATACGAGTCGCACGGGGAAATTTTTTACCGGATCGTAATCGGCACCCAAACCTCTAAGGATTCCCTGCTAGATTTCTTTGAGATTCAGGAAAAATATAACATATCCACCCAATATGCCTCTCACTTCCAACACCTTAAACCTTTTCTTCTCCTCTATATATCTCATCAACCTGATATAGTTCCAAATACGCAACCTCCTTCTCCCCCAATAGATTTTTCCTCACAAATGAGAGCCTCCAGCATCTACAACTTATTACTCGGTTCCTCTCAGTTAAATACAAAGTCTAAAACAGAGCTCTTGTCGGAACAGACCTACATCAGGAATTTTCTGTTCACACTTGGAAATCAATATGGGCTAAGATTCATACCTCGTCTCGTTCAGCAAGTACAACACAAACGCTATATTACTTTTACACCAGATTATATATCACCCCCACAAACTTATATGAATTTAAACTTTCCCCTACTATTAACTGTTGGTCTTGGGCTCATGACAATAGTGATTTTCTACACATGTTTTTTCAATGCCCCCGTGTCAAAAAGATCTGGCTACAAGTATGGGATAAATTGAATGAAATTTTGTCTACAAGTTTCCCTTTTGATATCATACACATTTTTTGGGGCGGTGCTTCCCCCCTTTGGGCTTCTCAATGCATGGTTGGGAAATTTTTGGACTTAATGATTGTTTTAGCATTTCAAATAATCACAACTAATTGGAAAGATACAATTAAAATTTCCTCTATGGCATGGTGGAATTTGTTGTGTCATCACCATCGTCTGGATCGAGCCCATGCTACCTCTCTTCCTTCAAAATTTAAAAAAGATTTATTATGGTCACCCCTTACTTCATTTCTATCTAGATGTACAGCCCGACCCGTGTCTATGGCACATAACTATGAACCTCCTTAAAGACTAAAATTGTTTACTTAATATCTATTTATAGTACCACATAATTGTTTATTAATCGCCTGCTTAATTTAACATTGTATTATATCTTCCCCTCTCCTTCTTTCTTCCCCCTTTTCTCTGCCTTGTCCTTTTCTTTCCCTTTGTTTCTTCCCGATTTCTTTTTTCACCCTTATAAAATATTTAAAATGCATTTGTTTTTTTTGCATTACAGTTATATATTTCAATTCAAGTTTATTAAGTTCAAAATGTATTGCTATAAGATATGTTTATTTTGTAAAGCTCTTATACACTCATTATCTTCCCTCCATTTATTAGAGTGTATATCAATACATATTATATGTTCTTTTATTTGCTTGGATTGCATTTCACATCTCTGTTTTTTTTGTTTTTTTATCTGATGTAATTGCCTTTTGTTCTTCAATTTTCTTCAATAAAGCATTTGTAAACTTAAAAAAAGTTTAGATATGTAGCAAACATAGCAAAATCTTGGCTCTGGATTGGTGGACCATGATCCGTCTTTACTACCTCCAGAATTCCACATCTTGCAAACATGGAACTGGGATGATCACCTTTGCACTGGTTGAGGGCAAATATTTGGTAAGCAGAAATCGATTATTCGACCGGTATGGCTCTATATGCTTGCTGGACTTCAGTGGACCAAAGAAATCAAAGTCTGCATTCCTCCATGCACTCTCTGGGAGTGGTAACATATGCAATAGGTGCAGTAAATTGTTCTTTCAATGACTTGGCACTGATGGCATGGTCCCAAGTTTCCTTCCACTAGTTTGTTTAGGTTAGTGAACAAGACATGACACCTTGGCGCTTGCTTGATCAGTTCTAGATCCATGCGATCTTCATGCACGGATCAACATCCTGTTTCCTTAGTGCTACATGATAATGAATTGTTTGTCTCTTAGTCACTGATAGTTCTTCTTTGACGTGGCAGAAAACACTCACTTTATGTTTGTGTAAATTCACTAGCTTGTCATCCAGGTGGCACAACACATTTCACTTGGTTATTTTTTTTTTGCGTCCTTGAAGGTTAGATCTATTTGAGTGGCTGCTCTTGCACTCTGGAGAGAACTAAATATCTAAAGCAGTATTTCTGTAACCATAACTCGTGCCCTCACCATGCACAGTGTTGTTATCAATGTAGTAATTTCAGATGTTGCAGTGATGTTATCAACGATGTCATAGAAGACAAGTGATGTAATATGTGAAGTCATAAGCAGTGCATGGCGAGGCCTTGGGTTATAATTACTTTATTTAAGTATAACTGGTGAATTTCAGTGTTTTTTTAGTTCAAAATGTTATGTTGCAAGTGACATTGTCACCTAACTATAATGTCACTTTAACGTTTGTTTCTTTCAGTGAAATATAAATGTTAATTTAATTATTTTTTTCAGTGAATTTGTCTGGGTTTATTAATGTAAGTCACTGCCAATATATAAAAGGCAAGCTTAATGGTTTTGTCGAGGCATCATTGCAACGTGTCACTATACATATTTCTTTTTTTGGGAGAGCTTTATACAGCGCAAACTAGACCCAAAGGTATCAGAGCGCCTTACATGAGCACCAGTTGCGTTACAGAGGGACGCATTCATTTTCTGTTAGGCACGGGGAGATTAAGTGTTTTGCCCAGAATCACAGGATGTTGAGCGTCCCTGCCGAGACTCTAACCCGGTTCCCCAGCTTTGAGGTTGCCCTCTCTAGCCTTTAGGCCACATCCTCCAGCAATTAAAGCAAGCATGTGTAATTAAATCTACATCAAATGGATTTGAGAGTCTTTCTTTTGTACCGCTTAAGCAAAGGCTTTGCTACTGCTAAAGGATTTTCCGGAGGACCCGCACAACCTATTTGCATTACCTATTTAAAACCTTTTATCATGCCCTATTCCCCTCTGAGGCACCTTAAGTTCTCTGGGACCTGTTAGCCCAGGTCCCAAGGGTAAAGAAAGCATTTAAGGCACTCTGAGAGGAAACGTCTATTATTATTATTATTATTGTTATTATTATATTAAGCTACATAATTCAGTCATAAAACCAACAACAAGGAATCTCTGCATCCCCAAGCTGAAGAGCTGCATCCAGCTCTGCGAATGCTGAAAATTAGGATCACCTCTTCCTGGGGTCATGCTCTACAGACCCCAGGAAACATAGGGTTACGTTTTTTAAAGTATTTCTTGGGGACTGCTGCACTTCCTGCAGCCCCTTACAACACTTACAAAATATGCTGCTGATGCCCATCCCCAGACTGGGGCATCACCATGCTGGAAAATGTATGTAAATAAGCCAATGACGGGCATTATAACGGCGCCCCTTTCTGGGAGCAGTCAATAATAAATTAGCGGGCCCGGATGCTCATTATTCTTTCCCCAATTTGTTTTTTTCCCTTTATAATGCGGCCATCCTCTCCGAAGCCTTCTTGGGCCACGGGGCCAAATTCTAAGGGGAGGCATGCGGCCCCACTCTTTGAGCCTTATTAAACCCTAGGGACCCCATCCATAATCCAAACATATTTAAAAAGGGGAGGAGGACTATGTTGCTCCTCTACCCAAGTCTATTTTGGCCCCAGGGACCCCATCCCCCAGTGCCAAATACAATTAAACAGTGGCATGCAGCCCCCATCCTGAGCCTTCTTGATCCCGAGGAGCCCCATCCCCTGGGGCAAAATTCTATGGGGAGGGGGAGTACGTCCCCCTCCCTGAGCCTTTATGGACCCTGGGGACCCCATTTTCTGGGCCCAAATACAATAAAAAAGGGGATGGCCACACGACCCTCACTCTGAGCCTTATTAGGCCCCAGAACCCCATGCCGAGACTCTGCACTCATAAAGACTGTACTTGTAAATCCATTTGTGAATAACAAACAATCGTAAACTAACACGAAAATGTATGTTTACGTTTACCTTTTTGAATCAGGCCCTGGGTGTTTGCTCCCGTTTAGCAGGAGATTTAAAAATGCTGCCGCCAGATGGGAGCAAACACGTTTCCATTTCCTAGCTAGTGCAGGCAGGGAAACTGCTGTGTCCCGGGGTGTGATCCTCAGACTCAACAGTCCTGATATACAATTATTTTTTAAGCTTAATTTCGCTAAAACTACTGAACAGATTTACATTCAATCATAAAAAGCCAAATCTGTTGATCACGATCTAGCTTTCTGCCAAATTTAATGTAATTTAGTTCAGACATTTTTGTGGTAGTGCGTTGAAACTATGAGTCTATGAAAAATGCATGGGAATTTTGTGTTTTGGGACTCCCATTTTTTCTCGCGCCCGCTTGACAGATCACCCCAAAACTTTGCATGCACTAAGTAGGATAGATAGATAGATAGATAGATAGATAGATAGATAGATAGATAGATAGATAGATAGATAGATAGATAGATAGATAGATAGATAGATAGATAGATAGATAGATAGATAGATAGATAGATAGATAGATAGATAGATAGATAGATAGATAGATAGATAGATAGATAGATAGATAGATAGATAGAGTGACGTCGCTTCCCAGACTCCTCCTCTTTCTGACAGAGCTATAGAGATTAGCCTGGAGCGTTTCACATTCAGCTCAGGCTGCAGGAGGCTGAACCTCAATCAAGAATACTTTTCCCACCCTTTCCCATTTTGTGTTGGGGGGGTAGAATCAGGGAGCATAAATTATCACACCCTTCCCTGTGACGAAATGGGAAGAATTTAGAAGATTATGAGATACTGCGTACTCCTTGTTCTGAAATGCCAGGCCGTATCCACTTTCATTTTTAGGTCTCGCCTGAGCCAGCGCGCATGCGCTGCACTGCGAGGCATTAAGTAAGGGCTTTTGAGCTCAGTCAGAACACACGTGCGTGTGCTTTTTTTTTCTTAGCCCGCAATTGGCCTGTGCATGTGTCTTTTTTAAAAAAACAGCACGCAATTGGTGCAAGGTGGGTGATTGTCCTGCCTTGTTTGTTCGATGGCCGAGGGTCCTCGGGCGCGAGCTTCAATCCCATCTGTCTCCAATTATCACGTTGGCGGTAATTGGAAACAGTAATTGGAAACAGATGTTACCCACCAAGGGCACACTCATTGTTTATGCGCGCACAACTCGCATGCTTTTTTTAATTTCCTTTTCGCGTGTGCATACAACTCCCGGGCTTGTATTCTTTAAGGCTGCTGTTGTAACTGACCCGCCTTCTCCTCGCGTCCTACGGAGCACTAATGTGACCCACCAACGGCACACTCATTGTTTATTCACTATGTCTTTTAGTACTATGTAATTTATCAACTAAACGCAGTAGTTACTGATGAACGGTTCATTTAAATATCGAACCCGTTCCAGGGCACTCCCGAATTCTAACAGAGTACGTGGCAATTGTGTACCATCCATCTTCCTGCCTCGCTGGCTTTTTTTTATTTCCTTTTTGCGCACGCACACAACTCCCGGGCTTGTATTCTTTAAGGCTGCTGCTGTAACTGACCCGCCTTCTCCTCGCGTCCTATGGGGCACTAATGTTACCCACCAAGGGCACACTCACTGTTTATGCGCGCACTATCGCGGGCTTTGTGGGGAGGAAGGGCGGGGGGGCTTCGAACTATCATGTAATGGAACTGGAATGGCTGGTGGAACACGTGATAACATAAATAATACAACCGTAGTGATATGAAAATGACTGGCTTACAGCTATTAAGCGCTGGACAACTGACGTCATTATTCCGTCCCAACGAGGTGGTGCTTGTTTTATCGACGTTGGAAAGATAAAAGGCTGGGTTGCCGAGCCTTGAATTTGCAAGCACGCAGCAGTTACTGATGAACAGTTCATTTAAATATCAAACCCGTTCCAGGGCACTCCCGAATTCTAACCGAGTATGTGGCAATTGTGTAGCATCTATCTTCCTGCCTCGCTGGCTTTTTTTTATTTCCTTTTCGCGCGCACACACAACTCCCGGGCTTGTATTCTTTAAGGCTGCTGTTGTAACCCGCCTTCTCCTCGCGTCCTACGGGGCACTAATGTTATCCACCAAGGGCCCACTCATTGTTTATGCGTGCACTACTCGCGGGCTTTGTGGGGAGGAAGGGAGGGGAGTCTGGAGGGGGGGACTTCGAATTATTATGTAATGGAACAGAATGGCTGGTGGAACACATGATAACATAAAGAATACAACCGTAGTAATATAAAAATGACAGGCTTACAGCTTTTAAGCGCTGGACAACTGACATCATTATTCAGTCCCAACGAGGTGGTGCTTGTTTTATCGACGCTGGAAGGATAAAAGGCTGGGTTGCAGAGCCTTGAATTTGCAAGCATTTACACTCTGTTAATCATACGGAAACAGGGTAGACTTGGATGGGATGGCGAGTGTTCAAAGGTTGGTGACTTTCTATGACTACTGGGAGATTCCAGACGAATCAGAGACCTGGAAGGGCTGGGGAAGTAGCCAACTATTTAACAATTAACCTTTCTATGACACCCATACCTCTGAAAGTCAGGGAGGGCTGGGGCATAGTGGATCGCAAGCCAGCTAAGCTGGTGTAGAATTAGTGGTCATAATAAACAAAACAAACGCATTCTGCGTAACGGACATCCACCCCCAATGGCATCTCTTGGCGCTACAAAAAGATAATGGGTGCTTATTGTTATCCAGCATAATGATGGCCATTTTGTCAGCCTCAGAAGAATGGAAGACTGAGCGGCTCGACCAGGATTCGAACCCATGTACATAACATTAAACACAGATCTCTGCAGTGAATGCATTAGCCTCCTGTGCCAGCAGAACCGGTTTAAAATATGCTGACTAGTCATGTGATACATAGTCACCGTCCAACTTTAATGTTTCAGTAGGGTTGGAGGAGAGTCAGTCATGGACGATGCATGATGGATAGTGACGTGCAAGCATACCCTAGGCAAGAGGCCACCAGCACCGGAGAATACTGTAGAATTTCTAAAGTTGGAAAAGGACAACCTATATAAACATCTCTTTCCTTTAGAGTGCCCCCTAATCCCACACATCTGCAGCCATCAGCCCCCAGCACCCTGCTCTTGTCATGCCCTTGAAATTCTATTGTGAAAAATACCCCTCGGAGATATGTTTGTAATCCGAAACTCTCTCTCTTGCTGTATATCACTACCAAAGGAAAGTTTTGCCAAAAGAGTGGAAACAGAATTTTAGCATTAACTCTATGTCTCACTTTACAGAAGTGACTGATTGAACTTAAATGTATTAAGCATTGACGTTTGTTCTAAGGCTTCTTGGTGCTTAAATATCGGAGTGAAAAAGATCCCTGAGCACCACAATTAGGTGAACAAATAGATTTTCAGCGCCTTCCTAAAAGAATGCAGACTACCCTGTGGTTGAAGCGTTATTGGGACGATCCCATCCACAGCCCTGGTACCACTACAGATAACGTTGTAACGAGGACTCTGGCATAAACCACCCTGGGAAGAAGTAACTGGACTAGACTATCAGATCTTACATTTCTGGTACTTTTTCTTCAGCAGACTATGTGTGGTGAATTGGGTTTTTACCATAACCCGTCCCATAACAAAAGCACAGGGTTTGAATGTTATATGTCGCACCACTGACAACCATCGGAAGGATCATCGCAGTCCAGAGTCCCTTTTATGTATGTTAAAAATGCTCTATCTTCAGGGTTTGCAGCCGTTGAAGCTTCCCATTTGCTCTGACGGGCAGCCCCAGTTGACAGGTGTTGGCGTAAACTAATCGAACGATGTTTGCTGATTTACCCACAGCTGCTCTGTTGATTCTCCCCTAGTGTCCGTCCGCTGCTCATGTTCTAATTAAATTACTGTTTTCCAAGCTCAACTCCCCCGTTATTTATGTACCGCTCCCCCATAACAATAAAATTTATAACAAACAAGCATGAGAACAGGCAGTAAGAAATTCCCATGAGTGCAAGTACAAAAAAACTAGAATACATTTTTTGTGTTAAAATCTATCTTTAATCAGGTTATTCAGTTGTATATAATGTCTTGGTTTGTATAAAGGCAACAAAAATGCTTAACACTTTTTATTATAACTTTTCAACATAATGCACAGCAGCCACAATGCTCTACAACATAGCCAAAAGTTCTGGCTAAACATATAAGGTCCCAAAGGCGAGACCTATTGGCTATGCCAATGCTTGTTTTAATTAGTTCAGGACGGGACAAAATGCTGCGTTCCAGCAGCTATGAAAGGAGTTCAGGAATATCTGCAAAACTGATATGATCGTTTCAGCCCAGCTGTCAATGATAGTGGATTGGTACAGCTGCAAAACAGGCATGGAAGTGACCTCCGGATACGACCCACGATATAACTAAATCAGCGCACTTTGGGATATAATAAAAAAGTAAGTTCTAATCTCTGACTTCTAAGTGCCTACATAGTAAAGATTAAAAACCTGTTCAAGTAATTGTTTTCCTTTCACTTCCCCATCTCGCTAAGGAATTTGCTCACTGGAA
The DNA here is from genome assembly GCF_964204655.1 of Triturus cristatus. Taxonomy (NCBI): domain Eukaryota; kingdom Metazoa; phylum Chordata; class Amphibia; order Caudata; family Salamandridae; genus Triturus; species Triturus cristatus. Next base: position 777,879,534 of record NC_140587.1, on the reverse strand, counting down.
GGATCTGTTTTTGACTTCATTGTACAGGTAAAATCCTTTTAAACTCCAGCTACATTTCATCCTGTTGGATAACATGAGTACCCTTAAACGTTTTGCTTCTTAGTATGAGATTATCACATTCTTCATTCCATCTCCCCTCAACTGAGTGGGCATGTTTACTTGTACTGAGAAATTGTATAGTTCTTTATCTTTAGTTTAGAATATGGTGTTCGCACAATCTGACAGAGCACTGTTTCTATGTCAATACTAGCTATGAAAGAGCTATCCCAAAATGAGTTCTCCCTCCTCACTAAAAAGAAATAGAACACATACAAGCCCAGACAAAAAAACAAAATTGTAAGCGGGCACAAGAAAAAAGATGCCCACAAATACAGTAAATGCACACAAATAGACAACCAGACATACACACCGCCCGCCCTGATACAGACACATGGGTACACGCGGACAGGGAAAAGACAGAGAACTGCACAGGCGCAAATATAGACACGCGCTTATAAACCAGGAAAAACAAAATATGCTTTCAAATTGTTTAATTATCAGATTTTAAATAGGACCTCAAAAATGCCATGTATTGTGAGTAGAGAAAACCAAAAAGTGTCCTAAACTGATCAGGAAACATTGTTAGATATGCACAGGAGACGTGTCAGCAACGGTTATTTTCTCAACTGGTGTGCATCCAGTGAAGCTGGTTTTCAGATGGCGTTTGATGAGAAGCAGCTCACAATGATTGCAGATCACCTTATTGAAAATGGGCACATCATCAAGTGGAATTTCTGATGATCTGACAAGACCACTTGCCAGGTCCAGGTTTCCCTCAGAAGGGTCATGCTCATTTAATGAAATCTTTCAGAAATGTCCTATTGCAATTGTGGTCTTTGGTCAATTTCTTAGATAGGGACTGCTGTAAAAGTCATTATTTTACCCTGTTTTTTAAACAAACATTCCAAGTGGTAGACCCCACAAACCCTTCATGGTAGAATCAGTCATTTGCATGGTACAATTCCACAGATTGACTTGAGCCTCACCACTTTTTGCAATCAACAGCCACCACTGGATGAGACTAATGAAGGAATGGTGTTGCATCGAAATTATATTTTTGAAAACATTTTTTTTTGTATTAGTGTGTCCTGGGTTGGAGTTAAGGATAAGTGATGTTGGTGGCAAAAGATTATGTGTGTATCTTGAGGTTTGAATTTCCTGTCTTTTTAGGTTTTGTGCCATAGCCATTGTCAACATTTCAGTCATCCTTAACTCACATTTATCTTTTGCTTTAGATAATTTAATTATTTTGAGATTTAGGCTAGAAATGTATCAATTGTTCATCTAGTTTGGTATATGCTGATAGTCTATGCTTGTGTAATGCTAAGTTAATGTAAACTTAGGGCCTTGTTAAGATGTTGGCACCGGGTCTGACCAACCTCCAGTCAGCGGTCCCAAACGCTGAATTATGATGCGACCGCAAATGGTGCGGTCACAAGCTCCCTTTTCTATATGGGAGCATATGCAGAAACCGGTGCAGCACAAGCTCCCATACAGAAAAGGGTGTTTAAGTTCATCCCTGCACCACGTGGCAGGCACCTCAAGTTGCCTGCCACACGGTGCAGGAATCAACAGGGGCCGGCCTCCATGATGTACCAAGAATCATAATCCGGATGGCATAAAACACCGTCCATAGGGATTCCGTGCCGGTTCCAACCGGCAGATAGGCTCCATGAGCCCATCGGAAGCCAACCGACAGCCTCCATTGTAATGAGGCTGTCGGTTTTGAAACCTCGATGAGGCTCGGAAAGCCTCATGGTAACCGGCCCCTAAGTGTTGAAATTAATATTAGCCATTAGTTGATTTTGTTTTTAAAACAAAAGTAGCATATAATTTTGTGTAATGATGATACCTTTGCTGAATAGAAAAAGGGAACTGACGTTTCTTCATGTTACGGTACTTACAAATAATTATATGAATCTGTTTTTATTTTAATGAATACATATAATTATTTTTGTCTTATTACTGTCAAACTTACACTGTATACTCACATCTGTCCATGTGCCTTGTTCGGTATTGCGAACAGGGTGCTAGGTCAGCTGTTGGCTGTTCTGGGCCACCTGGGTCCTGCCTCTCTACTCTTACCTTTGGTGGGCTACTTGCAAAGTGAATGATAGTGGCTCACACAACATTATTTTTACGCATTATGAAGGAGGGGGCAAAGAGTATATGGAGTGGAAAATGGACTTTGTGGGCATAATGATAAGATGTTTTTGACACCCATATTTATTTTAAGTGTGTGAGCATCTGATGATATGTGTGTGTGCTTGGTGAGGTGTGGTGGTATGTCTGGATGTCTAATGGTGTGTGTAGTTGTCTGATAGTGTGCATGGGTGGTTTGTGTGGTTGGTGTTCATTGATGCTTGATGGTGGTCTATGTAGCCATGTGATAGCATTTGTGTGCATCTGATTAATGAGTGTGGGAATCTGATGGGTGAGTAAGCATTTGACATATGTGGGTATTGATGGAGTGTGTATGGGTGGCTGCTGGTTTGTGTGTGTGCATATGTTGCTTTCTTATAATGGGTGTGTTGTGTCTGATAGTGGTCATGTGGGTGCTGATTTGTGAGGGTGTAGGGGAATTTGATGGTGTACCTGTGATGGTGTGTGGTTGTCTGTTGGTGTGTATGGATTCTGGGTGACATACTGACAGGAAGCAGTCTGAACTCATCATAACAGTTTTGAGGAAGAATGTGTGTGGGGTGTGTGTGTGTGTGTGTGTGTGTGTGTTTGTGAGTATGTATAACCTACGCTATAAGGACCAGATTGGTCCTCGTAGTGTTGGTAAACCCTGACTGATTGTGTGCGTTGGTGCCTAATGATGTCTGTGGGAGACTGATGGTGTGTTTGTGTGTGTGTCTGATGGTGTGTGTGTGTGTTTGTGTGTGTGTGGCACTTCACATAAACCTACACCACTTTTTGTTGGTAGGCCTCAGTCGTCCCCTTGTCCTGGAATGGTATCTTGATGTGTGTAGTGTTATGAGGATGTGCATGACTGTTTGAGAATGAATATCTGAGGATTTCTGTGTGTTGCTTTCTTAATGTGTGGATGTGAACATCTGACGGTGTGCGTGTTATTGTCTAATTGTAGGTGTGTGGGTGTGTGCATGTCTGATGTTGATTGTGATGTCATCTATTGGTGGCTATGTGGGCATCTGATGGTGAGTGTACGGGTATCTGATTGTTAGTATGCTCTTGCTTGATGGAGTGTGTGTGGCTTCTAACAGTGTATATGGGTATTTGACTCTGTCCTGGTGTATCATGTGACAAACCTATGTGTGTGGTGGTTTGTGTGGGTGCCTGATGGTGTGTGGGTGTGTTTATGGTATGCATGAGGGAGCCTGAAGGTTTGTGTCTATATGTGAGTGTCAAAATAGTATGCCTCTGTGTCTAATTAGAGTATGGGTGAGTCTGAGGGAGTTTGGTGTTTCTGATGATGTATATATGGACACCTGATGGTGGTGAGTGTGTGTGCCTAATAAAGAAAGAGTGTGGGTGTGGGTGACGGATGTTGTATGTGTCTGATAGTGTGCCTGAGGACGGGGGAGTAGCAAATATCCTTCTCACCATGTCAAAGGTAGGGTAAGTGTAGTTTAATGCCTCTTTCAAACAACTTGGATTAAAGGCCTTAATTTCTCTTCCACTTTGCCCAAAGGCATGGTGTTTCCTTTTGGGTTTATTTGAGCCCTTTTCCCAACAGCCTATCCAAGAGGTGAGGGGTGTATGTTCACCCTTCTGCTATTGCATTACCCAATTGGGAGGAATTCTTATCACCTTGCATGTCTTACACAAGGGCAGGCAGTGTCATTTTACCCCCTTTCTTGGCCAAGGGCAGGAGAGAAGACATCAAGTCATGATCACAAGGCAGATGTTGTAGTTTGTACCCCCACCTTTCTCTAGAGTGGGTTGACGTATATTCCTCTATGTTGCCCAAGGGTGAGAGGAAGTATGTTCCTCTTCTTTCCTCTCAGCCTAGGACAATGAATATTCCTCTATCATCATCAAGAGTGGGTGTTGTTCTTTTCATGTTTTTACAATGTTTAAAAAACCTGGGGTGAAGGTGACAAAAATAAACAACTGCCCACTGTTTTGTGCTCAAAATGTGCCTCCTTACTGCAATTTACCTTCCTCAATGGCCTAGGAAGGAGCAGAACAAACCTTTAAACCCCATGTGCCGTTCTAACCATGAGAGGAAATAATTTTGTAAATGCTGGATGTTTTTTTAATGAGAGGTGCAAGGGATTTACCCTTCATCATCTAAAGGTATAGAGCTCAGGGATCATAGCTATATACATTGTTGGCATCAAGGCAGATTCAGGCTTTTTACACCCAACTTTGCCCAGGGCTGTTGAAATATTATTTTACTAACCGCACCTTGCTCAAAGTTGGAAGTAGCATGTACGTGTCATCCCCATCTTGCCCAAGGTTGTCGGGGTATATTTATGAATCTCTCCCATTCCATCTTTAGCGGAAGTAAATGGGGGATATTGCCATGCTTCACCCTCACCAAGGCAAGGGGGTATTTTTGTGGCAGATTTTACCTGACCCACTCCTTCATTTCTACAAAATGTTGCAGGTTCTGAATGAGCAGGACAGCGGGCAGCTGTCCTGCCTTTCAGTTGCTGGTAACATCTGGGGCCTTGGAGGTGCAGAACAGCTGACCGCTGCTCCTGCATCCTGTTTGCAGTCTCAAACAGGGCAGAGTGATAGCTGTGATCAGCTCACCTCCTTCATGGCCCACAATATGCAATGGGCTGTAGAGCCGCAAGATAACTCACTGCTGTGCCAGCACTCTAGTCACAAATGAAGCAGAGTGCTGGGCGGTTGTGAACTGTTATGCTCCTTGGTCCTGCCCTCTTTTTAGGTATCACCTACAGACAGCTTTTAGCTAACTATTGATGAAATATCTCTTGTAGACCGTACTTATAACATACAGTGGGCTTCAAACCTGCCCATTGCTTACCATTCGTTGTCTTTCTTGTCACTCTCATTTGCTTGCTTCTAATTCAAAATATTTACTTCCTCTTCTGGTGTTTGCTCCTCCCTGGAGTATGACTTATGTATCATCCTTTTGACTGGATGACTTGTTTCCTTCCACTGGTCACCTTCAGGGACCTACGTTTTTCCTTGTCTTTCAGCACTCAATTGAGTGTGTGTGTGTTCTTATTCTCTTCCTCATGTGCAGCTTCCCCCTCAAAAATCCACTCCCTCCTCCCCCATCAATTGCTTCCCCCACTCCAGCTTTTATTATGGTTTATTGCAAGCTTGGCTGTTATTTCTTCACCCGCTCCTCACTACTTTCTCCAGCTGCTTTGAGTTACCCCCCCCCCGCCCACTCCCACCACCCTTTCCACCATTGCTCCCTCCATTTCTCCTGTTGCAGTCTTCACAACATTTTTTGGGGGGCGCAGCACTTGCCATTTGGTGCTGGGCCACACCATTTTCCCAACGTGCTTTGTGCACCTTTAAATGCATTTTTTATTTACCACTGCAAGTGGTGTCTGGCATCCTGGTACGGTAAATAAAAGAAAAAATAAGCAAAATGGGCATGGCATCATGCCATATGTGCCCACATTTGTGAGGACGCCTGCATGCACACACATCATCATGCTGGGCTGCCATAGCACCATGGTGCATACATCTCACCATGCTGTTTTTCTATTCCTTTTTTCGCTGATGCTGCTCATTTTGCCGATGCTGCTCAGAGTCTGCAAAAAGTATAGGCAGAGCCAATAGTTTGAACAGGAAAGACTTGTGGCTTTGCAAATGCTTGTTTTATTTTGTACTTAGGCAAGGCAGGAGGGCCTAACTCTGCATTGTAAATAAGGCTAAGCCCCTATCGCCACCACAACATCAATAAAAGTGACATTGTGGTGGCGATGGGGGCTTGTACATATGCCCCTGGGTGTCTACTTTTGGAATAGGCAGGAGAGTGGGCTTCAGTTTACCCCCTTCTGGTGCCTTATGAAAGGTTGGGTTGGAAAAACTAAACTTCCCAGGCCTTTGGAAAGGTGGTGGCAAGTTAATGGGAATTCTCTTTGGTGCTCTGCAAGCCTGATAGCCAGAGTTGTATTTGAAACCCCATTGGTCCTAGCCAGGCATGGGGGCTGAGAATCTCTTTCCCCGCTCCATATGACAGGTCAAGGGGAGACCTCCTTTAGTGGGTCTGCTAAGGCTTGTCCCTTTATGCATAATGCAGCATCACCTTTCCAACCTTGCAGTCCTCCTTCTCTCTGTTTTCAGACATAAGGAGAAAGGGTGAGGGTATACTGTGCATGGGTCTAAGAGTTGCAGACACATGTTTTTGCATTGGTGTTCTCAATCATTTCTCAATTTTTTAAATCCTGAGATCGTTACTATTTACGGAATGTACAGCACTGGTGCATGTGCATAAGACACTCACATTTTGCATTATATCTGTTATGTAGAGCAACAATTTTCCAACCCTGCTAAAATTTCACTTTTTTTCCAGCAGTTTCAGACTTCTTCGCGGCATAAGATTACTTTGGGAAGACCTATCTTAAATGGAACAAGCCTTATCAAAGCCTATAACTCCGGCGTTGGTTGACAATATTTTTGGTTTTGCCTATGCTAGTTTTATCTTGTCACTATTTTGCAAAACTTAATTGCTGGGGATGCCGCTTCACTCTAGTCAATCTAAAAAGAACAAAATTAGTTGAAAGAAAAAAACTATTTTTGTCTCAAAAATCACACATTGGCCTAATAGATTATGAAATTGAAGGGAACTATGCCGTGTCTGAAAGGGTGCCTTGTGAAAGACAGAATGCTGTCCCTCATAGTGAAGTTAGCCAATGGCTGAAGTGAGCGTGCCCATTACTGTATGCCCTAGTGGGCGGAAGAAAAATGTGACTGGCCCAATAGCAGACCAATGGATTAATAGGGCTGTCTGAAAGCCACTAAAAGTATACTATATATATAAGTTTAGTAAATCAGAGGGTCTTGGCTAAGGCTAGAACTAAAAATGATACGTTTTTAGACCTCCCTTATACAACTTTTGAATTATTTACCCAATCTGTATTAAATTTTGTTCTCTCAAATCATGAATTATTAATACTGTTTCCTCCAAATGTAGTGAAAATTGGTCAAGGGCTGTCAAAGTTATTAAGGAGGCAAAATATGGTTTCCTATGGAGGGATGTGCCATTCGTAACTACAGAAGTGTGACTGAACCTTTACAGTATATCACTTCCTCTTGTGGAATGGTCCTCACCAGTGCAACCACAATCAATCTCCTGTAGTGCCTCAGATGTCGCTCGAGGCCTGCACTTCCCTAATGTTTTTTTAATGGCATTCGTCTTTGCCATTCAAAAGTAGCCTTATCTAAGGTCAGCCTTGTCTTATTGATGAGGGTCAGCAATGTGCCCCACTTAACCCCTTAAACGGCCTATATCCGCAGGTGATACTTAAAGCTGTGCTCCACCGCCTTACTGGCTTCCTTCCATAACAATGTTTACCCTTATGGGGCTCTGGGTGCAATCCATTAAATATGTGAAAGTCTGTGCTCAGGCTGCCAGTATAGCCTCCTGTTTAGAGGGGCAGCCATCAATAGTGCAGCAGGTGCAGTGGCGCCTGCGCTAATGGGTGAGAGAGCCCACTGCACCCAATTACAGCTGTTTTTACTACTAAACCAGAGGAATGCAGGGCCCCATTTCCCTTGCTCGCATTATGGCCCATGGCACCCTTGCTATGCCACTGCTTCTATTGCTATTCACAGAGCCATCTACAAAGTATTTACTGCGACCTTTATTTATGAGGGCTTGCGCCGCCGTTGCATCACTTTTTTGTGATGCTGCAGTGGCATAAGCAATGTGCCACCCTGCGCACTATTTAGATGCGTCACTTTGTAAAGCCCTGCGCTACATTAAACCTGCATCAGGTATAATGTATGCAGGGTGGGCATTTCCACGTAAAAGAAGCCTCGTAGAAGTGGCGCAGTGAAATCTCATTCCTACTGCTTGACTCTGTCACAGTCATTATGCCTGCTTCGAGCAGGCGTCAGTAGTGACGCAGGGCCTTTTACAAAGGACTCGCCCGATGCGTAACGATACCTTGGGGAGTTGCGTCAGTTTACCGACACACTACAGCAATGCGTCATTACTGCACCACCAGATGCCTCAGGATTCCTAACGTATCTGTGCAGTCCTTGCGACATGGAGTAGCCTGGTGTGAATACGGCGCTTCAACTGTGTCAAAAGTATGGCCAATGAAAAGTGTTGCGTCGCTGTTTTTCCCCAGCGATGAAATACTGTTCATAAATGAGGCCCTGAGTTTGCAATTTTGTGCAGCACTACACACGCCCGACAGCACTTCGGAATACACTGTATGACTGATGGACAATGATGTTAGTAGTGAGTGACGTGAGGTTCAGCCGCTACAATAATAACAAAACAAAAACAAATGCAGTCAGAAGCCAATATCATTTTTGCATATATATATATATATATAGCGCGAACTCGACCCGAAGTATTGGAGCGCTTTACATGAGCACCAGTTACATTCCGCATTCATTTTTGGGGTTTTGTTTAGGTAGGCACGGGTAGATTAAGGGATTTGCCCAGAATCACAGGATGCTGAGCAGACGCCGAGGATGGAACCTCGTTCCCCAACTTCGAATTCGGCAGCTCTGGCCGTGAGGCCACATCCTCTCCCAATATAATTTTCGGACAACAGCAGGGCGGTTTATTACATATTTATCTTTATTACAGTTGTGCCTCTTCCCTTGCTCTGCGTGTCACTCACGCGGTGTTGGTGCCGGCCGTTCCCCTCCTTTGACTCCTTGTGCAAAGTTTGCCCTTGTTTATACTTTCCCTGCATACACCGTTATTTATGTATGTGCTGTGTAGCTATAGCTGGACACCGCTTGACCCCGCCCTGACCTTTTCTTACGGCCTTGCTTGTTTCCCTGGTGGCCCCTCAGATCTGACCTCTCGCAGGCTTCCTTTGAACTGCCCACTGGGCTTCCCAATTCCCTCAGCCCCATTCGGGGTCTCTGGCTTCTCCCGCGCTCTGACACCAACAGGCTACGAGGCACTAAAAGAACCCTTGGCATTCACAGGAGCATGGCGGTGGCTGACCTGACGTGGGCGTGCTTACGTAAGATGCTCCTGATAAGACGTCAATTGGACCAGTCAGACCCGTAAGCACGCGATAGAGGGGCTAATCTTTTGCCAGAGAATTAGGAAGGTTGCCATTTTATGTCAGGTCAGGTGGCAGTTTCCTTTGACCTAATTTGCACAGGACTAGCCCGTAAAAAACACAAGTACTGTAGGTTGCATACTGGTTGCTTGTGTTCCCGTTCAGAGTGGGTACCTGCCCCTGCCGTTTGGGCTGGGTTGTTCCTATTGGAGCAGAACCAGGACTGATTTGGCTCTCTTAGGCGTCTGTATCAGTGGCACAGTGGGTAAAAAACGCGATGGAAAGGAGTGTGGCCCCCAGCGATTGCCAGGGACCGAGACTTTGAGCAAACATTCCAGCCATCACCAGGGTGTAGATGCCGTTGATGCAGCAGGTGCAGGGACGCCAGGGCCCAGAGCCGTGAGGGGCCCATTAAACCCTGAGAATAGCTTTATGTACTACCCCGATGGTAGCCAAAGAGCCATTTTCCTTTCTTGCACTGGGGCCCATAGCATCCTTGCTACACTGCTGCCCGTCACAGCTTCTTGTTTTCAAGTTAGGTACCTTGCATAAGGGATGCAGCGGCATGCTAATGTACTGAAGAGGAGCACGCGGGAAAATGTACAAACATGCGAGGATATGCATAAGTAGCTGGTGCATAAAGACAAGTGGGGCTTTTCACAATATGGCAAGATATCAAGGCGCCTCAAAGCACACAAAATAACTGCACATGCGAATGTTTTTTGTGCGTCGTCAGTCCACACTAAACCTGCTGTCTCTGTTTTCACCAAAATCATAGCACATGGATGAATGAAGGGCGCTCGCTGCTATGGTAGATAACAGATACTCCACCCGAAGGATTTCTACTTAGCCCTGATGTCACACGTGTGTTTGGGGGGGACTTTAGAATTGGTTTGCCCATTTCAAAAACAAGGGAATCTTTTCTGGCTAGTAAAACACCAACGCAGACCAGTAGGCTGCAAAAGGCACCAATATCAAGTTTCAAAGTGGTTCTGGAAGTTTCTGGAATTCTCGTCAATGCCGTTTAGTTACGACTAAATACCCGTCTGCTGCAGTTGCTGCCACGCTAAACCCTTTCTTACTGGTTAACTGGAATGTCCATGAGGGCTGTGCTTGCTTTCGGCAGAGGTTGCCTAGATACCCCCTAGCTGGCACGAGCAGGTGAGCTTGACTTCCTCGTACCCGGCATGAAGGAAAAGAAAACCTCACGTGAAAGTTCATTGCCCTCTTGTAAGTTATTCTTTACCAGAGCATCTGTCGTGGTTTGGTCAACGGCTGCTCTGCACTGCTCTTTCTCTGTCAGGCTGTCCTTTTACTTTTGTGTGCAAGGCTTGTTTTATTTTTATTATATAGCGTTTTATTATCTAACAATTAAGAGCTCGATATCAGGGCATGTTATACTGATTGTTGCAGTCTATAAAATTCTTCTGTCGAATTATTCGTGCACTACAGACTTTTCAAGACAGGTTGTAGCGACACTAACGACCCGTTTTCAAATGCAAATGTGCCCTCGTCTGTGCTGCACCTACCAAAAAAGGTATTTTCTTTGCACCAAAATATGTTTTTACTTTCTTTTTAAAGTATAGGCCCAGTCCATACGTTTACAGATTCATGCTTTTGTTCCTTTTGATCTACACAATCACCGGATTTCATTCACATTTGAAGACTGAAAAGTCAAGTTGGTGTTCCATTTTCCTAAATCAACCCACCGGAAGCCTCATTTGGAAGCAATTGCAAGGCAGGGCCCAGCCGTGTCACTAATAAGGCCGCAATGGTTATTGAAAGTGCTAGAGCGCTTGTAGCCCTCTAAACTGTATGAGTGCGCTATACTCATGGTTTAAACGCACTCACATGTATTTTTTTCGTTTGCAGTGTTTCATGATTATTAAGATGCATTTATTCGTTATATTAGTTTCGAAATGTAGTGTGCACATTTAAGTCGGCTTTGTATGTATTAAAGAAACTTATAATTCCTGTATGTGTAATGTGCAGGATGAAATTATACTTGTGTAATATAATTCGTATTTGGTTTAAATTGACTGAATTGTAGGCCCAAATTGTAAGTTATTTTGAGTTTTGTTTCTCCTTGGTTGCTCAAGAATTATAATTAAATGACTCCTTTGGTGCTCGAAGACAGTGGGCCCGATTCACAGAAGTAATTCGAGACAAAATCCGAAATTTACTACTTTTGGTATTCACAGAAGGCACTTAGCAGTAGTAAAGATAGGATTTTGTTTTAAGTCTGTCTTAAGTCTTTCTTAAGTCTATATTAAGTCTGTCTTAAGTCTGTCTTAAGTCAAATTTAAGAAAAAATCCTAACTTTTCTACTACTAAATGCCTTCTGTGAATACCAAAAGTTGTAAGTTTAGGATTTTGTCTCAGATTAGTTCTGTGAATTGGCCCCAGTATTTTCTCATCTTACTGCAGGTGCCGTAATTCGACCTCGTTATTCTTAGATTTAAGGAGATACTCGGAATCTCTTTGAAGAAGTCTGGAAGGCAAAAGGGAGGACGTCTTTTGTGTCTGGCCTATCTGGGAACCAAGGCCACTGGAAAAGAAGCAATTTAATTAAAGGCTTCTGTGGAAACTTACTGAAGGATGGTGCCAATGAATATGACGTATTGCGGGTTGAACATTGTCTTTTTGTATAATGCGCATGGACAGATTCAGGAGACTTCTAATTATTTTTCGGAGGAGAAGGAGCATCTTAGAGCGAGCTCCACAGCTTTAAGCTATCAGACCCATTTGACGTGAGTACTTCTTAGGAAGTCAACACGGGCTGACACCTTTGGGATAGGCTATTGGGGAAATAGGTAGGACTTCCATTTAGAGTAAAGTAGGGAAAGATACTTTTGTTTATCTCTCAAATGAAAAGAGAATTGGACTCAGCTTCTATCCTTTGTTGCGTTTTGATTTTGGAGTTCATCATACTATGCCTTTTATGCCGAATGAATTATATACGTAGACTCGGCTCTGTATTGATTTTTATGTACCTATATACTCTGATACTAAGGTGTGTTTATATTCAATCATTTTTGGCCTTATAATAAATCCACAAAACTGGAATTCGGAGTCTGTGTTCTTTAAAGCATGTCTAATTGAAAGTATAATCTTGAATTGTTTTACTCCCCTCACACTTTTTAGCAGGCAATAAAGGACCAACTGCCTTGAACTTAGTAGGGAAGGTAAGGAGCAAAATTAGCGTCACCAAAAGTGCACCTGAGTCACAAGGAGGTGGCATAGGGACATTCCAACCTCTTTGTTGATCGAAGGCCAGGTATGTAGAGATGCCGTGTGGCTGCTTCCGCTCTGTGTGACTGCTTCCGCTCTCGCAGAACAGTTTATGGACGTTCGAGGACAGGCTACGAAACCTGCCCAAAGTGGACGTAGCCCGTTTTGAGATGCTTCTAGTGTGAGTCAGTGAGCATGCTTTTGGCATTATGGGGAGCTAATGACCCGCTTCATGCCCCTTTGGTGTTATTACAGGGATTTGGACTGCCAGTTACTTTGTCTTTCGTCACTGTGCCCGGCTGGGCCCCTGCTCGTTATCCGGGCTTTTTTTGTGGTCGTTTCACACTGGGGGAGGTTCTGAAGGTCCTGTCTGTCCGGGCCGGCAATTCACTCGAGGTCCCGGGTGCATCTTCGGATATAGGCTGTGGGTGTTACACACGGCCAGACATGCTCAGTTTTGCGGCTGCGAGCACCCCGATGAGACGAGTCGGTGCCCACTGCTTTCCGATTCCGGCACGTTGTGTTTGTTTTTTTTTTTTGTTTTTTTTTTGTTTTGTTTTTTAAACCGTTTATTACAAAATTAAAAAAATATACAAAGATGGGCCTACAACCTTCAGGCCGGCCGCTAGCAAGCAAGAGGAGCATGTGATACAAACAATAGCGCGCATGCCGCGGCAAAGGGAAATGCACAGGAGTTAGAAGCGGTGGTAGCCACACCATCCGGGCCCACATAACGGTTTCATTTTAATATAAATAACAACAAAAAAACAAATCCACAAGGCAACCCACAATCGGAAACAGCAGCATGTGCTCCCCTAGCGGGGGGGACCCTACCAATCATAGGAGTATCAAGGGGGGGAAAAAGGTCAAGACTGGGATTAGGTGGACTCAGTGCCCGGAACCGGGGAGATAAACTGGCTAAGGGGACGGGGCTGGTGACGGATCGGGCAATAACGGCGGGGTACAGATTCCCCCGCGGTAGGCGTTCCAGGGGCCCCATATGTTCACCCATGTCCCAGGCTTACCTCTCGCAACATACACCACCTTTTCCCGAAACATGCACCAATCCATGTTATCCTTCCATGCCGAGACAGTCGGCGACCTCTGGGAACCCCACAGTTGAGCAATGTCGCGTTTGGCCACCATATATCCCAGAGTCACCCACCGCGTCTGCGGCACCGAGTAGTCGGTTGGCTCCCACACATTCAACAGGCATCTCCTCGCTTCGGGCAGCAGCGACACATGCGTAACCACCCGCAGGACCTCATGCACACCACGCCAGAATCGCTCCACCTCCGGGCATTCCCACAAAATATGGAGAAAGGTCCCCAAAGAACCACACCCACGCTTACACAACCCGTCCACAGCATAGCCCATACGCAGTAGCCGTGGCCCCGTAACATAGACCCTATGGAGTCTCTTGAGCTGGACGAAGCGAAGGCGGGCCGGTATGGCCACCTCTTTCGGGGAGGCCACCGCCGATACCCAGTCCTCGTCGTCCAGCTCCAATCCATCGGCCACCCATGCCTCACGAAGGTTAGTCAGCAGTCCCGAGCGGTCATTGATAAGTTTTTTATAGATTAATGAAATCGTGCTGTCCGGTACATATCCATCTAGCACTCTATCCTCCAGAGGGGAATACTCCGGGATGGAGGCAACGTCCGGGAATACGGAGCATAGCGCATGACAGATCTGCATATACCAAAAGTACTCCCTGTCCTGCAACTGGAATTCTGTCTGTAGCATCTCGAACGTTTTGAATCCCCCCCTCGTCCAGAGATCACCCACCCTGCTGATGCCTATCATGTCCCACTTTTCAAAGCCCTTCGAGGTCCACAGGGAGCCCAACTGCTCAGATGCGTATAGTGGCGACGCCCGGGTCAAACGATCTTTCCACCCCATCGCCACATTAGCCGCGTGCCACACTCGTACCATGACACGCGTGGGGCCCGTCAGACGTGCGTCAAGCGAGCTGGAGTAAAGCGCTCGGTTATAATCACCACCCGGCAGTAACATCTTATCCATTTCAAAGGCCGGGTTTAGAGCGGGCCCGTACAGGCCGTGATTAATCGCAGCCAGCTGGGAGGCCCAATAATACCGTTTGATATCCAGGAGGGCGATCCCCCCGTCATACCACGGGAGCGTCAGCTTCGCCAGGGCGATACGCGGTCTACCTTCCCAGAACAGTCGGCGCTGCAAACTCTCCACCTCGCGAAAGTAGCGCGCCGGGACGACGTCCATTGTGTTCTGCAGAGCGTACAGGAAACGCGGCAGCGACATCATCTTAAACAATGCCGCCCGGCCGAGCGGCGAGAGCGGCAAGCGCCTCCAACGCGCAACATCCTCCTTCAGGCGCTGAAGGGGGGGAAGCAAGTTCTGACTATATCGGGCCTCCGCGTCCAGGGTAATGAAGACACCCAGGTACCGAAATCCCCGCGGGGCGATCTGGATAGGACAGCCCCGCGGAAGGATAGGGTCCTCCCCAGAGAGAACATAGACGCACGATTTAGCCCAGTTGATGACAAGGCCGGAGTTAAGACCAAATGAATGCAATACATCAACCAGTACTATCAGTGATTTACGTGGGGAAGCCAGGTACAGGAGAATATCGTCAGCGTATAGAGATACGCGGTCCTCATACTCGGGGGTCCAGCGGAGACCACGAATAGAAGGTTCCCACCGCAGCCACTCCGCCAGGGGCTCCAAAGCGAGCGCGAAAAGGAGCGGCGATAACGGGCAGCCCTGCCGCGTGCCCCTGCCCAGCTCGAACGGAGCCGACACTCTACCGTTCACCACCACCTGCGCCAGCGGGCCAAAGTACAACAATTTTACCCAACTGATGAATCCTAGGCCAAACCCAAACTTCGCGAGCGTCGCCCAAATATAGGGCCATTCAAGCGTGTCAAACGCCATAGTGGCGTCCAAGGACGCCAAAATGGCCGGCTCTCGTATGAACGGGACACGTGCGAGCACCCCATGCAAACGCCGCAGGTTAAGCGCTGTATTGCGATGAGGGATGAAGCCGGACTGATCCTGGTGAATCAAGTCACACACTACGCCGACCAGCCGATTGGCCAACACCTTGGCGAGGATTTTGGGCTCCGCATTCAATAGCGAAATAGGCCGATAGGATGTGACCCGGTCCCGTGGCCTCCCCTCCTTATGGATAATCACGATAGTAGCTAGACGCTGGTCTAGCGGGAGGGAACCCGCCGAGTGGGCCGCGAGGAACATAGCACGGAGATGCGGCGCCAGCGTATCCGGTCGCAGTTTATACAACTCGATGGGAAGACCATTAGGACCCATGGCCTTGCCGGAAGCGACCGAACGTATGGCGAGGGCAATTTCTTCGGAAGTTGGAGCGGCGTCCAACGACACTCTGTCCTCCTCCGGAAGGGAAGGCAGCGCGATATCCCTGAGCAGGGCGTGGGAATCCTCTTCAGAGCGGGAGGACACCGGGGAATACACCCCACGGAAATAGTCTGCAAAGCAGGAGACAATTTCTTCTGGTTCAGTGACACACACACCATTCTGTTTCTCAATCAACGGGACAACTCGACTCGCTCTCTCCTTTTTGTCCAGCCACGCAATCAATTTACCAGCCTTATCACCCACATCATACAGTCTCCCCTGTTGCTCTCTACTGAGGCCCCTGGCCGCCTCCGTGACGAGGGCCTTATAAGCCGCTTGCTTAAGTCGGAGAACATGTAATTTGTCATCCGTCACCCCACATTCTAGATCACCCTCCAACTCGGTTATCTCAGCTTCAACACGAGTCACCTCCTCCCGCTCGCGCCTCCGGGAATGGGAAATAAGGGACAAGGCCTCTCCCCTGAGTACCGTCTTGAACGCCTCCCAAAATGAGATCGCCGATGACACAGACCCCACATTCTCGTCAAAGTAGCGCTTAAGGGATTTAACCAGCTCTGCGCGAATGGCGGGGTCACGCAGGTACCAGGGATTAATTGGGACCACCCTACCCTCTCCCCTCGGAAGAATATCAAAGTGCAACAAGAGCGGGGATTGGTCCGAAATACCCCGTGCCAAATGGCGCACCTCCCCTATCCTCCCAACGTGCGCCGCCGGAACCAGGACATAATCTAGCCGTGAGAGACTACCATGACCCCTGAATGGAAGGTGTACTGTAGCTGCGTGGGATGTTTCAAACGCCAACAATCCACCAGCCCCAAGGTATCCAAGAGGCCAGACAACCACGCCTGGGCACGGGGGAGATCCCTAGGGGGGTGATGATCCACAGTTCCGGAAACCACAGCATTAAAATCCCCCCCCACCACTAGAATCCCCTCCGGAAGGCCAAGGAGGAGGCGCCCCAGATCCGCAAATGTGGTCGTCTGCAGCCCCGGCGGGACATAAACAGACACGAAAACGACCACTCTGCCCTCCATTCTACCCACCAAAACCGTGTAACGTCCCCTGTCATCATGGTGCACCTCATCAATCTCCAACGGGAGCGAGTTCTTAACCATAATGCCCACACCCCTTGAACCAGACGTGAAGCCCGAATGGGCCACAAGGCGGTAGCCCCGTCGATTCATGGCACAAAAGGAGTTGCCAATGAGGTGTGTCTCCTGCAGAAAAACTATATCGGGCGAAATTCGCTTCAAGAACTGCAGGACCACACCTCGTTTTATCCTGTCCCCCAATCCATTAACATTCCAGGACAACAGACTCAGTCCCCTACCCCCCATCATAAACAGAAGCCATCACTCGTCCCCCAGAGAGCACTTTAGAAATAACACAACGATGCTTTTGCCTTGTGGTAGAAACGAACAACACCCCACCCCAACCCACCCACCCCAACAAAACTCCCCCCTCCCTGCACCCCTGCATGAGCCCAGACAGCCCCCCCAACTTGCAGTGTGCCTGTCGCCCCTATATAATGAAACTAGCTAGACCCCCTAGAGGAGGAAAGAGTACCCCTTCTAGACCCCACACAACCTCCAAGGGAGGGGAAAGAACAAAGACAGAAGCTTGGTCGAAAGTGGCATCATAGTCGTCCAGAGTGAGGCCCAATATCAACCCCTCAGTCCCGATCCAGTGGGCCGTCTCCTCCCGCCACCCCCCCCCCACCATCTCGAGCACTATCCCCAGACAGAGTGTCCAGCCAGTCCCCGGCCGCTTCGGGACGATCAAAAAAGTGCGTGCGACCATCCACCTCTACCCGCAGCTTGGCCGGGAAGAGCATGGCGTATTTTAAGTTCATGTCCCGGAGCCGGCGCTTAACACCCAGGAAACTCAGTCTCTGTTTCTGGACCGCTTGAGTGAAATCGGGATAAAAGTTCACCTCCATATTTTCCAGCTTAATCGGCCCTTGCAGTCTGGAGGCTTGTAAGATCGCGTCCCTGTCCCGAAAGTTAAAAATCCGGGCAATGAGAGGCCGCGGAGGGGCTCCGACCTTCGGCCTTCCCCCGGGAACTCTGTGGGCCCTCTCCACGGCAAAGAATTTACTCAGTCCCCGAGGCTGGAGATGGGTAGCGATCAGGTCCTCTACAAAAAGATCCGCCGCCGCTTCCTCCCGTCCCTCGGGTACTCCGATGATGCGGATGTTATTCCTCCGGGCCCGACTCTCGGAATCCTCCAGGCGCCGATCCATAAGCGCACTCGCCTGACGAAGTCGGTGCACCTCCGTTTGGAGGGCCGCCACCTTAGTCGTGAGGCCCGACGCGGTTCGGGCCAAAGAATCAACCCGGTCGTTGGTCTTGGAGAGATCAGCCCTCACCAGGCCGACATCCACGAGGACCGCGTCGATCTTATGCGCCAAGGTGTCGAACCGCTGGCCCACCGAGGCCTTCATCTCAGCAATGGCGCCCATGACGTCTTGCAGAGTCAGATCTGTGGGCAAATCCGGGGCATCAGGGGGGCCCTCAGAGGACTTGTGCGGTCCGCCGGGAGATCCCTTCTGGAGGGTATAGCGGTCCATGATGTTGGCCTGATGTACGGCGCCACGCCGGGTCGACTTGGTCTTCGACCGATCTCCGTCTTGTTTCGTGGCCATCGCCACGGGTCACACACCCACACCAGCTACGCCGTAGAGGGCAGGCAATCAAGGCCACGAGCTCCGGGGGGGCCACCCCAGGTCGACGGGTTGGGTCACAGCCGGCAGGCAGGCAGGGTCTCCCGGCGAGGCCACAGCAACACAAAGAGCTCCGCGATCTCACTTGCAGAGACGGCAAGGGGGTACGAAAGTGAAAGCGAAAGTGTGGGGTACGCGATTCGCCAGGCCCGTCCCGCCGTTGTTGTTCACTTTGCCACTGGATCACCCCCCAGCGCAAATCCGGGGTCCGGCGAGAAGTAGGCCGCAAACTTCAATCGGTGCCCACTCCGGTACCCGAAGTCCGATTCGAGAACGGGAAACGGGTACCACCTCAACTCAGGCTCACCGACACAGTCCCCTCAACCGAGGCAGGATGAAGACAGGATAAACGTAGGAGGTTGCGGAGGTCCTCGGGAGCCTCGCACCTACGCGGCAATCTTGGTTGCGCGCTAGGCTCCTCCACGTTGTGTTTGTTGACGAATTCAACTGCGGATGGCTGAACGGATGGTCGGGGGAACCCTGCAGAGGTCCGGAGCTTCTCTAGGCGGTGGTCATTTCATTCGGCTGCCGGCCACGCCCCGTTTAGTATTGCTTTTGTTTTTTAATATATGTGTTACATTTTTAGAAGTTATTAATTTTTTTTAAAGTAAATTTAGCGTTTTAGTTCTGTAGCAGGTTGTGGGTTGATAGGGGAATAGGGTGGGAAGTAATTTAATTATAATCCATTTTTTAATAGTTTTTAGAAGTTATTACATGTTTTTAAAGTTACATTTTGCGTTTTAGTTCTGTACAGGGTTGTGGGTTTATAGGGGAATAGGGTGGGAAGTAATTTAATTGTAATTCATTAATTAATATTTTTATCAATTAATATTTATGTATGTAATATTTTATATTGTTACTTGTGGCAATTAATGTATTATTAATTAGTTATTAATTGGTTGTTAATTATTATTAATGAATTGGTAATTATGTTAATTGAGTAATTTTTTTAGGAGCGGTTGTGGGTTTATAGGGGAGTAGGGTGGGAAGTAATTTAATTATAATTAATTAATCTATATTTTTATTAATTGATATTTATGTATTTAATATTTTATAGCGTTAATTGTGGTGATTAATTTATTATTAATTAGTTATTAATTGGTTATTAATAATCATTAATTAATTGTTAATTAAGGTAATTATGTCATTTTTTTAGGAGCTGGTTGTGGGTTGATAGGGGAGTAGGGTGGGAAGTAATTTAATTTGAATATATTTTTTCATATATTTTATATAATATTTATTTAAAGTCATTTTATAGTGTTAATTGTGGTAGTTAATGTATTAATACTTGTTTTTATTTGCTTATTAGTTGGTATTAAGTAATTAATTAATTGTTAATTAATTATGTCAATTGTGTCATGTTTTACGACATTGATGTTGTCATTTATAGGAGAATATGGTGGGAGGTAAACTTTTTTTAAATTAATTAATTAATTGTTAATTAATGTTAATTAATTTGCTGGATTGCGAATAGTAATTTTCACCCCTACACCATCCAACACGCTCCCTACTGTTGCACTCATTGGAGTGGAAATAGCAAATTATTCCCCTCCGCTATCCAACACTTTCTCTACTGTTGCACTTGCTGGAGTGGGAATAGTAATTTTATCCCCTCCGTTATCCAACACTTTACCTAGTGTTGCTATCCCAGGAGAGGGAATAGTGATTTTTACCCCTACGCTATCCAACACTTTCCCTACTTTTGCACTCCCTTGAGTGGGAATAGTAGTTTATTCCCCTCCGCTATCCAACATTTCTCTACTGTTGCACTTCCTGGAGTGGGAGTAGTAAATTATTCCCCTCCGCCATCACCACTTTCCCTACTGTTGCACTTGCTGGAGTGGGAATAGTAAATTATTCCCCTCCACTATCCAACACTTTCCCTACTGTTGTATTAATTGAAGTGGGAATAGTAAATTATTTCCTTCCGCTATCCAACACTTTCCCTACTGTTGCATTAATTGGAGTGGGAATAGTAAATTATTCCCGTCCGCTATCCAACACTTTCCCTTCTGTTGCTCTTGCTGGAGTGGGAATAGTAATTTTTATCCCTACGCTATCCAACACTTTCAATACTGTTGCACTCTCTGGAGTGGGAATAGTAAATTATTCCCCCCGCTATCCAACACTTTCATTACCGTTGCACTCATTGGAGTGGGAATAGTACATTATTCCTCTCCGCTATCCAACACTTTCCCTACTGTTGTACTTGCTGCAGTGGGAATAGTAAATTATTCCCCTTTGCTATCCAACACTTTCCTTACCGTTGCACTCGTTGGAGTGGGAATAGTAAATTATTCCCCTCCGCTATCCAACACTTTCCCTACTGTTGAATTCCCTGGAATGGGAATAGTAATTTTATAACCTCCGCTATCCAAAAGTGTCTCTACTATTGCAGTTACTGTAGTGTAAAATGTTGTTTTTAAATAAAAATAAATATTTTAATATTTAAATTTATTTTATTTATATATATATAAATCAGAGTGTCAAAGAATTGTTCAAGAAATTAGAGAAACTAATGAAACAAGAGCAATCTAAATGGTGGGAGCACAAATCACTTACCCGGTATCTCGAAGTCGGAAGAGTACCAAGAGGATTAAGGATAATGCTAGCACCAAGCTATGAAAATCCAGACCCGCAAATGCTAGCAGAGTGGGCTGAAACGAATTTGATATCCTCACGACACTTGATAGAGATCCTGGTAAAATATGCTGAAAGTGATCGACTGAAATTACAAACGAATATTGATGAGATCAATGAAGAAATCTCCAAGTTACAACAAACTGAAATAATTTCCAAATATCATAATGAGATGCTTGCCAGACTACAAAAGGAAGAAGATATAATAAAGAAGCGAAAGACCTTTAAATTTCACCGGGATAAATGCGACTACGAGCAAGGGCGGGTATTTACATTTTCCCAAAAATTCGATCATGTAAAAGCCACTAACATCACAGCGCCAACAAGAAATCTACAACCCAGCACGAGTGGCAATCCGGAGGTGCAATCTTCGACATCGGAACTAAGCTCCGCCATTGACAGCGAGTCTGACAATGATCAGTCAAGGGCTTCAAGGTCATTGGGGTTTCCAAAACCAACCCTGGCACAAGAGGTCGATTACCTACGCCAGGACAGACGACAAACCCTCAGATCAAATGTGCAACATGCAAACGCACCACGACCAGGAATCAAAAGCGGAGAGCAAGACGACGGTGCCACATCAAATGCCAAATCAAGCAACAGAAAGAAAAAAACCACCAGAAATTGGCAACGACGATAGAGGCAAACAACGTCAATGCTAGTACCGTAATTAATCTGACAAGCACCGAACTAAACAAAGAGGAGATAAAAACATTGTCACTAGGATTATCCTACAGCCCACAGACAAATTTTGATTATGCTACCACAAGAATTGATGTGTACAAGTTTATACGCAAACTGAAATTGCGAAAACACCATGCAATGCGAGGAAGAAATACAGATACTCAAACTACAGTGCTGATACCAACTTTAGATAATCCGACGGAATTATCAACACAAGAAAGCATGCTGCTTAGGAATTTAGAGGATCTACATGCGGAAAGTAACGTTTGTACACAAGTACCGCAGTTGGATGATTCAACTATGAATACAAGTAAATACACTCCATTCAAGCCCAAATCAACATTTTGCCCCATTATGTTAAGAGATAATCTGGATTTGTTCAATGAAAAGGTAACAATGGAACTTAAATCTCTCTAACTGATTAAAAAACTTCAAGAGCAAAAAAAGATCATTATTCGCCAGTCTGACAAGGGGGGCAATATTGTGCTGTGGCCACATGAAATGTATATGGAAGAAGCATACAACCAACTTAACAACATGGACTGCTACAAACGAAGCAACATACAAATGGTAACCACAGCACGTAATGAATTTTACAGAAAACTGATGGCATGGAAATCTGCTGGTTTGCTTTCTAATGATGAATTCAAATTTTTAAAAAATGACCACCCAAAACTTCCAACTATCTGCTTTATCCCTAAAGTTCACAAGTGCATTTCTAAACCTCCGGGCAGACCTATTATATCGGCCTGTGGCGGCCTATTGGAAAATACCTCACGCTATGTGGATTTCTTTCTGCAGAACCACGTAAAGAGTCTCCCATCGTATATACAAGACACTGGAGACTTTTTAAGAAAACTCAGTGGTATTGAATGGAAAGATGAGTATTTACTATTAACTATGGATGTGACAACGCTATATACTAGCATTAACCATCGTGATGGTATCAGGGCAGTCCAATATTACTTGAATACAAGACCTGATGTCATGCACTTGCACAACAAAATGTTATCTACCATGATTTTAACCTGTCTTGAGAACAATTTCTTTTTATTCAACAATCAGATTTTTAATCAAATCAGAGGCGTTGCAATGGGGGCCTGTTTTTCTCCCAGTTATGCTTGCCTTCATATGGGATACTGGGAGGAACAGGTCCTAAGAGGTGAATATTTGGAGATTGTAACAGACCAGGTTTTATGTTGGTATAGATTTATTGATGACATTTTTTTAATCTGGAACGGAACAGAAGTCAATGCCCAGAAGTTTGTGGAGAACATCAATTGCAATAATTTTAATCTTGGTTTTACAGCACAAATAAGTAAAAACACAATTTGTTTTCTTGATGTAGAAATATACATTGTAGAAAATAAGGTGGAAACAAGATTACATAGAAAAGCAACCGCGGGAAATACAATTTTACATGCTACCAGTCACCACCCTGCACATCTGATCAACAGCATCCCCTATGGGGAGATGCTTCGCATTTGCAGGGTATGTAGCAACGATAATGAGTGCAGGATAGCCCAATTGCAAAGTAAAAATAGGTTCCTGGATAGGGGCTACTCAGAAAGAATACTTGATATTGCAATAAATAAAACTGCTAATTTAGCTCAATCTACTGCTCTCCTAGTACACAAAAAACCTCTGATTGTGCCTGAGGAAACGGCCACTAGACTGATTTTGACATATAGCCTACAACATAAAGCTATCCGCAAAATTATTAACAAGAACTGGCCATTAGTAAAAAGTGACTCAATTTTGAGCAACCAGATTACCAGGTCACCATGTTTAACATTCAGGAAAGCTCAGTCAATGAGCAATTCCTTAGTAAAAAGTAGCCCGGAAGTTCTGGTTTCTAAAACTTGGCTAGGTCCAAAAGATGGCTTTATACGCTGCAATACATGCAAAGCATGCAGATATGGGGTCAATAAAACAAATTACACCACACCTTTTAAACCTAATCCAGTACCAATCACGAAAAGTCTCAACTGCAGAACAGAATATGCAGTTTATGTGCTGGAGTGCTCATGCAACTTGCAATATGTAGGGAGCACGAAATTGCAAGTGCATAAACGAGTACTCCAGCACTTAAGAGCAATCACAAATGTTGATGTTACCTACCCGGTTGCAAGACATTTTAAAGAATATCATGACAGCAAATTGGATAATTTGAAATATTTTGTCATAGATACTATTCCTCCACAAAAACGAGGAGGCAACCGGGAGGCTATGCTACGGAAATTAGAGACACGGTATATCTTAGAACTGGATAGTAAGATACCCCAAGGCCTGAATTCGAGTGAGGATTTTTATATATGCTTATAAGTGAAATGCATTAAAAAAAAAAAAAAAAAAAAATAATTTTTTTGATGTGATTGTAAATATGATCTTTTTATCCATCTAGCTGCTGCCTCACTAATGAGAAACATTTTATACATATTTTTTATCTGTTCCTTATTTCCATACACTTTGCACTTTAGTAAGTCACGGCTGTGACTACTAATAGGGGTCTCCTAACACCTTTCTTTTTGCACTACCACTTTAGGCATAAATGAATATTGAATTCATTAGTGAATATGGCCACTTGGTCTATATTATTAGGAATGAACATAATGTTTACATGACCAATTTGCTATTTTGCACATATTTATGAACCAGACCCAAATACCATGTGGTTGGCATTATAAATTGGTGGTTTTAAAGCTTTTAAAACATAATACTTTTGTTTTGAAATAATTATTACCGTAAATACTGCTTTTATTACTATAAGATGGTTGATGACATTTATTCTTTTACCGTCTAGTTTTACTCAGCATTATTTATTTAAATTGTAAACATGTTCACCTATTATGTATGAATTGGCGGATGTTTTCTATATCTATGCCTTGTGATAAAGGAAAAAAGTTGCACTGTCACTTTAAATTCTGGTAAGCACTCCACCAGCGCGTCATGTGATCAAGGGCACGGAGTTGCCCGAAACGCGTCATGGCGGTGGTGCAGGGCGTTTGAACACAATAAACTAAGAAATTGCACCAAACCTGGGTCTGTGATCGTCATTTCGATGCTATAAAGGACACATTGGACGAAAAAGTAAGCATATATATATATATTATATATGTATATATATATATATATATATATATATATATATATATATATATATATATATATATATATATATATATATCCACTCCAACGCTCACCTTATTTGAAAAAGCAAGCAGGACACAGCTCCGGATAAAGTAAAAGATTTAATGAGCAAATTCCCAGCTTTCGCTAAACAGTCCGTGGAATTGTGGCAGACGCGTTTCTGGCCATCATGGCCGTCATCAGTGCCGGTCTCACAGGCTGGTAGATTCATCTGTTGGCTCAGAGATCACTCCTGATAAGCAGTCTCCTAGCTCCTCCTACTGAAGTCAGGTGGTTGACATAATACCGCTGGACTCCAGGAGAACTGCATGATGGTACTTGCAGTCCAACGTGGTACCTCATACAGTGATGGGCATCCAAACACCTAATAATGCCCCACAGTTCATGGCGCTGGACTGTATACTGCATATTCCACCTGGATATGCTAATTCAGCTCGCATCCTCGTCCGTATCCTTATCAGGCAACCACTCGCTGCCTCCTCTCTCCCCTCGCAAACATAACAGCCCAGTGGCAGTAGTTTTCGCTCGGGGGGGCACCGTGTTTGTACTCGTCGTACTCCTCCAAAAGATTTGCTGAAAACACGGTGCTCCTGACCGAAAGGGCGTGTCCAAAGCCGGTATCAGCAAAACCGGCTGCATATCCACTCCAACGCTCACCTTATTTGAAAAAGCAAGCAGGACACAGCTCCGGATAAAGTAAGATATATATATAAATATCAGCTTCAAATATCACCCATACTGCCTGAACTCCGGACGGGTGCTTTCTCCCGCTGCCGTGGGGGTGAAACCACGTTTGAAATGAAAGCTACACAAATGCGGAGCACTCACGGAACTTAATGAGTTGATTTATTGCGAGCAAATGCATTTCGGCACTCTGCCTTCCTCTCCACGGCAGCGGGAGAAAGCACCCGTCCGAAGTTAAGGTAGTATGGGTGATATTTGGAGCTGATAATTAAATGACTGCCAGAACCGCTGTGATAGAAGATGATATACAGTTCTACCGGCCGTCAATTAATATCCTTTCACAACGTGCCTCTATGGATACTATTTTGCAGGGATTTTAGTGGGCCGGGTCTCATTGGTGCTGAGCACCGGCAGTTTTTTAAAGGGGAGCTCGAAACGGGTCTCTATTGGGCTCTGTTTTGTCCCTTGGCACAGGCAGTCCGTTTTTTTTCCTGCACTGCTGTGACAGCATGCACATCATGTGCGCGTGCTCACACTGCTCACTTCTCACTAGTGGAGAAGTTACGACATGACGTCATGCCAGTTGAGCATTGTAGGGGAAGGGAAATCCTTTAAAGAGAGTCATTTTCTCTCTGGATTTCCCTTCTCTTTTTGAAACTCAGGAGCAGCAACGGTGTCACCAGGGCTTTAAGTGCAAGCTTTTCCAATATTATATACAAGCCATAGTTGCTGCTTATTTATCCTATGCAATTAACAACCATTGACAAAGCCAATTGTCCTGACTTGTTGTAGGTATGATGTTACTTTGTGTATCATATATCTGGATAAAATGACAGAAACAGCAAAATAAAAGTCCGGCAGCACACTATGCTAAGCACAGATTTTTAGCTTAGGTGTTTTTAAGCCACACCCTTAATAACATTGGTCACGCCCCTTTGAGAGACCCCCTAGTTTTTTCATCCCACTTAAAGCCCTCCTATTTTGACACCATATCAGCTCACCACAAAACTAAACCTTGCGACAGAGAATGCTGCCCATTGCAGACTGGCCGCCCCTGCTTTCACTACTGTGTGCAGGGCAGGACTGGGGAAGCAAAAGCTGTCCTGGCAATATGCTCAAACCAGCCTTCTCCGGGGAGGAGCCTAGCGCGTGATCAAGATGGCCACGTGAGCTCAGAGCTCCCGAGACCCTCGCTCCCTCCGGCAAATATCCTGTGCAGCATCCTGTTTTTAACACCCGGAATATTGGAGGCGAGCCGTTGCTGGGGTGATCGTCGCTGTCCGGACTGAAATCGCTCACCGGAGGCCGAAGTTGTGCTACATGGAAGTTTGCGGCCTACTCCCCGGAAGATGCCTGGGGCTTGCGCTGGCACAGTGCCCGAGCACTAATTGAACAACAGCGGCCGTGTGAGGGGCGAGCCGTCGGGAGGACAGTGTCATCACTTTCGCTTTCGCTTTCGCTTTCCTGTCTTCATCGCGCCCTGGCCTGGGAGTGAGTCGCGCCGGTCACTTGTTGCATGGTCGTCTTCTCTGGATGGGCAAGGAGACTGTTTCCGCGGCAGATCACGATGTCGACCAAATCGGAAGCCGAAAAACAGAAGCCCAAGAATACCAGGCGGGGAGGATACACCCAAACCAACAACATGGACCGCTATGCCCAGCAGAAGGGGTCACCGGGCGGATCGTGACGGACACTGGAAGCCTTGAAAGACGGTTTGCCCCCCGCCACGGAACTAACCTTGCAGGATATCATGGGGGCCATCGAGGGGATGCAGTCCTCTATCGGGCAGCAATTTGAGACCCTGGCACATAAAGTGGACACAATCTCGATTGACGTCAACTTGATTCGGGCAGACCTGGGGAAAACTAATGAGCGGGTTCAGTCCTTGGACCTTAAAACCTCTGGCCTCATGGGAGATGTCTCTGACCTGCAGCTGGAAGTCCGTACCTTGAGGACCGCAAATGACCACTTTGCCCGACGGCTGGAGGAGTTTGAAGGCCGGGCACGGCGCAATAACGTGCGCGTTATTGGGGTCCCGGAAAACTCGGAGGAACAGTCGGTGGACCTGTTCGTGGAGGACTTGGTGGTGAACCATCTGGCTCCCAAAGGCCTCAGTAAGTTCTTTACTGTTGAACGGGCCCACAGAGTCCCTGGTGGGAGGCCCAAGGTTGGGGCCCCTCCGAGACCGATTGTCGCCAGGATCTTTAATTTCAGGGACCGCGACGCCATTCTACAAGCATCACGAGTGTCCGGCCCGATGACTTTTCAGAACACCACAGTGAGTTTTTATCCGGACTTTACCCAGATGGTGCAGAAGCAACGGCAAAGCTTCCTGGCGGTTAAGAGAAGGCTAAGAGAGAGGGGACTGAAGTACGCCATGCTCTTCCCAGCCAGGTTGCGTGTGGTGTATGAAGAGCAGACTTTCTTTTTTGAATCTCCGTACATGGTCGGAGAATGGCTGGACACACTGCCCCAAACGACGGACTAGCGGGGAACATGCCGGTGGAGCAGAAGGTGGCCGTGATGAACAATGAGCGAGGAATCGGGTGCTAGATCACTTTGATTTTGTTCAGGACAGTGACTCACAGTCTTCGGTTCCTCCGGGAGGGTGGTAGCCCGTGGGGTGGCGGGGGTAGGAAGGGAGCTTTTTCCTCCTCTGGGGTTCTTTTTGTAGATTAGTCTTTGAATGGGGCGACAAGCACACTGCAAGTTGGGGGGGCTTTTTGAGCTTACGCAGGGGTGCAGGGTGGGGGGTGGAATGGGGTTGTTGAAGTGGTTGTTGTTGTTTTTTGTTTTGCAAGGCGTAGTGATGCAAGCTTCTGTTGCTCGAGTGCGGTTCTACGGGGGGGTGGAGGTCTCCTTACATTTCGGGATGGGGGTAGGGGCTTAAAGATACTCAGTTGGAATGTTAACGGCTTTGGGGATCGTATTAAGCGAGGGATTGTCCTGCAATTTCTGAAGCGATGCTCCCCTGATATAGTTTTATTGCAAGAGACGCACTTGATAGGTAACACGTGCTACGCACTCAACAGGAAGGGCTACAAATTTGTCGCACACTCGGGGTTTTCCTCGGGCTCTAGAGGGGCTGGAATACTTGTCAGGGCCTCGCTGCCGTTTGAGGTTGACTCCACTACTGTTGATGATAGGGGACGATTTGCGGCTGTGGCGGGGAGGTGGGAGGGCAGGACGCTGGTCCTGGTGTCGGTTTATGTCCCTCCTGCGCTGCAGCCCTCCACCTTTGCGGACCTGAGGAGGGTTCTGTTGGATCTCCCAGAGGGAATGTTGGTGGTGACTTTAATGCGGTTGGCTCCGGATTGCTTGACAGACACCCGCCAAGAAGCTCTGGGGGGGCTCAGAAATGGCTTCCAGACTTTGTTGATACCCTTGGTCTGGTTGATTGTTGGAGACTGCTGCATCCCACACAGCGGCAGTACACTTTCCACTCCGGGGCGCATGGCAGTCTCTCTAGAATTGATTATTTGCTTACCTTGGCCGCACACGCCTCCTTTGTGTCCGAGGCTAGGCACATGGCTAGGGGTATCTCTGACCATTCGCCGGTGTGGATCTGTATGGATGTTGGTAGAGGAGTGGGGGGCAGGGTGGCTCCGATTAACCCCTGGTATCTCCGTGACCCTAAGACGCGTAGTGCGGTGCTGAAGGCGGTCGATCGCTATTTCCAGGAAAATCTAGGCTCGGTCACGTCAGCGGTGTCTTTGTGGGAAGCGTTTAAAACTGTGCTGAGAGGAGAGGCCCTCTCCTTGATAGCGGCAGCCAAACTTCGGCGGGATGCGGAGGTCGCTCAGATCGAGGCGGAGATGGCGGCTCTAGAGTTGGTTTTGGAGGAGGAGGTCAAGGCAGCAGCGCTGCATAAATTGAGCCTTAAGCAGTCGGAGTATAAGGCCCTGGTGACGGATGCGGCCAAAGCCCTGAGTAGGGAGCAGCAGGGGCGGCTGTACGATGTCGGGGACAAGGCCGGGAAATTAATAGCGTGGCTGGATAAAAAGGAGCGGGTCAATCGTGTGGTGCCGGATCTAGTAACAGAGGGTGGCGTTATTGTCACTGAGCCGGATGGCATAGTCCAGTGCTTCGCAGATTATTTCCGCACGGTCTTTACCTCTGTGTCGGACAGGCCGGTGGAGGACTCGTGTGAACTTCTGCGCGATCTTGCTCTGCCTTGCCTCTCTGACATAGACAGGGAAGATCTAGATGGTGACATCACAGCTGACGAAGTCGCGGGTGCTATCCGTTCACTGCGCCCGGGCAAGGCCTCGGGCCCGAATGGCCTGCCAATTGAGTTCTATAAACTCTGGCCGGACAAGATCGCTCCACATCTGCGAGCTATGTTTGTAGAGGCGCGGGAGACGGGATGCCTTCCATTCGACCAACGCCTGGCGACAATTGTGGTCATACACAAAGATGGCAAGCCCAGGAATAAGTGCAGCTCATATAGGCCGATCTCACTACTTAATGCTGAGCCGAAAATCCTCGCTAAAATACTAGCCAACCGTTTGATCAGGGTGATCGGGGACCTGATCCACCCGGACCAATCTGGTTTTATCCCGCACCGTAACACCGCGTTGAACCTTAGGCGCATCCACGGCGTGCTCGCAAGGACGGGGACGCTGCGGGAGCCGACCATTGTGGCAGCACTTGACGCCACGATGGCTTTCGACACGGTAGAGTGGGCATATCTGTGGGCCCCACTTGCAAAATTCGGCTTTGGACCTGGCTTTGTTGGCTGGGTGAGACTGCTGTATGAAGGACCCCTGGCTAAAGTCGCGGTCAATGGTAGGGCGTCCCGTCCGTTCGAGCTGGGGAGGGGCACCAGGCAGGGTTGTCCCCTGTCGCCGTTGTTGTTTGCTCTCGCTCTTGAACCGCTGGCGGCCTGGATACGATGGCACCCGGATATAAGGGGGATCCGATGGTCACCAGATCATGAGGACCGCATTTCTCTTTATGCCGACGACATTTTGCTATACCTCACTTCACCCAGGAAGTCTCTCATAGTTGTCTGTGACATTTTGACTTCTTTTGGTAGGAACTCGGGTCTCACCATTAACTGGGGGAAGTCATACCTGTATGCCCTGAGTGGAGGCGTCCCTGTTCTCCCGCGGAATTGCTCGATCCAGATCGCCCGGGAGGGTTTTTTGTATCTGGGAATCTATATCTCCACCGATCCAACTGTTCGATATGAGAGAAACCTGCTCCCTCCGTTGACGCGCCTGCGGCGGGATGTGGCGGGCTGGCGGCGGCTGCCGCTTTCCCTCCTTGGCCGTGCCGCGCTGTTCAAAATGATGTCTCTTCCCCGTTTTCTCTATGCCCTGCAGAATACCCTGGAGCTGGTCCCGGCCAGCTATTTTCGGGAGGTTGAGAGCCTCCAGCGCTTGTTGCTGTGGGATGGCCGTTCGCGTATAGCTATTGCAAAGCTGACCCTTCCGTGGTACGATGGGGGTATCGCGCTTCCTGACATCAGAAGATACTATTGGGCCTCTCAGTTGAGTGCGATCAACCACGGAGTCTACGGTCCGGCGCTGAGCCCCGGCTTCGCTATGGACCGGTGGTTGCTGCGTGGGGGTAATTACTTTAGAGCACTCTACTCCAGGTCAACGGATGGGTCCCTCTCGGGGCCAACCAAGGTGGCGGTGCACGTGTGGAAGGCGGTTACAAACTCGCTGGGTTGGAAGGATAGGCTCACCCTCGCCACTCCGCTGTTTGACTCCGATATGTTGGGGAAACTTTGGCACACGAAGGGATTCGAGAAATGGGATCTGATCGGGATATCCAGGGTGGGGGACCTGCTGGCTAAGGGGCGAGTTAAATCGTTTGACGAGCTACGGACGGAGGAAGCTCTGGAGGGTACGGAATATTTCCGGTATGCGCAGGTACGCCATGCTCTGCGGTCCGTCCTCGTCGAGGGGGAGACGGTGCCTGAGTCCTCTCCCTTGGAAGATCGGATCCTGGATGGCCATATGCCGGAGAGTACAATCTCCTTAATTTATAAGAAGCTCGTTAATGTCCGGACTGACCTCCTCCTAGGGGTGCGTGATCAGTGGACTGGGGACGGCCTTGAACTGGATGATGAGGACTGGCAGTACGCCATCTCCTCTCCTAAGGAGGTCGCGATCCCCGCACGACTAAGGCTGGTCCAGCTTAAGATACTTCATAGAGTCTACGTCACAGGGCCCCGACTGATTCATATGGGTTTCTCCGAGGATGGCTTATGTAAGAGGGGCTGTGGGATGGTGGGCACCTTTCTACATATCATATGGGAATGTGGTGTGATCGCGGAGTTCTGGAAGCAAATTCATGTAGTGATGCAGGAGGTCACGGGTATTGCACTGCTGCCAGAGGCACGGCGCTGTCTTTTGAATGGCTGGGGTCCTACTGACTATGACGCGGTGCAGACTCAATGGGTGACCCTAGGAAATATGGTGGCAAAGCGTGATATTGCGCGACTGTGGGGCTCTCAGAGACCTCTCGCTATGGATGCATGGATGGATAATATGGACTGGAGCATGTTTAGGGAGAAAACGGTGTATAGTGCCCGGGGGCGGCCTAAGAAATGGCACAAGATATGGGGACGATGGAACCAGTATAGGGGTGATATATGTCTGCCCCCGGCCACTGAACCGTTAGAGGAGCAACTTTCCCCCTAGCTTCACTTCCAACTTGGGATTTTCATGATGACTATATGCTAGAATGTTAGCGCCTCTGCTTCTCCCTCATCCACCCGACCAGTGGCTTTGTTCTGATTTTGGGAATGGGGCCGCGCCCCCATCGGAACTGGCACAAGTTTATTGTGTATACTGCCTTGCTTGTGTTATTTATTTTAGGTTGTTTAAAAAACGGAACCTTTGTTTTTTTTTCCTGTACCAGAGCTATGGACGCTTCCATGTGTTGCACTTAATTGGCTGCCGAACCTCCGGGATGTCGGCTGAATAGCTGTGTTCCAGACTGATATAAATAAAGGTTTTAAAAAAAAAAAAAAAAAAACAGCCTTCTCCATTCTTTCTCCGGAAGCCTCCCAGTGCCTACTGCAATTGTAAAGTTGGGAAAAGTGGGAAAGGTACTAGGGGCAGCTGTGTTTTTTCAAACTGCGGCAGCGCCTCCTCCGTAAGGCCGAGGAGCGTCGACCCACTGCTTGGCAGCAGTGAAATAAGGAAACGTAAAATGATAATAACTCGAGGTTATTGTCATTTTATGTTTTCCTGCTGCGGCCGGTTTGAAGGAGGGGCAGAGCTGCTCCAATGACAGAGGAGCAGGGGGAGGAGTGGTTTGTCATGCGCACTTTGCATGTTCTCCATGCAGGCAGCATTACAGCCTGCGTGGAGAACATGCCCAGGTTCCCATTCCCTGGCTGAGGGCCGAATCACGGCGCTCAGACCAATCACAATGCTGCACTGCAGCGTTGTGATTGGCTCAGGGAAACCTGTGTGCTTCCTGTTCCGGCCCCAGGGGAGAGACGGTGACGGAGAGACGGAGGAGAGACACGGCGATCAGGCACGTTTTTTTTTCTTTTTTAAACCTCCTTACTCCCCTCCCCTCCCGCCACGGCTGCTACTGCGAAACAGGCCTCCAAGTGCTCTAGTCCACAAGGGAAATTCTGGTGGAATAAATGGCCTGTCCTGCCCTGACTGTGCTAAAAGAACCACCCAAACGATTCCTGCCCCAATAATATTAACGAGGCAGACTGTGGGAATCTCATTTCATGCAACCTATTTGCATAGCAAATACTTAGTGAATCCTTAGCTGTACAAGCATTGGGCAAGCCAGTTGTTCTTGGTGTGGTAGGCTGGTGCTATCGTATGTTTTGTTGTTGCAAGCATGGGCAACTAAAATGACAAACAATCTACTACTTAAACATGCCCACTGTATGCTTGCAGAAAAAAAACTACATTTTAAAACATTCTATGGTGCAGATGTTTCATTAGTGAAGTTTCTTAAACAGTAAGCCTTTCAGTTGTCCCATGCATTTCATTACTATTATTATCTTTGAAGGGGGCAGGAATAAATCACCACCTAACCAAGCACTCAAATCACAGGCAGCTATACTGCAATGTTACAATGTCACAGAAACACTTTATAACAGAAACTCTAAGGTGTGTAGACAAAATAAAGAACTCACTTAAAGTTAATATAAAATACATTTAATAAAGGTACACTTTAAACCAGCTTTGTCACTGAAAAGAAAGTAGTTTCAAGAGGAGTATTATGCTGAATGCACTATTTTCCTGCTAGTCATGTTTTATAGTCCAACGTAGTAGTTTCGAACATCCAATTCTAAAAGAATCCACTTCCGCACAGTTGCTTGTATTTTTCAGTTTTTTATTATAAACAGTGTAGGCCGACTGTCCTGCATCTTCTTCATACTAGGTTTATTGCATACAGTCGTGCTTTGCAGCCAGCACGTGTTTCACCCCTTGCAGTGCATGTAGGGCGGGGGTTTTCACTTTCTCAAGGCATTGTACGGTATATTTGTCGTCCTCTGTGCATCCTGGTTTAAGCCAACATCTATGTCCTGCGGAAATCCTGGTTAAGTTGCAGCGGCGGTTCCTCCACTAAGGTGGAGGAGCATCACCCCACTGCTAGAACTGCAAGCTGAATACAGAAAATAAAATGATAATAATTTTTGTTACTACCATTTTGTTTACTGTTTTCAGCTTGCAGCTGAATCCGGGGGGGGGGGCTCCCCACGTCACAGGGGGGAGTGGTGGCAGCACCTAAAGTGCACATGATGGTTTGGCCGTCTATCTCGGGCTGACCAAAGCGTCATGCACACTCTGCATGTTCTCCACACAGGCTGTATTACAGCCTGCGTGGAGAACATGCACAGCCTGTCAGCCCTGTCTGAGCACCGAACTATGGCGCTCAGACCAATCACAACGCTGCTAAGGCAGCGTTGTGATTGGTCAGGGGATTCTGGGAGGCTGTGTGCTTCCTGGGTAGGAAGACGGAGGATGGAGGAAGAAGATGCAACGGTGGGCGGTATAGGTAAGTGATTTTTTAAAATATTTTATTATTTCCCACACCCTTCCCCCACCCCACTACCCCTGCACGGTAGCAGCCACTACTGTTAAGCAGTGCAATCTTTCTTCCTGGTCAACAGTCTCTGTGTCAGTCTCGGGGGTCCCAAGAAACGCGATTCCTTCTGGAACGTTGTGCTTTTAAGAGGGTGTGTGCAGTCTTTATCTGCTTTCACCAAGGCCGGACTGGGAACCAAAACCAGCCCTGGCAGAGAGCTCGGCCGGCCCCCCAGGGTGTTGGGGGTGCGGCCTAGCTGTTTGCCACGGCCGGTCTGGCCGATTTCGCTACAGCGGCCGATATTGCAGCTATGCTGCAAAAATGGCCCTGTAACAAAATCGGCCCCCAGGGCCCCAAATCCGGCCCCCAACCCTGGCGGCCCACCAGGGACATGCCCAGTGCCCGCTACGGCCCTGGCACTCCAAGTGAATAAAGCCAATGGGTATAGATGCAAAAAAATCCTAAAAGTTCCACACAATACAGCTTGCCGTGCAAAGTTTCCAGTGCAGCTGCAGCATGATAACCCCTTTGCAAAGGCTTGTTGTCCTAACATTTACTTTCTGCTCGCACAATGATCTCAATAAATTATTTAGTACTAATTTCTGTTCCTTTTAGTATGTTTTTAACGTTTATCATGGATCCTGGACATCCACATTGTGTATTTCTCATGTAAACAAACAGATTGTTGCTGTATTTCTACAGTAAATCACTGAATGTTCCGAAACAAATTGTACTTTTTATCTCCTGTTGTATGATTGTACACTTGGGCTTTGCTCAGAAAGTTCATGTCTGAACGAACAGTGCAGATGAACGAGCCTTATGGGTGAAAAGAGTATCAATGAAAGTTGAAGAATTGAACTATGCCCTTATCCTTGCCTGAGATACAGCCTTCCTCCTGCAAGAATATGCTGCTCAAGGGCTGGGGATCTCTTGCCATTTTTTAGTAATATAATGCTTGAAGTATTACCCTGTGGTCCCATTTGCATACAAAAACAAGGCGTTGAAGGTTTGGAACAGCAATATCCTTCATGAAAGACACCAGGTTGGCATTGATTGCCGTGACAATAAAGAAGGTAAACATTTGACAAAAGAAAAGCAATTAGGACCAGTGGCGGCCGCCACAAACAAAGGGTGGTAGGGAGAGTGGAGGGAGCGCGGGTGGCATGCGGAGGGTGTTAAAAATAATTAAAACAAAAAAAAGAGGGTACCTTAAGCTGCCGGCCGCCTCCTGCGTCGTGCCTCCTGTGCTCTTCCTGATTCCAGCACACACTGGGACAGACTCCCTGTGCAATCTCCGCGCTGCTCTCATATTATGAGAGCAGCACTGGATTAGCCTGAGCGGGCTGAAACACGGGACAGGGAGTCTGTGCAGTTTCTCCAGCCCAGCGGTCCATTACAGCCGGGAAACTGAAGTGCACATGAGTGTTTGGTCACCCTGAGACGGCAAGCCAAACACACATGCACACTTAGAAGTGCACATAGTGCTCCAGCGCCGAATACCAAGAATCCCCTCACTACGTCTACAGACCACAGATCTTCTTCAAAATCTACATTCATTCACTGGTGGGGCCCATGACACCAATCATTCATTCTTACTTTTTAAATCAATGGCTCGAGAGAGAGAGAGAGAGAGAGAGAGGGGAATTCCTTTCATCTATTCCATGCGCTGGAAATGGGAGGTAACAACCTACAAGTTCCCTGATGAGTAACACGTTCACCTATTCCTCCCTACCTCACCAGGGTCTCATATTTTTTTATAATCTAACAGTTCCTCCCATACTATAGGCTATGGATCAGCCAGTTGCTGGTTAAAGCGACATCTTATTCTTCTAAACAATAACTTCAAATAATAACCCAACACAGTTCTTTAAATGAATTAATATGTTTATCTAGTTAAGCATAAGAAAATCATGAAGCATTCAATATTTTGGTTCGCATATTTACCTAATCTGGCTAAATGGCGTCCTCTATGTCAAATTCAGATCTTTCGTCTCTATGCCCATAAATCGGTAAATTAGTTTGTAAGTTAATTGGGCATCTGATCAGTCCCTCAGAGTCTCTGGCAAGCAGCTGTCCAGCAGTGTCACCGTCCTCTCCGTCAGCATAACGTCGGGAAATCTGGTAAAGTGTGAAGCTACTGACCCTCTCTAGTCTACTTCTTTTATACTAAATTTCAACAACAAATGTTACAATACATGTTTTAGAACGAATCCAATTGGTTGAACCAGGATCATTCTTCCTGATTCCCATACATTTAATGTTGCATTAGATGTAGTTCTCAATTTATTAATAAAATTGTAACAGTTTCTAGTCCATCCAGGGCATGTTTATTCCCATGCGGGTTTGTGTCCATGGTGTCATCAATTATAACAGTTCATAGTTTAGGGAAGTTCATTGTTTGAGGCTTGGCACTACTCCCGGTGCGACCTTCACGAGTACAGTCTGTCTGGGGTCAGGACGAGGTTATTGTTGCTCATCTCTTAGCGCAGGCGCACTTCACTCAGTGACTTCTGTATCTCATCTGTCCGTCAAAATAGGGATGGCAGCCATTTTGTGGCCACTCCAGAAAGGTCAACTTAAGCAAAGAGACACAAAC
The DNA here is from genome assembly GCF_964204655.1 of Triturus cristatus. Lineage (NCBI taxonomy): Eukaryota > Metazoa > Chordata > Amphibia > Caudata > Salamandridae > Triturus > Triturus cristatus. The sequence continues at coordinate 777,842,240 of NC_140587.1, read as the reverse complement.
GTTATTAATACATGGAAATGACTATTAAAATGTTATTCCCTCACTAAACCCTCTATGTGTGTGTATTTATCTAGCAAAAGCAACACGCATTGCGATTTATACTCACAATTTAAAGCACGATTTGCAAATCACATCACAAAAGCAACATATAACATGCAAATTCTAAATATCTGACATTAATATGCGTACAAGAATTAGTTTACGTATCAATCAGGCCATGCAAATGCGATTCCCACGTGTATTTTCTAATTAGTGATGTTGATTAATTAAACACAGCAAACAATTAATACTATTAATGTTAATCAGTTATTCATGTTAATTCAAAATGATAAAATGGAGGAGGTATACGATTCTTAGGGAAAACCTCACTCCAGCAATCCCCCCTTTGGTGATTTTTTCACCACAAAACACCCAAATTTAGTACCCTTTTACAGAAATTTGAAATGACTTCTTATTCATAGCTCAAAATTCAGTTTCTTCATATTCATCTCTTTTTGCTTTCTTATACATACTGTCTTTCCACTCATCTAAGGCTATTTCTTCAAAATCCTTTTCTGGATCTTTTCCTTTTCTCTTAATTTTATCTCTTTTTATTTTATTATTTGTTTTCTTTTTCCTGCAACACATACACCCTAATCTTAACACTAATAATGCAATTATCACACATGTTAATGGAAACAGAATTTTACCTATAACAGTACTACCTATTTTAGCTAAGAAATTTTTAATAGCAGCTATTTTCTTTCCCATTCTTGTCCATACATCTTCAGCCTCCAGTGGTACAAGTTCATCGTGCAATTCAGTAATATTTTTAATGTAAACCTTTAAATCTTTACTTTCGTCTGGAATGTAAGTGCAACAATGTTGAACTTTCAGCATTCCACAGACTCCACCCTCTTTTGCCAATAGAATGTCAAGGGCAAGTCGATTTTGCATTACCATAGCTCGCATGGCAACCATTTCAGTATTAACCAATAAAAATCCATGAGCAGTGCTTGTTGACAAGCGATCCACTACTGTAGATAATCTTCTAATTTTATTTGCATTCAGAGTTATTCCCACTGCCGGTATCAATGCACAAAAGATGTCACCCACAATTTCTGCCCAAGATTCTCTCTTTCTACGCACTAGTTGACTATTTAAACTATTTACACCCTCTTCTCTGTCCATGTGAAAGATTTTTGGAAATACCAGGCCCACATAACATGTGCCATACCAATGGTCTTGCAAACGATAATATGCCCTATTCCCATAAATAAAATATATTCCAGGAAATACTGGATCTCTTCCACCTTTGAATCCCCATCCACTCATGATTCGGTATGTATCATGGCACTCACTATTACCTACAAAAAGATTATCATATGAAGTTTGGTTCCTTATACAAAATTTTCCTTTCTGAGGCCTATCTAAAGCTATTGTTGGTGTTGACTCTCCTTTTGTCAGATGTTTCTCCATTTCTATGTCCCAAGCTGTTTCCTCAACCTTTCCTTCTGATGCCTTTTTGTGCATCTTATGCCTTCTTTCCTCAACCATATTCAAAAATGTATTTTCTTCTTTCTGCAAACTGCATGTCAAATTATATTTAAACACAGCTTCTAATGTTAATTCACTAGTTTCTAGAAAACATTCACCTAAAACCTTTGCAGGTTTCACCTTATTTAGCTTATTATTAGCAGGCACTGATGCAAAAATGTTGTCTACATCTGAAAAATAATACTCTAATTTCCCTATCTCATAAAATAAACTAGCTATCACACTACATGTTATTCCGTAAGTAGCTGGAAGGTGATGATACGTCACTCCCTCTGCCACAGAAGCAAGTAACTGCATGCAGACGTAGCAGTCCCTTACATCCATAGTCTTTACATATTCATACAACAATTTTGAAAATACATTATTAGAAAAATCGTTAATAGACCTATCTTTATGCAAATGAATGTTTGTTTCTACAGTCGGTACTACCTTTTTACCTATGTTAGTTTTGTTTTGACCATGTCCTTCTATTGTATCTATTGTGACTTTAAATGATATACCAAGCGCTAGGATGCTCCATAAAAGCATTAATAATCCTGTACAACAGCAACATGTTTTACACCATCTTTTCATGAATGTACATCTACTTTTACTACCATCTGTGTTAGCCATTTTACTAAAATAGACCGTGTCTTTTGACTTAGCCTCTTCTACTTTGTGACCAGTTTCTACCCCAAAGCTTCTAAGCTTCTACTTGGTTCTACTAGTTTTCTACTTTTTTTTCTTTTATTATCGTTCTCCACATCAACAGCTTCTTTGATTATTCAGTTTGGCATCTCATCGTCCTTTGCCTCCTTCACCCAATCAGGATACAGAATTTCCTGAATCTCCGCTTCTTCTTCTCCAATATCGGGCAAGAGAACTCTCAGGATTTCTGATTCTTCTTCTTCTTTAACCACTTTCAGTAAAGCCTCCTCTGGATTTCCTTGACTGTCTGCCTCTTGGGATTCTTCAGGCAGGGCCACATACGTCTATTCTGGCGACTTATACTTCTGGTTAGGTTTTCTTGTCCTTCCGGACCCTTTGGTTACAACTGTTTCTCCCTCCTTTGATTTTTCCTGACTCGTGACTTCATTCACCTGTTCTGCTCTTGGTGATTTCACTCGAGACAATCGATATCTTAGTCTCTTTATTTTGTTCGGCCAAACTTCTGGTTTTACAGTTCTTTTCACTTTACTTTCTTTGACATTCTTTTCATTCTTTTCTTCTCTCCAAGCTCTCTTTCTCAGAACTCGGCCTTCTGGTATTTCGTTCTCACTCCCTTCTGACTCTGTCCCAACTTGCCTCTCTTTTTCACCAGTCTCTTTATCCACCACTTGTTCTGGTTTCCCTACTTCTTTCCCTCCTCGGGTCTCCGGCACGCAATCTTCCAGCTGACTACTTGTCCCTTCACCTAGCTGGATCTTGCAGTTCCCTACACCTCCTCGGGGGTCTTCCGCAATCTGTCCCTCTCTCTCTGTAACTGTCCCTTCTTCATTCAAATCTATTAATTCAGGTGGAAAATCTCTCAATTTTTCATCTGGAATTTGTTATTTTTGACTTTCTTTTACTGCTTCTTCTTTGTCTTTTCCTTCCTTCTTTTTAGGTTCTTTTCTAGGACCTTTCTTCCTCTGCTCGTCTTCAGAATCTGAGCTGTCAGAAATCTGCAATCTTCTTCTCAGAGAGTCACTTCTGGGGACCAGAATCTGTTTTGGTTCATTTCCCCCCTTTCAGGATTATCATGTGTTTTTGGTTCTTAGTGATCTGATTCAGTACTTGACTCTGATTCGTCATAGTACTCTTTCTCCTTGCAATCCACTGGATTTGGTATTCTCAAGGTATGGCTGGCATGGATCCAGTTTTTCAGTCCGGCACACTTCACAACTGTTGTCGTGGTCAGAATGACTTGTCTTGGTTTTCCCCACCTTGGAACCAAACAGTTTCTTCTTCTGTGGACCTTTATCCTTACCCAATCTCCTGGGCTTAGATCATGGGCTGGCTTCTTTTCAAGGGTGGTGGCATCCGCTCCAACCTGATGAAACACAGAATGAACTGCGTCAGCCAGGCCTTTACAGTACTTCAACACCATGTCATCAGAAATCATCATCAGTTTGTTGACTGGTATGTAAGCATGCCTCATCGCACGTCCCATGATTATTTCATGAGAACTTAACCCTGTAGTTCTATCTGGGGTTGCACGTATGGTCATCAAAACTAGGCAAGACATCAGGCCATTTCATTCCTGTGGCTAAACACATTTTCCCAATTCTGTTCTTGATTGTACCATTCATTTGCTCAACCACACCAGAAGCCTCTGGTCGGTAGGCACAGTGCAGTGTTGTACATTTAATGCTTCACTGATCAATTTCAAGGGTCACTGGGAACCCGAACGTGGGGATGAATTCTCTCAAAAGCAGCTTTGCTACTGTCAATCCATCATTTCTCCTTGTCGGGTATGCTTCTACCAATCTGGAGAATAGGCAGTCTATGACCAGAACGTACCTTAATCTGTTACATGTTGGCATCTCAATAAAATCTATCTGCATTCTTGTAAAAGGCCCCCCTTCTCGGCCTATAGTTCCTAGGCTCATCACTGTCTTTCTCCCAGGATTGTATTGCTGACAAATTAAACATCTCTGACATAGGTTCTCTGATATCATTCTGAATTTTGGGTTGTACCAGGTCTGCTTAAATGACCTGATCATAGCATCTCTCCCTATGTGTCCCTGGCCATGATACATCCGTGCCATCGTAGACAACATGCTATCAGGCATTACTGGTCTTCCATCTCGATAGACCCACACATGATCCTTTTCCCTTGGTGCACATCCTGCTTTCACCCACTGCCTTGTTTCCTCATCTCCTGCTTCCTCCTGCAATTGTCTCACTTCTTCCCATGTCCCTACAACATTAGTAAACATTAAGGAATAGGAAGTCATTTCTTTCTCCTTTGCCCGATTAGATGTAGTTCTCAATTTATTAATAAAATTGTAACAGTTTCTAGTCCATCCAGGGCATGTTTATTCCCATGCGGGTTTGTGTCCATGGTGTCATCAATTATAACAGTTCATAGTTTAGGGAAGTTCAATGTTTGAGGCTTGGCACTCCTCCCGGTGCGACCTTCACGAGTACAGTCTGTCTGGGGTCAGGACGAGGTTATTGTTGCTCATCTCTTAGCGCAGGCGCACTTCACTCAGTGACTTCTGTATCTCGTCTGTCCGTCAAAATAGGGATGGCAGCCATTTTGTGGCCACTCCAGAAAGGTCAACTTAAGCAAAGAGACACAAACGTTATTAATACATGGAAATGACTATTAAAATGTTATTCCCTCACTAAACCCTCTATGTGTGTGTATTTATCTAGCAAAAGCAACACGCATTGCGATTTATACTCACAATTTAAAGCACGATTCGCAAATCACATCACAAAAGCAACATATAACATGCAAATTCTAAATATCTGACATTAATATGCGTACAAGAATTAGTTTACGTATCAATCAGGCCATGCAAATGCGATTCCCACGTGTATTTTCTAATTAGTGATGTTGATTAATTAAACACAACAAACAATTAATACTATTAATGTTAATCAGTTATTCATGTTAATTCAAAATGATAAAATGGAGGAGGTATACGATTCTTAGGGAAAACCTCACTCCAGCAATCCCCCCTTTGGTGATTTTTTCACCACAAAACACCCAAATTTAGTACCCTTTTACAGAAATTTGAAATGACTTCTTATTCATAGCTCAAAATTCAGTTTCTTCATATTCATCTCTTTTTGCTTTCTTATACATACTGTCTTTCCACTCATCTAAGGCTATTTCTTCAAAATCCTTTTCTGGATCTTTTCCTTTTCTCTTAATTTTTTCTCTTTTTATTTTATTATTTGTTTTCTTTTTCCTGCAACACATACACCCTACTCTTAACACTAATAATGCAATTATCACACATGTTAATGGAAACAGAATTTTACCTATAACAGTACTACCTATTTTAGCTAAGAAATTTTTAATAGCAGCTATTTTCTTTCCCATTCTTGTCCATACATCTTCAGCCTCCAGTGGTACAAGTTCATCGTGCAATTCAGTAATATTTTTAATGTAAACCTTTAAATCTTTACTTTCGTCTGGAATGTAAGTGCAACAATGTTGAACTTTCAGCATTCCACAGACTCCACCCTCTTTTGCCAATAGAATGTCAAGGGCAAGTCGATTTTGCATTACCATAGCTCGCATGGCAACCATTTCAGTATTAACCAATAAAAATCCATGAGCAGTGCTTGTTGACAAGCGATCCACTACTGTAGATAATCTTCTAATTTTATTTGCATTCAGAGTTATTCCCACTGCCGGTATCAATGCACAAAAGATGTCACCCACAATTTCTGCCCAAGATTCGCTCTTTCTACGCACTAGTTGACTATTTAAACTATTTACACCCTCTTCTCTGTCCATGTGAAAGATTTTTGGAAATACCAGGCCCACATAACATGTGCCATACCAATGGTCTTGCAAACGATAATATGCCCTATTCCCACAAATAAAATATATTCCAGGAAATACTGGATCTCTTCCATCTTTGAATCCCCATCCACCCATGATTCGGTATGTATCATGGCACTCACTATTACCTACAAAAAGATTATCATATGAAGTTTGGTTCCTTATACAAAATTTTCCTTTCTGAGGCCTATCTAAAGCTATTGTTGGTGTTGACTCTCCTTTTGTCAGATGTTTCTCCATTTCTATGTCCCAAGCTGTTTCCTCAACCTTTCCTTCTGATGCCTTTTTGTGCATCTTATGCCTTCTTTCCTCAACCATATTCAAAAATGTATTTTCTTCTTTCTGCAAACTGCATGTCAAATTATATTTAAACACAGCTTCTAATGTTAATTCACTAGTTTCTAGAAAACATTCACCTAAAACCTTTGCAGGTTTCACCTTATTTAGCTTATTATTAGCAGGCACTGATGCAAAAATGTTGTCTACATCTGAAAAATAATACTCTAATTTCCCTATCTCATAAAATAAACTAGCTATCACACTACATGTTATTCCGTAAGTAGCTGGAAGGTGATGATAAGTCACTCCCTCTGCCACAGAAGCAAGTAACTGCATGCAGACGTAGCAGTCCCTTACATCCATAGTCTTTACATATTCATACAACAATTTTGAAAATACATTATTAGAAAAATCGTTAATAGACCTATCTTTATGCAAATGAATGTTTGTTTCTACAGTCGGTACTACCTTTTTACCTATGTTAGTTTTGTTTTGACCATGTCCTTCTATTGTATCTATTGTGACTTTAAATGATATACCAAGCGCTAGGATGCTCCATAAAAGCATTAATAATCCTGTACAACAGCAACATGTTTTACACCATCTTTTCATGAATGTACATCTACTTTTACTACCATCTGTGTTAGCCATTTCACTAAAATAGACCGTGTCTTTTGACTTAGCCTCTTCTACTTTGTGACCAGTTTCTACCCCAAAGCTTCTAAGCTTCTACTTGGTTCTACTAGTTTTCTACTTTTTTTTCTTTTATTATCGTTCTCCACATCAACAGCTTCTTTGATTATTCAGTTTGGCATCTCATCGTCCTTTGCCTCCTTCACCCAATCAGGATACAGAATTTCCTGAATCTCCGCTTCTTCTTCTCCAATATCGGACAAGAGAACTCTCAGGATTTCTGATTCTTCTTCTTCTTTAACCACTTTCAGTAAAGCCTCCTCTGGATTTCCTTGACTGTCTGCCTCTTGGGATTCTTCAGGCAGGGCCACATACGTCCATTCTGGCGACTTATACTTCTGGTTAGGTTTTCTTGTCCTTCCGGACCCTTTGGTTACAACTGTTTCTTCCGCCTTTGATTTTTCCTGACTCGTGACTTCATTCACCTGTTCTGCTCTTGGTGATTTCACTCGAGACAATCGATATCTTAGTCTCTTTATTTTGTTCAGCCAAACTTCTGGTTTTACAGTTCTTTTCACTTTACTTTCTTTGACATTCTTTTCATTCTTTTCTTCTCTCCAAGCTCTCTTTCTCAGAACTCGGCCTTCTGGTATTTCGTTCTCACTCTCTTCTGACTCTGTCCCAACTTGCCTCTCTTTTTCACCAGTCTCTTTATCCACCACTTGTTCTGGTTTCCCTACTTCTTTCCCTCCTCGGGTCTCCGGCACGCAATCTTCCAGCTGACTACTTGTCCCTTCACCTAGCTGGATCTTGCAGTTCCCTACACCTCCTCGGGGGTCTTCCGCAATCTGTCCCTCTCTCTCTGTAACTGTCCCTTCTTCATTCAAATCTATTAATTCAGGTGGAAAATCTCTCAATTTTTCATCTGGAATTTGTTATTTTTGACTTTCTTTTACTGCTTCTTCTTTGTCTTTTCCTTCCTTCTTTTTAGGTTCTTTTCTTGGACCTTTCTTCCTCTGCTCGTCTTCAGAATCTGAGCTGTCAGAAATCTGCAATCTTCTTCTCAGAGAGTCACTTCTGGGGACCAGAATCTGTTTTGGTTCGTTTCCCCCCTTTCAGGATTATCACGTGTTTTTGGTTCTTAGTGATCTGATTCAGTACTTGACTCTGATTCGTCATAGTACTCTTTCTCCTTGCAATCCACTGGATTTGGTATTCTCAAGGTATGGCTGGCATGGATCCAGTTTTTCAGTCCGGCACACTTCACAACTGTTGTCGTGGTCAGAATGACTTGTCTTGGTTTTCCCCACCTTGGAACCAAACAGTTTCTTCTTCTGTGGACCTTTATCCTTACCCAATCTCCTGGGCTTAGATCATGGGCTGGCTTCTTTTCAAGGGTGGTGGCATCCGCTCCAACCTGATGAAACACAGAATGAACTGCGTCAGCCAGGCCTTTACAGTACTCCAACACCATGTCATCAGAAATCGTCATCAGTTTGTTGACTGGTATGTAAGCATGCCTCATCGCACGTCCCATGATTATTTCATGAGGACTTAACCCTGTAGTTCTATCTGGGGTTGCACGTATGGTCATCAAAACTAGGCAAGACATCAGGCCATTTCATTCCTGTGGCTAAACACATTTTCCCAATTCTGTTCTTGATTGTACCATTCATTTGCTCAACCACACCAGAAGCCTCTGGTCGGTAGGCACAGTGCAGTGTTGTACATTTAATGCTTCACTGACCAATTTCAAGGTTCACTGGGAACCCGAACGTGGGGATGAATTCTCTCAAAAGCAGCTTTGCTACTGTCAATCCATCATTTCTCCTTGTCGGGTATGCTTCTACCCATCTGGAGAATAGGCAGTCTATGACCAGAACGTACCTTAATCTGTTACATGTTGGCATCTCAATAAAATCTATCTGCATTCTTGTAAAAGGCCCTCCTTCTCGGCCTATAGTTCCTAGGCTCATCACTGTCTTTCTCCCAGGATTGTATTGCTGACAAATTAAACATCTCTGACATAGGTTCTCTGATATCATTCTGAATTTAGGGTTGTACCAGGTCTGCTTAAACGACCTGATCATAGCATCTCTCCCTATGTGTCCCTGGCCATGATACATCCGTGCCATGGTAGACAACATGCTATCAGGCATTACTGGTCTTCCATCTCGATAGACCCACACATGATCCTTTTCCCTTGGTGCACATCCTGCTTTCACCCACTGCCTTGTTTCCTCATCTCCTGCTTCCTCCTGCAATTGTCTCACTTCTTCCCATGTCCCTACAACATTAGTAAACATTAAGGAATAGGAAGTCATTTCTTTCTCCTTTGCCCGATTGACTGAATACTGATTTCTGGCACAGTACTGCACCATGTCATTGGCGTATCTGTTGCCGACAGTAACGTAATCTTCCCCTTGGTTATGGGCAGCACATTTTACCACAGCCAATTGTTTAGGCAGCTGTATCGCCTCAATCAACTTTCCAACCACTTCAGCATTCTTTATAGGAGTTCCACTTGAGGTTAGGAAACCTCTTTGTAGCCACAACTGGCCAAAATCGTGGACAACTCCGAAGCCATACTGGCTGTCAGTTATCACAGTCACTCTCACACCTTTCTCAATTTTGCATGCTCGAGTCAGAGCCACTAATTCTGCTACTTGGGCAGATTTTACTCCTTTTAGATAGGATGCTTCCATCACTGCTGAAACCGTGCACACTGCATATGCTGCACTCAACACCCCTTCTTCTGTTCTCAAACATGACCCGTCAACAAACATTACATAATCATTTTCTGCCAAAGGTACATCTTTTATGTCTGGTTGTGGTTTCGTACAATACTCAAGTACATCCAAACAATCATGATCTGCTTCATCTCACACTTCCACATTCTCACCATCTGGTAACAGCGTTGCTGGATTTACATTCACACATCTTGCAAGGCTCACATTCGTTGCACCTAATATGACTTTCTCATACTTAGTCAGCTGACTATGTGTCATATACTGAGTACGACTCCTTGTTAAAAGAATCGCCACATCATGAGGTACAAACACTTTCAAAGGATATCCCATCACGATGCCTTCACTCTGCTCCAAACTTCGACATGTTGCAGCTACTGCTTTCAGACAACCAGGTAAGCCTACGGCTAATGGATCAAGCATCGATGAAGAATATGCAATTGGTCACCTCAATCTTCCATGCTTCTGGATTAACACAGAAAGTGCACATCCATTTCTTTCACTGCAATATAACTCAAATTCTTTTTCATAATCAGGCATACCCAATGCTGGGGCTTCACACAATCCATCTTTCAATCGTTTGAATGCTGCCAATTCTTCCTTGTTCAATTCAAGGGGATCTTTTACATCACTCCTTGTTAGCCGTACCAAAGGTTTGGCAATCAGCGAAAAGTTGCTGATCCACTGGCGGCAGTACCCTACCATTCCCAGAAACATTCTCACTTCTCTTTGAGTCATGGGAGCTCTCATTCCTTTTATGATTCTGATCCTGTCTATTGTTATTTTTCTCAATCCTTTTTCAATGTTATGTCCCAAATACTGTACTTCTTTCTTACAATACTGTAGTTTGGCTGGAGACACTTTTAATCCTCCATCTGCCAGGTGATTTAGTAAGGCTATAGTGTCCACTTCACAAGCTTCACGAGTTTTCGACGCCACAAGGAGGTCATCGATATACTGCACTAGTACTGAACTCTCTGGCATTTGCAGACTTTCCAATGACTTTTTCAACAATTGATTAAATATTGAGGGGCTTTCTGTATACCCCTGTGGGATTCGGCACCATGCCAAAATACGGTCTCCAAACCAAAATGCACAAATTTGCTGACTGTCGTGATGCAATGGGATGGAAAAGAACGCATGGCACAAATCAATTACTGTATACCATTCTGCATCATGGGGAATCTGATGCAAAATCACTGATGGATTTGGTACAATGGGACAACATGGTATAACGATTTTGTTTACCTTTCTCAGGTCTTGCACTATTCTGAATTTCCCATTTGGCTTTTTCAGGTCCATTATGGGTGAGTTACATATACTGCTCATTATCTCTCTCAGAATTCCTTGCTTGATCATTTTCTCAATTATTGGAGTTACTCCTTCAATTATTTCAGGGGTTAATCTATACTGAGGAATGTTTGGATAACTAAGTCCATCTTTGACAGTAATTTTTACTGGGTCTACGTTTCTCATTAGCCTTACATCTTCTCCGGTAAAATCCCAAACCTCTGCTTTTACAGACAGTTTCAATTCTCTAGGCAGTTCATCTGGATTAAATACTGCATATGTTCCAATATTCTCACATTCTCTGTTAGCTATGGTCATTTTATACAATACATCCTCATCTGGTGTTTCAAAAGCTATTCCATTCGGAGTACAAAATATTGTGCAGTTCATCTTGCACAACAGGTCCCTGCCTAGCAAATTCACAGGACTGGTGTCACACACCACAAATCGGTGCATTTCAGAAAATTTCCCTATACTAACCTTTACTGGTTCTGTAAGGTATGTTTTTACCTATTGATTAGATACACCAACTACTTGGATTGTTTCATCCGAAAGAGGAAGATTTTTAACATCAGCTGATCTAACAGTAGATCGAGTAGCGCCAGTGTCCACTAGGAAAGTAATGTTATCCTCATTAATCTTCCCATCTACAAATGGTCCTGTCTGGTCTACTTCTAGAGTTCCGCCAAGTACGCACTCTACTTCCTCCCTTCGGCACCGTCAATAATCCATTTCCGATTCACTCACATCATGTTGCAGCCAATACTGCGAAACAGTGCGAGCGCGTGAGGGTTTATTTACCTGGTCTTCATTGTAGAATCCCGATTCCTTACTTACTTCTGAGAGTTTCTGTTCTGTGGAAAAGGTGGTTTTGGCACCTGATTCTGGGAAGTAACCACCTGCTGCTGTTGCTGCAGTTGACCACCCACCTCTTTCCGCACCTGTGGATTCAACGATCGATTTTCAATATTAGTATTTGGAGGGTTCTTACACTCGGATTTCCAATGCCCTAACTCACCGCAACTATGACATGGCAATTTCTTTTTAGCTTCTTCTATATTACCTTTCCCTTTCCCTGAACTAAATCTTGGTCTTACTCCTGGATTGTTTGCTTGTTCTACCAACTGAGCTTCCTGTCGTTCGGCCACCTTCACCTGTGCCCACATTGCCTTTTCTTTCAGTTTCCGCTGTTTTGCCTCAATCTCATCGCTGAAATATTTTGCATGTCTCAAAACTTCATCTATTTTCTTATTTTGCCAATCAACTGTATGCTGCTTTATCATATCACCAATTTCTGGGCGTAAACCATATACAAACCTGTATACGAAATGACTCAAATCTTTATCACTCAGGTTCTCATCTCCACTGAACTGTTTAAAAGCCTGAATTAGCCTCTCATAATATGCATGTACTGACTCCTTGCTTTCCTGTTGGGTTCTGTCAATTTTTACCCAATTGGTTTCTTTAGGGGGTACCTTATTTTTCAGAAATGCCATAACCTGCTCATATTTCTTCATTACCTCTGGATCAAGAGCTCCCGTCTTAGGGTCCCTAGGGTACTCCTGAGTGGGCCAATTTATCATCAGCTTGCACTCTGTCCATAAATCTGCTGGTACTATTATATCGAATAGACTATTCAAATCTATCCATAATACCTTTGCCAATTTTACAAACCTGTCTACCTGCCGGTACCACTCGACGGGCTTTTCGCGTAGTCGAGGGAAATCATTTGTGAAAGACAAAATGTCCTGTCTTGTCCATGGAACATGTACATACCCCCCCCCTGGAATCTCTCTCATGGGGTATTCTGTTGTTACCTTTTCTTTCTCTCTAACGGGGAATGCTGAAACTGTCTTTTCTGTGATATTATCACGTCTTCTACACCACTTACTTCTCCATCTGTCAACATCTCCCCATTTTTTCAACAAACCAATTATGTCCTTAATTTGACCTATCCTTCCTGTGGTATTCATGTTCTTTATATCCTTCTCAGTGAAATCAACTCGATAGGATTTTTGCAGTGCTTTTACTTTGTCAAAATCTATACCCATTTCGTTTGCAATTTCCTCTAATCTTTCATGCAGGTTTTTCGCTCTCCAGGTTGCACTCTTGCAGCGAAACAACAATTCCTCATCCTGGTAGTTTTTCAATTTTTCAGTAGGGATAGTTCCTACTATTAATTCTTCTAATACCATTCGTAATTTGGCCACATCTATTGACTGGGATTCTTGATCCTTTTTCTGCAATTCCCTAAGCCATTCGCTTAATTCTTCTACGGAAGGTCCTGCTGGGTTGTCTATATTATTTTGTTCTGGGACCTTTTGTGGTTCTAATAATGTTTCCATTGTCATTCTGCTCTTCTCAGCATAAATTTGGTTTACAAATGGATTATTTGAAACGTTCGGTTCAAACATATTTATTGTCGGTCCCCACGGATTCCCAATTTGACTCCGTTCAGCATTTTCAATTAGATTTTGGCTTCTGTATGGTACTGTCAAACAATGTTCAGTATCCTTCTGTTTTTCAAAAATGGGCATTACTGGACCTATCGTTACTGGAACTGTTACAGCTTCTAAATTCTTGGTCAACTCTCTTATTTTCTCTGTTAATTCTAGGGTAGTTTTGGCCAGTTCTACTGAATTCTCACCATTTACCCTACTTTCTGTCTGTTTTTCTATCTCTCTTGCAGAGTTACTTTTCCTTAATTCTGGTGACATAGTCTCTGCTTTAATTATTCGTAATGTTTCTCTCATTGGGGCACTTGGTGACAATGCCTCTGGTTCAGGTCGATACGGTGGTGGGTTTTTGTAATACACCTCATCAAGAACGTCATCCTCTGATTCATTCACTTAATACCCACTCAAATCCACATTACGCCTTTTCTCAATGCCTTTTCTTCCTTCATTCTCTCCTACCATTCTAACAGGATACATACCATCAGTCATACTTGCATTCCGCCACCTTTTCATCCTGTCGTCATGTGTCTCATGTCCGTATGATCTACCGAACATGTATCGGTAACCCCTACCACTTCTCTGTTTTTCTCGTTCATGCATTTCGTCTTCCCATTCTGTCAATGCCTCAAACTGCGTCAGTCTAGGTCTTGGTTCTAAGTCCATCATTTTGTCTCGAAGATTCCTCAAAACAGCCAAATTAAAAGAACCATGTTCTGGAAACGCCAGGACTCCATGGTCCTTGGTGTATTTTACCCAATTATCCAACAAAATGCAAGTATGATACCCATATTTCGCAATCATTGTAGATGCGGGTGTTTTCGGTGGAGGAAGTAACTGTCCTTCTCAACTACTTTATCTTTCTTGAACCACCTTTTAATTTTCCCAAACCACGATTTCTTCTTTTCTAGTGGTTGGTAATACATTTTCTCGGTTTCCGTGTACCGTTTAATCTTCTTACAATGGTACCGCTATTCTGTCCACTCACAGCGTGACTAACGCACCAATCAGGAGCGTCTACGTCACTATCACAATCCTCCAATCTCAGCGCGACTCACACTAACGCACCAGTCAGGGAGCGTTTACGTCACTCTGTATTTCTCCACTCCTAGCGCGGCTTTACACTAACGCACCAATCCGGAGCGTTTTACGCCTCCAATCTACTGTCCAATCCCAGCGCGGTCATTCTGACGTCAGCAGCCGCTGCGGCAGCTCTGCTCTGCTCTCGTCTACCCCTCCTTTCCAAGACCGCTCCGTGAACTCTTACTGTAACTTCTACGAGTTGATTAGTTACAACATTAAAACATCTCCATTGTCTGCTTCGCTAACCAAAGAACAGCAAAAGACCTTTCTCACGAGAATCCCGCCTTTCTCGAGAACAGCGCTTACCTCTGTCCTACTACGAAATTAGTACTTTCGTTGATAAAGTAGCACATCCCTCTACTTCACCCTTCTATCAAGCATCAACTAACCGCTTCTCTAGGATTAATTAACACTAGAGTTTCGCCATTAATCAAAAATGCCTTTTTCATACACACACTGTCATACAGGGAAAATGTAGATCATTCACACAGACGTCTGTCTTTCTCGAGAGCAGCGCTTACCTCTGCCCTACTACAGAGTATACCATTTGTTAACAAAGCAGCGCGTCCCTCTACTTTGTCCTTCTAACAAGCTCAGAGACCACCTGCTACCTTTTCAGTGATAAGCGTTATCGGTATGTCAATTGGTTTCCTGGTACCTAAGACAAAAACTTCACAGATAACCCTTTGCTAACATTCATACTTCTCTCACACAGAGAATATTACTAATGACAACACACGACGATGCTGCCGAATCGAACCCAGACAATGCGCCGTGCAACTTTGATTGCTACACGTTTTCTTTCCCGTGTACCTACGGGCAACCACAATCCGGTCTTTCCCGAGAGCAGCGCTTACCTCTGCTCTACTATGGAACTGTTACAAACTTCCGACTTTCTACATCCCAGAAGCCGTGCAAACAACATATAACTCGACACAACTCAACATAGAGTGTTAGTACATCAACCAATACCAATCAATAATCAATAAGCTATTTACAAGCAATCGTCACTAAACCCAAGACAATAGCTAACCATCATTCTGCTACCAGAAAAACTGCTCAAGCGCCGAATACCAAGAATCCCCTCACTACGTCTACAGACCACAGATCTTCTTCAAAATCTACATTCATTCACTGGTGGGGACCATGACACCAATCATTCATTCTTATTTTTAAATCAGTGGTCCGAGAGAGAGAGAGAGAGAGAGAGAGAGAGAGGGGAATTCCTTTCATCTATTCCATGCGCTGGAAATGGGAGGTAACAACCTACAAGTTCCCTGATGAGTAACACGTTCACCTATTCCTCCCTACCTCACCAGGGTCTCATATTTTTTTATAATCTAACAGTTCCTCCCATACTATAGGCTATGGATCAGCCAGTTGCTGGTTAAAGCGACATCTTATTCTTCTAAACAATATGCATCAAAACACTTCAAATAATAACCAGACACAGTTCTTTCAATGAATTAATATGTTTATCTAATTAAGCATAAGAAAATCATGAAGCATTCAATATTTTGGTTCGCATATTTACCTAATCTGGCTAAATGGCGTCCTCTATGTCAAATTCAGATCTTTCGTCTCTATGCCCATAAATCGATTAATTAGTTCGTAAGTTAATTGGGCATCTGATCAGTCCCTCAAAGTCTCTGGCAAGCAGCTGTCCAGCAGTGTCACCGTCCTCTCCGTCAGCATAACGTCGGGAAATCTGGTAAAGTGTGAAGCTACTGACCCTCTCTAGTCAACTTCTTTTATACTAAATTTCAACAACAAATGTTACAATACATGTTTTAGAACGAATCCAATTGGTTGAACCAGGATCATTCTTCCTGATTCCCATACATTTAATGTTGCATTAGATGTAGTTCTCAATTTATTAATAAAATTGTAACAGTTTCTAGTCCATCCAGGGCATGTTTATTCCCATGCTGGTTTGTGTCCATGGTGTCATCAAATATAACAGTTCATGGTTTAGGGAAGTTCATTGTTTGAGGCTTGGCACTCCTCCCGGTGCGACCTTCATGAGTACAGTCTGCCTGGGGTCAGGACGAGGTTATTGTTGCTCATCTCTTAGCGCAGGCGCACTTCACTCAGTGACTTCTGTATCTCGTCTGTCCGTCAAAATAGGGATGGCAGCCATTTTGTGGCAACTCCAGAAAGGTCAACTTAAGCAAAGAGGCACAAACGTAATTAATACATGGAAATGACTATTAAAATGTTATTCCCTCACTAAACCCTCTATGTGTGTGTATTTATCTAGCAAAAGCAACACGCATTGCGATTTATACTCACAATTTAAAGCACGATTCGCAAATCACATCACAAAAGCAACATATAACATGCAAATTCTAAATATCTGACATTAATATGCGTACGAGAATTAGTTTACGTATCAATCAGGCCATGCAAATGCGATTCCCACGTGTATTTTCTAATTAGTGATGTTGATTAATTAAACACAGCAAACAATTAATACTATTAATGTTAGTCAGTTATTCATGTTAATTCAAAATGATAAAATGGAGGAGGTATACGATTCTTAGGGAAAACCTCACTCCAGCAATAGCACTCCTCCTCTCCCCTCCTATGCCCCGGCCCTCCATGCATACGCTGGCTCATAGCCGGCAAATGAAAAATAAAAGGATGATAGTACATTGTTTTATATTTCACCCGCTGCTCTGAGCCAGTGGGGCTATGCTCCTCTAGAGGAGCCACCCCTGATTAGGACTCTTTTGCCACCTGTGACTCGAGCAGTCAAACGTATGCAATGATACATCTAAACAAAAAAAAATAGACCTCTTACTTTCTGAGCCCCGAATGAGTAGACAAAAACATAATGACCAGATGGTCTCCATGGGAAGAAATGGACGCGCAGACCAACGCATCTACAGAAGAGGCACCGCACTTCCGATCATCAACGAGAGAGAGAAACTAATCACGAGCTCATGCGCAAGTACACAGGAATAGGTTCCTATGCAATTGCTGCTAGTCAATACAGAAGAAACTGGAGACGTTTGCAGAAAGACAATAAAAAGTGAAGGAATATAATAGTGGTATAGAAAGAAAACATATAGGCCGAGTGAAACAAGATTAGAGAGATTGTCTAACAAGGACTTCAAGGCTGGAGTGGGCAGAAGCAAAATGTGAATGACAGTACAAAGGACCAATGGTGTAAGCCTCTCTCTGTATGGATGTAGATATGTATTTTTTAAAGATTAAAAAAAAAATAGGTCTTGGCTAACACCAGACCTAAATATGGGTCAGATTGCTTACAGCGCAACACACAGCGCAATCCAGAGGAGCGAGAGCTGGCCGCCATCTTGTGGGAACTTTGGTTGGCGCTCTATGCTTTCAGGAAAACATCTACATAACCGATGCCCGCGCGAGCGCGCTAGGAAGACACCTGAGGCTTGAGCCGGGTGTGAAGCAAGGCGCGCTCGTCCGAGAGGTATCGGAGAATTTAAAATAGTGGTTTTATGATTTTAAAGACGTTTTAACAGTGATTGCGATTTTGCACATTGACCTCTGGTTGCTGCTCCATTGCACATTGTTCCCCCCTTACCTGCACTGAATCCAGGGAAGCGAGAGCTGGCCGCCATCTTGTGGGAACTTTGGTCCGCGCTCTAGGCTTTCAGGGAAAACATCTACTCAACCGATGCCAGTGCGAGCGCGCACGGAGTCATGGACAGATGAGGCCTCTGGCCCGGATATCATCATAGCTACACCCCCTGGTTATATCTGTTATATCCAGAACAGAGTCAACAAGAAAGGTGGTGGATTAGCTGTAATCTATCATGAGTCCATCAAAGCCACATTCAATAATTCTACTAACTCTGATTGTGAGGCCTTGGATTTCTGCTTCCACCTTTCTCATCAATACACGTTTAAAGGTACCCTACTATATAGGCTTCCCGGACCCAAAGCTGGGTTCTTAGTACAAGCTAGCACCTGGGTGGAAAATGAACTAGGATCAAGCTCTTACTCGATCCTAGGAGACTTTAGCTTCCATCTAGAAGCCGAAGAGGACCCAGATACTATCAAACTTA
This sequence comes from Triturus cristatus, assembly GCF_964204655.1. Lineage (NCBI taxonomy): Eukaryota > Metazoa > Chordata > Amphibia > Caudata > Salamandridae > Triturus > Triturus cristatus. The sequence goes on along the minus strand of NC_140587.1, from coordinate 777,823,687 downwards.
TTGATTTATTTAAGACGATAGACTTGACTCAACGAGTCATGGGACCCACTCATAAAGCTGGTCACACTTTGGATGGTATTTTTACTAATAACACACAGGTTACTTTTAGTGATTCACTATCTGTGACCTGGTCTGATCATAAAGCTATAATATTCTTAGTCTCACCCTCCATGCATGGTACAATAAAAACCACTGCTAACCATAGGGAATATTGTGCCTGGAAAAAAAGTTAACGCAGTTGATTTGATTAATCATCTGGCAAAATCCGTTCCTGTCATTCCTAAAGATTTGGACGCTGCAGCCCTCAACTATTCCAAGTGGCTGGACTCAGCATGCACGTGATTGGCCCCCAGGAAAACACGCCACCATTTTAGAATTCGACCATCGTCCCCATGGTACACGCAAGAACTAAGAGAACATAAACGTGACTGTAAACGTTTAGAAAGAATATGGCGAAGAAACTATGATATACAGGACAAAAATCGCTACAAGACCTGTCTGTCCCATTACAAACAACACCTTCTTAAAACCAAACAAGATTTTTATGCCGCAAAAATCAAAGAAGCAGGAAATTCAACCAAAGAATTATTTAAAACGGTTAAATCCCTCGCTGACCCTATCATCCCCCTGATAGAAGCCAGCCAAGAACTTTGCGACAAAATAGCTAACTTTTTCTTTGAGAAAGTTGATAATATTTTCTCCACATTTACCCACTCAGCTAATGTCACAATTACATCAGGGTCAGCGGACTCACATGGTTTGGCTAATAACGCTGTGACGCTGTATAATTTTTCACCCACATCTTCCGTCGAGGTTCTCAAACTTCTGGAGACAACTAAATCGGGTTCCCCCATGGATCCTTGTCCCCTATCCGTACTTAAGTTAGCACCTGAACCAGTCACTGAAACTCTTACGTCTATCTTTAATTCGATATTTGCTAAAGGATATTTCCCCAGGATTTGGAAATCAGCATCCATCCTTCCGCTATTAAAGAAACCTCAGTTAGACCCCCTGGACCCTAACAGCTTCAGACCGATATCTAGGCTCCCTCTACCTGCTAAAATTATTGAAAAACTCATGAATATACAACTCAGCAGATTCCTGGAAGAGGCCCAGCTATTAGATCCCACACAGCATGGTTTTAGAACAGGACATAGCACTGAATCTGCTTTAGTCAAGTCAACCGAAGAAATTAGATCTACTTTGGATCAGGGAGGAAAGGCTGCAATGATCATGTTGGATCTGTCTGCAGCCTTTGACACGGTCCATCCTGGTATATTGATGGACCGGTTTCATGAAATGGGCATCAAAGGAAAAGCATGGAGGCTGATTAAGTCCTTCCTAGCAGACAGAATACAGGCGGTCAGGTTGGGAGACTTTACGGCCAAGGCTTTCTCCTTACCATGCGGGTTCCCACAGGGATCTTCCATCAGTCCCACACTCTTTAATGTGTACGTGAAACACCTTGCACCCTTGTTAGAATCCTTTGGATTCAACCTTACCTCCTACGCAGACGATACCCAGATTGTGGTATCGATTCTACCCGGAGTCATATCAAACGTAGCAGAAGATTTTAAACAGTGCATGACTGCAATAGGCAGATGGATGACCCAAAACTGCCTCAAGCTGAATTCCAACAAAACTGAGGTGGTTTTGTTTGGAAATGACCCAAGTTTCTGGACTCCTACCTGGTGGCCAGATTCACAGGGTCCTCTTCCCACACCTTGTAGGAAAGTCAAGAACTTGAGCATTATCATTGACGATAAACTTTTGTTTAAGGACCAAGTCAATGCAGTAATTTTGTCCACATCTTTTATCCTGAGATCATGTAAGAAGATACTGCCCCTTCTCCCTAAAGAGTCGCACAGGATGGTCATCTCGGCCTTGGCCCTATCTAAACTAGACTATTGCAATAGTCTTTACCTTACCATTCAGGAGGGACTTCAGAAAAAATTGCAGCTACTGCAAAATGCTGCGGCAAGACTGATATCTGGCACCCCGAAATATGCCTCTATCTCGGCTGAGATAAAAAAACTTCACTGGCTGCCAGTAAATAAACGAATACTGTTCAAAGCTCTGTGCATTATGCATAGAGCTCTACACAAAAAAGGACCCCTCTATCTAATAAGGCTCTTTCAATGGTATTCACCGGGAAGAAGCCTGCGGTCCTCCGAGGCCAAATTGGTCACAGTCCCCAGGGTAAAGAAAGCCAACTGGGGAGGACGCAGCTTCCTGGCAAAATCTACCAAGGCTTGGAACCGTCTGCCGCCATGCCTTAGACATATATTTAACCATCTAGAATTTAGGAAGGCACTTAAGACCAGCCTTTTTACATCTTAACTCTCTACGCCGCCGCCATGACTTAGGATGGTCTTCTTTCTGTAGCACCAGGACACCCTCGGGTATTAGTCGCGCTCTACAAAACTTAATAACATAACATAACATAACTGCACTAAGAACAATCTCTGCATAAATGAGTCATAGCATGCTGTGATGGAAGCGCTACAACACAATGGGGAAAACAATATCACTCTGCAACTGTTTCAGGGGAACAATGTGGGTTATATCTTTCTGATGTCATGCAAAATAGAGTTCTCTAAAGCCCTTATTTCACTAGTCAATGTCCGTAAACAGTTGCAAGGGACACTCTTGTTAAGAAGTTGTATAACGAGCAATATTGTAGTGCAAGCCAGACTACACTACAGCTCAGTTGCAGTGGGGCTAGGAATGGATTCTCTTCAATTGCTGCCTTATGAGACCTCTCATCAGAGGCAACCGGACACGCAAGGAATATGGGAGCTTTATGTCCCAAGAAAAACAGCTACGTCTTCACGGAACCACCTTTTCATATTACCAATGCTACCTCCTACAATTTGCACTCCCATCTTTCCTCCTTAACTGTCAATCCTTTAGAAACCTATCTGCTGATCTCGATCATTTTGTTAAGTTTAATTCCATGGATGACATGGAAGGACATATAGGGCCTGATTACGATGGCGGTCCGACCGCCATCCAACACAGCGGTCTGGCCACCACATTATGATGCGGTCGGTCTGATCACTGCAGTCGGAGGGACCGGCACATCCGACAGGCTCAAGGAGCCTGTCGGGCTATCGGTCATATTGTAATCCCTATAATAGGGGCGGTGCCTCCGCAGGCATGGCCGCAGGGATTACAATGTCACTTTCCGACAGCCTTTCCATAGCGGTCCAACCGCCAATAAGAGGCTGTCGGAAAAGGACTTTGGGGGCCCTGGTAGGGCCCCCACCACCATGGGCCTCCGCTATAAGTCACGGGGGAACCTGTGGTGCCCCCCCAAACATTCATGCCTAGTGTGTCAAGCACCACATGTAGCCTGAGACACGGTGCATGGATGTTTCAAAACATCCCCTTTTCCACTGCAGCTTGTGCTGTGGCCTTGACCGCCTACACGGAGGTCGCATCTTAATTTGGCAGGTGGAACCGCCGACTACACGTCAGTTGGTTTCCAAGCCGCTGCGAAGGCGGTCGCACACTCGTCCAACCGCCATTGTAATTAGACCCATAATTTTGCAGCACTGAAACGCCCTTTCCAAAATATTGAATGGCATTTATCAAATATTGGATAATTGAGATCATTCATTCTTGCCCCTCTCAATCGCTCAGCTGTTTTTTATGCAATTGATCATCAGGATCCTCATTGCAGTTCCCGAAAAACACACAGGAATCAAGAGTGCTGTGCTAAATTGGTTCATCTTAAACCTCAGCAATTGCATGGATCACTGACAAAATATCACCTCCGAAAATATCACCATACCAAAATATCATGACAAAAATATTCCTGTCAAAAAAATCGTCATCCTATACTTATAATGGTACGTACAAAAGTATCGGGAAAAAATATTGTCATTAATATTGTTGTATTAAATATCATTTTTCAAACACATGTAAATGTAAATATTAAATATATTACATAATACAAACACAAGGAGATGATGGACCGAGCACTGAAACTTTTCAGACATTCACCCCCAGTCACAAATCTGGGTTGAATCCATCATCGTTCTTTAGCTCACTTCGCCACCCCAGTTCAGACACAGCTATATGCAAATCAGTCTTGACCCTGTGCCTCATGGGAACATTCCAGCCCAAACTGCCAAGCCATGTCTTCCCTGAATCAGAAACAAGCATCCTGGGACTGGTTTCGGGCTAACAGCCCTCATCAGCCAGGCTAGCTTGAATCCAGTGGCAAGGTGAGCAAGGGACCCACGTCTGGGCATTTCCTGCCAACTTAGGGCGAACAAAGCAAACACAAGGAGATGATGGACGGAGCACTGAAACTTTTCAGACACTCACTCCCAGTCACAGATCTGGGTTGAATCCATCATCGTTCTTTAGCTCACTTCACCACCCCAGTTTAGACACAGCTATATGCAAATCTGCCTTGACCCTGCGCCTCATGATAACACTCCAGCCTAAACTGCCAAGCCATGTCTTTCCTGAACCGGAAACAATCATCCTGCAACCGGTTTCGGGCTAACAGCCCTCATCAGCCATGCTAACTTGAACCCAGTGGCAAAGTGAGCAAGGGAGCCACGTCTGGGCATACCCTGCGAACTTAGGGCGAACAAAGCAAACACAAGGAGATGATGGACGGAGCACTGAAACCTTTCAGACACTCAGTCACAGATCTGGGTTGAATCCATCATCGTTCATCAGCTCACTATAAGTGTAACAGTACAAAAACTGTTGGATAGCGAAGGGGTACAATTTACTATTACCACTCCATTCAACAATACAGAAAGTGTTGGATTGCAGAGGGGTAAAATTACTATTCCCACTCCAGTCAATGTAACAGTAGGGAAAGTGTTGGATTGCAGAGAGGTAAAATATACTATTTCCACTCCAGTTAGTACAACACTAGAGAAAGTGTTGGATAGTGGAGAGGTAAAATTAACAATTCCCACTCCATTCACTGCAGCAGTAGGGAAAGTGCTGGATTGCAAAGGGGTAAAATGTACTATTCCCACTCCAGTTAGTGCTACAGTAGGGAAAGTGTCTGATTGCGGGGAATTAAAATATACTAATCCCACTCTAGCCACTGGAAAAGTAGTGAAAGTGCGTGATTGCGGAGGGGTCAAATTTACTATTCCCACTTCAGTCAGTGCATCACTGGGGAAAGTGTTGGATGCGGAGGGGTAAAATTTACTATTCCCATTCCAGTCAGCGCAACAGTAGGGGAAGTGTTGGATTGTGGAGGGGTAACATTTACTATTTCAATTCCAATGAGAGCAACAGTAGGGAAAGTTTTGGATTGCGGAGGGGTAATATTTTCTATCCCCACTCCAATTAATCCAACAGTGGGGAAAGTGTTATATTGTGGAGGGGTAACATTTACTATTCCCAATCTAGTCAGTGCAATATTAGAAACAAACAAATTCTGTTCAATATAAAATAATTTAAAAAACATAGTAAACAATTAAAAATGTAAGTAGGTAAAAAAAGAAATACAAATATATTTTGTTTTAAAAATTAAATTAAATAAATACATATTGCAATGTTAAGTACATATCATAAATAACTACAAATATTATAATTAAAATACAAAAATATATTCTCAACATAACAACGAATAAGTAAAATATTATTTACATTTAAAAAACACCACAATTAACACATACAATATTAAATAACATAATTTTTATAAAATAATTACCTATATTTAAATTTGTTAGAACTTAATTTGAATTCTACCCTATATTTCAATAAAGTATACAACACATATCTGAAAATGTTATTTAAAATAATAATATTTACACATGTTCGATAATAAAATATAAGTTAAAATACTAATAATAAAAAGTTATTCCTAAAATAGTTATAGTTAATGACCACCCCATCATTTATCGTTACAAATATAACAGCTCACACCAAACATATAAATAAATAAAAATTATTTTCAACATTTTCAAAACTAAATCTCAATTAAAAAAATTTATTAACGATTAAGTAATAATAAATTAATTATATTTAATTAACATCCCTCCATTTATTCCTACAACTTCAACAACTCACACCTAATATATAATATAAAAAATATTTTATGTACATATTAAACATAATTGTTTTTCATTTCTATAATTATAATAAATTAACTTTATGTACTATTTAATATATTTAATTTCCTAAATACCCTTTACACATAACACACACCCCAAAAAACACAAGCCATGTCTAAAATGCAAATTTACAAAAATTAATTGCACATTTACTTACCACCCTGTAACATTATAAACCCCACAACCTACACCGAAAATTTAAATTAAAAATAAATGAATTGCTCAATTAACATAATTAATTATACATTAAATAATTAACATTAATTGAAAACGAATTATTAATTAATTATAATTAAACCTTCCCACCTTGTACCCCTATAAACCCACAACCCACTCCGGTACTAAAATGTAAAACATTTTGTTAAATGAAATTTATTAACTTCGAAGAATGTAACAATTAAATAAAAAACATTAACAATAATTATACAAAAAAATGACATCATATACATTTAAAATATATACTAGAATAAATAACAATAATTAAAAAACAATATTATTAACACCTATATTTTTGTAAACGATATAAGTGACTTTTATATTTTCAAAATCGATATTACTTACCTTAAAATTGATATTCTTGACAATGATATTCTTGCCGATGATATATTCCATTAAACGATATTTGTTACACAATATTTTGTACACAATATTTTGGTAGGACAATATTTTGGTTTCGATATTTTGTCCGAATACCCAACCGCATACAGCTGGTGAGACTTGGAAACTCTTTTTTTTTTTTAAAGATTTATTTATTGAGTTTTTACTTAGAACTTTGAAAAAAGACACCAGCATGATAATGACATTACATAGATAGGGACATGCACAGCAGCAACAACTAACCAACATATTACTACGATGAAATACTAAGACATCTCATAACATGTACATTTTACCCAAATCCCACAAACATCATATAAAGCAGATCAGGGTAGTAGAAAACATCTACCAATACAACCAAATTTAGAGACATCACCCGTCAACCATCCATAAGCAGGGCATACGTTACAGTATGTGGGGGGGGGGGGGATCATGGCCCATTTCCGGCCTCCATTGGGTGCTCCAGGAGATACAATTTGAATGGGTTCCAAATATCATGGGAATGTGATGAGAGTGGAAGGAGTTCGGCATAAGTGTAAGCTTGGTCTTGCCAAAGTGTCATGTCACCAATCCATTCTTTGAATTTGGGCGCTCGACCTCGATCCCATCTGCAGGCCACCCACCGTCTGGCCAGTAGTAGACTACATGAAACAAATTTGCGGTATGTCACTGGTATCTCCTCTGTGTATCAGAGAAGTGCAAGAAGGGGAGATAGTGGAACTTTCAAGGATGTCATCAGCTCCAGCGCAGTGAACACCTGCGAGACTGGGAAATACCTACCCTGATCATGACAAACTAACATGTGGGGGTGGTCACGTGGAGCCATTGGGAGACCAAGATTTCCCTCAGTGTTGCTTAGGTTCGTCGTAGGAATCCAGCACTTTCCCCAAATTTGGTTAGGTTGGAATGGGAATAGTATATATGACCTCCATACATTAAAACACTGTCCCCATTGTTGCTTAGCATGGAGTGTGAATAGTAAATCTGGTCCATCTAAAATCGAACACTTTCCCTGATGTATTTGGATACACTTTTGCTGCTTTTTGTATCATAATAAATTCACAACTTTGTAACTATTTTTTAAAATAATTCTGTGTAGGCTATGTTTTGATTGTTTGATAGCGGTACAGATATAAGGCTATGCTGTTGTCCATTGCTAGTATATAATTGGTTAAATGGAGAAGGGCAGGTTTTAAAAATTCCATCCATAAACACCATCGGAGATTGAGATCGGTTTAATAGGTTTAGTGCTGTGGCAAATATGATTATTCTCTTCTAAATCTTGGCCAAAATCCATGATCCCCATTCCAACCCCAGTTATAATGTGAATTGAGTTGCCTCCAGGAATCTGGGGGAGTTCCAGTTGTGGGTGGGTGCTCATGGCGGGGCATGCGTAAGAGCTCTGGAGGTGAGCTGGAAGAAGAGTGAAATTCTCACAGTGGATTATAAAGGTCTTTAGAGTGCACCAAGCAATGGTCACATATGTGCAAATTGTAATTGTGATTTTATGGGAAAACACATGAAGGAGGGTGTGAAGAGGAAAATGATGTGTGTGATGTGCACATGGAGGATTTCAGAAAGATGTGGGGAGAAAAGGGGGTAGGTATCTAATAGAGTGATACAGGGCAGAGGAAACTGGGGTGAAGGGCAACTGAAATGAATGAGACATTCTGAAGACCACAGAGTTGTTAAAGACACTCTGAAGGACGCCTCACCTTCCACAGATCATAGCAATCTTTAATTCAGGCTCACATTTTTTTCATTGAAACATTTTTAGGTCTAATGATTCACCACATAATAATTGGTATTACCTATTTATTTGACACTGCTCGAAGTATTGGCACAGCCAATAGGCTAGGCTTGTTTTAGGCATATGACAATACCTGTTGTAATGGAAAAGTCCCTTGCATGGTGACTGACATGTACCCCTGCCCTGAGTGCTTCAGCTGCAACAATGTCTGGATCCTTAGTGCTGCTGCTTTGCTGTCATGGGGGAACACAGATCATGCCTGTGTGCCATGACAAGGTTCTGTCTCACAAATAGCAGTCTTGTTTGACCGGGAGGGATGCCCAAAAGGCCACCCTCATAGTGGTGAAAGATTATTGCCATTGCCAGGAGTTAAGCAGCACTAGTGCAGTTGTGGCAACATACCGTGTGGTGATCAGTAGAAGTGAACTGGCCTTTTTACCTGTGTCACAGGAGTGAGGCCTGAAGGCTCACTCATGTAAACGTCTGCTGCTGTTTAATTAACTCACCCTTGGCCTCCATCAGGTTAGTATGCAGTGCTGTGCAGCGCGAGTATGGTTGCATGCATGTGCTGTGTATGTTTATCTGTGAATGATGCAATACATGGAAGACTCTGTGTTCCATTTTGGGAGACCCAGGGCTGAACAGAGGAGCATGAAGAGGTAGAGAAATCCCCAAACAGATTTGTGGATTGCTGCATTCCTGTGTGGTGAATGGGACACACACTGGAGGAAGAAGAGCCAGCCTCTTCATTACACTTCAAAGGGTGCTCTTTGACTCAGAGAAAGGTCACTGGAAATGGGTCTGGACCCATCTCAGGAAGGAGATGTGCCTGATAAGAAAATCATTAAGAGTAAGGCTGAGACAATGTGGTAACCTGTTGATGCACATATCACAGTGTCTGCATCCAGGTGTGAACATCTAGTCACTCCCACGGCCTGTGTTGTGTGGCTATCAGGTTTAGAGTCACTCCTGCTGTTAGTTAATCTAGAGGAGTGGGCAGTTCAAAAGAAAGCAGACCCCCACCCCAGACTTCAAAAACACAGACCCTAAATCACATTTGGTGTCTGGAATGAGACTATAAGAAGGGGAGCTTGAGACTGCCAAAATTGTCAACTGCTAAACAGCCAGTCAGACTGTGCCAGTAGTAGAAGCACTGCAAGACTTCTGCTTGGGACCAGGGCTGGGGGCTAAGGCATGTTAGTCTCCCTGCTAGGTGAGGGTACATCACCCAGGGATATTCAAGACCACTTGCTGCTGGAGCCCTGAGCACCATTGCCTGCCTGCCTGCTTGCCAAGACCAGTGTGCCTTGTGAGGAAGAGTAGAGCGCTTGGATCGAGCAAGGTCCAGTGGGGGATGCAGGTTAGTGGATCCCTGCAGCGGGGTGTGAGGAGACTTTAGCAACTTCAATCAGGCTATTGCCCCTGTTCAGGTTCAAGTTGGTGACCCCATATGTCAGAGGGGACCATCGTGAAGTTAGCCATGGTTGCATCGACCGGGTCGGCACCCATGTGCAGGTTCAAGTCAGTGAGCCTGTATGCCAGAAGGGGCCACCGTGATGTTAACCATGGTTGCACCGATTGGACCATAGCCTTGTGCAGAGCAAAGTCAGTGACCCCATATGCTCGCCGGTATAGAATCTTCTACTACTGGGGCATTACACCTACGACCACAAAAGACAACCCCCAATTACTGGCTAGTATCAGGTTTTTTGATGAGATTCATGCTTCTCCATCACAAAGATTTATTGTACTTTGTTATCCAGCAGGTAGTTGTACATGATCTTCAAGGTCACTAGCTGCATTTTTACAGCTTAGCATGTTCACATGGGGAGCAGCTCCAAACACAGTTTAATCTAGGTCATTTACACACATCCATTCACTTATGCATCTATCTGGGCACATGTGCACATACTCACACAAGATCCGTCCACGTACACAATACATACACCCAACACAGGTATACCCATGTACCACATACACAAAGTGACCTTTAATCCAGCAGACAAACTGACCATCGCCCATTCTTGCACAAGTAACCATGAATCCACAGACACTTTCCTTTCACAAGTATTCTTCATACACATACAATTTCCATTCATCTACTCATCCATCCACACAAAGTCATCTTTCACCAAAACATAACTTCATGAGCCAGCTGGACTCCCACTCACCCAGTTATCCACCAACTCACACCACCATCCACCTCTTCATCCATTTACTCATGCATGAATAGAGCCATCCACCCCTCCACACATAACATCATGTCATGACATATATATTTGTAAATGCATGTTCATGCCTTAGGACATCTTGGTGCTAAATTAACAGATATTTATACTGGGCCATCCATACTTAACCATTTACTTGCTCAACCATTCAAGCACTTGCTAGTCCACACAACCATACTGAAACATACCCATTAAATAGGCATGCGTGTTTGCATTGCTGCTGCTGACTGTGATGTACCTGTTATGAGAGAAAGGAGGCTTCCCCGATATTTCCTGAGATTTGTCTATTCTGTGACAGCAGAAGCTTGTACTGCTGCTGTAGTGGTATAGATTTTCAAGGAAGCTTTCATTGCTGTTACCATGATACACCTGTTCCGTCAAGGAGGGAAGCTTGCCCTTCTGCCCATACTGTATCCGTTTCAAGAGGAATGGAAGCCTGCGCTGCTGATGTCCAGCAGTATCTGTTGTTTAAGGGATACTGTGGTGTACATTTTTGTGAAGATACACAATTGATGGACGGACTGCAGAACAAATCCAAACATTCACCCCCAGTCAAGAGATCTGGGCTAAACCTTTTGCTCACCATGCCTCCCCAGATTAGACCTGGCCATTTTTGTGAAGATGTCAACTGGTGCACACAGTTTATTTGTACTGAGAGGGAGGGAATAGTGTGCTGCCAATTCCAGGCTGTGTTTGATGTGTGAGTGATGCTTGCATTACTTGCTTGATATGGTGTAACTATTATAGGAGGGAACTTGTACTGAAGCTACCCCTCTCATGTTTCAGATGCATTAATCACACCCAGTGTGGTGTACCTGTCTTTTGGTGCCATGGGGGGTGTGTCTGACTCTGGGTTCTAGCCATGATTGGGAGCAGCTAGTGGCAGTCCCCATCTTTTGTGAAGGACAGGAGGAAGGTATGCCACCTTTTCCTGAGAAAAATATTGGACCTTTCTTTTTAGTCTGAGGTTATGGGAGGGACAGGTGATGGTACTTAAACATCAGTGTGTGTAAAACCCTTTGTATTCCTTTTCTTTAACATAAAAAATCTACCTGTATTTGCATAAAAAATATTTAGTAATAGTCTAGCCAGCTCTAAAATACGTTTGCCGTGTTTTCATTTTGTGGTTGCCACTTTGGTGCCAATTACGATCCGGTAAAAAAATTCCCCGTGCGACTCGTATCCGGTCTTTTTACCGTACGAATCGTACAAGTGCCGTACGAACTGGCAATCACGATTCGCATGGGAAAAAGACCATACGAATCGCATTGGGAATAATTCCCCACACGTCCTCGGGTCGGAAAAAGTGTCTGACACGTCCTCGGACGATTTACCATACAAACGTGAAAAGCGAAGTCCGACCGGGGAATCACGATCCGTCCCGGGCGTCCGAATGTACAACCGTATGGTTAAAAGACCGTCCGCACCGAACCCCATAACAACCATGGAGACGTCCAAACAGGTGCCCGGTACGTGCCGTACCCCCCCCAGCCCCCGCATGTACGTGCTGTACCCCCCCCAGCCCCCGCATGTACGCGCCGTACCCCCCCAGCCCCTGCATGTACGTGTCGAACCCCCCCGTGTATGTACGGTGCGTACCCCCCTGTGTATGTACGGTGCGTACCCCCTGTGTATGTACACCCCTGTACGTGTCGAACCCCCCGTGTATGTACGGTGCGTACCCCCCTGTGTATGTACACCCCTGTACGTGTCGAACCCCCCGTGTATGTACGGTGCGTACCCCCCGTGTATGTACGGTGCGTACCCCCTGTGTATGTACACCCCTGTAAGTGTCGAACCCCCCCCGTGTATGTACGGTGCGAACCCCCAGCGCGTACAGGGGTGTACATACACAGGGGGGTACGCACCGTACATACACGGGGGGTTCAACACGTACAGGGGTGTACATACACAGGGGGGTACGCACCGTACATACACGGGGGGGTTTGACACGTACAGGGGTGTACATACACAGGGGGGTACGCACCGTACATACACGGGGGGGTTCGACACGTACAGGGGTGTACATACACAGGGGGGTACGCACCGTACATACACGGGGGGTACGCACCGTACATACACGGGGGGTTCGACACGTACATGCGGGGGCTGGGGGGGGGTACGGCGCGTACATGCGGGGGCTGGGGGGGGTACGGCGCTTACCGGGCCACCTACTCTGGTCGTTTCGCGCCGTACTTTGCATTTCCGGCACTTTTTGGGTGCCGTAAAAATATTGCCGTCCGGACTGCTGTCGGTTCGAATCGTAATTCCTGGGTCGTGAAACGCTGCCTGGAAGCGTCCCGACGTCACGTCGCAGCATTCCCGGATCACATTCGTATGCATATTTTCGTCGGTCGGTGTTTTTTACGATTCGTACGGAAATGGTGTTTCCGTGCGAATCGTAATTCCATGTTTGTAATATTTTACAACCGGGTACGAGTCGGACGGAGAATACGCTCCAACCGACGGTTCGTACCCGGTTTTTACCGGATCGTAATCGGCACCTTTGTGTTTATATTTCAAAGGTAAAATATACTAGATTAGGATGATTATTGAGAGCGGAGCTCATGGAGTTTTACTCCGTGGAATTCCGCAGAGTTGCATAAAAACTCTGTGAGATTCTGCGAGTGTTCAGAATTTGACACTTCACACTGCTCTCACTGATTTTTAGTGCTGGGAGCTAGTTCTTTACTATAAAATCAGCACGAACGCACCACACAGCGTGCCGAAGGGTGCTGCTTCTTTTGTCACTTAAATAGATTTTCTACTCGAGTGGCTGAGTTCTCAACGCAAACTGTCTCGACCCGGTGTGACCGCCCGTGTTGAGAAATCCCGCTGGGAGGTGTTCTAGCACCAGAAGATTGTGCTAGGGGATGCAAATTCTCTCTCACACTCGCTCACTTAACACTGGAGAGCTGTGTGAGAGAAAAAATTCTGTCATTCGGCAGTTGACGGAGTTTTGCCGTAATGCGGAGTGGACAAATCTCTGTGAATTTTTCTGGCAGAGCAGAATTCGTCATCCACCCCTACATAAAAGTACTGGCCAAACTAAATGCTGCAGCTTCAATCCTCTTGAAAAAGCTTGAATGGTAAATGTACCTGTACCAGAGCACTGCGCGTAGATCTCACATTTGTAGTCCAAGTAAGACAGCTTAGTGGGTTAATTCTTTTGTTGCAGATGTTCATGTGTAACATTTTACCCCAGTAGCTCCCTTCTTTTTGTTTCTACCTAAAAGCCCCATATCATCTCTTGTGCAGGGGGTGATGATGGTGTGGGGAGGGTGTAACTTGGACTCTAGGACCGATTCACAAAGAGCCTCCGCAGTCATGGGGGGAGCTCCACAGTCGCGGTGGGATCATCGCGGTCATGGAGGGATCTCCACACTACAGTTTTTCATTATGGAGACCAGGCCATGAGTGCAGAGATCCTGCCACGAGTGTGGAGATCTCACCACGACTGCGGAGGCTCTTTGTGAATTGGGGCCTTTGTCTCCCATCATCTTCCTGACTTAGTCTGATTGCATCTACACTTTGTATCGTTATCTCCCTTCAAGCCATCACATTGTGGTGTTCTGCTATGTGCCAGTGAGTGAGTAGACAACTCCTGGGGCCTTCGGTCAGCTGCAAGCTATCCAGATAGTTCAGTGTCTGCTAGATCAGCAGTATTCCAGCTCAATCCACACTTACATTTCACTCTACAAAAGCTCTACATGTTAGACACAATTACTTTAATCATCATGTGCACTATACAGATCAAAGCCATACAATTATCTAAGAGCATGATTTAGATCTTTGTGGGACTACCGCCGTCCCGCTGTAGTGGAGGTCCCAAGTACTTCATCAAGCTGACAGCAATCCACCAGCTGTATTTAGATGCTGCGGCAATAGACAGGAGAGCTCCACATCGGTGGTCTTCTCTGCTGGCTAACAGTACTCTGTTGCAGTAATGCCACCGGGCTTCCGCCAAGCAAATTTAGGTGTTCCACTTGTGATGTCAGTATCCTGGTGACGGTGTCCTGATGAACTGAGGCCATGGTGATGTGGAGACAGGTAAGTACTACTCATCACTATCTTATTACACCTATGTGTTTGGCGTGTGTCGTATATGTTGGTGATGTGTTATACTCCTTTTTTGTACATATTGCATGCCACACAAACAACATACACACACTATTGAATGCACACTCACAGGCACCACAAGCACAACACCCACAAGCACCACAATAACAATATTTTTTTAAGTGTCACTACAGGTGTGTTAATTTTACCTTGATGGGTAGGAAAATTAACACTACTGCATTCACTTAAGAAAAATATTGCACGTAAGAGCAAATCAGAAGTACACGAGGCTACAGCAATTGTCAATACACAATACATAGTACAAGTAGCTTACCGTACATCTCGGCGACAGCAGAGTCGTTTGGTGTCATGGTGGAGTCATTGCAGCAAAGGAGGGACAATGGGGTACGAGACGGAAGAGAAAAACAGGAGAAAAAGGTACATTTTACCTCATTTCCTTCAATTCCACCAACCCAAGGTAGGCGGGATTACCGCCACAATTGTCATGGCAGAAATTCACATTGTAATTGGAACGTGGGAATCTGGGCTGGAGTCCTGCTGACAACCGCTTCTAACTATCGCCGTCAATGCTTGAGAATTCCTGGTGGAGTCAGTGAGACTCTGGCGTTCTTTTGTCTATAGACTAGCCAACATCTAAATACAGCGGGCAGACCTCCAAGTCGGCGGGCGGGAAGACCGTTGAAAAAGCGATGGCAGGACCTGTTCCTCCAAGATCTAATTCAAACCCTAAGTGTTTTCTCCCTCGGTGGTATATCCTTTCATGTTAAACTGACAAATTATATTCTATCATCAATGTACATATACTTTGTGAAATATTTAGATTAAACTTACCAAATGCACAAGAATTAGGAAAGGTAGCTCAAAACTTACAAACCTCTTGCACGTGAGCAATGGACAACTGTGTACGCCAATATAATGAAAAAATTGCAATGTCCTTCAGCACAAAATCCACACACGTAATCCTTATATCTTTAAATCTGTGATATAATTTCTATATTTTCTGTTGAAAGATAGAAGCAAAGAAGAATCACAAGTTCCTTGCTGTGTAGATCACCAGAGTGTACAAGGGGTTTATGGTCTAGGTAGTTTCAAAATTTCCTTTTCTAGAGATGTAGGTGGCTTATGTCATTACACACTGCTAGATATTCTGCAGCATTTTCGACTATTTCGCAGGTTGCACGTAGCTTGCTTTCCCTGATTCCTCTCTTCTTCAATGCATCGTCTATTGCTGGCCATGGGCTACTGAAAGGTCTGCTCTTACCGTCTACCTTAGCCTGGTTGGCTGATTTTAGGGATGGGTGTATGCTAGTCTCCTCTCCTTGGCCTCTATGCCCTCCATCACTAAGGGGAGGAAATGTATTAGAGAAGACAAGCTAGTCCTGTTGAACTGTATTTTAAAATGACCCACATGACTCCATTTTGTGTTGCCATGCTCTCGGCAACCTGATGAAGAATTGCTTTCCACGTCCCTGTTGAAACTTGCCCAACCCTCCCTGCTCCTTGTGGTCGAGCCGATTCCGAGAAGCTGCCTGTGTGCCTCACCCCCCAGTTGTGCCAGAGACTCAGCCACATCCTGTCCATTGTTGGTAACTCAACCTGTCACGACCAGCTGCCCTGTGACCACACCAACTGATAGAGGAAGCACGAGGCTGTGCCCTGTGACCACACCAACTGATAGAGGAAGCACGAGGCTGTGCACTGTGACCACACCAACTAATAGAGGAAGCACGAGGCTGTGCCCCATGACCACACCAGTTGGGCAAGGAAGCACGGGGCTGTGGACATTGTGCAATCAGAGAACAGATGTCCCCTGACCACGATTGCACCACAAGACTGACGAAGAGCTTGTCAGAATGAGGAACTTATCAAAATGTGGAGATGTGTATTGTACAAATGGACGTGGCTAGCGCTATAAATATGTGTAAGCTGTGGAATACAACAGCAGTCTCCGTAGAATTGTCTTTGTACCATTCTGGGACCTCTGTCCTTAGCTCGAGCTAATAAATAACTTACTTCCCTCCACGGCTGGTTGTCCTGGTCTCTTTGGTAATGTATGATTTGAGCAAGAAGAACCCGTAGATTTTAAGGTGTCCCCTGCACCACTGGCTTTGACTCTCCTAGTGGGGGGGGGTCTCCAAAAAGCCGGTTCTACAATCTGGCACCCAACGTGGGGCGTCTTCGGTGGTCGTCATCAAGCCTGTTGGTCGTGAGGGGTCCGTGATCGAATTCCAAGGGAGGCGCGCCACTACATTGGCTGAAAATTGTCGTTGTGGACCCGAGGTCTCCGATTGCGTGATTCCTCCCTCCAGTGGGCTACCTGACTGCGGCTCCGACTGACGCCCCAGTTCCGGTTCCTAGTCTTTGGCGATCGAGACCTTTGTGACACTTGCCGTGTGACGGAAGATTAACGGTCAGGTAAGAGTGGGAGTGGTCCACTTCTTTGGTGAATTGTATTTTGGTTTTGGTATTTGATTCGACTTTTGCAAAAGCCGAAGCCAAGTGGTAAGCACAGTTATAGGCTGTAAATATTCGATTGTACCCTTTGACGTTTGGATCCAGGATACACATCTAGAGATGCCTGGACTTAGTATATTCCAGAAATGGTGTTGTTGTTATTGTACACAGGACTCCGCATTGGAGGAATCTTGTCCGATTCCTCCTTTGGGGACCCCTAATCATGAAGTCTATGCTAAACATGGTGTTGGCCCCATTATGTTTTCTTGACTTTGGCACAAGTATACAAATGGTAATACTGGATTGCAATGGCCAATAAATCGCAGTTTTGAGCCTCCTATATTAGATAATTTAGAGGAGACATTGTTTCAGAGAAAAGTTAGGCCTGCAATGCTTGATTCCTTTCGGGTTTGGCGCAAGGAGTCCAAACAGAAAGAACTCAAACTCAAAAAGAACGAAGCTAAAATAATGCGTATGAGTGTGATTCAGAAAGTCCAGAGTCATGATAATCAGAGAATAGAAGAGGGTATAGTAATACATGATAGATTAAATAGAATGCAGATAGATGGATGTTACGTTACAAAAAAGGTTCCGGAAAAGGCCCGGGACAAGGAGGATGACTCTCTCATGGCCTCCATGTTGAACACCCCTCCCCCTTATACTCCCGCCATGTATCCGGCCCTTGATCCCGCCCAATTGACCCCTGCTACTGCTCCAGATGTTGCCCCTGCCCATGCCTCGGTCCATCCGATACCTCAGCCACTGGTTCCCAACGCCCCGACTGTTCAGGCCATTGCATCAATGCAAGTCCACCCTTCCTTTCCCTTGTTGCACCTTCCACTAGTCCCGTACCTGTCCAACCTAATGTGCCTTCAACTCCCGTTGCAACTAACCCATTTCTTGTTGACAGTCATCCGACGCCTTCCCCCAGTGTTGGGCTATTGGCGAATGCATGGTCAGTGGTCCGTGATTATATCCCTTATGCAACTCCGCATAGACCACCCACTCAACGCATCTTGCGCAGACTGATAGGTAGTACACAGGAACAACTCGCTATGAGTCAACAAGCTCATGTATGGATGGAAAATAACACTATGTACACCGCTCAGGATATATGGATGACAATGGATCAGTGGACACGCATTCAACAGATTGACATTTTTTGTGAAATGTGTGACATACTGATCCAAATGTGGGAGGATTTTGTAGAATCAGGTCCACCCCCAGGTCTGTCTGACCTTCGCCATAAGGTTGAAAAAGAGGACATTTAGGGCCCAGCACTATTATGCAATCTAATCACGTTAGTAGCCTACAGAGACTCCTAATCTGGTGTTTCGTTAAATAAGGGTTTCCCAATGAGGGAGGTACAGCCTGTTTGGAGAGACCGCGTTGCTTGCGCAGATGGCAACCCTGAAATACCGGCAGGTTTTAGGCAGATGTGGGTCCATGTCCCTTGGAAAAGGTCTGACGTCCTCCAACTTAAAAATCAATTGCCTGACCCGCGCAAAAATCCAGCAGGTTATTATAAGGAATTAACTCAGACTATCCAATCTTGCGTAATTACTTTAGCAGATATAGATATGTTAATGGGACAAGTAGTACCGACTGAAGTATGGTCCAAAATACGCCATAATGATCAAACAGAATTTTGCCATACGTGGAAGGAATTTGAGGAAGCTGACAGAGCTCGAACTGGCGGTGAGAAACCCGATCCCAGGACCTTGGCCCTTCCGGCCCAGATACTTACTGCCATGAAAAAGATGTTGACATCCCACCGTATTAATTGGGACAGATTAGCTGCTTGCAAACAAAAGAAAGATGAAAGTGTCTCTGACTTTTTCACACAATTCGAAAGCACATTCAACGACTATAGTGGACAGGACATGACTACAGAAGGGGGACAACAACTGTTTGTGGATAAATTTGTGTCTAATCTGTTGCCAGAACTTGGGACTAAGCTCAAAATGTCAGAAAGTGCATGGCCCATTTCCACCCCGTCTGGTATTTTGACAATGACCCAGTACTATGAGAATAGGGAGAATGAAGAGCGAGATAGAACGGATAAAAAGACTAAAGACTTAAAGACAAAGGTCTTACTCCAACAAGCATACCCGACCCAGACCCAAAACAGAGGTGCCCCTAAGTTTCAACGAATAGCTCAGAGACCTGCCCTTGTGACTCCTCGCCCGCCGCTGGGACCCAACCACTGCGCTTATTGTCACCAAGAGAGTCATTGGCGCGACGAGTGTCCCTTGTTGGGCCAGAACAACTCTGCCCCCGCTGACCGCTTCACAGGACAACGTCCCCAGAGAGGACGAGCCCGAGGCGGACCTAGAACACAGTTACAGGACAGGCGCTCCCTTATGCAAGAGAATAGATTTGATACCGCTAATTATGAGGACCGCAATTACTTTACTGAGGATTATGAGCCTGAAGAAGGGACTGGGTTTTTGTCCCACTAGGATTGCCAAGGACGAGAGAAGGGACCCGTGCCTATTCCTGTTGACCAGAAGGGACCGTATGTTCATATTACAACACTGGGCTCTACGGAAAAGTTCTTGGTCGACACTGGTGTAAGCAAAAGTTCTATTGCTAGGTCCAAAGTCCCTGGGGCCCCCTTGTCTGGCGCGAATAACATTTCTGTAGGGTTTTCTGGCACTCCAGTATCTAGCCCCATTTCACAACCACTGGAACTAACGATAGGACCCTACACAGTTGATTCCCCTTTGGTTTTGACTTCCACATGATGCGAAAATTTGTTGGGTTTAGATCTATTAAAAAGATTACATGCAACAATATACTGTTCTCCTGATGGGGTTTACATCACTATGGGTCCCCCCCACCACACACCCAGTATATTTAGCCTCCTCAGATCCAATTCCCCAGGATTTTCAGAATGTCCCTCCTGATCTTTGGGCCCAAGGTGATACTGATGTCAGCCTTTTGTCCATAACCCTCTTTTCTGTTACCCTGAAGGAAAATGCTCGCCCTCCCCGACTTCCCCAATACAAAATACTCAAAGAAGGGGAAAGGGCATTACTCCAGATCATTTCTGAACTTGTTGACAAGGGTGTAGTTGAAGAGACAAGAGGAAATGTGTGCAATAGCCCAATTTTGCCTGTCCTAAAACGCACCGATCCTTCCAAGCCCCCTGTTTATCGTTTTGTCATTGATTTGCGCGAGATAAACAAAGTAGTAGTTCCCCAGTTTCCTGTGGTCCCAGATATCACCATCCTACTGACTATGGTTCCCCCGTCTGCATGTTTTTTCTCTGTCATTGACTTAAAAAACGCCTTCTTTAGTATACCCGTTGATGAACAGAGTAGGGACCTTTTTGGATTCTCATTGGCAGGACGGAGATTCCGGTTCTGCAGAGCTCCACAAGGATATACAGAGAGCCCTTAAATTTATAGTCAGGCCCTCAAGGGCCAACTTGATTCCCTGACCCTACCCCAAGGTACAGCACTACTCCAGTACGTTGATGATTTGCTTATAGCAGCAGACACCGAGGCGTTGTGTAAAGAAGCTACAATGAAATTCCTCCTACATCTGGCCCAGTTCAATCACAAAGTTTCTTTATCCAAACTCCAATATTGTCGACATGAGGTGACCTACTTAGGTCATCTCCTGTCGAAGGAGGGACGCTGTCTCACCCCTGAACGAATACAAACCATCAGTAAAATGCCCCCACCAAAGACGCAGAAGGAGGTCCGTGCTTTCATTGGTATCACCTCCTACTGCCGCCAGTGGATACCCAATTTTTCTTTACTCATTAAACCTTTATTGACCGTCACACTTAAAGATGTTCCTCACCCACTCGCTTGGACAAATGAGTGCCAGCATGCATTTGAAGAACTGAAAACAGCTTTGTGTTCGGCCCCGGTGCTAGGCACCCCCAGTTATCAGAAGCCCTTCACTCTTTTTGTACACGAGCATGATGGTTGTACATTGTCAGTGCTAACACAGCGTTTTGGTGACAGACAACGCCCCTGTGCATATTTTTCTGCAGTCTTAGATCCCGTGGCCCGTGCACTACCCAGTTGCTTGAGGGCAGCAGCTGCTGCTGCCATATCCATTCGCCAATCTGCTGGTCTGGTCCTTGATACTGCACTTACAGTTATGGTCCCTCACGCAGTTGACACTTTATTAAATAGGACAAAAACCCAACACCTTACTAGTGCACGTTTGTCCGGATATGAATTGACTCTCTTAGCCAGTTATATCACCATCCGCCGCTGCACTACACTCAATCCAGCCACATTGCTACCCTATGTTAATGATGACACTAATTCTGATCCGCATGATTGTGTCCTCCGGGCGGAGGAAGAGACTAAAGGCCGTGTGGATTTGACTGACACACCCCTAACTGACCCTGATGGTACCCTGTATGTGGATGGTTCTTGCTTGCTTTAAACTCCCTGATGGTAGCACAACTACTGCCTACGCCATCACCACGTTACAGACAGTAGTGGAGAGTGAGAGAATACCTTACCAATCAGCCCAGGCTGCTGAGTTAGTAGCACTGATCAGAGCTTGTGAACTAAGTACAGGGATGGCCGTCAACATCTACACTGACAGCCAGTACGCCTTTGGCGTGGCCCATAATTTTGGGGGACTATAGGCTGAGAGGGGATTTTTTACTTCTCACGGTACTAAGATACAGCATGGTCATCTGGTCAGCAGGCTGTTAGAAGCATTGACTCTTCCTTCAAAGAGAGCTGTGATCAAATGTAGCGCCCACAAGAAAGTAACTGATGACATAGGAAGGCGTAATGTATTTGCTGACCAGACTGCAAAGATGACAGCTAAAGATGTCTCTGCTAGTATGTATGTAACTGGCCCCTCAAACTGGGTACCGGAGAAAGGGATGCACGAGGACACTATTGAGAATGTGAAGGAAATACAGGCAGAGGCGACTAGAGAGGAAAAGGCTCTCTGGGAAGAGCAAACAGGCCTATTGAATGAGAATGGCTGTTGGACTGATCTGTCTGAACAACAGCGATGGTTGTTACCTGATGCCTATGTTTTGGTCACTATGGCTCATGGCCCAGCTCACATTAGTGCAAAAGGTATTTGCAAATTGCTAGCTCCGGTATGGCAAAACAAACACATCCCAAAATATGCTGAGAGGTTAGTCAGGCATTGCATGATTTGTTTGATGCATAACCCCGGAATAGGCACACCGACACCTGCTGGGAATTTTGCACCCCCATCTTACCCCTTTGAAGTGCTCCAAATAGATTACATACAGATGGAAAGATGCAACAATCTCCGATATGTCCTGGTAGTTGTGTGTGCCTTTAGTAAGTGGATCGAAGCCTACCCCCTTAAAGACAACACTGCTATAAGCACTGCCAAAATACTGTTGAAAGAATTTTTTCACAGATTTGGGATGCCCAGCATTATCTGGAGCGACAACGGAAGCCACTTTACAGGGGAAATAATGAAGAAAGTGTGTGTAGGGATGGGGATCAGACAGAAATTCCATGCCGCCAATCACCCCCAGTCAGCAGTTTTGGTTGAGAGCCACAATGGAACACTAAAATTAAAAATGGCAAAGATCCAGGCTGACACAGGACTGTCTTGGCCAGACGCCCTGCCCCTTGCCCTCCTGTCAACTAGAGCCACGGCACATTCTCGTACCGGACTATCTCCTTACGAAATAGTGTTTGGTCGGCCAGCAAATGTTTGGGGAG
Source organism: Triturus cristatus (assembly GCF_964204655.1). Classification (NCBI taxonomy): domain Eukaryota; kingdom Metazoa; phylum Chordata; class Amphibia; order Caudata; family Salamandridae; genus Triturus; species Triturus cristatus. The sequence continues at coordinate 777,800,784 of NC_140587.1, read as the reverse complement.
TACCCCGCCCCAAGAAGTACTCTGACATTAAATACTCATTGTTGATTGATTATTTACATGAATTGACCACTAACCTACATCTCATTCATCGTCAGGTACAAGATATCCTGCCACCCAAACCAGAGGGCCCTGGTCACACCATCCAGCCCGGTGATTGGGTCTGCATCTGGAACTTCCAGAGAACAAAGAACTTGGAGCCGAGGTGGAAGCCGCCCCAGCAAGTGTTGCTGGCTACCAGGTCTGCAGTGAACGTGGCAGGAAGAAAAAACTGGGTCCACGGAGTGCATTGCAAGAAGGTGCCTCTACCACTACCATACGACCAGTGGGTCAAGGAAGGCCTGGGAGACGACGAATGTGAAAGAGTCCCGTGCTTTGTACCCTTCAGTGATGCCAAAATTGCCTGGGCTTCATCTGAACGAGAGGACGACGACATCCTGCAATCTGCCGTTCCTCCGCATCTGAGGTTGCGGGACACTCAACAGCCAGAGCCTTTGTTTCCTGATCAGACAACGCCCAGGTCCACCCGGTACAACCTCCGACCCAGAAAAAAGGACTGAAGAGACAAGGGTCTCTGCCCTCTGCTTGTCATGGTCCGACAAACCACTGCAGGGCTGTGATACACCGGCGCTTTTGGCCGGAGCCGGTACAGCGGACCGGAACGTGCCAATAGGGCCGCCGGAATCACTGACCGGTGAAGCAACCACCAATCACAGACAGCAACTAGGGAAGACCAAGTGAAGCAGACGATGAACAAAATAAACACTGAAATCTTGAAGAGCAAAGAAATGAAGAAACAAGAGTACATGAAGACAATACGTGGCCGGTACTCAATCTGGCTAATCGTATTAATGACTATTTCACTGGGACTGGCCTGCCTCGGATGGGTAATACACGCTACCCTTGCAGCATCTGAGCCTCCTACCACTACAGAATCGCCTCATCAACATGTGTCATTACCCACCCATGAGAGAAACAGGACAGGTTTCTTTAACAACACTTTCATTCAAATGCTACACCAGCACCAGCTTGTGGTGAACACGACAAACTGTTGGGTATGCGGGTTGCTGCCCCATACTACAAGCACCGGGATGTCCCTGATTCCTGATCCTGTTTCTCAAGCTGGCTCGGCCTACGGCTGGTACACTGTGTTCTTTGATGCATTCTATTCAGGTGACACATCCACACGATCCCTGGGAAAGATCAGTAGCAGACAAGCATTCCGCCACATCATGGCTGCGGAGTGGCCAAGCATGAATAAAGATTCAGCAGAAAAGAATGAATATGAGGACAATCATGGGTCTTTCTATCCATCGAACATCTACAATGGTAGGGGAAAGAAAAGACTGCCACCTATCAGAGATCTCCCTGTCTACCCACATCCCGGGAAATACTGCATGAAGAGCAGTGGAACAGTATGGGTGGGAGAAAGTGACTGTGCCTACACACTCCAGCTCAATGGTTTGACTTTCCCAGCTCTGGTGTCCTCACTGAACACGTACTTTGTGTGTGGGAACAGGGCCTACACCTGGCTACCCAAGTCTTGGGCAGGCACCTGTTACATTGCTTGGTTGCTCCCCCCACCTACACAGCCGATGCAAAACACCACATCCAGAAGAGAGCTGTGGTTGATACTGAACACACAGCTGGCCAAGAATTTGGTGACTTTGCTAAAGGGTTCCTCACCTTTTGGGGCCCTATGGTCAGTAGTTGTAATCTCCGACATCTCACCAGGGTGGTAGAAGCCACCATCAACGCAACTGCGGGTGCCCTCAGTAACATCACGGCTGAACTTCAAGCGGACCGCCTCATGACTTTACAGAACAGAATGGCGCTTGACATAGTACTGGCGGACTGTGGAGGAGTCTGCACATTGATCAAAACAAGTTGCTGCATTTACATCCCCGACAATGCACCGACAGTTTATCAAGCAATCCAGAAGCTCCACAAGATTGCTTCCGACATTCATTAGGATGAGGGATCATGGTCCCTAACATGCTGGTTTTGGAGCATTGTATCTCGGTGGGGATGGAAGATAATGATTTTCATTGCAATTCTTGCAGCCGCATTGTTCTCTTGCTGCCTCTGTGTTCAATGCGTGCCCGCGCTGTGTGGGCTCTGTGCCACCTCTTTGGCACACAAACAAGTAAATTCCCACCATCACAATGCCATGATGATGATCGAGAAAGAGGTCCAGGAGATGATGGACATTGACCAGGATGACGACTGATTGTTGCCTCTGCATGGCAAAAGGAAGGACTGTTGAACTGTATTTTAAAATGACCCACATGACTCCATTTTGTGTTGCCATGCTCTCGGCAACCTGGTGAATAATTGCTTTCCAAGTCCCTGTTGAAATTTGCCCAACCCTCCCTGCTCCTTGTGGTCGAGCCGATTCCGAGAAGCTGCCTGTGTGCCTCACCCCCCAGTTGTGCCAGAGACTCAGCCACATCCTGTCCATTGTTGGTAACTCAACCTGTCATGACCAGCTGCCCTGTGACCACACCAACTGATAGAGGAAGCACGAGGCTGTGCCCTGTGACCACACCAACGGATAGAGGAAGCACGAGGCTGTGCACTGTGACCACACCAACTAATAGAGGAAGCATGAGGCTGTGCCCCATGACCACACCAGTAGGGCAAAGAAGCACGGGGCTGTGGACATTGTGCAATCAGAGAACAGATGTCCCCTGACCACGATTGCACCACAAGACTGACGAAGAACTTGTCAGAATGAGGAATTTATCAAAATGTGGAACTGTGTATTGTACAAATGGGCGTGGCTCGCGCTATAAATATGTGTAAGCTGTGGAGTAAAACAGAAGTCTCCGTAGAATTGTCTTTGTACCATTCTGGGACCTCTGTCCTTAGCTCGAGCTAATAAATATCTTACTTCCCTCCACGGCTGGTTGTCCTGGTCTCTTTGATAATGTATGATTTGAGCAAGAAGAACCCGTAGATTTTAAGGTGTCCCCTGCACCACTGGCTTTGACTCTCCTAGTGGGAGGGGGTCTCCAAAAAGCTGGTTCTACAGTCCTGCCTAGCACAGTGAGACCCTGCGCTGACGGACTTTGCTTTTCCAAATAACTGAATGCTAAAGTCTCTAACCCCGCCCATTGCCTCTATCTAGTGACCACAGTCTGCCGTATCCTTTTAAGTTAGGCACACCGCATTGCTTGTTGGGAAATCATAGACTCACACACCCCTAAAATGATTTGCCCCTGGGAACATCCCCATAGAAATCTGCCACAGCCTAACTTTGTTGAACTTATGGAAAAAAACATAAACTCAGGAATTCCAACGCATCTTATTTTTCTTTCCAGTAGAGATATGATCCTGTTCTCTAATGCGCTAAGAAACTCCACAAGAGTGCATGAGTGCTCAACAAATAACTGTAATAATAATAACAATTTTATCAATATATTACTGTTATTAAATGTGAAAACAAAATATTTATGGAACAAGCCACCTGTCCCAATTTCCAAAAACACACTCATAATCTCTAAAGTTTGACAGTAAAACATTTCACTTCTTTGGCATTTAATTTTGCAGATTGGTGTTATTCATTTCTGTAGATTTATTTTTTAAAGTTTGGGGAAGTGAAGTTCCATGATTTATCCCCCCTAATAAATTCCTCCAACCCATTGTTTGGCATTAAATATTAAAAACATGAAGAAAAAGACCCATTCCCATTTGCGAATGGGTTACCACCTACTTGAAGTAGGCAGTAAAATGCGAATGTTTCGCGACCGCATTCAGGGTTAGGATTTGCTGTTTGGAAAGGACGCCCTAAACACGCCTCTTCCAAATGGAGAATCGCAAACCCATTTTGCGATTCAGTAACAGGTTACGGAATCTCAAAATTGTGTGTGCTGCATCGGAAAAGATTCTTTTGCGATCGCAAAGGGACGAATCTGCGAATCGTCCCGTTTGCGAGGAGAAAAATGCTTGATGCATCTGGCTCTAAATGTGTATTTTTCTCTTCAAATGCAGAAGAGATGCTACCAGTCTGCTGGCTTCATCCGGCATTTTTTTTATTTAGTTGCTGGAATTCGCCTCGTTAGTTCCGATGGCCAGAGGAAGTTTACGTCTGAAACAAACTGGTCAGCTGCGATTTCCGACAGGGAACACACAAATAATTCTGACAATAATTAATGTGCTTACAACGAAACTTCCTAGGTAAACGCGTAATAAAAAACGAACATATAATGAAAAAGCTGACATTAAGAGAAATGTGACAAACTTAAAACTTTCAAATGGCAACATTAATAATATTGTGACATGTGCTAAAAAATTGTAGCTGCCACTCCAGTGTTATTTCACACAACTGGGGACCTGTATCACTTCACCGGCCTGTGTGTCATCAAACCCCTTCAGGTTGCCTGAAATCAGGGAAGCATTGAGCAATTGCCGCTTCTTGGTGAAGTGGGATGTACGCAATCAGAAAGCTTCCCCAGTACTAGGGCATCGTGACCTTTCACTGACCCTTCGCCCGACGCATGGCTCTGGCCACTCTCAGCAGCACGTTTGTTTATCTTTGGAAGTCAAGGCTGCGCCCGCCCCCAGCGCCGGCTTTGGTCTCTCCCGAGACTGGGTGCCTGCTAGTGTTTAAGAGCAGGCCGAGAGGTATTTACACACCCTCAGTGCGGCATGTATGCCTGTCAAACGCACAGGCTTCTATCACTGCTTGAACTAGTGCCTAGATGAGATGTACAAACGTCAAACCCGCATTCCTTTGTTTGAATTTTTGTTGCACTTAAAACTGTTTACCTCATTCTTTTAAGTGTTCCATACAACACCAACACCGTGTAGCACTGCAGAACGGTACTAATAGCAGAACATGCCTACAGCGGACCAGGGGGCATATTATCAAGCCAGGTGATAAAATTAACGCCGCTAAAAACGGCGATAATGGGCTTGATAATATGCTCTATGGAATTCCAATTGAAGCCCATGTTAGATGTCCTTCACATCTAACATGGGCTTCAATTGGAATTCCATAGAGCATATTATCAAGCCCATTATCGCCGTTTTAGCGGCCGTTATCGGCCGCTAAAGCGGCGATAGTTTTATCGCCTGTGTTGATAATATGCCCCCAGGGTTGTCGCGTGGCAGCGAGTGTCAAAAGAAGTGTCAAGCAAAGTGCATGCATCACTGTTACGCTTAATAAATATGACATTAGTTCTGCCCTTTGTGGGCGCTGCAAATAACAGGTTCTATTATTTCCCAATGAAACGGTGCTCAATTTACCCACCTCGAAAGGATTCTGCTGGGATTCTAACTCGAGGTATTCGTGTCTCTGGAAATGTCCGTGCTGACTCACTGGAGTGGGGACATGATTAAGATGGCCCAGGGGAGTAAATGGAATTTACCACACGTGTGAAAATGTGTCATAAAATATAGATTTTGGAGCATAACTCACCAAAATCCACAATTCTGGGAATGTCCTTAGTTTTTTTCCGACCCTTAAACTTCAGCAAGTCCTCACCTGGTTAAATCTGAAGGAGGGGTTTCAGACTTTATCCCACCGATAACAACTTCGCATGCAAACACGGCTTTATGTGGGAGCCCAGTTCACCAGACCCCTCATAAACCGGTGAGCCCCCTCCTGGCTTTAATGTAGTCGCGATTAGCATAAATTCACGCATTTCACCGAGCCTGCTTACTTCAAAATCGATCTGGGGCTCCTGGCAGGCTCAATAATTCTTGGACTTCACTTTACTGAGGCAGCCTCCCAGCATTCCTATTCCATTGAGTAGAGGCTTTTTTGAAAGTCTGTCTCTGCTGTCACTCACTCTTAAACTTTCTGCGCTCTTGAACGAATTGTTTACCACATTCCCTTTGTCTCATTTCCTATTTTTGACCCACCAGTCTACGCCTCTCAGCACTCCTGTCCGCCCTCCTCCAAAAAGCACCATTCCCCGCTTCCTAGCGACCAAACTGAAGCTATCAGGAGGCACCAGACCATCGCAAACTGCTGAAGCTATGTTAGAGCCTCCGACCTTTAAAAAGGAACGAGTCGTGGCATAATCGTTCTCTGGTAGCGCGACCAGAATATGGAACTCCTTACCCCCAAAACTACAAAATGGAGCTGAAAGGCCTTCTCCTTTAAACTGCATTACCTCTGTCTCACTTGACCTAACCTCGCTGCTGCTGCCTATACCACCTACATCCACTAACAACTGTGAGTTCGTGTCTTTGTAATGATCAAAACGAGCAACTGTCCCTATGGATCTGCCCACCACATTGTATCTTTTGTAACAATCTTAACTAAAGCAAAAAGAACAGTTGATGGACAGAATGCAGAACGATGTCATACATTCACCCCAGTACAAAGATCTGGGCCTAAATCCATTGTTTTTTCTCTCCCCATGCCATTCCAGTTTGAACCCAGCCATATGCAAATCAGTCTTGACCCTGTGCCTCATGGGAACAGTCCAGCCCGAACTGCCAAGCCAGGCCCTCCCTGGACTGGAAACAAGCATCCTAGGACCGGTTTCAGGGTTTCACCCCTCTTCAGCCAGGATAGCTTGATTCCAGTGGCATGAAGAGCAAGGGACCCACGTCTGGGCATACCCTTCCCACTCGGGGTGACAATTGCAAAAACAACAATTGATGGACAGAATGCAGAACAATGTCATACATTCACCCCAGTACAGAGATCTGGGCCTAAATCCATCGTTTTTTTGCTCACCGTGCCATTCCAGTTTGGACCCAGCCATATGCAAATCAGTCTTTTTTCCCCTCTTTAGCCAAGATAGCTTGACTCCAGTGGCACGATCTTAACTATCAACTATCTGCATAATGGTATCTGTTCTAATGAAACCTGTTTTATTGTAAAGCACTCTAACACCTTTGGGCATTGTTTGCGCTATATAAAAATGCATAAATAAATAAATGCATTACTGTTTTACAATATCTCTTCATGGCTATCCCAGGGGCATAACGCAGGCCCCTGTAGCCCCTGTGGCTCAGGGCAGCCCCCTACCGTTCATGGCATGTCAAACCTTCGAAGGCCCCCATGTAACCCTAATGCATTGAACCTCTGTGAGAAATGGGAGCTTCGGAAGCTCCTCTTCACATTCTGTGGGAGCATTGTTTTGCATTGCGCCACTGGCCTATCATGTTAATATATTACAACATGAATGGAGAATGATAGGAGGAACAAATGGTTGTTCATGAATCTGTTCAAACTAACAAATAAACACCAAGTCCCTAAGCATATATATGAGAGTGCCACAAAAGGTGAAAATAACAGACCAAATGACAGACTTCAATTGCTGGGGCCACTGTGTGGGGAAATACTTCTTACTACCACCAACCTAAACTTCTTCACTGTTTAGCTGAAACTTCATTCTCATCCATACTTTATCCATATATCACAGTTTTCTTCTCTTTATCTTCCTTCTTCATTTATCCCATTTTGCCTTCCTTTAAAGATGAAAATTAAGTCTGGGTCACCAAAATTGAGTACCCACCTGCAGCCACCTTCACGATTGTCTCAGTGTGTATGTCACATGGTAGGACTCCCAAAGTACCCTCTTCGAGGCACATTCGCACCCTCCTGAGGATGCTCAGTTATTCTAATTTGCATGAAGAATGCAGTCACGGGACTAGGGATTGAAGGCACAAATCTGTCTTTTCAGATGTGCATTGAATATTTAAGGAATGATTGCTTTTGTGGTACCAGCCTGATAGGACAGAGAAAAAAATATTTACAACTTTTCAAAAGTCTCTGGATGGCACTAGTTTCGCACCAGTTAACTTTGGCACCAACTGATGAGATCTTCGGGCATTTGACATTCAGGACATGATTAAGATCTTGGCCGAAGCGTGACTTCTTTTTAACGGTGATGGACATCCCATCCGCCCTAATATAATTCCCATAGGATATTATGGGATTCATAATTCAGCGGGCAGGATATCCGTCACCGTAGTGACGGAGTAACCCGTCCACCGAAATCTAAATCAGGCCCTCAGTCACCAGTTCAAATCCCAGTGGGTCATTCCTCCAAGACTGATGCAATGCATAGCGATGAGTTGTGCTAAATCTGTTGTTTACAAGGACTCAAACCTGCAAATCCAGTAGTAATAATGTGTGTTTGTGTGTGTTTGTGCGTGCGTGCGTGTGTGTGGCACTGTTGCTCTGTTCCCCAGCACTGGTGCACATGCAGTCACACAAAAGGCATTTAGTAGTAGTAAAGCTTCCTTTACTACTACTAAATGCCTTTTGTGAATACCGAAAGTCGTAAAGTTAGGATTTTGTCTCAGTTTAGTAGTAGTAAAGTTAGGAGTCCTAACTTTACTACTACTAAATGCCTTCTGTGAATACCAAAAGTAGTAAATTTAGGATTTTATCTCAGATTAATTATGTAAATCGGCCTCATTTTCTTTAAATAGGGCTTTGCGTATAAATACATGGCTAATAGTGTGGGAACGCTGATGTATAAGCCATGGGACGTCCCCTTGATGCAAAGTAGCACAAAGCGGTAGTTGCTTTACTTTACAGTCTACTTTCCAGCACAAATAAAGTTTAGAAAGTTAAGTAAACATATTATCAACACTTTGTGCCCGTTTTTGTGGCTATGCACCAGAGCGATAAATCTGCCCCCCACTGTGCCTCACTCACAAAACTTTGTGTGCATGCAGTTGCCACTTAATGGTGCAAAGAGCTAAATTGGTGGTGCGAATTTGCAAAACCAATCTCTCAGAATCAGTCCTTGCGAGTTTTATTTATTTATTACTGGGGAAAATCTAGTGTAGTGCATTACAAACAGTAGTACCGTACTACCTTAACGATAAGGAAGCTAAAGGGGAGGGTCGTAGAGTGGCCGGAGACTTTGTCCACTAGGTGCAACATCTACTAAGAAGAAAAAAAAAGAAAATGTTAAATGTACTAGCGCACATATGTCTCATATACTCATGTCTTAAATGTGGATTTTACTCGGCAATATCCGTCCCCGGTTCATGGAGTTAGCTTACTCTTAGAAAAGTGATTCATATGGCTTTTTTCATGAAAAAAAGCATGTCTCACCTCTGGAAATTCATATGAAGTCTCTCATACTTAAACACTTAAACCGGATTAAGAAATGTCCACTCATAGACTACTCATAGACAAAGAAAATACTTTGTGAAACAGTCCAGATTATTCAGGTGAAATTCACGTGTTAGACATGAGTAACCCACATGTATTCGTTTAAAGGGTTGTAACCATCAGTCCTATGTCGGTTTCCATAGATAAGGGAGGTGCAATGTTTTTTTATGTTTTTATTTAGTATTTCCTCTGCCAAACGTGCTCTTCTGACATGCGAGTGATAGTGAGAGGCGGATGGGCGGGCGGTGTATGTCTTTTCCGTCGTCTCTTTTTATCTTGTTTAGTCGAATCATTAAACAAAATAACAAGATAGGCGGGATGTAGCGAGACCACAGACTTTGCGACAGGCTCTGTGGAGCCTTGGGGTTTCCTCTTATCACGCTTCTCTCCACAGAGGGCAGCTCGTGGGGCACAGCAGCAGGGCAATGTCTGCTGTCCTGGGAGGGACTGGAATCCCCCATCCGAACTGAGCCGGACAGTTATCAGGCCTGGGCTTAAATAAACGTTACTGTCCATTCAGTGGTCCACCGCCCTCAGAGTTGGCCGGCTCATCCATCACCGGCACCTTTTCAAAGTGACTGCGATGACAGCGCGTGATCATTAACCAGTAATGGCGCGCTGTGCGCGAGAATGGGCGCATCAAACATACTGACTCACCAACCCAAGACTTAATTGAATTAAGTCACAGGAATTCCCTGTCTAACCAGAGGCAGATAGCACGAGCGACAGGAGGTGAAATCAAAACGTCACCAGGCAACTACGCAATGCCAGGTTTCGACTGGGATAAAAAATAATGTACAGCATGAACGAAAGGAAAAAATACGTCATGAATAATGAGCGTGACGCATGCGTGAGGCATGGGCACCATTTTTCTTTTGTGTTTACCTATTTGAGAAGGTTGGTAATTATAAAAAAAATCTGAAAATGATGTAGTACTACATCATTTTATTTATAAATTTGAAGGAATTTGCTTCCTGACCCACAAAGAAAAAAATGTAACATTTTAAAAGGAAAAAAATGGAATGACAAAGAATGAGAGGGAGAATGGAGGCACAGGTCATAGTAGTGGGTGGGGGTAGGAAGGGACAAGAAGCACAGGAGGAATGGAGTAATAAAAAGAGCAGACGAGACACACTAGAACAGAGGTCCTCAAACTTTTTGATGCCGAGACCCCCCTGTCAAAATGTTCTGGCTTGAGGACCCCCCTGCTGACAAAAATTTCTAGAACTTGGTACTCCTCATCCTTGACGAGAATAAACGCCCCACAGCAAATCATTTTTATGGTGGGGAAATATTATTAAACAGTGTTTAGCAAATCAAAGGTTTGTGGGTAACTGTGGATTGGAGTCACAGGCTTACTACTCAGTTCAAACATAAAGTCTCCAAAAAGAATTCCCCAAAAATGCACAACAGTACTTTATTTTTCCCAAGCAAAGCATAATTTGACAAAACCTATTTGGGTGACGATACATTTCTGAACTAATGTGATGGGTGTGCCTGTTTTTCTCCTGACAGACGGTCAATTTGTGGATGCTTGACACTCTCTTGCTTCAGCTAGTGCCACCAAGTGTCTCCTCCCCTCTCACTCATCACTGGAGCTCACTGAGCTATAAGGGATATAGCACGGAGTGGACAAAGAAGTTTACTGTGTGTGAGGGCAGTGTATATGAGATCTAAAAAAAAGTCACTTGTTTGTAATGCGGGCAGTTTTAAACCTGTAATGGATTGAGCTGTATAGGTGTTTTGCAAGTAATGGTAGACTGCATGCATTTGAGCTTCCTGCAGAAAATATTTGTGGAAGTAGCACAGAAATCAAGAGTAAAAACGCTCTACCAGACCATAAACCAGGCAAACAAGCAGCAAAAAAATGGTTGGCATGTTCAAATCCCCACCACTTCTGTTCAACAGACAAGTACTGTTGTGACCAGAAGATTACAGGCTTGATCGTGTAAAGATGTATGTCTCAAAATGAACTGATTCGATGTACCTAAATGGCAGAATTACCAACCTCATAATGTCCTCTAGCAAAGTAACAGAAAATACACATTTGTTTGTGACCAGTTCCTGACATGTGTGAAGACCGTCCATAGTTTTTTTACTATTTTCATTACATCACTACTAGAATATGGCCTGACGGCTAGGGTGGTCGACCTCGGAGCTTGGGAACCGGGTTAGAGTCTCAGCAAGGACGCTCAACATTTTGTGATTCTGGGCAAATCACTTAGTCTCCTCATGCCTAACAAAAAATAATGTTTCCCTCTGTATCATAACTGGTGCTCATGTAAAGATACCTTCGGGTCTAGTTTGCGCTATGTAAAACTCCACCCAAAAAAGAAACAACTCCACAAACTGATTGTTAAATAGTTACAATTCAAATAAGCCCACATGAAGCTGTGATAGTAAAGTTGGTTAGGCTCTGTAGCCTGACCATGAACTCCCTCCTTCGTGGACAGGTGTTCTGTTCTTTTCACTTTTTTTCCTCCGAAAGTATTGCAAATATTTGCAGCTATTGTCTCCTGTTTCACAAATATGCTTGTCGCAGACTATACCCTGTTGCGTTTCTTGCACTGCAACTCTAACGTTCACTGTTGGCATGTTGTATTTCACTCTTTTATTGATATTCAGAATTGGTGTTCATCAGCTATGGCGCCTTGCTCACTTGACAAATGAATAAGTCTAGGAATAAAGCAAGCAGTAATCTTCAAACTGTTTTCTGGGTATTTACCAACTAATAATGGCCAGGTAAGATGTGTGGATAGTTACTGCACAGGTTTATATAATTTGACTACCAGAGGACACATTTTTTTTTCCATCTCCCATAATGGGCCAATTTGAGTGTAGGATTATGTTTGCATGAAGCAAATTATATTGCTTGCTCCGGTCTATCCACTTTGAAAGGAAGAGCGTTGCTTCTGTGCCATAGGAAGAGAGATCACACAGTCTAAGAGAATTTCACATCACAGTATCAAAATAATTTGTTTGTCTCTGGAAAGCCTCTAAAGAACCACTGATGCAAGATGCGGTGTGCTCTAATAAAGTATATAACTGGTACGAGACTGTTCATAATGCTGCCAGAATCTATGATGATAATAATGATCAAAATAGGAGTGCAGTAGAGGTATGTTCTGAGGCACAGGAGGTTCCATTAACATGTTAACTTTATCAGTGTGTCTTCCATCCACCTTTTGGCTAACAGTACTTGAACAAAACATTGATTTTTATTTAAAAACTTAAAATACCTTCCCACAATATACATTCAAGCTAATAAATACTACTCAGGCCAAGACATGTCATTGCAAGGTAGAAACAATGGCACACTGCCGCTTTCTTCAGTTTTACCTCTGATGCCTTGCCTGAATCTTGATATCTATACAATAGGCATATTTGCAGAGTGTCCAGCTCACCCCAAGAAGGCCCCTTGGTGTCACTGACAGAAAACTGATGTTTATTTTTACCCAACTCAACAATAATTATTTTATCGACCTCGTAAGGATGGCAGGCAGAGTGCACTCACCGAAATTCGAACTTGTGAACATGTGGTCAAAGAGAAACTCCTGGAACATGTACAAAAGTTTACTGAGCCATTCCTAATGCATGATTTTGGAAAATAGCCCACATAGCACATACATAATTTCAGTACTTTGCTGTTTGATGTCACCTAGTAGCGGCGGAATGATGCTGTTAAAAATCGATTTCAAAGAAATCAAGGGACCACGCAGAATAAGAGAGTAAAAAGGCTTTTGCAGTCAGTGTGAAGGAGGAAGTGAACGTAAATAAACGTTACTTTTGTATTGTAGCCAGGTTTCAGAAATGGCATAGTTTGAAATAAAGGTGAGGGGTGTGTGTGTGTATGTCTGAGGGGTGAAAAGCAGGGCATGGTGGATGCGGAGAAAGGAAGAGGCAGCTGACTCACCAGTTCTTCGAAGCCTTGGTTGCCTTGGGAACTAGGAAACAGGCGATCAGATTCCAGGAGCAGCCACGAGAAACAGGCACGGAAAGGGCACCAGCTGGAACCACGCGGCAGTAACGACCAGGAAAGGCAAAGGGGTGCAAGGCAGTAACAAAAAAATCATTGATGCACTCTTGTTCATTCCACAGGTGCATATTTATGGCCCTAGTTCTCGGCATTTCCGGGTGTGCATCCTGCAGTCTCTCTGATTTGAGGACAGTCGTGGATGACGTTGTATTGTTTTCCGATGTCCTCCAATCAGAGAGCACATTGAAATGCACTATTCGGAATTCAAAACGAAGAGCACACGTTTTGGATTCTGGATCCAGGCAGGAGTGCGATCGGGAATGCGCGACCCCCTTTATGTGAGTCCACGCCCCCCCTGGGGGTCGCGCCCCACAGATTGAAGACCCCTGCACTAGAAGGAGAGATAAATACAGGGTCAAAAGGAGAAGCAAACAGTGTAGTGTCTTGCGCTGTAGTGCAAGTTGACAGTGACGGAACCCTTTTGGCTCCTGATGAACTTTGTAGAGCTATGACATAATGAATAGAGTGTATTGCAATGATCACGCCATTTCAAAGACGTGGAAGCCTGGATTTTAGACAATTTCAATTTCAGGGTGGAATTGTAACGCTCCACCAAGCATGTTTGATACTAAGCTCCGTGTAAGGCGTAGTCACTGGCGGGTACCCCAGCTGAGAAGACGCTACAGAGGGCGAGGAGATAGGGAATTAGTAACCTGAAGATTGACAGTGCTCTCTCAGAGATTTTGCTGTGGTCCAGCAGTCTGCTCGTGCATGCCATGTGTACAGTCGTCAAAGTACGGAATAGACGCTGAATGCATGTGGAGTCAAAATGCAGTTGCAGCCGCTGTGAAGCAGTTGAAAACAAAAGCATTACAGAGAATCTACATGCCATTGGTTGAGAAACCTAGGACCTGGATACCCCCAGTTTGGCCCACACCACCCAAACAAGGCATCAACAGAACTTACAGAGAGAAATGTGGTGTTGATGGAGCAGATTTTATTACAGTAAGGTAAGGAACGGTCTTAAAAATTGCCAAACCACACTTGTATAAAAAACTGTCATAAAATTCTAAGTCGGTACAAAATAAAGTGTTCTTTCTTTGTCTTTTATTCTTTTTTCTTGACATGAATTCAGATGTCTTCAAATAAATCCTGTGGCCACTTTAGTCAATCTCGCAGCCAACACATGTTTCGTCATTCGGTGTATAAACTGCTGACTTCATCAGGGATACAACAGTAAATCATATACTAAGATTACATTCTGTAAATATTTGCACATAGCACAAATTCCAGTGTCCACCACATCTCACATCACTAGATCCCAGACCTATAGCAGGTTAGTAGTTCACCAGCGTAACCATTTCCTAGTTGACACGTTTGTAACATTAGTTATTGGACATTAATGGATTCAAAAGAGACAGAGTATAGTCTACCCATATGTCAATAGACATGCTGCTTTGTGATTTGTGCAGTATTAATTTGAAATTCAAGTAAATCCTAGAAAGGGAAGAATAAGCACACCTCATATAATGAGGCACATAACATGTAGTACTTTGTAGTCAGCCCCTAGTACCACCTTATGACCCTCGTGGCTGTTCTCATGCTTTATTATCCTATTATTGGGAGACATCCGTTACATCACGGTCTTCACACCGCAATAGCTTTACAACGCAGGCATTACAACGCAAGTCATTACAACGACTTACGCTGGATGGCGCTCTAAGCTAAGGAATAGTATGATTTACTATTCCAACACCTTCCCTACTATAACGTAGGCTGAAGTTGGAATAGCAAATCATACTATTCCTAAGTCCAGCGCCCTCCAGCGCAAGTCGTTGTAACGACTTGCGTTGTAATGCCTGCGTTGTAAAGGTATTGCGGTGTGAAGACCGCGATGTAAAATCACATATTCCTATTATTAGCTCACCTCTTGTCAAGTCATCACATCGTAACGTTCTGTCGTTGCATAACCTTATTAGAACCCCAATATCTTCGTAGACCTATTCATAAATGGACAATAACTATCAACGCCAACCTCACACGACAGCCCACATCCTACCATAATATCTTACAATTCTTATATATCACTAATTCTAAAATAGTTGCAATGCTCCTCTCCATATTTGTATTTACGCTCTAAAAGTAAGAGTACCATCATTCTATAATCTAAAACAGCAAGATTATAAATTTCAGATAGTCCTTTAGGTAATACTATCACTCTTCATTTATAAGAATGGTCCACAGCCTCACACTGTGAAGAAATGTAATCGATACATCCAACACTACGGCCCCTCATAAATCTCGAGGTAATGTTATCATAAGTTGATGACCACAACTATATAGAACAGTAGTCACTGCAAAGTCTCCATCATCGAGACACAATGTAAACATTAACCCAACAGAAAATATTTACAAATCTGCTATCAGAAAGGATAAATACCGAAATATAAGCGGGCAGGAAAATGCTCCTAATCAATCTAGTATCCAATAGTCAATACCACAGAGTCAAAGTCCATGGTGCGTATAGATTACAACTGCGTATAACCATAACCATTATCAAAACACCTGGCTCTCACAGAGAGGAGAGTACTCCTGGACTGTGCGCAAACCTGCGTAGTGGTCCGGCGCCACCTTATGTTGGGTATATATACCTTCCTTATACTTATTACAATACAACTCCCCATAGGACTCAACGAATTAAGACAAAGTGTCAATTTACAATCCACAATACTTATTTCTAATGGTTCCCATATCCATGAGTATCAAAATGCAAATGTGTAGGATCTAATCCATTTACGGACTAGCCTATCACTTACACAATATGACGACCACTGAAATCGCACTCCCCATCCCATGTGAACTGTGCCCTAAAGACCAGTTTCCAAAACGGCAGCCATCTTAGACTATACAAACAATTTGTATATTTGTATAGCTGCTAGTCAAATTAATAATTAAAGACCTGTACGATCGCAAATGTTTTGAAATCCTTTGAATATTGATTAAACAGACAAAGTGTATTATTAGCAGTGAAATAAGTTAAAAGGGGCGCAGACACCCTTATACAAGAGGAAATGGAAAGCCAGGAGTAAGCTAAGAGACATTAAACACATAAGGGACAGTATGCGAACTCTAAGGCGGGCAAAAAGAATCCACCAAAAAACAGGAACACAAGTCACTGAGAAGGTATATAAGCAAGCCAACCAAGAGCACAAACATCTTACCTGGAACTTAAAACAAAGGCACATGGAAGATGAATGGATCAAGTTACATGAGCTGTGCAAAAACATCATCATAAGCTTTTATTCGATATGCAAGATATCTTATAAGCACATTAGAATACAATCATTACAGTGTACAAAAAAAGCATTGCTACAAGAAGCCAGTATAAAATTCATTAAAAAAGATAAAAGGACATGAAATGCCCATTACTAAATTAGCTAAAAAAGGAATTAAACAGCTACTGACAATCTCTTACAACAAATAAGCCAAAACTGCTTTAAAAATTTTGCTGTTCCACACACTATAGGGGGGGAAGTGTCCGTGGTTAGGTTACGCAAGGCTGCTAGGTGGCTACGTGTGCCCATATTTCGACAAAGAGGTTTCAACCAAAAACTCCTAGGCCTTGCATAATCCGGGCATTCAAATAGGACATGCGCAATGGACTCAACCCTACTCGGGCAACATGCACAGTTGGGAGAAGTACGGGCCGCTGATGTCCAATTCGATACCACAGCACCTAGGGGGAGGGATCCAACTCTAAATTTAAAATAAAGGGCTCGGTCAAAGGGGAGGGTGATCAGGTCCAGGTAGGGTTCAAAAGCCACAATGTCTTTGATTTGTAAAAAGGCGACAGTGGACTTGCAGTGGTTAGAGTTTATAATTAGACGCTCCGCAGTCCATTTCCAGTAAAGCGCCTTGACAACTTCTTTTGGAGGGGCTGAACGTGATGACCAACAGTCTCCTAGTCCGATCTTCTCCAGAAGCTTTTTAGTTTCTCTTAATCATCTTATCTTAGCCCAACCCCCCAGACTCATTATTTCCCCCAGGGCATCAGCATAGTATTTTAGTTCTTCACCCCTCCAGATTCGTGTCCATAGCAGGAGCGGGCGAAGCTGGGCATGATCTTTGATGTTTTTACAGCCCGTGTCCAACCACACTGGTACAGATGGTGTGCTCAGTGGAATGGAGATAATGGATTTCAGTAGCTTGCTCTCCGCTGTCACTAGGGCGTCCAATCGGCAGTGGCCCCACAGTTCTGCCCCATACAAGGCTGATGTCACTACTTTGGCCTTGTAGATATCAATTGCTGGGGTAAGTGATCTCCTAGGTGAGGCCCTGAACTCCCTCATGAGAGCTCCTCCTACTCTCCTATGGTTGAGGACCATTTTGTCAATATGATTTGCCCAAGACATCCTATCCGTAATCCGAATACCGAGGTAATCGAATTCGGCTACTTTCTCTAAGGGAATCGAGTTAAGTGTAGGTGGACGGCCCAGTTTCTTAGGAGGGTTTAGGGCTAGGTATTTTGTTTTGTCCACATTTATTATTAAGCCTTTTGCAGCACAGAACTCCTGGAATCGCGTTAGCAATTTCTGAGCTGTGCAAAAACAATAAACAGAAGCAATCTTGGGATTATATAGCCAATCTAGAGAATTAAAAGATAGACTGGCGGAATACAGTAACAGCAAAAGCATGGCAAGAGCATGTAGCAAACATATATACAACTGATCAAGTGCATTGCTACAAGGGGCCAGGGAGACCCAGCGGGCTGAGAGCACTTTGGCAAGCAAAGGGCTCCCAAAGCCAGAAGACACTAGGGCACAGGAAAGCACACTGTGGCGACATTTCCTGAAAATATGGGGCACCAGGGTCCAATGGCCTCCCAGGTGACATGTTCAAAGAAGGCCTGGCTAACAGGTCAGAGATATTATTTACTCTTTATATAGAATGTAGGACAAAGGCAGATGTACCAGACCCCTGGAGAGGCTCTATGTGGCAACCAATATACAAGAAAGGGGACAAATGGATCCTAAAAATGACATGGACATAGAAAGGAAAATCATACACCAGACCTCTTCTGAATGAGCTAAATGACTGAATTAAGGAAAATGACATCCTACCACTCCACCAAACAGGGTTTGGAAAGGGTGGCTCAACGACTGAGCATTCTCATACCTGGCCCAGCAAGGCGAACTCCAATGGCAACTTGCCAGTGTTAGCCTGCTTCGTGGACTACTCAGCAGCGTTTGATGGCGTCTCCAGAAACCAGCTGTGGAAAAAACGTAAGAACTGGAATATCCCAGATAACCTCTTGAAGGATGTCATCTAACTATATAGTAACACCTGGGTGAGAATAAAATTGACAGGGGACACAGTCTCCAAAAGCTGTACACAGATCGGTGCTTGAAATGGGGCTGCATCTTAGCCCCATCGCTTTTCAACCTTTACACAGCAGATCTAGGTAAGACCCTGCACGGTGCCGCATTAGTCACCCCTAAAATAGGGGCTCACAGATTGCACCTCCTCCAGTACACTGACAACCTGGTAATTTTTGACCATACCAGAGTAGGTTTACAAAGAAGTCTGGATGCCTTGAATCGATATGATGAGGCCAGCGAGTTAGCAGCAAGTGTAAGCAAGACGCAAGAAAAACTGGCTCAGATGGAGGGTGGGAAATCAGACGATAGAAACAGCACAAACTTATCACTATCTGGCTATGTGACACAGGGAAAGCATCCATACATCTGGTCAAAATGAAAGCTAAAACACAAGCAACAACATGCGCATTATGTTAATTACAGCAGGAACTATGTAGTCCTACAACGATACCAATCAGGAGAGCAATTCAATCAAAGCTGTTAGCAGTTGCAGGATACACCCAGCAAGCTTTCCCAGGGCAGATGGAACTAGTCCTGGACAAAGCCCAGTGTCAGTGCAATAAACGTGTTTTTAAGCTTCCAAATTACACTAGCCATCGCTTGACCAGGCTGGAGTTCGTACTGGCACAACAAAAGTATGAATGCATGAGTACCCTCGCAAAACACTATTCCCAGACACTCAAGGTGCGGACAGGTTCTCTAAAAGAAATACTTAAAGGAATTTTTGAAGGGGGACCGAACCCATGGAACATCTACATGCAACTGGCAGTGTCCAAACTGTATGCAGCAACAGCCAATTGGTCGCAGGAAGAAGTGAGTTACCTGGCAATAAAAAAAGCCCTAACTAAACAAGTCTTTGTGCTCTCGAGGAATGAAGATAAAGCCAGACAGAATTAAAAGGGAGATTTACCAGGCCTGACTTCCTCCTATGAAACAAACATTCATTAGCCTTATTTGAAGAGCGCTCTGGGCAAGAAATATTTGAAAGCCATCCAATGGACCAGGATAGTGGAACTCAACCCAGGATGGAAATGCTTACAGCAGGTAATCAAATGTAGGCTGTGCAAATACAGAGTAGAGTCCCTGTTACACCTTGCATGTTGCTTCCCTGCTTTATTACAACAACGGCGGACACTTTTAAAAGCCAGTGTTTCTACGATATGAGATTAGGACCTGCGTAGAGGCAATCTCGTGGCTTTTTACTTGTACAGTATCTGCGGACTTGGCCAAAATCGGAAAGTATATCAATTCAATTCAAAAGTAACTTTATTTCGGCCAGTTTGACCTTAAAAGCACATATAAAATAACATACAATTCATTTACTTTTAAAGCGAAATAGATTAAAAAAAACAGAAAGGACAAGTATATCAAAGCGGTCAGAAACGATTAAAATACGAAAATGGGCAATGAAAAGTGCTAAAATCAACAAGGAAGTGAACTCCGGAGCATGGAGGCACAGAACATTATAGACATAGCAAGTGAGAAGTCAATCATACGTGCACTTTCAAGGGCATGGCTAGCAGCAGAGTGAAAACAAGGGATGGGATTTATGAATGAGGCAGCATTCACCTGGAAAAGGCAGACTGTCCAAGTCAAAGCAAATCACACTCTGACACACGTACGAACTGGGCACATAAGTGAGGGTACATGAACCCTTACTACTCAACGGGCATCAAATAATGTATACATCCCCAGGCACTGCACTTTGCACTTTTTCATGGCAGGAGCTAAGAAGCCTAACATGACTCAGAGTCCTTTAGTACAAGCATCGTGGCTTTCTTCACATTTTTACATTTTATAAATTACACACTCTTTTCTTTTCACCCTAGGGACACTAAAGTCAGGGCCCAGCAGCATCTCAGATGTTCTTAACTTTGTATGACTTGAGCCGAATCATGCACAGGGCAATAAAATAGCTTGCACAATATTCTAAATTGCACTAACTTTAACATGCCGTAGAAATACCTCTCGAATTACGAAATGTTATTATTTTAATGGGCCTCGTTTTAACACAGTGTTTTTACTATAATGTCTGTGTTATTTATGAGACTTATGTTTTTAAGTAATCACATAATGAGTTTTCAATTATATTATTATTAGCAGTAGTAAATCAGTAGGTAATATAAGCCACATTCCGCAACTATACAATCAGGTGGCCATCTCCGAGTCCGTCAAATATGTAGGTCTTGTAAAGGGATCTGCCAATTCTAAGACCAATATTTCTTCTCATGTATTCTATATCCCAATCTAGCTAAACTTAAGGTATCCACTGTCATATAAAATATTATCGATCTAAATTTTTTTTTTTTGGGTGGATTGAGAAAGGTTAGATATTAAATAGAAAAAGTGAAAGTGCCCCCTTATATTAGAAGATATACCCATAAGAAAAAGTTAATAGTTACAGAATTCTATTATCATCACCAGTTATCCCTCATTGGCTCTTACTTCATAATAATCCTGTTTGAATTCGCTGGTATATATATATTTATTCACTGAAAAAACCATAGGTTTCACACATGTTATAGTGAGCTGTACATTTCACTCGTAAAAAACCAATGAAATTCCACGTTATAGTTAGATCAGGTAACTATAACTTGCGCAACCGCAATCCACTGCTGATGACGTCACATATTACATCACTCATGACATGGTCAGTGACATCACTCATCACATCAATGATGACATCTCAAATGACACATTGTGGATTGCGGTCGCGCAAGTTATAGTTACCTGATCTAACTATAACGTGGAATTTCATTGGTTTTTTACGAGTGAAATGTACAGCTAACTATAACATGTGTGAAACCTATGGTTTTTTCAGTGAATTTGCAAGGTTTTTTAAATGCTAATTCCTAACTATAACGTGTGTGAAACCTATGGTTTTTTCAGTGAATTTGTACGGTTTTTTAATTGCTAAGTTATGTATTTATTTTTAATTTTTGCGCGCACGGTGCGCTTCGCGCACCGTGCGCGCGCTGTGGGGACTCGGTGCGCTTTGCGCACCGAGCGCCCACATTGCGCATTTCGTACCGTGCACGCCTCGCCATTTTTTACAAAATATCAATTTTTTTTCTCTCTTGGGGGTCCTTAG
The DNA here is from genome assembly GCF_964204655.1 of Triturus cristatus. Classification (NCBI taxonomy): domain Eukaryota; kingdom Metazoa; phylum Chordata; class Amphibia; order Caudata; family Salamandridae; genus Triturus; species Triturus cristatus. The sequence goes on along the minus strand of NC_140587.1, from coordinate 777,779,248 downwards.
ATTTATATATTAAAAGTGATTGTTAATTCTTTTTTTTTTTTTTACCGTACGCGTACGGTAAGCTTACCGTACGCGCACCCGCGATTTTTTTTAAAAATTATTACATTTATTTTTCATACTTTTTGGTCCTTCGTGAACCCCCTGACGAACGCTAGGAGGTCTGCAACTCTCTTCGTTGCCCCCTTTTCATGTTATCAACCTTTTTTTTTCAGTGCGAGAGACAGAAAATGGTGGCCGATACTTCCTGGTTTCGACCGATTCGAATGTTTACTTTGATCTAACAACCAATCAGAATCGCGCTCGCGCACGGCACCGTACGCGTACGGTAAGCTTACCGTAAGCGCACGGTAAGCGCACGGAGCACGCTTACAGATATATATATTGATTTAAATGCTATTTTCTCAGGAAATACTGAACAGATTTACACAAGACCTGCAAAAGGCACATCCCTGACCTGAGGGCTACCTCTCTGCCAAATTTCACATAATTCCGTTCAGCCGTTCGGGCTGTAGCTCGGACTAAAGGTCCTATAAAAAATGCATGGGGAAAACGCGTTTTGGGACCCCCCTTTTTTCTCAGCCCCTGCTTGACGAATCACTCCGAGACTTTCAGGGTAGGAGCGGAGCGGAGCGCCCCATTAGTTTTGAAAATTTCGCGACGATTCGTCAACCGGCGCCAAAGTTATTCAAAATAGAATTTTCATATTTCCTATGGAAACACGGTCCTAACTATAACTATCTACTGGCGACCGCCAGTAGATAATATATATATATATATGCTTTTGGTAGAGAACCTATTAAAATACAAGGACACTATTCTTGCAGAACAGATTATGCCGTTTACGTTCTGGAATGTACCTGTCATTTATTGTATGTAGGTAGCACAAAATTGCAAGTTTTTAACAGGATTCTACAACATCTTAGAGCTGTGGTGAATTCTGATTCTAATTATCCTGTGGCACGACATTTTAAACTTGTACATAACAACAATCTTGATGATCTCAAATATTTGTTATCAGTGCAGTGCCCAAAAATATTCGAGGTGGCAATAGAGAAAAAAGACTGAGACAAATTGAATCGGAATTTATTTTGCTACTCGACACTAAAATGCCTAATGGTCTTAATAATAGCGATGATTTGCACAATTTTCTCTAATGAATAACTGGCTTTTGACATTACTTACAATGTTATTTTAGATCCCAGATTTACTATCAAATGGTTTTTATCTACTCTTTTATGACTAGAGTTTTCTGGAAATTTTAAGAATTTTTAAAGAATTTTTAAATATTTTTTTAGATTTCTTAAGTGGTGATAGTAGCTATGGCCGGTTTCAAAGCCTGGGGAATCTTATCCAGTTTTTCTTCCATTTATCATATATTTTATTGAAAAACAATGCATTTCATCTTGATTGGCAGCTATTGTTATAATGTTATATCTTCTTAATACCCACATTGGTCTATGTCTTGTTTTAGGAATAAGTAATGATTTACCCCCCTGATTTTACTTGATTTTATTTGAGGTTTCCTTAAATGGTTTTAAGTTTCATGGGACCCTGACCGGCTATCTTGTTTTTGTTTGATTCTAAACTAACTCTAATTAATTTGAGACACTGTGTCTGAATTGAGTAAATGATCATTAGCTTTCATATATCTGTAAATCTATTTTTTCCTTTTTCGCCAATAGAAACATCTGGGTATTAAGACTGAAGAGTGGGACAAGACAACTTAACGTGATGAAATTAACTGAAAGATTTATGATGAGGAGATTACATAAGGGACATCGATTATCTGCTGCTATTTTTGTATGTTCACATTTTATTGACTGAAATTCTATTATTATGCACTTTAGCACTAGATCACTTTTTTGCACAATTTTGCACATAATGATTTACCATGTAAACGGAATTAGATACAAATATTTTATTTGATTTAGGCCAGGGATTGTGGTTACTTACACTATTTGTGGAAATTTATTCCAATTGAGACTTTTCATTATGAAATTTGTAAGTAATCTTGGCTCTAATGCTTTGAAAAGAATTCTTGTTGACTGGTTACAGAATACAAACACTAAGTTTTTATTATTGTTTGGTACTGTATTGGTTTTGCATTTATGTTTAACATACATTACCCTTTAGGGAAGTACCATCAAAACCGGTTTTATATGCTAATTCTCTGATTTCTGTAATTGGGTGAATTGAATCATGTGCTCAAGTTTGAATTTCACTATTTATGTGCACTGATAGGTCCAGCGCGTCATGTGATCAAGACTGCCTGCGTGCAGTCGAAACGCGTCATGCTGGGCACTTGCTCGTTGATTTCTGCACTTGCATTTGCACTTTTTCGAATCTGCTAAATAAAATGAAGAATTAACTATCCACGCTGTGGTCCGTACCTGTTTGATGTGATCAAGACTACGATTACTTCAGGATGGTGGTTTGCACATATATATATATATATTCACTGAAAAAACCATAGGTTTCACACATGTTATAGTTAGCGGAAATTTTACTGATAAAAAACCAGTGAAATTCCCCCGTTATAGTTAGTGCAGGCAACTATAACTCACGCGACCGCAATCCTCTGCTGATGCTAATACTGTATTTAGACACTTATTTGCCCATGTCTTCTTCCATACATTTTTAGCTATACATATATTACAAATATTTTTTTTTCATAAAGACACATATGTCATCAGCAGAAGATTGCGGTCGCGTGAGTTATAGTTGCCTGCACTAACTATAACGGGGGAATTTCACTGGTTTTTTATCAGTAAAATTTCCGCTAACTATAACATGTGTGAAACCTATGGTTTTTTCAGTGAATTTGCAAGGTTTTTTAAATGCTAATTCCTAACTATAACGTGTGTGAAACCTATGGTTTTTTCAGTGAATTTGTACGGTTTTTTAAATGCTAAGTTACTTTACGCCATTCGTGGCGTGCGCGCCCACTTAGCGCAGTTCGTTCCGTGCGCGCACGGTGCGCTTCGCGCACCGTGCGCGCACAGTGAGCACGCGGTGCGCTTCGCGCACCGCGCGCCCACTTTACGCAGTTAGTGCCGTGCACGCACGGTGGGCACGCGGTGCGCTACGCGCACCGCGTGCCCACGTTACGCTAGATGGGCCATGTACGCACGATGCGCTTCGCGCACCGTGCGCACATGGAGGACATATTATGCGCTTCCTTGTGATAGGTAATCTGTTGAAATTTTTTGGGGAAATGCTGTGCTCAAATAAGCCATGCACAAATTGTGGCCTTATGCCACCATTTGCACACGGGGTGGAGAGAGTGTGGATTTTTTTTTTTTATAATTTTTTACCGTACGCGTACGGTAAGCGTACGGTAAGCGTAATCGGCGAAATTTTCGAAAAAATAAAAATTACCGTTTTTTGCCTTGGGGGATCTTTGAAGCCTCAACTAACATGGTTATGTGCATGGGCGCTGTCTAAACAGCCCCTTTATATGTTTTTGGCATTTGTTTATCATCTCCCCCCTCAGAGTGCGAGAGAGAAAATGGCGGCCGCCGCTTCCTGGTTTCGACCGATTCGAATGTTTACTAAGATCTAAGGGCCAATCAGAATCGCGCTCGCGCACGCCCCCGTACGCGTACGGTAAGCGTACCGTAAGCGCACCGTAAGCTGGCTCAGATATATATATTGATTTAAAGGCTATTTTCTCAGAATCTACTGAACAGATTTACACCAAACCTACAAAAGGCACTTCCTTGACCTGAGGACTACCTCTCTGCCAAATTTCTAGTAATTCTGTTCAGCCGTTCGGGCTGTAGCCCTGTCTAAAGGTCCTATGGAAAAATGCATGGGAAAAATGCGTTTTGTGACCCCCCTTTTATCTCAGCCCCCGCTTGACGAATCCCCCCGAGACTTTCAGGGTAGGAGCGGAGCGTAGCGCCCCACCTATTTTGAAAAATTCGCGAGGATTCGTCGACCGGCGCCAAAGTTATTCAAAATAGAATGTTGAGGTTTTCCTATGGAAACGTGGTCCTAACTATAACTACCTACTGGCGACCGCCAGTAGGTAATATATATATATATATATATATATATATATATATATCCTTTCCCAATCTTTTAGCATTCAAGCCGACATTTTAAATTATTACTTTCGTGTTGAGCTATGTATTATTTTACTTGTTGAGCTATTTTCACTGGTAAATTAGCGATTGGATACCTCTACTGTTTTTACCAAAGATATTTTACTCTTGTCTATGTCTATGACTGCAATCGTAAAGTGATTCCCCCCATGTGACCTACCCTTTCACTTTAAATTTGTTACCTCACGAACTATTTGCTGTCATGTGATCAAGGCTCCACGGAGCCGAAACGTTATGGCCGTCGCTCTGGGCAAATAAAGTAACCAGCACAGATTCCAGGCTCGTGTACTCTTTCCTGTAGCAGTTGAAGGATCCTCAAGGCTGTTGGAAGTGGTATTTTTGATATATATATATATATATATATATATATATATATATATATATATATATATATATATATATATATATATATATATTCCAAAAATCCATCAAGTAATAGACGCACTCTCGGAGGTCAAGTTGCTACACCAAGTTTAATTCTTGTTTAACCGCTACGCGTTTCGACACCAACAATGTGTCTTGATCACACGACAATACAGTTTCAAAGAAAGTGCATAAATAAGTTTTGAACATAGACGAAGGACCAACAAATACACAAGTGTGCAAAGTAAAAGTAGCAATGGCATCAGGAACTGCCTATTAATAGGCGGGGGGGTCGAGAGCTTACCAAGTAGCGAAGAGGAACAGCGGGAGGAATCAATACCGCTGTGTGTTTTCCTCGCGTTTCAATAGAAAGTGTATGCGTGCAGCAGCACGCATTACTCGTAACTACCTGAACACAGTCACAATACAATGTCGGAGGAAAGCGAAAGACAGAAGGAAGCGCAAGTCCTTTTTGCCCGTGCTCCAGGGAAGGGCACTATGACAATAACATTGACAGAGAAACCTAAAGACAATGCCTTGTATGTTATCCTCAGAAGGTACGAAAAGCTGAAAAAACAAGAGTCATCAAAATGGTGGGAGGCGATCTCCCTCCAGGACTATGTAGAGAAGGATATGGTACCGAGAGGCTTAAGAATCTATGTGACCCCATCACATGAATCCCCCAACCCACGCATGCTCGAGGAATGGGCGGCGAATTCAGCATCTAGTTCCAAGAATATGCTGGGCATACTGATAAAATACGCGTGGGAGGACAGAGATAAAATAATTAAAGAACTGGAGGAGATAGAGGAAGATTTCAAAAAGAGCAATGAACAGGACAGTATCAAAAAGTTCAAGGACGAATTGAAAGGAAGATTAAAGAAATACGAAGAAGACATAAAATTACGGAAACAAAGGAAATTGCATAGAGACTGTGCAGACTACGAGTCTGGTCGCATTCTCACTTACAGTCCTAAATACGATCACCTGTATAATCAAGCAACTATCACAACGAATAGACCTGATGATACTGTGAATGTTAGTGGAATGACCATGAACACAGTAACCAGTGACTCTGATACTGACATCTCAGTTAAAACCACTAGCACTTCCTCTGACGTGGAAATAATCACAAGACAAGCAACTTTTTTAGACGAGTTTCGAGTTCTTCGAACCCGCCACAAACCAGAGCAATCATCGGGAACAACACCGCAGAGAGGCCGGGGCCAGAAATGGGGGAGAGGAAGAGGAAGAGGCAGAGCCGCTCCAAGCAGAGAAGACTCAAATACAAACAAAGGAGGAAGCAGAGGGCCCATGGGAACCAGACGAGGTGGCTACAGAGACATGAAGTAATCATGGATGACGAAATGGTAAACAAAACTATCATTAATTTATCATCAAGAACATTGTCGAAAGCAGAGAAAACCACCTTATGTCTAGGCCTCACATTTTGCCCCACAGAAATGTTCAATTACGCTAATACCAGGATGGACATCTTCAAATTTGTGCGTAAACTAAAACTACAGAAATGGCACACTTTGATGAGCAATAGACCCCCTGACAATACCAACATTAGTGCAGAGCACAACACACAATCTACAGTTACTATGAGAGATGCCAATCTACTACAGACATTGTACACATTAGGTGGGATAGCCACAGAAGATGATGACATTAGGTCTATGGCTAATCAAGCTAATATTCCAATGGATAGAGCGGCTTGTACGCAATTTAAACCGAAATCTATTTTCTGTCCTGTTCTTCCCCACGACTCCATTGACACTTTTCACGAAGTTGTGACTAAAGAGCTTACCCAGTACAAGCATAGTACATCAAGAGCTAACAAAGTACAATTCAATTTGTCTAAAAAACAAAGAGATTTTATTGTGTCTTTAGCCAAGGATGAAAATGTCATAATACGCCCTTCAGACAAAGGTGGAAATGTGGTGTTATGGGGGAGGGATTTGTACATAGAGGAAGCAAACAGACAACTGAGTGATGGCGAATTTTATTGTAAAAGCAACACCACAGAATACAACCAGAGCATAACCACAACCTGGGAAAAGTTATCCACATGGCAGGAAACAGGTCTCATTACGTGGCAGGAGTACTGTTTTCTTAAAAAAGATTACCCTAAACTCCCTATACTCTATTTACTTCCCAAAGTCCACAAAAATAGTAACAAACCACCTGGGAGACCTATTGTCTCATCAATAGGGAATGTCAATGAAAACCTGTCCAAATATGTGGATCACTTTCTCAGAGACTATGTGACCCAGCTACCATCGCACATAGAGGACACTAAAGATTTCCTCAATAGGATTGATAAAATCAAGTGGGAAAACAATCTTATCATGATCACATTAGATGTTTGCTCACTATATACCATCATAGATCATGAACAAGGAATTAGGGCCTGTCAACATTTCTTGGAAGACAGAAACATGAGCTTTTTTGACCACACACAGATGCTCTTGGAAATGATAAGGATTTGTCTTGTTAATAACATTTTTATGTTCAACGGTGACCTCTTTAAACAAACACGAGGTACCGCGATGGGTTCGTGCTTCGCGCCGAGTTTCGCGAATCTCTTTCTTGGCAAATGGGAGGAAGAAATTCAAAGCAACCCTTTGCTTCAATCTGAACTTGTGCAGGTTAAAGTCTGGATGAGGTACATCGACGACCTCTGTATTGTATGGGGTGGCACAGAACATGAAGCCATTGATTTCATTGGTAAACTTAATAACAACCTGTACAATATCAAATTGACTTACAACATAAGCAGGACTACAACTGAATTTCTAGATGTACTCATAACCGTGCACAACAATACTTTGATCACCAGCCTTCACCGAAAGGAAACAGCTGGTAACAGCCTCCTTCATGCCCTTAGCGCCCATCCTGAATCGTTAAAAGCGAGCATTCCTTATGGGGAACTGTTGAGAGCACGGAGAAACTGTGGTACTGATGAAATTTTTGACAATGAACAAATTAAGATATTTGCAAGATTCAGGGCACGAGGTTACCCTGAGGAAGTATTGACTCGAGCTTTGAATAAAATCAAGGAAGTTACGAGGCCCATGAGTCTAGATTACACTAGGAAGGATCAGGAAGAAGAAGCCTGTTTAAGGGTCATTACAACCTTTACACATGATTCCAAAAAAATCAACAAGGTCTTAGCCGACAATTGGAAAATTCTCCAATCTGACAACATCATAGGAGAAAAAATAAGCGACAGACCTCTTATTACATACAGAAGGGGCAGAAACCTTAGGGACATGTTAGTTAAGGGAGATATTACTGTGAACAGCAACAGAAACATTCACAATCTCAAAGGATTCTATCCTTGTGGACACTGCCGGGCCTGCAGGTCTAGTCATATGGTTAAAGAGTTTGAAGTACCTGGGTGCCCTAAAAGAACTATCTCACAGTTCCTTACTTGCAGCTCTAACTATGTGATATATGTTTTGGAATGCCCATGCGGACTTAAGTATGTCGGGAGCACCGTCTGCATGGTAAAGAAACGTGTTCAGGAACATCTTAGAGCGATTACTCATGTAGATCTGCACTATCCCATTGCCAGACATTTCCAAGAAAAACACCAATCTAACAATCTTTTTTTTAGATTTTTGGCAATTGAGCAAATTGTCCTAGGCAGACGGGGTGGTAATAGAGAACCCGAGTTGAGAAAAAAAGAATCCAAATGGATTATGGATCTCGAGACCCGAATGCCAGGAGGACATAACTTGGATGAAGAACTGGCCACACATCTGCATAATGATTAATTCACTTTGTCTTTCCATTCAGCTTTTCTCCTGAGTGCTGTGACTGTGTTGATATACTAATTGAATTCATCTTTTCTAGTATATCTGTTTCATGTTTTTATAAAATTGTAAATACCTTTTTCTTTTCTTTTCATTTTATCATAGGAGAAAAGGAAGGGACCCATCATGTTCCAGGACTCTGCACGGGTTCCCCACCCTTTTCTTCAACATGTCTGCACTCACTGTGAGATAAGGACAAAATTAATCTTTTTATAAAAAATATATATACATAAAAAACTTGTTTTCTATTTACAAAGGTTTTTCACATGTTAAATATTGGTAGTTTTTCCTGTATGATTTATCACTTTTTGATTGAACTTGGTGACGACCCAACTATAAAGCTATTAATGTTTTTAGGCCACGGACACTTGTCGATTAGATGGACTTATATTGTTTGAAGATTCTTCTGTCATTTTACAGTAGCGTATTATTGACTAATGCGCCTTAGAGTTGCCACGTTTGCATTTTTTGATGTACAATATACACTATACTTATGGTGTACCTTTACATGACCTCCTTTTCATTTCATGAAATCATTCTACTGATTCAGAGTTAGATCAACTTAGGAGTGTCTTACATTATATCCACTTGGAGAATTGAAATGCCATTCGTTTGCTATAAATTGCTTCAAATGGTTTTGCCACGCGTTTACAATACGTGAATCTCATAATTCTCGAAATGTATTTTCTGGTGACTATGGCGCCGTAGAGGTGCCGCTGTTGCACACACTACACTTATGGTGCACTAGTACACGAGCTCCTTCTCATTTCACGAAGTCAGTATACTGATTCAGAGTTAGATTAATTTAGGAGTGCTTTACAAATATATCCACTTGGAGAATTGAAATGCTATTTTTTGCTTTAAATTGCTTTAAAGTGTTTTGGTCACGCGTTCAGAATACGTGTGCCCTATAATTCTCGAAATGAAATCTGTGGTGCTTCTGACAATAATTCGCAATGTGACACATTAAGCAATTACATCTATGAATCAGTGTAATTTAACCTCTTACAATATGGCCGCTACTTTTACTTTGCACACTTGTGTATTTGTTGGTCCTTCGTCTATGTTCAAAACTTATTTATGCACTTTCTTTGAAACTGTATTGTCGTGTGATCAAGACACATTGTTGGTGTCGAAACGCGTAGCGGTTAAACAAGAATTAAACTTGGTGTAGCAACTTGACCTCCGAGAGTGCGTCTATTACTTGATGGATTTTTGGATTATTCACTTCCGGCTTAGGGCTTTTGCCGGTTGACACTCCACCTGACGCGGGACTGGTCCCAGGAAAACCCACTCTACTTTGCATATATATATATATATATATTCACTGAAAAAACCATAGGTTTCAGGGGTGTTATAGTTAGCTGGACTTTTCACTTGTACAAAACCATTGAAATTCCCCCGTTATAGTTAGTTCAGCTAACTATAACTCGGGCGCCCGCAATGCACTGCTGATGACGTCACATATTACATCACTCATGACATGGTCAGTGACATCACTCATGACATCACTGATGACATCTCAAATGACATCACTGATGACATCACTGATGACATCATCCAGTGAATGTGTGTTTTTCTGAAAATTAAATATGTTTTATATATGTATATCTCAAGGTCGATGGAAGAATAAATGGGTATATAAGTGTCTAAATGGATGATTTGTTTTTGAAAAATTGATTGTGTAACTGACTGATTAAGTGTATCATAGTGAATACATGGCTTAGTGAGTAATGTTTAAATATGTAAATATCTGTATCAGTCTCTCACTTTGTGTATAAGTGGCTGCATGGGTTGGTGAGTAGCTACATGGGTGTCTATATAGGTTATTAGTTGGTTTTTTGAGTATCAGTCTGAGTGTCTGCATGGTTCGGTGGGGGGTATTACGTAGTGCATAGGTGCATGAATGAGTGACTCACTGTTTGTATGTGTTGAACACAGCATGTGTGCAGGACTGTATGGGTGGATGAGTGTGTGTATGGGTGTGTTAGTGAGTGAATGACTGTCTCAATAGTGTCTTTATGAGTAACTACATATGTTTTAAACTAGTATATGTGACTATTGGTGTATATATGTGAGTATATGTGAGAGTGAGAGATTGAAAGAGTTCCTGTATGAATAAGTATGTGTTTCTATAAGTGATTGTTTAAAAGACTAAGTATGTGTAAGTTTCCGTAGAAGTAAGTATGCTGGTGTGTGTATAACTGTATATGCAAGTAAATGTATGTTTGATTCTTTATTAGCATGAGTGACTATGTGTGTGAGTAACTCTATGGATGAGTGGCATTGTGTAACAGGATGTATAGGTGTATGAGTACATATGATGAGTGAGTACATGTATGAGTGACTGTATAGGACTGTTGGTGAATGAGTGGATGTGTATGTGGATCTTAGAATTACTGAAGAGGTTGTTGTAACTGGTATTGGTATGTCCATTGTTTTGAAAATTTTAGTCTCTATTTTTGAATGTGTGTATCAAAGGTTATATTAGGGTGAGAGGAGGTCTGCCACTCTATCACAAGGATGATGTCATCAGTGATGTCATCAGTGATGTCATTTGAGATGTCATCAGTGATGTCATGAGTGATGTCACTGACCATGTCATGAGTGATGTAATATGTGACGTCATCAGCAGTGCATTGCGGGCGCCCGAGTTATAGTTAGCTGAACTAACTATAACGGGGGAATTTCAATGGTTTTGTACAAGTGAAAAGTCCAGCTAACTATAACACCCCTGAAACCTATGGTTTTTTCAGTGAATTTCTGAGGTTTTTTAAATGCTAATTCCTAACTATAACGTGCCTGAAACCTATGGTTTTTTCTGTGAATTTCAAAGGTTTTTTAAATGCTAATTTCTAACTATGCCTACAGAGATAGGACATGTGAAGAAAGAAGAAAAAATGCACAGAAAGAAACAAAAGAAGGGCAGAAAGAAGCAACAGAAGTCCTCAAATACGAAGATAAGTGCAGTAAGAAGGATAACGTGCAGAAAGAACAAAAAGAAGAGCAGAAAGAAGCCTTGTTGCAAAATCATCCTGTACCCTCAACTTTTTCAGACGGATACTGGTGGTAACTGAGCCTGACTAACCAGTCCTAGAGCCAGTGCTATGTTAAAAGACACTTAGAATACAGTGAAAACACCTACATACACTAGGGAACATTTTGCGTTGGGGTCCCCCTGTGATTAGCATGACCTCCTCTGTAAGCCCCTAGTATATAAGAGGGCATGGGGATTAAAACTACCTCTTAAAACAGGCCACAGGGCGTTTTTGCACACGTTAACTCAGGCCCCGTCCCCTCCCTTCACCACTGTGTAAACATGCCCTGTGTCGATTTTTAGTTGGGAGATTAAGTTCATTTGAATCCTGAGGGTCCCTGGGGTCCAACTAGCCCACTAGGTACCTCCAGTAAGTGCCACAGAGCTGCGTTGCAGAGAGGTGTAAAAAGTGGCACGGCCTGGACCACCTCTCTGCAATGCAGCTCAGTGGCGCTTACTGGAAGCACTTGGTGGGCTAGTTAGCCCCCAGGGGCCCTCAGTATTGAAGGGAAATTATATCCCCAATTTAAAACGTGCCATAGTGCGTGTTTGCACACGTCACCTCAGGCCCAGTCCCCTCCCTTCACCACTGTGTAAACGCGCCCTGTGGCTGTTCTAAGTTGAGAGATTAAGTCCCCTTGATTTCTAAGGGTCCCTAGGGTCAAACTAGACCACTAGGTACCTCCAGTAAGCGCCACAGAGCTGCGTTGCAGAGAGGTGTAAAAAGGGGCTTGGCCTCAGAACACCTGGCTGCAGCGCAGCTCCCTGGCGCATACTGGAGATACCTGTTGGGGGCGCGTTTGCAGAGTGCTGCACGGAGGGGGCATGGCCTCCGGCACGATGCCAGTCTTTTATTTATTTTAGTTTTTTAAGAAGGGGGGCTGTTTGGTTCCCCTTCTTATTCTAATTTATTGGCCCTGATGACCCCATCCCCCAGGGCCAGTCTCCTAATTATATTTTTTTGACCCCAATCCCCAGGGCCGGCCACTGTTTTTTAATTTTTTTAAAAAATATATATTTATAAACACACCTAGGACATGCTGGACAAACCGTACGTACCTATCACCATGACGATTTGCGTGATATTCATTAAAAGGCGACTATGCATGCAATGAATCCACGTGGAATGTATTTACACCACTAGTGAAGCTCTGACATGTCTGATGCCCTACCGTGCCTAATCCCGGTAGACACCCTTGTCGTTTATTTATACAAACTTGGGTAGCTATTGACGGGCACATTTAATACACATGCACACCAAGCCATTCAAAGGGGATTCGACAAAAATTCGACCAAAACTATGCAAGAAACCCCCCTCACGGTTAATAAAACACACATCCACTGCCGGATGTGTAATACTTTTTATTTTACTCTCTGGAAAGGGGACGAACATCACTTGAGAGTCACAGCGCGCTCCTGACAGAGCCCAATGCTGTGTTACACCCACCATTGCCTGCCGTGTGCCACACACCTCTGTGTTGTATTCCACTAGCTAGTGCATATGCTATGACATTCTCTAGCCCATGTGCACTGTAACACCACCCCGTGAATATGTCATGCCACACTTGTCTTCGCACGGGTTATATTGCCCCATCTAACGTGCCTTTCTCGATGCCTATGTTATAACGCACAGTGCTATGCCATACATATTACAATCTGGGATCCATATCTTTGTCACAGTGCATATGCAACCTTACACTCCCCAGCACATATTTTATATTACAACTTTAGAGACTAGTTAGGTTACACAACACTGCCCTGTGCATATTACACTCCAAGGCGCATATCGCATAGCACGCGCTAGTGCCTGTGCTATCTCGCGCTCTCCAATGAATCTGTCATTGCGCACAATGTATTGCATATTATATTTCACGCCCGGTTCATCTTATATCACACTTTTTGGTGCATAGTTTATAGCATACACTATATCTAGTTTTCATTTTCAATCGTGCTCTCAGGACTATGTTCTATATAACACTGTGTTCACCTACCCTTTTCACGGGCATTACATTTTGCGATAGGGGGTGGAGGGTCAGGGGGTGTTTCTGCCAAGTGAGCCCGGAGTCACAGTCACAAACGTCCTCTTCTTCCTGAATAAAAGTGAGATTATGCTGCATACTTGTTCATATTTTAAGTAGTTCGCACAGACACAATGTTTTAAAAACAATAAAGTTCCTAATACCCGCCTTCTCTGAACAGTTAGCTTGCTGCCCCATCCCCTTCCTCCCTATCCTCTGTTGTGTGAATCCATGGACTAGCCTCCTCCCTCCTGCCATGCATGGTCTGATGTGCTGCCACTGCCCTCAGTATGATGTACCAGTCCACTCCTCCTGCCCTCCATTGCCCAATTCTATGCCCCATCATTGACTTCCTGCTTAAACTCTGTGCTTAGCTTGCTGCCCCTATTCTCCTTCCCCCTGCCCTCCGATGTCTTTGTGCATGCCCCTGCTCCATCCTTTTTGCCCACCATGTCCCATGGACCTGCCACTCCTATCTACTCTGAGTGTTCTGTTGAGCTGCCACTCCCCTCCCACCTGCCTAGCATTGTCAGATGACTGTAACCTGTCCCTGCCACCTCCACCCTGCCTGTCCACATGCCATGCCCCTATCCTCTTCCTCCTGTCCTACATGGTCCATTGTACTGCCACACCCTTCTGCCCTCCCTGGTCTGTTGTGCTGCAGCTGCTCCTCCTGCCTGCCCCGTGTGGTCTGTTGTGAGGTCCCTTCCCCTGAACTTTCTTGTCTGTGCACAGGTCCTGACCCTCCCTTCTATCCTCCATCGTCCTTTGTGCATGTCCCTCCACCCTCCTTCTTGCCCATCATAGCCATTGTGCTGCCACTAACCCTCCCACTTGCCATGCATGGTCTTCTGTGCTGCCATGGCCCCTCCCACCTTCCCTGTGTGGTCAGTTAGCTGCCCCTGACCCCCTCCCACCTTCCCTCCATGGTCTGTGTGTATGCCATCACAGTCTTACTGTTGCTCTTCATGGTGTGTCTTGCTTCTAGTGCCCATCCTGCCTGACCTCCATGGCTATCTTGCTGCTCCTGCCCTGCCCCCTTGCCCCCAGCCCTACTCCCTCCCTCCTGGCTTGTCTGTTCCATTGTAATGCCCCTGATCCGTCCCTCCTGCCCTTTATGGTCTGTTATGCTGCAGCTTTCTCTCCTGTCTGTCCATTATGGTCAGCTAGCTACCATTGCCTCTTGCCCCTCTGTTCTCTGTTGTCCATGTGCATGGTCCTGTCCCCTCCCTCTTGCTTTCTATGGATTGTTTTGCTGCACTCCCGTCCTGCATGCCCTGTGTGGTGTATTGTGCTGCTGCAAACCCTGATGCCTGCCCTGCAGGGTCAGTTTGGTGCACCTCTCCATGTCCCTCCTGTCCTCTGTTATCCAAGTCCATGTCCCTATCCCATTTCCTTCCATGATCCAATGTACCATACTTGCGAACATTTTGAACTTGGTAAGAGGGAGATTTTGAAAAAAAACTCGGGTATTGATTTTCCCCTTTGAGTTACATTGAAAAAGAGGATATATATTGAAGGGGAGGAGCCAAGATGGCGACCGGGACGGCAGCGTAGATTCCCGGCTCCGTGAACCTCCGCATCCCGCACGGATATCCTGTACTAGATCCTCAGTCTGCGCCATGAGATCGTGTTTGTGAATGAGAGTGGCAACCGATCGTGTGACTCCGAGGTTTCTGGCTGCTGTACCGCCGGAGAAATCTGCAGTTGAACTTTGCGGCCCGTGCAGCCCCGGAGCCGGGACCTCGAGTGGACGCCTTGGCCGGGTGGCAGTTCAACAACAGCGGCCTGTGGTGACTGGGTGGAGTCGGTCCACCGGAGCGGTGCTGCCCTCGGCCTGCATCTCGCCGCGGTCGCTCCCGCTGCTAAGCGTAGCTGATCGAGGGCATGCCCGGGGGTGCAATTCTCAGATTCTTTGGTGTTTGCCCCTGCCTTTGACGGTGAGCTGCCCGGACGCCGCCCCTAGCTCGCCCTGATCCTTGCGGGCTGCTCCCGGATTTTCGCGGAAGCTGGTCCGTGGTGGGGACGACTGTTGCCCGTGTCCACGCAACGGCTGAATTTGTGCCTGCCCCCGGACCCCTGTCTCCAGCGACGTGGACCTCGAGGCGCTTGTCCCTGGGTCCCGGCCCCAATACGAGTCGGGCCTTCCCGGCGGCCATCTTGTTGCGATGCAGCCTACCATCCTGTCCACCGGGTCGCAGCAGGATTGGGAGTGTGTGACTTTTGGGAGTGTGGCGGAGCGATCGCGGAGAGCTGTGCTGGGGTACGGCGACCTCCTAGAGGCCCTTGGTGCCCTTCATTTCTCCTTGGCTCGTGGCATCGGGGTCTTGGGGAGTAAGCTCGATGGTGTGGCATCAGCGTTGGGACAGTGGCGGCATGCCGGTCCACAGTTACACAGGGACTTCCCACACTGCACACAGGAGGATAATGTCGCGGCCACCCCTGCGATTAGTGCACAGCCGGACACTCCGGACAGTATGCTACCGTGTGATCGGCTGACTGAGGGTTTGATCTGTTCCGGAGGTATTGGACCTGAGTGGAAGGTGGTGGCCTCGTCCCGTGCACGGCCTCCGGCGACCCAGGGACAATACCAGCAACATTTGTCTACTTTGGCTGATTCAGCCTTCCTGGACCTTGTGTGCAGTGCAGATCCTGGGGCAGCACTGGGAAAGACGTCCCTCCAAGATGCGGACTGTGTTGGTGCTCTGAGACTTCCACCCCGCCTGTGTGCGTCGCTTCCCGGTTGTTTTTGGACACTCCTTTACCTTGGAACATCGGACATGGTGCTGGGTCGAGGGGTAGGCATGGGCAGAATTGCAAAGAGTGGTCAAGGATGAGGCTGATCCTTCGGGGGTGGTCATCTAGTAGACGGACGGACTCATGGTTGCGTACTCTCAGGACATAGCTATTAGCATATTCGGTGCATAATGCTCCCCATTTCCCTTTTTGTTATGGTCGATTTGGTGCTGCTTATTGTTTGCTGTGGGGAGACCTCACTGTGCGGGAGGGAGAAGCCGGGGGTATGTTTTGAAGGCCCTCCTCCAGTTTATTATACTTTCTCCACCCCCCCGTCTGGTGGGGTTCTTTCTTACTCCTTTTTCCCTGTTCTTCTATATTTCGGGTCTAGTTCCAGGGCGACAGGCACACTGCTGGGGGGGGGGGCCATACTCATTTGCAGAGGTGCAGGGTGGGGGGTTGGGGGAGGGGACTCTTTTTTAGTCTTTATCTCTTTTTCCATGGCCTCCTTTTTCCTCTCCGTTTCTTCTTGTTTTTTCTTTTCTGGGATCAGCGTGGTACACCTCCTTTGTTGTGAATCGTCGCTTCTTCATGTGTGCCACATTTTCCGGGGTGTTCTCTGGGCGTTAGGTACGGGGGCCTGCAGGCGCAACTGTTTTTGATATTCTTCCCCATCCGGAATTTCCTGTGTTTGCGCCATTGATCCAATAGATTGCTGTTTATTGCTAACATCTATCATTCGGCCTGCCCCTTATCGCTGTTGGGAAATTGTTTGGCACCTGATCCTACTGTTTTGTTCCATTATAAAATGAAAAACCCTTTTTCTCCTGGTGTCCTACCTGCGCGGCTCACGGGCCGGACTATATTAGCATGAAGATTCTGCTTACCGAGGTGCCGCCTGTGCTTACATTTGATCTTATTGCTCTGATTGCTTAGCGGCCGGCCCCGGGGGGTTGTAGGCCCATACTTGTTAATGATTGAAATGTCAATAAAGGTTTTTCAACAAAAAAAAACAAAAAAAAAAAAAAAAAAAAGAAAAAGAGGATATTGTAGACAGGAGACAGATCAAATAAAGCCCATTTGAGCTTAAAAACATTGGACGTTTCCTGGCTGAATCGGGTCTGTTGGCATGTATGGTTGTACTACCATTGCCTCTTCCTTCTGCCCACAATGTTCTATTACATTGCCACAGGCTTGAAGGAGGGTAGATTTTGTATCACAGGGGGCCCCTGGCCCGTTCTGTCCACACCTGAAGTATGAGACCCTTGTCCTTGCCCTGCCAGCTGCATTTGTAGGCCGTATTAAATTGACCAGCGGGTCCTGTGTTGCTATATAATTATCCTGAGACATCCTTACCACTCAGCCAGTATAAAACCCCTGTGTAGGCCCTTCTGTTCAATATGTAGGCCTCTTTGTTAAATAGACCATAGCTCTGCAATTTTAGTGTATAGCAGTCTGAAGGCAGGTCTGCGAGGCCTTCTGCTCCAAACCAGTAGCCCCCACCCTACCCGAGTGCTCCGTGCTCGGTATCAAAGTTCAACATCCCCCTGAAGCTGTCGACATACAGTAGGCTGCATCCTGGACTGGTACTTGCTTCCTGGGCAGGTTTCCCGCTTTTAAGGAAGTGGCAACCGCAGAGCGTCAAGTTTGGAGAACTGAGGAGATTTTATACATGAATATATTGAATTCCCGTACAATACCCATTATTTTCTGCTTGCTCTATGGAACTTACGATAAGCGATTGGCCTGAGAGACTGACCTTTTCACCCAGTCCATTGTCAGCATTAAGTGGGTAAATGACGAAATGTCTGGTAAAATCTGCAGACGAAGCTTTTGGGTAGCATACGTAGGTAGATGTAGCGTGCAAAGGAGCCCACAAAATGATATAAAAAGGGAGCACCCACAGATATCGACGGACTACCTCGCCGTCTGTATGTAGGTTAACAGGCAGTGCAGGTTTTCCCCAAGAGCCGGGAGCTCTTGTCTTCCTTTGCTTAAAATGTCTTGCTCTGCTTTGCTTGAAGTATCTTATTCTATTTTACCTATATGAAATGTCATGTTATGTTTAACCATTGTTCTCTTTACTTTTGCATTTAAAAGATTTTGTATTGTAATTGCAGGAATGCTTGCTCTAAGAGTAAACGTGAGTGTTCCTAGGTAACATTTTCCTTGGTGTAACTTGTTTCTCATGATGCATTTATAGATGTGTTTTCTCTCTCTCTCTGTCAGTACATTAATTGAGATACAGAGAATATCATGACAGCTGTATGATTATCTGGAGTCTGTATTTTGTACTTTATGTCTCTATTCTGCTGTTTCTTTGAAGTTGCATCTTCTCATTAAACTGCCATTGTATTCTGCCTCCAATTCCATGTCTCATATGTCTGTTTTCTTCATTTTTGGAGAAAGCGTTCCTAGGCACCCCGGCTCAAATTAAGGTGCCCCTTTTGTCCCTGACTCACTCTCCTGCTCAGTTCTGTGGTGGCTCCCGGGGATCTGGGGACCGCCCCTAGCTTCCTTGACCCGTAATAGATCTTGCCTCCAACAGCCTCTCTTGCAAGTCCTGTATTGTTGGTTTGTTGCCCCTGCCCCCCTTTCCACTGCCCTCCATAGTCTGTTGTGCTTCCACGGCCCTTCCTGCCTGCTCAGTGTGGTTAAATTGTTGCCTTTGCACCCTCCTACCTGCCTTCAATTTTCAGAGTCCGTGCCCCTGGCCTCTGCCTCTCAACAGTATCCTAATGAACAACTAGATTGCTAACATTCTATATTTATTACAAAAGTGTGGAACGCCTGACATCATCTTGATGTAATCAAAACTGTAATACCTAGAGCATTTCCTTTAGAAATTACATATATGAGAGGGTCTTATTGGCATCAAAATTATGGTTAGTGCTCTAAAAGGCTAAAATAAGGACATATTTTCTGAGTTTTCAAATAGCGACAAAGCACTTTTAAATTATTTGTTATCTTTATGTGTTTTTATCCAGTTGACCACTTGATTAAATGTTGCACTTAGGGGAGATGATGTGGTGTTACTTCCAGAACTGCAGACTTTGCAACTGGGGAACCAGGTTGAAGTTTCTGCTTCAGCTCGACATTCTGTGATTCTGGTCAAATCACTTAGTCTCCCCATGTCTACAACCAAAATGAATGTGTTCTTGTGTGATGTAACCAATGCTCATGTAAAGCACTCCAATACCTGACAAGTCTGCACTATATAACACTGCAAAAACACAAAATAATAAGTGTTTTGCACACTTCTGTCATTGGGCTATATTTGGGCTACATCTGGGTGATTTTGGGCTACATTTGGGCTCTTTTGTCTCCGGTGGCCATCTTGGGAGATTTATTTGTTATGAAGTTTCCTAATTTCCTCATGTACTGCAGTCTCCTCAGTAGGAAATGCTTTCAGTTTTTTACTTTGATTCCATCATGAAGGTATTCAGATATGTCACACATTTGCCATAAATTCTGAATGTTAGCACTCTAGTTGCTCATTAGATCACTGTAGTAAAACTACTGCACCATGGAAGTCTGCTCCTGGTATTAAAAGTGCATGTTTCAGTCTGCATGTCAGAATTTTTTAATGAAATAGAAGAGGATTTGAGAAGTCACTCAAAATGTGCCCTCATTTTCTTTCTTCAGCATTAATCATAATTTCTATGGCAAAATGAACCTCCTCATTGTGTTCCTTTTTAAATTAAATGTTTTAAGTGTTACCAGTTTATTCCAATCAAGATGGCTTCAGGTGTGCCATACTTTTGTCATAATGAAGACAGTAAGCGCTCTAGTTGTTTTTAAGAACATTCTGGGACATTCTGTCATTGGGCTATACTTGGGCTACATCTGGGTGATATTTGGGCTACATTTGGGCTCTTTTGTCTCTGGTGGCCATCTTGGGAGACTTATTTGTTATGAAGTTTCCTAATTTCCTCATTTACTGCAGTCTCCTCAGTAGGAAATACTTTCAGTTTTTTACTTTGATTCCATCAAGAAGGCATTCAGATGTGTCACACATTTGCCATAAATTCAGAATGTTAGCACTCTTTTTGCTCATTAGATCACTGTAGTAAAGCTACTGCTCACAAGGGAAAACTGCTGCTGGTATTGAAAGTGCATGTTTCAGTCTGCATGTCAGAATTTTTTAATGAAATAGAAGAGGATTTGAGAAGTCACTCAAAATGTGCCCTAATTTTTCTTTCTGCAGCACTAATAATACTTTTTATTGAAAAATGAACCCCCTCATTTTGTTCCTTTTTAAATTAAATGTTTTAAGAGTTACCACTTTAATCCAAGCAAGATGGCTTCAGGTGTGCCATACGTTTATCATAAGTAGGACTGTTAGCGCTCTAGTAGTTCTTTGGAACACTCTGGGAAGCTGCAGTAGAACACAAAGGAATCAACTGACAGTCTCTGCCCTTGTTGGATGTACATGTTTTACTGAGAATGTCAGACTTCATTCTCACATGACTGAGAAAGATAATGTGAATTTACAGAAAATAAGCTCTCAGTTTAGCCTATAGATCACCTTCCAAACCTCTGTGGTAAAAGCATGAGAAAATATTTTTCTCTCAATCATGATATCCCAGCAGAAGGCTTTTTCACATGGTGAAATCACCTTAGAACATACCACAATTCCTAAAATGAGTATGGTACCATCAACAAATGATTTATAATGTAACTAAAGTCTTAAAACCTTCTATTAACTGCAATGCTTTTTAATGAGGTGCTATCATGTATATTGGTCCCAAGATGGCTGCCAACACTTCTTGGATGAAGTGCTGAGAGCCAATCAGATCTCAGGATGAGATGTGTGGTTAGGCTCCGCCCACATATATATATGCTTTTAAATGCTATTTTCTCAGGATCTACTGAACAGATTTACACCAAACCTACAAAAGGCACTTCCTTGACCTGAGGACTACCTCTCTGCCAAATTTCAAGTAATTCTGTTCAGCCGTTCGGGCTGTAGCTGTGTCTAAAGGTCCTATGGAAAAATGCATGGGAAAAACGCGTTTTGGGACCCCCCTTTTATCTCAGCCCCCGCTTGACGAATCCCCCCGAGACTTTCAGGGTAGGAGCGGAGCGGAGCGCCCCACCTATTTTGAAAAATTTGCGAGGATTCGTCAACCGGCGCCAAAGTTATTCAAAATAGAATGTTGCGGATTTCCTATGGAAACGTGGTCCTAACTATAACTACCTACTGGCGACCGCCAGTAGGTAATATATATATATATATATATATATATTCAATGAAAAAACCAAAGGTTTCACACATGTTATAGTTAGCTGGACATTTCACTCGTAAAAAACCATTGAAATTCCCCCGTTATAGTTAGTTCAGCTAACTATAACTCGCGCGCCCGCAATGCACTGCTGATGACGTCACATATTACATCACTCATGACATGGTCAGTGACATCACTCATGACATCACTGATGACATCTCAAATGACATCACTGATGACATCACTGATGACATCATCCAGTGAATGTGTGTTTTTCTGAAAATTAAATATGTTTTATATATGTATATCTCAAGGTCGATGGAAGAATAAATGGGTATATAAGTGTCTAAATGGATGATTTGTTTTTGAAAAATTGATTGTGTAACTGACTGATTAAGTGTATCATAGTGAATACATGGCTTAGTGAGTAATGTTTAAATATGTAAATATCTGTATCAGTCTCTCACTTTGTGTATAAGTGGCTGCATGGGTTGGTGAGTAGCTACATGGGTGTCTATATAGGTTATTAGTTGTTTTTTTGAGTATCAGTCTGAGTGGCTGCATGGTTCGGTGGGGGGTATTACGTAGTGCATAGGTGCATGAATGAGTGACTCACTGTTTGTATGTGTTGAACACAGCATGTGTGCAGGACTGTATGGGTGGATGAGTGTGTGTATGGGTGTGTTAGTGAGTGAATGACTGTCTCAATAGTGTCTTTATGAGTAACTACATATGTTTTAAACTAGTATATGTGACTATTGGTGTATATATGTGAGTATATGTGAGAGTGAGAGATTGAAAGAGTTTCTGTATGAATAAGTATGTGTTTCTATAAGTGATTGTTTAAAAGACTAAGTATGTGTAAGTTTCCGTAGAAGTAAGTGTGGTGGTGTGTGTATAACTGTATATGCAAGTAAATGTATGTTTGATTCTTTATTAGCATGAGTGACTATGTGTGTGAGTAACTCTATGGATGAGTGGCATTGTGTAACAGGATGTATAGGTGCATGAGTACATATGATGAGTGAGTACATGTATGAGTGACTGTATAGGACTGTTGGTGAATGAGTGGATGTGTATGTGGATCTTAGAATTACTGAAGAGGTTGTTGTAACTGGTATTGGTATGTCCATTGTTTTGAAAATGTTAGTCTCTATTTTTGAATGTGTGTATCAAAGGTTATATTAGGGTGAGAGGAGGTCTGCCACTCTATCACAAGGATGATGTCATCAGTGATGTCATCAGTGATGTCATTTGAGATGTCATCAGTGATGTCATGAGTGATGTCACTGACCATGTCATGAGTGATGTAATATGTGACGTCATCAGCAGTGCATTGCGGGCGCGCGAGTTATAGTTAGGTGAACTAACTATAACGGGGGAATTTCAATGGTTTTTTACGAGTGAAATGTCCAGCTAACTATAACATGTGTGAAACCTTTGGTTTTTTCATTGAATTTCTAAGGTTTTTTAAATGCTAATTCCTAACTATAACGTGTGTGAAACCCATGGTTTTTTCAGTGAATTTGCAAGGTTTTTTAAATGCTAATTTCTAACTATGCCTACAGAGATAGGACATGTGAAGAAAGAAGAAAAAATGCACAGAAAGAAACAAAAGAAGTGCAGAAAGAAGCAACAGAAGTCTTCAAATACGAAGATAAGTGCAGGAAGAAGGATAACGTGCAGAAAGAACAAAAAGAAGAGCAGAAAGAAGCCTTGTTGCAAAATCATCCTGTACCCTCAACTTTTTCAGACGGATACTGGTGGTAACTGAGTCTGACTAGCCAGTGCTATGTTAAAAGACACTTAGAATACAGTGAAAACACCTACATACACTAGGGAACATTATGCGTTGGGGTCCCCCTGTGATTAGCATGACCTCCCCTGTAAGCCCCTAGTACATAATAGGGCATGGGGATTAAAACTACCTCTTAAAACAGGCCACAGGGCGTTTTTGCACACGTTAACTCAGGCCCCGTCCCCTCCCTTCACCACTGTGTAAACACGCCCTGTGTCCATTTTTAGTTGGGAGATTAAGTTCATTTGAATCCTGAGGGTCCCTAGGGTCCAACTAGCCCACTAGGTACCTCCAGTAAATGCCACAGAGCTGTGTTGCAGAGAGGTGTAAAAAGTGGCACGGCCTGGACCACCTCCTTGCAATGCAGCTCAGTGGCGCTTACTGGAAGCACTTGGTGGGCTAGTTAGCCCCCAGGGGCCCTCAGTATTGAAGGGAAATTATATCCCCAATTTAAAACGTGCCATAGTGCGTGTTTGCACACGTCACCTCAGGCCCCGTCCCCTCCCTTCACCACTGTGTAAACGCGCCCTGTGGCTGTTCTAAGTTGAGAGATTAAGTCCCCTTGAATCCTAAGGGTCCCTAGGGTCAAACTAGACCACTAGGTACCTCCAGTAAGCGCCACAGAGCTGCGTTGCAGAGAGGTGTAAAAAGGGGCTTGGCCTCAGAACACCTGTCTGCAGCGCAGCTCCCTGGCGCATACTGGAGATGCCTGTTGGGGGCGCGTTTGCAGAGTGCTGCACGGAGGGGGCATGGCCTCCGGCACGATGCCAGTCTTTTATTTATTTTAATTTTTTAAGAAGGGGGGCTGTGTGGTTCCCCTTCTTATTCTAATTTATTGGCCCTGATGACCCCATCCCCCAGGGCCTGTCTCCTAATTATATTTTTTTGACCCCAATCCCTAGGGCCGGCCACTGTTTTTTATTATTTTAAAAAAATATTTATTTATAGACACACCTAGGACATGCTGGACAAACCGTACGTACCTATCACCATGACGATTTGCGGGATATTCATTAAAAGGCGACTATGCATGCAATGAATCCACGTGGAATGTATTTACACTACTAGTGAAGCTCTGACATGTCTGATGCCCTACCGTGCCTAATCCCGGTAGACACCCTTGTCGTTTATTTATACAAACATGGGTAGCTATTGACGGGCACATTTATTACACATGCACACCAAGCCATTCAAAGGGGATTCGACAAAAATTCGACCAAAACTATGCAAGAAACCCCCCTCACGGTTAATAAAACACACATCCACTGCCGGATGTGTAATACTTTTTATTTTACTCTCTGGAAAGGGGATGAACATCACTTGAGAGTCACAGCGCGCTCCTGACAGAGCCCAATGCTGTGTTACACCCACCATTGCCTGCCGAGTGCCACACACCTCTGTGTTGTATTCCACTAGCTAGTGCATATGCTATGACACTCTCTAGCCCATGTGCACTGTAACACCACCCCGTGAATATGTCATGCCACACTTGTCTTCGCACGGGTTATATTGCCCCATCTAACGTGCCTTCCTCGATGCCTTTGTTATAACGCACAGTGCTATGCCATACATATTACAATCTGCGATCCATATCTGTGTCACAGTGCATATGCAACGTTACACTCCCCAGCACATATTTTATATTACAACTTTAGAGACTAGTTAGGTTACACAACACTGCCCTGTGCATATTACACTCCAAGGCGCATATCGCATAGCACGCGCTAGTGCCTGTGCTATCTCGCGCTCTCCAATGAATCTGTCATTGCGCACAATGTATTGCATATTATATTTCACGCCCGGTTCATCTTATATCACACTTTTTGGTGCATAGTTTTTACCATACACTATATCTAGTTTTCATTTTCAATCGTGCTCTCAGGACTATGTTCTATATAACACTGTGTTCACCTACCCTTTTCACGGGCATTACATTTTGCGATAGGGGGTGGAGGGTCAGGGGGTGTTTCTGCCAAGTGAGCCCGGAGTCACAGTCACAAACGTCCTCTTCTTCCTGAATAAAAGTGAGATTATGCTGCATACTTGTTCATATTTTAAGTAGTTCGCACAGACTCAATGTTTTAAAAACAATAAAGTTCCTAATACCCGCCTTCTCTGAACAGTTAGCTTGCTGCCCCATCCCCCTCCTCCCTATCCTCTGTTGTGTGAATCCATGGAATAGCCTCCTCCCTCCTGCCATGCATGGTCTGATGTGCTGCCACTGCCCTCAATTTAGTATGATGTACCAGTCCACTCCTCCTGCCCTCCATTGCCCAATTCTATGCCCCATCATTGACCTCCTGCTTAAACTCTGTGCTTAGCTTGCTGCCCCTATTCTCCTTCCCCCTGCCCTCCGATGTCTTTGTGCATGCTCCTCCTCCATCCTTTTTGCCCACCATGTCCCATGGACCTGCCACTCCTATCTACTCTGAGTGTTCTGTTGAGCTGCCACTCCCCTCCCACCTGCCTAGCATTGTCAGATGACTGTAACCTGTCCCTGCCACCTCCACCCTGCCTGTCCACATGCCATGCCCCTATCCTCTTCCTCCTGTCCTACATGGTCCATTGTACTGCCACACCCTTCTGCCCTCCCTGGTCTGTTGTGCTGCAACTGCTCCTCCTGCGTGCCCCATGTGGTCTGTTGTGAGGTCCCTTCCCCTGAACTTTCTTGTCTGTGCACAGGTCCTGACCCTCCCTTCTATCCTCCATCGTCCTTTGTGCATGCCCCTGCACCCTCCTTCTTGCCCATCATAGCCATTGGTCTTCTGTGCTGCCATGGCCCCTCCCACCTTCCCTGTGTGGTCAGTTAGCTGCCCCTGACCCCCTCCCACCTTCCCTCCATGGTCTGTGTGTATGCCATCACAGTCTCACTGTTGCTCTTCATGGTGTGTCTTGCTTCTAGTGCCCATCCTGCCTGACCTCCATGGCTATCTTGCTGCTCCTGCCCTGCCTCCTTGCCCCCAGCCCTCTGTTTACATGTGAAGACCCCTACTCCCTCCCTCCTGGCTTGTCTGTTCCATTGTAATGCCCCTGATCCATCTCTACTGCCCTTTATGGTCTGTAATGCTGCAGCTTTCTCTCCTGTCTGTCCATTATGGTCAGCTAGCTACCATTGCCTCTTGCCCCTCTGTTCTCTGTTGTCCATGTGCATGGTCCTGTCCCCTCCCTCTTGCTTTCTATGGATTGTTGTGCTGCACTCCCGTCCTGCATGCCCTGTGTGGTGTATTGTGCTGCTGCAAACCCTGATGCCTGCCCTGCAGGGTCAGTTTGGTGCACCTCTCCATGCCCCTCTTGTCCTCTGTTATCCAAGTCCATGTCCCTATCCCATTTCCTTCCATGATCCAATGTACCATACTTGCGAACATTTTGAACTTGGTAAGAGGGAGATTTTGAAAAAAAACTGGGGTATTGATTTTCCCCTTTGAGTTACATTGAAAAAGAGGATATTGTAGACAGGAGACAGATCAAATAAAGCCCATTTGAGCTTAAAAACATTGGACGTTTCCTGGCTGAATCGGGTCTGTTGGCATGTATGGTTGTACTACCATTGCCTCTTCCTTCTGCCCACAATGGTCTATTACATTGCCACAGCCTTGAAGGAGGGTAGATTTTGTATCACAGGGGGCCCCTGGCCCGTTCTGTCCACACCTGAAGTATGAGACCCTTGTCCTTGCCCTGCCAGCCGCATTTGTAGGCCGTATTAAATTGACCAGCGGGTCCTGTGTTGCTATATAATTATCCTGAGACATCCTTACCACTCAGCCAGCATAAAACCCCTGTGTAGGCCCTTCTGTTCAATATGTAGGCCTCTTTGTTAAATTGACCATAGCTCTGCAATTTTAGTGTATAGCAGTCTGAAGGCAGGTCTGCGAGGCCTTCTGCTCCAAACTAGTAGCCCCCACCCTACCCGAGTGCTCCGTGCTCGGTATCAAAGTTCAACATCCCACTGAAGCTGTCGACATACAGTAGGCTGCATCCTGGACTGGTACTTGCTTCCTGGGCAGGTTTCCCGCTTTTAGGAAGTGGCAACCGCAGAGCGTCAAGTTAGGAGAACTGAGGAGATTTTGTACATGAATATATTGAATTCCCGTACAATACCCATTATTTTCTGCTTGCTCTATGGAACTTACGATAAGCGATTGGCCTGAGAGACTGACCTTTTCACCCAGTCCATTGTCAGCATTAAGTGGGTAAATGACGAAATGTCTGGTAAAATCTGCAGACGAAGCTTTTGGGTAGCATACGTAGGTAGATGTAGCGTGCAAAGGAGCCCACAAAATGATATAAAAAGGGAGCACCCACAGATATCGACGGACTACCTCGCCGTCTGTATGTAGGTTAACAGGCTGTGCAGGTTTTCCCCAAGAGCTGGGAGCTCTTGTCTTCCTTTGCTTAAAATGTCTTGCTCTGCTTTGCTTGAAGTATCTTATTCTATTTTACCTATATGAAATGTCATGTTATGTTTAACCATTGTTCTCTTTACTTTTGCATTTAAAAGACTTTGTATTGTAATTGCAGGAATGCTTGCTCTAAGAGTAAACGTGAGTGTTCCTAGGTAACATTTTCCTTGGTGTAACTTGTTTCTCATGATGCATTTATAGATGTGTTTTCTCTCTCTCTCTGTCAGTACATTAATTAAGATACAGAGAATATCATGACAGCTGTATGATTATCTGGATTCTGTATTTTGTACTTTTTGTCTCTATTCTGCGGTTTCTTTGAAGTTGTATCTTCTCATTAAACTGCCATTGTATTCTGCCACCAATTCCATGTCTCATATGTCTGTTTTCTTCATTTTTGGAGCAAGCGTTCCTAGGCACCCCGGCTCAAATTAAGGTGCCCCTTTTGTCCCTGACTCACTCTCCTGCTCAGTTCTGTGGTGGCTCCCGGGGCTCTGGGGACCGTCTCTAGCTTCCTTGACCCGTAATAGATCTTCCCTCCAACAGCCTCTCTTGCAAGTCCTGTATTGTTGGTTTGTTGCCCCTGCCCCCCTTTCCACTGCCCTCCATAGTCTGTTGTGCTTCCACGGCCCTTCCTGCCTGCTCAGTGTGGTTAAATTGTTGCCTTTGCACTCTCCTACCTGCCTTCAATTTTCAGAGTCCGTGCCCCTGGCCTTTGCCTCTCAACAGTATCCCAATGAACAACTAGATTGCTAACATTCTATATTTATTACAAAAGTGTGGAACGCCTGACATCATCTTGATGTAATCAAAACTGTAATACCTAGAGCATTTCCTTTAGAAATTACATATATGAGAGGGTCTTATTGGCATCAAAATTATGGTTAGTGCTCTAAAAGACTAAAATAAGGACATTTTGTCTGAGTTTTCAAATAGCGACAAAGCACTTTTAAATTATTTGTTATCTTTATGTTTTTTTTATCCAGTTGACCACTTGATTAAATGTTGCACTTAGGGGAGAGGATGTGGTGTTACTTCCAAAACTGCAGACTTTGCAACTGGGGAACCAGGTTGAAGTTTCTGCTTCAGCTCGACATTCTGTGATTCTGGTCAAATCACTTAGTCTCCCCATGTCTACAACCAAAATGAATTTGTGCTTGTGTGATGTAACCAATGCTCATGTAAAGCACTCCAATACCTGACAAGTCTGCACTATATAACACTGCAAAAACACTAAATAATAAGTGTTTTGCACACTTCTGTCATTGGGCTATATTTGGGCTACATCTGGGTGATTTTGGGCTACATTTGGGCTCTTTTGTCTCCGGTGGCCATCTTGGGAGATTTATTTGTTATGAAGTTTCCTAATTTCCTCATGTACTGCAGTCTCCTCAGTAGGAAATGCTTTCAGTTTTTTACGTTGATTCCATCATGAAGGTATTCAGATATGTCACACATTTGCCATAAATTCTGAATGTTAGCACTCTAGTTGCTCATTATATCACTGTAGTAAAACTACTGTTCACCATGGAAGTCTGCTCCTGGTATTAAAAGTGCATGTTTCAGTCTGCATGTCAGAATTTTTTAATGAAATAGAAGAGGATTTGAGAAGTCACTCAAAATGTGCCCTCATTTTCTTTCTTCAGCATTAATCATAATTTCTATGGCAAAATGAACCCCCTCATTGTGTTCCTTTTTAAATTAAATGTTTTAAGTGTTACCAGTTTATTCCAATCAAGATGGCTTCAGGTGTGCCATACTTTTGTCATAATGAAGACAGTAAGCGCTCTAGTTGTTTTTAAGAACATTCTGGGACATTCTGTCATTGGGCTATACTTGGGCTACATCTGGGTGATATTTGGGCTACATTTGGGCTCTTTTGTCTCTGGTGGCCATCTTGGGAGACTTATTTGTTATGAAGTTTCCTAATTTCCTCATTTACTGCAGTCTCCTCAGTAGGAAATACTTTCAGTTTTTTACTTTGATTCCATCAAGAAGGCATTCAGATGTGTCACACATTTGCCATAAATTCAGAATGTTAGCACTCTTTTTGCTCATTAGATCACTGTAGTAAAGCTACTGCTCACCAGGGAAAACTGCTGCTGGTATTGAAAGTGCATGTTTCAGTCTGCATGTCAGAATTTTTTAATGAAATAGAAGAGGATTTGAGAAGTCACTGAAAATGTGCCCTAATTTTTCTTTCTGCAGCACTAATCATACTTTTTATGGAAAAATGAACCCCCTCATTTTGTTCCTTTTGAAATTAAATGTTTTAAGAGTTACCACTTTATTCCAAGCAAGATGGCTTCAGGTGTGCCATACGTTTATCATAGGTAGGACTGTTAGCGCTCTAGTAGTTCTTTGGAACACTCTGGGAAGCTGCAGTAGAACACAAAGGAATCAACTGACAGTCTCTGCCCTTGTTGGATGTACATGTTTTACTGAGAATGTCAGACTTCATTCTCACATGACTGAGAAAGATAATGTGAATTTACAGAAAATAAGCTCTCAGTTTAGTTTATAGATCACCTTCCAAACCTCTGTGGTAAAAGCATGAGAAAATATTTTTCTCTCAATCATGATATCCCAGCAGAAGGCTTTTTCACATGGTGAAATCACCTTAGAACATACCACAATTCCTAAAATGAGTATGGTACCATCAACAAATGATTTATAATGTAACTAAAGTCTTAAAACCTTCTATTAACTGCAATGCTTTTTAATGAGGTGCTATCATGTATATTGGTCCCAAGATGGCTGCCAACACTTCTTGGATGAAGTGCTGACAGCCAATCAGATCTCAGGATGAGATGTGTGGTTAGGCTCCGCCCACATATATATATGGTTTTAAATGCTATTTTCTCAGGAAATACTGAACAGATTTACACCAGACCTGCAAAAGGCACTTCCTTGACCTTATGGCTACCTCTCTGCCAAATTTCAAGTAATTCTGTTCAGCCGTTCGGACTGTAGCTGTGTCTAAAGGTCCTATGGAAAAATGCATGTGAAAAACGCGTTTTGGGACCCCCCTTTTATCTCAGCCCCCGCTTGACGAATCCCCCCGAGACTTTCAGGGTAGGAGCGGAGCGTAGCGCCCCACCTATTTTGAAAAATTCGCAAGGATTCGTCGACCGGCGCCAAAGTTATTCAAAATAGAATGTTGCGGATTTCCTATGGAAACGTGGTCCTAACTATAACTACCTACTGGCGACCGCCAGTAGGTAATATATATATATATATATATATATATATATATATATATATATATATATATATATATTATCGCTCCTTTTCTTTGAAGATATTTATTTCATCCAGCGACATCCTGCTGGATGAAATAAATATCTTCAAACGCCCCCGCAAGTGCTGATTATCTTACAACGAAAGAAAAGGAGCGATAATATATATACAAACGAAAGAAAAGGAGCGATAATAATTTGCAGAGTTCACCGCCGCATATCAGCACCCGTTCGAGAGTGCGTCTCACAGAGGTGAAAAGCGAGTGACAATATATATATATATATATATATATAAATGAAGGTGTGTCCTGTAAATGCACATGGCTGTCGAGCCTTTGAGAAAGAAGCACCACGGCTTTGAAACGCGTCAGGCTGAAAACGACAACCTTTGCTGTGTAATGCGATCTGCACATTGGAGGCAATTTTGACCAATAAAGGATTCATTTCCGATCAGTGTGTGAGTGCGTTCCTGCCGAAGGGGCAACTGGAGCTTGAATATAAACGCAGCAGCCCTTGCCGCGAGGCACGCACCAACCCGTGAAGATTGGGTGCCATGGGGCTTGGTATTCGACCTGGCTCCAAATATGGAACACTGACTATGGTTTTTGATTGTCTCCAGGTGCGGAGGCCCATTCAGGGCTTTGAACTGTGCAAGAAACAGCGGATATAAGTGCACCCATTCAGGGTTTGATGCAAGACACACTACGAGATCCAGAAGTCTTTGCCCATTGAAGGGCGTGGTATAACTACAAATGAAGGTGTGTCCTGTAAATGCACATGGCTGTCGAGCCTTTGAGAGAGAAGCACCACGGCTTTGAAACGCGTCAGGCTGAAAACGACAACCTTTGCTGTGTAATGCGATCTGCACATTGGAGGCAATTTTGACCAATAAAGGATTCATTTCCGATCAGTGTGTGAGTGCGTTCCTGCCGAAGGGGCAACTGGAGCTTGAATATATATAATATATATATATATATATATATATATATATATATATATATATATATATATATATATATATATATATATATATATATATATATATATATATATATATATTCACTGAAAAAACCATAGGTTTCACACATGTTATAGTTAGTGGAAATTTTACTGATAAAAAACCAATGAAATTCCCCCGTTATAGTTAGTGCAGGCAACTATAACTCACGCGACCGCAATCCTCTGCTGATGCTAATACTGTATTTAGACACTTATTTGCCCATGTCTTCTTCCATACATTTTTAGCTATACATATATTACAAATATTTTTTTTTCATAAAGACACATATGTCATCAGCAGAAGATTGCGGTCGCGTGAGTTATAGTTGCCTGCACTAACTATAACGGGGGAATTTCATTGGTTTTTTATCAGTAAAATTTCCACTAACTATAACATGTGTGAAACCTATGGTTTTTTCAGTGAATTTGCAAGGTTTTTTAAATGCTAATTCCTAACTATAACGTGTGTGAAACCTATGGTTTTTTCAGTGAATTAGTACGGTTTTTTAAATGCTAAGTTACTTTACGCCATTCGAGGCGTGCGCGCCCACTTAACGCAGTTCGTTCCGTGCACGGTTTTTATCAACTTTAATAAGCCCTGTACATTTGGTGGCCTTCAGCCACCAAAAGCACAGGGGGTGGGGTCAATGTGCATAGTGTTTTTTTTATTTCGATTTTATAATTTCATGTTGCCAAAATTTAGTTTTTTTTACCTATTAATAAGCCCTGTACATTTGGTGGCCTACGGCCACCAAAAGCACAGGGGGTGGGGTAAGTGTGGATAGTGTTTTTTTCCCTTATAATAAGCCCTGTACATTTGGTGGCCTACGGCCACCAAAAGCACAGGGGGTGGGGTAAGTGTGGATAGTGTTTTTTTCCCTTATAATAAGCCCTGGACATTTGGTGGCCTACAGCCACCAAAAGCACAGGGGGTGGGGTAAGTGTGGATAGTGTTTTTTTCCCTTATAATAAGCCCTGTACATTTGGTGGCCTACGGCCACCAAAAGCACAGGGGGTGGGGTAAGTGTGGATAGTGTTTTTTTCCCTTACAATAAGCCCTGTACATTTGGTGGCCTTCGGCCATCAAAAGCACAGGGGGTGGGGTAAGTGTGGATAGTGTTTTTTTCCCTTATAATAAGCCCTGTACATTTGGTGGCCTACGGCCACCAAAAGCACAGGGGGTGGGGTAAGTGTGGATAGTGTTTTTTTCCCTTACTAAATAAGCCCTGTACATTTGGTGGCCTTCGGCCACCAAAAGCACAGGGGGTGGGGTAAGTGTGGATAGTGTTTTTTTCCATTAGAATATGCCCTGTACATTTGGTGGCCTACGGCCACCAAAAGCACAGGGGGTGGGGTAAGTGTGGATAGTGTTTTATTTATTATTTTTTTTTTACCGTACGCTTACGGTAAGCGTACGGTAAGCGTACTCGGCGAATTTGCCGAAAAAAAAATAAAACCATTTTTGCTCTTGGGGAATGTTTGGGGACTCCCTCAACATGACTATGTGGGAGGGAGTTGTCAAAACAGCCCCGTAACATGTTTTTTGCCTTCATGTTTGATAAACAACACTCAGTGCGAGAGACAAAATGGCGGACGACGCTTCCTGGTTTCAGCCGATTCGAATGTTTACTAAGATCTAAGAGCCAATCAGAATCGCGCTCGCGCACGCCACCGTACGCTTACGGTAAGCGTACGGTAAGCGTACGGTAAGCGGGCTCAGATATATATATTGATTTAAAGGCTATTTTCTCAGAATCTACTGAACAGATTTACACCAAACCTACAAAAGGCACTTCCTTGACCTAGGGACTACCTCTCTGCCAAATTTCTAGTAATTCTGTTCAGCCGTTCGGGCTGTAGCTCGTTCTAAAGGTCCTATGGAAAAATGCATGGGAAAAACGCGTTTTGGGACCCCCCTTTTATCTCAGCCCCCGCTTGACGAATCCCCCCGAGACTTTCAGGGTAGGAGCGGAGCATAGCGCCCCACCTATTTTGAGAAATTCGCGAGGATTCATCGACCGGCGCCAAAGTTATTCAAAATAGAATGTTGAGGTTTTCCTATGGAAAAGGGGTCCTAACTATAACTACCTACTGGCGACCGCCAGTAGACGTTATAGTTAGGAATTAGCATTTAAAAAACCTCAGAAATTCACTGAAAAAACCATAGGTTTCAGGGGTGTTATAGTTAGCTGGACTTTTCACTTGTACAAAACCATTGAAATTCCCCCGTTATAGTTAGTTCAGCTAACTATAACTCGGGCGCCCGCAATGCACTGCTGATGACGTCACATATTACATCACTCATGACATGGTCAGTGACATCACTCATGACATCACTGATGACATCTCAAATGACATCACTGATGACATCACTGATGACATCATCCAGTGAATGTGTGTTTTTCTGAAAATTAAATATGTTTTATATATGTATATCTCAAGGTCGATGGAAGAATAAATGGGTATATAAGTGTCTAAATGGATGATTTGTTTTTGAAAAATTGATTGTGTAACTGACTGATTAAGTGTATCATAGTGAATACATGGCTTAGTGAGTAATGTTTAAATATGTAAATATCTGTATCAGTCTCTCACTTTGTGTATAAGTGGCTGCATGGGTTGGTGAGTAGCTACATGGGTGTCTATATAGGTTATTAGTTGGTTTTTTGAGTATCAGTCTGAGTGTCTGCATGGTTCGGTGGGGGGTATTACGTAGTGCATAGGTGCATGAATGAGTGACTCACTGTTTGTATGTGTTGAACACAGCATGTGTGCAGGACTGTATGGGTGGATGAGTGTGTGTATGGGTGTGTTAGTGAGTGAATGACTGTCTCAATAGTGTCTTTATGAGTAACTACATATGTTTTAAACTAGTATATGTGACTATTGGTGTATATATGTGAGTATATGTGAGAGTGAGAGATTGAAAGAGTTCCTGTATGAATAAGTATGTGTTTCTATAAGTGATTGTTTAAAAGACTAAGTATGTGTAAGTTTCCGTAGAAGTAAGTATGCTGGTGTGTGTATAACTGTATATGCAAGTAAATGTATGTTTGATTCTTTATTAGCATGAGTGACTATGTGTGTGAGTAACTCTATGGATGAGTGGCATTGTGTAACAGGATGTATAGGTGTATGAGTACATATGATGAGTGAGTACATGTATGAGTGACTGTATAGGACTGTTGGTGAATGAGTGGATGTGTATGTGGATCTTAGAATTACTGAAGAGGTTGTTGTAACTGGTATTGGTATGTCCATTGTTTTGAAAATTTTAGTCTCTATTTTTGAATGTGTGTATCAAAGGTTATATTAGGGTGAGAGGAGGTCTGCCACTCTATCACAAGGATGATGTCATCAGTGATGTCATCAGTGATGTCATTTGAGATGTCATCAGTGATGTCATGAGTGATGTCACTGACCATGTCATGAGTGATGTAATATGTGACGTCATCAGCAGTGCATTGCGGGCGCCCGAGTTATAGTTAGCTGAACTAACTATAACGGGGGAATTTCAATGGTTTTGTACAAGTGAAAAGTCCAGCTAACTATAACACCCCTGAAACCTATGGTTTTTTCAGTGAATTTCTGAGGTTTTTTAAATGCTAATTCCTAACTATAACGTGCCTGAAACCTATGGTTTTTTCTGTGAATTTCAAAGGTTTTTTAAATGCTAATTTCTAACTATGCCTACAGAGATAGGACATGTGAAGAAAGAAGAAAAAATGCACAGAAAGAAACAAAAGAAGTGCAGAAAGAAGCAACAGAAGTCCTCAAATACGAAGATAAGTGCAGTAAGAAGGATAACGTGCAGAAAGAACAAAAAGAAGAGCAGAAAGAAGCCTTGTTGCAAAATCATCCTGTACCCTCAACTTTTTCAGACGGATACTGGTGGTAACTGAGCCTGACTAACCAGTCCTAGAGCCAGTGCTATGTTAAAAGACACTTAGAATACAGTGAAAACACCTACATACACTAGGGAACATTTTGCGTTGGGGTCCCCCTGTGATTAGCATGACCTCCTCTGTAAGCCCCTAGTATATAAGAGGGCATGGGGATTAAAACTACCTCTTAAAACAGGCCACAGGGCGTTTTTGCACACGTTAACTCAGGCCCCGTCCCCTCCCTTCACCACTGTGTAAACATGCCCTGTGTCCATTTTTAGTTGGGAGATTAAGTTCATTTGAATCCTGAGGGTCCCTGGGGTCCAACTAGCCCACTAGGTACCTCCAGTAAGTGCCACAGAGCTGCGTTGCAGAGAGGTGTAAAAAGTGGCACGGCCTGGACCACCTCTCTGCAATGCAGCTCAGTGGCGCTTACTGGAAGCACTTGGTGGGCTAGTTAGCCCCCAGGGGCCCTCAGTATTGAAGGGAAATTATATCCCCAATTTAAAACGTGCCATAATAAGCTCTCAGTTTAGTTTATAGATCACCTTCCAAACCTCTGTGGTAAAAGCATGAGAAAATATTTTTCTCTCAATCATGATATCCCAGCAGAAGGCTTTTTCACATGGTGAAATCACCTTAGAACATACCACAATTCCTAAAATGAGTATGGTACCATCAACAAATGATTTATAATGTAACTAAAGTCTTAAAACCTTCTATTAACTGCAATGCTTTTTAATGAGGTGCTATCATGTATATTGGTCCCAAGATGGCTGCCAACACTTCTTGGATGAAGTGCTGACAGCCAATCAGATCTCAGGATGAGATGTGTGGTTAGGCTCCGCCCACATATATATATGGTTTTAAATGCTATTTTCTCAGGAAATACTGAACAGATTTACACCAGACCTGCAAAAGGCACTTCCTTGACCTTATGGCTACCTCTCTGCCAAATTTCAAGTAATTCTGTTCAGCCGTTCGGCCTGTAGCTGTGTCTAAAGGTCCTATGGAAAAATGCATGTGAAAAACGCGTTTTGGGACCCCCCTTTTATCTCAGCCCCCGCTTGACGAATCCCCCCGAGACTTTCAGGGTAGGAGCGGAGCGTAGCGCCCCACCTATTTTGAAAAATTCGCAAGGATTCGTCGACCGGCGCCAAAGTTATTCAAAATAGAATGTTGCGGATTTCCTATGGAAACGTGGTCCTAACTATAACTACCTACTGGCGACCGCCAGTAGGTATATATATATATATATATATATATATATATATATATATATATATATATATATATATATATATATATATATTATCGCTCCTTTTCTTTGAAGATATTTATTTCATCCAGCGACATCCTGCTGGATGAAATAAATATCTTCAAACGCCCCCGCAAGTGCTGATTATCTTACAACGAAAGAAAAGGAGCGATAATATATATACAAACGAAAGAAAAGGAGCGATAATAATTTGCAGAGTTCACCGCCGCATATCAGCACCCGTTCGAGAGTGCGTCTCACAGAGGTGAAAAGCGAGTGACAATATATATATATATATATATATATAAATGAAGGTGTGTCCTGTAAATGCACATGGCTGTCGAGCCTTTGAGAAAGAAGCACCACGGCTTTGAAACGCGTCAGGCTGAAAACGACAACCTTTGCTGTGTAATGCGATCTGCACATTGGAGGCAATTTTGACCAATAAAGGATTCATTTCCGATCAGTGTGTGAGTGCGTTCCTGCCGAAGGGGCAACTGGAGCTTGAATATAAACGCAGCAGCCCTTGCCGCGAGGCACGCACCAACCCGTGAAGATTGGGTGCCATGGGGCTTGGTATTCGACCTGGCTCCAAATATGGAACACTGACTATGGTTTTTGATTGTCTCCAGGTGCGGAGGCCCATTCAGGGCTTTGAACTGTGCAAGAAACAGCGGATATAAGTGCACCCATTCAGGGTTTGATGCAAGACACACTACGAGATCCAGAAGTCTTTGCCCATTGAAGGGCGTGGTATAACTACAAATGAAGGTGTGTCCTGTAAATGCACATGGCTGTCGAGCCTTTGAGAGAGAAGCACCACGGCTTTGAAACGCGTCAGGCTGAAAACGACAACCTTTGCTGTGTAATGCGATCTGCACATTGGAGGCAATTTTGACCAATAAAGGATTCATTTCCGATCAGTGTGTGAGTGCGTTCCTGCCGAAGGGGCAACTGGAGCTTGAATATATATAATATATATATATATATATATATATATATATATATATATATATATATATATATTCACTGAAAAAACCATAGGTTTCACACATGTTATAGTTAGTGGAAATTTTACTGATAAAAAACCAATGAAATTCCCCCGTTATAGTTAGTGCAGGCAACTATAACTCACGCGACCGCAATCCTCTGCTGATGCTAATACTGTATTTAGACACTTATTTGCCCATGTCTTCTTCCATACATTTTTAGCTATACATATATTACAAATATTTTTTTTTCATAAAGACACATATGTCATCAGCAGAAGATTGCGGTCGCGTGAGTTATAGTTGCCTGCACTAACTATAACGGGGGAATTTCATTGGTTTTTTATCAGTAAAATTTCCACTAACTATAACATGTGTGAAACCTATGGTTTTTTCAGTGAATTTGCAAGGTTTTTTAAATGCTAATTCCTAACTATAACGTGTGTGAAACCTATGGTTTTTTCAGTGAATTAGTACGGTTTTTTAAATGCTAAGTTACTTTACGCCATTCGAGGCGTGCGCGCCCACTTAACGCAGTTCGTTCCGTGCACGGTTTTTATCAACTTTAATAAGCCCTGTACATTTGGTGGCCTTCAGCCACCAAAAGCACAGGGGGTGGGGTCAATGTGCATAGTGTTTTTTTTATTTCGATTTTATAATTTCATGTTGCCAAAATTTAGTTTTTTTTACCTATTAATAAGCCCTGTACATTTGGTGGCCTACGGCCACCAAAAGCACAGGGGGTGGGGTAAGTGTGGATAGTGTTTTTTTCCCTTATAATAAGCCCTGTACATTTGGTGGCCTACGGCCACCAAAAGCACAGGGGGTGGGGTAAGTGTGGATAGTGTTTTTTTCCCTTATAATAAGCCCTGGACATTTGGTGGCCTACAGCCACCAAAAGCACAGGGGGTGGGGTAAGTGTGGATAGTGTTTTTTTCCCTTATAATAAGCCCTGTACATTTGGTGGCCTACGGCCACCAAAAGCACAGGGGGTGGGGTAAGTGTGGATAGTGTTTTTTTCCCTTACAATAAGCCCTGTACATTTGGTGGCCTTCGGCCATCAAAAGCACAGGGGGTGGGGTAAGTGTGGATAGTGTTTTTTTCCCTTATAATAAGCCCTGTACATTTGGTGGCCTACGGCCACCAAAAGCACAGGGGGTGGGGTAAGTGTGGATAGTGTTTTTTTCCCTTACTAAATAAGCCCTGTACATTTGGTGGCCTTCGGCCACCAAAAGCACAGGGGGTGGGGTAAGTGTGGATAGTGTTTTTTTCCATTAGAATATGCCCTGTACATTTGGTGGCCTACGGCCACCAAAAGCACAGGGGGTGGGGTAAGTGTGGATAGTGTTTTATTTATTATTTTTTTTTTACCGTACGCTTACGGTAAGCGTACGGTAAGCGTACTCGGCGAATTTGCCGAAAAAAAAATAAAACCATTTTTGCTCTTGGGGAATGTTTGGGGACTCCCTCAACATGACTATGTGGGAGGGAGTTGTCAAAACAGCCCCGTAACATGTTTTTTGCCTTCATGTTTGATAAACAACACTCAGTGCGAGAGACAAAATGGCGGACGACGCTTCCTGGTTTCAGCCGATTCGAATGTTTACTAAGATCTAAGAGCCAATCAGAATCGCGCTCGCGCACGCCACCGTACGCTTACGGTAAGCGTACGGTAAGCGTACGGTAAGCGGGCTCAGATATATATATTGATTTAAAGGCTATTTTCTCAGAATCTACTGAACAGATTTACACCAAACCTACAAAAGGCACTTCCTTGACCTAGGGACTACCTCTCTGCCAAATTTCTAGTAATTCTGTTCAGCCGTTCGGGCTGTAGCTCGTTCTAAAGGTCCTATGGAAAAATGCATGGGAAAAACGCGTTTTGGGACCCCCCTTTTATCTCAGCCCCCGCTTGACGAATCCCCCCGAGACTTTCAGGGTAGGAGCGGAGCATAGCGCCCCACCTATTTTGAGAAATTCGCGAGGATTCATCGACCGGCGCCAAAGTTATTCAAAATAGAATGTTGAGGTTTTCCTATGGAAAAGGGGTCCTAACTATAACTACCTACTGGCGACCGCCAGTAGACGTTATAGTTAGGAATTAGCATTTAAAAAACCTCAGAAATTCACTGAAAAAACCATAGGTTTCAGGGGTGTTATAGTTAGCTGGACTTTTCACTTGTACAAAACCATTGAAATTCCCCCGTTATAGTTAGTTCAGCTAACTATAACTCGGGCGCCCGCAATGCACTGCTGATGACGTCACATATTACATCACTCATGACATGGTCAGTGACATCACTCATGACATCACTGATGACATCTCAAATGACATCACTGATGACATCACTGATGACATCATCCAGTGAATGTGTGTTTTTCTGAAAATTAAATATGTTTTATATATGTATATCTCAAGGTCGATGGAAGAATAAATGGGTATATAAGTGTCTAAATGGATGATTTGTTTTTGAAAAATTGATTGTGTAACTGACTGATTAAGTGTATCATAGTGAATACATGGCTTAGTGAGTAATGTTTAAATATGTAAATATCTGTATCAGTCTCTCACTTTGTGTATAAGTGGCTGCATGGGTTGGTGAGTAGCTACATGGGTGTCTATATAGGTTATTAGTTGGTTTTTTGAGTATCAGTCTGAGTGTCTGCATGGTTCGGTGGGGGGTATTACGTAGTGCATAGGTGCATGAATGAGTGACTCACTGTTTGTATGTGTTGAACACAGCATGTGTGCAGGACTGTATGGGTGGATGAGTGTGTGTATGGGTGTGTTAGTGAGTGAATGACTGTCTCAATAGTGTCTTTATGAGTAACTACATATGTTTTAAACTAGTATATGTGACTATTGGTGTATATATGTGAGTATATGTGAGAGTGAGAGATTGAAAGAGTTCCTGTATGAATAAGTATGTGTTTCTATAAGTGATTGTTTAAAAGACTAAGTATGTGTAAGTTTCCGTAGAAGTAAGTATGCTGGTGTGTGTATAACTGTATATGCAAGTAAATGTATGTTTGATTCTTTATTAGCATGAGTGACTATGTGTGTGAGTAACTCTATGGATGAGTGGCATTGTGTAACAGGATGTATAGGTGTATGAGTACATATGATGAGTGAGTACATGTATGAGTGACTGTATAGGACTGTTGGTGAATGAGTGGATGTGTATGTGGATCTTAGAATTACTGAAGAGGTTGTTGTAACTGGTATTGGTATGTCCATTGTTTTGAAAATTTTAGTCTCTATTTTTGAATGTGTGTATCAAAGGTTATATTAGGGTGAGAGGAGGTCTGCCACTCTATCACAAGGATGATGTCATCAGTGATGTCATCAGTGATGTCATTTGAGATGTCATCAGTGATGTCATGAGTGATGTCACTGACCATGTCATGAGTGATGTAATATGTGACGTCATCAGCAGTGCATTGCGGGCGCCCGAGTTATAGTTAGCTGAACTAACTATAACGGGGGAATTTCAATGGTTTTGTACAAGTGAAAAGTCCAGCTAACTATAACACCCCTGAAACCTATGGTTTTTTCAGTGAATTTCTGAGGTTTTTTAAATGCTAATTCCTAACTATAACGTGCCTGAAACCTATGGTTTTTTCTGTGAATTTCAAAGGTTTTTTAAATGCTAATTTCTAACTATGCCTACAGAGATAGGACATGTGAAGAAAGAAGAAAAAATGCACAGAAAGAAACAAAAGAAGTGCAGAAAGAAGCAACAGAAGTCCTCAAATACGAAGATAAGTGCAGTAAGAAGGATAACGTGCAGAAAGAACAAAAAGAAGAGCAGAAAGAAGCCTTGTTGCAAAATCATCCTGTACCCTCAACTTTTTCAGACGGATACTGGTGGTAACTGAGCCTGACTAACCAGTCCTAGAGCCAGTGCTATGTTAAAAGACACTTAGAATACAGTGAAAACACCTACATACACTAGGGAACATTTTGCGTTGGGGTCCCCCTGTGATTAGCATGACCTCCTCTGTAAGCCCCTAGTATATAAGAGGGCATGGGGATTAAAACTACCTCTTAAAACAGGCCACAGGGCGTTTTTGCACACGTTAACTCAGGCCCCGTCCCCTCCCTTCACCACTGTGTAAACATGCCCTGTGTCCATTTTTAGTTGGGAGATTAAGTTCATTTGAATCCTGAGGGTCCCTGGGGTCCAACTAGCCCACTAGGTACCTCCAGTAAGTGCCACAGAGCTGCGTTGCAGAGAGGTGTAAAAAGTGGCACGGCCTGGACCACCTCTCTGCAATGCAGCTCAGTGGCGCTTACTGGAAGCACTTGGTGGGCTAGTTAGCCCCCAGGGGCCCTCAGTATTGAAGGGAAATTATATCCCCAATTTAAAACGTGCCATAGTGCGTGTTTGCACACGTCACCTCAGGCCCAGTCCCCTCCCTTCACCACTGTGTAAACGCGCCCTGTGGCTGTTCTAAGTTGAGAGATTAAGTCCCCTTGATTTCTAAGGGTCCCTAGGGTCAAACTAGACCACTAGGTACCTCCAGTAAGCGCCACAGAGCTGCGTTGCAGAGAGGTGTAAAAAGGGGCTTGGCCTCAGAACACCTGGCTGCAGCGCAGCTCCCTGGCGCATACTGGAGATACCTGTTGGGGGCGCGTTTGCAGAGTGCTGCACGGAGGGGGCATGGCCTCCGGCACGATGCCAGTCTTTTATTTATTTTAGTTTTTTAAGAAGGGGGGCTGTTTGGTTCCCCTTCTTATTCTAATTTATTGGCCCTGATGACCCCATCCCCCAGGGCCAGTCTCCTAATTATATTTTTTTGACCCCAATCCCCAGGGCCGGCCACTGTTTTTTAATTTTTTAAAAAAATATATATTTATAAACACACCTAGGACATGCTGGACAAACCGTACGTACCTATCACCATGACGATTTGCGTGATATTCATTAAAAGGCGACTATGCATGCAATGAATCCACGTGGAATGTATTTACACCACTAGTGAAGCTCTGACATGTCTGATGCCCTACCGTGCCTAATCCCGGTAGACACCCTTGTCGTTTATTTATACAAACTTGGGTAGCTATTGACGGGCACATTTAATACACATGCACACCAAGCCATTCAAAGGGGATTCGACAAAAATTCGACCAAAACTATGCAAGAAACCCCCCTCACGGTTAATAAAACACACATCCACTGCCGGATGTGTAATACTTTTTATTTTACTCTCTGGAAAGGGGACGAACATCACTTGAGAGTCACAGCGCGCTCCTGACAGAGCCCAATGCTGTGTTACACCCACCATTGCCTGCCGTGTGCCACACACCTCTGTGTTGTATTCCACTAGCTAGTGCATATGCTATGACATTCTCTAGCCCATGTGCACTGTAACACCACCCCGTGAATATGTCATGCCACACTTGTCTTCGCACGGGTTATATTGCCCCATCTAACGTGCCTTTCTCGATGCCTATGTTATAACGCACAGTGCTATGCCATACATATTACAATCTGGGATCCATATCTTTGTCACAGTGCATATGCAACCTTACACTCCCCAGCACATATTTTATATTACAACTTTAGAGACTAGTTAGGTTACACAACACTGCCCTGTGCATATTACACTCCAAGGCGCATATCGCATAGCACGCGCTAGTGCCTGTGCTATCTCGCGCTCTCCAATGAATCTGTCATTGCGCACAATGTATTGCATATTATATTTCACGCCCGGTTCATCTTATATCACACTTTTTGGTGCATAGTTTATAGCATACACTATATCTAGTTTTCATTTTCAATCGTGCTCTCAGGACTATGTTCTATATAACACTGTGTTCACCTACCCTTTTCACGGGCATTACATTTTGCGATAGGGGGTGGAGGGTCAGGGGGTGTTTCTGCCAAGTGAGCCCGGAGTCACAGTCACAAACGTCCTCTTCTTCCTGAATAAAAGTGAGATTATGCTGCATACTTGTTCATATTTTAAGTAGTTCGCACAGACACAATGTTTTAAAAACAATAAAGTTCCTAATACCCGCCTTCTCTGAACAGTTAGCTTGCTGCCCCATCCCCTTCCTCCCTATCCTCTGTTGTGTGAATCCATGGACTAGCCTCCTCCCTCCTGCCATGCATGGTCTGATGTGCTGCCACTGCCCTCAGTATGATGTACCAGTCCACTCCTCCTGCCCTCCATTGCCCAATTCTATGCCCCATCATTGACTTCCTGCTTAAACTCTGTGCTTAGCTTGCTGCCCCTATTCTCCTTCCCCCTGCCCTCCGATGTCTTTGTGCATGCCCCTGCTCCATCCCTTTTGCCCACCATGTCCCATGGACCTGCCACTCCTATCTACTCTGAGTGTTCTGTTGAGCTGCCACTCCCCTCCCACCTGCCTAGCATTGTCAGATGACTGTAACCTGTCCCTGCCACCTCCACCCTGCCTGTCCACATGCCATGCCCCTATCCTCTTCCTCCTGTCCTACATGGTCCATTGTACTGCCACACCCTTCTGCCCTCCCTGGTCTGTTGTGCTGCAGCTGCTCCTCCTGCCTGCCCCGTGTGGTCTGTTGTGAGGTCCCTTCCCCTGAACTTTCTTGTCTGTGCACAGGTCCTGACCCTCCCTTCTATCCTCCATCGTCCTTTGTGCATGTCCCTCCACCCTCCTTCTTGCCCATCATAGCCATTGTGCTGCCACTAACCCTCCCACTTGCCATGCATGGTCTTCTGTGCTGCCATGGCCCCTCCCACCTTCCCTGTGTGGTCAGTTAGCTGCCCCTGACCCCCTCCCACCTTCCCTCCATGGTCTGTGTGTATGCCATCACAGTCTTACTGTTGCTCTTCA
The DNA here is from genome assembly GCF_964204655.1 of Triturus cristatus. Taxonomy (NCBI): domain Eukaryota; kingdom Metazoa; phylum Chordata; class Amphibia; order Caudata; family Salamandridae; genus Triturus; species Triturus cristatus. The sequence goes on along the minus strand of NC_140587.1, from coordinate 777,734,543 downwards.
TGGTGTGTCTTGCTTCTAGTGCCCATCCTGCCTGACCTCCATGGCTATCTTGCTGCTCCTGCCCTGCCCCCTTGCCCCCAGCCCTACTCCCTCCCTCCTGGCTTGTCTGTTCCATTGTAATGCCCCTGATCCGTCCCTCCTGCCCTTTATGGTCTGTTATGCTGCAGCTTTCTCTCCTGTCTGTCCATTATGGTCAGCTAGCTACCATTGCCTCTTGCCCCTCTGTTCTCTGTTGTCCATGTGCATGGTCCTGTCCCCTCCCTCTTGCTTTCTATGGATTGTTGTGCTGCACTCCCGTCCTGCATGCCCTGTGTGGTGTATTGTGCTGCTGCAAACCCTGATGCCTGCCCTGCAGGGTCAGTTTGGTGCACCTCTCTATGTCCCTCCTGTCCTCTGTTATCCAAGTCCATGTCCCTATCCCATTTCCTTCCATGATCCAATGTACCATACTTGCGAACATTTTGAACTTGGTAAGAGGGAGATTTTGAAAAAAAACTGGGGTATTGATTTTCCCCTTTGAGTTACATTGAAAAAGAGGATATATATTGAAGGGGAGGAGCCAAGATGGCGACCGGGACGGCAGCGTAGATTCCCGGCTCCGTGAACCTCCGCATCCCGCACGGATATCCTGTACTAGATCCTCAGTCTGCGCCATGAGATCGTGTTTGTGAATGAGAGTGGCAACCGATCGTGTGACTCCGAGGTTTCTGGCTGCTGTACCGCCGGAGAAATCTGCAGTTGAACTTTGCGGCCCGTGCAGCCCCGGAGCCGGGACCTCGAGTGGACGCCTTGGCCGGGTGGCAGTTCAACAACAGCGGCCTGTGGTGACTGGGTGGAGTCGGTCCACCGGAGCGGTGCTGCCCTCGGCCTGCATCTCGCCGCGGTCGCTCCCGCTGCTAAGCGTAGCTGATCGAGGGCATGCCCGGGGGTGCAATTCTCAGATTCTTTGGTGTTTGCCCCTGCCTTTGACGGTGAGCTGCCCGGACGCCGCCCCTAGCTCGCCCTGATCCTTGCGGGCTGCTCCCGGATTTTCGCGGAAGCTGGTCCGTGGTGGGGACGACTGTTGCCCGTGTCCACGCAACGGCTGAATTTGTGCCTGCCCCCGGACCCCTGTCTCCAGCGACGTGGACCTCGAGGCGCTTGTCCCTGGGTCCCGGCCCCAATACGAGTCGGGCCTTCCCGGCGGCCATCTTGTTGCGATGCAGCCTACCATCCTGTCCACCGGGTCGCAGCAGGATTGGGAGTGTGTGACTTTTGGGAGTGTGGCGGAGCGATCGCGGAGAGCTGTGCTGGGGTACGGCGACCTCCTAGAGGCCCTTGGTGCCCTTCATTTCTCCTTGGCTCGTGGCGTCGGGCTCTTGGGGAGTAAGCTCGATGGTGTGGCATCAGCGTTGGGACAGTGGCGGCATGCCGGTCCACAGTTACACAGGGACTTCCCACACTGCACACAGGAGGATAATGTCGCGGCCACCCCTGCGATTAGTGCACAGCCGGACACTCCGGACAGTATGCTACCGTGTGATCGGCTGACTGAGGGTTTGATCTGTTCCGGAGGTATTGGACCTGAGTGGAAGGTGGTGGCCTCGTCCCGTGCACGGCCTCCGGCGACCCAGGGACAATACCAGCAACATTTGTCTACTTTGGCTGATTCAGCCTTCCTGGACCTTGTGTGCAGTGCAGATCCTGGGGCAGCACTGGGAAAGACGTCCCTCCAAGATGCGGACTGTGTTGGTGCTCTGAGACTTCCACCCCGCCTGTGTGCGTCGCTTCCCGGTTGTTTTTGGACACTCCTTTACCTTGGAACATCGGACATGGTGCTGGGTCGAGGGGTAGGCATGGGCAGAATTGCAAAGAGTGGTCAAGGATGAGGCTGATCCTTCGGGGGTGGTCATCTAGTAGACGGACGGACTCATGGTTGCGTACTCTCAGGACATAGCTATTAGCATATTCGGTGCATAATGCTCCCCATTTCCCTTTTTGTTATGGTCGATTTGGTGCTGCTTATTGTTTGCTGTGGGGAGACCTCACTGTGCGGGAGGGAGAAGCCGGGGGTATGTTTTGAAGGCCCTCCTCCAGTTTATTATACTTTCTCCACCCCCCCGTCTGGTGGGGTTCTTTCTTACTCCTTTTTCCCTGTTCTTCTATATTTCGGGTCTAGTTCCAGGGCGACAGGCACACTGCTGGGGGGGGGGGCCATACTCATTTGCAGAGGTGCAGGGTGGGGGGTTGGGGGAGGGGACTCTTTTTTAGTCTTTATCTCTTTTTCCATGGCCTCCTTTTTCCTCTCCGTTTCTTCTTGTTTTTTCTTTTCTGGGATCAGCGTGGTACACCTCCTTTGTTGTGAATCGTCGCTTCTTCATGTGTGCCACAGTTTCCGGGGTGTTCTCTGGGCGTTAGGTACGGGGGCCTGCAGGCGCAACTGTTTTTGATATTCTTCCCCATCCGGAATTTCCTGTGTTTGCGCCATTGATCCAATAGATTGCTGTTTATTGCTAACATCTATCATTCGGCCTGCCCCTTATCGCTGTTGGGAAATTGTTTGGCACCTGATCCTACTGTTTTGTTCCATTATAAAATGAAAAACCCTTTTTCTCCTGGTGTCCTACCTGCGCGGCTCACGGGCCGGACTATATTAGCATGAAGATTCTGCTTACCGAGGTGCCGCCTGTGCTTACATTTGATCTTATTGCTCTGATTGCTTAGCGGCCGGCCCCGGGGGGTTGTAGGCCCATACTTGTTAATGATTGAAATGTCAATAAAGGTTTTTCAACAAAAAAAAACAAAAAAAAAAAAAAAAAAAAGAAAAAGAGGATATTGTAGACAGGAGACAGATCAAATAAAGCCCATTTGAGCTTAAAAACATTGGACGTTTCCTGGCTGAATCGGGTCTGTTGGCATGTATGGTTGTACTACCATTGCCTCTTCCTTCTGCCCACAATGTTCTATTACATTGCCACAGGCTTGAAGGAGGGTAGATTTTGTATCACAGGGGGCCCCTGGCCCGTTCTGTCCACACCTGAAGTATGAGACCCTTGTCCTTGCCCTGCCAGCTGCATTTGTAGGCCGTATTAAATTGACCAGCGGGTCCTGTGTTGCTATATAATTATCCTGAGACATCCTTACCACTCAGCCAGTATAAAACCCCTGTGTAGGCCCTTCTGTTCAATATGTAGGCCTCTTTGTTAAATAGACCATAGCTCTGCAATTTTAGTGTATAGCAGTCTGAAGGCAGGTCTGCGAGGCCTTCTGCTCCAAACCAGTAGCCCCCACCCTACCCGAGTGCTCCGTGCTCGGTATCAAAGTTCAACATCCCCCTGAAGCTGTCGACATACAGTAGGCTGCATCCTGGACTGGTACTTGCTTCCTGGGCAGGTTTCCCGCTTTTAAGGAAGTGGCAACCGCAGAGCGTCAAGTTAGGAGAACTGAGGAGATTTTATACATGAATATATTGAATTCCCGTACAATACCCATTATTTTCTGCTTGCTCTATGGAACTTACGATAAGCGATTGGCCTGAGAGACTGACCTTTTCACCCAGTCCATTGTCAGCATTAAGTGGGTAAATGACGAAATGTCTGGTAAAATCTGCAGACGAAGCTTTTGGGTAGCATACGTAGGTAGATGTAGCGTGCAAAGGAGCCCACAAAATGATATAAAAAGGGAGCACCCACAGATATCGACGGACTACCTCGCCGTCTGTATGTAGGTTAACAGGCAGTGCAGGTTTTCCCCAAGAGCCGGGAGCTCTTGTCTTCCTTTGCTTAAAATGTCTTGCTCTGCTTTGCTTGAAGTATCTTATTCTATTTTACCTATATGAAATGTCATGTTATGTTTAACCATTGTTCTCTTTACTTTTGCATTTAAAAGATTTTGTATTGTAATTGCAGGAATGCTTGCTCTAAGAGTAAACGTGAGTGTTCCTAGGTAACATTTTCCTTGGTGTAACTTGTTTCTCATGATGCATTTATAGATGTGTTTTCTCTCTCTCTCTGTCAGTACATTAATTGAGATACAGAGAATATCATGACAGCTGTATGATTATCTGGAGTCTGTATTTTGTACTTTATGTCTCTATTCTGCTGTTTCTTTGAAGTTGCATCTTCTCATTAAACTGCCATTGTATTCTGCCTCCAATTCCATGTCTCATATGTCTGTTTTCTTCATTTTTGGAGAAAGCGTTCCTAGGCACCCCGGCTCAAATTAAGGTGCCCCTTTTGTCCCTGACTCACTCTCCTGCTCAGTTCTGTGGTGGCTCCCGGGGATCTGGGGACCGCCCCTAGCTTCCTTGACCCGTAATAGATCTTGCCTCCAACAGCCTCTCTTGCAAGTCCTGTATTGTTGGTTTGTTGCCCCTGCCCCCCTTTCCACTGCCCTCCATAGTCTGTTGTGCTTCCACGGCCCTTCCTGCCTGCTCAGTGTGGTTAAATTGTTGCCTTTGCACCCTCCTACCTGCCTTCAATTTTCAGAGTCCGTGCCCCTGGCCTCTGCCTCTCAACAGTATCCTAATGAACAACTAGATTGCTAACATTCTATATTTATTACAAAAGTGTGGAACGCCTGACATCATCTTGATGTAATCAAAACTGTAATACCTAGAGCATTTCCTTTAGAAATTACATATATGAGAGGGTCTTATTGGCATCAAAATTATGGTTAGTGCTCTAAAAGGCTAAAATAAGGACATATTTTCTGAGTTTTCAAATAGCGACAAAGCACTTTTAAATTATTTGTTATCTTTATGTGTTTTTATCCAGTTGACCACTTGATTAAATGTTGCACTTAGGGGAGATGATGTGGTGTTACTTCCAGAACTGCAGACTTTGCAACTGGGGAACCAGGTTGAAGTTTCTGCTTCAGCTCGACATTCTGTGATTCTGGTCAAATCACTTAGTCTCCCCATGTCTACAACCAAAATGAATGTGTTCTTGTGTGATGTAACCAATGCTCATGTAAAGCACTCCAATACCTGACAAGTCTGCACTATATAACACTGCAAAAACACAAAATAATAAGTGTTTTGCACACTTCTGTCATTGGGCTATATTTGGGCTACATCTGGGTGATTTTGGGCTACATTTGGGCTCTTTTGTCTCCGGTGGCCATCTTGGGAGATTTATTTGTTATGAAGTTTCCTAATTTCCTCATGTACTGCAGTCTCCTCAGTAGGAAATGCTTTCAGTTTTTTACTTTGATTCCATCATGAAGGTATTCAGATATGTCACACATTTGCCATAAATTCTGAATGTTAGCACTCTAGTTGCTCATTAGATCACTGTAGTAAAACTACTGCACCATGGAAGTCTGCTCCTGGTATTAAAAGTGCATGTTTCAGTCTGCATGTCAGAATTTTTTAATGAAATAGAAGAGGATTTGAGAAGTCACTCAAAATGTGCCCTCATTTTCTTTCTTCAGCATTAATCATAATTTCTATGGCAAAATGAACCTCCTCATTGTGTTCCTTTTTAAATTAAATGTTTTAAGTGTTACCAGTTTATTCCAATCAAGATGGCTTCAGGTGTGCCATACTTTTGTCATAATGAAGACAGTAAGCGCTCTAGTTGTTTTTAAGAACATTCTGGGACATTCTGTCATTGGGCTATACTTGGGCTACATCTGGGTGATATTTGGGCTACATTTGGGCTCTTTTGTCTCTGGTGGCCATCTTGGGAGACTTATTTGTTATGAAGTTTCCTAATTTCCTCATTTACTGCAGTCTCCTCAGTAGGAAATACTTTCAGTTTTTTACTTTGATTCCATCAAGAAGGCATTCAGATGTGTCACACATTTGCCATAAATTCAGAATGTTAGCACTCTTTTTGCTCATTAGATCACTGTAGTAAAGCTACTGCTCACAAGGGAAAACTGCTGCTGGTATTGAAAGTGCATGTTTCAGTCTGCATGTCAGAATTTTTTAATGAAATAGAAGAGGATTTGAGAAGTCACTCAAAATGTGCCCTAATTTTTCTTTCTGCAGCACTAATAATACTTTTTATTGAAAAATGAACCCCCTCATTTTGTTCCTTTTTAAATTAAATGTTTTAAGAGTTACCACTTTAATCCAAGCAAGATGGCTTCAGGTGTGCCATACGTTTATCATAAGTAGGACTGTTAGCGCTCTAGTAGTTCTTTGGAACACTCTGGGAAGCTGCAGTAGAACACAAAGGAATCAACTGACAGTCTCTGCCCTTGTTGGATGTACATGTTTTACTGAGAATGTCAGACTTCATTCTCACATGACTGAGAAAGATAATGTGAATTTACAGAAAATAAGCTCTCAGTTTAGCCTATAGATCACCTTCCAAACCTCTGTGGTAAAAGCATGAGAAAATATTTTTCTCTCAATCATGATATCCCAGCAGAAGGCTTTTTCACATGGTGAAATCACCTTAGAACATACCACAATTCCTAAAATGAGTATGGTACCATCAACAAATGATTTATAATGTAACTAAAGTCTTAAAACCTTCTATTAACTGCAATGCTTTTTAATGAGGTGCTATCATGTATATTGGTCCCAAGATGGCTGCCAACACTTCTTGGATGAAGTGCTGAGAGCCAATCAGATCTCAGGATGAGATGTGTGGTTAGGCTCCGCCCACATATATATATGCTTTTAAATGCTATTTTCTCAGGATCTACTGAACAGATTTACACCAAACCTACAAAAGGCACTTCCTTGACCTGAGGACTACCTCTCTGCCAAATTTCAAGTAATTCTGTTCAGCCGTTCGGGCTGTAGCTGTGTCTAAAGGTCCTATGGAAAAATGCATGGGAAAAACGCGTTTTGGGACCCCCCTTTTATCTCAGCCCCCGCTTGACGAATCCCCCCGAGACTTTCAGGGTAGGAGCGGAGCGGAGCGCCCCACCTATTTTGAAAAATTTGCGAGGATTCGTCAACCGGCGCCAAAGTTATTCAAAATAGAATGTTGCGGATTTCCTATGGAAACGTGGTCCTAACTATAACTACCTACTGGCGACCGCCAGTAGGTAATATATATATATATATATATATATTACCTACTGGCGGTCGCCAGTAGGTAGTTATAGTTAGGACCACGTTTCCATAGGAAATCCGCAACATTCTATTTTGAATAACTTTGGCGCCGGTCGACGAATCCTCGCTCCTACCCTGAAAGTCTCGGGGGGATTCGTCAAGCGGGGGCTGAGATAAAAGGGGGGTCCCAAAACGCGTTTTTCCCATGCATTTTTCCATAGGACCTTTAGACAGGGCTACAGCCCGAACGGCTGAACAGAATTACTTGAAATTTGGCAGAGAGGTAGTCCTCAGGTCAAGGAAGTGCCTTTTGTTGGTTTGGTGTAAATCTGTTCAGTAGATTCTGAGAAAATAGCCTTTAAATCAATATATATATCTGAGCCAGCTTACGGTGCGCTTACGGTACGCTTACCGTACGCGTACGGTGGCGTGCGCGAGCGCGATTTTGATTGGCTCTTAGATCTTAGTAAACATTCGAATCGGTCGAAACCAGGAAGCGGCGGCCGCCATTTCGTGTGTTTCACTCAGAAAAAAAAGAGTGATAACAAGAAAAGGGGGCAAGTAGGAGAGTTACAGACCCCCTAACATTTGTAAGGGGGTCAAAGAAGGACAGAAAAGTACAAAGAAAACATTTATTGATTTTAAAAAAAATCGCGGGGTACGCGTACGGTAAGCTCACCGTAAGCGTACGGTAAAAAAAAAAAGAAAAAAAGAAATGAAATGCAGATTTAAGTGTTTAGATATTAGGGGGCTCTAAAAAGAGCCGTTGTGTTTATGAAGTGATTTTTTAGTGGTACCTACAAGTAAGTACCGATGCAGAGTCTAAGGTTCAAGAGGAAGACTCTGTTCCCTTCATCATTGAAGTGCACACCATCTCCTCTATAAATGTCTTGCATGTCGTAACGCAAGTTGTTGTGGTAAATGGAACCCATACCATAGTCACGGAGGAAAGCAGAAACAGATTTGTTGACGTGCTTTCTTGCTTTGTCAATCTGCGGACAGAAATGATTGGACCAGTTCCATTTTTGCCTTTGGCATATGTTAGAAAACACAAAGGCAGTTTTAGGGAAAAGTGAAAACAGTTGTGCAAAGGTGTCCTTCATAAGCATTTCCAGACCTACCCCAGTCAAAGTGCCTAGGTCATTGCCACCACAGTGCACTATTATGAGGTCAGGGTGTTGGATTTGCATGAAGGATTTCACCAATGGCATCAATTGGTGCCACTTTAACCCTCTCTGACCAATCCATTTAATGTCTACATTTGGCAAAGCAAGGTCTCTCACCATACCTCTTTTTTCTGCATACTTTTCACTCCAGAAGACATAGCTGTGTCCTACAATCCACACTGTGAACATCTTCCAAGGAGATCGGGGTGCACTCAGGAGGTGTATTTCAGTAGAATGGTAAAAAGAAATGAAAGACAGTTTGGAAATGGAGGCATACATATTTTTTTTTTAAAAAAAGAACTGATTGGCTGTTTCATACCATTCTACACTAAAAACTAGGCCAGTAGTTCCCAAACTGTGCGCCGTGGCACCCCAGTGCGCCATCAGAACTCACCAGGGGCGCCACACACTTTTTGGGAACGTGAGAAAGGTTCTGCTCTAGCACTGTAACTTTAACAAACCTGATGCTTTTATTGGTGATGCCGACTGCCTTGCATTTGTTTACCCTGCGAGTCTTTCTATTCTTAATACGGCTACGTTATAAAGACATGCACTTACCTTTTTTGTAATGTGCATTTGGAGGCCCCGAGTAACCCATGTGGGAATGTCATGTGGGGGAGTTACAGAAGTCGCACTGGTCAGCGTCTGGAATGGTTTGAACCAGCGTGTGACAATTAAATAATGAGCGTGTGCGCTTGGGCGAGGCAGGGCACAATCAGGACAGTGCTGCCGAGCGAGTGTGATTGCTGCCGTCAGCCACTCTTATAATCGGAAAATGGGTAAACATGATCTTGTGAAGTGAAGAGGTCAAAATACGATCAGCTGAGAGTGTTTCTGGAGTTTTTGGGGGGTGTTTGAGATTTCTGGTGAACTGTGCATCTTGCGTTGTAATCTTTCCTTCCACTGAAAATACCATGTTCTCATTTGGCTTGCCTTATTTTCCAATGTTAAGAATCCAAACTGCTTGTGTTCCATTCTTTCAAAATGTTCACCACGCTTTGTGTACTGTAAAACAAAGCATTGAAATGCAGTGGCACCCACATGTTTGAAAACACCCACACATCTATTGAAATGGGCTTATCTAAGCACATGGATTTTTCCAAGTAATTTTGGGGTTGTTGAAAAACTATTGAATGATGGGCTGCCGCTATAATACTCAAATCTTGTTTATTACAGTCTGGTGCCACTGTTATACACATACAGTGCTTTATTTGAATCGAACACCAGATGGATGCAGTGACGTCTTGAGCATCATGTGCAACTGGCTGCATGTTAAGTCAGAACACATATCTGCTGCTGCAGTACAATTTACCCACTTCTACCTGCAGAGGAAATGAATAGGAAAGTTCAAAATAACAATTAACATTATGAAATATGATGCCCCTTATCTAACCGGACACAGTTCTAACGCACAGCACACAACTACTGCAGCTCTTGGTAACGGAGTTTATTATAAGTCAGTTAGGAGGTTTGCAGGGCATCATCAATGAGGACCCGCTAGGTAGGAGAATGTATGAATTTCCACAGCTGTGATGGCGAAGGCAACATATTTTGTGGCATTAACAGGAAGAGCCACCAGTGAAGAATAATCAAAATTGATTACATTAGCAATGTTTCACTTATTGGTGCTGATATTCAGTAAAAAGCTACAGTCATGTGCAGTACACTACATAGAATCTGAACTTCTAAGTAAAGGATACACAATCATCTGATGAGTTGCTTAGCAAGGAGTAGAATGAAATACAATGAATATTAATATTACGGTTATATTTTGTTCATGCTGCAATACCAGTGTATTGCTATGTCTTACACATGAATCTGCATGAGTCCGTTTTGAGGTGAACGCACAGAGCTGGTGATTTCACTGTTCACAATTTGTGAATGTTTGATCTAAACAAGAAAAGTCCTGCCAAAATTACTTCAATCGTTAAACAGGACTGATTTCTTACAAAGCACAGGCACAGATTCACTGTGACATATCTACCTTCCAAGAATGAGCCTTTCCATGACAATAAAAAGTGCACACTTTGCACACGGTGAAATAGGAAAGGCTGTTTCTTGATCATGGACTATTGATCATGGTAGTAGTCACAGTGGGTTTACCATTTCAGTGCTTTCAGTGTTTAAACAAAATGTGCGTAAAATATGAAGGGTGAGAGGGAAAGGGGGTACTCCTTGGCATCAGGTGGCACTACTATGCTTTTAAAACCTGTATTGACAACATATCCACGAATATCGTGTAATGCCTTAAAAAAAAATGTCTGGTTTTACCCAATAACATTTGTATAGATTCCATTCTGCCGGTAATGAAACAGAAGCCACAGATTAAAATAAATAATTTTGCAATTCTGGACACCACATTCCCTTGGTTGTACAGAACGGTGCTGTCTAAACAAAAATAGATTGTCATCTTGCTATAAAAAATAAAAAAAAGTACTAGTGGTGACAGAGCCTTGAGCTGCACAGAGACCTCCGCAGTAAAGGAAAGAGTGAGTAGGTCTCCTAATCTTGACTCGTGCACTGAAAGGTTTACTGAAGAAAGCTGCTAGTCTCTGTTAATGTCACACAGTTATCTCAGAAAATCTACCACGAGGTCAGCACTGCAGATGCCACCGGGCCGATTTTATTCATTTCACTTATCTCTTCTTCCTCTGATTACAATTCACCTCAACGGTATGCGTTTGACCACAACACCAGTAAGGCTCCATACCAAAAGTAGCCATGTGACATAACATTTTCTCATTTATTGCATCTCCTTCTTAATCACTGTACATTCCAGCGCCTGTGGTCAGGCTTACATTACTCCTCCCTGAAAAGAATTGGCATGATGGGGAGCCGCGGCCAACCACCAATTATATCAAGGGAGCCATTGGTTGAAAAAGTTTGGGAACCACTGAACTAGGCTGTATGTGTAAATTTATAGAAGCATGTTTTGTATTGGTACAGAAAAATGTGTTACCAAAGAACAGTACTATGGATTTGCTGTTAGGTTTGAAAAGTCAAGCACTCTTGCTCTGTGGAATTGAAACATTGTTTGGTGAACTTCTGACCTAACTCCACACAGTAGTGTTCCATGAGCTGTTGCTATGGTAGCAGGCAGAAGTCAAGTTGGGGGAAGGGTACTAGGCAGAAGTCAAGTTGGGGGAAGGGTACTTTTGGAAAAGGGTTGGTTTTCAACCAATAGAAATGTGTGATTACATTTGAAAAAAAGGGGGAAGCACTGAGATTTGAAATTAACATGTATATGTGTGGAAAAAGAGAGGGAAAGTTTGCCATTATCTGGTTCTGCTGAGAGGAGAGAGGTGTAAAGAACAGAGATCCTGGCTCTGATAATCTGCTGTTTGAGTGCCACATTTCTTTCACAACTAACTAATTTTAAAGGTGAGTTTAGAGTTTGAGAGGGGATGTATATGGTAAATTAAGAAATGAATAATAGAAATGCAATTCTTTTTGTTGAAGTTGTGTTTATTATTTTCTGTTTTGGGAGAAATTTAAATGTGAGGAACATGTAAAATAATATGGACTATGTTTTCACGATAAATTAAGGTGTACTGGTATAAAAAAAGAATAGTTTAAGGGTTTGAGGTTGGACTCAGTAATGCAAATACATACAGCATCACTAAGGCTGGTTGCCCTTGCTGGAGTGTAGGCAGTCACCCAGGTTACAAATGGTGCTGGTCTGAAAAAGCAGTTTGGACATGTGCTTTTTTAAGAATCTGAAAAGTGGATTCATAATGTGTCAGTCTGTAAAAGTGATTATCACTTGCCAAAAAAAAGAGTAGTAAGTGTGCTTTCAAATTGGCAAAGAAATTTCGTTTTGTGACTAATGTGAAAACATGACTCTGTGTGCAAATAGGAATTACAGGCAGAGATTTATTGCGTATTGCTCTGGTGATTTCACAGTTGCATTAGATGGAAAGGGGGAGCCATTTTTTGGTGCAGAAGCAGACTCTTAGCACACACCCAGCTGCTTACCATGTGGAATCATGCACAGTATTCACAAGCGAGTGGGGTTTGAGGTTTCAGTCAGTAATGCAAATACATTCAGCATCACTAAGGCTGGTTGCCCTTGCTGGAGTGTAGGCAGTCACCCAGGTTACAAATGGTGCTGGTCTGAAAAAGCAGTTTGGACATGTGCTTTTTTAAGAATCTGAAAAGTGGATTCATAATGTGTCAGTCTGTAAAAGTGATTATCACTTGCCAAAAAAAAGAGTAGTAAGTGTGCTTTCAAATTGGCAAAGAAATTTCGTTTTGTGACTAATGTGAAAACATGACTCTGTGTGCAAATAGGAATTACAGGCAGAGATTTATTGCGTATTGCTCTGGTGATTTCACAGTTGCATTAGATGGAAAGGGGGAGCCATTTTTTGGTGCAGAAGCAGACTCTTAGCACACACCCAGCTGCTTACCATGTGGAATCATGCACAGTATTCACAAGCGAGTGGGGTTTGAGGTTTCAGTCAGTAATGCAAATACATTCAGCATCACTAAGGCTGGTTGCCCTTGCTGGAGTGTAGGCAGTCACCCAGGTTACAAATGGTGCTGGTCTGAAAAAGCAGTTTGGACATGTGCTTTTTAAAAAATCTGAAAAGTGGATTCATAAGGTGTCAGTCTGTAAAAGTGATTATCACTTGCCAAAAAAAAGAGTAGTAAGTGTGCTTTCAAATTGGCAAAGAAATTTCGTTTTGTGACTAATGTGAAAACATGACTCTGTGTGCAAATAGGAATTACAGGCAGAGATTTATTGCGTATTGCTCTGGTGATTTCACAGTTGCATTAGATGGAAAGGGGGAGCCATTTTTTGGTGCAGAAGCAGACTGTTAGCACACACCCAGCTGCTTACCATGTGGAATCATGCACAGTATTCACAAGTGAGTGGGGTTTGAGGTTTCAGTCAGTAATGCAAATACATTCAGCATCACTAAGGCTGGTTGCCCTTGCTGGAGTGTAGGCAGTCACCCAGGTTACAAATGGTGCTGGTCTGAAAAAGCAGTTTGGACATGTGCTTTTTAAAAAATCTGAAAAGTGGATTCATAATGTGTCAGTCTGTAAAAGTGATTATCACTTGCCTACAAAAAGAGTAGTAAGTGTGCTTTCAAATTGGCAAAGAAATTTCGTTTTGTGACTAATGTGAAAACATGACTCTGTGTGCAAATAGGAACTACAGGCAGAGATTTATTGTGTATTGCTCTGGTGATTTCACAGTTGCATTAGATGGAAAGGGGGAGCCATATTTTGGTGCGGAAGCAGACTCTTAGCACACACCCAGCTGCTTACCATGTGGAATCATGCACAGTATTCACAAGCGAGTGGGGTTTGAGGTTTCAGTCAGTAATGCAAATACATTCAGCATCACTAAGGCTGGTTGCCCTTGCTGGAGTGTAGGCAGTCACCCAGGTTACAAATGGTGCTGGTCTGAAAAAGCAGTTTGGACATGTGCTTTTAAAAAAATCTGAAAAGTGGATTCATAATGTGTCAGTCTGTAAAAGTGTTTATCACTTGCCAAAAAAAAGAGTAGTAAGTGTGCTTTCAAATTGGCAAAGAAATTTCGTTTTTTGACTAATGTGAAAACATGACTCTGTGTGCAAATAGGAATTACAGGCAGAGATTTATTGCGTATTGCTCTGGTGATTTCACAGTTGCATTAGATGGAAAGGGGGAGCCAATTTTTGGTGCAGAAGCAGACTCTTAGCACCTACCCAGCTGCTTACCATGTGGAATCATGCACAGTATTCACAAGCGAGTGGGGTTTGAGGTTTCAGTCAGTAATGCAAATACATTCAGCATTACTAAGGCTGGTTGCCCTTGCTGGAGTGTAGGCAGTCACCCAGGTTACAAATGGTGCTGGTCTGAAAAAGCAGTTTGGACATGTGCTTTTTTAAGAATCTGAAAAGTGGATTCATAATGTGTCAGTCTGTAAAAGTGATTATCACTTGCCAAAAAAAAGAGTAGTAAGTGTGCTTTCAAATTGGCAAAGAAATTTTGTTTTGTGACTAATGTGAAAACATGACTCTGTGTGCAAATAGGAATTACAGGCAGAGATTTATTGCGTATTGCTCTGGTGATTTCACAGTTGCATTAGATGGAAAGGGGGAGCCATTTTTTGGTGCAGAAGCAGACTCTTAGCACACACCCAGCTGCTTACCATGTGGAATCATGCACAGTATTCACAAGCGAGTGGGGTTTGAGGTTTCAGTCAGTAATGCAAATACATTCAGCATCACTAAGGCTGGTTGCCCTTGCTGGAGTGTAGGCAGCCACCCAGGTTACAAATGGTGCTGGTCTGAAAAAGCAGTTTGGACATGTGCTTTTTAAAAAATCTGAAAAGTGGATTCATAATGTGTCAGTCTGTAAAAGTGATTATCACTTGTCTAAAAAAAGAGTAGTAAGTGTGCTTTCAAATTGGCAAAGAAATTTCGTTTTGTGACTAATGTGAAAACATGACTCTTTGTGCAAATAGGAATTACAGGCAGAGATTTATTGCGTATTGCTCTGTTGATTTCACAGTTGCATTAGATGGAAAGGGGGAGCCATTTTTTGGTGCAGAAGCAGACTCTTAGCACACACCCAGCTGCTTACCATGTGGAATCATGCACAGTATTCACAAGCGAGTGGGGTTTGAGGTTTCAGTCAGTAATGCAAATACATTCAGCATCACTAAGGCTGGTTGCCCTTGCTGGAGTGTAGGCAGTCACCCAGGTTACAAATGGTGCTGGTCTGAAAAAGCAGTTTGGACATGTGCTTTTTAAAAAATCTGAAAAGTGGATTCATAACGTGTCAGTCTGTAAAAGTGTTTATCACTTGCCAAAAAAAAGAGTAGTAAGTGTGCTTTCAAATTGGCAAAGAAATTTCGTTTTGTGACTAATGTGAAAACATGACTCTGTGTGCAAATAGGAATTACAGGCAGAGATTTATTGCGTATTGCTCTGGTGATTTCACAGTTGCATTAGATGGAAAGGGGGAGCCATTTTTTGGTGCAGAAGCAGACTCTTAGCACACACCCAGCTGCTTACCATGTGGAATCATGCACAGTATTCACAAGCGAGTGGGGTTTGAGGTTTCAGTCAGTAATGCAAATACATTCAGCATCACTAAGGCTGGTTGCCCTTGCTGGAGTGTAGGCAGTTACCCAGGTTACAAATGGTGCTGGTCTGAAAAAGCAGTTTGGACATGTGCTTTTTAAAAAATCTGAAAAGTGGATTCATAATGTGTCAGTCTGTAAAAGTGATTATCACTTGCCAAAAAAAAGAGTAGTAAGTCTGCTTTCAAATTGGCAAAGAAATTTCGTTTTCTGCCTAATTTCAAAGCATGACTCTGTGTGCACACAGGAATTGTTTTTAGATATTTAATTGGTGAAGGTGTTATTGTGATTTTCATTTATAGGAAAGGGGTGTATAGTATTTTAAGATTTCTAAAGAACATAAAAAATGTAGTAATATATTTAAATAAAATAAAGGAATTTTTTTTTTAGTTTTTTTCAGGTATTGCTGAAGAGCAGTGAACAAAATTTAAGATGCCTACAAAATCCAGAGTAAAGAAAGACCACAAAAAAAACCTATATTTGAAGACAACTGGAGGACCTAAGTTAGTTGGAGATGCTCATGTTGGGAAAAAGAAAAAATCTTCTGGTAAGCAGACAAAAGATTTTTTAAAGAACATCTTCAAAAAAAGGAAAAATGTACAAAATGTCTGTACTGGAAAGAATGTTTTCAATAGAAAAGGACAGGAAAAAAGTGAGAATTTAGTTAATGCAAATATACCTTCTGCAACTAAAAAGATTAACTTAAACAGAAAAACAGCGTTTAAAGACATACGTAGAAAAATGTTTCAGAGAAGAGTTATGTCCAATTTGATAAAGGATGTGAAGAAATATAAGCAAAAGGCTAAGTTTTATAAGAGAAAAAAAGAAATTGAAGCCATTGCAGCAAAGGCATTAGAATTAAAAAGGAAACTATTCATTTTAATTTTGAATAGGATGCGTACATTAGACAAAATGGTTAATGTACTGAAATCACAAAGCAAAAGGAAAAGAGTAGTGAACAGAACAAACTTTTCTAAAGTGTTTTTAGGAAAATGGATGCATAGTTCAAGTAGTGAACCTTTTTTTAATGAAGAGAGTTATTTTCAAAGAAATAGTTTGCTGCATGCAGTTGACACCAGAGGCCGTGCTTATGAAGTGAAAAATGGTTGCATAATGGAGAAGGAGATAATGGTTCCAAGAGATGAGGTACAAGTGATGGCGGATGAGGCTATGGGGAGACGTCCTAAAGCCCCAGTGTACACTTGGAATTGTAGTAGTATTTGCACTGTGCGTCAGGAATCTATTGATAAATTTCGTGAGTTTCTAAGAGAATATAGTAAAAAAAAGTGTAAAACAGAAGATTAAGGTGCTTCAAAGTCTGGATCCATGCAGAGTGAGAGAGAATACTGGTTTGCAGGGTCATTCTCTGGCTTGTCTATCTAGAACAGTGTGTAATAGTGTTTTCCATCATTTTAGGATGCTGGCTGTTCATCATACTGAAATGAGAAAGTTTGTGAGACGGTTGTATTTTGCTAAAAGTCCAGCAATAAAGTTAGATGAATTGAATAGGGCTCTGTTCCGTGGAACGGTATCAGATGTAGAGAAGGTTGTTGATGAAATTCAGTTTTGTTACTTTGGTCCTGAATAAAACAGTGCAGAAAAGGACACAGTAAATGAGGAAGAAGTGGAAGAGAATGTAGAGCCCTCTGTAAGTAAGACATTTAATGATCACATAACAAAATTTGCAATAATCTCTAATGAAAGACCAAATATTACTTGTATTTGTTGGCGCAGAACTCATTATAGAAAACAAACTAGGAATGTATTTTTTTTTTTTTTTTGAAAACCTTTATTGACATTGCAAATAAAGACAAGTATGGGCCTACAACCCTCGGGGCCGGCCGCTAAGCAGTGAAAGTAACAGCAAACAGATTTTAATCACATGCAGCACCTCGGGAAGCAGATTCTCCATGCTAGTATTCTCTTGTCCACCGAACAGCCCAAGAGGGAAACCAGGATATAAAAGGTTTTCATTTTACAATAAGGGATAGAAGGTTCAGGTGCCAATCAAGTTCTCAGCAGCGAAAAATGGCAGGCAGAATACTGAACGTTAACAATAAATAGCAATCTATCAAGTCAATGGCGCTGAAACAGGAGGTTCAGGATGCGGAGGAATATCACGGGCCGTTTGCGCCTGCAGTCTCCTGCCCTAGGACCCTGAAAACCCCACGGAAATGAGGCACAAATGAAAAACAATGATTGGCCACGAAGGACACCTACCGCACTGACCCCAGAAAAGAAGACAAAGAAGAATAAGAGAAGAAAAAGGAGGCCATAGAAACAAAGTAAAGGACTAAAGAAGCCCCTCTCCCAACCCCCCACCCTGCACCTCTGCAGATGACTACGGCCCCCCTCCCCGCAGTGTGCCTGTCGCCCCAGAACCAGACCCGAAATATAGAAGAGACAGAGAAAAAGGGGAAAGAGAGGAAACCCCCCCTAACAGAAAAGGGGAGAGAGTAATAATAAACTGGAGGAGGGCCTTCAACCATGCCCCCGGCTTCTCCCTCCCGCACAATATATTCCTCCCCAGCGCAAACAGTAAACAGCAAAAATTCGGCCATATCTAAGAGAAATGGGGAGCATTATGCACCGGCTACACTATTAGTTACGTCGTGAAAGCACACAACCCCCAAGCCCGCCCGCCTATTAATTGACCACCTCTGAAGGATCAGCCTTATCCTTGGCCACTCTTTGCGAATCCACCAATGCATACCCATCGACCCACCATCATGTCCAAAGTTACAAGGAAGAGGAGCGTCCAGAGAAGACTAGGAAGGGAAACACACATGTGGGGAGGACGTTTCAGAACACCAACACAGGCATCGTCATGGAAGATCACCTTTCCCCGTACTGCCCCAGGGCCTGCGCCGCACACAAGGTCCAAGAAGGAGGAATCAGCCAGAGTAGGCGACCGTTGCGTGAATATTGCCTGGGTCGCCGGAGGCCGCGCATGGGACAAAGTCACCACCGTCTGCTCAAGTCCAAAACCTCCGGAACAGACCGACCCCACAGCCAGCCGACCACACGCTGCCACAGTGTCCAAAGTTTCCATCTGTCCCTTATTCACAGAGGCGGTCACGGCACTTTCCTCCTGTGGAAGGTGAGACAGAGCCTTATGTACCTGGGGACAGGCAGACCGCAACTGTTCCGACGATGACGCAATACCATCAAGCTTCCTCCCCAATACCCGGGCGCCGTGAACCAGGGTGGAATGAAGGGCTCCGAGAGCATCGAGAAGGTCACCGTACCCCAGCACGGTCCCCCGCGCTCGCTCCGCTACGCTCCTTTGCGCCACACACTCCCAATCTTGCTGTGACCCAGTGTACAGGATGATAGAGTCCATCCCATCAAGATGGCCGCAGGGCAGGGCCACCCCAGATGGGGACCGGGTCTCAGGCACAGGCGCAGCAAGTTCCATGTCCCTGCAAACAAGGGTCCGGAGGCAGGCAAAATGTGTATCCAGTGTGTGGCCACAGGTAACAGTCGTTCTCCCCCTGGGCCAGTGTCCGCGAAAACCGGGAGCAGCCCGCGCAAATCGGGACGAGCCACAGGCCGCGTCCGATCAGTTCACTGGCGAGGGTTCAGGCGATTGCCGATAAACCCCTGGAGTCGTCACCCCGGGTATGCACCCGTCACGCAACTCTCGGTGATAGGAGCGACCACTGCGAGATTCAGGCCAATATTCGCGCCGCTTCGGTATTCCGACTCCACCCGGTCACCCATGGCCGCTGTTGTTGAACTGCCGCCCGGCCATGTTGTCCACTCGAGGTCCCGGCTCCAGGGCTGCACAGGCCGCAAACGTCAGATGAACATTTCTCGGGCGGTACCGCCGCTAGAAGCTTCAGGATCACACGATCGGTTGCCGCTCTCAATCACCAACACGAGCATGTAGCGCAGGCTGAGGATCACATGCAGGATATCTGTGCGGGATGTGGAGGTTCACGGAGCCGGGAGCCTACGCTGCCGTCCCGGTTGCCATCTTGGCTCCTCCCAAACTAGGAATGTTGATCTCTACAGAAAGAGTGAAAATGAAGATAATTATAAGTGGAAGGATTTTGCCACATATATATTTCTTGAAAATTGTTTTGAATTGGGTGAAAATCAGCGTATTTGTAAATACTGTTACAACAAGTTAGAGGAAAATAGAATGCCGACCAGAGCTGTACATAATAATTTAGAATTGGATGCTATTCCTGCTGAACTTTCTGAATTAAATACATATGAGTCTATACTCATTCAATGTGTTCATCCGTTCCAGACCATAGTACGTATGGAGCCCAAAACTGGTAAATTACCTCCTTCAGATTTACTGAGAGGTTTAAAAGGTAGAGTGGTGTATTTGCCCTTGGATTTGAAAAAAAATATGGAAACTATTGATGCGGATACTTTGGAAACTGAACCATTAATTATTCTGGTTAATGGTGTACCTACAAAGAATAAGAAGATTTGGCAGGAGCTGGTAGATGTACGGAAAGTACAAAGAGCAAATTTGTATTTGAAAAGGAATAACAAATGGAATGAATGAATTGATATAGAAGAAGAAGAAGAAGAAGAAGATTTACAAGAAGACACAGAAACACCAACTGGACAAATTGAAAAAGTGGACAAGTCAAAGGAAGAAGAAATTTATGAACATTTTAGCATACATCCTCTTCATTCAAAAGAAGTTATGGGAGACAATATTGATCTATTTCAGATGAAGAAAGCAAAAGGAACTCCCGTGAGTGTATGGGAGGAGAGCTTGGAAGCTCGATGTTTTCCCCAGCTGTTTCCTAAAGGAAAAGGAGGACGATACGATGAACGTCCGGAACAGATTCCAGCTTCTGAGTATCGGACTACAAGACTATATGCTTTAGATCCCAGATTTCGACAAAGTATTCCTTACTTGTTCCATCTTTTATTTGAAAGCGACTTGTCTGCATTGTCTTATGCAGTAAATCACATTTTAAAAAGTGGAGTACATTTACAAAATGTGTCTGCTAAGGATTTTATGGAGAAAGTGCAGCACCGAGATGATCATTTGGAAACACAACTGATCAATCTGATGGCTTGTCAGCGTGGGACAAATGAATATTGGTACCGATGCCATGGTGAATTAAAATGCATGTTACGGAATTTAGGAACACCAACATGGTTCGTTACCCTAAGCTGTGCGGAGTACGCTTGGGATGATTTACTGGATTTTCTACGAGAGGCAAATTCAAACATTAAAAACATCGAATACAAGACAGCAGGAGAACTGTGCTCATTGGATCCGGTTAATGTTTGCAGATATTTCAATCATAGATTTGAGGCTATGATGTCGTTCATCTGCAATAAAAAAAATCCACCTCTAGGAGAAGTAGTGGATTTCTTTTGGAGAAAAGAGTACCAGGCAAGAGGTGCTCCTCATATTCATATGCTGTTGTGGATCAAGGATGCCCCAAAGTTTGGAACAGATGCTGATGAAGCAGTGTTATCTTACATTGAAGAATATGCAACATGTGCTATACCAAAAAGCACAGAAGAGAAAAAGTTAAAGGAGCAAGTTTTACGTTTCCAAAGTCATCGGTGTGGAAAATACTGTCGACGGAAATACAAGAGCAAAGATAAATACTACACTAAATGTCGATTTGGATTTCCTAGACCTGTTCTTTCAAATGGAAGAGTAAACAGTTTTATCTCATCTGTGAGACATACTATCACAAGAAAATCACCTAAGAATACCTACAACCTTAAAAGAAAAGAAGAATCAAAAAATATAAATGACTACAACCCAGTCATTTTATCCATGTGGAACGCTAACATGGATATACAGTATGTAGCTGACAATTCCATTGCTGTTGCTCGATATGTAACGTCTTACATTACGAAATCAGAAAAAACAGAATTGAAGGAAATGTGGGAAGAGATTTCTCACGAGAAAACTGTCAGTAAGAAGCTGTACAGTTTCAGTTTGAAGATGTTATCGCATCGAGAAATTGGATCCTACGAATGTTCAGATAGGTTATCTTCTGCAAGTCTCTACTCGAAATCAAGAAGAATAATTTGGGCAAGTTTAGGCCTTGCAGCAATGAGAAATCGGGTACTGAAATCTGTTGGAGAAATTGAATATTTGGCCGAGAATGACCCAGAAAGTACAGATATTTTGAAATCAAACATGTTGGACACATATTATCCCAAGAGAAGTCATCATCTGGAGAACATGTGTCTCTATGAAGTGCTGCAGAACTACATTTATTCACGGAAAGCCACAGAAGACATCAACAATGGTAAATATAAAGTCATTGGTGAGGAAGGATGTTTGGTGAAACAAACAAAAGGAAGTTTGATAAATCACAGGAAGCTGAGTTGCGACACTACTGACAAAAAGGAATTTTACTACTTGGCTCTTTTACAGCTGTTTAAACCATGGCGTACAGAGGATGAACTACTGGGAGAATTTCAAAGCTATGAAGATTCTTTTAATGCTTGCAAAGACAGCATACAATGCAGTACATTCTCAACTTATCTGCAAATGTTAAATGAAGAAATTTAACAGGAAACTACAATTGCAGCAGAAATAGCTAGAGACAGTTCTCAGGACAGCCAAAGTTCAGGAACACTCAGTCAAGATCCCCTAGGACAACCAATCGTTGAAAATGAAGCATCAATAGCCATGAATGAAGTGGAAACGGCTATGAATCAAGCTCAAGAAGAATTTATAGACTTACAAAATTTGGAAAGACAACTGAACGAAGAGCAGCAACAAATTTATGAAGAGATCAGAAACAAAATTGATCACGGATTTCTACATGAAAAAAAAGAGTGCTCATGCACATCATTTCATCCAATCAGGATGTATGTAAGCGGACAAGCTGGAACTGGAAAAAGTTTCCTTATAAAAGTCATCAGAAGCTACCTACAGCAAAAAACGGATTCTACTTTGTCTTGTGTGGTTACTGCTCCAACTGGGTTAGCAGCATATAACATAAAATGAATCACTTTACATCGTTTGCTAATGTTACCAGTGGAGCATGAGAACAAAATACAATACAACAAGCTAACTGGAGAAGCATGCTTGGAAGTTTCAAGAGTATTGAAGAAGATGCAAGTTCTCATTATTGATGAGGTGAGCATGGTATCAAACTTAATGCTTGCCTTTGTGCATTTAAGAATGCAGCAAATTCTGAAGACAGACTATGACGTGTTATTTGGAGGAAAACACGTCATAGTTTTTGGAGATCTTTTGCAACTTACTCCAGTTAAAGGACAACCAGTGTTTAATACTGTGACACATGAAGACACGAAGAAGTCATTGGGAAGCATCGGTAATACAAATATTTGGTCCTTCTTTGAGTACAAGGAACTTACTACTAATATGAGGCAAGCAAACGATGAAGAATATGGAAGTATTCTGAAAGATATCAGAATTGGACTACTCACTGAAGCTGGCAAAAAAGCATTACAGAGTCGGCTGCTACATAATTTATTTCCAAAGGAAGAAATAGTTGCAGAGAAGATATACAAGAACATTGCAGAAAAGAAAAGTGTCATCTGCTTAATGCCAACTCTACGTGAATGCTCAATATTCAATGAGGAGCTTTTGAAATTGGAAAAGGAAGATATCAGGAAATTGGAAGCAGTGGACAAAATTGAGGATGGAAGAATTACTGTCACATTAACAGGCACACTGAAAAATAAATTGGATTCACTAGAGAAGAACATTTCCAAAACAGCTGGATTAGAAAAAATCTATATGTTTGCATGAACTGTAGAGTATTTTTAAGGAGAAATTTGGATGTTGAAAAAGGTTTAGTTAATGGAGCTATGGGAAGAGTTGTGGGTTTTATTAACTATCAGAAAAAAGATGGAATTGAAGGTTTAAAAATAAAATTTGATCAGATAGAAGAAGTAAAAGACATTTGTCGTTGTTCAGTTCGTTTCATGCTTGTGAAAGATTTATATGTACGTAGGAAGCAGTTTCCGTTTTCTCTAGCATATGCTGTAACTATTCACAAGTCTCAAGGATTGACTGTAGATTGTGCATTTGTGAACATTGGTTCAACTGTGTTCAAAGAAGGTATGGCATATGTTGCTTTGTCACGAGTGAAAACATTATCAGGTTTATTCATGATAGACTTTGATGACTCAAAAGTTAGTGCTGATGCAAATTGTGTAAAGGAGTATAATAGATTAAGAAGAAGCTATGCTCCTCATTTAGGTCAGTATCCTGTGTTGGAGAAACGTGTAGTTTCTCGTAAAAGGAGAAATGAGAATATCTGTAATGAAGATGTAGAGAGGAGGAAAAAAAAGAGGAGTGATGTAATTGCAAGCAAAAAGAAAAAGGAAAATGAAGAACAGGTTGTAGGATGTCATTTTGAAAATAGCTCTGGTGTCAACTGCTACGCAAATGTAGTGCTGAATGTTGCATTTTATCTGGAAAGTGTGCAAGAGCAGATAATAGTAAATCAGGGAAAAAGATTCTATTCTGAGTTGAGTCTCCTTTTTCAAAAGCTGAGTAATGATAAAACTCAAATAGAAAGTGCTACTGAAATTAGAAAACTTTTAGATGTATGTTCAGGACGAACACAGTTTTCTCAAAATGTACAGCAAGACGCACAGGAATTCTTGATGTTTTTTCTTCAGGTACTGGAAGACGAAGGGGTTCCCATTGAAAATGTATTTGGTCTCTCTTATAAATGGGAACATAGTTGTGAAAACTGTTATAATATATGTGGCTCTAATGTTGATTCTGAAAGGTTTATTTATTTAACATTGCCAGAAAGTAAAACAGTCACTTTTGCTAAATTAGTTAAAGATGCTAATCATAGCATGGAATGCAGTGAGTGTCAATCTGACATGTTTTCAACGTTAATTTTAAAGGAATACGGACAGTATGTAATTTTAATGATGCAACGCTGTAAAGCTGATGGTTCAAAATTGGATACTTTAATAAAGAAGTTTACAGGACAGCAATTATCAATTTCAGGAAAAACTTTTGTAACAGTTGCAATAATTTTCCATGATGGACCTACTGTAACTTCTGGTCATTACACAGTTTATCTTAAATGTGAAAAAGGCTGGACACTGTGTAATGATTCCCAATTGATTTTTAAGCAACGTTTGCCTTTTGATTTAGTAAATTCCTATCTAATCTTCCTGAAACCTAAATTTTAGAGAGATTTGGCAACATCTGGACAAAACAATTTTACCATTTTATTGGATTGCCATTGGAATTTACAAATAAAAAGATTATACAAATTATCATTTGGCCTAATGGAAAGGTAACCAATTGTAATGTGGAATTTTTCCATTTTTTAATGAAACTTTGGATATCCAAAACTTTAGAAAAAATCGGTAACATCTGCACAATTTAAATTTTGGAATGTTATTGGATTGCCATTGGAAATTTTTTCAAAAAAGATTTTTAAAATTACTATTTGGCCATGCGGAAAGGTAAACAATTCTATTGTGGACTTATTTAATTATTAATAAATCTTTCGGAAACCAAAATGTTACAGAGAATCGGTGAGATCTGTACAATTTAAACTTTAGATTTTTATTGGATTACCATTGGAAATTTAATCAAAAAAGAATTTTAAAATTACTATTTGGCCTAAAGGAAATGGAACCAGATGTATTGTGGAGTTATGTGAGATATATTATTGTGATTATACTTCTGAAACAAAAATACAGACGGTATTTTAAAGAAATAAGTATTGATATTAGATGATATTTTTTAAGAATATTATGCATTTCTATAAAGTTATGTTTATGCAAAAAGAGATTGTGGGCTTTTTTAAAACAATCTTTGAGATTGTTAATTTTTTTTTTGCCCGCTGTTAAATGATGAATGCAATTGCTTTCACAATTTATAGTGAAATGCAATATATTCTGAAAACAGCAAAAAAAAAGGCAATTTTTTTTTTTGAAAAATATGTAAATGTGTGTACTGTATTATAAAATGTTTTATTAAATATTAATACTTTTTTCTTTTTTTTCAGATTGAGATAGAAAATTTTCGAAAACTAGAACCATTTTTAAAGCAATTAAAAAAAAATTTAAATGAATAAATATTTTTTTGAGTGGGTATGGTAAGTCAAAAATATCATGGTCCCTTTTTTCCACTTCTCCACAATCACATTTTCAGTTTTTCATTGTAGTCTCTCAAGGACCTTGTAATGTGATAATTGATTTTTTGTGTTTTTAAAAAAAAAAAAACAATTACGCGTACCGTACGCGTACGGTAAAAAAAAAATTTTCAAAAGTTTTTAAAAACATATATAAAAAATAGATGAAAGGTAAGGTTGGCTCTTAAAAGAGCCGTTGTGTTCATGCAGGGACAGAGGAAAGAAAGAATGGGAATATTAGACGGTACGACAAGTGTGCTGATCTATTTTATTGTTCACTAGGGAAATACTGGTCTCCCTATAACAAATTAGATCATGACAAGTGGCGCACCGTATTTCAACCCTCAGAAACCGAGGGTTAGTTTCCAGAGGACCAGAAAAAGGAGATGCTCCCCCCACAGATGAAGGGCTCACCTGACCTGCAGAAGAAGGACTCGGCACTGCAGATGATGGTCCAGGCTGAGCTGCTGTGGATGTGCTTGGTTGATTTACTGAAGGGTTACCTTCAGTAAGTCGAGCATGTGTCCTTCTGTGTACATCCTTAAGGTGTCTCATCATGGTGTGATTCCCAAAGGAATACTTCCTGTCGGGATTCCCTCTTGAAAGTACACGGCCACACAGCTTACAAGTCACTAAGGGTGCATTTACCTTTTGCTGGCCCTCTGGAAAAGAAAATACTCCCATATGAAAGAGGTCTTTTGTTTCCTCGCTCTCTGCCTCAAGGTAGTGCTGCTAGCCTCACTCTCAGAAGGGCTCTGCTGTTCTGCCATCGTATCACAAAGACAACCCAGCTCCTTCTCCTAAGGGATCACAAGCAGAAATGAGGGGAATGGGTGTGGTGTAGGAGAGTTCTAGAACTGAAAGTAGTTTCAACCAATCAAAAGTTGTGTTTCATGATCACATGACCCACCGTACGCTTACGGTGCGCTTACGGTGCGCTTACGGAAAAGTACGCATGCGCGTAAAAAAGACACGCGCGCATGCGCAAAACAGGCACGCCCCTTCACTTCCACGTAACGTGCGCGTGCAGCGTACGCGTTATGCGCTGTGCGCGCGTGACGTGCGTCTACGCAAATTGCGTAAATGAACGCAAACAGCGTAGAAATCTAACGTAATTACAGCAAGACGTGCGCTTACCGTACGCGCACGGTAAAAAAAAAAAAAAAAAGGAAAAAAAAAAAGATGTAATGCTAATAAATTTTACCTGTTTATTTTAAAAAAAATGGTAAAATAAAAACATATTGTAGAATTATTAAAATTTAACCATAGTCTTTAAAAAAGGATAGACAATTAAAATAAAAATATGTAAAAAAAAAAAAAGAAGAAAAAAAAAAAAATTAGCATTTAAAAAACCTTGCAAATTCACTGAAAAAACCACGGGTTTCACTCACGTTATAGTTAGGAATTAGCATTTAAAAAACCTTAGAAATTCAATGAAAAAACCAAAGGTTTCACACATGTTATAGTTAGCTGGACATTTCACTCGTAAAAAACCAATGAAATTCCCCCGTTATAGTTAGTTCAGCTAACTATAACTCGCGCGCCCGCAATGCACTACTGATGACGTCACATATTACATCACTCATGACATGGTCACTGACATCACTCATGACATCACTGATGACATCTCAAATGACATCACTGATGACATCACTGATGACATCATCCAGTGAATGTGTGTTTTTCTGAAAATTAAATATGTTTTATATATGTATATCTCAAGGTCAATGGAAGAATAAATGGGTATATAAGTGTCTAAATGGATGCTTTGTTTTTGAAATAATGTTTGTGTAACTGACTGATTAAGTGTATCATAGTGAATACATGGCTTACTGAGTAATGTTTAAATATGAAAATATCTGTATCAGTCTCTCACTTTGTGTATAAGTGGCTGCATGGGTTGGTGAGTAGCTTCATGGGTGTCTATATAGGTTATTAGTTGTTTTTTTAAGTATCAGTCTGAGGGTCTGTATGGTTCGGTGGGGGGTATTATGTAGTGCATAGGTGCATGAATGAGTGATTCACTCTTTGTATGTGTTGAAGACAGCATGTGTGCAGGACTGTATGGGTGGATGAGTGTGTGTATGGGTGTGTTAGTGAGTGAATGACTGTCTCAATAGTGTCTTTATGAGTAACTACATATCTATTAAACTAGTATATGTGACTATTGGTGTATATAAGTGAGTATATGTGAGAGTGAGAGATTGAAAGAGTTCCTGTATGAATAAGTATGTGTTTCTATAAGTGATTGTTTATAAGACTAAGTATGTGTAAGTTTCCGTAGAAGTAAGTGTGGTGGTGGGTGTATAACTGTATAAGCTAATAAATGTATGTTTGTTTCTTTATTAGCATGAGTGAGTATGTGTGAGTAACTCTATGGATGAGTGGCATTGTGTAACAGGATGTATAGGTGTATGAGTACATATGATGAGTGAGTGCATGTATGAGTGACTGTATAGGACTGTTGGTGAATGAGTGGATGTGTATGTGGTTCTTAGAATTAGTGAATAGGTTGTTGTAACTGATATTGGTATGTCCATTGTTTTGAAAATTTTAGTTTCTATTTTTGAATGTGTGTATCAAAGGTTATATTAGGGGAAGAGGAGGTCTGCCACTCTATCACAAGGATGATGTCATCAGTGATGTCATCAGTGATGTAATTTGAGATGTCATCAGTGATGTCATGAGTGATGTCAGTGACCATGTCATAAATGATGTAATATGTGACGTCATCAGTAGTGCATTGCGGGCGCGCGAGTTATAGTTAGCTGAACTAACTATAACGGGGGAATTTCATTGGTTTTTTACGAGTGAAATGTCCAGCTAACTATAACATGTGTGAAACCTTTGGTTTTTTCATTGAATTTCTAAGGTTTTTTAAATGCTAATTCCTAACTATAACGTGAGTGAAACCCATGGTTTTTTCAGTGAATATATATATATATATATATATATATATATATATATATATATATATATATATATATATATATATATATATATATATATATATATATATATATATATATATATATATATATATATATATATATCACAAAAAACGATCATTCGCTTGAAGTCATCAGAGGACACAGCGGGGAACTTGAGGAAATCCGTTTAATCACAGCTGGTGGCATAATGCTTTTCATCATGTTCACCTTCATCAGATGCCGCTAACCATGAGGTTCTACCTCCACCCTCCTTTGAACATTCAGCGGCGCTCCCATTGGTGGCAGATCAGCTGACCCTGCTCCATTCTGGACTGCAACTCCCAGCATGCACCATGGCCGAGTAAGTACTGCCAGTAGAGTCCAAATAATGCTCAAATGAGCGCTGATATTGCCTAGCAAAAGGGGTGCCTTGTAGCAGTTGGTGAACTTCGTTATTGATGTGTCCCGGACTCCCTCGAGTCCCCAACGTCCAGCCCAAATTGCAGAGTCAAACCGGGCCGTGTAACGTAGGTGAAGTCACCCCACTTCCCCATGTAGTCATGAGCTGCTATCTAGCAGCGGCCCCTTGCCTGGTCTGGTCTTGAAGCGGTCATGGGGTGATTCAATACCTTGAAGAAAAAGTCACTTTGCCAGCAAACCCCTAGACACTTAATGGACGGGTCCTCTCATCGTGCTCCTGGCAGACACGAAACATATCACAAAAACGATCACTTGCTTGAAGTCATCAGAGGACACAGCGGGGAACTTGAGGAAACCTGTTTATTCGCAGCTGGTGGCATAATGCATTTCGGCATGTTCGCCTTCATCAGATGCCACTAACCATGAGGTCCTACCTGCACCCTCCTTTGAACATTCAGCGGCACTCGCATTGGTGGCAGATCAGCTGACCCAGCTCCATTCAAAGTAGCTGCAGTCACTGTACTGGACTGCAACTCCCAGCATGCACCACGGTCGAGTAAGTACTGCCAGCAGAATCCAAATAATGCTCAAATGAGCGCTGATATTGCCTAGCAAAAGGGGTGCCTTGTAGCAGTTGGTGAACCTCGTTATTGATGTGTCCCGGACTCCCTCGAGTCCCCAACGTCCAGCCCAAATTGCAGAGTCAAACCGGGCCGTGTAACGTAGGTGAAGTCAACCCGCTTCCCCGCGTAGTTACGGGCTGCTATCTAGCAGCGGCCACTTGCCTGGTCTGGTCTTGAGGCGGTCATGGGGTGATTCAATGCCTTGAAGAAAAAAGTCACTTTGCCAGCAAAACCCCAGATACTTATTGGACGGGTCCTCTCATCGTGCTCCTGGCAGACACAAAACATATCACAAAAACAATATACATATATATATATATTAATAAGAGAAAACAGAGAAAAGGACCTCAATAACCATCTCATTAGGACTGGCATCTTCAAAGGAAATTATCAACCCAAAAGGGAGTGTCCCATCATACATTCTTGACTATCTACCCAGAAAATATTGCATTTTGTGGTCTATAGTCAGACCCTTGTCCACTGCACAGAGATCCATTATCCAACTGGATTCACATTGTAGCAACTTGAGTTCTCGATTGCTTCCTCTAGCATCATTCATTAAAGTTTGTATACCATGAAATCTAAAGCTGGTGTTTATATTGAGCCGTAAAATCTCTGACGTGTATTACCGTGGGATATCTTGGAACTTGCTGTTTGAGTGCTGTACAATGTTCAGTTATACGTTATATCATTGTTCTAATAGTGCTGCCCACGTATATCATATCACATTTACAAATGAGAACATAAACAACATATTTAGTGTTGCAATCTCACAATGTAATGTTCACACGAATTATTGTATCTGAACTTGGTGATACTATCAATGGCCAGTCTATACATACTACAATGTCTAAATTTGTGTGAACTCCTGGCGCTCTTGTGCAGCCTTGTCTCTTGAGTCTGCGGTGTAGGATAACATGGACATATCATGTTTTGTAATGTTTTCCCTTTCCGGTATGTAATGCCGGGTCGCTCCTTTATAAAAGGTTGAAGAGACTTGTCTGCCATTAATAATGACCAATGTTTATTAAGAATATTGTACATTTTGTAGGAGAATAGATGGTAGTTTGTATTCAGACATACAAGCTTCTTCTCATCTGTGATTTTAACCTTATTATCCCTAAGTATACCCACACATTTAAGACATTAAGCTCCATTTCCTGCTCGAACAATCACATCCTAACTGTAACTATGGGTAAGAAATCTGTGTCCTATGTCAGTCAAATTCTGTTTAAAACCTTGGTCCTCACTACAATTTCTATGTGCTCTCAACATCTCACCAAAGGGAATCAAGTTTATTTGGCTTTTCGGATGTGAGTTGTTAGCATGTAATAAGGAATTACACGAGGTTGGTTTCCTATACATCCTGCTCTGTAGTTTACCCTCTTGGAGATATAACTTAACATCCAGAAAAACCAGACACTCCTTGCTGTGTTCCATCGAAAGGACATGTTATTCATATCGCCATTCAGGAAGTCAAAAAATTCCATTAGGGGAGGAGCCTAGCGCTTGACCAAGATGGCCGCGTGAGCTCTGAGCTCCCGAGACCCTCGTGCCCTCCGTCGTCTATCCTGTATCTAATCCTGTTTGTATGCATGGCATCGTGTAGATGACCTGTCAGGGAGGCGATTGATGCCACCCGAGGTCGAATCGCCCACCGGGAACCGGAGTTATGCATGGCGGAAGATTGAGGCCTATCTCCGAGGGATGCCAGGGGCTCGAGTTGGCAGGATGCCCGACCTCTAATTGAACAACAGCGGCCAGGCGAGGTGTGAACTGCCGGACGGAGGTCCCTATCCTTTCACTTTCACTTTCTCGCCCTTTGTCTGCCCAGCCCAGGGAGTGCTCATGGCTGCCTTATTATCATTTGGACGCTCTGCATGCCACACTGGCGACCCATCGCAAGACGAAGCACTCCTGATCTCTCTCGCTGAGAGAGGGCAGTCCTGATTGAACCGACTTGCTTGAGCCCACCATGTCGGGCAAAGCAGAGGTGGACCGGCCGAAGCCTAAGGCCACCAGGCGGGGAGCCTATACTCAAGCCAATAACATGGACCGCTATGCCCAGCAGAGGGGGTCACCGGGTGCACCGAGCCAGTCCCCGGACACACAGAAGACTGCCTCAACCTTGGCCCCGGAGCTCTCACTGCAGGATGTCATGGGTGCGCTCGACAGGCTGCAGACTTCGATTGGGAGACAGTTTGATGCCCTGGCGCACAAAGTGGATACCATCTTGGTGGATGTTAATCTGATCCGCGCGGATTTGGGCAAAACAAATGAACGGGTCAAATCCCTGGACATCAAGACCACGGGCCTTGCTGATGATGTCTCGGACCTGCAGATCGAGGTCCGTAAGTTGCGGACCGAGAGTGATCTCGCCGCCCGCCGGCTGGAGGACTTTGAGAGCCGGGCCAGGCGCAACAACGTGCGCGTTATCGGGGTCCCGGAGTCATCGGACGAGACTTCCGTGGACCTGCTCGTGGAGGACTTGGTGCTCAACCATCTGCAGCCTAAGGGTCTTGGGAAGTTCTTCGCAGTTGAGAGGGCCCATAGAGTGCCGGGTGGGAGGCCCAAGGTGGGAGCCCCACCGAGGCCGATTGTCGCCCGGCTCTTTCATTTTCGAGACCGGGACGCTATCCTGCAGGCCTCGAGGGTAACGGGCCCGGTCCCCTTCCAGAACGCGTCGGTGAATTTCTATCCTGACTTCACCCAGCAGGTGCAGAGGCAGCGGCAGGGCTTCCTGGGGGTGAAGAGGAGGCTTCGGGAGAGGGAACTGAAATACGCCATGCTCTTCCCTGCCAGACTACGTGTGGTGTATGAAGACCGAACGTTCTTCTTTGAGTCGCCTGCCATGGCGGATGAATGGCTGGACGCTCTGCCTCGACGACGCACGGAAGAGGACACTGCCGTAGACGGGGACAGTGGCCGGGATGAACAAGGTTGATGTCTTCGGAACCGGACTGACTCGGACTGACTCTAGATAATGACTTGCAGTAAATACGGAGGTTGTGGGAGGACGAGGGGAGCTCTTTCCTCCCTTAGGGTACTTTTTGTAGATTTTGGGTTTGGTAGGGCGACAGGCACACTGCAAGTTGGGGGGGCTTTGTAAGCTGCAGCAGGGGTGCAGGGTGGGGGGGGTTTCCGGGATTTTGGGTTTGTTGTTTGGGGGTTTGTTTCCGCAAGGCAAAGTGATTATTTCCAGGACTGTTCCATGGTGGCTCGTCGGGTGTGGGATGGGCCTCTTTACGTTTGGGGATGGGGGGTAGGGGTTTAAGTGTTATAAGCTGGAATGTTAATGGTTTGGGGGATCGCATTAAGCGTGGGATTGTTTTGCAATTCTTGAAACGGTCATTGCCGGATGTCGCCCTGCTGCAGGAGACGCATCTTATAGGTAATACATGCTATGCTCTGAATAGGAAGGGTTATAAATTCATAGCTCATTCGGGATTCTCCTCTGGGTCCAGGGGTGTGGGCATCCTAGTCAGAGCCTCGCTACCATTTGAGGTGGACTCCACCATTGTTGATGATAGGGGGAGGTTTGTGGCGGTGGCGGGGCGGTGGGAAGGAAGAACTTTGGTTTTAGTTTCGGTTTATGTCCCGCCGGCCCTGCAGGCCTCCACGTTTACAGATCTGGGTAGGGCCTTGCTGGATCTCCCGGGGGGTATGCTTGTGGTGGGAGGTGATTTCAACGTGGTTGGCTTTGGTCTGCTGGATAGATGCCCGCCCAGAGACACAGGGGGGGCTCAGAAGTGGCTTCCAGACTTTCTAGACACGCTTGGCCTCATAGACTGCTGGAGGCTCCGGCACCCCACACAGAGCCAATACACTTTCCACTCCGGGGCGCATGGTAGCCTTTCTAGGATTGATTACCTACTCACTCTGGCTGCGCATGCCTCATTGGTGTCCGAGGCCAGGCACATGGCGCGTGGTATATCTGACCATTCGCCAGTGTGGGTCAGGCTGGATCTAGGTCGGGAGGGAGGGGGAAAGGTGGCCCCTATCAACCCTTGGTACTTCCGAGACCCCAAGATGCGCAGCGCGCTGGTAAAGACAGTAGATAATTTTTTGAAGGACAATCAGGGATCCGTGGACTTGGCAGTGTCGCTGTGGGAAGCATTTAAGACCGTGCTGCGAGGGGAAGCCCTCTCCCTTGTAGTGGCTGCCAAGCGGCGGAGAGATGGCGAGGTTTTGCAGGTTGAGGAGGAGATCGCGGCTTTGGAGGGAGCGCTGGAGGAGGAGGTTACAGAGGCCTCACTGCATGAGCTGTGCTTGAAGCAATCCGAGTATAAGGACCTGGTGACTAATGCCGCTAAGACCCTCAGTAGGGAACAGCAGGGCCGTCTGTATGATGTTGGTGACAAGGCCGGGAAACTCCTGGCTTGGCTGGATAAAAAAGAACGGGTTAATAGAGTAGTGCCGGAGCTGACGGGAGAGGGGGGAGAGGTGATTGTGGAACCTGAGAGGATTGTACAGTGTTTCTCGGACTATTTCCGTATGGTTTATGCCTCAGTGTCGGACAGGCCGCCCGAGGACTCGCGTGACCTCCTGCGTGATATCGCATTGCCCTGTCTCTCCGATATAGATAGGGACGATCTAGATGGAGACATAACGGTCGATGAGGTGGCGGGGGCTATCCGCGCGTTGAACTCGGGCAAGGCCTCGGGTCCGAACGGCTTGCCGGTCGACCTGTACAAGCTGTTTCCGGATAGGGTCGCCCCTCACCTGCGCGCCATGTTCGTGGAGGCGCGGGGGAGTGGGGCCCTCCCGTTGGATCAGCGACTGGCGACAATTGTGGTTATACACAAAGAGGGCAAACCCCGAGATAAGTGCGCCTCATATAGGCCTATCTCACTCCTTAACGCAGAGCCGAAAATTCTGGCTAAAATCCTGGCGGCCCGATTGATTCGGGTACTCGGTGACTTGGTCCACCCGGATCAATCCGGATTCATCCCGCACCGTAACACTGCGTTAAATCTTCGGCGCCTTCATGGTGTAATCGCCAGGGCGGGCACGCTGCGTGAACCAGCTATTGTGGCGTCTCTTGACGCCACGATGGCCTTTGACACGGTGGAATGGGCATATTTGTGGGCCGTGTTGACCAAGTTCGGCTTTGGCCACGGTTTTGTGAGCTGGGTGAGGTTGCTGTATGAGGGACCTCTTGCGAGTGTGGTGGTAAATGGCCGGGCGTCGACTCCGTTTCAGCTAGGGGGGGGTACTCGGCAAGGTTGTCCCCTGTCGCCATTGTTGTTCGCCCTTGAGCCGCTGGCTGCGTGGATACGCTGGCACCCGGATATACGGGGACTTAGATGGTCGCCTGAACACGAGGACCGTATTTCGCTTTATGCTGATGACATCCTGTTGTATCTTGCCTCATCCAAGAAATCACTCATAGTGGTCTGTGACGTACTCACATCTTTCGGTAGGAACTCGGGTCTCGTTATCAACTGGAGTAAATCGTATTTATATGTTCTTAGTGGCGAGGTTCCACCGATCCCTCGAACGTGTTCGATCCAGGTCGCTCAGCAGGGCTTCGTGTATCTGGGGATCTTTATCTCCATGGACTCTGTTGTGCGATATGAGAGGAACCTGCTCCCCCCCCTAGCGCGCCTGAGGCGGGATGTGGAGGGCTGGCGGAGGCTGCCGCTCTCCCTCGTTGGGCGCGCGGCCCTGTTCAAAATGATGTCTCTTCCCCGGTTCCTCTACGCACTGCAGAATACTTTGGATTGGGTACCGGCCAACTACTTTCAGGAGGTCGAAGGCCTCCAACGAACGTTGCTGTGGGATGGGCGGCCGCGAATAGCTATTGCAAAGTTGACGCTTCCATGGTACGACGGGGGTATTGCGCTTCCAGACATCCGACGGTACTATTGGGCCACCCAGCTGAGTGCAATTAATCATGGGCTTTATGGCCCTGCCCTCAGCCCTGGGTATGCCATGGACAGGTGGTTGCTGCATGGTGGTAACTATTACAGGGCATTGTACTCGCGGTCCCTGGACTCGTCCCTCACGGGGCCCACTGGAGTGGCGGTGCGTGTGTGGAAGATGGCAACTGACTCGCTGGGCTGGAAGGATAGGCTCACCCTCGCTACCCCGCTGTTTGAATCTGAGAGACTGGGTAGGCTTTGGCACACAAAAGGCTTTGACAAATGGGACTTGATCGGCATCTCCAGGGTCGGAGATGTGCTGATTAAGGGGAGGGTGAAGTCCTTTGAAGAGTTGCAGAAGGAGTATGAGCTGGGGCCATCTGAGTTTTTCCGCTATATTCAGGTGCGTCACGCCCTCCGATCAGTCCTCATAGAGGGTGAGAAGGTGCCTGAGTCCTCTCCTTTGGAGGACCGGGTCCTTGATGGCCATATGCCCGAGAGCACGATCTCGCTCATCTATAAGAAACTGATCAACGTCCGGGCGGATATGCTTCTGGGGCTGAGGGACCAGTGGACTAGGGATGGCCTCGAGTTGGATGACGAGGATTGGCAGTCTGCTGTTTCCTCTCCTAAGGAGGTTGCGATCCCGTCGCGTCTGAGGCTGGTGCAGCTTAAAATACTGCATCAAGTGTATGTGACGGGGCCAAGGCTGGTCCACATGGGATTCTCGGAGGACGGCCTATGCAGGAGGGGATGTGGTATGGTGGGTACTTTCCTGCATATCATTTGGGAATGTGGTGTCATTACGGAATTCTGGAGGAGAGTCCATGCAGTGATGGGGGAGGTGACGGGCATTGCTATGCAGCCGGAAGCGCGGTGTTGCCTCCTGAATGTCTGGGGGCCCACTGACCACGATGAGGCACAGACCCAATGGGTGACTCTGGGTAACATGGTCGCTAAGAGAGATATCGCGCGATTGTGGGGCTCCGCGGGGCCTCCCACATTGACCGCGTGGAAAGAAAATATGGACTGGAGTATGCTAAGGGAGAAGACGGTATATTGCGCTAGAGGCCGCCCTCGGAAGTGGCACGCCATCTGGGGGCGGTGGAATCAATACAGGGGGGGAATATGTCTTGCCCCTGATTTGGATCCCCCCGAGGAACAGCTTTCCTCCTAACCTTCTTTCCAGCTCAGTATGGTTAATGGACTTCTTTGGCCTCTGCTGTCCCCCTTCTTCCTCTTTTCATAGTACTGTAACTGGTAGATGATTGGGGTCCTGCTTCCCCTGGGGGGCTTTCACCATGGGCATTCAGTGTTCTTGCCTTGCTGGGGGTTGTTGTGTGTTTTGTGTTTATTTAAAAATGGAATCTTTGCACTCCTCCTTCACTGTACAGTGGACACGTTTCTGTTCCTCTTTATCGAAGCTGCCGAACCTCCGGGTTGTCGGCTGAATAGCTGTGTCCAGACTTTTGAAAATAAAGGTTTTAAAAAAGAAAAAACAAAAAAAAAACATTCCATTAGTCAAGGTTGACTCCCCGTCTATATCACTAAGCAATCGTCAATGTATCTTCCCCAATAATAGGTGTTACCATTCCATTTTAAGCCACCTGGCTCTAGATGTGCATCGCCTCAAACCAGCCCGTGAATAGGTTGGCAAAACCTGGAGCCCATCAAGGTCCCACATGATTGCTTGTACCATTCTCCATTGAATAAAAATGCATTATTGTTCAGAATCATTTGTGACATGGTATCCAACATTTCCGAATGCTCCATGTATTCAACTGGCCTCTTATAAAGAAAATGTCTCAGAGACCCTAAACCATCAAAATGTAAGATTTTAGTGTACAATGATACCACATCCAAAGGACACAAGAGTCATGTCGGGTTCCCATTTCACATCGCCAGATATATTCAGTACATGTTTGGTATCTTTTATGTACAAATGTAAGTTGAACACAAAAGGTCTAAGAAAAATATCTGCAAATTCCAGAGAGCCTCTCTGTCGAGCCACCTATGCCTGAAATTATGGGTCTGTCAGGCAGGAAAGGTAATTTTTTTGTTCTTTCTGTAATATATAAATGCATAGATATCTAGGTTGATCAGTAGTCAAGTAGAGATATTTATCATCATTCAACAGCCCCAATCCCTGCCAATTGTTAAGGCAACGGTTTATCCATTTGGTTATACATAGGATTGGATTATGATTCAATTTCTGATAGGTCTTAACGTCATTGAGCAGTGTCTGAATTTCCTTATTATAATCTGCTCTATCCATAACCACCATACACCCACCTTTGTCCTCTTCTCTAATGAATATATCTTGATCAGAGGATAGTGTATTCATAGCTTTCCATTCAATATGAGTGAGATTACTCCTAGAGTGTGTAACTTGTCTATGTTGAAATGTGGTTCCCCATTTGTCAATGTCAACCATTACTGCTTTATAGAATAAATCCAAATTGTTCCTACTAGATAATTGCAGAATCCACTTAGCTTTAGATTTTAAACCACTGTCTTCACTTAAGTCAGAACTCAATTGTAAATCACTTCGTACCCAGTGAATGCTAATATGATCATTTTCATTTTCAGCTATAGACAGTAGTACAGTCATGTCTTTAACATCCTGAAAAGATTGTACCTTGGCATTTGGGGCTGAGAGGAGGTGTGGCAGGAGCAGTGGCTCTGTGCCCACCCAGATGATTTGTGCACCCTAGCCCCCAAGCTGGTGAGTACATGCTCTGATTGGCTCAGGACTGCTGAACCTCACACTTAGTGCTGTCCTGGGGAGTCTGCTTTGGAGAACCCCCCTGCTAACTAAGGGTGACCCTGGCACAAGGGTGACCATGACCAGGAAGGCCTTCGCTCTCCCCACCACAAAACATTTGCTGTTCAAACGCCCAAATGTACTGGGTTTCATGAAGTTGATCACTGAACTATCATGTCCACGAGCGCTGTCGCTCGAAGAACAAGTCAAAGCCCCCAAGGAGGATGAGTGTAAAGTGAAAGAAACTGTGAGGGAACATCGTTGGAAGAATTTTCTGGAAGGAGTAGGTCGCATGACAGATGAAGAAAAAGAGGCCAGTCAAGCCTATGGAGGTGTCCGGATGAGCTCAGCAAAAGCATGGAAGGGCTGGTACCACGATGCCAACAAATTGTGATACCAAAGAGTCTCTGGAGGAGTACTATCAAGCTCGCCAATCATGGTCATCAGGGCCTGGCCAAAACGAAAGCGAGGTTAAGGGCCAAGGTGTGGTTCCCAGGTGTGGACCGGATGATTGAAAAATGTGTGCATGGGTGCCACTCCTGTCTAATTACCAGGGGACAGCCCCCAACGATGCCAGTAAACACAGAAAGTCCCAGCACCGAACAATGGTAGTCTATCAGTATGGACTTTAGGAGCTTCCGGGATGGTCCCCTAACATAAGTCCCAATTGGAAGTAACTCCAAGCTTTCAGCTGTGGAACTAGTCCACTCCACTGCTTTTGAGAGTGTCAAGCCAGCGCTGGACAAGATTTTTGCCATGTTGGGGTTCCCAGATGAGATCCAGACGGACAATGGTCCGCCCTTTCATGGCCAGGAATTTAGAGACTACCCTCATCATCTAAACATCAAACACCGGCGAGTGTTCTCCCAGTGGCCTCAACGGGGAGGTCAATAGATTAATGAGAACATTCAGTCAAGTACTCCAGATTGGAGTTGATGAAGGTTTCTTAATCAATTTTTGAGGGGAATACAGGCAAATGGCGTATAGTACCACTGGTTGCTCGCCGAGTGAGCTATTTATGAGGAGGTCCGTATGTGATCTAGTTCCAATGAGCACCAAGTGGGTACCAGGAGAGTTGGATAGTGCGGCTGCACATACCAAGAGGAAAAGAAACAATGACATGGCTAGCAGGAAGAGGAATGCTCGCAAATTAGGAATCTGCCCAGGAGACCAGGTGGCAATCAAGGACAGGCCCCCCTGGGTGGAAATTTAGAACACCGTTTGAGCGCGAGCAATGGGAAGTAGTTGAAGTGAACGGAACTATAATTACTGTCTAAAGAGGTGAGTGCTTGCTATCGAGGAATGCTTCCTATCCTAAAAAGACTACATCAACTCATGATCCTGGTAATAGCATGGGCGATCAGACACTTCCAATGGAGCCAAGTCTTGATGAGAGTTGGTGATTCCCAGCCAAGGGGGAGACAAAGTGAATGAGGAGTTTTCAAGGGAAGCTGAAACAAGCTCAACCAGATTCTCAGTCAGCGCGCCAAGAACTGGGGGAGTGTCGGCAACCCAACGAGGATATCCATATCAGTAAAGAAAAAATCCCAGGCCAAGCCAGAGGTTGAAAGTCTTTGTTTACTGAGGACCACGGACATTACTAAAACTGTGTTTGGCACACCTCGTATTCTGTATTTGTTGGGGTCTTTCCACTGATATTGTCATCATTGTTATTAAATGTTATGAGGTATGTAGTGAGCCATCTGGCCACTACCATAAAATGTTGCACATTACACCCTCGGGCCGGGCTTGGTCCCAAGAAGATAAATAAAGGTACAGCCACCACTCGAGGTCACTGCACGTAACCAGCAAAGTGCGTAGAGTGTCACTTCATTACTGCCTCAGTATTAGGCCCACGTTATAGGCACCTACCTTAGGGGGCCCGCTACAGTCAAGGTTAGAGGGGGAGAAAGGAAGGAAGGTTTGGGTCACAGTAGGCCAGAAAGGAGAAGGGACTAGTCATATGGAAGCCATAATCTGGCATCAGTCCACCTTCACCCCCCCACCACAATCACAATGTTATCTTCCTCTCCACCCTAACAGTCCCCTCTCTGGATGGGCGACATCACCGATCTCTCACATTGCTTAGAGCCTTTTCCTTGTCTGTTCTGAGCGCAGTTCTGGGGGCTTTGGCCCACCCCAGAAAGGCGACACGGGGTAAGATTTGCCTCCAGCCATCACGGGGTTTGCACACCAATGTCAGTCTAATTCCCAACCCACTTCAAACCTCATCAAAGAAGAAAGTGCAAGGCTGTAAGAGTACTTCAAGCTAGGATGGGGAGAGGAGCACGTAACCAATGTTCAGGCGACAACGTTTTTTCCTTGGCCTCAACAAGTGGCTTCCTCTGTTGTTGGACAAGCCTCTTGTGATCTGTATAGATCATAATTTTGTTTGATTTGAAGACCAGCAGTTCGTGAGTACAGGCAAAGCAGAGGATCATATCCCTGTCATAATTTAAAAGGTAGGCAATCAATCAATGGGTAAGCAGGGGACCCTGTGGGGTCTTTCTATTATAAAACACAGGGACAGGCAGTCCAGTGGGAGTATAGATGTCAACCAACGATTTAGGAAGCCCCTGGCCGAGGATCCCTCACAGCCCTCTGAAAAACCCACACAGGCTTGTTCCTCCGTGCTCTATCCAATGCTTCCTCTAGCCTCACCGCTAGGTCCCTCATTGTTGTTGACATCTTAGAGACAGTCTGATGCAGTGATGCCACTTTGTTTTCAAGGTCAGAGACATGGGTCTCCACCTCCTCCATTATCCTATCCACTGCCTGGGGGAAATCCTGGGCAGCAACATGACGTTGGCCCCAACTGCGCCTATCTTGCTTGCTATCTCAATTGGATTATATCGGTTGTCAGATATCCTTAGCCATATTGAGGCAGGGGGCCTATCTAGGGTAGTATGACCTCGCAGTACACCAGTTTGGCTGCAGCTCAGATCTGCCAGCCCCCAGGGTTCCTCTGAGGGTCGGGGCAGCGCTGGCAGACAGGCAGACAGTCAAAGGTCATTAGCAAGCCACTCCAGGTGTTTCTAACTATTCTGCAGCACCACAAGTTCTGAGGCACACTGGGCAAACCGCACCCTTCAACGAAGGGTTCTCCGATGGGTGGCAGGTGGGCCAACCCAAGGAGTTTGCTTCTCCAGGAGTCACCTGTATGCAACAGCAAACACAACCACGGCCAACAGGTCCAGTCCAGGATGAACCAACACAGCTCACTGAATTAACGGATGCTGGCAGACGAGCACCCAGCCCAGTGCTCTTCATTAGGACACTAGGCCGCATACCTCCCTGTCTGCCCCAGTGCGGTCCGCGATAGCCTGCAGTCACAGCTCCACTTATCCCCGTTTATTGCCTCCAGGTGAAGGGAGAAAGGTCAGAGTTGTCCCCCAGATCAAAGGTTCAAACGGTCTTTCCAGCCATCACAAGTGGGCGCAATCCACTCCTTGAGCAGCAGCCTCAACACTGAGATCACCTGGGGGCTGCCTCACTCCCCGTAAGCCCATGAACCTCCACCAAGGGAATACAGCCCCTATTCTGACCACATCGCTGAAAGTTGGTATCCTCCACAGGATAGAACCGTGCTTAACTCATTTAGTCAGTTTTCCAGCGTGGACCCAGCAGCCTACAAACTTAATGTGCCGTGCTCAGTTGTCGACACGCTCTATGTCCATGTTTCTCCCACCCTGCCACTAGGCCTCACCTACTGTTCATAAGTTGCTTGTCTCCAGAGCCCCTATCATACCTACATAGGTGTCCCCTAACAACAGTTTGGTGGTCTGATGGCCTGTCTGTCAATGTCCGTGGACAGCTACTGACCAGGTGGTTGGACAGTCATGTATGACGTCTGTCTGAGCCAGAAATTTTGGAAAGATGAGTCAGTGAGAGAAGACAACCCTTGCGAGCCAAGTGCTTTTTACTCTGCATGTTGTGCTCTTGGATAGGACCTCCAGGTGGGGGCATCACCTGAGGAAGAGAAAGAGTAGTACTTGTTCTGCACTCGTCCTAGCCCACACTGCTAGTGAGAGATATCTTTAAGTTGCTTAATCATCCCTTCGCATATTTCCTGAGGTAGGAAAAGTGGTAGTCCTGGTGCCTACAGGTCATAATCTCAGAGGATCCCAGACAGAGCATAGTAAATTTGGGGAGGCGCATGGGTGAGCACTCCTTGAAAATTAAATGATTAAACAAACCATGCAAATGAGTGTGTGACATATCCCTTCCAAGAGATCAAAATTGAAATATGGAAACACACAATTATATGGAGTCACTCAAAAGAGTATCCTAAAAGGTAAC
The DNA here is from genome assembly GCF_964204655.1 of Triturus cristatus. NCBI lineage: Eukaryota > Metazoa > Chordata > Amphibia > Caudata > Salamandridae > Triturus > Triturus cristatus. The sequence goes on along the minus strand of NC_140587.1, from coordinate 777,692,311 downwards.
AGTGCTAAGGTAGATAATAAGGCGAGGTGAAGCGTAGTGATGGTGAGCTTGAAAAATAGTGCGCGAGTGAAATTTGATGGTAAAAAACACCGCGTGTGAAATTATATAATGCTACAATGTGTTCAACACATAAAAGAAGTGCTCAGGCGTTGTGCAGGTAATGCGGAATGGACCGGGATCAAATACTAGTGCACGAGTGAAATGTTGATAGTAAAAAGTAACGCGTGTGAAGTTGTACGTATATAACGCTGGGTTCAGCACGTAAAGAAAGTGCTCGAGCGCTGTAATCAAACTAGTGAACGGAACAAGATCAAAAAAACCAAAGTTAGAGAAGAAAGTTACCTCGATTCGTTGGTTAAACGGGCATGGTGAAAGTGTGCCGATCCGGAAGGCCGTGGGTTACAAAGGTCGCCATGTTAAATAGGGAAGTAAGTGATTGACAGAAAAAGAGGACTCAAAGTGCAGCGGCCATCTTAGAGACGCGAAATGTGTTAGTTGTTGTGATAGTGTTTAATAACGAATGTAAACGAATATGTAGCAGGTGAAAAAAACGAATCAAAGGAAAAAACGAGTGGTTAATTGATAACGGAGGATTAGAAGCAGCTTGAAGATGTCAAATGTCAGATGTTGAATGGAAGGCATGTCTAAGACAATAAAGTTGGAAAAATAAAGTTGGAAAAAATAATAATAAAGTTGGGAAAAAAAGTTAAAAAAGAGTTGGAAAAAAGGTTGGAAAAGAAGGTTGGAAAATGAAGATTAAGAAAGGTTAAAAGCAACTATACACCAAGAATCTTGAGTAGGAGATAAAATAACAAGAACAAATGAGTTAAAAAGACAATAATATTGAAAAAAATCAAAGCATTATGGAATTAAACGTTAATGAATGAATTTTCACGTAGGCATCAGTACAAAGTCAAATGAAGCAACTGAGTTCGAGGCGGTCATTCAGACCATGTGGTACCATCGAGTTCATTTTGTATATCCAAGATGTTTCTCTTTGGATCAAGAATTTTCGGTTGTCACATCCATCTCTTAATGGGACTGTCTCGCACACTAGGAAGCGTAATTGACTGACATTGTGTTTGTGTTCATTGAAGTGTGTTGCTACTGTGGATTTGAGATTGTTATTGCGAATGTTGCTTTTATGTTCGTTTAGTCGTATTTTCATCTTTCTTTCCGTCTTTCCAATGTACGGAAGACCGCATGGACACTTCAACATGTACACGACGTTTTTGGAATCGCAGGTTGCTGACACAAAGAGTTTGATGTTATGACCCTTGGTTGGGTGCTGTATGTTGTTACCTTTGATAATGTTGTTACAGTTGCCACAGTTATGGCAGGGTGTGGTGCCCTTATATTCAGAAATGCACTGTGGGGAGCGTATAGGTTTTAGTAAGTCCATGAAATTCTTGCTCCTTTCGTAGGCGAACAGTGGTTGATCTGAAAAAATCTGATTAAAGTCGGGCTCCATACGTAACAAGGGCCAATGCCTGAGAATGGATTTTCGTATGTTGAAACTTTCAGTTGAGAATTTAGTGACCATAACCAATCTAGGATGTGGTTCTGAAGATGTTGGTTGGTTATTCAATAATGATCTCCTTTGTTTATTCAACGATTTCTCAATGGCCTTTTCTAAAATTTGTGATGGATAGCCTCGCTCAGCAAAGCGTCGTTCCATGTCTGAAGTTTGTTGGTTGAGTTGATCCGGCTCAGAGATGATTCGTTTTATCCTGAGAATCTGTGAGTATGGTAAGTGACGTTTAAGTGATGGCTGATGAAAACTGAGGTAGTGTAGCAAGTTGTTTCTGTCCGTATCCTTCCTATATAGTGTGGTTTGGAAGTGTTGATCGATAATGTAAATGGAAACATCAAGAAAATGTATGTGTGTGTCACTGATATGAAAAGTGAATTTCAATCTGTCATTGATGGTGTTAAGATCCTCAATCGCTTCACTCAGGATGGACTTGGAACCTCTCCAAATTAAAAAAATGTCGTCGATGTAACGAACAAACAGTAGCAAATGGTTCACCCAAGGTGTGGTGTGCAAAATATGGTCCAACTCAAACTTGTGCATGAACAGGTTGGCATAACAAGGGGCAGCACAATTGCCCATCGAAGTTCCATTTAGTTGAAGGAAAAATTGATTATTGTAACAAAAATAACTGTGGTAAAGTGTGAAGTGTAAAAGCTCCATTAAGAAAACTTGTAAATCGTGAGGAGTCTGTGATTGTAAAAGGAAATGTTCCGTGGCCTCTAGCCCCATGTCATGGGGGATTGAGGTGTACAGGGAAGTCACATCTATAGTGCAGAAATACATGTCAGTTTCCCATGGGATATTGAAATTTAGGAGGATGTTAAAAAAAAACGTGGTGTCCTTGACAAAGGTGGACATGGCCTGCACTAGAGGTTGAAGATGTCTGTCTAGATACTTGCCAACTGGTTCGTGGAGCGAGCCTCTGGTGGAAACAATGGGCCGCATGGGAGGATCCAATAAGTTGTGTATCTTGGGTAACATACGTAGAGATGGGCTTCTTGGGAATCTGGAAATCAAGAATTTCTTTTCCATGTCGCCGATGGTGCCCGATAGGACTGCTTTGTCCACCAAGTTCTGTAATGTTTTCAAAATAGCCGATGTAGGGTTGTAATCCAGTTTAGAGTAGGTGTTTGAGTCTAGCACATGTTCATCTAGTTTTCGAGTGTAATGTGTAGTATCCATGGCGACAAGTGCGCCGCCTTTATCAGCATCAAGGAAGATGATGTCGGGATTATTCGCCAGTTGTTTGAGCATTGATTTGTCTTTTGTCGTGATGTTAGGATGTCTGGGTTTGCGATGTTTGAAAACCGACTGAAGATCTTGTTTTACCAAAGTCTCAAAAGTATCAAGAATCTTGTGACTCACTGGGGCTACAAAGGTACTCTTGGATGTTAATCCTTTTAATGTGTTTTCAGTTCTTGTTGTAGGTTCAGTAAGAACGTTGTCAAAGAAATGTCTAAGTCTAAGTTTCCGCATGAATTTGTGAAGGCTTACTTCTGCTTCCATAAGGTTGCTGGAATAGGTGGGAACAAAGGATGACCCCTTCTGTAGTAAGCGTAGTTGTGATTTGTTGAAGGTAGTTGTAGAGATATTAATGACCAAGTTGTCACAGTCCTTTACCGCTGACTCCTTGTAGTTCTCTTGTCTAGTGGTGGAGCTGCTTTTTTTGCCCCTCCTGGGTCTCCTTGATCTTTTTGGCCTGTCCCTAAAAAAGGGACCGCAGTAGATAAAGGGGTAGAAGTTGAAGTTGAAGGAATTTCAGTGTCTGTAGTTGTTTGTGGTTGTTGTTGATCTTTTTGAGGGACATTTCTCGGTTTTCGACGAAAAGTGTCTGAGTCACTGGAGACTGGAGATGTATCAGTGTCAGATGCTTTTGACGTTGGTTTGAACTGTCTTCTCCGGGCGTATATCTCCGCCCAATTATAAACCTCTCCCAGTTTATAATCGATCGTGTCACGTCGAAAGTTTCTAATTTTTCTCTCGTTCACTTCTTGTTTGTGTTTCTCAAGTTGTTCATTGATATCATTGAGAATTTGAGATAGATCATCTGAAGACATCTTCGTAGCCAATTCATTTTTAAGTTGAGTGATTTCTGTGTTCAAGTCTTCTAGGATGTTGGATAGTTCTTCGATTATCAGTAATATGAGATCCAGGGAACATTTATTAAGTATCCCATACCATCTGTCGACAAATTTTGGATCATTTTTGCACAGAGATGGTTTGAGAGAGATACGTAGACCTCTCGGAATTCGTTGTGCTCGGTGGTATTGAATCATTGTGCTAGCGTGCAAACGTTGGTTAATTTCGCGTTTTGTCAAGTACAGAAGTTGCTTGATATTGCTTTGTATGGTGCCTGTGCCAGAGGGGGTAGCTTCAATGTCTCCTATTAATGAGTAAATCCTTTGAGCTTCATCTTCGCCGAACGCAAATGTCTCGGCGCGTTTGTCTGTGAGGTTGGTGATGTCTTGGTAGGCCATGGGTGCTGTGATGGTGGTTGAGCGATGTAGAAAATCAAAAGATAGATATCACGCACACCAATTGTTTATCAAAGTCTCGTTAGATCTTTTACAGGTAATTGTGTGCTGCTAGAGGGGCGACCCCTGAACCTAGGTCGGTAGATAATGTTAGTTGCACTGCCCCATCCGGGGTGGTGTCCCTCTATGCGCACAGCGCTATGGGGTAACGAAGTTACCAGTCTTCTCAAACGAAAATTGAATCAAAAGTTCATTTATTCATGATGAAAAATATGTTTGCCATATTGTAGACTTCATATGTTGAATCACAACGATATCAACGGATATCCTCTATGCATTTCGGGTGAAAACCCTTCATCAGGAGGAATCCTATAACAAAAATAGGAGATCATGTTGCTAGCCCCCTTGAAAATTAAATGATTAAACAAACCATGCAAATGAGTGTGTGACATATCCCTTCCAAGAGATCAAAATTGAAATATGGAAACACACAATTATATGGAGTCACTCAAAAGAGTATCCTAAAAGGTAACAGTGCTAAGGTAGATAATAAGGCGAGGTGAAGCGTAGTGATGGTGAGCTTGAAAAATAGTGCGCGAGTGAAATTTGATGGTAAAAAACACCGCGTGTGAAATTATATAATGCTACAATGTGTTCAACACATAAAAGAAGTGCTCAGGCGTTGTGCAGGTAATGCGGAATGGACCGGGATCAAATACTAGTGCACGAGTGAAATGTTGATAGTAAAAAGTAACACGTGTGAAGTTGTACGTATATAACGCTGGGTTCAGCACGTAAAGAAAGTGCTCGAGCGCTGTAATCAAACTAGTGAACGGAACAAGATCAAAAAAACCAAAGTTAGAGAAGAAAGTTACCTCGATTCGTTGGTTAAACGGGCATGGTGAAAGTGTGCCGATCCGGAAGGCCGTGGGTTACAAAGGTCGCCATGTTAAATAGGGAAGTAAGTGATTGACAGAAAAAGAGGACTCAAAGTGCAGCGGCCATCTTAGAGACGCGAAATGTGTTAGTTGTTGTGATAGTGTTTAATAACGAATGTAAACGAATATGTAGCAGGTGAAAAAAAAAACTAATCAAAGGAAAAAACGAGTGGTTAATTGATAACGGAGGATTAGAAGCAGCTTGAAGATGTCAAATGTCAGATGTTGAATGGAAGGCATGTCTAAGACAATAAAGTTGGAAAATAAAGTTGGAAAAAATAATAATAAAGTTGGGAAAAAAAGTTGAAAAAGAGTTGGAAAAAAGGTTGGAAAAGAAGGTTGGAAAATGAAGATTAAGAAAGGTTAAAAGCAACTATACACCAAGAATCTTGAGTAGGAGATAAAATAACAAGAACAAATGAGTTAAAAAGACAATAATATTGAAAAAAATCAAAGCATTATGGAATTAAACGTTAATGAATGAATTTTCACGTAGGCATCAGTACAAAGTCAAATGAAGCAACTGAGTTCGAGGCGGTCATTCAGACCATGTGGTACCATCGAGTTCATTTTGTATATCCAAGATGTTTCTCTTTGGATCAAGAATTTTCGGTTGTCACATCCATCTCTTAATGGGACTGTCTCGCACACTAGGAAGCGTAATTGACTGACATTGTGTTTGTGTTCATTGAAGTGTGTTGCTACTGTGGATTTGAGATTGTTATTGCGAATGTTGCTTTTATGTTCGTTTAGTCGTATTTTCATCTTTCTTTCCGTCTTTCCAATGTACGGAAGACCGCATGGACACTTCAACATGTACACGACGTTTTTGGAATCGCAGGTTGCTGACACAAAGAGTTTGATGTTATGACCCTTGGTTGGGTGCTGTATGTTGTTACCTTTGATAATGTTGTTACAGTTGCCACAGTTATGGCAGGGTGTGGTGCCCTTATATTCAGAAATGCACTGTGGGGAGCGTATAGGTTTTAGTAAGTCCATGAAATTCTTGCTCCTTTCGTAGGCGAACAGTGGTTGATCTGAAAAAATCTGATTAAAGTCGGGCTCCATACGTAACAAGGGCCAATGCCTGAGAATGGATTTTCGTATGTTGAAACTTTCAGTTGAGAATTTAGTGACCATAACCAATCTAGGATTTTTTCACCTGCTACATATTCGTTTACATTCGTTATTAAACACTATCACAACAACTAACACATTTCGCGTCTCTAAGATGGCCGCTGCACTTTGAGTCCTCTTTTTCTGTCAATCACTTACTTCCCTATTTAACATGGTGACCTTTGTAACCCACGGCCTTCCGGATTGGCACACTTTCACCATGCCCGTTTAACCAACGAATCGAGGTAACTTTCTTCTCTAACTTTGGTTTTTTTGATCTTGTTCCGTTCACTAGTTTGATTACAGCGCTCGAGCACTTTCTTTACGTGCTGAACCCAGCGTTATAAACGTACAAATTCACACGCGTTACTTTTTACTATCAACATTTCACTCGTGCACTAGTATTTGATCCCGGTCCATTCCGCATTACCTGCACAACGCCTGAGCACTTCTTTTATGTGTTGAACACATTGTAGCATTATATAATTTCACACGCGGTGTTTTTTACCATCAAATTTCACTCGCGCACTATTTTTCAAGCTCACCATCACTACGCTTCACCTCGCCTTATTATCTACCTTAGCACTGTTACCTTTTAGGATACTCTTTTGAGTGACTCCATATAATTGTGTGTTTCCATATTTCAATTTTGATCTCTTGGAAGGGATATGTCACACACTCATTTGCATGGTTTGTTTAATCATTTAATTTTCAAGGGGGCTAGCAACATGATCTCCTATTTTTGTTATAGGATTCCTCCTGATGAAGGGTTTTCACCCGAAATGCATAGAGGATATCCCTTGATATCGTTGTGATTCAACATATGAAGTCTACAATATGGCAAACATATTTTTCATCATGAATAAATGAACTTTTGATTCAATTTTCGTTTGAGAAGACTGGTAACTTTGTTACCCCATAGCGCTGTGCGCATAGAGGGACACCACCCCGGATGGGGCAGTGCAACTAACATTATCTACCGACCTAGGTTCAGGGGTCGCTCCTCTAGCAGCACGCAATTACCTGTAAAAGATCTAACGAGACTTTGATAAACAATTGGTGTGCGTGATATCTATCTTTTGATTTTCTACCGGTAGGCCCACCACGAAGTCCAGTGATATGCTATCCCATGGTCTATCCGGGGTCGGAAGTGGATGTGAGAGCCCTTGGGTTCGGCCATGGTCGGCCTTCATGGTAGCACACGTAGGACACTCCTGTCCCCACCTCCTGACATCCACTCTCATGGTTGGCCACCAGAAATGCCGTCCCATGCTAGCCACCGTTTTTTCAAAGCCCAAATGACCTGCGCATGGAGAGTTATGGCACCAGATGAATGCTTGTTTCCTTAGCCTAGGCGTGGGTATCAATAGGCACCTGCCCTTCAGGGGTATCCCGTCCTTCAGCTGCCATTCTCTGTGACTGAGGAGCCACCTCCGCCATGCGAACGACCTGATCCCTCTCTTAACTCAAGCATTTCACGGTCCGCCGTGTACGAGTCAGCCCTTCTGTCGAATACCTTCAGGAATTCCTCGCGAAAAGCACCCCAATCACATAAGATGGGGTCGTCCCTGCTCACCAGAGGTACGGCCCATTGTGCCGCATTTCCAGCCAAATAGGAAATAAGGAAAGCCACACGAGCCTGACTCGTGGGGAACGCCTTTGGTTTGCACGATAAATGTAGCGCCACTTGTGTGAGGAATACCTGCACTGTGTTAGGATCCCCACTGTACCTCTCTGGTGTTGCCAAGGGGATGGCTACCGGCATTTCCACTACTACAGCAGGGGTCTGGTCCGTGAGGGAGGTGCTGGGCGTGAGCGGGTCCAAGTAGATAGCATCCAGTCTGGCTTTTACATCGGCTGTTTCTTGCCTAGAGGCAGCCAATTCAACTTGCACGGTCGCTAAAGCAGCCAGCACATCATCAAGTGTTGCCATGTCTGTTATCGACCGGGAGACAGTTAGTGTATTAAGGTCGGATATTTTGTAACGCCCTGAACGTCTCAGGATCGTTTAACAGACACGATACTGAGGACGCAACCACTTGTGAAGGGTTAGTTATTTTAATGAAGGCAAAAATAATACAAAGAATAAACAAAAGTTATAGTCACTGGAATCCTCCAGGCTAAGTACGTTACCAGCCCACCGCACGGATGGTCCTAACCGTCCTCTGCATATACGCCGATCCCGGCGTATGCCAACAGAGGGCAGAAATGAAATGGCCGACAATGCCAATCGGTAGGCTGTGAGGGGCACGAAGAGTGTTGGGGAGAATCGAGGAGTCAGGGAAACACCCAGCCGGGGTCTCTACCTGAAGGGAGCAGCCGCTCAACCTCTTCCTCAGACTGCACCGGGACGCGGAGTCACCTCCTGGTGATGCGTCACCGATACCCCAATCAAAAAGCAAGAAGACTGAACCGAGAGCAGCCGCTCGATCGATCCTGTGGACTTCCGAGTCTGTAACGCGGCAAACACCTCCTGGTGTGCGTTACAGCTGGCAGTCCCTGTATCTCTGGTCGGGCTGGGAGTTACGACTCCAACCAGCAAAAGCGCCACTGCGCTTTGACTCAGCCGAGTCAAAAAGCGAAGCTCAATGGTTGACCGGTAGAGCTTCCGGGTCCTTCACAGGTGACGATGGGGCAAGACACGGCCCAGGGAGTAACGACTCGACCTACCTCCGTTCTTGCCATACTGGAGCACCACTCCGGAACACTGCTCTTCACGAAGCAGGTACGTCGGTGTAAACACAATATCCGACAGCGTTGTACCTCCCGGTTCCTCCCTTTATAGGGCGTGTTTTCCTTGAGTTATGTAACAGCTCTCCTGTTTACATAAGGGCGTGTTTTCCTTGAGTTATGTAACAGCTCTCCTGTTTACATAAGGGCGTGTTTTCCTTGAGTTATGTAACAGCTCTCCTGTTTACATAAGGGCGTGTTTTCCTTGAGTTATGTAACAGCTCTCCTGTTTACATAACCTCTCAACTGCTAAGCATCCTGGGAGATGTAGTCCGTTTTCGCTGGTTACCGTTTTCTTCCCCTCGCATGACAGGAATTCTTGACACTCCCCCTGGCAGGAACAGCAACACTTGGTGGTGAGCCTGAAAGGCTCTCACCTTGTGATGTGCTGATTTGGGCAGCTCCAACTAGTGGAGATGCCTGCCCCCCTGCCAAGACCACACGTTTGGCGGCAGGACAGGTGGGAAAATTAGTATGCAGAGTAGGAGTGTCCATCTTATCCTGGCTCACCCCTAGGATCACCAGGAGCTGACGTGAACCCCTCTCTTAGATATTCTCTATCTTGAATTGGAGAATTAGGCCCCATAGGAACAGGGATGTACCCCTCTGCCCAAAAGGAAGGGGCACCCAAACGGTGTAGTCACCCTCGGTGAGAGTAGCCATTGGATACTGCCCGACCTCAATAACGCCCCTAAAGTGAGTATTTAAGGGCTTCCTTGAACCTTGTTTCTCAGATTCGATGACCTATGAAGAAGGAGGACTGAAGAGCCTTGCAGCAGTGGAGAAGAAGACGACGTCTGACTTGGCCCCAGCCCTACTGGCCGGTCACCTCCTCCAGCGACCCTGCTCCAAGAAACCAGCGTGGCCCACAGCCAGTAATCTCAAGAACCCTAGAGGACCTGTGCTTTCTTCATAAAAGACTCTTGTCTCCTGTGGACACCAGATTTGTCCAGCCAAGAAACAAACTCCAAGCCTCCGGATCCAGGCAAATTTGCGACACTTGCACCACTCCACACTGACTACCACAGCCCGAGTCCAGGTAGCCCACTGACCCATTGAAGTCTCCCCAGTTATCCTGAGATCCAGCATTGAACAACCTCTCCTGACCTCCCTCTCAACGCCTGCAGCCTCAACCTGAAGGGTCCCCCCAACCACTACCTGATCTGGTGAGAAAACCCAGTGCCAAAAGACACCCCTGCACCCGTAGCCCCCGGCCTTGGTGTGCCCAACTGACAGTGTCCTGGCCTCCCCCTAATATCCAACTTACGTCTCCAGTCATGGGACTCCTTCAGGCAACGTTCGGAAGCAAGCCTGCAGCCCTTTTGCCCCACCGAGGATCTCCATTGGTTACAACTGGGCTCCCTATGCCTCCTTTGCACTCTGCACCCGGCCGCCCCTGTGCTGCTGCGGGTGCAGATCCAGTGCTCTTTGGTGGCGCCTCCAGTGCTGATATTGACCCCCAGGGCCTGTATCCCTGAACCACAGGTACTTACCTGTAACTGGTGCCTCTTCGAGGTGCCCCAGCCTCCATAGGATAACATTGGGCACAGTAACCACTGCACCCAGCCACCCCAGTGCCGGTGCAGTACCTACCTTGGTCAGACCTTGGCCCAGGGTTGACACAAAACCCCCGAACTCTGAACCCGAGAACAGCTTACTTACCTGTGAGTAACTGACCTGTCTTTTTTCCCTTAGGATTACATTGGTTTCTCACTGAACTGTACTAAGTGTGATCCTGAATACAAGTATTTGTTTCTGTACTAAACAGCATTTCATGCACGTGCAAAGTATTGATTGATGCTATACAAATCTATTGCCAATAATTTAAAAGTATTGCAATTGAAAAGTACTTACCTGTAACTGAGTTCAACTTGGTTCATGGAACTAAAAGTAAATTAACACTTTTCTACGAACATTGTCCCAAAGTCAATCATTGAGTGTGTGTTCTTGCCTTGAATGAGAATGTACACCAAAGGCATTCACACTACCCTCTGATAAGCCTAACTTCTCAGCCCAGCTACCACAAAATTGAGAGGGAGGTATTATCTACTTTAACCTCTGCTATACCTTTGGGGACTCACTGGACTCTTTGCACACTATACCTCTTTTTGATATAGTATATACAGAGTCGGCTTCCTACAGCATATCTCTGTTGTGATGGCGGAATCCCACCATGCAGTAGCATAATTAATCAATTTGCAGACATGCACTGGCATGGGAGGAGTCAATCAGTATTTGAGCTCTGATGGCCGTGAAGAGGCACAAATGCTCAAGAAGCATGCTTCCTTTAGAGCTCTCTCTTCTTAGGTCTCTCTCAGAAAAGGAGAATGGTAAGAAAGGCTTATTGCAGTTGGTCTCCCTAAGCCTCAACATCTACTGCAGTAGCAGCTTGGGAGTACTCCTCTCTGCACGACCTGCAGAAACAGAAGGCAGCCAATTGCCTCCTTCAGCGCCTTTATGCCTGCCCTGCCATCCAGTAGTGATAGGCAGTATTCCAACACATGCCTAGCTCCCAATGTATTTTCTACCAAGTAAGGAACTGAGCACAACAGCTGTGTTCCTTCCCCAGGGTGCTGAAACTCTCTTGGTCTAAATCCTTCTTAGGTGAGATGGTGAACCTCACAGCCAATGTTGATCAAGCACCTATTTCTCCTTTCCATATCCATGTTCGTTTCTTTCAGAGGTTGTCTATCTCTGGGTAGTCCATCAAACTAGAAACTCAGTTAGGGCCACACTGCATGCGAATGTCTGGCAGTCAACAGATCAGACTTGAAGCAGGGACTGTCAGAAAAAGCGTAAGCTCCAACATAATGAACAGACCCTCAGGCTGCTCACACTTGAGGACCTCTTTCCAGATGGCCGGCTTCCCACTTTAGAACAGTTGACCATGGAGCATGGCCTCCCACTGGGGAAGTTTCTTATCCACAGACAGCTTAGCATCACATGCTGTACCCTGTGTGACTCTTCAGATGCTGAGCCTGCCACACATCCAGTGTTGCAAGCCATACTTACCATGGTGACGGCTGTCACCTTATCACTTGGCTGTATAAAGTTATATGTAAACTAGTAGTTGTTCATCTTGCAACACTGCTGGAAAGGTAGGAGGCCAGTTTAGGGAGAGTGCTGCAAGATAGGGAATAGGAACAAGCATTAGAATTCCCCAATTAGTCTCCGGTAATTCCAGTTTTAAAAATATTCAGTTCTTTATACTCCATAGAGCGTATCTTACCCCAGCCCAGTTAAAAACACTACTTCCCTGATGCTCAGGTGGACTGTTTATGTTGCCATACCCCTGACACAGCTCTTACACACATGCTATGGTCCTGCAATGTTACTGGTGGTCAGTACACACTACTCTGCGAGAAGTTACAGTATTTCCTGATATCCACACATGGAAGGCATGCTCCTTGGGCATTTCAAAGTGTAGAAACATAAGGTGTGCACCCACTTCACAGCCCTGGTGCTCCGCCTCACTAAACGTGTGCTCAATGATGCTCTCCCACAGCTCCGCCGGTGGCAGTGATGGAGCAGGTAAAGCACATTTTTGTATACCTTCTCTATTTTGCATGGAAATACTAATTAAGTAATCGACGTATATTTTAATTTGAATTAACTGTGTGCTGTGTTATACTAACCAACAACTTGCAATTTTGGTAAACACGAATCACACTCAGGACTCATTGCTATTTGCATGGCAGAATACCTCTAATAACTAATTGTGGTACGCCTATTAACAGTAGTATGTGTGGTGATAGAATAGTGCATGATTTATGTTGCTTTGGTGACGTTTGCGTTCCTGTTGATGCCAAATAGTGAGTATCATTGCTTTAAATGTCGCTATAAGCTAGGAAAATACTAATACATAAAAGGGATTAGTGAGGGTTTAACATTAGAATCTTCATTTCCGCATATTAATGACTCTTTTGTGTTTGTTTTGTTTAAGTTGGCATTTGGGCCTACCAAGCCATGACATTCAAAATGGAGTTCGAAAGTGACCATCGTCTCGTGAGCGCGATGTCTACTGCGCAGACTCGGATGGCTCCGTAGATCTCCAGGCATCCTCAATTCAGAGCACAGTGTTCCTGGTCAAGGATAGGAACATGGAGGACTGCCAAACTTCAGTCAGTGAAAATCACCGGAGGAAACAATGATTACCCACAACCAGGAAACAACAATGTTGCATGAGTATGACATAGACCAAGGAAGTGACTCAGCACTTCTCTGAGAACCCAAGTCGATGGGAAAGTCGGATGATATTACAAATTTCGCCTAATGGACCAATCGAATTTCATTATAGCCCAAGAAATGTTTCAAATTACCCAGAATTTATTATAAAAAGGGTAGTAGAATACAGAGGAGTTACCGATCCCCTACACACCCCACAGGCGATGACAGATGAGCGGTGGAGAAAAAGAGAGGGACCCCTTGAAATTCACAAGGGAAATAAGGTCCTTACAACCACACAAAAAAGGGGATTCCCTTGCTCCTATGATTCCTATCATAAACAGATTCTGGTTGTTAATGAGACTTAAAATACTACTAATAAATTTTAAAAAAGCTTTTATTTCGACAAATATTTGTCTATAATTATCATATCAATAAAATCATCTCATGTCACATTCATTATAACACAATTGTTTAAAAACATTATACAATTCAATCAATTCAATTTCAATACAACACAATATTACAGGAATCCAAAAATGACCAGCATAATGGAGACAGACATATATGTAAGACACTTCATTCTATTCTTTACCAATACACATCACATTAGACTCGACATCACAGTTAGTTATGACTTGAATCTGTTACTGATTTTTCTGTGTTGGTCATAGGATTGTGCTTTCAAAAAAGGCGTCGACGCGTTTCGATGGCTTCACATTGATAATGCCATCTTTATCAAGACACAATTTTACTGTCTCCTGTTTTCTTTGATTTGCTTCTTTATTCCTAAATGGAATAAATGTAATTATTAATCAAAAAACATTACTTATTTCATCTTTCCTTAATGTTTATCCCATTTCTGTAGGTTGACCCTTATTGTTAATGTCATGGTCCCCCTAATCCTTTTATATATGGGGTTCCTTGTTTCCTTATATCTATACAAATTCTACATTACTGAAAACCATCCCTATTGGTTTGTTCCCTTTCTTCTTTCTCATAGAGTCATAGTATTCCAAATATAATTTTATCAGTAAGTTTTATAACTAACAATGAATCTCCACTATCCTTCAAGACATTTCATAAGTTGTTATGGTTCCAACGGTCACGCATTGAAAATTCACACACTGGAATAGTCATTGAGGCAATGTCTTATGGCAAAAACATTCTTATTCTTGTTTTAATTGGTATTCAATTTCCACTCTACTTAAAGGGACTTTCCATCTGATGTTTCCTGGTTTGTTTCAAATGCAAATAACCAGTCGTAAAGTCTCATAGACCCCAACAATTCATTGCCAAAAAACGTTGATGTATATGCAGAGAAAATGGGTTTCTATATATTGCCCTTTATGCCCCCTTACCACTAGCTACTTCTATATTTACTACTTTGCTCACCTTATCTGGTGGTAAAAACAGTGCGAACTCTTGATATTCAATTTCTTGTACGGAGAGATTGTGTCATCCGTATGTCACACGTTCCTCAATCTTTCTTAATCTTTTGAATTTTAAAGACTAATCCGTCTTTTGGTGATCTATGTATAGACAAAGGAATGTATGTGATTTTAATTCGACTTCATAAACGTTTTCCTATCCTATTGATTAAAAAATATCTTTAAAAAGATTCAATAGTACGTCTAACCACTTGGCCCATATTCTTAGGTTTCTATTTACCTTATGTCTGTAATGTAGCCGGTGTCCCTTTTTGCCAGAAAACGTTTATGAAGTCGAATTAAAATCGCATAAATTCCTTTGTCTATACATAGATCACCAAAAGACAGATTAGTCTTTAAAATTCAAAAGATTAAGAAAAATTGAGGAACGTGTGACATACGGATGACACAATCTCTCCGTACAAGAAATTGAATACAAAGAGTTCGCACTGTTTTTACCACCAGATAAGGTGAGCAAAGTAGTAAATATAGAGGTAGCTAGTGGTAAGGGGGCATAAAGGGCAATATATAGAAACCCATTTTCTCTGCATATAGATTAACGTTTTTTGGCAATGAATTGTTGGGGTCTATGAGACTTTACGACTGGTTATTTGCATTTGAAACAAACCAGGAAACATCAGATGGAAAGTCCCTTTAAGTAGAGTGGAAATTGAATACCAATTTTAAGAAAACAAGAATAAGAATGTTTTTGCCATAAGACATTGCCTCAATGACTATTCCAGTGTGTGAATTTTCAATGTGTGACCGTTGGAACCATAACAATTTATGAAATGTCTTGAAGGATAGTGGAGATTCATTGTTAGTTATAAAACTTACTGATAAAATTATATTTGGAATACTATGACTCTATGAGAAAGAAGAAAGGGAACAAACCAATAGGGATGGTTTTCAGTAATGTTGAATTTGTATAGATAGAAGGAAACAAGGAACCCCATATATAAAAGGATTAGGGGGACCATGACATTAACAATAAGGGTCAACCTACAGAAATGGGATAAACATTAAGGAAAGATGAAATGAGTAATGTTTTTTGATTAATAATTACATTTATTCCATTTAGGAATAAAGAAGCAAACCAAAGAAAACAGGAGACAGTAAAATTGTGTCTTGATAAAGATGGCATTATCAATGTGAAGCCATCGAAACGCGTCGACGCCTTTTTTGAAAGTACAATCCTATGACCAACACAGAAAAATCAGTAACAGATTCAAATCATAACTAACTGTGATGTCGAGTCTAATGTGATGTGTATTGGTAAAGAATAGAATTAAGTGTCTTACATATATGTCTGTCTCCATTATGCTGGTCATTTTTGGATTCCTGTAATATTGTGTTGTATTGAAATTGAAATTGATTGAATTGTATAATGTTTTTTAAACAATTGTGTTATAATGAATTTGACATGATATGATTTTATTGATATGATAATTATAGACAAATATTTGTCGAAATAAAAGCTTTTTTAAAATTTATTAGTAGTATTTTAAGTCTCATTAACAACCAGAATCTGTTTATGATAGGAATCATAGGAGCAAGGGAATCCCCTTTTTTTGTGTGGATGACAGATGAGCTACATGCTTGCACGATTTTGGTCCTATGGAGATCTTTGGGACTGTGTCATGCTGAGCAAAGAACTTTCCCGGACTTTGAGTCTTGGCCTGCTTTCTATTGGGACAATTGAGCAGAGAATTTGGTTTATGCAGAGCCAATTGAATTAGAAAATACCCTGATAGCAAGAATAGGTAAATATAAAATGTCATGCGATTTGTGTTGATTGACTGAAATTCACATTTGATTGACCGAAATGCTAATTATATAATTGCAAACAAGATTTTAGATAAACAAAATTTGATTAACAGAAATAATGAGTTTGTGGTTTTTCCATTAGGTTACTGATGGATTCTGAAGCTTTTAAATGTGTTTTAGCTGGTTCTAAATCACCATCAACCAGTCCAACTAATTGGTCCATCGACCAAGTGGTGGAGTGCCTTGATGTTAAGGTTAGGATCCTATAGGTGTTGATGTAAATATGTACATTCTGTAATATCATTTTTCTTCCCTATAGGTAATAAGGTACCCCTCACATGTCCAGCGGATTCCTCATCCTCCTGTGTACAGATACGAGTGAGACGTATGAGTGTTGGTGTTATGGGCCCCACCAATGAATGTGTGCATGAATGAGGTTGTGTGGTGACGGATCTGTGACGCAGGGAGGATATGTAAAATTTGCCCTTCGCGCTGGATCAATTTTCCTGGTAGCAGATTGATGGTTTTATTGCATTGGTTTGGTGATTATTGCTTATTGATTTTTGATTATTGATTGCGGATGTTTGGTTGATTATTGATTTATGTTCTAACATTCTATGTTGAGTCGCGTCGCGTTCTATGTTGTTTCTGAAGACTTCTGGGATGTAGGAAGTTGGATGCCCTGTAGGTACACGGGGAAAACGTGTGGCAAGTGTAGTCGCACTGTGTATTGTTTTGTTGCCCTGTAGGTACACGGGGAAAATGTGTGACGATTGGAGTCGCACGACGCATGGTCTGGGTTCGGATTGGTAACATCGTCGCGTGTTATCGGTAGGGACATTTCTGTGTGAAAGTGGTGTATGGGTAGCGAAGGCCACCTGTGAAATTTCGGTCTTAAGTAACATGAGTCAATTGTGAGCTCTGATTGCGCTTATCACTGGAAAGGTAATAGGTCTCCCCTAAGCTTGTTAGAAGGGTAAAGTAGAGGGAAGTGCTACTTTATCGGCGAATGAAATAATTCTGTGGAAGGGCAGAGGTAAGCGCTGCTCTCGAGAAATACAGGACTCTTGTGCTAATGAACTACATTTTCCGTATGAATGTGTGTGTAAGTGAAATAGCATTCAGTTTTATTGTGAAACTCTGGCGTTAATTCTCAGGGGCAGTGTAGTCTCCACATGTGTTTTATCTCCAGAGAAACGCTTAGGTAATGCTTGTTAGAAGGGTAAGGTAGAGGGAAGTGCTACTTTATCGACAAATGAAATAATTCCTTGGTAGGGCAGAGGTAAGCGCTGTTCTCGAGAAATACGGAATTCTTGTGAGAAAGGTCAAAACTATCTCTTTTGTTAGCGAAGCGGACAATGGTGGTGTTTTTATGTAGTTACTAACAGATTTTGAGTAAAAGAGAGCGTAAAGAAAGTTTGATGATAAATTTTGTAAAGGAGGGGTCAGCAGAAGCAGGAGTAGCGAGAAAGCTGACGTCAGAAAAGACCGCGCTGAGATTGGCCAGCCATTAAGAGACGTAGATGCTCCGGATTGGTGCGTTAGTGTACACCGCGCTAGGAGTGGAGAATTACAGGGTGACGTAAACGTTCCGGATTGGTGCGTTAGTGTGAGTCGCGCTGGGATTGGAGATTTGCAAAGGTGACATAGACGCTCCTGATTGGTGCGTTAGTGTGAGTCGCGCTACAATTGGATAAAACAACAGAATAGCCGTAGAAGAAATCTAGCGATACCGAGAAAAGAAAATGATGCATTACGATCCACCAGAAAAAGAGAAAAAGACCTGGTTCGGAAAAATTAGGAATTTATTCAAAAAGGATAAACCTATTGTGACTAGAGAGGGACAGTTGCTTCCTTCACCGAAATCGCCCACATCCTTCATGGTTGCAAAATATGGGTATCATACATGTATTTGGCTAGATAATTGGGCAAAGTATACAAAAGATGATGGAGTTTTAGCGTTTCCAGAACATGGTTCATTTAATTTAGCGGTATTAAGGAACTTAAGAGAAAGGATGATGAGATTAGAACTGAGACCTAGACCTACTCAGTTTGAAGCATTAACAAAATGGGAAGATGAGATGCATGAAAGAGAGCGACAGCGGAGGGGTGGAAGGTATAAATACATATTTGGTAAACCGTGTGAACAGGAGAATCATGATGTCAGAATGAGGAGACGGCGAATTGCAAATATGGCTGATGGGATGTTCCCTATGACAAATGCTGAAGAGACTAGTGGTAGAAAATGTAACAAGAAGAGAAACAATACAGGGTCAGAAGGTTACAAGTATGGTGTGAATGAGTCGGAGGATGATGTACTCGAGGACATGTTTTATAAAAATCCTCCCCCGTACCAACCAAATTCTACATTGTTGACACCAAGTGCCCCAGTAAAAGAGACACCACAAAATATAAAATTTGAGTCAATGCCACCTGAGGTAGGGAAAAATAATCCCTTTAGAGAATCAGAAAATACACAACCTGGTAAAATGACAAATGAAAACTCAGCTGAATTAGCCAGAACTACTTTAGAGTTAACTGAAAAGATTAGGGAATTGACTAAAAATATGGAACCTGTAACTGTTCCTGTAACAATAGGACCAGTGATGCCTATTTTTGATAAGCAAAAGAATAGTGAACATTGTCTAACGATCCCTTACAAAAGTAATAAACAAACCGAAATGGAAAAAAGAGATTCAAGAGAAAATCCATGGGTACAAGTGGTAGGAACTTCTGGATTAAGTACTCCTAAGAATTTGATAGTGAATCAGAGCCTAGCGAATAAAGCAATAATGACGACAGAATCAGTACCAGGGACACCAAAGAGTTTAGAACAAGTGAGAAATTAACCAAATCCTGTAGGTCATACTTCTGAGGAACTAAGCGAATGGTTAAGGAGTTTACAGCAAAAGGATGCTGAACCTCGACCTTTAGATGTGGCAAAATTAAAAATAGTTTTAGACGGAGGAGCCTAGCGCTTGACCAAGATGGCCGCGTGAGCTCTGAGCTCCCGAGACCCTCGCGCCCTCCGTCGACTATCCTGTCTCTAATCCTGTTGGTATGCATGGAATCGTGTGGATGACCTGTCAGGGAGGCAATTGATGCTACCCGCGGTCGGATCGCCCACCGGGAACCGGACTTACGCCTGGCGGAAGATCGCGGCCTATCTCCGAGGGATGCCAGGGGCTAGAGTTGGCAGGATGCCCGACTCCTAGTTGAACAACAACGGCCAGGCGAGGTGTGAACTGTCGGACGGAGGTCCCCGTCCTTTCACTTTCACTTTCTCTCCCTTTGTCAGCCCTGCCCCTGGAGAGCTCTTGGTGGCTTTATTACCCTATGGACGCTCTGCAGGCTACTCTGGCGGCCCACTGCAGAACTGATCACTCCTGATTCCTTTCGTTGAGAGGGACCCGTCGTATCTGAACCGACCTGCTTGGTATCAATCATGTCGGGCAAAGCAGAGGTGGATCGGCTGAAGGCTAAGTCTACCAGGCGGGGAGCCTATACCCAAGTCAATAGTATGGACCGCTATGCTCTGCAGAAGGGGTCACCGAGTGGGTCGAGCCAGTCGCCGGATACCCAGAAGGCGGCCTCGCCTTTGGCCCCGGAGCTCTCACTGCAGGATGTCATGGGCGCGCTTGAAGGGATGCAGACTTCGATTGGGAGACAGTTTGATGCCCTGGCGCATAAGGTGGATGCCATCTTGGTGGATGTTAACCTGATCCGTGCGGACTTGGGCAAAACGAATGAACGGGTTAAGACCCTGGACCTCAAGACCACGGGCCTCACCGATGATGTCACGGAACTGCAGACCGAGGTTCGTAAGCTGAGGACCGAGAGTGATCTCGCCGCCCGCCGGCTGGAGAACTTTGAGAGCCGGGCCAGGCGCAACAACGTGCGCGTCATCGGGGTCCCGGAGTCCTCGGATGAGGCTTCGGTTGACCTGCTTGTCGAGGACTTGGTGCTTAATCATCTGCAGCCTAAGGGTCTTGGAAAGTTCTTTGCGGTTGAAAGGGCCCATAGAGTGCCGGGTGGGAGGCCCAAGGTGGGTGCCCCGCCGAGGCCGATCGTCGCCCGGCTCTTTCATTTTCGAGATCGGGACGCTATCCTGCAAGCATCGAGGGTGACGGGCCCGGTCCCCTTCCAGAACGCGTCGGTGAATTTCTATCCGGACTTCACCCAGCAGGTGCAGAGGCAGAGACAGGGCTTTCTGGGGGTGAAGAGGCGGCTCCGGGAGAGGGATCTGAAGTATGCTATGCTCTTCCCTGCCAGATTACGTGTGGTGCACGAAGATCGGACATTCTTCTTTGACTCTCCTGTTATGGCCGATGAATGGCTGGACGCTTTGCCCCGGCGACGGACGGGGGAGGACGCTGCCGAGGATGGGGACAGTGGCCGGGATGGGCAGGGCTGATTTTTCGGAGCCGGTCTGACTCGATTTGGCTATATTTGAAGACTCGAATAGAGTGCAGTAAATGCGGAGGGTTGCGGGAGGACGAGGGGTGCTCTTTTCCTCCCTTAGGGTACTTTTTGTAGATTATGGGTTTTGTAGGGCGACAGGCACACTGCAAGTTGGGGGGGCTTTGTAAGCTGCAGCAGGGGTGCAGGGTGGGGGGGGTTTCTGGGATTTTGGGTTTGTTGTTGGGGGTTTATTTCTGCAAGGCATGGTGATTATTTCCAGGACTGTTCCATGGTGGCTCTTCGGGTGTGGGGTGGGCCTCTTTACGTTTGAGGATGGGGGGTAGGGGTTTAAGTGTTATAAGCTGGAATGTTAATGGTTTGGGGGATCGCATTAAGCGTGGGATTGTTTTGCAATTCTTGAAACGGTCAATGCCGGATGTTGCCCTGCTGCAGGAGACGCATCTTATAGGTAATACGTGCTATGCGCTGAATAGGAAGGGTTATAAATTCATAGCACATTCGGGATTCTCCTCTGGGTCCAGGGGTGTGGGCATCCTAGTCAGAGCCTCGCTACCATTTGAGGTGGACTCCACCATTGTTGATGATGGGGGAGGTTTGTGGCGGTGGCGGGGCGGTGGGAAGGAAGAACTTTGGTTTTAGTTTCGGTTTATGTCCCGCCGGCCCTGCAGGCCTCCACGTTCACAGATCTGGGTAGTGCCTTGCTGGATCTCCCGGGGGGTATGCTTGTGGTGGGAGGTGATTTCAACGCTGTTGGCTCCGGCCTGCTGGATAGATACCCGCCCAGAGACACAGGGGGGGCTCAGAAGTGGCTTCCAGACTTCCTAGACACGCTTGGCCTGAGGCTCCGGCACCCCACACAGAGCCAATACACGTTCCACTCCGGGGCACATGGTAGCCTTTCCAGGATTGATTACCTACTCACTCTGGCTGCGCATGCCTCATTGGTCTCCGAGGCGAGGCACATGGCGCGTGGTATATCTGACCATTCGCCAGTGTGGATCCGGCTGGATCTGGGTCGGGAGGGAGGAGGAAGGGTGGCCCCTATCAACCCGTGGTATTTCCGAGACCCCAAGATGCGCAGCGCACTGGTAAAGACAGTAGATAATTTTTTCAAGGACAATCAGGGATCCGTGGACTCGGCAGTGTCGCTGTGGGAAGCGTTTAAGACCGTGCTCCGAGGGGAAGCCCTCTCCCTTGTAGTAGCTGCCAAGCGGCGTAGAGATGGCGAGGTTCTGCAGGTTGAGGAGGAGATCGCGGCTCTGGAGGGAGCGCTGGAGGAGGAGGTTACAGAGGCCTCACTGCATGAGCTTTGCCTGAAGCAAACTGAGTATAAGGACCTGGTGACGAACGCCGCTAAGACCCTCAGTAGGGAACAGCAGGGCCGTTTGTATGATGTTGGTGACAAGGCAGGGAAACTCCTGGCTTGGCTGGACAAAAAAGAACGGGTCAATAGAGTTGTGCCAGAGTTGACGGGAGAGAGGGGAGAGGCGATTGTGGAACCTGAGAGGATTGTAAAGTGTTTCTCGGACTATTTCTGTAGGGTTTATGCCTCAGTGTCGGACAGGCCGCCCGAGGACTCGTGTGACCTCCTCCGTGATATCGAGCTGCCCTGTCTCTCCGATATAGATAGGGACGATCTAGATGGTGACATAACGGTTGACGAGGTGGCGGGGGCTATCCGCGCGTTAAATTCGGGCAAGGCCTCGGGACCGAACGGCTTGCCGGTCGACCTGTACAAGCTGTTTCCGGATAGAGTTGCCCCTCACCTGCGCGCCATGTTTGTGGAGGCGCGGGGGAGTGGGACCCTCCCGTTGGACCAGCGACTGGCGACGATTGTGGTTATACACAAAGAGGGCAAACCCCGAGATAAGTGCGCCTCATATAGGCCTATCTCACTCCTTAACGCAGAGCCGAAAATTCTGGCTAAAATCCTGGCGACCCGATTGATTAGGGTACTCGGTGACTTGGTCCACCCGGATCAATCCGGCTTCATCCCGCACCGAAACACAGCGTTAAATCTTCGGCGCCTTCATGGCGTAATCGCCAGGGCGGGCACGCTGCGTGAACCAGCTATTGTGGCGTCTCTTGACGCCACGATGGCCTTTGACACGGTGGAATGGGCATATTTATGGGCCGTGCTGACCAAGTTCGGCTTTGGCCACGGTTTTGTGAGCTGGGTGAGGTTGCTGTATGAGGGGCCTCTTGCGAGTGTGGTGGTGAATGGTCGGGCGTCGACTCCGTTTCAGCTTGGGAGGGGTACTCGGCAGGGTTGTCCCCTGTCGCCTTTGTTGTTCGCCCTCGCCCTTGAGCCGCTGGCTGCGTGGATACGTTGGCACCCGGATATACGGGGCCTTAGATGGTCGCCTGAACACGAGGACCGTATCTCGCTCTATGCCGATGATATCCTGCTGTATCTTGCCTCACCCAAGAAGTCACTTATAGTGGTCTGTGACGTACTCACATCTTTTGGTAGGAACTCTGGTCTCGTTATCAACTGGAGCAAATCGTACTTGTATGTTCTTAGTGGCGAGGTTCCACCGATCCCTAGAACATGTTCGATACAGGTCGCTCAGCAGGGCTTCGTGTATTTGGGGATCTTTATCTCCATGGACTCTGCTGTGCGATATGAGAAGAACCTGCTCCCCCCCCTGGCACGCCTGAGGCGGGATGTTGAAGGCTGGCGGAGGCTGCCGCTCTCCCTCGTTGGGCGTGCGGCCCTGTTCAAAATGATGTCTCTTCCCCGCTTCCTCTACGCACTGCAGAATACTTTGGACTGGGTACCGGCCAAATACTTTCGGGAGGTCGAAGGCCTCCAACGAATGTTGCTGTGGGATGGGCGGCCGCGAATAGCTATTGCAAAGTTGACGCTTCCATGGTACGACGGGGGCATTGCGCTCCCTGACATCCGACGGTACTATTGGGCCACCCAGCTGAGCGCGATTAATCATGGGTTTTATGGCCTTGCCCTCAGCCCTGGGTATGCCATGGACAGGTGGTTGCTGCGTGGTGGTAACTACTACAGGGCATTGTACTCGCGGTCCCTAGACTCGTCCCTCACGGGGCCCACTGGTGTGGCAGTGCGTGTGTGGAAGATGGCAACTGACTCGCTGGGCTGGAAGGATAGGCTCACCCTCGATACCCCGCTGTTTGAATCGGAGAGACTGGGAGGGCTTTGGCATACAAAAGGTTTTGATAAATGGGACCTGATCGGCATCTCCAGGGTGGGGGATGTGCTGAATAAGGGGAAGGTGAAGTCCTTTGAAGAGTTGCAGACGGAGTATGAGCTGGGGCCCTCCGAGTATTTCCGATATATTCAGGTGCGTCACGCCCTCCGATCAGTCCTCGTAGAGGGTGAGAAGGTGCCTGAGTCCTCTCCTTTAGAGGACCGGGTCCTGGATGGCCATATGCCCGAGAGAACGATCTCGCTTATCTATAAGAAACTGATCAACGTCCGGGCGGACATGCTTCTGGGGCTGAGGGATCAGTGGACTAGGGATGGCCTTGAGTTGGATGATGAGGATTGGCAGTCTGCTGTTTCCTCTCCTAAGGAGGTTGCGATCCCGTCGCGTCTGAGGCTGGTGCAGCTTAAAATATTGCATCGAGTGTATGTGACGGGGCCAAGGCTGGTTCACATGGGATTCTCGGAGGACGGCCTGTGCAGGAGGGGATGTGGTATGGTGGGTACTTTCCTGCATATCATTTGGGAATGTGGTGTCATTACGGAATTCTGGAGGAGAGTCCATGCAGTGATGGGGGAGGTGACGGGCATTGCTATGCAGCCGGAAGCGCGGTGTTGCCTCCTGAATGTCTGGGGGCCCACTGACCATGATGAGGCACAGACCCAATGGGTGACTCTGGGTAACATGGTCGCTAAGAGAGATATCGCGCGATTGTGGGGCTCCGCGGGGCCCCCCACATTGACCGCGTGGAAAGAAAATATGGACTGGAGTATGCTAAGGGAGAAGACGGTATATTGCGCTAGACGCCGCCCCCGGAAGTGGCACGCCATCTGGGGGCGGTGGAATCAATACAGGGGGGGAATATGTCTTGCCCCGGATCTGGATCCTCCCGAGGAACAGCTTTGCCCCTAACCTTCTTTCCAGCTCAGTATGGTTAATGGACTTCTTTGGCCTCTGCTGTCCCCCTTCTTCCTCTTTACACTGTACTGTTACTGGTAGATGAGTGGGGTCCGGCCTCCCCTGGGGGGCTTTCACCATGGGCTTTCAGTGTTCTTGCCTTGCTGGGGGTTGTTGTGTGTTTTGTGTTTATTTAAAAATTGAACCTTTGCACTTCTCCTTTCACGGTACTGGGGACGCATCTCTGTTTCTATATACCGATGCTGCCGAACCTCCGGGTTGTCGGCTGAATAGCTGTGTCCTGACTTTCGAAAATAAAGGTTTTAATAAAAAAAAAAAATTAAAAAAATAGTTTTAGAATAATTAATTGTAGGAACTATTCCCAGAGAAAAATTAAAAGCATATCAGGATGAAGAACTAATGTTTCTATGTAAAAGTATAACATGGAGAGCAAGAAATTTACATGGAAAATTGGAAGAAGTAGCGGGTGAAATGGGTATGGATTTTGAAAAAATAAAGTCATTACAGAAACCATACAGAGTAGACTTTGCTGAAAAAGACGATGGGGCCGATTTACAGAACTAACTTAAGACAAAATCCTAAACTTACTACTTTTGGTATTCACAGAAGTTAGGATTTTGTCTTAAGTTTGTCTTAAGACAAACTTAAGACAAACCTAAGACAGACTTAAGACAGACTTAAGACAAATTTAAGACAAACTTAAGACAGACTTAAGACAGACTTAAGACAAACTTAAGACAAAATCCTAACTTAAGTCTGTCTTAAGTCTGTCTTAAGTCTGTCTTAAGTTTGTCTTAAGTCTGTCTTGAGTTTGTCTTAAGTCTGTCTTAAGACAAACTTAAGACAAAATCCTAACTTCTGTGAATACCAAAAGTAATAAGTTTAGGATTTTGTCTTAAGTTAGTTCTGGGAATCGGGCCCATTGAGAATCTGAATACTGCAGGAAGAATAACTCAAACTAAAGAGCTAATTGTTTTACTGAGAAAATGGGGCGATGTAGATAAATGGAAGAGCAGGTGGTTTTGAAAAAGGGTAACTGAGTGTCCCATGAGGAGATTCCAGGAGGAGGCTATGTGCATGTCCCCTGGACTAGACAGGACATTTTATCATTTACAAATGATTTTCCCCGTTTGCGCGAGAAGCCAGTGGAGTGGTATAGGCAGGTAGACAGGTTTGTCAACTTATCAAAAGTACTGTGGATTGATTTGAACAGTCTATGGGCAGAATGTAAAATTACAATAGGTTGGCCTACTCAAGAATACCCTAGAGATCCTAAAACAGGTGCCCCTGATCCGGAAGTAATGAGAAAATACGAACAGGTAGTTACCTTCCTGAAAAATAAAATACCGCCAAAAGAAACTGATTGGGTAAAGATTGATAGAACTCACCAAGAAGTAAAAGAATCTGTACATGACTATTATGAGAGATTGTTATTGGCTTTTAAACAATACACAATACAGTGGTGATGAAAATTTGAGTGAGAAAGATTTGAGTCATTTTGTATATCGATTTGTGTACGGGTGCATCCTGAAGTAAGTGAAATGATTAAAAAACATACTGTAGATTGGCAAAATTAAAAGATAGATGAAGTATTGAGGCATGCAAAATATTTTAGCGATGAGATTGAAGCCAAGCAACGTAAGTTAAAAGAGAAAGCCATGTGGGCTCAAGTGAAAGTGGCAGAAAAACAGGAAGCCCAATTGATTGAACAAGCAAATGGCATGAGCCATATGAAACAAAAACCCAATATTGGGAAAGGAAAAGGACAGGTTAGTATAGATGAAGCCAAAAAGAAGTGGCCATGTCATAACTGCGGAAAGATAGTGCATTGGAAATGCAAGTGTAAATTACCCCCAAGTGCTAATGTCGATAATGCATCATTAAATCCACAGGTGCAGAATGAGGTGAGTTGTCAACCACAGCGACAGCAGCAGGTTGTTGCCCAACAATGTCAGGTGCCAAAACCGCCTTTTCCACAGAGCGTAAATCCTCAGAGATACAGTAATGAGACAGGATTCTACAACGAAGAACAGGTAACTAAGCTGCCGCGCGCTAGTGCTGTTTCGCAGTATTGGCTACAACGCGATGAGAGGGAGTCAGAAGAGAGTTATTGACGGTGCCGAGGAGAGGAAGAAGAGTGCGTACTTGGCGCAACTCTGGAAGTAGACCAGACAGGCCTGTTTGTAGATGGAAAGATAAATGACGAAAACATTACTTTCCTAATAGATACTGGTGCTACTCGTTAAACTGTTAGATCAGCTGATGTTAAAAATTTTCCTCTCTCGGATGAGACAATCCAAGTAGTTGGAGTATCCTACAGACAGATAAAAATGTATCTTACTGAACCAGTTAAGGTCAAAATAGGGAAATTTTCCGAGATGCACCGTTTTGTCGTGTGCAATACCAGCCCTGTAAATTTGTTAGGACGGGACTTATTGTGTAAAATGAATTTCACAATTTTTTGTACTCCTGATGACATAGCCTTTGAGACTCCTGATGAGGATGTACTGTACAAAAGGACTATAGTTAATATGGAACCTGAAGTTACTGAGGCATTTGCACTATTTGACCCAGAGAAATTGCCTCAGGAATTGAAGAAAACAGTGAAAACGGAGGAATGGGATTTCACGGGAGAAGACGTGGGATTAATGAAAAATGTAGATCCCGTAAAAATTACTGTAAAGGAAGGAGTAAGTTACCCAAATATTCCACAGTACAAATTGACACCCGAGATAATTGCAGGAGTTACTCCTATAATAGACAGAATGATTGAACAAGGTATTTTGAGAGAAATAATGAGCAGTCCGTGTAATTTGCCAATTATGGGTCTGAAAAAGCCTAACAGAACTTTCAGGATAGTACAAGACCTGAGAAAAGTGAATAAAATTGTTGTATCATGTTGTCCCATTGTACCAAATCCATCTGTGATTCTATATCAGATGCCTCATGATGCAGAATGGTACACAGTGATTGACTTGTGTCATGCTTTCTTTTCCATTCCATTGCACCCTGATAGCCAACAGATTTTTGCGTTCCGATTTGGCGAACGTACTTTGGCATGGTGCCGAATCCCACAGGGGTATACAGAAAGTCCATCGATATTTAATCAGATTCTGAAGAAGTCCCTAAAAGATTTAAAAATGCCTGAAAGTTCGGTACTAGTCCAATATATCGATGACCTATTGGTGGCATTGAGAACTCGAGAACCTTGCATAGTGGATACTGTTGCATTGCTGAATCATTTAGCAGATGGAGGACTTAAAGTATCCCCATCAAAGTTACAATTTTGTCAAAAGGAAGTACAAAATCTAGGCCATAAAATTGAAAAAGGGCTCAGAAAAGTGACCGCAGACAGAATCAGGATAATCAAAGGAATGAGAGCACCAATGACACAAAGAGAGGTGAGAATGTTTCTTGGAATGGTTGGATATTGCCGTCAGGGAATTAGTAATTTTTCATTGATTGCAAAAACTCTGGTACGTTTAACCCCTTGCATGCCCGCCCCTTTCCCCGCCCAGTGCCGCGCTTTGTATTAGCGGGCGGAGTTCATGACGAGCTGGACTCGTCATGGGCACAGCGCCACCGCGGCCCATGACGAGTCCAGCTCGTCATGGGCACTGAAGGGGTTAACAAAGAGTGATGTAAAAGACCCCATTCAATTGAATAAAGAAGAGTTGAAGGCTTTTAAACAATTGAAAGATTGTTTGTGTGAAGCCCCAGCTCTTGGAATGCCTGACTATGAGAAAGAATTTGAGCTCTATTGCAGCGAAAGAAATGGATGTGCACTTTCCGTACTAGTACAGAAACATGGAAAATTGAGAAGACCAATTGCATATTTTTCAGCTATATTAGATCCTGTAGCTGTGGCATTGCCTGGTTGTTTGAAAGCTGTAGCAGTTACTTGTAAAAGCTTGGAACAGAGTGAAGGAATTGTGATGGGATATCCTGTGAGAGTGTTTGTGCCTCATGACGTGGCGATCCTTTTAACTAGGAGCCGCACTCAGTTTATAACGCATAGTCATCTAACTAAGTATGAGAAAGTCATTTTAGGTGCAACGAATGTGAGCCTTGTGAGGTGTCTGAATGTGAACCCTTCGAAATTGTTACCTGATGCTGAGAATGTGGAAGTCAGGGATGATGTGGATCATGACTGTTTGGAAGTGCTTGATTTTTGTACCAAGCCACGCCCTGATATAAAAGATGTACCTCTGACAGAAAGTGACTATGTGATGTTTGTGGATGGGTCATGCTTGAGAACAGATGAGGGAATTTTGAGTACAGCGTACGCAGTGTGTACTGTAGCAGCTGTATTGGAAGCATCTTGTCTGAAAGGAGTGAAATCAGCCCAGGTTGCTGAACTATTTGCATTAACAAGAGCGTGCAAGTTGGGAAAGAATCTGAGAGTGACTGTGATTACCGATAGTCAGTACAGCTTTGGTGTGGTGCATGACTTTGGGCAAATATGGTACCAAAGAGGATGTTTGACATCGAGTGGAACTCCTATAAGGAATGCTGAAGTGGTTGGACAGTTGCTTGAGGCAATACAGCTGCCTAAGCAATTGTCAGTAGTAAAATGTGCTGTCCACTCGAAGTCCGCTGATTATATATCAGCAGGGAACGAGTTTGCTAATGACATGGCACAATATTGTGCACGAAACCAGAATTCAGTAAATCGTGGCAGGGAAAAAGAAATTAATTTATGTCCCTTGCTTTTTACTAACACTGTGAACATATGGGAGGAGGTGAGGCAGTTGCAAGAAGAAGCAGGAGATGAGGAAAGGAAACAGTGGATAAAAGCAGCATGTGCACCCCGAGAGACAGATCATGTGTGGTTTTATCAGGATGGAAGACCAGTCATGCCTGATAGCATGGTTTCTACCATGGCACGGATGTTACATGGACAAGCACATGTAAGAAGGGATGCTATGATCAGACTTTTCAAACAGACATGGTATAATGCCAAGTTTAGACTTGTAGCTGAGAGCCTATGTCAGAGATGTCTTATATGTCAGCAATACAATCCTGGAAGGAAGGCAGTGGTGAGCCTAGGAACAATAGGACGAGAAGGAGGGCCTTTCACCAGAATGAAGATTGACTTCATTGAAATGCCCCCCTGCAATAGATTGAGGTATGTTCTAGTGGTAGTTTGCCTGTTTTCTCGATGGGTGGAAGCATACCCAACTAGAAGAAGTGATGGAATTACTGTAGCAAAACTACTATTGAGAGAATTCATTCCCAGATTTGGTTTTCCAGTCACGATCAAATCAGATAAAGGAAAGCATTTTCATAATGAAATCATGAAACTGATTTGTGAAGCATTAAATGTACAACAGAAACTGCATTGTGCTTATCGTCCAGAGGCTTCTGGTGTGGTGGAACAAGTAAATGGCACCATTAAAAACAGATTGCGAAAAATGTGTTAAGCCACATGTTTGAAATGGCCTGATGTCTTGCCTCTAGTGCTCATGACTATTAGATCTATCCCTGATAGGAATACTGGATTGAGTCCTCCATGAAATAGTAATGGGGAGGGCAATGGGACATGTTTTCATTCCTGTCAACAAACTATTCCCTATATGTGATGACTTGGTGTTGGATTATTGCAAGGGGTTGGCTGATTCCGTTCATTCTGTGTTTCATCAGTTTGGATCGGATGCAACCACTCTTGAAAAGAAGCCAGCTCATGATCTAAGTCTAGGTGACTGGGTGAGAGTTAAAGTGCATAGAAGAAGAAATTGTCTGGTCCCACGGTGGGGTAAACCACGTCAGGTAATCTTGACTACGACGGCAGCTGTGAAATGTGCAGGAGTAAAGAATTGGATTCATGCTAGTCATACCCTGCGAATTCCAAATCCAGTGGATAACCGTGAAGAAGAATACTTTGAAGAATCCGATACCAGTTCCGAGTCAGATTCAGAAGAAACAAGACCAAGACCAACTCCTGAAAGGGGGGAGTTAGAATCAAGCACAGTTACAGCACCAGAGAATCTACCATTAAGAAGGAGATTGCAAATTTCTGACACTAGCTCAGAGTCAGATACTGAACCAGTACAAGTACATGAAAAGGTAAACTAAAACAGTGAAGAGACTGTCAAAGAAATTCTTGATAAAGAAGCTCCGCATGTAAAAACAAGAGAAATTCCACCTGAAATCACAGAAGTAGATGGTGAGGTACCAGATACAGAGAGAAAGGGAAAGATTGTTGCGGAAGACCCCCGAGGAGGTATAGGAAAACCATACATCCAGGTAGAAGAAGGGACAGTTAGTCAGCAGGAAGATTGTGTGGAAGAAACACGAGGAGGGACAGAAGTAGATAAGAAAAAGGAAGTGGTGAAAAGAAAAACTACTGAAAGTAAGAGTCAATGTGAAACTGAATCTGAGGACAGTGACGAAGAAGTACAGGAAGGTCGAGTTCTGAGAAAAAGAGCATGGAGAACTGAGGGAAGTGAAAAAGGAAATAAGTTGAAAAGGCCAGCAAAGGAGGAAGTTTGGCCAAACAAGATAAAGAGATTGAGATACCGATTGACACGAGTAAAGTCATCTAGAGCTGAACAAGTGAATGAGGTGTCTAGCCAAGAGAAATCAAAAGACATTGAACAGACACCATCAGAGGAAAGAAAACGGACTAGGAAACCTAACCAAAAGTATAAGTCACCAGAACGTGGCACTTCCTTAGTACAAGAGGAAGCAGACAGCCAAGGGGATCTAGGGGTGACTATACCAGAAGTGGTTGAGGAAGACGAAGAATGGGAAATCCTGAGAGTTATCTTGTCCGACATCGGGTAAGAGACGGATGTTCAGGAAATGTTGAATCAAGATTGTGAGAGCAAAGTGAAAGACGATCAAATGCCAAATTGAGGAAACCAAGGTGTTCCAGAAGAGAATTTTGAAAATACCAAACAAAAGACATATCCGAAAAGAACCGAGTAGGCGCCTATAGCCTTGGGTTTAGAAGAAACTAGTTGTGTGTAGACGAGGCTAAGTCAAAAGACACTGATCATTTTCCGAAATGGCAAACACAGAAAGTAGAAAATCTACATGTGTGTTCCTTCGAAGATGGTGCAAGGTGTATTGCTGTTGTACAGGATTACTAATGCTTCTGTGGAGTGTGTTAGATTTAATAGTTTCATTTAAAGTAACGTTTGAGACGATAGAAGGTCATAGCGAAAATAGGACTGATGTAGAGAAGATTCATGATATTAATCCAACTAGAGGAATAGATAGAACTTACTTACATAAAGATAGGTCCATAGCTGATTTTTCTAATAATGTGTTCTCAAAATTGTTGTATGAATATGTAAAAACAATGGATGTGAGAGATTTCTATGTCTGCGTGCAGTTGCCTGCATCAGTGTCTGAGGGACTCACTCACTTACCATCACCTACCAGTAACATATGGAATAACATGTAGCGTATTAGCAAGTTTGTTTTATAAAGCAGGGAAACTAGAATATCATTTTTCTGATGTAGATAACATTTTTTCACAAGTACCTGTAGTTCCTGAACTGAACAGAGTAAAACCTGGTAAAGTTTTAGGTGAATTTTTTCTAGAAACTAGAGATTTAACTTTAGAATCAGTATTTAGAAATAATCTAACTTGTAGTTTGAAGAGAGAAGAAAAGACTTTTCTAAATATGGTAGAAGAAAGGAGACTTAAAATGCAAAAGAAGATACCTGAAGGAAGGGAAGAAAAGACAGTCTGGGATGTTGAAAGAGAGAAACATTTAAAAGGAGACACTAGTCCAGCTACGGCTTTAGATTGGCCTCAGAAAGGGAAATTGTGTATTAGAAGAAATCAAACTGTATATGATAATTACTTCATAGGTGCGAGTGACTGCCATGATACTTATAGAATCATGGGTGGATGGGGATTTAAAGGAGGAAATGATCCGGTATTCCCTGAATTATATTTTATCTGCGGGAACAAAGCTTATTATCGATTACCGGACCATTGGTATGCCACATGTTACCTAGGCCTGGTCTTCACAAAGATATTTCATGTGGGAAGGGGAAAAGATGGTGCACATGAGATAAGTAGGCAACTAACACGTAGAAGGAGACAGAGTTGGGCAGAAATTGTAGGGGATATTTTTGGGGCACTGATACCAGCCATTGGAATATCTCTGAATACACACAAAATTAGAAAATTGTCTACAGTAGTGGATCGCTTATCGATAAGCATTGCTGGAGGATTTTTATTGGTAAATACAGAAATGGTTGCCATGCGAGCCATGGTGATGCAAATCGACTTGCCCTTGATATTATTTTGGCCAAAGAGTGTGGAGTCTGTGGAATGCTGAAGGTTCAACATTGTTGAACTTATATTCCTGACGAAAGTCAAGATTTAAAGACATACATAAAGAATATAACTGATTTGCACGAAGAGATTGTTCCATTGGAGGTTGAAAGTGTTTGGGAGAAGATTGGAAAAGGGTTTTCTACTATTAAGAACATTTTACTAAAATTAGGAAGTACATTTATTGGTAGGATTTTAATTCCAGTAACATGTGTGATATTTTTAGTATTAATACTGAGACTAGGATGATTATGTGGTAAAAGAAAAAAATTACAAAATCATATAAAAAGAGAAGCTGCTAAGAAAAGAGAGAAAGAAAGAAAGGAAAGAGAAATGGAAGATATAGAATTAGAAGAATGGAAAGAGAATGTGTATAAAAAGACAAGAGAGGATGAAACAGGGGAAATAATCATGTGACCTAACAAAACTTACGAGAACTGAATTAATTTCTATTAAAATGTTATCAAAATTTAAGGGATTTTATGGTGCTATTAAAAATAATTTTGTTCAATTTGAGCACACCACAGCAGTAGCTTTATCTTTCCCCCGGTCCTGAAGAAAGCCCAGATCCTTGTATTGATCCCAAGGGCTGAAACATGTCGACCTATTGCGAAGAGTAGTGTCGAATCTCCACTACTCTACCTTATGCACCTACACAGTAAAGCCTTTTTTGGTATTCACTAGCCAGTTTTAACTTCACTACTAGTTTTCTCACCACTAGTTTTCTCACCACTGATTCTCTAGCACTGCTCTCTTTTACCTCACTCACAGTATAAGGAACACTACTCCTTGTACATACAGCCTCATCTTCGCTGAACAAAATCCCTGGACTCCTCACTCTTGGTGAGGAGGTTGTAGCCCCCTTCGGAACTAGGTTTTTCCACTGGAGGAACGAACCCGATGATGAAGCATGTCACCTCTTGGTGAGTGAGGGCTCCAGTCCTCTTTCGGGATTATCCCTGTGGGGATTCAATTCAACTGCCTTGGTCTTTTGTGTTCACTACCTTCTTAGACCTGAGATGACCTCTGTGTTTAGTTAGTATATGGGGAAACTTCATCTTGCTGGTCTATAAACTTTTTCCCTTTGACCCCCCTAATTCCTGTTGTTTAGATATTAAAAATCACCAAAGGGGGGATTGATGGAGCAGGTAAAGCAAGTTTTTGTATACCTTCTCTATTTTGCATGAAAATACTAATTACGTAATCGACTTATATTTTAATTTGAATTAACTGTGTGCTGTGTTATACTAACCAACAACTTGCAATTTGGGTAAACACGAATCAAATGCGGGACTCATTGCTATTTGCAAGGCAGAATAACTCTAATAACTAATTGTGGTATGCCTATTAACAGTAGTATGTGTGGTGATAGTATATTGCATGATTTATGTTGCTTTGGTGACGTTTGCGTTCCTGTTGATGCCAAATAGTGAGTATCATTGATTTAAGTGTCGCTATAAGCTAGGAAAATACTAATACATAAAAGGGATTAGTGAGGGTTTAACATTAGAATCTTCATTTCCGCATATTAATTACTCTTTTGTGTTTGTTTTGCTTAGGTTG
Organism: Triturus cristatus; assembly: GCF_964204655.1. Taxonomy (NCBI): domain Eukaryota; kingdom Metazoa; phylum Chordata; class Amphibia; order Caudata; family Salamandridae; genus Triturus; species Triturus cristatus. The sequence goes on along the minus strand of NC_140587.1, from coordinate 777,657,780 downwards.
GCATTCGGGCCTACCAAGCCATGACATTCAAAATGGAGATCGGAAGTGGCCACCGTCTCGTGAGCGCGATGTCTACTGCGCAGACTCGGACGGCTCCGTAGATCTCCAGGCATCCTCAATTCAGAGCACAGTGTTCCTGGTCAAGGATAGGAACATGGAGGACTGCCAAACTTCAGTCAGTGAAAATCACCGGAGGAAATAATGATTAGCCACAACCAGGAAACAACAATGTTGCATGAGTATGACATAGACCAAGGAAGTGACCCAGCACTTCTCTGAGAACCCAAGCCGATGGGAAAGTCGGATGATATTACAAATTTCGCCAAATGGACCAATCGAATTTCATTATAGCCCAAGAAATGTTTCATGTTACCCAGAATTTATTATAAAAAGGGTAGTCGAATAGGGAGGAGTTAACGATCTCCTACACACCCCACAGGCAATGACAGATGAGCTACATGCTTGCGCGATTTTGGTCCTTTGGAGATCTTTGGGACTGTGTCGTGCTGAGCAAAGAACTTTCCCGGACTTTGAGTCTTGGCCTGCTTTCTATTGGGACAATTGAGCAGAGAATTTGGTTTATGCAGAGCCAATTGAATTAGAAAAGACCCCGATAGCAAGAATAGGTAAATATAAAATGTCATGCGATTTGTGTTGATAGACTGAAATTCAAATTTGATTGACCGAAATGCTAATTATATAATTGCAAACAAGATTTTAGATAAACAATATTTGATTAACAGAAATAATGAGTTTGTGGTTTTTCCATTAGGTTACTGAAGGATTCTGAAGCTTTTAAATGTGTTTTAGCTGGTTCTAAATCACCATCAACCAGTCCAACTAATTGGTCCATCGACCAAGTGGTGGAGTGCCTTGATGTTAAGGTTAGGATCCTATAGGTGTTGATGTAAATATGTACATTCTGTAATATAATTGTTCTTCCCTATAGGTAATAAGGTACCCCCCCACATGTCCAGCGGATTCCTCATCCTCCTGTGTATAGATACGTGTGAGACGTATGAGTGTTGGTGTTATGGGCCCCACCAATGAATGCGTGCGTGAATGAGCTTGTGTGGTGACGGATCTGTGACGCAGGGAGGATATGTAAAATTTGCCCCTCGCGCTGGATCAGCAGCATGGCAGTGCACAAATGGGGCGCAGCTGAGGAGGTTTAATACTTGCACAAGCGACCTATCTCTTCCCAGTGGGCTACCCTCCTCTCACAATTCCTATAGGAGGTGGGGAATGACAATCCTCCCGTGACTTACGTACGCCACCTCTGTGAACCACAGCCTCTGTGATGAGGATCCCCACTCTTGCGATTGCCAGCGGTTTTTACCCCCATGCTTCGTATCCACAGTCCCACCTGCCTGTATGCCCATACATATACATTTCTCTTTGAATTATATGGCCTACCGCCTGCTCCTTGATTACCAGCCCTAACTCTTCCCCAGTTCTTCGTTTTACCCCAGTTCACAACATTGTGGCAGTACGCTACTGACATTCACTAATGCACAATGAATAGGGGTGGGCGGTAAATTTAGCTCCTCCGGCAGAGTTTGTGAAGTTTTGGCCACTCCACACTTTCAAAAAACCTCTGCCATGTGTCAGAGTCTTTTCTCGTATATGGCTCAACAGCAATAAGTTGGTGTGCACAGGCTAGACTTCCTCCCAGCGAGATTTTTCAATGCAGGCGGTCACGGCAGGTCACTACCTCTCGTGTTGAGAAAGCTGCCATTCGCAATGAGAAAGCTGCTGCTCGAGTAGAAAATCAATTTGAGCAGCAGAAAGAATGAGTGCCACGTGGTGCGCCATGTGGTGCAGTTCACGCTAATTTTACAGCGCGGCACAAGCTCCTGGTGCTAAAAGTCAGTGCAACGTGCCACAACTCTGCCGCTCTTGGAACTCCGCGGAGTCTTGCAAAGGTTTTGGGTAATTCTGGGAGTTCTGTCCACCTCTAACAATGACTAGATCCTCATGATCATTGCTGTTCGACACACAATTGTCCATTTACTAATTTATGTTTCCTTACATGGTGAAATGTTCATGTTATCTGACTGCTCTATTTAACATCTTGATGTACTCTGCCAATTGCAAATATTGTTTATAATTAGAGCTCCTAGTTTAATGGTATTTATTTTTTTGTCATTTCCATCTGAATGTATCCATATTTATTTTTCCTCAATTTTATCTGCATTTATACATATTTCTTATGGGTTTTGTTTAAAAAGAAAAGCTGAAACTGGTATATTTCCACATTTATTTAACCAATAAATATGCACTCATGCTTGAATGCCTGCCAGGTTTCAGTGATATGAACACCCGCAGAAGACAAATCAATGCACTTATATGAAAATATGCACATTTCAGTATCAGCCTGCTGTTTAAGCCTCTTTACTAAAACACCTTTCTTTTTTCACCCCCTTACCTTTCAATCCACACAGTTATTGGCCTGGTAGTCATGGCACAGTGCATTTAGGATCACTCAAAAAGCAACCCAATTTCAGTTTTTATCCACATTTAAAAAATAAATACTGACAAGAGAATAAGTGGTTTTCTGTCTGTATATCTCTGTAAAAATCAGTGAAAACAGGAAGCCTTATTTATAATGAAAAACCCAATAAATATATTATCAAACTTAAATGAACAGACCGAGACTTCTCTTAGCAAGTCAAGCAATCCAGTGCAGAGTGTAGTGCTGCATCCCCAGCCCCACCCGCAGTCCTGCAGGAATGCTAAAAGCCTTATGCAAATGAAATACAGATAAAACATAAATTATTTCTCTGCAGCTGTAAGACTGACAGGTAAAGTATAAAAATGTATCTGTATCAAACACCAGTAAGTAGCACATGGTTGATTGAAGAATAAGGGGTCTTCAAGGTGCAATCTCTTAGTCGTCACCACGGGCTTGAGGTCGTTGGAAATAATGGTGGATTTGGTAAGTGGTGTCCTTTAATCAGGCGCGCAACGCCCATTGGGCTCAAAGGGCTTCAGCTCCCCCACCTCCGTCGTGTGTGTCAGCCCGGCTGAGACAGATTCCCTGGCACACACACAGCCGCACCGAGTACTTCACAGGTCTTTATAAGACCATTTACTTGCTAACGAGGCTTTGTTGTGTTTTCACCCCTTCTTAGAGCCCCTGCATCTCCACGCTGCATATTGCTGGAAGAATCAGCCCCCCCCCCCGAAATTTTTAGTAGCCCCCCCCCCCCCCCCCCTGCAATTTGGCTCCAGTTGCGCCTCTGCCTTTAATGGTAGAGAAAAGTCTGCTCGCTATCGCAAAAGATGCTCTGTCGAAGGGTGCAGCTCATTGAGGGCAGATGGAGGTAGTGAACAGGACTGCACGACTCAGCGTCTGATGGGTGGTTAACTGGAACTGAGTGCCTTATAGAACAAGCATTGGGAAAGCCAATAGATCTCACTCAGGCCAATCTGAAAGTCAATGTTTTAGCCATGCTGCTGAGCAGAGCGGCTACTGTACAGCATGGCTGAAAGACTTTTTTAAAACACTATGACGTGGCCAGTGCTTTGCTCCAGAAAAATACAGAGAAGGGGGAAACAAGGAGGAAGAAAAGATAGGAAAACAGTACCAAAGGATGACAGTTTGATGATAAAAGAACCCAGTAAATAGTGTGAAAGAAAGCAAAAATAGCTATGGGGTTTCGGAAGGGGGTACGTCTTCTAAAGTTTACTGTGCCTGTTACTTGGCCCACCTGGTTCTCACTCACTTGAGACACTGTCTTACTACCACAGGGGATACCGAGGGATTGGCGGAAGATCAGAGCAAAAATTAGGTAAACAGACAGGAAATGTATGGTGGTGAAAAAAAGAAGCATGAGGTGGAACCAAGACTAGGCAGCCTTGGTATTTTTAAATCATTGGTGGTGAGTGAGTTCCTAAGAAAAAAGTGGCCATGACTTGTGCTCTTGTATTGTCAGCACTGGGTGCAAACAGCGAGGGCCCCCGAATCTGAGGCATGGTGAGACTCTGCCATGCAAGGACTGAATGAGAGAACTCTGGAGCCGAGTTCCAGCTCCCTCCTGTCTAACCTCCTGTCTCGCTGGCTCTCCACAGCTCGCGCATTGTGCTGGACATACTTTGTGGTCAAACGTGATAATACACAAACATTCTTACCGAGGCACAACCGCCACACGCGGAAAGCAGAGAGCCCTGCTGGCATCCCCACCCCAGGGCCTGCTACAAGGAACGTGTCAAAACGGCTTTGTTGTTCGGCGTCGTGAGGTGTGAGAGGGGCTTAGGGAGATTTCCCTTTATGAAGAGTTGAATAATGTTGGTCTTTCTCCGCTGCGGACACTAGCCGTATTGTTTGGGAGGCACCGCGCACATAATTCGCTGTTTGGCTATAATTCGGAAAAGGTAGCTCGCAGATCATGTGACAGTATTGTACGAGTTTCGAAAGGAGGGCAGCCAGGACTAACACCTTCCTCCCTCCCTCCTGCCCCTTCCAGCAGCCGCTGAACTGAAACCCACCCCACACACCAGCATGCCTGTTTACACCTAAAGTCTGCAACATAAATGCCGCGATTGTGGCTACGCAGCCGCCATATTGGCTATGAAACCGGAGGGACAATTTGTCCTTTGAGAACGGATTATCCCAAACGATTGTCTCGATATTTACTTTTCAATTGACACCTTTAAAGAGGTTCTGTCCTATGAAAGAGGTCCGCCCTGTGTGCCACCTGGGTCACTTTGGAACCCTGAGTGCCAAAGAACTGCCATTGTGTTACAGGAAGTGCTGCGCTCAGGTGTAGACTTTTGCAGTACTTTCCAGGTATTGCCCTTTAATGACGTATAATAAACAACCGTGCCATTGTGCCCACTGCTCCTCGCTAAGAAGGTAAACTTAGCCCCTCACAGTTCCGTCTCTGCTGCAGTAACATTCCTGGTAACCACAAAACACCTTCTTCACCACCCAGCGTTACCTTCTAAATATGTGACATGGGATGAGCAGTGGGAAAAATAGTTAAATTAGCTGGTAAAGCTATAATGTCACTTTATCCCATGCTTCAAACCCAGCTTGACAATGTCTGCACTGGGGATGGCGGTGGTTTTCAAGAGGGAGGCTTTGAAGTTCATGTCTGCCAAAGGGGGTTGAATCATCGTGTGACAAGTCCATCAACCCCTTCACCAGCAACCCCCTCACTACTTAGCTCCATGTTTTGGAGGGTCCCTACCCTAAGAGGAAAAGGAACTGTCCTTTTATTTTTCTGAAATGGTTTACCTGGGAAATTCAAAGCCAATCTGCAGGGGTGGTGGCCTTTACTGAGGTTATTTTGTATTTAAGTGGAATTCACCTGAACAGACTTTACTTAAAGGTCCCTTTTCTGTTCCACGAGCTGGATGGTGGACCTCACAGTAGGAACTTGTAAGGTCCACTGCCACAGAGCCACTGCTAGATTGTGAGAGTGGGTGCCCCATCTGTTTTCTTGTATAGAAGAAGGCTATTGTATTGTTTGTATGCATCTTCACCACTATGGATGACAGCACTGCAAAGAAAGCTTTCAGTGCCACAAAGATGGCTTCCAGCTCTAGAACATCCATGAAGAGATTAATCTGATCTGTGCCACAAAGCATTGATGAAGAGTTCTCCACAATGTGCCCTCAGACCATAGTGTGAGGAGTATAAGGTGACACTGTGTTTTGAGCTGGGTAGACTAAAAGGGCTTACCACGGAGAGGTTGGTAGCACGTGCGTGCCCCATCATGAGGTCACACCATGGAGGACTGAAAGGAGACGGGTTTAGCCTCGCTGTCCAGCAGATGGTCCCAGTGATCCACCAGATGTAGCTGCAGGAAACAGGTGAAGCTTGTCATAGAACGCCGTCCAAAGGTAGAAGCGCTGCACTCCCAGAAGAATCTGCACCTAACAGGTTATCATGGTACCAGAGGTCAGTTAGTGGTCCATTGTCTGACAGGTGGCCATTTGAATCGCCTTAAACACTGTAACGTATGTCCTTTCGGTCAGAGCCCCAAAAAGTAATTTGGCGATTTAAAGATTATTGGCCTTTTTTTTTACCTGGAAGGACTCTTGGTTAGTCACCACTGGACCAATAGAATTGCACAGTAGTTCACACTATTTTAATGAGCCCGCAAAGTTTCAGAAGGAGACACAAAGCTGGCAAAAGCTTGTAGACAATGTCTATAATGTTGTCAGAGCACCAACATAGTCAACATTTGCTCAGATTTAAAATGGAGGAGTTCTACAACTTTGACATGCATTTGCCAGTGGGCTCTGATCTTTCTGTGCTGTGTTTGAGACCTGCAATTCCTTCCTGAAATAGCGTTATGGAAAGGACAGTGGATTTCAGCATACAGCATACTATCTGGTTAGTATTGGTTAATGGACCAAGAAGTGAAAGATGAGTGTGGAGGTTGATGGGAAAAAACTATGGAGGAGGACCTATAGTTTTTATTACAATGAGCATGGGATTGCATGACATTACAATGCATGCCTTTACCACACATGCCTTTTCCATGCAGCCTTTACCACGCAGATGCCTTTATCATGCATGCCGTCACCATGCATGCCTTTACCACGCATGGTAGTATATGTAAGGTAAGTAAACCCCACTGCCATACATAAATACATATTTTAATGTACTATTTGTTTTTGGGAGCCCTAACTTCCCTTTACCACTACCCACCCCTAAACCCTAAAATTAATCTAACCTCCCTTTACTACTGCCCATAACCCTAAAATTACTCTTACCTCCCTTTACTGCTACCCAACCCTAAACCCGTTTAAATAAAAATGACATAACAATTATGTTATTTGAAAAAAAGTCACTTGCCTTGTAAAGGCTGCGTGGTTGAGGCATTACGTGCTAAAGTCTTCATTGTAAAAGGTGTTTTTTGAGCAAAGAAGCATTAATATAATCAGCTTTCATGAAAATACAAATTGGTGCACGGATCCGGTTGAACAAGGTTAAGGTTTTTAGAGAATAAATACTTTAATGTTTATTATCTAAGAAGTTCAGCCTGCTGACGAGGTAGTGCCTAGGTCTAGCCGATGTCAAACTGTTTCACTAGATGAGACACATTGTACCAATTAACAATTGGTTGTTTGCATACCGGGAAGATCGCTTGGTTGCTTTAAAGCTGAAATGCATAGATGTCTATGCTATATTTCGCCTATTATATGCGTCATGCCCTAACCCTAACCCTAACCCTGGCCTTCCACCCACCCAGGAAATCACTGGCATGAAGCCCTCAGGTGGATTAAGTTTGGGCAGAGTGTTAACGCCTGAAACTTCCCTATGGGCAGGCTCTTGGCTCAGATATATGTTGAAGTTGGCGGGTTTCCATCCCTGGGACCTTATTGTGATTTCCATGCTTTTGGAGACATGAGAAGCAAACCCCATTCGTATCCTGATGCTGAGCAAGTGTGGGCCTAGCCCTGCCTATGGTAGGCTGTTTAATTGAAAAGCCAGTTCTTCAACTTCTTGTGGAATTCAAGGAGAAGGGGAGGCTCTGATGTGGAGTGGGAGGCCATTCCACTCTTTAGGAGCAATGTACAAGAACATTCGTCCTCCCTGATCTGGTTCACTGTATGCGTGGGATTGTGCGAGTAGGAGTCCTGTGGAGCAGAGAAGTCTGGGGGGATGGTGAAAGAAGATGGGACCACTCAGACAGGTGGGGCCTAAGTGGCGTAGTGCTTTGAAAATGTGTATGAGGAGTTTGAAATTACCACATTTGTGCATCGGGAGGCAGTGGCGGTCGCTGCAGTGTGGTGTGATGTGAGTTCTGTGTGGGAGGTTGAGGATGAGTGTAGCTGCTAAGTTCCGGATGGTTTGTAGGCTTCTAGGGAGTTGCTTGGTGATCCCAGTGTAGCGGTATTCCCTTAGTCCAACTTGCTGTGGCTAGAGCGTGAGTGACAGTTTCGACAGCTTGAGACTGTTGACATTCATCCAGTTAGTGACTAAGGTCATACTGGCGGTGAACTTGTTTCTTGTGTTGGGGGTCTTAGCAAACACAAATGTATGCAGTCCCTCATACCTTGAAAACACCTGCACAAAGAGTCCTTACCAGTTCAAAACTGCTCCATTTTCAGATGTAGGCCACTTTAGCTATCTGATTAGCTAATGTGATCTAGTTTTATTTTGGTGCCCGGGTCTATTATCTGTACCAGTTCGACCCAACTCAGAGGTACTTAGCATTTTAATTGCTAAGTTGCTGACCTTGGAATATTGAGATGTCGTATTTTTATGGTGGTTTCTTCACTTTATCAGATATCATGTGGTTCTCTGCAAATCATGTGATTTTGCCCTAAGTTTCAATTGTGTAATGCAAAAAAACGGTCCAATGTGCTTTCTTATATGATCCCAAATACATGTTACTGCAGGCCATCTCCATCACATCCTGGTTTCTTTCATCTTGTTTCAACCCAAATCTGCACACCTGTTAGAACCAGATGCACCGGGGTATGTGGATTAAAAAAAAAGCTCAAACTTTAATTTAGGCACCCAAATGAATTAATTTGCAAGGGAAAATCCCCATCTTGCCTCACAGCATTAGGAGTGACATACTTTTATTCTCACAAATAAGATTTTAAACTACTGAACTTGTACCAGGATGGTGAAGTTTCCAGTCTCACAAATTCAGAGTTAATGCAAGTTTGTGGATATGTGGGAATGTTAAAAAAAAATCCTAGTGCAACTGTAACTGTTACTGCTGTAGCCATCTTATTGCTTTTGCTAACCATGCCTTCTAATTGTGCCCTTCTATGACGTGTAAAGATTGTAAGCACTTAAGATGAAAAACGTCTGAGTAGCTTCCTAGGCAGAGAGAGTATATATTTCTGTATCTATTCGAAATTTTTCTGACTTCAGAATCCAGCACCTGTGTAACACCTTTGTTGCAGTCTCATCACATTATCTCTATTCGAACCCTATGTAGCAACACCAATATGTCTGTTTATTTCCTCTGCTTGCGCTGCGAATGCTCAGTTGGGGTACCAGAGCATCCCTTTGTGCCCATTTCTATGACTCAGAGGTCTATTTTTCTTAAGTTGATAAATATTTCCAGTCTTTGGATTGGAGTGTGGGCAGGTTTATCAGATGTGTCTCCATAAGTAGGTGAACGATCACAAACATGGAAATACCATTTCCCGTGCAGATAGTTTTCCATTGTGGAAAAGCCGACACACACTGCTGACAATTGTATGCATAAGTGAATTTTTGTGTGAGAAGTAGGAAAACACCCCAAAGTTAATAAGGATGCAGCGAAGAAGAGCTTTGCCCATGGTAAATGCTTCACATGTCCAAAAGCAGTATTTTCCACTTTGTGGACATTCTGCTAATTTTGAGCATGTCAGTACTTCAGGAAAACTGTAACTGTTTTCAGGAGTACTCTATGGATTATTGGTATAGCCTATAATAGTTGGACATTTGTTCCAATTGTTGGAGTAATCCAGCTGCACAAATTTCTGGCTTTATAGCCATATTGTCTGTGGATAAGCCCAATATTTTTCACACTGCATATTGTCTTCAAGACATTTCTGTTGGAATAAAAATATACTTTGTAAAGGGTTCCACTGCTCCTTAGATCTAGGGAGACATTATAATACATACCCGCAATAAATAATTACAAGTTCTGGGGCAAATCTGAGGGTGATCCTGTTGGTGACAGCAAATTCTAGTCTGAGAAGGTGGTTTGGAAAGCCGGTGACAGATTGGTGGATGAAGCTGGAAGTCTGTAGATGTTGTGAAGCGGTTTAATAAATCACCTATAAGTGTGTAGTATTTATACAGAACTTACTAGCAGTGCTCAGCCAAATTTTAAGTGTAGCCATTTTTGACACATTAGAAATAAAGAAAATGTGGATAACTTAAGTTATGTAGGATCCCTCAGTGTGGTCCAATGGGGAAGCAATGCTTAAAAGTAAGGTCTCTTGGTTCCAGCGTCCACGTTGTATGTCGGACGATCATGGACATAAATATTGTCTACCATAAATATCATAATACAAATTTTATTTACAAAAATATCATTACATTGAATGTAAATGTTCTATTATTAATTCCAGTGGGGCGATGTTTTTGTAAATGATATTTAGAACACAATATTTATGTTATAATTTATTCTCACCACAATATTCCAGTACCACACCACAGTCCACAATTTAGCCCCTAAGCTGCATATTCTTCTGAGTGAGACATACTCTAGAAGAGAGGTCTTCAAACCGTGGTGCACGCCCCCCCTAGGGGGCTCTGGTTATGTTCCCAGGGAGGCGCAAATGCCTTTGTAAATACTTGTAAATGAAGATGGCCTGGAAGTGCATTTATCGCATTTCCAGGCTGTCTTCATTTACATCCAGCAGGCAAAGTGCATATAAAAGTATGACAACTGTGACTCTTGGTGCCATGGTGGCGGGGTCAAAGACATGGCTAAGTTGCTCAAAATGAAAGAGCAACATTTTCTGTAAGTATTTTTTTTTTTTACATTTAGCCAGCTGCATGTAAAATAATGCACATACCGTAAACAAAAAATAAACACAAATAAACGAATCCCAGGGAACCTCATGCGATCACTGCAGATGGCTGTTTGTGAGACCAAAGAGTCACACAATTGAATCCTGGTTGGCACAATGGGGAATCGTGACCCGTGTCTATAATTATATGAAGTCTCAATCTGTCATACAAAGGACTATGAATATGCAAGTCATTATTTAAAAATTGTATTATACACTGGATAAGCAAGGCTGCTGGAAATGGGAGTGAGGAGGACAAAATTATGTGGCAGGGTTGACTAAATCATGCAGAGAAAAAAAGCCAACGTATGCGGCTTAATGCAGCACTTTTTGGGTTAGTCTTACTACATTATTTTATCAGTTTTACACATGCTAACACTGTGTGGGCAAATGTTTCACCTCATTATTGCCAGATTAACACCCAAATTCAGCAATAAGCAACAGAAAGGTGACTGTCAACCTTTTTGATGCACCTTCCAGTGCATGGCAACATGTGTTGTTGCCTTTTTAGCAGTGGTGGCTGCCTTAGAACAGGGGTGGTGGGGTGGGGTAGAAAAATAAATTAAATTAACTTATCTTCGGCCGCCGCTGCCTCTCCTCCATCCTCACTCGCCACTGCAGCAGGAACAGAAGCACCCATTCTCCTGTACACTCCCAGCCAATCACGACGCTGCATGAGCCTGATTGGTCTGAGTGGCCTGTTTGGGCGCTCAAGCAGTGCCTGGAGCCTGGTCATGTTCGCCACTGGGCTGTGCAAAACAGCCAGGTGGAGAACATGCTAAGTGCGCATTTCTGTTTGGCCAGCTGAACAGTCATGTGCACTTAGGGAGTGCAAACCATTCCTCACTCTGGCGAGCTCTGCCCCGCCCGACCTTACTTCAAATTCCCACAAGGAAAAATTAAATGATAATAATGTCTTGTTATCATTTTCTTTTTTTTGCTCAAAGAGCAGTGGGGCAACTCTCCTCCCCCTTAATGGATGAGCCACCACTGCTTTTTAGTAACGTTTGATCCATGTGAGCTACAAACATGTTTTTTTGTTAAAATCTATAGAATATGCAGCAGATGGTGGATTATGTGAAAAATGCAGCAAATCCATAACTATGGGGAAAATGCTGCAGTAGCAAAATTGCATAGTTCCAGTGGCCCTGAGTATAAGATAGGCTGCCACAGAATGATTTAGCGCTTAACGTAAAATAAGTGCTTTCAAAGAATACCTTTTAGAAATACGTAATTACAGTGTTCCTAGTGCAAACATTTTTTAAGTCCATTTAAAGGAAGCTTTCCAAAACTTAACAGCCTTAGATCACTGCTCAAATAGAATAGTGACTTCATAAATTAAAATCTGTACTTTAGACACCCTTCACATTTGGTGATTAACCAATAGCAAAAATTTACATTTCTTTCAGATTGCAGGTACCCTTGGAGAGAAGGTCTGTTTCTTTTTTAGTTCCCTATCAATGTATAGCCTCAAGGAGATGGCCCAGAGGAAATGGTGCTATGTTTGGGCTAATTGTATCCTTTGCAAATGAACAGAATCAGCTCTCTCATGGAGATCCCCTTAGGAAGGTGGAGATTTTTTTTAATGACCTTCACTACCATTAGTGCAGCAGGTGCAGTGACACTAGGGTAGTGCATCCCAATTTTGTCCGTGTTGCTAGCAAAATGGTGGGTGGGAGTCCTTTTTTCCATGTTGGCATTAGGGCCCAGATTGCCCTTACTGGTCCACAGCAGCAGTCGTTGAGATGTTATGTTATATTAATGATACTTATATAGCACACAATTACCACAGGTCTCTTGGCGCTAGGACTATCGTAACATGTTACTGCCAAGCTTGTTTAAATAAAAAAGTCTTCAACCTTTTCCAAAAGGGAAGAAGAGCTACTTTTTTCCTCAAATTCTCTGGCAATCCATCCCAAATCTGAGGATTTAAGACCGAGAATGCCCGACAGCCCAAGGTAGCTTTACTAAATCATGGGCAGGTCAACAAATTTGCTTCAGAGGATCGTGAATAATGACTGGGGAGAAAGTGCCCCAGGCCACTCCTTGACATAGACTGCCTGGTACAGTACCATACAGTGTCTTATGTACAATACATAAGCCTGTAAACTTGGTCCTCAGTTTAATCAGCAATCAATGAAGGTGTTGCAACAGAGGAGTGTCAAGAGCCCGTCTCGGCAGTTTAAGGAGCAAACTAGCTGCATAATTCATTGTCACCTGATGTTTGCCAACTTATTAGGCAGGCCAATGTACAAGGCATTCCCATAGTCCAGATCTGACAATATCATTGCTACTACCACTGCCCGCATAGTTAACAAGCATTTGCAATGCAATAGGTCTCGCATTTGTTGAAGTTGGAGCTGTTGGTGTTGAAAATGACTATGGTTTTTACTTTTTCATTTTTTATTTGAAGTTGAGTAATTATATGTGCATAGTGCTATTGCCATTGGTATAAAAAAGCTAAAGTATAAAACATTGTCATTTTGTAACTCCAATAGCTCTAACTTTAACAAATGGGAGACCTATTGCATTGCAAATGCTTCTTTTCCAAGCCATGCTGCAGGGTGCAGTACCATATGTTGCTAAAAGATTCATATGGATTTGCAACATAAATATGTTGTAGGTATTAAACTGTAAAAATAATGTAACTGCATATTTATAAAACACTGCAAAGAAACGCAATATATGGTGTAACCTAAATGGTTAGTATAACACAGATGACTTTTAGCAATGGATGTTATAAAAGACAAACCGCATATTACAGAACACGCACACTATACAGCATGCCCAAAACCAACATTGCACAGAATAAAGAGAAATATATATATATACATATATATATCCAGCAAACCTCCTCCGACAAAGAAGGACCTTGAAACCAATTCCAGGTAATCCAGGCACTTTTATTCAATATAAATTAATTTGGCATGCAGCATTAATGTCTGTCCCAACGCGTTTCAGCTTTACTTTCAAGCCTTGCTCATGGGAAAATAAGAGTTCATGCTTCCAGGAATGACCAAGTGTTTTAAAGGCTCCTTAATTAGGTGGTCTACGGAGTCCAAGTGTCATTTGCATGCGCTTGCGCAGAGAACATCAATCAGCTCTTTCATGTATTCTGCAGCATTGCCAACCCCTTCATGCAAAAGTTGCATTTAAATATCCATTGTTTTGTGGCAGTTTCATGCACAAAAAAATATATTAAAGTTCAGCAGATTGCAAGCATGCCAAGGGTTAAAATTAAACAAATGTACCTCGCTTTCCGAAGAATCCGTGTCTGAAACATTTCAGATCACTTCCCTTACTCGACTCCACCTACATATAAATATATATATATATATACACATATATATATATATATGTATATATATATATCTCAAAACTAGAGTAGAAATACGTTTTATTTTAGCAAAGAAATAGTATATTACAGAACTAGGACAAAAAAAAACTTTGCCACAAATAAAGGGAGAAAGAGGCCAACTTTGAAGCTGGGGATTAGTTCGCGAATTGCCGTGGTCCCAACATCTCGTGATCCTGGGCAAATAAATTAGTTTCCTTATATGTAAAAACATAAGTTACGGCCTTAACTGATGCTATTTAAATTCACTTTACTATGTTTGGGTGAATTATTTGCTATAAAAGCAGGTGTTAATAATTAATTGCTGTGGTGTGCCCCAGAAAACCCCGGCACAAATTGAGCACTAATTTAAAGGCTAAAATTGTTTAAAACAAACAGCATGCTACACAGCTCTAAATATGAAAAAAAAATACCTACTCTGCAGCACCACGGGTTGCACAAGCAAAACACATGTTGTGCAGCCTACAACCACAAACACGGAGTGACCTAACAGCATGTGTGTTTGGGAAAATCCTGTAATTGTTTGTCTGTATGAAGATGTATTACGTCCTTAAGTGATGTTTAAAAAAAGTGTAATATCTTTGGGTTAAATAAACATATTTGCAGTATGGATGGAACAAACATTTTTCAGAAACCTATAATAAAGTGCAATTGTGTTTTGAAAGCAGGATGTTAATGTGTCCAGCAAGGAAAAATTTAGTCCATTGGCTGAAAGTTCACAACAAACTGTGAAATGAAACAGCATGCGGTAAAGTACATGTTCAGTTTACTGTCTATGTGCAAATTAACCATATAGAAAAGATGGTGATGCTGATAATTATCAAAAGGCCTTCCAATGCAAGTGGGAAACAGGATACTTAATGGCTTACGTTTTGAAAACAAAAGAAAGAATGCCATGTGTGCACTGTTGACTTAAAAGGCCATCCAAGCGAAGAAAGAAAAGAGCGTTGTACATTAAATATGAAAAAAAACCTTATTTAACCAAAGAGACAGAATATTTATTTATTTTGTATGTAAGAAGATTTATTATAGTATTAAGTTGTGTTATTTAAAATTACTTTCAATGCTTTTGGGTGATTTTTTCACTATTAAGTGCCGCGGTGCACAATGGAAAACCCAGGCTAAAATTAAGGACTAATTTAAATACAATTAATTTCACTGTGAAATGTGTCCTAGGGAGAGGAGTGGAAGAGATGGAGGGAATAAAACAGATGAGAAGGGAAGAGGAGGAGAATGGGAGAAGGAGAGAAAGTGTGGAGAGAGTGGCTAAGAGGCAGACGAAATAGTAATAAGCAAGGGCGAGAGTGGGGAGAAATTAGGAAAGGAGTTGAAGAGGAGGAGAAAATGTGAAAAGGAAAAAAGCGTGAAGGGGTAAGAGCAGAAAAAAAGGAAGTGATCAGGTGAGATAGCTAAATGAATGTGCTGTAAAGAAGGAACAGAATGTGTGAGAGAAAGGTCATTGTGGAGTGGATGTGGCTTGAGGGAGAAAGATGACGATTCTATGGTTGGGGATTAAAGTTGAACTGGGCCCAACATTTTTATTTACTTTGTATGTACGTAAAAATAATTATGTGTCTGAAGTGGTGTTATTTAAAATCACTTCAATACCTTGGGGTGATTTTTTTTAATTATAAGAGTATGTGTTAATTATTAAGTGGGGTGGTGCGCACCGGAGAACCCTGGCTTAAATTAAGCACTAGTTTAAAGGCTAATATTGT
Source organism: Triturus cristatus (assembly GCF_964204655.1). Lineage (NCBI taxonomy): Eukaryota > Metazoa > Chordata > Amphibia > Caudata > Salamandridae > Triturus > Triturus cristatus. The sequence goes on along the minus strand of NC_140587.1, from coordinate 777,642,222 downwards.
TTATATAAATTACTGTGTGCACATTTACCCCTAATACTTACTAAAAAATTAATTAAAAAAAGCTTGGAGTAAAGCAGAGAGGCCTTGAGTGGGGTTAAGTAGAGTGGAGTAAAGCAGAGTGGCATTCAGCAGAGTGGAGTGGAGTAAAGGAGAGTGGTGTGGAGTAAAGCAGAATGGCATTGAGTAAAGTAGAGTGGTGTTGAGCGAAGTGGCATGGAGTAAAGCAGAGTGGAGTAAAGTAAAGCAGAGTGGTGTGAAATAAAGCAGAGTGGCATGGAGTAAAGTAGAGTTGTGGTGAGAGAAGTGGCGTGGAGTAAAGCAGAGTGCAGTAAAGTAAAGTTGAGTGGAGTAAAGCAGAGTGGCTTGGAGTACAGCAGAGTGGCATTGGGGTGAGTGGAGTAAAGCAGAGTGGAGTGGAATAAAGTAGAGTGGCATTGAGTGGTGTGGAGTAAAGCAGAGTGGCGGGTAGTAAAGCAAAGTGGCGTGGAGCAGAGTGCGTGGAGTAAGGCAGAGTGGGGTGGAGTAAAGTAGAGTGGATTTGAGTTGAGTAAAGCAGTGTGGATTTGAGCAAAGCAGAGTGGCGTAAAGCAGAGTTAAGCAAAGCAGAGTGGTGTAAAGCAGAGTGGCGTTGAGCATTAGTAGAGTAGAGTGGAGTGGAGTGAAGCAGAGTTGAGTAACGCAGAGTGGTGTTCAGTGTAGTAGAGTAAAGCAGAGTGGCGTGGAGTAAAGCAGAGTGGCATGGAGTAAAGGAGAGCGGTGTGGAGTAAAGCAGAGTAGAGCAGAGTGGATCAAAGTAGCGTGGTATAAAGACCAGTGGCATGGAGCAAAGCACAGTGGCGTGGAGCAGAGCAGAGTGGCATGGAGCGGAGTGGAGTGGAGTAAAGAAGAGTGGCATGGAGTAAAGTATTGTATTGTAATTGAATTTATATAGCACATACTACCCCTGACGAGGCATCGAATCGCTCCTTCAGCGAGTAGCACACTACTCCAGAAACCATAAACGATTAGCGGTGAATTAGTATCGTGAAATATGAAAGTAATTTGAGTGGGGGATATGTTAGTCCCTTATGTGGATCGAGAAAGGACAGTGGAGGGATAGAAGAGGGAAAAGGTTTGCATTTATATAGTGCTACTCCTGAATCCATAAAGCAGAGTAGAGTGGAGTAAAGCAGAGTGGAGTGGAGTGGAGTGGAGTAGAGTGGGATGAGTAAAGCGAAGTGAAGTGAAATAAAGTGGAGTGAGTAAAGCGAAGTGGAGTGAAATAAAGTGGAGTGGAGTAAAGGCGAGTGGAGTAAAGCAGAGTTGATTAAACTAAAGCAGAGTGCCGTTGATAGGAGTGCAGTAAATTAGAGTGGCGTTGAGTGGTTTTGGAATATTATAAAATGCCTTTGTTGTGTTGCTACATGTTGCTTTGCTTAAGTTAGCATTTGCGGCACCATTTTATTTTCAGCCGCCCGTTTGAGCCAAGATCAAAACTAACTTTTCTCCGTCTCTGCTAAACTCAGCCGAGGCGAGTCTTGTTACCTTCAAGGTTGGGCCTTGCTGTACTAATGAATACACTGTTCTTGTTAGCGCATATCTTTCCCACTAGCTAGAGACCTGCTCCCACTGGTCCAGTGATGGGCGCAGGCAGAACGACCTTGGCACAGAGATAGTGTGTGTCAGGTCTCAGGATCAAAACTTATCCTTCTGTACCTTCTTTGTGTAGCTAGTTCGAAATGGAAATTTCCAGTCTGGGTGTGTCTTCATTGGTTCCGAATTGTACATAATGTATCACCATGCTTGCTGAAGTTAGTCCTCTCTGCAGCACCCCAAGCGACTGTGGAAACGGGAATCCGCTCAAGTGGATCTGATATCAACATATACTTGCTTTGTATTCTCTACTGTCTGACCGACTCTTCATTTGTGTGGAAGGCCGAGAGGTGGTCGCGAGTGACGCAGTTGGCCCTAATCATGTCACTCCCTTCAGTTGGCACCCGAGCAGGGACCCCATCGGGTGACCCATCCTCACCCGCGGACAGGTGGGGAGGGTGGGGCCATCGTCGGGTCAGATGCGTGGACCAAGGATCCCTGCACGAGAGAGTTTCTGCACTCGCAGCTGCCCCGTCCGTCTGACCGGTCGGTGCCTTGCCCAGCGGTCATTCCGGCTGGGGTCCTGCACGGCAAAACCCTTGGATTTGACTGTTTGATCCAGAGAGTCGACAGTGGAAAATAAATTTGTTTGACCTGTGTGCACTAGGTGAGTTTGTTTTTTGTTCTTTGTGAATATGGTACCATTTTGGTTTGTATTTGGTGCAGTTTGAGGACCGCATTTGGATTTTGTGCGGTTTTGAGGACAGCTTTTGGTACAAAGTGTCTGTGACCACTTTGCCGGGCAACATAACGTATTTGGTATACTTTTGAAAAGGCCTGGGTCTAGTAAGTTTTGGGTTTCTTGTTGTAGTTGTTGTTCTGCTGATGCTTACTGGAAGAGTCAGCCAGCACCTCCGAAAGGCACTCCGAATTTTGATATGTATGTGAAGCATGGCCTTGGCCCTATTATGTTTAGTATGCTATGGCACAAATAAAAGAGGGGCAATGCCGAGTTGCAGTGGCCGTTAACGGGAACTTTTGATGAACAAAAAATTGCATTTTTACTAGAGAAGTTGTTTGCTAGACGAAGTAGGCAGACTATGTTTGATTCACTCAGAACATGGCAAAAGGAGGTGAAACAGAGGTGAATGGAAGCAGAGAAAGAGGCCCAAAAAGGGTGAATGCAAACATTGACTCAGAAAGCTTTAGCATATGATAAAGAGAAGCCAGAGATAGGCATAGAATGTGCAGATAGAAGGTTCTGATTGAATCTTGATAAGTCTTATGTAGCCCAAGAAGAGAAAGATACCTTTGTGGAAGAATTGTTGGATACCCGACCCCCACCTCCTTATGCCCCGCAGAGGATATATCCCGCTCTTCCCTCACAGGCCCTGCTACCCGGCTCTTCTGTCTCCACTGTTTCTGCTACTGCTGATCAGACAGCTTTGGCTATGGCACCTCCTGCCCTTTCTATATCCTAGCCATCTGTGGCAACTGTGACTGTTAGTACTCCTGCTACACCTATTGTTTCTGCGTCCCTTTTGCCTACTCTTACACTTACGACACAGTCAACAGCGACGTTAGTGCCTGTTACTTCTGTTACTACTCCCACCCTATTCTTGCATCCCCAGACAATACTAAGTAGTCAGACACCAGCACGTGGATTTGAGGTTAGAGACTGGATGAAATGTAAGGATCACATGGGGCAGACGTTAGTCCGATCTGATATAGGAGATGCAGAGAAACAGGTGGTGGCTAATCAGGCTGCGCAGTGGGCCCGAAACCCCATCTATGGTGTGGAAGATGTGTGGAGTCTGATGAAAGATTATAAGCCTTTCGTGCAACAGCATGCCCTTAAGCATATGTTGGCTACTTTGATCGTCTTTGGGAGCAGTGCCTCAAAGATGCGGCACCGCAGACTCTGTATGATATTAAGGATCATGTATATGCTACTGATATGGCTCCTGGTCAGGTTTTCTGTAATGTTACCAAATTGGTTGCTTATCGGGGTAGACTGCTCGAGAAGAGCTCTACCCCAGTAACTCAGTTTCCGATGCTGAAGGTTCCTCCTAACTATCATCCTGAGATACCAGAGCTCAGGGATCAGCAAAATGCTGTTATTAGACAAGGGGCTGCAGCTCATTTCCAAGAACAATGAGTCTATAATCCTTGGAAGAGGAGTGAGGTTTTGTCTCTTAAGACTCAGTTACCTGATCCTAGGAAAAATCCGACCGCTTATTTTAAAGAATTGACTGAAGCTGCCTTTTCTACAGTGATGACACTTGCGGATATTGAAATGCTTTTTGGTTTACTAGTTCCGGTCGATATTTGGTCACAGGAACACACACAAGATCATGCCGTGGAACTGGGTGGTACGTGGGATCAAATCAAAGTCCGGGATGAGGATAGGAAGCCAGGTGACAAGTCTAGGGCAGAGATACTTGCCTTTCCTGCCGCATTATCACGTACATGCATTCTCTTATTCCACCAACAAAGGTTGCTTGGGACAAGTTATCCACTTGTCACCAGAAGAAAGATGAGAATGTGTCTGAATTTTTCACTCGGTTTGAAGGTGTGTTTCTGGATTATAGTGGACAGGATTTGTCGATCGAGGGCGGTGTTCGATTGTTTGTTAATAGATTTGTTTCCAACTTCCTTCCTCAGATTGCAACCCGATTGCATGCTTCCAAGAGCACCTGGTCCACTTCTTCCCCCTCCATTATTTTGAATATGGCGCAGTATTATGAACACAGGGAAAATTAGGATAAGGAGAGGTCAGAGAAGAGGCATAAAGATTTGAAGACAAAGGTGTTGTTGCAGCAGGCTTCTAGAGGGAATGGTAGAGATCGTGGTGGTATGGCCCGACAGCTCCCACGCACTAGCAGGCAGACGAATACTATCAGTGCGCGTATTGCAAAGAGGAGGGACAATGGTTTTGTGAGTGCCCCATGCTTTTGCAAAAGGTGGCAGTCCTGAGAGGATGAGGTTCTACTGGACCGGGTCATGGAGCAGGTGGTCAGGACCGGATTCAGAGTACTGAGGCCTTGCAGGGTCGCTTTGACCAAAATTATTTTGATGACCCCCGATGAAGGCAGTATTATCATGATGATTATGATATTGATGAGGTGACAGGGATGTCTCACAGCTAGGACAGCCAGGGACAGAGTGAAGGACCAGTTCTGATACCTGTAGATCAACACGGTCCATATGTTAGTGTGGATGTGCATGGTTCGGTCAAGGAGTTTTGGGTGGATACAGGTGCAACAAATAGTTCTATTTCTCGTTCCTTGGTCCCTGGGGCAGCTCTGTCTGGCCATAATAAAGTTTCTGTAGGTTGTTCTGGTGTACCGGTTGTGAGCCCCATTTCGAAACCCCTTGCTTTGACTATTGGTCCTTTCACTGTGGACTCACCATTCTTGTTGACATCCAATTGCGGAGAAAATGTAATGGGCTTGGATTTGTTGAAGAAGTTGCATGTCACGATTCATTGTTCCCTGGAAGGTGTTTATATGACGATTGGTCTGGATGTGGTATGCGCTAAACAGTGTCTGTCCAAAGATGCGCCCCTTCCCAGTAAGTTTAAAGATGTGCCACCCACTCTGTGGGCCACGGGCATCACAGATGTGGGTCTGTTACAGATACTACCCGTCTCCATCACTGTTAAGGACAATGCTATTTTGCCTCGCATTCCTCATTATAAAATACCGGTGGCTGGTGAGCGAGCTTTATGGCAGATTGTGCAGGACTTGATTGAGAAGGGAGTGGTTGAGGAGACGGCTGCTAATGTTTGCAATAGCCCTATTCTTCCCATCCTCAAGAGGACACCTTCGGGTTCCTTTGATGACCATGCAGACATCTATCGCTTTGTGATAGCGATCCCCCAGTTTCCGTTAGTCCCTGACATTACGACTCTCTTGACAATGATTCCTTCTTCCGCTCAATTCTTTTCTGTTATTGACTTGAAAAATGTGTTCTTCAGTATTCCTATTCATCCTGACAGCAGGTATCTGTTTGGGTTCACGCTATCCGGTAGGAGTTTTACCTTCTGTCATGCTCCTCAAGGCTATACAGAGAGTCTGAGTATATATAATTAGGCATTGAAAAGTCAGTTGGACTCCTTGTCGCTCCCTACAGGTAATGTATTACTCCAGTAATTCAATGACTTACTCATTGCCTCGGATACAGAACAAGGTTGCAGAGACAGTACGGTTAAATTGTTGTTACATTGAGCTCATCCTGGCCATAAAGTATCCCTTTCCAAATTTCAGTATTGTCGACAGGAGGTCACCTACTTAGTGCATCAGTACCATTGTTAAAATGCCCATTCTTCAAACTCAGAAAGATGTGCAAGCTTTTCTTGCCATTACTTCCTACTGTCACCAGTGGATTCCAAACTGTTCCCTATTAACAAAACCCCTGCTTGCACTAACCACTGAAGATATGCATGAACCCCTGCCTTGGAAGCCTGAATGTCTGCAGTCTTTTGAGCAATTAAAGGGTGCGCTTTGCTCGACTCCTGAGCTTGGTACACCTAATTATGTAAAGCTGTTCGTGCTGTATGTACACGAGACGGCTGGTTGTTGGTTGTGCGCTTTCTGTTCTAACCCAAAGATTTGGAGATAAGCAACAGCCTTGTGCTTATTTCTCTGCTGTGCTTGACACTGTCGCTGAAGCCCTTCTGAACTGTCCAAGAGCTGTCGCGGCTGTGGCTGTCTCGATAAGGCAATCGGCTAAACTCGTACTTGATACTGACCTCACAGGTATGGCACCCCACACTGTGGACACACTTTTGAATAAGACAAAGACCCAGCACCTCACTAGTGCGTGTCTGACAGGTTACGAGGGGACGCTGTTTGCCCAGCATATCACGATCAAGCAATGTGCCACTCTGAACACAGGTACGTTACTACCCCTCCCTTCTGAGAATGAGGAGACTGACATACATGATTGTATCTTCTGGACGGAAGAAGAGACGAAAGGACGGGTAGACTTGACTGATGTTCCCTTATCTGATCCCCAAGGGCAACTATATGTTGATGGCTCTTGTTTCAAATTATCAGATGGCACCACCACTGCAGCATATACAATTACTACGCTGCGTACTGTAGTTTAGACATCACAAGTTCCCTATCAGTCCGCATAAGCAGCTGAGTTAGTCGCCCTTATTCTAGCCTGTGAGTTGAGTGAGGGCCTGATTGTCAATATTTATACTGACAGTCAGTACGCTTTTGGAACCGCCCATAATTTTGGGCGGCTCTGGGCAGAGAGAGGGTTCCTTACTTCCCATGGGACCAAGATCCAACATGGTCAGCTCATATATAGGTAATTGTCTGCTTTGACATTCCCTAAGAAATTGGCCATAGTGAGGTGTAGTGCCCATAGAAAAGTTACTGATGATGTGGGCAAAGGGAATGCTTTTGCAGATCAGACAGCTAAGGAAACAGCCCGGACTAGGATGAAAAGAATGTTTGTAACAGGTCCCGCTAGGTGGGTGCCCGAGGTCACTATGTTTGAAGATAGACTTGAAACGTAAAGGAGATACAGATTGAGACCACCATAGATGAATTGACAGTGTGTCAAGAAAACACAGCTCAATTGATGAGGTATGTTGGATTGACAAGTCAGGGAAGCAGAGATGGATGTTGCCAGACGCATATGTTCTTCCTGTAGTCATGATGGCTCATGGTCCAGCCCATATTAGTGCTAAGGGTATTTGCAAGTTTTTAGATCCTATATGGCAGAATGATAAAATATCCAAGACTGCTGCCCATTTAGTGAAGTAGGGCATGGTGTGCATGATGCACAACCATGGGAAGGGTACCCCCACACCACCAGGTAATTGTGTACCACCTACTTTCCCCTTTGAGGTCCTCAAGCTTGACTACATAGAATTAGATAGGGTCAATAACTTGAAGTATGTGTTGGTGGTTGTCTGTGCATTCAGTAAATGGGTTGAGGCTTACCCCACTAAAGAAAATACAGCCCTAGCGACAGCAAAGGTACTCCTGAAGGAGTTCTTTCCTCGCTTCGGTTTGCCCCGTTTGATCTGGAGTGATAACAGAAGTCACTTTAATGCCAAGGTCATACAGCTAATATGTGATGGGTTGCACATAAAACAGTTTCATGCTGCAAACCAACCGCAGTCAGCAGGTCTGGTTGAGAAGTACAATGGTACTCTCAAACTGAAGTTGGCAAAGATTCAGGAGACGACAGGGTTGCAGTGGCCAGATGCTTTACCATTAGCTCTTTTGTCAACGAGAACAACAGCACACTCTAGAACAGGATTGTCACCATTCAAGATCATGTTTGGACGCCCGGCAAACGTCTGGGGCACCCCACTGCCTTGTAGGTTCTCAGAGATTGGGTATCCATTGTTGACAGATTATCTTTATCAGTTAACTGAAAATTTGTGTTCTATTCACCAAAAGATACACGAGTCTCTTCCACCTGTACCGAGGGGCCTGGACATGATATTCGGCCTGGCAATTTTGTCCTGGTGAAGCACTTCCAGCGGAAAAAGAGTTTGGAGCCTCACTGGAATGGACCTGTTTAGGTCCTCCTTGCTACCCACACAGCGGTGAAAGTCGCCGGCCCAATGAATTGGATACATTCAAGCCATTGCCGCAGAGTACCGCAGGGCATGAGAAGGTGCCTCAGTTCATCCCATTCAGCGATGCGATTCTAATGTGGACCTAAACGGATGCTGAAAATAATGAAGTTCTAAATGCGGTAGTCCCTCCGGAGATCAGAGCCATTAAGGAGCCCCTTTCCACTGACCCCTCTGTGCCTGAGCCCCTTTTCACTGACCCTCTGTGCCTGGAGTCACTAGGTACAATTTGTGCCCTCGACTGAGGAATAGTTCACCAAAGGAGAAGTCAGACTAGTCAGGGATGGACTGTGCAAGTTAGGGCGTACAATGCTATAGTACCTACGGTGTTAGTTTAGGGTGAGGTGAGATTGGTGCACTGTTCTGACATTGGAGAGGATAAATTGAATGTACCCTCTTGGAGGGGGGGTACATTATCCTGTACGACGTGGGATTCATCGAGAGCTTAGGACTGAGAAAGCTCCACCGCCTGTGCTCAAGAGCGCCAATGTTAATGAACAAAAGGAGTCTACCAGTGAGGCTCTGACGAACACTAGGAACATTCATTTTTGCTATCAGTTTTATTGCATTCTTTCTCTTGCCTCATAATGTATCCGTTTGGTCGTCCTATTGAGGAGGCGCAACAGCCATTTGCAGCACCACGTCCAGCGCAAGGATGGTCCACAAAGAGTAAAATAGTTTTTGCAGTAATTGTTGTGATTATGTTAGCAACAGTGCTTGGAATATGATGGTTTCTGATGTATCCTGTACATTCTTTGGTTGGCACAACACCCCCTCCCCCTGAAACACTTTTTTGTCACTTTGGCTTCACACAAGGCAACGTAAAGGTTGTCCTACACGAGAATGTTTTTTATAAAAATGCTACACCAAGCTCATAATGCGTCCAGCACAACCAATTGCTGGGTTTGTGGATTGCTTCCCTCAGTGACTCATTAAATTGATCATTTGTTGTCCATGCCACTGTTATACATCAGTAGTTGCAAGGGTTGGTTTGAATTGCTCAGTATGGTGCGTCACCAACCCCAAATGTCTACTCTGGATAGGACACCAGTTGATTCTCGCACTATGGTACATTTCCATCACAGGGTTCCTCCCTAAGGACCGGCAGGACAAGAGACATCCGGTAAATTGCTTTTAAAGTCCTGTATGAACGCATACAGAAGCGTAAAGAACGAGACCTGGCTTCAAATGGAAATGGCTGATTTCTGAGTATTTCCAATCTTTCCAGGCTCGTAATGTTACCAAGGACCAGCCAATATCAGTGTCAGTGGTCAACACAACAGCTAGTATCTGTGTCCAGGGGACAGGGAGGGTAAAGGTGGGGGAGAGCAGATGCAATTCCACATACAGATTGAGAACAACAGATAGTCCATCCTTAATACCACCTCCTACTGTCTATTTTGTCTGTGGATCAAGCTTATGTCTGGCTCCCACGTGGATGGTCAGGTACATGTTATCTCTCTTTCCTCCTTCCCCCTGTGTATGTAGCTCCATCCAATTATCACAAAGGTCATCAGTTGCTGCATAGGAGCACGCCCTTGTCCCGGGTGAAAAGGGTTATTGACCCAAAAGATGTAGATCAGACAGAAATGGCCACACAGCAATTTGCGGATGCTACAAAAGGCCTTTTCCCTTTCTGGGGCCCCATAGTCAATAGTCTACAAATTTGTCAGCTCTCTAGAGTTGTGGAGGCAGTTATTCGTACGACTACTGGGATATTGACAAACATCACTGCTGAGCTTCAGGCTACCAGATTAGGCACTTTGCAAAACTGGATGTTGTTAGACGTCATCCTCGCAGATAGGGCACGGGCCTGTCACGTCATTGGCAGTAGCTGCTGTGTGTGCATACCTGATTACGCTCCTAATATTTATTCCGCCATACAGAAAATACATAGGTTATCAGCCGAGATACACCAAGAGACAGGTACTTGGACACTATCAGGGTGGTTCTGGAATATGTTGGTGACATGGGGTTGGAAGATTATCATCTTTCTAGTTATAGTTGCCGGTATTATCTTTCCATGTTGCCTCTGCATACAATGTCTACCGGCTTGTTGTGCCTGTTGTGCAAGTACTCTGACACTTAAACCACACTTATCCATTCATGATACTAATACTACGATAGTACCGCAGAAACATGTTGATAAAACAATGCAGATAGACAAAGGTATTCTTGAGTCTACCTTATCACTTGCGGTTTCTATCCTTGATAATGAGTATATGGACTGCTCCGAGTATTGATGTCCTTCTGCCTATATGAAAAGTAATGTCTTCCTCACTCACCGTGAAATGGTTTAGCGAATGCTAAAAGGAGGGTCTGTTGGAATATAATAAAATGCCTTTGTTGTGTTGCTACATGTTGCTTTGCTTAAGTTAGCATTTGCCAGACCATTTTATCTTCAGCCGCCATTTTGAGCCATGATTGAAACTAACTTTTCTCCGCCTCTGCTAGAAACAGCTGTGGTGAGTCTTGTTTCCTTCAAGGTTGGGCCTCGCTGTACTAATGAATACACTGTTCTTGTTAGTGCATACCTTTCCCATGAGATAGAGGCCTGCTCCCACTGGTCCAGCGATGGGCACAGGCAGAACAACCTTGGCACAGAGATAGTGTGTGCCAGGTCTCAGGATCGAAACTTATGCTTCTGTACCTTCTTTGTGTAGCTAGTTTGAAATGGAAATTTCCAGTCTGGGTGTGTCTTCATTGGTTTTGAATTGTACATAATGTAGCACCATGATTGCTGAAGTCAGTCCTCTCTGCAGCACCCCAAGAGACTGGGCAAACGGGAATCCGCTCGAGTGGATCTGAAATAAACATATACTTGCTTTGTATTCTCTACTGTCTGACCGACTCTTCATTTGTGTAGAAGACCAAGAGGTGGTTGTGAGTGACCAGGGTGGCCCTGATCGGGTCACTTCCTTCAGTGGAGTAAAGCAAAGTGGAGTGGAGTAAAGCAGATTTGCTTTGAGTGAAGTGGAGTAAAGCAGAGTAGTGTTGAGAAGAGTGGAGTAAAACAGAGGGGGATTGAGCAGAGTGGAGCAAAGCATAGAGGAGTAAAGGAGAGTAGAGTAAAGCAGAGTGGAGTGCAGTAAAGGAGAGTGGTGTGGAGTAAAGCAGAGTAGAGTGGAGTAAAGTAAAGTGGAGTGGAGTTGTGTAAAGCAGAGTGGCATTGAACAGAGTGGAGTGGAGTAAAGAAGAGTGGAGTAAAGAAGAGTGCTGTTGATTGTAGAGGAGTAAACTAGAGTGGCGTGGAGTGGAGTAAAGCTGAGTGGAGTAAAGCAGAGTGGTGTGGAGTAAGGCAGAGTGGCGTGGAGTAAAGCAGAGCCGAGTAGAATAAAGTGGAGTGGAGTAAAGGGGAGTGGAGTAAAGCATAGTAGAGTAAAGCGGAGTGGAGTAAAGCAGAGTAGAGTAAAGCGGAGTGGAGTGTAGTAAGGCTGAATGGAGTAAGCAGGTGAAGTAATCTAAATAGTAATCCCAAGGGCCACACTTACCGATGGCCCGCAATATCAAGTCAATAATAAGCAGTTGGCAACGTAGAAGGTTCAAGCGTTTATTGGCCACAACAGAACTCTACATAGAGGAGCCTTATCGACCCTCACCCATCAGGTGCGCCGAGGAAGACTGCTGGCCCCTTGACAAACTCACACTTATATACATTACAGATTCAGCATACAAATCATTGCAAGTGGAAAAACACCAGTTAGTCCTAGAGCTCCTAAATGAGCTCATACCTTCTGCACACATAAGGTTACTATCTTCTGCAGAGAAGGTCGGCGGGGTGACTCCCTTTCGTCTCGGGCCCAGAGGAATTTTGCTTGATACTCCCTACTGCAGATGTGACCTTGGTTCTCCCTCGTAAATACAATTCACCCTGTCTCTAGGCTGGTACGAGCTAAATCATACAGACGGTGTTCAGAGAGAACCACGTGATCTGAGGCACGACTGGTCATAATCCAAGATGGCCATAGTGTGGCTTTTCGGCCCTTTCTATCCTGCGAGACACAGAGAACTAATTGGCCATCTCATAAAGCAGTTCTCGACATATATGCAGCGGGGATACAGACCAAGAGACGTTATGCTAACTTCATGTACTAGCTTGAATCCCACACAGGGTGGAGTTGAGTGGTTTGGAGTAAGCAGAGTGGAGGTGAGTGGATTGGAGTAAAGCAGAGTGTGGTTGAGTGGAGTAAAGAAGCATGGAGTGGAGTAAAGCAGCATGGAGTGGAGTAAAGCAGAGTGGTGTGGAGTAAAGCTGAGTGGTGTTGAGTGGAGCAAAGCAGTGTTGTGTTGCGTAGAGTGGCGCAACATACAATGAAGTTGTGCTGTGTACAATCTAGTGACATTGCACAGAGTGGAGTGGCGTTGCCTAGAGTGGTTTGGTGTTGCGTTTGTTGTGGCGATGTATAAGAGAGAGTGGGTGTAAAACAGATGCAAAGAGGAGGAGAATGGGGAAGGAGAGAATGTGTGGAGAGAAGGGCTAAGAGACAGAATAGGAGTAAGTGAGGGCGAGTGTGGGGAGAAACTTGGACAGGAGTGGAAGAGAGAAGGAGAAAATGTTAAAAGGAAAAAAGTGTGAGGGAGTAAGAGAAGAAAAGAAGAGAGGGATCAGCGGAGAAAGGTAAATTAATGTGCTGTAAAGAAGGAACAGAATGTGTGAGAGAAAGGTCATTGTGGAGTGGATGTGGCGAAGGGAGAAAGGTGCAGAATTTGAGGTTGGGGATTAAAGTTTAAGTTTTGCTGTGGCGCTACTATCCTGTGATCCTGGCCAAATATTCAATTTACTTTGTGTGTACGTAAATGTATTATGGATTTAAGTGGTGTTATTTAAAAGCACTTAAATCCACACTTTTGAATGATTTTTGCATTATAAGAGCATGTGTTACTTATTAAGTGCTGTGGTGTGTACAGGAAAACCCGGCTGAAATTAAGCAGTAGATCTAAGTCTAAAATTGTTGATATAAATAAGTGAGCGCACATTTACACCCAGTACGTAGTCAAAAAAAAACCTTAAGGCAGATATGCAGTGTGGATGGCAAAAAATACATGCAACACAAATTTGATTTAGGTATTAAAGTGTAAAAATAATGTAACTGCATTTTTATGACACCATGAAGACAAGCAATATAGTGTAACCTAAATAGTAAATATAACACAGAATAATTTTAGTACTGGGTGTTATAAAAGACAGCATATTACAGAACACACACCTTTTACAGCATGCACAAAACCAACATTGCGCAGAAGAATATATATACATATATATATTACCTACTGGCGGTCGCCAGTAGGTAGTTATAGTTAGGACCTATTTTCCATAGTAAATCCGCAACATTCTATTCCCAATAACTGTGGCGCCGGTTGACGAATCTTCGCAAAATTTTAAAAACTTTTGGCCAGCTCCGGTCCGCTCCTATCTCAGTGTGATTCGTCAAGCGGGGGGCGAAAAAAAAGGGGGTCTCAAAACGTGTTTTCCCCATGCAATTTTCCATAGGAACCTTTAGTCGCAGCTACAGCCCGAACTGCTGAACGGAATTACACCAAATTTGGCAAAAAGGTAGCCCTTGGTTCAGAGTCGTGCCTTTTGGTTAAATGGTGTAAATCCATTCAGTAGTTCCCGAGAAAATCAAAAGTAAAATCACATATATATCTATGTGCGCGGTGAATCTGCACACCCTGAGCGCACCCTGCGCGCACCCTCCCGATCACGAGCTGCATGTTAATTGGCTGTCAACTTGCTGTCAACACTCCAATCTAGAACCGAGGCACAAGAAATCCTTGAAAAAAGTGAGCAAAACGCAAAAAGCGGGCAGTGTATAAACACCCTGACCCCCTAGGCCTGCTTAGGGGGTCCAACAAAGTCTGAAAAAACTCAATTTCTCACAGGAGGCCGAAACGTTAGGTGATTGGAAGTATGCAACAGTACTTTGAGCTGAAATAAACCAACCTTTCATCAGTATTGGGCCTCTACTTCGTTGCTATTAAATTGATGGGCTGCTCCATGCCCATGACTTTGAGGCTGCCCTGAAAGGTCGGAGGCTCCGGTAACTGGAGATGCTGTGTTTTGTATTTCAAGAGGAGCATGACTCACTCACACGGCCAGCCGATTTAGGAGATACCGATGGGGCGAAATCAACTGTGTGCGAGTTGGAAGGGAATCAGAGATGGATTTTTCATTTTTTGATCGTGCTGGCGAAATGGAGTTTTTTCAGACTTTCGAAAAGAATGTAGCAATGTGCGCTGATAAATACTCACCTGGCTGTTCAAAGTGAATCATTCCACACCAACATAAGTGCACAGTTTTCAAGGTACGAACTTAGAATGTCGATACTAATCACTATGAGGACATTCAGTTTACACATTTTAATATTTTTTGAGGTGCACTATTGGAGTTGTATTTTAATATCAAGCCACGTGACTCTAAAGAACTCGGAAAAGCATCACATGAGTGCAATTGCGTCCAGTGTGTCACGACTTCCACCTGTGAGCAAGGCAAGGAGGCCAAACTTTAGGTGATTGGAAGTATGCAACAGTGCTTTAAGCTGAAATAAACGAACCTTTCGTCAGTATTGGGCCTCTACTTTGTTGCTATTAAATTGATGGTGAGGAAAAGTGTCCTTCTTGTCGGCATCCATTTTGTGTCAGACTCCATTATTTTAGCGTTGCCATTTCGTGTCAAACACCTCTGCATGACCCTCCTGGTCGTTTCTACTGATGCTTGCCAAAGTTCTAACTGTCATGACTGCCCTGCCCTTCCTGCTCCTTGCGGTTAAGCCAATTCCAAAAAGGGGAACAGAGAATTGGCCTCTCACCGCCCTCCGACTGGACTCCTGCATGCACCCATCCTGTTTCGGAAGACTTGATCACGACGCTGTCCCAGAACTTGTTTCTTTCACATATCCTGTTTGTCAAGATCTGTTTGATTCTTTCACGTACATATCCCGTTTGGCAAGATCTATCCTAATCGATTGCACCATCTGTTGCAGCACCAGTCCTGCCTGAATGAAGAATGGCGTAACTACAGCCCCATCCGAACTGGTTCCTTAGGGTGGGGAAATATGTATATAAGGCCTGTAAGCTGCGGAGTAAAGCAGCAGCCTCCTCTGTCTTGTCACCGACAAGCTTGGGACTCTGTTCCATAGCCCGGGCTATTTGAATAAAACCTAGTTCCTCCTGCAGACGAAGGCTCCTGTGTCTCCTTTTTCTATATAAAGAGGGTATGGTAGACTTGGGCGGTTCCTCCGCCACCGAGACCCAGTAAGTGGGTATTACGGCTCTACAAAATGGCGCCCGAACAGGAACCCCACGAGCACGAAGGTCAGGCCCGGTGGATGTGAGGAGGTGCACAGAGAGACTCCGACGGAGGTACCCTACCCGAGGGATTCCTGCAGTCTGGTAGCTGAACGACTCGGTTGCTGTTCCTCCCCGGCCGGTCTGGGCCACATGGCCGCGTCCTCGCTGGGGTCCCCTAACAGTGATTTCTGGAACAGGACACGGACCTTCGTCTGCAGAAGAGAACTACCCCTGTCAGGTAAGGGTGGGCTGATCACCCAACGAGTCTGTATGATTGCGCTCTTATTGACTTTTGCAAAAGCCAAGCCAGCGAGGTGAGTTTTTTAAAGCCCGCTGTTGTTTGCATTATCAGTTTTCCGTCGTTTTCAGTATGCCGGCGAATAGTAAGTTTAAGAAATTATTTTGTTGTCTGTGTACGCAGGACTCCCAGCTGGAGGGGGCTTGCCTGCTTCCTCCAGAAGGGACGCCTGGTCACACTATGTACGCAAAACATGGCCCATCTGCCATAATGTTTTCCCCCCTTTGGACTAAGTATACCAAACGAGCCGTTCCCGATTTACAATGGCCCCCTTATGGGTCCTTTGATCCACAGGTTCTTGCAAATCTAGAGGAACAGCTATTTAAACGAAAGGTCCGTTCCTCGATGTTTGAGTCTGTCAGGCTGTGGAGGAAGGAAATTAAGCAGAGAGCAAAGAAGGAAAAGGCACTAGAAAGGAAACGAGAGCGGATGTCAATGGCTGACCAAGCTAGGGAGCACTTACAGGACCGACTGGAAAAATCTGTAGAGATAGCTGATAGGGAACATAGGGCGCAGGTGCAGAAGTGCTACCCGGCCCATGAAGAGAAAGGAAAAGGCTTTATGGAAGGGGGAGAAGAGGGCGATTCCCTGCTCGATACCATGTTGGAAAGTCCTCCTGCTTATGCCCCCATGTACCCTGCGCTGACCCCCCCTGCCCCGCATGCAGCTGCACCAGCCGTGCTACACACTCCTGCCCCCACTGCCCCTCCTACTGTTCCCCCGTCACACCAACCCCCCCCCCATTTTGACACCTATAACACTGACTGCGCACGCTACCCCTGTCCTCGCGGCGGGAATACCAACGAGTCCCCATCCACCCAATACCTTCAGCTTTACCCCTGCCCACCCCCTCCCTTCTTCCCCGTGGTCTACGGTTAAGCAGGATTTATATAGATTATTGAATTCCCCCCGACTGGCTTCCTTGCGCTCTGCAGTCAGCTTTTCGTCCCTTCGAGAAGATGACCTGCAAAGGCAACAGTGTGAATGCTGGCTAAATAGCGGGAATATTTATCCATTTGAAGAAATATGATCCACCTTTTTCCAGTGGACGATTATGGAACAGACCACCTGGGCTGAATACATGTGTACATGGGTTATGCAGAGATTCGAGAATTCATTTATGCAGATACCCGCCGGATTGGTGGACCTCAGGTCACAAATAAAAAGAGGCGATGTACAGGGAGAGGGAATGTTTGGCGCTATGTCTGCTTTGATAGCTTACCGTGATATGACCGCTTTCCCCAGCCCCACTCTAGAGACAGCTATACCAATGAGAGAGGTGGCCCCTGTCTTTGTTAACGCACTCACCGATGCCCTAAATAATGGCCATGGGGCTGTTGAAGCACACTGGCGCAGGCTTTGGGTTCATGTTCCTTGGAAAAGGTCAGAAGTGATACAGTTAAAGGGACAACTGCCGGATCCTCGGAAGAATCCGGCTGCCTTCTATAAAGAATTAAGCCAGATAATATCTGCCGGTACCCTTATTCTCGAAGACATAGATTTACTTTTTGGTACGGTCGTCCCTACTGAGGTCTGGGATAAAAGACGACATACCGACCATGAAGTAGAATTGGGAGGTAAATGGGCTGATCTAGAAGCCATGGAAGGTAATAGAGTGGGAGGGACGAAACTGAACGCCGCCATCACAGCCTTGCCTGGCAAAATCATAACATTCATGAAAACACTGTTGCCAGAAATGGTCATCAATTGGGATAAAATTAACGCCTGTAGACAGCGTAGGGATGAGAGTGTGGCGGATTTCTTCACCCGTTTTGAAACTGAATACAAGGGACACAGCGGCCTGGACCCTCGAGTCCCAGGAGCCGACCCGGTATTCGTTGACAAATTTGTCAGCAATTTACTCCCTGACATTTCTGCCAGACTCAAGAAGGTTGAGAGTAAATGGTGCGCTCAGACTATGACAGGTATCTTGGCCATGGTCCAATACCATGAGAATAGGGAAAACGAGGATAAGGAGAAAGAGGTCAAGAGAAATAAAGACCTTAAAACGAAAGTACTTCTGCAACAGGCCTATCCTCCCAAAGGCCCTGACGCCCGTGGCAATTTCCGGACGCACCCTCAGCGGCCGCCAAGAGCACACCAGTCGACTCCCTCCGGCCCCTCCGGGCCTCTCCAGACAGATCAATGTGCCTATTGGAAGGGTTACGGCCACTGGGTGCATGAGTGTCCTGTTTTGACAGAAAACATACAGACAGGTAAAACACGGCCTCGTGTTCACAGGGATGGGTTGATTGCTAAAGACCGAAGGCAACACCGCCCTAGTGACCAAGAGGGGAGACATAGGGATGACAACACCATACGACAACACCCCGCTAACAAGTTTGATGGGTATGAAGCCACACGTACTTATTACAATGACGATTATGAAGAGGTAGACGAGACACGGTTTTATCAAGCATAGGCTAGCCAGGGAAGCGGTATTTCGAAAGTGAAAATTCAGGTTGACCAGAAGGGCCTGTATGTTCAAGTGTCAGTTGCAGGGGATGCTCGGTCTTTCCTTCTGGACACAGGGGCGACTAGGTCTTCTATTGCATGTGTATCGGTCCCGGAGACACCCCTTTCTGGCAATTTGAATGTCTCTGTGGGTTTTGCGGGAACACCCGTGACCAGCATGGTTTCTGAACCCCTCCCTCTCAATATCGGCCCCGCCCATGTTGACGCTCCCTTGGTCCTTACTACAGGTTGCAGTGAAAACTTATTAGGCATGGATTTACTGAAAGCTCTGTATGCCACTATATCATGTATTCCCCAAGGCGTGTCTCTAACAATTTCCCCCACCCACGACTCCTATATGTATCTGTCCGGGCCTCTCCCACCAGAGTTGCAGTCATTACCTTCCTCCCTCTGGGCATCAGCAGACACTGATCTGGGGTGTCTCAACATACCCCCTCATGTGGTACGCATTCAGCCAGGCGCCCTTCTCCCCCGCCTCTGGCAGTATCGACTACCCGCGGAAGGAGAAGTCGCCCATTTAACAATAATATCTGAATTGATGGACAAGGGCGTAGTGGAGGAGACACGTGGTAATATCTGAAACAGTCCCATTATTCCGGTTCTTAAGAAGATCAATGGAGATGCTCTCTCCCCTAAAATATACAGATTTGTGATTGACCTGAGAGCCCTTAACAAAATAACGATCTCCCAATACCCTGTTGTCCCCGAAATTACAGCCCTCTTAACGATGGTCCCTTCTGACGCCACGCACTTTTCTGTCATAGACCTGAAGAATGCTTTTTTCAGTATTCCTATACATCCCAACAGCAGACATTTATTTGGTTTCTCCCTTGGTGGGCGGAGCTTTAGGTTCTGCCGTGCCCCCCAAGGCTTCACTGAGAGTCCGAGCATTTACAGCCAAGCCCTCGAGAGCCAACTCGACTCTTTAGTGTTGCCTGACGGAGCAACTCTTTTGCAATATGTTGACGATCTCCTTGTGGCGGCCATTTCTGCGAACATCTGTGAGGTGGCCACTGTCCAGTTATTGCGACATCTTGCTTCCCACAGCCATAAGATCTCCCTCAAAAAGTTGCAGTTTTGTCAAGAGAAGGTGACCTATCGTGGTCACCTCCTCTTGAAGGAGGGAAGACAACTCACTGCTGACCGAATGGCTGTTATCATGTCTATGCCGCCTCCGAGAACTCAGAAACAGGTACGGACTTTCATAGGCCTTACTTCCTACTGTAGGCAGTGGATCCCCAACTTCTCAGCAACAGTCAAACCCCTTCTTGCCCTCACTACTAAGGACGTCTCGGAAAGAGACTTCCCATGGACAGACGAGCACCTGACAGCCTTTCAATCCCTTAAAACAGCTCTGTGTACTGCCCTTGTCTTAGGTACTCCTGATTAAAATAAGCAATTTTTTCTTTTTGTACACGAGACCAGTGGCTGTGCTTGCGCGGTCCTCACACAGGTGTATGGAGGCCAACATAGGCCTTGTGCCTACTTCTCGGCCACACTCGATCCGGTAGCTAGGGCCCTCCCAGGTTGCCTGCGTGCAACGGCAGCCGCCGCTCTCCTGGTTCGCCAAAGTGCAGGCATTGTTATGAATTCACCCGTGACTCTTATGGTCCCTCATGCTGTGGACACACTTCTCAACAACACTAAAACACAGTATCTCACTAGTGCACGACTCACCAGTTATGAACTCACACTCTTTGCCAGTCATATAAACATTAAGAGATGTACTGTACTAAATCCCGCCACCCTACTCCCCACGGATACACAAGAGTGTAGTTCAGACCCTCTCACGGACCCCCACAACTGTATCCTGAGGACGGAGCAAGAAACAAAGGGCAGAATAGACTTACAAGACACTCCTATGGTAGGTGCGGAAGGTACACTGTATTTAGATGGTTCCTGTCTAAAGAGACCAGGTGGTACAACTTCCACCGCCTATGCTCTCACGACTTACGAGGACGGTGGTAGAGACAGCCCAGATACCACAGTCTTCGGCCCAAGCAGCAGAATTAATGGCACTGTTAAGAGCTTGTGAGTTGAGTAAGGACATGTCCGTTAATATATATACAGACAGTCGGTACGCCTTTGGGGTAGCTCACAATTTTGGCAGATTATGGAAGGAGAGAAATGTCCTCACCTCACATGGGACAAAGATACAGCATGGTCCACTTATCCACCGATTGTTAGACTCCTTGACCATGCCCAGAAAGGTTGCAGTAATCAAATGTAAGGCCCATAAGAAAGTGACTGATGATGTGGGCAGAGGCAATGCCCTTGCAGATCAGACTGCTAGGCAGGCAGCTCTCAGCAAGTCAGACCGAATGTATGTGGCTGGACCTGCTA
Source organism: Triturus cristatus (assembly GCF_964204655.1). Lineage (NCBI taxonomy): Eukaryota > Metazoa > Chordata > Amphibia > Caudata > Salamandridae > Triturus > Triturus cristatus. Next base: position 777,621,637 of record NC_140587.1, on the reverse strand, counting down.
GGTGGGTGGTTGAAGGCGGCTTAGTGGAAGACACAAGTCAGAGTGTGGTTGAGATACAATCTCATGCCACCCCAGATGAATTACGTACATGGGAAAGACACCTGGCTGAAAGAGAGGTTGATGGATGTTGGGTGCATATATCTGAAGGAAGACAGTGGATGCTACCGGATAGCCATGTTCTGCCAGTAGTCACCATGGCTCATGGCCCTGCTCACATCAGCACAAAAGGGATATGCAAGCTGCTAGAACCAACATGGTACAATGAGAATATTCCTGCATATGCCAAGAAATTAGTTAAGACATGTATGATCTGCCTTATGCATAATCCCGGGAAAGGCATAGTCACACCGGTGGGAGGATTTTCTCCTCTCACCTTTCCCTTTGAGGCTATACAAATGGATTACATACAGATGGATAGGTGTGCAAACATGAAATACGTATTGGTGGTGGTTTGTACTTTTAGCCGTTGGGTGGAGGACTACCCTGTCAAAGACTGCACCGCTATCACTACCGCCAAAGTACTATTGAAAGAATACTTCCCACGATTTGGTTTGCCCCGTTTGGTCTGGAGTTAAAACGGGACACACTTTACAGCTCAAATAATGGAGTATGTCTGTTCAGCATTGGGTATGAAACAAAAATTTCATGCAGCTAACCACCCCCAGTCAGCAGGTCTAGTGAAGGTGTACAATGGCATCATAAAGACTAAAATGGCCAAAATTGTAGCCGAGACGGGTGTCACTTGGGTTGATGCTCTGCCCCTGGCTCTACTGTCTGTCAGGACAACGGCTCATACCAGGATTGGATTATCTCCCCATGAGATTGTGTTCGGGAGGCCTGCCAATGTGTGGGGTGTCCCGCGCCCTAAGAAACTGTCTGATGTTGAATACCCTGTGCTGACTGATTATCTGTACAGTTTGACTAACACCTTTACCACCAGGTGCAAGAGGCCATACCTGATAAAAGCGAGGGCCCAGGACACGTTATCCAACCCGGTGACTGGGTTCTGATTCGCAACTTTCAACGTACTAAGAGCCTCGAACCCCGCTGGACACAGCCCTACCAGGTGTTACTGGCCACCCGCACTGCCGTGAAAGTTGAAGGTCGGAAGAACTGGATACATGCAACACACTGTAAACGAGTGCCTCTGCCTCTCCCCTATGATCAGTGGGTGAGAGAAGGACAAGGAAACTCAGAGACAGAAATAGTCCCAACGTTTGTTCCATTCAGCGATGCAAGATTGCATTCTACATTTAAAGAAGCAGAGAGTGACAGTATTCTGAAGGGAAAGGTGGAACTCTCCCCTCACTCTGCTCAGCATCAGGAACAATTATTCCCCGACCATACTGTCCCTACTTCTACCCAATATAACTTGCGTTCCAGAAAGAAGATTTGTCCTTGACTTCGCCCGGGTACCTGTAGGCTGTACAGCTGTTATCTCCCGGCTGAGACCGGTGCTGGTGTGTCTGACTAAGGTACGTCCCTAGGGCTCTTGGCAGCTGCATCCAGTGAAGCAACCACCAACCACAGACAGCCGCTAGTGGTCCCTGGCTTAGTACAATGGCAGTTGTTCAATACACCCAAGTCCAGAAACGATATGTCAGTCTCCTACATAGCAAGTGCTTCCTGGCCACCGTGGTGACACTGTTTGTCTCCCTCCTCTTGTCTATCATCGGTTGGATGTTACTGATCTACTATCCTGTTACCCCACCAACTCCTACCCCGACTCCTGCGGAGCATCAGTATTTCACGTTACCCGCCCACGAATTACCCCGCCGTGCAAAATTTTTCAATAACACCTTCGTCTAAATGTTACATCATCATCAGCTGATCATAAATACTTCCAACTGTTGGGTATGTGGACTGATGCCACATGCTATGACACAACCTGTCCCATTCTTTCCATATCCTTTTTCCATCTCTGGGTCCTGTCTTGCATGGTGGATGTTGATACAGGAGGCCTATACTGTCAATGGTACTGCCAATTCTGCACTTGGAACATTTCGAGATGACTTCTGGCAGAAGAGGTCTGGCAATACCAATACCCCTTTTTGCCCGACCAACTCATCAACATTGCTATTATCAACGGATGAACTCGGTGAGATGGTGGTATTTAATTCAACTTCTCGACAAACATTTACCAAATTTCACGCCAGAAGGCTACTACCTGATGTACGAAACACTCTGAATGTTATAAATGTGTGGGGCCGTGTCTGCATCCATGGCTTGGGAACTAAGAAAGTTGGTAATAGTATCTGTGACATCATTAAAAATTTTAAGTCTACTTCAAAGTTGGTGGCGTCCCCCAAAACTTATTTTATCTGTGGCACAGCAGCCTACACTTGGCTCCCCCGCAATTGGTCTGGCACATGCTATCTGGCCTTCCTCCTTCCACCAAAGTATTCTACCCATGGAGAGTACCAGCTGTTGATGAAGGGTGCTTTGCGCCACTCACGTAGGGGTGTCATATCGGCTGAGGATACAGTAGGCCAGGAAGACGGGGATTTCTTTAAGGGTTTCCTCCCATTTTGGGGCCCCATGGCAAACAGTCGGGCTATACGAGGACTAACCAGGGTCCTTGAGGCCACTATCACAGAAACAGCTGGTGCCCTCTCCAACGTCACTGCAGAGCTACAGGCGAACCGCCTTGTAACACTTCAAAATTATGTGGTCCTTGACATCATCCTCGCTGATCGTGGTGGTGTGTGTAAATTGATTGGCTCCAGCTGCTGTGTGTATATTCCAGATAACGCACCTACAGTATATGATGCCATCCAACGTCTGCATCACCTTTCCTCTGAAATTCATCAAGTTAAAGGCAACTGGTCCCTCACAGGCTGGATCTGGGGCTTCCTTTCCCAATGGGGATGGAGGGTCCTCATCTTCCTTACCTTGGGAGTGGCTGTCCTAGTCTCCTGTTGTTTGTGTGTTCAGTGCCTGCCAATGCTCTGTGCAAGGTGTGTCCAGGCTCTTAAGCTTCCACCCTCAAACATTCACGACACCAATATGAAGAGATGATGCGCCAACAAGAAACAGATGATCTCATGAATATAGACATTTCGTAATGGTTTTGCCACTCAATGGCAAAAGGAGGGTCAGAGGAAAAGTGTCCTTCTTGTCGGCATCCATTTTGTCTCAGACTCCATTATTTTAGCATTGCCATTTCGTGTCAAACACCTCTGCATGACCCTCCTGGTCGGTTCTACTGATGCTTGCCAAAGTTCTACCTGTCACGACTGCCCTGCCCTTCCTGCTCCTTGCGGTTAAGCCAATTTCAAAAACGGGAACAGAGAATTGGCCTCTCACCGCCCTCGGACTGGACTCCTGCACGCACCCATCCTATTTCACAAGACTTGGGCACAACGCTGTCCCAAAACTTGTTTCTTTCACATATCTTGTTTGTAAAGATCTGTTTGATTCTTTCACTTACATATCCCGTTTGGCAAGATCTGTTCTAATCGATTGCACCATCTGTTGCAGCACCAGTCCTGCCTGAACGAAGAATGGCGTAACTACAGCCCCATCCAAACTGGTTCCTTAGGGTGGGGAAAAATATAAGGCCTGTAAGCTGCGGAGTAAAGCAGCAGCCTCCTCTGTCTTGTCACCGACGAGCTTGGGACTCTGTTCCATAGCCCGGGTTATTTGAATAAAACCTTGTTCCTCCTGCAGACAAAGGCTCCTGTGTCTATTTTTCGATAAAAGGAGGGTATGGTAGACTTGGGCGGTTCCACCACCACCAAGACCCAGTAAGTGGGTATTACGGCTCTACAATGGGCTGCTCCATGCCCATGACTTTGAGGCTGCCTTGAAAGGTTGGAGGCTCCGGTAACTGGAGATGCTGTGTTTTGTATTTCAAGAGGAGCATGACTCACTCACGCGCCCAGCCGATTTAGGAGATGCCAAGGTGGCGAAATCAACTGTGTGCATGTTGGAAGGGATTCAGAAATGGATTTTTCATTTTTTGATCGTGCTGGCGAAATTGAGTTTTTTCAGACTTTCGAAAAGAATGCAGCAATGTGCGCTGACAAATACTCACCTGGCTGTTCAAAGTGAATCATTCCACACCAACATAAGTGCACAGTTTTCAAGGTACGAACTTCGAATGTCGATACTAATCACTATGAGGACTTCCAGTTTACACATTTTAATATTTTTGGAGGTGCACTATGGAAGTTGTATTTTAACATCCAGCCACGTGACTCTAAAGAACTCTGAAAAGCATCACATGAGTGCAATGGCATCCAGTGTGTCACGACTTCCACCTGTGAGCAAGGTCAGGAGTAGAGTAGAAATATGTTTTATTTTGGCAACGAAACAGTATATTATAGAACAAGGATGAAAAAAACATTGGTAAAATAAAGGGAGAAAGGTGCTGACTTTGAAGCTAGGTTTCAAAGTTCAAGTTTCTGCAACTGTATACAGTTAAAAAGAAATTGCACACAGTCAAAAGTAAATTTTAGCCACAATACATTGACACCCAGTATACTGAAAAAATCAATTCCCAGCATATTTATTATGCATCGCGAACAAAGCAATATTGTGGAAAATAAATAAAAAATATAACACAGACAACAATCAAACACTTATGTATAAACAAATGAATATAACACAGACAGCAATCAAATGAGCAACCTCATTAATGTTGTACCTTTTATATATTGTATGTGTATTTTTATATTTTGTACATTGTGTATATATGTGTAGATAATTGGTGTAGGTGGTGTGTCTTTCAGAATGACATTTTTCGCAAATGACATGAACATGTAAAAAAAGATTTGAAATAGAAGTAAATAAATACTTTAGACCATTCGAATCAGAGAATGTTCTTAATCTGTTGAAGTAAAAACAGCTCGCAAAATGTGACAGCTAGGTTCTTGTTTGTTATAAAAGTTGTCTTGGCCCTACCCAGCTGCCCTTGGGCCAAACCCTTACCCCCCCCCCCCCCCCCCCCCCCTTGTTTTTGAGCTTTAAACAACTCTGGCAGGCATGGGCCATTCGGTGAACCAGATTTAACCATTGCCACTAGCGAGGCCAAAGTCTATAGATCCAAAAGTGGGAATGTAGCTAGGTACAGGCCCAGGTAAGGGGACACAACAGTCGGAAGTTAAGAGTAAGGATACAACAAAGTATTCCTTATGTCACGCTGAATATCTCTAATTGTATTCACATAGAAATCCTGCATATGATTGCAGTCCTCACCGGGGCCTTATCTTTAATCTGGCTTAATTATTTGAGCACCCTAAAGGTCTCTTTCTTCAAGTCACTAGCTTCAGAAATCCTATGCTCATAAAAGGCTGCTTTAGTAGCCTCAATAGCTGTTGCTAGGGACGCCCCGTTGCTGGGGCAGCTGTGCGCTTTACAAGTCTACAACATTTACATTTACATTTACATTTTATAGGCGCCCAAAAAAGCTTTGTAATTCCTCAAAGACTCCGGATCATAGTGCTCGCGCCTTCACACTGATGAAGCCTCTTCTTCCCCTCCCCAAGTGAGGGGGCTGTACTAAGGGGCACGCACACACCTATCCGTTACTTTTTTCCTATGAGCTGGAGCCACCATGTCCATGGTGACCTGAATCCAATTTAAGAAGCACTCACTTTGCTGCTCCATGTCCTCTCCCTTACTTGGGATATGCCCCAAAGACCGTTAGGAGGCTACTAGCTGTGTATCATCAAGTTTAGACCAACTGTGAACTATATGCCAAGCTGGTGGACAGCAAACATGCTGGGTTGGCAGGATGACCATACAATTCATCTGGTAATGGTCTGGGGTTCAATCCCTGTTTGCCTGGATATTTACTGAGCATACCAGGTCCAAAATATGACCCTTCTCGTGTGGGATTTATTCCCTTTTTTTTTACACAAAGGGGCAGACAACTTGCTTTGCACCTCATGGCTGGGAGTGACGGGCCAGTGGAGAGATGGGCAGAGTAGTAGGTATCATTTGTGCTGCAGATGCAGTGGCATGGGGGCCCAGGAGTGTGAGGTGTAAATGAAATCCCAATTAGTATTATTTGACTATCTTTTCTTGATTACGTTAGGGCCCAGTGCACCATTGTTCTGCCAGTGTTGCTTTGGACCAATGGCCCAAGAGAAAGGAAAATTGAAGCAGTGGAGTGGAGACACATTAGCTTAGGCCTCAGAGAGATGAAAGAGCAGGGCAGGATGGAGGCCCATTTTTTTCAATAAGCGGCAGAGAAGACCACCACTTTTCAAGGCAGATGATCTCATTACTGAAGCAGGTGCAATGGCACTGGGGCCCAGGAGTGAGAGGCCCACTGCATAACAATTATGACTGCCTTCATTTATAAAAGAGGTTTGGAGGCTCACTTTTCTTCCTAGCGTTAGAGGTAAGGGCACCCTTGGCCAAAGTGGTGGTCATTTTATTCTGAATGGGACAGAGACTCTGTTTCAAGATGGATGTGATGGCTATGCGTGGTGGGGAAGGGTTGAAAGAGACAGAGATCACAGTCTTCTACTCAGGACTGCAGCTATCACTAGCGCAACAGGTGCAGTTGCATTTGCTCCCAGGAGTGTGAGGGGCTCACAACACCCCAATTATCAGGAGTCATGTTTTCTGTTTGATATATTTACTCGTTTATAAGTCTCACATTTAGTGGGGATTATCAGCTACACAAAAAGCACTCCTGAATTGGTAAGCCCGCCCCTGCACTCAGCTCTGACCCTTTCGCTCCCCTAAGTCTGCCATAACGTTTTGGAGGGGATCGGGACTTGAAAACATTTTGCTCATGGGAACTCACAGTAAAAAAAGTTTGAAGACCTCTGCTCTAGGGTGATGCATCCAGTTCCGGAGGACACATTTTTTATACAGCTTTGAAAGACTAGAAACACACCTGAAGGCTGACCGTGAAGAAGTCAGAATCTGACCTACCAACCACAGGAGCCGAGCACTAATTAACAAAGAGGTATGACCAGGGCAGCAACCAACATGGTCCAACTGGTTTGAATATGCCAAAAGAAAAATAGGGAACATTTAAGACTGGGTGCAGACACTACGGGGATCGTGAGTTATGATGCGGCATTTCTTGATGTATATATTGAGACTTGAGGCTTTATAGTCTAGTCCCTGCGAAACAAGCCAGTGCAATCCCATAAGAAAGGGGTGAATTGTTGATACTCTGAGCAAGTGAGACTGTTGATGCAGAAGTCATCCTTTGGTGCAGAAGTGCAGTAGGAGAGAGAGAGAGAGAGAGAGAGAGAGAGAGAGAGAGACCCAACCAGGTTGACACACACCTGAATCTTTACCTTCACACCGAAGTGCACTAAGAGGATCCAAAATTAATATATGTGACTGTCTAATACGGATATACTCCTGAGTTATACTTTCTTATTAGATGTGCATTCCTACACAAGAACTTGCCTGGTATAAAAAAATTACAGTGTTGCTCACTTATAATGATCTATTACAATTGAGCATGGATGTCCTCCACAGCAGCACAGAGAATGTGGTCTGCTTCCAAGCAGCAAAGTAGGTGGGTGATATAAATGAGACCACACCATAGTCATTCATTTTCTGCCACGAAGTGCGAGGACCCGGGCCATTTATTAACTCCCCCCGTCACGTCATGGCCATTATCATCATAGTACCACGTAACAGGGTTGCTCCCTAGAGACTCCCTCACTCAGGAGGCAGACTTGGAACAATCCAACCCGGAAACACAACAAGCCGGTGCCATGCTTTGCTTCAGAAAGTCTGAGTGAAAAGGAGCGAGGCAGCCCAGTCTGTGTGACAGAAGACAAAAACTCAGAGGACAGAGAGTCTATTCGATTTCTGTGCACCATATCCCTCACTGAATCAGAGGAAAGGTGTGAGGCTGTCCATTGAAATTGCCTGTCTACAGTGACATCTTTACTTTTCACAGTGGGCAGTGTCTCTCTATGTCGGGCCCCGGGGGCAGTGAGGTCGCAGACCAGTCTTCCCCGGGGATCTTCGCGCAGCGCTGGAAGGACATGGTGGGGAGGGGGTCAAGGGGTTGGGTAAGGGGAGGGATTAAGGTTGGGATATAAAGGTGCAGGAGAGGAGGTCCCAGCCTCTTCCTGATACCTGGCACCACCGGAAAGGGTTAGTTGAAGTTAGTCCACCTACCCATCCTACAAGTTATAGGGGAATGGGTGTCGGTGTTATTTAGCGTGCCAGTTTAAGAAAGGTTGGGGGTGATTGGGGCATCAGTACTTTGGAGGGGCGAAGAGTCACATACGGGCAGACCCAGCCCTCGGGGAGGGAAACTGGTGACTGATGGCAGGGTGCGGGATGCAAAGAGCAACTGAGGAAATTTAAGAGAGGATGTTGGAGGGAAAGTGAAGTGGAGAATGGGGAGATGGATGAGGTCGCAGAGTGAAAGGGGAGGAGTGAAACAGCTGTGATGGTTTGAGGATGGATGGGGAGAATAGGGAGTATGATGAAGGAAAAGTGTTATACTTGCATTGATGTTTTTAGTTAATAATGTTAACTGTTACAACCTTGTCCTAATACAATGGCCTTTTATGCTTCAAGTAACAGTGTGCAGTGTAGTTAATGCACGATTACACCCTCTGAAGAAACCATGGCAGAAAATCGTTCGACCAAAGCAGAAGCAGCAATTGGCGTTTTAATAAGCCCTGGGCCGTGAATCATTCTATCAAAATAAAACCATGCCTATCTGATGGTACCATAAAGGACACACAGTCACTTAGCAGCCATGGGAGGAGGAGGTGCAACATAGTCTTCTGGAAAGCAGGTAAGAAAGTAGGGCCATACATTATAAGGGGATGTATGACGTTACAACGCATACTTTTACAACGCATGCACTTACAACGCAATTTTTACAACGCAACATCCACTACAACGCATTCCATTACATCGCATGACACTACAACGCATTTTTAAAAACTACCTTTACAACGCATTCCATTACATCGCATACTACCTTTACAACGCATACCATTACAACGCATAATATTACATTGCATTTTAGGTAAGTATTGGATAGTATAGGGGTAAAAATTACTATTCTAACTCCAGGGGGTGCAACAGTAGGGTAAGTGTTGGATAGTATAGGGGTAAAAACTTACTATTCTAACTCCAGAGGGTGCAACAGTAGGGTAAGTGTTGGATAGTATAGGGGTAAAAATTACTATTCTAACTCCAGGGGGTGCAACAGTAGGGTAAGTGTTGGATAGTATAGGGGTAAAAATTACTATTCTAACTCCAGGGGGTGCAACAGTAGGGTAAGTGTTGGATAGTATAGGGGTAAAAATTACTATTCTAACTCCAGGGGGTGCAACAGTAGGGTAAGTGTTGGATAGTATAGGGGTAAAAATTACTATTCTAACTCCAGAGGGTGCAACAGTAGGGTAAGTGTTGGATAGTATAGGGGTAAAAATTACTATTCTAACTCCAGGGGGTGCAACAGTAGGGTAAGTGTTGGATAGTATAGGGGTAAAAATTACGGGCCCGATTCACAGAACTAACTTAAGACAAAATCCTAAACTTACTACTTTTGGTATTCACAGAAGTTAGGATTTTGTCTTAAGTTTGTCTTAAGACAAACTTAAGACAGACTTAAGACAGACTTAAGACAGACTTAAGACAGACTTAAGACAAACCTATGACAGACTTAAGACAAACTTAAGACAGACTTAAGACAGACTTAAGTTAGGATTTTGTCTTAAGTTTGTCTTAAATCTGTCTTAAGTCTGTCTTAAGTCTGTCCTAAGTCTGTCTTAAGTTTGTCCTAAGTTTGTCTTAAGTCTGTCTTAAGTCTGTCTTAAGTTTGTCTTAAGACAAACTTAAGACAAAATCCTAACTTCTGTGAATACCAAAAGTAGTAAGTTTAGGATTTTGTCTTAAATTAGTTCTGTGAATCGGCCCCTACTATTCTAACTCCAGGGGGTGCAACAGTAGGGTAAGTGTTGGATAGTATAGGGGTAAAAATTACTATTCTAACTCCAGGGGGTGCAACAGTAGGGTAAGTGTTGGATAGTATTGGGGTAAAAATTACTATTCTAACTCCAGGGGGTGCAACAGTAGGGTAAGTGTTGGATAGTATAGGGGTAAAAATTACTATTCTAACTCCAGGGGGTGCAACAGTAGGGTAAGTGTTGGATAGTGTAGTGTAATATTATGCGTTGTAATGGTATGCATTGTAAAGGTAGTATGCGATGTAATGGAATGCGTTGTAAAGGTAGTTTTTAAAAATGCGTTGTAGTGTCATGCGATGTAATGGAATGCGTTGTAGTGGATGTTGCGTTGTAAAAATTGCGTTGTAAGTGTAGTGCGTTGTAAAAGTTGCGTTGTAAAGGTTGTTCCCCATTATAAGAAATAAAGTACTTCCAACCATATTAAAAAATAATTTTGCTAGTCACCTCGGAGTTGCGTGATCTCATTAAGGCATTCAGCTTTGTAGCTTTGCGGATGTATATGGCACCTTCTCAGTAACTTATGATATCCTTATGATGTACAGTTGAAAGAACTGTTTCCCATATTTAAATGAGATCGGACGAGTGACAGGGCGTGAGAGCTTAAGTCCACCGAAATCTCCATAGCTGATAACATGACATATGCAGTGGACACAGAATATAGTTCTGTAGAGCCTGAGAAAAGCTGCTATGCAGAAGGCCAGTGGACCAAAACCCCAAGTGCTATTAGTGGTTGGGACATGGAGAAGAGCATCACGGCCGCCTGATGAGCTCACTGAGTCAGGGAAGGGGATGGATCTTGACAAAGCAAATCACAAAAAAAGATGAAGAGCAAATAAATGAATCTGTCATTACCTTAAAGGTGAGGGGGAAAGCATTTGTGATAAAACTACTTTATGTAACAGCCAGACACGTTAAAAAAAAACCTGTGCTGATGAAAAAGCTTTCAATGGAGCTGGATCGAGAGGATAAACTAGCATTGACAAAGCCAGTAAGTCTCAGCTTCAAAAAGTCTAGGTTATAGGCTTTGCTAATGATATTTTGGCACTGGCTTGGGAATGCATGTGTCTAGCTGCATATCCATGCATGACCAGCAATCTTGGAAAAAGGGAAATGGAGAAAGGAAACACATAAACTCCCACATAGTTCTCTACAAGTTACATAAAAGAGGCCCTTTAAAAAGGCTGTGAAATGATATAATTCATACAATCAGAACACTGAGACCAAAATGCTCCTGAGTGGGACAAAAAGACATCAAAAGCCATCAGAGCAAGAGTTTGCAACTGTGACAGACAAACAAACCATCAAATCATGACCAAGGAGCTGCCCTAAAGCCCACTCATAGTATACATCTTAGTAAATGTATTAGAAACAGTAGGTTTGCCTACAAACAGCTCAAGCTGTCCGTAACTGAGACATTTAAAAAGTGATAATTATAGGCTTGTGGAAATGCTTAGCACTGAGGGAGTCTATTGCCTGAAAGTCTAGGTAGTTTAATCTGTGGTCTCTTGAACCTACCACTATGTATATGCTTTACAAATCCACTAGATTAGCAACATTGACTTCCACAAGAACTCCCCTTAAAATTGAAGCAGGACTGACCATACATTTCACCATAAGAGGCAAACTTTTAATAGACACAATTTGGCACCTGGAATGGAGAAACAATGTTAAAATGAGTAGATCTACCCAAATTGGGTCACTGAAATACAGGCCCATATAAGGATCTTTGAGCAGCTTTAAAAGTCTTTTTTTCTCTGCAAGTCAAAATGTAGAAATTATTTCCAGCCAAATTAAAATAGTAATAGAGGACTAGCAAGAATGTGTTCTGAGATGTTAAAGGTGAAAATATGTTGCTCAGCTCAGGACAAGCATACTACAGATACAGATGAGAGGGCATAAGTGCATCGGGGTTTAGTATTCCTGTGGAAGGAAATGACACTTGATTTCATATGCCTTTTGTAATGAAGAATTGAATTTCAACGACGTGTTACTACGGATCATTGATTAACCTGAATACAATGGATCAATAAACAATTCTCTAAAATAATTACCAGATGTATTTATTTGGTTAAGCGATAAGCTTATCGCATCCAGGAGCGCTTACTTGAGGTGTCTCCCCAGTGGTGGGAGCCATACGTTCTATTTGGAGTTTTCTACCCACACCTCTTGGTCGGGAGGTGGTTCTCTATAGCACCCTAACAATTTTAAAAGGACAGTTGAAGATTATAATTTTTGACATACACCCGGAGTGCGGCCCGTTTGCTCTTCTTTAGGCTCAGCTCAGGACAAGCATACTACAGATACAGATGAGAGGGCATAAGTGCATTGCGGGGGCGCAAGTTATTGTTAGCCCAGCTAACTATATCTGCTGAATTTCCCTGTTTTTTTGCATATGAAATCTAAGCCTAACTATAACGGCCCTCTAACCTTCGTTTTTTTCAGTGAATTTCTAAGTTTTTTAAATTTCTATTTACTAACTAAAATGTCCCGTAACCTTTTATTTTTTTCAGTTATTTTCTAAGGTTTTATTAATTCTATTTACTTATAGATAGATAGATAGATAGATAGATAGATAGATAGATAGATAGATAGATAGATAGATAGATAGATAGATAGATAGATAGATAGATAGATAGATAGATAGATAGATAGATAGATAGATAGATAGATAGATAGATAGATAGATAGATAGATAGATAGATAGACAGATAGATCAATGTAGCTATAGATATATTTTACTGAAAAAACTAAAGGTTACAGGAACAGTATAGTTAAGAAATAGAATGTTTTTAAAACCTTAGAAATGTACTGAAAAATCCAAAGGTTACATGGACGTTATTGTTAGGCTCAGATTTAACCCATATTAGAACATTGGAATGTTGGGAGCTCTATTGAAAACAATGGAGCGCTCCGGGCTTATAATGGCTGGTATAAGCCGGAGCACCAACATTCCAATGTGTCTTTGTTCACAGCTCTGGCTGTGAACAAAGACTTCAGGGAGCCTGAGGGGATTTGAATCCCCTCGCGCTCCCTGAAGGCTTTGTTTTGTTAGAACATTCTGCCCTCTAGTGGCAGAATGTTCTAATAGCCTTATAGCCCTTCGTAGCAGGGCTATACCGGCTTTTAAAGTCCCTCTGCTTTGTTAAAGTCCCTCGCCTTCGGCTCGGGCCTTTAACGCTGCAGCGGGCCTTTAACAGCCGGTATAGCCCGCTACGGCAGGCTATAAGGCTATATTAAACCAGTGAAATTCAGCAGTTATAGTTACCTAAGCTAACTATAACTTACAACCCCGCAATACGCTGCTTATGACCTCACATATTACATCACTCAAGATATGGTCAGTGACATCACTGATGACATCTCAGATGGCATCACTGATGACATCATCGAGTGGGCGTAAGTGTTTTCTAAGATTTATGCGTTTTAAACATATATACTAACCTACTAAAAAAGTTTGATTAGTATACTAGGTGTACTAGTAATGGGTGATACTATTTCTAAAACATGTGATCTTAGCAGCTGTGTGGCTGTCTGTATCAGTGTGTGAATGGGTGTCTGAGAGCCTGTATGGGTGTATGGGTATGTGAGTAGGTGTATGAATGGTGTAGGGATAAGTGGGCTTCTGAGTAGCTATGTGGCATGTATGTGGTTTGTGAGTGGTTGTATGAGTGGTTTTGTAAGTGGATGTGTGTCTGTGTGAGTGTGTGTGTGTGTGTGTGGTTATATGGATGTGTGTTTGTGGGGTGTGAGTGGGTGTGTGGTTGGTTGTATGGGTGTGTATGTTGGTGTGTAAGTGGTTGTATGGGTGTGTGATAGGGTATGTGAGCAATTGTATATATGTGTGAGTTGTAGGGGGTTAGTGGGAGTGTGAATGGCTGCATGGGTGTGTGAGTGTGATTTGTTGTGGGTGTGTGAGTGGTTGTATGGGTTTGAGAGTGGTCGTATGAGTGGTTCTAGGGGTGTATGAGTGGGTGTGTGAGTAGTTGTGTGGGTGTGTACGTGCTTGCGTGAGTAGTTGTATGGGTTTGTAAGTGGGTACATGAGTGGTTTTATGGGTGTGTGTTTGTGTTTGTTAAAGTGTATGTATAGGTGAGTGGGTGCCTGACTACCTGTATGGGTGAGTTGGTGTGCGAATGCCTGTATAGGTAAGTGACTCCATGTGTAAGTGGCTGTATAGGTGTATGAGTTGGTGTGTGTGTGTGGCTGTATGGGTGAGTGAGTGGGTGCATCAGTGGCTGTATGGATGAGTTTGTGGGTATGTAAGTAGTTGTATAGTTCTGTGCATGTGAGTTCTTATGTGGACACGTGAATGGGTGTATGAGAGACTGCTTGGGGGTGTCTGTCAATGATGTCAACAGTGATGTCATTTGAGATGTCACTGAACATGTCAGGAATTATGTAATATGTGAGGTCATAAGCAGTGTATTGCTCAGCCCCTTCCTTTGTTTTGCACGTTCCAGCCCCAGGAGGTGGTGGTCCTCAGGGCCGTATTTGGCCCAGAAGGGGGGCTGTGCAGCCTCCCTCCATGTTTAAACTTTGGATTCGTCCCTGGAGAAGTGATGGTCCCCGGGGCCAGGGATTCATGCGGACCCCCTCCATATTGTTTAATTTAGCCCTGGGAGGTGGTTGTCCCTGGGGCTTCAACCTGCCCCAGGAGAGGGGTCCGTGCTGCTCCCCTCCCTTATAAAAAATAAAATGGCCCAGGGAGGTGCTGATTCCCGGGACTCAAATGAGCCCATAGAAGGGGTCCACGAGGACCGAAATAAGTCTCGGGGAGGTGGTGGTCCCGAGGGCTCAAATGAGCTTTAGGAGGGGGGCACCATGCTCCCCCTACTCCCCTCGGGGCTATATTGTAAACGAGAACGGGAAACAACGCTTGTTTTTTAAAAATAATTGCAGCAAATTAGCGGATCCACCCTCGATTTTGCTGCAAAATTGCAAAAAAAATGTTTTTAACCCCCAGTGGGGTCCCCCCACCACACTTAGGAAGTCAGGGTATTTCTGCCCTGCACCCTTTTCTTTATTTTTAACATTTTTTGTGAGTCCCATGATGGTTGCCAACACTTCCTGGTTGAAGTGTTGGCAGCCAATCAAATTTCAGCATGAGAACTTCCGGATCCGGGGAGGATCTGCGCCCCCTTGATATACAGATTTGTTTTTCAGTTAATATCTCTCAAACTACTGAACGTATTTACACCAAATCACAAAAAGCGCGCTTTCTGGATCAAGAGCTAGCTTTCTGCCAAATTTGGTGTCATTCTGTTCAGCGGTTCCAGCTGCTGTCGTGTTTACAAAATCTCATTGGGAATTAACATGGGGAAAATGTATTTTGGGGCTCCCCTTTCACTCAGCCCCTGCTTAACGGGTCACCACGAAACATTTCAGACAGAAGTTGAAGTGAGCGTTGAATTTGTTGGGGTAAATTTCATGAAAATTCCTCAACCGGTGCCAAAGATATAGGCAAGTCAAAAAATGCTTTTACTATGGTAACTAGGTTCAAACTATAACTACCTACTGGTGACTGCCAGTAGGTAATATATATATATCCTTCGAAATCATATGAAAGTTACCTGTCACATTCAAAAGTTGCGCATCTGCCTGAAGACGGGCTGCGGCGCCCGTGTCAAAGTATCAAAGTAAAGTAATGAGGAAGAATAGCCTAGTCACTCCTTATGATGAAAATGAGAATTTAGTCTGTGTATTTGAACATGGTCTCATTTTTATTTTATTTATTGAGGAGCAAACATCAAAAGGGAATCAAGAGAGGATTGGATTCCAGATACCCTCTAACCCTTGCTCAATGGGACATTTTTAAGACTTTATCTAAAATGAATTAGAGAAGTGGCTTCCAAAAGTTTCATAGATAAACAGCCCATTACCCTTTGAAAACACACTTTCAGGAGGATGGTGCCGCATCTTGAATTTCCTCCCGAGTTGGGATTTCAGCTGAAGGTTTATCCATATTTAATGGAAATCTAGTTCACTTCATGACTTTATGAAAACATCTGCGTATTCATAGCATATCTTATGATAAATCCCCATGGAGAAAAACCCTTCTCTTAGGCCCCCTCCAAATCTAGGGGTGATCTGTTTGTTCACCTTCCCATCCTAGAAGGGAAGTTACTTCAGCCCTTTTTGGATAAAGAAACTTTCTGACCATTTTCGGTGTAGAAAGAGGTTGGTTCGAAGAATGTGAATGCCTACAAATACACTTTTGCGAGTAAGACCCTTAACTGCTAATGGCTAAAGCGTCGACCTCGAAGCTGGGGAACCGGGTTCGAGTCTCGGCAGGGACGCTCAACATTCTGTGATTCTGGGCAAATCACTTAATCTCCCCGTGCCTAACAAAATGAATGTGTGCGTCTGTGGCGCAACTGGTGCTCATGTCAAGCGCTCTGATACCTTTAGGTCGAGTTCGCGCTATGTAAAAGTACCAAAAAAAAACTGTAACGAGTAAGAAAATTTGAGCATTTCCATCCAGAGAGCTATGAAGATACTTGGTCTCGTGGACAGCGGAAGGCAAATAATCCCTGTTAGAATGAGCTGTTCATTAGACCTGGCATGGCCAACTGGAGCGAGATGACGTAACAGGAGTCAGCCACATGTTAGGTAGGGGTGGTGAAAAGAAAACGAGGTTTCATTGACAGAGCGCAGTAGACGCATTACTTGGCATTTACACAAAGAGTTGTCTTCTAAAATGCACGGCAGTTCCACGATTCAAATAATCAGCAGCAAATGTTCTTTATTTGCTATCCCAGTGAATAGGCATCTCATTCTGTTGTAAACGATAAGATAACCGCATTCAGAAAAGTACTCAGCGAGAGGACGTGAAATCAAACTCTGCAGTTCTTGGGAACCAGCCAGAGTCTGATTAGTCTGCACAAAAGCAAGCATCGAAAGCGTTAACTCTGCTGCCTTATCTGTAGAAGAAAAAAAGGTTTTAAAAAATCAATAATCCGGAGTGGAAGATTTGTGGCCCATTTTAGTATTGCCTGTGAGAAAAGGACCGGTGACCTCTGCTGCAGTTAATATTTAACATGTTCATTTTACTGTATTAGCACTGGATTTTAGCTTAATCAATTCACGGGTCACAAAGTACCTTTGTGTCCTGCCCATAAATGGGAGGCAGCGCGCCTCGCGGCTCCTGACGTGGGATTGCATGAACTGCGCAATCCAGGTGACTGGAGGTGCAGAGGAGGAAGGGGCGTGGCTACCAATGGTGCTACCAATGGTGCGACGGGTGCAGCGTCACTGGGAGCCAGCCTTTTCCTACCAAACCGGACCTAGACACATTTAAAGATATGATTACTTAAATCAAATGCAGCTGAAATGGACGTCTCAAAACAGCGCTGATAAAAAAGCCTCAGAAAGCCGACAATACAAAGTGAGCTCAATGAAATGTACTGAGCAATAAACACCACAACAGCGGGTAACGCTAAATAATGTGCCCCCCACCCAACCCTCTGAGGGGACTCTCCCATATCTCAGATATTCATCAACTTTGGCCTGAAATGGCGGCCTCCCTGACTAGTTGAGGGGGGTGGGGGCACATGACCTGGTGGAGGTCCCTCTGCAACGCAGGGCCTGCAGGAGTTTGTGTTACAGCCCTTCACCACACGAATAGGGTCCGCCACCTTTCCGGGTGAGATGGTGCCAACCAACCATTAGAATGTTGGTGACAGGACAGCCAAAAAGAGTCCAAAGGAGGGAGGCCCAGGGTAAAAGCTGGGTGAAAGCAGGACATACTTCTGGAAAGGGATAAGGTATTTGGTGAGGGGACACAAAAACATTATGACTCTTCTTAAAATTCACATAAATTCAGTGCTTAATTTGTAAAAAAAACATAATAATAATAAATTCTCCTCAGAAGGCCACCACAGCTTGCACCACCCATTGCCACTGAGGGCGCTGCCAAGGACAGTATCTACACAACTACTAAACACCACACTTCTGCAAGTGGGACATTTCAGACTGTTTGAGGCCCTCAAAGCTATAAGAATGGCTTGGGCGGTTGGTATTAATTGTTTTAATGTATATTAAATTAATAAACAACTGTTGTTATGCTCATGTTTTAATTGCACAAACAGTGCCACCATGTGGCAGCTGTCATAAGTGCCGGGGTGCTGAGCACCGAAAACCACAGGCTCAAATGAAGCAAGTGCAGCTAGTCAGCGGAATGCTTGGATAGTCTCTTAGAGGAATTTAATATATTCTAGCCGAAGATGTTTTCCAACGTATTCTTTTTACTCAAGGAATTTAAAACAGCCTTTTAAAATTACACTTTGATAATGTCAAAACTCAACTCCAACAGTAAAATGAGAGGTTGTGAGCGCTATGAAGTGTTATTGAGACTGGAAAGCATAGTGCACTATGTAACTAAGGGCCCCATGCCACAGTGAGGGTCCCACCCTTCCACCCAATCCTTGCACGCAACCCAACACTCACCCTCAAGGATACCAGCACCATGACAGAGTGTCTAGGCCTCCTGCTATGCCCCTCCAGCCCCTCCCCTCAGTCAAATGCATGACAACCTACTTTCTGGTTCTGAACATGGACAGTGGACACTGGGAGCATTAGGCCTTCATCAACTTTTTAACATTACAAAGTTTTATGCAGTCCCCTTCTCACAATTCTTACAAAACTGCCCTATTTCAATACCAGAATCTCCGTGCTCCCCCTCCCCCTTCATCCATCACCCTCATACAATCCTCATATAAACATCAGGCAAGCTGTATGCCGCGATTAAAGCATTGACTCTAGGAACTTGGGGGCACATGCATCAAAGTAGGCTTTTGCGAGTCCTTAATTGCGATTATTAAGGAATCGCAATTAGGGACTCTCAAAAGCCTATGCATGTAGGAATCGCTATTGAAAGAGCGATTTCTAATTCCTTAATTGCGACTCGCAATTAAGGAATGGCTTCCCATTTATTCCTAAATGAATGGGAAATTGCATGCGTAATTTGCGAATACCAATAGGTACTCGCAAATTGCGCATGCAATTTCAAGGTTGCAAAGGTGTCAAAATGACACCCTGTTGCACCCCTGAAATTGTGATGTGCACCCATGTTGCACACCCACATGCCCCAAGGGCATGTGTGTGTGTAACCTGAAACCTTGAAAAATCCACTTTAGAGCATTTTTCAAGGTTTTTGCAAAATACAGACCAGAGTAATTTCTCTGTATTTTTCTGCCCCATATAGCGAATTTGCTATTTCTAAGAGGTACATGCATTGCATTTAAGGAATCGCAAATTGCAATCCTTAAATGCAATCACAATTTAAGAAATCGCAATAAATTGCGATTTCTTAAATTGCGAGTGCCTGACACTTTAATGAATCGCAATAGGCCTTTTTGCGGGACCAAACGGTCGCTTTTTGCAAATCGCACCGTTTGCGCTTGCAAAAAACTTTGATGCATGTGCCTGTTGGTGCCTTCATCCACATTACCAAATATTCAGAAAGAGCCTTTATACAACACTTTAAGTTTAGAAAGCTAAATTATCGAGGCCTGACCCCCAGCTGTTTGAAATTTTGGAACTAGAGTTCTAAACTCCTTACACCTCCGAGTGAATTCTCCAGTCATCTCCGAGAAAATACGAAATTTAACGTTTTCTACTGACTTAAAGGCCTTCTCCCTTATCGCCTTAGACAGTATTCTCGCTTTCACTCTATAATCGGAGAAGTTCATCAACATAGTGCTGGGGTACTTTTCATGACCTCAGATGTGAGCTGGTACACGATGGGCCCGTGTGATTGTTAAATCGTGTTTGTAATCCAGAATTACCAAAGACTGTCTCAGATTTTCCACCAATTTTATGCATCCTCCAGTGTCCTCTCTATGCTCTGGAATACTCGTAATCCGAAGATTTTCTCACATATCTTTCCATCTGGTTCTGTTTGTTTTTAAGCCATAGTGTCTCCTCCTCCAGCTGTTCATTAGCTTTTTCCAAATTATGTATCTTGTCCTCACAGTCAGACACTCTTTGTTCGACTTCATGTAACCGAATAGAGAGGCCCCCCAGCTGTGCACAGAGTGAATCGAATTGTTCTTTCAATTCATCCGCCATCTTTGTTTACGGGATCTTAATGGCTGTCACATCTTTTAGAACCCCCTGAAGCACACCGGCAAATCCCTTGGGAATCTCTTCAGCCTCTGCCTGTTTAGCCATGGAGCTACCTCGACCTAGTAAAGAGTCCGCCTGCTCCCCTGAACCAGCGCAACTCCTGCCCTGAGTGGCGCAATCAATACCCATGGTGGTCTCTAGTTGAGTAGCACTTTTATTGGGTTCCAAACTCAGGCCCAGACTCTGGCTCCTCCACCTGAAACGTCCACTCTTAGCGTAACCACGGCTAGTTTGGAATAAGGGGCACAAACCACCATCTTTCGTGCTTTCAATGGATAGCTACCATTTTGTGCTCCCCTCCTGGGAAATGTTGTGACAATTTTCTTGACCCCCCCCCCCCTCTCACTCCTCTGTGGCCTGTGCAGGTAGTTCTAGTGATAATTCTTGTGACAATTCCAATAGTGGTGGACCCTGCACCTCCACCTCCCCCAGTTCCCCCTGCGACCTACCAGCTCCCCAGGGTCCGACCTCTTGCTCTATCTCCAACATATTACCGGCCTCCACAGCCGTGAGCACTGGGATGTTTGGTGAACTAACAAGGGTACTGTCAGGTGGAGTGGCGGGCGAGACTTTTCCTACTTCAACTTCCAGTTCAGTTCAAGAGGCCTGCGCAGCTACCAGCACCCTAGTAAGTCCTGGCACTCTCTTCTGGGCACTCCTTGATGGGGCTGGTGACGTTTTCTTCATTTTGCCTGAGTGTTTAGAAGATTTCACTGACTTGTGATCTTAGCCGGCATATCCTTAGTGCACCTTGTTGCTCCTTAGCCAGAGAGACAGAGCCTGCCAGAGCCACACAAACAAGGTAAACAGGAGATAGGGACGATGGGGGGAAAGAGGGGTCCGCCAATGTTCAAGCAACACAGAAATGCAGCAGTGCAGAGCGAAAAGCACAGTCTTGCTCCCTTCCCATCAATCACAGCTGCAAGCTGCCCCCAAAGCGGTAAACATAGGAAAGTGCCTATGTACTGGAAAATTCTAAAGAAGACCAGTATGAGCAAATTGAGGGGAGCTAGGGAAGCAGCACCAGCCACCAGTTCAAAGCAGCAAGTTAAAGAGGTTATGCAACACAGTAACTAGGTAATTGATTCTACCTTCAGTGGCATGTCCACCTGGTGCTGCAGCACCGACCTCTGCACCGGCATTACGAGGGGAGGAGGAGAGCCTTTCACCTTCCAGCCTGATTAATCATGTGCCTCTGCTGAAGCCACATTCTGCCCTATGCCCATTTGCCATATGCAGCACCACCCGGCTTCAGGGGCATTCAAGCGGCGCAGAAAAACTGCTGTGGGGAGTGGAAAGAGCCTGACAGAGCCTCACACGTGATGCCGCAACTCCTCGCATCTATGTCTGATGCGTTGAGATCAAGGGGCGGAGCCAGAGCTGGAGACACGCTAGGGCAATGGCATCATAACTCTGCCAACATCACCCCAACAAGGAGACTCTGACAGATTTTTAACCAGAACCAGAAAACCAAAGTGGTCATATATATATACTACTACCTGCCAAAATCAGTAAAACATGTACCTAAACTAAAATATAAAATTAATTAAAGTTAAAAATGTAAAATAACAAATGGGTAACAAAACACTTTACAACTTCTATCTCTTTACATTTAGTTACTAAACATAAATTAGTACAATATTGATAAACTGCTAATCTACCGAAAAACAAGACCAGTTTCATACCTGGAAAACAAATACACAAAACGTAAGTAAATTTAGAATATCACTAAATAGGAACTCATCCTAAAATGTTTAAAAAATAAAATGTAACTACCTTAGACCCCACTAACTGTCAACAAAACTAACACACTTTTTTCAACCCAACAGAAATTAAACAATCTGCTCGACATTTGAATACCCCCAACGGAAAACCTGCAAATAAAGTGTGCAACATCCAGCAAGAACATACATGTAAGTATAAAACAGAAAGCAAATATCATAATTTTGAATGTCAATAACAAATGTATTGAACATTTAAAAATTGTAACTCTTTATTTTATGACACTATTTTCAGACATAATGACAGAAAGAGTAAGATACATTACATCACAGAAAGGAAAGCAATTATTATCTTACATGGGCTGCACCTACAGCCAAGAAAGTACAAGCACGGAAACTACCAATTGGAAATGTACTTAATGTTACTCTAATGCTTACTACGGGAGGACTACTACAAAAGATGACATTGTAACTAATGTAAGGAAACACAACCACAACCCAAATGTGGCAGAAATAGAAGTATACTTTAGCCAAATAACAATGGATTGGGATGCGGCCCGAGTAAGAACCAGTGGCTGAGATTAATTCAGCATTCCATCCATTACTTGTTTGTATACTTAAGAAATATAAGCACATATTGCAAGATATAATAGAGGTAAGCACTATCTCCGAAGAGCCTACAGCTAAAATACTAAATGATACACTCTCCAAAGTCCAGGAGATATCACAGGCGAGCTACCAGCTATAACCACCATAAAATGCTTAATTGCACAAACTAAAAAAGCCACCAGTGATACCCCTCCTGCCCTTAGAAGATACCAAGATATCCAAATACCTGGACACTTAACAACCACACATAACGAGGAACCCTTCCTCTTATATGATAAAGAAAGCAATGAGAAACGAATATTTTCTACAGTGAATAACTTATTAAAACTAAGCCATTGTCAAACATTAATGATGGATGGGTTCTTCAAAATGTGCCCCAAACTATTCACTCAGATATACACTTACTGCGAACTACTAAACCACATTAAAATTAAAACAAACAACTACTGCCTACATAAAATAATAATATATTTTGAGCAAGCCATGATTCAAACCATTTTAAAACTTTACCTTCCTGCAGCCATAAAAGGCTGTTACTACCATTTTAATCAAAGCATATAGAGACACCCCCAACAATGTGCACTAACTCTAGAATGTGCAACAAACAGTGAATTTGCCTTTGAAATAATAAAATTATTGCACTAGTCTATTTCCATGTCACACAGGTAGCTAACCACTACAATTTACTTATAGAAAGTCCTTTCTGTCAATAAGAAGTCCTTTAAACCAACAAAATGAACGCAAACTTAGCCCCCAATGGATTATTTTGAAGGCAGTTGGGTTGGCAGACTGCACTGCTCTGGACACAGACGCCAACCCATATTCCAAATACCATGGTGTCATTTCTATGACAGCACCATGGCTCAAGAAGCCAAACCAACAACATAGTAGAAAGATGGCAGAATGCCTTCCAATCCATTCTAGGCAAAACCCAACCTACATTCTATACATTTATAGGAGCCCTCCAAAAAAGAACAAAGGTACCAACAACTACGTCTGGAGCAATCAGTAGCCCAAACTAGCGCCCTAGTGATTTGGCCACGACCAAACAAACCAATAGAATGTAGAACATGCTACAAAGTAAGGTAAAACTCTTTATTAACAACAAAGGAGTACTCTACTAAGAACCAATACCGAAAACCCTGTTCTGAAATACATAATAACCTGCAGAAGACCTAATTCATCAAAAACATAATTCAAAGCATCATAAAAAATATTTTGTATTTAAATAATATTCATACTATTTTTCAACATCAGCCAAAAATATATAAAACTAAAATTTCAAATAAGAGTGATGAATCAAAATATTATGTATAATAATTATATAAAAAACATTAATCTCACCAGCCACAAACTTCAATTCACAACTAAAATCAATTTTAAAATAAACTACAACACATAAAATATAATTTAATACCTGCAAACACATACTATTCATATAATTCATAAAGTATAATATTTCCCATTCAGAACAAAGAACATAAATATAAATTACTGTTTTGCAGCTGCAGATTCTCCTACATATCCATGAACTCAATAGGTATAATCCACCAAAAATTGAATAATACATTCTAAAAAGTCCCCCCAAAAATGCAAAAACAAAACAATTCTAATAGAGATCCACTGAAGCATTTAAAGTCTTCAAGAGGCATAAAACACCCCAAAAAGTTTTTTTTAAAGTATTGCTCCTGGAAATCGGAAAAAAGACAGCAAATCAAAACCAAAACTGATTTCCTTTAAAAAAGAAAAATACAAAATCCAAACGTCAATAGGAAATCTTGGTAATTGGCAACCTGCAAAATAAAACACAATACCAACCCCCAAAAAACAGTAACTTCAAACTTAACTCATGTATTGCACTTAGTACAAAGCACAGAACACAACATTATATTACATAATATCTGATTCATTGCTACAAACTTTATGTAAACCTAGCCCAAAACACTAATGAATAAAACGACAAAAATCACGACTAAATCTTCCACAAAAAAAACCCACATTAAAGACTATAATTGCAATATATAAGTATTCCTTACCCCCCCCCGTACAACTCTAAGAACCCTGAAAACAAACCTTTAAAAATGTCTTACCTGTTCTAACAAACAGCAGCAGCTTCCAGCCACTAACTTCCAGGAAAAAGCACGAACATTGAGACAAATAGACTACAAAATTGAAGTTAGGTGTAAAAAAAATGGCAGCTAAAAGAAACTAAAAAAGAGATTATCTCCCCATAGAAAACCATGGGAATTTAATGCAAAAATGTTTAAAAAATGTTTTAAAAAATGTGGAAATGTTTAAAAAAACGTAACATATAATAAAGTGTAAAAATATGTTAAAAAGATTTAATGTATAAAAGAAATAATACTATGAAAAATACTATTATTTGACATCTACTGATAAAGTTATGTAAAGTTTTTAAAGGAAAAACTAGCAACAAATATATTAATGTTTAAAAATAAATTTAACACAATAGAAAAATGTAAAACATACAAGACTGTTTAAATATAATTGACATGTTTATTTAATAATAAAGTTGTATTAAAATATTCTTTATATATCACTATGAAAATGATTTTAAATAAGTAAATATATATATATGTTAAAAAAGTAAATATATAGATTAAATATATGTCGAAAATTATAAACGGTTTTATGTACCTTTATTATACTCAGATATGCAATTATTTATACTGTACATAAAAAGTGAACAACCAGCTTCTATGTGAACCATTTTTCAGAAAGTCGTAGATACTCATTAATTCACATTAACTACTCCTACTTCATGCAAAACCATTTTCACAAAGGTGTTGGTGTTGTAGAAGGGTTAGGTTTACTACTCCCACTCTAATCTAAAACATTTTTGGGGAAGGCGTTGAACACTAAAGGGGTTACATTTACTTTTCCCGCTCCAACGTAACCCATTTTGGGAAAATTGTTGGACACGACGGGACTTACATTTATTATTCCCCCTCCAACCTAAACTATTTAGGGGAAGGTGTTGCACACTAAAGGTGTTGCATTCACTATTTCCACTCCAATCTAAACCATTTTGGGAAAGGTGTTTGGCACTAAAGGTGTTAGATTTACTATTCCCATTCCAATAAAAACCATTTTTATTATTATATACTTGGCTTTGTCCATGTATAGAGTTTCTGTCCCTTAAACAACAAGAAAGGAAACCCATGCACACTGATTAGCAGACATACAGGCTCCATGCACACACACGATTCATGATAACTTGTTTTTTATATAGCCTTTTTTGTAATATCTATCAATACTTATTTATTGTGCAGTTTGGTAAAAAAACACTCAAGAACAAAAATACAATATGTCAAACATAGTTAGGATACAATACCAACCATGAAGCACATTAGAAAATAATTTAAATTCACAAAAAGCTATCCAAAACTGTTTAAAAAAAAACAATGTGACTCTAAAAGCAACCTTTGGGAAATTAAGCCTGAACAACTAGTTTTAAACCATTTTTTTTTTTGAAAACCTTTATTGTGCTAAACAACATCATTACAAACATGGGCCTACAACCACAAGGGCCGGCCGCTAGCATATGCAAATCAATTGCTTAAGGTCACAAAGCAGCGACTGATCCCCAGAGGTCCAGCAGAATTACAGGATATATACTCGGCAACTCAGAAGATAGGCAGGATACCAATATTTTAAAGTTTAAGAGAAAAAAAAACAACAAAACAACACTCAAGGCGAGAGACATTCTAAAACGGTGTCGAACTTCGATGGGGGGGGACCTATCATACCAGGTAGAGAATCAGGAGGACAATAGAGATGACCAGGGGGGGGAGGCAGTGGGGAAGTCAGGACAATCAGCAAAAGAAGTACAGTAGTCTAGGAACCTCAGGATCAAGGGGACAGAGAAATGTCCGAGTGTCCTCAAAGGGGGGCGTACAGATGTTACCTCGGTAGGTGTTCCACTGGCCCCAAATTTTATTCCACGCCCTAGGCTTGCCCCTAGCCAGACAGACCGTCTTCTCTCTAAACATGCACCAGTCCATGTTCTCCTTCCATACTGACACGGTGGGAGGCCGTCGGGAACCCCAAAGCTGCGCAATATCCCTTTTTGCAATCATGTTCCCAAGTGCCGCCCACCGGGCCCGGGCAACGTCGTAATCATTCGGCTCCCACACATTCAACAGACATCTACGAGCCTCAGGCAACAGAGCGACCCCAGTGACACACTCCATTACAGCATGCACACGGTGCCAATACGCCGCGACCTCACGGCAAAGGAAGGTGGCGCTCATTCCACATCCGCGCCTACACAACCCATCCGAAGAAAAACCCATGGCAACCAAACGAGGACCCGTCACATAAACTCGGTGAAGAATTTTGAGCTGGACGAGACCGAGACGGGAGGGAATGGCGACCTCTTTCGGGGAGGACAGTGCGGACTGCCAGTCTTCGTCATCCAACTCCAACCCGTCTCCGGTCCAGGCCTCCCTAAGACGCACAAGGAGATCCGCCCGATTGTTGAATAATTTCTTATAAATCAAGGAAATCGTACTATCGGGCAGATGACCGTCAAGTATACTGTCCTCGAGTGGGGAAGACACAGGGACAGTGGTACCGGCCGCGAAGACCGACAGCAAAGCGTGGCGAACCTGTGCATATCTGAAGAACTCCCTCTCACTCAACTCATACTCGCTCTGAAGCACCGCAAAGGACTTGACCGCACCTTTCACCCAAAGATCACCCACTCTGCTAATGCCAATCGTATCCCAGTTCTCAAAACCTTTTGTTGTCCAGAGGCATTCCAATCGTTCCGAAGCAAACAAAGGGGTCGCTCGTGTCAATCAGTCATTCCATCCCATGGCCACTTTGGCATCCTTCCACACATGTACCGCAATCTTAGTGGGTCCCGTTAGATTCCTCCCCACTGTCCGGGAGTAGAGCACTCTGTTGAAGTTGCTACCAGGCAACTGATATTTGTCCATCTCGAAAGCCGGATTTGGACCGGGTGCATATGTAGCATTGTTGATGGCGGACAACTGGGAGGCCCAATAATACCTCCTGATGTCCGGGAGCGCAATGCCTCCGTCATACCAGGGGAGAGTCAGTTTTGCGAGAGCGATGCGTGCGCGACCGTCCCAGACCAGTCTCCTCTGTAAACCCTCCACCTCCCGGAAGTAGGCCGCTGGAATAATATCAAAGGAGTTCTGGAGAAATCAGGGCAGGAACATCATTTTAAAAAGGGCCGCTCGACCGAGAGGCGACAACGGCAATCTACGCCACCGAGCCACGTCCAACTTCAATCGCCGGAGAGGAGGAAGGAGATTATGCTCGTGGCGGACCGCCGGGTCCAACGATACGTAGACCCCCAAGTACTTGAAACCGGATTTCGAAATGTGAATGGGAAACCTATTCGGTAAGGGGGGAAGGCCACCAGACATAACATACACACACGATTTAGACCAATTAATGATCAAACCGGAGTTTTTACCGAAAGAAGTGAGGACGTCGAACAGGACGTTAAGGGATTCACGCGGGGAGGTGAGGTACAAGAGAATATCGTCGGCGTACAACGAGACCCGATCCTCAAAGTCAGGGGCCCACTGAATGCCCTTTATCGATGGTTACCATCGGAGCCAGGCTGCAAGCGGTTCTAAAGCAAGAGCAAAGAGCAAGGGGGACAACGGACACCCCTGCCTAGTACCCCTCCCGAGAGCGAAGGGCTGGGACACCCTACCATTGACAACAACCTGAGCCAGCGGATCCGTATATAGAAGTCTCACCCAACCAATAAATCCCGCACCGAAACCGAACTTCGCCAGAGTGGCCCAAAGATATGGCCATTCTATCGTATCAAAGGCCATCGTGGCGTCCAAGGAAGCCAAGATGGCCGGTTCGGAGAGAAACTCCGCCCTGGCGAGAACGCCATGTTGGCGCCGCAAGTTAAGAGCAGTGTTCCGGTGCGGAATGAAACCCGACTGATCCGGATGGATCAGGTCACAGATGACAGCGAGTAAGCGATTAGCAAGGACCTTGGCAAGAATCTTAGGTTCAGCATTCAAGAGGGAAATAGGCCTGTAAGAGGCACAACGATCACGAGGCTTGCCCTCCTTAGGAATCACAACTATAGTGGCCAGACGCTGATCACAAGGGAGGGAACCAAGCTCACGCGACTCCAGAAACATATCACGGAGAAACGGTGCGACTTTATCCGGGCGCAACTTGTACAATTCAATGGGCAATCCATTGGGGCCCATAGCTTTGCCAGAACGAAGGGAACGAATCGCGGCAGCAATCTCGTCGGCCGACAACGACGCCTCCATGCGCCCTCGATCCTCCTCGGACAGGCAGGGCACCGCAATGTCCCTCAACAAGAGGCGAGAGTCATCCTCATCTCTATCAGGCACTGGGGAGTAGACCACGCGAAAATAGTCAGCGAAACACTCCACAATTCCACCAGGGTCAGTCACATGCACACCATCCGAATTCTGAAGCACGGGGACCACACGGTTCGCTCTCTCCTTCTTATCAAGCCATGCAATCAATTTACCCGCCTTATCCCCGACATCATACAGTCTACCTTGCTGTTCCCTGTACATTGTCTTGGCAGCATCCGTAACAAGGGATTTATATTCAAACTGTTTCAAGCTAAGGGCGTGGAGCCTATCCTGGGTAACACCTAAGTCTAGATCAGCCTCCAACTCCAGTATTTCGGCCTCAGGCTTCACGACCTCCCCATTCTTAGCTTTCTTGGTCTCGAC
Source organism: Triturus cristatus (assembly GCF_964204655.1). NCBI lineage: Eukaryota > Metazoa > Chordata > Amphibia > Caudata > Salamandridae > Triturus > Triturus cristatus. The sequence continues at coordinate 777,592,522 of NC_140587.1, read as the reverse complement.
TATTAATGATAGGGCCTGTCCACGAATAACAGTTTTGAAGGCTTCCCAAAGGGACACTGAGGCAAAACAGACCCCTCGTTCTCCAGGAAGTAGTGGTCGAGCGACTTAATGAGGCTGTTGCGAGTCTTGGGGTTGCGCAGATGCCAGGGGCTAATAGGGGCGATCCGTCCCACGGCTTGCGTCCCAGCGTCAAAAAGAAGCCACACAGGGGAGTGATCTGAGATGCCCCGGGCCAGGTGTCTCACCTCCCCAACGTGGGGGGACTGGGCCGCGGGCATGAGGAAGTAATCAAGCCTGGAGAGACTCCCATGAGCCCCGGAGTGGACGGTGTATTGACATTGCGTCAGATGCATTAACCTCCAGCAATCCACCAAACCAAAGGTGGCCAAAAACCCACCAAGCCATGATTGGGAAACGGGAAGGGCCCTTGGGGGGTGGCGATCCAGATCGCCGGATAACACAGAGTTGAAGTCCCCACCCACGAGGAGAAGACTATCAGGGAGTTCCAGCAACATCCAACCAACATCAGAGAAAGTGGAGGTCTGGAGGCCTGGGGGAACATATATCGTGACTAAGGAGAGAGTCTTACCCTCCCACCTACCAGTTAGGGCGGCGTAACGCCCTCTGTCGTCAAGGATGACATTATCAATCTCGAGTGGGAGGGAAGACCGGACCAGAATACCAACCCCTCTGGAACCAGTGGTGAGCCCAGAGTGTGCCACCAATCGGTGCCCCCACCTATTCATAGCATGACACACGTTGCCAACCAAGTGCGTCTCCTGCAGGAGTACCACATCCGGCGTCAAGTGACGCAAATATTGCAGTACAACACCCCGTTTAATACGGTCCCCCAATCCATTGACGTTCCAAGATATCAACCTCAACCCACTACCCCCCATCCCCACAAGAGTTGCATGAGTCCCCCCACAGAGAGCAGGACACCTGAAACAGAGAAAGAACCAATATGCCACCTTGAGAAAAGAAAACACGAACACAAACACCCCCTCCCACCCCCCAACCAAAACCCATTACAACTCCCCCCTCCCTGCACCCCTGCAGACTAAAAAGCCACCCCAAAATGCAGTGTGCCTGTCGCCCTAACAATCCCATTCTACAAAAAGACCCCGGAGGAGGAGAGAGGCCCGTCTCCACCCGCCACCCGGACACAAACTACTATAAGGCAAAATATACAGAAGAAGTAGAACCCAACTGAGCAATGTCCGATTGTCAAGGTTAGGGACCAAAGGGTCACTTCTGTGTAGGCTCACCACCCTCGGCACCGCCCGGGTGCCCCGTGCGATCGCCCCGACCAGGTAGAGAATCCAACCAGTCACTCACACTGTCCGGTCGCTCGAAAAAGAAGGTCCGTTCCTCGTATTCCACTCGAAGCCTGGTAGGAAAAAGCATAGCATACTTCAATCCCAGGTGCCGGAGACGTCGCTTAACCCCCTGAAAGCCCATCCTCTGTCTCTGGACAAGTTGAGTGAAGTCCGGGAAAAAGTTGATAGAGGAGTTTTCAAATTTCACCGGGCCGTGAACTCTTGAAGCTTGCAAAATCGCATCATGGTCTCTGAAATGAAAAAGTTTTGCGATGATAGGCCTCGGAGGAGCGCCAGGCTTGGGCTTACCACCCGGGACACGATGTGCACGCTCCACCGCGAAAAACTTGCTCAGTCCAGAAGGGGCAACATGGGTGAGGATTAGATCTTCGACCAGGAGGTCAACCGAACGAGTCTCGGGATTCTCTGGAACACCTATGACGCGAATGTTGTTGCGTCTTGCCCTGTTTTCAAATTCCTCCAGACGATGGGACATCAAGTCGATGGCCGATTTCAGATTGCCATGGTCTGTTTGAAGTTCCGACACATCGGTCGTGAGGCTGGAAGTCTTCAAATCCAATGACTTCACCTTCTCGTTAGTCTTAGACAGGTCGGCCCTGATTAGAGTGACATCAATGGCGACCGTGTCAATTTTACGAGCCAGAGCCTCATACTGCTGGCCGATGGTCTCCTTCAAGCCGGTGATGGCGCCCATAATGTCCTGCAGGGACAAGTCAACAGGGGCAGAGGGGTCGTCTCTGGCGTCCTCCGGGGTACTGCTGGACAGCCCGGGGGATCCTTTGGCTTGAGTGTAACGGTCCATAACATTTGTCTGGAACGGTCCCCCATGAAGAGGCGTCTTGGTCTTCCGCTTCTCGGGTTCACCCCTGCCCGTCATGTTGGAAGATGCACCCCGGAGGGGCCCGCGAGACCTGGTGAAAATGGCCGCCGGCAGGTCGGGCACCAACAGGTCAAGAAGCTGGCTCGTACGATCCGAAGAAAGTCACGACTTGACCCAAGAGGCTATAATAAGGAGGCAGCGATGACACTGAATGGAGGCTGGATTGGTCCCCGGCCGAGCGAAACGGTCTCTCAATCAGACCATGTCAGGATCCGGAAACGAAACCGAAAGTGGGGGTACGGCTACAGATGAGGCCCCACTGCCGTTGTTGTTCAACTACGCCTCGGCTCCACAAATCACCAAGTCCCCGGCACGGCCTCCAGGTGGGCCCCAAAAGTTAAAAATGCTGTAATTCTGGTCGCCCAGGTCCGATTCAAATTCTGGAAAGAGTTATGGACTCAGTCGAGGTTCACCTTCGAGGGTCCGTCCGAGAAATCAGGATATCATCAGGATAAATTGCGAGGAGTGGCGAGAGTCCGGGGAGCCCTGTGCTCACGCGACCATCTTGGATGCGCGCTAGGCTCCTCCCCCCTTAAACCATTTTCAACAGTTCTAATTTTGGCTTGTGTGAAAAGAGGTTTTAAATATGTTATATGGATGGGGCGTGGCTAAGATGGCGGCCGAGTGAGACGTGTTTCTCGGTCTCTCCGGCGCCGCCCGCACATCGCTTGAGGTAGTGGGCCCCCTGATGCCCATCCAGGCCTGCCTTGTAGCTCCTAGGTGGGGGCCACTTACCTGCTGCCTCCGGTGGTGCTTCTTTCTGGGAGCGGCGGCGTCCTGAGAGCCTTGTAGGCCTGCCCGGCCCGGCCTTGCTGCGGCCCGGCGGGCCCTCTGCTATCTTCGGTGCCCGTGACCGGCGACGCGGGAGGGAGGCTGGTGCAGCGGCGACGTTCCCTGTTGGCTCTCCGCTGCTGGTGGTGCTGGGTGAGAACCGCTCCTGGTGCGGGATCGGACTCCGGCGGAGGAGCCTGCCCCTGAGTCGCTGTTGGCCGCCATTTGCTTCCCGGGGACGCTGTAAGCCTACGATTGGAGGGGGCACGGCCTGCGAGCCCTGGGGCCTTCCGAGGCCGCTTCCTGGTGGTGCTGCGCTTCCTTGTGGCTCTGGTGGGGCCCTCCGGACCCGGCCCTGCTGCGTCCCGGCGGCCCCGTTGGCCTTCGGCGCTGTGCTTGCTGGAGCAGAGGAGGCACGCGGGAGCGCCTGGTGGACGGAGGTGGCATTGCTTGCGGCGAACCCAGCGGGCTCCCTGATCGCCGTGGAGGTGGGCTGCCTACCTAGCGGTGGATCGGGTGGGTCACCTCCCGTTTTGGACTTTCCCTTTTGCTGCCATCTGCGTCTGGAGGACAGCCCTACATTTGAGGCCTACGCTGCTGACATTCAGGTGATGCTGCACGTGTGCTGTGGGGTGGGCCTGCCCTGTCCTGGTGCTCAGCCCCGCTGGTCGGTGGGCTTTCTCTTCCCGGCTTTTGCCCTCGTCGATCCTGCTTCTCCTGGTCCTTGATGGTGAGGGGCGGACTGGCTGGCGGATGGCGCACTGAATTCCTGGAGGGCCTATCTGCACTGTACACCGGCTGGTGTTGCTGCGGCGGATCTCTGTGCCCTCTTCGACTACTGCTCCCAGGGAGTTCCCGGTGAGTGCTGTGGTGGGGCATGGCTCGGTCCGCATGTCGGCGGACGGCGAAATTGGCGCTGTTGGGGCGTGAGTGAGGCCTGGCTGGGGGGGATTTGTGGCCTGCTACTGGAAGTGCCGCTCCGCGCTTCCCCTCGGCTCTGTGTCTGCGTGGTGGCCCCTATCTCTACCTGAATATCAGTGGAGCTGCTGGATAGCGACGGACTCGGGAGGCTGGTGGAGGGAGCTCCTGAGCCCGCTCTTCGGCTCGCGGATCGGCGGGCGGTGCTTTCTTGCTAGTGGGCTTCGGTGGGGAGCCCGTGGTGAGGCCCTCTGTGTATTGAGGCCCGACGCAACACCTGCTGGGGTGCCACACATTGTCCTGTGGTGGAGGGGCTGCGGCTGTTTGGGCAGAAGGGGTATTCAGACCGTACATCGGCGGTCGGCAAGGGGACCGGATGACTACCTGTGTTATAGGGCGGGCCTCGGTAGTGTTGGCGTGCCCCCTGATTCTGCGCTCCCGTGGGCCCTTCTGTAGCGCCTGTTGGGTGGAGGGTCTGCTTTGCGGCCATGTCCTCCGTCAAAGCGTGACGGGATAAGACTCAGCGGGATGTCCTGCCAAAGCCTGCGGGACAGTCCACGTCGCCGTTGGTTCCCCCTTCGCAGACACCGGAGGCTAGTGACCAGCCGGCCACTAAGGCGTTTATGCTCGACTTATTCGCCGCCATCAAAGAGGACATTCTGGAACTCCGCTCCCAGCTCTCTTCGGATCTCCGGTAGGTGCGGCGCGACGTGGATGCCCTTGGGGACCGTGTCGCCACTGTAGAAGAGCATGATTTGGGGCGTGAAGATGATATGCATCAGCTCCAGCAGGATGTCCTCCGTCTCAGGGAGCAGAATCTTGATCTACAAGCCCACGTCGAGGACCTGGAGAACCGGTCCCGACGGAATAACATTAGAATTCGCGCAGTGCCATGGAAAGGGGAGGGGGACGATCTTCGGGACTACGTTCTTCAGCTTTTCCGGCAGATTCTTGGGGAGGGAGAGGCGCGGGACATCCTGATCGATCGTGTGCACCGAGTCGGCTTGCCGAGGGGTCCGAAGGCTCCACCACCGGACATATTGGTTTGCGTGCACGATTTCCAGCTCAAGGAACGAATTTTGCGTTAAGCCCGTGATCTTAGCCCGGTGCAGTTTCGGGGCAACCGGCCTGCTCTCTTTCAAGACTTAGCTGCTTCTACCCTGGTGAAACACAGGGAGTTTAAGCCCATTACTGCTCACCTTTGGGAGAATGGCATCCTATATTCGTGGGGTCACCCCTTCCGCCTTATCTTTAAACATCAGGGTAAGCTCCTTCAGCTCCGCTCGGTTTCTGCAGCTTATGAGGCTTTGGATTTGGAGCGGCCCCCCTCCCCGGCTGGGGTGGCAGGGGTTTCCTCGAGACGACGTCGACGCTCGGATGGCTGGCAGCGGGTGGGGCGTTCGCACCGACCCTCGGGACCTGATGTCTCCACTTGCCTTTTGGAGCGTGAGGCGGCGGTCACTTCGGTGGCGCAGGTGACGGACAGCAACGGCACTCCCTGAATCTCCAACGGTGGGCATCGGGGGACTTCTTATTGCGGCGCCGGAGAGGGGAGATCTCTGGCCGGGGGTTATTGTCATCAACTGCCCTGTGGGGGTTGGATGGATGGTGACCATAGTGCCGAGGTATCATTTCTTAAAATGCCACATTCCCCCTATTGTTTGTTCCGTGTGACAGACTGTTGTCTTCTCTCCAAGCCTTGGGATGGAGTGTTTTCAATGTTCTGGGTGTTCTTTGCTGGGTTGGGGGGTGTGGGGTGGGGGGAAAGGGTTGTTTTTGGGAACGTGTTGGGGCTCCTCATCAGTCCTCTCTGGGGGTTTGGGGAATGTCGGTCACGGAGTTACGGCCTGTAGGCTTGCCTCCTTGCGTTGGGGTCTTGTGTTCGACACCTGGCTGTTCCCCTCTGGACCCCCATGGGTAGGAGTCTCAAAGTGGTGAGTTTAAATGTTAGGGGCTTAAATAACCCAGTTAAGTGCTCTGTTATCCTGTCCCTTCTGGAGGGAGCGGGGGGAGACGTGTGTTTGTTGCAAGAGACTCATCTTCTCTCTAAGGCCACCAGGCGGATGAGGGATCGGCGCTTCCCCCTGCAGGTGTGGTCTTCTGGGGCGGCCAAAAAACATGGGGTAGCCGTTCTTTTCAGTGCGCGTGCTCATTGTAAGATTCTTTCCCAGGTTGCTGAGATTAAGGGGAGGCTTCTGGCGCTACGCGTGCAATGAGGAGACATGTGTTTCACTGTAGGTTCCGTGTATGACCCTTTATAAAGTTGGCCTTCTCCGAGATCTTGGCTTCACCGGATTCCATGAATTTAGTAGGAGGGGACCTAAATGTGGTGATGGATGCGGGCTTGGATAGGTTGGAGCAGCGGTCACATCAGACGGGTGCTCTCTCGCGGGGGGGAGACAATGGTTGAGTGATGGCGGGCTGCATGATGTTTGGCGCGTACAGCATCTTACTAAGCGTGATTATACTTTCTATTCGGCAGCGCATAAAACTTACGCCCGCCTTGACCACTTCTTCGCTTCCACCTCCCTTTTGCCCTACCTGGCTGACGCGGGTATCACTCCCCGTTCCATGTCCGATCATGCTCTCATCTCGGTGCAGCTCAGCTCTCCAGCGGCGCGGCGCCCCTCTTCTGGTTGGCGCCTCTGCGATTCTCTGCTTAGCTCGGAATCCGTGATTACTCGCATTCGGGACGCAATTGTGGCTTACCTGGCTGTTAATGACCAAGGGACTACGCCGTTAGCGGCAGTTTGGGAGGCCCTCAAGCTGGTGGTCCGGGGGGAGTTCATAGCGCTGGCGGCCGCGTTTGCGCATCTGGGTAGGGATAAGAGGGCGGAGTTGGAGCGGGAGGTGGGAGCGCTGGAGGCTTTTCATAAGCGCACCGGTGCGCCTAGGGTGTGGAGAGAGCTTGAAACGAAACGGCGCATGCTTAAACATCTGGATCGCGACAGGGCTGAGTATGCGCTTTTGCGGCTGCGCCATAAGTTTTACCTCAGCGGGGATAAGGGGGGGCGCTTACTGGCCCATGGGCTCCGGGCGTCCACGCAGCGGACTGCGATTCACTCCGTTCGGGACTCACAGGCGGTGGAGCAGACCACAGACGCCCTGATTGTCGACTCCTTTCGTAGCTTTTATCAGCGCTTGTATACTAGTTAGGAGACTGGGTCGGCGGACCGAGAGGCTTATCTTGCCTCCTGCAGTATTGAGCCGCTGTTTGCCTCATCGGCAGACTCGTTGGAGTCCGACATCCGGATTGAAGAAGTTATATCAGCGATAGCCCACTCGTTGGAGTCCGACATCCGGATTGAAGAAGTTATATCAGCGATAGCCCGTCTTAAGGTTGCCAAATCACCCGGCCCAGATGGTTTCACCGCTTTATTCTTTAAGACATTCTGCGCTGAGCTAGCTCCGCTTTTAACACGTCTTTTTAACTCTTTTCTGGAGACGGGGGAGGTGACCCCCACTATGTCAGAAGCCGCAATTACGGTCATTCTTAAACCTGGAAAGGACCAGCGGGATTGTGGCTCCTATAGGCCAATCTCCCTACTAAATATTGACACTAAATTGTTTGCGAGTATCTTGGCGGCGCGTCTCAGCCCGCGGATGGATGGTCTCATAGATCCGGATCAATCCGGTTTCATCCCCACGCGGCAGGGCGGTGATAACACCAAACGTATCCTTCATCTTATTGATCTGGTTCACTGATCTCAGACCCAAGCTCGTCTCCTTTTCATAGACGCCGAGAAGGCCTTTGATCGTGTAGACTGGGAATACATGTTTGCTGTTTTGCGCGCATTCGGTTTTAGAGAGCACTTTCTTCGCTGGGTGCATTGTCTCTATGTTGCTCCTAGAGCGTCGGTGAGGGTGAACAGGTGCCGGTCTTCCCTCTTCCCCATCTCTAGAGGGACGCGGCAGGGATGCCCTCTGTCGCCGCTCTTGTTTGCGCTCTATATGGAGCCCTTTGCTCAGCGTGTAGGCTCCAACCCGGACATTGAGGGTATTAAGTTCGATGCTGACGTTCATAAAATGAGTCTTTACGCGGACGATGTTATCCTCTCTCTCACTCAGCCGCGTACCACCTTGCGGTATCTGACGCGAGAGCTCCATGCTTTTGGCTTGGTGGCAGGATTCAAAGTCAACTTTTCCAAATCGCTGGTGCTCAATCTTTCTATCCCTGAAGATGAGATCGCTGATTTACAGCGGGATTTTGCCTTCCAGTGGGTGCACTCTGACATTCCCTACCTGGGTATCCGCTTGACCCCTTCTGTTGCCCAGACGGCCCACCTCAATTACAAGCTGTTGGTAGAACACACCGCTAAGTCACTCTCTGATTGGTCCCGTCTTGGCCTGACTTGGTATGGGCGGCTGGCGGCGGTAAAGATGACTGTGCTGCCGAGGGTCCTTTAGTTGTTCCAGATGCTCCCGGCGTAGCCACCACCAGGCACCCTCCGCAAGTTACAAGACCTGCTTAATAAGTTTTTGTGGCAGAATAGGAAGCCGAGACTCGCCTTGCCGATTGTTACGTCACCGAAAGCCGCTGGAGGGTTGGGTTTTCAGCTCCTGCGGGCGTATTATCAGGCCTCTTGTCTCCAATGTATTACGGAGTGGAACCGACCTACGTCCAGCAAGCATTGGCTTTTCATGGATCAGACGGTCGCTGGTCGTAATATTTGGCGGTAGCTTTGGCTTCCGCGGAAGCATAGAGCATGGGGTCTGTACTCATCCCCGGTGACCTCCCCGACTCTTAGAGTGTGGGATCAGTTAGCGCACTCTAAGGGGTGGACCACGTTCCCCTCCCCTATGACCCCTATCGTGGACAACCTTGATTTTCCGCCGGGGTGTGCGTCCCCTGTTTTCCAGCGCTGGCGAGAAGAGGGGTGTAAGAGGGTGGGCTCCCTTTTGGAACCAGATGGGGTGATCCCGTTCGCCCGGCTGCGCAAAGAGTATTTTGAAGTTGCTGAGCACCGACGCTTACCACTACACGCAGTTGGCACATTGGGTGACCCTCCCCTCCAACTTCGCTCTGATGTCCCGGCCCCAGAACCTGTGCATGCACTGTTGGGCCTCCCTCATACCAAGTCTTTTCCCTTGCGCACATTGAGGGGTCGGCAGATTGCGTTGGCGTTGCTCGCGGCACGGCAGGTTCTGTTGGCACAGTGGGGCTCTCCGGCTGTGCCAGACCCGCGAGACTAGCTTCGGAGACTGTGGCATCTGCTGGTGATGGAACGTCTATCACTTCGGTTGGATGGGAAGGGCACGGACTATGTGAAGCTTTGGGGCCCTTTCTTGCGGCTTCTGTCGAAGGAGTTGCGCGCAGTTACGTGCCCCAAATATTTGCAGATTCTTCAGCTTATCCCTTTGGAACAGGTGGGGGCCGCTGGGGAGGCTTGACTCCGCTTTGATCCAGGTTGTTGACTTGTGGGTCTCCGGGGTAGGGGGTAGTGACTGATGCGGAATGGGTGGGGAGGGTGGGGGGGGGGGGTTCTTTGTTTTGTTTTGACTTTTGTAGATAAATGTGATACAGAGCTCTTGCCTGTTGGGCCTGGCCCCTGCTTTATCAGCTTCTTGCGGGGTCGTAGACCCATGCGCTGTGTATGGTCTACCTTGCTTTGCTCTGCCGGCCGCAGGATGTAGGCAGTTGAGCTGTGTAATTTGCAGATGCATCACTTAATAAAAACGATTGATTCTAAATATGTTATATGTTTCTCCAAGGCAGAAGGACCTGACAGCAATAGGATAGACATTTTGGACTGATACTTATAAGTGCAAGAACAGTTCGAACAAGGACAAATTCAGATTAACACTTTAATCTTTGTGTATCAAGCTAGATACCTATTTCTACGTTTTTTAAGTACTGTAAACAATTTTAATGATAGCCAATTCACTTACCTGAAATTAATGGAAATGGAGTCAGTCTTGACAAGATTTAAACTTGCGACATACAGATCATTGCATATGTCAGCAGCAAACTCACTGAGCCACCCTGTTGGCTATACCCATAAAGGCACCCCTACTGACTTTACACAGACAACACACTGGAAAACTCTTACACAGACAGCCAACAAAGACACACACACACAATTATGGTCTTAATTCTGGTGACTATACAAGAGTAACTGTAATATTCCAAATTGCTCTAATAATATCAGGGCATTAACAGAGTATTATTTAATGTGATAATATATTGTTTGATATGCCAGGGGGATACACATATCCGCCTGCGGTACAACTAAAAGTGCATGGCTGTTGCTTAAAGGACTAGGGGTGCCGCTCAAAGGGTGATGGTCCTCGCCAACGCACTAGGGCTGGGGTGGCAGAGTGGGCTAAAGAATGGTGATGGATCAAACCCAGATCTGTTGACTGGGTGTGAGTGTTTGATTGGTTCTGATGCTCCGTCCATCACCACCCCCTTTGGTACGCTTTGTTCGCCATAAGTTGGCAGGGTATGCTCAGACGTGAGTCCCTTGCTCACTTTGCCACTGGATTCAAGCAAGCCTGGCTGAAGGCGGCTGAAATGCCAGAAACCGGTCCTAGGAATCTTTTTTCCGGTCCAGGGAAGGCATGGCTTGGCAGTTCGGGCTGGACTGTTCCCAAGAGGCACAGGGTCAGACTGATTTGCATAGGGCCATGTCTGAACTGGGGTGGCAGAGTGGGCTAAAGAATGGTGATGGATCAAACCCAGATCTGTTGACTGGGTGTGAGTGTTTGATTGGTTCTGATGCTCCGTCCATCACCACCCCCTTTGGTACGCTTTTCAATATCTAGAGCAGCAATCCAAGGCAGCTCTACCTCTGTTCGGACCCAGTCCAATACGTTAAAAAGCTGTCATAGGTTTAGGCCTGTGTTTCTCCCTGGCATCAGCCCATTCTGGTCTTCATGAACCAACAATTGTGCAAAGTCAGTTAATTTATTGGCCAGCATGTTACCCAAAATTTTGTAGTCGGAGTTCAATAAGGACAAGGGACAATATGAGTCCATTTGCAGTGGATCCCTACTCGGTTTTGGTAGCCCTACCAGGATTGCGTCCGAAGAGAAGGTGGGAGCAAGCCCCGGTCAAAGGCCTCACGATAAATGGCACATAAGCGGGGAGTTAACTGATCCGAGTATGTCACATAGAACTCGGATGGCCATCCATCTGCCCCGGGCGGTTTGTTTCTTGCTAACTGTTTAACTGTCTCAGATATCTCAGATATAGGAGCCTCAAGCAATGTATATTGGGCCTGCATTCTCTGCGGTAGGGTAGAGCGCGCCAGAAATTGCTGGATATTCTGTGGTGCACAGGGGGCCAGGGCTTTGTATAGGGAGGTGTAGTATTCATAAAAATAGTCGTTAATCTTTTCCTGTGTGTTTACTAATTGGCCATCTGAGGTGCATATGGCCGTAGTAGGGGGTTGTATGGAGGCAGTTTTAAATAGCCATGCCAGGGTCCTACCTGCTTATCGCCTTCGGCGTGTTGGTGGGCCAAGTATTGCCTGTAGTCCAGAGCACATAGCTTGTCTTGTGTCTCTTTATACTCTCGGTGAGCCTTGGCCAATGTGGGTATGATAGGTGGGTCTGTAGGAGCAAAGTGTTCACAATGTCTTGCTTCAGACTCCTGTTCCTGTAGTTCTTTTGTCAGTGTCATACGGGAGCCATAAACTGCTTTAATCACCTGGCCACACAACACAACCTTAAACCCGTCCATTCTATGTAAGCGTACGTGGCAGTGCCTGTGTTTGTTTAAAAATATGAGTTAATGGATTGTGAAATGGCCGTGCGTAATGAAACATCCTTGAGTGCTTCCAGGGGAAGGTGCCATGTTGGTATGGTAGCTCTGTATGTACTCCAAGACAGCTGCAGTTGTAAGGGACTATGGTCAGATAACGTGCAGGCTAAGTACTCCGCATGCAACACTTTTGACATAGCCACTGCCGAGCAGAACACTGCACTGATTCTGGTGTATATGTTGTGGATCACTAAGTGATGCAAATATGTACGAGCCGTAGGATGTGTGCTGCGCCAGGCTTCACTTAGCTGCATATCGCTAGCCCATTCTCTCAAATGCCATGCGAGGGCTATGGACTGCGCACTGGGAAGCGGAGGGTGTGAGCGATCTAATTCCAAATCCTGAACACAGTTATAGTCACCGCCCCAATATGTTGGTGCTGCTGGGTCACTTGATAAGGATGGGGTCAATGTTTGAAGGAACACAGCTTGTCCTGATTTTGTCGCATATAGGGAGACCAGCGTTATTGAGGCGCCATCTAGGAGCCCCTCCAGGATCACAAATCAGCCTTGTGGGTCCACTCAAGTGTGTATCGACTGTATAGGGGTCCCCGGGGCCACCCATATTAAAGTACTCCTGGTATAATCCGAGTATGTAGTTCCTATCACTGTGCCCCTCCAGCGCTTACACAGTGATGAGAGGGTCTGTTGTGTAAGGTGTGTCTCTTGAATTAGAGTCATTGAGATCTTATGTCTGCGTAGGTATTGATATACTTTGTGACGTTTAGTGCAGCCCACCAGCCCCTGGACATTCCATGTCAGGAGGAGATAATCGCCATCTGGCGACATGTTTTGGAGAGTAAAGATCGAGTGGGCTTGTCCTCGCCCATAGTGCCACTGGTAGTAGCTGAACCTACCCCATGACATATAAACCCAATTTGTTGTTCAGGTGGTATTGCACACATTGGGTATAGTGTGCATCAGAACGGACCGGACAGGTTTAAATAAACATTTACTGTACCCAACTCCCCACCCCAGGCCAATTTGCCCACGGGCAAAACGCCACCTCCACTGAAATACAATCAAACAAACTGTCGAGCATTAAAGAAGTGAGAGGAGCAAAGGAGCTTTTGCTGGTTTAAAGCGCAGAGGTGTAAGTCTTTGTTTGTGTCATGCTCTACAGGGTGACATGCGAGAGGGTCACCCGAGTTCCTCTGCAGTTTGTGGGGTTACTATAGGACCTCCATCCAGCAATGCTGTGCACAGTCAGTCTGTTAGCTGGATTGTTTGATCTGGGACGACGTTTGATTCAGATTCTGATCTGGAGGGCGATTCTGGGTTACTGTGTTGATCCGCCTGTTTAATGGATTGTTCCCTTTCTTTTGCGGCCTGGGCCTTAGTAAGGCGCGCCACCCACCCTTCACCGTGATTCCCGCACCAGCCAGCATCTCTCCATTGTTGCTGGGGGGCAGACAATGATGGTTTCGGGGTGCTTGTGAGTCCATTCTATTCCACTCAGGCCCAAGCCTCTTCAGGGGTGCGACAAAGTGTGATTTTGTCCTTGTGGCGGATACCCAATGTGGCGGGGTATTGTAATGCGTATTGAATTTCGTGGTTCTGGAGACATTGTTTACCATCCATATAGGAGGACCTACTGCGCTTTACCGATACCATGTAGTTAGGATAAATATGCACTGAGGTGCTCTCTATTTGCCATAGACCACGATCCCTTGTTACTTGTAGGATATGGTCCTGGTGCAGATCGGAGCTTCCGAATCCCCTCTACTTCCACGGATGGAGTGATTTCACAGTCACACACGCACACACACATCACATGCTGGTGGGGCCCATTACACCAACATTCATCCTACCACTTTATCCGTGCCATGTATAAGGGGAAACACTTTCGATACCTAACCAATCTGCATGTACCCTGAGGTCAATGGCATCAACTAGTTGCTATAGATCTGGTGAAACATTTTAGAACAAATGAAAATAAATTCAATAAACATGACAATAAAATAACCACCTGACACAGTGATTCAAACAGAATATTGTTTATCTAAAATTGTATGAAAAGCCAATTAAATGCAAGATCATTTCTTTCATATTTACCTATTCTGGCTAAAAGTCGTTTTCTAAGTCAGAACCGGTCCTCAGCAAAATAATCAAAGTTTCTAGCCGTCATGTAGAGTCACCGTCCTCTCTGTCAGCATCGGGACCTCTGATCATCAGTTCAGGAAGAAGTGGCACTAGACCTCTCTAGTCTACTAATATTTATACCAAAATTACATTCCAAAATGTTGCAATCATATCGTACAAAACGGACGAATGGCGGAAATTATGTCGTCTTGGTACATTGGGATACATCGGTAGTTTTTCACACACATTGATCGTCTCAAATAATGAAAAGAAATAAGGAGTCCATAACTAATTCGTTACTTCTACGGATGTCTCTTTAGGATAAATTGTATCCCATTCGTGGGATCATTACAAGTTCATAAAGTCAGTATTTGGTTTGGCAACAAATTTCATGTTCAGGGGCATTTGGCATCTCTCCCGGATTTGTCGTCATGATCATGGCTTTTCAGTTCGACAAGAGGGCAAGGTCACAGTCAGCGCGAAGCCTCCTTGCAAATTTTCCATCTACTCAAATACAGGCTGCGGGTAGTAGCCATGTTTTAGCAGGCCACAATGGTCAACTTAAGTAAAAGGAAACACAAAACATAATTACTGCACGGAAATGATTATACAGTGTTATTCCCCTGCTAATACCCTTATGTGTATGTATTTATCTAGCCATTTGCGACATCAAAAGCCATTAATGCATATTAATTATAAGCGCAAAACACAATAACATCACATAAGCAACATTTATTTCGTCAATTTGCTCACCAACTTAGTTCATTTATTATTTTAGCCATGCAATAGCATTCCCATGTATATTTCTTCTGTTAATAAGGTTGATTAGACAAGACTTGACAAATCTTTAGTAGTTAATAATTAATCAGTAGTAATTTTAATTATAACATACGAAAATGAAACAGGTATTTGGTTTTAAAGTAAAAACCCTGCTCCATCAGTCCATGTCCCTGTAGTTAAAGAGGCGCGCATCCACTGGCCTTCAGGGGGTTGCCCGGCTGAAAAGGGCCATCCAGCACCCTATGCGCTTTCTCAACTTTAAAGAATTTGGAGTATTTACCATAGAGAACGACTGTAAAGAACCAGGTTTTGAGATATAGCTCCATGCTTTGGCCTTCTATTCATTCTGGCAAGCCCACTATGAGCACGTTGTTTCTGGGGGATCTACCTTCCTGATCCTCCACCCGGCTCTTCAAGTTTCCCACTTCAGTTTTTAGTATTTTGATTTGATCTGTTGCTGAAGAGACAGTTGGGCGCAGAGATGCTATTGCCGACTCGGTGTCCTCCACTCAGGTTTTTAATTTCTTGTGGTCTTCACGCAAAAAGCCCACATCAATGCAGACTGTATCTATTTTGGCACCCAGCATGGATTTTGATGTCTAGGACAGCCGCTATTAGTTCGTCAAAGCGGTGCGAGTGATCTGTGTGTTCTCTTGATTTCAAGGCAGATGCCTGTGTGTCACCACCTGGAGCTGGGGTCTGATTCACTGTTTTTCCTGTTGGGAGTAGCCCCTTGTCTGCTTTGGGCTTACCCATTACGATAAAAGGAAGTCCGGGTTCTTTCTGATCGATTTATGACTCCCTTAGTGATAATCTCTTTGATAGGGTGGCCTTTTCCCCCCTTATCAGCGTACTGGCGAATGGAGCTCCTACAGGGCGCGTACGCCAGTATTTTAAATATGCTCAGGAGGAAGCTGGCCTAGAGCTGTGTATCACATGTATATCACCTTTGCAGGGCTTAGGTGCCTCACCCACTACTCTGTGGTTGCTGCTTGCTCAAGATAATGTAGACAAGTTGGGGCTCTCCACATATAAATGGGTGGGGGGACCCTGGAGTCTGAGTTGATTTGGTCAGGAGAAGAGATGATAGCGGGGAGGATACTCCCTGCTGAACAGGTTGGACGGAATGGTGTTGTACGGTATATGCAGGGCCAACTGTGGTCTGTAAGTGCAGGCGGTGTGCTACACAAAGGGGCCCGTGCCGCTTGCCTCTCCACGGTTCATTGCACCCCACCGATGCATCTCACTGCAGGCCCAATGGGAGTAGCTGCCCCCCCCCCCGGCCGATTTCGGGGGTGATGCTTCGTACGAACCAGCGCTGTTGATTATCTCCAGCACAGGAGGTCTTTGGGCCCTGGACCCTGGCTACTGTTGAGCTGCACTAGGCACTCCCAGTAGCAGGGGCTCGACTCCGGGGATGTCTCACTGCTCGGTGGGCACCACGGGTGGGCACCGTGCATCGTAGGTGAAAGGCCTCACCCGATGCCTGTAGGCTGGTGGGAGAGGGGGATTTAAGCATCCTACCGTGCTTCCACCATGCTAGATTGTTGACAGACTCGGCCCAGGCCATTAGGCGGGTACATCGGGGCACAGTATACACAGCTCATCCCTGATTCGATCCCTGGAACGCTTCACTGTACTCACGCATGGTGGAGGAAACTGCCAGCCACTAGATGTTCCGGCATAGTCTTCAGTGCTTACTACCAGGGATGATCGATCCGTCCTCCACCGACCTCTTTTTAAGTTCAGAAATAAGT
Organism: Triturus cristatus; assembly: GCF_964204655.1. Classification (NCBI taxonomy): domain Eukaryota; kingdom Metazoa; phylum Chordata; class Amphibia; order Caudata; family Salamandridae; genus Triturus; species Triturus cristatus. The sequence goes on along the minus strand of NC_140587.1, from coordinate 777,576,230 downwards.
TTATTAAGGGAAATGCAAATCTCAATACAAAAAGCAAAATAACAATACATAGTCACATGAATCTCCTTTTGAATGCAAGGAGAAGATAGGTGTAAATACAATTGAAACTGGTCTGTCTGAAAGAGAAGGATTAATAATAAGAAAAAAAAGAAGAAAAAAATTAAATAAATAAATATATATATATATATATATATATATATATACAAAGACATCAATAAAAGGCAGGTAAATTTCAAATCCCCGAATACAGAAACTATAATGCAAGAGAAGAGTAATTTTGCAAGTGAAAATTACAATAAAAGAAAGTAATGGAGGTTTGGAAACGTCTTGTTGTACAGAGGAGTTAGAGAAGAGGACCGTCTAGCACAAGCTTCAATGAATGTTGTAACAGGTAACCATAAATAAAGACGTTTCGGGGCCATGGTAATAGGGTGCACAAAAGCTGTATCTAATCTATGATTATAAAAAATAGCATACCACCAAGCTTGATAGGATAATTTGGTAAAGTCTTTCCAATTTTTTGTAATCTGCTGAAAGGCAGCCGCCAATAAAAGGTCTACAATTTTTGTATTAGAAGTGTGATCTGACCACACCGGGGATAAACTTCCCAAAAATACATTGGAAACAGAAAAAGGAAAGTTGGAATGAAAAATTAAATTGATTTGGGCCCACACCTTTTTCCAAAAATCGTGGACAAGTGGGCATGTAAAAAGCAAGTGATGAAGGTCTGCATGAGGGAAAGAGCATGACCAACAATCGTCTAAAACACCAGCATGTCTCTTATGCAGAGCAACTGGAGAAAGTAAAAGCCTATTATATATTTAGAAAGTGTCTGTGTAGTGTTGGCAGCTCTCGAAGATGTTCTGATTTTACCCCATATCTTGTTCCAAATAGTAGTGGACCAGCCAACACCCAAATCCTGTTCCCAGGAGAGTTCTATCTTAGATTTGTCTCGTGAAGTGCATGAAAATTGTAAATATTTGTAAATGGCAGAAGCTTTGGGGTTAACATGTAATAGCGAGTGAAATTTATCAATTGGAGAAGTGACAGGGGCAATGAAGGAGTTTGGAGGTATGCATCAGGTGTAAGCATTCAAAATAGCTGGTTTTAAAAGTGTATAGTTCGATTGAATAGATGATGGTAAATCAAACACTCTTTTAACCTGCGCAAAAGACATGATCTGGTCTTGTATATATAATTGATGTACCCATATTAGACCATTTTGCCTCCATGACGTCCAGTAGAAAGGTTTATCACGTATCAATATCATGTTGTTATGCCATATCGTGGAATTAGAGAGGAGTCCCACTTATAGAATCCGTTGAGTGTGCAGGTTTCAGATTCTTAGATGTATATTTAATTATGGTAGTCGAAAGGTATTGTGGTTTACGCGAGAACGAAAGATGCTCTTGAAAGGAGAAAGGGGAGAGGAAGGAAGGTTCAAGCTTAGCCCATAGAGGGTGATTATCAGAGGAATGTGAGAGCCATCTTGATGATTGCTGAAGCAAAAAAGATTTTTGGTATATTGGAAAATTGGGAAAATGAACACCTCCTTCTGACTTTGGATGAGTCAATTTTGATAAGGACATACAAGATTTTTATTGCTCCATAAAAAAGAGGATAACAAGGTGTTTATTTTTTTAAAGAATTTTAAAGGAATGGATAATGGGAGATTAGAAATCGTATAAAGAACTATGGGTGACAACAACATTTTTATGGTATCGAGACGGCTCCACCAGGATAATTAAAGAGGGTTCCATTTAGCAGTTAAAGACGATACTCTCTGTACACAATTATCCATACATCTTGAAATTGTGTTTGAGATGGAGGAAGTGAAATGGAGACCCAAATACTTAATATGTTGAGGACTCCATGCAAAGGTTGAGAGAGAAAAATCATCTTTAAAAGTATATTTCGGTAGGGGTAATATTTCACACTTATCTTTATTTAATTTATACCCAGATATGGCTGCAAAGGAATCAACTTCATGTAGAAATGCAGGAATAGAAGATTGGGGTTGGGAGATGAATAACGATATATCATCAGGATACGCTGCCAGTTTAATGCGAGTATCATTGAAGTTAAAACCATGAATGTCCTTGTTTTGACGAATCCGCAAGAGAAATGGCTCTAAGGCAAGGTTAAAAAGAAACGGGGACAATGGACATCCTTGGCAAACACCCCTACTCAAATTTAAAAAAGAGGATGTAGCGCCATTCGCGTACACTGCTGCTTTTGGGTTAGAGTATAAAAGTGAGATCAAGGAAATTATCTTAGGTCCAAAGCCAAACCACTTGAGAGTTTGGAAAAGGTATGCCTCTATCAAATGCTTTTTCAGCGTCCAGTGCTATAGTGGCCAAAGGATGCGTAACATGTGAGGATTTAGATAAAATATCAAAAAACTAACGGGTATTATCTGTGATAAAACGCTCCTTAACAAACCCTGATTGTTTCAGACCCAACAAGTCAGGCAGGTGGGAGTCCAATCGGAAGGCGAAATATTTTGAAAAGATTTTGTAATCAACATTAACTAAAGATATGGGGCGAACGTTTTTGCAATATCTCAAGTCTTTACCCTCCTTGGGGATAAGACAAATGAGAGCTTCAGAGAAAGAGCCAGAGGATTTACCAGCGGACAAAAAGGAATTTAATAAAACATGTAATTTGGGAATTAATAGAGAGGCAAAATGTGTAAAAAATTCAACTGTAAAGCCATCCGGGCCAGGGGCTTTATCTTTTATAAGTGCCAAAAGTGCAGCATGGAGTTCCCTTTGTGAGAGGTCAGATTTTAAATTAGAAAGTTCAGGTTGGGCAGACAAAGGTCGGTGGATGTCAGAAAAAAAAACTGAGAGATATGCTGCTCTGTAGGAAAGGCTTCTGATGTGTAAAGCATTTTATAGAAATGAAAACAATCATTTAAGATTTCGTCATCTTTATATTTCAGTACCTGCTGTTCATTCATGATAGATTCTATGTTAAGCTTGTTATGCTTGACTTTTAAATAATTGGCTAGAACCTTGCCGGCCTTATTCTGCCCACCATAAAACTTTGCGCTGGATTTTAGCAAATAAGTAGAAGCATTATTTGTTGACTCCCTATTAAATTTAAATTTAATGTTAATAAGTTCTGACGAACAATCTTTTGATCTAGAGGAGAAAAAAGAATGCTCAAGTCTCTTTATCTGGGCTAGGAGAGACGTGGTAAGTTCTTTTGACTTTTTACGTTTTTTGGAGACATAACCAATAATAAAATCTCTAGGTGCTGCTTTGAAAGTGTCCCAAATCACATGGGAAGGTAGGTCGTCAGTATGATGAAACAAAAAATACTCATTGAAAAAGGAAGCAAATAAGGAATTGAAAGTCGGGTCCAAAAGAAGAGTATTGTTGAAGCGCCACTTATGTGGGGAACAGGGTTTCTGTAAAATGTCTAACCGCATAGTAATAGGAGCATGATCAGAAATTAAAATGGATCCAATCTCTGCTGCAATTAATGAATGTGATATGTGATGGAAGATGAAAAAGTAGTCCAATCTTGATTGAGTGTGGTGAACTGGAGAAAAATAAGTGTATTCTTTGGTAATGGGGTTGCAAAGTCTCCAGGCTTTAATGAGCTTGTTTTGTTTAATAGTCTGTACAAATAATTTGTGGGCCATATGAGGAGCAAAAGAGACCATTGAGTTACGATCTAAAAAGGAGTCATAATTTTGATTACAGTCACCTGTAAATATAAAATTGTCATCAATACAGTCCGCAAGTTGCTGAGCTAAGGACAACCAAAAGGAGGGGTCACCAACAGTGGGTGCATATACATTTAACAAAGAAACTGCAACCCTACCTATCAGAAGTTTAGTAAGCAAACATCGACCATTTTCGTCAGAACATTGTGACAACAATTTTACAGAAATTGATTTATGACATAAAGTAAGAACCCCATTCAGTTTGCCATCTCCTGGTGAGTAGAGACCTCTTTAACCCAACCTCTCCTCAATTTTATGTATTCCTCTGCTGTTAAGTGAGATTCCTGTAAACATGCTATATCTGCACCTAGCTTGGCTAAATGAGTCAGAACTCTTTGCCTTTTAATGGAAGAGTGTAGACCTCTCACATACCAAGAAACAATATTTGAAGACATATGTAAAGTAAGAGCATGAGTATGAAACAATAATCCATATGAGAAAACAAATAAGAAAGAGTATACCAGGAGACAGACCAACTAACTGTTACAAGAACCAACTTTGCAAAAAGAGGTAGGGGCAATGACGAAAGAATGAGTTTACATATGACAAATTCAAAGTTCAATAAGGGAGAACATTATACGCGAGATTGAAAAAAGAATAATAAGATAAGAATGAGTCAAAGAAATAAAGATGAGAGGAAAGAACAGGAGTAAAGGAAAGGAATTGGAAAAAGGAGAGGCTGTGAAAAAACAAGTTAGAAGCAAGAGACAATGAAAGAGTGGAAAAGAAAGAAGTTACTATTAAAAATAGGAAAAGGAAAAAAGAGGAAAAAACTGTACCTAAAATAAGTCCAAAACACAAAGAGGGTGTGGAGGGAAGAGGCCACATGGAACGATGACGCGTCCGGACTCCACGAGGTGAGACGGGGAAAACTTTGGGAAGAGCGACCACAAGACGTTAGGGAGAGACAATACAGAGAGGAACCTGTAAGGAAAAAAAAAATTGGTTAAAGCAATTACATAATTATAAAGATATAGGCAACTAATAGAACCTTATAGTTATAAACCTGAAAAAGCAAACATTAAGTTACAATAGGTAGAACAAAACAGTATATAAGCTGTTAAATAGTCTATGAACTGCACAAGCATCCCAATGGAGTAGATATATGAGATTGTAGCTAAAGTTACTATGAGGAGATAAACTTCAAGGACGAGATTTGGAAATATCCATCTTCTCCGGGCAATGCGAGTTCAAGAAACCTTTGAGCTTGATCGGGTCATCGTAAGTAACGGTATTGTTGTTAAAAGTTACTTTAAACAAGCATGGATGAAATAAGCTGAATTGTGCACCAATAGAAAGCAAAGCATGTCTCATGGCCAGAAATTCCTTTCTTCTGTCTGCTGTGGGCTTTGCATAGTCCTACCAGAAAAAAAAGTTGATTTCCTGAAGATGAAATCCGCTTCAAGGGCCGAACTGCAGCTAATACCTTGAGAAGATCTGTATACTCTAGAAAATAGAAGATAACACCTTGTGGTCTGCGTTGAGCAGATGGTGAAGAATATAGAGGACCTAGCCTATGAGCACGTTGAATGTTCAAGACAGTGGTTTCCGGCAACTTGAGCACCGTCAGCAAAAAGGATTTGAAAAAGGCTATAGGGTCAGATCCTTCTGAGCCCTCCGGCAAACCATAAATGCGTAGGTTGTTCCTCCTATTTCTGTTTTCAAGGTTTTCAGTCTGCTTCTGACAAGATGCAACCTGTGATTGAAGAACTACAACCTGAGCACAGGTCGAGCCAAGGGAGTCCACACATTGTTCTACTGCAGCAATTCCCTCGTCCATTTTTGCCCAGCCATCTGTCAAAACTTGTATCTTCGAATTTGTCTCCTCTACAAATGGGCGAAGCGCATGTATTTCTTCGAGAAGAAGGTCCAATGAGACTGACGAAGGCTGCTTTGGTGGAGACGGTGGGTCTTTTTTCAGCCGCTTGGTTGATACCTTGGCGACTGTAGAGGAAGAGGCAGAGGCACTTTTTGAAGAAGAGGTCAAGGAATCATCTATTTTGGTATGATGAGTATAAAAGTGTACACAAGAAAGAGACATGCGATTTGCAGGAGCCACCAGCAATTTTACTGTTCTCAGTCTACCCATAAAAATGACGATTAGAAATAGTATTACCTAAAAAATTAGTTGAGCAAACGAAGTCTCTATCGCTAGTAAAAATAAGCAGGCGCTTTAAACTACAGTGACATTAATAGTGAAGTCAAGCGCAGTCATGATCTGTAGGAGTTGTCATGCCCACAGAAACATAAAGAGCATGCAGCACAGAGGAAATATCAATAACAAGATATGCAGGAGTAAGTTATTGATTCACACATATAAGAGATACCATGAAAGCCACTGGTGTAAGGAAGAGACATTAATTATCATAGAGAGAGCAGTGTGGCAAATATGTGGTGGTATATATATAAATAATAACAAAATACAGATGCAAAAGAGCAAGCAGTACCACAGTTAATAACACCTACTTAAATAACATGGTGACAAAAGGAACTAGAAATAAGTAGGCAAAGTTAGTCAGGGTAAACAAGTGACTTTTGATTTTGAATGAAGCGCGCTAATTTCCATGAAGAAACAGTCATAGAGGAGCTCAGTGGAATCAAAATGGCCATTGGTATCCCAGACAAAGAAGGAAGAATCTTTGGTATTAGCTTGAAGAAAGAGGCAAAACAGTTCTGTATAAAACGCACAGTGAAGTGCAACTGCTTGCAGGCTATTTGCAGCTCAGTACGTGGGTGATTAGGAATACAACAGGTCAGAATTAAGTAGCTCCAGAGGGTAAGAAAGTCTCCTCAGGTCGCGGGTGGAATCAAAATGGCGGGCGCCATGAAGTGCCAGGAAAAGAAAGAGGAATTCAAACCAAAAGATGATTCCTCCCGACATGAAAATCACTCCACCGGTTACCGCTTGGGTCCAACATACACGCTGTCAATTTCGCCGTTCCTCTTCCCTGGCGAGACATCGCAACCCCTTGTTCCCACCGCTGGCACCGGGAGCAGATGCCGCCAGGCTCCGTCGGCGCTAGCCACGACCCCCCCTCCGCCTACCTCTAAGCCCGCTGTGTCGGGTCGCCAGAAACGGTAGCTCTGCTCACATCCCCGGTCGCGCTCAACTAGCACGGGGGGGCAGCTCCAAGTCACCAGGGAACACCTGATCGCATAAATGCACTGCGTTGCAATCAACATTGTGTGGCAGGCATTTACAAGTGAGTGAATGGCAGGATTATTGGTCGGCCGGTTGCGGAGCTCTTCACTTTGCGTCCACACTCCCCACCATCTTGGCCACGCCCCCTAATGTAAGTGAGATTAACAAAGTTCTGAGGCTCAAAATGTGTGGAACAAGGCATAGGGGTTATTTTTCCCTGGTATTAACTTTGGTGTGTTTAGAATAACCATGTTGTCATAAATATCTCCTTTCTGCACTTCACTGTGTGTTTTAGAAAAACAGACCATTCGAATGAAATGCCAGTTCAGGTGTTTGTGTCTTGTTAAAACTGCAGATGCAGTTATGCTCAGTGTCCTGCCTTGCACCTTAGCTGCTGGCTGCTGGCTGCTATCTGCGACAGTAGGCATTATGATGTCAGAACCCAACTGTAAAAAGTTATTACAGTTGTGCAGATATGTAATTTCATTATTACTGGCCACTAGAGACGTCACATGTCTCTAGTAATAAGGAAATTGGAAATAGGATTTTAAAGAGATTGCAGGCCCCCCAAGTATTATATAAGTATTTTATCTAGTATGAAGTGCATGTGCTTTAGAGCAGCTGGAAAGCAGCAGAGAGCTGTTTACAAAACAGTAAATAAATAAATAATTAATAATTTAGCAGTCAGATCAGGAATATTGAGTATTGAAGTCGCTGTTGCATCATGACTAAATGGGTAATAGTTACAAGTGAAAAGCGTGATGTTAATCTCAAAAGACAAGTGAGTGATGACCAGGCGGTAAACGAGATCTAAGAATACAATAATGAAGTTGTCAATTGTCAGATGTGCAAGCTCATCCTTGGAATTGAAGCTCACCACCAAGTAAGATAATTCCTCACAGAGTAAACTCCTTCAGCAGGTCAAATATGCCATCCTTTAATGTGAAAAGTCTTTGGGGGTCTCAAAGTCCTACTTATGGTAGAGATTACAATCCTAAAACAAGTTAGCAAGACCATATGCGGGAACCTGTCAGGAGCTAAACATTCCTCTCTGTAGAAATTTGGAAATGTAGGATGGTCCAGGCTGAAGCACACTCAGGTGAGTAACAGATGCAGCTGCCTCAGCATGTAGGCAACTTCCACATTAGTGAGGGGTAAAGGACCTGATAATCATGCATAGGTGATGCAGAAGAACTGCCAGGTGGTCATTGTACAGCAATACAGGGATATGCGACATGGGGGAAGGTATGCAGAGAAGGTCTAATAACCTGCACTTCTTTGTTGCTACTCAAATAAAACAAATTAAAAAATGACCACGGCTGCTTAGGAACTAATTGTGACTAGTGTCTTAAAAGGTTGCATACAAAATGAATGTATCCCCTGTAAAAAAAATACAAAGGTAACAAACTTCAAGTTGGGATATACTTCAAAATCAACAAGCCTTATGAGTGACCACCTTAAGTGGAGCTTTCAGATATCTCTACCTTTCCCAAGACTGAATCATGAGGTGAAACAAAACTGAAATACTGGGTCCACTTAAAGCCCATGACCTGCAAGCTACTCAGGGATGGTGAGAAGATAGCAAACCCTTAGCCATGGAGGAAGTCCACACCTGAAGTTTATATATAGGAGCAAACTCGTTCCCTAAGGTAACTAGAAATCACGCTTTCGCCATGCACTGCTAATGACCTCACATATTACATCACTCATGACATCTTCTATGACATCATTGATAATATCACTTGCTATGAAATTATTGATGAGAAAACTGTGCATGGTGAGGGCGCGAATTATAGTTACCTTAGAGCACAAGTTATAGTTACTTGAGAGAATTATAACTGGCAAAATGTCTGTGTTTTTTAGTTTAAAATGTTATGTTATCACTGAAAATGTCACCTAACTATAACATTGCTTTAACCTTTGTTTTTTTCAGTGGATAAATAGATAGAAAGATTGAATTTTATATTTACATTGTATTTTGGGGCAAACCCCTATTTAAACAAAATCCTAGCCTCTTTTTACCTCTTACCTCCCCTAAACCCTAAAAATACCCTAACATCCCTTTACCTCTATCTACATCTAAGCTCTAAAATTACCCTTACCTCCCTTTACCTCTACCCACACCTAAACTCTAAAATTACTTTTACCTCCCTTTAACTCTAAACAGCCCTAAACCCACACATACCCCGTACCTCCTTTTACCTCTACCCACCCTAAACCCTAAAATCACCCTTACCTCTCTTTTGCTCCACACACCCCTAAACCCTAAAATTACCCTTAACTTCCTTTACCTCTACCGTCTCTGAAAATCCCAAAATACACACTTACCTCCCTTTACCTCTACACACCCCTAAACCCTAAAAAAATCCCTTTCCTCCCTTTACCTGCACCTTTGCCACTGAAATAATATATATAATAAAACATTATGTTATTAAAAAAACTTACCTGAGTACTGCCTAAAAAAATTACAAATTCTTACCTGTGTCGTAAAGGACTGAGTGGTAAAGTCATGTGCTGTTAAAAACATCTGTGGTAAATACTGTTACGCCACCACCTGCACTGATAAAAGTGTAGGTCCATAAAATACCATTCACTCATCCTCAAGTGCACTAAAACAATTGTAGTCCCTGAACATACCCAACTGTGAAAGTATATCACTCAGTGTTTATTTTATTTTGATTAGCAAAAGCAATCATAAAAGTACAATGAAAACATCAATAAATTCATGACCAAAGCATAACATTTGATAAAAATACAATGTCATACATAAGCATAATACAGCCCGTCCAAAAAAAAATAGATAAATAGCAATATACATTAATATTGTCTAAAAATTTTAGATATAAAAGAGCTGGTCTTGCTTGCTGAAAATGTGAAGGCACGAGTAATCGACAGATATATTTATGTTGCAGATCGGCCCATTTAGGACAAATGAAAACAACGTGTAAAGTGGCTAGTGCAGAGGACGCATCACATGTGCAAATGGGGGGTCTGGTGGCTTCTGCCATCCCACTAGTAACTGAGGGAACATATTCAGACGAAAGTATGTTAAAATCCTTCTGTGCACAACCGGCATAACCAATGTTAGGTACAGTTCAATTTTGTTCATAGATTTCACCATAACATAATGTGTGTAACAATGTTTCAGCTGTGAATCTAAGGTTTTAGCATCTTGGGTATATACCCTGAATGCTCTCTTCACCCATGCGATCTCTGATTTAGAAATTATTTCTGGTGAATTATAAAGATGTGGTTTACCCAAATCTGTCAGTGTCGTTTTTATATAAGGAATGCGCAGGCTATAATCCATAGTCAGACAATCTCTCAATATCAATCTGTTGAATTCTAACTCGTTTTTTTAAACCATATAATAAACCATACAAGTATAAGGCGTAAATGTATATAGACAGCAATAAAGCCTGCACCTATCTCATCATGCACTATTTCAGCAGGTACATTCTGTGGAATTTGTAATAGTTTTAAAAAAAAATGTATTTTCTACCACTTGCATAGTAAGGGAAGACTTGTAGCCCCAGATCTCCGCGCCAAAGGGTACAGTTGGTACACACTTTGCATTGTAGAGGTGTACTACAGCCTTTATATGGTTGTAGCCTAGTTGCCTGGAGAAGGCATCAATACTGTAGGGGACCCTATTAAAACATTGGTTGTGTGATTTCAATAAGGGATCACAGGACAATTTAATCATCCAGCAAGATGGCTAAATAGCAGAAATTGTCCTGCTTACCTATATAATTATCCTTTACTAAGTATATTTTAGTTTTGGTATTTCTGGGCCCCATTATCATAGAATATGATTTGAAGTAATTCATTTTTAGGCCCACATTTTCCATAAAATCGTAAAATCGGCTAATAAAAATTGTAAGCCATTGGCTGTATGGGAGATAAGAACAGAGTCATCCATGTACAGCAGAGCGGGGACCATTCTATGTCCTACCTTCGATACATCTTTACAATGTTCCCGTCAAAACTGATCTAATTGATTAATATATAAAATAAAAAGCAGAGAGGCTAAAATACAGCCCTGCCAGACCCCCTTCCCTAACTGAAAGTGCACAGTGCATTCCCCCAATGGGCCGTATCTTACTGAGGCCTCAAGCCCTGTGGGCAAATCATTTAAAAATGCCACTAGGGCCTCATCCACCTCGATGTCCCTCAGCACTGACCACATTTAGATCTCCCCACTGTGTAAAATGCTGTGCTGAGGTCCATGAAGGCTAGATGTATACTTTCCCTTTTTTACCAATGTGTATTTATTAACTAAGAGATATAAATTCAAGTTTTGTTCTATAGTGCCTCGTCCCGGCCTAAACCTGTAATGAATTTCTGAAAAAATATTCTTATTGTTAGTCCAATCTGTTAATCGCTTCAATAAGACCCTGCCCAAAACTTTTACTTACACTTCTATCAAAGAGATTGGATGGTAGCATGCTGGATCGGCTCAGTTCCCTTTTTTGAAAAATAGGTACTCTAACTGATTGCTTCCATTATAAAGCAATATGGCCTCTTGCTGCCGCATTCAGGATTTGGGTGATTAATAGAGCCAACAGATCTGCACATTATTTAAAAAGGTCGCCTGGAACCCCATCTGGGCCCAGAGCCTTCCCAGGCGTCAATTTCATTATGCCTTCCCTCACCTCTTCCAACTCAAAATAGATATTTGTTACTCTGCCCGAAGGTGCAATAAGATTAGAATAACTGTTACCCGCATATATATTACCGAAGTGAGCTATCCACTTTTGCGCAGATATAGTTACACACAGATCTGGTACTGTTCTCTCATTAAATAAAGGCTGGTTAATGACTTTCCAGAAGGCTGCACTGTTTCTAGTAGTACAAGCCTCCTTGAGCTTATCCCAAGCTTCTCTCTTCAGGAGGCTTATTCTGTTCCTGCGAGCCAACGCATATGCCCTCATAGCCACTTGTACAGCTCATGCCGACCTTGGTTTTAATTTAATTGCTGCATTTTGGGCTTTATACCATTTAGGTTGTGGTAAATATTCTTTTACCTGGACTGAATTTCATACGGAATCTTAAATAAAATAGCTCAGAATAATAAGAGGCAGAATCCGTGGTATAAGAGGTTTCTGAATGGGCTTTATTCCAAAATGGCCGACTCGAGTCGCGGCCTTCAGGTTCCGTCACCACGGGGGTTCAGGAAGTGAAGTACATACTTTATTGACAGGAAATTGCTTTTATAGAACATACATTACAATGAAACCAATGTAGAAGGCGTAACAATTGATAAGAGAAACGATACTGTAAGTGCGTAACCGAAAATGGGCGTAATAAGGAGTAAAAAGAAACATGATTGGTTATGATGTTGTGCATAGGTGGATCTATAAGATAATACTTGGCATAGATGCGCGCGCAGCAGCATGACGTGTAATTGACGTGTAACTAGGGGGGTGAAGGGGACTTGACATTTAGCTCTACATGTGGAGACAAAAAGTCTGGGGGGTCAAGTCAACCTAATCCCAAATCATATCTAACATCCTATGTTTAAAGAACTATGTTATCCACAAGGAAGGACTCTCGGACAGAATCTATTCTATACTGACTGTGTGTACGTGCACAAGCGTCTAAGTGTCTATATGAGATGCGAGAGGCAGAAACTTTCCATGGCAACAGGGCTATGATTTACTTGCATGAGGACAGAAAAAACCGAGCCCTTTGCTTGGGAGTTAAAGGAAATGTTTACCTAAACTACTAGACAGGAATGCATCGGCTGAGGAGCAAAGTAGATAATTCGAAGGTGAAATACAGCTTCTTGGCAGGCAGGCGAAACTGGCCGAGGTAGGCACCGTTAGCTGCACAGGAAGTAGGACAAAGTTCATGGATACAGATGCGAGCTCAAACTGATGCTGTCAGAGGCAGAGAGCAGGGAAAGGCTTTGAGGACAGAATCGGGCCTACTCTGCCTGAACTGCAAAAATGGAGTAACTTAGCCATATAAAGTCGGTGGCCTTTCATACTTAGGAATCGAATATCCAGCCCATTGATGGCGGACCTGACAGAGGACATGTTGATGGTGGACGCACATGTGTTTGAGTCTTTGAAACTGGAACTGGAGGGAAACATACATGTGTTTGTAACATGCACATAGAACCGTTGGGGTCCAAGATAGGGGACATAACTGATCAGGAAAATCCACATTTCCACATTCCCTCCTTGTCCCCTACTTGCCCATCAAGAAACATCAATCTTCATTAGTCCATCGATTTGCTCATGGAGCATCATTTCTTCTTCTTTCTTCTTCCGGGATTTTGAACGAAAACCTTGATGTGGAATACACGATGTGGCACACAGACCACAAATCGCTGGTCCACATTGCAGGCATAAGCAGCAACTGAATAGTATAAGAAGGCCAATACCTAGGAAGGACAGAACTCTCCATCCCCAGGCTGATATCACACTCCAAAACCACCCGGACCACGTCCAAGTGCCTGGATTCTCGTGTATCTGGCTCACAATCTTTTGAAGGCGTGTTATAGCTTTATATACAGATGGCGAATTTTTTGGTATGAATATACAGCAGCTGGATCCGATGACCCTACAAGCTCCGCCCCTATCGGCCAGGATGACGTCAAGGACAAGACGATTCTGAAGAACAACAATTCTCATCACCGATTGCTCCTCTGTCAGATTGCCTAGGGCGGCTATAGTCTCATTCACTACAGCTTCAAGAGTCTTGGTTAGCCTACGTATCAGCTTACTATTTGAAATTGTACCTATATAGGGAAAGATACCTTTATTGAAATCTACATACTTGTCCCATGCCGTCTCAGTATAATCGACGACTGGGAGATCTCTTCGCTCTCTATTGTGTACTAAATGAACATTTCGATAATAATCAGGAGGAGCTAGGAAAACAGATGGCAAAAGGAATGCTATGTAACAGGTACCATCCCAATCTAGAGGCAGACGCATATATGCGGTCTGACCACATATAAAGTAGGAATGGCGAGAAGCTCTAAATGAAGATTTACCTTGATCACTATATTCTACTGTAGTAACGCATTTGCTATGGCCCATATGTATGGAACCAACTTTTCTTACACATAATTCACCCTTAACTGGAAATACTGACATAGTGGGCAGAATTAGTTCAACTTCGGATTCGACATTCAGAATCATAAGATTAGGTGTAAAATTACCTAATCCATACACTTCATTTTCTAGATCAGTTCCTGTTCTACTGGGGTGACCCTCCTTATCAGGGTAACAGACTTTGAATAAAACTAGATTCAGATTTCCCCATATCCAATGGTGTTGATAAACTGCTGTGTCTGAGTCTATGGAATTTAGTAAACTAAACCATGCTCCACAGGAGCCATTATGTGTGAACGGATGGGGGAAGAAAGGCAGAACTCCTTTGTTATTCTGATAGGGAGGGAGTCGGCCACACACCCAACAATTAGTGGCATTACTAGTCTGATGGGAATGGTGTAACATACTAATGAAAGTGTTATTACGCAGCGCAAGCCTATAGGATAATTCATGTGGGGGTAGGTCACTAAAAGAATGTTCATTAGTTATATTGAAAATATGTTTAGAAACAGGATAATACATATGCAACAATATACTTGCAGTAATTATTATAAAACTCAAGAAAAACAAAATTAATAATGTCACTATACAGTGGCTACGCAGTGCTTTACAGTATGCATGTCGTTTCAACATTGTTCTTGATTGTTCATGATTCAGACTCAAGGGATACATGTCGGGGACAGATTCAACCGCTTCACCTTGGAGAGGACTTAAACAATCAAATCGGCCGACGGCCTGGGTCTGAGTTTTAATTTATAAAGGTCTGTGCTACTGGCCTCAGCCAAAGGTAGCTTTGAGTCAATGGGTGAAGTCACACGAGGAGGACTGTTTATATCCGAGGGAAGTCCATGAAATTTCTTGATGTGGCTTGAATGGATCCAACCCTTTCTTCCTTCGATCTTCACGGCCGTCCTTGTGGTCAACAGGACCAGCTTAGGTGTCTTCCACCTGGGCTCCAGTTGAGTCTTTCTGTCAAAGTTCCTCACAAGGACATAATCGCCCGGGATTACGTCATGGGGTTTCACCTCAGTGTTGTCAGGAAAGGCTGCAGCTACCTGTGAACGACAAGATTGTAGTGCAGACATCAAGGAAGCCAGGTAATCTGTCAGCATATTACAATCAACATCAGTTATTTTACGGGGTATAGGCGTCCCCCACATATTCGGTGGTCTACCAAAGATCACCTCATAAGGGGATAGCCCTGTTCGAGAGTGTGCTACCATTCTTATGTAAAATAGTGCAACTGGTAAGGCTACTATCCAGTCAACACCTTTCTCCTGACATATTTTTGACAATCTGATTTTCAAAATTTGATTATGTCGTTCCACGAGACCTGCTGCCTCGGGGTGTCGGACACAATGAAACTTCCACTGATATCCCAGCAAAAGTGAAACATGTTTCATTAATTCGGATGAGAAAGGCTGGCCGTTATCTGAATATACAACACGTGGTAAACCGTACCGTGGGAAGAATTCTCGAACTAGCTGCTTGGCAGTGGTCGGGGCAGTGTAATCTGATACTGGGTACGCTTCAGTCCATCGGGAAAGAGCGCAGACAACTACAAGAACATATTTGAATCCTCGACATCGTTCCATCTGGATATAATCCATCTGGAGGGCTTCGAAAGGATGATCAGGAGGCTGAAATCCACCCTGCTCTACGGGAACACTTTTTCCTGGGTTGAACTGACAACATATCATACAGGTACGGACTTTTTGTTTAGCTGCTGTTCGTAAATGTTTATTAAACCAAATGTGTTGGATGCTGTCTAGCATAGCTTTTTCTCCTAAATGCGCCGGACTGTGAATTGTAGCTATAATGGCTTGGACCATAGAGTCAGGAAGAAACCATACAGATTTCTCCTTTGTCACCCATCCCTGATCTGTCTGGATCCCTCCTAGTTCAGTCCATTTCTTTATTTCTTCTGTTGTGGCATGTGACTGTATGTCAATTATGTCAAGTGCGGGATCCTTAATCGTCATACACTGTATTGGTGTCCGAACTATTGTCTTTGTCATGTCGGATGTGCGAGTCTGAGCAGTCTGTTTAGCTGTTCTGTCAGCTAAATCATTGCCTTGAGAAATGATATCAGTAACCTTCGTGTGTGCTTTACATTTCATAATCGATATAGCTGTGGGCAGATGGATTGCGTCTAACAAAGCATGAATGAGAGACCCATGCTGAATATGGGTCCCATGAGAAGTTAAATAACCCCTCTCTCGCCAAAGCACCCCGAAGTCATGTACAACTCCGAATGCATAACGTGAATCAGTGTATATGTTAACTTTCTTACTTGTGGCTTGAATACAGGCTTGTGTTAGAGCAATAAGTTCTGCTGCTTGGGCTGACAAAGTATCTATACAGTTTGTTTCAATAACTTCAGTGTCTGTTGTGACTGCATACGCGGCCACTAAATCTCCTGTACTTGTTCTCATGCACGATCCATCTACATACAACGTCAGGTCTGGATCTAACAATGGAACGTCTGTTAGGTCTTGTCTGGGTTTCGTCTTTATTTCAATAACTTCAACACAATCATGAGCTAGTGGGTCTGTTCCAATTACAGGTAAAAGTGTAGCAGGATTCAATGTATTACAACGTCGGATCTCTATGTGTGGCTGAAACAATGTCAGTTCATAACCGGTAAGTCTTGCTATGGTCAAGTGTTGTGTTTGCGTTCGGTTCACAAGAACTTCTACTGCATGTGGTACTTGTACTGTCAATGGATGTCCTAACACTATGGCATCGCTTTGTCTAATTGCTAAAGCTGTTGCTGCCACTGATTTCAGGCACGCAGGCAAAGCCTGAGCTACGGGATCTAATGTACTGGAAAAATAAGCACATGGCTTGCGTGATCCTGCTTGTTCCTGAGTGAGTACTGACAAGGCAGTACCTTCGCGTTCTGTAACAAAGAGTGTAAAATGTTTGCTGTAACATGGTGTCGCTAAAACAGGTGCTTGACATAGAGCTTTCTTTAAGCTTTCAAAAGCTTGTGTGTGTTCCTGGGTCCAAGGGAGGACAGTCGATGTGGCTGCCTCCTGTGTTGTCAACTGAATGAGTGGTTTTGCTAGAAATGCGTACTGAGGGATCCACTGCCTACAATATGAAGTGAGGCCTATGAAAGCCCGCACCTCCTTTTGTGTCTTGGGTATTGACATGTTAGCAATTAACTGAATGCGATCTGGTGTAAGCTGCCTTCCCTCCTTGGACAGCGAGTGACCAAGATAAATAACTCGCTGGACACAGAATTGCAGCTTAGAAGGAGACACCTTGTGCCCCTTGTCTGCTAGAAAATGTAAAACTGTCAGAGAAGCCTTTTCACATTCGGGTTCGCTTCGGGCGGTGATCAGCAGGTCATCGACGTATTGAAGCAGTGCAGTATTAACTGGCATGTGGATACTGTCAAGTTCTCGTTTCAGTGCTTGGCTATAGATGCTGGGGCTTTCTGTAAATCCTTGAGGAGCGCGTGAGAATTTAAAACTGCGCCCATTTAAACTGAATCCGAACAAATATTGACTTTCCGGATCTATGGGGACGCTGAAAAAGGCATTCTTGAGATCAATTACTGTAAAGAATGTGGCTTCGGAATCAATAGCTGTCAATAACGATGAGATATCGGGGACCACAGGAAATTGTGGCACAATGCATTTGTTTAATTCGCGTAAATCAATAACCAATCGATATACTGGCGGGGCTGTAGGATCCGTTCGTTTAAGAATCGGAATTATCGGTGAATTACATACATTGGAGTCTGTTTCTACAACTACTCCTTGGGCAATTAACTCGTCAATGATTTTCAGTAAAGCCACTACAGCATCTTGCGGTAACTTGTATTGTCGCATTCGTGGTAGTACCACTCCTGCCTTTAATGTGACTCGGTATGGTGTAATGTTCATGCAACCAACATCAGTAGGGCCTTGTGCCCATAGATGTGCTGGTAAAGTCTGTAATCGGCGATCCATGTCTCTGGATACATAATGACCTTTAAAATCACGTAAAAACAATCTTACTCCTTCCGGAGAACAACAGATAATAGCCCCTAGGGCTTTCAATGTCTTTATACCTAACAGGTTTTCTGGACAAGATTTGGTAAGCAGTAAATCAGTAGTTCGTGTCAAGGGACCAATCGTAAGTGGAAGTGGCTGTGATACCTCATTAACAATAGGCTTTCCTGAAAAACCAAGGGAAACATTTTGAGAGCCTGAGAGGGGTGCCCCTGGAACTTCACTACGCTTTATTGTTGTTCGACTTGCCCCTGTATCGAGTAAGAATTTTCTATCTTGACCTAATAATTCACTATGTACATAAGGTCCTTCTTGATCTACAGGAATCTCAATAAGGGGTAAGTCAACTTCCCTCTCTAGGCTAGTTCATGCGTAACGCTGATACTCAGGATATTCATACTGTGCAGTCTGATACATTTGTCGTGTTGTGGTTTGTGTGGCAGTAGCAGGCAACGGTGGTGCAGCTGGCACAAACTGTATGGGTTGTTGTGAGGCTGGCATAGACTGTTGCTGAGCTGGCATGGACTGTCCATGCTGCGTAGCTCCTTGTTCATTCTGATCCTGTCTGAGTGGTCGTGGTCTTTCTTTTGCAATACCTATAGCTATATTACGCTTCAGGACTTGACAATCGTGTACATAATGGCCTAGTTGTTTACAGTAATTGCATGTTCCCTTTACAGGAACTGCTGAATCTCCGGAATGTGTCACACCCTTTTTGTGACCATCCGCTGGTACTGTCTGGGAAACTAGCATTTTCATTTTTGTATCCTTCATACGTCTTTGTTCGTGTTCTTGTTCATCTCTAATTCTATTGTGATGATACTGTAACATTTGTAGCATTTGTGACGGAGTGTTACTTTGCCAGGTACTCTCGAATTTCAATATTCTATTCTTCACTGGAGGCAATGCATTTTCCACTAATTTTGTCACAAATAAATGTGGATACGACTCACTACTTGCTTTTATACCACTATTTACACCAAAACATTTTTCAAATCGGGCATAATAATCACTTGTGTCTTCATCACGCTTTTGTTTACAGGCTGAGATTGCACCCCAATCTTCCTTTTTCGTAGTTAATAAACGTGGCAGTACTTGTACTAGTAAACCTGGTAATGCTTTAACTTTATCCCCGAGCCCTGAACCTGCAGTTCGGGCCCTTTCCTCTGCTTCTAATGCTGTCCAATCTATTTTTTGGTCTCCCACTTCCCACTCTTTTTCTTTCAGCTTTTCATAAATGCCAGCAGGCATTAGCACCTTTAATATCGTCATAATATCAGGATAGGTATACTCTCCCATCAGTAACATGTCTTTAATTTCTCGGTGAAAACCCGCTGGGTCTTTGTCATGACTCGGTACTACTTTCTTCATTTCTAACAATTCAATTTTTGTTATGGGTGTGTATACAAATACACGGTGAAACTGATTGTCTTCGCCTTTTATTGGGTGCACTTCTCGTAAGGGATTTTGTCTATCCATGTAATACGGCATTCTTTCCTTGCTGGGCAGCGAGAAAGGATCTGGGCTTACAAAAAGGACGTACTGTTTACGTGACACTAATATTTCTTTAATTAACTTGTTACTAGAACCTCTCCATCTATTCGTGAGTAGTTCCGTTAATATATCAGGTAAAGGACCAGGATCAGCATGTTGGCTCTTATATAATATAAGGAGTTGCTGAATCATATAGATTCCAGCTAAACGTTGTTCATCCGGACTGAGGTTAAAAAACGTGTGTGCTACGGTCTCATCACCGTATTTTCCAGGACTGTCAATCCAGTGGACGGCTGATCTGGCTAATTCTTGCTCATCCATGGAATCGAGGAGGTGGTAACCCCTTCGTTCTCGGAGTATTTTATCTGCGGCTTGAAACAAATGTTCAGGAGACTTCAGATTTATTATTGGCGTCGGATACGTTCTGCTATTATTTGGACATACAGAGTGTATTGGATCAGAAAAACATCTAGTATTATTACAGGATCTTCCTCTACCTACATAGGCTATGGTGTCTGACTGTCTTACGGAATCCCCTGATTCGGACACTTCATCTTGCTCGAACTCGTCTGTTTCCAATCTTTCTTCATGAATACGTTCTATTTCTTTACGGATCTTTCGGCACATGGCTATTATACAATTTTGCTTATCGTGTCTCCCTTCTGATATATTCTGGCTCCATCTTGTAAGAATAAGCATTGCATTCGGGTCTACCCCCGGTCGGTCTTGATTTCTGATCACACAGTTTATGAGGAAACGTAACAGTTCTCCCTGTATCTCTACTTTCTGGAATTCCATAGCTCTATTAATACATTCTGGATCTCGCCCTGTTTGAACAAAATGATATATTTTATCTAGATGCGCAGTCATTCCTGGTAACTTCGCTAAATATCCTGCGGCTCGTCTGATACGTAATGATGCCAGGACCATTTCGTCCTCTTTACCGACCACCGGGTCATATCTACAATCTATAAGAAGTTCCTTAAGCGCACGTTCACTTACGAATTTGGGTGTACGTGAATGCGCTGACTCTTGAAAAACAAGTTTATTTATTCTAGGTGGCGTGGAAGTATTGCTAGCACCTCCCGTGGCCCCATCTGGGGCGTCGGGTGTGAATGGATTCGTCGAACGTGACACAGCAACTATAGGTGTGGACACAGCCATGGAAGTACCTGTAGGGACAGATGCGGAAACAGATGTGCTTGCCGGAACTTGTGACTCGACTTGTTGCTGTAGGGATACGAGTGCTGGATCTTGGCGTTGGATCTCCCTGGTATGCGGTCTACGTGGGGCGGAATTAGCATACTCGGGAGCTACGTCATCTAAATATGAGGAAAGAAAAACATCTTCTGCTGTTCTAGGGTGCCCCTTAGGATGTACCTTAATTGTAAATAATGGGGGTGGCAAGTCTTTCGGTATCTCTGGAGCAGCCTTAGGTAATCCTTCGGCTAGAAGGGGATACATACCATTCATAAGGGCATTTCTTTGTCTATCTACTTGTTCTGATTTCACTCGGATACCTTCCTCAATTAATAGATTTTCTTGAACTTTATTTGAACTTTCTTTACTCTTCTCTTCCTGTCTACGTGCTTTTTCTGTACGTCTATGAGATTCTTTACGCCATAACTCAACAGCGTCTTTCTGTGACTGTCTGACCTTTCTTTTCCATAATTCTTCCTCGACTTTCATGATGCACTCTGCATCCCAGGTTCCCGCTGCGGGCCACCTTTGACTTTCTGGCAATCCCTTGGTGTAATCTACCCATAAATCAAGAAATAATATAGCGTCTAAGCCATGTTTGTGATACATGAAGTGCCCTGGAGTATCCCTAGGAGGAATAGGGACGGCTTCTTCAAGTACCCCTTTCCTAGTAGTGATCTGTCTTAATTTCGAAAAGAGCGGCATATTGACAACTGATCCGATACTTAATTTTGAACACACTTAATACAAAAGCACACTAATGAACAACCATTCATACCACAATATGCAAGACGTTTAACACATTAAACATTAAACATTAAAACATTTTTTTAACCTTTAAAATAAGCAGCAATGATGATCGTCTGCATAACTAATCACCAAGCAGAATTCTTGACAATAACTAGATACCTCGGAATACTTGATATACTGCTAAACAGTACATATACACTGCTAAACAGTGCAGACCGGATTTGTGTACCCAAATCCGTCTTGACCGGCACAACCTATGTGCGCGTCAACACGCCTCCCCGGCGATGGTACTCACCGGGTAGCTCCTTGAAACGGAAGGCCTCGGAGAATGGACTGGACTCGATGACTGCGGACATCGGACCCTCTGGACATCGGGACTTTGAAAACCTGGTGGGCCTCTGTATACCTCGGATCTTGCTCTCTCAGCTAGGCTCTGGTCGGGATACTTCGCACTTCTCACCGCCTCGTCTGGGTTGATCGCAGCCTCAGTCGCCCCCGCTTGACCGGAGGGAGCTACAGGAAATCCTGCTGGTACGCGTTATGGTCCGTCCAGCTATGGCAGGAGACCGGGCCTGCAACGCACCGCCGGCGCGTGAGATGAGAAAGTGTCCCTATTCGGGCGCCATTATGTGGTAAATATTCTTTTACCTGGACTGAATTTCATACGGAATCTTAAATAAAATAGCTCAGAATAATAAGAGGCAGAATCCGTGGTATAAGAGGTTTCTGAATGGGCTTTATTCCAAAATGGCCGACTCGAGTCGCGGCCTTCAGGTTCCGTCACCACGGGGGTTCAGGAAGTGAAGTACATACTTTATTGACAGGAAATTGCTTTTATAGAACATACATTACAATGAAACCAATGTAGAAGGCGTAACAATTGATAAGAGAAACGATACTGTAAGTGCGTAACCGAAAATGGGCGTAATAAGGAGTAAAAAGAAACATGATTGGTTATGATGTTGTGCATAGGTGGATCTATAAGATAATACTTGGCATAGATGCGCGCGCAGCAGCATGACGTGTAATTGACGTGTAACTAGGGGGGTGAAGGGGACTTGACATTTAGTTCTACATGTGGAGACAAAAAGTCTGGGGGGTCAAGTCAACCTAATCCCAAATCATATCTAACATCCTATGTTTAAAGAACTATGTTATCCACAAGGAAGGACTCTCGGACAGAATCTATTCTATACTGACTGTGTGTACGTGCACAAGCGTCTAAGTGTCTATATGAGATGCGAGAGGCAGAAACTTTCCATGGCAACAGGGCTATGATTTACTTGCACGAGGACAGAAAAAACCGAGCCCTTTGCTTGGGAGTTAAAGGAAATGTTTACCTAAACTACTAGACAGGAATGCATCGGCTGAGGAGCAAAGTAGATAATTCGAAGGTGAAATACAGCTTCTTGGCAGGCAGGCGAAACTGGCCGAGGTAGGCACCGTTAGCTGCACAGGAAGTAGGACAAAGTTCATGGATACAGATGCGAGCTCAAACTGATGCTGTCAGAGGCAGAGAGCAGGGAAAGGCTTTGAGGACAGAATCGGGCCTACTCTGCCTGAACTGCAAAAATGGAGTAACTTAGCCATATAAAGTCGGTGGCCTTTCATACTTAGGAATCGAATATCCAGCCCATTGATGGCGGACCTGAGAGAGGACATGTTGATGGTGGACGCACATGTGTTTGCGTCTTTGAAACTGGAACTGGAGGGAAACATACATGTGTTTGTAACATGCACATAGAACCGTTGGGGTCCAAGATAGGGGACATAACTGATCAGGAAAATCCACATTTCCACAAGGTCCTGAGCCAATTGACATGGTGTTATCTCGAGTCAGGGCTCGCTGGACCTCAGTACAAATAGTAGAGAATGAGTCCACAATGGCTCGACCATGCAAGTCAGTATTCAAGCACACCTCAAATTCCTAGCTACACTTCTGGACCAATTTCCTCAGGTAGTCCTCCGGGATGACCTTACCCACGTGAAAGTATATAAATGTCAAACTTTGACTAAAAGCCTTCTTTATGCCTGGGATCTAACAGGGCACCTGCCAAAAGATAGCATAAGCCCCTTTTGCCCTACCCTCACATTCCCTTTTTATTACAGTGAGTGGGGCATGCTTCAAAAAAACCTCACAGCTGGGCAACAAACGGCTCACATGGCATCAAAAGCCCCAGGAATTTAAGGCACTTTCTCACCGAAGCTTTTCATGCTATACTCCGCTATGTACAGCAAGGAGGCGCCGAGCATGAAAAATAATAAATTACTCGACACTCTAGGAGAAAACTCTTAGCAAGCCAGGGGCTTTGCTTATGTAATTTTCAAAGACAAATTCCTGTTTTTCGGGTTTGTCTCTAGAATAAACAAGAATTTTGCAATGCAATAGGTCTCGCATTTACGTGAGTTATGAGCTATTGACATTGTAAATGACAATGCCTTTTATTTATGTTTTGGGTTTTAAAACATAAGTAAAAGACTGTCATTTAATATAGTAATAACTTAGACGTTTGCAAATGCGAGACCTATTGCATTGCAAATGCTTACCGCAATGCGCTTGCATCTATGTTACAATTTTTCATCAACACCCGCATCACACAAGTTATGACTGCTGAATTAGACATATTCAAGGCCGGTGATATTGATGCCGCAGGAGAACATTTCCTCTTTTGCTTATACTAGTCGAATGTAGTACAGGAGACCACTGCCAGGCTATATCAGGAGAAGGCAGTGCCAAGGTCTACAAAGGGTAGGAAGCCGCAGGGTCAGCGCTCTTGCGTGGAGCATTGTTAGTGTCTAACATTAAGTTCACTCAAACAAGTATATGGGCATAAGCGTGCACTGCCAGGGTTGAAGATCAGAAAGGGCCTATAGAAGAGAAAGAATAACTGTTTTGCTAATACTGGTCGACTGTAGCGCAGGAGACCACTGTCATACTATATGAGGAGAAGGCAGTGCTAGGGTCTAAGAACGGGAAGGCAACGGCAGGGTCAGCGCGTGTGGGAAACAGTATAAAGTCTATTTGAATGATGTATGGGCTTAGGCGGGCACTGTAAGGGTCCAAGATTGGGCAGGACCTATAGACGTAATGCCCACGATTGAAATTGGGGGCAGGGGTACTTCCTTTGTCTAAAAATTAAGGAAAGGCATGGTCATTTGTGCATGTGTGTGGGGGGGTGTAATGCCTAGCTCTACATTGCTGAGGAACTACCAAAGCTTTTAGGTCACACTAAAAGAGTCATGGTGGGGGCGGGGGGCGCTAAATAGTGCCGGGCACTCCACGGAGGGGCACTCCAGTCGGAGGGGGGCAGTAATGATGACAGATGGTGTTCTGGGACATGGACTGTAGGAGACCTTGGTCCCTGAGGGGCGGTGAGGTGTCAGGTAAAGAGGAGGTTGTATGACAGCAGCGTGACCCCCACAGCCCCTGCTACAACCACCAATGTTCCTGGTGCCTAAAGGTGGCCTTGTTGGGGCACGTTGTAAACCCTGTAAAATAGCAGAGGGCGCAGCCTCTAGTGATCGGGGACTCTCCAGCTGCTGAGAGCCCCACTCCCACAGGAAACAGCCGGCGACCCTCCGTCGGTTCCACACTGTGTGCAAGCCCTTCTCAGAGTTGTTAAAAGGTACATTCACCTCCATAATAAGCAGGGGGGAGGAGTAGGCAGCAAAGAAGACGAGTCAGCTGGAGTGTTAAAAGGCACGCTCAATGAAATAAGAAGCAGGGGGGAGGAGGGTGATGAGTCAGCCTAGGAGACGAGCGACCTGAAGCTCAAGGGACAGCTAACAAATAAATAAATAAAGGAGCACGTGCATATGAGAGGTGGAAATAGGCTGTTTTTTGGAGGGGGAACAAAAGGCTTCTGCATTGGTGCAGCAGGAACGTACCGTACTTAAAAGTTAAAAAGAAATGCAAATTAAGTTAGGAAGCGGCCACCATTACCTAAGCTGGCACCCCGTGCGCGCTGTGTCCCTTAACGAAGTAAATAGTTTTCGCAACTGGTAATGAGAGCTCCCGAGTTAGGACACAGTAAAAGATCGAGTCTATATGGGCGGTACTAAATGGAGACAGGGTGGTAACAAGGAGGGACTAACAAGCCTCATAGTGAATGGGAAGCCAGTATTTACCAAGGACAATGACACCAGCCAATGTAAAATATGGGCGGAGGGAAGGTGAGGCTTACACAGCATACTCAACTACTGCATGCCTCGCAGAGCGAGCAGCGCGTGCGTGCTGCCGCTAGACTCGAACTAAAAAATGCTTGCTGGGCTGTAGCATAGCCACAGCATCTGTGCAGCAGCTTCTATGGTAAAGTGAGCATTTTCAGCAATAAATACTCTCCCCAGGGCACCTTCTTGCAGATGGTCTTACTCCAGTATCTTTAAAAATGCTTCCAATTGAAAATCTCTGAATGAAAATATTAACTAGGTTACATATGATAATCAGGATGGGGATCAGGAACAAGGAAGACAAAAGAATGAATAGGACTACAGCTCATTCAGCAGCCATTTAATTTAATTATGTAGGTGTTTTATACTGTTGTCATCTTAACACTAGAACACAAACAACCCATTTATTTGTATCAAGCAGTCAAAGAATGTATGTGCCATGTACCAAATGGAGTTTAGTGGACTTTCATTCTCCAAGGCAGCCATCTTTATGTTCCTGTTATGTGCTGCATTAGAGAATTCCAACTAGTGCTCTACATATCTTGACCAAAAGGCGAATCACAAACAATTATATAGACCACAAAAAATATTTTAGTGTCATATGGACAAGGGGATTAGTCTACTACATTGGAGTAGAAATATTGGTGCAGATGTATCATTGTTTTGTGTCTCCCTTGCACCGTGCAAAGCGACCTAGAATCAGATATACCAAGCCAAGCAAGGCCACCCTGCATGGCCCTCATGGCTTGGTAAATCTTGTGTACCGGAAGGCAGCGCAAGTCACTGCCTTGTATTACACTGCATTGTGGAGGCGTTAGATGGGTGGAGCATGGGTGTTCCCGCGTATCCACCCGTGCATTCACAAGCATTCCCAGATTTACCAACACTGGTAAACCTAGGAATGTGCCAGAATTGTGTGCCTTCCCACTAGAGGCACAACGAGGAGAAATATATTTATTTCTCCTCGTTGTTTCCTCTTTCTAAGTTTTCTACATTCTGCAGCACACTTAGAAGAGGAAACTGCATCTAATGATTACTTATGTGCAGTAAGGTGTCCCTTCTTGCACCAAATCAATCCTACCTGCAAAGCCTCAAGGGTGCCTGCATTCATGCAAGGCTGCACTGAGTGCACCAGCGCATGGAGAGAACAGGAGTGCAGCATATAATGGTAAATAGGGCATATTCTTGCCCCCTCCCTTTCACACAGCACGGCACGGCACGTTGTCTTGCTGCATTGCATTGCATGAAAAAATTATAAATATGGGTTGAAATGTTTAAATACAACATGTTTAAATACAACATGGTCCGTGCAATCTGCTTGCTTGCTGTACAACCTGTGACTTTAGATACTGGCTAACTCTGAGCACCCAGAAGGCAACTCTGAGTGACACCCATTGGCAGCGTGTTAAATGAGGCGGAAGGTTGTGCCGTGTTTACCATTTACTCTTTAGGCACTACATTGGATGCAATTATCCTTTTAATTACCAGGACGGTGGATAACTGTATACATTGTTAGACTTATTCCTGCATTGTACAAAGGCTATACTGCCAACTGGGCAAGAATTGTGAAGAAACAGTGCTCCCTTGTAAAGGAGCGACACCAGACAGAATTTTTTGCTTATGGCCAGTAGAGGGCTTCGCCAGGTCAGGCAGTCTCACCTCAAGGTTAGGGTAAAGATAGAATGAGATCGTAACATTATAGCATGCAAAGTTTCCATATGACTCTGTAATGTGTGAGCACTCAGATGAGGTTTGGTGGCCAATGCAAGTGTGGTCTGATACATTAATGAACCAGGCCTTGACCTTTCCCAGACACCAGTCATGTCACAATCTTTTGTGGGGCCCAGGTCACTTAAGTCAGAAAATTCCACTCTTTACCATAGGTTTAGCGTTTTTTGACTTGTCCGTATCTTTATTGCTGTTTGATGAATCTTCACGAAACCTTCCACAGGAATTCAACACTCACTTCAGCTACTGTCTGGAAACACTCGCTGAAAGCAAAGGTGCAAGTTGTGAGAAGGAGCTGCTGGGGGCTGAGAGTTCTGAATCAGAGAACTATGCGGACCAGAAGACCGCGGGGCTAGGAGCCGCCCACTTGACACGCCCTGCCTCTGCCCAGGTGTACTTTACCTCTCGCGTTTCCCGCTTCGCGGAAAACACTCGCTGAAATCAAAGGTGCAAGTTGTGAGAAGGAGCTGCTGGGGGCTGAGAGTTCTGAGTCAGAGAACTACGCGGACCAGAAGACCGCGGGGCTAGGAGCTGCCCACTTGACACGCCCTGCCTCTGCCCAGGTGTACTTTACCTCTCGCGTTTCCCGCTTCGTGGGAAACACTCGCTGAAAGGAAAGGTGCAAGTTGTGAGAAGGAGCTGCTGGGGGCTGAGAGTTCTGAATCAGAGAACTACGCGGACCAGAAGACCGCGGAGCTAGGAGCCGCCCACTTGACACGCCCTGCCTCTGCCCAGGTGCACTTTACCTCTCGCGTTTCCGGGAAACACTCGCTGAAAGCAAAGGTGCAAGTTGTGAGAAGGAGCTGCTGGGGGCTGAGAGTTCTGAATCAGAGCACTACGCGGACCAGAAGACCGCGGGGCTAGGAGCCGCCCACTTGACACGCCCCTGCCTAGGTGTATTTACCCAGACTCTCACTTTGGTCCCACGGAACGCGCGCGGGCGCGCGCCGGGCGATGTCCGGGCCAAGGGCGGGCCCGTTTGAGCCCGTTCGAAACAGGAGAGGCTGGGCCAGGCCACCCCTCTGAGATGTAAGACAAGATACCAGCTACTGGTCTGAGGAAGTGTGCTAGAGGGTGAGCCATTTCCGAAGTTTGATATTGTGTGGATAGCTGTAGTTGAAGGGTTGTAGTCCACAGTCAGAATGGCGGCACGGGAAAGAAGGGATAAGAAAGTAATGGGTGTGGATTATGTGGCGGGAACACTGGACCAGTTTATCACAAGGGCATCATCTGTACTGGCTAATGAGATTGCCGCCACAGAGAGACGCCTATCACAAGTGCTGCAGCTTAGGAAAAGGTCGCCAATTAGGGGCATTTCTAATATATGGACACCGGAAAGAATGAGTCACCCTATTCTGGCCACGGATTTTAATCAAATGATTGAAATGGCACCCCTAAACCTACCAACAGTACCGGACATGGTTGACTGTCCAGCAGTAGATAGGCCACAAGCTACTAATCAGTCACATCCTTGGAAGGATACGGGTGAGACCCGAGCAGCCACTCATATGGTGCCCACTGATCCCATCGACCCCCCCCCCGATCTACATACTCCCACAGAAGGAGGGGCTATAAGGAAGAAACGAGGGGGGCCGCGAGGAGCCCATCACCAAAAGGGGAAGATGTCCAAAACTGATGCACAAAGAGGAAAACACGGAATAACACAAGGAGAACATCATGGGGCGGAGAGCCGCCTGGGCCAGCGGTTACACTGGCTGTCACACTAACCCCCACAAATGAAGACAATTGTAGCAATTGTAGCAGGCGCACACTGACAATGGAGGATTCATATTGGCAGAAATTAGGGGCACTGATAACTGCCGCATTGGAGCCCTTAACAACAAGACTTTCAGACATTGAAAATAGGCTTGTTGAAACAGAAAAACTGGTGTTAGCCGCTTTGGGGGGGATGGAAAATAAAATAGTGTGTGGAGGTTTGCCCAGTGCGGGTGGGAGAGAGGCGGGGAAGGATCTGTTGGCTCTCCCTATTCCAGCTATTACTACCCCAACAAGCACAATTTCTACGGTGCCCCCAATACCACAGGAATGTCCAGTTGTTTCCTTGGAGGGGAATGGGACGAGTGGGAAGCTCCCACTAGCTGGGGGAGGAGCCATAAGTGCTAATGAAAGGGGGAGGGACCAGAGGTACTGATCTGGAATTGCATTCAATTTTAGATTTGCCACCGGAATGTACCCCGTATATGGTGGTTCTCACTGGGGTCCCACCATGGGAGAGTGATGAAATCGAAACTTATGACCAGCTGAAAAACAAGGCAACCCACTGGTTAAATACCCACAGAGCATTGCCTAGAGGGGTAAGATGCAAAATCCTTCATGTAAGGAGAGTGGACTGGATAGGAGGGAGCAAAAAAAAACAACGGGGGGGACTATATTGTCATCAATTTTAGTGATCCTAGAGTAGTAGATCACATTTGTTGGGGAACATGGTAACATCAGGAGACACATATCCAGGTTCACGAGTTGGGTTACTTTTATAGGCCCGCATATTTTGGGGGCACTCGCTTAAATCTGCGGCTTGCGGAGGAATGTAGTGGCCAGATAGGAAGAATAAGAGAGAGCGGGCGAGAATTTGGGCGAACATGGGAGTCTACGCAGCAAGAAGGAGAGGGTAGGTATTGTACACAGCAGACATTAGGGAGAGCTGAGTGGGGGGGGCATGAATCAGTACAGTAGACAAGCAAGACCTCAGTGGGGTAGGCGCCTTAGCGAAATAGATTGACTTTGCAACATAAAAACCAGGCAGAGACAAGAACTAGCCAAAAGGGGGGTTCTAAAAAACTGTAACAGTAAATGAGGTGGAAAATGTCCTGGTTAGGAAGGTGGGAGTAAATGAAATAGTTCAAGAGAAGATATCTCACATAAACCTGGAAGCTGTCCGAGGAGGGGAGGTTGTTAGAGCAGGAAGAACATTGAATTTGGTATCTTGGAATGTGGCAGGTTTAGCGACCAAATTCACAAACCAGGAATGGATAGCATACATCAAAAATTGTAATATCATTTGCATCCAGGAAACGTGGGAGACAGAATACTTACATTTTCATTTAGAGGGGTATAAACAATTCGGGACCCCAGCGAGCAAATCCACATCAGGGAGAGCAAGGGGCGAGCTTTTAATATTTGTAGATTTAACCATTGTAGGAACCTGGACAGACTTGAAATGGGATACTGAAAATATGTTGGGATTAAGTCTAAGAATGAGGGGACTCCAAATTCTAGCTAACTTTTATAATGCGGGTGGTCAATGTGCAAGGGAACTTGAGGGAAGGCTAAATGATCTGAATGAGAAGACATTAGGGCCCCTTGCACTCATGTTTCTAATTGTGGGGGACTTTAATTGTCATTTATGCCCTAATCTGTTGCCGATCAAGGAGGATTGGACCACCTGCAATTATGAGGAGGGCCCACATCTTGAACATACTCCCGAAGGTAAGGTGTTAGCTCGGGTGATAAATACACTCAATTTAGAGCACACCATAGATTTATTAGAGTTAAGACTAAATTAATTGATACCGCCAACATTTAAAGGAGGAGGGTGCTCCTCGTTTATTGATTTTATTGTGGTGTCAAAACAATTGAAGCCAAGAATAAGAGATTTCTTAATTGAAAACTGTCGTTTTAGTGACCATAACCCCTTAACACTGATTTTGGCAGACCCAAACTTATCTAAAATCAAGAAAAAGGGAATGGAGACAATTGTAGAGACGGCCACTGATCAGGGTAGACGCTTAAAATGGACTTGCATAGATAGCGAGGAGTTCTACAAAGCACTCATAATAGGGGGCAAACAGTTAATGGACGACTGCCTAGAATTAGCAGTAAATGGCAAAAAACTGGTAGAACACTTTGAAGGATTGGGCTGTATAATTGACGGCCTATTAACAACTAATGGACAGGGCAGGCCAAATAACGATCCTAAATGGTTTGATACGGCATGTTCCCTGGCACAAAAGAAACTGAGAAATGCCCTAAAAGTGGCCCCTAGAGATAAACAAAGGATTGCACAATGCAGACTAAATTATAAGCAGGCAGTTAAACACAGGAAGTCTGCTCTACGCAACCAAACTTGGGAGGATCTTAGAGAGGCCTCGGAGAAAAAAGACTTGTCTAGTTTTTGGACAATAATAAATAACCCCTGTTTCAAAGAGGGATCTGGGGATCGGATCTCTTCTAATATCCTCGCAGAGCAGTGGGTGGAACACTTCAGTGGGCTGTATAATCGGGTTACTAATGAGCATCGGTATGATATAATAAATCCCCAGTTAGACGAAGGGAGACCAACAAGGGCAGCTAAAGCGGAATTTACTCTAGAAGAGATAAGAGTAGGAATCTGTGGACTTACCAGGAATAAAGCACCGGGCCCGGATGGGATACCCCAGACCTCTTTTTAAGCAACATTGATCTATGGGCACCAATTCTTACTAGAATAATAAATGCAGCCATAGCAACAGGGCTTCCCCGATCATGGTCTATAGCCACAATAGTGCCAATTTAAAAAAAAGGAAATCGCCCAATTTCACTAATTGATGTCACCTCTAAAATTCTAGGGCGTATTATTTTAAATCGGTCGACAATTTGGGCAGAGGAAAAGAGCGTCATTACGGACGTTCAGTATGGATTTAGGTCAAGTAGATCCACCACAGACCAATGTTTAAATTTGTACTTGTTGGTGACAAAATATACCATTGCTAGTACTGAGGCGGTTTATCTTGCCTTTATGGATCTTACAGCCGCTTTTGACTGTGTTAACAGGGAGAAGCTATGGAATCTATTAAGCACATTAGGGGCAGATCAAGAAATAATAGAGATCATGAAAGCACTCCACTGGAATGCCTTGGCCAAAGTAAGGTACAACACAGAGGGGGGATGTACGGAACCCTTTGCTTGTCCCAGTGGTGTACGGCAGGGGTGTATTTTGGCCCCATTTTTGTTTTCCGTATATATAAATGGTCTGGAAAAAGCTCTATTGGATTTAAAAATAGACTCGCCAAGAGTAGGGAATAGACCAATTCCTGTCCTGCTTTACGCAGACGATGCGGTCTTATTGGCACGCACGCCTTTGGGCCTACAAAAACTGATCAGTGGGTTTGTCAATTTTATGAGCAACCTGGATCTAAGTGCCAATTTAGCGAAATCTTACGTACTAGCAGCAGGTAGGAGGGTCCATAAAGCCTACAATTACAGAATAGACGCCCATAAAATAGAGAAGGCCGCGACCTTCTCATATTTAGGCATTCTATTCGATGGGCACTTACATTTTAAAGAACTCACAGAAGAAAGGGGTAATAAGCTCGCGGCCAGCGTAGGGGCAATCATGAATTTTGCCAGAAGGATTGGACGCTGGGCCCCAGAACAAATGATGAAGTTATATAACTCTATTTGCTTCGCTAAAGCGACATATGGAGCATAATTGTGGGGATTCGCGGGGGTAGAGAAGCTGCAGTTACAGGAGAATAAATGTATGAGATGCTTGCTCAAGCTACCACAATGTGTTCCCGCAAGCATCATTCATGAAGAACTGGGTGCGAGCATTTATATAGAGGACAAGGTACAGGTCAGACCACTTTTAGCCTGGCTAAAAATTTGGATTAATCCGGAAGCGGAACTCTCCAGACAGATAATTAAAGACTGCCTGGAAAGGGACAGGGGGATGAATATCCCTTGGCTAAAATATTTGAGAGCCACCTTTAAAGCAATAGGCCTTGAAGATCTTTTCTCTAACCCAGACAGAATAACGGGGAAAGATAAGGAGATAGTAAAAAAGGAATTTTTTATGCACAAAGTCATCGGAAGAGAAGATATGGATTGGAGGAAAAAATCGGTGAAAGCATATGGGCTGGTGAGGACCACTGATGGAATAGAACCATATTTGTCCCTCATATATAACCCTCATGACAGATTTTTATTTACACGTTTTAGGCTCAATTTTTTACATTATTTATTAGCCCTACCTGCGGGTTTTAATAAAGTTTCTGAGCCAAAGGGCCCCTGCGGCTGCGATCAACGATCTCCGCAGGATGCCCTTCATTTTGTATTACTGTGTCCCTTTTATTCATTGCCAAGGCGCCATTTTTTAACTGACCTGTTGAAGGAGAACAAATTTAAACATGCAAAGGTGGCCCTTCTTTATTTAGAAATGGCTAAAGACCCCAGGGTTCTATTCTGTATAATAAGTTTTTTAAGATGTGCTTTTAAGTTATTTTTAAGTGTGATTTCAATAAGGGATCACAGGACAATTTAATCATCCAGCAAGATGGCTAAATAGCAGAAATTGTCCTGCTTAACTATATAATTATCCTTTACTAAGTATATTTTAGTTTTGGTATTTCTGGGCCCCATTATCATAGAATATGATTTGAAGTAATTCATTTTTAGGCCCACATTTTCCATAAAATCGTAAAATCGGCTAATAAAAGTTGTAAGCCATTGGCTGTATGGGAGATAAGAACAGAGTCATCCATGTACAGCAGAGCGGGGACCATTCTATGTCCTACCTTCGATACATCTTTACAATGTTCCCGTCAAAACTGATCTAATTGATTAATATATAAAATAAAAAGCAGAGAGGCTAAAATACAGCCCTGCCAGACCCCCTTCCCTAACTGAAAGTGCACAGTGCATTCCCCCAATGGGCCGTATCTTACTGAGGCCTCAAGCCCTGTGGGCAAATCATTTAAAAATGCCACTAGGGCCTCATCCACCTCCATGTCCCTCAGCACTGACCACATTTAGATCTCCCCACTGTGTAAAATGCTGTGCTGAGGTCCATGAAGGCTAGATGTATACTTTCCCTTTTTTACCACTGTGTATTTATTAACCAAGAGATATAAATTCAAGTTTTGTTCTATAGTGCCTCGTCCCGGCCTAAACCTGTAATGAATGTCTGAAAAAATATTCTTATTGTTAGTCCAATCTGTTAATCGCTTCAATAAGACCCTGCCCAAAACTTTTACTTACGCTTCTATCAAAGAGATTGGATGGTAGCATGCTGGATCGGCTCGGTTCCCTTTTTTGAAAAATAGGTACTCTAACTGATTGCTTCCATTATAAAGCAATATGGCCTCTTGCTGCCGCATTCAGGATTTGGGTGATTAATAGAGCCAACAGATCTGCACATTATTTAAAAAGGTCGCCTGGAACCCCATCTGGGCCCAGAGCCTTCCCAGGCGTCAATTTCATTATGCCTTCCCTCACCTCTTCCAACTCAAAATAGATATTTGTTACTCTGCCCGAAGGTGCAATAAGATTAGAATCACTGTTATCCGCATATATATTACCGAAGTGAGCTATCCACTTTTGCGCAGATATAGTTACACACAGATCTGGTACTGTTCTCTCATTAAATAAAGGCTGGTTAATGACTTTCCAGAAGGCTGCACTGTTTCTAGTAGTACAAGCCTCCTTGAGCTTATCCCAAGCTTCTCTCTTCAGGAGGCTTATTCTGTTCCTGCGAGCCAACGCATATGCCCTCATAGCCACTTGTACAGCTCATGCCGACCTTGGTTTTAATTTAATTGCTGCATTTTGGGCTTTATACCATTTAGGTCCTGAGCCAATTGACATGGTGTTATCTCGAGTCAGGGCTCGCTGGACCTCAGTACAAATAGTAGAGAATGAGTCCACAATGGCTCGACCATGCAAGTCAGTATTCAAGCACACCTCAAATTCCTAGCTACACTTCTGGACCAATTTCCTCAGGTAGTCCTCCGGGATGACCTTACCCACGTGAAAGTATATAAATGTCAAACTTTGACTAAAAGCCTTCTTTATGCCTGGGATCTAACAGGGCACCTGCCAAAAGATAGCATAAGCCCCTTTTGCCCTACCCTCACATTCCCTTTTTATTACAGTGAGTGGGGCATGCTTCAAAAAAACCTCACAGCTGGGCAACAAACGGCTCACATGGCATCAAAAGCCCCAGGAATTTAAGGCACTTTCTCACCGAAGCTTTTCATGCTATACTCCGCTATGTACAGCAAGGAGGCGCCGAGCATGAAAAATAATAAATTACTCGACACTCTAGGAGAAAACTCTTAGCAAGCCAGGGGCTTTGCTTATGTAATTTTCAAAGACAAATTCCTGTTTTTCGGGTTTGTCTCTGGAATAAACAAGAATTTTGCAATGCAATAGGTCTCGCATTTACGTGAGTTATGAACTATTGACATTGTAAATGATAATGCCTTTTATTTATGTTTTGGGTTTTAAAACATAAGTAAAAGACTGTCATTTAATATAGTAATAACTTAGACGTTTGCAAATGCGAGACCTATTGCATTGCAAATGCTTACCGCAATGCGCTTGCATCTATGTTACAATTTTTCATCAACACCCGCATCACACAAGTTATGACTGCTGAATTAGACATATTCAAGGCCGGTGATATTGATGCCGCAGGAGAACATTTCCTCTTTTGCTTATACTAGTCGAATGTAGTACAGGAGACCACTGCCAGGCTATATCAGGAGAAGGCAGTGCCAAGGTCTACAAAGGGTAGGAAGCCGCAGGGTCAGCGCTCTTGCGTGGAGCATTGTTAGTGTCTAACATTAAGTTCACTCAAACAAGTATATGGGCATAAGCGTGCACTGCCAGGGTTGAAGATCAGAAAGGGCCTATAGAAGAGAAAGAATAACTGTTTTGCTAATACTGGTCGACTGTAGCGCAGGAGACCACTGTCATACTATATGAGGAGAAGGCAGTGCTAGGGTCTAAGAACGGGAAGGCAACGGCAGGGTCAGCGCGTGTGGGAAACAGTATAAAGTCTATTTGAATGATGTATGGGCTTAGGCGGGCACTGTAAGGGTCCAAGATTGGGCAGGACCTATAGACGTAATGCCCACGATTGAAATTGGGGGCAGGGGTACTTCCTTTGTCTAAAAATTAAGGAAAGGCATGGTCATTTGTGCATGTGTGTGGGGGGGTGTAATGCCTAGCTCTACATTGCTGAGGAACTACCAAAGCTTTTAGGTCACACTAAAAGAGTCATGGTGGGGGCGGGGGGCGCTAAATAGTGCCGGGCACTCCACGGAGGGGCATTCCAGTCGGAGGGGGGCAGTTATGATGACAGATGGTGTTCTGGGACATGGACTGTAGGAGACCTTGGTCCCTGAGGGGCGGTGAGGTGTCAGGTAAAGAGGAGGTTGTATGACAGCAGCGTGACCCCCACAGCCCCTGCTACAACCACCAATGTTCCTGGTGCCTAAAGGTGGCCTTGTTGGGGCACGTTGTAAACCCTGTAAAATAGCAGAGGGCGCAGCCTCTAGTGATCGGGGACTCTCCAGCTGCTGAGAGCCCCACTCCCACAGGAAACAGCCGGCGACCCTCCGTCGGTTCCACACTGTGTGCAAGCCCTTCTCAGAGTTGTTAAAAGGTACATTCACCTCCATAATAAGCAGGGGGGAGGAGTAGGCAGCAAAGAAGACGAGTCAGCTGGAGTGTTAAAAGGCACGCTCAATGAAATAAGAAGCAGGGGGGAGGAGGGTGATGAGTCAGCCTAGGAGACGAGCGACCTGAAGCTCAAGGGACAGCTAACAAATAAATAAATAAAGGAGCACGTGCATATGAGAGGTGGAAATAGGCTGTTTTTTGGAGGGGGAACAAAAGGCTTCTGCATTGGTGCAGCAGGAACGTACCGTACTTAAAAGTTAAAAAGAAATGCAAATTAAGTTAGGAAGCGGCCACCATTACCTAAGCTGGCACCCCGTGCGCGCTGTGTCCCTTAACGAAGTAAATAGTTCTCGCAACTGGTAATGAGAGCTCCCGAGTTAGGACACAGTAAAAGATCGAGTCTATATGGGCGGTACTAAATGGAGACAGGGCGGTAACAAGGAGGGACTAACAAGCCTCATAGTGAATGGGAAGCCAGTATTTACCAAGGACAATGACACCAGCCAATGTAAAATATGGGCGGAGGGAAGGTGAGGCTTACACAGCATACTCAACTACTGCATCCCTCGCAGAGCGAGCAGCGCGTGCGTGCTGCCGCTAGACTCGAACTAAAAAATGCTTGCTGGGCTGTAGCATAGCCACAGCATCTGTGCAGCAGCTTCTATGGTAAAGTGAGCATTTTCAGCAATAAATACTCTCCCCAGGGCACCTTCTTGCAGATGGTCTTACTCCAGTATCTTTAAAAATGCTTCCAATTGAAAATCTCTGAATGAAAATATTAACTAGGTTACATATGATAATCAGGATGGGGATCAGGAACAAGGAAGACAAAAGAATGAATAGGACTACAGCTCATTCAGCAGCCATTTAATTCAATTATGTAGATGTTTTATACTGTTGTCATCTTAACACTAGAACACAAACAACCCATTTCTTTGTATCAAGCGGTCAAAGAATGTATGTGCCATGTACCAAATGGAGTTTAGTGGACTTTCATTCTCCAAGGCAGCCATCTTTATGTTCCTGTTATGTGGTGCATTAGAGAATTCCAACTAGTGCTCTACATATCTTGACCAAAAGGCCAATCACGAACAATTATATAGACTATAAAAAATATTTTAGTGTCATATGGACAAGGGGATTAGTCTACTACATTGGAGTAGAAATATTGGTGCAGATGTATCATTGTTTTGTGTCTCCCTTGCACCGTGCAAAGCGACCTAGAATCAGATATACCAAGCCAAGCAAGGCCACCCTGCATGGCCCTCATGGCTTGGTAAATCTTGTGTACCGGCAGGCAGCGCAAGTCACTGCCTTGTATTACACAGCATTTTGGAGGCGTTACATGGGTGGATGATGTGTGTTCCCACGTATCCACCCGTGCATTCACAAGCATTCCCAGACTTACCAACACTGGTAAACCTAGGAATGTGCCAGAATTGTGTGCCTTCCCACTAGAGGCACAACGAGGAGAAATATATTTATTTCTCCTCGTTGTTTCCTCTTTCTAAGTTTTCTGCATTCTGCAGCACACTTAGAAGAGTAAACTGCATCTAATGATTGCTTATGTGCAGGAAGGTGTCCCTCCGTGCACAAAATCAATCCTACCTGCAAAGCAGGCACCTTTGCACCAAGACTCAACGGTGCCTGCATTCATGCAAGGCTGCACTGAGTGCACCAGTGCAAGAAGAGAACAGGAGTGCAGCATATAATGGTAAATATGGCATATTCTTGCCCCCTTCCTTTCACACAGCACGGCACGTTGTCTTGCTGCATTGCATTGCATGAAAAAATTATAAATATGGGTTGAAATGTTTAAATACAACATGTTTAAATACAACATGGTCCCTGCATTCTGCTTGCTTGCTGTACAACCAGTGACTTTAGATGCTGGCTAACTCTGAGCACCCAGAAGGCAACTGTGAGTGACACCCATTGGCAGCGTGTTAAATGAGGCAGAAGGTTGTGAATCAATATTTCAACTGCAACAACGGCGGGCCCTTCTTGCCGCACCTCACATCAGTTCTCAAGAAAAATAAAGTAATTGTAGTGCAATCAACCCCATACGCCAGCCGCTGAGTGGCGCTACTGTGCTCCAGATCAATACAACATGAAAAAATGAGAAAAAGGGGGTGCACAAATGAAATAGTCCAAAGAGCCTTGACTTTGTGTCTTAATATCCTCTTTATTTAGAAATAGATTTAGGTTGATAAAAGGATGGTCAGCCAACGCGTTTCATTCCCTCAAGGGGAACTTCATCAGGGCTTGAGTCAAATTTGTTTGTTCTTAAAAATAGAGAACAAGTCTCGAGAGCTTGACGTAGTGTAGTATGTATCACATGCGTTACAATAGTCGGCAACAGTACGGGTAGATTTCCTAATAAGACGGCATGTTCCTCGATCAAAGGCGGAAGGTTGTGCCGTGTTTACCATTTACTCTTTAGGCACTACATTGGATGCAATCATCCTTTTAATTAACAGGACAGTGGATAACTGTATACATTGTTAGACTTACTCCTGCATTGTACAAAGGCTATACTACCAATTGGGCAAGAATTGTGAAGACACAGTGATTCCTTGTAAATGAGCGACACCAGACAGAATTTTTGGCCAGTTGAGGGCTTCGCCAGGCCAGGCAGTCTCACCTCAAGGTTAGGGTAAAGATAGAATGAGATCACATCATTATAGCATGCAAAGTTTCCATATGACACTGTAATGTGTGAGCACTCAGATGAGGTTTGGTGGCCAATGCAAATGTGGTCTGATACATTAATGAACCAGGCCTTGACCTTTCCCAGACACCAGTCATGTCACAATCTGGCCCAGGTCACTTAAGTCAGAAAATTCCACTCTTCACCATAGGTTTAGCATTTTTTGACTTGCTATATCTTTGACGCTGTTTGATGAATCTTCACGAAACTTTCCACAAGAATTTGATGCTCACTTCAGCTGCTGTCTGGAACGTTTCGGGGTGACCCATGAAGTGGGGATGGAGGAAAAGGGGGGGGGGTGTCCCAACACATGTTTTCTCCGTGTTAATTCCCATAGGGATTTTGAACAAGACTACAGCCCGAATCACTGAACGGAATTACACCAAATTTGGCAGGAAGCTGGCTCTTGGTACATAAAGAAGCGTTTTTAGGTCGAGCCTGCTTTGTCTCTCTGCATGTTGTATCTCTGTGGGCTTTTGCCAAGCCCATTGCTTTCCATTCGTTATTTTGTGTGCCATTCTGAAATGCAGGCTCGTCATTGGTGCATTGGTTGTGTTTCTCCCTCCTTTGTGTGCTTGGTTCCCTCCCATGGTGACTGGCCCTAATACATATACTCTTCACTCCTGTCGATTTATGCTCGTTGTGGCACACTATTTTAGTTTTTACCTGTTGCTCATGCTTTAGGAAGTAGTGTTTTCCGTGCTTGGCTAGTGAAACAAGGAAACAAGCTCTGCTTGCGGCATTAGGAACTAGGTGAGCGGGGACACATTTCTACACTTAAATGCTTTTGTAGCCCATGCAGCTTTTGTTGCATCAGCACGTGCGGCTCAAGTTTATTTGTTACGTCGGCATGTTTTTTCTTAGGGGAGAGCCAATGCAGAGACTCGCACCCGGTTCCCCAGTACCCAAGTCATGAGCTCTGTATATTATGCCACATCCTCTCAGACCTCTAACTTCAAAAGCAAACTTGTTTTGATGAAAGGTGACAATACTGAAGCGAGGTTATTCTGCTACCTCCGTGTCCCAAAATACCAAACATAATCATCATAAAAATACTAACAATGTTAATAAATAATCTAAGGCAATTCTAATGTAGTCGCAACAAATAAAGATGTATGTCAACATTGCCTTTAGTAATAGTTTTAGAGATGGGCTTGTTTCGGATTTCTTTTCCTGGTCTGGGCTTATTGTGGGCTTGTTTTTACGAACTCTAGTGCTTGTTCTGCAGCTTTGGCTATTGTTTTTGTTTTTTTGCACCACCGCTGTTGCAATAGGAAGAACGGGAATCCAGCTGGAATGAGACAGGCACGTGTTTGGGCTGTGACACATTGCGTCTGTTTCATAAAGTCATGAATGGTCCAACCTGCGAGATGTTCACTGTGTGTGTGTGGAGGGCAAGGGTGCTGGTTTGTTTTGCACTGCTCTGGAGGTGTGTAGGTGTGCTGCACATCTATTTCCCCGTTGCCCCAGTTCCTCAGACAGTATGGGTGTTAATGTCAGCACTGCTCGCTTCAGAGAAATCAATCTCTGAACACATGTGGGCTACAGTTATTTGACCACATTGTTTCTGTGTGCCTTATTTTACCCTCCCCCTGCCCGTTCACCTACTGGATTAGTTGATGCACTCGGTGGCTTCATGGATGATCCGCATACCCAGGGTAGGTCTTTATTTTTGAGTCGAGGGAAGCCGCTTTGCCTGGAACAAAACTTATACACCCCAAAACCTCAGAGGTAAGAGGTCTTCATTTGTTTTGGTCAAGGGGTGCTGCTGCATTGCATGTAACTCAGCTATGGCTTGAAATCAGGATGGGCATTTGTTACTTGGCACCCTCCACTGACAGTCAATGTGAGATTTTCTGCCACCAAGTGTGCTATAGAAATGTATTTAATCACAGGGTGATGCTCTGGTACATGGTTGCATGATGATGTGATTGTGAAACATGGAGGCTGTGCCCTGAGATAATGTGCTTACTGCAAGTGTGTGCTATTCAGATTGTGGGACATGTGCACACTAATTGGTATGTTTAATCGGCAGTATTAGATTTAAAAAAATGATTTATTTATGGAACATTTAGTTAACAGTTCACATATCGAAAGGGCGGCCAAAAGCTTCAAATGATAGCACATAGTGCTTTAAGCAGGCGGGTACTGTCCGGTTGTGAGTACCTGCACTTCCTAAATTGAATTTGAAAGGGAAAGTACCTGCAATTCCTACCACTTCTGCAATTCGTTTAACGGGAGAGTACCAGCAGT
This sequence comes from Triturus cristatus, assembly GCF_964204655.1. Taxonomy (NCBI): domain Eukaryota; kingdom Metazoa; phylum Chordata; class Amphibia; order Caudata; family Salamandridae; genus Triturus; species Triturus cristatus. Next base: position 777,534,574 of record NC_140587.1, on the reverse strand, counting down.
TTTCAGGAGCAAACAATAACTCTGAATAGTGAGGGCTTGCACTTCTCTGTTTCTATATAAAGCACTAAGCACTGCTAGAAATATTATGCACTTTACAAAAGCACACATAACCAAGAAATTGGACTTACACCCAATGTGCCTATAATTCTGGTTCTTCCAGTGGTCATTAAAGTGGCAAGCAGCTAGGTAATTTACTCATTGTTTGCTTTCTGTTCTGAAGTTCAGTCTGGGGTCACAAGCGAGGTGTCCGTCACCCATGCACCCATCAAAAGCAGACTGGACTATGGAAATGTACTCTACGCCGGCATCAGCAAGTCCCTACTCCAGACGATACAGAACACCGCTGCCAGACTCGTCCTCGGCATCCCCCGGCACGAACACATCAGCCATCACCTTCGAAGCCTCCACTGGCTCCCCGTGGAGAAAAGAATCACCTTCAAAATTCTCACCCACGCCTACAAATGTGTAAACAACACTGGACCCACATACCTCAACGACAGAGTCAACTTCCACGTACCCAAGAGAAAGCTCAGATCCTCTAACCTCGTACTAGCCGAATCCCCACGCATCCACAAAACCAGGGCAGGCTTCTTTCACATCGCGGCCAAATCCTGGAACAAGCTCCTGGCAAACATCAGACTCGCATCCTTCCTGAACACCTTCAGGAAGACCCTCAAGACCTGGCTTTTCGGCTAACAGATCTGCACCCCCCCCCCCCCCCCCCCCTCAGCGCCTTAAGACCCTCACGGGTGAGTAGTGCGCTTACAATTCACTGATTGATTGATTGATTGAGGTGGGCAGGCTCTCCACACAGCCTTTTCCTACTCCATTATCCATAGCATGCATCCACAAGCAGTCGGGTCGTCGACTGAGATCTTATATTCTAAGGACTTGCAGGTGTCAGAGCGGAGGTTACTGTATAGCTAAGGTCGTTGCCCCAAGCCTTTGGGCATTGCAAGTCTCATGTCAAGCAAAGTATGCCACACTACCCCACCCCTCAGCACTGTTTTAGGGGACTTGTATCATAATTTCTAACCCACAAAAACCTTTCTTAACAGCCTTCAGAGAAATTTCCCCACACTCTAATTGGACAATACATACATAAGTGCCTCTGTGTTGGCCTGACTGGTCACTGGATTGCTTCATGGTCCTCACAGACCTCCTTCTGCCCTACTGCAGAGAAGAATTGAGGTCCTCGGACTGGTTGCATCGGTGTCGAGGCACAGTCTGTTACTCTGCTGCTGGTGACTTGGTATGTAATGGTCCTATAATGTGGCCTGCTTGACACCTGTCCTGTAGGTTGTATGCAAGATCTCTCATACTATCGGTTTTTTTCTTTTAAGAAAAGTTACTTTACGTGCTCACATTCATTCATTGTCTCTCATTTCATCTATCTCTCTCTCAACCACAAACACACACATAAACATATTTACAAGGAGTTAACGCCACGGGAACATAATTTTTTCTAACGTTCTGGTGGCGTTAACTCCTTCTCCTTATTTACAAAACAGCATTAAGCCACTTAACATGGCTTAACGCTGCCTTGTAAATAATTCCCCTATTGACGCTGCACTTAGCGTGAAAGGGGCACCACAGGCAATGGGTGTTACAGTGGGTGTCCCACCGCAACACCCATTGCTTTTTGATGCTGCCCCATATTTACAAGATATGTGGCAGCGCCAAAAATACAGGTGATATGAGGAGAAATTTTGTATTTCTCCTCATATTTTGCTCCTTCCACATGTGCTGCATTCTGCAGCATACATAGATAGAGCAAATCACCTGTAAAGATTGTTTATGTGCAGGAAGGTGTGCCTTCCTGCACATAAACAATTGCCCCTGGAGCGTTTGCACCCTGCCAAAATAACGCTAGGGTGCCTGCGATGGCTCTAGGTAGCTTTTTTAGTGCCAGCGCTAGGGGTAATGCAGGGGTGCACTGCATTCTTATGAATAGGATGCATCCCTGCATTTTGAAACTGTCAGAGTGCAGTGTTACCAATTTTGGTGTAACACCGTGCTCTGCCAGTTTCTTGTAAATATGCCCCACAATTTCTCAGGAATTTCAATTGCAAAATTGTAACTATAAACACATCCTTTTAGTATTCTCCTATTTTCCAAAATATGCCAGGCATTGAATACAAAATTATTAATAAAATATTGATAATGTAGGTAGGTGACATATATAGTCAGTAGCAACTTGATTGTAGGGGCCTGTAGTTTCACTTTTTCTGTGGGGTAAAGCATCAGGGGTAAAGCATCAGAACTGGTTGAGGGTGTCACACAATACCACAACACACAAATCCGTGCCGAATAAATCTACTACACACAACACATTTTAACATCTCATAATAACATGCCAGACAGTTCATCTACTCACACTTCCTCACAACATCATTCCACTCCATGCCACATAATTTTCAAACCAATAAAACAAACTACTCATAATGCAACACCGCTCGATGCCACAAAATTCCAAATCACATATTACCGCTCTGCTTCATACTTCCACTCCACTCCAAACTATATAATTACACTCCACACAACACAATTCAAGTCCAGATAATTCCACTACACATAATTACACTCCATCCTACATTTCACACAACATATTTACACTGCACTATAGTCACTCAATTCCAAAACACATAATTACACTCTACAAAAAAAGTCCCCTTCATAACATGCCACATAATTCCACACCACATAATACTACTCCACACCATGCCACATAATATGACTACACTACACTGCAAAACATTGCACATAATTCCACACAACATCACACAATTCAATACCACACAATTCTGCACCACACAACATTATTTCACTCCACATAATACCACTCAGCGCCACATAATTACACTCTACTCAAGACAACATAAATGCACCCCATATAAATGCACTCTATGCCACATACCAGCAATACACATAAATGCACTCCATACCATAAAACATAATTCCAATAAATTTAATTTCACTCAACTCCACACATTTCCAATACACATAACAGAATTCCACACCAAACCACATGTTTCAAATACACAGCATAATTCCACAACACATCACATACCTCCAATGCACACTAAAGATTTACACTTCATACCACAACTAACAATTCCAATACAAGCCACATAATTCCACTCCACACCACATATTTCCACTCCACATCACAGACATCCAATACACTCCAAATCAAAACACATAGGTAAAAGACATGGTCATTTAACACGCCAACAGCTCTTACTCTTGCAAATGCAAGACCTGTTGCATTACAAACATTAGTAGCGATTTGGTGTAAATCCGTTCAGTAGTTTTAGAGATATCAACCGAAATCCAAATTGTATATCTAGGGATGCAGATCCTCTGCATGTCTACGCACCAAAGACGGGTTCTGATTGGCTGGCTGCACTTTCACAAATAGTTGCAGGCCATTTTATATCTTGGGAAACAGTCCTCCAGGCTAATAAGTGATTTGCATACTAATTGAAGGGGTTAGGTGAAAGCTTCCCTGATCCCTTGTGTATGTTAACCCCTTCCCCACTCATGACGGAACCGTTCCGTCATGAGCCACGGTTGCCGTGTGCTCATGACGGAACGGTTCCGTCATGACATGCCCGTTGGCGGCCGCTCCGCCTACGCGGCGCTGTTTCCCCGCCTGTGCGGGGGGACAACGCAAATGGGCGGAGTCATGACGGAACCGTTCCGTCATGAGCACAGCTCAACTGTGGCTCATGACGGAGCGGCTCCGTCATGAGCACAGGCCCACCGCGCTGCCCCCCTGCCCCCCCCCAGCGCTGCAGCGGAATGTCCGCAGCAGCGAAGGGGTTAAAAAATGAAGGCCAAGCATGTGTGCTGGGCGTGAAAGTACCAAAAAACTGCTTTTTTCCACCCGTGAAATCAGTGGACTCCTCACAGTTCTCAGCGTCGCCCTTTTGTAGCTATGTGATGGATCCTCGGAGCTAGCGCGACCCAAAAAATATTTATATATAACTTTTACACCCACTATTACACTCATAGAGACACTCTCACACCCTCTGACATATCTATACAGACAGTCTCATGCCCACACATACACCCATACAGACAATCACACCCACTCACATACCATGCAGGTACTCTCACACTCTCACTTACACCCATACATACAGTCTCACACCCACAAAAATATTCATACACTCTCATGCCCACACCTGTACACACACTCATATATCCACTCACACACCCATACAGAATCAGTCATACTCACTCATATACCTATGTAGATACTCTCACACACAGCCACACACCCATACAAACCTTCACACACCGATTTGCATAGATGCACTCAGAAGTCCTTAGAAGTGAATGCAAAAAGGGTTGTTTTCCAGATAAAGTGTGCTTTAAGTTTGCGGATCCGAGGAGTCGAGAACATTTAATTAAAAAAGGATTTACAAAGAAAAAGACCACGTATTGGGAAATAGGTTGGCTCTGATATGAGCATTGTGTTTATTGTGTGTATGTTGTCACCAAATATAAAACAGGATGCACTCTATCAGGCTGTTTAGGAACCACCTGTTGCCTTTGTCTGTGAAGTGAACTCCATCAGGTCTGTAAATCCCATCCATGTCAAAGCATAGGTTGTTATTGCAGATAGAGCCCATGGTATGGTCTCTGAGGAATGCAGAGACTGTTTTATTAACATGTTTGCTTACTTTGCCTATTTGTGGACAAAATTCAGATGACCACTTTCATTTCTGCCTCTGGCATATGTCGGAAAATACCAAGGCAGTGTGAGGTAAAAGTGCCATTAGTTTTTCAAAGGTATCCTTCATTGGGATTTCCTGTCCTACACCAATAAGAGTGCCCAGGTATATTGCCACCACAGTGCAGAATCATGTGGTATGGATGTAGCCAATCAATAATGCTTTTAACCAATGGAAGCAACTGATGCCACTTTAAGCCTCTATGGCCAACCCAAGAAATATCTACATTAGGCAAACCCAGGTCCCTGTCAATATTGCTCTTTCTAGCAGACTCTCTGTCCCAAAACATACAACTATGGCCCACAATCCACACTCTAACCATTTTCGAAGGAAGGAGAAGTAGCACAAGGGAGAAGGCTGCTGTTGAATGATGCAGATTTGAAAAAGAAGTCAGTTAAAGAGATGTCTAGCCACTAAAAGTTAAAAGAAAAAATTTGCTTGACTGGTATAAAGATGGTAGTGGTTAAAACTAGGTTGTGTTATTGATATAAACGTAAGCAGATGTGTCATTGGTAATGGAATAGGAGATAGTGCTCTAACTCCAAACACTCAACCACACCTGCTACAGTTGGTTTAGGAGTTAGCATGCTGGTCCGGAAACTTTTGTGAACTTGTGACCTACTGCTAGCAGAGAATGTTACAATACTGGTCACCATAGCAACAGAGCTACAAGAGCATGGGGGAAGGGTCAGCAAATGCCTACAATGTAAAGGTGAATGGGGAGTGATAGTAGAGGAAATAGTGAAGGAGGTATGTGTGTGTCCACATTTAGGCATTAATACAGATTTTTTGGTAAGTGATAGTCATTTGGAGCAGTTTAATTAAAAGATTTCGCTTTCCCGCATGGATCCACAAGGCTGCCGTGAGGTTACACGGGGGGCTGCGCTGAGCGCCACAGTGGATCCGCGTAGCCACCCAAAACACCTACCAAATTGGAATTTCTTTAAAGAAGGGTCAGAAGGGGTTAACAAGTCTCACAGTTTGATACGTACTATCCCAGAAGGAGTCGACACCTAGACAATATGTGTTTATTGAACTACTACAATACTACAGATATAAAAGTAATGTAACAGTAAATATAGAAGAAGGAAAATATATGCATTAGTTGGATGTGATGGTTGTTTAGTGAGACATAGCAAAGGAAATATAATCAACCACAGAAACCTGAGTTGACAACCTGCAGACAGGAGAGAGATTTTCTATTTGGCTCTTCTACAACTATTGTAGCCTTGGTGTGCTGAATCAGAAATACTTGGAGACTGCGACTGCTACGAAGACTCTTTAAATGCTGTAAAAACAGCATTCATCATCCAGTCTTTTCAAACTACTTGCAAATGTTGAAAGATTAAATTGAACAGGAAGAAACCACTGCTGCTGATGTAGGTAAAGAAAGTTCACAAAGCAGCCAAAGTCCTGGACCACTGAGTCAAAATCCATTTGGACAAACAGTTATTCAAAATGAAGCAGTCATAGCCATGTGTGAAGTGGAGATTGCAAAACAACAAGCAAAAGAGGAAATTGTTGATTTCGAACACCTAGTAACACAACTGAACGACAAATAGAAAAATATTTATATCGAAATAAAAGATAAAATAGAGCATGGAGCTCTGCATGTGAAGAAAGAATGTGAATGCTCTTCGTTTAAGCCAATACTACTACATATCAGTAGTCAAGCTGGCACTGGGAAAAGCTTTCTAATTAAAGTTCTCACCACTTAAATACAGAAGACTACAGAATCAAATTTATTATTTGTAGTAACATAACTACTGGATTACTGCACACAAAATTAAAGAAATTACTTTACACTGACTACTTATTCTACCTGTTGAACATAACAATAAACTAGAATACCAGAAGTTATGTGGTAAACCTTTCAAGAGTAATTAAGAAATTGAAGCTTTTAATCAGCAATGAGGTGAGCATGGTTTTAAATGTAATGCCTGCCTTCATACACTTAAGAATGCATCAGATGTTTAGAAATGAGCGTCGAATTACCAAGAAACTATTTATATCCTATAGCATAGCAGCACAACAAATGAACAACTTCATTCAATAAGACAAATCCATAGTCTGTTTGATGCCTACATTTCAAGAGTGCTCCAAATTTAATGAAGAAATACTAAAACTAGAGAAAGAAGAAATTTTGAAACTCGCGGCTATTGACAAAATGGAACACCAGGGAGTGACAATACTACTAAGTGAAAAACTGCAAGCAAAATTGTATTCATTGGAGAAATCCGCATCTAGGACTGCAGGATTAAAAAGTGTTTGCGCATGTGCAAAAACTGTACAGAAATTTTGCGGCATTATTTAAATTTTGAGGAAGGATTTGTAAATGGTGCGATAGGTAAAGTGATTGATTTTTGTTAACTTTCAAAATGGAGATGAGGTTCAATACATGTGGCTCACTGGTTAGAGGCGGCAGACCCGTAAGCAGAGGACAGCCCGGGACCAGGGTTCGATTCCCGACGCGGCAGGGTCGTGGACCAGGGTCAGCGGGCTCGATAATTCTCGCCTCGGTGCCTACTCCAGTCAGGGACCACACTCGGCAACTCTGGGCATTAGCTTGCCTCATCTTCACAACGGCCCCCCCAGACCGCCGGGGATGCTTGGTCGCACCTTAGAGATACCCATTAGGGACCATCTCTCAGGGTGAGCCAGGACGGGTTCCCCAGCGGTCGAAGTGCAGAGATACTCCTCCGGGAGTCGATTCTAGCGCTATATAAACCCACAATTAAATTAAATTAATACATAGCCGTAAAATGTTATCAAATTAAAGGCGTGAAGCAGATTGGCCGATGTATTGTACATTTTCTGCTTGTAAAAGACTTATATGTCTGGAGACAGCAGTTCTCACTTTCTCTAGTATATTCTGTAACTATCCACAAGTCACAGGGCTTAAGTGTAGATGCAGCTTTTGTTAATATTGGAAGTACTGTTTTCAAGGAATGTATGTCATATGAAGCATTGTCGCGAGTTAGAACATTATCCGGTTTGTTTTTGATTGATTTTGATGAAAAGAAAGCTAGTACCGATGCAAGTTGTGCCAGAGAATACAATCGGTAAAGAAGTGTATATGCTTCTCATTTAGGACAGTCTACTATTTATGAGAAACAGATAATATGTCCAAAACGGAAAATTACAAAAGAATCGATGGATGTTCCTCAAAAGAAGCAAAAGAAACACAAGGAAAAAGGTGCTAACAAGAAAAAAATTGAAAATGAAGGCGATATTGTAGGTTATCAGTTTGAAAACAGTAATGGTGTCAACTACTCTGCTACTGATGTTCTCAATGTACACTTCCATTTACTACATCTTATATATGCAAATCAATATAAAGCAGACAGCAGATGCTGCTCTAAACTGTTTCATTTTCTGGAACGTTTACATACTGATAAGACTGTAGTACATTCTGCTTCAAGCATTTGAGATCTAGTAGACCTATATAGTGGATCGGTAGTATTTAGTCTCAACAAAATGCACAGGATTTTTTTATGATCATTGGAGTTTTGGAACAAGAACAAGTAAATATCAATGACTTATTTGGACTGAGTTACACATGGAACAATGACTATGAAGATTGCTCTTTCAGATCTATCACTCAAATCAATTCTGAACGATTTCTCTACTTAACATTACTGGATTCTAAAATGATGTCTTTTAACAGACTGATTAAAAAGACTAGCCAAAATATGACCTGTCTAAATTGTAGATCAGATTGTATGTCTACCTTGCACATACAGAGCACTAGGAATACTAATGCTACAATGATGCAGACCAGATAGATTTAAAAAGGAAATTACAAATGTGAAAGCAGGACGAATTTCAATTTCTGGAAGAATGTATACTACAGTGGCTATCATCTTTCATGAAGGACTTCGTATAACTTCAGGACACTACACTGTGGGGCTTATTTACAAGCACCTTGAGCCACTTTTGTGTCATTTTTAACATGGGAAAAGTGATGCAAAAGTGGCGCAAGGGGCTTGTAAATCTGCCCCTGTATATTTAAGAAGTGTTAGTGGATGGACGGAATGCAATGACAGGAAGCTTACATTGAAACATTAGCTGCCTTTCAAGCTTCCAAATTCATATCTCTTCTTTCTTCAGTCAAAGTTCTAAGGAGGAAGTTCTATGGTTAAAAAGTGTTCTGCGGTGTTTGTTCATGGATCCTCAGTGTTTAAGATATCATTTGGCCTACCAGGGGTGATGTCTTCAAAACGGTCTCCAAAATTCAAATATGATTTACATCTGTTTCGAGTGATGGACTTCATGAAAGATCATAATATATTTTTTTTCTAATATGTTTCTTTAGGTTACTTCTGTAGCTAAAATAATATATTGATTAGTTCTAGTAAGTACAATGCGTAGTGTCACTTATTTATAGCGCCGCACTGTCCAGTTGTGTTTTTTTTCTACAATCTAAATGAATGTTTTTCCCTGCTGGCCAAGGATGAAGCTTCATGCATTACATTTTTTCCAGTGTACATGTATAAAAGCACAAAAGGGAACATTGGATGTTTAATTTAAATGTTTAATTGCTTTACAATGTTTTACCTGTGTGATGTTTTATTATTAACACAAAAAATTCTGTTGCAGACACTTAAACTTTGCTATCGAAATTTATAACATATAACAATAACTTTTATATATATTTCTCTCTTTTACCACAGATCAATGGAACCATTTATTGCAAGAATGTAGGTGACTAATTACAACTTTACCCTTTATAACACATCCAATAAAACAGGAAAGCAGACGTTGCTGCATACAGTAACAAACTCAAGCAGACACTGATACAGATACTGACACATTCATGCACACACTGATGATATCCATTGGTATACCTAACTTCACACTTAAGTACACACTGACACACCCACAGAGAGTGAAACATAGACTTGCACACCCAGTAACACCCTCATGCATACACTCACACATCCAGACACACACTAATTCATACATTGAGACACCCAGGCACCCACTGATGAATGGAGTAACACACCCAAATACACACTGATATATATAGTCATATGTCCAGTTAGACACTGTTGTATATGCTGAAACACCAAGGAATACAGTTAAACACTCTGCCACACACTCATACATATACTCACACACACACACACACATACACACACACACACACACTGATACACTTACTGAGCCACTTAGATACTCAATGATACATACACTCTGACACCCAGGACACACTCATACATAGAGTAACAAAGCCAAGCAAATACACTGATTCATTCACTAACTCACTCAGACAATCCTGATACATACACAGATGCACCCCGGGATATACTCATACATATACAAACTTACCCAAAGACACACTAACACATTCACTGACATACTCAGACACTGATACGTACACCCTGGGTTACAATCATACATATACTGAGACACCAAAATACACACTGATACATGCACTGACATGCTCAGACACTCAATGATACATACAATCAAACACCCCTGGACCCACTCACACATATACTGACAAAGCCAAGCGAATACACCAATGCATTCACTGAATTACTCAGAAACTCACACGTACATACACTCAGACACCCTGGGACACACTCATACATATACTGAGACAACCAAGCACACATTGATGTAATCACTAACTCACTCAGACACTCACTCAAACATACTCTCAAACACCCTAAGGCGCACTCATAGGATACTCAAGCATACACTGATGCAATCAGTGTCTCACTCAGACACTCATACATACACTCATAGATATACTGACACAACCAGAAACTCAATGATACATTCACTTACATTCTCAGATGCTCACTCATGCATACACTCAAACACCCCAGGACACACTCACACATATAAAGACACAGCGAAGCACATAAACTAATGCATTAGCTGAATCACTCAGACACTCACTCAGATACTCACTCATACATACATTCAGACATCCCAGGAGATGCTCATACATATGCTGAGAAACTCAAGCACACATTGATGCAATCAGTGACTCACTCAGACACTCACTCATGCATACACTCTAACACCCAAAGCAACACTCATACAATGACTGACACAGCCAAGGAAATACACTGATGCATTCACTGAATCACTCACACACTCACTCATACATACACTCAGACACCACAGGACACACTCATAGATATACTGACACAACCAAATACACACTGATACATTCACTGACATACTCAGACACTCACACATACATAGATCCAGACACCCCAGAACAAATTCATACATATACTGACAGAGCCAAGCAAATACACTGATCCATCCACTGACTCACTCAGACACTCACTCGTAGATACACTCAAGACACCCTGGCCAACCCTCATATATATACTGACACACCCACACATACAATGAAACATTCACTGACATACTCAGCCACTCACTCATACATACCCTCAGACACCCTAGGACACACATATATACACTCAGACACTTTTGGACATACTGATGCATACACTGCCACACCCCTACACACAGTTATTCATATACCTATCAACATACAGACAAAAATAAACAAGAATAATAAAGAGGCAGACACAGCTCTTTGATTGATTCAATGGTGGTTCTAAACGGAACTTAAAACATTTTATGGGAAAGTTTTAATTTTTTTAAGGTTTTTTTCTTTCGAAAAGTTTTAAACGAACTGTAGAAATGAACGAAATACTGCAACTTTGCATTTTCAAAGCCAACGGTGATGTAGAACAGTTATACCAAAATAATATGGGAAAAAACTATCACTGGTGCTTTTTAACCTGAACAAATAGGTTACATTCTGCGTCTTCACTGCCACATGCTTGCGTCAGGTGGCACTGTGGGTAACCATGCCTCCCAATTCATAGCAGCTAGCTGGTACTGTAATCTCTGAAGGAGTGGCATGGGCAGTTGATGATGAAGCACCTGCAGAATCTGCTATTCTTGATTCTCTCTCCCTGACCATCCACAGATGTGCCCCTTCATGAATTATGCAGATATATTTCCACATGCTTGATGTTCCATGACTATATTTTTTGCGGTCCCACATGACAACTCCTTACTGCACAGCTTGCATTTAGTAAACTTGGCTGATACTTTCTTTTCCACACTTGGTATGGTAAAAACTGCCACACCTTACCCTCCTTTCTTGATGTAGATGTAAGTTCTTCATCTTCTTCTTCACCAATTAGTAGCGGTTCTCCCTTCAGCCATGGTGAAAATCACTGTAACTGGAGGATAAACAAATAGATGTTGATCCCACAACAGTTAGAAGAAGAATAGCCCTTTTAGGGAGTGGTCCTATTAAAAAAAGGTGTGGGAGAATCTTGTATTCACATTGTGTGAGTCTGTGGTTCTTAGCTGCCGATCTGCGAGTCTATGTAAATCATAAAAGCACTTATGTATTAAAAAATAAATATATAGTTGGTATTTTGGACCTCCACATACATGCTGCCTTATGGTACATTTGCTAACAGTGACTCTGTTGTATACTTGCTGCTCAGCCAGTGTGAATGTGGTGTGGAATGTTGGGTCAGCATGATGCTGTGGAATGTTGGGTGAGTGAGGTTGGCAGTTATTGTATGGGCTGAGCAGCAGGAAGGCTGCTCCTGGTGGGGCTCTTCATGATATCTTATCTCAATAAATTTACTTATACAATCTACCTTGGAACCAGACATCTTTTATGATTACAACATTTTGGCCACGATTTGACAAAGAAGAACCTGCGTGTAGGAACTGCTTGTGTGACAACTTTATGCAAAGAAGATCTTCAAGAAATCAGAGTCTAAAGGCACTACAGTAAGAAGAGCTTTCATTAAAACTACTAACTTAAAGTGAAACAGTGAGTTGGGGAGAGTAGGGTCTGCTTCTTATAGATACCCCTACTTTTTGCAGATGTTTCACTGTATTCGACTTATGGGTATATTAGCAAGAACCTCGTTAAAATTATCGCCGTTTTTGCGGCAGGAAACTGCCGCTAAAAAGGCAATAATGGGCTTGTTAATATGCGTTATAGAATTCCAATAGAAACCCAGTTTAGATGTCCTGTACATTTAACCTGGGCTTCTATTGGAATTCTCAAGGGCATATTAGCAAGCCCATTATCGTTGTTTTAGCGGCAGTTTCCTGCCGCTAAAACGGCGATAATTTTAACGAGGTTCTTGCTAATATGCCCCTAAGTCTGGCTCGGATCCTGCTATCCAGGACCCCAGCCTAGCTGCTTTCTCCTCTAAACTGATTGCATGTACTTTAGGTACACTCTAGATTGGATACTGGGGTACCCTTATCAGTCCCTAGTATATGGTATACTATGTACCCAGGACATAGGTACCCCAGAGGCCTGTCAGGGGCTGAAGCATGTATTATGTCACCCCTGGGAGACCATTCAAAATGGAAGAAAAGGTCTGCTACAGCAGCCTGTGTAAGGTGATGCATGTACCCCTTACTTAGATATAGGTTCACTATATCTACTCCATATCACTGCATATATAAACCTATCAGTCACCCCTATGGCAGGCCTTATCAATCCTGAAGGCTGGGTGCTGGGTTTTATGTGAGAGGGTGCACCTGCATGAGCAGAGCTCCTCTACAGCCTTCGGAACCTCTATTCCAGGGTTGTTTGTGATGCAGCCAACCATATACTCTTAAGTGCATTATAACCTTGCAGAAAAAGCTAACTTTAAAACGGCTGCTTGGAAACATGTTGTGTTTAGTGTCAAACACCTTGGAATCATACCTCCACACCAGCAACTGGTGTGGGAGGTATGATTCCACCCTCCTAGAGGGAGAAATATGACAACACTGGTACACCCAGTACCAGCTTTCTCGACCCTGGCATCACAAGATGGATGCTGCCAACCACAGACACGAGTCTGCCCTCCTGCTGCTGGACAAAACTCCGGCAGGGGAAGGATTGACAATAGGTTTCCTGTCACAGGGAGGTGCGACCACCTCCCAGACAGGCTTTAGTGTATTGGGGCTGGGTGGGTGCACTCTGAGAGTGCTTTGATGTCTGCACTGGGGGCACATTTGGTGTCCCTGTGCATAGTCCAGCTCAAACCGGTTGCAGGAGCCATTTGCTCCTGCTCTTGCGCGAAACTGGACAAAGAACATGGGTGTAGCCACTCCTCTGTCCTAACCCTCCCATAGGTGGTTATAAAGTAGGAACCCCTGACTACAGGTCTTTAGATTTACCTGGAAAAAACTCTGCTACAAAAACCAAGTACTTCAACTATCTACACTATGTTGGATGACTGAAAAATCTCCCTTAGAGTGAAGGAGTTACTCCCCTGCAAGGCAGGCACCTTAAACGCATCTGACCAGTTTACATCTCCCGAGCTCCAGAGGACTCTGAAGATTTCTGCAACACAGGAGGTGGGTTCTCAAGTGTCCCTGAGGTTGACTAGTGCTCTTAGCAATCGTGAGACCGGCAGCCCTCGTGGGGACCGTGCAACCCGTATCCCTGCACCGTGTACATTTGCAGCAGCATATGCTTTATGGCAACCCCTGAGGCTGTGCTTTGGGCTACTTGTAGTCCTGACCCTGAGCAGTGTCTCCACCGAAGATTTCCGGCCTACACTCCACGAGTGTTCCGTGGGCTGGTGTTTTGTGATTCCTCTCGAGGTCCCTTCGCGATCCCTGGTCTGTCGGCCTGTGGGTCCCTCTGAAGGTATCCTTAACTTTCAGTGGGCTTTCCTGGTTGCTCCAGACGTGCCTTGACTCTCCATAGCTTGGAGAGTCCCCAGGACCTGGCTGGTCCTCACCGAAGCATCTTTCCTCTGACCTCATGCGTTGCAGTTGCCAAAGCTTGTTGGTGTTCAATCCGGACACTGACCGCCCAGCCCTCCACATCCTTTGTGGGACAGCTCACCTCCAGACTTTGGTCATCGTCGACGTCTCCTGGTCCCGTGGCTGCAGAGTCAAGATTCACCTCTTCTCACCTGAAACACCCGACATCGGTGGACATTCGTCTATCGTGCCCCTGGTCACTGTGAAGTGACCCAGGCTCTGTCCCCTCTGATTTCAGGTTCTTCTCAGCTCCGATCCAGGCTTGGATCACACCGGACACTTCTCATCTTCCAGGCAGCAGCACTTCTTCGCATCACGCCATTGAAATCAACGAGCGTTTCGGACACCACTTGACCCCTATGCACCCGGCTCTCCTGGGATAGGTAACACGGGTACCTCAGAACTCTCAAGGGTGCTGGCCTTAGAACCTTCTATGTTCCAAAGGGTTTGCTTGAAGTCCTCTCCTAAGTGTCCTTAATCTTTAAAATTCCAACCGCGACTTCCCCATAGAGTTGTACTGAGCTCACGTCTGTGTTCTCACACTGCACCCGTCCTCCGTGGGTCCCCTGTATCACTACCTTTGGTGGTTCCTTGGGGTCCCAGCAATTCTACGCGCTCTAGGCACTGTGTCTAAGTCGGGGTTGTTATACCACTTTCTTAGTAAATGGTTCGGTCTCCCCCTGGAGCCCGCTGTGTATTGTGCTATTTACTGTTGTTCTAGTGCTTTAATATTGTGTGCCTTGTTCTCTAATTTCATAAAGAGGTTAGTAGAGAGTGTTTAGTAATAAATACATATATTTTATATATTCCTTGTGTGGTTCTTCTTTCATTTGGTCATTCAGGAGGTTATAATCTGGTAAACCAAGCTGCTTTACATTCCTTCGAGACTTAGCCTGAAGGCTGCTCTCCACAGCTACCACTAGGATAGCTTTCAATAAAGGTTGCCTTTAACCTAATAATCAATAAGGGTCATTTGGACTAGTGCAAGGTGCCCACTTTAACTAGTGGACAGCATATACCAGGCCAACTTCTCACAGCGAGTCTGGCAGCCTGAGCCCCACCAGTGACCTTAAGACCGGTCGGCCCAAACCCGGGCGTACCAGATCCTGCTGTGTGTTCCTGGACTTTTGGAGTGAACCTGTGAGGAGAGCTGCCGTGTTACTATAGGTTTGGCTCATGGAGAAACCTACAGAGACCAATCAGCACGTTATGTGCAGTGTTGGCAGACATTTATTTTTTATCGAATGGGCAGTTGTCAAGTGGATTAACCCATAATACAGCCATAAAAAGGGAAAGAGACTCGCAGGACCGGTGGACCGTTATTACAGTGTGTGGACAAATAAAGCTTACCCTTTCAAATTGATCGTGAGGACGCAGACTGCGGTGTTGGTGAAGTGATGAAGAAGACGCGGGTAGCTCCAGTGATGTTTTAACGTTTGAGCTCTGCAACGCGCACTGCACATTATATTTTTGAAGCGCACTTCAGCGGTGAACCACACGGTATGCTGTACTTTTCCGTCCCGCCATCCTGGATCTCTGTTCCCTGCTGTTCTGCACTCAGAGGTCATCATGGGTCTGCATCACACTCAGCTATCAGTGGTGCAGACCTTAGTTTCTTAGAGTTAGTTGGCGTGATGGACTAACCTGCAGTGGCGCAGATTTGTATATGGGACAGTCTATCTCTGGTAAGGCATCACTTTAACACGCATCTCGATATGGCTGTACATGTCATCCCTGGAGTTACTCAGTGTCGTCTGTCTAGGAGACTTGCTTGAGTTACATGCACCTTCGTCATGGTTCTCCTTGAAAACATCTAAATCGACACTCTCTTACTTTTGTCTTTTCTCTACGTTGTTGTACTGTTTTTCCCCTGCAATGGATTTTACAGTTTTTGAAATGCATTTCTATTTACCTTAGGGTTGAGAGAGACATAGGGTGAGGAATCACTCACTGGGGTGAAGGATCATCTCCTGTTTCACAATGAATGTTTTGTTGCTGCTTTAGTACTGCCATATTATTCAAGAAGTTATATATATGTTTTCTCTAACCACAGTTAACGTAAATGATTTGGATATTGTAATTTGAATGGGGTATGAGTGTAAGGAACAAAGGAGAAAAAAGAACATCATTGACCTGGTACTTCATGGTGCCATTGTTTTGGGCGTAAGATCCTCTTTTGTGTTCTTGGGTTGTCAACTGCCGTGGGGTTTTGTGCTATCCTTTCTTGTTTATGGTTCTGCAGAGTGAGTGTTAAGCTTCTCTGGTCTCCCGCTATTTTTTGGGTAGGTATGGATTGATTTGGGTAAATCACCCTGTTGGTGTAGTGTATGAGAGGAATTTTGGTGTTAGGTCACTCAGGATTACCACCCTGGTGTGGTTGTGGGGTAAGTGGATCCCTCACTGTTGGTGGTGTGTTTGTGAGAGGGATTTTAGGTGCCAAGCCTCTCTGGTCTCTCACGATTTTTGTGGGTGTGGGTTGATTTAGGCAGATCACTCTTTTGGCTTTGTGTTGGAGTTGACTGTGTCTGCCACCTTTTTGTGGTTGGTGGTTGACTTTGGGTATCACCCATTTGTGTGGCATTTTGTTAAGTGATGTTTGCGTGGCTGTTCTTGTATTCCTTCCACGTGTGTAGTTGTGGGATGATCTTTACTGCACTGTTGAGGTTTGGTTCCCTGTGTGTTCACGTTCATTTAAGCTTGGCCAGCTGGTATGTTTGTGGTGAAAGGGGTTGGGTTGATCACGCTTGGTGTAGTAGAATGCAAGATTTTTTGTGTTTTGTGTGGAAAGGGAGAAGATGTGGGTAATTGTGTTTTCTCTTGCTCTGTTCATTATTTGCATTGAAGTGAGTACATGGGTGGGCATTGTGATGTTCCTTCATTTCATATCTTGTGTTAACATTCAAGTATATTTGTACATTCTTCTGTGATTGCCTTGCATTTTGATATTAACTTTGCATGCCCATTGTACTATGCTCCATTTGTTTTGATCTTAACTTGTATGCCCTTAAGTCATCTTCAGGTCTTTGCAATTGGTCCTCGTGTTATTACCATGCATGTGTATTTTACCAATGTTACTTTTACTTGGACTATTGCATTGTGTCTTGTTCACCGTAAGGAAGGGAGATGTTTTGTACATGCTGCTCAGCCAGTGTGAATGTGGTATGGAATGTTGGAGAGTCATGATGCTGTGGAATGTTAGGTGACTGAGGTTGGCAGTTGGTGTATGGGCTGAACAGCAGGAAGGCTGCTCCTGGTGAGGCCCTTCATGTCATCTTATCTCAATAAATCTACGTATCCAATCTACCTTGGATCCGGACATCTTTTATTGATTACAACAGACTGCTATATACTTAAACTTTTTTTTTTTAATTTGACGAAACTGAGGATCAGACTGCGGACTTGTTCTGACCATGTGATAGGAACGAAAACCATAGAGTATAGCCCATATATGTTTGCAGTATAGCAGAAGAACCGCAGGACTCAACATTTAGAGAAAAAAAGAGGCATTAAAGGGCTCTCTCAATGTCTACAGTACTGCGTACAGAGAGAACCATCGTCATCTCTTCTCTTTTCATCAATGACTGACCTGAGCAGCTGTGAGCATATGCGAGTCCACACACATATACAGCTATAGCATCAGTCCGATGCACTCATTATTTTTAAAACTATTGCCTCTGACTGAGTGAGTTGGTAAGTGAGAGAAAACCTTGTGATTAATGTTCCTACATTAGTCTAGTGGCAGTTGCCATAAAGTAGTGCAGAGAATTAATGTGCCTGTTGCAAAGACTGTATATCATGCATTTTATGTATATAGCTCATGGGTTTCAGCATTTCTCACAGAAATTGTTTTGTTACTTGGGGTTCAGCCCTACCTGGCACTGGGGTGGGGTGGGGTGCTGTACTTAGAACTATGGGTTTAAAAGCACGTTCTGGAAAGGTATTTATGTGTTCATCAGTTTTCAGGCTACAATACAAATGTCATAGATAACTATGATGATTAAAGTGCCTGCTGCAAAGAGATCAGAGTTTTGTCCATTGCAGTTTTGACTCCTCATAAAGTAGCACAGTGGGTTAATATGCCTGCTGCGAAGAAGGTGCACCAGTATATCACAGAACTGTATTTAATGTGGATAGGTGAGTAAGTTACTGCTTTATCATAGGGCACTAGATTGATGTCCTTCCATTTTAGCTGCTTTGCAACAGCTTGAGCGTCTTCTTAGAGTTGCTTGTTGCTCATGTGTGTAATTACTGTATGTATCAATTTGCAATGACTTCAGTGCTTGATTTTACTTATAAGAAAGTATCCCTCTAAGTGTCACATATTTTGTTTGAAATGTCAATCACAAGTACACTGAAACCAAGAAAATGTCACACATAAGCAATCAAAAACCTTGGCAGCTATATCACTAACACAGGTATTCAGCTACTGTTGCATTCACTAACACATCCACACACCCATTCACACACTCATTCACCCACCCATAGAACCACTCAAGGACGCACTCACAATCCCATACGGCTTCTCACACACACTCACACACCCACATAAGCACTCAGACACCCAGTCAGAGACCCATCCATTCACTCAGCAGCACCCTACACTGCCACTAACACAGCCCCTCTCAAAGTTTTCAGATTACACTTGGGATAAAAAAAAGAAGCTTCTGAAAATCATTAAAAAAATCAAAGATTACAAGTACATTATAGTAAGGGAATAGTATTTAAAAATTATAGAAATTCACAGAAAAAACATAGAAATTCAATTAAAACAAAACATATGGGGACGTTAAAGTTAGGATTTTTTTTTAAAAGCATAGAATTTCACTAAAAAAACAAAAGTTACATGGATGTTGTAGTTAGACTGCCATTTCACTCATTCAAAACCACTGAAATTCAGCAGTTATAGTTACCTAAGCCAACTATAACTTACGCTCCAGCAATGCACTGCTTTTGACCTCACATATTACATCACTCATGATAAGGTCAGTGACATCACTGATGGCATCTCAAATGACATTACTGATGATATCATCCACTGAACAATTAACACACCCACTCACACTTCCATACAACATCCCATACATCCACTCCCACACCTACAAAACCCATTCATACACCCATAATAACAGTCAGACACACACTAATTCGTCCATAGATGCTCTCACACACCCATTCACTCATTGATACAGATACTTCCATAACCACTCACTCATCCATACAACTGGTCACACACCCACATATGCACCCTTAGAGCTCCTTACACAAGCGCATACTCACCCATACAGCCACTCATACTCAAACGTATTCTTCTTTACAGCCACTGACACAGCCACTTACACATACACTCATTCATACACCCACTCACCAAAACAGTCACTTACACACCCAGTCTTATAGACACACAGACACTAATGGACCCACTCAAACATATATAAAGTCACTGACACTTTGGCTCACCCATACAGCTACTGACACACTGACTCACATAGTGTTACAGATACTTACACATATACTCAGTCACCTATACACTTACTGTGAAAAGCAAACACTCACCAATAAACCACTGTCACACTCACTCATTCATCTATACACTCACTGACACACCCACTTACGTATCCCAACACCAATCATGGACTCAGTCACTTATTCGTACACCCACTAACACACCGTCTCTCACATAAATAGTCTCTCACGTACCTACTAACTGACTCATCCACCTGTACTGTTACTCACAAAACCACTCAATAACCCACACAGCCACTGAGACACCCAGTCTCTCACCAATACAGGTACCCACACATACTCACCCATAGAGCCACTCACACATACAGTCACTCACCCATACAGTCAATCACAAATCGACTTACCCACCCATACAGCCAGTGCCGCAACCACTCACCCACCCATACCACCACTGTCAGACACTCAACCACCCATACATCCAGTCACACACCCACTTATTCACCTATACAGCCACTTACACACACATGCACTCATCCATACAGCTACTCACACAACCACTTATTTATCCATACAGCCAGTCACACACCCATCCATACAGTCACTTAGTCACTCGCACACAGATTTAGACAGTCTCACAACCACTCAGATGACACATGTTTGAAATAGTATCACTCATTAGTAGTACATAAAGAATAGTAATTTTTAGGTTATGCAGTACCCTAGTATATATCTTTAAATCTCATAAACTTTTACGAAACACTTACACCCACTGGATGATGTCATCAGTGATGTCAATAGAGATTCCATCGGTGATGTCACTGACCATGTCATGAGTAATGTAATATGTGAGGTCATAAGCAGTGCATTGCAGGGATGTAAGTTATAGATAGCCCAGGTAACTATAACTGCTGAATTTAAATGGTTTTGTACGAGTGAAATGTCAGCCTAACTATAAAGTCCACATAACCTTTTTTAGTGACTCATTACGTTTTTCAGCCATAATCAGTGGTGTAACAAGAGACCACCGCAACCCCCACAGCCCCCGCAGTGTGGGGGGGGGCCTGATCTCCAGGGAGCCCCCTCCAGCATTGTGCACAGGTGGCTGAGAGCTCTTGACTGTATCTGGACTATGAGGGGGCCCTCCACTGACTTTGGAGGGGGGCCGCAAGTTTTGTTATGCCACTGTGGGTGACACCCTCTAAATGAGGGTGACTTGAGAGGTATGCCACCACTCTCAGTTCATTGGACCCCAGGTGCAGAGACAGAGCAGAAGAGTCAACTGAGCTGGGGATAGGAAAGAAAGAGAAAGATGCTAGAATAGTGAACCGTACCAAGGAAGTGAAGCACTGTCGGTGGAGCGGACAAAGGAACAGGAAGTGAGGTGGGTCTTTACATGTTTTATAGTTCCTGGTTTTGGGAGGGAACTGTACACCAAGATGCAGTGGAACAGGTAGGGGTGACATTTGGGTCACGTTGTGCTTGTGGGAAAGTGGACAAAACTCATAAAGTACTGGGAGTAAGTAATCTGTGAATTACTTTTGGTATTGAGGTTCTGTCTCATCATGCTTGAATCATGGGGCTAAAAAAATACCACATAACTCCTGGACCCTTGGAGGCGCTATATGTTCCTTTCGTCAAAACTCAACATGGCTATCACCTACCACTGACCTATGCCATTCCTAGGAGAACGGTCTAGTTGTAAACTGCAGTAATCTTTCCGGCTCAATCCCCACCCGAGCCCGCTAAAACAAATCCTCTTTACGAAAAAACTGCTCTGTTTAAAAAAATAAATAGTAGATGTAAAGTGTACAGATGGATAAAAAGGTGAGCGCTTTTTTTTAACCCAAAACACATACATTTCTATTTCATTCCGTCTTGTATAATGCCTGAACGTAATGACAGGGTTTCATTTTTTAAATCATTTATACTCCCGATTAAGAATGTCGACATGAAATTTCACAAGTTGTTATAATAGTTTTCGTTTGCGCGACTGCAGCGCTTTTTCAAGGTTCTTTTTTTTTTAATTACGCTTGCAATTTGATTTTTTTTTTATTCCGTATCAAAACCTTGGGTTAGTGCAACCTGCAACGGGAAAGAAACGAGAACGGCAAGGTCGCCCAGCTGCTGCTTTCCACACTTTTATCTGTGACGCCACAGCTTCCAAGGCCTCGCTGCTCATTAAAAGAGCTGAACTTCTGAAAGCGATAAAAGCTGGCGCAGCTCGCGCCCTTGTACCTTAGCCATAACAATTGGTCAGCCTGGTACCGAAATTCTTAAGAATATGAAACCGAGGAAAGTGCTGGGCCTTTCCAGTCTGCATGGATGGGAGAGAGGGAACAACATTTAACGGACAAGCGCCAAAATTCTTGGGTTGGCAGAACACTTGCTTTTTATGACTGAAATATGGTAAAGTCAGGCGAGATGTGCCTCCTCAGAAATCCTGAAACATTGACATCTTCACATTATCTACTCTCCTAACCCTGGTAAAAATTGTAGGTGACATGTTCCAAAATATTTCCATGGGGCCTATTCATGAAAACAATTTTAGTAGGGAAAGTAGTTAGTACTCATGCGCTTGACAATTCTCCGGCGCAGATCCCTGTATTTGTTTCTCCCATGTTTTATCTACAGACAGCTCCCACGAGTGTGAAGCTCTCCCCTCACAGAGGTATACACATTTGTAGCAAATGTGGGAGGGACAAAGGGAGTTTTGGGGGAAATGGGGAATATCTACTGTTGAAGGTGTGATGTTAAAGGACATTTAAGTAGGAGTTTAAAGAGTGATATTCAAATACACAAAAGAATACGACAATTACTGCTCACAGAAATTACTTTTGCTTCAACTACAATATTATATTATTCGCAAAACAACCTCAAATCTACCTCAAAGAAGTCTTGGGGCAAGTCAAGCACCACATATGGGCAATCACTGGTATAGCAACACAAATTTGTCCAAGAACAGTGTGTGTGGCAGGTTATACTTGCTGACATTTGTGCGTGAAAAGCAAAAAGGCAGTTCATTTTAGAGAAACAACTTGTAATTCCAATGCAGGTGGAAATATCTGTTTCTGCGTGCCCTGAATTTACAATAAAGTCCATAAGGAGAGCCTATAAGCTGAGGGCACTTAGAACCAGTTAACAGAGCATGTGCCACCTTGGCTGCCAAAGGCTCTTAAGGTTGAGATTAGAGGAACACCAAGGGCCTCCTCCAACCTGTTTCCACGCTGCTTCCTACCCACCTATTTTACCTGCAAGAGGTGCATTTTAGCTGTTTCGCAACTTTCCCTTCTTCATCCGGTCGTGCCATGACAATAAGACCCCTGACTCAGACTGCCCCACTCTCATGCAATCCTCCACATATTTTGAGGGAAAGTATAGGCATGGGCTGTGGGCTGGAATGGTGATGGCAGCAGGCCTGTATCAGGCATTTCATTATTTTCACCCGCCCGCCTTACATTCCAGTGCTCTAAACATTACATCAAAAGATTTATATTTCTGCAAAATAGGCTTTTCTTACATGTTAGAGCCTTACTGTGGGAATTCTGGTTTGTGAATCTTTGGACTGGATGTTCAAATTAACAATCAAACATAGCACAACTTCTGTGAGTGGCACTGAGACCTTTGGATTCATTTGCCACAATTATAGAGACCAGTCTCCATTTGGCACCAATGTGGATAGACTTGAAAGGCTCATGTCGGACAACCTAGTCACCATTCTTTTTAATCAGCACAAGCGTACTCAATTTCTGGAAATATCCTGAAAGTTTTTTATTCTCGGTTTCGGATAAATCTCTGCTAAACCCCTACTGCTACAGCTTAGAGAGCTAAAGTAACTGTTGATGGAATTCAGATTTCAAGAGACCCTATCCACTTAGGGTTTTGATTTCTGATCACATTTCTAGGGGGAAAGGTACCAGACAAAAAACATCCAAACCTCTGGAAAGCGGGATCAGACTGAAGAATGCTATTACATGATAAAATGAACTATTCAGCTCAATTTACCTATACTGTTTAGGCTTTGAATAGCACTACTATTTTTCATCATTCAGGAGGAATCTTTGACATTTTATTCCATGTTGTTATGATCTTACATGTGGGATAAGTAAAGAATGCTGCTCAACCATTCTATAAGGGAACGCCTCATTAAGAATGTAAGGGGTGTTAGAACCCTGAGGGTGACAGTTTCTGGAGGACATTCATCTGGGCGGCTCTTGAATAGTTGGAGATTAATTTGCTAATATAGAACTTTGAAACTCATCACTGGAGTCTGGGAGATATTATCTTAACAAAGTACCAATGATCTGCCTGAGAGGGGACAGGCATCTTGGATCACCAACCTTCCCGGAATACTCGGTGTATTATGTATGAGCGAGCTGCTTTGGGAATACTTTTCTGTTGATCACATGGTACCTAGAAGATATTATATGGACCTGCGTGATCATAATCGGCTTTGCCTGTCCTAGTTGAGGTGACAGCTGGCATGTGGTGTTTTCCTGGTGGTGCCACTGCAGTCTACTGGTAGTTTTCAGGCCTTGCCGTGACAGTGCCTTGCGGTGTGGAACCTTCTCAGAGGCATTTGGAACTGTGACTTTCATTGCGGCTGACTCATGCCTGATTAACAATCTCTGGAGGCAGGGCACATTTCAGTGATGGTACGCTGGCTGCGTGCTGTAACATGCCCCCGCCATCTTTCTTTTGGCAAAATCTTATCTTGTGGTGCAGTGAAGCCACGTTTTCTGCTGTGACGTGACATCAACTTGTACTGTGAAGGCGAGGCACGCCTTCAAGGTTCGTGAGACATAATCTGCGGGTGTGATGGAGTTTCAAGTGGTTACGCTGGTTGTGTACTGTTTCAGTATCACCTTTCAGTGTCACTGAGGGTTGCAATTTTTTTTTTTACTCTTCATGGGGAAATAGTTGCAAGTGAAGCGTTCTTGAGTTCAATTGCTGTTTGTGAGGGAATTTGTAGTCACCTTGCATAAATCCGCAATATTGACTCACAGACACTGTTCTTCGCAAGTTTGCAGGTGAATTTATTTTTTTGTTCTCTTCATGAAGAAAGAGTTACTTGTGAGGAGTTCTTAAAAGTATTGTATTCAGTTGCTGTTCCTAAGGGAATTCATTACGCTTTATCGGCTGACAATCGCTTATCATCATAAGTTTGCAAGGGGATATTTTTGAGTAAGCCAAAAGAACACTTTCAGTGGAAAGTGGAAAGTCAATCAATCATTTTTATTGATATCCTTTTGTGGTATATTGTGTAATTTGCAGGGGAGCACTATAGTAGCTTACAAAATGTCATCACCTAATTTACCTCCGCCTCCTGTATTTTTGTCTGATAAGGGGGATGTGAGAAGTTGACCTGGTATATGCAGTCCACTAATTAAAGTAGGCACCTTGTACCAGTCCAAACAACCCCTTATGGTGATAGGTTAAAGACAAACTTTATTGAAAGCTATCCTAGTGGTAGCTATGGAGAGCAGCCTTCAGGCTAAGTCTTGAAGGAATGTAAAGCAACTTGTTTTACCAGTCGTATCATCTCTTGAATGACCAATTGAAAGGACAACCATACCAGGTATATATTCAAAATATATGTATTTAAGATAAAACACACCCCTCTAGTCTCTTTATGAGGCTGGAGTTCGAAGTACTTAAGTTACAAGTCAGTATTCAACAGTAAAAGCACAAATACACGTTTGGGCCCTAGGGGCGTACCAAACCATATGCCAATAAAGTGGTATAAGAACCACGACTGAACTAGATACACAAGGCCTAGAGCCTTTAGAAGTGCTTGGGCCCCAAGAAACCTCCCAAGGTAGTGACGTAGGGGACCCACGGGGATGCGTGCAGTGTGAGAACACAGGCGCGAATCGCCGTTGACTTCTATGGGGAAAGTCGCGGTTGGAAGATTACAAGTTAAGGACACTTAGAGGATGACTACAAGCAAACCCTTTTGGACTTAGAGGTGTCTAGGGCCAACACCCACGGGAGCCCCGGAGTACTCGTGTTACCTCACCCAGGGAAGCCGGGTGCATAGGTGTCTTTTGGTGTCGGGTCGCGGCGTCATTTTCAATGGAAGCTGGCAAAGAAGTGCTGCTGACGTGAAGAGGAGAGGTGTCCGAAGAGATCCAAGCCTGGATCGAGAATGGAAGAAACCTGAAAGCAGAGGGGACAGAGTCTGGGTCACTTACCAGTGACCAGGAACACGATAGTCCAAAGCCCTCAGATGTTGGGTGCTTCAGGTGAGTTGACGGGTGTCTTGACTGTTCAGCCACGAGGTCCAGGAGGTGTCGACAACAACCAGGAGCTGGATTCAAGCTGTCCCACAAAGTCTGTCGAGTGCTGCGGTATCGGCGACCAGAATGGACCCAACAAGCCTTGGCAACGGCAAGTCAAGTGGAAATAGAATAAAGACGTTGGTGAGGACCAGCAAGGTCTGGGGGACTCACCCAGCAAGGGTAAGTCAGGGCACTTCTGGAGCAACCAGGAAAGCCCAAGCAGAAAAGGAGTTGCCTCTGTGGGGACCCACTAGCCAACGGGCTAGTGACCGCGAAGGTGCCTCAAGCAGTCGCACTGGAAACTGGCCCACAGGTCACTCGTGAAATGGAGGCCAGAGATCTTCGGTACAGTCGGTGCTCAAGGCTGGGGCTACTCGGAGCCCAAAGCACAACTTCGAGGAAGACCAGAAGATGATGTACCGGCAAAAGTTCACGGTGTCCAGGGGTCACAGTTCCACATCACCCAAGATAGCCACGGGCCTCAGCTTTGTTGTGGACTCAGGGTAGCCTCAGAGAAGTCTAGAAATCCACCTCTGGTGATGCAAAGACTTCAGCGTCCGGCGGGATTTTCAGAGTTGCAGACCAGACAGTTGCTTCTTTGGTGCCTGCCAAGCAGGGGAGTCACTCCTTGACCCCCAGGGAGATTTCTTCAGTCTTCTAGTTGAAATAGACAGTCGAAGGTCAAGGATATATGTTGCAGAGTTTCGTCCCGGGTAATCCAAAGTCTCAAGGCCTGGGTTCCTAGACTTATACTAAGCTAGGGTGTTGGACATACTCTGGGGACCCAACTATGGGAGGGTTTGGAAAGAGGGGTGGTTACACCAATTTCCTTTGTCCAGTTTCACTCCAGAGCAGGGGCAAGTAGCCCCTGCAACCGGTTAGAACTGGACTATGCACAGGGACACCAAGTGTGCCCCCATTGCAGGACTCTAAAGCACCAGAGAGTGCTCCCGCCCAGCCCCAATACACATCTGCCTGTCTGGGAAGGTGGTTACACCTCCCTGTGACAGGAAACCTATTGTCCAGGCCTCCCCTGCTGGAGTTTCGGTCAACAGCAGGAGGCCAGACCTGTGCCTGTGGCAGTGGCATCCATTTTGTGGTGCCAGGGCTCTAGAAAGACTTTACCGGGTAGACCAGTGTGAACATGTCTCTCCCTCTAGAAGGGTGGAATGCTACCCCCGCCGCCAGAACTGGCGGCGGGGGTAGTATTCCAAAGTGTTTGACACCAAGCACGACATGTTTCCGTGCAGCCAGTCCAAAGTTAGCATTTACAGCGAGGTTATAGTGCACTTAAGAGTATATGGTCAGGCTGCACCACAAATAGCATCAGAGGAGGTACTTCGAATGCTGCAGAGGGGCTCTGCTCATGCAGGGGCACCCTCTCACATAAAAACCTAGCACTCTGCCTTCAGGATTGTTAAGGCCTGCCATAGGAGTGACTTATAGGTTTTATATGTGTATGCAATGGTAGTGATATAGGTAGCCTATACCACAGTTCGGGGTGCATGCACCACCTTACCCAGGCTGCAGTAGCAGACCTGTGGTGTAATTTTGGAGTGCTTCCCAGGGGTGACATAATACATGCTGCAGCCCCTGATAGGCCTCTGAGGTACCTATGCCCTGGGTACATAGTATACCATATACTAGGGACTTATAAGGCACTCCAGAATCCAATTAGAGATGTACCTAATGTACATGGGAACCATTTTAGAGAGGAAGCAGCTAGGCTGGGGTCCTGATTAGCAGGGCCACAGCCAGACTAAGGTCGAAAAACAGTGAAACACCAGCAAAAAGTGGGGGTACCCATGTGAAGCAGATCCTACTCTCCTACACAACCCCCCCCCCCCCCCCAATGCAGGGACATTAAACTAACCTTGACCAGTTGAGTCTTCATGTTCTAAGTGGAAATACCTAGAGAGTCCATCTGCATTGGCATGGTTACTCCCAGGTCTATGTTCCACTGTAAAGTCCATTCCCTGTAGGGAAATGGACCACCTAAGCAGTTTGGGATTTTCAACCTTCATTTGTTTTAGCCATAAGAGGGGCTTATGGTCTGTCTGAACAAGAAAGTGAGTACCAAACAAGTATGGCCTCAACTTCTTCAGAGCACAAACCACAGCAAAGGCCTCCCTCTCAATGGCTGACCAACGTTTCTCTCTAGGGGTCACCCTTCTGCTTATGAAAGCTACTGGCTGATCCTGACCTTCATCATTCAGTTGTGACAGTACAGCCTCTAACCCCAATTCAGATGCATCTGTTTGGACAATGAACTTCTTGGAGTAATCAGGACTCTGTAGAATGGGAGCAGTGCACATGGCCTGCTTCAGGTCGTCAAATGCCTTTTGACAGCTAGCTGTCCACTGAACCTTTTTGGGCACGTTCTTAGTAGTTAAGTCATTCAGGGATCCATACCCCTTGACAGATCTCCTATAGTACCCAGTCAGGCCTAAGAAGGCTCTCACCTGAGTCTGGGTGGTTGGAGCAACCCAGTCCATGATGGTCTGGATTTTGCTCTACACTGGTTGAACCTGTCCTCCACCTACAAGGTGGCACAGGTACACAACCTGACTCTGCCCTATCTGGCCCTTGGTGGCCTTGATAGTGAGGCCTGCCTTTTGCAGGGCCTCCAAAACATTCCTTAGGTGGACCTGGTGATCCTCCCAGGTGGAGCAAAAGACAGCAATATCATCTAGATAAGCTGCACTGTAGGCTTCCAGACCTGTGAGAACTGTATTCACCAACCTTTGGAAAGTGGCAGGTGCATTATACAAACCAAAGGGCATCACCACAGATTGGTAATGCCCACTTGGGGTCAAAAATGCTGTTTTTGGCTTTGCATCCTCAGCTAGTCTGATCTGCCAGTAGCCAGCTGTCAAGTCAAATGTGCTAAGGTACTTGGCTGAGGCCAAAGTATCTATACGCTCATCTGACCTTGGAATTGGATGGGCATCAGTCCTAGTGACTGCATTGAGACCCTTTTAGTCCACACACAACCTCATCTCCCTTTTCCCACCACTGGTGTGAGGTTTTGGCACAAGGACCACTGGACTAGCCCAAGGGCTATCTGAGAGTTCAATAACTCCCAAATCCAAAATGTTCTGGACTTCTGTCCTGAAACAGTCCCTGACCTGGTCAGGTTACCTATAAATCTTATTTTTAATAGGCAGACTGTCCCCAGTGTCCACTTCATGAGTGTACCTGGTAGTCTGACTTGGAGTCAGAGAAAACATGTTTCTGAACTGATTGAGCACCTGTCTGCAATCAGTTTGCTGTTGGGCAGTGAGGCTGCCTGCCAAGGCCACACCATCAACTGACCCATCAACAGGGTTCTGTGAGAGGAGGTCAGGGAGTGGGTCACTCTCTTCCTCATGTCCCTCATCAGTAGCCATGAGAAAGCCCATGTCAGCCCTGTATACAAATGGCTTTAGCCTGTTGACATGGAGAACCCTGTGAGGACTCCTGGGAGTTTCTAGGTCTACTAAGTAAGTGACCTCTCCCTTCTGTTCAACAATAGTGTGGAGTCCACTCCACTTGTCTTGGAGAGCTGCTGGGGCCACAGGCTCCAGCACCCACACTTTCTGTCCTGGCTGGTAAACAGCCAGTAGAGCCTTTTGGTCATGCCAGGCCTTTTAGAGTTCCTGGCTAGCCTCATAGTTTTTAGTTGCCTTTTCATGTACTGAGCCATCCTGGAGCGGAGACCAAGTACGTAGTCCACTATGTCTTGCTTTGGGGGCTTGAGAGGTAACTCCCATCCTTCCTTCACCAAACACAATGGACCCCTGACAGGGTGACCAAACAAAAATTCAAAGGGGCTGTAGCCAACCCCCTTTTGTGGCACCTCCCTGTATGCAAACAAAAGGCAGGGCAAGAGAATGTCCCATCTTCGCCTGAGCTTTTCTGGGAGCCCTTTATTCATGCCCTTTAAGGTTTTGTTGAACCTTTCAACCAAACTATTGCATTGTGGGTGATAGGGTGTGGTGAACTTGTAAGTCACTCCACACTCCTTGCACATTGCTCTTAAGTAACCAGACATAAAGTTGGTCTCTCTGTCTGATACTACCTCCTTAGGAAAACCCACTCTTGAGAAAATTCCCAACAGCGCTCTTGCCACCACAGGTGCTGTAGTGGTCCTAAGAGGAATAGCTTCTGGGTACCTGGTAGCATGATCCACAACCACCAGGATAAATCTGTGCCCAGATGCTGTTTAGGGATCCATGGGACTAACGATGTCAATCCCCACCCTTTCAAAGGGCACCCCCACCACAGGTAGTGGTATCAGGGGGGCCTTTGTAGTGCCACCTGCTTTGCCACTGGCTTGGCAGGTTATACAGGAGCGACAAAACTTCTTTGTGTCTTCAGACATGTGGGGCCAGTGAAAGTGAGGGACAAGTCTGTCCCAAGTCTTGTTCTGGCCCAGGTGACCTGCTAAAGGGATATCATGGGCTAGGGTCAATAGGAAGCCCCTGAACTTCAGAGGTATAACCAACCTCCTGGTGGCACCAGGCTCGGGGTCTCTACACTCTGAATACAGGAGTCCATCATCCCAATACACCTTATGGGGACCACTAGCATTCCCAGCAGCCTCAGCAGCAGCTTGCTGTCTGAGGGGTTCAAGAGAGGGGCAGCTCTGCTGCCCCTGCTCAGATCTGCCCTGGAAGGGCCCTCTGTCCCCAAGAACTCAACCTGATCAGGCTCAAGCTCATCTGGAACAGTTCCTTCTTCAGGACTGTGATCATCTCCCTCAAGAAACTGATCCTCCATCTGAGTCAGGGGGGAAGGCTCTGCCTTAACCCTTCTGCTCCTCCTCTTGGATGGCACTTGGTTCATTGTTCCAGAATCAAAGGCCTGTTCAGTTTCAGACATTCTGGTCTGTGACCTGGTCACAGCAAACACATCTGCAGGGATGCCCAGCATTTTTGCATCAGTCCTGAGCTCTACTTCTGCCCAAGCTGAAGTCTCTAGATCATTGCCAAGCAAGCATTCGACTGGTAGATTTGCACTCACCACAACCTTCTTAAGGCCAGTTACCCCTCCCCAGGAGAAGTTAACAACTGCCAGAGAATGGTCTGTTCTGACGTTGCTAGCATTGGTCACTTGGTACATTTCACCAAGTATAATCTGCCCAGGATCCACAAGATCTTTTGTCACCATGGTGACACTTGCTCCTGTGTCCCTGAATGCCAAAGCCTGTACTCCATTGATTAAAGGCTGTTGCCTGTACTTCCCCAAGTTACAGAGGGGGTCATATCCATGCCCCCATCACAGACAAGAATGGTTTCTCTGACTAGGCCAGAGCCCAACTTAGTACCCAGGGTCAACCCTACTAAACCCTTGATTTGTGTATTCCCACCACCAATTGTAACTGCACTAGGGAGAGCAGGTGCCTTAGGGGCATTGGTGGGGGCTGGAGTATTCTCTTTGAACTTGGTGCAATCACTGGTCCAGTGTGTCTTTTGCTTACAGACTTTGCACCATTGTTTCTTTTGGCCTTTCCCTTTGTTAGACTGTGAATCCCCACCTGAAGAAGAATTTTGGGGCCCTTATGAAGACTTCTGGTCTTTACCCTTCTCCCCACCCTTGTCAGAGTTCTTAGAATCTTGCTTCTTAGGGTCACCACCTTGGTTCTGCCTCACCCTGGTTCTGACCCATTTGTCTGCCTTCTTTCCCAATTCTTGGGGAGAAGTCAGATCAGAGTCTACCAGGTACTGGTGCAACAGCTGATTTTGACAGTTATTAAGAATCTGCTCCCTCATTATCAGATTGTACAATCCTGTGAAGACACACACCTTACTGCCCAATAACCAACCTTCCAGAGCCTTAGCAGAACAGTCAACAAAGTCCACCCAGTCTTGATTTTATGCCTTTTGGGTATCCCTGAACTTTAACCTGTATTGTTCAGTGGTTAGGCCAAACCCATCTATCAGTGCACTTTTCAAGACCTGGTAATCATCAGCATCCTCTTCTCTTGCAGTGAGGAGCTTGTCTCTACCTTTGTCTGCAAAGGAGAGCCATAAGATCGCTGCCCACTGCCCTTGGGGGACCCTCTGTACTTTACAGGCCCTCTCCAAGGCAGTTATCCATTTGTGGATGTCATCCCCGCTCTGGTAGGGAGGGACAATCTTACTTAGGTTTCTATGATCATAAGACCTCTCCCTATCTCTAGGGAAGTTGCTGCCACCAAGGGACTCTAGTCCCTCCTTTTTCCTAGCTCGGTAGAGCTCTAGGGCTTCCTTATCTAGGGCCATCTGCTGTTTTCTGAGGTGAAGCTGAGCTTGCTCATACTTCAGCAGTCTCTCTCTCCTATCCTGGGAGGTTTCCCTCCCTCTGTGAGAAAAAATAGAGGTCCCTACAGATGAGGTAGACTGGACAGACTCCCTTGAGAGAGATCTATCCCTTCTAACCCTACTTTCAACTCTTTCTGGAGGGACAAAGAGGGGAGCATTGTGCTCTTCCTCATCATCCTCATCCAGTGGAGCTGGGTTGTCCAGACGCTGATCATTGTCATCAGTCTGGTCAGCAGCATAGGTTGGGCCAGGGGGAGTTCCACCCCTAGGTCCACCCTCAACTGCTGCCCCACCCACTCTGCCTACCCCTTCAGGCCCACTAGGCCCTGAGAGATCATCCAGCCTGAGAATCTCCAAGAGATGCTGGGTGGTTGGGCTTTTGCCTGTCTTCAGCTTCCTATTACAACATAAGGCCCTAAGCTGAGCAAAGGTGAGATCCTCACAGTATAGGGGAGACGCCAAATGGCCTCTGGCAGGGACCCACGGGTTCCTGGCTGATTAGTGTTGTGGGGTGTATTGCACTACCTACACAAGTGTAGCCTACAAAACTCTCTTGAGTTGTAGAAAGGGTATGCTAAGCCCTTGACACACAGCTCTAAGTTCAGTAGAACTTACTGTATACTAAGCTTGATATTATATGTACCTAAGGTACCTTTAGTGGTTTTCAGTTTATCAATTCAATTGAGATTATCTGGTAAAACAAGAGCAAGCTGGAATCCCACATGCTGCACACCAATGTAAGAAGTTGGCCTTGTATATGCTGTCCACTAATTAAAGTGGGCACCTTGTACCAGTCCAAACAACCCTTTTTGGTGATAGGTTAAAGACAACCTTTATTGAAAGCTATCCTAGTGGTAGCTATGGAGAGCAGCCTTCAGGCTACGTCTTGGAAGAATGTAAAGCAGCTTGTTTTACCAGTCTATAATCTCTTGAATGACCAAATGGAAGGACAACCACATCAGGTTGAAGTACTGGGTATTTTAGTCCCAGCGGTGCAGGGGCACACACCCTATGACTTCGGGGTTTCACCCTGTTCCGGATCTACAGAAACACAGAGTCTTCTGGGTGAAGTCAAAGAATCGTTTATTGGCTGCAGACCAATGACAGATATCCTAGAAGTACAACAGCGTGTATGTTCTCAGGAGACTGCTGAAAATCATAGGAACAGGCTACATCTTAAATAGGCCTTTTCTGGCCCCAAGCATACATTCCTGAGTTTTATGAAATGGCAATATACAAGGATATGTTACAAAGAAAAGGCAGAGTCATGATGACCATCCCACATTCCAGTTCGGCCAGCCCACAATGATTTACACAAGAAGGTTCAGATCCCATGTTTGAAGTAAATAGACCCCCCAATAAACATGAGCATCTCCTGTTTTGGGAAACAAGTCATAAAGCAAGAACAAGCAGGTGTGGAAGAGATTAGCCGGGGGATTGTGTAGAATGAAAGGGTTTTATGACGGGTCAAGCCCTGATACGAATCACAGGTGGAGAGAGGAAGGGGAGCTCGTGAGACCGGTTTGACCCGGGGCAGCAGAGCCAGCTGCCCAGGTCACGGAGAAGTCAGAGGGAAAACCCATGTACTGTGAGGCCCGTATTAACTCCATCATAGCCTATGTGAGGGCAATGACAAGATGGCCACTGCTTCCAAAATGGAACCCGCGTAGTTGAGCAGAATAACGTGTACACAGTGCATTCGTAGCTAGAACGGCACATAAAACACTCGTACGTGCCGCATTTACCATTTGCGGTTCGCTAATACCAAGATAGACAGAGGTAGGGCCCTGTCCCCTACGCGGTTCCGAATACCAAAGTACGACAGACCCTCCTTTTGCCCTTACATAGGCAATCACTATACTCATCTTAATCCGAGTCTAGGTCAATGTCCACGAAGTCATGGAGATGTTGCTGTAGCATCATCCTATTACTTAGCTCGTCCCTCGATACAGGTTTCCTTACACATAAGGTAGCACAGAGGCCACATATCGCAGGAGCACACTGTATGCATAGACAGAACAGGAAAAGAATGGCTAAGATCATTCCAATGACCATCAGAGCTTTCCAACCCCAGGCAGATATCATTTCCCAGAACCATCCCATCAGTGACCAATCTCCCTTATCCACGTGTATGGCTTCAGATATTTTATGGAGTTTGGAGATGGCTTGATACACTGTTGGAGCATTATCTGGTATGAAAATGCAGCAACTGGATTGGATGACCTTGCATACCCCACCGCGGTCTGCAAGAATAACGTCTAGAACCATGCGGTTCTGCAAAGTCATAAGGCGATCCGCTTGGAGCTCAGCTGTCAAATTACTAAGGGCACCAGCCGTTACATTGACGGTGGATTCAACCACCCGAGTCAGCTGTCTCAGGTTCCTACTATTGACCATAGGTCCCCAAAACGGCAGGAAACCCAAGAAGAAGTCTCCTGCTTCCTGACCGGCAGTGTCCTCCTTACTAATCACACCTCTCACAACTCTGGTCTTGTGATAGTCAGAGGCGGCAGTAAATGTCGGCGGTAGCAAGTTCGCAATATAACATGTGCCCGAGAAATCAGGGGGCAGCCATGTATATGCTCGGTCATGACAGATAAAATATGTGCCCTTAGCAGCCAAAAACGCAGGGGAGAACTGTGACGGGAAAGTGTACGTTTCAGTACAGTCACTTCTTCCCAGTTGAGCCCTTGGATTCTGACCATTACCCTGTAAGCAGAACCGACCCATGTGGGGTACGACCCAGATTGGAGATGAGATTTTTCGCTGTCTTTCACCCAGACTAATACTATACCCCGTCGCGTTCCATCCTACATAAGGTCTCAGCTCTTCTTTAGGAATGGATGAGTATGCATCAAGATCTCTACTCATATCGGCAACTCCTTTCATCAAAGCCTTATTATTGGTGATGGGTCTGATAGAACGCGGTGGGCGAGGGGAGTATGTATCTAGAGCGTAGAGAAACATGGTTTGGAATGCCCATGACGATCCGTTGTAACTGTACGGTAGCACCAGGTAGGGAATACCCTTGTTAATGGTATGTGGCATTAACCCACAGACCCAGCAATTGGTCGTATTCATTACCAGTTGGTGCTGGTGCAAGAGTTGGATAAACGAGTTATTTACGAACTCTGATCGTCTGGTCTGTTCGTGCTCAGGCAAAGGGTGAAAAGAGTGAGAGGAGGCAGTAGAAAGAGATATAGGCTGTTGAGTGGGTGCAATGGGTTTTTGAGCAGAGAAAAACACACATCCTACAATAAACATCATGATACTACACAGTGTAAAAAAGCACAAAAAGACAAAACATTTACTTTTTACAATTCTACACATCCTTGTTTGAAAGTTCATTTCCTCAATCGGTCTCTCCATCTTACAGAACTCCATCCTCTACTCGGGCCGCTCGCGGTGGATGAGTTTCTTCTGCTAAGGAGTACGCCTGTCAGTCCAGGGAAACGCCCTAGACCAACCAGAACCGTTGACCTAGCGTCTTCGGCCTGTACCCCAAAGTCTTGGCACCGCGACCCTGCGGCAGAACCCGGATGGTGGTTCGAAAAACAAAAATCAAGAAAGTCCTTCAGATGGGAGAGCAAAAAATGTCAAAGGGGAAGTAATGAGGAAATCTTTATTTGTCTATGGGCCTAGGTCTCAAGTTATAGCAGAGACGGCCAGGTGCTGTTTGGTCTTGAAACAAAAGTTCAGGCTCAGTGGTGTCCAGTCGATTTGATGGCGGCACAGCTTCCTGCAGAATATTGTCACTCTCTTGAACTGAAGCTGTGTCTCTTAAGCGTGCGTCACTGAATGGTACAAAGCGAGGTACAATGTCTGTCTCTGAGTCGGCGATACCCTCCTTGACCCACTGGTCATATGGCAGAGGCAAGGGAACTACCTTGCAGTGAGTACCATGAATCCAGTGTTTCTTCCCTTTCACTCGCACTGCTGATCTTGTCGAAAGAAGAACAAGATGAGGGCCAATCCAGCGAGGCTCGTCGTTGCCCTTGCGCTGGAAATTCCGTACCAGGACCCACGAGCCAGGGTTGATGGGGTGTCCAGGAGGTTCAGAGGCTTGGGGAAGAGTATCATGTACCTGTTGGTGCAAAACACGCAGTTTAACAGTCAAATCATACAGGTAATCGAGCAGTACTGGATGCTCTATTTCACTGAACTTCGTAGGCCTTGGCACACCCCATACGTTGGCCGGGCGGCCAAAGACTACTTCATAAGGACTAAGTCCCACTCGTGAGTGTATCGTCATTCTGGTGGACAAGAGTGCTAAAGGCAGAGCGTCAGGCCATTTAAGACCAGTGCTCGCCTGAATTTTGGCTAACTTGAGCTTTAAGGCTCCATTGTAGCGTTCTACTAATCCAGCTGATTGGGGGTGATTCGCAGCGTGGAATTTCTGCCTTATGCCTAAACCTTCACATACATTCTTCATCACTTTACCCACGAACTCACTTCCATTATCACACCATACCATTCTCGGCATTCCAAACCTGGGGAAAAACTCCTTCACAAGGGCTTTGGCTGTGGATAGGGCAGTGTTATCTTTCAGAGGATAAGTCTCTACCCATTTGGAAAAAGCACAAACAACCACCAATACATATTTTAGGTTGTTGCACCTGTCCATGTGAATAAAGTCCAGCTGCAAAACTTCGAATGGACATGATGGGGGTGCAAAGTGACCGGCCGGAGTTGGGGTTCCCCTACCAGGGTTGTACTTCAAACATACTATACAATTCTTGACCACATTCTCTGCACACTTGGGAATCCCAACATTCTGCCATACTGGAGCCAACAACTTACAGATACCTTTTGTACTGATATGTGCCATTCCATGCGCCATAGTAACCACTGGAAGCACATATGCATCAGGCAACAACCATCGCCTATGTTCTGTCAGGTCAATCCAACAACCATTCTCATCCAACTTACCCATACTCTCTCTCCACTTGCTTAACTCGTCTTCCGTAGCTTCAGCCTGAAGCGACTTCACACTCTCTATTGTGTTCTCGCACATTCCCACATCATTAACCCATCTTGCGGGGCCTGCAACATACATTCTAGTCTTCACATTCTGTGCGGTTTCTCTCGCGGTCTCATCAGCAAACGCATTCCCACGTCCAACATCATCTGTGACTTTCCTGTGCGCACTGCATTTCATGATCGCAACTTGCAAAGGTAGGGTCAGTGACTCAAGGAGATCATTCACCAACTTGCCATTCTGAATTTTAGCTCCATGCGACGTCAGGAACCCACGCTCTTTCCACAAACGCCCAAAATTATGAGCCACGCCAAAGGCGTACTGGCTATCTGTGTATATGTTCACTCTCATTCCTTCAGACCACACACATGCTCTCGTGAGGGCGATTAATTCTGCTGCTTGGGCCGAATTATGTGGCACTCGTGCAGTTTCCACAACCGTGTGCAAAGTCGTGATAGCATATGCAGCAGTCGTATCACCATTAGGGAGCTTGAAGCATGAACCATCTACCCATAAAGTGCCATCACACTCAGTCAGGGGAGTATCTTTGAGATCTACTCTCCCTTTCGTCTCTTCTTCTGTTCTGAACAGACAGTCATGTTGCTCAATCTCATCTGAGTCTGCTGGAATCGGCAATAATGTGGCTGGATTCAGCGTATTGCATCTTTTTATGTGTATGTGATTCGCTAACAGTGTGAGTTCATACCCTGATAATCGCGCACTAGTCAAGTGTTGTGTCTTGGTTCTATTTAATAATGTGTCTACAGCGTGTGGAACCATGACAATCAATGTGTTGTCCATTACCAAACCAGCAGATTGTCGGATAGACATCGCTGCAGCAGCTGTCGCTCTCAGACAGCTTGGCAATGCCCTCGCTACAGGGTCCAAGGTGGATGAAAAATATGCGCATGGGCGCGGTCTGTCGCCAAAAGGCTGTGTTAACACTGACAACGCACATCCATCTTTCTCGTGAACATACAATGTAAAAGGCTTGCTATAGTCAGGAGTGCCCAACACAGGAGCTGAACACAACGCATTGCGCAATTCCACAAAACTTTTCTGGCACTCTTCAGACCATGGGATAGGATTCGGTGTGTCTTTACATGTTAATGCTAATAAAGGTTTTGCCAACAAAGAAAAACTTGGGATCCAATGCCTACAGTATGAGGTAATGCCCAAGAAAGCACGCACTTCTCTCTGTGTCTTTGGCACACTCAACTGTGCAATGGCTTGAATTCTTTCTGGGGTCAGTCTCCTTCCCTCCTTCGATAAGAGATGACCTAAGTAGGTCACTTCTTGTCGACAATATTGCAGCTTAGAGAGAGACACTTTGTGATGGAATGCGGATAAATGGCGCAACAGTGACAATGTGGCTTCTTTACAGAGCTTCTCAGTATCCGCGGCGATCAGTAAATCGTCCACGTACTGGATCAGGATAGCGCCACTGGGTAAAACAAGTGCATCAAGCTGCGCTTTCAAAGCCTGACTATATATGGATGGACTCTCGCAGTAGCCTTGGGGAGCGCGTTTGAAGCGGAAGCTTCGGCCTCCCAGACTAAAACCGAAAATGTCTCTGCTCTCTTCCGCAATTGGGATACTAAAGAAAGCATTCTTTAAATCGATCACTGAGAACCATGCAGCAGAGGCTGGAATCATCGTTAACAAGGCAGTTATATCGGGGACAACCGGAAACTGTGGCACAACAATCTTATTAACCTCTCTAAGATCAATCACAAATCTGTAAACAGGTGGCTGTGAAGGGTCCGTTCGTTTTAGGACAGGTAAAATCGGACTATTGCAAACGTTGCCTCTTGTCTCCTCAATCACACCCTTATTAATCAAGTCGCTGACAATGTCTAACAATGCTTTCTGCCCTTCATTAGAGATCTTGTACTGGGGAATACGTGGCAGTCTGACATTAGCTTTCAGAGTCACCACATATGGTGGTATCTCCAAGAGGCCCACATCATTGGGACCAGTAGCCCAAAGGGCATCCGGAAGGGATGACAATTCAGGTGGCATCGTGTTTTTAGACAAATACATTGGGGAAACCACTTTCTTGCCTAATGTAAGTTGTACTCCTGAAGGAGAACAATACAGTGTAGCATGTAATCTTTTCAACAAATCTAATCC
Organism: Triturus cristatus; assembly: GCF_964204655.1. Classification (NCBI taxonomy): domain Eukaryota; kingdom Metazoa; phylum Chordata; class Amphibia; order Caudata; family Salamandridae; genus Triturus; species Triturus cristatus. Next base: position 777,494,913 of record NC_140587.1, on the reverse strand, counting down.
CAGCAAATTCTCACCACAACCTGTTGTCAGGATCAGGGGCGCTTTCAGCTCGCAAGGTCCAACAGAAAGTGACATGGGACTGGAAATCGGGTTCCTAACTGGGGCGCCAGAAAAACCTACTGAAACATTTATATCGCCAGACAAAGGTGCGCCAGGGAGTTTTGAATGCATAATTGAACTCTTTGCAGCACCAGTGTCTAGCAGAAAAGGCTCCGTTACATTTGCTGTAGTCACCTCAACATACGGGCCACTCTGATCCACTGGCACTGAAACAACTCCCTCTCTCTGTCTATGGCTGTCCTAGTAACCATTATTTTCTGCATCACCATCCTCCACATAATAATCATTATTGTAATACTGTGCCGTATTACCAGTCACGTTAGCTTGCTGATCAAAACTATTAATGGCGCTTTGGGGCGGAAGAGGACGCGCGTTTTGGGGAACACTTCCACGCCCTCTGCCTCTAGGAGCTTGCTGACCACCTCTACCTCTGGCGCCATACGTATTACCATTCCGTTGCATTAATTTAGGGCAACTATATTTAAAATGACCTTCCTCTTTGCAGTATGAACATTGGTTGGGACCTACAGGGACACGTGGGTAATAATACCCATTCATTTGCTGATTGTTCTGAAATTGTTGGGGTTGGTGATAGACACCTTGGGGTTGTCCATAATTATTACCACCTCCACGTGGCGGATAGGCCTGCTGTAAAAGGACCTTTGTCTTTAGTTCCTTCGTTTTCTTCTCCGTTCTATCTTTCTCGTCTTTATCTCTGTTTTCATAATACTGTGCAGTAGCCAGTATTTGCGCTGAAGAGGAAACGGCCCAAGAACTCTCTGAATCTTTCAACTTTTTACACAGGTCAGGAAGTAAATTCTGCACAAACTTATCCACAAACAACCGTTGGCCACCCTCAGTACTCATATCTTGTCCACTGTGGTCAATAAACGTTTCCTCAAACCTAGTAAAGAAGTCTGACACTGTCTCATCTTTCTTCTGCTTACATGCAGATAACTTGTCCCAATTTACGCGCATCGCAGGCATTAGTGTCTTCATATACGTGATGATTCTACCAGGCAATTCAGCTACTAAAGGTTCTGGTTTCGCACCACCCGTTTGTCTAGCGTCAGCAGCGACAATGTTAGCCCATGTATCCCCTAGTTCTGCATTGTGATCTACATTACGAATTGATCCCCATAGAGGCTGTGGAACAACATTACCAAACAACATGTCTATGTCGGCCAGATTCATAATGCATGACCCTGCCGTCTGCGACAACTCTTTATAATAACCTGCTGGGTTTTTACGGGGATCAGGCAATGTCTGCTTAAGGGCTAACACCTCAGAGCGCTTCCATGGAACATGCACCCAAACACGTTGGAAATGCGCTGGCACAGCGGGGTTATTGCCGACAGCTGCAACTGCTTCCTTCCATACCGGGGGAACTTCTCTCATAGGGTATTGTCGCGCTTTTGCCTTTTTCCCCACAAGGACCTCTTGTTCAAACAATGACTGTTGGCAATCGTCATTCCTTAAGGACAATACAACCGCAACTGCTTTATCTACTTCGCGGTCCACAATTATACCAGTTCCAAAATCGAACCTCACTCTACATAATTCCTGCGGGTTCGGATTTCTACCACTATCCTCCAGTTCTTCACAGAGAATTTCGCACATTTTCTCGAATACATATCTCTGTTTCGGGGCATCCCATTGATGGAAAGTATTAACAACCGATTCCACATCATACAGTGAAGGAAAAACGATCCATCTACGCGCCATGTGATCTATTACCTTTTTCTCATCGGGGTTAGGCAATTGGCTGCGCAACTGCTTACGCTGTACACCAGGAGTTGCACCAGATGACCCAAAGAGAGGAGACATTAATGTAGTAACCACATTAGCTAAACGCTGTCGCGCTGAAGGAGAAGCTGAGGCGAGAACAGGGGGAAAAACAGAGGGAAGAAAAGAGGATGTAGAGACAGGTACTGGAGTGGTAGAAGGAAGAGTGTTAGGAGAGGCAGTTACTGGATTAAGCAAAGTCGCAGGAAGCGCGGGGGCAGTTGGAAGCACTACCGGAGGCGCTTGAGAGGACTGCGCTACAGGAATAGGAACTGGTTGCAAAGCAACTGGCGGTTGCGGCAAGGCTTGCAGTATATGCACTGGAGGTGGCATATTTACAAGCTGGGGAGGCGCCGTGGCAGTTTGAGCATACGGGGGTGGCGAACTCAACAAATGTGACATCAGGGGATCTTTCTCCTTTTCTTCTGACTCATCCTGCTTAGAATGTGGCAAAGCTGGATAACATTTGTCAATCCCTAACTTACGCTGCCTGTGCAATTGCTCATTCATTTGCTCCTCTTCATTGTCTTTAAATTGTACAGCTGCTTGCATTACTGACATACCTCTCTCTCTTTTATTCTTTTTCGCTAACTTAATTTCCTTCTGTTTGGCTTCCTTTCGCCATAAGCGGAAAGAGTCAAACATCGCCGGCCGGGCTTTCTTCTTAAATAATTTAATTTCCAGGTTATCTAAAATGTCGGTATCAAAACTACCATTTTGGGGCCATTTTAAAACACCGTCTTTCCTGGTGTAGTGGATCCACACTTCGTTATATGCAATGGGGCCTACGCCATGTTTTACATAGAGCTCATAAGTTGGAGTTCCAACCGGAGGAACCGGACATGATTCTTCCAGTTGGAAATCTTTTCCACAACCCAAACAGAATAATCTACCAAATAGTCCAGAACCAGGCATCTTCGCTCACTAGTCTAGATCCAAACGTCAGAGGATTATCGATTACGATATTCTCGTAAATACACGAGTCCTCTGGCTTTGGGGTTTGCAAACACCAAATCACCAATTACCAAATCAAACCAAACGATCCCGAGGGATACCAAAACAAATGGGAGACGCTCCACTTATACTTAACTGAATATTGCTGATCGATGACGTCACCAGAAGACTCTCTCGATTGTTTCGCTCTCTCAAACTCGTCAAGGGTCCAAAACAGGTCGATTAATCAGGGCAGCAGTCCTTCGTAGCCGTCGGGACGCGGAGAACCTCGCAGAAAAGACTTTCGGACCACGTCGACATGCAGGGGTCGATGAAGTGGCGGCCTTCCTCCGGAATTTCCACACGAAGCTCCTCACGAACCTCTGGCTTGGACTGGTACCGCTGAAATCGGCCCGAGTTGGGCGCCAACCTGAAGTACTGGGTATTTTAGTCCCAGCGGTGCAGGGGCACACACCCTATGACTTCGGGGTTTCACCCTGTTCCGGATCTACAGAAACACAGAGTCTTCTGGGTGAAGTCAAAGAATCGTTTATTGGCTGCAGACCAATGACAGATATCCTAGAAGTACAACAGCGTGTATGTTCTCAGGAGACTGCTGAAAATCATAGGAACAGGCTACATCTTAAATAGGCCTTTTCTGGCCCCAAGCATACATTCCTGAGTTTTATGAAATGGCAATATACAAGGATATGTTACAAAGAAAAGGCAGAGTCATGATGACCATCCCACATTCCAGTTCGGCCAGCCCACAATGATTTACACAAGAAGGTTCAGATCCCATGTTTGAAGTAAATAGACCCCCCAATAAACATGAGCATCTCCTGTTTTGGGAAACAAGTCATAAAGCAAGAACAAGCAGGTGTGGAAGAGATTAGCCGGGGGATTGTGTAGAATGAAAGGGTTTTATGACGGGTCAAGCCCTGATACGAATCACAGGTGGAGAGAGGAAGGGGAGCTCGTGAGACCGGTTTGACCCGGGGCAGCAGAGCCAGCTGCCCAGGTCACGGAGAAGTCAGAGGGAAAACCCATGTACTGTGAGGCCCGTATTAACTCCATCATAGCCTATGTGAGGGCAATGACAAGATGGCCACTGCTTCCAAAATGGAACCCGCGTAGTTGAGCAGAATAACGTGTACACAGTGCATTCGTAGCTAGAACGGCACATAAAACACTCGTACGTGCCGCATTTACCATTTGCGGTTCGCTAATACCAAGATAGACAGAGGTAGGGCCCTGTCCCCTACGCGGTTCCGAATACCAAAGTACGACAAGGTATATATTCAAAATATATGTATTTAAGATAAAACACACCCCTCTAGTCTCTTTATGAGGCTGGAGTTCGAAGTACTTAAGTTACAAGTCAGTATTCAACAGTAAAAGCACAAATACACGTTTGGGCCCTAGGGGCGTACCAAACCATATACCAATAAAGTGGTATAAGAACCACGACTGAACTAGACACAAAGCCTAGAGCCTTTAGAAGTGCTTGGGCCCCAAGGAACCACCCAAGGTAGTGACATAGGGGACCCACGGGGGACCAGGGGCACGATAGTCCAATGCCCACAGATGTCGGGTGCTTCAGGTGAGCTGACGGGTGTCTCTACTCTTCAGCCACGAGGTCCAGGAGGTGGCGATGACAACCAGGAGCTGGATTCGAGCTGTTCCACAAAGTTTGTCGAGCGCTGTGGTATCGGTGACCAGAATGGACCCAACAAGCCATGGCAACGGCAAGCAAGTCAAGTGGAAATAGAAGAAAGACATTGGTGCAGACCAGCAAGGTCTGGGGGACTTACCTAGCAAGGGTAAGTCAGGGCACATCTGGAGCAACCAGGAGAGCCCATGCAGAAAAGGAGTTGACCCACTAGCCAATGGGCTAGCGATCGTGAAGGAGCCTCAAGCAGTCGCACTGGAAACTGGGCCACGGGTCACTCGTGGAGTGGAGGCCAGAGATCTTCGGTGCAGTCGGTGCTCAAGGCTGGAGCTAATTGGAGCCCAAAGCACAACTTCGAGGAAGACCAGGAAGATGATGTACCAGCCAAAGTTTACGGTGTCCAGGGGTCACGGTTCCACGTCACCCACAATAGCCACGGGCCCAGCTTTGCTGTGGACTCAGGGTAGCCTTGGGGAAGTCTGGAAATCCACCTCTGGTGATGCAAAGACTTTGGCGTCCATCGGGAGCTTCAGAGTTGCAGACCGGACAGTTGCTTCTTTGGTGCCTGCCAAGCAGGGGAGTCACTCCTTGAACCCAAGGGAGATTTCTTCAGTCTTCTAGTCGAATAAGACAGTCGAAGGTCAAAGATATATGTTGCAGAGTTTCGTCCAGGGTAATCCAAAGTCTCAAGGACTGGGCTCCTATGCTTATACTAAGCTAGGGGGTTGGACATACTCTGGGGACCCACCTATGGGAGGGTTTGGAAAGAGGGGTGGTTACACCCATTTCCTTTGTCCAGTTTCACGCCAGAGCAGTTAGAACTGGACTATGCACAGGGACACCAAGTGTGCTCCCAGTGCAGGTTTCTAAAGCTCCCGCCCAGCCCCAATACACATCTGCCTGTCTGGGAAGGTGGTTACACCTCCCTGTGACAGGAAACCTATTGTCCAGGCCTGCCCTGCTGGAGTTTCGGTCAGCAGCAGGAGGCCACACCTGTGTCTGTGGCAGTGGCATCCATTTTGTGATGCCCGGGCTCTAGAAGGTCTTTACCAGGTAGACCAGTGTGAACATGTCTCTCCCTTTAGAAGGGTGGAATGCTACCCCCCCTGCCAGAACTGGCGGGGGGGGGGGTAGTATTCCAAAGTGTTTGAAAACACTACATGTTTCCGTGCAGCCAGTCCAAAGTTAGCATTTACCGCGAGGTTATAATGCACTGAAGAGTATATGGTCAGGCTGCACCCCAAACAGCATCAGAGGAGGTACTTTGAACGCTGCAGAGGGGCTCTGCTCATTCAGGGGCACCCTCTCACATAAAAACCTAGCACTCTGCCTTCAGGATTGTTAAGGCCTGCCATAGGAGTGACTTATAGGGTTTATATGTGTGTGCAATGGTAGTGATATAGGTAGCCTATACCACAATAAGGGGTGCAGGCACCACCTTACCCAGGCTGCAGTAGCAGACCTGTGGTGTCATTTTGGAGTGCTTCCCAGGGGTGGCATAATACATGCTGCAGCCCGTGATAGGCCTCTGAGGTACCTATGCCCTGGGTACATAGTATACCATATACTAGGGACTTATAAGGCACTCCAGAATCCAATTAGAGATGTACCTAATGTACATGGGAACCAGTTTAGAGAGGAAGCAGCTAGACTGGGGTCCTGATTAGCAGGGCCACAGCCAGACTAAGGTTTAAAAACAGTGAAACACCGGAAAAAAGTGGGGGTACCCATGTGAAGCAGATCCTACTCTCATACAGGGGATTCAACACTGCCCTGGAAAAGATGGAAAAACGTATTAGATTCTTATTTGGTAGCGGTTATGGGCGAAAGGTTCTAGGCAGTCAAGAAGCAGGCTGTACTTTTACGTAACTTGCGGGAGGCGGGGTGAAATATTTATGACAGTCTGGAAATTATACCTGTAGGTAATACAGAGGGTGATGTTGAGAATGTTTCTGAAATGTCTATACTTATGCTGATGGAGCACTTTCAGGATAAGGTCAACATTGTGTTCGAGCGTCACAAATTTTTTATACATGTGTAAGGTGAAAATGAGAGTGTGGGTAACTATGTGGCATATTTGAGAACTCTTGCTCGTACCTGTGAGTTTGACCTTCAGATGAATTTGTTTTTTAGGGATCAGCTGGTGCATTGCACCAAAAATGTGAGGGTACAGGAGAAACTCTTGATGAGAAATCTTGAGCTTATAGAGGCATTAGCAACGGTTGAGGGCATGGAGAGCACCAATTTGTGGGTGAAATAGATGAGAGAAGTTCCGCCATCTTCTGTGTGTAAGACTCAGACTCTGGAATCAGCTAGCAAAGAACTTGTTCAAATTGATTTGGTGGCCTGGGTCAAGATGAAATGAAATCTATGTCTGGCACGTCTGATCACAGAGGTGCCAGAATTAAATGTTTCTGTTGTGGCAATCCCGGCCAAGCTATTTGCATAAAATTTGGAATGAAAGATCATTATGCCGGGGTTTGTAAGGGGGAGAAAGGGTTTGACAAAGGGGTGGATTCTATTTCTGAGGAATTGAGTGCGGTTCTGAATGTGAAGGCATGTACAGATGAGGTTGACACAGATCCTGTTGTTAAGCCTGAGTGTCCTATAACCCAGAGAGGTGATGGTGTTGCAAACTCGGGTTACCTTCCACCATGGTGGGAGACAAGATTTGGGACAAGGTGTTTGGAGACCAGCAGATATCTCTCATGTCGCCCACCATCAAACCTGTGAGTTATGGTGGTATTAAAATGTATGTTTTAGATTACACAGTGATGAAAATAAGGTTTAATGACAAAGAAACTGTGGGGAAGGTTGATGTGGCCAAGCATGGTGTCAATTTTTCGGGTTGGTGTCACCAGAGGGACATCAGTATCATGTTGAATCCAAATGGGTTGCAGCGAGTTATGACATTGTAAGGGGATCATGAGGACATATTTATGCAATTCCCCAAGGTATTCCGTGGGAAGCTGGACCTTCAAAGGAACTACGAGAATAAAATTATACTGAAGAACAAGGCCACACCGTGCATGCATAGAGTGAGGAAAATGTTCAATCTTATGTTGGAACCACTGAGAGAGGAGATCACCAGATTGACATCAGAAGGGGTCATTGAGGAAATAGAGTCCTCTGAGTGGTTGGCTCCGGTGATGTTAACTACAAAGAACGGGGGTAAGTGTATTCGGATGTGTGTGGATCTTAGAGGGCTGAACAGACACATCTGGGGTGATCGACAACCACTTCCCAACATTTCGGAGTCCTTGACAATGCTTGGTGGGGCCAGTTTGTTAGATTTATCATCTGCATATCACCAGGTGAAACTACATGAGACTTCCCAGCACCTCACCTCAATCTTTACTCATTTTGGTGTGTATCGCTTCATCAGGATGCCATTTGGGCTGGCATTGGCAGCCGCGTGCTTCCAAAGGGTGATGAAAAGAGTTTTGGAGGGGCTGGTGAATATTCTGTTTTTCCAGGATGACATTTTGATCCATGGCAAGAGTATAATGGAGCACGATGCACACTGAAAGTTGTTCTGGGGAATTTGTTTGAGGTAGGACTCACGTTGAAGAGTAAGAAGTGCAAGTTCCGGGTGAAGTCGGTATCATATTTGGTTCACACCATAACAGTAGACGGGGTTAAAGTTGAATTGGCTGACTCCATTCTGAAGGCACCTGCTCCACTGGGGAAATATCAAGTGAGATCTTTCCCTGGGTTGATGGAGTCTTACTCCAAATTTGTTCAAAACTTTTCCAGTGTAGCTGAAACCATCAGGCCCATACTCAGGAAGAGAAGAATGTTTTAGTGGACGGGAGAATGTGAGTTGCCACTCAAGATGATTAAGAAGAGTATCAGTAAGATGCCCACCCTAGGACATTTCAATGTCAAGAAAAGAACCATTGCTATAGCTGATGCCAGTCTCAGAGGGTTGGGGACAGTACTGTCACAAGTCAGTGGTGGGGTACTGAGTGTTGTTGCCTTTGCTTTGCCTTCTCTCAAAGGTGCAGAGGAACGGCACTCAGTGGTGGAAAGGGAGGCTTTGGCATGTGTATGGACCGTAAAACATTTTAAATTCTACTTACGGGGTTTGCTGTTTGTGGTGCACACAAATCACAGGCCACTGGTACAACTACTTGCTACAAGAAAGGATTATGATGCGAACCCCAGGATTAAAAGGTGGATGAAGGAGGTGAGTGAGTTACATTTCTGTGTAAAGCATTTAGCTGGAAACAAGAAAATTGTCACAGACTGCCTGTATAGGCTTCCTGTCTGTGGGGAAACTAGTGTTCCGGATTGCCAGGAGCCCAATCATGTGAGTTGGGTGAGTGAGCAGACCATTCAGAAAGAGGAGTGGTGTGAAGCAAGAGAGTGTGACACTGAAGGTCAATGCCTCAGGGAGTTCATTGTGAAAGGATGGCAAGTTTAGAGATCTGTTGCTGGGTTACTGGAATGTAAGAGAAGAGTTAAACCAGATTTGGGATGACCTGTTCAGGGGGAAAGAGTTATCCCTCCTACTAAACTGAGGGAGAAAGTGGTGAATTTGCCACATGAGGGTGACCTGGGGAGGAGCCTCACCAAGGCCAGACTGAGAGAGCTGTAATTGTGGCCGGGGTTAGGCCATCATGCTGAGGAGGTGGTGAAGGATTGTGATTCTTGTCTTAAAAACAACAAGAGCAATTCTACTGCGCCTCTGCCATCGGTTGCTGTTCCCAGTGAACCTTGGAAGAAGCTTGGATTGGATTTTACTGGGCCTCTCAATTTGTTGCTGGAGAATGAGAGGTACTTGATCTTGCTTGTTGACTATATGTCCAAATGGGTGTTCACGAAGTGTGTGAAGGTATTAGATACCAGGCCGGTGATTGAATTTTTAAAGTTAGAGTTTTCGAGAGATGGGATCCCTAAATGCAGTGGGCCCGATTCACAGAACTAACTTAAGACAAAATCCTAAACTTACTACCATTTTGGTATTCACAGAAGGCACTTACTCATTTTGGTATTCACAGAAGACACTTACTCACTTCGGTATTCACAGAAGTTAGGAGTCCTAACTTTAGGACTCCTAAATGCCTTCTGTGAATACCGAAAGTCTTAAAATTAGAATTTTTCTCAGTTTAGGAGTCCTAAAGTTAGGACTCCTAACTTCTGTGAATACCGAAATGAGTAAGTGCCTTCTGTGAATACCAAAATGGTAGTAAGTTTAGGATTTTGTCTTAAGTTAGTTCTGTGAATCGGGCCCATTGTGACTGATAATGGGATCCAACTGACGTCTCAAGAAATGCAATAATTTTTTTAAAGGTTGCCCATTTTTCATCACAGGACAGCGCTTTATTCACCCAGGACAATGGTTTTGTCAAGTCATGTGTGTAGAGGGCGTTAGATGCTAGAATGCAGCTAACTCAAATTCTAGATGAATTGTGGTGGGCACACCGCAATGCTCCCAATTTATTTACTTTCAAGTCGCCTTACTTTTGGATGAGAGGTAGGGTGGACAACACTAAGCTTAATCCTGCTGGGATGAATGGAGGAGTCCATGATGCTAGATGTTTGTTGGAATGAGATGATTTGAGCAAGCACAAGGCCCATGGTGTGGTTTTAAAGAAAAGTTACCCAAATAGATATGAGGAAAGGTATGACCAAAATAAATGTGTGAAAGCTGCATACTGGACTGTTGGTGAACTGGTCCTGGTGAAGAGACCAGGGTTTGTCCAGAAAGGGATGTCAAGATTCATGGGTCCTTTTGACATGAGTGAAGAAGAATTTACAAGAACTGGAGATTGGTAATATGTGGAGTATTTCAAGGTTTGTTAGATGGAACAAACCAAGACTCCGCATTCCAGAGGAGGAGAACAGCAATCCTAATCCCACTTGGGCCAGAGGGCCGCAGTGCCTCAATGGATGTGAGAGTGCTAGATCAGCAGGCAGGCCAGGGTGGTGGAGAGATTATGAGATGGTAAAACCTTAAAGGATAGGTTATGATTCACTTGTTGAATATGGGTTATGTCGAACCTTTACACATATGTTGACCCTTCACCAATTGCATCTGCTGTGTTATGTTAATGCAATGAATGGGCACTGATCTTCCTTGTGGTGTCATCAAAACTGTCAGAGCATTATCATTTTGTAATTTTGTTTTTATCTTATTAGGGGACTCAATATTGTATGTATTGTGTTTGGAAGGGGTATGAGTTATGATCTTATGTGAGGGGTAAGTAAAGAATGCTACTCAACCATTCTAGAAGGGAATGCCTCATCCAGAATGTAAGGGGTGTTAGAACCCTGAGGGTGACAGTTGCTAGAGGACGTTCTTGTGGGCAGTTGGCTCTTGAATGGTTGGTAGAGGAATTCTCTAATAAAGAACTTTGAAACTCATCACGGGAGTCTGGGAGACATCATCTCAACACATTTCAAGGAGATTGAGCATCTTGAATAGTTGTGCTTTTTAACATTATTGCAAGTAATAATCTTATTGGTCTCCCACATCACAGTTCCTACAACATGAGTGTGAATCAGTACCCCAGATGGAGCAACTTTGCTTGCTCCCTGTTAGACCTTTACGCTAGGTCCTGCGGCAACAGAGGTTACAGGGCTGTATTTAGGGTGGGTTCCTTCTTTAACCATTGATTTTCCTTTGCCCTGATCACCGTCACACTCTGATTAAACTCTTACTAAATTCAAATACTGCTCCTTCTTTAGTCCTGAATTCCCCAATTGTGGCTCAGCAGCAAGGGTCTTGGAGCAGTCAAGGCTCACTCACACAATATAGAAAAGTGCCCATCAGTGTTCAACAGACCTCTAAAGGGAATACAGTAGAAAGAATACAGCATTGTTAAATAACACATTTTGGTGAAAATTAAAACCATTAGCACCATCTCAAGCTAAAATATTACTCCAAACGTTAGCAGAGAGCTTATGGAGCGAGTCAAAGTAGTTAATTTATCATTAATGACTGTGCAATATCGTCTGACATGGAGTGATGTCAAAAACTTCTGCAGACTTAGGTGGATAATAACATCTGGGTGTCAACCAAGGAGCTACAATGTATCAATAAGCATTGGCAGAGCCAATAATTCTCACCTTTAATAAGCAAGTTCCATCATACTGGTTTTGCAAATTTATTTTGCTTGTTTTTTTTGTTCAAAAGCCTGGCAGATGCAAGGTCCTTCAAGGCCCCACGATTTCCTTATGCAGTTCCATGCACTTGATTTATTTTTATTTTACTGTTCCGACACATCCAACATCCATGTTGACATGTTAATGTAGAAAAAAACAAAATGTCACCGCTGTACCTATGTCTGCATGTATTTTGAAGCATATATGCTAGTGTAGTGTATCATGAATGGCGGTCATGTTGGAATGGTTTTCCTTACTATTCCAAGATGATGGGTGCTGTGTGAACACAGGTGTGCACATATGTGCTGATGCTGTCACACACGTACTTTGAGAAGCAGTAGCAACCATTTTGGCTTTTGATACTGGACAGGATTTACTTGTGGACATACTGTTTTGCTCTGCGATTATTGCTTAGTGGTAAACGGGGCCCACAGTGGTCTGTTTGTGCTAAATAAAAATTCCTCACACTCCTTCAGTCCAACTGCCCCTCTCTAATTCAAAGTGGCAATAGATTACAGACCCCGGAATCCACCAAAAAACACTGAATCAGTTATCTTTACAGGCTTTTGTATTATGTCAGAGCCATCCTTACCTCACCTGATGGCAGAATCAGCAAACTAAGTAGTCCCACATACTGAGGAACATTATAAAACATTCAGCAGAACATTCTGTGAACAGCGAAAGGCTGCACTCTAGCACCTATTGCTCCTTGAAGGCTCCATGCTTTTTATTGGGAGCTAGAGAGTCGCACTGAGGGAGTGTGCAATCCAAAAAGGCTCCAATCCTCTTTCACAGGATACGTGCAAGGGTTCTTGGGTACAGATCAATAGCTGAACTGCCTGGTTCTGAACCAGAGAACCCAGTAAACACTGCGGGGGGGGGGGGGCGTGGCATTGTGTAGGGCGTCCACAACAAGAGCACTACATGACATTCCAAAATGTCTGCTGGACATACGAGTATCAGTACTTGCGCAGCGCACATGTCTGGTGGCCATCTTGAAATAGTCACTAAAACAACATAAAAAAATAGCATGCAAGAGCACAAACACAGTGAGTGGCCGAGTAGAATGTCGCAGCCATGTATTAATACACTATAAAAATAAAACAATGAGTGGAAATGGAGGGGGGCACCAGAGGGGATTGGGCAGGGGTTGGTTTGGATGCCTATCACCTGTGTTAACTACTTTTTAAAAGTGGTTCACATCCACAAAATGACTTGGGCTGATACAAAGGCTGTGAAGCAACCTTGCCAGCCAAAAGTGGAAGCTAGCTGAACCACAGTAGTCAATGGGTGACAGAAGCGGTTCAAAAAATTCTGTACATGTCTTTAAGTGTGTCTGTCTGTGTGTATTTGTGTGTGGGTGGTGATATGAGGCCTAGCCAAACAGTTAGAGCTGTCTGTAGGTAAGACCTTAAAACAGCTGTGATATTTCTGCCCTTTGTTCTAATTTCTTTGCATTCCAGGTTCAAGGAAGATTTCTAAGTGGACTTTAGACATAACTTAGCTTCCAACACTTAACCCAAAACCCCACCACCCACTAAAATATGGTTTCTGTTTGGTAAGTCTCAAGCCAATTTGGTGGGTACTTGTCTGGGTGTAGGTCAGGGTGCCAAAAGAGAGCATAAAACATTGCAGCTGTCACTCAGTGGTCTAATTAAACTTTAAAGACCACTTCTCTAGCAACTCAGAATTGGTTAGTGTGATGTGAGGCTCTGTGGCACCCAGGGAGACTAACTAGAAGCAGGAGAACTCCACTATAAGGGTAGGCAACATCTAGAATTTGTAACCATGATATACCAGGAACATGGTATTCTGACAGATAGTTCATCTGGTCCTAAGTAATGGTGTGTGAAGTTGCAAGGTTTTCAGTTGAAATCTTACCATATTCCTCAGAGAAAAGCAAGCACACTGTAGTGATTTCCCTTCTGGACCCGCGTTGGTTCTCCCTTAGTTTTGGGTATTAGATGTTTTAAGCTGCCTCTGCTCTGAACAGTCACACATAATATATTTGTTTTAGTGACATTATTTTAGGAACACATTGTACATGTTGTTTGCTATTCAGTGATTCTTCTCGGGATTCAGTCTGTACATTTTGTACAAGGTTGTCTAGAATACATAACAACATGGTGTTCTGTTTTCTTTGCTCGAGTCAGCAATAGCTCCTAACATTTTAGATATAACACTGTAGCACAGCTGCTGCTTTCCAACGCAGTAGTTCTTATCATATAAACTGTTTCTCCTCGTCTTAGGGGCATTCAGTCCTGGAACGAACACCTGAACAGCCTGACATGCAGCCTTGCGCAAACTGAGTTTACATTTATGATGCTGACCCCTAACTACATACATCAGGTATGGAGTCTGTTGCCAATCCCAGAGATCACTAATATATCCCTTTGCTCACACAGTAGGGGTAGACCTAGACAGATAGATATTTTGCCATGGTTGGGATTTTTATTTTATACAGCCTTATAGTCATTCTAATTACTTTGTTTAGCTCTATCTGCCTAGCGATTACAACTTATTTGCTTCATAACAGACTACGATTGTTTCAATAAATGTATTTTAATCTTTCTTTGTGTCTTTCCTTTGTTTACTAAGGGCATTCATGAGTGAGAGATGAAAGGTGATGATCTGTTTCCACGGTTCCTCTGGGGACTAGAGGGTCATTCTCTAGGTTTCCAAAATCACCTATTACTCTGGGAAGGTTAGGAGTTCAGGTGAGGCACTGTGAGCTAGCCAGGATATAGGCCAACAGATACTGACGTAGAGAAACTCAGTCCTTACATTCTGATGTCATGTCATCCCAAGGAGGCACAGTTCTGCTTTACCAGCAGAATCCCTGTGACATGCCGCTACCAAGGATTGGTCAGGTACTTATTTAACAGATCTCTTGAGAAGAACTTGTGAGTGCCCATAGTACCCCTTTGGGATTAATCTTCAATAGTATTTTAGGGAGCACCTAATTTTTTCTGTTGGTTGTTCAAGCTTGAACCTTTAAAAGGATTACCCATATTTATGTTTGCAATTTGTTTCCACCACTGTTTTATTAATGGCAGCACCACAGCCTATACCTATAGCTGACAATTGTAGACCTGCTGTCTATGCACATTTAAATTTACATGACCTGGGCAATGCGAGCAGTGCTATAATCTTCGTGGTTGAAGCCCACGATGCCACTCATTTGGAAGTTTTTTTTGTTGGGTACATTTTTCATCTGTGGATGCTAATACACTTACATTTCATGAATACACTGAATTTGCACAACCACAACAATACAGAGTGTATCAGCTCTTAGAAATTCCACTTTCTCACTGGGAGCATTAAAATTGATTCTAAGGTACCCTAATAAACGTACTTAGTCATGTACGCATGGGTCCCCTTAGCAATGAAAGGGCTATCTGACCAGCAATAGCTGGTTATATAGCATTCCCTAATTTACCAAATCTCAATGCTAATGAGCTAGTACAATTATACAATAGTCTAATTAGACTATATAGATGCTTAGCTCAATATGTTTCACGCAACTTGATGGCTGTCCCAGCAAGGGCAGCTTTAGCAGGACAACCACAATTGTCTGCAGTACCTACAATAAGTCTTGTAATTATTAATTCAATTTTGGTTAAAATTCCCACGAACCGTGAGGAAATTCCTTTTTGAATAGCCCAAAAAATAGATCAAATTGAAGCCGTGTTTTCCTTATGTGACCACATGACAAGCACAGAATATTCACCATGTGCTTAGCCCATGGGATGGTACCCCAAATAGGTGAATGCGCCAACTGGGGCAAATTCTTTGCTGCAGTCTATACCATCACCCATAGCTCTCCGTCTATGTCAGTCTTGCCGGAGGTGTTAAAACAAATACAGTATGAACAAGGGGCAGCTGCTGCCCTGGATTTGGGGATGAAATAATGGGAAACTGTCCTGTGGTTTCCTCAATGATTCTGTCAAACATTAAAGGTGAAACAGCATCTTTGGCTATATACCAACAGCTCCAGCAGGCTGCACAAGTCAACCAGGAGCGTGACTTACCTATAATTATTGATGAAGTAAGTATAATTTGGGGGCCAAAGCCAATAAACCACATCTTGGTAAGCCTGGCTCTGACAAGGACACTGCCAAGTAGAACTTGGAGTTTGCTAAAAAGCAGTGGGACAAACCTAAACCTAAAGAAAAAAAAGGTGTCGAGGAGGTTCTCCGCCATCAGCGCCTCTGAGAGATGCTTTAATTTGCATGATTGTACACAGTTGAAAGTACCAGTTAGGTATTAGCTTTCTGATACTCGTCCTTCTTGTTCCTTTAAGGACTCATCTGAAAACCAATACGAGAGAGGAGGGCATTCTGAGTGCAGACAGGAAGAGTATGTGAAACCGAAAAAGGACTCACAGCTCTTGTCTGATGTAAAGATAAAGAATGAGTATAAACCTCCACAACTGAAGCCCCAACTTCAGAAAAGGAAGGTTGTGCCTATTACAGCAACATATACCACAAACACTGAGAACTCTCCTCCTGAACAGGAGTTAGGCGGTAACTCTCCTTGACAGCATGGCAGAGGTCACTATAGTGCATCGGAATCTCTAGGAGTTTCGCACAGCGAAACCAACTGATCAATATGTTACAGTTGAAACCCCAGATAGGCACGTAGCCCCTCCTCACAGATTATATAATTGGGATATACAAATTGAGGATGACAAACAATGCACCATTCAGGTAACATTCTGGGAAAATATAACATTATCATATAACATTCTCTTAGCAGATGTCGATTGGCCCCTGGAGTTTGTACAATCATCCCCACAAGGGGGAGATTTAAATAGTACCATCCTTTTCTGTGCTTGTCCATGATGAGGTCAACCAAGCCTATGTTGCAGAATCGGCTCTTGCACTAGCCCTGGCTCTATATTGCAATCAGGTCGGCTGGAATATGAATTCTCCTTATCAAGCAATACACATACAGTCCAGCCCACAAATGCAGCCACAGTACCCAATAAAATGGGATGCTAAATCACCTGTTAGAGAGATACTTTCCCAATTAGAGTACCAGAGAGTAACTGAACTCTGTGTCTCCCAAATGAATAATCCCCTTTTTCCTGTCTTAAAACCGGATCATTCATAACATATAATCTTAGACTATAGACATTTAAATAGTCATGCACACACATTTGTAATAGAAAATGCACATAGTATGGCACTTGTAAATAATGTAATCCATAAAAAATGTAAAGTAACCTTGGATATTTCCAATGTTTTTTTTCTGCCAGAATGTAGTTTCTGAAAGCATGGATTGGACTGCCTTCTCAGAGCTAGGCTTTCAGATGTTGCTTTGCTCGAATCCCCATGGGGTATAAGAATAGATCAGGACTGTTTGCTGCCCGCAGTTTGTGAATTCTACATGATGTTGACCCAGACGAATTGTCCTACATATGCGATATCTATCTGATGGCGGATGAGTTAAACACACATTTAGTCAGAGTGGATCGCATATTGGGATTTACTGAAACTGGCTACAAGTTCAACTTTACGAAATCTAATATAGCATTTCATAGGGCCTCACTACGATGTCGGTCGGAAAGGCTCCGAACAGCATTTGGATTTTCCTAACCCGTGTCGGAACCCATGTTTCCGACCAACTCGGAAACATTTCCGACCGACCGATTACGATAGAAGTGAACCATTCGGTCTTTCCGACTCGGTGCTGACCGGCATTCGGAGACTCCAAGTCGGTCGGAGCCGAATCGTACATCTCTATGGACCACGTCTCCAACCGACATAATACGATGTCGGATTCGGACAGCCTTTCCGAATCGGTCTATTGACATGGAACGGCTGTCGGAAACTGACTTTGGGGGCCCGTACCAGGCCCCTTACACCTGGTGGCCCCCGGTTGGGGCCCGTTGGGGTACCCCTGGACCTCTCTTTACAACCATTCACAGTGTGGCAGTCCCCATGGGGTGCCCGCCACAGGGTGCAAGGTTTCCCATAACTACACCTTTTTTTAATAGGAGCTTGTGTCGTCCGTCGTAACACATGCTCCCATTGAAGTCAATGGGAGTCCGACCGAACGGTGTTCGGAAACAACGTAATTGGTCGGTCGGACTTGCCGAACCTGAGTCAGTCGGAAATGATTTCAACAAGGAGTCAGTCAGATTGCTTTCCGACCAACATCGTAATGAGGTCCTTAGTCTATTTCTGAGATACAAACTTACCCATGAGGGAAAAAGCCTTGCACCACACTTCCAAGAGGAGTGTGCAAACACCAAATGCTCTTAAGAAGCTACAATCCATATTAGGATTCCTTAATTTTGGCAGAACTTATATACCTAATTTTGCACACTGCACTAATTCATTACATTTATTTAAAGAGTTCCATTTGCCTGGCCTTAATGAACCTGTACTCTACTTTCGACAGCGTGGTGAGATCTAAACTCTTGGAAATACTTACTGACATGTGGGTTGATGGTGGTCTGGTTCAGCGTCTGAGAACCCTTCATTATGACCTCTCTGCCTCAGTTAGGCTTGGCACCTCAGGAGAGAGAACTGACTGGTCCAGGATAGGGTGAGGGGTACAGCAGGGGTGCTTCATAGCCCACCTGTTGTTTCTGGTGTACATAAATAGCCTAGGTTCCTCCCATGCCCCTTCCATTGGCAGAAAAAGGTTACCATCCTTTTATATATGGATAATGCCATTCTGTTGTCAAGAAACACCAAAGGACTAAATTGTTTGTTCCAAAAATGTGTCACCTTTATTGGCTCCCTTGGTCTGGCCACCAGTCGCTCTAAAAACTTTATAATGACATGCAATCTAAAACAAACCAAGATGTGGGGTATTAAGCTACAAGGTTACCCCGTGGCTCTCACTCAGGACTTCTCCTACCTGGGCGTAGTTTTTGATGTGAAGGGGAATTGGACCTTGTGTGGCTAAAGTCCACCAGAAATTCTTAGGTTTGTTTGAGTATGTTTTTAACCTAGGCAGATGTATTGGGGATAAACCTGTGGAGCCTTTATTGGAAATATATAGGAGAAAGTGTCTCCCCATGTTACCTTATGGATCAGGTATACGGGGATATACTAATCCCAAAACATTTGAGGGTGTACAAAACAGAGTGTTATGGTGACTCCTGGGTGTCCCAGCTACTTGTTCCACCTTTATTCTGCACCAGGAACTAGGAATGGATTACATGGATTACTCTATTAACCTGTTATGGTGTTTGATTTGGAGCAATCCACATGCTGCTTTCACCAGTGAAACTCTTCAGGACTGTTTATCTTGTTACATAGGTTTGCATATTTCCTGGATTAGTTATGTGAAATCTGCTCTGATGGATCTGGGGGAGCTTACATTAATCAGCAGCTGCACCTGAACAATGTAAAGTGTCAAATGTTGACAGTTTACCTTTTGCAAATAACTGCTGCCTGCCCTCTGCAGCCATTAACCATGCCATGATTTGTGACAGCAAAATCCAGCGTGAAGCTTTTGTCCACCCCATTGGAAGTGACAAGGGATGAGAAAGGCTTGTTTTCCACCACCTTTCTCTCGCGGAGAAAAAGCATTCACAGTGCCTGTTTTGCAATTCACAATTGCCTCATTTGATAAATATGCATGTAGGGTAACAAAGGTACATATTGACCTAAACACTTATACATTTGATGTTTTATTCATAAGAACTGAAAGGATGGTATGACAGAATATCGAGAATAACAATATTGTGACACGAGACTATAGTGTGTGGGTACAAAAATATTGAGTTTACATATTTGGTATATAAATACCAAAATATTGAGTCAAAAATATTGTGGAACAGAATATCAAACATGTAAGTATAGCATCAAAAAAATTAAGTATATGAAAAATTCATATATATATATATATATATATATTATCTACTGGCGGTCGCCAGTAGATAGTTATAGTTAGGACCGTGTTTCCATAGGAAATCTCAAAATTCTATTTTGAATAACTTTGGCGCCGGTTGACGAATCCTCGCGAAATTTTCAAAACTAATGGGGCGCTCCGTTCAGCTCCTACCCTGAAAATCTCGGGGTGATACGTCAAGCGGGGGCTGAGAAAAAGGGGGGGGGGTCCCAAAACGCGTTTTCCCCATGCATTTTTCCATAGGACCTTTAGTCCGAGCTACAGCCCGAACGGCTGAACAGAATTACTTGAAATTTGGCAGAGAGGTAGTCCTCAGGTCAGAGATGTGCCTTTTGAAGGTCTGGTGTAAATCTGTTCAGTAGGTCCTGAGAAAATAGCATTTAAATCAATATATATATCTGTAAGCGCGCTCCGTGCGCTTACGGTAAGCTTACCGTACGCGTACGGTGCCGTGCGCGAGCTCAATTCTGATTGGTGGTTACATGACTGTAAACATTCGAATTGGTCGAAATCAGAAAGTGTCGGCCGCAATCCACAATGTGTCATTTCAGATGTCATCATTGATGTGAAGAGTGATGTCACTGACCATGTCATGAGTGATGTAATATGTGACATCATCAGCAGTTTATTGTGGGCGCGCAAGTTATAGTTACCTGATCTAACTATAACGTGGAATTTCATTGGTTTTTTACGAGTGAAATGTACAGCTAACTATAACATGTGTGAAACCTATGGTTTTTTAAGTGAATATATATATATATATATATATCTCCAAAGACACACGTCTCCCAAGGTAACGTGAAGCGCACTCGAGCTCGTGATTCAAAAGTAAATCTTTATTTCATTCTCCGTAGAAAGCTGACACACGCGTTCCGGCACCCTGGCCTTCGTCAGTGTCAGTTAGTGCATTACAATGGCCACATATAAATAATCACTGTCTTCATTGGACAGGAAGAAAAGTGAGCAAAACCAACAAAGGACTAATCAAATCGATCACAATGAATCAATCGTTATGTGTCGGCCATTTTAGCCTAGTCAATTAACAGAAAATAACGACAAAATTAGAAGGGTAATTCATCAAACCATAGCAGTCGTGTGGGTACATAAAACAGTCTGAAACCCTTGAAACATATCTGACATGTAAAAATGGATATGCACAAATTACAAATTGCCTAGGTGGAGAGATGGAAATCAGTTCATTCCCTTGCATAAATTTTCATAATTAAACATACCAAATTCATTGAAAATATTGATCCCTCATCAGGCAAATTAAAATTTAACCAAATAGAGCCCTCCAATGGGCTGATGTCTCATGATAAATGTAAAATACAAAAAATGTGTGCAAGTACCCCACTTATTGCTCGTTCAGCCTATCTACTGATGTTTTATGGGATTAGACTTTGAATTAACCAATGAAGGACCACAGTTCCTCTTCCATATTTAGACCCCCGGAGTGCGTGTCTGGAGTTCAACAATAAAGCGTGCCTCCAGCTGACGCAATTCTTTGACCCTGTCCCCACCCCTTTCAGTGACGGGGACGTGGTCAAGGCAGAAATAACTCAGTTTGTCACTGCGAGATTCATGTTTATCGGCAAAATGCCTGGCCACCGGGTAGTTAGTATCCCGGTTGGTGATTGCCCGTGTGTGCTCCAACACACGTTTCTTCGCAGGATGGATAGTGCTTCCAACGTATTGGAGACCACACGGGCAAATCAGACAATAAACAACAAAATTCGTGTTGCAATTCATGAACCTGTTAATAGTGCACATTCCTTTTCTACCGGGGACCATGTACTCTTTAACCTTTTTGCTATTTTTACAAGCTTTACATGCAAGGCATGGGTAAAAGCCAGACACAGTTTTTTTCGGGATACTGTCAGAGAAATGGCTACGCACTAGTAGATCTTTTAGTGATTTGCTTTTGCGGTAGGTTACCTCAGGTTGCTCGGGGATGGTTTTACCAATGACAGTATCAGTTTGCAGAATTTTCCAGATCTTTTCTACAAGTCCCCTAATGGTTCTGGCTTGTGTAGAGAAGCCCAAAATGAGTCGGGGACTTACAATATCTTCCGGTGTGGCAGCCTTCTTAGGCTCTTTTGAGCCCAAAAGAGACTGTCTCTCAATCGCCTGCACTTTTAAGGCAGTGTCATTGAGGAGATCATTGGTGTATCCTCTTGATCTGAATCTACTCAACGACTCACTAGCTGCCTGGGTATAGTCATCGGGGAGCGTGCAGTTCCTTTTCAACCGCAACAGCTCCCCGTAGGGAATACTCCGAATTAATGACTGAGGGTGTTGACTTTTATAATGCAGAACTGTATTCCCTGCAGTGGGCTTACGATAAAGCTTGGTACAAATTTTGCCATCTGCCACAAAGACTGAAAGGTCTAGGAATGGTACCTCGGTTTTACTCATATAGCTTGTAAATCGTAAATTGAGGGTATTGTCATTCAAGATATCTACATACTCTCTTGCCTCTTCAGGTGTGCCTTTCCAAACGATAAATAGGTCATCGATGTAACGTGCCCATAGGGCAATTTTCTCGACCCATATCTCGTTATGGTCTGCCCAGGCCACGTGCTTCTCCCACCAGCCCACGAACAAGTTCGCGTAGCTGGGGGCGAAGCACGTGCCCATCGCAGTACCCTGAGTTTGCAGGTATAGCTGACCACCAAATAGAAAAATATTGTTGCATAAACAAAATTCAGCAAATTCCAGTAGCATGTTGTTGTGCATCTGGAACTTCAATGGTCTGGTTTTCAGAAAATAACGGAGTGCTCTCAGTCCATCATTGTGTGCAATACAGGTATAGAGACTGGTTATGTCCATGGTTATTAATACAAAGTCTGGCTCCCACTGTATCTCTTGTATGCGCTTAATGAAATCAGTTGTGTCCTGGATGAAAGAGCTGAGATCAGCTACAAGGGGAAAAAGAAAATGATCTACGTAAATAGATGCCTTCTCCAACAGACTCTCTTTGCTAGAAACTATAGGGCGCCCTGGTGGTTTAAGGGAGTCCTTGTGGATTTTCGGTAAGTGGTAGAAGGTTGGTAATACAGGACTGTCAACTTTGATGAACTGGAATTCGTCCTCCTCCAAAATACCACAGTTTTTCCATTTTTCAAGCAGATCATAGAATAGTGTCACGCTGGTATTATACCTTTCTCTGTTGATTGTTTCGTAGCTGGTTGCGTCACCCAATAATCTTAATGCTTCCTCTTTGTACATATATATATAAAATGATACAGAATAAGCAATAATTAACATTTAACAATGATGCGCCTAATACAGCCTCCGTGTGCGCACGATGCGCGAAGCGCATCGTGTGTACATGGCCCATGTAGCGTAACGTGGGCACGTGGTGCGCGTAGCGCACCGCGTGCCCACCGTGCGTGCACGGCACTAACTGCGTAAAGTGGGCACGCGGTGCGCGAAGCGCACTGTGTGCTCACTGTGCGCACACGGTGCGCGAAGCGCACCGTGCGCGCACGGAACGAACTGCGTAAAATGGGCACGCACGCAACGAACGGCGAACGGCGTAAAGTAACTTAGCATTTAAAAAACCGTACAAATTCACTGAAAAAACCATAGGTTTCACACACGTTATAGTTATGAATTAGCATTTAAAAAACCTTGCAAATTCACTGAAAAAACCATAGGTTTCACATAAGTTATAGTTAGCGGACATTTTACTGATAAAAAACCATTGAAATTCCCCCGTTATAGTTACTGCAGGCAACTATAACTCACGCGACCGCAATCCTCTGCTGATGACATATGTGTCTCTATGAAAAAAAAATATTTGTAATATATGTATAGCTAAAAATTTATGGAAGAAGACATGGGCAAATAAGTGTCTAAATACAGTATTAGCATCAGCAGAGGATTGCGGTCGCGTGAGTTATAGTTGCCTGCACTAACTATAACGGGGGAATTTCAATGGTTTTTTATCAGTAAAATGTCCGCTAACTATAACTTATGTGAAACCTATGGTTTTTTCAGTGAATATATATATATATATATATCATGATGTGTAATTAAAAAATAATAATAATTCATGAAAATAATAAATTAAAAATAAATAGGTTTAATTAGTAATGTAACCTAAATGTAATTAATAAAATATATGCACATAAAAATATATCTATGTGTATACAACTCTAAAATATATTTAAAAAAATAAACAATTGATAAAAACATTACATTAAACTACTACAACTGAAAAATAAAAATTAACAAACACATATGTAGGAAAAACTTATGTGAAACTTAAAACATTGAAAATAATATAAAAGTAGTTTTGATTGAGAAAGTAAACAATATATAATACATATATACTTTAAAAATATAAAAACAATATATAAACATTTTTTAATTACATTAAAAATATCAGCAATAACTTAAACATTAAAATTGACAAATATAGATGAATAAAAACATATATCACACTTAATTAAAACATTGAATTAATAAAATAATAGAAATTACATTTAAAACAAAGATTACAATCAGTAAAAATACTATAAACATGAAAGAAAAAAAAGAAAAAATAACAATAAAAAATAAACAACACCTGCAAAAGGGTTTAACTTCAGAGGAGTCAGATTTAATATTCTAACTCAAATTTATGAAAAAATACTGACTTTGGAGGGGATAACATTATCTGCTGGCTTTTTCAAAATGGGGCCCTCTCCTTTCTGCGGTGGGACACTGAGAGCTTCTTTCTACTAACCAGCGCTTTGCATGTTGTGAGATGCCATATGCAGAAGGTGAATGGGGGGGATCCATGGGAGCCATGGCTGAACAGCGCAACATTAGGTAGTTGTGGATTCGCACGGGATGCGTTTGGGGCTAGTGAAGGAGCTAGTATGAGAGGAAAATGAGGAACAGCTTGTGTACATTTTGAAATAGTTGTTGAGGTCCTGTGAACATTGCCTGTTAAAAAGCAGCAAGAATACAACAGACATACATCTTCTGAATATGCGGCAAGCACATTCTGGCATTGACTGTGTTAACACTTCCCTACAAACACTTTGAAAAACAAATCACTCGATACAGCACTGCTCAACCACGACTCCCATGAATCACCCCATGCACCTCCCACAAACGCCACCCCACAACATATGACTTGACAAATCCAAAATGCCACACCCCATAGCAATCCTCACTGGCCTAGACACTCAACCTACAGAAGCTCGTTTCAAACCCCTTACACACTGCTGGACACACATTAGATATAATTGTTGCGAAACCAAACCTAGTAGCACTCCAAACAATTACTCTGCTACATGGCTAGACCAATTCCTTGTTGCCTTCCAACATAAGTCACAAAAACCCACCACAAAGAAAACCATTGTATGGTAAACTACAAACCGACCATGATGCAAGCTGAATTTAGGGAAACTAAAACATCTACTTACCTCCAACACAGATCTGAATACCATCAATTCTGTACAAACACTCTATGGGTGGCTACAGAGAGCTTTTGATCACCTAATTCCTCTGAAGACATCTAAGCATAACCAAAAAGGAAGCACATCTTTAAAGAATACAGAATTAAAAAAGTTCAAACAACAAAATGCTACGCTTCACTGCAACTGGCTCAAAACTAACAATTTTGAAGACACGATAGCCTACACAAACATAACAGAATATACAAGTCAACAATCAAAAAACCAAAAACTATACTGCTCAGCACCTACTCAGGGAGGAAGGACATAGATTGGGTCAAGAAGAAAGTCCTCACACTCTTTCTCACCTTAGAGAAGATGTACATGACCAATACCAAGTGCACGGACTTCCCTTCTAGCAGAAAACTGATCTACAACAGCACACGCACAACTCCCTGTGATAACAAGCTTCACAGACCGAGAAGAACGAATATTCACCTCTCAGGTGAAGAGATAGAAACTCTGTTAATTCACTATCAGGACACACAGAAAACCTCCACTGACATACCATCCAACACTCTGATCGTCAAGACATTCAGCTTCAAAAACCTCTATTGGCTTCGCAGCACTTCCTTTCCACTGGGGCGGGTGTCTGATATCCACACGGACAGGCAGACCAAGTCTTCCACTGTTCCACCGGCAGACACCCACTTCCTTGACTTTTTGTGTTGGAGAATCTTCGCAATTATAGCCGCAGTCTTTCTCAGTGGGCCAATTCTATCTCTAATACCTGCCCAATGTGCTTTTAATCTTCGCCTCACCTGTCCATGTGGCTCTGTTTCCTTTTCCAGTCTCCCAGCTCTTGCCTATCTCCTACTAGTTTTCTTTGGAGGTCTGTTACTGGGCACCCACCCAGATATTTGCCATGTCCTCCCTCACCAGATTTGTGTAGTACTTGTCTTCTAGCCTGAGTTTTCCAGGATATTCTGCTGCATTTCCTTCCCGAAACCTGTATCCTGTGCTGGCTTCTGATGTCTGTTTTCACCAGAGTTATCCACCTTTCCCTGTTAACCTTCTATCTCTTTGGTGTTCAACACTCACAATGGTTGGATATGAGCTTATACTGCCACTAATACCAGAATTTGCTTCACAAAAAGGTGCCCTCAGTGACAAGGCAGTTGGCACTCAGTCAGAAACAGTGCACAGGAACACTCAATGTGCTCTCCTGCCTTCGAGAACGATATCTGCATTTATTAGGATATGCTTTGAAGCAATGCTGATCTGTGTTCTACTTCTTGCCCGGCCTGGAAACACCACCATCTTGTTGGCTTTAAAGGCATTTATATTATGTGCTGCACTTGGAAAGAAAGCTTATTGAGTGGTACTCAAACCACTGAGGTGTGAGGTGATCAGAAATAAGCTTGATCTGTCTTGCATTTGGCTAAGCCAGAGAACATTCACAAGGCAGGGGCAGTGTCAGACTGCATACCTCAAACCAGTGCTTCATGTTAAAGACCCTAGTGGCAAAAATTAAATTTCAAAACTAGTGTCTTACAATGAATGCCCTTGAAGTCTGCATTGTTTCAAGTGGTGCAGGGAAGGAGAGCATTAATTTAAATCCTGAAAGAATTACATACTACTGCGTGGCCAGAAGGGGAAGGAAGTCATTAGCATGGGCTCTGCCTCATTCCCATGACCACCACCCAGTGTAAAAACAAGCAATTGTCAATAGGTCCTGCCTTGGCAAACTGGTGCAATGGTTAAAAATAGTTTTTGGTTGCAAACATATGCCACAAACATAAAACAAATAAAAAACTGAAATATGTCACTGCTTAAAAGTGGTGGCCATATGCTGAGCAATACACGTTTTCAATTTAAAAATAAATTACCTATTGTATATAAAAAGAGGGTGGGAGCACACGGCCACACATCAAAGCACTCAGTTCACCCCAAACATCATGGTAAATGCAATGCATGATAACACTTACTTCAATGACAGTCTTTAGTTTCACACCCTTGTTGGAGCAGTCAGTGCATTGTTTCTCTAGACACGTATTTCAGGATAATTATCCTTCTTCTGTAGAGAGCAACACATTATTTTAAGGGTGCTGGATATGCTGCCCAAAGTCTTCTCAATGCTTTGTACCACTCACTGGGCGCAGGTGCATCAGCCAGAGCTCCTCAGCTCATTTCCTCAAGGGAGCCTTATCAAACAAAAGGAGGGTGGGAGCAGAACACATGCACATAACTTTAGTAGAACACTAGGGTGCTTCTTACAAGACTGGTGTGTTTGGAGCAGATATAGAAACTGTTTAGTTTCAATGCATGTCACAGGGAAATATGCTTCGTATTGGCACAAGGAAAGGTACTATTGGCTTTGAATTGATGAAACATAAAAACATTTTTTACACACATGAAAAACTGAAAAAAATAGAAAAAATAAAGAATAGAAAGAAGAAAGCATCAGATATGGAAAATATGGGTCCACCAGTTCTGGCATGAAGTGCACTTCTTTTTAGGGTAAAGGGCACAAATGATCATGCAAATACGTTGTCACTCAGAGTCCAAGAGAGATGATGGCTGAAGTGGGCTGACCTTTTGCCCCAGGCTGTATGCCATGGTTAGGGGAAGAAAATGTGATTGACAATTGAGCAGTCCAATGGATGGAGGGAGCTGATGCCGCCCCCCTCTATGTATGCCTGCACATATTTTTAATAGGTGAATTGTTTGCTTCAATTACATGAGGCTGATGAAACAGCAAAGCTGTTTCTGGTGTGACCTAAAAAATGGCCAGCATCACTATTGAACTTATTGCTATTGCGATAGGGTGCGAATAGTAGCTTTAATTAGAGCACAGACTTTTTGCAACCTGCTTATTGTTCTGCAATGTGACCAATGGGCTAATAAGTTGAGTCACCAAATGCCCATTCATAGTTGTTGCGGAACAGCCTGCTTGTTAGGAAAGTCGCTTTTTGTGACCTCCTGTGATTGATACAAACACAGATGGTGGCCTGCAATGGACAGCAGACATCCACCCCTGTGTTTGGATTCCCAATGAGGAAACAGAGGCTGCTGGTGCTTCCCCCCCCAGTTTTAGAAGAGATCATATGAGCATGCTACCCACTATGTCCCCCCCCCAATAGGATTCCTTAAGTGGAAGTTGTTTCATGGGGACAGCTTCCCCTTTGCAAATCGGACACCACCCTATATCAGGTGTTACTACGTGATCCATGGTTTGAGACTGCAATTGCGCTTGCACATTGAGTCATGACAATGCTTATCGTTAAAAGATAACTACCCTTTAACGTCACCTCTTCATTGTGGTTTGGAATGAGTTATAAAACTCCTTTTGCAAGTCAGAAAGGCATTTTAACCTCATAAAAGGAGTTTAGTATTAGCAAAAAGCCCTTTTGTGGTTGCAAATCCAGCTATTTTGCGCACGGCTGGGTTTGCAACTGCAAAAAGGCTTTGCATAACAGACCCATGGTAATGCAAAAAGCCAAGTCCAGCTCAGGAGCGTAGCTTGGTCAGTAGGATTGGAGGGGGTGAGCTTCAGATTTTCATATAATGATAAAAAGGGGATAGGATAATGATAATTGGGGAGAGTATGTAGCCTTACGACTAGAGCAGTCAACCTCTGAGCTGGGGAATTGGGTTTGAGTCTCGGCAACGACGCTCAACATCCTGTGAGTCTAGGCAAATCACTTAATCTCCCCGTGCCTAACAAAAATGAATGTGTCAATCTGTAACGAAACTGGTTGTGACACTGGAGTAAATGGTCATATAACTGTGGTATAGTAAGACGGTATACAAGGTTTCATGTTTTAACTTTCTTTTATTTTAGTTTGTATTAATTACTGCAGTACGTCACGTCTTCTCTTCGGGTATGGTTGATTCAGCTTTATCTTCTCTTTTTCAGGTTCTTCGGTCTCTCTCTCTCTCTCTCTCTAGAAAGTTCTGGTTCCCCGCCGACGCCCCTCGGTAAAGAACAGAGGACTTGGGTAAGTCAATTGTTTCTTATATTTTTCTTTTATATTTCCTATTTTTTTATGGGGGCCGGGAATGTCAGGGATCGCTTCTAGTTATTCACCTACCCTTTTTGTTTGCTTTATTTTCAATTTTTTTATATATTCCTTCCTTCTGTTCTACTCCCGCCATTCCTCCCGTCTTGTCTCTGTCTCCCCCACTTTTTACTCTTCCACGCTTTTCCTACTTATTGCCTCAAGCAGTATTAAACCAATTACGAACCGGACCACGCACCTGAGAGAGCCACGCTCCCCCTGGAGCGTGGCGGGGCACCGCTTGTCTTTCTTCCCGTCTCTGGCCACACTCCTTTCCTCTGGAATCCTGCATTCCGCACACCTGCACCACTTTAGCTCCTCGTCCGCTCCGACCTCCGGACTCAGTGTCTTCTTCTTCAATCGTCCGAACCACCACCTCTTCCGTTTTCGGCTGGAAACTTGAAAGGGCCTACATCGCCTCTGGCACTTCTCTGCGGGACTTTGCGGGATCTTGATATCAGGGGATGTCAGCTTGTCTGGGTGGCTTCGCTACCTTGTCCATCAGGTGCAGCTTAAGCAACAGGTATTGCAGGCTGTAAGGAAGGGAAAGGAGAGAAAAAGGGGGGTAGAACATTGACCTTCTCCTCTCCTTCCCCTACCATGTCAGATCATGTGAGCACTTTGTGACATACCCCTCCCCCAGTCTCTTCCCGATCGGGGAAGGGAGGAAAGCACGAGAGAAAGTCTGCATTCAGATTGTCAGAACCCTTTGCGATGCTTGATATCAAACACAAAGTGTTGTAAGGACAAGAACCACTGTAATATACGGGGGTTATTCCCTTTGTTACGACTCATCCAGTGTAAAGGTGCTTGGTAAGTGTAGAGAGTGAATGATGTGCCCTCTAGATAACAACGTAGTTTGTCTATAGCCCACTTGATGGCGAGGCATTCCTTTTCGATTACCGAATATTTTTGTTCTCGAGGGTGTAATTTACGGCTAAGGAACAGCATCTGGGGTTCAACGCCGTCTTTGGTTTTCTGGGAAAGAACGTCACCCAACCCTTTATCCGAAGCATATGTTTGTAGTATAAAAGGCTCTTTGAAATTGGGGGAAATCAAGGCAGGGCTGGAAGTTATGGCTGCCTTAAGTCGGAGGAATTCCGTTTTAGCAGATGGGGGGATCTAGCAGATCTTTCTTCTTCACGTCTTTTTTTAGGAGATCTGTTACAGGGGCTGCTATTTCAGAATATTGAGCTATGAATCGCCAGTAATACTCAAGCAAACCCAAGAAGGCTCAGAGATCCCTTTTGGTGGTTGGAAAAGCAGTGTCTAGAATTGCCTTGACTTTTTCTTGTTGTGGTGCAATGACACCATTTCCTAAGGGATATCCCAGTTACCGGACTTTATTGAAGCCTACCCGGGATTTCTTAGCATTTATGTGGAGACCTGCATACTTTAGGGCCTGAAATACTCTTTGGCAATGTACTAGATGCTGTTCCTAATTGGGGATAAAGATTACGATATCATCCAAATAGGCCAATGAATAGGACTGATGGTTGTGGAGTACTCTATTCGTGAGCCTTTGGAATGTGGCAGGGGGCCCATGTAAGCCAAAAGGTAACACAGTGAACTCACAAAAACCAGCAGGGGTGCTGAAAAGGCATTTTTTTCTCGGTCTTCTGTTCCTAACGGCACCTGCCAATACCCTTTTGTAAGATCCAGGGTAGAGACATACTGGGCCTCACCAAGTTTTTCAATTAACTCATCAATTCGTGGAAGAGGGTATGAATCGAATTTTGATATGGCATTTACTGCTCTAAAATCTATGCAAAAACTGATTGAGCCATCTGGTTTTGGCACAATCACAATGGGAGAAGACCAATTACATCTGTAGCATGTTTTCTATTTTCTTGTCAATTGCGTTTTTTCTGGCTGCTGGGATTCGGTAAGGGTGCTGCTTTACTATTTTCCCTGGAGGAGTTACTCTGGAATGCTCAGCAAGGTTGGTTTTCCCCGGAAGGTCAGAAAAAAATGGATGAAATAGAGGTTAACACTTCTTGGACAGAGGCTTTCTGGTCTTCGTTTAGGGCCTCATTTATAACAAGATTTTCAAGGGAAGAAGAGGTTGACATAAAATCGTTTTTCTTGGGTTTAGGGCCTATCCATATCTTTAGGAGATTAATGTGATAGGTCTGTATTCTCTGTGGGGACACCCATATCTTGTAGGTTGTGAGACCGATCTTCCCTATAACTTCGTATGTCCCTTCCACTCGGGTTGTCTTTTTGTTAAAGAGGGTGGTTGTGAGATCAGCACCCAATCATGGACTTTCAGATTCCTCCACTTCTTTCCCTGGTTATAGATGGTCTGTTATAGTTTCTGAGCCTTTTCTAGGTTAGCATGGGCAAATTCTCTTAGCTTGTATAAGCGTGTTTTCAGTCCCTGAGTTTAATCCAATAAATGTAGTGTGTCCTCAGGCTTTTCTTGCTTCCACACCTCCTTTGTCATTTCTAGGAGGGTCCGTGGCTGTCTCCCATATAGAAGCTCGAAGGGAGAAGACCCAAGACTACTTTGTTTTTGGCTCCTGATGACAAAGAGGGCGAGGGGTAGAAGAAGATCTTATTCTGTTCCTTCAGTAGTCAGCATCTTCTTGAGAGTTAATGTAGGGGTGGCATTATATCTCTCACACAGACAATCTGTTTGTGGATGATATACAGATGTTTTTATGTGGGTAATGTTAAGGGTTTTACAAATTTCATTCATAAGACTGGACACAAAGGGAGTCCCCTAATTGGTTTAGATTTCTTGTGGGAATCGGGTTCTAGAAAAAAGATCTAGTAGTTTCTCACTGACATTAGTTGTAGTGGGGGCCCTTAGAGGAGAAGCCTCTGGATATCTGGTTGTGTAATCCACTATCACAAGCACGTACATGTTCCCCCTTTTGGATCGAGGGAGAGGACCTATAAGGTCCATGCCTACTCTCTCAAATGGCTTCCCTATTATTGGTATGGTTTGTAAAGGAACTGAAGGAGGGCGATGGGGATTCTTCTTTTGGCAGACCTCACATTCCTGATAGTATTTGGTTATATTTGCATATATACCGAGCCAGTAAAAATACCTCAGAATGGTTTGTGTGGTTTTCGAAACCCCTGAATGTCCGGCGAGAAGATGAGCATGAGAATAAAAGAGTACTTGTTCACGGAATCATTGTGGTACAGCCAGCTGAGGGACATCGCCTTGTTTTCCTATGTGATAAAACAAATCATTTTGTATGAAGAAGTGGGGGTAACACGTACTATGGGATGTTGAGGGGTCTTTTGCTTGTTACCAGGCCACCCTATGGGTAGGATCCTGGGTCTGAGCATAACGAAAACTTCTATCAGAGATCCACGGGGTTTGAGGGAGAAAAGTGGGTGTGTATACTTGTTTGTGGCTTTGGTCCTGAAGGTTTTCTGTGATGAGATTAAGGAAAATTGGATTATCGGTTCCCAGGATGATCTTCTCAGGGAGCCTATCCATTACTCCTACCTTCACCTGCATTTGTGCTCCCTTCAGTGTTTTCACTGGGACTTCCGCTAAGGGATGTAATTTAATGTCTCCATGAACACATCGGATAGGTACGTGAGCGTCTGAACGTATTTGTAAAGGTCTCACCAGTGTCTTATGTACTACTGACTGACGGCAGCCAGAATCTAATAAGGCAGCAACTTTCTCCCTGTTAACAAACAGACTTACGTAAAAACAGGATCCCAAATCTTCTGTATATAGAAGGGATCGTGGCACATAACTTAGGTCCATTGGTTCTTCCATCTGTTTCTTACGTGGACAAAGCCTAGCTATGTGGCCCCACTTGCCACAACCGAAACATTGGGGGCCTTTTGAGAGTAGAAATTTTGTTCTGGACATCCGGCCCTTGGCTGATCTGCCACTACCTTGAGATTCTTTTTTCATCCATTCTCCTGTATTGGTGTAGACCACGAGTGTCTTTCTGTTTCCACCAAAAAGGACTTTGGTTGGGCCCTGACAAATGTGGTTGCATCTCCAGGGCTTGCTCAACCGTGAGATGGGGTTTGTCTGAGCCACCGCTGGGTAGGAAAGGATAGGGCCTCCAAATATTGCTCTAAATAAATAAGATTCATGATGTCTTCCTTACTATTTTCTTGTGGGTGAAGCCATTTGTCGGTGGCTGCATTTAATTTAAAGAAAAGAGTCTTTGGGTTATCTCCTGGAGCGCATCTTTCTTTCCTGAATCTTACCATATATTCCTCTTGGTCCATACCTAAATGGTCCAATATTATCTCCTTAATTTCCTTGTATGCAGCAGCACCGGTAGGATTGGTGACTTTATATGCTGCTTGCTCTTCGCCAGTCAAAAGGGGGGCAAGGAAGAATGGCCATTTAGCCTCAGACCAGCCGCATGCTCCGGCCGCTCATTCAAAGTTTAACAGGAATGCATCAGGATCCTTCCCAGGAACATACTTCTGGAGGGCGATACTTGGATATCCTGCTTGTGTGCTTGGAGCTGTATGCAACCGCGAACCGGACTGTATTTGTTTTTCCGCTACCCTTTGAATGCATTCCATCTGTTGGGTCATTGAGGCTTTGAATAGGTCTCGGTCAGCTTGAGCAGAAGTCATTTGTTGCTCCAATGCCCATTCCAACTTCTCCTGGCCTCTTATGACGTGTTGTATAAGGTTCTCCATTTTCAGTTCAAATGGAATATCCCGGGTTTCGGCACCAAAATTGTGACACTGGAGTAAATGGTCATAGACCTGTGATATAGTAAGATGGTATACAAGGTTTCTTGTTTTAACTTTCTTTTATTTTAGTTCATATTAATTACTGTAGTACATCACATCTTTTCTTCTGGAATAATTGATTCAGCTTTATCTTCTCTTTTTCAGGTACTGTGGTCTTTCTCTCTAGAAAGTTCTGGTTCCCCGCCAATGCCCCTCGGTAAATAAAACAGGACTCGGCTAAGTGACTTGTTTCTTTTCTTTTTCTTTTAACTTTCCTATTTTTTTTTATTGGGGCCGAGAATGTCAGGGATACCTTCTAGTTATTCACCCACCCTTTTTGTTTGCTTTATTTTCTATTTATTTATTTATGTATTCCTTCTTTCTGTCCTACTCCCGCTCTTCCTCCCATCTTGTTTCTGTCTCCACTGCTTTTTACTCTTCCAAGCTTTTCCTATGTATTGCCTCGAGTAGCATTAAACCAATTACAAACCCGACCACGCACCTGAAAGAGCCACGCTCCTCCTGGAGCATGATGGGGCACCGCTTGTCTTTCTTCCTGTCTCTGGCCACACTCCTTCCCTCTGGAGTCCTGCGTTCCGCACACCAGAACCGCTTTGGCTCCTCGTCTGCGCCGACCTCCGGACTTGGCGTCTTCTTCTTCAATTGTCCAAACCACCACCTCTTCTGCTTCTGGCTGGAGACTTAAACGGAACACATCGCCTCTGGCGTTTCTCTGCGGGATCTCGATATGAGGGGATTTCAGCTGCGTCCGGGCGGCTTCGCTACCTTCTCCAGCAGGTGCGGCTTCAGCAACAGGTATTGCAGGCTGTAAGAAGAGGAAAGGAGAGAAAACGGGGGGTAGAACTTCCTCCTCTTCTTCCCCTACCATGTCGGATCGTGCGAGCACTTTGTGACACTGGTGCTTGTGTAAAGCGCTCTGATACCTGATGTATCTAGTTCGCGCTATATAAAACTAAAAAAAAAACATTTAAAATACATTGTATGGCAAGCAGGATGCATGAGAGGGGCCTAAGGAGCAGTGGAAAGGGAGAGGAAATTAGATTGGTAGGAGTAGTAAGAGAGAAAACACAATATTTTGTAAAATAAACAAAAAATGTTAGGACTTTTAAAACACAGGAGAGCATGTGTGAGCGTTTATGTCTGTGTGTTTGTAAACATTCCTGGTGAAATTCGACAGATATCTCACCACATAACCGACTTAAAGCACCTGTACCAAACTATTTATCAGAAAATAAAATTTTCAGGGGGTGTAACACCCCAAACTACCCCCTGCCGAAGCTACGCCCCTGGTTCAGCTGTGTTCTCCCCCACACATTAGGAAATATACTCCATTTTGTCCTTAGTACATGAAGCTCTGTGGTCATCCTTTCTGGAATAGGACTTCTTATATGCAAAACTATGACTGGGCATTGTATTGCAGGCGCTAAGTGTTTATTTGTGGGACCACTTGTACATAACACGCGTGGATCACCCGTCAGGAGTCGCATATATGGTCACAGTGTTGTCTTCACGCAGGGGTTCCAGAGTAGCGTGCTATTCGCCAAAAAAGCGCTTCAACACCTCATCAGGGTAACAAGCCCTATATAAATACATACCTTTTCCCTCTTCTATCCCTCCGCTACCCTTCTCAATCCAAATAACTAACATATCCACCATTCAAATTACTTTCATATTTCACTATACTAATTCACCACTAACCCTTTATGGGTTTCGGAGTAGCGTGCTACTCCCCGAAAAAAACGCTTCAAAACCCAATCAGGGGTAGCAAGCGCTATATAAATGAAAACCTTTTTTCCCTCTTCTATCCCTCCGCTACCCTTCTCAATCCAAATAACTAACATATCCACCATTCAAATTACTTTCCTATTTCACTATACTAATTCACCACTAACCCTTTATGGGTTTCGGAGTAGCGTGCTACTCCCCGAAAAAAACGCTTCAAAACCCAATCAGGGGTAGCAAGCGCTATATAAATGAAAACCTTTTTTCCCTCCATCCCTTCGCTACCCTTCTCGATCCAAATAACTGACTAATATCCACCACTCAAATTACTTTCATATTTCACTATACTAATTCACCACTAATCCTTTATGGGTTCTGGAGTAGTGTGCTACTCGCCAAAAAAGCGCTTCGACGCCTCGTCAGATGTAAGCGCTATATAAATGCAAATACAATACAATACAATGTTTGCAGTGGTAACTGAACTGCGACCACCCAGCCACCCCCTTACCTTCCGCACACAAACTGGGAGGTCAACGTTTCTCATTCTCGGGAGTCAGCCGTTGAGGGATTGTTGTCTGTTTCTAGCCACCCTGATTGTTTCGGTGTAAGTGGCAGTTAAAAGTGTGTTTTCAAACTTCCCTGCCATTGTGCGTCCCAAGCGGCTCTCTCGGGATCGCTGGAGAACAAATCTGTGGTTGGCACTGACATGCAGCGAAAATATTTGCCAAGGTTACGCATTAACCGAGGATGTATATTTTCTGTTTTGTTAACTTCCCCTGTTTGCAGTGACTAATGTTGTACAAGTAGAAATACAAAAATCTTGTAAAGCAGAACTGATAACGAGAGCATTGTAGGCAGAGCTGTGAAAAACTCAATTAAAAAGCATTCTCGAAAGAGAACCTGGCCAGGTGTCTTTATAGTTTCACAAGCTTTTCCAGGTATGTTAATGTTTGAGGTGCGCGAGCAAGGATGGGCCGGAAATGCGTGAGTGTACGTCTATACGTCATCTGCGCACGCGAGGCAAACCAATAAATCCTCACCTAGAAATCAAAATGGGATATCATTTTGTTGTTAAAAAAAACTGCTCCTGGTGCATCAAACGGTTCATTCAGTCACCTTAAGCACTGCATGCGCATAGGCAGCTAGCACCACATTTTATGGTGCCTTACTCTTCTGTAGCGTCTAAGCACCATGTCAGCATAAAATCATTTTCTTTGAGTCTTAAAATCTGACTTTAATATTGTTTACACGCACACGAGTGTATTTAGTGTCTGCCATTAAGATTCTGTCGTCGCCCCTGCCTCCATTATTAGATCTGGCCTAGAGACAGCTTTAGCTGAATGGCTTGCCTCATGTTGTCGTGAAATATTCATATTATAAACAATCATTAGTAACCAAAGCAAACAATTTTCTGCTCTAAAATGCCCCGCTATTGGCTCTGCTAGGAATGTCGTCAAACCATTTTAGACGGTTACAAAGCAGTGCACTCTGCAGTCTTTTCGGGCCCACTGTTGTCTTGTTTAATGATTTTAGCCGCTTCCTGCTCCTCCTGACCTGGTGCTCCAACTCTGCACAAGAATACTAGTTTAGATGTAAACCACGTAGCTGCTTGATAATGCCTAGATTTCCGAAAGAGGAAAGGAAAGGGATATATGGAAATTCAATGATGCATTCCCAGATATCACTTTTTGAATGATGCACCGATTGATTATTTTGAATCTTATAACCAATACATGGAGCAAGTGGCTAAGTTGGTGCAGCAATGTAAAATTAGTTTGAGGAGACCTACTAACTATTAAAAGAGAAGTTTCTCTGTACAACGTCTAGGCAACAAGCAGTCTGTAAAGCAATAAACGGTGATTATCTATCTATCTATCTATCTATCTATCTATCTATCTATCTATCTATCTATCTATCTATCTATCTATCTGTCTGTCTGTCTGTCTGTCTGTCTGTCTGTCTGTCTGTCTGTCTGTCTGTCTGTCTGTCTGTCTGTCTGTCTGTCTATCTATCTATCTATCTATCTATCTATCTATCTATCTATCTATCTATCTATCTATCTATCTATCTATCTATCTCTATCTGTCTGTCTGTCTGTCTGTCTGTCTGTCTGTCTGTCTGTCTATCTATCTCTCTGACTCTCTCTCTCTATCTACCTGCCTGCCTGCCTGCCTGCCTGTCTGTCTGTCTGTCTGTCTGTCTGTCTGTCTATCTATCTATCTGCCTGCCTGCCTATTCACAGATAAACACAGTTAGAGGTTGCTTATGGTTCAGAAAGAAGGAACCAATAAATGCCCTGAAATTCAGTAGTTATGGTGTGCAGCACACAATACACATCATATCTGGTGCCACTGTTCATGTTTAATCACGGTAAACAGACTTTTATATCCTGTGTCCTGGCAGAGCAGAGGACAGAGAATGGCGGGTGGTTTAAAGTATGATGTAAACCAAAACTAACCTACAACTGTGTCTATTGTTTAGTGAATTTCTGTTTTTTACCCCCTAATGTACTGCATTCACCTTCCATGAGCCTATTAGGTGCTGTGCATTGCCTGACACCTTCATTCATGTAGGGAATAGGGGAGTCGAAGAAGTCCTTCCTTAAGTTAAAAAAAAACAAGGAAATCTGGATATGGGTTTCAAGGACCACAAGCCAGGGGTCCAAAAGCATCTCCAAGTATGACAAACCCTGCCTCAGAGTGCTAAAACCAGGTATGGGCATGTGGACCCTTTTTGAATCCCATCATGGGTCCGGGAACCCTGGCTCAGGGTCCTCGACCCACATGGACTCCTGAATGAAGTGAACTTCATCCCTGAGTATCCTGACTTTAATGTATTGATGCTCTTGTCTCCGTCCTCTCTTAAACTGCACATACCAAAAGAAAGATTGGGGCATCTGTACAAGCCCCTATCGCCAGCAGAGCGTCACTTTTTTGAAGCTCCGGTGGCCTATCGCCATTTCCCATATTTACAAGGTGGCGCTAAGCCACTGAACATGGCTTAATGCCACCTTGTAAATATGCCCCTTTCCGCAACAGTCTTCTGCAACAAAGGAGCGTGCAATGGATGTTGCATTGGGCGTTCCACTGCAACACCCATCGCTTTTTGAGGTTGCCCAGATTTACTAGGCTGAGGCAGGGAATACCTGCCCTTAGAATGGCGATGCGAGAAGAAATATTTAATTCCTCCTTGTTTTTTGCTCTTTCTATGTAAGTATGTATGTATGTATCTATGTATATATGTATGTATATATGCATGTATGTATGTATGGTGCATTCTGCAGCACACATAGAAAGAGAAAATCATAATTATTGATTGTAGCGCAGCGCAGGCACCCTTGCAACATGGCGGAAGGGTGCCTACGCTGGCGCCAGGCAGCTTTTTTTGCGCCAGTGCTACAACACACACAGAGGTGCACCATATTTTCATGAATACGGCGCGTCCCTGCATTTAAAAAATGTCGGAGCGTGGCAATGCTAAATTTGGCGTAGCATCACGATCCAACATTTTTTTGTGAATATGCTACATTGTCTATAAATCTTAACACATATTTAAGACCTTTTCAGTCACCATTTTCTAGAATTTATTTCTGTTTAATTATCATCATGTTTATGTTAGAGTAGGCAGACACAGTGCTCAAGCCCAAGATATTTCCTAGAATTCTAAACAATATTTCTGCTGCACTGTTAAGTAGTTAAGACACAGTACATAATGTAATATTTGTATCAAAGTGTATTGTTAACTCTTTGTTTATTGTATTCATATAAACATTGTTCCATTGCCTCCATTCTCTCGTGATACATAAACGGCGTGCACTGTGACGTGACACAAAAATACCCTGGGGGAAACAGGAGGAACTGAGGACCCAAGAGTACACCCTCCCTACTGTAAATCAACCTATTATCTTAACTGTATTAACTGCAGCAAGTGTTGAATTTCAAGTACAGTTTCATTTATTAGGACAGAAGGGCCTCACTAACCATGTATTGTATTGTATTGTATTTATATATTTATAGAATGCTACTGTCACTCATAAGGGAGCATCCTGGCGCTATGCAGAAGTAAGGAAAAGATCAAATCAAGCATGTAAGTGGCATGCTCCATCAGAAGGTCTCTCCTGGCATTGGTCAAAGATCCCTTATTGTGGAGCTGTTTCTAATCCAACTTCCAGGGATCTTGGCAAAACATAAGAGGAAATAACTGAGAAGACTACCTACTAGTTGATGATCAATTTATTCTGTTACAAGCGAGTAGATTTAAAAGCGAAAATGCAGGGCAATAGTTCGAAATTGCTAGGAGGTCGGGTTATTTTACCCAAGATCAAGTGCCATATCAGGACAAGGGCTTCTCGTCAGGACAAAAGGCCCCGTTCTGTGACGTTACGGAATCACATGACTACTCTCTTAGCTAGTTGTGTCTGTGGCTAAGTCTTCATTCCTGTCCTGTTAAAGTGTTTACAGTACGGAAGGTGTACATTTGGGTCCTTAATTCTGTGAATGTTCTGGTTTCACTCAATGGTCAGTATGTAAGAAGCTCCAGAGGAAGGACACCTGTCAATGAATCGATCTCTTACTGAAACGTTTGTTGGGATAGCTGACCTTTGTTACCTGGTTGGCTAGTACAATTTTAAGATGACTTCAACCATTTTGGTGCAGAGGTGTAGATGGCTCCATTGGTGAGGTATAGCCTCTAACTATCTATACATTGTTACATCGGTAGTCAATGCAAATACTGCAGCATACAGAGTACCTTAAGCCACAGCCAATGTGGGCAACGTGGTTCTGAATCTGCTGTACTTTCTTTAGCAATTGAGCTGCAAGTCTAGGGTAAATCCAATAGCCAAGTCCAAGTCCAACAGTCAAGTCAATAGAGTTGACTTTTGCAGGCATATGCTGGCACATGCATCAACAAAGACTTTTGCGATTCCTTAATTGCGATTTTTAAGGAATCGCAATTAAGGAATTGCAAAAGCCTATGCATGTAGGAATCGCTATAAAAATAGCGATTCCTACAAATTCCTTAATTGCGACTCGCAAATTGCGAATCGCAATTAAGGAATGCCGTCCCATTCATTCCTATGGGCCTCCAGGCCCATAGGAATGAATTGGAGATTGCATGAGCAATTTGCGAGTACCAGTAGATACTCGCAAATTGCTCATGTAATTTCAAGGGTGCAAGGGTATCAAAATGACACCCTATTGCACCCCTGAAATTGATCTGTGCACATATGTTGCACACACAATGCTCTAAGGGCATGTGTGTGCGCAACATGAAACTTTGAAAAATTCACAAAAGTGCATTTTTTAAAGTTTTTGCAAATTACCATGAAGTTCAACTTCATGGTAATTTGCTCCCCCTATTAGCGAAATCGCTAATTTTTTTACTTTAATGCATTGCATTTAAGGAATCTCAATTTGGGAATCCTTAAATGCAATCGCAATTTAAGGAATCGCAATTTAGAGATTCCTTAAATTGCGATTTTTGCATTTGGGATGATGCATCTCAAATGCAAAAATACCGTTCGCAAAGGGGCAGATTCTGAGAATCTGCCCGTTTGCGACCGGTTTTTACTTTGATGCATGTGCCTAATGGAGTCTGCTTACAAAAATGTCCTTAAAATATCTTTGTTGCTAGCTGAGGGGAGAACAATGTTATTATAGATGGGGGGATCTAAAAATCTTTGTACTTCAGCTAGAAGTTGAGACCAGCAAGTACATAGTTATTGATTGAAATACTAGCCAGAGGGCTAAGAGATTCTTCAGAGGCATTATGCAGTGGAAATAGACTTGTGTAATTAGTGCTACAGAGCCATACCCGATAAGAAATTGGAAACAGTTACTGTGGTGAAAATGTGATTTTTAATAAGAAATCACAGAAATAGCGATTTAATATTGAAGCACAGAGAAACTGCTAGGTAAAAAATTGACTGAGCATTTATGATATACTTTTTACTGTCTTGTGTCCAGCAGGTGTCCTGACTGAGTCCCTGTAGCCATGGGTTAATGATAGTAGGGGTTACAGTGCAGAGGCATCCTAGCAAGCAATCACTTTTTGGGAACATTTATGAAAGAAGACTGTGGGCTTCTGACAGCAGCTTCACCATCTACTTCTCCATGGCCTCCCTGAATATGTGAGGGGCCACCGATTGGGAGGCGGGCGAGCCAACAGCAGTGAATTTGCCAAGGAGGTGCCTAACAGTAACAGGGGGAATCAGTTCAGATCGAGGAGATTGCAGCTGCTTTGCTTGAGTAAAGGATGCTGCTTACTTCAACATATTGTAAAACAAGCATTGGCAAAGCTCATAGATTGAGAGATGGCTGTCAGCTTTTTGGCTTTGTCAATGCTTATTTTGGTTCGTTACGGTTTTTGCAAAACTTTATTTTTGAAGAGCTGCTGGGCCCTTGCTTGTATAACAAAATAAACATTGGTTAACTACAAAAATATTTTGGGGGCGATAGTAGCTCCTGGTACTGACAAGAACTACTTTGCGCGGATGTGCTGTTTGTGAAAGAGCAGAATGCTGTCACTCACAGTGAAGTTAGTCAATGGCTGAAGTGGGCTGGCCCATTGCTCCATGCTTTATGCTGTAGTGGATGGAAGCAAAATGCAAATGTAAAGGGCTGACTAAAGGTCCACATAAGTATATTATATAAAATATTGTAAAATCATTTTAGTAAAAACAAAAGATCTTAGATAATGCCAGACCTAAACTAGCAATGGTAAAGCCAATAGGTGTCGCCTATGCGTGAGTTATTGGCTTTGGCAATGTGCTTTAGCCATGCTGTACACCAGTGTGGCTGCTGTTCAGCATGACTAAAAGTTAGTGTTACAGAGTAGCGTAGAGTGGAGTAGCGTAGAGTGGAGTGGATTAGAGTGAAGTGGATTAGAGTAGAGCGGATTACAGTGGAGTGAAGGGGATTGGAGAGCAGTTGATTAGAGTGGTAGAGTGGAGTAGATTACAGTGGAGTGGATTAGAGTGGAGTGGATTACAGTGGATTGGATTGGATTACAGTGGAGTGGAATGAAGTAGAGCAGATTACAGTGAAGTGGAGCGGATTACAGTGGAGTGTATTGCAATGGATTGGAGTGGGTTACAGTGTATTATAGTGAAGTGGATTGGAGTGGATTACAGAGAGATGGAATGGATTGTAGTGGATTATAGTAGATAGTAGTGGAGTGGATTACAATGGACTGGAGTGGATTACAGTGGATTTCA
The DNA here is from genome assembly GCF_964204655.1 of Triturus cristatus. NCBI lineage: Eukaryota > Metazoa > Chordata > Amphibia > Caudata > Salamandridae > Triturus > Triturus cristatus. The sequence continues at coordinate 777,452,394 of NC_140587.1, read as the reverse complement.
TTTTATTGGAGTGGATTACAGTAGATTATATGAAGTGGACTGGAGTGGTTTACAGTGGAGTGGAGTACAGTGGATTACAGTAGATTACAGTGGAGTGGATTACAGTGATTGGAGTGGATTCCAGGGGACTACAGAGGAGTGGCGTGGATTGCAGTGTTTTACAGTAAATTACAATGGAGTGGAGTGGAGCCGAGTAGATTACAGAGGAGTCGAGTAGATTACAGTGGATTGGAGTGGATTGCAGTAGATTAGAGTTGAGTGGATTGCAGTGAATTTGAATGGAGTGGATTACAGTAGATTGGAGTGAATTACAGTGGATTTAAGTGGATTACAGTGGATTGGAGTGGAGTACATTGCATTACAGTGGATTGGAATGGAGTATATTGCATTACAGTGGATTGGAGTGGGTTACAAGGGATTACAGTTCACTACAGTGGATTTGAGTGGATTCCAGTGGAGTGGATTGGATTACTGTAGATTACAGTGGAGTGGACTGGATTACATTGGAGTGAAGTGAATTACTCTGGGGTGGATTACAGTGGTGTGAATGACAGTTGACTGGATTACAGTTGAGTGGAGTGGACTGAATTTCAGTAGAGTGGAGTGGGTTGCAGTGGATTACAGCGGAGTGGATTAGAGTCTGTATCACGGCATGGAATAATGCATTAATTAATTAATGAATACATGAATCAATGAATGAAATAAAGAACATTCTCCAACCATATATTTCATCCTTTGTAATTCTGTGAAATGAATAACAATGCTCCTTTCAGTCTAATGTACAGCCTGCAAAAAAGAACACTCAAAACATGTCAGCTATGTAAAAAAGAAAACCCAAGATGCACAGTAGTATCTTGCTGTACTTCTGCTTGCAATAAAGAGCCCACATATCAGTCCTATGTTACAGTATCACTGCATAGGATCACCTCACTATATACAACAAAACAGAATACACTAAACGTGCAATCCCTGCTAGTTCCTCATGTACCTGAATGGAAAAAATGGAAGAGGAGGTGGCTAATGGCCAGATTGGCCTACTTTGGAACTGGAAAACCAGGTTCGAGTCTCGGCGTCTGCTCAACATCCTATGATTTTGGGCAAATAACCTAATCTCCCTCTACCTTTAAACAAGCATTGGCATAGCCAATAGGTCTTGCCTTTGGGACCTTATAAGTGTTTAGTTATCCAGCACAATATTCTTGGTGCAACAACATCAAGTGTTGCATAGCTAAACACTTATAAGGTCCCGAAGGCGAGACGTATTGGCTATGCCAATGCTTGGTTTGAGTGAGTGGCTCGTGCAGGTATGCCACTGTGAGGTAGAGATGCTGCGAGTGCTTTTACAGGAGCCCCTGTGACATTGCGCCTCTTCAAAATGTATCTTGGGTCTGGTATAATACTTCTAGCCCCTATTCCCGTCTTCTCGCACCCAATGCATCCTTAAATGTCCCATGTACAGCGGGGGTTGAAACTCCTATTACCCCTGCCCTCCAGTGACACTTTACCTGTCATGGGTGGTGGTGGTGGAGGTGGTGGATGTGGTGGTGGATGTGGTGGTGGTGGACGTGGTGGTGGTGGTGGATGTGGTGGTGGACATGGTGGTGGTGGTGGACATGGTGGTGGTGGACGTGGTGGTGGTGGTGGACGTGGTGGTGGTGGTGGTTGCGGATGTCGAGGATGGACGTGGTGGTGGTGGAGGACGTGGTGGTGGACGTGGACATGGTGGTGGACATGGTGGTGGTGGATGTGGTGGTGGTGGATGTGGTGGTGGCCATGGTGGTGGTGGATTCGTTGTGGACGTGGTGGTGGTGGACGTGGTGGTGGTGGACATGGTGGTGGTGGGCATGGTGGTGGTGGATATGGTGGTGGCCTTGGTGGTGGACGTGGTGGTGGTGGACATGGTGGTGGACGTTGTGGTGGTGGTGAATGTGGTGGTGGTGGACGTGGTGGTGGTGGGCGTGATGGTGGACATGGTGGTGGTGGTGGAAGTGGTGGTGGACATGGTGGTGGTTGTGGACATGCTAGTGGATGTGGTGGTGGTGGTGAATGTGGTGGTGAACGTGGTGGTGGTGGTGGACATGGTGGTGGTGGTGGACGAGGACATGGTGGTGGGCGTGGTGGTGGTTGTGGTGGTGGTTGTGGATGTGCTGTGGATGTGGTGGTGGACATGATGGTGGTGGGCGTGGTGGTGGTGGACATGGTGGTGGTGGTGGACATGGTGGTGGTGAATGTGGTGGTGGTGGACATGGTGGTGGTGGAGGTGGTGGTGGTGGACGTGGTGGTGGTGTTGGATGTGGTGATGGTGGTGGTGGTGGACATGGTGGTGGTGGACATGGTGGTGGTGGACATGGTGGTGGTGGATGTTGTAGTGGTGGATGGGGTGGTGGACGTGGTGGTGGATGTGGTGGTTGTGGTGGTGGATGTGGTGATGGTGGACATGGTGGTGGTGGATGTGGTGGACATGGTGGTGGACGTGGTGGTGGTGGACATGGTGGTGGTGGATGACGTGGTGGTGTTGAAGAACGTGGTGGTGAACGTGGTGGGGACATGGTGGTGGGGGACATGATGGTGGTGGACATGGTGGTGGTGGTGGACATGGTGGTGGTGGTGGACGTGGTGGTGGTGGTGTTTGTGGATATGGTGGTGGGTGTGGAGGTGGTGGATGTGGTGGTGGTGGTGGGTGTGGTGGTGGTGATGGGCGTGGTGGTGGTGGACGTGGTGGTGGTGTTGGATGTGGGGGTGGACGTGGTGGTGGTGGACATGGTGGTGGTGGTGGAAGTGGTGGTGGACGTGGTGGTGGACATGGTAGTGGTGGTGGACTTGGTGGTGGTGGACGTGGTGACAAATAGTGAGAAACGGTAAAAGCAAAACACAGAGTGAATGATAAAACAAAGAAAGGAAGATAGAGCATGAGGAAAGAATTGATGAGAAAACTGTCACAGTAAAAGCAAAACACAAAGTAAATGATAGCCGTGCACGAGTGAATAACTAATGCTGCTATTTTAAAGCACACGCGTGCATGTCACAGTAAAAGCAAAACACACTGCTGGCACTGCAATTGCGTGTTTGCTGGCCCGGGAGTGGTGCGTGCGTGCGCAGTCGGCTCTTTTTGGAAGCTATACTTGTGCTTGTGGGCGCGCCCCTGCTCGCTCCCGCAAGGTAGATGCCGCCACAAGCACGAGTGTGTGCTTCCAAAAAGAGCAGAACGACAGCTAAAGGTCCTCCTATGCAGCACATGCGCGCTGCGTAGTCGAGACCTAAACATGGGAATAGGGCACTCAGTTTTGTTGTGTGTGCTTGTATGGAAGAAAAGACAGTTTCAAAATCACTTCATATCTGATTTAGAGATGACAAATGCATTCCCAGCCATTCACTTCACCGAAAGCAGGCTAACTTTCATCCAAACATTCCTGAAAAGAAACTGCTTAAGCCATGGGCTCCTGTTCTAAAAAATCCAGTATTGGTACCCAGCCGCCTATGCTGCCTTTATTTCTAGTTTAGAAAAAAAAATACAAACATGATCGAAGGTCAGTAGGAAACACTAAACAAAGGTAAACAATTGAAATGCAGAATGATAGAAAATGAAGCCATCACAAGCTTCCCCCATATAGGAATGTAGGCAGGCTGCACTCAGTAACACTTGCAGAAGCAAAGAAAGAAAAGAAAAACAATGCAATCCGAGCCTTTCCATTCAGGGAAAGCAGGCTAATTTTCATCCAAACATTCCTGAAAAGAAACTGCACATCCTCCGCTACCATTGTAAAACAGCCTGTCTGGGTACCTGAGCCGCCTCTGCTGCCTTTATTTCTAGTTTGGTAAAAAAATACGAACACGACTGATGTGCAGAAGGAAACACTAAATAAAGATAAACAATTAAAATGCAGGATGATAGAAAACAAAAACCAGCATGCAGCACCGATATAACGTAATGTAGCCAAGAAACACTCAGTAACAGTTGCATAAAGAAAAGAAAAAAGTAGCTCCCACAAACAAAGCTGGCGAAGGGCACAAGTAATTGGGCAATGCTCCGTGGAGGGTTTAAAATATGAAAAGGAGAGCACTAGAGCATGCCCTGACCAACTAAAGGTAAGCATTAAAAATATTACATTGGACACAACAAATTAGAAGCAATAGTCAGGCTGTAATCCCACTGACAGTGAACAAAATGTCTTGAAGAGACAGTGCATGCGTTGTGTAGGCGAAACCTAAAAAAGGATAGAAGCACATGGAATTTGGGGAGCATGATAGCCTGCCATTGATAACGATGATAAATAAAAAAGGCAGTTTAATCTCTGTAATTAAATAATGGCATTTAGAAAAAAGGTTTTTAAAATTTCAAAAGAATTGTGCATGTATGCTGATTGCTCATACCTCTGTAAACTTCGAGTGGTGATAGAATATAACAATAAACGAAATTCTGGCACCTAAAGCGTATACATTTTTTTGCCTTCGATCATACAAAAAATGTGGTCACGATTGAGTAAACTTGGAGTGCATTCCATCATTACTTTTGGCACCTAATGCGTAGTTGCCATAATAAGGCTTGGACTCACATCTGTGGGCGGGAAGAGGTTTGGGAATTCTGGAACTCATTGTGAATTCTTAGTTTCTGTTTTTCATACCATATTATGTGTATTAAAAATATTTTTAATAAAGTTAAGTGCTGACTAGAAATTAATTCACTCGAGGGTATTGTGCGGTTTACTGTGTTTTGAGGTTCTAATCCACATCTTTGAGGGTTTAACCAAAGCCGTGGACTGCTTTTCTTCACCAGTCTGAGATTCAATTGCGTAATGAGAGTGTTTGATAATCCAGTAAGGGATTGTAAGAAATTGGATTGTTTGGTTGACTGTGGTTTGAGCCCTGGACAAGCAGCAACTACAATCCTTGTCAGGGTGAGGCAAAAGCCAACCCTAAATTCACCTGTGTACAACCCTATGGTAGCTTGTCACAGAGTAGTCAGGCTTAACTTAGAGGTAATGTCAAAGTATTTGTGCAACACTTCAAACAGTAATCAAGTGAAAACATCACAGAAAAAGGATCCTACAACAAGTTCGAAAAATAGAGTTATTTCTAATAATTAAAACAAGAACAGAACAACAAAAATGCAATCAGCAGAACCAGAGATATGCTATTTTAAAGATTTTAGCAAAAATAGCGCCAAAAAGCAAAAAGCTCCAACTGTGAATATCTGGTCGCCCCAGACTGAGACAAAAGCACAAATTCAGGTCGACCATGATGGAAAACGGGATGGCCACAGGGATCCAGTTAGGCCCACTGAACAAAGTACCTTAAATCCTGGTTTGGAGAGCACTGCAAAGATCTCCGTCGAAGATGCATTGCGCAGCCAAAGCGATGCGTCCGTTCTGAGATGCAGCGAGGCTGGGATGCCAGGTCCTGCATTGTCATCGAACATCGGGTCGGTGAAGGCTTGCAATGCAAAGTCCAGCGTTGAGGATGCGTCGTATAGTTGAGGTGATGCCTTGGTTCCGAGGAGCTGCGAGGCTGCAATGTGAAGTCTGGCATCGTCGCAGAGGCTGCCAACGATGAGAAATGCGAGGGTCTGCACTGAGGATGCATCGTGCAGCGGCGGTTCTGAGGAAATTGCAGGCTGCGGTGGTAATATAGGTTTTTGCGATGGTCCAATCCATGCAAAGGTGGCAATTTGTTGATTCTGCTCGGGGTGGTGCCGCACGGCGGAGGAGATGTGTAGGTTCCGCTGCATCCACAGAGGCTAGCAGAGCACCTTAGGCCCACTCACATGGGTCCAGAACTGAGTGACACCACTTGGCAGAGTAGCAGAGTCCAGGTGCAGGGTTGTTGGAAGCCTGTTATGTCCCTGAGGCTTCAGATGAGGAGGCCAGCCAACTAGCCCTTGGAGTCACTCTGAGGTTCAGGGTTCAAGAGTTGCAGGTCCAGTTGTTCTCACCCAGGCAAGAGGAAAGCAGGCAGAAGGTCTGCACAACTGGGCAGCAGTCCTTAAGAGCAGCAGTCCAGAAGAGTGGCAGTCCTTTCAGCAGCACATCAGTCCTTCTTCCTAGCAGAGTATCCACAGGCCCAGACGTGTACTGAAGAGTTGGTGTCTGAGGTCCATTAGTTATACCCAGTTGAGCATTTGAAGTGGGGAGAAGGTTCTAGAGGCAGGCCTATGAAGTGCACAGGTGCCATGCGTTCTGGCCCTGGCTCCAAACTAACTACAGGGAGTATGAAGCCCTTTGTGTAGATGCAGGCCACCGCCTATTCAAGTGTAAGTGGGGCTGCGCCCAACTCCTCCCTTCTGTCCTGCCAGTGAAGGCCCATCCAGGCACACCTAAGCTCCCCAAACTGTCAACTACATCCAGTCATGTGACCCAGAGGCAGGCTGAGGGCAACAAAGGGCTAAGGCTGGAAAATGTCAACTTTCTTAAAGTTCATTTTCAAAATTGTAATTTAAAATCTGACTTCACCATGAGTTAGAATTTTTCATTGCAATTCCAAAGCCACCAAACATAAACTGAGGACGTGCTCCCATTTAGAAATTACAGCTTATTAAATGTAATGAAGTAACTCCAATGCTATCCAATGGGAGAGGTAGGCCTTTCAGTAGTGAAAAACAAATGATTTTTTCACTGCTTGGACATGTAAAACTTAAAAGTACATGTCCTACAGCTTAAATACATTGCATCCTGCCCTCTAGGCTGTCCAGGTACTACCCTAGGGGTGATGTATATGAATTAAAAAGGACGGTGTGGGCCTGGCAAAAGGTTTATTCTGCCAACTCGACATGGCAATTTAAAACTGCACTCACCTAGGCTGCAATGGCAGGCCTCAAACATGTTTAAAGTGCTACTGAAGTGGGTGGCACAATCAGTGCTGCAGGTCCAGTAGTAGTATTTAATTTACAGGCCCTGTGCACAAGTAGTGGCACCTTACTAGGGACTTACAAGTAAAATAAACAATCAATTGGGTATAAGCAAATCCTACCATGATTTAAGGAAAGTGCACCAGCACCTTAGCACTGGTTAGCAGTGTTAAAATGCACAGGGTCCTAAAGCCAGCAAAAACGAAGTTGGCAAATAGGAGGGTTAAAGGCAATTGTTTTGGGGGGAAACCATGCAAAGGATGCCAGGTCTGACACGGATCCATTACAAAGGTGGGCCCAGGCCATAAATGGTAAATAACTCCAATCATCACAACTGGACTCCAGATACTCCTCATTGCTGTGGGACCACCCAAATCAGGTCTTTCTGTGTCAATTTATAACACTTCAGAATTAGGTAACTTCCATACCAATAATTTGTTATTGCCAGAGGGCAAATCGAAGGAAGAACTGACAACATGATGTCCCAGTCTGGAGACAAAGAGCAGAGAGAGCGACTTGGGGAAACAAAAATGTCCAGAATGTAGTTTTATATTATGCCAACCTTCAAAACTATAAATTTTATTTTAAATTTATGCATTCAATTATCCACTTTCCAGCTCCTATTTTTTAAAAGATTTTTTATATTTAAGGTTTAAAAAGCATAAAAATGGATTAAATAAGCCTTTGACAGTGATTACAAGTTAGAAAAAACAGCATAACTAGCTATCAAATTATTACCACATGCACTAAAATCAGACAAAAAATGAAATATACAACATATTGGTTGGAATGCAAAATGATGCACTCTAGTCTATAGGGTCTCACTTAGGTAAATGGTTCACCCAAAGGGTAAATGAAATCCGAATTAAGGTGAAGAAGAATAGTGTGGTGAACAGTGTAGTGAATTGTAGGATAATAGGCAGCTATACAGATAAAGGGATCCAGTAGATACAACATCAGCAATGCTGTGGTAGGTGGTATTTATTTGTGACATATGCTTCTGGATAGGCTATTCATCAATCTAGTGTTAGATAACACTTTGCTGCACAGATTTGGGTTAACAATAAAAATGACACTAGCTGAAATTTCAAAAGATTTGTGCAACCAAGACTTAGTAATAGTAATAAATTGAATGTTGGAGAGCCGAGGGCACTGGAGACTTCAACCATAAAGTGTAGAGGGAAAGATTTCATATGGATGGACGACTCACTTTCCCTGGACGACTCAGTTACCCCGATGACAACACATGAACGGTCTTCAGTGTAAAAATCACTGGTAATATGTGTGTTAGTACTACTTAGGGGCGGATTCCGATCTGGGTCAGAAAGCACTCCGACCGAGTCGGATCCGGAGTGTTTTCCGACCGAGCCGGACCCCTACAGTCCGACCGAGCGAGTACGATGTGCACGTATGCTGTCGGACTCCCATAGAAGTCAATGGGAGCCAGTTGTACGACGCGTACATGCGCTCCCATTGACTGAATGGGTACGTCTCGAACAAGTGCACCCCCTACAGTGGGTACGCGTCGGTGCCATCCGCACCGTACATGCCTGTGTTGGGGAGACCCATAGGTCTCCCCCTGTGTCCGAGTCGTAGGGCTGCGGGTGTCAGGGGGTCCGACGCGGACCCCCGATGTCCGACTCCGGGAACTTTTGCGAGCCAGACACTCCGGCTCACACAGGCTGTCCGACGCGTGCATCTTACTGGCTCGGTTGTAAATCGCATCCATTGCACGCCACGGTTAGCTTCCGACCGAGACGTACGGAGCGGTTCGGACCCGGAAACGACTCGGTCGGTGAATCTCACGTAGCTCGCATTGTACTTGCTCGCTCGTACAGCTGTATGAGTTGGCCGGAAAACACGCGTACGGCTCGTAGTTTTTCCGGCCAGATCGCATTCGGTGCCCTCCCGACCCGGATCGGAATCGGCCCCCTAATGTTACAATTAATGTTAATGCATGGGAATTCCCTCCCACAGTCGACGTAACATGGGTGACTGACAGTGTGTATTCCATATTATTTCCTTCCACTTTAATATATAATGTGTGCAGTGCATCACAAAAGAATTTGAAGTACTATGTTATGGCACAATCAATCTAATGATGCGTATTACCTATTTTTACAGACCGCAGGGGGTAATTTGCACCTCCATAAGCACTTGATACTGGACCTTTGGTTGTGAAGTAATGTATGTTTAGGTGTAATTGGAGTGCACCAATGGTACACTCTACATACTGAATATTGATAGGAGTAGAAATCCATACATTTATGAGGTCATGAGTGGATCTGTTAGGTCTTTATTAAAGCTGGGTTATGTTCCTGGCTTAAATTAACTGACTGAAACATGTTGACACAAGGTTATTGCAGTCAGTAAACAAACTCCCTGTAGACGACTTCCAATCCTGTTTTATAATCTAGACAACTGTGCCCTATTAATAAAATTAGTCTTTGGGTTTACCTGCAGGATATTTTAACTTTTCATTATTGCCAAACCCCTGGCAAAGGCTTTAGGACTGCTATCAAAGTGCTCCGTCCAAAAGTTAGGTTGAGGCCGTCCGTAAACAATAGCGGTGCTGAGCGTAGGACTCAATGATGAAGCATGACACACTTTTTTGTCTGGTGAATATAGGTAATTTAGATTTTTTTCCTACTGGTAGGACTTCTCTCTAGTATTAGTGCACTGGAGACATCAGTCAGCCTAATATACTACTGAAGCCAGGGACATCAAGAAGGGTCCATCTAGAGTCCAACCAAGGAGAGTCAGGACAGCAGCGTTGTCAATTCTATTACAATAAACCTCATTTACTGGAGAGTGTTAGGACATCAGGGACAATAGGTAGGGTCCAGTCAGCCTCCATCCTACTGCAGGATATGGTATTGTGACTATCGTAGTGGTGGCCAGTCATTATTTACATTTGATTTAAAGTACATGGAAATTTGCAGTAGGATACCCTATGTTGCATACATTGTTGGAAACGTACGCACATGACCAGGCTCACTAGGGGCTAATAAGAGATGCTCAGTTTCTGTTGAGTGCCCCATCTTGTTCTCTCTTTGGCCCATGAATTGTGGCACTTGGTGGTGATCTGCGAGTAGGCACCTGAAGCTTCAATAATAATACTGTCTGTGCAGTCTGTGTGAAATGAAAGTCTGGGCCCATATTGATGGTGATTTGACATATCTTCAGCTACCGAATACTAGGGTATGCTAGATTAGATATTACAGAGAACTAGGGAATGATTAGTGGAAAAACAAACGTCTGCGTAGGTGAATGACAAGATTATTGTTTCAAACATATTGAGTTGTAAGAATATCGTATCGCACCAAAATTATTGTCACGTCAAAAATATAGCAGAACAATAACGAAGGTAAGACTATAGTTTTTTATGTAAATAATTTATTTTTTTAATGTTGTATATAATATTGTTTACTTTAATATAGCTATTTTAAGAACCTGATTACGACTACGGTGGTCCTCGTGGTAGTCCGACCACCACCACACTGTGGGCCCATCCACAGTATTCAGATATTCAGAGTGTGGCAGTCAGATTGCCACGTGACTGCCGGCTCATCTGCAACTGGCATCAATATGCTGGGAGTGCCACTGCCAGCAACATCAAGCATATTGCGAGTTTCCTTTTTACCACCCTTTTCATGGCGGTGAGCCTGCCATTCAAAGGTTGGCAGAGAGATAACTAAGGGGACCCTAACAGGCCCCCCTGATAAATCTGGACCTGTGGGAGTATGCTGGGGAGAGCACATGTAGTGACACCCTGTAATTGCACCCCTGTTCCTGCATGGTGTGGCATGCATGCCACACCGTGCAGGAACGTGCTGCCGGTGCTGTCACGGCGGCGGACTGCATGTTAGGCTCTCCTATCAGCCTAACAGCCCACCTCCGTGAGACCACTGCAGCACCACCCACCCGACCTGGATTCTACCCTAAATCTGGCAGGTGGGCTTACCACAGCTTTAGTAGTCCTCCTGCGGATGGACCGATGGTGCTGCTGCAGCAGGACCACCAAAGTCGTAATCAGGCCCTAAGTAGTTTTTTCATTATTTGACATAAATTAGTTATTAAATTTATTTTAGAAGCTATTATTTTCTACTTTTTTAGCATAGTTTGTAAGTTTTAGAGTGTAAGTTTTACATTAAATTAGTAATTTATAATTTAGGAGGAAGTTGTTGGATTTGTACAGGAATAAGCTGAGATTATATTTTATATTTTCAAATCCAATTTTTATGTTAATTGAATAATTTAATTGGTGAATAATTTGCTGCAGAATCGCCAGCACCACCAGCACACTGCCAACCGCCAGGGTCGTGGTCGTGGGAAAGCACCCTCCATAGGGCGGTACAGAGGTGCAACACCGTCGTCAGTATTAGCAGTTGGCTTTCCCACGAGCTGACCGCGGCAGTCGAACAGCCGCCTATAGGTCCACAGAGACTAAGGATTTGGGGTGCATACTCACCAATTTCCAATTCTTCGCAGAAGATTTCGAGGTGGATCCCTTTCCCAGGCAGCATCTTCACCCTGAGGAAGGCGACCCCCATCTGCTACGAAATACAGTTCTCTTTATACCATATACCCATTTACGGGACAGGCCACATATGAGTAGGATTCCGGCAATGGGTAGATGGTATTTTTATACGCATATCATTCATATGTGTGCATTCGACACCTATGCAGTCGAGCTGTACACACAGGCATCGATATATATAGAAATACATTACCCACTGCCACAGCCACACCACCGGCCCCTTGGCAAACTTGTAATATGGCGGTTAGAAGACAAAGGCGCAGCGGTCTTTTAGCGGTCGTGGATGCAGTCCTTCAGCGGTCGGACCTCTGAACTTGTGTTAATCCCCTATGTCTTTTTATTTACCTTATTATTTTGTATATGACTATTTTAAATAAATTATATATAATTATATCAATATGAATTTTTCCATATGCTAGCCTTATTTTGGAGGATATTCTGTTCCCCACCATATTTTTGACTCAATATTTTGATACACCATGGGGCAGATTTACAAGCCCCTTGCGTCACTTTTGCACCGTCGTTGCATCACTTTTGTGATGCTGCGGCAACGTAAAAGTTGCAGCCCATTTACAACGTGACGCATCTAGGGAGATGCGTCACGTTGTGAAGCCCTGCGCCACATTAAACCTGCGTCAGGTTTAGTGTATGCAGGGTGGGCGTTCCGTCGCAGGAACCCCCGTAAAAGTGACGCAGTGAAATCTACAAGATTTCACTGAGTCACTTTTACGTTCATGCTGCGTCAAAACCCTGCTCCTGCTTGAAGCAGGTGTAAGAATTGATGCAGCATGTTAGGCATAGGGCGGCCCTGAGCATTGCTGGAGTTACGTCGTGCTAGCGACACGACTCCAGCAATGCGTGACTTTTCTGTCAACAGATGCGTCAGAATTTCTGACGCATCTGTCAATCCTTGCGCCATGGTGCGCCGTATTGTAAATATGGCGTATCCATGGTGACGCAAGGATTTGGCATGTTGGCGCAGGGAAAGTGACGCATCTCTACAGATGCGCCACTTTCTTGTAAATCTGCCCCCAAGTATGTAAACTCAATATGTTTGTAGACTATATTTATACAGATACAAAAACATAAAATGTTGCATACATTCAAAGCAAAATGATACTGTGCTGCACTCATTATTGATGCAAAAGAAAGAGTAAATATGCAAAAGAAAAAACATTGTTAGACAGCACAATCAGCAAGGTAAAAAAGGGAGGACCCACTTATTTCACAATATATACAATGCAATACAGAGTCAGAATGTCAGAATGTACAGAAATCTATTAAAAAACATTTTAAAATCTCAGAGAGCAATGATGAGTTCAAGTAGATATTTAGGGGACCTTCCATGATGGCATATAAAAGAGACAAAAACATTAAGGAAGTGATTATAAAATCAAACAGACATCTTAAGGATACACACACTACCCTCAATAACAAAAGAAGGGTACTTTGCCTTGTCTAAACTGCATACACTGCTCAAATACAAGGGGGACAAACCCTACCATCTAACAACGGGTGAAGCAATTATTCTCAGAGATGCAATAGAGTAGACTGTGTATACCTCATTAAATACCTCTGAGCAAAAAGATATGTGGGGAAAAAAAGTTTGAAGATTAAAATCAACACTAGAACACATTTAAAAGGCACCATTCAGTTAATTGTAATGAGATGTGCCATGACTTGAAGCAACCAAGTCCTGGAGATAATGCACAAAATGGAAAGAGGCAGAGATTCGGCCAGACTCATTTCACACAGGAAACACTCCTAGATAATGAAATTGGAAACCTTACAGCCACATGGTCTAGATGACGAGACTAAATGAAATGATTTTGCAATATTTTGATGGGATTCGTTTATGCAATGACGGCACTCCCCATGATTCTTTATCAAACAGAACTGATCAAACGTCAAACATTCAGGTTAATGTCATAGGAGATGTAAGCAACACAGCACACAAGAGTAGGTAGTGGATTTTGCTCCTAGAAACTCGCTACATTTACATGATTATGAATGCAGTAGGAGTCAAAGGACGATTTACTGATTTCCAGTTCAACAAATGTCAGTACTCATCTCTCAATACACAAGTAAATCTCAAAAACAGATATATATATATATATAGATATATATAGCGCGAACTAGACCCGAATCCAATCAGGTATCAGAGCGCTTTACATACCACCAGTTACGTTACATGAGGACACACATTCATTTTTTGTTGTTGTTTTTAGGCACGGGGAGATTAAGGGCCATATGTAGGTAAAACGTGTTTTGCGATTCTCAAATTGCGATTTTTAGGGAATCGCAATTAGAGAATCGCAAAACGCAATGTAGGTAGGAATTGCAAAATATTTTGTGAATCCCACATATTCCTTATTTGCGAATCGCAAATTGAGATTCGCAAATAAGGTATACCTTGCTATTCATTCCTATGGGCTAGAATGCCCATAGGAATGAATGGGAAGACATTCTCAATTTGCGATTCTCAATTAGACAATCGCAAATTGAGAATGCAATTTCAAGGTTGCAAGGGTGTCAATAGGACACCCTTTTGCACCCCTGAAATAAACATGTGTGCAGATGTGGCGCACATACATGCGCTAAGGGCATGTATGTGCACCACATGGCACGTTGAAAAATGCTAAAAAGTGCATTTTTCAAAGAAATCGCAAATTACCACCAACCTGAAGATGGTGGTAATTTGCGATTCCTTAAGCCAAAATCGCACAACTTGGTTGCTTCCTACATTGCATTTAAGGAATCGCAATTTTGGATTCCTTAAATGCATTTGCAAAATAAGGAATCGCAAATTTTGAGATTCCTTATTTTGCGTGTGGGTTGTTGTTTGCTACATACCACACTGCCCAAATTGCGATCGCATTGCTGAATTTCGGCGAATTTCAGCATTTGCGATCGCAATTTGGCTTCCTACATATGGCCCTAAGTGATTTGCCCAGAATCACAGGATGTTCGGCGTCATTACCGAGACTCGAACCCAGTTCCCCACGTCCGAGGTCGAGCGCCCTAGCCGTTAGGCAAACTCCTCTCCCCTGGTGGATTGCACAAGAGCACCTGCTAGGACACAGATGGCATTCATTTGTATTCCTTCCTCTTTTTCCTAATATGCCTTAAGGCTATCCCAGCAGGACACCACACGGACATGTTTTTATGGCTTTTTTGGTTGGCAGCGAGTTCATAGGTACTGTCTCCGACTTCATGTGGATACAACTTTGGCTGGCACCAATGCTTTATTTGTAAAAGAAAGAGTGCTGGTGCCTGACGCTCTGGAATTAAACATCTTTGTGCCAAGTGCCAAGGCTGGTATTCTTTATCCCTCTACCAGACACTCCCTGACCCTTTTTCTCACTATCACATGTTCCTGCTTTCTCCCTTTTTCATCCTTCTCTTCCTCCATCTTCCAGATCTGTGTGTTTTTCCCTCTCTTAAACTCTGTAAATGTCTGATGTGGGAAATAAGTGGTGGTTGCCAAAAAAAAGTGCTGGTGGCCCCCACCGGCTACCACCAGCTCAAATTAAGCGCTGGCTGGCACATTTACATACAATGGATAAGTGTTCCCTTGACCAAATATATATACAGATCTGTTTCATTGAAGCAGAATATGTGCAGATTTAAAAAAAAAGTTATTAGATCAACAAAGGATCTGTATACCTCAGGTTAAAGTGTTTGACCCAACACATACAGATATTTCTCATTAGCATCCACACAGAATAGTGAATATTGTGAGTTACCAGTTTGCTGCATTTATAATGCCTATTTTTCATATACAGTGTAGAACTAGAATGCCACATGTGCAGGATTCGAGTGTGCTGCACCCTTCTGGTCACAGTTGGGCAGTTCCATAAAACGGAGCACCTTTCTGAAACCATTTGGAAATGTTGCGTCTTCAGAAAAAAAGGGGTTTAGGCCTGCTGTTATGAATAGTTTATTTTTCTCTTTGATTTGATTATTCCTTTCACAAATTTCTTAAACTGTGATTGTTAATGAGCTCTATTTAGCACATTTGTATCTCCAATTGGGAATGAGACAGGTGGTGATCAGTAGCGGCTTGTAGTAGGAGTGTAGCGGGCAGTGGGGCGGGCGGGGGAGGGGCAGGGTGGGGGGTAGTAAACTCTGGCATACGGCCGACCGGAGGTAAGTACATAAATAAATAAAACAAATTACATTGCGAGCGCTGCAACACAAATGGCGTTGCAGTGCGCCCAATGTAATTTGTTTTATTTACTTATTTATGTACTTACCTCCGGTCGGCCGTATGCCGGAGTTTACCACCCCTCACCCTGCCCCTTCCCCGCCCCACAACACTCCCACTACGAGCCGTACTGGTGGTGATAAGACTCCTGAGAGTTTGAGACATAATGAGCTCAGTACTATTAGAAATACATATACAAAATATGTGTATCATATGAATGTTTATTCCACAAAAATTACAAAAATACCGATAAAGATTTCTCCAATTACTTTCAAATCAACAGACGCTCCTGATGAAGAGTGAAGCATGACAAGCGCTGAGCTTGTAATCTGTTGTTCCAGAATAACATTTGAGAAGCATCAATTTCAATTAATAATATTCAGGTATGATTATTATAATGAATGTTAGAACACTGGAATGTTTCGAGCTCCATTTAAGGCAATGGAGTAGCTCAGGGCTTATAATGGCTGCTATAAGCCTGGTACTTCAACATTCCAACGTTTGTCTTCATGTTTCTCCCTTTTTTAATTTAGAACATTCGACCCTTAGTTGGTGGAATGTTCTAATAGCCTTACAGCCCCTCTGCCTTGGGCTGTGCTGGCTGTTAAAGGTCCTCTCCTTCGTTATAGGCCCTCTCCTGTGGCTCGGGCCTATAAGTCTGGTTCAGGGTCTTTGACAGCCAGTATAGCCCTCGGCAGCGGGCTATAAGACTATATTAGAACATTGGAATGTTGGAAGCTCCATTGAAAACAATGGAGTAGCTCCGGGCTTATAATGGCTGGTATAAGCCCAGAGCTCCAACATTCCAATGTTTCTTTGTTCACAGTTGTGCCTGTGAACAAAGGCTTCAGGGAGCCTGAGGGTATTTCAATCCCCTCGCGCTCCCTGAAGCCTTTGTTTAATTTATTAGAACATTCTGCCCTCTAGTGGCAGAATGTTCTAATAGCCTTATAGCCCTTCGTAGCTGGGCTATACCGACTATTAAAGTTTCTCTTCAATCGAGAGGAGCTCTTGAGGTGTTAAAAAAAACAAAAAAAACGATCTGGGTCCCTGTGAATATAATGTTATGAGTGTTGAATACAGAGTGCTAAGTGTGTGTAAGGTTAATTAAAACTACCTCTTGGTGGGTTCAATCTACATTTTATTCTGATGTATTCAGAACCAGGCAATATATTTATTATACATTTGCTATTATTTAGAATACAAACAATTCTTCATCCAACATTACATTATGAGATCCTATGGGCCAGATTGATAAAAGTGTCATGCAATGTAGCGCAGCAGCCAAAAATGCTGTGCTGTTTTGCGTGACAGGGAGAGAGCAGGAAAGCGCCATATCTACAGAGATATGACACTCTCCTCCCCTCTACCTGACGCCGGTGCAGATGTTTACTGCCGAACGCCAGGCACACATCTTTGCACCATAATGCAAGGGAGTGTGCATGAGTCTTGCATAGGTTTTGTACTAGAAGGGTTAACTTCCACCACAAAATACTATGCCTAGGCCAAAAACGTTTCCTACCTTGTATGTGTGGTGTACAGTGCAGCACACATCGAAAGTCAGAAAATAAAGGAGAAATGAAAACATTTCTCCTTTTAATGCCTCCTTTCAAATGCTGTTAATTTTTGGCGCATTTCTGTCTACTATTGTTGTTAGATAGGGTTTTACATCAAAAAGCATGTGTGGTTGCATTGCAATGCCCATGTACCACCTATATGACGCCCCTTGACGCTAAATAATGCAAAGCAGTGCTTTGCGCTACTTAGGGGCCGATTCCGATCCGGGTCGGAAAGCTCTCCGACCGAGCTGGATCCGGAGTGTTTTCTGACCAAGCCGGAGTCCTGCAGTCCGACCGAGCGAGTACGATGCGGCCGTATGCTGCCAGACTCGGTTCGGTCGAACTCCCATAGAAGTCAATGGGAGCCGGTCGTACGACACGTACATGGGCTCCCATTGACTGAATGGGTACGTCTCGCACAAGGGCGCCCCCTATAGTGGGTACGCATCGGTGCCATCCGCACCGTACATGCCTGTGTTGGGGGGACCCTTGGCTCTCCCCCTGTGTCTGAGTTGTAGGGCTGCGGGTGTCAGGGGTCTGACGCGGACCCCCAAAGGCAACTTCCCAGACGTTTTGCGAGCTGGAGTGTCTGGCTCGCACCAGCTGTCCGACGCGTGCATCGTGCATCGTGCATCGTGCATCGTGCATCTTGTCCGATAGACTGACCTGCACTGAACACCAAAGCATTGCATGTTCTTCTCACATACACCACACCATCAATGGCACATCAATTGGTGAACACACACACCTAACTTGATAAGATTAGGGTAAATTACATGAATGCACAGTCATCACCTAAACTCTCTTTCAAGACATCACAACTATGGAAAGCAATGATGGTTTGCCACCATGTCAAAGCTAGGTTAGTAGAGACTACCATAGTAGAGATCAGGGAGGTGGTGGTCCCCCTGCCTAAACAGACGTAGGCACACTAAGGAAACTCTATAATCAACAGCCGCGGCCCATGCAGGTAAGAGTGGTGGGGCCGGGTTGGGGAGGGATTCGACAGACGAGCATAAGGGAAAAATAAATAAATAAATAATTTTCCCTCATGGTAGTCTGTCAAATCCCCCCCCAACCCAGCCCTACCGCCCTATCGCTCTTACCTGCACGGGCCGCGGCTGATAATCACTACCCCTTCCTCAATTGAATTTGGGGGTTCCCTGATCAATTTAAAAAGGTCGTAATCCCCCTATCCTAAGGAAACGGATGCTGACCCACCTGACATGAAAATCTGTTGCCTCATTTTTCTTCTTCCTGCAGCAACCAAAATACTAGCGTCACAGAGGTAGCTTTAGTGAACCCCTAAGCCAATCTTAGTTTGGAGTCTTATTGCCCGTTGTAGTTAGGACTGACCCCAATGCCTGTTAGCTTAGCTCAGAACTTTGGCAAATGTATTGACTTCTAAGTATCACTAGCCAATCAGAGCTCTGCATAATAGTTACTTGCTCCTAACATATGAAAATACTCAGCAAAATCTTGCCTCACCTAACTTTCAAAGGCAAAAGATTGCCTGTACCAGACAATATTGGGTCAGGACAGGATTATGCCAATTTTGTGTATCTCGGGCTAGCAGCACACATCATTTGACACCTACAAGTAACCTAAAATAAGGCTGCCGGGCTAGTAATGAAGTCTCCTAGGTGTAGTCATGACCTCTATATTTTAAAAACTCTACACTATCTTCTGGTAAAGGAATGTGTCATCTACAAGCCTATCTGCATCACCCACAGTGCACTGTTCCAAAAGGACCTATGCTCTTTCAGGAATATATAATTTATTACATCCAAATACAGTCTTGCACCCCTCATCTTCTAACCTCCTGTTCATTCTTAAATTCAACAGAACTATATCGAGTGAAGTTTCTCGATCCTAGACTCAAAACACTGGAACACCCTCCTACCCAAGCCTAAAAAACAAAAACCCTTCAGTAACTTTAAGAAGCCCTTAAAGATGTGTTTACACTCATGAATTCGGCCTTTTTTGCCTCCTCATATGTACCCCAGCATCAATAATTTTTCAGCGGAAGTATGCATAATGAATGACATTAAAATGAACGTTTGGGTGCCGATCACGATCCGGTAAAAAAATTCCCCGTACGACTCGTATCCGGTCTTTTTACCGTACGAATCGTACAAGTGCCGTACAAACTACCAATTACGATTCGCATGGTAAAAAGTCCATACGAATCGCATTGGGAATTATTCCCCACACGTCCTCGGGTCGGAAAATGTGTCCGACACGTCCACGGACGATTTACCGTACAAATGTGAAAAGTGAAGTCCGATCCATCCCGTGCGTCCGATGTTACAACCATATGGAAAAAACACCGTCCGCACCGAACTCCCATAGCAACCATGGAGACATGTGCCCGCATACGCGCTGGGGGTACGCACCGTACATACACGGGTGGGGGTACGACTCGAACGTACACAGGTGTACATACACGGAGGGTTCGACACGTACACGGGTGTACATACACGGGGGGTTCGACACGTACACAGGTGTACATACACGGGGGGTTCGACACGTACATGGGTGTACATACACGGGGGTTTGACACGTATACAGGTGTACATACACGGGGGGGTTCGACACGTACACGGGTGTACATACACGGGGGGTTCGACACGTACACAGGTGTACATACACGGAGGGTTCGACACGTACACGGGTGTACATACAGCGGGGGGTTCGACACGTACACGGGTGTACATACACGGGTGGGGGTACGACTCGAACGTACGGGGGCTGGGGGGGGTCGGCGCGTACCGGGCCACCTACTCTGGTCGTTTCGCGCCGTACTTCGCTTTTCCGGCACTTTTTGGGTGCCGTGAAAATATTGCCGTCCGGACTGCTGTCGGTTCGAATCGTACTTCCTGGGTCGTGAAACGCTGCCTGAAAGTGTCCCGACGTCACGTCGCAGCATTCCCGGATCACATTCGTACGTATATTTTCGTCGGTCGGTGTTTTTTACGATTCGTACGGAAATGGTGTTTCCGTGCAAATCGTAATTCCATGTTTGTAAAGTTTTACAACCGGGTACGAGTCGGACGGAGAAAACGCTCCGACCGACGGTTCGTACCCGGTTTTTACCGGATCGTAATCGGCACCAAAATGTCCATTTATTTATTTATTTATTTATGGTATTTGTAGAGCGCATCACTCATCCCGAGGGATATCACGGCGCTTAAGCCAGATGGACACAGCTGATAGCTATAACAGAAGGATATTAGTAGAAAGAGGGAAAAAGGTGCGTTTTCAACTTTTTACGGAACAGGAGGTAATTGGTGGTGTGTCTGAGATCATCTGGAAGCTCGTTCCATCTCTTGGCCGCTAAGTAAGAAAAGGAGCGGCCGCCCGTTCTGGCTTTATATATGCGTTTCGTCCTTGCTAATGCTGATAGAGTGGAGCGTAGGTTCCTGGTAGGTACGTAGAATTCCATTTTGTCCTGGAGCATGATGGGACCTGTCTTGTGCAGGGCTCTGTGGGCATGGCAGAGAAGTTTGAATGCGGCCCTCTGGCGCACAGGGAGCCAGTGAAGGGTTTTCAGGCATTCTGATGCTGAGTCAAACTTGCCTTTATCGCAAATCAGTTTGGCAGCCGCATTTTGCAGTACCTGTAGGCGAGAGAAAAGGTGTTCATTCATCCCTACAAATAGTGCATTCCCGTAATCAAGACGACTGACCAGTAAGGCTTGGGTGACTGAGCGTCTGCAGTTCAACGGAATCCATGGAAATAGCCTCACTAGAAGTTTCAAGATGGCGAAACCCTTGCCACAAACGGATCGCACATGATCTTTCATGGATAGCTCATCATCCATGATAATTCCCAGATTCCTAGCGTGTTGTTTGGGGGTAGGGGCCATGCCCAACGTGGGAGCCACCACGTGGCTTCCCAGATTCGCTTGGCTCCCCCGAATAAGAGAATCTCCGATTTTACAGCGTTTAGCTTCAGGCAGTGAGAGCGCATCCATTGAGCCATTTCCACAAGACAGCCTTGTAATTTAGTTTTAATAATTTCAGGTTTTTCGTTTAGGGCCACCACTAACTGGGTGTCGTCCGCATATGAGCACATGCCGATGCCCCACTTCCTTCCAATGTCAGCCAAAGATGACATATAAACATTGAAGAGGGTGGGGCTCAGCGATGCGCCCTGAGGGACCCCGCAGTCAATGGAGGTAGAGCTGGACTGAGATTGGCCCAAATGTACAGTCTGGGTGCGGTTACTCAAGAAGGAATGTAACCAATTCAGAGCATTGGACTGCACTCCTTTGTGGCGAAGTATGTTCAACAGACATTGATGGGAGACCGTATCAAATGCTGCTGACAGGTCGAGCAGTATTAGTGCCACTGATCCTCCTTGATCTATGGAGGACCTAATACTGTCCGAAACCGCCAGCAACGTGGCCTCAGTGCTGTTGTTAGTTCTAAAGCCTGTCTGGGTGGGATCCAGGAGAGAATTTGTTTCTAAGTATTTGGTCAATTGGACATTGACCAATTTTTCTAGGACTTTAGAAAGATATGGGAGCTGAGAAATGGGTCTATAGTTCTCAGGGTTGGCAATATCGGAACCCGCTTTCTTCAGGAGAGGGATCACAGCTGCATGCTTCCAGACATTAGGAAATATGGCAGTTTTGAGAGATTTGTTAAAAAGTTGAGTGACCAAGGGGCAAAGTGTGAGTGCAATCTTGGAGAACACAAAATAAGGGCAGGGGTCCAAAGGAGAGCCCGATTTAACTGATTGCATAGCTGTTGAAACGTCTTCCACTGAGAGTGGTTCAAAATCTGCTAGACAGGGGATAGTTCCCATATCTGGGGTATCTGAATCTAGTATGGTATTAGGGGATTTTACTACATTAATATTAGCAGATCGGGGGGAGAAATTTGAGTACATTTTCTTGATTTTCTCTGAGAAAAAGGTACTAATGCGGTTACAGGCCTCAACCGTGGGGGTAAGTGTTTGAGAGATGCTGGCAGGTTTACTCAGTTCTTTCACTATCTTATATAGTTCCTTCGCGGAGTTACTGTTCTCCTCTATGCGCTGAGTAAAATGATCTTTCTTAGCGTGCTTGATGGCTAGAATATACTTTTTCCGATTGTGGATATAGTTAAGTTTAAGTTTGTCTCTCTTGTCCTTGGATTGCCTCCAGAGATGTTCAAGCTTTTGGCATTCCCTTTTAAGACTTTTAAGATAAGGGGTATACCATTTTTCTGTTGGGGCCTTTTTCCTAGTTACCCGTGTAGGGGCTATTTTATTTAAGGTTTGTAGTATACCGGCATCGAGGGAAGCGACATCCATACATACGGGAGAGTCGATAGGGAATTCAAGTTCGACCTCCTGAAAATGTGTGTCGAAATTCGATTCCTCGACTAGTCTCCATGCTCATTTGGAGATTCTTTGAGCTTTATTGGGTTTCTGGGGTTTACAAGGGACATCGAGTAGAAAGGATATAAGAAAGTGGTCTGACCAAGACAGAGGCTGAACCTCGGATACATGAGTTGATGCAATGTTGGTAAACAATAGGTCCAATGTGTGGCCAGCTGTATGAGTGGGGCCTACAACCCATTGCTTCAGGTTTAATATCTCCATATTTTGTTTTAATTGGGAGGTTCCCAATGCCTCCGCGTTTTCGTAGTGAATGTTAAAATCGCCAACAATGAGGTAATTCTTAAATTTTAGGCAGAGTGGCAGGAATTGATTGAGCAGTTTGGCTCCCAGATTGGTTTGTTGTCCTGGGCTTTTGTATATTACAGCTCCAGCCAGTATGGTAAGGCCCTCGTGAAGGACTCTGAAAGATAGAGTCTGATGTTCACTATAGGAGACTATTGGTTCCACTAGGCAGGTTAACTGCTCTTTAAATATCACTGCCACCCCTCCTCCTCTCTTACCAGATCTATCTTGTGTGATAATTTTGTAGTTAACAGGGAGAGCATTAGCTAGATCTGGGGCATTATGGTCGGACAGCCAAGTTTCAGTGATGAAAAGTAGGTCCGGAGTTTTAGAAGTAAGTAGGTCCCAAACATCTAAAGCGTGTTTAGGTAGAGATCTAGCGTTGAGATATAAACAACTAAGAGCCATGTTACTGGTGGCATGAGTTGAATGAGTGCCCAGTGAAGAAATACCCATACTAGACCAATGGCAGGCATGGCAAGAGAAGGGCCCATAGGATAGGCCTGGTTCCGCTCTAAAACAAGGCCTTCCGGTATTACCCACTTTGCCTGCATATGCCAGTAGGTCATGGCGAGAATAATGAATAGGTGGGGAAGGGATTTGGTTATGTCCCGAAAGAGATATGGCCCCTTGCCCCGGCCGGTCGCGGACGGGTGCAGACGGGCTTGCCTTTGGCGCGCCTTCGGCGCGCTGGCGGCGCGCCCACTGCGCTCGTCCGCTGTGCGTCCGGTGAGTGCACATATTATATCAGAGAAGGAGGCGAGGGGGCGTAGCCAGATGCAGTGGGCGTCGCCTGGTCTGCCGAAACGGCGCCAAGTTCGAACCCTCAGCAGCGCTCAATTCAGCTGCGCGGGAAAGCCCTGGTCAAGAAGGTAAGGGGGCGCAGAGAGGGGATTACAGATCCAGCAATATCACAACAATAATTTTTAAAAAGTTAAAAAACGAGTATGTGCAAAATACAAGCGTGCTCCAGGCTGTGCCTCAGGAGTTCTAGTGTCCACTGTCTAATTCGCGCTAGCAGTTAGCGCTCTTTCTTAACGTCGGCGGGGGGCGTGGCCAGATGCAGTGGGCGTCATTTAGACTTTCCTGGTCAATCTAATTATCTCTTCTACACCAGTGGAGTACATTTCTGATAACAGCTCTTCTGCCAACACTGCACATTTCTCAGAAAACGTACTGCTTGATGTTGGGCGTTACCATGTAATAGTTGTCCACTCCACCTTATTCTTGCTTCTCAGAAACAGCATCTTAAAGCAGGAATTGATTCCTCATAAACAAAACATCAATGGCCTCAATCTGCAGGGACATTTTATTGATTGTTTTTCCTACATGGAATAATCAAATCTACCACCACCACACTTGGATGAGGCAAGGGGCTAATAAAATACCACACTGGGGGGCATGGTCTGCGGGCGGATGAAAATGGCATCTGATGGGTGAGCTCCGGAATCTGGTCTCCCCTACCGACCTGGGGGCTGATGGAGGGGCTCCTCTGCTTGTCCACGTGTGAAACTGGCAAAGTCTTGGTACCATGAGTCAGCATAGCCCTGCACAGTCAACATGGCACTAAACAGAAGTGTAATTGAACAAAAATTATGCAAAACTTCAAAAAACAGAAGTGTCATTAAACAGAAATTATGCAAAACTTCAAAAAACAGAAGTTTAATTGAACAAAAAGTATGCAAAACTTCAAAAGCGTTGCCGTAGAATCAGCCTGACGGTTCTCTCTGTCCAACGATGCAGACTACTTGCGGCTTCAGCACCCAACACTGGACCACCCTTTACTTCTCCTGCAATCATATTCCCTCTCCCTCAGCACTGACTGACTAGCTGCGCTCTTCACTGCAGTGCCCTCAGCCCTCTCACTGTCTCTTATCATTTGTAGCATGAGCTTTCTGTCTGTGTTTACTTAAACTATTAGTCAAGAATCACTAAGGCAGCCCTAGAACAATGTGAGAAGAGATATAAGGGGAAAGCGCATTTGAATATGTCCTAGAGCTGCATAAATAACCCCCTGGCTAATAGTTAAAGTATACAAAGACAGAAAAGTAATGTGAAACAGCTCAAGAAAAACATAGGACATTTGAATTCCAAGGTTCGGACGCAATATGGAGCTGTATATACAAAACTCTCTGTTCCTAAATAAAATTATCCTGAGTTCTGTAAAATAGCCGACAGCGAGTATTTGCTGATAGGCCGTGATTGATAGTAAAACACACTCTACTGCAGAATAATGCTGAATGCCATCTCCAAGCCTCGATAAAAACAGAAAAGCGACATAAGTCCGTGACCCTGCTAGCATCCAAAGTGCCATGGAAGAAGAAAGCAAATCTTTGCAATTGCATGGTGTCACCTTTCACTGTGATCTGCTCCTCCTATCAACAGGCCTCCTATTGAACTGCTGCTCCTCATGCGGCTCTGCTGCAAAGATAGTGGCCAAAGAATGGTTTTGTGCTCTTGAGTAGTGATTTGGCTATGACGTTTGTGCACAGTACTAGATAGTGACTGAGTGCTTGGGAAAGGCGGGGTGTTCGTGCATGCGCGCACCCTACAGGGAAAACTGACCGTGACCCTGGTGGCACTTGTTGGATGGCTCAAAGACACCGCAGAGGTCCTTGACCATGATGCTGACCTGTGAGAAACAGAGATACAGGAGTTGCCGATTGGGGCCTGGAGGGCCTCCATGTTTGAAACTGAGACTGGCGCCGCGTAACTCACAGGGCTGAGAGAGAGGGATTATCTGCCCCGAGACCCTGGCTGGTGGCAGGATCAAGCTGAATTGGAAGGCGGCCTCTCAGTGAGATTCACTGACCTCCAGAGTACTATTGGGACAGTGGTAAGAGTGTCCCGGTGGAACGAGCTGGTGCCTTGACTGGCATTGGCAATCAGCCTAACTGTCCTACAGCCTAATAGATGACCCAATAGGAATTTATAATCTCTAGTCACCTCGGACGGCCCAAGGACACACTCCATGGCCCCTGGAACTTGGGGTACCATCATGCAGTGGCTACACGTGAGTCCGTCCAGCCTTGGGACTGCCAACCTGGGCCCAAAACAGTGCTGGTGAGAGCTAAGGCCCAATTATTTGTCCTTCTGGATACCAAGGCTTGAGAGGGGGCCACCCAGCTACTCAATTTTATTTTATTTATTTTATAGCGCAAACTTGACCCTTGCAAGTATCAGATCACTTTACAGATTAACATGTTTACAGGCTTACACAGATCCAAACAATGATAGTAATACATTCAATATCAATGAAAAGGTGTCATCCAGGGAACATAGGGAATGCTTTATATGATCATGGAGTAGAGGGGAAAAGACAACAAAGGCCCAAAGTAGCGTTTAGTAAGAACTATAAGGACTTGTCAATGTCAGTAAACAGAATTACAGTCAACGGTGGGAAAGAGTCAGTATTGAATAATTGAGAACCAAGAGGTCGTTGTTGAGAGTATTCAAGAGTGTGGTTGAATCTAGGATTCTAGGGAAGGAATTTGGTCGTAAGGAGTACTTTGACTTCTTTCTTGAAGGATATGGATGAAGAATTCATTCTGAGTTCAGGGGGCAAGGTGTTCCGAATTCTCGGTGCCATCCCCGGAAGGATCGTTTTTCTTCTTGAGGAATCTCTTCAGGAGAAGGGTGTTCGAGCTTCTGGAGGATCTGAAACTGCCAGAAAGTACTAGTGTTTGAGCAAGATACCTGGGGGTCTTAAAGCGGAGGGCTTTATGAGCCATGCATGCAATTTTTATTAGCCTTCTCGCTTGGTATGGAAGCCAGTTGAGGGATTTCAGCGCAGGGGATATGTGGTTGTTTCTTTTTGCACCGATGATGTGTCTTGCAGCAGCATTAAGCAAGGCCCTTAATGGAGCCAGTTTGTATCTGGGCAATCCAGAGAGTATAGCACTTCTATAGTCCAATCTAGGGTTCACTAGGGCTTGGACTGCCTGCTTGAAGTCGTTGAGTGGGAGGAAGGTTTTTAATTTTCTTAGAATATTCATTTGGTGGTTTGCTCCTTTGGTGGTGGTATGTTGAGGTTCTTGTCGAGAGTTAGACCTAGTGATCTTGTGGAGTCAATGACCTGGGGAATGCATTTGAGGGCTGTAAGATGTTTTACCCAATCTTCAATGACAGGTGACTGGCTGGGTGGGACAATTAGTAACAATTCTTTTTTTTCTGTGTTTAGAATGAGGTGATTAGATGCTAGCTATTTCTGAGTTAACTGTAGAGTTGTGTTGAGGGCATTGATGTCCTCAGAAGAGGAGACTTTTAAGTAAAGTAGGGTATCATCAGTGTACATATTTTAGTGAATGTTGGATGAACTTAAAATTTCCATTAGCGGCTCCATGATCAGATTGAAAAGAGTGGGTGAGAGTGAGGAGTCCTGAGGGACACCTAAAGTGACAGGAGTACACTGGGATACTTAGTGATTAACCTTAAATATTTTTGTCCTGTTATGGAGGTAGGAGGTGAACCGGTTTAGGACCATTCCCGACAGCCCCATGCAGTGTTCCAAGAGGTCTAGTAGGTTGTCGTGCTTGACCGTATCAAATGCAGAAGATAGGTTCAGGAGGATTAGGAGACATGATTGGTTCTGTTCCTGCATTTTTAGTGCAATGTCCACTATGTGCGTCATAGCCGATTCAGTGATGTGCCCTGGATGAAAGCCAGATTGGAATTGGTCTAATAGTCAGAATTGTTCATTGTGGTTGCAGAGTTGGATGTAAACACATTTTTCAAGGAGCTTTGCCAGGGTAGGAGTATTTGAGATAGGTCAGAAGTTGTTTAGATCAGTTTTAGATCAGTTTTATCTGCTTTAGGTTTCTTTTGTATTGGGGAAACAAGACCGGAGGCATTAGCAATCTTGGTCCATAATGGAAGTATCGAGAGTATCAAGGGTATGATTACCTTGAAGAAATTGGGAGGTAGAGGGTCGTTGAAGTGGTTTGAGGGTTTCAGTGAAGTGAGAATCTTGAGGATGTCACTTTCCTCAACCTTTTGAAGGAGTTCAAGGTTGCATTGTTTTTGGGGAAGTGCCCAGAGGGATACAAGAGATCTGTAGTCAGAGTGGCACAAGGAGTGGATTGAGATGGGTGAGGTGCTTGTTCCACGGAGGTCTGCAGGTCCTTTTTCATGTTTCCCGTCTTTAGAAGTAAGAAGGTGGCAAATTCATCATAGTTTGGTAGTGGACTAGATCCAGCGAGAGACGGTATAGGTGTGATGTTTGGTTGTCCTTTTATGAGTTCAAAATGTTTTTTGGGGTGGTTACTAGCTTGATCTAGCTGGTTTCTGAATAAATTAGCTTTTGTATTTCTGATGCATTTGTAATATCTGTTTTCGCAATGATCTCAGGTGTTTGAGGTGTTCAAGGGATGGAGCTGATCTCCACTGACCTTTAGCTAACTGCAAGCTGTGCCTTTCTGTGTTAAGGCAACCATTATACCAAGGTTTTGTGGATGTACTTTTTAGCTGAGGTAGAGCGATCCAGTCAAGGACATTCTCCATTGATCGAGTGTAGTGAATTGTAAGATCATGCACATCTGCCATCTAGCTAAGAGGAGCC
Organism: Triturus cristatus; assembly: GCF_964204655.1. NCBI lineage: Eukaryota > Metazoa > Chordata > Amphibia > Caudata > Salamandridae > Triturus > Triturus cristatus. Next base: position 777,424,017 of record NC_140587.1, on the reverse strand, counting down.
AGGATGTTGTGGCAGCTAGAGGTCAGATTGTCGCGGGTGATGTTGTTTATGTTCCTTTTCCAGAGTGTAGGTTTCATTGCTTGACCTATGTTGGTTGTCATCACTTGCGTGATGAGGAAGGTGATGCAGTGGTGGTCGGTCCAATCACAGGGGAGGATAGATTCCAATTGAATTGAGTTGGGCTTTGCAATGATAAGATCTAGGGTTGATCCTTTGTTATGTGTGGGCCTGTTGGAGAACTGAGTCAGATTAAGGTCAGCAAGGAAGGTTTTGAAGCTGTTCACTGTACAATCATTTAGGTCATTTCAGTGGAGGTTGAAGTCTCCCCGAAAGATTTGAGTGCTTTATGGCCGTTATTAGTTACAATGGTTTCCATGATCTGTTTCATGTAAGCCTGATGGTCTCCTGGAAAGTGATAGAATGAGTGTAGTTTGCAAAGTGGTTTGTTGTTGCAGGAGATATCGAGCCAAGATATTTGCAAGTGGATAGGGTAGGTGTAAGTGTGTGGTTTACTGGCAGGTCGAGGCTGCGAATGCAAGCGATGACACCACCTGGTCTATAGGGTCTGTTTAATCTGGCAATGTTGTAGTTGGGAGGGATTATTAGTATGTCCAGTATAGGAGCAGAGGAGCCATTTAGCCAAGTTTCGATTATAATAAGAAGATCAAGATCATGTGTGAGGATCAGGTCCACAATATCACCAGCATGTCTAGAAGCTGACCTACAGTTGATTAACATGCATTTTAAATGAGATTTGAGGTGTTTTGGGTCAGTCTGTATGAAAGTTGAGTTTGTTGACCACTCTTGAGTTGAGCCTGGAAGCTCTGTGAGGGTTTGCCATTATGGTATGGATTCTCACCTGGTTAGAGATGTTATTAGGGTGAGGAGACTAATATGATAAGAAGGGGTATTGGATGCCGTTGTCAGGTAGATGGGTGTTTCGTCTAATCGGTCGTGAAGACGCATATGGGAAAGTGTCTAGTTCTCCACTTCCAGTGCCTTGGTGGAGTAGAGGAAAGGGTCGTAAAGGATGGGAGGTGAGTTGGAGATAAGGTAGGGTGATAGTAGGGTTGGTCATTAGTGAGAGTATTCAATCTGAGCTTCCTATTAGACAGGAGAAAGTTGCTCTTATTTGTTGTGAAGAGGCTGAGTCTGTGTAGTTCAGCTTTGAGCTCATGCAGGTATATGGTAATCTCATCCAGTGTGGATTCTAGTGTGGGATGAGGAAAAGGTGTAGGGTCTTGAAGCGGTGACCACGATGGGCAGGGAGGTGCTAATGGTGCCAGGGTGCTGATAAAGTGAGGAAGACCGCATTTGGGAGGGTGGAATGGGGGTAGGAAAGAGACTGGCATTAGGAGGGGAGGGATGGGATGGGATGGGAGAGATGTGTTGAAAATAGTAAGCTATTAGGTGATAATGAAGGATCAGACAAGGGGGGAGACCGTGTTTGAGGCGGATGGGGTGTTAAAGATAAAAATAAGGTCGCTCAGTTGATGTGGAGGGAAGCAGAATCCAACCTGCCAGGTGAGGGAGGTGAGTTAGAGAAGTCTCTAGCATTGGAAATTGCTGGACCGTTGGAGGAATCGAAATTGGAAGCAGTTTTCAAGATTATAAGGATGAATTACTCAACAGGTTTAAGGTGGTGATCTGAGGACTGAATGAGGATGATACCATTGTTGTAGATGGTGATGGTGACTTCTGCTCTGCAAGCTGATGAGGGGCAACTGATAGTTTGAGGCTGTGTAGGGTTTTCCTGGTTGTAGAGATTAAGAGCAGTGATAGCAATGGTCGTCTGTTTGTATAAAAAATGAGGTCACTTATTACAGCTCCTTTGTTCGTGTAGAAGTAGGGGTCCGAGACCAGGATTTCTGGGTGCAATTTGAGGAGTCTGCGTTTTAAGGCCTTGGATGATTTTTGTGTTAGATTCACTGGGTAGTTTATTATATAAGCATAGCATCCTGAAGGCGCCAAATTGGCATTGGTTGTGTTATGTGGTTCCATTACGGAAGCTAGCTGTAGAAAACGGGGCGGAGGGGGGTGGGGAAGACCTTATTTAATTACCTAGGTGGTGGTGGTTATTCGCGTGAGCGGCAAGACGAGGGAATTTCGGACAGCTACAGTGTCAGGGGTGCGAGGTGCACATTTTGGGCTGACTAGAACCATTAAATCATAACAAGAATGTCGTCCTATTGGAGAGAGAGGAAGAAAAAAAAATAGAGTGGGTGATTGTGGCAGTCTTTCCAACTGTTTAGCTGGAGTCCTGTTCCGTTTGTGTGTTCTTTTTACGGTTATAGTCGCCATTTTGTTGCTGGGGATGAGGAGAAGAAGAGAGGGAGGGTTGCAGAATGGATGTGGGTCAGGCCGAAAGCGCGCCTACACGAAACATGATTCCAGTAAAGGTATCTTAGGCTCGCAGGCCAAGCATAAGCGAGTCAGTTCTCTGGCAAATAGTATGTCTGCACAGTCATTTTCTCAACCACCATATCATAGGGCAAATGGGGACAGAAAGAACAATCCAATTGTCAGTTGCACTGCCTTGGCACCTAGGACATAGAGGAGGCGGGGACCATGAATGCACCACAGAGCTGATCAGCAGATCAAAGGGAGGACAAACAACACAAGATAGCAGTGACTTGGGAGCATACCAACTCTAGCCATGGTGTGTAGGGAATACAATGGTGTGGCCGAGGAGGGACGGCAGGTTCAGGGGAAGAGTCGCGGTGGTCCCTGAGGGGGGAAGAGGCCCTCTGGAGAAAGTGATTTCAGCGGGAGACCGTGCTCGTAAGCTAGGATACGTCTGCCTGCACCCAGCTAGCACCACAGCCCAACCAGGCCAAAGCAGCTGTGCATACACTGTTAAGAATGGGCCAGCCACATTCACAGGAAGGAGTCAAGCCGGGTCAGGCAGTTGCAGATTCCTGCCTCGGGTCTGGGCACATCAGCAGGACTCTCAGCGACAGGTTACTAGTGCCCCACACCCCCATGAGCATGAACCACCACATGTAAAAGAAACTTTGTGATTACTGGGGGGGCACGACCTCTGTGTCGAAGCGGCTGGTGGGATCCCTGAAAAAGCCTATATCAAAAAACACCCTCGCCAGGATCAGTGATGGCCTCCAAGAAGAGTAAGGGTGGGCACACAATCACAAAGGATGATCTGCAATCTTGCCTTGGAGATCTCCATGACAAAATCAAGAATAGGATGACTACCCAGATGCAAGGTCTGACAGCAGTCCTGGCCTCAGTCACGGCAGATGAAACCAGGAAATTCAAACCCTAGGGGCCCATGTGGGCACCAATGAGGATGACATTGCCACCATGAGCCAAGAACTCGAGAAACTCAAAGACTCTGGCACAAAATTGGAATCTGAAATTAAAATGCTGTGGAAGAAGTGCACAGATTTGGAAGGCAGATCCAAACAAGATAACATCTGCATCTGGAATGTGAAGGAAAAAGTGGAGGCTGGTTGATGTGATGCAATTTTGCAGGTCTCTGTATTGCTTTGTCTTCAAAGAGAGTAAAACATTCAAGATCCCTAATATCCAAGCACTCAAAATCTGAGCACTGAGTCCCTCAACAAGTCCAGTCCGAGAGACATTATAGCATTATTGGGCTCCTCCCTGATGAAAGACAGTATAATGACAGAGGCCTGGAAAGTTGACCAACTTACCTACAAGAAACAACAGATTGATCTCTTCCAGGATATTTCTTAAGCCACTCTTGACAAGATGCATTTGTTGGGCATGATGACAGCCGAAATGCGCAGGTGGCAAATTTGCTACAGATGGCCCATCCTCTTTGCCCTTTGGTTCCAGATGGACGCTAAGTTCCACACGTTAAACTTATCTAAGGAACCTCAGGGTATTTTGGGGCCAGCATGGGAGCTACCTCACCCACCTTCAAAGGAGGACAACCATCAACAAAGGCAGGCCAGGGATAAATGGGAGAAACTGAGACCCCCGAGGTGAATGATAAACAAGTGATAATGATCTTGGTGTTTTCAGCTTGGAGCAGGTACGGGTAGATGAGTAGACAATGACGCGGCTCATCATCACATTGGGGATGCATCTAATGCTTTCTCTCTGAGTTTTATAGATGGAACCATTTTTGTTGTGGGTGGGAGACAAGGGGGACCTTCATCATAACTGTTGTTTTATTCGATATCTCGGTCACCACATGCAGAGATCTCACTGGGCTATTCCACTCCACTTATACGGCTAGGGGAGTATTGTACCCTCTATCGCCAGCCTTACTTTCACCACTTCTACACTACCCAAATCATTAAATTGCTATCATGGAATGTTAAGGGCCTGAACTCCCAGTGAAATGCCACAAGATTTGGAGAGAGCTGAGAGACACAACACCATGTATATTCTGCCTCCAGTAGTCACATCTTAGAAAAGCTGGCACACATCTAATGAAACACAGACTAAACCCCACTCATTTCTTGCCACTACCAGTACCAAGCCAAGGGGAGCCATGAAAGGCCTTCCCTCTTGATATGGTACAGGGAAGCCATGAAAGGACTTCCCTCTTAATATGGTAAAGGTGGTTACTGATAAGGAGAAGGGGCACTATATCTTTTTGGAAGGACTATATTTGACAAGTTTCTTAAACATACTTAATGACTATGTCCCCCTTACCTTCAGCGTCTCCTTACACGAATAGGGAAGTGGGATTCCTCTAGCCTCTTGTGACAGGGTGACTTCAATGTAGTCCTGGACGGCTCACTGGACAGACATCCACATGACAGATACATACAGGGAATGATGTCTACTGTAAGGGATGCAGGACTTGGGCTTGACAGACCTTTTGTGCCATAAACAGCTTTTGTGCCATAAACACCCAAACAAAGATGAGTTACCTTTTTCTCCCATATTCACACATCTTAAACTAAGAATATCTGTCTCCCATAGCTCCATATTGGTCTTAGACCATACCATTGTACTTTGGGAGAAAGAGTGTTACGAGACCCCCCCAACGGGAAACATCCTTTACACCGCATGCGTTACTCCGCATGCCATTACCCCGTATTTTTTAAACCGCAAAAACTTTTACAACACAGGGCTTTACACCGCAAACTATTACCACGCATTCCTCAAAGTAATGCCCACCTGGAGTTAGAATAGTAAATTGCGTTGCAATGGGGAATGCGTTGTAATGGGTTGCGTTGTAAAGCCCTGCATTGTAAAAGATTTTGCGGTGTAAAAACTGCGGGGTAATGGCACGCGGAGTAAAAGTGTGCGGGGTAAAGTGTCCTATTCACCCCCAACAGATGCTCACCTTGGAGATTCGACAAACCCCTCCTTGGGGATGATGTGATACGCTCGGAACTTGATAGAGGGATAGGCCAGTAATGTGAGGACAACACAGGGTAGACAGCACCCAAAATCTTCTGGGAAAGCTTTCAAGGCAGTGTTTTATGAGCAATACATAGTAGAATGGGATAAACTCCTCCAGACCTACAAGACTTATACAGCATCTATGGAGACTGAGTTTAGGGCAGCATCTGACCGACACAGACAAACGGTCTCTCTGAAGGATCTATGGGAGGTAACTGCCCTCAAGTGAAATATCAACCTCTTGGTTTCTGAAAAGTCAAACAAAGTACTCTTGTGTTTAAAGCAAAAGATTTATGGGCAGGTGAACAAGACTGGCTACCTGCTGACTAGGAGACTGAGAACCCAGACTGCCGCACTTAGGATTTCGGAGCTGTAGGGACGGGGGGGCAACCATCACTGACAAAGGGAGTAAGCTACTGGCCTTTTCGAAACTTCGGTGCTAATCTGTATTGGGGGGACCCTGCTCACCATAGTACAAGATAACTGCCTTGCTAGCTTGGATACACCTACCCAAATTCTCCAAGGCTCTTAGAGCTAAATTGGAAGTGTTGATTACCGATCAAGAAGTATACCAAGCTATCCAGGATCTACACCCTGATAAAGCCCCAGGGTTGAACGGCCTCACTAACTATTTCTATAAATATTTTAAACACAGACTAGTTACCAATCAGGTTTCTCTATTCAACTCATTCTTAACTTCATATACTGTGACCACCACAATGGCGTTGGCTAATGTTATCTTGATACACAAACCAAGCAAACCAACCCACCAATGCGGGTCTACAGACCCATAGCATCACTCAACTCGGACGCCAAGATTTTTCAAACATTCTGGCTTATAGACTACAGTCACACACCATACCTTATAGATCCAGACCAATCAGGCTTTATCCTTCACAGGCAAGCCACAGATAATCTCAGACGGGTCCTACACCTTTTAGAAAAATCCAAGCATAGGGGCATTCTCATGGTGCTCTTGTTGCTTAATGCTGAAAAGGCCTTTGATAGAGTCAGCTGACCCTTTCTGGACTAGGTCATGGAAAGGACTTGACTTGGACCTAGGATGCTGACCAGGGTGTTGGCTAGCCATCAATCACAGACGGTGCACGTCCTAGTGAAAGGAGAACAACCGGAAGAGATCTCTTTATTACAGGGAACTCGACAGGCTGCCCGCTCTGCCCCCTTCTCTTTGCATTGGTCATTGAGTCCTTGGCAGCTACAATTAGACAACATAAGGACATTAAAGGGATGTCCTTCGGGGGGCAGAGACCAACATACCACTCATTTGTTTGCAGATGATAATCTTATTACATTGACTGTTCCAATACACTTCATTCCTCTTTTATGAAGGTTTTACAATCATATGAAAGGGTGCCGAGCTTTAAGGTACACCTAAATAAGTCTGAAATGCTCAGTTCGAGTCTCCCTCCAGTCAAAAGCACACTTGCCAGTATGCTCCCATTCTGCTGGGCCCCCAACAATAAACTTAAATACCTGGGGATCTAAATCACACCACAGCCCCATCAGCTCTACACCGCAAATTACTAGTGACTTCTACATTCTGTCAAAGCGGATCTCCGTAGGTGGAAGAATTTCTATATAGCATGGCTGGGTAGAGTGGCAGCTATAAAGCAACACATTCTACCTAATCTGCTTTTCCTCTTCCATGCGCTCCCAGTCAAATGTCCTGAAAGTGACATGAAATCACTCCAACAAGCGATAGACCTCTTTATCTGGGGTAGAGGCCAGGGTATCGAGGTAGCTTTTGCACTCTTCTAGGATTTCTGTAGGGCTGGGCCTCCCACACATTAGAAAATACTATCAGGTGGCCCAACTGATAAACCTTTCCCAGGGGCCTATACCTGGGGACTTTGCTCAATGCATGAGATGTTCTAAATTACATCACTGGACCCTCGCCCCAAAAATCATTCAGCAGCCACCAGAGCTCTAACCCCCTGGGAGAAGCTATTCACCATGTATACTGGCCCAAGGGATGGATATTGAGTATTTATGCTATTCTCACTGATGTGGGCACAAATATGAACTGGCCATACATTGAAAGATGGTCAAGACTATCAGAAAAACCTACCTCCATGCCACAGAGGCGAAACTCTGGAATTGTATTCCCTCCCTATGTTGAAGTGTTCAAAACAGGGAGACCATGTACAAACTCATGGCACTCTGGTACGTCATGCCTGATAAACTGAAATGGTTGTATGAATCGGCATATGGTTGGTGCTGGAGAGGTTCTGGTCGGGAGGGGAGCGCCATTCATGTTTGGTGGTCTTGTCCGAGATTATCAACCTATTGGAAAGAAATCCTGGGCCGCATTAGGGTGGTATGCATTGAAGCCACTATTGTACTATGTCTCAGGCCAGTTGAGATTGCTGTTATATTTACGTTCTATTGGGGACCTATTACCAATATGCTCCTGGCAGCAAAGCAATTCTAGGTATGGCGCCAAAGCCGCAAGAATGATCAGGAAAGGTTTGGATGTTAATGGCAATGGAGAAATTGTTGTCTGAGTGAAGAGGGCTCCCCCACACATTTGATAGCCAGTAGAAAACGTTTTTGGATTACCTTACGGACAAGAGGTTGGGGTTTGGCTGTCCTAGATCTCTGAGATATCTCCTCCTAAACAATGCCTGAGATAACCCATGTGTATACTGCCGTCCCTGACCAAATTAAGCATAAGGAATTGTGATGTATCATTCCAGACAACCTAAAAACTGAAAAGGGAGAGATCTTTATTTCTCTGTCCCTTTAATGTGACCGAGTGTGGATTGAAGGTTGGAGGTGGGGTTAAAGGGAGCATGGGGGTTCCTTTCTAAAATATGACGTGAGTTTCAATAGAAATCTCATTGGACAAAAGAAATACCACACTGATTGTGGGCATGGCAGGGGGCCAACAAATGCTCCATCACCCTAGGCAAGGCGGCGGTGGGACAAAATACACCCCACACATAGGTAAGGTGATAGGGTAGCATATCCACCTGCCCTTTGGCAAAATGAAATGGCAAAGACCACCTCTCCCCTGGGTTTTTGGGAATATCATACCACCTGCCTTTGGGAAAGGTGGAGTGGCTGCCAAATATCCTGCATCTGGGCAAGGTGAAGGGGCACTTAATGCATCCTCTTCTTTGGGGCAAGGGGGGACTACCAGTCCTCCCCCACATACTCAGAAAAAAGGTGCAATTAATCCCTGGGTCTGTTAATGTTTATTACATCCTCATCTCCTTCCTCTCCCCATTCCTTACCTAGGGCCTGATTTATTTTTTTCACAGGCCGCCCATTTCTCCATTAAAGAGATTGAATAAATCACCAAGATGGTGATCATTTTTAAAGCTTTGGCAGGAACCGCTGTCACAGCGGTTCCTGTCAATGCTGTTTACAGTTTGGTAGTATCAAAACAACAATGTCTCAACCAGTAATTATAGGGACAATTTTAAACAAAGATGCATAAGTCATAAAGGAGGGAAACCAAGAGACCAAAGTATGAAAAAGTTTTTTAGTTATTATTATTATGCAAAATAATTATAACAGCACTATAATACAGTTAAATCAAATTCTGGTAGCCAAACATACACCAGTTGTGTACTGACCGTGCTCGGTGTAAGTGATAAGTGCAGTGACACAAGTGATATATACAGTGTGGGCGGCGCAAAGTGAAAGGACAACATTAATCATAAACAAATTACAAAAACACAATAAATAATTTGCAATAAGGTATAAACCCTTAGGAGGCCGTGGGTTACACTGGGATGTCGACGGCGTTTCGACCTTATGCACTTAAGGTCATCATCAGGACAATGGCTACAATTTGAAGAGTGCTGAGTACTGGTCTAATGAAAACGCACAAAGCGCTAATGCCCGGGCGATCGTCAGGAACTTCTACGTAAGACGGTATCACGAAGTGCTTTGAATGCCAGAACTACGTTCGGGAACAAATTGGCCGATATGCTGGGTCCGTTACAGTCGTGCAGTCAAGGGTCCTGTTCATATGGACAGCCTACAATGTATGAGAATTGTGCCCAAATCGACTATTATGGGTCAAAGTCCAACCGGTATGTCCAACACTGAAGTTATCCCAACGGGAGTACGTGAGCGTGCCAGGGTAGCACGACGACCGCTAAGTGGGGCCAATAAACTCTTTCCAGGTAGACCAGACGAAAATCGCCGGCAGAGTGAGCGGAACCAATACGCCAGGGTGACTGAATCGTTTACAGTTTGGTGCACGGCTCCGTCAACATGATGGAGCAGTGCACCAAGCTGCTTTAGTTTCTTTCCCGAAGTGGGATTTTCTTTTTGAAAATAAAAAATAAAATGCCCCCCTCGCCATGATAATCGTCTCCCATGGTGAGTTGAGCATATAGCAGTTTTAACTGCCCCTTACCACCAGGGTTTTCCTGATAAAAGTAGGCAGTGAAAACTGACCTCTAATTCCACCCATCTAAATTAGGTGGGTGGAGCTAGAGGACTGCCTTCGACAACCCTTACTCCATAGCGCAGTTGGAGGGGCTTAATTACGGAAGAGATGGAGCATTTCTATTTATGTTTTCTTACATATTTATTTAATTAGAGAGTGCTTTGGCCTCCAATTTGAGTGATAATGCAACTCGTTTTCTTTTGTTTTACACAGTGGCGTAACACAGGCCCCTGCAGCCCCCGCAGTGCGGAGAGCCCCCACGCTCCAGGAGGCCCCCTCAGCATAGTACTCTGGCCGGACAGCTCATGATTGAGTCCGGAGGGGGCCCCTCCACTTACCTTGCATGAGGGTCCTCTCCAATTTTGCTACACCAGTGGTTTTACTGAGTCTGTCTCCCTGCGACTGATACATATGCACAGTTCTTTTCATTAATCAGAAAACATCCCAGTGAAAAACATGGAATATGAAGCCTACCCCCTCTCTTTGATGTTCAGAGTAATTCCTGGCGTGATGCAGAAGATCCACACTAGGCTGGAGTGTCCCTGATGCCTCTCATTTGTTCTGTGGCTTTGTGAGGCAGGGTCCCACGTGGAACACATTTTTGGCGTGCCCTTGGATGACTTACTCCATTACAGAGGCAAGAGGGTGTTTTGTACACATTTCCTCTTTCCTCACTTCCGGTGCAGTATACGAGGCCAGCACTAAAAACATATCTACAGAAGATACTTTGTTTTGTCTCCTTTGGCCACCAAATGTAGTTTAATTGTGGGCATTCATTGGCTCTTGGAAGTGGGCATCGTTGTAATGATGTGCATTGGAAGTTCTTAAGGAGAGCGTCGGATCTGGGTGCTCTCCGTGTAACAGTGGAAGTCCTATTCTCTTTAGGCGAGGAGGTTGCACACAGTGTTAAATTTCATGTTGAACATGAACGGTGTGCATGTTGGTTCTTCAAATATGCAGCGGAGAGCTGATTCGCAGAGAGACGAGATGCCATCTGTGAAGACCTATGAGTTGTGGTTTACCATTAAGAACTGGAGACTGCTTTTGTAGCCTGGGAAGTGAAGAAGTGAAGAGGACTTCTGGCAGTGTGGTGTCACTTGTGTTATGTGCCACAGCTTGATCATGCAGGAAGAGTAGTCAATAGACCTGTGTTGCTCAGATTTAGCATAATGCCTGCAATATTGAGGAGGGTTACTTTATGCCTACAGGTGGGATTAAATAAGTTTCATCTGTCTGCATTGTAAGCAAGGTTGTGATTGAGTGGCAGGCCCTTTTTATCATGTTTTGTGTAGGCAGGACATGGTTAGGATGGACCAATCCTTCACTTGAATAAGTGGGTTTTGAGAGGATGCTTTCAAGTGATGGTGAGGCATACATGTTTTAGTTGGCTTGGGAACATGTCAGCCTGCAGAGTAACTTTAACATCTTAAAGTGGCCCAACAAATTTGGCAGGGAATTTGTAGTTCCTCGTGTTGTGTAACTCTGTTTGGATTTTCTCATCCTGGCTTCCTTGACATCAGCAACAGACCTCTAGAGAACAACCACAGTGAGCAATGACCCTACTGTAACTGGCCCCACCGCTCTGCTGGAGAATTGTTCTATATGTGTGGGGGAGGGGCAGCGGAGGGTTACACCGCTTGCAAGCACAATATTCATCACCTGTCAGGAAGCAGAATGGGAGCACAGTAGGCCTGCCGCGCCTTCGGAAACCAACCACATTCCTGACTGATGTTTTGAGCTTATTAACAAATTGACTTCAAGTACTGTTTGCATGTTTGACTCAGGCTGTTGCTACCATTCTTCGAGGTGATATGAATGGAGGATGATAAATGCCTCTTTTGTGCTGCTGCAGTAACAATGGCTCAGGTTCCTTCTTTCCAGTCTTCTGGCTTCTGTCTGAGCGGGCACTGCATGCTTCAGTAGCCACAGGCGGTGCCATCTACTTGCACACAGCAAAGACTTACCTTTCAGTTTGACAATAAAGCTGTTTGTCTGTGTTGATATAACTCGAGTGGCTTGCCTGGCATATCACACGAGCTACACGGCAAATAAGCCCATGTTACAGTGCAAACAATTCAGCCAAAACGTTGGCACAATGCTGCAAAGTAGATCCTAGGAGTGTTAAGCCATGTGCATGGGAATTCATTTAAGGGCTGGTCAGAAGGCTTGGGAAGGTAACCTCTGAGTTTGCACTGACCTCTGTCATTCACAAGCCACAGAGAATCATCACTTGCATAATAAATTATATTGGTCATCCGGAAGAGAATTTAGAAATAAAAAAGTGGCAGTCTATATAGTCCAGTAAGTTCTTCCAGTTTGATTTTATGTTATATTATTTTCACTGATGATACTTCCTTTTGCTATTATCTTTTGGGGTTCGGTATCTCTTTTCATGAGGTCAAATAATGAGGTATATTTTGTACCAAGCATCCAATGCAGGAGTAATAGCTCTATGTTTTGACTATCCTCGTTTCATAACCGTACACTGATTTGGTGCCAAAACTGGCATTGCTAGTCTTTTTAGGTATGGCCTTGAAACGGCATTGGCTGCTGCTTTACCTCGTACAGTAAGAAAAAACTTTAAGCCCTCTTCATCTATTGGTCAATTCAGCTGTCATTCACATTTTATAAGCAAACAGCATGGTGCAATGGGATAACTCCCTTCTGCAATTGGCACACTTGCACGCTGACAGCATTTTGCCTTATCAAATGGTCACAAATGCCTAAAAGGAGTTGATTTAAGTTGAGGGGCTGGTGGGTGAACACTTTACATTTGTCAATGCTTTTTTTTGTTTTATTCTTTATAATATTTAAATGTTTTTGTCTTGAGTGTTTACACTAAGCTATCTCCTTTCTTAGTTGGCCTTAAATATCACCCTATTTACAACCTGGTGTCCTCGGCCTTTAGTTACATACTTAACTCAGACATTTCTCATCTGTCCTTTCTTGTCTTTTCCCAGTAAGGAACGTCCCCTGCATCTCCTGTGGTACATCCTTGCCCAGATTTAATATGATTTTGTGTTAGGGTTGTGTCACTTTTGTGGTGCAGCCCTGATGCAAAATTGTTTTTGACATTTAGTAAGCCACACAAAGTTTAATAAATAAGTAATGCAAGGCAGCGCATAGTGCTGAAATGCATTACTTTGAGTTTGGTATGCTTTGCATGGGTGGAGCATGCATGCACCCAGGGATATTTGATGAAACACAGATTTACAAAGACTTGTAAACCTGGGTTTGTGCCAAAGTTGTGTTTCCTACCTGACAGATGCGTAAAGAGCTGAAATATCTTTATTTATCATCGTTATTTCCTCTTTCCATTTGTGCTGCATTCTGCACACATAGAGGAATATGCCTCTAAGAATTTTAAGGTATTCCTTTCTGCACAAAAACAATCCTGCCCATAACTCAGGCACCCAGGATGTCCTGAGTAGGTGCTAGTCAGCAGACAGAGCGCCAGAGTAAAGATAGAGCTTAAATGGCCCTTATCTTTTTAAATATTGAGCATTTCTGTTCTCTCCCTCTCTTTACGCAACATGGTGCAGCACGTTCCCTTGCTGTGCTGTGTTGCACAAAAAATAGTAAATATGCTCCTTTGTTTATAGTTAATCCTGTAGTTCGATCTGTCTAACTGGATTGCTATTTTCTCCTGCAGAAATATAGTCAGTTTTGGATAGAGTACATAAGTAACTAAGAGGTCATCGAAACATCCATGCTGAGGCAACAATATCGGTTAAGGGAGTCATGGAACGTCGTCATGTCAGTGGAGTGCGAAAGTAGAGCATTCCCAAAAATTGATCCCTAGGTGACGAGAGTGGTCCTAAAAAATGTCATTAGGTGAGAGAATTATTTGGTATGTTGCAGATTTAGGCCTGGAGTCACATACAACAGACACACTGCCTCAAAACAATGAACAGACGGGAGCAAATATGCTGCAGATGGCAGTGGACCATCATGATATTAAAAGGTGAGGACGGTACGGATGACTGCACCACACATAGAAGCATACCAAGGAACTCAAAGAAGTGTAAAAAAACCTGCCACAGATAATGAAAGCAAGAACTGGGATCAAACCATAGAGGGGAATCAAGCACTATTATGTGAAGTAAGGCTGAAGGTATCTCAGTCTAAGGGTCCCGGTGGTTGGCACTGGATTCCAAACAGGCTGAAAGAAGAGGGGAAAACTACAAACTCAAAATGTTGGCACTACAATAAAGAAGGCAAACAATTATTTGTTGTTACTTCACAGCCCACATATCTTGCAGAACTGAGCCGCCATTGGGACAGTTCTCCCATATGGTATGCAGTCTTGGTTTCTTACAGGCAGTGAAAATGCATTATTATGAAGGAGAATTTGGTGCATCATTTATGACGCTCTATAGAAACCACCTCATTAACCATTAACCCTGGGTTTCCGGAGCAGTGTGCTGCTCACCACAAAGCACTTTAATGCGTCGTCAGGGATAGTAAGCACTAGTAAATGCAATTACAATAGAGTACTAGCTAAACCAGTGTCACAGGGGTGGGATCATTTCCTGAGAGTTTGTTGCAAGTGAGCCAAAGGTCATCACTTTTAGAATTGTTGAGCTTATTTGAAAACAGTTTGTACTTGATCAATTTCTAAAGCCATTGACTCTGAGTCCTTCTTGGAAGTACTAGTGATGGTGGCCTCCGCGCAGCACTGTGCCCACTTCTTTCAACCTCACACCTTTAGGTGCCCATTTCAAGGCTTAGTCTCACCATTTGTGAGGTAGAAGAGCCAAGTCAGACAGAGGAGACACCACTTCCTTTGGGGATATGGCTTTGGGTGGGAGAGTTGAAGCTACCAATCCAGGGTGCCAATCATCTTGCTTTCTCCAAATCACAGGCACTAGGCAAGACTCCACAAACAGGAAGCCTACAGCTCACAGGAATTATTTATCGCAGAAAGTACTGATTATACAACACACTTTATCAATTCAAGTTTGAGTTAATATTGCTGACCACTTTGGAGGACCAACACAGAGCAGGAGAGTAAGAAAGCTGCAAAGCAACCAAGTGATATGCTACTGCTCATCACAGGATCAAAAAGAAACAGTCACATCTCCCCAGATCTTAAAGCCCTAAACTGGCTCCCATATGAAGCAAGGATACAGTTACAAATTGTTTGCACGACCCATAAAGCACTACATTACCGCGTCACAGGGTTCTTGGCACAAAAACTAGAATTATCTGGTGGATGCAGATCCTCTAGAAGCACCAGCACCTTGGTACCGAAACCACAGAAATTCCATAAAAAGAAAACTTGCAACAGAGCCTTCTCTGGTATTATTCCAAGAATCTGGAACTCTTTACCACCTGAAATCAGACTGATTCCCTCAAAAAAAGAAGTTAAATTACTACATATGAACAAATTCTTGCCCTAGGTCATACAATTTGACTCAAGATCTACACCCATGATTATCACTAGACTGTCGGATCATATCTATTGTTTCGTCAACTTGTCTAGAAATATTACCTTCCACAATGTGTGAATTTACACAGTTGGTACCCCTCTCTCTTAATTATGTTATTGCTTGCTTTCCTGTTTTCTTAATTCCGGTCATATGTAAAGTGCTCTGATACCTTCACAGGACATGTTAGAGCTATATAAAACCTCATAAATAAATTAAATAAATATCTAATCCTAAGAGGGGGCAGGGCAGATCACAGAGAAATTAGTTACACAATAAAATAAAGTGTTATGCACTCTAGAGGTGCACACAATGTTAAAAAGCAGCTGTAATATGTAGCTTTTTCTCCTTGTTTGTAGTCAACACCAGTATTAAAAGATGTGGACAATGTTTTGTGTTCTGGTGTCTAATCTGAAGAGCTATCATTGAACTGGTGAGATAGGATCTATTGAAAGCAGCAGTTTCTGTTGGAAAACCCAATGGCTTCAATTATTTATTTATCAAAGTATTAAAGTAACAAGGATTCCAGAGCCTGAATCAGTTAAGTGCCCCTTTATTTTGTTAAATCATTATTAAAACACTGCAGGCTGGGTATTGGGTTTAGGACAACCCCCAGGTGCCGTGTCACTGACAGTTTAATAAGCCATAAAGAGGAGGGCATGTGACATATTGCGCAAGACTTTATTGACATTTTTTGGCCTCTGGTAAGTTATCTGCTTCATGCCATCGATATTGCTTGAAATAGATGCAGTCATTGGTGGGCGCTATTTTATATGTCTTTTATTTTAACAGTTGCTTATTCGCACACAGCATGGGAATCATCCTGAACTCCGAGCTCAAAATGGACCACCAGATCAACTCCGTCTCGGCCTCCAGCTTCCACACACTCCGCCTCCTACGTAAGACCTTCAAATGGATCCCCCTCAAACACAGAACGACCATCACTCACGCCCTCGTCACCAGCAGACTCAACTACAGAAACGCACTCTATGCTGGAATAAACAAAACCCTCACCCGCAAGCTACTGAACATCCAGAACGCCCCCGCCAGACTGGTCCTCGACCTGCCAAGACACTGCCACATCTCCCAGTACCTGTGCACACTCCACTGGCTTCCCATCGAGGCTAGAGTCACCTTCAAGACGCTCACCCACGTAGAGAAGGCCCTCCACGACACTGGACCAACATACCTGAACAGCCGACTCAATTTCCACGCACCCCATAGGACCCTACGATCATCCCAGCTCTCCTACGCCATGGTCCCCCACACCAGAAAGACCAGATCGGGAGGCCGCTGCTTTTCCTTCTCGCGGCCAGAGCCTGGAACACCCTTCTGCTCCTCCTCAGACAGACAACATCGCTCCCCATCTTCTCAAGAAACCTCAAAACCTGACTCTTCGACAGACCCCCTCCTTGATGGACTGGAACCTGCCCCCCCCGCGCCTTGATACCCTTGCGGGTGAGTAGTCGCACTTGACAAATGCCTGATTGATTGATTGATTGAAGAACCTGCTACCATATGGCTGGGGTGGCGGAGATACTGCCTGTACCACCACATTTAGAGACGGCAGCTGTGTTGTTGTTTTTTTCCCCTCAACTGAATGGCAGGAGCCACTTAAGAAAAACAACAGCAATGGCAGGTCTGCCATACAATATAGCCTGACAGACCTGTCACATCAATTTTTATTCCAATGACAGAGCCAGACACACACACATATTTCAAGTGTGTGAGGGACATTTGAGGGCTTTTCTTGAACCTAACTCCCATGGTGCAATTGAAAGACGATAACAGATAAATAATGGCGGAGATGGCATTTAATTGGCCACTTTGACTTGGGTGGCACCCCACTGATGTCTCTGCCATTGTGAAAATCATCATCTCAGAACTCGAAATGTGATTTAGGATTTGAGCGAAGGACGAGGTATTCACCCATTTTGGTGGATGTCTTGTTACCACCCAAAAGATGGCACTCGTAACAAAATGTCCCAGCTACAAGTTGGGACTAAAATTACCGTGGAATATTACTGGACAGTGAACACTTGAAGACTGTTCAATTTGTCCTGGCGCTCAAGAGCACAGGACCTAAACTGTGGCAATAAAGAAATGGACACAATTGTTGCACAATGTTAGAGCTCACACATAGATTGCTACCATGTTTTTTGACAGATAAAAAAGGCAGAAATACTTTGTATCGCCTTCTTGCTGTTTATTTCCGCTAGTGTAAGCCCCCCGCATTTCCTTTTTGTTGAGTAAATACCTTCCACACAGCCGGCTTTGGAACTTCCAGTGAATGGAGGTCTGTCCTTGGCAAAGTGTGCAGATGTTGTGTCCGTCTCAAAGAAGCATGGGAAGTAATACAACAGGAGCACTCATTTATGTAAATTGCATGCCTGTATGAGTCACCCCCAAAATGTCCAACACTCTATTAGAAAAAAGTGAAAAGAGGGCACAGTTCTTTCAATCTGTATTAATTGTACATGAATATTATTTTTTTTGTTCCCATTTTAATTGTTTTGGGGCCAAGAGTGCCACAGGTGTATTATTTATGTGGTGTTTAAAAATGCCGAGCTGTACTGAGTTACCTTGCTTCACTGTCTCCCTGCAAGGCATACTGGACATCATAAAATGTTGCCATGCCAATGTCGATGTAACTAGGGTAAATGTGTGCGCTGATGTGGCACCTGAGGGCAAACACTCTAGGCTCCTGCACGTGCTCAGCAGCACCAAGGCTACCCTCACGGGTACTCTGCAAATACAACAAATAACAACAGGGTCAGACTGGCTTACAGGCAGGGCAACTGGAATTATACAATTGTGCGGCTGCATCATTTTCCCACATAATTATAGATTTTCCGCATTTGCCACATAATGCATCATTTGCTGCATAATCTATGTCAAACGGTTCAAACGTTACTAAAAACACAGCAACACATGTTGGCAGACAGCGGAATTCCCTTTGCTAAGGTTGACTGATTGCCTTACTTATTCCTATATTTGGGTGTTAAACTGGATCTAATGAGGTCTACCAATGCCCAGACAGTAACAACAAGTGTAAAAATGGACAAAATAATACTTTCATAAAATGTGCCACACCGTATAATTGGCCTTTTCCTGCTGCATGATTTACTTAACCGTGCCACATAATTTGGAGCTCCCCTGCTGCATAATTCCAGTGGCCCTGCTTATTAGGGCAATCAGGCAGTGCAGACAGGCTGATCTGATAGGTCAGTGTGTGGGCTGGTTTCTTTGGCTGTTTGTGTGCCTGTTTCATGGTTTGCTTTCTGTTGATTTTCCTGATATTAAAGCAAACATTGCCTGCAGCTAGCTCATATCCATTTAGTCTTCCATACCTTGCAAAACACTTACTTACACAGCGTCTCTTTACATGTTCAAAAATGCCCAGTTTGCAAAACATGGGTCACTTTTTTTTAGCTTTCTAATTCACTAATGGGGGCCGTATTTATTTTGGTTCCCGTGTCTATTTTTGTTACAAATAATAGTAATCAGGCACTCACATAATCGCTCAAGACTCATCCAACTCAGTCAAAACCAAGACATGCAGCATTTTAGATGGCTTCTCCTCACGGATTAAGAGTAGTAGGATTAATGTCCAGCTAACAGGAACTCATGTTTTCGACTTCGAAAGATTGAAAGGCTGAGTAAACCCTGTTGAAATGTGTGGCAGAGCCCGCCGAGCTACCAAAAAGCTTTCTTTACTTTTAAGCTATTTGTGTGTTACCAAAGCATGGAGCAACAGTTTGTGCTCGTGAACCACACCACCACCTGCACCTCAATTTGCATCAAGGTTGCAAAGACCCAACCCCCACTCCAGAACCATTCCGTGGGAAAATGTCAACACTGGCAGGCAGTGGGCTCTGGACAGTGCCCCGACACAGAAACACATCACCCCTGTGAGAAAATGGACTAATCCATGTGACATAAAGACGACACTAGCCGAGAACATGCGGGGCAAAACTCTGGAACATTTCCTTTCTTGCAGTACATACATGCATCGATTTGATGGATGGATCAATTCTTTAAATGGAAATACAGAAGTGCAAGTACTCACTATCTAGAGTACCAATTTGCTCCTGAGAAGTGCCGGTACTCTACCAATAAATGTACTGCAGCAGTGCTGAGAAATGCAAGTACAGTCCCGTTCAAAATAAAGAAGTGCCGGTACTCAGTACTGGAAATACCGGCCCATTTTAAGCACTGGGATGGATGGATGTTATAAAGATCTGAGTCCACAGGAACACTGTGCGCTGGACCAAGTTTACTTTATTTAATTTTCCGTGTTACAGTCAATGCTGCTTTGAACTACCTCCCAGGACAGGCACCCCTTTCATATTCCCAGAGCCACTGGAATTATGCGATTGTGCGGGTGCGGCAATTTTCACATAATTATAGATTTGCCGCATTTGCCACATAATGCATTATCTGCTGCATAATCTGCAGATTTTAACTGAAAAAAGGTTGTCTCCAGCTCAAACGGTTCAAAAGTTACTAATATGCAGCAACATGTGTTGCTGCACAGTGGAAGGCGCTTTGCAAAGTTGGACTGGTCACCTTTCTGTTGCTTATTGCTATACTTGGGTGTTAACCTGGTACTAAAGAGATGCAACTAATGCCCAGGCAGTGTTAAGCTTAAATTTGACAAAAATAATGAAGAGATACTATCACAAAATGTGCCGCATAATTTGGCTTTTCTTGCTGCTTAATTTTCTCAACCCTTCCACATAATTTGGCCCTCCACTGCTTCATAATTCCAGTGGTCCGGCATAAACCTTACCTTTCACCCTGTGGAACCTCAAAGAACCCTTGCCTCCCTCCAACGGGGTCCATGGAAGTCCACCCACTCTAAAAGATTCTGTATTGATTCAATGTAGTCTTTATTTCGATCATTCTGATCATAAAAGACACACAGAGTATTTACAATGTCTGTATTGTTCTCACGTCATCATCAGCGTTCCCAAGGGGTGGCAGCAGTCTTTGTTGCCTGTTACCAGAAAGTAATGACCTAGGGTAATGAGATTACTGGTGAGTAATCTATGCGTTAGTAATGCAAAACACACCCACATCATAGAGCGGTTCCCAAGGGGCAGAGGGCACTGGAAGGAAATGGAAACTCCGAAAATCGATGAAACAAAATGAAATGAAACAGGTGCACAATCTGATTCGCGAGGACCTGTCTTTCTGCTTTGATTTCGTAGTAGTGTGATGAAAGTTAATGTGCAAACTCCTACTACGCAGTGGAAAGGACTTAGCCAGCCACCCACCCACCTGGCCCGGTCCCTGCTTCTGATCCCAGCCAGGTCTGGGGAGACTCCCTTCGCCCAATGGACCACGTCACGGGCACCCGGACCCTTACCAGGCCGCAGGACGGGTTCTCACAAACCACACGGTTGTTACTAAGAAATTCAGGAGCCACTGGAAATTGCTAATGGAAAGTTAAGCAGCAGAGCCCGGTGCAGCGAGATTAGAGGAAGCAGAGAGCCTTTGTTGACTACACTTAGCCTTCTGGGCGCTTATCGGGCTGATAAGAGCCCCGTCATGGCAGGAGCCATTGCTATTTTGGACCTGTGACCAAGCTTCTGAATCATGAATGCCAAGTCAAAATTTTCCTTCGGTGTGAAGTTACAAGGAGACCTTGAAAATGCATCTCCCCTGGCACTCCTGCGGGCTTCCCCGTCACCCCAAGTTTATTCCTCCACTTGTGTTTTCCCCAACTTCGCCTTCCTCTATTTCATTTGCAAAACGTGATCCATGTGTAGACAAAATGGAGACTTTACTGTCCCCCCATTGAGTACAAACAAAAGTAACGCCCAACAGGAGTACAAACGCGCGACCATAACGTCATGATATCGATGAGAAGCATGAATGAATGCATGAATAAATGCTTCCAAAATAGTAACATCCAAACCAGCTGATTAAAAGTTCTCAGTAAGGGCTCACAACCAGCACAATTTTGGAGCACCTGTTCCCTCTCCTTGTGAGCATTCCTTTCTATGACCCATAGTGCTTTGCTGGATGATTACAATGGCTAAGGCCTGATTATGACTTTGGTGGTCTTGGAGTGGACCGTAATGCCAGTGCCCCGCTCCAAGACCTCCAAACCGTCTACACACCGCCTGCTGGATTAGGATTTAAAATCCGGCGGGCGATCCTGCAGCGGCGGTCCCACGGCAGTCCCTTTCACAGGCTTAGAAAGGCAGCGCCATGGGACCACCACAGCGCGTTCCAGCACGACATGGCAGTCCATGCTGTGCTGAAACCAGGGGTGCATACTGACGGGGGCACTCCATGTGCCCCCCTGCATGCACCCCCATGCCCAGAGGCACCAGGGGGCCCTGTAGGGCCCCTTAGTTTCCTCACCGCCACACTTTTCATGGCAGGCTCATCGCCATGAAAACTGTGGCAGTGAGGAAACTTGTAATGTGCTTGCCGGTGCGGGAGCAACACCATCAGCATTATTCAGACTCACACTGATGCAAGACTGCAGAGGGATCGGGAATCCCCATCGGTAACAGCGGTCTCATGGTGGTCCAACTGTCAGACTCATAATAGGGCAGTCGGACCGCCGGTGAGGCAGGAGCCACACCGTCACCGTGGGTTTGGCAGTCTATCGGATCATCAAACACATAATTAGGTTCTAAGTCATATCTTGCCACCACATTGAGTAGAAAAAGACAAGGTTATTCCTCCTCACATTCTGATATACTACAAATAGCCTGCACGTAAACTCAACTCAAAACAACATACTGCACTTAACCCCTTCGCCGCGGCGCGAATTCCGCTGGGGGGGTTTTCGGTGAGCGCGGCGCCGCTGTGCTCATGACGGAACCACGCCGTCATGAGTCACGGGCGAGCTGTGCTCATGACAGAGTGGTTCCGTCACGGCGCCGCCCACTTACGTTACACGCCCGCACAGGCGGTGAAAAGGCGCCGCGTGGGCGGAGCGGCCGCCAACGGCCGCAGCATGATGGAACCACTCCGTCATGAGCACAGCGTGACCGTGGCTCATGACGGAGTGGTTCCGTCATGAGCAGGGAAGGGGTTAAACAGCTCAAACGCTGAACACTTCTATAGGGCTAGAGGGAGGCACCATTTTGAGATTTACCTGAATAATTATTTGAAATATTATTCGTGAATTACATCTATTAGCGTCATTATTTATGTGATAATACCAGGAGAAGCAGCGGCTTGCTCTCCATAGCTCGATTATTAAATGTTAAGACAGCAACATGGTCTACCCAAATATAATGAGGGGGTTGTTAGAATCAATTCAGTGCTATCAGATTCACTCCTCTCCCCGCTGTCCTGCATAGGCCCCCAAAGACAGAAGATGTCACTCCTTGCACTTGCAGAATCATACACATGAAGACGGCACTGGTAACTGACACACTGGCCCCACCACAAGTAATATGCCAACTGACCCCAGAGCTTTTTGGCCTATTCTCTTGTTTCTGCAGCCACGCGCCAAGCAGGGTTTCTTCTGTATGAGAGTCATTATTGCCAACTCAGAGCTGCAGTCGAAAAAGTTCCTTTGGCATCAATTTCTGAAGAGCAATTTCTTTTTGGATCAATCCGAGAGTCACCAAACTGTCATCTTCTCTTCTTCTTTCTATCTTTGCTCAGGAGGCCTATGGGTGGGGTGAGCCATCTCAGTCTTTTCTGACATTCCCATTTCACATTACCACAGATCCTTGACTGGTTGCTTTAAATGGGTTACCTTGCAATTCCGAAATCCCACATATTAGGCAAACCTCAGAAATGATTGGCCACTGAATGTTGGTGCATTATCTGTCTTTCCATGCACTAAGACCTATAAATGGAAAGTATTTTGTTTGGTGCTAATATGACCCCTTTAGTGGCATTAATGGACACAGCCATAACACCTGCGAACTTTGAGTATCCATCTACCAGACACAGGACATGCCTACTAGAAATTAACTGCAGCCTAATCCAATCTCGTTGGGAGCAGCCGTGACTTTTGCAGAGGATAAATGCAGATTCCTTTTAGACTTTGGCAGAGGTGGCAAGTGTGGCGGTTGCCATCAATTGGCTGTCCAAGAAAGGGAAACAGGACTTCTTTCTCTGGAGTCATTGGGTGCTTCTACTCTTCTATGTCCTTCATGAGCCAGGTCTATGACAGGTTTTTGCATACGGTTGAGAATTACTATTTTTCTTCCTTAAAATAGAATCCCATCTTCCTAAAATGCTATTTTGCCTTCCTTTCAGCTCCTCTGTGGTGCTGTGCTTGTGGGCACTTCAATATGTCTCAAGGGTTTCCACCTCTACAAATGTATATGCTCACTTAGAGCTGTCGAGGTAGTACCTTCTTGTGCAGTTTTTGTAGTGTCGTCCATACTCAATGCAAAGGGTTGTGCATCCTCAATGACATAACAGATGTGTTCCTTTGTAAAGGAAACTGATGGCATTGTGTTAGGTGGGTAGTAGAAAGTTTGAAAAAAAATCACCAAATTGTAGTCCTTGCCTGGCAGAAGAATCCCATGAAATTTTGAATTTTGTAGACCTCATCTTTCGTCTCATCTTTCGATCATGGATGACATCTTGGCTTTGGGGTTCCTGAAGATGGAGATAAGTGCTACGTGGTCGATGATGACTGTGAATTTCTTCCTTAGAGATGAAAATATTGAAATGCTCAAACTACTCCTAGACTTTTTTGTCCGCTTCAGAATATACCTTTTTCTGAGTTGGTTTCACTTTCTTTTTAGAACTTACATTTTTTCACAAAAAGTTATTACAAAATCACAAGCAACCACGGTATAACAATATACTACATCAAGTCAAAAATCAATATTATTCATGTAGTATAAACTGTACAACTTCTATTAGTACGTACTGCACCTGGGCGAGGTGGTATATTAACTCCAGCGAACTTGCAAGATACTAAAACATGTCCCTGATTTGTCAACATACGCCCTGTAACCAGTTTATAAATCTCACACTTTGGGTTTCTTCACTCAATTCTCTAGCCTCAATATTTACTGTCAGCTGAACTTCTAAATATCTCT
Organism: Triturus cristatus; assembly: GCF_964204655.1. Taxonomy (NCBI): domain Eukaryota; kingdom Metazoa; phylum Chordata; class Amphibia; order Caudata; family Salamandridae; genus Triturus; species Triturus cristatus. Next base: position 777,399,781 of record NC_140587.1, on the reverse strand, counting down.
TCAGTGGTCCCAAAAGATCTCCTGGTCTCCCTCTATTTTGGGAGGGTGGCAACAAAACTAGGCCAGTGTTAGTAATAACAGCCCAGCAGCAAGTCTGAGAACTAGTGTGGGCACATCTGCCATGTAACCTAGTAGTGCAGTCAGCTGGGTTATTGTTATAGCTGTGTCCAGAAAGGCTTCAAGAGTCTCTGACACTTTGGCCAAAATATGTCAATGGTGGGGGCAACCCAACACCAAGTGCAAGAAGCCGCCCTTTGCATCTGCAGAAGTGACTTTCTGGTTTGATTGATGGGTCCATTTTATGCAAAGATTGTGGAGTATAATATATTCTGTTAATGAATTTGAAATTAAATAATTTGTATCTATAATTCATTGAAATAGTTTTGACTTGTAAACAACAAAACTACCAAATGTTATCGTCTATCTGGGAGCCTAGCTCCAGATCTCTCCAGTGCATGAAGCTCAGTCCTTGTCACCACCTCTGAGCTAAGTTTATATAGTTTAGACACCCCATTGCTACCCATAGTTGCAAATATAGTCAAATGTTGATAATCAGTAGATTCATATGCAAAGTGTCGTAAAGGGGCCAGTATGACTTTGATTGGCATATGTGATGATTCACCTTTGTGTGTTACATCGCTGTTCATACTGAGCTGGTATGACCCCAAGGGCTATGGAACTTGCATCCACCAAGGTTCAGGGTGGTTTTTAAGTAAGATGCATAACATGGGGTATACTTGGGTGATGTGATGCTTCATAATGGTACAAGCGATCTGACACTCCTCAGTCCAGGTTCATGTTTTTTGACCTTCTATAGTGAGGTGCCAGGTGGTGCAATGCGGCACTCAGACGTGCGAAAGGCTTTGTTAAAGCAATCTTCCCACTCACCAATTGAAGTTTTTTACAAACAGAGACAGAAATATTGGAAAAAATATCATGATGCAGTAATATTATTGTCAAGAATGGCATTTTTTTAGGTACTTTATACAGTTCAGAATATCGTCGCTAATATCGTTTTCAATAATATGGTTGTAAAAATATTGTTTTTTAAGTATCTTGATGTGCTTTAGATCATATATTTATTTTATGTGCTATTGTTTTCATAATTGTTAATATTTTTAAATATAGTTTGTAATTTTAAGTGACTTTTAATCTTTAATTTAATTGCTAATAGTGAATTACAGTGTTGTAGTGGGTTGCTAGGTTTGTAGGGATATATTGGGTGGGAAGCAAATTATGTAATACTAAAGGAACAATTAATTATAAATGTATTATTAATAATGTAATTGATTATAAATTATGTAGATTGTCTAATAAAACATAGTTTTTAGTTATATTTTGAGTGTGGGCTGCTGGGTTTGTAGGGGTATTAATTAAGTTATAATGGATTACCAATTAATTATGAATTTATTTTGAATTATTAATTGCTTATTATTTGTGTAATCACTCTATATTTTAGTTATATTTTAGGTGTGAGCTGTTGGATTTGTAGGAATATAGGGTGAGAAAGTAAGTAATAATTAGTTAACAATGAATTATTTATTATTCATTATTTAATTGATTATTAATTATGTACATCATGAAATTCTGATTTATTTTATTTATATTTTAGTTGGTTGTTGCTAACTTTGTAAGGGTGTAGGGTGGGACATTAATCAAGTAATAATTAATTAACAAATAATGATTAATTGTTATTTAGTCAATCAATTATGTAAATTGTGTTACACTTATTTATTTTAGTAATATTTTAAGTGTGGGCTGATAGGTTTGTGGGAAGTTAGTTCAGTAATAAATATATTAAAAACAAATAATAATAATTAAAATGTGTTATAATCTGGGGCAATTTAAAATGTTAATATTAAGAATTTTATATTTGTTCGAAATTATTAGGGTTTTTCAAGTATGTAATATGTAAAGTACTTTCTCTGCTGTTGGAGAGGGAATTGCAAATTTAACCCCACTGAAGTCCAGCGCTTTCGCTTACATAACAGCAGCTTGCTATCACATGATCAAGACCGAGTGTGATCGAAATGCGTTGTTTTTCTCTGCTTTGCTGCCAGTAAAAATACTTTGCAGGACAAGGTGTCTGTGTGGCTCCTTTTTTCCACAACTGTGAAGTGAAAGTTAGGTGTGTGGGTGTATATATATATATATATATATATTCACTGAAAAAAACATAGGTTTTAGGGGTGTTATAGTTAGCTGGACATTTCACTTGTACAAAACCATTGAAATTCCCCCATTATAGTTAGTTCAGCTAACTATAACTCGCGCTCCCGAAATGCACTGCTGATGACGTCACATATTACATCACTCATGACATGGTCAGTGACATCACTGATGACATCACTGATGACATCATCCAGTGAATGTGTGTTTTTCTGAAAATTAAATATGTTTTATATATGTATATCTCAAGGTCGATGGAAGAATAAATGGGTATATAAGTGTCTAAATGGATGATTTATTTTTTGAAAAATTGATTGTATAACTGACTGATTAAGTGTATCTTAGTGAATACATGGGCTAGTGAGTAACGTTTAAATATATAAATATCTGTATCAGTCTCTCACTTTGTGTATGAGTGGCTGCATGGGTTGGTGAGTAGCTACATAAGTGTCTATATAGGTTATTAGTTGTTTTTTTGTGTATCAGTATGAGTGTCTGAGTGTCTGTATGGTTCGGTGGGGGGTATTACGTAGTGCATAGGTGCAGGAATGAGTGACTCAATGTTTGTATGTGTTGAAGACAGCATGTGTGCAGGACTGTATGGGTGGATGAGTGTGTGCATGGGTGTGTTAGTGAGTGAATGACTGTCTCAATAGTGTCTTTATGAGTAACTACATATGTTGTAAACTAGTATATGTGACTATTGGTGTATATAAGTGAGTATATGTGAGAGTGAGAGATTGAAAGAGTTCCTGTATGAATAAGTATGTGTTTCTATAAGTGATTGTTTAAAAGACTAAGTATGTGTAAGTTTCTGTAGAAGTAAGTGTGGTGGTGTGTGTCTAACTGTATATGCAAGTAAATGGATGTTTGATTCTTTGTTTGCATGTGGGACTGTGTGTGAGTAACTCTATGGATGAGTATCGGTGTGTAACAGGATGTATAGGTGTATGAGTACATATGATGAGTGAGTACATATATGAGTGACTGTATAAGACTGTTGGTGAATGAGAGGATGTGTGTGTAGATCTTGGAATTACTGAATAGGTGTGTTGTAAGTGGTATTGGTATGTCCATTGTTTTGAGAATGTTAGTTTCTATTTATTTATTTTTTGTTAAATAATTTTTATTAAGAATAGAGAACATAGAAACACAGAAACGATAATACCTTTCAGATGATATGAGTATATAGTTATATAATAAAAACATTAGTAAAAGATATATTTGGAAATATGTGAACATAGGATTACAGAAGATTAGAATAACAGTCAGAGTAAACTATACACAATCTGAACTATGAACTAGAAGAGAGAACACTGTATATCTATGGGGAAAAGAAAAAAAAAGTGGGTGAATAAGCTACAGTAGAACATTTTATTATAAAAGAAAAGAGAGAAGAAGAGAAAGAATTAGAGAGACAGGAGAGAAGGAAGAACAAAGAAGGAAAAAAGAGAGGAAAAAGTATTAGATAGAAAAGGAAAAGTTATAAAGAAGGAGAATTTGATGACAGATAGTTTGTGAACGGTAGCCATAGTAAATCCGATTTAATCTGCAGATGGACAGAGGCATGAAATATAGAAGCAATTCTATGGTCATCACATATTAAATTCCACCAAAATAAAAAGGATAGCTTAGAATTGTCTTTCCAGCAAGATAATATAAATTTAAAAGCAACAGCAATAAATAAGTCAAATAACATAGATTTAGAGGGAGAATGTTCAAAATCTGGAGACAGAGTACCTAAGAAAACATTTTGAATATTAAATGGAATATTATGAGCAAAAATCAATAGACACTTTGACCAAATAGTTTTCCAAAAAGCATGAACCTTAGGGCAGTAATAGAGTAAGGGTAATAAAGAACCATCAGCATTAAGACACGACCAACAAGAAGGTGAGACTGAATTGTTAAATCTATGGATAAGAAGGGGAGTGAGAACGATTCTATTATAAATAAAGTATAGGGATTGTGTGATATGTGCAGCCTTGGAAGACTTAAAAAGTTTTTGCCATAAATTATCCCATTGAGAAATAGAAAGTGTTAGGGATAAATCCTGTTCCCAATCCAACTCAATATTAGACTTAGTTCGTGTGCCATGGGGTAAAGATAAAGACTTGTAAATGAATGAGTCACTTGGAATGGTATCATTAGGAACTTGGTATAAGGGTGTGACAGGTGTGAAGGAAGTGGGAATTGGTTGGGATATGAAATTTTGTAAACAACTCTGGAGAGATGGGACTAAAGTGTTATATTGTTGAATACATGAGTCGGGCAGATTAAAGTTCTGTTGCAATTGGAGGAAAGGCAAAATCTCATTGTCAACAACCATCTGATGGACATAAAAAAGACCCTTCTCTCTCCAATGTTTGTAGTAAAAAGACTTATGACGAAATTTGATGAATTTATTATACCATAAGGAGGAGGCTCTAAAAAGACTGATAAGCGTCAAAATAGTTAAAGAAGAGTGTATGCAAAAGGTAGTGAGAATATTTCAAAATTGGATATTTAGAAAGAAAAGTACAATTGGTCATGAATACAACATCCTGTAAAGAAAAGTCATTTAATAATGAACATTCAACAGTAACCCAAGGAGGTTTAGGTAAATCCTGATAGTCTTTGGACATAACAAAAAATTGACGAGTTAAAAAAGCAGTATGGTATAGTCGAAAATCAGGAAGTCGAACCCCCCCCTCTGATTTGGGACGAATTAATTTGGATAAGGAAATGCGTGCATGTTTAATATTCCATAAAAACTTAGAACAAATAGAATTTATCTGTGCAAAATAATAATTTGGAATTTTGAATGGCAACATTGATAATATAAACAGAACCTAAGGGACAATCATCATTTTAATTGTATCTAGCCTGCCCCACCAAGATAAAAATAAAGGAGACCAAGAGGTCAACAAATTAGTAATTTTAAGTTTTAGAGCAGTAAAATTATGGACTAAAGTATCACGGATATTAGAGGAAAACCATGTTCCTAAATATCTAATTTTTTGAGGACACCACGTGAAATTAGTAGAATCAAACATATGACGATAACATGAGGAGTTTAAAGGTAAAATTTCAGTCTTGGAGAAATTTAATTTGTAGCCAGAAACACTAGAGAACAATGAGATTTCATTCAAAAAAGGGGGAAGGGAAGAGATAGGGTTAGACATGTAAATAAGAACATCATCTGCATAGGCAGAAAGTTTAATGTGGTGGGATTGCAATGTAAGACCAGTAATCAGGTGATTATTTCTAATTCGCTCAAGAAAGGGTTCCAAACACAACAAAAAAAGTAATGGGGATAGAGGGCAGCCCTGACGAGTACCTCTTTGCAAACAGAAATACGAGGAGAAGAGACCATTAACAAAGACACATGCTTTTGGACCTGTATATAATAATTTGATAAAAGAAATACATTTTGGACCAAATCCAAACCATTGTAGAGCATGAATCATGAAATCCCAATTTATGCGATCAAAAGCTTTTCTGCATCTAAGGATAATGCGGCTAAGGGAGAGGGGTATTTTTTGCTAAGAGCGAGAATGTTGGAAAACATTCTAGCATTATCAGAAGCTAAACGTCCTTTAACAAAACCAACTTGATCTGGGTTAATAAGTAAAGGAAGAACTTTCTCCAAACGGGTAGCTAAAAATTTTGCATTAATTTTACAATCATAATTAATTAACGATATGGGACGGAAATTTTTACAAAAAGAAGGGTCTTTATCAGGTTTAGGGATAACAATAATAAGGGCCTCTAAAAAAGAGCCACAGGCTTTGGACTTGGATAAAAATGAATTAAAAAGTTCTAATAATTTAGGGGCAAAAATTGAAGAAAAGGCTGAAAATAATTCTACTGGGAAGCCATCGGGACCGGTAGCCTTAGATTTTTTCAAGGATTGGAGAGCATTGATAATTTCTTGAAGGGAAATATCCTCTTCGAGTGACGAAAAAAAATCAGGGGGAACTTTAGGTTTAGGAATAGTTTGAAAAAAGGATGCAAAATCTTCCTCAGAGGGATTGGTAGTTTCTGTGAATAGGAGTTTATAATACGATTGAAAAGTATTAATAATATCAGAATCGGAGGAGAGGAGTTGATTGTTCAGTTCGGAACGGATAGGGCCAATAATTTTACGTTCAGATTTAATTTTTAAGTAATTTGCCAACATCTTCCCTGCTTTGTTTTGACCTCCATGGTATTTTGATTTAACCTTAAGAAGGATGTTACAAGCATCAATAGTGGCAATTTTGTTTAGGGTAGATTTAGCTTTAATCAACTCTTGGAGTGAAGTGGAAGATTTGGATGAAAAGTATTTATGTTCCAAAGTTTTGATTAGCAACAGGGTTTCTTTATATTTAGCACTCATTAGCTTTTTTTTCTTGGCGGAATAGGCAATTGTAAAGGCTCGAAATGATGCTTTAAAAGCATCCCAATTATTATGAATTGAGGTATCAGAAGCATTGTTATGAACAAAAAATTCATTAATAAAAGAAGTCGCTTCTGAAATAAAAATACGATCTGACAGAAGGTGAGTATTAAAACGCCAGCGTCCTTGCTTGCAAATAGTGGTGGATAAGTCAATAGAGGAGGAAACGGGGGCATGGTCAGAAATAAAAATAGAGCCAATTTCCGAGGAATGGAGACATGGTAGAAGTGACTTGGAGACTAAAATATAGTCAATACGAGACCTTGTATGGTGCACAGGAGAAAAAAAAGTAAATTCTGTGACATCTGGGTTACATGTTTTCCATACGTCAAATAAAAGGCGGGAAGACATGGCAGACTGGAATGATTTGTGGGTTTTAGCTGGTTTAAACTTACACTTGGATTTTCTGTCCACCAAGTATCACATTAGCATTAAGTATAGATACAAGTTTTGTTTTTATAGACTGCCAAAAATCCGGATCCGGTTTAACAGGACCATAAATATTAAAAAAGGTAAGTTGTACCTTATTGATGATCGCATCAACCAGCACCCAACGACCATTAGAATCACATTCTGACGATAAAATTTGAGCATTAGTAGATTTATGAAATAATATAGCAACACCACCATGACGCTCAGTAGCGGGAGAAAAAACTATTTGATTGACCCATTGACGTTTGAGCTTGAGAGATTCAACATCATTACAGTGTGTTTCTTGTAAGAAAGCAACATGAGCATTAAGTCTAGCTAAATGAGACAATACCTTTTGACGCTTGACAGGGTGACCAAGACCACGTACATTCCACGAAACCACATTAACCATGTTGTTGGATGAGGGGGTACATGAGGAAACAGGAATACACAACTGCATAAATAACAGAAAAAAAAGAAGAAAGACATCGTTCAATATGTGATAGTAAAAACGCTACATTAAAGGAAAAACATATACCAAAAAATAGGACTGAACATAAAAAGAAACAGTAAAGAGGGGAAAGAAAGAAAAAGAAAAGAAAGGAAAGAAACAGAGAAAAGAAGCAATCAACCAGATCAAGGATTAGCATCCAGATCTGTAAAAAGAAGGAAGACCAAGAAGAAAGGAGCATAGTGACACCGAAAGACACGGACCACAGTGATAGCTACAAAAGATAAATGAGAACCTCATAAATACACTAAAAAAAAAAAAAAAAACACAGATATACACAAAATATCAAACAGGCAAAACATTGTATAATTCAATTAGCAATCCTAAAATATAAGAAAAAAGGCAAACATTTGTATCCATGCCCTGAGAGGAGAGACCATGAAGAAAAAGTTTAAGTTTATCCGGATCATCAAAGGAACGTGACCGACCATCATGTGTAATTTTACAAAGGCAAGGATGAAGAATTCCATATTGAATGTTAAGTTGTCTCATCTGAGGACGTAGAGCAAGAAATTCCCTGTGTCGAGCATTTGTTGCATTGGAGATATCCTGAGATATGAAGAGATTATGGCCTGACCAGTTAAGACGGCGTTTAAGCCTTACAGTCTTCAGGACTTGCATAAGTTCTGTGAATTCCAAGAAAAGCATTATAATTACACATGGCTTGGTGACACTAAGAGGAGAACGCCCCAAATGGTGAGCTCTCTGTATATTGAGGGGGCATGACGACGGTGGAAGATCGAGCAGTTCAGGACGGAATTTCTGTAGAAAAGCCACCATGTCAGGGCCCTCAACATTCTCCGGAAGACCATAAAGGCGCAGATTATTTCTATGATTGCGATTTTCAAGATCCTCTGTGTGGATTTTTAACTTATGGATTTCTTGTTCCAGTGTTGGGATCTTAGAAGTGATGTCTTGTAAGTCGCTTACACGCTGTTCAAGTTCCACAACCTTTCCCTCCATGGCAGTCCATCTCTCCTCAATTTGTTTTAACTTTTCGCTAGTCGTTGACATAAAGGGTTGAAGACCATGTACTTCATCAAGTATGGAGTCCAGGACTGGGTTTTGTGAGGAGAGAATAGGAGACGGTGGATAATTTTTATGTCTTTTTGGTTTTGTACCAGAGGAGGAAGAACGAACCACATGGGTATCACTAGCCATTGTGACTAAAAAAAATGCACATCGTTGGATAAAACATTTGTTGCAAAAATATAGTGAGAATATTTCGTGTATTAATAAAATACGTATAGTGTTATATAACTCACCAAGCGACAGGAAGTAGAATGAAAAAATAAGTGAACAACAATGACTTCAAAACCTCCAAAAGAACAGAGCAAAAAAAAAAAACTCTGCAACAGGCATAAATTGAAGGAGAAATGCCATTCCAGGTAAAGGAGATGCAACATAGAATCTGGACATATAGCGATGCACTGGCAGAAAAAAGCCTTTGTCATAACATAAAAATGATAGTGGTTAAGCAAAAGTCTCTGCAATTAGGTGCTTTCTCATATGGGCTGCCACATCATCAACTTTTGCAGAAGAGCGTACAGAAACGATCTTTGCCTCCAATAGAGCACATGTAAAGCTTGGCATTGGCACATTAAACCAGGAGGCATGTCAAAAAGAAATTGGGGTGAGCACTTAGAATAGTAGGTGCCCCCATTGTATTAACTTGGTAGGCGAAGTTTGGCCATCATAAACTGAAAGCAGCGTCGTCGTAAGGAAAGCGCGTGCGCCGCGAAACAAAATGGCGGGCGCCCGCGAGACACTGAGGTGAAGATGCCGCTGCAGCATACGGGCTCGTTTGTAGAAAAAGGACGATTTAGAAGCGGTATTGAAACTCACCGCATCGTCACCCAACCATGCCCGCCTTCCGACAATTGAAACACCGACCGCATGAGGCTCAAAAAGGAATTGAAGTCCCTCGTCGCTGCGGAGCCTACACCGGGTCCGCCATTTCACTTCGGCGTTCAAGCCACGCCCCCTAGTATCTATTTTTGAGTGTGTGTATGAAACTTTATATTATGCTGAGAGGAGGTCTGCCACTCTATCACAAGGATGATGTAATCAGTGATGTCATCAGTGATGTCATTTGAGATGTCATCAGTGATGTCACTGACCATGTCATGAGTGATGTAATATGTGACGTCATCAGTAGTGCATTGCTTGCGCGCGAGTTATAGTTAGCTGAACAAACTATAACGGGGGAATTTCAATGGTTTTGTACAAATGAAATGTCCAGCTAACTATAACACCCCTAAAACCTATGGTTTTTTCAGTGAATTTCTAAGGTTTTTTAAATGCTAATTCCTAACTATAACGTGCCTGAAAGTTATGGTTTTTTCAGTGAATTTCAAAGGTTTTGTGAATGACAATTTTTAAATGTATTAATTGTTATATTGATTTTTTGGATACTGGTTTCCTACATTTTTTTAAACTTTATTTTTAGATATTTTATTTTTTAAATTACATTATAGTTACATTATACATTACATTACAAAATATACTTTCTCAGAACGAATTACTTTAGTATAACTACTTTGCAAATAGGCAATAGACTTTTAAGTACAGTAGTTACAGTTGTTGCAATGGGCAACACAATTTCAAACACAATGCAACATTGAGCTCAATGGGAATTTCTAGTTACATGCAAATAGTTACTTTATGGATTACTTTTCTAACCACAGGACTGGATCCTTGATTCAGTCCTGGGACAACTCCTGTAAAAAGTAGAGTAAAAGCGTTTTGGTTACAGTAGTGGTTTTTAAGGAATATTATTGTATTTTAAAAGTTGACACTTAGAAACTTTTTTCAGTTGGAATTGCCAATGTTATCCTATGGGAGGAAATTCACTTACCAGATAAGTAATGTTATTGTTACTTTTTCTTACTCAGTGGTGGATCCTGGGTCCAGCACTAGTGCATCTCCTGTAAACAGTTGAAAGAATGTGTTTAAGTCATACATGCGATTTTTAAGGAATATTTGTAGTTTGTGAAAATCGACAAACTTTTCTGGTGAAAACCACACAATGGATTCCTATGGAAGGAAATACAAGTTACTGGTAAGTACGGTTAGAATTACTTTTCAGGGTCAGTGCTGGGCTAAAAGATGCAGCACTGGGTTCTCTCCTGATAACAGGTGAGTACATCGGAATTCGTTCTTCGGATGATTTTAGGTGAAAATGTTAAAGCTCCAAAACTACACACTTAGAAGAATTTCCAAGTGAAACCAGTCACTGAGCCTATGGAAGGAAATTCAAGTTACTGGTAAGTATGGTTAGAATTACTTTTCAGGATCAGTAGTGGGCTCAAAGATGCAGCACTGAGGTCTCTCCTGATAACAGGTGAGTAAATCGGAATTCGTAGTACATCCAGTAAGCGCCACAGAGCTGCGTAGCAGAGAGATGTCAAAAGGAGCACAGCCTGCACCACCTCTCTGCAACGCAGCGCAGTGGCACTTCCTGGAAGCACCTGGTGGGCTACTTGGCTCCCATGGTCCCTCCGGTTTGAAGTGGAATTTTTTCCTAACTTAAAACGCGCCACAGGGCGTATTTGCACACATCACGTAAGGCCCCGTCCCCTCGCTTCACCACTGTGTAAAGGTGCCCTGTCACCGTTCTAAGTTGAGAGATTAAGTCCCCTTCAATCCTAAGGGTCGCCAGGGTCAAACTAGCCCACTAGGTGCCTCCAGTAAGCGCCACAGAACTGTGTTGCAGAGAGGTGTAAAAAGGGGCATGGCCTCTGAACACCTGTCTGCAATACAGCTCCCTAGAGCATACTGGAGGTAACTGGTGGGCTAGTTGGCCCCCAGGGACCCCTCAAGATTGAAGAGGAATTAATTCCTCAACTTAAAACGCACCACAGGGCACGTTTGCACAATGGTAAAGGAAGGGGGCGGGGCCTGAGGTGACATGTGTGCAAACACGCCCTGTAGCGTGTTTTATAATGGAAATTAATTCCTCTTCAATCCTGAGGTGCCGTGGGAGCCAACTAGCCCAGCAGGTACCTCCAGTATGCGCCAGGGAGCTGCGTTGCAGAGAGGTGTAAAAAGGGGCGTGGCCTCTGAACACCTGCCTGCAATGCAGCTCCCTGGCGCATACTGGAGATACCTGTTAGGCTATTTGGCCCTCAGGGACCCTCGGTATTGAAATAGTATTAATTTCCCAACTTAAAACGCGCCACGGGGTGCATTTGCACAGTGGTGAAAGGAGGGGGGGGGCCTGAGTTCACATGTGTGCAAACATGCCCTCTGGCGCATTTTAAGTTAGAGAATTAATTCCTCCTCAATCCTGTGGGTCCCTGGGGGCCAACTAGCCCACCAGGTACCTCCAGTATGCGCCAAGAGACTGCGTTGCAGACAGGTGTTCAGAGGCCACGCCCCTTTTTACAACACTCTGCAACTCAGCTCCGTGGCGCTTACTGGAGGTACCTGGTGGGCTAGTTGGCCCCCAGGGACCCTCAGTATTGACAAGGAATTAATTCCCCAACTTAAACCACACCACAGGGCGTGTTTGCACACATGTGAACTCAGGCCCCGCCCCCTCCCTTCACCACTGTGCAAATGCGCTCCATGGCGCGGTTTAAGTTGGGGGATTAACTCCCCTTGAATACTGAGGGTCCCTGGGGTGCAACTAGTCCACCAGCTACATCCATTAAGCGCAACAGAGCTGCGTTGCAGAGAGGTGTAAACAGGGGCGTGGCCTCAGAACACCTCTCTGCAACGCAGCTCCCTGGCGCATACTGGAGGTACCTGGTGGGATAGTTGGCCCCCAGGGACCCCCAGTATTCAAGGGGAATTCGTTCTCCCTCTGCAAACGTGCCAGGGGGCGTGTTTGCAGAGTGGTGCAATAAGGGGGCATGGCCGCCATCCGCGATCCTGTTTTTTAAAATGTATTGTTTTTACAAGAAGGGAGGCTGTGTAGCCCCCCTTCTTTTTCAAAATTTTGGGCCCTGGGGACCCCATCCCCCAGGACCTGCACCCTAATGATTTTTTATCACAAAAAAATCGGGAAGGGGGCCGCGTGGCCCCCTCCCGAGGCCATAATCTGCCCCGGGGACCCCATCCCCCGGGGCATGGGCCTTTTTTTAAAAAATTTATTTGGAGGGGGGCTGCCTTGCCCCCCTCCTGTGGCCACTTATGGCCCCGGTGACCCCATCCCCTGGGGCTGGCCCACTCCGTTGGGGACCGTGGGGGGGTCCCCAATCCCCCCACGGTCCCAGCCACCTCCCTGCATCCTGCAGGAGCCGGCATTGCTTTTCCACATGGGGAGCAGCTAACATGCTGCTCCCCATGTGGAAAAGCAATCTGCTTTGCTATTTGGAAGAGAGAGCAGGTTTCCTGCTCTCTCTTCCAAATAGCAAAGCAGTTTGCAAAGACAGGGTGGGAGCCGCAGGGCTCCAGCCCTGTCATTGCACACAGCAGTGTCCTGGGGTGGGCACCCCGGGACACTGCAGGAGCCGGCCCTGGGGGGTGACAGTCCCCAGGGCCTGTACAAGGCTCCACGGCCCCCCTTCCACATTTGTAAGAAGCCCCGGGAGGTGGCGGTCCCCGGGGCTGTGGGGGCCTGAGAGCTCCCCGTACATAATCTTAAAAAGCCCCGGGCTGGGGGGCCCTTCTGGGCACCCCTTTACATAATTCACAATTGCCCTCAGGATTTGCCCCCCCCGGGGGCTAAATACCAAACAAGTGCGGGAGCCCGCGCTTAATTTTTTTTTTTTATCGGCATCCAGCACGCATCCTCCCGTTCTAAAAAAAACAAAATATTTTTTGGCCTTGTGTTTCTACCCTGCCCTTTTCGCGTTTTGCGAGGTTTTTTGGGGGGTTTCTTGTGCCTTGGTTCTACCGAGGCACAAGATGGCTGCCAACACTTCCTGATTTGGAGTGTTGACAGCCAATTGGAAAGCAGTTCGTGCACGGCAGGGTGCACGCTGGGTGCGCATACGGTACACGGATCCTCCGAGGCCATAGATATATATGTACTTTTAAATGTAATTTTCTCAGGAACTACTGAACGGATTTACACCATTTAAGCAAAAGGCACGAGTCTGAACTGAGGACTACCTCTTTGCCAAATTTGGTGTAATTCCGTTCAGCAGTTCGGGCTGTAGCTGCGGCTAAAGGTCCTATGGGAAATTGCATGGGGAAAACACGTTTTGGGACCCCCCTTTTCTCTCAGCCCCCGCTACACGAATCATCCCGAGACTTTTAGGATAGGAGCAGACCAGAGCTGGCCAAAAGTTTTGAAAATTTCGCGAAGATTCGTCAACGGGCGCCAAAGTTATTCCAAATAGAATGTTGCGGATTTCCTATAGAAAATAGGTCCTAACTATAACTACCTACTGGCAACCGCCAGTAGGTAATATAACTATGTACAACTATATATATATATATATATATATAAAGGCTTTTTATAGTAGTAAATAAAAAAAATAACCAAAAAATTGGCATGTGATGAAGCAAAAACAAAGGCGTTACCCAGGTGCTGGATTCTGAAGTCATGGGAATGTATGCAAATGACATTGAAATAAATAAAGAAATCTAAACTCTGGCTGCTAAGCAAGCTTGTCAGATATTTCCTGCTTCGAGCACCAGGCATGGAATTGAGGCTTTACATGTCGTAGATTGGCAAAACTTGTAGACACGGTTAGCATTAGCAGAAAGATGGCTGCAGCAAAATCTCACATCTTAAATGCATTGGGGGAAGTAATTGGTCAGTCAAAAGATATAGTATATGTGAGTGCCACGGTCTGATCCAGTTGCATGCTCTGTCTAGAAAATATGTGTCCATAAACCTTAGTGTGTGCTTTTCCAAGTTGAGCATTTCATTTTCTTCTGCTACAGCACTGTACACTCTGACCATCATTGCATCATTCAGGCATCTGGGCATGTCATACATTTTCAAATATCTTCTTGAAATACCTCTGTTGCTGACAGGAGCAAGCAGTGTTAGAGTTCATTCTAAGTAGGGAACATCATGATATGTCTGACGCATTCTTCTACTTGTAACTGAGGTCAACTTTGAGGTTGTGCTTCTGGTTACGCAATGTTACATCACCAATTAATTTTCAAAATGTAAAGAGCATCTCTCCTCACTTTTTTCCATCCTGCTCCTTCCAAGTAAACGTTATCTAATGACTGAAAAATCTACTTGAAAAGGAACAGGGTAAAACATAAAAAATGATAAAGCTCGAACATTATCAGGCCACTGGCAGAAGAAAAACACACATCCTCCGCGCTCAAACTGCAATGTTATTGCTCTATTGCAGAGATCTTATAGGCCCACACAGCAGAAAAAGTTACATAAATCTTGAATGCTTTTTAAATTACACAGCAGTACTGATGAAACACCTTCATACAAGTCATGAAATAAGTGTCATAGTACATAGTGCCCTGTGATACCAAGTGAGAGAAAGTGGTTTATTAGGTGGAGTGGATTGGTGTAGACCACAGGTAATAAAGTCACTATCTTGTTAGGTCCAGGCAGAAGTTTCAGAAATGTAGTCCTGAGCTCAACACTGAGCACAGAGGGTCAACTTAACAAAAATGTGTGAAACATTTAGAAGTACCAAAACAGTTAAAAAAGTCAAAAGCACAACACAATAAAAGTCCCAATCCAATTGAAAAAATTGAAAATATTTTGAAAACAAAATGACAACAAAATGACAAAAACCTAATAGGGGGAAACAGATTATTTTTTAAATATTTGAGTGAATATAACACCATAAAGCACAAAGCGTCAATGATAGTCAATGATCCTATTTGACTAGGACCTAGGTGCGATTTGAGGTCAGCTGTGATGTACTGCGTTCGAATACATCAAGTAGATGGACACGGCGGGTATCTTCATGTAGGCAAGTTCACAAATGTTTTCAAGTTCCAATTTGAAAAGGGATTCCTTGTTTTCCTAAGGAAAACTCTAATCCACGCAGGAAAAATCTCAAATTCAATCTGGTGCCATATGTTTCATGGCCAGCACCCTCGAAACTCTGGAGCAAAAGTTTTGAACATTTTCCGAAACTTCTTTTGGTGCCCCAAAATCACAAAAGTACACTCCCAAAACTCTCGGGATTTCAGGGTGGGCACTTAGAATTATTTTCTCAAACTGAAAGGTACATTGGAAATTGCATTTCTAGCTCTAGATCAATGACATTGCATTCCTATGAATGTGGGTATAAGAGAGCAGCGGGATCAGAGACACTGGGGGACCCCAAGGGTGTTCCTATTATCATACTATTTTTCAGCTGGGAGATATTTTGGAGCAGCACATGTGCAATACTTCCATGGTGAGTTGCCAATATTTAGGCAGTATTGTATCTATAGTTACCTTTTTCATTTGATCATTTATCATTTACAGCCAAGCCTCTGGTAAAGCTACAGAAAATTTCTATATCTATTACCAGGTCCACTGGAATTATGTGGCAGGAGAAGGCCAAATTTGGGTTGAGTAAATTATGTTGCTAGAAAAGGAAAATACTGTGGCATAATATGGCACATTTTGCAATAGTATTACTTCGTCATTTTTAAATTAAGGAACACTGTTTGGGCATTGGCTACACCTCGTTAGTACCAATTTCACACCCAAATATAGCAATAAGTAAGGGTGGGCATCAAATTCCGTTCCGCTCGCGGAATTGCGATATTTTGACATTTTGCATTCCGCGGAGAGCACGAAAATGCCAAAACTTTCGCTATCTGCCGCGAAACGGCAATATTTTTTTTGTTCGCGCTTTAAAAATGCATTCTCGCGATCGCCTTACTGGGATCTCTGCATTCGCCGACGAGTTTTTCAATCCGTTCGCGTGCGCCACGAGATGTTGATACCCATTCGCGCTATCCCGTGAGAGTTCGCGATCGCGATCACGTCATTCTCCTCGCCATCAGACACCGCGAGAGTCTGCGATCGCGAACACGTCATTTTCCAGCACGAGAGAGAGTGTGAGGTCGCAAACATGTCAATCTCTACCGCAACAATGATCATGAGATCGCGAACAAGTCATTTTGGACACGCAATCGACATCCGGCGGAAGTATGGTGAAGGTCGCGATCGCGAACACGCCAAAATTTCAAATTGGAGAAGAATATTAACTCTAGCTGCATAAAACCTCCCAGTGCTTTGTCCATCTCCTGTTCATTCTGCCTTTGGATTTCAGCTGGAAGGATCACTCTTTGTGTCTGCTGCATCATTATCATTGGATTTGAGGACTTTTGAATTTGATATTTTACAAGTAAGTTGGTGTTGTGTCTGTTTAATTGGGGGCATTGCAGTTGCTGCAACTACAATTTTGGTACTTATCATCCTTTTTTTTAATTGTTGGGGGTAGCCAGTAGGCCCAGAGCTAGTCATGGGTGGGTGCATGATGAAGCAACTGTTCCTTTGGTGTGTGTTGAATGTTTTTCAAACATCATTTAGGGCATGGATGGCATTGGATTGAGTTGGAAAATGTGTTTTTGGGAGGGATTTCTGTTTTTGGGGATGTGTTAAAGAAATGCCTTTGTTGTGTGTGTGACTGGTGTGTTGGTGGGCACCCTGCAGACCTTGTTTTGCCCTGTGGATTTTTGTTTTTTGCATTTTATTGCATTAAAAAGGCACAGCAGTGTGGTTTAGCATGCATCTTTTGCCTGGCTTCTTTATAGGCCTTTTGGCAGTTCATTGATTGCCAGGCCTCCAGCTTGTTGCTTGTGATTTGCGAGTGTGCATGTGGCTGTGGTCCTTTCTGGTGGGAGTTATTAGTGTGCAGCTTTTGCCATATATATAGGCCTGCATGGTATTCCTTTGTGGCCTAGGCTGCTTTTTGTGGGCCTGGCCATGAGGCTGGCGGCCATTTTGAAGGCAGGCAGTGTGTTTTTTGCAACAGGCCTGCATTGTCTGTCTTCTCTTTCTTGTAGTTGGGTGGGCCTGGCCATGTGGCTGGCGGCCATTTTGAAGCCTAGGCCTGCAAGCTTGTGTGGCCTTGTCTGCCCACGGGCCTGCCTTCATCCAGTAGGCTCAGAGCAGGTAGCCAGAAGTGCATTAAACAAGTGTTTATCTGTGTGTCCTGTTGAATTTAAACATCATGTAGGTCATGGATGGCATTGGATTGAGTTGGAAAATGTGTTTTTGGGGGGGATTTCTGTTTTTGGGGGTGTGTTAAAGAAATGCCTTTGTTGTGTGTGTGCCTGGTGTGTTGGTGTGCACCCTGCAGACCTTGTTTTGCCAAGTGGATTTTCGTTTTTGCATTTTATTGCATTAAAAAGGCACAGCAGTGTGGTTTAGCATGCATCTTTTGCCTGGCTTCTTTATAGGCCTTTTGGCAGTTCATTGATTGCCAGGCCACCAGCGTGTTGCTTGTGAGTGTCCATGTGACTTGTGGCCTTTTCTGGTGGGAGTTAATATGGGCCTGCATGGTTTTCCTATTGGCTTACTGCTTCCATCCATCCCCTTTGCCAGCAGCAACTCCCTTCCATTACATATGTATTTTTGGGGTTGTTCTTATTCTTTCCTATCCTTCCTGAGAGTGTAGTGTGTGTGTGTATACTGTACACAGTAAGTAGTATACCATAGCCCTTGTTGCCAAATTCTCACAAATGGCTACACTATATCTTCTATTTTTTTGTTTGTACTAGTAGGAATTGAACCACAACAACAAATGCAACATTTCACTAATGTTCCTCTCCTGGCTTATTTGCTTTTAGGTGCACAAAAAGACACAGGAGGAGGTAACTATCAACATCATCCATTGTACTGCCAGACAGAAGTCCTGCTGCGGACCACATCACGCCCAACTGTGACCACAGACATCTCTGCATCTTGTGCACCTGCGTCCTGTCTGACCTCTGAAGAAAATGGGTCCAAAGAAAGGTACCAGGTCCTCCAGTACCAAGAAAGTTGCCGGTGAGAAGAAGGAACAGAAAAAGCAAGAGGCACTAACCACGACTGGTGTGCCGGCAAATGTGTTTTTTGGGACCAAAAAACACACGCCTGCAGCATCGTTGTCCGGCGGGAACCAAGCTGGGAGCAGCACATCTGCACCAGCGGGCCAACCCCACCAACCTAGGCCCAAGCCCATGAGTGTCGCAGAGGTAGCCAGTCTACTAACGAGCAGCGATGTTGAAATGTCAGTATCAGAAAGTAGTACACAATCAACGCATGCGGCAACTCAGCAGATAAGTCTGCAGCAGCAGGCGCAGCCGCAAGAACAGCAGCAGCAGGTGCAGCCGCAAGACCAGCAGCAGCAGGTGCAGCCGCAAGAACAGCAGCAGCAGGCGCAGCCGCAAGAACTGCAGCAGCCGGCGCAGCCGCAAGAACCGCAGCAGCTGCAAGAACCACAGCAGGCGCAAGAACCGCAGCAGCCGCAAGAACCGCCACAACAACAGCCCACAATAGTAGTTGTTCCTCCTGAAGTAGGGGCATTTCAGGAAATCGAGCTTCCTGCAGACAAAGAGGGTCAAGCCACTGTTTCAGAAGATCCATTGTCTTCCAGACCCCCAGCAAGGAAATGGAGGGTTATTCCATCATCTTCTTCTTCAAGCCCCGCTTCTGATGATCTTAATGCCACTTGGAAGCCACCAGCTCAGTCTGAGAGTGATGCACACCACAAGACAAGTCTAGTGAAAAGGAGGGTTCCAGAAAGCCTTAAAGTTATGGAGGTAGATGTACAAGAGGGAGATGATGATGATGACGAGCCAATTATCACGGACATCACTCCCGGCCCAAAGGATATGGAGACCAAAATTATTACCCTATCCAAAATGGCTGCAAGGGATGTAGCACGGATACCACCAACACAGGTAACACCACCACGACCTCTAGCTTCCATATTTTCATTTGCAAAGGAAACGCAGGGACCTACATCCAGCTCAGTAGGTAGTTGTAGAAGTCACAGTGTAGCTGCTCAGAGTCACATTCCAAGCACACCCTCCAGTTCATCTGGTATTGAAAGTGGCACATCCAGCAGCACCAGAAAGTTCTCCTCCCCAGTTTGGGACTTCTTTTCGGTTAGCAGTAAGAAGGAAGACATTGCTATATGCTCAATTTGACGCCGTGCTGTTCGGCGGGGTAAGCTTGGTACAAACTATGGTACCGGAGGCCAAACAAGTCATCTCAAAATACACCACACTATCGTGTGGGAGGCTCACCTACTTCGCTTAGAACAAAGTAAAACTCAACCCATTGTTGTTGGGCATGAAGAATCGGGGGACGATATTATCGTGGTGGAAGGTGAACAAGATGGAGACACTTCTAGCCCTGTCCCCAGTAGTGTCGTAGCACCGCCCACATCCTCCTCAGCAACATCTCAGTGGCACCGCAGTAAGAGTCTGAGTCAGGTTGAGACACCAAGGCGACCAAGTAGTACTGCAATGATTATGAAACAAAGTGCGTCGTGAGCCTAACTGGGTTGAAGAAAACTGCACCACAAAGGAAAATAATCCAGACTACCATTGACAGCATGCTTAGGTTGGAGGGGCAGTACCAACGCAACCACCCCACGGCACGGTTGTACAATGCGAAGCTGGCTAAAATGTTAGCGCTGGACCTTCTCCCTTTCTCATTTGTGGAAGGGGTGGGTTTCCTTGAATTTGTGTCAACCATCTGCCCTAAATGGAAGGTTCCCAGCCGGTCCTATTTTGCAAGAGTTGCTGTTCCAGCACTACATCATGATGTGCTGGAATTGGTTGGATAAGCTTTGCAGCAGAGTGCTGTTCACAATATCCACCTAATAACAGACATGTGGACCAGTTGCCAAGCCACAGATTACATGTGCATCACTGCACACTGGGTCTCATTTGTGGGGGTTAGAGATAAGCTATCTGAAGGTGCTGTTGACGCAGCTGAGATTTGTAAAGCTACTCGGAAACATGCAACTGTATCCATGTTCGCCATGGAGAAATCTCATACTGCTGTAAACATATTGGAAGAGTTTCAGAGCAAGGTTTTTGAATGGCTGCGCCCAAGAGGGCTTAAGATTGGTTTTATTTCCAAGGATAATGGCAGAAATGTACTTAAGGCCATGGAGCTTGGTTCCTATTTCAGGGTTCTGTGTTTGGCGCACTGCATTAACATTATTGTTCAAGACTTTCTGAAAAAAGAAGCCATAGTCAGCAACTTATTGACCATCTGCAGAAGAATATGCACTCATTTCAGCCATTCTTTTAAAGCTCTGAAGCAGATGAGGATCATTCAACGTGACTATAGAATGCCAGTCAAAGCACTCGTCCAGGAGGTGGCAACACGTTGGAACTTCAACTTATTACATGCCTGACCGTCTGTAGGAGCAGTACAGGCCAATCAGTGAATATGTCATGTGAAGAGGGGATGCTACTATGAAAGGCATGAGCCTTCAGATGGACCAATGGGGCCTAGTTAAATGCCTGACTGAGATGCTTCTTCCTTTCGAGGTCTTCACACGTGAAGTCAGCAAGGAGGACTGTACTATGGGTCAAGCTATCCCATTGTTGCAAATGCTAGAGCATCAGCTGAAGGAGGTGTCAGAAGCATACAAAGTTGTAGAGGCAAATAAAAACATATGAGTAGGTGGAGAGCTTAGCTCGTCGCTTAGCTGACAATACAATGGTGCAAAATAAGATTTTGCCACAAAAACATTACATTTGTGCCACAATTCTGGATCCACGGACAAAATGGGCACTGAAGACATTAATTCCTTTTTCAGAAATGGATGTTGCCCGGTACAAAACGTGGATAGCTGAGTCAGCGAGTAAATTGGAAAATGAACGAATGCTAATTAAAAGCCCGCTAGATAAACCCACAACAAGTACTGCAGCAGGGCATCCAGCGTCAAGTTCAACTTGGAAGCCTGAGCGCAGTGCGTTTGGCTCAGAACACTCACCAACACTATCTACAACAGCAAGAGCTGTGTCTTCAGGCCCAGTAAAATCGTTACAGGATTGGTATTTACAGCAAGGCATTGGTAAGTCCAGTGCTGATGCAACAAGAAAAGAGCCCGAAAAAAGTTTTGCACCCCTGAACATTGAGCGGATGGTACAGGCCTTTCTGGACGACCCAACAGAGGTGTTCATTGATCAAAACCCATTGAGGTATTGGTATGGGAAAAGGGCCTAATGGCCAGTGCTCAGCAGGCTGGCGATAAGCTATCTGGCTTTCCCTGTCGCAAGTGTCTCTTCAGAACGTGTTTTCAGTGCTGCTGATTCCATTGTAACAGTGAGAAGGACCAGTCTCTCACCCAAAAACGTGGAGAGGTTAACAATGATCAAAATGAATCAGCACTTTATACCACCAAATTACACAATACATGAATCAAGGGAGGAAGATGAGGACAGCGGCTCAGGTGATGGAACTGGTGTGTTAGATGATGATTACCTACTTCTGGTTGAACCCCCAGAGTTTGAGGACGAGCTATACTTCCCTGACAATTAGGCTTGCACTTCCAGTTCTTACTGTCTCCCTTCCCTCACTTATTTTCTTTTATTGGTGTATCTGTCTTTCTGGTTAGAAACTTTGAATCACAACAAATCCATCACCACCGTCTTCTAATTGTTTTATTGCCATATACAAGTTTCGGCTGGCGGCGCTGCATATCACAGTACACTCCTCAAAATCCTGCTCCTCCATCCTCCTGAATCTCCCTAAATCCATTGCCCTCAAGAAGTCAGATGATGATGATTGGATGATGCAAAATAGAAGAAAATGAAAAAATATTTCCAAGTCCCTCCAAAATAAGTGGAACATGATTGATGATGACTACTATAGCTATCCTCCTTTGTGATCCGAGACTGGCCATTAACTGAAGATGAGAAGGAACAGGTACTGAATGATGCCATGCATTGGACGCTGACTGAGTGATTTTGTTGTTGTTTGCTGTGCATGAAGTTACTTCATTGTGTACTTTATGTAATAATCTACACACTAAAAGTAACTCAAGTCCCTTTTCCCTTCTTGTTTTTTTAATACCAAATTTGTACTTCTACTGCAGGCCGATACATTGCATTTTGAATATAGGAAGGGGACTCACTCGGTACACCCAGACTGAGTTGAACAACACCATCATGATGACCACAGTGACATAGTATCTTCACACAGTCACTCAGTACACGGATCGGAGATGATTGATGGAATAAGTCAAGTCATTTCATGAGTGGCATATAAGGTAAACTAGTAAACAACAACCACAGCAGACCTAAATGTCTGTGTAGCAGTGGAGTCAAGTGTAGCGGTGGTATGACTGCGGTAAATTGTAAAATGCTATGTTGCTTTGTCCAACTCTTTCAAAAAATGTACGCTAAATGGAAGATGTGCAAAGGGTGCCGTCACCGTGGGCCTGCTCTCTCCTGTTGGTATTGTAGGTTAATGCTGGAAATGGACTAGAGTAGAGATGATGCATCCATGCTGCCTCGGAAAGTGTTCTTGTTGCACTACACAACATTAACTTGTCCATTTTTTTCAACTTGGTTTCAATCTCAATATCCCTTTTGTTTTTGCAACTACAATTACAGGCCGGGCCTTACCCTGTGCTATACTTGGGAAAACAACAATGAATCTACATCTGCCAGGCAAGCAGTGGCATCACCCAAGATTGGACGGAGCATCCATGGAAGGGAGGACCAAGAGGAATGCCGAGATTTAACTCACCATTTGACCCGGATAACACAGTAACAGTTTCCATTTTCATCTTTTAAATAATTTGATTCATTTTTTTGTCTACAATCATTACAACAGTGTGTTCTTGTTGTTATTAGTTACTGTTATTATTAGGTTTGCTCACTGTCTATAATTCATCCCTACAGATATTTAAAAAATGTCTTTGCTGCCTGTAAAAGTAAGCCCAGTAACACTGAACACAAACTCTATTTAATCCGGGTATCTCCTTATCATCAATCATCATGCATGCCTTATTTCCTTTTTCTCCCTTAACATATTGATATGGATATGGTAGCCTACAAAGATTCTGTCGTTTGATGTTTGTCCATGCATACTGTTTTTCTTTCTCAAACCTTTCCCCAAAACCACCTTCCCAAACTTTCAACAAACCCTAACCTTCTTCCCCCGGGCTGTGTGACTTATTGCGGTATGACTACATTAAATGTACATCAATAATTTATCACACGCTTGCTGGGGCGGATGTGGCAAAAGCAACAGTACTTCAATTTCAAGGCGGGGCGGGGATCTTCTTCTGCTTGCCCACCTGAGCAGTATATTTGTGAGGTAATTTTTTTCACCAAAGGAACCGGCTAATACATCAGCATTAATTCACGGCATTGATTGGATTAATGGATTTCATTCGTTGTCATCCTCCTACACAGCACTAACAGTTACGCTTGTGTCAGTGTGCTGTAGACCTAGTCAAGTGACTCGACACAACTAGAGTTGCTGTGTACTACTACTAGGCTATCTCCACCACCATTATGTTTTGTTGTATTTGGGCATATTATTGTTTGGCAGTAAGTTCTGTTCTGTACTGTACTTCATTCTACTACTCCTCGAAGACTCTCTCTCAGGCTACTGACTGTCTCATTTTCTATTTTGGCAAATGCTGCTGCCAGTGTCTACTACTACCACCACCACAACCATGGCATGTTAGGAAAGAAAACCATCATCACCATGCAGCCATCAATGTGCCTAAGTTCAACATCAAGCAAAGGTAAAAGAAGTTTGGGGGAGGCATAATTAACCCCTTCCATGCGGGGCGGATTCCCCCGCTGTGCTGACTGCTGCTTGCGCGGGCGTGGTCATGACGGAACGGTTCCGTCATGAGCACAGCTCAACCGACGCTCATGACGGAACCGTTCCGTCATGAGCGTCGAAGGGGTTAATAATGGACATGTTTTCATTAATTCAATTTCACACACCCCTTTGAGTCCAGTTACAGAGTGCCTAGAGTAGAAGAGACTGACAGTACTAGTAGTAGGACAAGTCACTCAGTGAGGGGTGCCGCATCTATCTGTTTCTGTCTTACAAAGTCATCCAATTATTAAAATCAAACACTGGCAGTATGCGGCCCTGCACCAGTAAGGAAAGAAGGATACAGTGTGATGTAAAACAGTAACCCCACCCAGAAAACATTAACAACATTGTATGTAAACTTAAGTAGAAATATATTATTTAATAGTACCTAACAAAAATAAACTATATAAAAAAAAACACCCACCCACCCCAAGAATAATTTAAAAAGGAGCAATAAGAACGGGGTCTAAGTTTGGCTGGCTTTTTCAGGAGGACACAAACTTGCTCCTCCAGGCGGGCAACACGGCGCTTCAATGCGCGGCAGTTGCATCCATGGGGGGGCAGCACTGATGGAGGGGCGGCGGCGGGCAGCTGCCAGACAGTGGCGCCGTACCACTGGAGAGCAGTGGCTGGGGCCCGGGGCATTGGAGGAGGCTGCAGCTGCTGCCGCCTCCGCCTCCTCCTCTTCCAGGACCACCAGCCGTCGACATTCATTCTGTATTGCCTCCAGTTTCCGACGCCGTGCCTTGGCTGCCAACTCCTTCCGGTCAGGTTTCCCCTTGGAAGGAGTAGCTATATATGAAGAAGAAAAAACAAGACTATTGTAAAATATACTCTTAGCAAAGCAGTAAGACAAATATTTCTACACATAGTGTCACGGTAGCACTAGCAAGCACATAACATTTGTGGTATGTATGTACTATCCTCCAACTTTCTTGGACTTTAACAAATGTGGGAGTTTCAGGCATTCAACCAACCATGCATCTGATTCCGATCAGCCACCAGTATGCACGCTGCATACATCCCACGAATCCTTCTCTGCCAGTCATAAATCCTAAATCTCACCCGCCCTTCTTCCTTCCACTCTTCTTTCCCTTTTCGTTCAACCCATCTATCAAGGTCATCTGATCTGACTTTTAGTCTTCTCCATAAAGCTTTCACAGCTGAGTTGAAATCATCAGATAGAAGAGGCCATTGGTTACTCAACAACACTCCCGCCACTAATGCTTTTACTAATGCTAAGTAAAGGGTGTCTTCAACCGTTCACAACAACCTCTTACTTAGTAAGTCAACTGTACACTAGTATCATACAGTACACCCTTGCAGTGAGTGTCAATAAGTAAGGATTAGGTATCTAACTTACCACCGCCCGCCACTGATGCTGGCTCACCCCCTGCAGCTCCTCCTGCAACTGCCGCCGCCTCCTCTCCTCCGTCAGCAGCCGCGTCGCCGCTGGCCCCAGCACTGGTGGTTGGTAGTGTTCCTTGAAAAAACATTACAAATTTTTTAGGTGTCATTATCCATCTCCCCCTATTTTTCACTAGCAAGATTGAAAAATGAGTTAATAGTAGTACATACATATACAACAGACATCACTAGTACAAATCAGGTAGTAGTAGAGTAGACACTAGTTGTTATATGGTCCCTAGAGTCATTCTAGTCTTTGCTTAGTTAGCCCGAGCCATGCTACCATTTTACCTTTGTGTCTTTTATTTTAGCACACGCGTCGTCGTTACCTCGCAGCTTGCTGTATAAAGAGTGACGCCTTTGAGCCCACATGAGCTCATGCTGCTACTGTCTAAGCACTGCGTACAAGGTCAATCAAAACAAGCCACTTTGTTGTGGAGTTCTGGTGTTAGTCCATATTGCTTATCCAAAATGCAACACTTTTTGCCACGACTGAGAAATGCTTGCAAAATACTAACGCGCACCATTTTTCTCCTAACAGACGGAAGATTCCATTCTAAGAACCAGAGCTTTGCAGAGCTTATGATGTAACCAGTACTAGCTTCTTCTAAGGTGAGGGGTCCACATAATTCACTCAGATCTTCATTTATATAATTTTATATAAACTATATTCCTATTCCTACAACTGTTCACTTATTTATTAATCCTGATTTCGCTTTTTTTTTCTTCGCTCTACGGACTTGTACTTGTTGTAAGTGTAACTAAGTGCTACAATGTTTATAGTTTTAATCTTATGGATTTTGCTGTTGATTATAGAACAACATACATAGCTTGTCAGTTGCAAATAAAATAATTTTTGAACTTACATAGACTCAGTGGTATTTGGTGTGGATGGACTTGCATGAGTGAGCAAGCGAAAGGAAGGGTGTGCAAACTGTGCTTGTGCATTGCTTCCACGACTGAGAGGTCGGGAGTGTTATGTTCTGGGTTGTCTACTCATTGGGTATTTGGGGGACGGTTCAGAGAGCTAATAGTAATAAAACACTATTATAACTAGTCGGGCAGGGGATTGTGGTGGGTTCTGTTCTGACTGAGGTGTGAGTGCGAGGAAGGTACAACCTCCCATCACCAACATCCTATTTTCTTGTGCAACTGCAATGTTCTTTATGTGGAAAATCCCTACAACAGTAGTAGTATATCCTATCCTATCAAAATAGTCAAATCTGGTTGGGCATTTTGTTGGTGGGAATTGTCGAAAAATATCAAGATAAATAAAGCCTCAAAGATTAAGAAGAATAGAAGGAGTACAAGAGGACAACCCAAAGGACTGGACTTATCAATGGCTAGAGCAACTGGTGAATCTGAGTTTTATTTAAAATCTTTTAAATAACGAGTGGCCAACTGGGCATGCTTAGCTACAGACAGACTAATAGTAGTAGTACAGAGAGTCATAGCAGAGGCAGTTAGAGGCAGAGATAACAAGAATCTAGAAACAGATAGCCTAGATCGAAGGGTAATTGTTGGTAAAAAACAGCATTAGGAAACGGAAACAATAGTTCGGGAAAAACAATACGGGGCAGTAAAAGTTAGTGAATAAGAATTAATATTAAAAACAGGAAGACTTACTGGGGCCAGCAGAAGAGCCCTCGTTCTGGTCCTCCTGGACTGGAACTGCTCCCGCCGACTCTGCCCCCGTCTTCTTGCCCCTGGGTGCTGATCATGAAAGATATAAGAAAGGAAGAGGCAAACATTGATGATTGGTGTGAAATAAATAAAATATTTTTATAAGACTGTCAAAAAAACATTTGTGAAAGCAACAATTGCAATAAAATTGACCTATCTAATCTGGTCGACAAGTAGTATCTTGGGATTCGCGGACCGACTAGTTATTATTTATCTACACAAATCCAGTGTTCCATTGTGATTACAGAATACTACTAACTAAGCCTAAGTAGTACGTACCACCTGACGGAGCCCACCTATTCCAGGCGTGCCAATTGTACATTAAGCAAGCATTTCCACTTCTTTTAGTCCTCAAAAATGCACGAATGGAGGACATATGCCTGTATTTTTGCAGGCGCTGGCCTTAATTGGGGAGGTGGAGTTGGCTGCACTGGTTTTTTCTATGCAGCGCCACCTTCCCCCACCACTGCCGACGCTCCCGGAGCCCGTACCCGGACCCAGGCCTGCCGCCTGCTGAAAGGGTTCAGGGGAGGTGGCGCTGCACAAAAAAAACAGTGCAGCCAACTCCACCTCCCCAAATAAGGCCCGTGCCCGCACCCCTTGTGGGCGCCGCCTTCCGCAAGGAAGGCGGTCGCGGCTCAGTTTGCGATGCCCCCTGTGTCCCTTTGCCATGGTTCTGGGGTAGGCGGGGGCGGAAAAGAGAAGGTAAAAAATAAAAAAGTAAGTAAAAGAAATGAAAAAAGCAGGTAATAGAAAAAGAGTGAAAAAGTAGTTAAAAAACACAAAACAAGTAGACAAAAACAAAAAATAGAGAGTCAGGAAAATAAAGAGAGAGATAATACATAAAAAAGATCCCAAAAAAGTTTTCAGAAGCAAAGGATTGAAAAGATATAGGGAGGATTGAAAAGCAGGCCCCAGAACCATAGCATAGAGTGAAAAACAAGACCGCATGGGCAAGTTCGCGAGATATTTCCCCCCCCCCCCCCCCATAGCACACAAAAAGCATCGCAAACACGCAATACGCGTTCCCGAACAGGAAATACCTAACGCGAACAAGCGCAAACCGGAACAGGAAATAGCATCGTGAGCGGGCGGGACAAGTGAAAACAAGATGGCTGCGCCAATTAGCGACCGCATGGGCAAGTTGGCGACACATTTGCAACGCGATCACGCAAAAAACATCGCGAACGGGCGGGACAAAAACGTCTGCGTCTTCGCGATATTTCCGCACGTTCGTGATAATTTTTTGCACTTTCGCGAAGATTTGCGTAACGCAATTACGCAATTTCCGTAAGCACAGAACGGTGACCACTCCAGCTTTGTAAAGGATGTTCCACTGCGCTGCAACACATGTTGCTGCATTTTTTGGTAAATCTCCATATTATGCTGCAGATGATGGATTATATAGTAAATGCATCAAATCTTTAATTATGCAAAAGTATACGTGGCTGCAAAATCTTATAATTCCAGTGGCCTTGGCTATGCCTGAAAAACAAAGCTGGCCTTATAGTACTAGATTATGAGAGTCTATGTCTATTCATTTATCTTGAGGGAATTTTGAGAGCACCAAAATATGCCTTGAATTTAGGCATAAAAACACAGGCCATGATTAAGAGGTGGTGTAAAATCCAAACCGGCGTAAACAAGAGTTTGTATAGGGATTGAAATTTGCAGGAAATGCTTTCATCACTTCACCCGATGCTTCCTGGCAAATGGCACGTCAATTCTGCTGAAGTATACGGGGAAAATGTGTGGTAAATTCCATTGCATGCAAGATCTGTGCAGAAAACAACAATTTCACCTTAGCAATGCACTAGCATTTGTATTTCCTTTGAACACAATGCCAATATTCGACCAGCAATGTCTGATGTCTACTTAAAGGTGCCCTCTGCACACGACATTTCAATCCTCGACTGCACCCTCAACTCCATCCAAGATTGGATGATATCTCATCATCTAATTCTGAATCCCTCTAAAACTGCATTCCTTTTGCTCTCCATCTCAAACTCTCCAACTCCTGTTCAATCATGGATTGATACTCTGAACATTCTTAACAACAAACCTACCATCGTTGACAGTGCCAAATCTCTAGGTGTCATCCTTGACAAAAGACTCAACTTACATTCCCAAATCAACACCATGGCAAAGAAAACACACTTCCAGCTGCTCCTTCTCTATGGGATTCGGTGTTTCATTCCTGAGCAATATAAATGCAACAATATCTCAGTCGGATTCATTCGAATTAATTGAATATGTATATCCAAGATATTACAAAAAAAGAAGAAAAAAAGAACGCAAGGCTTCAAAAATGATTATTCAATGTGCCCGTGGGCATCACGTATTTATAGGAAGACCAAAAAGTATTATATACAAAACAGTTATAACAGCACTGTTAGACATAAATGTCAAGGCAACCCTAAAGGACAGTGTACATTGTGCT
The DNA here is from genome assembly GCF_964204655.1 of Triturus cristatus. Classification (NCBI taxonomy): domain Eukaryota; kingdom Metazoa; phylum Chordata; class Amphibia; order Caudata; family Salamandridae; genus Triturus; species Triturus cristatus. The sequence continues at coordinate 777,370,065 of NC_140587.1, read as the reverse complement.
CGTGGTACAAGAGTGACGGCGCAAGTGACAACGTGAAAGAACAACAACAGACAGCTGAAGGCGCAAAGGATAAGACAAATATGTACAGGATAAAAAGGTTCATACAAAGATTCATTTCGATACATAAATTGTCATTTTCAATTTTTTGAGGAGAACCAAAGCTCAAGAAGCGCCAAGGGCGTATGTAAGCTGATGTACAGGGGTCGACGACTTTTCGATCCTGTTAATTTCAGATCATCATCAGGACCTGGGTGGCCTAATTGGAAGAGTGCTGTATAAATAAAGGAAAAATTATGAGAACGGCTAAGGGAAAAGAAACAGCAGAAAGAAAGGAACTGGAGAGAAAAAAAGTGGTGAGGTTTAAAAAAGGAAAAGGCATACCTGTGTCGCATGTAGAATAATATTAGCGCAAGGTCTTGGAAAAACCACTATCTTATTTAGATGGTTTGATTAATTTTGTCGCAAGCTTGAGAGTCCGAAGAGAATTAATGATGGAAGGTGAGGGACCGGGGAAAGAAAAAGGAAAATGAGAGAAGGACAAAACTAGTTAAACCACCACAAACCAATGAGTGCAGCAACTAAATTGCAGAGCGGGGGGGCGGACAAAATCAAAATAAGGGACATGAACTCACCGGCCGATGATGGCGGCCGAGCAAATGCTCTGAACAATTATAGGGAATCAACCAATGCCAGTTCTTGAATGCAAGGCCAATCTAATCAAAACAGGGGAGTAACATGAACTAGTGATTAGTACGCATCTGTATAACGGCAGCATGTATCAAAAAAAAAAAGAAGGGGCGAACGTTCTCAAGGCAGAAAGCGCTTACCTGATAAAGCGGGGAAAATTAAAGAGAACTGGAATTAATCCACAGTAAATGCACCCACGGAATGCCTCAAAGGTGTGCAAGTATCCGCCGGTATACTAAGCGCAATGTAAGGCGGAAACGCTTTATGACGGAAAATTGGAGCGCCGGGGATTGGAAACCACAAAGCACTGATTGGTTCCAAGGACATGGGGCGGGAGGTAACTAAGGACGCTGCAAGCGTGCATGGGGTAGAAGAAATAAAGAAAATATTCAAGAAAAGGGGGAAGATAACGGGAATCTGAAGGGATAACCTATAATACTTAGCAGAAGAAGTAGAAACTAATAGTTCAATGTACAAATGAATCGTAAATTGAAACAAAGAATGTAACAAGTTCTCAGACAAGTGACTAATTTAAAAAGTTGCAAATGGTAAATTAGAAACCCTCTCGAAATATATAAGATACAGTTTGTAAAATAATACCACATAATGTAACAAGTACAAAGTCGGGCAACAAAATTATAACTTAACAAATGGCTTAATATAAATTAGACACCATGTCAAAATATATAATACATAATTTGTAGAATAATGCCACATAATGTAAAGGCCACAATCAAGTCACATAATAAATCAGTTCAGGGTTAAGAGAAGGAAGAAGAGAGAAAGAATTTAACAGGAAAAAAGGACAAGAACTTCAAGACAATGCAAGGGAAAAACAAAAGACAGGAGTCATCGAATGTCAGTAGATAGATGAATGGTACTATTCCACTCATCAATGGTGTTCAAACCCTGGTTTACCGAATTGCAAAGTGTGATCCATTTGCACTCACTTTTATTCAGTAAAGCCTGTAAATTGCCACCACGTAGTGGAAGGCGGGGTTGATCAATTACTTGCCACCTGATGTCAAGTTCATCATGATTCTGTTCAAGGTAATGAGTGACCAGGGGTGCAGTCAGAACTTTACAATGAATCCTACTTTTATGCTGAATGATTCTTTGTTTAACCATCTGTGTTGTCTGACCAATGTAGACCAGTTTACACGGGCATTCAATGGCGTAGATCACATTCTGAGATCGACAGTTGGTAAACGTTTTTAGAATATGTGATTTATCGCCATATCTGAATTCCTTAGTGTTACAGGTAAGTTCGCAGACACTACATGTCTGGCATTTGTGATGTCCCACTATAGGTTGGCAAACCCCAAGCAGCAGTGATGGTATTAGGTTTGCCCAAGTTGGTAGGCCAAGTAATAGCATGGACTAGGTGCTTGGACAAATTATCACCTCACATAAAAGAAAAGAGCGATGGCTCTTGAAAGGATTCAATGGTCCTCAGCACTGTCCAGTTTTTTAAAATGATTTTCTTCACTTGATTACTACATGGACTAAATTTGGATACAAAAGGAATCCGGGAATTTGTTTTCTTAGGTTGAGGAGTGAGTAGGAGTTCACGGTGGCAGTACCAAGCTCTTTTTCGTGCATGTGTGATCAATCTACGTGGGTATCCTCTAGCAGTCAGTTTTTTGAGTAGGACATCAGATTCGTTGAAGTAGTCTTTGCGCCACTTACAATTCCTGCGAATGCGCAGGAATTGGCCATAGGGTAATCCATCTTTGAGTCCACGAGGATGGTAACTCGAGTAATGTAATAGACTATTACGCTCAGTGGGTTTTCGATAAAGCAATGTACCGATTTTACCTTCTTCTGCATGGATAGTCAAATCTAAGAACGGTAGATCATTCGTTTTATACTCTAAAGTGAATTTCAAATGAGATTGAGAATTATTTAACCAGTGGACAAAAGATGTTAAGGAGTCAGCGTCACCCTTCCATAATAGGAGGACGTCGTCTATATAACGGCGCCACAAAGAAATCTGGAGATTGAATAGATTATTGGATGTAAGTATGAGACATTTTTCCAATTTATGGACAAAAAGAATAGCAAAATTAGGGGCAAAACAAGCACCCATAGAAACTACCTTGATTTGTAAATAAAACTCATCTTGATAGAGAAAATAATTATTCTCTAAGGTGATATGCAAAAGATCCATGATGAAATCTGTAGGAATACGGTTGGGTCTTGGTCTGCTTTCAAGAAGTTCAAAAATGGCCAAGAGACCCTCGTCATGAGGAATGTTAGTATAGAGAGATTCTATATCTAGGCTTGCCATAAGTTCTGTCTCGATGTCATAGGGTCTGTCTTCAATAGTCTTAATCAAATCCATACTGTCGCGTATGAAAGTGTCTGTAAGGGGAACAAATTCCTTAATCACTGCGTCTATGTATTTTCCCAGGGGTTCTAAAACAGAACCACACCCGGAAACAATAGGTCTAACAGGAGGGTTAGTACTGTCCTTATGAATTTTTGGTAGGACATAGATCACTGGTGAAAAAAGAAGGGGGGAACGTTCTCAAGGCAGAAAGCGCTTACCTGATAAAGCGGGGAAAATTAAAGAGAACTGGAATTAATCCACAGTAAATGCACCCACGGAATGCCTCAAAGGTGTGCAAGTATCCGCCGGTATACTAAGCGCAACGTAAAGCGGAAACGCTTTATGACGGAAAATCGGAGCGCCGGGGATATCAAGTACTACAATATTGAGAAAACCTATCCCTATCTCAAAGACAAATTTTATAATACTCCTTATAATCCACCTAGAACACACAATTGGGGTAGATTCCGAAACAACCAGCATATCACTTTTTCTGATTCTTCCAATACTTCAATTGAAGACTCTGATTCAAACGATAACCCCAGTACTTCCAAAAATACCAATAGACCTACACCGTTGCTATCTACTGGTTTTTTAGAACAAGGCCGCGGACGCGGCCAGAATCGCACACGAATACGCAACACCTACCAAAATCAATACTACGGAGAGAGACAAACAAGAAACAAGTTTTATCGATGGGACCCCCAACAATAGTCTCCACTATTGCCCCTGTCACTAGTATCACTAGGGATTTGGAATCTAACATCAAGGCTATGAATACCAACACTGAGTTGATACCTATATTTAATCTCTCCAAACACAATCTTTTTGATGATGAAACTAGACTCCTTAGTAGAGGTTTAAGTTTTGCACCTACTGAACGTAGTAATTATTTGGAACTTCACACACATTTATTGCAGTTCTTCCGACGAATCAGACTTCGTCACTTTTTTGCGAACAAACCGAGTTTGCCCTATTCTAAAACTACATGCTTTCATCCCCCATCCACCTTTAATCCACTTTCACATACTATGCCTCCGGAAATACTTTCTTTTGAACGTATTGTCCTAAGTGAGATTGCAGAGGTCCATAAACGATTTGAATATGTGCCATACAATTTACCTCTTACAGAAAAACAAGCATTACTTAACCTTAAAACAAGATCTGATTTAATTATCAAACCAGCAGATAAGGGTGGCGGGATCGTAGTCATGGACAATGACAAATATGATCAAGAGATCAAAAGACAACTTTCAAATACCACACATTATTGTAAACTGACCCATGTTCCGCTTCCAGAATTGAAAAATAAAATTCAATGTATAACAAAGCAGGCACAGACTAGAAATATCATCTCCACTAAAGAATTCACCTTTCTCAATAATCAACATCCCCGTACACCAGTGATCTATGTCCTACCAAAAATTCATAAGGACAGTACTAACCCTCCTGGTAGACCTATTGTTTCCGGGTGTGGTTCTGTTTTAGAGCCCCTGGGAAAATACATAGACGCAGTGAATAAGTAATTTGTTCCCCTTACAGACACTTTCATACGCGACAGTATGGATTTTATTAAGACTATTGAAGACAGACCCTATGACATCGAGACAGAACTTATGGCAAGCCTAGATATAGAATCTCTCTATACTAACATTCCTCATGACGAGGGTCTCTTGGCCATTTTTGAACTTCTTGAAAGCAGACCAAGACCCAACCTTATTCCCACAGATGTCATCATGGATCATTTGCATATCACCTTAGAGAATAATTATTTTCTCTATCAAGATGAGTGTTATTTACAAATCAAGGGAGTTTCTATGGGTGCTTGTTATGCCCCTAATTTTGCTATTCTTTTTGTCCATAAATTGGAAAAATGTCTCATACTTACATCCAATAATCCATTCAATCTCCAAATTTCTTTGTGGCGCCGTTATAAAGACAACGTCTTCCTATTATGGAAGGGTGACGCTGACTCCTTAACATCTTTTGTCCACTGGTTAAATAATTCTCAATCTCATTAGAAATACACTTTCGAGTATAAAACGAATGATCTACCGTTCTTAGATTTGACTATCCATGCAGAAGAAGGTAAAATCGGTACATTGCTTTATCGAAAACCCACTGAGCGTAATAGTCTATTACATTACTCGAGTTACCATCCTCGTGGACTCAAAGATGGATTACCCTATGGCCAATTCCTGCGCATTCGCAGGAATTGTAAGTGGCGCAAGGACTACTTCAACGAATCTGATGTCCTACTCAAAAAACTGACTGCTAGAGGATACCCACGTAGATTGATCACACGTGCACGAAAAAGAGCTTGGTACTGCCACCGTGAACTCCTACTCACTCCTCAACCTAAGAAAACAAATTCCCGGATTCCTTTTGTATCCAAATTTAGTCCATGTAGTAAACAAGTGAAGAAAATCATTTTAAAAAACTGGACAGTGCTGAGGACCATTGAATCCTTTCAAGAGCCACCGCTCTTTTCTTTTATGCGAGGTGATAATTTGTCCAACCACCTAGTCCATGCTATTACTTGGCCTACCAACTTGGGCAAACCTAATAACATCACTGCTGCTTGGGGTTTGCCACCTATAGTGGGACATCACAAATGCCAGACATGTAGTGTCTGCGAACTTACCTATAACACTAAGGAATTCTGATATGGCGATAAATCACATATTCTAAAAACGTTTACCAACTGTCGATCTCAGAATGTGATCTACGCCATTGAATGCCCGTGTAAACTGGTCTACATTGGTCAGACAACACAGATGGTTAAACAAAGAATCATTCAGCATAAAAGTGGGATTCATTGTAAAGTTCTGACTGCACCCCTGGTCACTCATTACCTTGAACAGAATCACAATGAACTTGACATCAGGTGGCAAGTAATTGATCAACCCCACCTTCCACTACGTGGTGGCAATTTACAGGCTTTACTGAATAAAAGTGAGTGCAAATGGATCACACTTTGCAATTCGGTAAACCAGGGTTTGAACAACATTGATGAGTCGAATAGTACCATTCATCTATCTACTGACATTCGATGACTCCTGTCTTTTGTTTTTCCCTTGTATTTTCTTGAAGTTCTTGTCCTTTTTTCCTGTTAAATTCTTTCTCTCTTCTTCCTTCTCTTAACCCTGAACTGATTTATTATGTGACTTGATTGTGGCCTTTACATTATGTGGCATTATTCTACAAATTATGTATTATATATTTTGACATGGTGTCTAATTTATATTAAGCCATTTGTTAAGTTATAATTTTGTTGCCCGACTTTGTACTTGTTACATTATGTGGTATTATTTTACAAACTGTATCTTATATATTTCGGGAGGGTTTCTAATTTACCATTTGCAACTTTTTTAATTAGTCACTTGTCTGAGAACTTGTTACATTCTTTGTTTCAATTTACAATTCATTTGTACATTGAACTATTAGTTTCTACTCCTTCTGCTAAGTATTATGGGTTATCCCTTCAGATTCCCGTTATCTTCCCCCTTTTCTTGCAGCATCCTTAGTTACCTCCTGCCCCATGTCCTTGGAACCAATCAGTGCTTTGTGGTTTCCAATCCCCGGCGCTCCGATTTTCCGTCATAAAGCGTTTCCGCTTTACGTTGCGCTTAGTATACCGGCGGATACTTGCACACCTTTGAGGCATTCCGTGGGTGCATTTACTGTGGATTAATTCCAGTTCTCTTTAATTTTCCCCGCTTTATCAGGTAAGCGCTTTCTGCCTTGAGAACGTTCCCCCCTTCTCTTTTGGTTTGATACACGCTGCCATAATACAGACGCGTACTAATCACTAGTTCATGTTACTCCCCTGTTTTGATTAGATTGGCCTTGCATTCAAGAACTGGCATTGGTTGATTCCCTATAATTGTTCCGAGCATTTGCTCGGCCGCCATCATCGGCCGGTGAGTTCCTGTCCCTTATTTTGATTTTGTCCGCCCCCCCGCTCGCCAATTTAGTTGCTGCACTCATTGGTTTGTGGTGGTTTAACTAGTTTTGTCCTTCTCTCATTTCCCTTTTTCTTTCCCCGGTCCCTCACCTTCCATCATTAATTCTCTTCGGACTCTCAAGCTTGCGACAAAATTAATCAAACCATCTAATTAAGATAGTGGTTTTTCCAAGACCTTGCGCTAATATTATTCTACATGCGACACAGGTATGCCTTTTCCTTTTTTAAACCTCACCACTTTTTTTCTCTCCAGTTCCTTTCTTTCTGCTGTTTCTTTTCCCTTAGCCGTTCTCATAATTTTTCATTTATTTATACAGCACTCTTCCAATTAGGCCACCCAGGTCCTGATGATGATCCGAAATTAACAGGATCGAAACGTCGTCGACCCCTGTACATCAACTTACATACGCCCTTGGCGCTTCTTGAGCTTTGGTTCTCCTCAAAAAATTGAAAATGACAATTTATGTATCAAAATGAATCTTTGTATGAACCTTTTTGTCCTGTACATATTTGTGTTATCCTTTGCGCCTTTAGCTGTTGTTGTTCTTTCACGTTGTCACTTGCGCCGTCACTCTTGTACCACGAGCACAATGTACACTGTCCTTTAGGGTTGCCTTGACATTTATGTCTAACAGTGCTGTTATAACTGTTTTGTATATAATACTTTTTGGTCTTCCTATGTATACATGATGCCCACGGGCACATTGAATAATCGTTTTTGAAGCCTTGCATTCTTTTCTTCTTCTTTTTTTGTAATATCTTGGAGATACATATTCAATTAATTCAAATGAATCCGACTGAGATATTGTTGCATTTATATTGGGTTCACCCAGATCTCAGCTTGGTTTATGGGTTTTACTCCTGTGGTTTTTTCTTCATTCCTGAGCAAGACCTGAAAACTCTCGTTCAATCTTTGGTCCTCCCCAGACTGGACTACTGTAATTCTCTCCCTGCTGGCCTCCCCAAAACCCACCTATCCCCTCCAAAAACCATCCTCCAATCAGCAGCATGTTTAGTTATGTAGCCAAAAGAAATTACCATATTACACACTTACTGATTTCTCTTCGCTGGCTTCCCATTGAAGCTATGTCTATTTACAAGACTTCCTGCATCACCTATTAAGCCATACACACTTCCACCCCTTGCTACCTGGCCAACAAACTCAAAATATCAGGCAATTCCAGACCTTCACACAATGCTGAGAATGTACTGCTCAAACATCCAATTTTCAAAATGGAAAGACTTATGGCACAATCCTTCCCAGGTAATGCGACTAGAATTTCGAACTTGCTATCTCCAAACTTTCGGACCACCGCCTCTTTCCGGATTTTCAAAACAGATCTGGAAACTCTTCTCTTCCAAAGACACTTCTATCAATAATTCACCACATCCCAGATCAGGACCCTGATTGCCATGTGACACTCAGAGTGCTCAATTTTGTAAATAGGAATTCTGTACTTGTATAACTCTAATTGCTCCACCTTTTCATATTATGTTATTTTGAATGAATCTGTAACTTGTTAATCTTTAACTCTCACCACGAGTACTCATAAGCAGCTTTAACTACTTCCATGCTACTCTTATTCCTTATGTAATTTACTTTGCTCTATTGTAAAGCATTCTGACACCTCTGGGTAAAGTTTGCACTATATAAAATGCATAAATAAATAACTAAGGGCCATATGTATCAATATTAGGTTTTGCGATTCTCAAATAGCGAATTTTTGAGAATCGCTATTTGAGAATTGCAAAACGCTATGTATGTAGGATTTGCAATAAATTTTGCGAATGCTACATATTCCTTAATTGCGAAGCGCAAATTGCGATTCGCAATTAAGGAATACCTCCTTATTCATTCCTATGGGCCTAGAGGCCCTTAGGAATGAATGGGAAGACATTCTCAATTTGCGATTCCCAATTAGAGAATCGCAAATTGAGAATGCAATTTCAAGTGTGCCAGGGTGTCAAAAGGACACCCTGTTGCACCCCTGAAATAATCATGGGTGCACATGTGGCGCACATACATGCCCTAAGGGCATGTGTGTGCGCCACATGCCACTTTGAAAAATGCAAAAATGTGCATTTTTGAAAGAAATCGCAAATTACCAGCAACCTGTAGTTGGTGGTAATGTGCGATTCCTTATGCCATATTCGCACAACTTGGGTGCTTAATACATTGCATTTAAGGACTCGCAATTTGCGATTCCTTAAATGCATTAGCAAAATAAGGAATAGCAAATTTTGCGATTCCTTAATTTGCGAGACAGTTGTGCTTTCATACATTGCACTAGGCCAAATTGCGATCACAAATGCTGAAATTCTGCGAATTTCAGCATTAGCGATTGCAATTCGCCTTGATACATATGGCCCTAAATAATCTCTTGAAATGAAAACATCCTTCTCTTAATCATATGAGCCAAAAACATGACGAAGAACAGAACAAGGATGATAAAAAGAAACCATGGGCCCCCAGCTAAAAGATGTATTACATTTGCACTAGTAGATTTACATCTGTATGCACGTGCAGATTTACTACTATTTGGGACTCACAAACATTCCCAGGTGTATGCCTGGAAAGCAGGCATGGTGCATGTTTCCAGGTGTAACTTTAGGAGTGTCATGCAACTTTTCCCTAGGAATCCTCTTCCCCCTGTTAGGTGTCCTCGCATACGTCCGCAAAGGGTGAATTGAGCTCCCTGGGTAAAACTACATTTTTCTTTTTTTTCCTTAGCAAGAAAACCCTTTTTCCCTTTGTATTAAACCCTTCCTCTACAACTCCTCATAACGTGGGGGAGATCCATTCCCCTTTCCAACTTGGAAGTTGATTTTCTACAAGCTTGAGCAAGAGTGAATGTCTGACAATGTCAAGGATGTAAAGGGTTGGGGAGGTGTTTGGGAATGTCTACAAACATACGTTTACCGGCATTCCCAAACTTCTCGAGCAAGCCATGTCTTGGAACACCCATTTCCCACTCCCTGAGTTTGGATTATAATACTGCAATTTTTCCACACTAGTGGTAGAGAAATTTGCTCTCATAACTATCTGGAAAATTAAATAATATTAGAAAATTAATAAAGTATATACACATACCAAGACAATTTTTTTAAAAAACTTTTATTTATTGGTTTTAAGTACAGCCATACACACATGATTGGACGACAAATTCAGATAATAAACATATTGGTTGAGTAGACATTGGTTTACATTGTACCTCAGACAGTACTCTCCTATTCATACCAAGACAAAATTGAAAATTGTACATTTTAAAACGCTCTGTAAATGCTACGGAAGTTGAAACTGGAGGCTAAAATGAAGGACCCTATTTAGAGTTTGGCGGCGAGGATACCTCATCACAAAGGTGATGGAGTACCCTCTTCGCCATACTGAAGGTCTGCTCGCCTCATTTAGAGTTGAGTGGGCCTTTAGTATTTCGATGGTGGAAAATACCCCATCTTCACCGCTGGCATACACCTCCTATGTCAGAGGTTTTGCCATTTGTCTGCCTGCCCTCTTTACAGTAGGCAAACAATGTCAAATAGTTACTGTCCGTCACTGCCAGGTAAGACCTGGCAGTAAGGTGCAGTGAAAACTGAAAAATAACCCCCAAGCATTATGAGGAAACTCTCATGGCGAGGGGGGTCATTGCTTTTTTTTATTTTCAAATGCAAAATCCCTCTTAGCGATTTTATTTTTGAAAATAATAAAACATTGAAAGTTTGTCGTAAGGTTTTGTTATGTTGACGGAGCTGTCCGTAAAACTTTCAATGCATTGACAGGAACCTCCATGATCGCCATTCCTGCCATTCTTGCCAATATAAGAGATGTCTGCTGGGCCGGCAGACATCTCTAAATTTCGTGGATGGGTACTCCCTCAGGGAGACAGAGTACTTTAGTCTCTCGCCCTAATGTTGTAAATCACATTCGCCAATCTATAAATCGGGCCCTAAGTTAATACCCTTAGCTTGATTTCTGGGACCTATGCAAGCACAGTAAACATAGTATGGTCGATTAGTGGCCTCAGTTGAAGCACTAGAATGCGCCGACAAAAAGAGGCTGCATTGGGAGCTAAAAAGACAAAGTGATATGTTGGAGCCCAGCATATGGCTTTGTCTTTAAGAAATAAACCCTAATTCTGTAAAGTTCCAATCTTCCCAATAAAATAAAAAGTTCGATTTTTGTTTGTGAATGCAAGAAAATATTTCATAATTTGTGTATCTGATGTACACTTATTTTTTTAGCTTTGCGTATTTTTCTTAGGTTCACATCGTAGAAACTGTTTACGCAGGGGGTCCCCTGCTTCCAGTAGTGATTCAGTGGTGGTCCACAGAGGTCAAAAGGTTAAGCATCGCTGCACTAGATCATATTCACCTTGCACAAGGAGCAAAAGTTTCATGTGTAAGGAGAAATGTAAACAATGTATTACCAGCTGAAATGTTATACTTTCATATAAGAGATGGGCCAGCCCATTCATTATGTGCAAATTGTTCCCTGCAAGGAAACTGTGGTGTAAAGACCTCTTTGCTCCACTCTTGCCCAGGGATAAATCTCACCCGGTGACTCCTATATTCGAAAATGCACTCGGAGCCAGTCACTCCGCCATTAGGGATGGCGTCAGGATTTTTTTCTTTCCAGATAAGGGATTTAGCTGTCTGCAGACTGCCTGAGAATGCAGTTAGGAAGTCTACGGGGAGGAAAAAAACGCATATTTCCTTACTGTTCCGAAGGGGGTTGCTTCGGTGTCTCCCCCCTAAATGAGGAACATCCATGAATCAAGGACTCACAGAAATTGGGAAGGACACATAATTAATTCTCCCATCCTCATCTCTGAGAGCAAAAGTCCCCAGACATGAATAAACAGCAGGCGACAGGCCATATTTCAAATGATCATTATGTATGTTGTGTGATTGTTAATTCACATTCATCATCTGCTTCCCACCATCACACACATGTCAACAGTAAGCGGCAAGTCACAGACTGCTAGAGACAAAATGTAAACGACAAATGAAAACAAGTGCCAACAAACATACTATTTCAGTATTATAACACAATAGTAAAATGCTGGCGTGTTCAGAAGGGCACCCCTGGTGACTAAAGGTCACGAACCGTCGAGCGGCCATTTTCATCCAAGATGGCACACTGAGCCCTGCCGCCCTAGCAGAAGGCAAATGAGAGCAGCAAAGACTGCTAATGTATGTCTGTTATTTGTTATTGCGTTCTGGCATGTCTTCTTTGGGAAACAGCCTTCTTCTTAAAACCTGTGCTGTTCATTAGCACACCATTGAGTGCTGGAACTGAAAAACCTGCTCTCATCAGTGGCGCACGCAAAATGATGGGGCCCGCTGCAGAATGTGATGAGGGGCCCCTGGGTCTCCTTACCTCACAGATATTCATTGAATGGGGGGGGGGGGGGCTGAAGGATATTGGGCCCATTTAAGGCTTGTGCGTCCTCCCTGGCACTGCAGGGGCCTCAGGGAAAGTGCCAGATAAAACCCTGTGGAGGCCCCGAGACAGTCGAAATTTCGGGGGCCCCCTCGCAAATTATCTCCTAATACCCAACGCACAGGATTCTTTTACTGACAGCTGCCAGAAGGTGAGCTGTTACTAGAAAAACTGTTCTGTGATTCTGATGTCTCTGGTTTATGTACATTACGTTGTATTTTCATCCATTGTCGCGGGCCTCTAAAACGAGTGGGGCCCATAGGCGGTGCCTACATTGCCAATTTGGTCATCCGGAACTGCTCAGGGACCTGCGTTGCACACCTGGCTGTAATATTGCCACAAACCAAAAAGAGGAAATGTTGGTTTTAGAAGGTTATCAAGGTTTGTATGTAGGCTTGTTTTTTCTATAGCGTGAAACTAGCTAAAAGAGTAGTGCACTATACATGGTTGAAGGCAGTCTTAAAGTCGACGAGTAACAGGAGGGAAAGCTGGGTTGTGGATGGTTAATGCATAGTGATGCAGTGATACGTAAAGAGGTGAGTCTTCAACTCTTTCCCAAATTGGAGCATCACCGGGGTGATCCTGATGGATACATTTGAAAGTATTATGGGAGACATTAGTGCCTGTGAAAAATGGAACAAATACAGTTTTGCAGCTTACACAATGTTAAATGGAGCAAACATAGGGGCTCATTAGGATGGAGGAAGGACCGCCACCATGCGGTGGCGGTCCTTTCGTCCTCAGACCACGATTTTCCCCTGCCAAATTAGGATGTCAGGGCGGAATCCCACTGCGACCGTGGCGGTCGCTAAGACCGTCTGCCACGGAACCGCCACAGGCAATCCTTACGATTGCCTGGTGGAGTGGTATTCATCAGTAAAATGGTGGCGGTGCCTAGCAGGCACCGTCCGCCAAATTACGATGTTGGCTGTAGACAGCCTTTCCATGGCGCTGGAGCCGCCATGGAAAGGCTGGCGGGGATTGGGTTTGGGGAACCGTTGCTGTCCCCCCTTGTGTTGGGAGAGGCGAGGGTGCACTCAGGGGGTATTCATGGCACCCCACTATATTTCACAGCACCACATGGCAGGCACCGTGTGGTGCCTGCCACGTACTGCTGTGAAATGCGCAATATGGCATATTAACGTTGAGGCGGGTGCTGCTCTCCGCAGCATCCGCCGCAATGTTAATGATCAAGATCCGACCGCCATGGTGGAGGTCGCATCGTGATCGGGTGTGCGGGACCGCGCAAGCATGGCGGACGGTCCCGGTTTACACCAGGATGGCGCGCGGACTCAAGTCCGTCCGCCATCCTAATGAGCCCCATAGTTTTTATCAATCCATGTTACATAAAAATATTGTATACAAAGGTAACAATGGAGTGAAATGATTTTGTTCTAGTCCATAGTATGTACATATTTTATGCCATGGCATAAAATGTATAAATCAGATTGTCATTTCTGTAATGCATATCTCCCAGTGGTAGCAATGCTTAACAGTTCCAAAAATTAAAAATATGGATTCTGTTAATAAATAATTTCACACATAAAAAAACCCTTTCCAAGCAGTGCTAGGACTGCGCTCCTATTTATGAATTCTAATGCTGTAGTGGGTGCACAACAATATCTATTGTTCAGTTCTGTGGTCACGATCTCTCTACTGCCAGCACACCTATAAGTCTATAGCACTCTGGTCCAGTAGTCTGTTGCCCAATGGTTTACAATAATTCCCAGATTGTTATGTTACTTTACAATTGATGGAATACAATCTCTGCAATCCCACAACACAGTTACAGTTTTTTGTGTGAAATACTTCAAACTAGGTGTACAATCTCCAACAAAATTATTTTATGACTTCACAAAAACGTAATTTGCACATAATCTATTTTATGTAAATGTATTCTTAATATCTAGCAATTTTGACCATCAGCATTTGCCTGTTTTATGATTGTTAACATAATTTAGGGGCTTATTATGATGTCGGGCGGAATTTCTTCTGCCCGACACCGACTCGGTCCTGGGATCAACCAACACCCTGACAGCCGTCCCGACTCATTTCAATGAGACCTTTCCCCAATGGGAGCTCGTGTTATGGCTGTAAACTGGCCGTAACACAAGCTCCCATTGAGGAAAGGGAGATGCAGTTCATCCCGGCATCCTGTGGCAGGCGCCACAAGGTGCAGGGATCAACAGGGTGGTACAAAAGGGGGTGGTGGTGATGGACGGAGCATCAGAACCAATCAAACACTCACACCCAGTCAACAGATCTGGGTTTGATCCATCACCGTTCTTTAGCCCACTCTGCCACCCCAGTTCAGACATGCTCTCCATGCCACTGGAATCAAGCTATCCTGGCTGACGAGGGCTGAAAGCCCGAAACCGGTCCTAGGATGCTTGTTTCCAGTCCAGGGAGGACCTGGCTTGGCAGTTCGGGCTGGACTGTTCCCATGGGGCACAGGGTTAAGACTGATTTGCATATGGCTGGGTTCAAACTGGAATGGCATGGTGAGCAAAAAAACGATGGATTTAGGCCCAGATCTCTGTACTGGGGTGAATGTATGACATTGTTCTGCATTCTGTCCATCAATTGTTGTTTTTGCATTTGTCACCCCGAGTGGGAACGGTATGCTCAGACGTGAGTCCCTTGCTCTCCATGCCACTGGAATCAAGCTATCCTGGCTGACGAGGGCTGAAAGCCCGAAACCGGTCCTAGGATGCTTGTTTCCAGTCCAGGGAGGACCTGGCTTGGCAGTTCGGGCTGGACTGTTCCCATGGGGCACAGGGTCAAGACTGATTTGCATATGGCTGGGTTCAAACTGGAATGGCATGGTGAGCAAAAAAACGATGGATTTAGGCCCAGATCTCTGTATTGGGGTGAATGTATGACATTGTTCTGCATTCTGTCCATCAATTGTTGTTTTTGCATTTGTCACCCCGAGTGGGAAGGGTATGCTCAGACGTGAGTCCCTTGCTCTCCATGCCACTGGAATCAAGCTATCCTGGCTGACGAGGGCTGAAAGCCCGAAACCGGTCCTAGGATGCTTGTTTCCAGTCCAGGGAGGACCTGGCTTGGCAGTTCGGGCTGGACTGTTCCCATGGGGCACAGGGTCAAGACTGATTTGCATATGGCTGGGTTCAAACTGGAATGGCATGGTGAGCAAAAAAACGATGGGGTGAATGTATGACATTGTTCTGCATTCTGTCCATCAATTGTTGTTTTTGCATGGGATCAACAGGGGGCACCATAGGTGCCCCCTTAGCCTCCAACTGGAAGCCATGCACCAGAGGGCACCCTGCTGGGGGCCCCAAAACATGCTTTCCGACCTGGTTTCCATGTGGGATAGGCCGGCATGGAAACCATGTCGGAAACCATGCATCATAATCTCAAGGGTGGAAAGACCCGCCCTTGAGATTACTAGCTGGCTTTCGACTGGCGGACCGCAGATTGGAGCTTTTACGGGCCGCATCGTAATCTGCCCCTTAGTTTATTTTAACACGTGCAACAATTTGCAGTGGACCTTTTTCATAGGTGCATCAATAAAAACAGGAAGTACATTGCAAGACAGTGTCTTAGATCACCAACTTCATGACACTTTAATCATTCAATTTACAGTGATTGTTATATATAAAGCCCTCAGCTAATTACAATCTGACGTATAGGTCATAGTGAAATAAAAATAATGGGTGGTAAAGTTGTTATGCAGTTTAGAAATCAAGAATGTATACATCATTTTGCATATTGAAAACATAAAACACTCAAAAAAGTAAATTTAAGAAAATGAATTGCCTTTATTCGCTCTCACTCAAATGTCAAAACTATTGTTTGTAAATTAGATCTAAACCTTTAGTTGATACATTATCTGGAATTTGTAAAGCTTACACTGCAACTAGTATGGCAGTCCAACTCTGTTCCCTTATATGAGAGATCACAATCTGTAATTAAGACATCATTAGTGAAGTCCCAAGGTAAGGTCGGTATCCAAGGTGGCTTCTAGGTACAAGATAGAGCTTATTGGAGTAGATGAAAGACCCAGCTCTTTTGGTCTCTTAAGGGCTTGTTAAGAGCAAGGCCAAATGGCACATGTAAGTATTCCAGTCTTGAGGGCATTGAGTTTGACCTGGTTTGCCTTGGATTTTATGTCATTCCAATTGGCAATGAGAGATAGTTCTCTCTTGCATTCAGGACATAAACAGATCTGAGTGCTGGTGAGAAGGTTAATGGTGTCAGTGAACTCCTTTAGCTGTAGAGGTCTTATGCTTTTGATTAGCTTCACAGTCATGTGTTGTTTCAGTTACTATGCCGCAAAGGTGTTCTTTTTAGCAGTTTAATTCTTGTACTTAGTCCCCTAGCATCAGCTCTCCAACGCATCTCCAACTGTCTCACGCAAGTACAGCTCAACCCTCTCACATCCTATACATTCCAATCTCCTCATACCATTCCAGAACACTTACACTCAACATTCTGTATTACATCAGAATACATACCTCACACAATCAGCTGAGATGCCAGGTAACACAACACATTCTACCCAATACAATTTTGATCAAAATAAACATTACAAATGGATATTATACTTATGAGAACAGTTATGCAACATTGCTTGGCAAAAATATATAGATAATATTTGCAAATATGAGAACAGTTATGCAACATGAGATGGTCAAATATAAATAATACCCATTCAACACACAGCACAACATATTGCAAGATTGCTGTTGTGCCATAAATATTCAGAACCGAAATGTCATTTATGGTTTCTATCTCTTTATTGGTTTATAATCAACAAATGAGAAAAAGAAAAGGAGGACAACAAGCTGTAATACATCGACAAGCAGGACCCTGCTGTCAGGGCCGTGTATGCTATAAGGTGTCAAAAATCAACCCCCCCAACTCCCACCCCCGGTCCCCGGACCTGGCGACTGCTATATGCAAAAAGGAAAATAAGAAAACAAGTGAAGGGAGGGAAGAGGGAAAGGGGGAGGTCCTAACCCAACTGGTGCCCTGAGTTATCTCATTTAGTGATCTCTATGTAAAGGCTACAAGGGGCCCCCGGTCTCAGTCAGTCTCAAGAGCCGCAGATACTTGGGACAAGTAAGTTCCGTGAATTCCAATGTCAGCAAGGTTATGAATGGCCCCCATATTTCCGGAATATCATTTATCATGGAATAAATACAGAATTTGTTCATGTAGAAAACTAACCAAGCTGATAGCAACAATCTACATTACATTCTGGTGTTACCTGCTACATCATCATTGTAGCGTCTAGGCTTCATTATTATTCTACCCAACCAGATAACTTTATGTTTTGTCACTGAATTCTCCTCTTCCCAGTAACACTTCCATTCTCACCTGTACATTCTCTCACCAGATTTTCCTGTGAAGAGCATTTAGTTGACAAGGTCTGTTGGATAATGTATCATCAACCCAATCATACCTCCTTATTCTAGGTTCAACATTGAACTTGTCCCCTTTAAATAATCACAATCTTTTAGCATGTCAAATTTTCCCATCACTCAGCAGCACTGAATTACAAAGAATTTTAATAACCTGCAAGTGTTCAGAGTACTTACTTTCCTACTTCTTAACCAGTCTTCCTTTTTCCACCTTCACAACATCCCCCACTTTGAGGTTAACTTTCTTCACTCCATGCAATGAATCATATCTATTCTTATACTTCACTTCATTCATTTCCATTTCGTTCCTCACTTTTAGTGATGACCAATCAACCTTCTTGGTTTTGGTTAATCAACCCATGTTATCTTTAGTTCGGGGAGTTCTTCCCCTCATCAGTTCAAAAGGACTATACTTAGTCGAATCACACCAAGCCAATCTGTAAGCTTCTATTGTTTTCATCAATTTGTTCTCCCAATACATGTTCTTATTCTTTGCTAGCTCAATAATCCCTTCGATGACTCAATTAAAGCGTTCAACATTTCAGTTCTGTTCGGGATGGTAAAGGGCTGTACTTTTATGTATTACTCCAGCTTTTTCCATGAATTTCTTGAATATATCTGAGATGAACTGCACCTCATTATCTCTGACCACCATGTTGGGCATCCCTTCTCTTCAGAAAATCTCCTCTTAAAAATTCCGAACCTCCCAGGAATATGCTTTTTGCACAATTTTGACTTCTGGCCATTTAGAGTAACTATCCAGAACCACCAGGATGAGTTTGGATACTTGATACACATCTTGTACAGGACCGAAAATATCTACCCCTATCCTCTCCAAAGGCATTTGTGGAATTTCCATGGGATGCAGCGGTGGATTGAACTTGTTCAATGCCTTATCCGAGTTTATACATTTTATATATTCTCTTACTACTCTTTCAATCTTACTGTCTGTTCCTGGCCACCAATAGTGTAAGGATCGACGCGCGAAGCGGTTCGCGAAGCGCCTGCATCGCCTACAATCCCCAGAGGGCACTGGGAGAGAAGGCAGAGTCACGCCTACATAGGGAGATGACGCGCGCAGACGTATGCGCGTAATCCTGGAATACTTCCTGTTCGTCGTTTGAAACCTGGAGACCGTCTCGTGCGGACTGCCACGTTTCTTCCTGAGCGCAGGAGCTCGACGGTGCCCACAGAGGATCGCTTGGTTCGTGAGTCTCTGTGGTCTCAGCGCTGCCACGTGTGAGCCGGCCGGGGACTGCTTCCCAGTACCTTCTGACTCTGGTAACAGCGAGGCTGCTCCCCTTGGGCTAACGAGCAGTTAGCGCGGGACTCTTTAGTTGGAGTCATCCTTGTTTGTTTGTTTGGATATACTTTACAATTTTCTTCAGCTGACACCCTGTAACTTCCTTAGGGGCGACGTGACCCTGGGGTGTACCTTGTCCTCCTAGTGCAACAAGCTATCTGGAACCAATAGCAAACGGGAGGAAATACATTTGTTTTTGGTGCTTGCTTAGTACTAACGCTTGGGCTACACTTCCAGGGAGAAGTGACAGTGCTGGTTCATTACCTAACCTCGGACCTACAGAGGCGGAGTCCTATCGCCACACAGGAGTTGTCACCACGCTAGTTCCTGCAATAGGGGTGCCGGAAACTGAAGTTGATTTGTCTAGTTTTAGACACAGGGGGGTTCTTCGCAGGTATGTGCCTAGGGAACCGGTGTGCTGTCTTTTCTAATAGTGAATGAGTTGTCATGAGGTAATACTGGTGTGTTCTTCTTGTCTCTCATGACAGGTATGAAGTAATACCTGGGTTTAGTGGAGGACCGCAGGAATGTGATCTCACAGTAGCAGGTATAGGAGAAGGTCTAGCGAGAATTTACAGAGCGTAGTGTTGCATGCTTGTGTTTACCTTAACGGTGTACTTTTGTGTTACAGGTTCTTCTCCCCGCTGTTCCCTTCCTACCCTTCCCTCATTTGATCGTTCCAACACTCTGTACAGTTATTGTGGGAGTTTGGGGAGATCAGGGGGTGGAAATCTTGTTACGTCGCTCGAACCCTGAGGAGCACCCATTCTGGAACAGGAGCGTATCAGAATTACGCGCCCACAAAATATTGCTCATCCCAGTTCGGGCACAGTAACCAGACAGCCAGGCGCTAGCAGCAGTCCAACAAGAATTAGCGGCTTCTAGGGCCGAGACCGCTGCCTTAAGAGAGAGAGTAGAAAGGATAACAAGAAACCCCTTTGATGTGGCCACCGGTAACCCCCAGATACATGTCACCATCCCTCCACCCATCCCCCTGGCCAGCCCGGAAAGGTACGCAGAAGACCCACAGAAGATTCAGGTGTTCCTCACACAGGTCATGATGCATTTCTCCTGTAAGCCTTCTTCGTTTCCGAACAACCATTCTCGAGTGGCGTTCGCAATCTCATATCTAGTAGGGGATGCAGCGAACTGGGCAGTGCCTTTGGTAAGGAACAACGACCCCGTCCTGTCAGATTGGGATGAGTTCCGAGCTGCGTTAGAAGGCGTCTTCGATAGGAGAACCATGACCTTTAGCGCAGATAGAGAGCTCCTTGAATTAAAACAAGGGAGAAACGACTTGGTGACATATTTGACCTCGTTCAATAGGTTGGTGGCGGAAGCTGCATGGCCCGAAGAAAAGAGAATGTCTCTTTTTTACCAAGGCCTGTGCGACGAGTTGAAAGATGTCATCACCCGGATAGACCCCCAGCCCCGTTCTTGCACGGAACTGGTCAGTCTCTCCTTGCGTTTGGATGGACGCATAGCAGATAGAGGATGGGATAGACGCAAGGGAGAAGGAGTGGGGTTCAGGCAAGAGCGAGGCCCAAAAAAGGAAGGGGAAGGACACGAAACTGCCACGGAGCCTATGGAAGTAGGGGCTATCCGCGCATCCCTGTCACGCAGTGAGAGAGAGAGCAGACACTCCCAAGGTCTCTGTATGTACTGTGGAAAAAGGAGACACTACGTTCGAGAGTGTCCTGTAAGGCCCAAGAAACCGGGAAAAACGTACAAACCCCGCAAGTTCCTGGCTTCCACCGGGAGCCCTGATAGCATGGGTGTTTCCACAGCCCCCTTGGTCCCGACAGCGGACAAGGAATGGAGAACACCTTCCTTGGCTGCCACTCACCTGACAGACGCCGAGTCGCACATGGTGCTGTCAACATGTCTAGAAGTCGATCATCAAGCGTCTCAGGTGATGGCTATGCTTGATACGGGGGCCACAGGGAACTTTATTGACAGCGGGTTGGTCAATCACCTGCACTTACAGTGCGTAGCACGAGAGATACCCGAGGAGGTATTAGCCGTGAACGGAAAGCCCCTGACCTCGGGATTACTCCTAGAACAGATGGAGGCAGTGCAGCTAACCATTCGGTCAGGGGTGAGGCGACACGTGGAAACCTTAGTCCTGAATATTATCGAGGCACCTCAGTATGAGGTGATTCTGGGTATGCCGTGGTTCCGACGGCATAACCCTACCATTGACTGGAGGGAGAAGACCATCCAGTTCCTGTCAGGGGAGTGTCAGGAACACCTGATGCCAGAGCTCGAGTCGTGTGCAGCAATGTTGGCACACCCATTCTTGCTGGCAACCGCGGCCGAAAAGGAAGTGACACTCCCGCAGGAATATGCCCCGTTCGCAGATGTCTTTAGCAAGGCAAAGGCGGATCAACTCCCACCACACAGGTCGTACGACTGTCTGATAGAGTTAGTGGAGGGAGCAAACATCCCAGCATGTAGGGTCTATGTGCTCTCGGAACCTGAGACCACATATTTGAGAGAGTACCTTGATCACTTGTTGAACCTGGGGTTTATTAGGCCATCCCGTTCCCCAGCAGCCTCTCCTCTTTTTTTATAGCTAAGGCGAATGGGGAACTGAGGGCTTGCTGCGACTACCGCGTACTGAATAAAAACATGGTACGTAACAGGTACCCTCTCCCTCTCATACCTTCTTGTTAGATCAAGTGCGTGAAGCTGAGATATACACCAGGTTAGACCTTCGAGGCGCATATCACCTTATAAGGGTTAGAAGTGGGGATGAATGGAAAACAGCGTTTAAAACACGCTATGGTCTTTATGAGTATACTGTGATGCCGTTCCAGCTCTGCAATGCCCCTGCGGCTGTTCAGTTTTTTTTAATGACGTCCTAAAAGAATACATAGACCACACAGTGGTGTTGTACATAGATGACATTTTGATATACTCCGCTTCGGAGACACAACACACAGAGCACGTTCAACAGGTGCTACGCACCCTTAGACGCCATCATTTGTACTGCAAGCTGAGCAAATGTGAATTCAGTGTGCGCGAGGTGGAGTTTCTGGGGGTCATACTCTGTCCGTAAGATTTAGGAATGGCTGAACGAAAGATACTGGCTGTGAAAGAGTGGCCGGTTCCCCGTAACGTTCGAGAGGTACAATGCTTTCTAGGGTTCGCCAACTATTATCGTAGATTCATTCAGGGGTTCTCACAAAAGGCGATTCCCATCACTAGATTGCTCAGGAAGGGAGTGCCATTTTCTTGGACACAGGAAGCCGCGACGGCCTTTGAGTATCTCAAAAAAGCTTTCACTACAGCGCCAGTGCTGAGACATCCACAGATGGACACCCCTTTTGTGGTAGAAGCCGACACTTCAGACGAGGCGGTGGGAGCCATTCTCTCACAAAGGGACAAACACACGGGCATCCGGTAGCCTTCCTTTCCAAGAAACTGAACCAGGCAGAAGGAAACTATAACATTGCGGAAAAGGAGTTGCTGTCGATCAAGAAGGCCTTCCAGGAATGGCGTCCGAACCTATGGGGGGCCAGGTATCCGATTACCGTGTACTCCGATCACCGGAACTTGCAGTACCTCAAAACCGCTAGACATCTTTCCCAACGACAAATGAGATGGATGCTTTTCTTCGAAGAATACGAGTTTCTTATCACCTATCGGCCCGGGTCCGACAACCGCAAAGCGGATTCCCTGTCTTGGCTGGCATCACCGTTCGAGGAGGTCAGTGTCCCAGAAAAGGCCCTCATAGCTTCTGCTAAAGTGATATGTGCGCTCAAGGCTGAACAGTACCTGGACTATATACGTAACAACCGAAGCACGGCTCGATGGGGTACGTGGGCTACCGCAGAACCAGGGAGAGACATCAGACAGGGCCTGCCTTTTCATCTAAACAAGCTGTTTCTTCCGATGGCGGAGCTGAGGAAGAAGGCGTTTGCGTGGTGTCATGACTCCTCCATAGCTGGCCATCCTGATATAAAAAAGACAATGGTTTTGGTACAGCGGTATTTCTGGTGGGACACTTTGGTACCGGTAGTCAAGAAATGGGTGTTGGAGTGAGACCGTTGTGCCAGAGGCAAATCAGACATATCCAAAAGAAAAGGAAAGCTCATGCCCACACCCAGGTCGCCTTGGCAAACATAAGCCTGGACTTCGTTACAGGGCTTCCGGTAGATCAGGGGTACTCTGCGATCCGTGTAGTAGTAGACAGTCTCACCAAGATGGGTCATTTCGTTCCTTGCAAGAAACTGCCTACAGCTGGCCAAACCGCTCTGTTAGTGCTCTAGAACATTGTGCGGCTTCATGGCACTCCCCAGGTCATAGTGTCGGACAGGGGGCCCCAGTTCATAGCAAGCTTTTGGAGGAAGTGGTGCCAGGCCCTGCAGGTGGAGGCCGCGGTGTCCACCAGCTTCCACCCTCAAAACGGACGGCTAGACAGAAAGGCTAAATCAGACTCTCAAGAAATACCTATGGTGTTATGCCGTCGAGGCCCAAGAATCATGGGTTTCTTTGCTGTGGATGGCCGAGCTGGCATATAATAACGCCCCCCACAGTTCCACGGGGGTGTCACCGTTCGCAGCCAACTATGGTTACAACGGATGTATGTCGTTACAACGCACACTTTTACAACGCATGCACTTACAACGCATTTTTTACAACGCAAAATCCATTACAACGCATTCCATTACATAGCATGACACTACAACGCATTTTTAAAAACTACCTTTACAACGCATTCCATTACAACGCATACTACCTTTACAACACATACCATTACAACACATAATATTAAATTGCATTTAAGGTAAGTATTAGATAGTATAGGGGTAAAAATTACTTTTCTAACTCCAGGGGGTGCAACAGTAGGGTAAGTGTTGGATGGTATAGGGGTAAAAATTACTATTCTAACTCCAGGGGGTGCAACAGTAGGGAAAGTGTTGGATAGTATAGGGGTAAAAATTACTATTCTAACTCCAGGGGGTGCAACAGTAGGGAAAGTGTTGGATAGTATAGGGGTAAAAATTACTATTCTAACTCCAGGGGGTGCAACAGTAGGGTAAGTGTTGGATAGTATAGGGGTAAAAATTACTATTCTAACTCCAGGGGGTGCAACAGTAGGGTAAGTGTTGGATAGTATAGGGGTAAAAATTACTATTCTAACTCCAGGGGGTGCAACAGTAGGGAAAGTGTTGGATAGTATAGGGGTAAAAATTACTATTCTAACTCCAGGGAGTGCAACAGTAGGGAAAGTGTTGGATAGTATAGAGGTAAAAATTACTATTCTAACTCCAGGGGGTGCAACAGTAGGGTAAGTGTTGGATAGTGTAGGGGTTTTAATGTAATATTATGCGTTGTAATGGTATGCGTTGTAAAGGTAGTATGCGTTGTAATGGAATGCGTTGTAAAGGTAGTTTTTAAAAATGCGTTGTAGTGTCCTGCGTTGTAATGGAATGCGTTGTAGTGGATGTTGCGTTGTAAAAAATGCGTTGTAAGTGTAGTGCGTTGTAAAAGTTGCGTTGTAAAGGTTGTTCCCCGGTTACAACGCTAGGATATTACCTATAGATATACCGAAAGACATAGCAGATCAGCCGTCTGTCTGCGCCCACATCAAGACCCTCACTGAAGGACATTGGACAGTGAGAAAGCAGTTGCTGAAAGCGAAACTAGCGTATAAAGGGTGGGAAGACCGGCGCCGGATAGTGGGCCCCCTGTATGAAGAAGGGGATCTAGTGTGGCTATCCACAAAAAACATAAAATTCAAGTTTTGTAGCGTGTTTCATCCACGGTTCATCGGCCCCTATCCGGTGGTAAAAAGAATAAACCCAGTGGCCTACAAGCTGCGTTTACCGAGATCGCTAAGGATCCACCCGGTCTTTCACTGCAGCCTCCTGAAGCCAGCGAGAGGGGCCAGGAGAGGGAGGCCGCCCCCGGTGGTTGTGGACGGGTGGCTGGAATACGAGGTGCAGCGCATCCGAGACTCGAGGTACAGGCGAGGAAGGCTCTGGTACCTGGTATCGTGGAAGGGGTATACTTCTGAGGACGATTCCTGGGAACCCTGCAGCAATGTTCATGCCCCTGCGGCGGTTCGCTCCTTCCACCTCCGGCAACCGGACAAACCCGGCTCTAGGAGGCGCTGGGCGGGTGGATCTAGGATCGGTGCGCGAAGCGGTTCTCGAAGCGCCTGCATCGTCTACAATCCCCAGAGAGCACTGGGAGAGAAGGCGGAGTCACGCCTACATAGGGAGATGACGCGCGCAGACGAATGTGCGTAATCCTGCAATACTTCCTGTTCGTCGTTTGAAACTCGGAGACCGTCTTGTGTGGAGCAGAGAGCTTCGTCGCTGGTTGCATGGGGGTCGGAAGACTCCGTCCGGACTGCCCACGTTTCTTCCTGAGCGCAGGAGCTCGACGGTGCCCACGGAGGATCGCTTGGTTCGTGAGTCTCTGTGGTCTCAGCGCTGCCACGTGTGAGCCGGCCGGGGACTGCTTCCCGGTTCCTTCTGACTCTGGTAACAGCGAGGCTGCTCCTTTTAGGCTAACGAGCAGTTAGCGCGAGACTCTTTAGTTGGAGTCATACTTGTTTGTTTTGTTTGGATATACTTTGTAATTTTCTTCAGCTGACACCCTGTAACTTCATTAGGGGCGACGTGACCCTGGGGTGTGCCTTGTCCTCCTAGTGCAACAAGCTATCTGGAACCGATAGCAAACGGGAGGAAATACATTTGTTTTTGGTGCTTGCTTAGTACTTACGCTTGGTCTACTCTTCCAGGGAGAAGTGACAGTGCTGGTTCATTACCTAACCTCGGACCTACAGAGGCGGAGTCCTATTGCCACACAGGAGTTGTCACCGCGCTAGTTCCTGCAATAGGGGTGCCGGAGACTGAAGGTTCTGGTTGGTTTGTCCAGTTTTAGACACAGGGGGGTTCTTCGCAGGTGTGTGCCTAGGGAACCGGTGTGCTGTCTTTTCTAATAGTGAATGAGCTGTCATGAGGTAATACTGGTGTGTTCTTCTTGTCTCTCATGACAGGTATGAAGTAATACCTGGTTTTAGAGGAGGACCGAAGGAATGTGATGTCTCACTGTAGCAGGTATAGGAGAAGGTCTAGCGAGAATTTACAGAGCGTAGTGTTGCATGCTTGTGTTTACCTTAACGGTGTACTTTTGTGTTACAGGTTCTCCTCCCCGCTGTTCCCTTCCTACCCTTCCCTCACTTGATCGTTCCAACACTCTGTACAGTCATTGTGGGAGTTTGGGGAGATCAGGGGGTGGAAATCTTGTTACGTCGCTCGAACCCTGAGGAGCACCCATTCTGGAACAGGAGCGTAACAAATAGAATTGTTTCACCCTACTCTTAGTTCTCCCAATTCTTAGATGGCCCTCATGACATAGATTAATGATTTTATCTTGTAGGTTGTTAGGTGGAATTAGTTTACCCCCCTTAATAAAAAGCCACTCTCTTCAGAAAACTTGTTCCTTACTTCTGAAAATGCAGCTTAATTTCTGTCCAACAGTTTTTTATCTGGCTAACCCTCCTTGACATATCTCATTACATTTGGTAAAATACTATCTTGTTCTTGGACTGCTAACCATTCTCCGGCAACCACACTCTGTAATTCCTCTGTGAATACCATAGCTACTAAGCATTCATCCCATTCATTACTCATGTCTCCTTTTATGGGTAATGGTAACCCGCTTAAAAATCTACAATCTTATTGCGAGCTCTTGGGACAGAGTGAACCTCATACACATAATCCAAAGGTTGCATGGTCAACCTGCTTATCCTGTGTGACACGTAAATGAGCTCCAGTGAAGTGAGAACCTTGGTCAGTGGTTTATGGTCACTTCTTACTACCACCTTAGTTCCACAAATGAACTGCCTGAAATGTTGCACCCGTTTGTAATTGCCTGGATCATTTTATGTCAAGTCCAGCCTTTTTAAGTAACTTTTTACGCTAGGCACTCCTTGGGGAATTGGGTGTGTTGTGAATGATACTAGCCATTGCAGCTGCATAAGCTGCATAAAAGGCATACAAATATCCTTAAAATGTTTTGCAGGTCGGCTGACAATCCAGATTTTGAGAAAATGTGATGGGTTCATGAAATATGGAAAGCGAGAGAGGAGAGAATGAGCTGTGGTATGTATGTTTTTCTTACACTGTTTCTGTTCTGTTTCTTTAATTCTGTCAGAACCTATATGCCGCAGGGTTCTGACTGATGGAACTTGGAGCCCTAGTTGACGAGTGAGAGTCAGTTACTCTCCGCTAGTCTGCCTGCTTGCTGTGTTGCCGTGGGTTCGTTCCTTTAAGCCTATGATCTTCAATAAAAGCATTCTTTCAGCAAGAAACGGTCTCGGACAGTTCTTACAGCTTAACCCCATACCACATATTGGTACCAGGAGTGGGGAGGCTGTTACTGTCTTTGACCGCACCACCATCGATCCGCTTCTTTCCGGGGACCTGTTGCCTGAACCCACCGGCTGTGCCTGCTGCCCTGGAATGGTTTTCTGTCCCTCAGGAAAATCAGTTGGGATAGTTTCAATCTGTTTCAAGCAACATTTCACCCTATGTATACTTTAACTGCCAGCACCGCGCGCCAGCCCGCGCCACTTACTTGACTTAACTGAGCATTGTTGTGCCTCGAGCTCCATTTCTAGGCTTTGCTGAGCATTCTTTCTTCTCGAGCGGTTTCCTTGCTCTCGGGCAGCAACTTCTCGTCATTCCATCCACTTACTTTGCTCCAGCTAGTGTTGTCACACTGCTATGGGAGCTAGCGTGCTACCCTGACAACAACGGATTGGTGCATTCTCTGTGCATGCTGTCGTAGCACGTTAGCGGACTCGTTTTCTTTGGTGATTCGCACACCTGCTTTGCAACACCAGTTGATTTCTTTGCGCTTACATCCCAGTTGCGGCATCGGTGATCCACACACCTGTTTTGGCATCTTACTAGCTTTATTTTGGGGAATTTCAACTGTTTCATTACATTTCGATGATCTGCACACCTTAAGTGCAGATATTTATTTCATTCATTTTTACTACAGTACAATGTCGGTGATCCGCACACCTTCCTTGTGGGTCATTATTTTACTCATTGTTTCTGGCTACTTTTTCGGTGATCTGCACACCTGTCTTATTGGTCATAATTTTACGTCAAATTTGTACTACTTTTTCTCTTTCTTTCTTTCTCATTCTATCATATTTTTGTGCCTATTTACTCTTTTTTTCTACATTCTTTCTGCTCCATGGCTACTAATCAGGGTCTCATTCAACCACCACCCTTTCTACAAAAAGCTGCTAAACCAGACATCAAATGGCTAGAATGGCTTCACATTTTTGAAAACTACTTAGAGGCCATTGATACTGAAGGTTATACACCTTCGAGGAAAATATCTATGCTTTTTAACCATTTAGGAATCGCTAGTCAAAGGATTTTTCACAATCTACCTCCTTCTCCACCTCCAACCTCTGAAGACTCTTCATGGAACGTTTATTTGGAAGCAAAGGAATGCATGAGAAAACAATATCCTGATGTGTCAAATGTTTTATCAGAAAGATTCAACTTTGCTATGTGCAAACAATCCTTTGAGGAATCCGTAGACGAGATTGTTGCTTCTCTTAGAGTTTTAGTTGAAAAGCGTGAATTTGAATCGAACATTGACACCCATATTAGAGAACAATTAGTTTTTTACTGTTCTTCTTAGAAAATTCAAGAACGTTTACTTGCTTGTCGTAATCCTACCTTTACTGAAGTTTTGGATATTGCCATGAGCATAGAAAGGTCCGTTGTCTCCTCCAAGGTTCTATCCAGTCCTCTTCCTCTTCTGTCAATGCTTTGTCTGACGATGATGTTGTTTGTGCTGTTAGCAACAAACAAGTCTTTGACAGAACTAATCGTAGAGGGCAACTCCCTCGTAAACATCTTGTTTGTTTCCCTGTGGTTCTAAAAACAACATTGGAAACAATCTTACATGTCCTGTCATTGGCAAGAAGTGCAATCGTTGCAACAAGTGTGGCCACTTCCAAAGCGTTTGCAGAGGTGGAGCTAACTCTTCCTTAAAATGTTTCTGTTGATTATTCTGACTTTGAAGTACAACAATGTGAGAAGAAATGTATTAATGTCTTACTTACTGTGAATATCACTGATCGTTCCAATGTTTCCTCTATTAAGGGACCCATTGTTGATGCCATTTTTGATGGGAGATCTATCTCTAACATGGCTGTTTCTGGTGCCCCAATTACTATTCTTGCTGACCGTACATTTTATGAATCATGGTCACATGGAGCTTCTCTGTTGTCCCCTGACATCAAACCTAAGGCTTTCGGTGAGCAAGATATTAACCTATTAGGTTTCTTTTAGGTGGTGGAATGTTTGGGCAGATCCACCAAAACCAAGATCTAAGTAGCAGGGATATTGTTGGGTGGAAAGACCTTGCTCCTCTAGGAATTATTTTGTGTCCTGGGCAAGATCCTCCTATTACTTTAGGTCCTCTTCCTGAGGATGTCATGCTCTTTCACTCAGAAGACAATATTGTTTCAAACCTTATTGACTCCTTCCCTGGTGTATTCAAAGATGCTGTAGGTTCTGTAAAGGGATTTGAGCACTGCATCAAATTAAAGAGTGGTGCTGTCCCTGTTGTCCACAAAGTGAGACCTATTCCCCTTAGTTTTAGGGATGACCTCAAAATGTTGTTGAATAAACTCAAATTGGAAGGTATCATTGCACCTATTGATGCCTCAGAATGGGCTTCTCTGGTTGTCTTGGCCAAGAAGAAGACTTGGGTTCTCAGATTATGTGTTGATTTGAGATCTCTCAATCACAACATTCTTGTGGATTGTCATCCACTTCCACACATTTAAGAGATGTTGGCCAATATTGGTAATGCTAAATTCTTCTCCACCATCTCGCACCTGCATCTACGGCAAGTGTTTTTCAAAAGCTCATGGACTGGTTATTTGGTGATATGCCGCGTGTCCAGGCATTTCAAGATGACATTCTTGTATTTACTGGAACCAAGGATGAACATGTTCAGATCTTACGTAAAGTGCTTAATATACTTAATTCCACTGGCATGACTGTTAAACCCAACAAGTGTAAGCTTCTGGTTAATAAGGTTGAGTATTTAGGACATTTCATCTCTGCAGAAGGGATCAAACCTACATTCTGCAACACTGAGGCCATTAGAAATGCTCCTGCACCAGTTGATAAGGATAAATTACGTTCTTTTCTTGGCCTTTGCGAATACTATGCAAGGCTTGTTCCTGGTTACTCTCTTGCTGTGCATCTATTGCAAGATCTACTGAAAAAAGGTGTGACATTTGTCTGGAGGGACCCCATGTCTTCAGTTTTTGAGAGACTCAAATCTTTTGTCATCAATGCCCCTGCTTTATGCTCGTTTTACCCCTTCGGTGATTCATTTATCACTGTTGATGCTAGTCTTAAAGGATTAGGAGCTGTGTTTGGTCAGTGGGTGGATGGGCATGAGAATACCATTGCTTTTGCCTCTAGATCCCTTTCTGAAGCTGAGTGCCAATATAGCACCATTGAGAGGGAATTGTTTGGGCTGGTCAAAAGATCAAAACCTACATTTGGGGGAAGAAATGAGACATTTTTACTGATCACAAGCCCTTAGTGTTTCTTTTAGCTGACAATGGTTTGGATAAAGCCTCTGCTCACCTTGTCAGACTTCTTTCCAAATTACAAGAGTATGATCTGGATATCAAGTAGTATATCCAAGGTGGACGGAATATCCGTGCTGATTGCTTATCTTGTATTCCTTTATCTTGTAATTTCAGTGCTTTAGATGACTTTGATGATGACTGTGTTGTTGGTGTCATTGATGTAGTTTCTGCAAGCAGAGGTACATTTTCACATGAGGATTGGATCCTAACTATGGAGAAGGATGAAACTTTGAAGAAAGTCGAGTTCTTTGATAGAAACAAGTGGCCTACTAATAAAACGTTATGTAGTGCATTAAGGTATTTTGCACAAGTCAGTGAGGAGCTATCTTTTGAAAATGGTATTTGCATTCTCAATGGATTATTTGTGCCTCCTCAGTTACTTAGGGACAAGATTGTTGCCATTGCTCACGAGGGGCATTTGGTTATGTCTTCCACTACAAAGAAAATTAAACAGGTTTACTGGTGGCCAGGTTTGGATTCTATGGTTGTCAATTTTGTTACTAAATGTCCCAAATGTGTTGTCTCGGATCAACACTGGAAACTCAACAAAAAACCCTTGTTTCCTGTTCGTTTCCTGAGATGCCTTGGGAGAAAATTGCTCTTTATTGTTCTGGACCTTTCAATCTTCTTCCATCTCGGATGAGGTATTTGCTAGTTGGTATAGACTATTTTTCCAAATGGTTACATTACTCTTTTGTTGAAGTGGCTGACTCTGCTTCCATAATTTTTTTGGGGAGAACATTTTCAAGATTGAAGATGCACCTTGTTCCATTGTTACGGACAATGGTGTTTCTTTTGTCTCTAAGCAAATGACTGATTTCTTGGAAAAATCTGATATTAAACACTACCAAGTTGCCTTCCGCTAATTGTTTGGTTGAGAGGGCTAATCGCATTCTTAAGGAGGGTATTCAAACTGCTGTTGCTGCTAATGTTGATGTTGCTGATTTGTTGCAAGAGAAAGTTTGGGCTTATCTCACCTCATCTCATTCCACCACTGGAGTCAAAGCTCTCAGAGGTAGGGAAGCAAGATCAAAATTGATTCCTGAATGGTTTTCGAATCTAAGTGCCGGTTCCTCTTTGATTAGTAAGAGGTTTGTGTCTGATAATTGTGATGTCATAAGGAATAGAGTTTTGTCTAAACAAGTCAAGCAAAAAGAGTTATATGACACCAACTCTAGAGTCAAACCTGAAACTTTTTCAGTTGATGATTGGGTTCTCATTAAGAAACCTTTCAAAGTGTCCAAAGGTCAATCTACCTTTTCCTTTCCTGAACACGTAATGAGGGTTAGTAAACCGTCTTTACTGTTGGATGGGAGGGGATGGTGGATGGGGGGGTAAAACTCGCTAATGAGCAAGCTGACATTTCTAAACAATTTTATGATTATAGAGATGAAAACAGTGAATGTTCTTCAACTTTTGATATTCATCCTAGCATCCCGTTTGGGGCATCTGTTTCTTGAGATGTTCCCATGGTACTTGCTGCTTCTGATTCTGTTTGTGCTCCTGGTGCATGTGTTCTTGAAAGTTCTTCATCTACACCTAATCTCAATGTTGTTGTAGAGGGACGGCTTTCTCGCACCCATTGTACCATCAAGCTGCCATCTAAATTGATTATATTTTGGACAATGTTTTTTTTTGTGGGGAAAGGGGGGTGTTGTGGTATGTATGTTGTTCTTATACTGTTTGTGTTCTGTTTCTTTAATTCTGTCAGAACCTTTATGCCTCAGGGCTCTGACATATGGAACTTGGAGCCCTGGATGATGAGTGAGAGTCTGTTATTCTCCGCTCGTCTGCCTGTCTGCTATGTTGCCGTGGGTTTGTTCCTGTAAGCCTATGATCTTCAATAAAAGCATTCTTTCAGCAAGAAACGGTCTTGAACAATTCTTACAGCTTAACCCCATACCACATGAACTCAGAGTGTGGCCCGTTTGAGAAGGCCCTTGGTGAATCTTGTGAAGAATGGTGGATAGGAGATGAAGATGCCATGGCAGCATGTTAAGTGCTCAAATTGAGGATTTTTTCTTGAGGTTTCTGTGAGTCAACTGGCCCAGTAAAAGGACACTGACCCCAAACAGCAAAATGAAGACAAGCTGAAGCATGGGATCTCTTCCTGTGCAGAGCAAGAAGAACTGGTGTGTGCTGCTGTTTGGTTGCAGATTAAATACTACACTGTGCCCAAGATGGCAACCAAGCACTTTGTTGATCTTAAGACAATAGGAGTTCCATGAAAATTCCATTTAACTCCCCGGCGACTACTATCATGGCACTTTGAAGAATCCAATGCATCTTCCAATTCCTAACTAAGCATTCATGATATGGGGGTTTGTGTTGGTTCTCATCCTTGACGCTGGGCTTTTGGTCAGGGAGTATGTCAGTATGTACAGTGTGCTGTTTCCTTTTTTTTTTTTTTTTTAATTCTTTTTATTGGCATTTTCAGTAACAAACTTACAACAATGCTTCACACTGCGGCGTACATATTTCAAGCAATGACGACACGTCTCCCAACCAACAAGGCACAAATTGCGGAATGTCATGGACATCAACTCAGTGTTTCATATCATTCTCCGCTGTACCCAACCGACCATCAGTCACTTCCTCCCAACCGTGTCCCACCACCCCGACAGTCGCCAACCCGCCACACTGGCAGCAGCAAGCACTGACCTCACCCTCCCGCACTAGGGGATAGCATCTAACTACAGCGTTTGCAGCGGAGTGTGTTCCAGCCAGTGTATGAAGGGTCCCCATATGTCCCTAGGCCTGGATCTCATCGGCATAAGCTCCCAGTACAGGGCCAGCTGGGTCTGACAATAGACAACGCTTTTAACCCATACCTTAATGCTAGGTGACGTAGCAACTCCCCAATGCATAGCAACTTGTCGTTTGGCCAGTAATAATAGCATCGCTGGCAGCTTACGGTGTTTGGGCTCAACCATGTGTAAAATCCCCAGCAGTGCAACCTGGGGTGTGCATGGGATCAGTAGGTCTGTGATAGCACATGTTATCTCCACTACCCTTGTCCAGAACAGCGCCACTGCAGGACAGCCCCACGCCATGTGTACAAAGGTGGCCCCCGGGGCATGACAGCGCCAGCATTCATCGGTGTCCCTTAAACCCATGCGGTGCAGCCGGCTCGGTGTGCGATAAGTCATGTGTATGTATTTGAAGTGGATCAGGCGTAGCCTGTAGTTGGGGGACAGAATCTCAAGTAGCTTACAGCACAAGTCCCAGTGTATTTCAGAAATATCCGCGCCCAATTCCGCCGCCCACAGGCCCCGCGCCGCCGGAAGCATCACGGGGTGGTTAGTCTGCATTCGCACATACAATCGGGAGATCAGCTTGCGGCCAGATTCCACAGATAACACATTTTCCAAAGCAAGCAGATCCGGCGGTGGCGCCGGGAACGTGGGGAACAGCCTCCTGCTTGAGTGGCGGAGCTGGTAATAAAGAAGCGTGTCTAGTAGCGTCGGAGCCTCCGATCCACACATCTGCTCCGGCGTAAGGAAGGTGTCACCTGGAAACAGATATGGTTAGCGCCCTTGACGAGAAGCCAATGCCCCTGGCCGCATGATGTTGTCGAATGCGGGCAGCCAGAGGTTCTGTGGCGATGGCAAAAAGCAGAGGCGACAGGGGGCAACCTTGTCTCGTGCCTCTCCGAATGACAAATGGCGCAGAGACTAGCCCGTTTACCCTTACCCTCGCAGTAATGTCGGTATAAAGCAGTCTAATGTATCTGATAAAGGCCTCACTCACCCCCATGCGCTGCAGCAGAGGAAACAGGAACCCCCACTCCAGGGAGTCGAACGCTTTGGTGGCGTCCAGCAGCATAGCCGCAGCCTTAACATGTGGGGCCAAGTAGTGCAGCACACCGAAGAGGGTGCGGAGGTTGTGGGACGTCGATCGGCCCGGTATAAAGCCCGACTGATCCGGGCGGATCATCAGGGGCAACACCGGCTGTAGCCGAGTTGCGAGCATTTTCGCAAAGATCTTAGCATCAGTGTTGATTAATGATAGTGGCCTGTATGAGTCGCATTGCTGGGCATCCTTGTCCGGTTTCAGGAGGGTAATGATGACAGCCTCCCTCATGGAGTCTGGGAGTATACCTGACTCGACCGCCTCCGCATATACTGCCAACAGCCGGGGGGCCAGGAGGTCTGCGTATTCCTTGTAAAACTGCGCCGGGAGGCCGTCCGGTCCCGGCGCCTTACCGGCTGCTAATGCCCCAATTGCCTCCCGTACATCGTCTGCCTCAAATGGTCGATCAAAGTAACCTTTCTGGTGCGCATTAAACCATATAAGCTGTATCGTATCAAAATAGTCAGACAGCTCCGCTTGTGGGGGGGCTGCCCGAGCCCTATACAAGTCCCTGTAAAACGACCGGAAGGTATCTAGTATTTCCGGAGGGGTATACACGGTATCCCCGCCCGCAGTCATCACTGAGGAGACAAAAGGAGAGGGCCGTTGTGAGCGCAGCAGGAGGGCGAGCGTTCTGCCCGGGCGATCCCCCTCCCCATATCTGCGGGCCACAGCATGCTTAGTTAGGAATTTAAGCTCCCTGTCGGCCTCCGTCTGATATTCAGTGAGCGTAGCGCGAGTGTCCGCCAACGTGGCGGTCGAAGGGTCCGAACAGTACTGCACCTCCAGTGAGTGCAGGCGATCTTCCAATTTACCGAGCGCCCCCCTAATAGTTTTCAGGACTTTGGCCTGCCCCGCAATGCAGTGGCCCCTTATCACCACCTTAAACGCGTCCCACAAGGTGCCCAACGATGTCACAGAGCCCTCATTGTGCTCAAAGTAGTCAAGTATGTGTTGATGGATATCCTCCCGAAACACCGGGTCTGACAGGGCCTGTGGCGGCAGTCGCCACGTGAAGGGAGTGATGTATGGCTGGGGGACACGCAGAGTTAGCTCGACAGGGGAGTGGTCTGAGAGGGTGCGCGCCTTGTGAGCGACTGCAGACACCCAAGCATGGACCTGCGGGGTCAAAAGCCAGAAGTCCAAGCGGGACCAGGCTCCTCTGTGTAGGGTGAAGCAGGTGCCTTCCCTAACCGCTGGATGCAATACCCGCCATGAGTCTAGTAGATTATAATCTGCCATTAGGCCGCGTATGAGACCGGCAGCTTGCGGGTGATGCGCGCGAGCAGCCCCCTCCCTGTCCAGGTCCAGCGACAGCACAGCATTGAAATCTCCTCCCCACATGCAGGCCCCTCCGCCCAGTGATTGTGCCAGGTGCCAGACGTGACGGAAGAACCCAGGGTCATCTGAGTTGGGGCCATATGTATTAACTAACGTTATCGGCGTGTGAAAGAGTTTCCCAGTCAGTATAATGTAGCGCCCCTCAGTGTCAGCAGTTACCTTAAACGTTTGCCAAGGGAGGCCTTTACGGATAAGAATAGCCACTCCCCGGGAATAGCTGGAGCAGCCGGAGGTGTGTATCTCGCCCCATCTAGCACCTCGAAGCTTGTCCCCGGCGTTGCGAGGCAAATGAGTTTCCTGTAGGAAACAGATGTCAATCCGGTGTCGTGACAAATGTGCATGAGTCAAGCGTATCTTGCGGTGGTCGTTAAGACCGTGGATATTCCATGTAAGGCAGTGCAACTCGGTCAGGGGGGCATATATGTGTGTGTCCCATACAGTGGCGAGGTTACCAATGTCTCACGTGCCAGGGCCCACAGGGAATCCCCCCGCTGCCCCTTCCCGGGGATCGGCAACCATATAGTGTCAGCCTGTGGCAAGGCCGCGCCGTCACGCCGTGGTGTAGTAAGAAAACTCAGTGTGATAGCAACAACCAACAATAACCAGAACCCCCCTCCACCCACTCCAACCCCCCAAACAGGTTGAGATACATTCCCCCCCCGCCACCCCACCCAACAGTTAATGTCACGTAACAGTATCTCGGGAATCATCCCACAGGGCGTGGGGTCACCGGCTCACTCCCCCGTCTAAAAGCGACAGGGTGGCCGAACATTGCTGCCTTTTGTCCACGCAGTACAACAACCTACAGCAAAGGAGGCCCAGCATTCCTCCCCCGCAGCGCTCCGGGAGGCATTCGCAAAGTGAGCCGTGTTACGTCGAACCAGTTCACACCGGTCCGCGCACCTGACAGTCACGGCGACCAGCGTTTCAGCACATCTCAGAGTTATAGTGCGCGGTGTCATTCAGTGTCGCTTAACTGGCCCAGCGGAGGAGTGCCTTGCTCATCCCGCCGCTCACGCTGCGAGCGTTCTGTCTGCCTTGCAAATTTGAGCGCATCCGCCGCGGCCGTAAAGATCATTGGCTTCCCTTTGTAGTGTATTCGCAACTTTGCCGGGTACAACATGGCATACTTAGTCCCCAACTTCTGAAATATTTTTTTAGCCGGTATAAATTCTCGCCTCGCAGCCTGCACCGCCTGCGTAAAATCCGGAAAAAGGGAGATGGCCATGTTCTGAAATCGGAGCTCACCTTTTTCACGCACCAACCTCAGGATGGCATCCCTGTCTCGGTAGTTCAGAACCCGTGCCAGAATCGGTCGTGGCGGAGCTCCAGGCACAGGTCGCGGCCCCAGCGTGCGGTGCGCCCGCTCGACCAGGAACATGGGCGACAGGTCCGCCCCAAACAGTTCGCGGAACATTCCTTCAACGAATTGTTCCATGTTTCCAATGTTCGTGGATTCCGCAATGCCAATAATACGCACATTATTCCTTCGGGAACGGGCTTCCAAGTCCTCATTGCGCCCCCTAATCACCTCCAGGACTTTGTCCATGCGTAGTAACCTCTCCTGGGTGTCCCCGAGGCCCTCCTCGCACTCGGCAATCCGCGCCTCTGCCGCAGCGATCAGCTCCTCGTGCTGGTCTACCTTATGGGAGATGCCATCAAGCCGCTGGGCCATGGAGTCGAGCTTGCCATCGATTTCCTTGAGGCAGCCCTTTAGGTCGTGGAACATACTTCGGACATCATCCTCCGGTGTTGGGTCTAGCTGCGTTTCAGGGACCACATTCGGCGATGGCGGAACCGCCACAGCGCCGCGGGAAGCCTGTTTCTCAAAGTGGAGCTTCCGCTGCTTGGTGTCCGACTTCCCCATTTCGCCTCCGAGGGGTCTTCACACCCCGGCACCAATGAAGGGGGGTAGCTGGTACGCCACAGGCCACGGGCCCCAACCAGCGCCCGGATCGCAGAGGTCAGGTATTCGCCACTCCAAGCGGCCCCTACGCACCTCGGGGGACCCCTACGGGTAGGCCAGGCCCAGCCAGCTCTCAGCCCACCCAGGTCGCGGGACGGCACCAGGCAGCGGCCCGGAGAGTCACCCGGCCTCTCACGCTCTTCCCGCCACCGCCTCGTGGCGCCGCAGACTCCCAGAGGCCCGGGCACGGATCACACAGGCCAGACAGCCGGAGTCCCCTCGTCGCAGGTATGGATCAGGCCTCACCGACAAGTGGTCGCAGCGTCCGTCGTCTGTCGCCTCACGCCAGCAGGAGCACCGGTCCAGTCATCTGCGCAGATAGCGGCCACGCCGGCAAGGCCCCGGCAGTCAGTCCGTCAGGCC
Organism: Triturus cristatus; assembly: GCF_964204655.1. NCBI lineage: Eukaryota > Metazoa > Chordata > Amphibia > Caudata > Salamandridae > Triturus > Triturus cristatus. The sequence continues at coordinate 777,331,759 of NC_140587.1, read as the reverse complement.
AGCACACAACGCGCTCCAGCTCCGCCCCGAAGGCCGTTCACAGCCCAGCAGGGGCCTGCCGCTTCACCTCAGGTTCCAATCGCAGGGCAGCCCGCGCTCTGCAGGCGGCCACGCCAGTCTCTGCGCGCCTGTCGGCCAGCGGCCCGCGACCAGGGCCCCGCGTAGCAGATGTCGCCGCCCAGCGCGGCGCCTCCCAGCCGACGGATCCATTAGGGCACGTATCTCCGGATTCCCGCAGCCGATTCCTGCCGCAGGAGCACCGCTGGGATCCTCGGCGTCCGGGCACCTCCCGCCGTGTCTTCCCTGCTCAAAAATCAAGGCAGAGACCGGATGAGCTGACGGATTTGTTGTCCGGCCGGCAGAGCCCCGTTACACGGCGGCCATCTTGCAGTTCGGCTCGGCCACGCCCCCCCCAGTGTGCTGTTTCCTTGATGAAAGACAAAGAGACAATGGAGCATGCCAGCCTCTCCCTAATAATTCAGGGAAGATGTTATGTAGAAGCTATTTGAATAAATCAACTTTATTCATTAAAATCAGCTCCAAATGATGACGAGGCTATGCTCATCCTATTGTTAAGTACAGAAAATAAGGTTGTGAACAAGGTTTTAAAGCCTTTTTTTATGGTTCAAATCTGATTTATTGGGTTTTGTTAACAAAATAACACATTCTCCCACCTACATCGGTTTGCTATGCTAATTAAGGTGGATAAGAAGGGAGGAGAAAGGAGAGAACAATAGGGGGGGCGGGACAGCACAGAGTGGTAACAGGGGACAGTTGAGGAGGCAAACCAGTAAACCAGCCATCCCTTTACTCACCTGCATGAACATTAAGTTGAGGACAGCGAGCTCACCTTAAGTCTCACAGACATAGGTATAAACACACCACTGCGCATTAGTCCAGGTCTGTAAGGGGCAACATTCATAGATATCTGGAGCAGGGGAGCTCTCAAAATTTGTCAGCAAGGAAGTTCACACAAGGGCCTCATTGCTTCTCTAATTGTCGCAGCTGACAATTGATAGTGGCGGAAATCTTCTCCATGCCCATAGTATCCCATAATCTATGGAGCCAGTTGTTGTGTTCAGGCACATAGTCAGTTCCCCAGTGGGCCATGAGGACCTGCCGGGCCACGCATAATGCTAAGGTTATTACCTTGCCCTTAGGAGAGTGGAGGGGGTATGTAAGGGCATTAGGTGGCCTAGGAGGATGTTGCCAGGGAACCTGGGAAGGTCTGAATCAAAGATAATATCTATGTCAGCCAATACTGCACCCCAGTAGGGCTTGAGTTCAGGGCAGTGCCATAGCAGATGTGTCAGTGTGCCCATAGCTTCACAGTTACACCCATAGGAGGGAGACGTCCCAGGTTTCCACCTAGCCAGGCACTCTGGGGTGTAATAACAGTAATGTGCAGTTTTAAGCAAGGCTTCCTTGACTGTTGCCCTAGTCACAGAGATTTGTGCTCTATAATAGATATCGAAACATTGTTTATCAGCTAGGGTATGTCCCAACTCCGATTCCCAGCAACCCTGCACCGTCACTCTGATTGTTGAGGTTTGCACCAAGATGCATTTTATACAGTTCAGACAACTGCCTGGAGTCATCCGGCTTAGTTATGAGCCAGCGCTCAAGTGGTCTGGTAGAGTGGCGCTTAATGGAGGGGTAAGGAGACCCAATGCCGAATATATATGTAATGCCGGTGCTCAGTTTCAGAAAGCAAATATTCTTGTCGAAGTTGGTGAAAGGACTTCAAGCCATCCGTACCAAAAAAATACCTGACACATTCACAGCTGGCTTCCTGCCAGACGAAGAACCACTCTCCTGTTGCAGCCTGGGGGAAAGCAGGATTGCTGATCACTGGTGTTAGGGGGAACAGCAGTGTGGTTAGGCCTCGGGAGATAGTGACTGCCCCAGGCCTCTAGAGTGTTTCGAAGCACCGGGGAGGAATGGACACCCCATGGGTAATGTGGTTGGGGCAGCCAAGGGCCCTTCAGATATCTAATCTGGCAATCGCCTGTTCTTTGAAAATCCATTGTTTCTCAGAGATAGACCTTTGCCACTCCAGCATATAGTGTAGCTCTATGGTAGGATAGTAAGTGGCAAGGTGTTGTAGGCCAAGGCCACCATCTGCTTGTCAGCAGTATACTCGGTTCGGGGCCACTCGAGGTGTTTTCCCTCCCAAATAAAGAACTCAATCATGCATTGCAATTTAGAGAGTAACAGGGGCAATTGTTGGACTTGGAGTGTTTGCATGACATACAGCATTTTGGGCAGGAGAGTAATTTTTATTGCTGCCAGGCTTCCCAGCCTGAGAGGCGTCTGGTGCGCAAGGTCTGTAGGTCAGAGCTACCCTTTGCTACCAATGCATTGTAGCTGTGCTCTGCTGTGCCTGCTCCTGTAGGGTACAGCATAAGACCCAGATGTGGAACAGCCTTGGGCGCCCACGTAAGCGATACCAGGTCTTGCAAAGCAAGGCGATTCGTAGTCGGTGTAGACAGGTTGAAGATCTGGGATTTCGGAATATTGATTTTAAAGCCTGAAACATTCCCAAAGTGGCAAAGCTTGTGAAGAAGAGCCAGGACAGAAGTTAAAGGGGCTGTTAGGGAGACCAGGGCATCGTCCACATAGAGTGGCAGTTTTTGGTCTTGTCTTACCATCTTGATCCCAGCTATCTGTTGATTCAGCCTAATTCTTACAGCCAAAGGCTCTATGTAGAGTGCAAAAAGAAGGTGTAAGAGTGGGAATCCCTGCCTTATGCCCCGGAGGATGTTAAACAGCTGCAAATGGAGGACTAATCAATGGGGTGTAAGCTGAATTTAGTTTTGTCACTGCAAGTCTGCTCTTGGATAAAACCGGCTTGATCATGGTCTACCAGTCCTTGCAAATATGGGAGTAGACAGGTTGCCAAGACCCCGTTAAACAGTTTGGTGTCAGCATTCAGTAGGGAAATAGAGCGGTAAGAGGAGCAGAGAGTAGGGTCCTTCCTTGGCTTAGGGATGATGGAGATCACCGTGTCACACATAGTGGGCAGTAGACAGCCTGTGCTGCTAAGGGAATTAAAGAACCAAAGAAGAAGCAGGACTCAGGCCCCAGTGCGTTCCCGACCTTAAGGCGGGAGATGGTGGAGATGACCTCTGCCAGCTGGATATGCTCCTCAAGGCGAGCCACCTTTTGGGGGAGAGAGTCGCTATGGGAGACCCAGAAAGGTACTGAGTGACTGCCGACTTCTCTGTTTCTGTAGGAGAGTAGAGAGCTGCATAAAATTGTTCAAATTCCAGTACGATAGCCCCATCTGTATGAACCTCCATTTCATCTTGACCAAGGATCAGAGTCACCCGCTCTTTGTGATGCTTGGCCCGGAGTTTACGTGATAACAGACGGCCAGCTTTATTACCGCCAGTGTAGTACTTTTGCTGTACTCACAGTGGCATGTATTTGGCTTTATCATAGTCAAGAGATCTGACATCCATGCTGGCAACTGTCAGTTGTTTCCAGATGGAGCAGGCACCCATCAGGTTATGGCAGCCCTCCAGATCTTGCAGTTGGCTTTCGAGCTCCACATGTTTTCCTCACCAAAGGGTGTTCAACCAAGCAGAGATGATGATGAAGGAGCCCTGGAGAATGGATTTAACAGATTCCCACAACAGGGATGGGGAAACTTCAGAGGTGTCATTGATTTGAAGGAAAGAGCAATTTGCTTGCATATCTCTGCCCAGACTGACTGGTGGTGAAGCAGGGTATCATTCAACCGCCACAGGTGGCTTTGAGGGAGTGCAATGGTGATATGGACAGGGGAATTGTCAGAAAGAGAAGAGACCCCAATTGCACAATAGATTGAAGTGAGGAGGAGACCAGAAAATAATCCATGTGGGCAGAATACTGCTGTGAAGCTGAGTAATGATTTAAGTCGCGGGAGGAAGGGTTCAATGTCCGCCTGGCGTCAGTTAAGCCATTTTCAGCGAGTCACAGCAGATCTTCAGCAGAGAAAGCACCGGTGGATCCAGCACTTTGGGCCGAATGGTCCAAGGTCTGATGTAGAACTAGCTTGTAATCTCCCCCAATCAAGAGATGTGTGACAGATGACGCCGTTACCAGCAAAAATGCATGTCAAAGAAACTTTTCTTTGTGTTCATAGGGGGCATACATTGCGGCGATGACAAGGGAATGCCTGATGTCTGAATTTGTAAGGTTTACAGCCACCCCAGTATCTCAGAAACAATGGGGGACAGATTTACAAGCCCCTTGCGCCACTTTTCCAATGTTAAAAGTGACGCAAAAGAGGCGCAAGAGGCTTGTAAATCTGCTTCAGTGTGCGTAACTTGACCAGGGAAGCTATTCGCCAGGAAGATTGCTACACCTGCAGTTTTCTTGAGCTGGAGGAGTGAAACTGGCGTGTGTATGTTTCAGACTTAAGGCATGAGCAATCTTTTATAAGGGGGTGAGTCTCCTGAAAAAGACAAATGTCCGCGCCAGCATCCCGGAGCATGATCAGGATCGCCAGCCGCTTAGCAGGAGCTGCTTAGCAAAAGTAGTAACCCATAAATAAAACATAAATTATACACAAAAAGACTATTACGCAGCCTAACACAGAAGAAATGCACCCAAAATAAAGAAAAAAAACACAACACCTGCTAATATCCTTAATTTGCCCAGACCAATTAAATATTGGTCACAAAGCTTTAAAGACAAAAAACTCAAAAACAGATCTAACATAAATATTTAAAATACCACAAGAAATTGCATAGCAATACATATAATGCTGATATTACAAGCATTTCTTCTGTATTAGGCTTTGTGATATTCTTTTTGTGTATAGTTTGTATTTTACATACATACTTGAGCTTTATAAGATAGCTTGACACCGATGGGTTATTGTTATCCCAAGTGAATCACAGTCATTTGTTCCAATTTAATTACCCTGGTTCTGAGGGTTACTGGTTATCTCCATAGATTGTTACAACTAGCAGAAATATTAAGGCCGCGTACATTTAAACTGAGTACCTCAAGCATAGCAGGCTAAGATGAAAATCATGTGGTTCATGGGTAGGGTGTGAATACCCCTCCATGGCGGGTCCCAGCCAAAGCCTATGGGGTCTATCCATTTTAACAGTGGTTGCGGGTGAGCAGGAAGAAGGGAGCAAACTGGCAACAGGAACCAAGATCCGAACAGAGGAACAAATTAAATATAGTAATGTACAGTCATCAAGACAATTGCTGTCCTCACGATCCATCGCACTTTCCGAAATGGCAAGGGTTCCACCACGTCCCTCTACAGTGAGGCCTAGGAAGGGCCGACCGCAGGCCAGCCTGGGTGAGGACCAATTACAGGTATGGTCCTTTTGAGGTTGGGAGTCGGTCTCCTGGCGAACCTCGGCAGTGACATGTAAGTGTAGTTGGTGGAGGAGGGCTGACTGCTCCCTGCGGTGCTCCACTATGGAGGGTTTTTGCACAGAGTTCTTCATGGCCTGCCGAGTCCATCGCCAGTATCTTGCGGGTGGTAGACTGAATGTTGTTTACCACCGGTGTAGTTCCATACGCCAACCCCCCCAGTGCAGGATAGAGTCCACTTCCTCCAACAAGCGGATTGAGTAGGTATGACCCCATTTATACTTGTTCCCCCTTAGATTGGAGAAAGGTGGTGACAGGGCGAAGGAGGGGTCCCTTGTGGAGCATTATCAGTAACAGGTCCTGGTACAAGCACAGCTTAGCACTTTCAAAGGTGCCGGGTATGGTCGCTTGGGCCGCCACCATAATGTTCTCCTTCTGCTGGTATTGATGGACATGGGTGAGGATATCCGCACCAGCACCAGTGGGGCCCCACTCCCTCCAGTGGGATGTATCCAGGTGGTCTTTAGAGTCATCGCGAGCCAGGAGGAGATGACATAGGCCTTAATTTCATCATTCTTTTCTACCCTTGGGGACCCACAAATGTGAATGTCAGAGCACCAAGAGCATTTTCTAAGTCCTCGAGGTGTGTCTGTAGGTCCTTGTTCTGATGATTCAGCTCTACAACCACCCGGCAGAAATTGTCAAGCTCCTCCTCACGGGTGTCCCAACCATCTTCGAGAGAATAAACCTTATCATCCCAATTGTTGAGGTCCTGCCGTACTTCTTCAAGGTACGCTGTCAGCTCCTGATGAAGGCTAGCAAAGTCTTTTCTCAAGTTTGCAAACAAATTCGCCAGGAAGGACTTAGTGATGGTGGCCTCAACGTCATCTGTCACCAGTATGGCAGGCACAGACATGACCTGGCCCCTCTCGATATGTATCATGTTTCTTAGCTGCGCCTTAGTAAGATAATCCCTCACAATGGAGTCTTTCTTATGTCCTTTGTTGGCGGCCATGAAGGCCAAGTTCCAGCACCAACCTCAACACCAGGGTCGGCAATCAGGGGTCATGGGCTTGGCATTGGCAGTACCAGGCAGCAAAGACTGGAGAAAGAAGCTATGCGCTCTGTCTGGTAGATCGAGGAGCCATGCCCAGCCACCAGCCCCCAGTGGGATGAATGACTCGGGCCCCACACCAACCCCCATGTCTAACACAGAGATAGGTCGGAGAGACCACCAAGGCCGCGGAGTCAGCCCTAGGGGAATGGGTGTGAGCAGGCCCCTAGCGGTTATTGGCTCCTGGGATTCCCAACTGTGGTGTTGAGGTCCCTGTTATGATGCTGTGCCGTCCCATGTCCCGTGAGGGCCGGTTGCGATGGGGGATAATAGCCGCAGTTACCCCAGGGCAGCTAAACAGTGGCCTCAGTCCTGGATGGTTCGTGGCCCACAGTCTCTGGGGTACCCGCGACCACCCCAGTGACAACACACGAGGCAGTGCAGGGCTAATGGGCAAATTGAGGTGAAATCCGGAGTGTGGGTGTCCACTGCAGCTCACCACAGCCTCATGGGGTCAGTGAGACCCCCGTCAATGAGGTCAATTCCAATGTGAAGCAGTCCTGCAGGCTAGAGGCTGTTCACAAACAAAAAGTGCAGCTACCACAGATAATGCAGGGGCAAGAAGGTTGGCCCACAGAAAACAAGTATCACATATGGTGGCATGGAGCCCTGACAGTCCCCAATGCACCACTCACCTCAATGCCAAGGAGTGATGATTGAACACTGGCTGATTCCCGCAGGAGGTGGACGTGGTCCAGAGACAAGCCCAGGTAGAATTCACACAGGGACGCCGCGGTTTCAGCAGGGGTACAGTTCAGTAATGGGAGGACCGCCAATCTCCACCAGCGGTCGGGTGAAGGGGTGAGGCGGCTCCCTGATGTCCCACAGCCCGACACCGTCCATTGCCCAAAAAGCACTCCGCTGAGGCCACTAACCCCGGTCTGATGTCAGGTAAGCAGCTGCAGCTGGTGCGCGGGTCAGACCGCCATCTTGGAAGCTGCAGCAAGACCTCGTGCCCCACAGGGCCACAGCGCAGCACATTTCGTTCCCTGCTGACAGGTGCTCCGATACCACGGGCTGCCTAGCAACGGGGGCCCCATCTGTATGGGGAAAAAACAGGGTATTCTCAGGCTAAACAGCAATTCAGCGGGTCGGGCCGAAGCCTTGGAGAAAATGCTCCTAAACCACCACCATCTTGGCCACGCCCCCTAAAGTCTTTATTTTTGGGCAAAAAAATTATAATGATTATTAATTATTTTTATTACAGAACTAATCTGCAAATGATGAATTAATGAGTTTCATACAACGTTTAGAAGTGTGTTTATTAACATGAATTAGTCATTCAACATTTAGGTGAAAACTCCGTTTTGGCTGAAATGGGTGCTGTTTCTGTCATTCACTCCTGTATTCACCCCCTCCATCAAGTTCCCCTTTGCATTTTCTCTTCCCACAGACTGTGCAAGTACAAAAACACCTGACAAAATGTTTTTTATCACTGTTATGAATGCAAGGCTTATTTTTAAAAAATTGTCTTTCAAATATGTTGACACGCTCAAGGTATTTTACTCTTTAGTTCTGCTCAATAGCCGAGTCCTATTCATTTCTGTGAATTGATATTATTTAAAGTATTTCGTATTTTGTTGAAACATCTCCAGACAGCAGTGGCATGGAAGATGCTGGGTGCTTTCTTAGAACTGGACAGTGCTAATGTATAAAGATGTTGGCGTTATCTGGTGAACAGTCGATATATGCGATATCATGCTATGATGAATCTACAGTTTTAGCCAATCCTAGAGGCGACTATGGATGCACACTTTTCTGAATTTGCTGCTTATTTGGGGCTTTCTGATTTCTGATTTTTTACTACTCTGTCATAATTATGCATTTTAGCCTTCATGGCATTCATTCTCTACCACTTGTTTTTTAGATTTTACTTAACTTTTCCTTCTGATCTAGAACTCAATTATTGAGTGGTCCCAGTTACTTATTTTGATACTCTACTAAACTGATTTCAGGGCAGGGGTGAAGTGGAGTGGGCTTTTTAAACAGTTATTTTTCGTGGGAGTTTGTTTCTGTCCCCCTCCTCTTGGACCTGAAATTAAATTAGGGGGAACCTTTGCTGTCTTTATTGATTTTTCGTGGGAGAACCATAAGAGCGGTTATTGCATTTTGGGTTGTTCTAAATTATTGGGGGTAATGGGTTTTGCTCCCACAAAGTGGTAGACGAGGTTGGTTGCGCAGTAAGAACATCTCCTCTTTGTAAGGGGTCCCCAAAAGGGTTTTCCCAGTTCTTACTGTCCATTTTGAGAGAAAAGTGGATTTTTCCAGTTCTTTATTTGTGGTTCCTAAGGCTGGAGTTTCTCAAGAGATCTGACATTGAGTGCTTTGCTGAACTATTTGCAGTGTAAGCATGAATAGGGTGAACAGATTCATGCATGGCGTGTATATGTGAAATATGCTCAGATATGAGTTTGTGGAATGGATTGGTGTGCTCCTTGTGAGATGTTTGGATATTTGTTGCTGAAGGTTGGTTCAATTGGGAGATTAATCACTGTATTGCTGATGCATTATTCATATTTGTGGATTCATTTGTTCGTTATTGTTCATTAACAGCAGCAGCATTATTCAGTATGGTTGGTATGGTTGTTTGTTTCGTCAAAATCCAAGATCTCGAGATATCATGGTTTTCCTTGTCTGCATACGGTAGTGTGTGGTGTGAGGTGCTGCATGCACACAGTTTGGGGTTTCTAAAACTAATGAGATTTCTTTTCTAGGATTGTGTGTCTAATCTAGGTAGATGTATCTTTGATCCTAAGTGCACAGGAGTAAGAGCATTAACTAGGGTGGATTGACACTAGACGAGTGTCTGTCTAGTGTGAAATGTGGTTTTAGAAGGTTACTGAGAAGGCTGTTGTTTCTGTTGCTCTTTGGCTATTAATTAAAAGATTTGACATGTTAATTGTCAGCTTCCTTCCTATTTAGGGTATGCCAGCAAAGGTTTATTTAGTGTAAAATTGATTTAGAAAGGTTCTGCAATTGGTATCCATATCCACAGAGAAGTCACACTGTGATTGATTAGTCAGCCAGGGAGCTACACTGGTTTTGGGTACACATCACCACAAAGCTGCTATAATTGGTTGGTTGCTGACAGATCCGCGTTGTGATAGATTGACCTGTGAAAGAGCCACGCTAAGATTGGTTGTTGGTTACTGGCTTGTTTATTGTTATTTTGCGATTGTTTTAGGTGAAAACAATGGGGAATGTTTTGAAAAACCCTAGGACTTCTGTTGTGCGTGCTACTGAAGGTAAAAAAAAAAAACACAGCCAAAGGGAAGCCTGTGTACGAAATGATGACAGGTTTTGGGTTTTATACATGTACCTGGATTTCTGGATGACATGAATACACTACTTCTGATAAAGTCTTACAGTTTCCTTTAGAGGGTACCTTCAACACTAGAAAGCTGGATTTCTTTTCTACAAGCCATGAATGATATCAAGCTGATGCCCAGACCTACACAGGTGGAGGCATTATTTATCAAGTTAAAATAAGCACGTATGCAGGAATGCTAATTATACATATTTGAAGGTGGTGGATAAATTATAAATGAAAGATATAACTATAACTTTAGAATTTCTACAGTTTGTGTTGTTTAAGTTTGTTTGTATAGGAGAATCATTGATTCCGCCAAATCCCTAGGTATTACTTTAGACAAAGACCTCTCTATGCAAAATCACACCAGCGCCATCACTAGAGGAGCAAATCATCAGTAGCATATCCTTAGGAAACTAAAACCTTTCCTTCCCACGGCTGACCTCACAACTGCGACTAATGCGCTTGTGCTTTCAAAACTGGACTATGGTAGGGCTACTCTTGTGGGCCTTGTGAAAACTTCACTTGCTCCTCTGAAGGCTACACTTAATGCAGCAGCTAGGCTCATCACGGGATCTAAAAAAAGTGATCACATCACTCCTGACCTTCGAGCTCTGAACTGGCTGCCATTCGAGGCCAGGATGCACTTCAAAATTGCTTGCATGACTCATAAAGCACTGCACCATAATACCCCTTCCTACCTGTCCCAGAAACTGACCCTTTCGGGTGGAAACGGACCCTCCAGAAGTACGAGCTCCTTACTTCCCAGGCCACAAAAATTCAAGAAAAAGAAAACCTACAACCAATCCCTCTCTGGCATGGCCCCAAATATTTGGAACTCTCTCCCTTCTGAGAACAGATGCAACCCACCCACATCCCTCTTCAGGAAACAAGTAAAACCTTTTCTCTCCAACAAATTCTTCTCTCACTGAGGACTCAGCCACGCCCCGGTTCCCTGTCTAGACCTTGACCCCATTTTGCACGCTGTTTCTTGTCACTCCGTAACATGCCTGAGTCTTGGGCCATGTAACACTACACCCCTCACGTAAATCCATGTACCACTACCTTAGGGAAAATTGTGCATCTGCTCACCCAAACCACGCTTCTCCCTACCACAACTACCTCAGAACCTGTGTACATTATCTATTGTATTCTTCTTTGATTTACTGTCACAATGCATTTTTATTTACACTGTATGTAACTCAGGTACCTGCTTCTTTCTGTTTACATATCCCACTGTATTTCGTTTACTCTTTTTTACCGTTACTGTATATTTTGATCTACTCTCTATTTACCTCATGCTATTTCTGACGTGCTTACTCTATATAGCACTAAATTGTCATGAACATAAGTGCTAAAATGCCATGTTTTTTTCTCCACCTCGGTGGAGATAAATGCATCTATTCTCCCCTCCCTCACATCTCTCTATCTCAACTACCTCAGAAATGATACGTTCACATGTCCTCCATTCTATTGGATTGTTCTTCGTTATAATTTTGCCTATGCATTATGTAACTCCGATACCTGTTGCTATTCTTTTTACATATCCCACTGTATACTGTTTACTCCTTTTACTGTTACTATATAGTTTTTTATCTAATCTCTAGGTACCTCTTGCTATTGTTCTTATGCTTACTCTGTAAAGCACTCTGATACCTTCGGGTCATGTTCACGCTGTATAAAACTCCTAAATTAATAAATAAACTAAGCTGTGACCTTTGTTTTTTTCATAAAATTTCAATTTTGTTATTTTGTTTTTACTAAAAATGTATTTCAAATCGTAGAGTCCAGTGTCTTTGAATGGAGTGTTGTTATGTACAGTAGAGGAGAGTGTTGCAAAGTCTATTGTCGTACAGTGAAGTAGTGTAGCATGGAATAGAGTGGAGTAGAGGAAATTGTAGTGGCGTAGCATACAATGCAATAAAGTGTTGCATAGTGTAGTGGCATGGTGTCTCATATAGAGGAGTCAAGTATCGTAGAGTGGAGCAGCGAGTTGTACTGTGGGCTGGCGTATTGTACAGTAGAGTAGGGTGTCGTAGACTTCACAGAGTGGAGCAGAGTGTTTTATAGTGGAGTAGGATGAAGTAGAGTATCGTAGAGTTGGGTATCTTCAAGTGGAGTGTCGTGGAGGAGAGTGTTGTGGAGTACAGTGGAAGAGAGTGTCATAGAGTGGAGTGCTGTATCATAATGCGGAGTGCCGTATTTTAGAGAGGAGTGGCATGTCGTTGAGTGTCATACAGTGATTAGTGTGGAGTTACATACAGTGGAGTCGAGTGTCGGATAGTGGAACAACGTAGAGCGGAGTATGGTACATAGGCATAGAGTAAGATAAAGTGGAGTAGAGTGGAGTAGAGTGGAGTGGAGAACAATGGAATGTGGGGTAGCTCAGAGTGGATTAAAGTGTCATAGTGGAGTGGCATGTCATAGACTATAGTGGAGTGTAGTATAGTAGAGGAGTGTCGTAGCATACAGTCAAATAAAGTGTCATAAATTGGAGTACCGTTCTGTGCAGTAGAGTGTAGTGGTGTGTCATACAGTATTGGAAAGTGTTGTAGGTGACAGTAGAGTAGAGTGGCATACATTTTTGTAGAGTAAAGTGGTGACCAGTACAGTAGAGTTTTACAGAGCATTGGTAGAATGGATTGAAATACAGTGTTATGGAGTGCAAAGGCATAGAGTGGAGTGGCGTAGAGTAGAGAGTAGAGTACTGTGTCATAGAGTTGAGTGGAACAAAGCTGGGTCCAGTGGCATCCAAAGAGTTGTGTACAGTGTTGTGTAGTTGACTAGAGTATTGTAGAGCGGCATAGAGTGGACTAGAGTGCTTTATAGTAGCATACAGTGTTGTACAGTTGAGTGTAGGGGTATAGACTGGAGTAAAGGGCCGGAGAGTGGCATACAGGGTAGTAAAGTGTTGTAGAGTGGAGTTGCATAAAGTAAAGTAGTGTGTTAAACAGTGAAGCTGCGTAAAAGTGGATTGTTGTACAGCAGCATTGACTGAGGTCATATCTCATACAGTCGAGTGGAAAGGCATAACATAGTGTGGATTAAAATATAATAATTGTATTGACGTATTGTAGATTAGAGTGGCATGAAGTGTAGTGTAGTGGCATGAAGTGTAGTGTAGTGGCATAACGTAGGTAGTAAAGTGGTATAAATGGGAGTGGGGTCTTATACAGTAGAGTGGAGTGCGGTGTCATAGAGTATAGAAAAGTGTTGTATAAAGGAATAGAGTGTTGTACACTGGAGTGTACAGGCATTGAGTGGAAAATAGAATTGGACAGTGGAATGTACGGGGAGAGAATGGAGTAGAGTGCCATAAAGGTGTAGTAAACGTTTATAGAGTGGAGTTTTATAGAGTGGAGAAGAGAGTTGTACAGTGAAGCGGCATAGAGTGGAGTGGCATGCACTGTAGTGGCGTAGAGTGGATTACCATATAGTACAGTAGCATACAGTGGAAAAGCATACAGTGATATACCGTACATTGGAGTGTAGAAGAGTGGACTGGCATAGAGTGGAATAGCGTAGAGTGGAGCGGTGTACAGTAGAGTGGCGTAGAGTGGAGTAGGGTAAATTGAATTAGGGCAGAGTTGAGTGGCATAAAAGTGGCATGGTGCAGAGTTGACTAAACTGTTATAAATTGGAGTTTTGTCTCATACAGTAGAATGGAATGCTGTGTCGTACGGTTATGGAAACTGTTTAGAGTGGAGTAGAATGCTGTACAATAGAGTGTACGGGCATACAGTCAAGTACAAATTTGAATGGTGGAGTTTAGGGGAAAACAGTGGAGTACAGTCTAGTGGAGTGGCATAGATTATAGTAGAGTTTTGTCGAGTGGCGTTATATACAGTGGAGGGGAGGGCATTCAGAAAGGCACTTAAGACCTGGTTGTTCAGAATGCCCTAGAGACCGTCGCTATCCTCTCCCTGCTCTATCCCTTGCACCTGTAGGACGCTAGCGCCGGGACACTTCCGTTGGAAGTAGCTGTCGCGCTCTATAAATACTTAAATAAATAAATAAATAAAATACAGTGGAGTGGCATACAGTTGAATAGCTTACACTGGAGTGTCAGAATGGAGTGGCATACATTGGAATAGTGTAGACTGGAGTGGCATAATTGTAATAGTGTATAGTAGAGTAGCGTAGAGTGGATTGGCGTAGACTGAAGTGGTGTACAGTGGAGCGGGGAAGAGTGTAATAGCATACAGTGGAGTGGTGTACAGTGGAGTAATGTCCAATGGAATAGAGCACAATAGAGTGGCGTACAGTGGAGTGGAGTAGAGTGGAAAATCATGCAGTAGAGTGGCAAAGCTTGAAGTTGCGTACAGTATAAATGCATACAGTAGAGTGGTATAGAGTGGAGTGGCATACAGTGGATTGGCGTAGATTGGAGTGGTGTACAGTGGAGTGGGGTAAAGTGGAATAGCATATAGTGCAGTAGACTGGAGGGGCATCCAATGAGCTATTGTAAAATGGAGTGGTGTAGAGTGGAGTGGTGTGGTGTACACTGGAGTAGCGTGAAGTGTAGTAGCATATAGAGCAGTGGCATACAGTGAAATAGCGTGGAGTGGATTGGCGTACAGTGGAGTGGCATAGAGTGGAAAAGCATGTAGTTGGGTAGTGTACAGTGGAGTGTTGTAGACTCAAGTGGTGCACAGTGGAGTGGAATAGAGTGTACTAGCTTACAGTGGAATGGTGTACAATGGAGTGGCGTCCAATGGATTAGCATAGAATGAAGTGACTTATAGTGGAGTGCCATAAACTGGAGTGGCGTGGACAGTGCTTAATTTACAGAAACGTAAGTGCAAGGGCCCTCATCAGGAGGCCGTTGGCCCTACCAGCACTGCCAAAGACAGCACCAATACAACTATCAACTATCACAGCCCCACAATTGTAACAATTCGGACGACTCCAAGTCCCCAAAGCTATACGAATGGCTTGGGCAGCAGGCATTAGCCATTTTTAATACATATTGAATTAATAAGCAACTGTTGTTGTGCTAATCTCTAAATTAGACAAATAGTGCCACCTCGAGGCAGACTGTCATAGGTGCTGGTGTGGACAATTAAGTGCCAGTGCCGAGCACCAGAAACCACTGGCTCAAATTAAGCACTGGGTGTAGAGTGTAATAGCGTACAGTGGAGTGGCAAACAATGTAATAGCATACAGTGGAGTGTTGTACAGTGGAGTGGCATACAGTGGAATAGCGCAGAGTGGAGTGGCGTAGAGTGGAATGGCGTAGACTGGAATAGCGCAGAGTGGAGTAGCGTAGACTGGAGTGGCGTAGAGTGGAGTGGCATAGAGTGGAGGTGTGTTCAGTGTAATAGCGTACAGTGGAGTGTTGTAGAGTGGAGTGGCATTCAGTGGGATAGGGTAGAATGGAGTGGCGTACTTTTACCGCATTTTTAGTAAATGTTTCTTTTTAAAGATATATATATATATTTTTATGTTGAGCAGTATTTTCCTGGTATTTTTTAGTTTTTTCCACAGTACTCTGTACAGTTTTTCTACAGAATACAATATGTTAAAATTTGTAAATAGACTGCACTACACTATGGGCCATATGTAGGTAATTTGGAAATACCGATTCCTAATTACCGTTTTTTTCCCGAATCGGTATTTAGAAATCGGTATTTCCGATGTACGTAATAATTCGGTAAATCTTACCGAATAGGTAAAAATCGGTAAATATTTACCGAATCCACAATACCGATCGGTCTTTCCGTAAATATTACCGAATCGGTAAATAACGAATCGGTAAATACCGAATCGGAAATTCAAAAAAACTGCAATTGAGGAATTAGCCAATCCTGTACAACCACCACCCCTCCCAACCAGGAAGTGGCCACACCCAGGCAGGTGCACACAATCAGAACCTTCAGGAGAGGCTGGGAGTGCAGAGGAGAGCAACAGAGCCACTGCCTGAACTTTTCCTGCAAATCTTGCACAATGGCCAGCCAGGACACATAAAGAGAAGGAGAGGAAGAGGAAACTGAAATTCAGTCAGAAGGAACTGCAGGTCCTTGTGCAGGAGGTAGTGAAGCAGCACACAAAGCTGTTTGGAAAGCAGTCCCTGCAAGTTGCAGATTCAGTAAAAAGAAATATCTGGCTTGGAATCCAGTCCCAGGTGAATTCCATTGGAGTGACCCCCCGGGACATTGATGTGCCCAAGAAGTGGTGGTATGACATCAGGATCATCACCAAGAGGAAGATGGCTGATCTTCAAAAACAAGCCAGCCAGACGGAGGAGGAAGGAACAGGGCACCTGCCCTGACTGAACTTGAGCGGCTCGTGGAGTCCACGATAGAGCCAGAAAGTGTCTGTGGAATCGGGGATGCAGACAGCTTTGCCAGAGCTGCTTCCAAACAAGGTAAGAAGCATGCACAGCATTGTGTCCCCCCCTTCCCCTATCCCAAATCCCCAATTGGGATATGTGAATCCCACTCCAGTACAGGGTTTTGTTCAGACCAGCAATGCATTATGGGAGATGTAGTCAGTGAAACCCCTATCATGACAGGAATCACACTGAACAACAAGGCATGTGACACACATCAGCGATAAGCAGGCGGAGGAAAATGAGATAGCGTGGCAGAAATGTATTTTAATTTTTGCAATGCAGGGCTGCAGGTACACTGAGCTAATGTACAATTTCTGTCCACAGGCGAGACATCGCGCGGGACTGCTCAGGACAAGGGAGTGAGGGCACCCCGGAAGGACATCACAGAGAAGGCCAGTACGAGTGCAGGGCACACAACACCACCACAGCCAGCCTCACCACCACAGCCAGCCTCACCACCACAGCCAGCCTCACCACCACAGCCAGCCTTGCTACCACAGCCGGCCTCACCAGCATCAACACCACCTGCAGTGGTTAGACCTAGGAGGCATGCTGTTGCCAGACTGCAGGAGTTTGAGTCCTCCTCAGAAGACTCGAGGGGGGGGAAATCTACTGTGCCACTGGATGGCAGCAATGCTGGTTTGCTGTCCACTTCTGAGGGAGCACACACAGGTGCCAGACGCCGCCGCAGGGCTCGTGTGAGCAGTCCACCTCCACAGGGTGAGAGCCATGGTGTCTTCGGAGGGCTAGATGCAACCATGGTGAAGGTATAGCGCCTACAAGACAAGGCAACTCAGTCAGTCCAGCGACAAATGAGGCGCCTCAATGACAACATGACCAACATTGACAAGGGCATTAGCCCAATGGCTGAGGGCATGCAGGACATGTCCCAGTCTGTGATGCTTCTGTGCAGCAAAATGGATGAGGACAGAGTAACACGGAGCAGGGAGAGGCAGAAAATGGAGCACCATACGAGGGCAGTGAACCGCCTAGCAACTGCTACTTCTCTGCTCTGCAGGCGCTCCGTGGCTATGCATAGAGGGGCTGGCGCACTGCAGCACTGATGTCTCTAGGGGGCTGGTAAAGGTGACCACTGCTCTTGAAGTGCTGCTTCCGAGTCAGTCTGCCACTACTGGTGCTGTGGAAGTTGGGGACAGCGAGGACACGACCAGTCGGAGCAGCATTACCCCCCCGTAACAGACACCCGGAGGAGCAGCAGACGGCATGGAGCTGCCACTGGTTCCACAGCCAGAGAGGACAGTCAGTCAATGGCATCCAGCACTGTTGTGCGTGGCCGCAGACGCTGATGCAGCCCACACTCTCAGGACAGAATTGGGTGAAGTAAACCATGACTTCCTACTATGGATGTCACAAATTGGAATGCCAAGTTTGGCCGTTTGTGTTGTGGCATAGTGCCCAGAAATTAAAACTACGTCATTACATTCAGCAACTGGCTGTGTCTCCTTACTTACTTAAAAATAGTTGTATGTGATCTCTGCCCGTCTCTGTCTCCCATCTGTTGCTGGTGGCACTCCTGCTGCGTTGGGCTCTGTCTGTGCAAATTCATCATCATTGTCCTCAAAATCAGTTAATTTCACTTCTTTACCTTTCTTTGTGGCACGGTTGTGCAGCTTTGCACAAGTTGCAATGATTTTGCAGCAGATGATGGGTGTGTACTGACGTGCGCCTCCGCTTTTGTGAAGGCAGCGGAACCTGCTTTTCAATAGTCCAAAAGTGCGCTCCACAACGTTGCGTGTTGATTTGTGTGCCACATTGTATCGTCTCTCACTCAGGGTTGATGGGTTTAGGGAGGGTGTGAGGATAAATGACCGCACGGCATATGCACTATCGCCTAGGTGAGAAAGAGAGTGCCATTAGTCACATACACTAATACACATTCATCTGCAGTAAGTTTAAGGGGGTGTCACAGTGATTTATCTAGCAGGTATCCTTCTCCATATTCTCCTGCAGCCAGGCATGTGTAGATCCCACTGTTCTGGAAGATGTATGAGTCGTGGGTGCTCCCAGGAAATTTGGCCTCGAGGTCAGTGATTATGTTGGCAGCATCGCAGATTACCTGCACATTTATGGAGTGGGTGGACTTTCTGTTCCTGTAGATATACTCAGTGGCTGCTGGTGGGCAGATTGGAATGTGTATGCCATCAATACAGCCTATGACATGCGGGAACTGTGCCATCTGGTAAAAGTCTGTCTTGGTTTTCAGCAGTTCCACCTGTGTGTTTGGGAAGCTAATGTAGTGATGCATTCTCTGCATCATGGCATCCAGGAACATTCTGAAGAAACGGGACAGGCAACTCTGAGACACCCCGCCTTCCGCAGCTATCAGCCCCTGGTAACTGCCAGATGCGAGTAGATGTAGGCTACAGAGCACCTGCACATGTGGTGGTATGGCGTGCGCCCTTGGTGTTGGGTGCTCCAGGAATGGGTGCAGGTCCCTTATCAAGTCCAGGATGGTGTGGGGGTGTAGCCTGTACCTTTCATGGATCTCAGCCTCAGTCTGTTGGAAGAGTGTGATGCGCTGTCTGTAAATGCGCGCCTCCCGTCTCCAGATCCTCACTTCTGCTGCCTGTAGATGTAGCCGCCTTGCAATCACATAGAAAGCTGCCATAGTGATCACACTGTTGCATTTTGGGATTGCTTATATACACTGTAGCTGATTACCACCTGCTTTCAGTCAGTGTTAATTACCGACTCTTAAATACCGAATTACATGAAATTCGGTATTACCGAATTTACCTACATCTCTTTTCTTGTTTTTACCATTTCTTATTTACTGATTCGGTAAATAAGGAATCGGTAATTCCGAATCAGTAATTTTGAATTCGGTAATGATGAATCGGTATTTACCGATTCATAATTACCGAATCCTTCTTTTTGGCCTCCTACATCTCAATTGTCTAAATACCGGTCGGTAACGGGAAATTTACCGATTTTCAGCCGATACCGACCGGTATTTAGCTACCTACATATGGCCCTATATTTGAGAAATATAGTGTACTACAGTGTTTTTCCAATTTGTTAAAATTTTTATTTATAAAAATGTTAAGTACTGCAGTACTTCCTAGGTAGCACCACAGTACTCCGTAACATTTTTTTAAGATATATAGAAACATGTTTTTCCCTACCTATTGCCACTTTAGTAAAGTGGCAATAGGTAGGGAAAAATATGTTAACCTAATACTTACTTAAATCTAAGGCCCTAAGTCAGAAAACTGGCAAAGTGGCCTTAAAACAATATGGCTCCCTTAGACTTTTGTAAAGCCAGGCATTAGCCAATCAGATAATGACTTGTCATCACCATATACCATGGTAGTTTCGTAAAAATTCACGGAATTCCATGAAAGTACAGCGTTCACAGATATCACTAAGTTCAAATGCCTTATAACTTCAAAAATACTTACCCAAAAAGGATCATCTGCACATTATGAAATAAAATCCTGCCAAATTCCATGTAGATCCGTTCAGTCTTTTTCTCTCTACATCGAATACAATAGGCTATGCAAAATGCATGGGTGGAAAAATGCGTTTTAAGACCCCCCTTTTTCTCTTCACTCCCATAACGATTCACCACAAAATAGTATATAATCACAAAATGACAAAAATGCTGTAGGTCTGGAAAATTTTGTGGTGATTCGTTAAACGGGTGGAAAGTTATTAGGAAGCAAAAATCCTAGGAATTGCTATTTCTGGGAATCCTAAACATAACTACAGAGTGACAATCAGATTTAATGTGACTTCTTTCTTTTATCTATTGTATTTGTTATGTATTTGTTTATTGGTTTACTTAATCATGTGACCACAAATGAGTATTTTAGTTGTTCATGCAGTAATTCTGAAACTTTACATATGCTGTCTAGTTTATGTTTTGGGCTTCCTTGCTACTTTTAGTAGTATTGTGCTACACATGAAGCCCAAAGTGAATGAAAGCCAATCATTGTTGTTGTTATAAAAAGTGAGATTATCAACTTTTTTCCTAGTGGCCAATTATCATGTCCTCCATACAGTAGTTTGTGCCGCTCACTGCTAGGCCACTTTTCCATTTTGTAGCACGAGTGCATAAGGAAGATTGTGTGGTTTGTTGGGCACAGTTTTATTTTGTGAGCCAGAGGGCATGCAAAGAAAAACTTATGTAGATTAAGATGTATGCTATTTGTTATGTATTTGTTTTTTGTTGGTTTCCATTAGCATGTGACAGTAAATAGGTGTGGTAAATCTGAAACTTTACATCAATCAATCAACCAGGATTTGTAGAGAGCGACTAATCAACCATGAGGGTATCCAGGCGCTGGGTTTTTGCTGGGTTAGTCGAAGAGCCAGGTCTTGAGTCCTTTTCTAAATTCAAGGAGAGAGGGTGATGTATGGCGATGCAGGGGCAGGTCGTTCCAGGACTTGGCGGCGAGGTAGGAGAAGGAGCGTCCTCCACTGTTGCTTTGGTGGATGCGGAGAGTGTGAGCAAAGGCAAGAGAGGTGAAGCACAGGCATCTGGATGGTTGCTGGAAGTTCAGCTAGTGGTTGATATATGCTGGTCCTTGGTCGTGGAGGGCCTTGTATGCGTGTGTCAGACTACATATTAGTTTTTTTGGGGGGCTTTCTTGCTACTTTTAGTAGTATTGTACTACATATATCACTGCATTTCTGGCCCTTATAACGTCATAACCACTTTATAACATCACTTGCAATGGCAAAAAGGGTCATCTGCATAGGCTAATGTACTTTGCTGTGAAATTTCACTGCAATCAGTTCAGCCGTTTTGCGCTACGTCCAATATAAAAAGTCTATGTAAAATATATTGGGACATCCCTTTTTTAATTTGCACCCAATTGGCCAATCACTGCAAAACTTTTCATCACCCGCCAATGTAGAAGCAAGAATAGGTCAGGAAAGTTTTGTGGAGATTCGTCGAAAGGGCGCAAAAAGTTATTAAGGGTCAAAAAATCTGAATTCCGAAGAATTCCTATATACATTCAGAGTCAACATCCGTACGGAATGTCAGCACCTGGGTGTGAGTGTCACATTAAAATAGAACAAAAAAAAGGCCTATTCAGTTACATCAGTTCACAAAAATCAGTATGCTGCTATTGTTGCTTCATGTCAGAGACTCAGGATGGGACAGTAGTCCCATGTCATCAAAGAGAGCACGCTTAGTGAGCCCCAACAGATCACAGAAAAAGTTCTGGACCTAGAAATTAAAGTGATAAACCTAGACCGCAGCACACACGCTCATTTAGTATGCCAGATGGGCAAACAAATGTCACGATACCAGGTTTCCCCTGAAGTTGGGTCAGTCAGGGCTGGGTTACACATCCAGTTACCATGCAGGGGACATTCCTGCTCCAATATGGTTGAGTCTTAATTCTGTGTTAGTGAAGAAAAAAATGGTTTTCTTTAGGTGTGCCTAAAATGATAGAGGTCATTCAACAAAAAGAATATAATGTAACTTAAGTGCAATACCATGAAAAGGCTTCCTGGTAGTTTTCTTTATGATTGAGTTATTTTCTAACTCCAGAACCTTTACATTTCCTACAGCGGGGGTGCAGAGACAGGGCAGACAGGGCTATGTGCATAGAGGAAAGATTGCAAGGATTAATTGCGAAAGGGGAGCTAAAGGTTTGGGGCTGTGGAGAAGATAGCATGGGTGTGAGAAGCTGGCCTGGTATATGATGTCCACTAATGTAAGTGAGCACCCTGCACCAGTCCAGACAACCCTTATGGT
The DNA here is from genome assembly GCF_964204655.1 of Triturus cristatus. Taxonomy (NCBI): domain Eukaryota; kingdom Metazoa; phylum Chordata; class Amphibia; order Caudata; family Salamandridae; genus Triturus; species Triturus cristatus. The sequence goes on along the minus strand of NC_140587.1, from coordinate 777,309,945 downwards.
GATTTAAGAGGTCTTAGACAACCTTAGCAAGCTCTCTAAGTGGTAGCTGTGGAGAGCAGCCTTCAAGCTTAGTCCAGAAGGAGTGTAAAGCAGCTTGTTTTACCAGGATGCAAACTTATTGTGCAGATTTAGTGAAAAAGAACCACACCAAGCATTTATAAAAATATTTATTTATTATATAATACTCTCTAGTACGTTCCAATAGCTTTAACATGGAGATAAACACAAAGCACACAATACTTTTAGCAAAGAAACACAGCAAATAGCACAAAATACACAGTGGACCCCAGGGGGGACAAAACCATATATCAAGAAAGTGGTATAAGAACCACGACTCGAGCCAGGACGATGTTGAGAGGATGTAGAATTGCTGGGGACCCAAGGAATCACCCATGGTGAGTAGATAGGGACCCCACGGAGGGTGTGTGCAGTGTGGGAACACTACCGCGTGCTCCGTACAAGTCTATGTGCAAGTCGCAGTTGGATTTTTAAAAATTTAAGGACCCTTCCCAGTGGACCCTGAAGAAACCCTGTGGAAGACAAACGGTTGGAGAGCCACCCCACCCGTGGATACCCTAGAACCCACGTTACCTACACCAGGGAAGCCGGGTGCATACGTGTGAAGTGGTGTCAGAAACCGCTGTCGAACCCAATGCAGGACTTCAGGAAAGTGCTGCTGTGGAGGGAGGAAGAAGTGTCCGATGGAATCCAAGGATGGATTCTTGATGAGAGGTACCTGCAAGCAGGGGCGGTCAGAGTCTATGTCACTCAGGGGTGACCAGGAGACTTGGAAGATGAATGCCCTCCGATGTGTGTTGCAGGATGGATGACGCGGACCTTGACTCTGCAGCTGTGAGGACCAGGCAATGCTGAGAAGGATCAGGAGCCATGCACCAGCTGTCCCACAAAGGAATGCGAGTGCTGAGGGATCGGTGTCCAGCGGAAGCACCAACAAGCCTTAGCAAATGCAGGAAGAGAAGAAGGAGCAACGTTGGTACCAGGAAGGTCCAGGGGACTCACCAAAAGCAGGGGATACAGGGCATGTCCTGAGCAATCAGGGGAGCCCAAAAGAAACAAGTGTGACCCTTAAGTCGACCCACAGGCCGGAGGACCTGGAGTCGCGAGAGGACCTCAAGTAGCTCACCAAAAGATGCAGGCCACGATGTACACGATGCGGGGTGGCTGAAGATTCTGGTCAATGGGGGTGCTCGAGGTTGGGGCTACTTGGAGCCCGAAGATCTCCTTGGAAAAAGTCAACAATCCTTTGTAACTGCAAGTTGACGCGGTGTACAGGGGTTTGGTTATTGCAACCCCCATGAGAAATACTGGCCTCAAATTTGGTGAGAGGGCAGGGCAGGTCTCAGAAGCTCTGGAAAACTACCACCTGTGTTGCAGAGCCTTTGGAGTCCGGAGGAGCTTAGGATCAGCAGACCAGTCGACTTAGTTGAGGTGCCTGCGAATGCAGCGGAGTGACTCCTTCACTCCAAGGGAGATTCCTTCAAGTGTCTTTGATGCTTCACAGGCCTTGGAAGGTTCCTGTATGATGCACAGTGACAGGTGATGCAGCTGACTGGAAGGGCGATGAAGTCATGCCCAAACGAAGTCCAGAGTGCCCAGACGGTCAAAGTAGAAGTGGTGTCTTATCTGAATCATATCTCACGACAAATCTAGGGACCTGCACCCAAGAAAGCCCTTAAGTAGCCTAGGGAAAGGGTTGGGGAGATTCAGGGGAACCTCGCAGGGGAGGGTATGGACAGGGGGGAGGTTACTCCCACGACCTTTGTCTAGTTATGTACCACAGCGGGAGCCAACGGCTCCCAGAACTGGTTTGAACTGGACTATGCATGAGGACACCAAGTGTGCCCCTCATGCAGACTTTCTGGTGCTGCTAAGCACACCCACCCGGTCCCAATACACTAAATACTGTCAAGGAGGTGGCCACACACCCCTGTGACAGGATGCCTATCATTCCACCTTCCTCTGCTTGAGCTTGGTTCAGCAGCAGGAGGACAGAAATGTGTCTCTAGTCAGCAGCAACCATTTTGTGCTGTCCAGGTCTAGAAGGTTGGCACCAGGAACACTGAGAGGGCTCTTCCAGTGCTTGGAATCATACCTCCCATACCGTTTATGGCGTGGGGGTATGATTCCTAAAACTTTGATACCAAATATGATGGGATTCGTTGCAGCCATTTTCGAGATAGGCATCTCGTAATTATGCGGTGCCCCTCTATATGGTATATGGCTGCTTCACTGACAACCCGGGAGAATGGACCCCATTGGCTGCAGGGTTGTCCTACTCATGCAGGGGCACCCTCACTTAGAACCAAGCACCCTGCCTTCAGAATTGCTAAGGCCTGTTATAGGGGTGAGTTATAGGTTTCAAGTGCAGTGATCTTTAGATATAGGAAACCTATATCTTAAGTGAGTGATGCAAGCACCTACTTACACATCCTGAAATGGCAGGCCTGTAGTTCCATTTTGTATGGTCTCTCATGGGTGGCATAATGCATGCATCAGCCCATGGGAGACCTCTGGGGTACCTATGCCCTGGGTGCCTTTGGACCATATACTAGGGACTGATAGGGGTACCCCAGTATCCAATCTGGAATGTACCTAAGTACTCAACACAACAATTTCGGGAGAAAAGTGGGGGTAACCATAGAAGCAGATACTAATTTCCTACAAAGGGTTTGTAGAATGTGGTCCGAGGTCGGAACATGGATGAGGGGTTTTGGTTGAAATGGGGAGCGAAGTGAGAGCAGAGTAAAAGTTGGAAACTGGACAATAAGATTTAGAAGAATGGAGAGAAAAAGGGATGTGTGAGAGTGAGGGGCGGTAGTGGGTAGGTGAGGAACCCAGGTGAAAGAGGCAGAAGATGAAAGACTACAGAATACAGTTATTGGGGTGGGAGGGCGGAATGGAAGAATCAAAAGTATTAGTCAGAGTGATGAGGGTTGTTGATGTGTATGTGGTATAGTACTTGTAAATGGATAACTCAAAAGACATAGATGGAGTATGATGGAAGCTGATGATGTGCTGCCTCTTGGCAGGTGCTTACTGTTGTAAAAGCAGGGAGATGACTGAGTTTGGCCACAGACTCCTTTGGAAGCTCCACACAGATATGAAATAATGAAGTGGCTGAACATGGCTTTCTACGTTTTCCAACGGGATTCAGTGTCTTGATCTCTTAGGTAGGTGATGGAGTACATTCGTCTCAGGCTTGGTGTGGCCTTGGTGTTTTCAGATGCAGGCACGTTTATTTTCTACTCTCTGATGAGACGGTTTCTCAGTTGGTATATCACATGTTTTCCATTGGTTGGTTCTGTGACTGTCCAATCCATTATTTTGTTTTGTTACTGTCCAATAATAGAACTGCAATCCCAGAGATTGGATGATTGTCTAATTGCCAACATATATATAAAGTGGCAATGCTCAAATTACTAAATACTCATTTTCATTTTACTCAAATGCAGATTTACTAAACCTGTGTACAGCACACAGACAAAGTTGGAAACGTTTGGAGAAATAAAAACATTTCTCTAAGTTAACAACAGCCTCAAAGAGGTGTTATTTTTCATACAAAGTCATGTTGGCAAAAGCTAGTTGATTAACTTTGGATTTGTGTCAAAATCCATGGGTGGTTGCATGGGACTGCCCACTTACCAGCCACGATACTCCTGCTGGATGTAAAGTAACAAAAAGCAGCACATTGTGCTACTTTGTGTTACTATATGGCTACTTGTGCTGGAAAAGAAATTCCTATTCTACACTTTGCACTGGTTTGCACCACTTTTCTAATGGAAACCCGATGCAAATTGTTAGTAAATCTACCTGAGTCTTACTTACCCTTTTGACAGTCCTGGGCTCATTCACTATGGTTCTCCTGTGCAGTCTTTGGTTTCCTCCGTTGTGGTATTGATGGGTGCCAGAACCAAACCATCTGGATGAATGGTTAGGTAGTTTTGTTCTCAAGGCAAAACGCAGGGGCTAAAAAGTTTGCTTTTTATTTAGAGCTAGTACAGTTACCTATTCCTCGTACATGGCTCCTTCTCAAATATAATGACTGTGACAAGGATGAGCAGGACTCAATTTGATGAGAATTTCCAAGTACAATGCAGAGCTTTGCCTCATTTCACACTACATTTCACCTTCTGGAAGTAAGAGGTGCCATCAGTCAGGGGAATTATTTACATGGCATAATAATTAATAGTCTGGGTGAGAAGGTGGGATACCTTCACAGAATCATATATTTTCTTATATAAGCTTAAGCCTGGTGCATTATGGTGTGATCCCAAATCTTGTACTGTCTGAGGTCATCTTGGAAGCCCCACCGCTGACAGAAGCAGCCTTGTTGTTCCATTTACTTAATGACAAGTACTTTATTTACTCTGTTTGCCAATAAAATGATGAATGAAATAGGAAACTAGTGCAATGAGGAATTATTCTGGCAGTTGTGGACTTGCTTTCAGGAAGTCTTCATCACAGAACAACGTTTGGCTGAATGTGCCACCTTTTAAAAGCTTTTCGGCTACGGTTCTGTTAACGAATATAGATTCACATGACTGCTGCATTTTGTCTTTTGTGCTGCATTTATCAAAGATAAATGCCTTTATGAGTAGGAATAATCTTGGTATGGAGAGCATAATCATTCCTGCCTCCCTCACAAATTCAGGTAATTTACTGTTAGCCAAGGTTCAGTAACTGATTCTGTGGCAAATGTATCTTCATACATCCTCTTGAATTCTGCACACAATTCATCCTAATCAGGGGTCTTTTTCATCCGCATTTCACTAATTTCCCCACTAATGTCCCTGCCTCGAGAATTCTACTGAGATTAGCAATAAAAGTGGTGTAGTACCTTGGATCCAGAGTGAAACCGTTTCGAGTTCAATTCTTGCCTTAATAATTCACTAGAAAGATTATCTTTTTCTTGGGCATTCTTGGGAAGATGCTTCTTCAGTCCATGCTCCTTTGTTGATTCGCTGGAGCTACTGTAGGGGAGTACACCTTTACATTAGTGGCGAGAAGGGAGTTGAGAGCTTAGCAGAAGCCCTGTGTTGGCCTAAAAGGAAGAATCATTGCATGGATTGTCCAGCAGCATGTTCTAAGATGTCACATTCAACTTGTGGCTTAGACCTTGTACTGCCTGAACTGCCCTGTTCTCTCCATACTTGTGGCTACCCAGATGGGTGCTCTGAGAGCTGTTCAGTGTTCAGGGTGTGAATGGCAGTAGTGGAATCAGGGAATGCAGTGCTTTGAGAATTATGACAAACTTGGGCTTCTTGTTTGCTTCCAATATCAATGCAGCAAATTCCACAAAAAGCCATGGTTAAACCTGATAGCAACCCTTTCCAAGATGGTGGTCAATCAATAGGACTTTGTCAGAAGGTCCCAATTGAAAACAAACTAATGCCTTTTTCCTGTGATTTCAGTTCCTGTTAGACCATATTTTAGGAGGCAGCCCTAAGTGAGGAATGCACCGCAATGCATTTGTTCCCTTTTTCTTTTGTATTCTTCATCGCTTTGCGTCTATCTTTGTACCTGGGTTTTACGCATTGCATGTGGAACTTCAGTTGGATTCTTCTCCTGATATGTAGTCTAACTCTTTTCTTCTTCCTGTTCCTTCGGGAGGAGTTTGGTGCTTGCCATTCTAATCACTGCTAATCTTCTTCAATTAGAGTGCATAGATTGCCAAGGAGGCTTTTTCACCTTTGTGAATTTAACCGATCCTTTATGGGTCCCTCTTAAGGAGATAATTAATATCTAGAAGAGCAGAATGTTGAACCCTCTTGTCCTTAACACATAAAGGGCGGAAGAAGCATTCCCTGACCCTCTGACTAAGGTGGAGGCATCCCAAAGCTACCATTCTGTTTCAAAATAAAAAAATAAAAAACATTGAGTTTTGCACCTAGGAAAAAAAATCACACAAACAATGGGAGACCTGATGAACACTGTTAGCCAAAAGGGGGGGATTTACGGGTAACCAGAGACATGGAAAAAGTGTACAAAGAAGTGAGTAAAATTCACTTAGTTGACAGCAAATTTGTGACTTCAAAAACATTTGAGAGCCTGATGCCGCCATTTTGATTTGGAAAAAAATGCCATTCTCCTGAGTTTCAGTGGATTTGTGAGGGTCACGAAGACAAATAAGATTGTATATACTTATATGGCTCCGCAATAGGCATCAATAAAGTTCAGCGGGTTGAAGAAGAAATGTACAGCACTGTCATTGGGAGACAGTTAGCAAATCATGGGACCGATTCACAGAACTAATCTGAGACAAAATCCTAAATTTACTACTTTTGGTATTCACAGAAGGCACTTACTAATTTTGGTATTCACAAAATGCACCTACCTACTACTTTTGGTTAAACATACTACTTTTGGTTAAACGTACTACTTTTTGTTAAACTTACTACTTTTGGTATTCATAGAAGGATTTAGTAGTAGTAAATTTAGGAGTCCTAACTTACTACTTTTGGTATTCACAAAATGCACTTACTACTTTTTGTTAAACTTGCTACTTTTTATTTAAACTTACTACTTTGGTTAAACTTACTACTTTTGGGATTCACAGAAGGCATTTAGTAGTAGTAAAGTTAGGACTCCTAACTTTACTACTACTAAATGCCTTCTGTAAATACCAAAAGTAGTAAGTTTAACCAAAAGTAGAAAGTTTAACCAAAAGTAGTAAGTGCATTCTGTGAATACCAAAAGTAGTAAGTTAGGACTCCTAAATTTACTACTACTAAATCCTTCTGTGAATACCAAAAGTAGTAAGTGCCTTCTGTGAATACCAAAAGTAGTAAGTTTAGGATTTTGTCTCAGATTAGTTCTGTGAATCGGGCCCCCAGTCCATAAAACACTAGCTGTTAAATAAATTAAAAATATACAAGCTTCTAATTTAGAATTTAAAGAAATAAGAACATTTAAAAAAATGAAAAAAAGGTTAAGCTATTAGCAGTGTTGGACTGGCTTTTTGGGAAGTTTGATAATCTTTTAGTCTATCAAGCGGGCCCATGTGCAGTGCCGGACTCTCTAAAAAGGCCAGTCCAACACTTGTCATCAGGTCTGTGGTTGGATGTATGGCCTTTTGGGATACCTGGCTGGTTGGACATAGGACCAGGCTAAAGACCATATGCAGTGGGGATGGATGCACAGGGAGTTAGGCAAAGGGCCTTGCCACAACAGGCCCTGCATCTAACTCCCAACACGCACAGTGGGGTTTGAACACATGGGCGATTGGACATAGGAACTTCCCAGAGTCCAAGCCCAGCATCCAACTCCTAGCGTGAATGGTAAAAAGATAGGCTAAGGGGGTTGACCATGCACGGATGGTGGCCATGCACCAAATCGCTCCTCCTCCTTTTAAAAAAACCTCAGAAATTCAAAGAAAAAAATGCGTTGTGGTCAGGTAGCGCAAATTCTGTAACGATCACATGTATACAAAACCCCAATAAAATCACTGTTAAAAACACATCTAAAGGGACGTTATAGTACCATACTAAATCCTAAAATTCCCTGAAATTCGCCAGTTATGAAACACTACACAAACCATAACTTGCACCATGTCCATCAAAATCGTATCTCACCTTCCAAGTAGACTGCTCCTGACTTCACGCATGATGCATAGGGAACCATCAGAAATTCTAATAATTGTGCTGACATTACATGATATGCATCACTGCTGACATCACAGTCATCATTAATTTCCTAATTTATAAGTTGTTTCATTGAGGTGTAATTTATGACTTCACACCTGTTTCAGGATATTTTTTAAAAAAACAACTGTTAGGTACCGAATATTAGAAAATTATGGGAATCTGCGTCCAACATAGACTGCAAATAACAGTGCAGAACCACAGAAGAAGGGTCCACTTGTTTTTTGGTGCTCATGGCACTTAACAATAGTAGATTACTTGCTATCATTAAACACTTCTCCTGGGCAACATGGATGTAATAATTGGCGAGTACAAAATTGGCTTTGATAGATCTCGGGAACGTTCTCAGTTGTTACTCCTAAAATTTCTCATTTGTTTGAAAACCTTTTCTTTGCATTTCTGAATGAACTTCTCTGTATGGAAAAAAAAATGTGCAAATGCATATTTTTCTGCCCTCCATCTGCACGTTGCCCAGTCAGAAACAGGCTATAGCATGGAAATCTAAAAATGTTGAGATTTTGAGGGAGAAGTCCTGATGCTTTAAGAATTTCAAAAAAGTAGAAAAATGGCCTCATTAACAAAACATTTGGGAATATGACACTGTTATGATATTTTGCCTACAATTTTCCTATGTTGGTCTAGTTTAATGTGTGCTTCTAAACATGCCAAAGATGCCTTGGACAGGGATGCCAGCGTGGGTTGGGGGTGGTGCAGTATCTAACCAACAAATTGCACCCTGAGACACAGTGCACCACCTCATGGGTGACATGTAATTAGTGCATCCTCAAAAGCATTTTTGGCAATGCACCTTCATCAGCAATTAGGCACAAGTGCATGAGCAAATGCCTTCTCCCATAACCATAGGGTCACACATGCAATGCAAATGAAGGTATGTCAACATTACATTATGTGGATGCAAAATGTGTGCCTGTGCATTGTGTATCACAAAAGGGGCAGTGCAGGTGCCTGCAGCTCTTTCTATAATGCAGATTTGCATCTGAAGCATCACAAAAGTTCCAGAGGACGCAATTTTCTGTTAATCAGGCTCTTGGGGCTGTGTAACCCAAAGGACACACTCTTCCTGTATGTGCCACAGTTCACCTTTAGCTATTTGTCCTTGGAAAAACACAGACAGTGCACCCTGTTACTGATAATACTGCTCCCAGTGAGGCCGCAAACTCTCACTGCCCCGAGGGTAGTGCATTGGTGAAAGACAGACCAGCTGATTGAAGCCGTCAGTCCACCTTTCACAGTTCACACAGCACCCAGCCTGCGTTTTCAAGGGGAACAGAGAGCTCCCTGCTGACGGGTGCAGTGAGTGACTGCATCAGCTTGCAAGTGGATATCTAAGGTGGTCCATGGGGCCACCTTTCCTCCTCCAGAGTAGTAGTCTCTGGGCGCACTAACTGTGCCCAACCTATTTGTGGCACACAGTCAGTGTGTCCCTTGACAGCCTCTTTGACTCTGCACCCATGTCTATAATACAGCACAGGCACTGTGGCAACGTGTTTCTCTCATTTTCATGGGGTCATATCCACATGAAAATGAGGGAACACCCCTTTATGATAGAAAAGAAGCTAGCTAGCTGGCGCTATCTTATTATAGAAGGGGTCGTGTACGCGCCTGTGGTGACTTGTATAATGCCAAAGTGCTCCAGAGGTGCAGAAAGAATTTTAAAACACCAGTTGTACTCCCAGGGCACGTTACATAATATGGCCCCTGTTACCATATCTACATTCTCCACTTTCACATTTCTTGGCTCATGCACTGCTCTTTTGTTTCTAAGCACACACCTTCGGTATTGAAGTTCCTATTTAGCCTTCTGTGCTCATCAGAAATAGAAAGTCACATTTTAAATGATTATTCCCCTAGCTGTTAGCCTGTGTTAGCAACTCCTGAGGCGGAAAGCCGGGAGCTTTTAGTGTGTCTCGTGATATTCTTTGTCATTGTTGCTTTTTACTTGTAAAATTGAACTGATTCTTTTAATCGAAACTCGCGCTGACACTCGATCTATTTTTAAATAAAAGCACCTAAATTGCGATTTAAACCTTGACTTGCTGCTTTGCCTCTGCTTACCCGGTCTAGACGAGTAGGTTCTGGACAGGGGACACTGAAAACACCACCGGAATCTGCCGATCGATTTCCGCTGCCATCTTGGGAGGAAATCGGAGCGGGCAGCGGGCTAGTTGTTGTGGCGCTGCTAAGATAAAATGGACTCCTCTGTATTTCCTCGCGCAGCGGACGTGCGCAGCGGGCGTGCCGGTGGTGCGCCGAAGGCGCGCCAAAGGCAAGTCCGTCTGCTCCCGTCCGCGCCTGGCCCGGGCTGAGGGCCAGAACCCCTGCTAAAAAACTAGGGGAAATACCATCTATTACATTCCCACCAAAACAACTAAGTGAGACAGGGACATATATATATGGCGCTGAAACTCTAAAAGCTATCGGGGAGCCCACAAGGGCCAAGTGTGCTAGAGCCCATAATGTCTTAGAGCCGTTTCTCTGCAATTCCTGCAGTTTCGCATTAAATTCTAAGGGTACTGAGAATCCTTGTCATAGGAAAAAATGCAGAGGACCCACAACATATAACATGATAAGTATAAATAATTGCCGATCACTCCCCAAACATAGTGCTAATATGTTTGACCTCCTTTTGTATGAAAAACCGGATGCAGTGTTTCTCACAGAAACGTGGCACCAGGAAAGTTCGGGACCAAACATAACAATAGCCCTACCCTCGAACTATGCTATAGTAAGAGTAGATCGTACCAATAAGATAGGAGGTGGAATTGCAGTAATTTTTAAAAAAACCTATAGCTGCACTCTCGATGAACTTCCCATTACAACATGTGAAGCTGCCCTCTTTAAACTTACCCTGTCTCCCTACTTTATTTTCTCTGGGATACTTATATACAGACCACCCGACTCGATGACAAATTGGATTTCTGTATTAATGGAAGAAATTTCTTTCCAGATAACAAATAAGGCCAACTTTACCGTACTAGGAGATTTAAATCTCCACCTAGAAGATCTCGCCTGTAGAAATAGCACAAGACTTATCGCGGACATGGCCTCTCAAAATCTTAAACTGGTAAATGAAGGACCTACTCACAGAGCAGGACATTTCCTGGATCCCGTTTTTACCAATCTAGATACAATCACCTGCTCCCCAGCATTGCCTACAATCTGGTCTGACCACCACCAGATAAATTTCTCCTTGATATCACCCTACAATACAAACAGAGGAAGTGACATAACTCGCATAGAGAATCCGCATAGAAACTGGAAGAGGTTAGACGTAGCGAAAATGACTAGATGTCTAGAGGCGCACATACCATCGATGAAGCAACAAATAGACCCACTAGCAAATGATGTCCAATGCTGGCTTACCAAAGCAGTGGACCTATGTCTACCTACCGCCAAACAAAATAAAATCACACATCATCCCCCAGCACCATGGTATACCGATTCTTTGAAGATGTCTAAATCTAGCTGTAAAACTCTTGAAAGACACTGGAGAAAAAACTATAACCCTATAGACAAAGTAGCTTATAAAGCCGCTTTAAGTGAATACCATAAGGAATGTAAGCTAGCACGTGCCACCTTCGTGAATCAAACCATCACTAAGGCCTCAAACTGTGCAAAAATACTCTTTAACACAGTGAAAACTTTGGCTGGCTTAGATGCAATAGCCAAACCACCTACTCTGTCACTATCCAAATGTGAAGAACTTGCGAACCTCTTCATAGATAAAGTGGAAGGTATCTATCAAGATATCATCTCACAGGACACGGAGGCCCCGAGGCCAAAGGTTACTGCATCAGATGGTATGCAGAACTCCAATCAAGGAAAGATCGAGCATGCAATAAAAGATTGGCCCCTATTAACTATGAACATTGTTGAAGACCTATTAAATTCAATCAAATCGGGGTCACCAAGAGACCCTATTCCAGCCAACATTCTCAAGCAGTTAAATCTATCTGTGATACCTACTATAACGCAGGTACTCAACATGTCAATTAAAGAGGCTAAAGTTCCCTCCCTTTGGAAGCATGCCATGATCCACCCCTTGCTGAAAAAACCTAATGCTGATGCAACGGTTACGAAAAATTACCGTCCCATTTCCTTTCTTCCAATCTTATCTAAAATGTTAGAAAAACACATCCAATTCCAGTTGACACAATATGTGAACACTCATCAACTTCTTCACCAGTCACAGTCCAGTTTTAGGGCAGGATTTTCAACGGAAACCACACTTTTGGGTGTGATAGAGACGATCCGCCAGAAATTGGATAAAGAAGAAACAGTAGCGCTCATCCTATTGGATTTGAGCGCTGCTTTTGATACCATCTCACACAAGGTGCTCTTAAACACTCTGAGCAACATAGGAATCAGTGGGGATGCTCTCAAATGGATCCAGGATTTTCTCTCAAACAGGACATTTCAAGTGTTCTCTCAAAATGCATGCTCCGAAACCCATTTATTCAGTCATGGCGTACCACAGGGATCCATCCTGAGTCCACTTCTCTTCAACATTTATGTTAAGCCTTTGGCTGAGTTAGTTGAAGAGTCGGGACTCACGATCTATTCCTATGCAGATGATTCGCAAATTATTTTTTCATTGGCGGCCCAAAACGTAAATGACATCTCTACGCTTAAAAATGGACTGAACAACATTGCAACCCGGATGAAGGAAAATTTTCTAAAACTAAACGGTGAAAAAACAGAGGTTGTCATTCTAGGAAAACAGAAACATCTATGGAGCCATCAACATTTGCCAGAGAAAATGGGCAACCTCCCAAACCCAGTTTCGCAAGTACGTAACCTAGGTGTACTCCTGGATGATAACTTGAGCATGCATGCACAATCAGTTATAGTGGCAGCCACCTGTTTCTCCATCATACGATGGCTGAGGAAAATCTGCTGGATGCTCCCCAAGTCAACCAGGAAAACGGTGGTGAACACCTTAATAACATCCCGTTTAGATTACGGAAATGTCCTTTACTTAGGATCAAATATGGCTAACCTCCATCGTCTACAGATGGCCCAAAACGCGGCAGTCAGATTACTATGCAAGGTACCAAAAAGGGAATCAGTCTCTGCATTCCGACGTAAACTTAATTGGCTCAATATTGAAAATCGAGTGAAATTTAAAGCCCTCACCTATATGTATAAAATAAAAGCCAACACAGCCCCGAAGTACTTCCGCTCACTGGGAAATACATATATCCCATCCAGGAACCTCAGATCAGCCACTCAGGGCCGTTTTAGGATCCCTAAATTTAAGCGCACTCGCATAGGAGGTAAATCCTTTGCCTACTTAGGCCCGTCTCACTGGAACTCTCTCCCCATTTCACTGAGAAATGCGCCTAACTACTCCAGTTTCCGAAAGTTGCTAAAAACCTGGCTATTCGATAAATAAGACTTTTCTCTCCATCTGTAACAGCAAAGATGCGCCGGGAAACCCTTTTTGGGTAGCCGATGCGCAGTACAAGTGCAAACAAAATAAAATGAAAATAAATTCCTAATTCTTATGTATGTTATTTTGTTGCACGCATTCCTGTCCCTCTACACAGCAGTGTATATTGCAATACAATCGATAACCTCACACTGATCAGAGGATTGCCATTTCTTTTACTAAGAATGATTAATATCTGTATTCATACTAGTTGCATTATATAACTTGGTCCTGTATGTTTCAGGGACCATCAAACATCATTATTATCATTTGTTGCTTTCTCATGAACGGATCACTGACATAATATCAACTACACAAATATCGTGGTACATAAATATGGGGACATAAATATTGTTGTCAAAAATATCGACATCCTATCTTTATAATGGTAAGTAATAAAATATCGAGAAAAAAAATATCCTTGTAAAAAATATAGTTGTTAAAAATATCGTTTTTTTAAATGTATAAAAAATAATGTTAAATAAAGTAAAGAATACATACAATTTAAAAAAATATATTTATAATTCATAGAACATTTTTAAAATTATAAGTAATAAATATAATGTAAAAAACATAATCATACATATATAAAATATAATATATATATTTACTTAATAATATTAATAAATAATGATTTTAATAAATTATAAAATGTTAGAAACATATTAAAAAATGTTAATGCATATGTATACATACACCTGTAACATAAAGATAATAATATGCACATATATATATGTATATATATATATATATATATATAGTTCCACAAAGTTGCTCCTGCCGACAGTCGGGGACCCAATGAAGGTGGCGCACGCACCGGCGGAGCACGCCGGTAGTAAAATCCAGTAAAGGATCGCTAGTAGTGCGCTCTTAGTCAACAAAACACAGGACACTCCAGAGAATCCAAAGGAGTTTAATCACAACGCGTTTCAGCTTCCAGAGAAGCCTTGTTCACGTAATCCAACAGTGCAAAGCAAAACCATGACTAATAAAGCTTCAAATGCTGAGCATAAACAAAGGACAAAGATTACTACACTGTGGTTATCACGGCAGGCATCTTAGAATTATGTTAATCGCCAAAATAAATGTCTAAAACATGGTACACATTGTGTGGCTGTGCATTCGTAACAGCATTGAAGTGACACTGCAAGAAGTCATATCATGTAGTTGAACATAATTGCTGTACAGAATAAAGGAAATGCAGGGTGGCATATATCCGGGACATACATTGTCAAGCCGAAGCATATTGGCAGACATCTTGAAATGGTAAAATGCTGACAAGTGTCTAAATACACTCATCTGTTCGTGCCCAAACAATGTAAATAGTGACTACCTGAGTCTGCAAGCTATCACACTAAAATAGTGCTAGTCACATAGTAAAGATCAGTAAAAATCAAAATTGTGGCAGGCTCAATGTATGTAAGGAACCCTTTCGATCGCAAGAGTACTGAACACATAGATGCACATAGTGTGCATTTGTTGTTTATTCATTATGCCATACCACTGTCGACCCTCACCCTGGTAGTTGATGAATTACTTAATAACAACTAGTAAGCAAATAAAAACAAGTATTAATAAATTAACTAACACAATTAACACTATAAAATGACTTTAAATAAATATTATATAAAGAATATTAAAAAATATATTCAAATTAAATTACTTCTCACCCTACTCCCCTTTCAACCCTCAACCAGCTGCTAAAAAAATGACATAATTAATATAATTAACAATTAATTAATGATTATTAATAACCAATTAATAACTAATTAATAATAAAATAATTACCACAAGTAACAATATAAAATATTAAATACATAAATATTAATTAATAAAAAATATAAATTAATTAGTTATAATTAAATTACTTCCCACCCTACTCCTCTATAAACCCACAACCGCTCCTAAATAAATTACACAATTAACATAATTACCAATTAATTAATCATAATTAACAACCCATTAATAACTAATTAGTAATAAATTAATTACCACAATTAACAATATAAAATATTAAATACATAAATGTTAATTGATAAAAATATTAATTAATTAATTACAATTAAATTACTTCCCACCCTATTCCCCTATAAACTCACAACTCGTTACAGAACCAAAACGCAAAATGTAATTAAAAAAAATGTAATAACTTCTCAAAATTATAAAAAAATGGATTATAATTAAATTACTTCCCATCCTATTCCCCTATCAGCCCACAACCCGCTACGGAACTAAAACGCAAAATGTACTTAAAAAAAAATTAAGAACTTCTAAAAATTTAACACATATATTAAAAAACAAAAGCAATACTAAACGGGCGTGGCCGGCAGCCGAATGAAATGGCCACCGTCTAGAGAAGCTCCGGACCTCCGCAGGGTTCCCCGACCATCCTTTCAGCCATCCGCAGTTGAATTCATCAACAAACACAACGTGACGGAATCGGAAAGCAATGGGGACCGACAAGTCTCATCGGGGTGCTCTCAGCCGCAAAACTGAGCATGTCTGGCCGTGTGTAACACCCGCAGCCTATATCCGAAGATGCACCTGGGGCCTCGAGTGAATTGCCGGCCCAGACAGACAGGACCTTCAGAACCTCCCCCAGTGTGAAGCGACCACAAAAAAAGCCCAGACGACGAGCAGGGGCGCAGCAGGGCGCAGTGACGAAATACAAAGTAACCGGCAGTCCAAATCCCTGTAATAACACCAACGGCCGTGTGCGGTCACCGCGCGCCCATACCACGCAGTGGAAGTAGGTACCAGGCGCAAGGCGCCGCAACTGGACTGTCCTGGAGAGGCGCACGGCCCAACACGATGCACACACAAGGGCAGGCTTCAAATATAAGGTAGCCCCACGGCCCAACATTCCGGTGCGCTGCATACGCGGCAGCGGAAGAGAAACAAAGCCAAATAGGGAAAGACACACAAAGTGCCAGGTCGCATCACCAAGAACATTGCGGCTTACTCCCCGCAGGGGAAGGCCCAGGCTGAACCATCTAGTTTAGCGGCATACATGCAAGCATAGACTGTAAGAGGCGCAGCGGGTGGTGATCTCTTAGGCCCCACACCGTGTTGCACCTGAACTGGCACAATATTGATAATCGGTGCAGGAACATCTGTGACCGGTACAAGTCCCTCTGTAACACCTGAGCAACAGAGAAAGGGTAGCAGTGCATCCACGACCCAGATTGAGCACAGCACGATACTCACCGGTGTGACCCCCTAATTGAAGCCTATCAACGAGTGGGCAATGCAGTGTTATACCCTGGGGGTAAGAAACCCGAAAGGCCGCGTGTGATCGCCAAACACACTGGCAGGCAATGGTGACTACCACCTAGGCCCTCTCGAACATAACAACTCCATTGAGCTACGGCACCATAGGAGGCAGGGGTCACCGCGTCACACACCAAACAAAGCTGGACAAATACACTTGCAACAAATCCAGCCAGGAACCGCCAGATCGTGCTGCAACGTCTACAGAAGATCGAGCCGAGACGGGGGAATGAGGAAGTCACTTTTGCAGGACATAATGACCACACTCAACAAGGTACATACGTCCATGGAGTCCAGAATAGACACTGTAGCCACTGAACATACGTTAATACGAGCGGATTTCCGAAAATTAAGCACAAAAGTATCGGATGTAGAAACAACGACAACCAGTCTAGCTGTGGACACGGCCGCCCTCAAATGACAGGTGACACATCTAGAAAACAAAGCCATGGCGGCAAAGCTGGATGAGTTCGAAGGCCGCTCCCGGAGTAACAATGTGCGCATCGTAGGCATGCCAGAAGGAACAGGAGGACCAGCAATTTTTGTAGAAAACCTAATCAAAAATCAACTACAACCTCGAGGTCTCTCACAGTACTTTTCAGTCGAAAGAGCCCACCGGGTCCCGGGAGGCAGGCCTAAGCCAGGTGCACCACCAAGACCCATACAAGCCCGGATGTTCAATTTTCGAGACCGCAACCTCATTTTGCAGACTACAAGAATAGCCCCGCCGGTGCACTGTTAGCACAGTACAATCTCGTTCTTCCCTGACATCACAGCCGCCGTAGCCAAGCAAAGACGCATTTTGTTTTGTAATAAAGAAAAAACTCCAAGCTTGTGAGCTCAAATATTCGATGATGTTCCCCTCGAAATTAAGAGTGGTAGCAGACGGGAAAGTATGGTTCTTCACAACGCCGGAGGAAGCACAAGACTGGCTTGATGGATGGCACCAAGTCACAAATCGTGGATGACATGGAAAGGACAACATATCGAGCAACACCAAATGCGTCACAACTAGAGCGGCATGATGAAGCAACGGCAAGCGACGGCTCCAACAAAGACAAGTAACTTTAAAAAAGCAGTAGTGTTCCTACTAGAGGCTATAAGCCTACGACATAATCTGTCAAGTTACTGAGCTCACTTCTGCATTGCTGCTACAATCACCAAATCATCACGAAGGGCCCTGAAAGTGCAGAGCCACTGACCCGATGCTCATAGATATCAAGTGGAAATCTGGCAGCTTACGATGGCACCTACAGATCTGCCCTTAGGAGTGTGCAGCGGGACGTCGCGATGGTCGTGGTTGACACTGTGGACCGATGAACAACTACAAGAGACAATATAACAGATAAGAAGGGGTACTGGGGAGGGTACCGGGGTGGACTTCCCCCAACAAAGGTATTGAACAATGGGTATTAGGCACTCTGCAATGTTGGGGAGGTGGTAGTTTGTAAACCATCATGCAGGGAGGTAGGGAGGGGGGCGGGGAAACTGTTTATGTTTACGAGTTCAAATTTATTTTCTTCTTTTCCTTTGCTGTTATGGTTAATGGTACAACATTCAAACACTCATATGAGACCGTGACTCGTATGTTGAGTATACTGTTCTGACTTTACCGACTCCAATGGCACATGATACCACACACCCTGAGCCTGTCGTCCTCCCACCCACACATGCTCAGCACCTACCACTAGCTTCCTGGAACATAAATGGTCTCAGAGATAAAGTGAAGAGAGGGTTAGTGCTACAATACCACAAGCGTAAGGCACCAGCAGTGGTACGCCTGCAGGAAACCCACCGCGTTGGCTCTACCTGTAAGGCCCTCGACAGATGGGGCCTCAAACTGATAGTACATTCCGAATTTTCAACTGGTTCCCGAGAGGTGGGGATTCTGATTAAGAAGCAGTCCCCACTCATTGTTAAACACACATACACGGACGACCAAGGCCGCTTTGCAGCCGCTACCTGCCAATGGGATGGGCGAATGATTAACATAATAACGGCCTATATTCCTCCAATGCTTCACTCAATAGCATTCCCTGGGCTCAGCGCTTTTCTGCTCCGACTTCCGGAAGGAGAGCTTATCGTGGGAGGCGACTTCAATATGATTCTTAACGACAAGTTAGACCGAACGCCCCCGCGACAACAACAAGGCACTCACTCCATGCTCACAGGCTTCCTTGAGACAATAGGCCTGGTGGATGTCTGGCGTTCCCATTTCCCGCAGGCACAACAATATACGTACCACTCAGGGGCACATAACAGTCTTTCTAGAATAGATTATATATTGATGTCAGCTGACAACATGGGGAAATTCATAGACATAACACCCTTACCACAGGGAATATCAGACCGTTTCCCTATACTAGCCAAATATACCTGGTACACCTCCACACAAAGCCGTATATTTCCGATCTACCCTGGCTCCCTAAAAAAAAAAAAAATCTGGAAAGGCCTGACCACAGCTACGAGACACTATTTTGATGATAATGCACCATCGGTTTCCTCATCCCCCTTTTTTTGGGAGGCATACAAGACGGTCTTATGTGGGCAAGCCATCTCCCTAATCACCGACCAGCAAAGAGAAAAGACAAAAACAGTACTGACACTCAACCACGAACTTCAAACACTAAAAACACAACACTCCCTTGATAGCTCGGACACCAACACACATCTACTCCAACTCAAAAAACAAGAATATAAGGATTACCTGTGGGAAGGCACAAAATACCGACTGACAGCCACACGTCATACGATATACGAAGTAGGAGATAAAGCCGGCAAGCTGCTGGCGTGGCTAGATAAATGGGAGCGAGCAAGTCGCTGGGTGGCTAAACTCCAAATTTCAATGGGCGAAGTAGTAACGGACCCCCTATCCATACTAGATACGCTAGCGCACCACTAGGCTGAGTTGTACACCCCAGCAACCACAACACAACAGGAGGAGGCGGAAGTGTTTCTCCGAGATTTCCGGCTTCCCACTCACAAAAGAGGACACAAGCTTACTGGAGTCCGAACTTACTTCTGATGAGTTGACAATAGCAATGGGAAACATGCAATCAGGGAAGGCTCTGGGTCTAAATGGCATCCCTATTGAGCTATATAAGAAAAGTGCGACAATAATCACCCCTACCTGTTAAAAATGTACAACACAAGCTTAGAAAGAGGAGAACTCCCTAAAGTTCAGAGATCAGCAACGGTCATAGCCATACACAAGCCAGGGAAACCAGCCCGTGACTGTGCCTCCTACAGACCCATCTCCCTAATCAACGCAGAAGCCAAGATTTTGGCCAAAGCGTTAGCGAATAGACTGACGCCCCACCAAACCAAATTGATACACCCTGACCAGTCAGGGTTCATGCCAGGCAGGAACACGGCCTTGAATTTAAGACTACTCCAGAACGTACTAGGATGCAAACACACGATACAAGAGGAGGTCGTAATACTATCCCTAGACGCCCGTATGGCTTTTGACATGGTGGAGTGGCCATTCCTATTTGCAGTGCTCGTAAGGTTGGGCTTTGGACCTAGGTTTTGCTCATGGGTAAGATTGCTGTACATGAAACCCTCTGCACATGTAGTGGCGAATGAGCACATATCCAAAGAATTTCCGTTTGGGCGGGGTACAAGACAGGGTTGGCCATTGTCGCCACTGCTTTTTGCCCTGGTGTTGAAGCCTTTGGCTGCATGGATAAGGCAGGATCCAGTTGCTCGCGGGCTCCGTTGGACGGAGAGCTGTGAGGATCGCATATCCCTATATGCAGATGATATCCTGGTATACATGGCCTCCCCCAGCCGTTAATTTCATTGCATCCTGAATATTTGCTACGCTTATGGGAAACACTCAGGATATACCATCAATTGGAGCAAATTATACGTTCTGCACGGTCCGCACCCGAGATTACCTAAAGGGTGCGCAGTAACAATAGTGGGGGATAGTTTCAAATCCTTGGGACCCACATCACTTCTGACTTGAAGGACTTCATGACCCTAAATCTGCTAGAACCCCTAAAGAAATTGCGTAGAGACACTAAAAATTGGCAATCCCTGCCACTGACGCTCCTGGGGAGAGCAGCGATCTTCAAAATGATGGCTCTTCCCCGATTTCTATATGCCCTACAGAACACCCCATTCTTAGTCCCCCAGCCTACTTCCGGGCTATAGAGACAGAGGTGACGAAACTCCTCTGGAATGGAAAACAGGCCCGGATAGCGAAGACCAAATTATTTCGAACATGGTACATCGTGCTACCAAGTATACAAGCATATTCTTGGGCATCCCAACTAACGGTAATAAATCAATAGATTCATATCCCACACACTGACCCAGCCTATCACCTCGATAGACTTACACTAGTTATAGAAGGGCTTAACTGAGCACTGTATAATACTAAATACAAGACGGTTATGATAGGGCCGACAAAACATACGATTCAGCTCTGGCATACAGTGCACAGAAAGCTCAGATAGCACAAAAAGATCATGCAAGCAACACCCCTCTGGGATACTGACATGCTAGGCACATTACGCAACAGTAAAGTGTTCAAGCAATGGGATGCCATAGGAATTTCGCGGGTGGGAGATCTATGGGACAATGGAAAAGTAATCACATTCTCCCAACTCTAAGACCAATACGAAACGGCCTCTACAGAAGTGTTTTGTTATCTCCAAATCAAGTACCCACTGGAGACAGCCATCCCACCTGACACGGCCCTTCCAGAGGCTTCTCCTTTGGAGTACAGACTATTAGCGGAACACTTACACAAAAAAGCCACATCTCTAACGTATCTTAAACTTATTAATATTCACCCCGACCCCACACAAACCCTCCGGGAGAAATGGCAGAAAGAGGTGGGAGACTTGGATGAGACAGACTATCAAGAGGCGCTAGCGTCTCCAAGGGAGGTGGCAATTTCTTCAAAACTGTGCCTAATCCAACTTAAAGTGCTACATCGGATTTATTACACTAGAGTTACATTATTTAAAATGGGACGGTCAGACAGTGAGCTCTGCCTACAGCAATGTGGAGCAACTGGCCCATTTTAGCATACACTATGGGAATGTCCAGGAATAGAGGCATACTGGGAGGCGGTCATGTCCACAATAACGACAGTAAGTGGGGCCCCGGTACCTCCAGAGCCTAAGAGATGTTTATTGAACATATGGCTACAGATCTCAACAGTGCAGCACAAACCTGGGGGACACTAGGTATGTGTTTAGCCATGAGGAACATCGCAAAACAATGGGGGGCACGAAGTACGCCCACGGTAAGGGATTGGAGTAATGATATGGATATGGTGATGGTGGCTGAAATAGCGGTGTACATGCATAGAGGATGCCCCAAAAAATGGGAACGGGTGTTGGGACAATGGAACGCCTTTCGAGGCAACATATGTACAATACCGTCTGATGATTCATTGGTGGAGAATTGTGACTGAAACGAAAATGTAGAATGTTCCTAACTGTAAAGACTTTGTATATTCGACAATGTATAAGCTACCATGCCACGAACGAAAGGACAACAATCAGAGTCAACAATGGTCTCAATGTTTATTGTAAAGAACAATATTTTGTGCCAAATAAAAATAGTTTTAAAAAAATACATATTAAAATACATAACACTAACTAAAACAACAATATTTTTAACAACAATATTTTTGCAAACGAAATTAATGACTTTGATATTTTTAAAATGATATGACTTACCTTTAACTCAATATTCTTGATCACGATATTCTGACAGTCGATATTTTTGTTTCACGATATTTTTAACTCGATATTAATGCAAGTCGACATTAACAACTCAATATTATGTCTGTTTACCCTCATAAACATGTTTCTTATGCGACATAATTATGTCTAGTGGAATGTGGGCTAACAGTAATTCAGCAACATCATTTACAAGGTCATCGGTAATACTTAAAGTGATAAGCCGATGGTAATAGGGATGGGTAATTTTCTTTTTTTGTTTGATCTGTTTATTGGTGTTTTAAAAATAATATATTCAGTACAGTAAATGAATACAATGAATCATAGTATAATTTTAAACGAGTTCAAAAGGAGGACCTCGGTCTTTGCAATAAAACAAATAAGCAATTGTAAGATAGGATATCAATTAGTGATTGAGGAAAAGAAGGCATAAGCTAGCCCATGCACTATCAGCATAGCTAATTCACTGTAATATAATGAATCATCTTGTATACAATACTGTAGATCTGAACAGAAAATTGCGTCACAATGGTGTCAAACATATAACAACTTATGTCGCCAGTGACAACAGAGCATAGGAGAAAAAGACAGATGTGTCGCATTAACAACAAGCCTCGAGCCACAGTCAGGAATCCACATTCACTTTAAAGCAGCAATTAACACAAAATACAATACATATTATATTAATGTTGACCTCAACATCAGGTAGTGTGCGAGTGTTACTCCATCAGTATGGGAAGCGGGTTAGCAGCCTTCTGCGCCACCTCAGCGTTTTGAAGGGAAGTTTGGAGGTCTAACAGAATGGCTTCCCAGTTAGAGGAAATGGGATATTTGCAGAGACCCATGGTGTCCTCCCCATGTAGGGAGACTCCCTCTGTCCTAGCCCAGATGATGACGGATAGTGACCAAGTCTCTGTTGATGATGGCTCACGGGGCTTTCAATGCCAGGTGATAAGACGTATAGCTACTAATAATCCTAGGTCTAGAAAGCACATGGTCGCCCTGTGTTACTTATCTCTGGGATAAAGGCCTACCAGCGAGGCTCCCAGGTGTACGTGAGTGGCCGCTCTGTGCATGTGAATAAATGATATGTCACGTCATGCCAATAACGGTGCAGTGAGGGGCATGACCACAGCATATGGAAAAGGTCAGCATCAAGGTGATGGCAGCGGGGGCAAGGGCCATCTGTCCTATGGAAATATCTATTGATTTTATCAGGAGTCAAGTATGCCCTGTGTATGATATAAAACTGTATGAGTCGGAACCTTGCATAACGATGGATGGGTACATTTTCAACGCCATTTTGAAGTCACTAAGGCTATTGGATTAAAAAAATACAGTAGTTTTGAAAAAGCCTACTGTGAAGTGCTGTATGCAGAGGGCATAGCAGGCACAATTTACAATAAACCATGTATCTACACAAGTTTTTCCCATTACTGGATCACTTAGTGGGCATTAATTCCAACAGCTTTTGGCAGGTTGAACGGTGCACATGCTTTACCCCACTTGGTTATCATGGGTGTGATTAAACGTACAAACTTCTAATTCATTGTCGTCTTGAAACAGGAGCTTATGACTGTGAAAAAAAAAACGAGCAGGACCAAATGACATCTTGCTGCAGGACTCATTTAATGTTCTTTCCATGTAATGTTAATTTGCAATTAAATGTTGTAATCGGTGACCTATCTGATATCACCGAGGAAGTCATTGAAGATGCCAATGGAGACCTCATTAATGATTTTGTCAATAATGCCATTTAATATTTTCTTGCTCTGTCATGATTAGTAACATCTGCAATAGATCACCATTGGGGAGCTTCATTTTTTATTGTTTATTGCTTTATGTTAATGTTCAGTTTTCACTGTATGTGTTAGTTTCACTTTAAAATATTTTTTAAAGTATTGAATTACATAAGTTATATTGAGTGACATTAGTTTCTTTCCCAGAGCTAATTGCTGCAGTTTACTCTGAGTTTTGAAAGGCACATAGCCCGCATATGCGTCTTATACCCTCCACAAATTAGCAACAATGAGCAAAACCTGTTATTATTGACGTCCTATACATTTTAAAATAAATTGTTTTTTGAAAGTTCATAGTTCAATGCAGAATTCTTTGTTTATTTGCCAACCTGTAACCATAAATTCTTGTTGTGAAAACGATTAGCCCGATTCACAGTTATTCTACTGTGAGTGGGTCTGGCTCACTTTTGTAAATCTAACTTACTCCCAAATTACTGATCGAATTCAGGAGTAAACCCGGAGTGCTGCAAGAGTAAGTCATAGCAAAATCTTTGTAAAACAGGGCATTTTTAAATAGATTTTTTCACCTATAGTCGACATGAATGCAGTGACACATGATCATTTAAATTCAGTTATTTGTGCCAGAATTTAGATATAAACATACATTGCATTTACAGGATGCAGGTCCATCACTTTATAAGGACGCGTCAGTTTTGTGCAATCTAATGTTGTAACCTCAGAACTTTACCCTAAATAAACGATGACAGTAGTAGTTAATAAAAACAAGAAAACACATTTTAAACAGGCCATCAAGTAAACCAGGTCTAAAAAGCATTCTTTAGAACAATAACACCTTGAGACTTGTTCCACTGCGTTCTAATTCACCTTGAACAATAGCCAAGGTCAGAAATTGAGAAACTGTTGTGGAGAAACAGCTGAGCCGTTGCTGGGGCGTATTTACTCAGGCAATTTCATAACCTTCCGACAGGGCATGTCTGCTGGGGAGGACTCTGCTTGGAATGTAAATAAAGAGGCTTTGATGAATTTTCCGAGGCTGCTGGGTGAAGCTTCAAGGTGTCTGTACGAGTTGCAACCACCGCTGGCTGACAGTTAACATCTCCTGGCACCACGTGACTACACCAATGTTTGTTTTCTCTTAGTTGTCTAGTGGCAGTTTTATTTGTGCTTAGCTGTGGTGTCCTTTCTCGAATAAGTTGCACAAATGCAGTTATCCACCCCTAATCAATTGTACAGTGTAAACAACACACAAGAACAAGGGGCTAGATATACAAAGCTGTTGTGTGGTCGCAAGCCCTGCGATTCGTAAAATCACCGGGGTTGCCGCTACAAAATGGCTGTTTGCTATCTACCAACCCTTACAAATGATTAGGTTTGAGGTGAAAGTGCTAGCCAATGTCTGGCAAAGAGACTATGAAAACACACTCTTCGAACATCAAGCGCATTGATCGGTTGAAGGCGCATCGGCAACAGCAAGGCTGTGATGCCTATGCAAATTCTACATCTTTATCTGTTGTTGTGTCATGTCTACTGTTTACTGGGTCTTTACATTTCCATGTTGTCTGCATGCTATAATGGCATCCACAAAGTGTGTGTTAGAGCACGTGGTCAAGATAACTATCGTCGGGATTTGTTACATTTTCCTAAACACATGTGTTACATAGAGTGGGATCACAGGTTGACACACAAGTGCCACATAATGAGAGAGCATGTGTAGCATTCAAAAGACTGTCCATGTCACCATGCTTATCTGAGTACCACTCAGTTTTGCAACTTCTTCATGGGACTTCATGGCCCATGTTTTCTTAACTCATGTCACACAAAGATTGTAGACAGTGTGAACAAGAGGTTTGGTGATGGTGATTGCAGCATACAAACATTTCAATGTTAGGCCATGCATGAACAATATACACTTCTAACTATCGACCATCACATGACCAGCAAATAGGCATCCTTGCCACACTGATCAGTCATCAACTGTTGCTCTATTAATCAGTTCTACATTCCTGGGTGCCATCATGTGTGAACGTGTGTGTGCCTGTATGAGTAAATAAAGGCATTCCATGTACAATGGTGACTTTATTTATGTAGAACTCTAATGTGAGTGGGTACTTGACAATGTGAGTCGGCATCACAGTGACTACTGCAATAATGACATAGTGTGCAATTATGTACATTAATAGTGCATATATGCACGAATCTAACACCTTATTCCGCAGCCTTTTTCCCCGCAGGGAATCACAACGCGGTCGTTACAACGACCGCGTTGTGATTCCGCATACCATTACTCCGCAAGTCGGAACAACGACTTGCAGAGGGGGGGCGCTGGATGTTAGAATAGTATAATTTACTATTCCAACTCCAGTCTGTGCGGACACTAGGGAAGGTGTTGGATTTTAAATCCAACACCTCCCCCCCACGCAAGTCGTTCTTCCGACTTGCGGAGTAATGGTATGCGGAATCACAACGCAGTCGTTGTAACGACCGCGTTGTGATTCCCTGCGTTGAAAAAGTTTCGGGGTAAATGTTGTTTACCTACATGCACACATGAGGATTCTTCTCTCTCATTATTCATTTTCTGTGGTTAACCAGGAAGAAGACAGAGACCTTCATGACCAGGGCTGAAGAAGACGAAGGGCTTTGGCCAATCTGCAGGCACAACAGTCCACTGCCACCTATGAGGAGGAAAGGTAGGACAACAACAGGGTGAGTGCACCTGCTGGGAGAGTGACAATGTCCCATGCAACGAGACTCTGAGAGTAGGTGATAGACTTGAACACTACATTTGAGAAGGAGTCAGTCACTGGGGCTTCTCCTGGCCAGGACGAAACACCTATCATGGGGCCGGAAGCCATCCCGCACCACCAGTGACGAGGCTACCACAACACTGGAGCATACAGCTGCATTCGCTATCACCACTCCTCCTACTGGGAGTGCCAGCCAGAAACAAAAGTCACTGAAATGTGCCCTGAACTCCCGTGGGCCCTTTCATATCCCATTCCCCTCCCCCTTTGTTTGTCACCCTGTCTGATTTTCAGAAGCCCAGAAGCTTGCTAGTCAACTGGTGATCTCCAGGGGTCTTGCTGAGCTGGTGGAAGCAGTCAGGACCAAGCTAGACTCAGAAGAAGAGCAAAATCAGAGGCGTGCAGCCTTCTATCCTTCTGGCCATCGGCCAATTTTACACGTAGCCAAACCCACTCCTCTCCACCAACGTCCTTTCTGTGCCTCAGTACATCTTCCACCTTTGCCCCTTCAAACTTTCCCAGTATATAGTAATCCTCATGGGTCCTACCCCACCCCTTGCAATGCCTATGCTGAAGGAGTTGCACACAGCAGTAAGGAGACTTTGGTAAGGTCTAGTCTATTGTGAATGGTGTTCAGTCTGTCAGGTTGGCAGAGTACCTTACATTTGTCATCCTGATGGACTACTGTTCACTAAATGTAGAGATCACCAACAACCCATTGGTGATCTTTGTATATTGAAGAACAGGATCAAAAGGATTCCTATCCAGATTAAAAATTGTAGAGGCAGTTGGTTTTGACAGCCATCAACCAAATTTTAGCAATTTTGTTTTGTTTTTCAAAAGCAATTCCCAAAATGGAAGTTATTATTGAAAAACAAAAAAACATAATGGCACCTCACCCAGGGATTTTATTCCCCTGGGTGTGGGGTTCATTATTTGTTTTTGTATTTGTTTTTGCCAGGTCAACAGAAAAAAGGAACCTAACATCATCCACCCTAATTAGGGGAGTTGGTGGAATGCCTTTCTTCCGACGACCCCTTCTCTGTCAGAAGAAGCCACCGTTGGCTCTATCAGTGGAAAGCTGATGATCTTCCTGACCATAAACAGGCCAGGCGGACCATTATTTTGGCAACAGAGCTTTTGTGACGGAGACGAGTCCCCTATCTGCCAAACTATAAATAACCCCCTTTGTTAGGGATGGTGAACTGACATTTTCATTTATTTGAAGATTTTTATGGCATTTTAAATTTACTTTTGGACATTTGTTTGGACTTTTGATTTGGGCTTTTTTCATTATTTGTTTCATTTTCATTAGAGAGTGTATAGGCATTTCTCTTGATATTCCTGGTGTGTCTATTCTGTTGCTCACCCCCTCTTCTCCTTGGACTATGCTGTAACTTTGTAAAGAGCTTGCCGGATTTCCTGAGGATGAAGGTATGTGTGGTAACCTAAGGGCAGGGCCACTGTAATTATGCGGCAGAGAAGGGCCAGATTATGTGGCAGACTTCAGTAAATTATACGGCAAGAAAAAGCTAACTATGCAACATAATGTGGCACATGCTGTGGTAGTTTTACTACATTGCTTTGTCATTTGTACACTTGTTAACACTGTCTGGACATTGGTTGCAAAACATTTGTTCCAGTTTAACACCCAAATATAGCAATACGCCACAGAAAGGTGACCAGAAAACCTTTGGAAAGGGCTTTCCACTACACACCAACATATGTCACTGTGTTTTTGTAACTTTTGAGTTGTTTGATCTAGACTTTTTTTTGTTTGTTAAAATCAGCAGATTATGCAGCAGCTGATGGATTGTACAGCAAATGCGCCAAATTTATAATTTTTTTTTTTTAAAGTATTGCGGTCACAAACTTGCCTAATTCTATTGGCCCTGCCTAGGGGAGATTGCCACACTATCAAGATTCTGAAACACATTCCAAGACATTTCTCATATGCACTCACCTTCACGTCTAGGCACACATGATATGACACACATATCATATAGTCTAATTTGTTTTTGTTTAAAAGTGGTAGGAACATATGCATGTGTACACATATTATGTGGTGTTATGGTTGAGCCCAAACGTAGTGGTGTGTTGTGTGAGAATTGGACAGTGTCAGGAGATGAATTAATTGTAGTGATAGTGGCTGATAGCCGCACCCAGGGCAGAGTCATCCACTTCCCTGCTACCCAACAAAGGGCCCACACTGGCCCAACAGGTTTTGTATTGGAAACAGGTGGGTTAGGGAGAGTGATGGGCCCTGCAGGGGGTTTTGACTCACAATTGCCTGAGGCATCTGACATTACCTGACAGCTTGAGAGAAGCTTGTGAGAGAGGGCCAATATGAGCTGCATGACCACATCATGGCTCCTTGCACCCTACTCACTTGCACCCAGAAATGTTTGATGTGCAACTTCCTGATGTCATGGAGGCCTTTGTCAATGTTCTCCAATACCTGGGGCTGTCTCTCCATTCATCTTGGGCAGTCCTCCATGTGAGTGGAAATGTTATGCTTGGTCCTTTCCATTTTAAAAATCGTGCACTGCACAGAGGACTGTTGTTCAAAGAACTCTGCCTTACTTACTTACTGCCTATTATGCTGACTGGCATGTAGGGCTGCTACATAGGACTTCTACTCCTGTCTATCTTGGGCAAGTTTCTGCACAGTACCCCAACTGTGGCTCAGGGTCTTCATTTCTGTTTCCACAATCCACCTCATGTGTTCTTTGGCCTGCCTCCCCAACGTTTCCCTTCTGGGTTCCACTGGAGAGCTGTTCTTGTGATCGAGTCTTGTTCTCTTCTGATGGTGTGCCCTATCTGTCACCATCAATTTTTACATAATGATTGTGTCCATGCTCTCTTTCTTGCATATGGTGAGCATTTCCTTGTTGGAGATAGCTCCTGGCCAGAAAATGTGCAAGATTATGCTCAGGTTACTGGTGTGGAAGGCTGACACTTTGGTAATGTTGCTTTTCATCATGTTACAGCATTCTGATCCACACAAGAGTGTGGACAGACTGCAGCTCTAGTAAGGCCTCAATTTGGGGTTGGTGCTAAAATGAGATGACCCCCCCACATGGCTAAGCAACCTGAAGGTATTCCTGGCCCTGTTCAGTCAGCTCTTGATGTCACAACCTGCCCCTCCATCATGTCTGATAGTACTGCTTAGGTACATGAACTCTTCTGTCATGGCTAGGTCTCCTCCATCCACCTTGATTGGTGAAGGGTGTGCGATGTTAACTGGCAACATTTCTGATTTCTTTGTGCTGATCTTAAAGCCCACTTGCTGTGCATAAATGTTGAGACAATACATATTTTCCTGCATATGATGGTGTGTGTGAGAGAGCAAGCGTATGGGTTCTTTGTAGTCAAAGTCCTCTAATGTAGAGAATAAGATCCATCTCATGCCTCAGCCTGGTCTTCTGTTGTGCATCACATCAATTAGTCATTGACTAAGTTAAAGACAACACTTACATCAAGCATCCCTGTCTCACACAGTCTTGACTTTGAAGCTATATGCAATGTCTCCCACCTTGCAGGTACAATTAGCATAGAAGCTCTTGGGGTTCGGCATGGCTTCAAGTTCAGCTTGCATCTGTTCGTAGAATATGTCTTTGAGTGTTTCCTCTGCGTCATTTGTAGGAGCATAGCACTGGGTAATGGTGGTGTTGATGTGTTTGAATTTTAACCTGGCTGTCATGAGACTCCTGTTGACTGGCTTCCAATCAATCCAGTCTGCCCCCTTGATCAGAATGATGGCTACTCCTTTGTGATGTTGGTTATCGTCCCTTTCTAAGTACAGTACCGTCTCTCTTGTGTTTTTTATTCTGCCAGATCTGGTCCATCTTCTTTCTCTGACCCCCAGCATGTGTAGGCTGTAGTGCCTCATCTCAGATGTTACCTGAGCCAGCTTTCATGTGTCATACATATTCTGTACGTTCCAGAATCCAATTCTGATCTTGCACTTGGCACTCCATCATCTCGCCAGTAGTTTCCTCACTGCGTTGACTACTGTCAATCATGCAAGCCTCACACATAGACTCTGTAAGTCCCTCGTGGCCAGAAGATTTAGTGGTTCTTACTGCTGTTTCTATAACAACTGCATTCTATGGGACAAGGTTGTTACCCTTGTGGCCAGCCCCCAACATGGAGGACCAATGCATTGTGCTTCGCCTGGTCTCTACCCTTTGACCTGTCTGGCTTGGGCCACCCTTCCAGGAACTAAGCTCCCACTGGTATAGCTCTCCAGGCCACGGACGCATGCAATGCCCATAACCACTTCAAGGTGCCAATCCTCCAAGGTCACTCTTTGCCCAGAGGGCAACTCTTGCCCATGTCGGGCCTGCATTTGTGGCTATCCAAAACAGCCATTTTGAGGCTTGACACCTGGAAGGTTGTGGGATATAAATGTTTCATTGCCAGAGAAGTCTGCCTCACCTGGAGTTTCCTCATTGAGAGAAAACTGGTGTTGCACATGGGTGGGAGGGTAGAGCAGGGAAGGCAACTGAGGTAGTGGTAGGCTGAGGGGTGAGTGTAGGTGTCTGGCATAGAAAGGACTGGCATCTGTAGCCTTTTTTCTGGTGCGTGGGAACTTGCATTCATGAAGACTGCCCTGTGAGGGAGATTGCTGGCTGGCAGTGGTCTTTGAGGTATCACCCTGCTTGGTGCTTACAATTTCTTTTTTTTCTGCAGTGCTAGAGGCTGCAAAGATGGTAGCTTGTAGGTGCAATGGTTTATGTCCAACATTGTAATTTATTTTGTTTAACTATATTTCCTATGGGGTGTGATTTTAAGATCATACCCGATAAAAGCACATAATTCCCCTGGGCAGGTAAGGACATACACGCATACAATTATCTCCACTCAATCTGATATCACCCATTCATGTGAATTCCCATCATACTATTGGAACCTATATCATTGTTTGGATCAACCTCTAAACCACTTTAGGGAACAACATAAAACCCCTCGAATTCAGATGTAGCGCTTACAAGTATACAAATGTATTAGAACAACCAATGCAGAAAAATAAAATACAATGTATCTATACAATAGAATTTGCAATAAATCCTCAAAAAAATAATTAAAAACACATTACAATCATCAATGACATACAATTCATAATTCATAAAAAGTTGTGCAATTAAAAACATCAGAATCTGTTTACACAAGGAAACCCATTGGACACAGATTTATATACTGTTGTTTAAATGGATTAAACTCTTGTATATTTGAGGGAAAGACCTGGTGGGAGTACTACCTCTATGCAAGGAATTCCTACAGGTTGGATTCTTAAAGGCAACTGGCGTTGACGCGTTTCAATGGTTATTGGACAAAGATAAAAGAAACCATCTTCTTCAGGACTCAACATATATGGGATTCACTCCTCCACCCAGTAGATCTATTTTCTACATCAATATAGGGTACAAAAGAAAAGAGAAAAAAGAGATATATATACATAAGATGTAATGGCTTCCAAACAAAGCATAAATATTATCTTATTTCTAACCATTTGTATCATATTAATATCTCCCTGCATCTTCTTAGTTTCTAACAAATTCACTATGGTATATTAGCATGATAGACATCTGTTGTTGCACATTTTTCAACTAAGCATCTAAAATTGCACCTTCTAAAATTGCGCCGTGCACACCTACGATTATCTATATATCATCCTCAGGGTTATTAATAGTTGAACAACAAGTCCACTGCGCAGCATCTAAATTCGTATTACCCAGGTCCATACCTTTCCCTAGTTGCCAAGGTGGAGAAGTGATGCTCCAACCAACTTACATTCATACTCAGATACAACCTTATTGAGATTCACTCATCTAATTCACTCACCGTAGTAAAAAGTTATATAACTTGGTCTGTATGGGCGAAAATATGGCCTTTATTTTGCACACTCAATGCTATTTTCAATTCATTAAAATGTACTCATTGAGTCTCTAGAAAAAACTAAATACAAAGCACCGTTCAAGGGCGTAATTTTTCCTCCATATGGCCCTAACTTGTTTTTAGTTAAACATGCACGATCTAACATATATGTCGTTACCTGTTTGTTTAGTGCAAAAATGTAATTTGGGCATTGAAGCTTCAAATCGTATTAACGCCGCATCTGTGATAATTGGTGCAGCAGAGTATCAATGCTCCAAAAATGATATATTGGAGAAATAACCAATAAAAACCTAAAGGTAGAGGTACAAAAGAGAGGGAGACCAGAATAAGTCCCAATAGATTTATACAGTATTGCTAGTGGTCAGCGTACTAATTTGTAAGCGGGTCACGCACATGGCTTGCCTCACACATGGGAGTGTTCAATACCTCCAATAAAAAATTTCTCGAGGTTTAACCCTCCAACAAATTATTTCTGGTGGTTGGTAAAATGGATATCCCCACGTGGTTCAAGAGCCTTTTTGTACTAGGTCCCCTTGTTGATGTTCTTCCACCTCAATAGGTCGGAAAAAACATACCTTGAAAGGAAACCAATACGATATTATAATTTAAAGACTCAAAACGTTTAGATGACCAAAATATGTAAAAAGGACTTAATTATTCATTTAAAACGGTGTACTAGTATCTAATTTATAAATTAACTGTCTTCCTAGTCAGAAACCAACGAGCACCCTAAAAGGTTCATTTTATGAAGTTGTGCTCGATCCTTCTCTATTATATAGGTGCTCACCCTTTCTACTGACTCTGCAAATGTTTAAAAAATCGCGTATTCACTAACATAAACTTGGAAGTGTAATGAAATACACTTCACATGTAGCGTGGTTAAGGCAGGCTCAAGTATCTGCTAACATTTATTTAATACAATTCGTAAATAAAATAGAGTCCCCGCCTACTAATATTTCCCAAGACCTCCTGATTACTACCTCGGCAACCCTCGGTTCATTTTTTTGTTAAATTTGTTTTATTGATTTTCATAAATCATACAACAACAGGACTCAGCGTAGCTGTAATACCATACACAGTTCACTTATTTATAACATTGAGCAATCAACTCTTGTCGACGATGATGCCAAGAACTCATGAACACTGGTTCTACTCACACAACTTCCCCCGTCAAAGTTGTACATTTTGGTCAGCATGATTAAGAGCTTACAAATTCCAAGTAACAACAAGCGTACAGTGGCGAACCCCTTTCTCTGACAAAGAAGTACGAGTGGTCCAGCTTTGAAAGTGCCCTAACCGTGAGTTTGGACGGATGCATCATTACCGCCACTTTCTGAAGTAAGGCGAAAAATATTGTATAATTCTCAAAAGTTCTTTGGTCTATTGCGGGGTGGGAGAAACTCACTAAAAACCTCTGTCTGCGTACTGCAGAATGTCATGTGGTTCTTCCATTGGGTAAGCGTAGGGAGAGGGCCTCGGGACCAGGTAATAGCTATCCTGCGCTTGGCTATCAGCATTCCCATGTCAACTAACCTGCGAGGCACTTTGGGAATACGTTTAGAATAACCCAATAGTGCAAGTGTAGGATCAGCTTCTAGGACGAGTGTTGTGATCTGACCTATTTCCTTGAAAACAGAGCCCCAAAAGGCAGCTAAGCCCGGGCATGCCCAGGCCAAGAGGAAGAAGTCCGCAAACTGAGCATGACATCTGTCACAGTACGCGTCCTCTCGCAAGCCACACCTGTGGAACCTTTCCGCCGTGTAGTACACCCTGTTTAGGTATTTGAAGTGAACCAGACGGTGTCTGCCATTGAGTGAAATACGCCTGGTGCTGGTGCAGCAATAGGTCCACATGGAATCAGTTATTTCAATGTTCAGGTCACGCTGCCATGCTAATCGTGCTTTGGTGTAATGATTGGCTCTATGTAACATGGACGCCCTGTAAATAGTCGCAACTATACTCTTGGGAGTTTTTGCTCGTATGATGAGTGTTAAGGCCAATAGTTCCATCGGTTCTAGATATTCTTCCCCCAGGAGCTCTCTCAGAGGATGTCGCGTTCTGTGAAAGTGATATCTCGTCAGTACAGTTGGGGCAGGATCATCAGTGCTAAATTCCTCCCACTTTCTAGCAACCCCGCCATCAAACAAGTCTCCAACAGTGCATACACCCAGAGTGTGAAGCGCTTGCGTGACCCCTCTTTCTCTGCACGGAGGCAACCACATACACCAATCTATCACAGCTGACGGGGAATAAAGGATCGCGCCAGCCTGTAATTGCAGTAAATAATGCCAGGCATGTGTTGTGGCATTAATAGAGCCAAATATGCATATCCTACGATCAGGGGCCTGAAACAGTATGAAGGGAGAGGCCGTGGAGCAGCCAACTCCGATTCTATGCGTAGGTGTGGTATGTCTTGGGAGCCGTGCATCCAATAGTAGGCATGCGCCCCCTGTGCAGCTCTGTAGTATAAATTAAAATCCGGTGCCCCCAACCCGCCCATAGAATAAGGTAGCACCAATATCTGCCACTTTACCAGTGGTGTTTACCTGCCCATGCCAATCTAACCATGAGTGAAATAAGGCGGTCAAAAAAGACTCGCGGGAGAACTATGGGTATATTGGTAAATAAATCAAGAAGTCATGGGAGCACTACCATTTTCATGATGGATATTCTGCCGAGAAGGGAAAGCGGCAGCTTTATCCACTTCTCTACGTCGTCTTCAAGCTTGCTAAAAGCAGTCCCATAATTATCCCTGAATACAATGTCAGGGTCCCTGTGAACTTTAATGCCCAAATACCTTACAGCCTCCGTGGACCACAGCAGGGGATATTCCATATCAAAGCAGGGGGTGCTCGAAGTAAGCGGAAAAATGATGGATTTCGACCAATTGACATGTAGTCCTGAGAGGCATCAAAGCGCACTACCTCCTGTAGGACTGCCGATAGGTTAGTTTCCGGGTGTCTTACGTACAAGAGAGTATCATCAGCTTACATGGATACTATAATTTTATAGTGCGGGAAGCATATACTCCGATTCTGATGGTATTACCGTAGAGCACAGGCTAGTGGTTCTGCAACGATAGCGTAAAGCAGCGTCGATAATGGGCAACCCTGTCTCATGCCTCTGGTAATGCTAATGGAGTCAGTCACTATTTTGCCTATTTTTATACGGGTCGTGGGCTTACTGTAGAGTGTGCCCATCAATTGTAGAAAAAACGGGCTAACTCCCATCCTGGTTAGCACTTGTGTCATGAATGACCACTCTACCGATTCAGATTTAGACAATGCTTTATTCGATTTTAAATACTTGATAAAATCATAAAAGCAGAAGATACAAAAGACAATTCATTTAAAATACACATTAAAAGGTACATTTGCATATACAGCTAGCCCAGTGATACATGATTTAGCAGTTTAAAAGCCAACAAATTATACTTCTCCTTTTCCTCAGTATACTTTTCAAAAGCCCAGTCATGGTTCCAATACAATACACATTATCCAATAATTGTAAAAAATAGGAAGGCCGGACGACATTGCCGCCATGCTCCCTGCTTTAAAAAAGGCATAATCCATCTGGCACGATCCTTAGCATAAAATTTACAAAAAAGGATCACATGCATTATTGTTTGCGGTGCTAGATTATCGCACGGACAGTGGCAAAGATTCCTGGACCAGTCATTTATAGCTGGAAATGAAACCAGATGATGAAAACAATCAAACCTAAATCTAGTCAGTATATATCTATCATATTCCCCTATACACCACAGTAGGTAGGGTAGAATGGAGTTACTTGCCAAGGGCAGTTGATGCTGGATCACAGAGTTTTTATTTATTTCCACTGCCAATCTGAGTGTCTCAAAATGATTCAAACATAGGGCTTTAAGCTCTTTTCTAGATATTGTGCTCATGGTATCTGGTTTAACATAAAACATCTGGTCTACTCAGGTCGTTTGACAATTTTCTTATGTAATTCAGCCAGGGGATTTTTTTTACCTGAATCAATCCCATTGAATCCGTAATAATCTCACGGTTCAACCCTAGGCTGGGAGAGGTCCAGACTCTGTGCCAGAGTAAAATTGGTTGCATTTTGATCACATCGGAGATGTGGGGAATCCCCAATTCACTGTGGCAATTAAAAACAGATGAGCTCCGAGGAACAGCTAATATAAACCTTAAAAAAGCATTTTCTATCACCTGTATTGATGAAACATCATAAAATCCCCAGCCCCCCATATGTAGCAATACTTGTGCATTTAGCTTGATATATTTTAGGTAGTATTCCCGGGGGCCTTTTGCCCATTTTTTTTAGAAAAATCATCACTGCCGCGGTCGACCTCTTAAACAAAAGTGTCCTACTTTTGACCGCTGGTCCCCAGGAACCCGTATTTTCCGATAAAATGCCAAGATAAGAGAACGTTTTGGTTGGTTCAATTTTGCCGTTCCCAGCAGCTAAACTTCTACATATATTCTTCCCCTTCCCACATGACATCACAAATGTTTTCGTTACATTAAGTTTCAATCCCTTGTTATTCATAAAATCAATGTAGGTAGTAAGGGCCCTCTGTAGACCGAGCTGGGTTCTGGCCATTAACACCGCATCATCCGCGTAAAGAAGGGAGACAATCTGCTTGTTGTTGATTTTAGGTGAATCTCTCGCCCTAGCCACCAGTTCCTCTTACAAAGCGTTGGTATATAATGAGAAAAGGAACGGGGCCAGTACGCAGCCTGGCCTGACACCCCTCTCCACGCGGAATGACTTAGTGCACTCACCCTTTAGTCCATACCTCACCTTGGCTGAGGCCCCCGCGTTTAATTGCCTCAAAAATTGCACCAATGAGGGTTCAACCTTTAGGTCCTCTAGAATTTTCCATAACCTACTATGGTCAACGCAGTCAAAAGCAGCGGTAAGATCTACAAATACCACAAATAGTTTCCCTGCCTTCGCTTGGGTATACTTCCCCTGTAACATGGAAAAATTTAAAACCTGCTCGATTGTACCCATCCCCTCCCTGAAACCGTATTGGGCCTGGCTCAGAATATTATTGTCCTCGGCCCACAGTTGAAGTTTATTCAAAACGACCCTTCCTGCACTTTTCATAAATGAGTCTAAAAGGGATATGGGTCGGTAGCAAGCAGGATTTTCCTGTTCCCTTTTTTAAAAATGGGTATTATTACGGACTCCGATGAGGATTTAATAAAACCCCTAGCATAACATGCTTCTAGAACTCGAGCTAGCAAAGGAGATCAAAGCTCTGTCGTGCTTTTGTACAGGTCTATCGGAATCCCATCGGGTCTGGGGCCTTACCTCCTTTACTCTCATTTATAGCCGCCAGCACTTCACCATGTGTAAAATGAATATCAATCGGCGAGAAAACAATATGGTCGCCAGATGGATATAGTTCCTGGGCTATGGTAGTATCCTCATTACCCTTGTTTCCATAGACCGTGGAAAAAAAGTCGACCCATGATTTCTCATCAATCGCTACCTCAACCCTTGCTCCCTCATTATTGGAGAAAAACGGTGCCTTTACTGCCTGCCTGAAATAGGAACAATCCCTATGGAAAGAAGCCTCATAAAGGTTATTCCAAGCTTGATCTTTAATTTCTTTCTTGCGTTTGTTCCTGGCAAGATTGTAGGCCTTCCTGCACCCTCTGATTTCCTCATAATCCCTCTCTGTTCTGAGGAGTGCAGCCTTTAACAAAGAATAAGTCTTGGTGCACATATTATCAAACCATCCATTTTTCTTATTGGATGGCGCCTTACGGGGACAACTCAGCGAATTTTGTATCGCTAATGTAATTAGGGAAAACGCATTCAATATGTCCATATGAGATGTCCCTTCTTGCAGGCACTCAGTAATAGGGACTAAAGCCTTTGAAATAATCTTTGTATTCAGTGCCTCAGGATCTTTCCTGCCCCAGCTCAGGAAATAACCATTATGACAGGCCAGCACAACATCTTGGGTCCAAACCAAGCTTTCCACAATAGAGGGTGTACTCTTGAAGGGAAGCACAATATTAATACGGTAAGAGGTCGCTCAGACCATTTGAATGGATAAGAAATTGATTAAACCAGTTAGCTTAACGGTTTGGGATGATAATAAAATCTATCAAAGAGTTAAGACCCCGACCAATGAACGTGGAACCAAACTCTACTGGAGGAGAACACATCACTCTACAGAATCAAACGCCTTCTCTATATCTAGAAAGACCGCCACTGCCGGTGTCTCCGGCTTGATGTGTTGCAAGGTACCGAAAACTGTACGTAAGTTATAAGTTAAACTGCGGCCGGGAACAAACCCCGCTTGTTCGGAGCAACTAAAATTGGGACTAAAGTGACCAGACGATTAGCCAGGATCTTGGCAAATAGCTTTGTGTCCACATTAAGGAGGGACAAGGGACGATACAAAGCACAGTCCTCTGGGGGTTTTCCAGATTTAAGGAGAGTAACTATTACAGCCTCAGACATGGAGGGGTCATCTGTCCCGTGACACACATGTCGTCAAATAGTGTAGCTAGTTGCGGAAGCAATAAATCTATGAATGTCCTGTAGAATGTACCCATGAGTCCATTAGAGCCCGGAGCACTCCCCGCCCTCATACTAGATTTTGTCCCTCTCTATGGGTCTCATAAGGAATTCTCTATGTGTATTGGAGAGCCATGGGAGTTGTATTTGCACCAAGTAATCTAGGATCTCTTCGTCCGTGGCAAGTTTTCTGGAGGCATACAAAGCGGTATAGTATTGTCGAAACCTTTCCGCGACTTCTGTGCTCTCAGTCAAAAGTTCACCCTCTGCGGTTTTGACCATCTCTGTATACTGCACCTCCCTACGTTTGTTAAGTACTTGCGCTAAGGCTGTCCCCAGTCTATCACCCTCACCATATACCCTGGCGGTGGCATATTTACCAAGGTGTTTGGTCTCATCGTCAGCTGCTGCGTTATATTCCTCCAGCAACTTCGCCAGCTGTACTCTAGCCGAGCTGTCCGCATCAATCAGCAAGCTACGCTCAAGAGATTTGATTTTCCCCTCTAAGTCAGTCAGGCGGTTATGTATAGAGCGGAGAACCCCCGAGTGCTTTGACATGACGATCCCCCGACATAAACTTTAAAAGCTTCCCAGACCACTTGATAGTCATCCACAGAGCCCACGTTCTTGTCAAAAAAGGTCTCAATAGCGACAGCTAGTTCTTCCTTGAGTACAGCATCCAGTAGCAAGTAGGGGGGAAAGCGCCAGGTAAATGGGTGTATACACTTGCTAGGAGAGTCCAATACCAATAGGATCGGTGAATGATCCGAAAGTGTTTGCGAGAGAACATGGCACGAACGAACCTTATTGCACAGGGAGCTGGCCGCAAGCCAATAGTCTATACATGTGTGCAGATTATGATATGCTGAGTATAGCCTCCCGTGTATGGATGTCTCAACCGCCACACATCTCTCAGGTCGAACCAAATTAACAAACTTTCAACCTCTCAAGCTGTGGCAGTAATATGTCTCACAGGACCCCCCGATCTATCTAAATTGGGGTCTCGAACCAGGTTGAAGTCGCCACCCCATAGCTGAGGTGTGTCAGCATGACCTCCCAGTCTATGAGTCAGTGTGGTGAAAAAACTCAGGATTATCAAAGTTTGGACCATATATATTCACTATGTGTAAATCCATGCCCTTACCGCAAAACCTAGTAACAACATATCTGCCTTCAGGATCAGTGTGCAATGGGTGAATGGTCAGTGCAGATTTAGGGTTTACCCATGTAAGTACACCTCGTGCATGTGTGGTGAAACCCGCAGCATGAATGTTTCCTAGTAAGCCCCTACTACGTAGTATGGGAGAAGTAAGAGGGAGGTGTGTTTCCTGCAGGAGGGCCACATCGATATTATGCCTCATCAGATAAGAGAGGACTTTTCGAACCTTCCTGTGGTCATTCAGTCCCCTTACGTTCCATGTGAGTGCTCTAAGCGTGTCTACTTGAGGATTTCGATTTCCCCCATATGATTGTGGGTTAGGATCAGTCATATCACAGTTGTGTGTAAAATCGAGACACCGCATAGAAAGTGTGATCGCTCAGGATCTAGTAGAGCATAACGTCTGAGTCTCAATAATCCCCCACCCACATCAAGGCCCTCCCAACCTGGACCTGACGAAAGGATACCCATAACTCATCCCAACACTGAACATACATTACGCTATTTCAAGCCAAAAAGGCAACAGTCCCTCCACCCAAAAAGCAACCAAAACAATTCTCCCTGGTGTGGATTACACTCGTAGGCGGAGGTTGCCGACTATACCCCGTCGGCTTACTGGGCAGCAATTAACAATCCTCCGCACTCCCACACGCACATATTAAGCATTAGCCAAGGACACATGCCCCCGCACATAATATAATAAGGAAAACTTAATAAGAATTCAAGTCATCAACATTCTCAGACAGCAAGAAGTAAATCTGCTGGCGTAAGCATTATCAAAACCACAGTCCCCTCAAGTCACCTCCCAACGTGTCCCGACTGCTAGCATCTTAAATAACAATGAGAGCTAACTTCTTTACCCTTTCATGAACAAGATCTTATCTGTGTGAGGAACATGCAGATATCAGTCCTGCTTCTCCATTGGGCCGCCCGCCGCCCCAGTCGAGGCATCCCTATCCGGGCTCTGTCGCTGTTCCCTAGCCCAGTCTTTCATGGACTTTTGCAGCAACTTGGGGTCCGTAAAGATGTGGGACTTGCCCTGACGGTTGACTCAAAGGCAGGCCGTATACAGCATTGCATAGTCAATGTTTCGTTCTCTCAATTGCTTCTTGAATGGCACAAACTGGTGTCTCGTCTCCTGCACTTTTATAGTAAAGTCCGGAAATAAAGCAAGCTCAGATCCCTCATAACGCAAAGGTTATTTCTCTCTTGCAGATCTTAATGCCGCATCTCTATCATGGTAGTTCAGCAACTTTGCTATTATCGGCCGTGGAGGGGCACCAGGTGATGGGCGTGGGCCCAAGGAGCGATGCGCACGCTCCACAACAAACATGGGCGAGAATATATCAGAACCCAGGAGTGTGACTAGTAATTTCTCTACGAACTGCTCCATATTGCCAGTAGCTGTCGATTCCGGCAGGCCAGTAATTCGTAGGTGGCATCTTCGAGACCTCGCCTTAAGGTCTTCAGTCTTATCCTGTAGTACTTGCAGCTTCCGGTCTAGTCGTTTCTGGCCTGAGTCTGTTTCAGTCTGTGCCTCCACCACCTCCGTGATACGCCTCTCTGCA
Source organism: Triturus cristatus (assembly GCF_964204655.1). NCBI lineage: Eukaryota > Metazoa > Chordata > Amphibia > Caudata > Salamandridae > Triturus > Triturus cristatus. The sequence continues at coordinate 777,268,203 of NC_140587.1, read as the reverse complement.
TATCAATGCGTTCCGCCTGCTTGTCAAGCCGCTCAGACATCCGGTCCATGCGATAAGAAAGTGAGTCCATCTTTGCACCTAAGACCGTGACTGAATTTTGCAGGCCCTTTTCCATCGAGGCAAGCATATCCTTGATGTCCCCTAGTTTGTGACCCTTGCACTTGCTTGTCGTCCGGCACTCGATCGTCAGCTGACTGAGCACGTTCTCTAGGTTTGCGCTGCTCAAAAGATAACTTCTGTTGCACTTTAGCCATTCTCCCCATTGTTAACAGCCACAAGAAAGCCCAATAATAGGCCAGAAGTATTTGTGCGCCAGCAGCTAGTAATAGCGAATGTTGCAGCGGATGCTAGACAGATGGAGAGGGTCAATGCATCACCACAATTCGTTGCTCCTCTCAACAAGTTGCTAGCAAAGCACACCAAACCCCTTCAAGGGCCCCCGATCCACCAGAATGTGTGACGTCAGCTCTATGAGTACCAGGACCTGCCGCATCCAGACAGACCACTCCGAGTGATAGTGACTCCCAGCAACACAGCACCACTGGTGTCTAATCAGCAGGAGCTAGGTGGACTACACGTGTCAGCAAGGTGCAATAATCACGTACTCAACAACTCTAGGGGGCAAAACCAGCAGCCAAACCGATGAACAGACGCTGGAATGACAGAGAGGCCGGTTGTCGGCGTTTACCCGACATGCTTTATCTACTTAGTGCGCAGGTCTAGCGGCCATCTTGGGGGAATTTTTGATACAGAAACTAGTATTCACGATTTAGAACATCTACTCCATGGTGCTCTGAGGAGATAAAACTGGCTTGTTTTATGAGCAGTACTGTCGCGATCACCATATCAGCGGCCATTATTAAATGTGCCGTTGAAATAGGGGTCTCCGTATAATATCTTTATATCCTGTTCTCCCTGTCTTCTCAAACATCCCCTTTCATTAAATTAAGACAAAGAATAATATAATCTCATTTGGTTAAGTCAGGGGATAATATTACTCAAGTTAACACCCTGAATCTAAAGCTAATCTGAGGATAAAGGTTATAAATATCGATGCTTTATTTAAACCTCTTCTAATGACCCTGTGAGTTTTCATACATATTCTGAATCATAACGTAACTATCGCTATCTGTGTTTCAGCCTCTAAACTATGTGGTGATAATTTTCTCCCAATCCTCCCTGCTATTCAAGCCGTTCTTTACAGTGTCAAACTTAACCATATACCATTGTTCCTGAAGTTTTCTCCTATATGTACTATTGCCTCCCCTTTTAAGTTCTCTATTTTTCTAGCACAATCCATCTTAGATCTGCAGCCTTATGTTCCCTCTCCACGCAGTGACTCACTAAGGGTGCATTCTCTTTTCTTGTGTGTATAGCTGATCTGTGTTCACACATGCGTTGTCTGAGTTTTCTGGCATTTTCTCCTATATATCCCATGCCACATGGGCATATGATGAGATATATAATATTTTTACTCCTACAGTTATTAAGTGTAGAAATGGCATGCCTTGCTCCATTCAGAGATACTGCCTTTGTTGGTATACATAACTCGCATACGCTACAGTTTCCACACCTATGGTTACCTTTAGCTCTTTCTCTTGGCAAGGTAGTTTGAGTCTCCACAGGATCCTCTCTGTACGTGAATATCAGAGAGTTACGTAGATTCTTATTCTTTCTAAAGGTGTACATAGGCCTAGGAAGGTTATTACTTTCCCCATCATTTAAGATCTTTCAATTACGATTAATGATGTTTTTTAATTGGTTACTGATTTGGGAGAACTGACTCACCATCACAATCTTATCCTGTGGCTTCTTTTTGTCTTGATTCTTGTTACTGTCTAAGAGACTATCTCTGTTGTAAAACCTGGCCCTTTTAAATGACCTATTTATTAATTTCTTAGGGTAACCACTTTCTCTAAATTTATTTTTCAGTCTATCCGAGTGCTCATAGAAATCTTGTAAGGACGTGCAATTCCTACGGAGACCTAGGAATTCTCCAAATGGTATATTGTCTTTCTGGCTCTTTGGGTGATAGCTGTCATAATGAAGCACGGTGTTTCTATCTGTAGGTTTAGTAAAAAGGTCGACAGCTAGGCATCCGTCTGTATGTTTGATTCTAATGTCTAGAAAGTTGACACTGTACCTACTATAATGGGCAGGACAAATTAAGGTTCTTGTCTCCCAGATTTAACCATTCCAAGAATTCCTCTAACTGTTCAGTTGGGCCACGCCATATAAAAAAGATGTTATCTATAAATCTTACCCAGCTATGGATATTTTCATAGAACGGGGAGATTTCATTAAATATATGTTTCTCCTTGAATGCTCCGACGTAAGTACAAGCCAGACTGGGGGCACAAGTGGCCCCCATGCTGGTCCCCTTGAGTTGGATGTATAGGTCATCTTTGAATAAAAAAAAAATTGTTTAATAAAACCATAGATATACAATTAACCCCTTCGCCGCAGCAGGAATTCCGCCGCGGCGCTGGGGGGGTTTGGGGGCAGTTGCTGTGCCGCCGTGCTCGTGACGGAACCACTCCGTCATGAGTCACGGGTGAGCTGTGCTCATGACGGAGTGGTTCCGTCACGTCTCCGCCCACTGCGCTAATCGCCCGCACAGGCGGGGAATTAGCGCCGCGTGGGCGGAGCGCCCGCCAACGGCCGCAGCATGACGGAACCACTCCGTCATGAGCACAGCGCACCCGTGGCTCATGACGGAGTGGTTCCGTCATGAGCACGGAACGGGTTAAGACTAAATTCCTTATTGGCGCCTATTATGTCTGCTTTGTCCAAAGTTTTCTTCACCTCTTTTATAGTATCCTTCTGAGGTATGTTCGTAGCTAGTGCCTCGAAATCAAGGGTCATCATTATATTCTGTATTATCATTAAATTCAAGGCCTTCGATTTTATTGATCATGTCCGTTGTGCCCTTTATATATGGCTTCTTTTTTTGGACAAGAGGTTTTAAAAAGACATCAGCGTATTTGCTTAATGGCTCTAAGAGGGAGTCTATGGATGCTACAATAGGCCTTAGGGGGGGATCCATTAAGTGTTTATGGACTTTGGGCATGTCATAAAAAGCAGGCATTTTAGGGTTTCTGCTATTTAAAAATTGCTATTCATCTAAATTGATCGACTCCTCATTTTTAGCTTGCTCAATAAGTGCTTCAACCTCGGTTTTTAATCTCTCTAGTCTTGAACGGGGGACTAACTGATAATGTTCTTTATTCGAGAGTAATTCTAGGGCTTTCCGTTCATAGTCCACGGTATCAAATATAACTACCCCTCCGCCTTTATCGGCTGGTTTTATTGTTATACTATTATCCTGGGACAGGGATTCCATGGCTTGCTTGTGATCTTTGGACATATTATATGTTTGATAGTGTTTTTCTTTTAAGAGATTACCAACTTCTAATTAGACTATTGCCTCAAATATTTCTACATTTTTCTCCACCATCCCCAAACTTGGAGTGAAGGTGGATTTGGGGTGTAGTCCTGGGTCAAGTGCGAGTTCTCTGTTTGGTCTATCTTCAAAGAACCAGCGTAATCTTATTTTCCTAAAAAACGCCCGTAGATCTTTTTTAATAAGAAATTTATTGACACCTGATGTTGGGACAAAACTAAAACCTTTTTCAAGAACTTCTTCTTCTACTCTATTTAGTTGTCTATTGGAGAGATTAATTATAGTTTTTTTTTTAACGCCAATAGTTCTTGTTCCTTGTTCTGAGGTACTCTTGTGGTTTTTGGTTTCTCAAATATTCATGGGGTTGTTGGTTTCTTGTACCCTGATTTCTCATGAGTGTCCCCCGCCTCTGTTTGAGTATCCTCTTTGGAGTCTGTGCTGTCTTGGTCCAAAAAAAACAACCTCATATTCTTTCTCTAATCCTTGTCTATGTCCCTCCTCTCTATTCTGAACCTCTTCATCCCCACTACTTTCTGAGGTGTCAGAAAAGTTAACATGTTTGGGGCGCCTATAATTAAAGAATCTTTTCCTCTTGGGTCTTTCCCAGTTCTGTTCTTGTCTCTCCGTGTAGTAGTCCTTCTTAAGAAAAGGATACACATTTTCATAGCTGAACCTACTCATATCTTTTTTAAGTTTAAAAGTCTTCTTATTTATGAGGTATTCCTGATAGCCACAAATATCTTGATTTATTTCTTCCAATTTCTTTTTGGCTTCCTCTAGGGCATTACTCTCCTTAAGGGCTGCTTCTGATTCTTCTATTTCTTTCTTTTCAATAAAAATAGTCTCTTGTGCAGTCTCCATAATGAGTAGCATCCAGTCTCTGCTACAACGATTGGATTTCTGGGTTCCGGTGTCACATTTTTTTTTTATTGTTGATAAATAACCTAGGTTTGTTCCTCACTTGTAATCCTATAGGGATTGTCCCTGATCTTACATATTCAATGAGGATATCTGTGTGAAGTTCTGTTCTAATAGTTTTCTTTTTAAAATTGATAAGCTGGTTCCATTTTTCACCACCATTGGGGATAACAGTGACGCTATGTCCACTTTTGTTGCTAGTGTTCAAAATTTTATTTAGTTGTTCCTCACTAAAATCAAATGTTTTTAGTGCATCCATATTGCACTAAGGTAGTTAAGATCATACCGCCACATTTATTTATGGGAGTGTGTAAGAGAACATGTGGGTGGCCATGTGTGATGCTGGACTTACTCCAAGGCTCACCTGGATTACATGGCAAACTGTTTGGCTGTAGTTACATTATAAGTGCAGTTTGTGAATAGCAATGGGCTTACTCCTTTGTGGGTGGGTGTTTGCATTTGCATGTCCCTCGCCAATCCATCCATAAAACTCCTCCTACTCGTCTCCAAACTCCTCCTTACACCTCCCTAATCCCCTTCTGTTTAGTAAGTATTCCAGATTTTCTAGCCACTGCCCAGGTTCCACTCACACTTACTACTAAAATGTACACCAACTTGTGCAGAGACCTTCTCATGTGAGGCAGAATACTGCATAGAAAAGATAAGAGAAGCAGAGGTGTCTGCTTGCATGTTTGTGAATAGCATTTCCTAGTTTTTTTTCTCTCAGAGTTTTATATAGCACAAACTTGACCTGAAGGTATCAGGTATCAGAGCACTTTACATGAGCACCAGTTGCATTACACAAGGACACATTCATTTTTGTTAGACATGGGGGTATTGAGTGGTTTGCCCAGAATCACAGGATGTTGAGAGTCGTTGCTGAGATTCAAACCCAGTTCCCCAGATTTGAGGTTGACCGCCCTTGCTGCTAGGCCACATCCTCTCCTCAATAGTATGTGAGTAGTACTAGTACTACTAAACGTACTAAAAAGTGCTGTTTGTGAATAGGCTCATTTGTGATTGAGTTAACCTCGAGCCTAGGAGGTTGGGCAGGTGCAGAGAGGGACTTTCTTTTTTGTTTATGTGTGAGATTACCTTCACTGTGCAGGCAATCGCCAGTGAGGATAAATGGAGGCAAAGCAACCAGAGCCTTTAGAGCGGTTTCTAGAAAGCATAATTCGCTATCCCAATGGTACATGCATTAGAACCACAGTAACACCTGTACCATAAAGGTTAAAATTACCGATAGTCAATGGACTATCATCGAACCTGCATGTTCCTCAAGCAACACCTGAACAAACATGAACAGGAAAGGCATGCAAGCATATCAATGATTTAAGGAGGAAGCAGAGAGCACACAGGCTAGCAACAAAACACCCATCACCAACCAAGGGCATACCAAAAAGCATTGTAATGTAGTTGCTACAATTTCCTCAGACTTTTCTAATACTACACACTTCAAAGGAGAAGACATGCCTGTCTTAGATCACTACCCAAAAGTTAATCTCAGAAGATCATATCATTCACAGCAGTCACGAAAAAGTGACTAATTGTTTGCGCAGAATTAAGAAGACACCCAATCACCCAGATCCGCCTTTTTCCCCCATTGACATTGTATAATAACCTGCATGGACAGTTCCCTTAATACTTCCTGGCAGAGGATATGTAGGTCTTCCAAACTTTACCACCATAAGCTACCACGAAGCTGCTCTATCTATATACCACAATTACTCCAAGCATGCCACATACACATTTCCTGTTCTCGCTAATCAACCAAGCTCCTGTTCATATCAATTCTCCTTTTGCCCTATCAACAAGAATCAAACAGATTTACTCAAAAATCCAACAGACACAGACCTAATGCTCCCTGGCACACAAAAGAGCTTAATTCAAGCAGAAGGAAAATAAGAACACTGGGAAAAAAACAGAGAGAAAAACAAAAGTAAAATGATGTGCTCCAAGACCTAAGATTGCAAAGAAAACTTCACTAAGACCTTAACCTGCAAACTGAAGGAAAGTACCTGATCGATAAAGCTTTTCATTGTGTAATAACGCTTTTCCATATGGAAAAACACTACGCTACCATTTAGCATTACGTTGTTTAAACACAGGGACCTCTTTAATCTGTTTGTGCACTATACAAACTTTGCAGGTAAATTTATCTATACTTTGCACTGGATTTGTGTCCCAAAAATGACTCAAACCAAGCATAAAGTCTTGTGTTGGGATGTATTTTCCAACGCAGATCCTGATTAGGACTGGAAAGTTGCCTATCGTAATGCAAAGTAGCGTTATCTCCTATTTTTCCCTTGCATGGGTGGTACATGGACATTCCCATGCAGCCAATTTTGGGGTTTGATGCAAAGCCCTATTTACTATAGTAGAGGACTTTGCGCCAAAGACTTTTACCACCTCGAGACAGGAACATGGTTTGAGAAAAGTATTCTTTTCTCAAAACGTTTTAACCTGTGCTGCTCTTTACACCATAGATACAAAGTGGGGGTGGGGCGTGGCCAGCGCCGTAGGAAATGGCCGCCTGATTCCCGAGCTCCGCCGGGACCGTTGGTGTTTCTCTGAAATCCGTCCAAAATCCTCGCTGGGAGGCTCACCCACAGCGCCCCCAGCTCCCTCAGGCTCAGTGCCCCTCGGAGGGGTTTATTGTGGACTCCTGGGCATCCCGGACAGTCTGTCCGACGATCGCGGCTCCCGGCGGCAGCCCGGAACTTCACGCCTGGAGCCCCGGAGCAGCTTCCTGCACTACTCGAGGCCCCGGCTCCCGGTCTGCTGCGCGGTGCGCCGGAGAGGCGCCATCGACTGGGGACGCCGCCTCCATGCGGAGCAGAGATACCACTCCCCGGGAACTGCTGGCTGACGCTGACTGCGGGACCCTGCAGCCCCTGGGGGCCTGAATACTGCCGGCGTGGGTGCGGCCGGACGACTGCCTCGTCAGGAGAAGGGGTGCGGCCATTTTCCCTGCTGCAGACTGTGGGGGAGCGGAGACTAGCCGGGGCTGGCGGTAAGAGGCTGGCCTGCGGAGCCACACGGCCGGGGGCTTACGTCCATAGTCCCTAAGGGGGGCCCTAACGCAGGCGGACCAGCTGAGGGCGGTGGCTTGAGGCCGAGGGCCCTCTGACGCTCATAGTTGGCCGTTGGGCGGTGGGACGGGCTCGCCCTGGGGGCCCCCGCTCTGAGCAAGTCCAGGGGAGGACAGTTGTTGCCTACAGATCCGCTTCGCCATTACGGAGAAGACTAAGCTGGCGCTGCCCCATTGACACTCGGAGCACTGGCAGGCGGAGGAGCGTCCGGCACCAACGGCTGCAGAGCAAGCATGCGGCCTAAAGGGGGTCTTGGGACCCAGACCAACAAGCTGGACAACTACACGGTCGCAAAAACGCAGGCGCAGCCCGGAGGGGCTGTGAAGGAGATCCCTGGTCCGGCGGAACCCTCCCTGACGTCCATAATGGCTGCGATCCAGACCCTCGGCACCAGCGTGGAGGCAAAAATGGACAAAGTCACTATTGAGGTGAACCTTCTCCGGGCTGATTTGGGGAAAACCACGGACCGGTCCAAAACCAACGAAGTGGACATTAAAGCTCTGCGGGAATCGGAGAAGCGGCTGGAGGGCAGGGTCAACGAGCTAGTGCATCAACATCGGCAGCTGGCCTTACGGCTCGATGACCAGGAAGGGAGGGCTTGGAGGAGCAATATACGAGTGGTGGGTGTGGTGGAAGGACTTGAAGGAGACTGCGTGGAGCTCTTTATCGAGGAGTTGATTCTCCGCCACCTGAAACCCAAGAGACTGTCGAAGTTCTTCACTGTCGAGCGGGCTCACAGAGCCCCGATCCCGAAACCCAAGCCAGGGGCCCTACCACGAACAATTATCACGAAAATACTTAACTATCGAGATCGCGACGCAATCCTCCAAGCTGCCAGACAACATGGCGACTTACAGTATGAGGGGGCCACGATTCGCTTCTTCCCGGACTTTACACTGCAGGTTCAACAGGAGAGGCGCTCCTTCCAAGGGGTCAAGGTGGCGTTGCGAGACCGTGGGATTCGGTACATGATGTTCTTTCCCGCCAAACTGAAGATCATCACCGGCGGTAAATCCCTCTTCTTCACCTCGCCTGCGATGGCGCAGGAGTGGCTGGATGCGACTGGGACGGCGGGGGCCCCACGGCAAGACGGCGCACAGTGGCGAGCTACAGGGCACCCCTCCCCGGGGTCAGTGGCGGGGAGAGCAGAAGGTGCTGAGCAGAGTCAGCGGTCCTGGCGTTCGAGATCGAATAGTCCCCGCTGGGACTCACCCGGCGACAACACAGCGAGATAAGGCCACGAATGCTTGATTGAGAAGCCGTCGGATAGTAAAGTATAAACTGTTTTGAATGTACACTGGTATGCTCCACGGAGCAGTGTGACTGCTTGCTCAGGGTTTCGAAGGCAGACTAACTGTTTAGCTGATGCGCTGTTGGCCTGAGGGACTGAACGAGATGGGCACCACGGGAGGGCGGCCGGGATGGGGCTGGCCCATGTACTTCCCGCGTAGAGTTTCCTCGGTGGGCTCTCACCGGGGTGGGTTGGGCGACAGGCGCTCTGCTAATTGGGGTGGTGGGTAGTTTTGAACCCACGGAGCAGGGGGCAGGGAGGGGGGGTTTGTTTTTGCAAAGGGGGGCAGGGATGTTGGGGACAGTTGCGGGGGGGAGAGGGTGGAGGGATGGGTGTGTCAGCTCTTTGATCGCCTGCACTGGGAATACTTGCGGGGAGGGAACCTGGGAGGGATGGGGAGTTGGGGGTCTGTTATGGTCACGCGCACTATGTCGTCATGGAGTCGGCCGGAATGTCGGGGTGGTGGGACGAGGCACCTCACAAAAAGACAGATATGGCTAGGAGATGGGATGAAAGCCTGAAGGTCCTCAGCTGGAATGTTAATGGACTAGGGGACAGACTTAAACGCACCATAGTCTTACAATTCATCAAGCGGCACCAGCCGGACGTAGTATTACTGCAAGAGACTCACTTGATGGGGAATGTGTGTCAGGCTCTCAACAGATGGGGTTACACTCTTGCAGCTCACTCTGGCTTCACCTCCGGCTCTAGGGGGGGTGGGGATCCTCCTGCATCGCTCTCTGCCCCTCCATATAGATCTTACTAAAACTGACCCACAGGGCCGCTTCACGGCTGTATCTGGACGGTGGGAGGGCCGCCTTCTTAACCTGATCTCGGTTTACATTTCGCCCGGGCTTCAAACCCGGGCCTTCGCGGACCTGGGCGCGTTGCTCCTTTCCCTTCCCGATGGTCAGATGGTATTGGGGGGGGACTTTAACGCGGTGGTGTCAGGGACCCAAGACAGGCGGCCCCCCAGAGACCTGCCCCGGGGGCAGAGGTGGATGGCGGATTTTCTGGAGGCCTTTGGGCTCACAGACGTTTGGCGCTTGCTCCATCCAACGGACAGCCACTTTACCTTTTTCTCTGGGTCTCATCATTCCTTCTCGCGTTTAGATTATATCCTTACCTTGCTTCAACAGGGCGTGACAATACGGGAGGCAGCGCTTCTGCCTAGAGGCATTTCAGACCACTCGCCGGTCCTTATGCACATAACGATGGGGAATAATCGTGAGGGCGGTATAGTACCAATACACGCTTGGCACCTAAAACACGAGGACAACAGGAAGCAGATATCCAACTCGATTGTACACTACTTCGATAACAATGTCGGCTCCGTAGACTCCCCTGTCACCCTGTGGGAGGCGTTCAAACCCGTGATTAGGGGGGAGGCGCTCTCAGTCATTGCGCTTAGACGTAGGGAGCGGCGCGGGCAGGTCACGGCACTTGAGGCAGATCTGGCGGATCTGGAGAGGGAGGCATCGGACACAGGGGCCAGGGACGTCAGACACAAACTGCAGTTGAAGGCGGCGGAATACAGAGTGCTGGCCACCCAAGAGGCCCAGACTGTGGCTTGGCATCGGCTGGGTAGAATCTACGATCAGGGCGATAAAGCCGGGAAACTAATCATCTGGCTCGAGAAAAAACAACAGGCCAGGAAGGTGGTGCCAGAAATACGCACCGAGTCGGGGAGCGTAGTTACAGAGCCCCGGGGAATAGTGGAACAGTTTGCGAGACACTATCAGCAGGTCTACAGGCGGGAGTCGGCCCGCCCGGAGGAAGATTCTATAGATCTCCTAACTGATATTCGAATGCCTTCCCTATCGGATGCAGATCGTGAGGCCATGGATAGCCCGCTTACCGAGGACGAACTAAAGCGTGCAATAGGAGACCTCCGACCTGGTAAAGCTCTGGGACCCAATGGCCTTCCCATAGAGCTTTACAAGCTGAAGCCTGATATCACCAGTAAGTATTTGAAACTAATGTTCGATCAGAGTAGGGAGCTGGGGGTGTTGCCTCGCGGCCAGCGCATAGCGACCATAGTAGCGATACCGAAGGAAGGGAAGCCCAGAGACTCCTGTGCATCGTATAGACCGATCTCGCTCCTCAATGCGGAGCCCAAAATACTGGCCAAGGCGCTTGCCAATAGGCTCAAATCGGTTCTGCCCTCGTTGGTCCACCCCGACCAATCGGGGTTCATGCCCCATCGTAACACGGCCCTTAACATTAGGCGGCTTAACGGTGTTCTGGGACAGCACCATAGACCACAGGAGGACGCGGTGGTGGTCTCCTTGGACGCCGCCATGGCCTTCGACACCCTGGAGTGGCCATACATGTTCGCAGTCCTGCGCAAACTGGGCTTCGGACCCCACTTTATAGCGTGGGTGCGTCTTCTATATGCAGAGCCCCTGGCACAAGTACTGGTGAACAATAAGGTGTCTGCGGTTTTCGCACTTGGGAGAGGGACCAGGCAGGGATGCCCCCTCTCTCCCCTTCTCTTCGCCCTCTCCCTGGAACCGCTCGCAGCCTGGATAAGGCAAGACGTATGCTTGAAAGGTATAGTTTGGGCGGACGGGTGGGAGGACAGAATATCCCTCTACGCGACGACATCCTCCTGTACCTCTGCAGACCGCGCAGGTCGATAATTGTGGTGCTCGACATACTTGCCAGTTTCGGTCACAATTCAGGCTTCCGGGTCAACTGGAACAAATCATATCTTTACGTCCTGCATGGGGACCCTCCGAGGCTCCCGGACACGTGCCCTATCGCGGTGGTAGAAGACGGGTTCAAGTACCTGGGAGTATACATCACCTCTAACAAGGCCCTACTATATGATCGAAACCTTAAACCGCCGCTTAGTCGGCTCCAAAGGTAGGCTAAATCCTGGCAGCACCTACCGCTGTCTCTCCTGGGTCGGGCGGCTCTGTTTAAGATGGTGGCGCTGCCGCGATTTCTCTATGCGCTACAAAATTATCCAGACTTAGTCCCTAACACCTACTTCGTGTCGATCGAGGCGGCACTGCGCGACCTACTCTGGGCCGGGTCGCCCCGACTCGCACTGACCAAACTAACGTTGGGGTGGTATGATGGCGGTATTGCCCTCCCAGACATTCGTAAATATTATTGGGAAGCCCACCTCTCAGCGATCAAGCAAGGGACGTATGGCGCAGGGAACGACCCTGCCTACGGTATGGACAGGTGGCTGCTCCCCGGGGGTAACTACGAGATAGCGCTCTACTCCATGCGGGGTGCGCGTCGACTCACTGGACCTACACTACACTCGGTGCAGATATGGCACATCGTTCAGAAGAAGCTCGGGTGGGCAGGAGTCCTTACAATGGCCACGCCACTTTGGGCCTCCGAAAAACTGGGTAATCTGGGACGCACCAAGGGCTTCCGTAACTGGGATTTGATCGGAATCTCCCAAATTAAGGATATCTGGGGCCCCACGGGGATTCACACGTTCGCCCACTTACAGGACACGTATGAGCTGGCACAGACCGAATACTTCAGATACTTACAGGTGTGACACTCCCTGCAGGCGAATATCTCGCCTGCGATCAAACTACCACAAACCTCCCCGCTAGAAGACAGATTACTGGATGGGCATATTACGGAACACGCCATATCGCTTACATATAAAAAACTCATCAATAACCTCCCCGACATGCTCCTACCCCTTAGAGAGAAATGGGTGGCTGAGGGGCTGGAGATAGACGACGAGGAATGGCTGTATGCTTTGGCCTCCCCTCGGGAGGTCGCGATATCAGCCCGACTGCGACTAATCCAACTTAAGATACTACATAGAATATATGTGTCTTGTACTAGGCTACACTTAATGGGGTGGGCTGACACGGTACTCTGCAGGAGGGGGTGTGGTGGCATGGGTACCTTCTTTCATATATTATGGGGCTGCCCGAAGATTCAACGATACTGGAGAAGGGTGGTGCTGTGCATGCAGGAGGTGTGGGAGGTGGAGCTTCGCCCAGAGGCCAAGAGGTGTCTCCTCAATATATGGGAGCCAACGGACTTGCCCCCGAAGGGGAGGCTCTGGGTGACACTCGGACAAATGATAGCAAAAAGGAACATTGCCAGACTTTGGGGGAGCCCCCAACCACCAACACTGACAGATTGGCAAAAAGACGTGGACTGGTGTATGCTGCAGGAAAAGACTGTGTATGTGGCGAGGGGGTGCCCTCGGAAGTGGGTGGAGGTGTGGTCCAATTGGAACGATTTCAGGGGAGGCATTTTCGAGCCTCCGTCCACCGGGCGGGACACCTCGGAGGAGGTGTGAGGATCCTAGCGACCCTGAGGCCCCACGGGCTGTGGAAGGGGGCGCCAAAGTCACATCACCGTTACAGAGGCGAACTTACTGTGCTCCACGCTGTGACCGGTTAATGGGGTGGGGGTGGGGGGGTGTTTCGGTTGTGGGTTACTTGCGATATCCTCGCACCATGCTCTGGTTTACGTTCTAAACAAAAGAAAAAGTGTCCTTCATTATTCTCCTTTAATACGGAAGGCACTTGCACTTTATAGCGCCGCCGTACCCCCGGGTTGACGGCACTGGGCTGTGTAATATTCGAAGCTATACAGGTGTTACATGTTGCGCGGCCGGCCCGGAGGGTTGTAGGCTGGAAGCTGTGTATCATGGAATGTTACAATAAAGGACTTTTAAAAAAAAAAAAACAAAGTGGGGGAAATATTAAACTATGTCAAAGAATAATGTTTATACCGCAAGGGATCCTTCCAGCACAAAACCTATGCTGCACTTTTGTTATAGGGTGGTTGTGTCGGCACAAGGCAGCCAAAAGGGCTCCTGCACAGGGCAAGAGAAAAACAGTGACATATCTTATTAGTTATTGTGCTGTGTCCTCTCTCCCTGTGATGCCACGGATTGTGGCAACTTAGGTTGCTGTGCTGAATCAAATTTGAGTTAATTACCCAGCCTGTCTTTTTTGGGCACATTCAGGGCTATGTATTGGCACAAACCTTGCATTAGAATCTCATTTTAGTCTGATGCTTTTCTGTGTTTGGTATATCCTAAGGCGATAAACTGGATGCAGTGCATCTGGGAAAAAGCTAAATGCTGGTTTGCAGTACTTGTCTTTTGGTTGCAGATATGAAGCCCGGGCTGCCTGGAAACATACCACAACCAGATATTTTTAACATCTACATATTGTGAGGTTTCAAGAACAGGGTGCCAGAACTTCCTCATCCTGATTGGTTGGCTGGGAGATTGCACTCAACATAATGGGGCCCATTCACAAAGGTAAACTTACACTTTTGTGTAAGTTTACTACTTTTCTGTATTCACAAAGGTAAACTTAGACCAAAAGTCTAACTTTACTACTTTTCTGTATTTGCAAAGGTAAACATAGGCCAAAAGTCTAAGGACCTGAGTCGCAAAAGTAAACATATACTATTCACAAAGAGATTTATGAGTAGTATCTTTATGAGTACGGAGTCTCTGCACATAAAAAGATAGGCTCTGTTAATTGCATACAATTGTAAACAGACATGCAAATGTAAGTTTACCTTTGTGAATCAGGTCCTAACTCTACTACTTTTTGGTATTCAAAAAGTCAAACTCAGAACAAAAGTCTAACTTTGCTACTTTTCAGTATTCACAAAGTTAAACTTAGACCATAAAGTCTAACTTTACTAGTAGTAACTTACCTTTGTGAATACTGGAAAGGGACCTATTTTCTCTTAGAAGACATCACCCCTGGCTGAATGAAAACATGGCACAACCATAAGCTTTCAACATTTACACATCTTAAGGTTCCTAATACTGGGTACCAGATCCTCCTCCCTATAAGTGGCTGGACACTAGAATGCATTAAACTTAATATTTATCAGATTTTTGGGCGCTCAGTATATTTACAACCATGGTAATTCCCTTCATTGTCCCTCACATAGGAAAATATCCCTGCTAAAGTTTGACCTCATCTGCGTTCACCCTAGTTTCATGAGTGTTCAGTACCAGATTTTCAGTGGGCTTCTGCAGAGATCTACACACGTGACACCAGGAAATGTTTTTGATGAGGGAGCTTTCATAGGGATGTCTGCAGTATTTGGACCAGCAGTCAGCCGGCCTTTAAGGAAACCTACTAACCGAGACATTTTTAGAAAGCAGAGACACAGCGAGACGTAGGGTAATGTGACTTGTATGGATCTTGCCATGTTTGATTGCCCAGAATGCTCTGCAAATATCATAGTATAGGTAAATAAATCACAATGCATACACCAAAAAAAAAATTTTGCAGCACTCCTGCTAAAAAGAGTACTCCACATGTATGGGTGGGCCTACTGCATGAGACAAGAATAGGCCAAAACTTTAACTGTGTGAAGACCACAGTGGCAGGACACTGACTTCACACTGTCACAGTTTTGGCTTGTTCTTGTCCCTTATGACCCACACATGTGTTTTTATCAGTAGAAGTGTGGGAACACTGGATGGTGGTACCTTTTCTGTTAATTTGAAATTCTCACCTTTCCATCTCAGAAACGTGAGTGAATTCTGATTTTGAACCAAAGTTTGATGTTTTTAGAGAATTCTGGATAAGAAAAAAGTGGGCATTCACACAGACCAGACCACGCAGGACTTATCTAGGTGTGGAGTTTTCACGAATGTCTGGAATTACTAGATTGCACTAGGTGTTTACTGATCCCGGGCCTGAAATACCAAAGCTGCCCGCATCCCAAAAGCCACCTCAATTCCAAGCATCTTTTTTCCACTTTCCATAGTGACATTTTCAGGCCTTTTCTGTCACAGGTGATAGGCACGATGCCCCAGATGATAAGCCCACCCACACTTGTGGGGTACATTTCTTTTTTATCTAAACAGCATCTTTCTTCTTTCTCGGGTTCAGATATCTGGACAGTGCCCCGTAAAGGAGCCAGATACTTATTGGATTTTTTTCTGAGGCTAAGAAAAAAATTCAACCAGCATCTGGCTTGTTGCTGGAGTACATGCCTGGCAGCCCCCCAGAACTGAGCAAGACATTGTTTTTATTCTCATCATAGGCTAAGGAAGAATGTAATCAGAACCTGGCATCGATCTGGGCCACAGACCTGTGCGTCTATGCCCCAACAAGGAGCCAGAGGCTGTTTGTATTTTTTGTTTTTTTTACAGTGAGAGGTACTTTGGGCCAAATCTTTGGGACTGATCATCAACCCAAAACTCTGTATGGCTAAACATGTTTGCTAATGTGACTCAAAATACATCCTTCCTACTCTGCCTTCTGAGTACATTCACACCATTCATCCCATACACAGACTTCAGGACAGCAGTGCAAGTATTAGAACTCTCTGGTCTCAACAGACGCAATGCATTGTTAGTGGGAGTCCCCAAATCAACAGCCACACCTCTGAAAGCCATTCTTGATTAAATACTTTTAGAATCACAAATTAACATTAACGTAGCCTCTGTAATTCATAAGACTTCACTCTAGCCTTTGAGCCTCTTACACTTCACATCATAGGAGATGAAGGATTTCAAAGAGGCTAATCATGTCTCCTCCTAAAAATTCCCAAAACAAGAAAGCACAAGACTGTAAACCAACTCTTTCTCGCTTATCCTCTAGATTGTGGAACCAGATCCAAGAACTCTTTAGGCTCAATTCAAATCTTCTGCCATTTAGAAATGTTTTTAGGAATCTCTCGCTCAATATAAATTGTCTGGCCTCACATGATGCCTCGCCTCCGTCTTCCGTTCTTGCACTAGAGTATCTATGTCAAAGCATTTGTATTTAAGAGTTATTGTCCATACCTGCGAGCAATGATATCTGTTGGTTACCCTTCCTGCTTTATGCGCCCATGCCATAGGTGAAGATATATAACAAGGTGGTAAGTTATTGCCGTGCATGTAAAGGCAATAAGGCTATTAGCACTCTCCACACCACAAATAGGGAGCACTCCAGAATCAGGGCTCCTCTCACCTGACAGATAGGATGAAAAAAGTGTCTTGATTCTCTTAGTGCCTTACGTCTCCTCCTGGGAGACAACTGGTGTAGACACGGCTGTCTTGGCTCCTTCTCTTACATTGCTGAAAGGGAAGATTAACAGGTCAAAGAAAAGTAGGAAAATGTGAACAAACTGAGTTTACTTGATCCACACCATCCTTTTAATATCTGGAAATTAAATTCATAGTGGCCAATGCCATCCTAGTGATGTAGAAGCCAGCAATATATGCACCAGCATTTGTAGACACATTTTTAACGTTAGTTGATGTGATTCAATTAAGGACATCAATTGTGCTGGTTTTGGAAGACCTTACTTTATTATTGAAAGATTTCCCAGTTATAAAAACGTATGGGATCATGCACCCATTTGTTAGATTATCAAAACAGCCATATGTTGTAGACAGTTTTTTTGTCAGCAATATTTGTCTGGCATTCATTGCACACTGCCTGATGTTAGCACCATATTGAATCATCTAATGAAGATTTCAGTATTGCCAGTGGTATGTCAAAGTATGACCTTTTAGTTAACAAATTGAAATATGACTGATAACTTGTATTGTTGGCAAATTCAACAGTGTGGACACAGAACAGCACATAATTCATATATTGCCAACATAAATCTCTTTACAGTATGCATTCATCAGGCTCTCTTATTCTGGCACTTTCTTGGTTCCGTTCAAGTTTTAATAGATGACGTTGTTCACTAAATGACCCTTGAGGTTTCATGAACAACAGGAATGATTGAGCACGTCAATATGTTGAGTGAACCTCATAGTACGGTTGTTTGTTATGACCTAGTGTTCATGTTGACTTCACTTGAGTGATGTATATTTCATACAACAAACTAAACTGCTTTTTGAGTATGTACAATAATGTTATTCACTTCTTCAAGTTATAGTCTCTCTTTGTGATGTTATAACTAGCCAGTTGCTTTAAAATAAATAGAAGGAACATTTGCCAAGCTAAATTAAGTTCTGTATATAATGTCCCTTGCTCAGCTTTATGATAAAACATGTTGATGCACCTTGGTACAAGTAATAACAAGAGTAATTTTAAATCCTTTAATAAAAGAGTGGTTGTGGTTCCTGAAAAATGACATGAGTAACTCCTTTGATGGTGACACTGGGACAGAACTCGCGTTTAGCTAGAATTAAATAAGTCTTGGCCAAGGCAAAATATCTAACCTTGACTGCAGAGCTATTGACTTTGCCAATGCCTTTGTTATAGCTGATTACTTTTTTGGTTCAAGATGGCCAACAAATTTTGACGCAACTCATCGGTCTTCATGGAACAGTAGAGAGTGATAAAGTATTGCAAAACAAATACAAGATGGCCCTCTATGTAAGAACATATTTTGTCTCCAAATTGGAAAATCTGAAAATTGCCTGAAGTTTTTGATAGGAGACAGAGAAGTCTCTAAAGTCAAGCCACATAGCTATTCAGATTTAGTTTTAGAGTGGAATGGGAGAGAGTTTCCTACCCAGTCTAGAATTCACCGATATTTTTTGGTAGGAGTCAGCACCTTTACTAAAAAGGCTTTAGGCTATCTTTAAGAAATGTTTATGTTGATGGATGACATCATAGCAAATGATTTCTGTATTATTGCCCCCTGTTTAGAAAACTCAAAACAAATAGTCATGTTACAATAAACATTTCTAAGTTCCAGATTTTTATTATATACATCACTGATTTCATACACTACACACTTGTCTGTTATAGTGTTCTGTTTAAATCTTTTTTTACGTTGAAGCCTACTGCAATGGAATCTTGGGGACTTTCTGAAAGCTTCTCCGGGAGTGTGTTTTTGCTGGGTACCCATGTGAGAGAAGAGACTGTAGGATGTCATTTTTCTAGCACACAACAAAATGAAAATGGCTGTAAATGAACTGTGCAAATATTTCAGAATATATCAGAATTAGGAAAGCACAAATGAAGCAATTTTTTTTGTAATTCTGAAGAGTTGAAACAAATATTTTAATACAATCAAAAAAAATCAATGCACTTGTTGATGGCATTTCCACACATTATCTTCTGTGCGCTGTATAGTTTTATTAGTAAAACTGTATGTCTGTACAAATATAATGGTCATTTCTATTACAAATTTGTTGTCTGCAATGGAAACCCCTCTCAAGGTCACTGAGTACCCAGCGATCAAAAACATTTCTGTGAAACCAAGTTAAGAAGCGTAAAACGACCACCAGGAGAAGAAATATAGGCATGTGGATTCTGCATAATAGAACTCTATATTTTAAAATTCTGTCAAAATGTAGCGCAATACACACACACACACACTCTCTCTCTCTCTCTCTCTCTCTCTCTCTCTGCTGATTCAAACAAGAAGACAACTTCACCATACACCCAGCAAACTGTTTCACCTCATCAGAGTTCCCCAAACTGTTTGGATGCTTATGTCAACAATTTTGTCTGGGAATACAACTTGGACTTCGCAAGGCATGAATAGCAGATGCAGGGCAAGGCCCTCCACCATGCATGTCAATTTATATTCCTGGAAAGTCCATCTTCCCCTTCAGCAACCTCATCCGAGGCTGTAGGTTAGTGGTATGCATAGGGGCATTGCTTCAGTTCAAAGTGGTTCTGGTGAGACCATATGGACATCCTCAACTTAGAGTGGACACCATGGCAGAACCAGAAACCAAAATCAGCCATGGAAACATGCTACAATCAGCCCCACACAGCAGAAGAATGTAACAACAATAAGAAAATTGGTGCATGGTTATGTTTTGGAAGCTCATCGTGCTCTGAAAGCAGTTCCCTAGCCTGCAAGGCACTAGGAATATGCCAGAGTTGCAGAATGTTAATATGAATGGGGTAGCCCTGTATCCCTCAGAACCTGGGCAATTAACCAAAAAACTACACTTGGTTCTGTCGGATAGAACAATTTCTTAGTGAGTCATATTAAATATGAGCGAAAAGAAACACACCAAGTGACATTAGTCAAATCGTTAGAACAATTAGTTTCTTATTTGAGTTTCTAAATATGGCTGTCACAAAAACATTACATCAATTGTTCTGACAAAATGGTGACATTTTGTGAATATGTGAATCGAGTGAGTAAAGAGTTGCAGAATGAGCAGCCAGGGTCTTGTGAAGAGCTTGGTAGAGTGTCACAAACTCACACTGAGCAGGGCAGTAAGCCTTTGCTCACTCACCACCCTGACTGTCATCTCAGTGGATGGGCCTCAGAGCAGTAATTAAGGTCATTCTTGAAGACAAGGGCGATTCAAATCAAGATAGAGGACATGTTATCTGCGGATGGAAACTGACGTGAAGAACTGTCAGCTCATCCTAGAAATACATTTACTAGATGTGTGGCTGGATATTTGTGTACCAGTAAAGGGTTTTGATGTACAGGTGTCTCACAGCCAGGTTCCTAACTCTTTTACCCATGGACACAGACTTAGGCACACAACATGTTAAAGCAACCAGCTACCTTGGGACATTCAAATGTACTATATAGGTATACCACATGTGCTCTGCTGTGAAAGCCTTGAAAAATCAAGGGCTTCTAAGTCATGCAGGATCTTCGTTAAATTCTGTTATTCTAAAACTTATTTCAGAGAGTCATTATAGTCCCTCTCACAAAGAAACGTATTATACATGGCAAAATAAATAAATATATTTTCTCTAAAGGGGAACTGCCACACCAGATTTTGCTGGAATGATCTCCATGTCCAGCTGAGAAGATGCAAGGCACAGAAGTATCAGTACAGAGGAAAGTTCTCTACATGGGGGTGATGGGGATTAGGACCCTCAGGCTGGAAACTCCATACTAAATTATTCTCCTGCTGAAGCAAGTTACAAGTACAAATGTCTCATAGGGTTCATGTTGTCTTAGTAAGCAATACCTTTATGAGCAAGATTGTTAAAATCACTGCTAAAGGAACACAATGATATCTCTGTAGTGATAGCATGACTGAAAGTGAGAAATTGATGATTGTATCAAATTGTGAATTTGTGTAAAAGGAGTGTAAGACTGCTGAATCAATGTGTTGCATTTGGAATAACAAAGTGAATGGCAATCAAGTGTAGTAGGAAAAATAGCAATAACAAACAATTAGTTCACAAACATACATAAGAACTCAAATGCTCATTATTCATTATGTACAAATATAAAGACACTCCCCACCCTACGTGCTAACTGCTTGCAAATATATTTAAAGTCTTTCAACACAACTAAAGCTTTTGAAACTTTCAAACTGAAAACTGGAGAACAAGTAGGCATGACATGGGTTAACAAGCATTTGTAATGCAATCAGTGGTGCCTTTGGGACCTTATATGTATTTAGCTATGCAGCACATTAGCCTGGGTGCTGAAACATCTACTGTTCTTTAACATGGAGGGAAAGTAAGCACCAAACTGCATGGCATGCCAGGTATGGGAACACATGGAGAGAAATATTGCCTTCCATCTGGAAATGGTATAGTGCAAAGCTCTGTTTTTGATATAAAATCAGGGCCTTCGGTGGTCATATCACTGAAAATACAAGATTTGAAAAAAATATTATTGTCTACGGGTGCTCGTGGAAGACAATTTCTATTGACTGGAATCTAGAGAATGCTAAAGTGATTCTGGTATTTTACTGACCTCTGCTGGTCGTTTTCTATTACAAAAGTTAAACAGAGGCAGGTGAACAGAAAAAAAGTCCTTAAGCGGAAGCAGACAAGTCCTTGGGCTATTCTCCATAGCCCACAAAGTGTATACACATATAAGTATATACTAAAGTATATGCAAGAGGTCTTGAATGCTCGAACTAAAAAGGAATCACCTGCAAAACAGCACACAGAGCTGACAGAGCGTACCTAAAGAGGTTGAACTTGGGCTTTTTCTTCGATAACCAAACACCATGACTTTCTGAAAACAGGCATGGGCAAGCCTTATAACCAGCCCTTTCCAGATGGTGGATTAACCACAGACTATTATTTGGGATCTTCACTCGAAGATTGAGTCTCTGATGTCAGAGCTTGTTTAATCATAAATAAGGGAGACAATCATGTGAATAAGATGCACTACAATGGATTTGTTCCCTTATTTTTCATCACGTTTTTCGCACCATTACCACTATTTTTGTCCCAGATTTTTGCTCTCTGCAATTAGATTTTTCTCTGCATTTCTTCACATAGATGAGTAGCTTGGCTAATTTCTCTTTCCTCGCGTCAGGGGGAGCTTTCTGGTTTCTTCAGTTCTAATCTTTATCTTCGGTGAAAAGTTATAAGCTTACCAACTTTTTTCCCTTTCGTGGGTGTTTTCTCTTCAATAGGATCATCTTAGAGAGACAGTTGACACCTTTCCCATATACTATTCCTTTTTGCGTTGTGCCATAGCTACTGTACGGAATCACCCTTTCCTCAGGCTTTCAAAAAGGAAACCGAACAGACCTTCAGCACGTCCAGTCCAATGAACTTTCTCATGTACCTAAAAACAGCAGTTTCAATTAAATACAACAACTGGAATACTGTATATTTAGAGTTAATTACTGAGTTCTATATCAGCTTCTCTCTTTTCTCGCACATTTAGGTCCAAGCAGCAGACTATTTTGCAACCAAGCCTCCCCTTAAGAGTTAATGTTTACAAGTGTGAGTATTCCTGAGTATCTTAAACTAACAGGTAGCCATGACTACTACTGGACTTCTTTAAGAACAGGTTTTTAAAAGTGCATTGTTGTACTTAAAGAGATCATTGGATTTTGGACCTCACCATCTAAAATGTACCAGCGGGGGCACCTGTTTATCTCTAGGAGAATAGAACTGATTTTCAAAGTGCATTTAAACTCAGTATTATCTTCACTATTGCTCCCTTAACCCCCACCCCCTTTCCTGCAAACTCCATAGCAGATATGTGGGGCCTGATGATTCACAAAGGTAAAGTTAGACTTTTGGTCTAAGTTTAGACCAAATGTCTAACTTTACTACTTTTCGGCATTCACAAAGGTAAGTTACGAATAGTATTTTTACATCCGCACTCGGGGCAGAATCTCCACACTTGGTGCGGAGATCCACCCGAGTGCAGAGATTCCGCCAGAGTGCGGAGATTCCACTCTGTGTGCAGGGATTCCATTCTGAGTGTGGAGTGGAATCTCCGCCCTTGCCAAAACTCCACCCCAAGTGCAGCCGAAAAGATACTACCCGTAATGTACCTTTGTGAATACCGAAAGTCATAAACTTAGACTTTTGGACTAAGTTTACCTTTGTGAATCAGTCCCTTGGTGTTTAAGAATAAAAAATTGTGCAATTGATAGTGGCTTAAAATTTGATATTTTGTGGCAATTATGCTAAGGCACAATAAGCAAACCTGCATACCTAGCTATTAAAGTCAAACAATTGTAAAGATGGCGTCCTTATAGTGCCCTCCTAATTGAAAATAAGTTCTTCCACTCTAATAATGCACAATCGAGAGGATCCAATGAGAGACACTGGTTGTGGGCAACAGTTATTGACAATCTTATTGGTTTGTCCCTCAGACTATAAAAAGAACAAGGCTCGATTGGCGAAATACAGAATAATGGGCATACTTAGCAGCTTTTCTTCAATGCTGTGCCCAAGTGAACACGACAAAATATTGCAAGAACCAAATGCTCTAAGATAGAGGGTCTTTGACTGAAACAATGTTCATTTTCTCGTGAACCGGAAAACTTTTCAGTTAGTCCTGTGCTAATCCCAATGGGCTAGTAATGGGAAGTGGGATTACGTATCTATTGTAACTGTGCAACTAGGGAGGTTTTTTTTACCAGGGAACTTCACCTACTAAAATCACGCAAAATCCCTTGACAAAGAATTAGGGTAACATGGGTAATTTCAACAGCAAGTTGCGGTAGTTTCGATTCCCCGGTAATTAACATTTCAGAGAGTACCATTAGCATGTAGATCATTTACCCTTGAACGTTTTCCCCTGGGGTTACTGATGACTCCAGTATAGGGAAATCCAGGTTAGGGGAATACCAGACCCTATATGAGGGAATGCGTAATGAGGCATTCTGTGCTGTTGTAACGCCCTGAACGTCTCAGGATCGTTTAACAGACACGACAATGAGGACGCCACCACTTGTGAAGGGTTAGTTCTTTTAATGAAGGCAAATAAAATACAAAGAACAAACAAAAGTTATAGTCACTGGAATCCTCCAGGCTAAGTACGTTACCAGCCCACAACACGGATGGTCCTAACCGTCCTCTGCATATACGCCGATCCCGGCGTATGCCAACAGAGGGCAGAAATGAAATGGCCGACAATGCCAATCGGTAGGCTGTGAGGGGCACGAAGAGTGTTGGGGAGAATCGAGGAGTCAGGGAAACACCCAGCCGGGGTCTCTACCTGAAGGGAGCAGCCGCTCAACCTCTTCCTCAGACTGCACCGGGACGCGGAGTCACCTCCTGGTGATGCGTCACCGATACCCCAATCACAAGCAAGAAGACTGAACCGAGAGCAGCCGCTCGATCGATCCTGTGGACTTCCGAGTCTGTAACGCGGCAAACACCTCCTGGTGTGCGTTACAGCTGGCAGTCCCTGTGTCTCTGGTCGGGCTGGGAGTTACGACTCCAACCAGCAAAAGCGCCACTGCGCTTGGACTCAGCCGAGTCAAAAAGCGAAGCTCAATGGTTGACCGGTAGAGCTTCCGGGTCCTTCACAGGTGACGATGGGGCAAGACACGGCCCAGGGAGTAACGACTCGACCTACCTCCGTTCTTGCCTTACTGGAGCACCACTCCGGAACACTGCTCTTCACGAAGCAGGTACGTCGGTGTAAACACAATATCCGACAGCCTTGTACCTCCCGGTTCCTCCCTTTATAGGGCGTGTTTTCCTTGAGTTATGTAACAGCTCTCCTGTTTACATAAGGGCGTGTTTCCCTTGAGTTATGTAACAGCTCTCCTGTTTACATAAGGGCGTGTTTCCCTTGAGTTATGTAACAGCTCTCCTGTTTACATTAGGGCGTGTTTCCCTTGAGTTATGTAACAGCTCTCCTGTTTACATAACCTCTCAACCGCTAAGCATCCTGGGAGATGTAGTCCGTTTTCGCTGGTTACCGTTTTCCTCCCCTCGTATGACAGTACATCCTCCCTCTCAGCGGCTCCCCACGGGTCCAGCGCTGGCAGGAAAACGCCGATGGAACAAGGAGACCAAGCGCGGAGCATGAACCCCTTCAGCCGGTTCCCATGAATGCTCCTCCGGGCCATAGCCTTTCCACGCAACCAGGTACCACAGCTTCCCCCTGCGCCATTTGGACGCCCGTATGCCCGACACTTCATACTCCACCTCCGACTCCACGCATACCGGCCTAGGTGTCCCAGACGGCTTGGAGGGTGCTGGTTTGAGCAATGATATATGAAAGACAGGGTGTATCCGCAATGACTGGGGCAAGCACACCTTCACGTTCACAGGACCCATACACTTGGTAATTCGATAGGGGCCCATGTACTTGGGATGGAACACACTGTTCTTTCGAAACCTCATGTTTCTTGTGGATATCCAGACGTAGTCTCCAGTGCGGTACAGTGGCCCGGGCCTTCTCTTCCTATCTGCCCCAGCCTTGTATCTTCTCTTGGCCTCTATTAGGACAGCCCTTGAGCGCATCAACGTGTCTTTTATGTGTGCCACCCTGTCCGCTGTGGCGGGAATCCTGTCCTCCCTGAACGGATGTAGAAATGGCAAGAACCTGGGATGTTGGCCATAGTTGCTATAGAACGGAGATGACTGTGTGGAGCTGTGAGTGGCGTTGTTATAGGCTATCTCTGCAACCCATAGCAAGTCGACCCATTCTTCCCTGCCCTGGTCCACAAAACATCGCAGATACTGTTTGAGCGTTTGGTTCAGGCGCTCGGTTTGGCCGTCCGTTTGAGGGTGGTAGCTGGTGGACAGGGCGGTCTTAACATGCAGCGCAGTGCACCAAGTCTTCCAGAATTGCGCAGTAAACTGCGACCCCCGGTCCGACACGATCACCCCAGGTAATCCATGCAGTCGTACCACATTCTTTAGGAGTAGTGACGCCAATTCCCCGGCCGTAGGGACTCTCTTGCAGGGGATGAAGTGCCCCATTTTCGTCAAGTAATCCACCACCACCAGTATTGCCGTCATCCCCTGGTCTACCGGTAGGCCCACCACGAAGTCCAGTGATATGCTATCCCATGGTCTATCCGGGGTCGGAAGTGGATGTAAGAGCCCTTGGGTTCGGCCATGGTCGGCCTTCATGGTAGCACACGTAGGACACTCCTGTCCCCACCTCCTGACATCCACTCTCATGGTTGGCCACCAGAAATGCCGTCCCATGCTAGCCACCGTTTTTTCAAAGCCCAAATGACCTGCGCATGGAGAGTCATGGCACCAGATGAATGCTTGTTTCCTTAGCCTAGGCGTGGGTATCAATAGGCACCTGCCCTTCAGGGGTATCCCGTCCTTCAGCTGCCATTCTCTGTGACTGAGGAGCCACCTCCGCCATGCGAATGACCTGATGCCTCTCTTTATTCCCCTCAGGAAAGTATCCGGTTGGATAACCCCCAATACCATCCTCGGGGAAATGATGGAACGCTCGGTTGCAGGCAATGGTTCCTTAACTGCAGATTGACGGGACAGGGCGTCCGCCTTCCGGTTTTCCGTCCCCGGCCGATATGTGATGCGGAAGTTGAACCCCGCAAAGAAGATCATCCACCGCAGCTGCCTGGGAGAAAGGTGTCTAGTGGCCGTCATGAACTGTAGGTTCCGATGGTCCGTGTACACCGATACCACATGTCTTGCCCCCATCAACCAATGCCTCCATTCGGTGAAGGCGTCCTTGATTGCGAGAAGCTCCTTCTCCGCAATATGGTAGTTGCGTTCGGCGTCGTTGAGTTTGCGGGACATGTACGCAACGGGATGAAGCACCCCTGTGTCGTGGTTGCGTTGGGACAAGATAGCCCCCAGCGCCACATCCGACGCGTCCGCTTCCACCACGTAGGGGAGATCCGGATCGGGGTGAGCCAACACCGGCGCCTTACCAAAGGCGCTTTTCAGGGCCTCAAAGGCTTTGTTCGCTTCAGGGGACCAGACAAACTCCTTGGACTTCCTCAGTAGCTGTGTGATTGGGGCCACCACTCCTGAAAATCCATCTATAAACCGCCTGTAAAAGTTGGCGAAGCCAATGAAACTTTGGACGTCCTTCACGCTTTGGGGCACCGGCCATTCTTTCACCGCCTTGATCTTTCGTTCTGCCATCTCCTGTCCCTCTGGACTCAGCATCACTCCGAGGAATTCCACGGATGTGACGTGGAAGTCACACTTGCTGAGTTTACAAAACAGCATGTTGTCCCTCAGCTTTTGGAGCACAGCTTTGACGTGGTGTACGTGCTCCTCCACACTGGACGAATAGATGAGGATGTCGTCGATATATACGACCACGTAGATATCCAACTCCTCTCTGAATACCTCATTCAAAAAGTACTGAAAGGCTGCCGGGGCGTTGCACAGACCGAACGGCATGACGAGGTACTCAAAAAGGCCGAACCTGGTCTTAAAGGCGGTCTTCCACTCGTCTCCGTCCCTCATGCGCACCAGATGGTATGCCCCTTTCAAATCCAACTTGGTGTAGATACGAGCTTTCTTGACCTGTTCCAGAAGTACACTGATGAGAGGCAAGGGGTACCGATTTTTTATGGTTATCGCATTCAATGCCCTAAAGTCCACACAGGCTCTCAGCTCCCCATTAGCCTTCGGGATGAAGAAGAGTGGCGAGGCGGCCGGAGACTTGGACGGGCGGATGAATCCTAGCTTGAGGAGTTTATCCAGGTACCCCCGGAGATGCACGTTTTCAGGCTCCGTCAGGGCATACAGCCTGCCGCTGGGAACGCTGGCCCCTGGCACCAGGTCGATCTGGCAGTCAAACTGTCTATGTGGTGGTAGCACTTCCGCCTTCACCTCATCAAATACATCCTCAAAACTGTGATAAGCCTGGGGGAGAGCCACATCTTTTTCTGCCGCTGTAGCCACCGTCTGACTCCCGCTCTCATCTGCGTCAAGGGATTCCGTTCTTATTCCACAATGCAGGATGCAATACGGTGACGTCATTTCGATGCGATGTGTTGGCCAATCCACAAAGGGGTTGTGTTTCTGTAGCCACGGCAATCCCAATATGACGCCATATTGGGGCGCTCGGATGATGTTAAAATCGATTTGTTCCAAATGGTTCCTCCCATATCTCATCGGAAGGACCCCCGTGTGCTGTCCGATGGGCCCCGTCACCAATCGCCTTCCGTCTACCGCATAGACGTCTTCGGGTACTGCTTTGGGAAGAAGCACTAGTCCTAGCCTGCATGCCTCGTTGTGGTCCATAAACATGCCAGTGGCCCCTGAATCCACCATGGCCACAACGGGTATCCACTGGTCATGCACTCCCACGTGCACCGTGATAAACAGGTGTCGTTGTCCCTTAGTGACCGAGTTGGAAAGTGAAGGGATGGATGAGTGACTCCGAGATGCCCCTTCTCTGGTCTTGGAGTCCTCTAGTTTTCCGCCGGTATGTCCACCACGGCTGTTACCGACCGGTTGGCCCGATAACGTGACGTCTTCGGTTTGGCAGGGCATTCACGTACGTAGTGGCCTTTTTTGCCACAATATAGGCACAATCCTTGTTTACGACGTGACTCTTTCTCCGTGGCTGTGAGGCTCGCTCGTATTGCGCTGATGTCCATGGGTTCTCCCTTGGATGCGGTGGAAGTTTCAGGACTTCCCACCGTCACATAGGATGGAAGGGATTTTCCTTTTCTCCCATGATCCCCCTTTCTTTCACTTAGCCTATGTTCCAGCCGTAATACCAGGTTGATAAGGCCCTCACATGTCTTGGGTTGAGGGTCAATATGAGCCACGGCGTCCTTGAGCTCATCGCACAGCCCTTGATGGAAGAGCGCCGTCTGTTTAGCAACAGGCCACTTGGTTTCCGCAACCAGTCTTCGGAACGCGTTGAGATACTGCACCAGGTCGTTGGATCCCTGTCTCAACTCAAGCATTTCACGGTCCGCCGTGTACGAGTCAGCCCTTCTGTCGAATACCTTCAGGAATTCCTCGCGAAAAGCACCCCAATCACATAAGAGGGGGTCGTCCCTGCTCACCAGAGGTACGGCCCATTGTGCCGCGTTTCCAGCCAAATAGGATATAAGGAAAGCCACACGAGCCTGACTCGTGGGGAACGCCTTTGGTTTGCACGATAAATGTAGCGCCACTTGTGTGAGGAATACCTGCACTGTGTTAGGATCCCCACTGTACCTCTCTGGTGTTGCCAAGGGGATGGCTACCGGCATTTCCACTACTACCGCAGGGGTCTGGTTCGTGAGGGAGGTGCTGGGCGTGAGCGGGTCCAATTGGATAGCATCCAGTCTGGCTTTTACATCGGCTGTTTCTTGCCTAGAGGCAGCCACTTCAACTTGCATGGCCGCTAAAGCAGCCAGCACATCATCAAGTGTTGCCATGTCTGTTATCGACCGGGAGACAGTTAGTGTTATTAAGGTCGGATATTTTGTAACGCCCTGAACGTCTCAGGATCGTTTAACAGACACGACAATGAGGACGCAACCACTTGTGAAGGGTTAGTTCTTTTAATGAAGGCAAATAAAATACAAAGAACAAACAAAAGTTATAGTCACTGGAATCCTCCAGGCTAAGTACGTTACCAGCCCACAACACGGATGGTCCTAACCGTCCTCTGCATATACGCCGATCCCGGCGTATGCCAACAGAGGGCAGAAATGAAATGGCCGACAATGCCAATCGGTAGGCTGTGAGGGGCACGAAGAGTGTTGGGGAGAATCGAGGAGTCAGGGAAACACCCAGCCGGGGTCTCTACCTGAAGGGAGCAGCCGCTCAACCTCTTCCTCAGACTGCACCGGGACGCGGAGTCACCTCCTGGTGATGCGTCACCGATACCCCAATCACAAGCAAGAAGACTGAACCGAGAGCAGCCGCTCGATCGATCCTGTGGACTTCCGAGTCTGTAACGCGGCAAACACCTCCTGGTGTGCGTTACAGCTGGCAGTCCCTGTGTCTCTGGTCGGGCTGGGAGTTACGACTCCAACCAGCAAAAGCGCCACTGCGCTTGGACTCAGCCGAGTCAAAAAGCGAAGCTCAATGGTTGACCGGTAGAGCTTCCGGGTCCTTCACAGGTGACGATGGGGCAAGACACGGCCCAGGGAGTAACGACTCGACCTACCTCCGTTCTTGCCTTACTGGAGCACCACTCCGGAACACTGCTCTTCACGAAGCAGGTACGTCGGTGTAAACACAATATCCGACAGCCTTGTACCTCCCGGTTCCTCCCTTTATAGGGCGTGTTTTCCTTGAGTTATGTAACAGCTCTCCTGTTTACATAAGGGCGTGTTTCCCTTGAGTTATGTAACAGCTCTCCTGTTTACATAAGGGCGTGTTTCCCTTGAGTTATGTAACAGCTCTCCTGTTTACATTAGGGCGTGTTTCCCTTGAGTTATGTAACAGCTCTCCTGTTTACATAACCTCTCAACCGCTAAGCATCCTGGGAGATGTAGTCCGTTTTCGCTGGTTACCGTTTTCCTCCCCTCGTATGACAGCTGTAGGGAAGCAGTGATCTCATTAGTGCCAAATCTCCATATGCATTTGTTGTATAGTACTTTCAAGCAAGAACTGAGATGCATAACAGGTTAAAAAGTAATGCTCTTGGAGAAGTGAATGATATGAACTGATTAGTGTCTTACTCATTAGATCATTTATTTAAACCCAAGGATCTGAGTTAAGAAAATATCAATAGTGCACAGTGGGCCCAATTCACAGAACTAACTTAAGACAAAATCCTAAACTTACTACCATTTTGGTATTCACAGAAGGCACTTACTCAATTTTGTATTCACAGAAGGCACTTACTGATTTCGGTATTCACAGAAGTTAGGAGTCCTAACTTTAGGACTCCTAAATGCCTTCTGTAAATACCGAAAGTCTTAAAGTTAGGATTTTTCTCAGTTTAGGAGTAGTAAAGTTTGAGTTGTTTAAAGCATCCATTAATTATCAGATGTGTTAAATTCCTTCAAACTCTTAAACAGGTTGGGGTGTGGCCAGGCTACCGACCAAGATGGCCGTGTAGCTCTGTAGCTTTGCCGATCCGCCCGACATCCTGGCTCTAATGCCTTAAACTAGTAAGCCATCCTGCCCACCAGACACACCTTTTGGTCCTTAAATACCTCGCCGACAGGACAAGACTATTTTGGCTTTAAGGGGTGAACTGGTTCCCAATCTGCGTCAAGAAAAGATCGTGAACGCTGTGGTGTAGTGGGATGTGGCCAAGTCGCACTGCGCATTGTTCTCCGCCGGAGAGGCCCAGCAATGTTCGGCCGGAGGCGCTCACTCGCACCTCGATTTGTGGTGGACTTGGAGCTCTGGGGCTCCGATCACCTACTTTGAGCCGTAAAGCCTCCGGCAGGACAACCGCGACAGCAGCCTGAGCCAATTGGTCCCGACCGCGAGTGAGCCCGGGTACATTGCGGTAAGAACGGGCTGATCACTGGCCTCCTGCGCTTCACTGCATTCCCGCTGCAACCTGCGTGCTCTACCCCCAGAGGCCCTGCGGCAACAGGGGCCACGGGTGAGCCTGGGGGCTGGCCTCCCGGCCGGGCGATTTGGCAGCGTGTGAGCACGGGGAGGCTGGTGGACAATTAAGGCCTGAAGGTGTGGTGAGCGGATGCTGGACACCCGCCATTGTGAATAGCTTTGGCGCCGACATCGCGGCGCGGCTGAGGCCAGTGGATATCTTTGGCCTGCATAGTGTGTTGGCGTTTAAGCAGTCCACACACAGTATTAAAAAGAGTGTGGATCCCCCTGATTGACTGCATTGAACAAAAGGCAAGACACCTGTGGCTTCTGCATTCCTGGCACCTACAGCGCATATTAGAGACTACACCCTTGCTGATACAGCTTGGTACAGACTGTTCCCTGCGTGGCAGGGTCTTCCAAATTATCTGCTTGGGGTGCAGGCCATCCATATTGGAGGGTATGGTGCGGAAAGAACCCAAGCAGAAATTACTGCAATTTACCAAGCCCAGCGTCCCAGCAGTGACAGCGGAATTCAACATGGCGGAGAGTGGCGTCTAGAAGGCACACGCCGCGGATGCCCCCCCCCCCCTGCTCAGACGCCATTATGGCGGAACTGCGGGCGGGCTTCCGATCACTGGACAGCTGGTTCGACTCCCTAGAGAAGAGACTGGACACTATGGGAGCCCGTTTGGATGTGCATGATCGTCATCTGGACACAGCGGAGGGAAGAGTCTCTGACCTCGAAGACGGAGCCGCACAATCCGTGAAAACGTTGGACCACATGGAGAAAATCTTAAAGTCCATAGCTATGAAAAATGAAGGCTAGGAAGCGAGAAGCAAACATAATAACCTGCGGATTCTACGAATTGCGGAGTCCACCAATACTGGCAGAATGGACCACTTCGTAGAAACATTGCTCACAGATTTGTTTGGTAAGGAAGCATTCACACCCATGTTTCTGATTGAGAGAGCACACCGTTCCCTTGGCCCCCGTCCTGGTCTGGGCCCCCCTCTCCAGACTGATCATCGCCCACCTGTTGAACTTTCAAGACTGCGACACAGCATTAAGACTATCGCGTGAGATGGGTAATTTGTCCTGGTAGGGTTCAACGGTATCGCTTTTCCATGATTTCACTGCGATGGTCCAAGAGGCACTGAGGAAGTTCACGGGAGTGAAAGCCACGTTGAGAAACTTGGGACTCAGGTACGGCATGCTCTACCCTGCCCGACTGAGAGTGGACGTGGCGGGGAAGTCTCAGGTGTTCGATACGCCTACAGCGGTCCAAGAATTTTGCCAGGACTTTAAACGAGTGGGGAGCTCTTGGGTTGGGCTCTCGGCTAACTCTTCTCCGCCGCATAGTGGTTCAGCGGCCAGTGTGGAGTTGTTCACCTCGGACTGATTGGCGCACATTGATGTCAAACTGGTGGGATAACTATTTATTTTTCATTGTGTGGCTATAGAGCACATAGACTTACAGTTTAACAACAGTTGTACATTTTAAACTTCGGGTAGTTCGTCGAGGCGTTGCCTCCCCCCCAGGTGTTTATCACCTTTGATTGGTTCATTGCTTGGATTGCATATGGCTGACTATTATTCTTCATTATGTAGGGTGGGTAATGATGCATGTTTCTTATTGGATAAGGGGATAGGTCCCTGCAATGGGGTGAGCAGGGATGGGTGGGGGGATCGGGGGGATTTGTATGTTGTTTTTTCAAAGAATTACCATGCTTTTCTTATTATCTGTTCACAAGGAACATAGCTCTACACAAAGTGCACTTACACACAAGGTTAGACACTTATCCCAATGGCACGTGATTGCTTGTCCATGCACACCGACTTGTCACTCCTTACTTGGAATGTCAGGGGTTTAAACAACACTAGAAAGGGCAAACAAGTATTAGCCTATTTGCAGAGATAGGGGTTGCATTCCTTCAGGAAATGCACCTACCCAAAGCTGCGACAACGTCCTATGCTACGTCTTGGGGCCCTCTCAGATACTTTGCTAATTACAGCTCCTATGCCAGAGGTACAGCGGTGCTCATACATAAACATCTCCCCTTCCAGCATTCAACAACACGTATGGACGGTGAGGGTCATTATGTGATTGTGGTACGACACCTTATGGGACACAAAATTGCATTTGTTTGCCTATATGCCCCAAATGTTGATGATACAATTTTTTAGGGCACTACACCTGCAACTCCTTCAACTGGACACAGGCAACATATGTATTGGGGGAGACTTTAATCTCTTATTAGACCCAACTAGGGATGGTACATCCACAGCAGAGGATGCTAAACCCTGCGACCGTCGTGCTTTGATAGAACTATGTGATGACCTAGGCTTATTAGATGTTTGGAGCCATTGTCGCCCTTGAGAACGGGTGTATACACACTACTCCATTCCGCACCACACCTGGACACGACTGGATTATTCGCTAGTGACTCCCATATTAGCCCCTTGGTTTAAGATGGCCCTACATTTGCCCAGAACCTTCTCGGATCATTCACCGGTGGCTCTGACCCTCCGGTTTCCGAGGCCCGAGGGAAGTGAGAGACAATGGAGGTTCCCTAGTCAAACACTGCTAGACAGCGTATTTCAAGAAGAGCTTCGAGAAGCGATGCTCGAGTATTTTGACCTAAACACTGGTTTGGTCTCGTCATGGGCTACACTCTGGGAACGTTAAGGAAAAAGGAGGGTGGGACCGGGAGCCGTTGTTTAAACAGGTCCTGCACACAGGGCTCCTAGAGAACTGTGCTGCAAAGGGTATGCAGTTCCTAAAGTGAACGAGGGAGAGACTGGTCTTTCTTCATGATGCCCTCAGACACCCCAAAGGATGTCATGCTTCATCATTGGGCTTTGCTCCTCGTCGGGCCAACCCTGCAATGCCCAACGGGCTCACCGTAAACGGAGCTCTTTGCCGGAGATCTTTTTGAAGAAGCCGTGGGGTGCGTGCGGGTAAGAGGGCAAGGTAGGTGTAGTGCATGGGAAGTGGATCTTAAAATAAGTATGGATCAGTCCTATTCAGAAACACTTTTAATGGTTTAGGTAGATCCAGCTTAGTTAAAAAGAGTGTGAACACCATATGTGGATGCAATGTTCCTAATGGGCTGTCGCACTGTAGTGAGTCAACATGTTTCGTGCCTTAGTCGCTCCTAACGAGTCGTGTGGCACTGCTTCAGGACCTAAATGGATGTGTGGTGCACTACTGGTAATTAGGCTCCTAAATTGTAGGTGGGTAACCTGACGAAGTAGGGTGGGGCCCTTGTAGATCTGTACTGGGCAGTTGAAGATCTGTGGGGGCGAAAAAAAGGGGGGGAAGGGGGGAACAAAGAAGGGGGAACAAACGTACAAGGAGGTTAAAAACTGGCCTATGCTGACAAACTTACATTTAGGTT
This sequence comes from Triturus cristatus, assembly GCF_964204655.1. Taxonomy (NCBI): domain Eukaryota; kingdom Metazoa; phylum Chordata; class Amphibia; order Caudata; family Salamandridae; genus Triturus; species Triturus cristatus. The sequence continues at coordinate 777,233,607 of NC_140587.1, read as the reverse complement.
GCGCATTGCCATAGACATCGCCTGTGGGGTCATGTACCTGTAGTGGCATTTTGTAAACATGCCACTGTGGTTGTTGTGAAGGGAGTACACTTAAGTAAAAGGGGGCCATGTCGGTTGTGAAAAGGCAAGGTAATTGGCCTCTAGAACTGTATAGAAGTGGGCGACGTGTGGGCTGGTTAGGTTAGGTTCAACAGTAGTGGAACCCTCTGTAGCCAACGTGCTTGTGTCCAAATTTGCGCCCAGAATAAGATGAGGAATTGGTCGTGTCACTATGAGCCATCGCAGTGAAGGACGGCGTACTGGGTTAGTAGAGACGCTGGACACAGTTCAGTTAGAATGGCCGGGGTAATCCCTGGATGGTGCCCGAATCTGGATTGCCCAAATTGTAGCCAGATGCGGTTTGGCAATAAAGGGGGGGCATATTCATCGTTGAGGTGCCGCTAGCACTGGAGTGAAATTGTAACCCTTGCCTGAGTCAACAACGGACTTGTCAGCGTCAGTGCCCGAATCTATAATGCCCAGAAAGTAACAAGATGCAGTATGGCAATCAGGAGGCATTTAAAACGTTTAAGGTGCAGCATGCACTTGAGTGGATTTAAAGTATTGCCTTGGTCAATAATGCATGTGACAGCGTGAGTGCCCGAATCTGGAGTCCACTAGAGGTAGGAAGATGTGGATTGTCAATAAGGAAGCATTTAATCGTTAAGGCGCAGCATGCACTCAAGTGGATTAGTGAATCTTGCCTTGGTCAGTAACGGACGTGACTGCATAAGTGCCCGAATCTGAATTGCCCTCGACGTCGCAATATGCCGATTGTCAATGAGGAGGCATTTAATCGTTAGAGCGCAGCATGCCCTCTTGTGGTTTGTTAATTGCAAACCTTGCCTTGGTCATTAAGGGGCGTGTCGGCGGCATGTGAAGGGAAAAGGGTTGTGTGCAGTGCAGCCGCTGGCAAGGGGAAGAAGTAATGGCATAAGAACTCACCACCAGTACTGGGATCTACGGCCCGATGGGGACGAAACAGAGCACGTTGTTGCTCTGATCCTAGAAGGAAAATAGGGCCAGTTTAAAAAAATTACACACGTTACAGTGCTCGCAAGGCTTACCAGAGGTTGCGGGTGGTGCTGGTTGAGGCATACTCACGGATGGGTGGCGGCAACTTGCTGTGATCCTACCCTTGCTCTGAGCCCCGTGAGAGCTTCTTCCGGGATCTACGTATTTGAGTGGAACAAAAACGATGACTGGTGCGCTAACTCACTCTGCCATATTGGTTGGGGGAATAAAACTTTATTAGGTAGCCTCAGAGAACATTGGTTGTTGTACTCATGTAGGTAGTGAAGGGTGTCACTATAATGTAAGAAGTCGCGAGGAGGTTGGCAATTATCTCTGTTCTGCGGCTTCAGTAGTTGCCATTCTAGCCTATTAAAAGATAAACTGTGAATGGGACTACCTGAGCTCATAATTACCCCTAGTGCGTGCTGATGCATGGTATCAAAATGTACGAGTAGTGTAGGTGCTACTGAAAGTGTGTAGCGCCCTCGTGCGGGGGCTAGAGGAATCACAAAAATGGTGGATTTGCCAGTGTTAGGAAAGGGTATGTGTTGCTGAGTGTGACACCAGCGACCAATTAATATGTCAAAGGTACGTGAAGGCTTGGTAAATTAGATTCAGGTACACCACTCAGTGCCTGTAGACCGGTAGCTCGGTGGTGGGCAGGAACAAGGGACTCTAAGCCAAATGGTCATATGGGCGTAGCCTCTACCCATAGGTTAGTGGTTTAGTACTGCCCATGGGATATCGTCATTGAGCCCCCGAACATGGGATGCCAGTTTGAAGGCCCAGCATTGTTCTTTTCTGAACAGCGCTTCTTTGGAGATGTTTTTTGAGGATTCCAAAATGGTCCAGTGGAGGTCGTTCGGGGAGTGTTGTGCTTCTACATAGTGGGTATACATCTTGGTCACTGTCTTTTTACATCTGATGTTACTCCTATGTTCAGTGATCCTTGTTTCTACTGGGCGTGTCGTCATGACAATGTACTGGCGTTGACAGGGTCATGTGATAAGATACACGCAATTGGTGGTATTACAATTGGTGTGTTTGTTTTGTTTCCATATCCATGTCTCGGTCAATGCGATGGATTTGGTGGTTTTTGTCAGTGGACATGCCACACATTGACCGCAGGGGAAGTGGCCAGTAATGGGTGGTAGGTCCCAAAGGGTGTTTGTGTGTGTAGTCTGTTGCCTAGGTCTAGTATTAATTAGCAAGTCTTTGATGTTTGCCGTGCGATTGAAAGCGAACCTGGGTTTGCTAAATGTATGTTCATCTACTTGTAGGATCTTCAAATGTTTATTGATCACTTTTTTTTGCATATTGGATTCCGGGGTGAAGGTTGTAACGCAAGTCAGCACATCGATGTTGGGTTTGTTTTGGTTTTCTAGGAGGGCTTGTCTCTTTGTGTTCTGGGCTCTTTTTTGGGCATTTTTTATCTGCTGATTGTCAATGAGGAGGCATTTAATCGTTAGAGCGCAGCATGCCCTTGTCTGGTTTGTTAATTGCAAACCTTGCCTTGGTCATTAACGGGCGTGTCGGTGGCATGTAAAGGGAAAAGGGTAGTGTGCGGTGCAGCCGCTGGCAAGGGGAAGAAGTAATGGCATAAAAACTCACCCCCAGTACTGGGATCTACGGCCCAACGGGGACAAAACAGAGCACATTGTTGCTCTGATCCTAGAAGGAAAATAGGGCTGGTTTAAAAAAAATTACACATGTTACAGTGCTCGCATGTCTTACCAGAGGTTGCCGGTGATGCTGGTCGAGGCATACTCACGGATGGGTGGACGGCAACTTGCTGTGATCCTACCCTTGCTCTGAGCCCCGTGAGAGCTTCTTCCGGGATCTACGTATTTGAGTGGAACAAAAACGACGACTGGTTTGCTAACTCGCCGCCATATTGGTTGGGGGAATAAAACTTTATTAGGTAGCCTCAGTGAACATTGGTTGGGTGCACCACGTACGCCGCCAAGGTTCGTGGAAATCTTTCTGAAATTAGTCCACGATCTCCGCTCACGATACCTAGGGTTGGTGGTGATGGGGGATTTTAATTTCCACTGGGAGCAAACACCCAAAGATAGCCAGGCAAAACAGCTAGAAGAGGCGCTGATCTCCTTAGAACTTCACCAATTAGTGGATGGGCCCACGCATGAGAAGGGCCATACACTGGATCTGGTCTGGTCGTCTCACCCGCTGACCAGCCCCATAGTTATTACTCCCTGTTCCTGGTCAGACCATTATTTAATCCGTGGCGACTCTCCCTTACCAACCTAATAGCGAATCCTCCTTCGGAGTGGAAAGTACTGCAGAGTTGGAACAAGATCAGAGCAGATGATCTGGTAACCACCCTACTACACTCTGCCTCATCAACGATATTACAGGGAGACCTTGATGTTGATAGTTCCACCCTATCGATAAGGCTTATTGTGATGTCGAGGGCAATTCAGATTCGGGCACTTATGCAGTCACGTCCGTTACTGACCAAGGCAAGATTCACTAATCCACACGAGTGCATGCTGCGCCTTAACGATTAAATGCCTCCTTATTGACAATCCGCATCTTCCTACCTCTAGGGGACTCCAGATACGGGCACTCACACTGTCACGTCCATTATTGACCAAGGCAATACTTGAAATCCTCTCGGGTGCATTTTGCACCTTAAACGTTTTAAATGCCTCCTCATTGCCATACTGCATCTTGTTACTTTCTGGGCATTATAGATTCGGGCACTGACGCTGACACGTCGTTGTTGACCCAGGCAAGGGTTACAATTTCACTCCAGTGCTAGCGGCACCTCAACGATGAAAATACCCCCCCCCCCTTTATTGCCAAACCGCATCCGGCTACAATTTGGGCACTCCAGATTCGGGCACCATCCAGGGATTACCCCGGCCGTTCTAACTGAACCGTGTCCAGCATTTCTACTAACCCAGTACGATGTCCTTCACTACGATGGCTCATAGTGACATGGCCAATTCCTCCTCTTATTCTGGGCACACATTTGGACACAAGCATGTTGGTTACAGAGTGTTCCACTACTGTTGAACCTAACCTAACCAGCCCACTTCTATACAGTTCTAGAGGCCAATTACCTTGCCTTTTCACAACCGACATGGCCCCCTTTTACTTAATGGTACTCCCTTCACAACAACCACAGTGGCATGTTTACAAAAATACCACAACAGGTACATGACCCCACAGGCGATCCCTATAGCAATGCGCGACCTAAATGTAAGTTCTTAAGCGTAGGCCAGTTTTTATCCTCCTTGTTGTACGTTTAATCCCCCTTCTTTGCTCCCCCCTCCCCCCCTTTTTTTCACCCCTACAGGTCTTCAACTACCCAGTACAGATCTACTTGGGCCACACCCTACTGCGTCAGGTTACCCACCTACAATTTAGGAGCCTGATTACCAGTATGGCACCACACATCCATTTAGGTCCTGAAGCAGTGCCACACGACTCGTTAGGAGCGACTAAGGCACGAAACATGTTGACACACTACACTGCGACAGCCCGTTAGGAACATTGCATCCACATAGGGCGTCCACGCTCTTTCTAACTAAGCTGGATCCACCTAAACCATTCAAATCGTTTCTGAATAGGACTGATCCATACTTATCTTAAGATCCACTTCCTGTGCACTACACTTACCTTGCCCTCTTACCCGCACGCACCCCACGGCTTCTTCAAAAAGATCTCCGGCAAAGAGCCCCGTTTACGGTGATCCCGTTGGGCATTGCCGTGCCGGCCCAACGAGGAGCAAAGCCCAATGATGAAGCACGACATCATTCGGGTGTGTGAGGTCATCATGAAGAAAGACCTGTCTCTCCCTGCACTCTGGAAAGCCTTTAAAGTGTACATGTGAGGGGTGTGCATCTCTAAACACGCAGGGGTCCTGAGGGACCTTAGGACTACACTTAAACAGCTTGAAACACAGTTGAGTGCTCCGGACCAGGACTTAGTAATGCACCCAAACCGGGACATACAGAATCGTAGGCTGACGTTGCTGACAGAGTTCAGGGAGGCAGCAGAGCACAAAACACACTTTCTGAGGAAATACGCTACAGCGCGCCGTTACAGCGAGGGTGAGCACCCAGGTCACACACTTGCGAGATTGCTTCATCCCCTGGTAGGGCGGTCTTGTATTATGACGCTGCGCACCACACAGGGGCAACTGCTTACTGGTACCCCAGACATTCAAGATGAGTTTTTGAGGTATTATTTGCAATTACACACGTCACGATTATCACACATGTTGAAGGTGATAACTATTTGGCAGATGTGGCGGTAGTGTGGTTAGAAAAACAAATGCAACAATTTCTTGTGGAACCCTTCTCCAAGGATGAAATCATAAGTACCATTGAAGTCATCAACGGTTCCACAGCTCCGGGTCTTGATGGGTTCACCGGTAGCTTCTATAAAGCGTATAAAAATATACTGGCCCTGTATTTATTGGAAGTTTACAACAAAGCATTGGAACGACAGATACTGCCACCCTCTTTGTGCGAGGCAGTGATCATTCTGCTTCCAAAACCAGGTAAAGGCCTTCCTTATGCGGCTCCTATAGTCCCCTGTCGTTGCTGAATCTGGATTGCAAAATACTCGCTAAAATGATAGCACTACGTTTAGCTCTGCTACTTGACTGGATAATATTGCCTGTGCAGTCGGGTTTTGTGCCACACTGGTCTACAGCTTTAAATATCCGAACGCTCTTTGCCACCATAAATAGGATCGTTTGTATAATTATTAGTGGTCCCATTCAGTTAGCTTACGACCCAAGCCTTCCTTAGGTCCCAAGGCTTCGATTGAATGGCACACTCTCCCCCCAATTTCAATTGACACGAGGAACCAGACAGGATTGCCCGCTGTCGCCGTTGCTTTTCATAATAGCTCTCGACCTGTTGGTGAGACATCTACCTGAGAGACATTTGCACCGCGGGCTCCAGTTTAAAACTGGACCGCTATAAATATCTCTATACGCGGACGATGTAGTCCTGTATGTTCGTAGACCACAAGAAAATCTAAATCACTTAAGTAGAGAAGTCATCCGCTTTGGTGGCTTTTCTGATCTGACCATAAACTGGGGTAAATCCGAGATATTCATGCTGACTTCCAGCACAACTAAGTGGGATTGTGAATTCCCGCTGGCGTGGTGTGAGGGCACCACTAAGTATCTGGGGATTAATTTACACACAGAGGCGGAGCAGATGGTTCACCTCAATTATGGTCCCGCAATATACACCTTGGAACAACAGGTGGAGCGCTGGATTAAACTTCCTCTTTCACTTGCCGGCAGGGTTGCACTTATTAAAATGATAGTGCTTCCTAGGTTTCTGTACCTATTCCAAAACAAACCTATTCCACTCCCTAACAAATTCTTCCCTACACTGTGTTCGCACCTCATTAGACTTGCATTAGGCAGCAAGAAGGCTAAGATCAACTGGGACACCTTGACCCTCCCATACGAGAGAGGAGGCCTGGGAGTCCCGAATTTTCTAATCTACTACATGATGGCGCAGTGTACCTACGCGTACTCATGGTACCATCCCGATGCACGCATACCCTGTTCTAAGCTGGAAGCAGACCTAGTGGGCCCGGCCCCACTAAATACGGTCCTACCTAAGGGTTTCCCCAGACACCCGGTCAATATACAAACTGTGTCTATGACTAGTTGGGCTTGGCAGAAGCTGTCTACAGTCACTGGGGGCGCAAGTTATACTCGTCGGCTATCCCACTTGCTAATAATCCATGGGTGCCTATCACTGAGGAAAAGATTGTCCAAAGGACAGTCACTAAATACTCACTAGTTACCTTTGGTGATATTTTTCCGAGTGGACAGATATTTTACAGTGCAGAAGATGAAAGATTCCGAAAAGCCTCCTTCATGGACAAATTTACACTTAATAGACTGCGCTGCGCACTTAGAGCGCTGCTGACTGAATTCCCCCTAGAGCCAGAATCCTTTTTGCCCTTGACAACTCTGATCACTAGCACGCAAGGGGACCACTTAGCTTCCAAACTGTATAAAACCTCTATATCGCTAATACCGGCCAGAGATACTAAAATCCGAGCGGTTTGGGAATGGGATTTGGGATATCCTATTGACGACGCACAATGGGCCTTCTGTTGTTCACAAATTAAGGAAGTCTCATTGAATAGCAAGCATAAACTGCTGCACTATAAGTTCCTGTGGCGGGCTTACATGTCACCAGCAAAACTGCACTCCATTGATCCCTCAAGACCGCATGTGTGCCCCAAATGTGGGTCACAGTATGCGGACTTTGGCCACTTGACCTGGAACTGTGTGAAAGTAGCTAGCTACTGGAGGGTGCTTTATGTTGCTCTGAGTAGGATGACTGACCTGGACCTACAGCCCACACCGCAGGTTGCCCTTCTGGGATATGTTCGGAATATTCCCAAACAACTCCGTCGTTACACCTCAATAGCACTACTATTAGCTAAAAGGGAAATAGCTGTAGCCTGGGGGAGCAAGCGTATCCCTACTGTTAAGGTATGGCTAAATAGCCTTATTTACTGCAACACGAACAGTGATCTATTTTCCTCCACGTTGCCGATGACCTCCAGACCCAAAGACATATGGGGTCCCTTGAAAACCTATTTGTTAGAAACTGACCAGACCTCCTCGCCACAGACTCTCTCGGGATAGTCCCCGCTGGGGTGGGTTGAAGATTCTCTTTTCATTCTAAATTACGATGGACCAGCCACTGCAATGCATGTCAAAAGTGATATTCTATCAAACAGTGGGCTTGCTGTGTATGGAGTCGACAACTAAAATTGGTTGTGGAACGGTAGTTTTTTTCTTTATGATATTTAATTTTTTTCATTCTAAGTGTCGTAATGAGACTATGTACCTGATGACTGATTGCTTATGAAAATGATTAATACCGGTTTTTTTAAACTCAAACAGATTTTTACGCATCGGTGGGAATTGGGGATTAACAAACCCACTCGTAATCAGGATCTAAATAGCGCACAAAGAGCGTTGTAAATCCAGTAACACACTTTTAATTAAGAAGCAGAAAAAAATGCCTCCCATAATTGATATCCATAATTGTGGCACGAACAAAAGCCACTCACAGTCCAAGGCCCAGTGCCACTATACTGACTACACTAATCATGGCTTCACCCTTAGGTGAATTTGACCAGGAGTCCTTTCATGAACATATGCCCAAGTGCAGAGCACAGCTGTGCACTTGTCTGACACTGTAAGACATTGCACCGGCCAAAACGCATATACTTACTTTAAAAATACGTTAAAAAACTCTGAATTACTGCATTAACTGCACACAGCGATGCTCAAAAGCAGGAGCAGTACCACTGTGCCTTTTTTTCCCGCACTGTGCTGTCTGCATGTCACACACTGACTGGGAGCTCTGTGCCAGGACACATATTCATGATACAGCCCCACGTGCGTACAAACATGCCTTCAAGCACATTAAAGGGGCCATCCGGTGAAAGACGCCACAATTATATTTCACACGCCCAGCTGACAGCATCAGACCAACGAACATTCTAGAAGCCTATTGTTGGTAATTATTAGCGATGCAGGCACGGGCAGAGAGAACCTGGTTTTTTCCATCTACACTGGATGGCCCCTTTAAAATAGTCCACTCCCCACCAAAAAATGGGATTCCGCTGCTGCTTTTTGTGGAGGTTTCATGCAAACTCGCAGAGTTTCCCCGACTCAGTCTCCGAAACATCTCCCGGCAGCAGCAGCCAACCTGCTGCTGCTGTCTCCCGAGGCCCAGCAGCTGTTGTTGCGCGGGTTTTTTGATTGGTTTACGACCACGGAACCACCAGGTTGCTAGCCCACAATGTTTGGCCACTGTAGATGATTAAACCCTCTAGCTTGGTGTGAGTGCACTCTGTGTTATTCCAACAATTCAGAATTACCTTCGTCAGAGGAGCCCTTGAGCTGTCACCCATAATAACTGCACTTCCCACAGCAGAGACAGCAACAGTCTCCAGGAGTTACTCAAACGGGTGTTTTTAAGAGTTTGCACCAGTGAAATTCAATTTTGCACCAATATTTTTAAATTGCATAGATTGCTGTGGTGCTGGTGCAAATGTGAGTGTGCTCTGACATCTTCAGTCATTTAAATGGGGCGACCAGATCAAGGTGTCATTTTTGCCCTGCTCATTTGGTGCAAATTCTGTTTTTCCACTCATCAAGTGAAGCAATTGTTGGGGTAAAATTGAATGGGCAGTGGTACAATCTAAATATTCCTGAATGGTTCTTTAGACTCACGCTTACCACCATTAAACATGAACTCTGAGATTTGTGTGTGCTTCAGTGGAACACTGACCAAGCCCCTGGTGTCAGAAAGAGCAAGGCCAATATTTATTCAGGGGGTACATTGTAGTCTGAAAATAATAAAAATCGAGTAATCATTGACTGAGCTTTTAAGAGCGAACCCAGGGTGAGTTTGCGTTGCACTAGCTGATAAATATTCTGAAAAAGTTATTTGTTTTCTGCCCAGAACTGCCACACTCTTGGCTAACACATCCTAAAATAGGGTTTCAGCACAAAAGGAACGGAACATGCTCATATTAAATCAGCACTAGGGCTACAACGGATTCTAAGTTGGGGACATCTGTAGTCATCCTTAGAGTTTTTCCTGGCTTATTCCCTCCAGGTATTGACTTACAACTTTTTGTATGGAAAACGGATTAGAAATGGGGGTAACATGTCTTATTAAAATAACTCTTAGTTCCCCTTCTGCCTTTATACCCTTTGGGCTGATTCACAAAGGACCTACGTGTGTCAGAAAGTTAGGAGTACTGAGACTCCGCACCTGGACTCCACACCTGGAGCGGAATGTCCGCACCGAGCACTGCAGTGCGGAGGTTCTACCCCAAGTGTGGAGATTCCATCACGAATGCGGAGACTCCACACTCGTAACTTTATGAGTTATATGTCCCTTTGTGCAGGGCCAGACAGGCCGAAGAAGGCACCAGGAATTTCCCCGGTGGGCCAGAAATGTTTTGGACTGGTGGGGGACGTTTTTGTTACTGGGGACCAGTTTTGCAGCAGTGCCGCAAAATCAGCTCCTTGTAACAAAAGCACAGCAGCAGTGTTCCAGCCAGCCCACCATCCCCCCCAACCCCACCACACACCCTGCCCTGACCGGTCGGACATAATTGCCAGGGCTTGTTTGGGATCCCAGTCCGGCCCTGCCTTTGTGAATCAGGCCCCCTGCAATGGGGTTCCCAAATTGCCTAGTGGAACCCACAAAGGGGAATTCCCAAATTACCGAGTGGAACCCACAAGGGGGAATTCCCAAATTGCCTATTGGAACCCACAAAGGGGACAGTATCATGATGGTCTTTTGTGGCCCAGCACAGAACAGAGCGCCTGTTTTATGCACCTTTAGGGAGCAAAATGATTTTGTGTACCTCCATATTTCTAGTAACTGCTTCAGTTTCAGATAGTACAGCTCAGGCAAAGTGAGCAAGGTTTGCTTCTTTCTGTTTCTGCACTGTGCGCTCTGAAAATAATACACTGACTCAGAGAAATATTGGGTTACATGAATTCAGCTTATGGCCTGCAGGCGCATAAAACAGGCTTTGCGCCAACAATCCCATCTGGGGATGGCCTCAGTGTGGTAACGTTTTTTCTTTTGGGTGGTTTTTACACCAACACGAAAGATGGGTGTGAGAACTCTCTCTCTTAAGAGCTGGCGTTCGGCAACAAAAAGGATGCGAATGGGAGCTGCTTTAAAATGTTATTTTAAAACCTTTCAGTGTACTGCTTTTATCCAATTTGCCATGTACGTGCCATTGTGCAAATACAACACAACACACAGTGGCACCAGTTTCCCTGTTTTCCCTGGGCAAATCATGGCCACCAAATCACTACCTACAACCTTCAATGGAGCAGGCCGCTCATCATCCGGGGCATTTGAGCAGAAATGGCCACAACTGCAAGGACTTCAGATTGCTGCATGCACCATTGTACACATACAACACACAGTGGCACCTGTGCCAGTGTTTTCCCTGGGCAAATCATGCACACTAGATCAGGGGTTTGACCATAAATGGCCACAAATGAACAAATGACTACAGAGTGAGTCGTCGAAAATTGATTTCATATTAGACACATTCAGTCATGGAAGGAGGTTGCTGAGCAATGGTAGACTATCTTTGTGGACAATAATATTAGAAGGGTTCAAGAACCCATTGCATGGGGATCCATGATTACTTCCTGGTCTTATAATGGCTCCTGGGTGTGGCAGTCAGTCATTCTAGATGAGAGGCTAATCAGCTCAGCAGAGAGAGCCCACATGAAAACATGCGCAGATCTAGGTGAAATAGCAGAATATCAGTAAGAAAGCAAGTACGTTTTAATTGTCAGATGAGTTAAATCCTTGCAAAACAGAATAGAATCATAAAAACAAACTTAGATAAGTCTGCACAACAAATCGTGCAATGTACAATTGTTAAAATCTCATAATGTAGCAAGAGACCTGTGTTATTTTATAAAAGGCAATAAGAGTCCTCTATATTATGACAAATAATAAACTGCATACTACATAATTTTTAAGAGGGAAATTTAGAGATTGTTTAGTTAAAAAACAAATATTTAAAAATACTTTTGCATTCGAATGTTCAATTAAATTCATTGTGAGGAGTAATTTAAAAATAGTTTTTAAAAAACCCATAAAGTGCTACAGTGCAAACACTTCCAAAATGGGACTAGGCAATTCTTCACATTAAACAGAAGAAATAGTCAATTTTCATAGTTCAGAATAGCTGCTGCACACGGGTTCATATAGTGACTCCTTAGTGGAATTCATTGTGCAGGCTAATGGAAAGATTGATAAAAAATCCTAAAGTGCTGCAGTGCGAGCAATTCCAAAGTAGGTTATTGGGATTCATGAAAATGAGCAGGGAATAAGAAGTCTCTTTTCGTTGTTCCATGAATCATTGATTACCTTTGGTGACACATTTCATGAACTGGAGAAAGCAGGACGTCATTTGGCCAGAATCGCCTGTTAGGCAAACATCCACAACAGTTGCACATGGGGAGACATCGTTTACATCGAATGCACTACAACGCGGTCTTTACAACGACTGCGTTGTTACAGCGCGAACCATTACATCGCAAGTCGTTTCAACGACTTGCTGTAGGGGGCGCAGTGGTGTTGGATTTACAATCCAACACCTTCCCTGCTGTTGCACTAACTGGAGTAGGATAAGAAAATTATACTATTCCTAAGTCCAGTGTTCCCCCTACAGGAAGTCGTTGTAACAACTTGCGATGTAATGGTTCGCGTTGTAACAACACGGTCGTTGTAACGACCGCGTTGTAATGGAATGCATTGTAGCGCATTTGTTGTAAAGCGACATATTCAATACAATAACATGAACTGGTGACTTAGAAGCTGCCCTTCACTGTCGTGATGAAGGGTCCGAGCCCGGCCCAGTCTACCATACCAGAAGGCTCTTAAAGGAAAGAGCCCAAAGCGATATCTGCTCAGTGATATTTTCCGTTTAAGTGGCCTGGGCTGCTTCAAAAACTCAGGTTCCATTGAAAAGGCATAAAGAGAGAGAACATACTTAGCATGAGGGATTTTTGCTCAGGTCCTCAGTGTCAAATGTAACAGTTAGCAATTTTACAGGTTAATTCACTGTTTTAGAACAAAGTTTATCTGGCAGCCCCTTGCTCCAAACTTCTGTGGCTTCTAGGTGCATTAATAATCTTTTCAAATAGAGCAACCACTTGGAACGACTTTTCGTTATCACAGTCCATAAATTAAACCTCAGAATATTGACATCTGGCCTTCTCAACTTGTTAGAAGGTGAGAAAAATATAGATTGGAGAAGTAATGTACAATAAGCCAGATTAAACTCCAATCTTGACTGAGATTCGGTAGGAGGAATACATGTTGATAGCACTTGCATTGTATTATCTCTAACCAGTCTCTCAATGTATCCCTGAAGACAATCATGCCATACAAGATAGTTGGCAAACGTTTACATTTCATAACTTTACAGGCTTCAGGGCAGGCGATATTGATACCAGAAGATAATACTCAGAAAACTTGCTTTGTTCCTAATTGATGTTTTATGCGGCATAGTACATCCTCTCTCGTCGAACCCTACACCCAAGCATTTCTAATTGAGAGTCTCTCAATACGGTCACAGCCAATCAGCCACTGGTCCTTCTTTTTTATCCTTCTACCAAAAACTATGACCTTGGTTTTGGTCATATTGATTTAATCTTATTGGCCGCACATTATCTAGCTAGATCATCAAGTTGTCTTTGTAGTCCAATCCGGTTCGATCCAGCAAGATGGTATCATCAGCATACTGGAGGATATTAATTTTTTGGTTGACCAGCCTAGGTAGGCAGGCTCTTTTTGTGGGGAATCTTACCTATTTCAGCAAGATATAAATTAAAAAGTAGGGGCACCAGTACACAGCCTTCCTTTAATCTTTTATACATGGAAAGTTTCCCTGAGGTTATATACTGGGAGGTTGATCTTATCCTCATCCATGTATTGGAATATAAATCAATGTTGGCATTCAGCAAAGGTTGATGAATACACAATTGTTGAGTTTTGCCCAAATCGTACCTCTATCAACATTGTCAAAACCTGTAGTAATGTCTATGAAGGCAGCATATAACACATCACTTTTATTGGCCAGGGTGTTTTCCACAAGAATTGCCAACGCAAGTAGATTGTCCTCAGTACCCCAGCCTTTTACAAATCCAGTTTGGTAAAAAGGAACAAGACTTTTCTCTGTGGCCCATTTTTCTAGATCTTTGAGCAATAATTTTTAAAACGCCTAACAACGTTATGAGGCGAAAATTTGGAGGGGCTCTATTTGACTCTTTTTAATGTATGGGAACCAGCAATAAGCTTCTCCAGCTGTCCGGAGTGTTTCCACATGTAAAACTTGAGTTATAGAGAGGAAACAAGACTTCTGCCCATTGAGGCATTGTTAATTAAATAAAAGGAGGTAGGTATGCTGTTGGACCCCCCATTAGTGCGAATGGATTTGATAGCTGCCTCTACAGCTGACGGCAAAAATACACCTGCTTTTGCATTGTTGTTAGGTTGAATACATTGTGAAACAAACTTATCGTTGGGAACACTACTACCATTTTCTTTTTTAAATATATTTTTATTGGCATTTAGTATTTAGTATGTAGGATTATCATTTACAGCATCTTGTTAAGTTTCCAGTTTTAGTTGACTTGTACCTCATTATATCACCTCGAAGCCTGTCCATTCACTTCTTAGACAATCTATCTGCTTCCACATGTAAACTAATCTTAAGTGCAGAATCTCATCTATTGTTGCATTACAACTTTTAACAAATAAAAATCATATTCTGGAATACAATCCGCATCCTACCCAATCTTTCCTAGGTGTGTAGTTGCCAGTGCTTATTTTGACATATAATAGTCGCCTTTGTAGTGCGAAGAATAAACAACATTTCTTAATTATTAAACAAACAAAAAAGAAAATAACAGAGAAAAACAAAACTTATGCAGCTGGGTGTTGTATATGTGGAATTATGAAAGGCCTACACAGGGTATGTAGAGTACAGAGCCCATCAATGGGCCCCTGATCGAGCTAGGAGGGTTACCTACAGTATGGAAGCATCTTTCGTAAATTTTGTAGCTCGTGCTTTTTTGTGGACTTCATTGTTGCTCAATAATAAACTCTAAAGCGATAACTTGTTAGAGGGATGGGACGGCCACACAGTTACATCTCCTCCTGCTCTCAGTCGCTATCACTCGCCCCCCTCTGACCGCCCGGCTGTATCGGTGTTTCCCATGCCACCAGCACTTCTTTCCAAAGATCAGCTATGGGGTGTTTATGCGCTCCTCTGGATTTTTCCCAATTCAATACTCTACCTTCAGCCCCCGCCCAGTTAATCACATCCCGGTTCCAAGCTGCTATTTGGGGTCCAGACGCTGATATCCATTCTAGTGCAATTTGTCTCTTCGCTAGTCCCAGCGCCAGGTCTACCAGCCTATTCCCCACTTTGCAATTTTGTGGTCTAGGAAAAAGTCCCAACAGGCATACCCGTACTGTAAGGGCTAATTCCCGTCTCAAGGCCTCCCTAATCTTAGCCAATGTTTCCTTCCAAAACCCATTTGCCCTCTGGCATTCCCACGTCATATAAATAAAATCAGCATCTATGTGGGAGCAACGTGGGCATTCCGTGGTTCTCCCCCATAAGTGACATTGAGATGGTGTGGTGTCATATAAGTCATGTGTAGGAAATTAAATTGTATGTATTTCAAGCGGGTATTCCGAAAGATTCTCTTAGGGAATTGTAAGATTTTTCACCAGTCTGCATCCAAGATTTCCCCATCTACAGCCTTCTCCCATCTCTCCCGTAATTTGTTTAATGGGGCGTGTACTGTAGCAAGCAGGGTAGCATAGAACCACCTAACCTGATGTCCCTCCGAATCCAGGGTGATCAGGGAGTGTAGCACAGGGTGAGTCTGGGGCTCCTCCTCACCCCCACCCACAGCCGCCCGAAGGTACGTGTCAGGGCCTCATATCGTAGGAACTGTCCCAAGGGGAGGTCATTGCTCTCTGCCAATCCCTCAAATAGGATCAGTACTTTGTTCAAATAGCTATTCCCCGACCCTTTCCAGCCCCACAGCAGTCCAGGGTGCCAATTGTTCCGGTGAAAAGATCGTCCCTGGCTCTGCATGAGGCAAACCCACCAAAGGCAGCACAGGGGTATACTTCTGGACTCCCGCCATGTTAGACAGACACCGTTTCCAGGCCTGTAGGGCTGTGCTTTGCAATATGGAGCGGTATGGGACCACCATCGTTGGGTCCAGCAATTTCAGCAACAATAGGCTGGGGTAGGTGCCAGGCTCTGTCAAATATGTGTCTTCTTCATATATTCCTTCTAACAATTGCACCAGCCATTGTAGCTGGGCAGCTAGCATATATAGTTTGAAGATTGGCACCCCCAGTACACCTTCTGCCAGAGAATATAGCATTATACTTTAGTCAGCTTATCAGATTCCAGAACCTCTTCAAGAAGCTGTGGATTGAAACACTCAAAACAGTGAAAGTGCCCAAATTCCCTTAAAGACAAACTTCCTCGTAAAACATAGTGAAAATACTCCCACAAGACTCACTGTTTTGAGTGGCTTCGATAAAGACCGCCATGTTAGCCAGCTGATTAAACTCGTTGGAATTTTACGTCTCAGAGTGCTAGCTTTTTTGTTCTGATTGTGACACAGCGTCCTTGTAGATTATAGAGCGGGAACTGTACCCGCTGCTCGGTACTGGCCCTAAGAGGTGGATGCAATCTGCCTTAGTAAGGGTGTGCTGGCCGGTGGCTTGGGTGACCAATGGATGGTGACATAGAAAATGATCATGAGAATGAGTGTGGGGTTACGCTGGTTAATGACATTCTGGGTAATTCAGCCACAATCACACACAAGGACTGGTTGGAAGCCTCTATTCAGGATGCAATTTTGCAGACCATTTGCACATATATGAAAAACGGGTGGCCCAGAGAAAGGATTGTTGAAGTCTCACTAAAACCTTATGTGCAAGTTTCTGAGGACCTCTATCCTGTGATGGTGTGTTATTACGGGCTGAGGTTTGTGTGCCCCCAATGTCCCTCAGAAACACTCTCATTAAAAAAGTCTATAAGGGTCATTTGGGTGTCACCAGCACCAGTAAAGCTCTTAAACAGTTTTACTGGTGGCCAACTATAGAGTCTCAGGTAGCCAGGTTCATTAGTGAGTCTACTATGTGCTTGGTATCAGACAAACATTGGAAGGTGCATTAGCCTCCATTGCACACAGAGCAAGCATGACACAAAGTATTTAGATTTTTCTGGATCTTTTGACGTGTGGCCTAATTCCTAGAGATACATGATGGTATTGGTAGACTATTTTTCTAAATGGGTATATTTTGATTTCACATCAGTTCCTAACACTGATTCAATCATCTGATTTTTTAGGAGAATTTTTGTTATTGAAGGGGCACCCAAGGAGATAGTGGCCGATAATGGGACTCATTTTACTTCTAGTTATATGAAGAACTTTGCGACTGGATTTCACATTACCCATTTCGAGTTGACTCTCTACTCTCCCTCCTCAAATGACCTTTTGGAGCGCATGAAGAAATGTCTGAAGGAAGGGGTGCAAATAATGTTCGCTATGGGCTATGACGTGGAATAGTTTCAAGAGAAAAGGTTTGGTCCTATTTGGAATCACCTCATAGCATAACAGGTATGTGCCCATTTTTGTTATTAGGCAAAAGATTTCCCAGATGTTCAATTTGTCCTGATTGGGTTAGGGAGTTAAGTAAAACAAAACCTTCTAATATGTCTACTGTGCCTGAAAGGGTGAAAAGTTTTCAAACACACACATAAGAGATATTTGATAAGAAAGATAATGTCAAAAACATAGAGTTGAACATAGTAGATTGAGTTTTGGTCATAATTCCCACAAGGGTTAGGAAATGTGAATCTCAATTTTCGATACCTGTACGGGTGGAGAAAGTTTCAAAAGGATCTGTTCTCTTGCACAACAAAGGGTGGTGGAGCAGAAGAGATGTGGTTAAAATCACAGCTCAACAGGCTAGGAAAATTCAGTCTGTTAGGGGTTGTGATCAAACATCCAATGGTGATTTTTGGAGGATGAATTCTGAAACGAGTTCGGGTAATGGAGATGACGACATTGTCTCAGTGCCCAGTGACCCTGACATGGTCTCTGTGCCCTGTAACTATATCCACGCTTCTGCCTTCTGATGATACTGGGCTTGTTGAAAATGGACAGTATCGGGCGGGTCAAGGGACTTTGTCTCCCTTAGAGTCAGAGTATCACGTAATGCAGGCATTCCTGCAAAATTCAAGGATTACTATATTGCATGAAATTTTGGTTGCTATTAGATTGTGTAAACATTGTGTGGTGTTTTTGCACTGTTTGGTCAAATGTAAAAGAATAAAAAAGTGAATGCCTAAAATATTATCTTCCTTTTCTTTCTAAAGGGTAAGGTGTTGTACCTGATATTGTACTTATCTATTTGTAGAGCAAGTTCTCCCTTTAGATCATTATTCTTTTATGGAGTGTCTCGTGTTTAGTATTCTGGAATGGAGTGTTTACACTTGAATGACTTGTGCATTATTTGTTATAGTGTGAGCTCGATCCCGTGCTCAATATGGTTGTATGGATTGTTTATAATTGAATGTGAGGATCCCAGCCCCTCCCGCCTTTGGTTTTGGTTAGCTCAGTCACTGCTGAGCGGACGGTGCAGAAGGTGCACTGGTTGTAGCTCCTTATTCTCATGTACTGGAATAGTAAAAATAAACTTCACTTGAAAAACTTACCTGTAGTATCCGAAGTATTCCTCTTGCAACAACCATAAAAACCCAGCTGTAAATGTTGCGCTTTACAATACACCCAATCAAACCAATTCTCTTAAGCCAACTGGCCCATGCTCCATAGGTATAATTAACATGACTGTGGAAATCTGGATTCTATAATGACAACCCTAACTATATCCTCTCTATTCTACTTATTTTATTTGTGAAGTTTCACATCACACAAACAAGACCCAAATTGGTGTCAGAGTGCTTTACAGATTAATAGGTTCAGATACCCAACAGGCAGTTTACAAAAGAACAGTACACATACCAATATAACAACACAGCAACGTATTGTTAAAGAATGATGTCACTGGGTCATAAATACAAAATAATGTCTGTACTGATTTTGGAGCTGGACTTAATTTATCAGAGGTTTTTTTAAACATTCGAATTTTAAGCGTGAGTCCCCGCAACTGAAGAGGCAAGAACAGTCTAGTGGTTGACAAATTTTCCTCAGTTGAAGATGACCATCACCTGCAAGCAGAGGCCCACGATCCTTGGCCTTCACCTCCATCAAAGCCAAAAACGAAATGGTATCCTGGCATGAAAGGAGGAGTGTGGTGCCCAGATGTGCAGTCCACCATCCAGCTAAGCTAGAGGCCCCATTACCCATCATTCAAAGTGCTGTGGCTTGACTCCTCTTAGGGATAAGAAATAGCAAACCCATATCCTTAGATCTTCTCAGCTTTCTTTAAGTCCATTTTGAGGACATATGCCTCTTCAGAGCCCTCTTTTGTTGCTTTTGGGATGTGCGCTCTCTTGCCCCTATCTACCTTAAGAACATGTTCAAAAAGAACTCTCCCCGGGGGGCGTGGCCATCTGCAGAGGAAGATGGCCGCACGCTAAAGCGGCTCCGGCACCCACGCCTGGTAACACATCAATCCGCAACATAATCCGACAAAGAGAGCCAATACAGAGCTGCCCAACTCCCTCGGCGACCTCCTGGTGACTTCCTGGGCTGAGTGGAATGATCAGCTGGCATTAGAGAAACGAGACCTGGGCCCGGGAGGACGACCCGGGAGGCCTGCTTGAGAAGCTCAACGCGGGTGACCTGACATCGCCTAGTCCCTGGCAGATGTAGCAGCGGAGGAGTGCAGCTCAGTTTGAAGGAGGATCGACCCAAAGCGTGTGCACCAGGCGGAGGGAAGAGCCCGTTCAGTGAGGCGGAGGGGCTGGTTGATCCACCGGCATGCGGGCCCGTCTGGGGACATGCCGCCGCATCGAAGGAGGAGAAGAGGAGACGTTGGCCGCCCGGCGTGCTCTTCACAGCCTGGCGAAAGGAATTAACAGCGTGACTTAAAGGAGGGGGCCATGGGTGTCCCAGCTGCAAAGTGAGTACAAGTGGAGGGCCGGCCCGCACCAAACATCCTGACAAAGGGAGGCGATTGCGTTCCGGGCATGGTGGACGAATCGGCACCGCTTTACGGTCCTGATAAATAACTACGGGTTGGGCCCACGGAGGATCCGAAATTTGGAGAGCAGCAAAGAGGCACACAATTCAGACCCAGGTACAGGGGCAATTGCGGGGGGCACACCAGTGATCAAGCCACTTAGACCAAGCCCCAGAGTAGGAAACTGACTGCCTCATGCCGCTGCGGACCTAGATACGCACCCGGTCCTAGGACTGTATAATTGGAGCCTGTGTGGGCACGGGTGGCGGCTGGGCCTGGAGTGAGAAACACCGCGCCAGCAAAGCCAGGGCACCCGCGGTGCACCCACGGTGTCCAGAAGCCTCAGCTGCAGGAAGGGGGAGCGTGCCTGTGGGGGAGGAGCGAACTGGTGAAATCCGACAGGCCGAGTAGGGCTACTTTACAACAACCCCTGCAGGCAGAGGTGAGTAGCAGGTGGACCCTGGCCCCCTTGAGTGCCCATTGAAGAGTCACGGAGCGCAGTAATGGCTGGAAGAAAGGGAGGCCACGCCTCACTACAGACGAAACTGGACGAATACGCATGGCAGCAAGGAAATGGGGACCAACCAAAATGCACCGGGGAGGCACAAATTGAAGGTGCACCACCACAACGTGAGGGGAAACAAACAAGACGACCTGATGCTACAGGACATTATGTTCACAATCACCACGGTGTGCACCTCTCTAGAATCCAGGATGGACTCGGTTTCCTCAGAAGTTTCTCTAATCAGGGCAGACATTCACAGCACAAATGCCAGAATCAAAGAAGTTGATGCCACTACTAAATCACTAGTGTCTGACACATCCCTACTCAAAAATCAAGTCAAAGATCTGCAAATAAGTACGGAGAGAATGGAATGCCAACTGGACCACTACGAAGGGAGAGCTAGGCGCAATAACGTCCGAATTCTGGGTGTACCACAGAGATCGGAGGGCCCAGCAACAGACCTCTTTGTCGAAGATCTAGTAATGAACCACCAAAATCCCACAGGCCTCTCTAGATACTTTTCTATAGAAAGAGCACATAGGGTTCTATTCAATTCAGTTCAGATGGGGAACTCGTCGGGGTTGTCCCTTGTCGCCGCTTATGTTCACACTGGTTTTGGAACCACTGGCGACGTGGGTGAGGGGGGACCCTCTGATTCGGGGTTAAAATGGACAGAACAACTTGAAGATAGAATCTCCCTCTATGAGGCCCCAACCGCATCAATCCATCGATTTCTACACATATTTCGGATCTTTGGCAAACACTCAGGGTGTACCATAAACTGGACCAAATCCATACTATTTTTGATACATGGTCCTATGCCAAAATTACCTTAAGGCTATGAGGTCCCCGTGGCAACTGAGAGACTCCGATATTTGGGGATCTTTGTGACCCTCAACCCAACACTCTTTTAGAACACCAATTTGCAGGGGCCCCTATCCCACTTGCACGCTGATGTTCAACAGTGGTGAACCCTCCCTCTGACCCTCTTTTCAAGATACTGGCATTGCCTCATTTTCTGTACGCACTGCAAAATACCCCTTCAGGGTTCCAGATTCCTACTTTACTAATATCGAGAGCGTGATGTGAATATTGTTTTGGGACGGGAGGGCACCACGTATTGCACAGCAGCAATTGACGAAGGGGTGGTATGATGGTGTGATTGCCCTACCTGATCTTAAGCTATACTACTGGGCATCCCAACTGACGGTAGTCAATCGATGGACCCACGGCCCACAAACCGAACCAAGTTATCAAACGGATATATGGCTAAAGGGACAGGGTGGACACAGCACAGCCTTTTACACAAACCCCAAACACCAACACCTCACAGGCCCCACAGCACGCACCATAGAAATCTGGCACCTGGTCAACTAAAAATCAGGGTGGCACAATAGAATCACAGAAGCAACACCACTCTGGGAGTCCGAGTGACTGGGCAAACTGAGGTCCTGCCCCTGGTTTGACAAATGGGTTCTAATCGGCATCTCATCAGTGGGGGATTTGTGGAACAAGAATGGGCTAATCTCCTTTGCCAACCTGCAGAAGGAATATCAATTGGCACAGTCCGAATCTTTTGGATACTTGCAAATTAGTCACGCCCTTAAGGCTACAATCCCTGGTGGGGAGGTTCTCCCAGAAGTATCCCCACTTGAAGACAGACTGCTACTCGACCCTATCCCAAAGAAAGCCATATCTATAACTTATCAGAAATTGATTAATCATCGACTTGACCTATTAAAACGCCTCAGACAACAATGGGAGGCAGACATAGTGAAACTAGAAGATGAAGACTGGCGAGATGCATTGGCTTCCCCCAGTGAAACAGCCATCCCCATGAGACTAAAATTGATTCAACTTAAAATCCTGCACAGAGTCTACTTCGCAGCGAGAAATCTGGTCAAAATGGGGAAGAGAACAGACGCATAGTGCCTCAGACGCTGTTACCGGGAGGGAACCTTCTTTCACACGCTGTGGATCTGTCCAGTCGTCCAGACATTTTGGGCGAGAGTCACATCTAAACTGGAGGAAGTGGGAGGGAAAAAACTCACCGCCTCTGCAAAGCTTTGTATACTAAATGTATGGGAGGCCACTGACCTAACCTCACTGAACAATCCTGGGTTTCCCTGGCATTGACCCTCGCCAAACGAAACATTGCACAAAAATGGGGAGTCGAGGAACAAACATCAATAGGAAAAGGGGTGGCAGACATGGATAGATCCTTGATAGCGGAAAAAGACGTCTTCAAAAACAGAGGTTGCCCCATAAAGTGGGACCGTAAGTGGGCAGCATGGAATGAATATCGGGGCGAAATCTGCTTGTCTCCCACAGTTGAGTTGCGCAGGAGAGAAGGGGAGTTACGGGACCCAGCGAATGATGGAGAAGATATATAATTAAGCTGAGATTATTTAGGACTGAAGTACCCAATGTAATGAGCACCTTTGATATACTTGAGATTTATTATAACACTTGCTGTAAATCTGAGCTTTTATTTGTTTTGTCTAATAAAAAGAGATTTAAAAAAAGAACTCTCCATCCCTTATGCTTCAATCTTTTTTTTTCATTTTCTGTGCATCCCTAGAATGGGAGAACTAAATTTGGTGGTCGCTCCTTCTACTATCTCACGTTGATTGGTTGGAACGTGCTTCCTATCTGCTTGTGCCCTATCTTCTCTCATGTCACTTTTTTAGAAAATGGCTGGAAAATATATTTGCTCTTTAACTCTAGGCTGTTTAGGTCCTTTGTGTCCTAAGCTGCACTAGTATTCTCAGTGTCAGACACGTAACAGAGTCCTTTCCAAAAACAACAATCAATCAATCAGTCACCAGAGGCATCCCCCACCACACCCTATTCTATGGCCCACTCCAAACAGCAGAGCACATGACGACCAGGGCTGAACCGCGAACAGTCCTTTCGGGACCAGGTGCATCCTAGAATAATCTTGAAGGAAGCCTTCATCTGTAGGCATGATCTGCATCCCTTCCTGGCTGTGTAGGCAACCCGATTGGAGTCAGTGAGAGCAAGGAACATCAGTAGTTGCAAGGGGGATCAAGGGGACACAGGCAATGATGAACCGATGGGCTATAGTTCTGATGGCCTTGTAAGGAGGCCATTTTTAAACCTACTCTCATGAAGCCCAATGACAATCATAATATCTAGTAAACCACACAAAAAGAGGTAGAGTGTGTGGTTTACTTAATTCTTGAGGAGGATGAGGTAGGGTTTGTACCTTCTCCCTCTTTTCTTTATTGTGAGTACTAATCATAATATCTACTCATAGTATCACATAATCTCGCTTCTTTTTGTTGAGAAGGTAACCAAAACAGGGATTAATTTAGCTCTTTAAGTGTTTTATGATGAAAATGACCTACTGGACCTGGCTCAAGTGGGCTTCGACTATCTCATCGGATGGAGTATGTCATGGTTGCAGCTCATGAAAACCTTTAAGTTACATTTAATGCTGGTGGAAAGGCAGTTATTGTATTTTTGGACCTTTCTGTGGCTTTTGATGCAATCTCTCACATCATCATACTTGCATGTCTTGGTGAGGATGGGGACAAACACGGTGCTTGGACTGAATTACATCTTCTTTTGAGCAACCGGTAATAAACTGTTAACATTACTATTTTAAGGTCACTCTCTCTTAGGCGTTCATCTACGAGTCCCACCACTTTTAGTCTATAAGCGTCTTCCATAACGATCTCATCCAGTCCTAATGATTCTTGTTATATTCACATACAAATGATTCATAACTCATCCTCCTTATGAATAGCCACCCTTGAATTCAATATCAGCTGAGGTTCTGCTATTGGGAGCTACTGAGCCCCAGTGTCATCTTAAGGATTTTGGGGGCCCTGGGCAGAACATATTCTGGGGGCCACTGTTCAGAACAACCTAAAATTATGATAATCTTTAACAGGGTCACACAAATACAGATGAAATATGTCTTGCCTAGGTCCCCAAAAATCCGTGAGATGACACAGCACAGACAGATAAAGTCAGAAATATAGGCAGGCAGAGAAGGAGGGAGGTTTGGATTGAGAAATAAAATAGATGTAAATAGATAGAAGGTTCACTTTCCAAAGGGGCCCCTTGGAAGGACGGGGCCCTACGCAATAGCACACTTTGATCATGCCTTAAAACATGTCTGCTGAGCCCCCCTGGTTAACAACTGGTGGACCCCCTCCATGGGCAATAGTCCAGAGACCTCACACTGAGTTAGACATAGGCATTGGTGTTTACAAGAAACTGAATTTTAAGTAACAAATAACTAAGATCAGTTTAGCTCGCTTCATCTGTCTAAAAACTTTGCTAACCTCTTTTTTTGTTCCCTTAGGCTGTAGAAAATCAGTAACTCAACCGGTATGATTTTTATGCTGGGTCAGATAAATGCAGCCTATTGCAGTACCCAACTGTCTGTCTCCAGATTCTGGCAAATGCAACTACTAGGTATTTCCAGTGAGGGAAAGAGTAGCTGTCCTGCTAGAAATACCTAGTCTATGAGAGAATTCTGTATAAGTGTTGCACTTTATGTTGCAAAGCTATGTTCCTTCAGAGACGTTTAGACAAATATGTTGTAGGTCTCTAACCAGAATATGCCAACCTTGGACCTCAGGGAGAACGTTTTCCTGTCTTGCAGCAAAAGGTTGGAATAGTCTTGCTTTGAGCTTCAAGGCTACAGAGAATACCCTTGAATTTAGGAAGCAACATACAACTTGTTTTTCTTTAACCTGATAATAATATGTGATGTTATTTGTGAATACCGGCAATATGAGTGGTGGGACACCCCTCTGAGGAGGTGATCATGGTACAATTTGCTCACCTTAATTTATTCAAACTTTTGCACACAAAAAAGGGGAAATAAAACAAGTAGAACATTTTTAAAATGGGGAAGAGTGTGGGCACAATTCAAAGTGGCAAAAAAGCAAGACACAAAGAAGTAAAACAAATGAAAACAACAATTTGAAGTACTATAGCTCGGAAGTAATATATTCGAATGAATGAAGTACATTATTAATTTTTCAATCTGGTTAATTTAAACTTGTAACTTATTTGTATGTATTTATAAAGTACTTTGAAGAAAAAAACAGAACTTCTTGGCTAATGCCAGACCTAAAAATAGGCCCAAATGACCTTTCTACTATTCCTTTTGGGTGGCGTACATACCTTTCCCAAAATGTTCCCTGCTTCATTTACTGCTTCATTTTAAACTCAAGAAGGATCGGAGGTAGTAATGCATATGAGAGCGCACATCAAAAAGAATTATTATTATCGAGTTGGGTATGCAATAGTATTAGTCAGAACAAAAAAAGAATTTTTTTAAGATCTCATAGCAATTTCCAATAGTGGTGCCACTCGGGATAGAAAAGTACCCTACTACCTGGGTGCTAAAAGTGCATGGGTCATGAAAACACTCCCCGTGCTAAACAATACTTGAATAACACTATCCCGGCACTCCAAAGTTTACAGTTGCAATTTGTTTTGGTTATTAACCACAAAAGTATAGAACAGAATATTGTCAATGAGACTGGCTACAGAACAGATTAGGTCCTCGCAGTAATATGTGGAAAAGATGGATAGTTTAATTGCCAATTTTTACAAAAAAATGAAAGAGTCGCAATCATAAAGACACTTCAGGAATAGCTAGTACAATTGTTAACAGAGATAACTATTACAATGGGTGACAGTCAATATTTTTCATGACACGAGACCATGTGGTCTCCAAATCTTAGTCCAGAAGGATAACAGCCGACACGTGTTTCGTCACGTATAGTGACTTCCTCAGGGCTGCAGAAAAAATATCAAAATCTTAATTGACTGGATAAAATACATCTTGCAATTTGATACATTCATTTTTCTAGTTTTTGCTAATCTTAAAAAGACTTATTAAAAAATGGAGATTCGTAAGATGAAGAATGGGAGAAAGGAAAAAACCCAAAAAAGAGACAGTGTAGATTAAGAGAGACTACTAAGTGTGTGATAAGTCATAAGAGTGATGTAAGTAAGGAAAGAAAACAATATAAAAGGAAAATAACCAAAACAAATTGCAACTGTAAACTTTGGAGTGCCGGGATAGTGTTATTCAAGTTTCATTTTAAACTCATTTACACGCCCAGGTTATCTGATTGTGGACATTAGAAGCATGGGCACTTACACGTTCAGCCTCATTCCTAAATTTATGATATTCCCCTTATTCAATGTACGTGGAATTTCTCCCTTTAAAAGTGCCTGATCACATCACAAGTGACCTGGAGAGGCACATTGTGGGGTTGTGTTTTGAGGTGAGTTTACCATACTCCAGTGAGATTTCCTCTACTTGTCCATCGTTAATCTGCACTGAAGCTGTTGGATGGACTTCTATAGAGGAATGCAACATATTTATGTTGGTCTACCTCAAATTCAAGGCTTCCTTTTTAGATCTGGTTACACTTAGTTTTAGTTGTTAGGCAGATAACTGACACAAAACACACAATACTCAAACCATGACAAACAACATGCAGGAGGGGTGCTTTGGGTTATCCCCTTTCAGCCCTTTGCTTGTTTGGTTATGTCGACTTTAGCTATTGGCATCCTTGATTTCCATCACTTTTAGGTATCAGGCTCCAGCAGTTCGTGGATGTGTGTATTCTACTACAGTTATTGGGGTCTGAGTAAACATAGTGATTTGGGTTTTTTTTCTTTCAGTATTTGCAGCACAATTTTTTTATGACTTATGCAACTTATAAAGTGCACGGATGCCCGGTGGTGTCTTGGCGCTATACAGAGTAGAGAAGAGCCGACGATTACCTGAATAGTATTATAGGAGATTACTGATTAGATAGCCTGGTTTTGAGATTATTCCTAAAAATAGGGAGTGAGGACGCTGTTTTCAGTTCGAGTGGCAGACGGTTCCAGTGAAGAGTCGTGATTCTCGAAAAAGTCTTCTCCCACGGGTGGTGAGTTTGAAGGAAGCAGCCCTTATCCCTTATGAGTCTAGATGGCCAGGAACGTAAAGTTCTATCTTGTATGTACCACACAAAGTTTTTCTTAAAATAGTCTGGGGCTTTCCCGTAGAGTGTTTTATAGGCTAAGCAGAGTGCCTTAAAGGTGATACAATGGCTAACCGGAAGCCAATGCAATTGTCTGATGGTTGACCTAACTGATTGAGATTTAGGAGTTTTTAGAATAAATCGTGAAGCCCCATTTTGAATGGTCTGCAGCTTCTCAAGTGAACCTTTTGGAACACCGACATAAAGACTATTGCACTGATCCAGTTGTGATAAAACTAAGGCAATGACCACCCCCTTCAGCAGATCAACTGGAAGAAATGTTTAAAACATTTTTGGGTAATTCTAAGCCAGTGGAAGGAGTAGAAAGTAACCATCTTGACATGATCTTTATATTTTAACTCCCTATCCAGCAGGAACCCCAAGCTTTTTACTTTGGACATTGGCGTAGGGGCCGTGCCCAAATCTGAAGGCCACCTGTTTGAAGACCAGATGGATGGATTATTGCCCAACTGGATGACCTCTGTTTTTGTAGAGTTAAGCTTCAAGCAATTGCTATCCATCCATCTACTCACTGCACTCACACAATTATTGACCGTGCTACCGGAATAATTTTCACTTTTTGCCAGTGAGACTATTATTTGTGAGTCATCGGCGAATGACGCCAAAGACAAGCCAAAGGATTTAATCAAAGAGGCAAGTGGTGTAACATAAAGATTAAACAGAGTGTGGGACAGGGAGGAACCCTGAGGAACTCCGCAAGGCAAGAAATATGGATCTGAATTAAATAACCAAGTGATACCACTTGTCGGCTTCTTGAGAGAAAGGACTTTAGTAAAGCCAATGCTGAGTCTCCAATCCCCAGATCCTGCAAGCAGTCAACCAGCTTCTCATGGTTGACCGTATCAAAAGCCGCTGACAGATCCAGCAGGATCAGGATTGCATTACCCCCTCCGTCAAGGGAGGTTCTAATTTCCTCCGTGGCTGTGACCATAGCAGTTTAGGTACTATGATTTTCTCCAAAACCGAACTGCGTATCATCTAAAAGATGATTAGCCTCAATAAAAGAGGAAAGTTGGAGATTCGTGATTTTTTCTGCTAGTTTAACCGGGTAGGGAAGTCGTGCTATGGGTCGATAATTGTTGGGATCCAGAATGTTGAGATTAGGTTTCTTTATGAGAGGAAGCACTGAGGCTACTTTCCAGGAGGTGGGGAAAATCCTTGTGTTAAACATGGTGGAGAAGATAGATGACGTGCTATGGCTTCTGGGACCAGGTGAAGAATCTTAGGGGGGCACGGGTCATAGGAAGATCCTGCTCTAATCTTTGGAATAAGTTCAGCAATCTGTGCCACTGAGGGGGTCGTAAAGTTTTCCGAAGCTAACTGACTTTGGACTTGATTTTGCGGATATATGTGTGGGGCAACTGCTGGTGAAATGTAAAAAAATATTCAAAACTTTTTCCTGAAAGGAACAGGCTAGGGAGTCACAATATTCTTGAATATTGATTGTTGTGTAAGATCCCAGTTTTTTTTATAGTTTAAAAAAGAATTTTGGATACATTGGTAGCTGTTTTTATTTGTAATGTGTTATATTTAGATTTGGCAACCAGGATTGATTTTTTATAACTACTTAGGCAGGATTTATACTTATCCCTCGCCTCTCTTTATATTCTGAGTGCCATTTGCGCTCCTGTCTTCGGCATTCCTGTTTGATGGTTCTAAAAGAATCATCAAACCAGGGTGAGACATCTTTGTTTTATTCATTTTCGGACCCCTAAAAGGAAAAACATACTTAAGAGCTGAGCAAATCCAGTTATAGTAGTCCTCTGCCATCTGATCAGGATTTGTCTCATTAATAGCAAATGATTGTGACAATCGAACGTCCAGGTCGGAAGTTTGGATTTTGTGCCATGCACGGTTCGCCTTGTATAGTTTATTAACCTTAGGAAGAGAGCTACTTTGTAATTTTAAGTTCCACATTACTGCATAATGATCTGTCCAAATTAATGGCAGAGCATGGATAAATTTAATGCTGGGGTTATTGGTAAAAATCTAATCCAGCAGGTGGCCCGCATGATGAGTGGGCACCTCCACTATCTGGGCTAAGCCAAGGCCTGACAGATATCTAAGAGGGGTTCTGTTTCTGTATCAGGATGATTTTCCAGATGGTAATTAAAGTCCTCAGTGACTGTAAAGGTAGTTTTTAGAAGAAGAGCTTCCCGTAATTGGCTGATTTTTCCTACAAATGATGCTTTTGGCCCAGGAGGGAAAAAGATAAGCAGGCCATTAAATGATATGGTCTTTGTGACTTCACAATTGAAAATCACTTCCTCCGTACCTTCAATGGTGACTGGGTTATAAGCGACTTAAAGTGCTCTCTATAAAATATTGCCAGCCCCCCATCCCTTTGAATGGGTCTATCAAGATGGGGCACAGTATATCCAGCAGGTGTCGCCGCTATGATCTCAGGGCCTTAAGAATCATCTGCCCACATTTCTGTCACAAATCCCAGGTCTAGGTGCTGGTTAGAGATAAAAATCAATGACCTCCAAATGGTGTTTTAAAAGCGATCTAGAGTTGATAAGGGGAAAAAGGATGGCTGGTTGGTCATCTAGAGGCTCAGGACTATTGGCAAGGGTTATACAAATAGAGCCCTTCATAGGTGGATGCACCTTTAGGAAGATTCTATTGCAAGTAAAGCAAGAAGTAGATAAGGATTCTGTCATATGTGCTAAACTTAATGGAGGACATGAGATGACTCACTCAAGGTATTTAGGTTGAGCAGGGATTCTCGCGAATATGTGAGCCGCTGATAAAAATCTGAGTGGGGACAGCCAGGGGGACCGGCACTGGGCACGGTCCAGGCACGGACAGGCGAAGATGAGCTTGCGCCCGCTGCATGCATCCGCTGTGCGTCGGCGGCCTCCTCCGGTTTTATCCTGGTGGAAGTGGGTCAGGGGAACAACTAGAATGCCGAACTACACACTGATCCTGCACCCGAGAAAGGTATGTTTATTCTATGCCCCAATATAGTATGGCTTGTTATAAAAGAAACAATACAAGAACACACAATTATTATGCTTCCCATGTAAATATCTATTTACAAACAACGTAAGTCTTGATTGTAGTATTGTTTAATCCATTCTTTATTGAAAATCAGTTATCTTCTTTTAAAATCATCAAATGATTGCTTTGCCAACGCGTTTCATCCCTCTTGGGACTTCTTCAGGGCTAGAAAGCAATTTATAAAAACACTATTTACAATTCTTATATACCAATTTTTTTTAATTTATTTATTTTATTTTTTATGCTAGGACATTAATAAACCTTTGAATATTCATCCGAATAGCAATTTAAATCACTGTATATATAGCACAGTGTTCTGACCCTAGTAAATACATGATTTACATTTAAGAAAGGAAAATATTCTAAATACAGATCTGACGAATTGGGAAGCTACTTAGGCATGGTACCTAGTCATTACAATTTTAATTTATTATGGAAGGAACACACCTTGTCAGTAGTGCTTTTCAGAAAAGAATACATATATCTATATAGACTCCAAATACAATGTATTCACTACTTATTATGTCATTTGTTCTGATTGTCACCTAAACATTCATAGTGGATCATATATTGGATCAACCCCGACTTATTATTAACAGCAAATTATTATCCATGTAGATGAGTCACTTCTAAAACTGTCAATCATACCTCTTAAGCGTGCTGTCTTTTTTTGAAAGTGAGTAAAGTATCAAGTCAGTGTTAACAGCACCGCAAGTAGAAATCCGTATATCTATAAACAAAAGCAATAATTATAGCACAGCTCCTAAGCTTGATACTTGTACATGTATTTACAGATTGACATGAAAACATGATATATTCAATGCATTAACGAAACAATTTATCATAAAATGCAATGTATTAGGAAAAATGTTACAATATTTGTACAAAATTGCATGGACTGCTACGTATCAATCAATAATATATACAAAAACTCCATCTTGTATTAATAGCATTAAGAGCGCAGTTACTAATAGAAAGGACTTGAATTGCAATAAGCTACATCTTGTGTTGAAAACAATAAAAACGCACTTACTAATAGAAAGGACTTGAGTTCGTTTTTTGGTTCTGATGAAGGCTGATTAGCATCCGGACCAGAGGGCTGACGAGAAACGTAAATCCGCGGCCACTGGGCAAGCAGTCCAGGAGTATAATTGGATGTAGCACATACCTATCTATATGAAGGGTTGAGTATGCTGAACGAGAGCAATCTTCATGGTTCAGACAGATAGATCATTGGTCTGAACTAGCAACACAGAGTGGCCAGTCGACCCTAGCCCTGAAGAAGTTGCCCCTAATTTAATCAGGCAATGAAACATGTTGGTTTTAATGAGCAGACACACAGCACAGAATAAAGAATCATGCAGCCAGTGTAGTCTTGCTCGGTTTTAACCTGGATTGACATGGGTCCTGATCAGACTCAGTTTTTCTCTTTTGGGTCGACATTCTCATTTTTGAACACAGACACAAATTAGAATATAAGTTTCACTAGGCACCAGTTTTTGGGATTGATTTGAGGGTTTTTTGATTTATTTCTTCTTTTCCTTTCTGGGCGGCAGCTGCCTATGATGAGAACGTGAGGTAGCAGGCGAGTACCTGTCTGCGTATCCTCGTTGGTGTTACTTCCGTGAGGCACTGCCAGTCCTTTCCCACCTTTTTCCTATCTCTGTGGTTTTGTAATAGAAACCATAAATATTTGGTTCTGTCTGTCCTTTCTCCTCACACAAACTATTTGGGAGAGAGATTATCAGGGAAACACCTTCATACACACCTAGACACGTAGGAGTTTTTTCTAAAGAAGCAAGTGACATCAGACCCGGTTGTTGAACGGCAAAAATTGGCCGCACATGCAATATCAAATACAACAGCTTTGAAAGTGCAAGGGTTACTGATAAAAACGTGTTCACTGTGTTTACAAATTTTTACTGGGCAGGTCCTGTTTTGTGCATAGTTTATGAGTGGGGGGCGCCTGCCTATTGACCCCCTTAGCTCCATATTGTTGAGAAGAATGGTCAACTAGAGGCTCAGGACTATTGGCAAGGGTTATACAAATAGAGCCCTTCATAGGTGGATGCACCTTTAGGAAGATTCTATTGCAAGTAAAGCAAGAAGTAGATAAGGATTCTGTCATATGTGCTAAACTTAATGGAGGACATGAGATGACTCACTCAAGGTATTTAGGTTGAGCAGGGATTCTCGCGAATATGTGAGCCGCTGATAAAAATCTGAGTGGGGACAGCCAGGGGGACCGGCACTGGGCACGGTCCAGGCACGGACAGGCGAAGATGAGCTTGCGCCCGCTGCATGCATCCGCTGTGCGTCGGCGGCCTCCTCCGGTTTTATCCTGGTGGAAGTGGGTCAGGGGAACAACTAGAATGCCGAACTACACACTGATCCTGCACCCGAGAAAGGTATGTTTATTCTATGCCCCAATATAGTATGGCTTGTTATAAAAGAAACAATACAAGAACACACAATTATTATGCTTCCCATGTAAATATCTATTTACAAACAACGTAAGTCTTGATTGTAGTATTGTTTAATCCATTCTTTATTGAAAATCAGTTATCTTCTTTTAAAATCATCAAATGATTGCTTTGCCAACGCGTTTCATCCCTCTTGGGACTTCTTCAGGGCTAGAAAGCAATTTATAAAAACACTATTTACAATTCTTATATACCAATTTTTTTTAATTTATTTATTTTATTTTTTATGCTAGGACATTAATAAACCTTTGAATATTCATCCGAATAGCAATTTAAATCACTGTATATATAGCACAGTGTTCTGACCCTAGTAAATACATGATTTACATTTAAGAAAGGAAAATATTCTAAATACAGATCTGACGAATTGGGAAGCGCCTTAGGCATGGTACCTAGTCATTACAATTTTAATTTATTATGGAAGGAACACACCTTGTCAGTAGTGCTTTTCAGAAAAGAATACATATATCTATATAGACTCCAAATACAATGTATTCACTACTTATTATGTCATTTGTTCTGATTGTCACCTAAACATTCATAGTGGATCATATATTGGATCAACCCCGACTTATTATTAACAGCAAATTATTATCCATGTAGATGAGTCACTTCTAAAACTGTCAATCATACCTCTTAAGCGTGCTGTCTTTTTTTGAAAGTGAGTAAAGTATCAAGTCAGTGTTAACAGCACCGCAAGTAGAAATCCGTATATCTATAAACAAAAGCAATAATTATAGCACAGCTCCTAAGCTTGATACTTGTACATGTATTTACAGATTGACATGAAAACATGATATATTCAATGCATTAACGAAACAATTTATCATAAAATGCAATGTATTAGGAAAAATGTTACAATATTTGTACAAAATTGCATGGACTGCTACGTATCAATCAATAATATATACAAAAACTCCATCTTGTATTAATAGCATTAAGAGCGCAGTTACTAATAGAAAGGACTTGAATTGCAATAAGCTACATCTTGTGTTGAAAACAATAAAAACGCACTTACTAATAGAAAGGACTTGAGTTCGTTTTTTGGTTCTGATGAAGGCTGATTAGCATCCGGACCAGAGGGCTGACGAGAAACGTAAATCCGCGGCCACTGGGCAAGCAGTCCAGGAGTATAATTGGATGTAGCACATACCTATCTATATGAAGGGTTGAGTATGCTGAACGAGAGCAATCTTCATGGTTCAGACAGATAGATCATTGGTCTGAACTAGCAACACAGAGTGGCCAGTCGACCCTAGCCCTGAAGAAGTTGCCCCTAATTTAATCAGGCAATGAAACATGTTGGTTTTAATGAGCAGACACACAGCACAGAATAAAGAATCATGCAGCCAGTGTAGTCTTGCTCGGTTTTAACCTGGATTGACATGGGTCCTGATCAGACTCAGTTTTTCTCTTTTGGGTCGACATTCTCATTTTTGAACACAGACACAAATTAGAATATAAGTTTCACTAGGCACCAGTTTTTGGGATTGATTTGAGGGTTTTTTGATTTATTTCTTCTTTTCCTTTCTGGGCGGCAGCTGCCTATGATGAGAACGTGAGGTAGCAGGCGAGTACCTGTCTGCGTATCCTCGTTGGTGTTACTTCCGTGAGGCACTGCCAGTCCTTTCCCACCTTTTTCCTATCTCTGTGGTTTTGTAATAGAAACCATAAATATTTGGTTCTGTCTGTCCTTTCTCCTCACACAAACTATTTGGGAGAGAGATTATCAGGGAAACACCTTCATACACACCTAGACACGTAGGAGTTTTTTCTAAAGAAGCAAGTGACATCAGACCCGGTTGTTGAACGGCAAAAATTGGCCGCACATGCAATATCAAATACAACAGCTTTGAAAGTGCAAGGGTTACTGATAAAAACGTGTTCACTGTGTTTACAAATTTTTACTGGGCAGGTCCTGTTTTGTGCATAGTTTATGAGTGGGGGGCGCCTGCCTATTGACCCCCTTAGCTCCATATTGTTGAGAAGAATGGTCAACTAGAGGCTCAGGACTATTGGCAAGGGTTATACAAATAGAGCCCTTCATAGGTGGATGCACCTTTAGGAAGATTCTATTGCAAGTAAAGCAAGAAGTAGATAAGGATTCTGTCATATGTGCTAAACTTAATGGAGGACATGAGATGACTCACTCAAGGTATTTAGGTTGAGCAGGGATTCTCGCGAATATGTGAGCCGCTGATAAAAATCTGAGTGGGGACAGCCAGGGGGACCGGCACTGGGCACGGTCCAGGCACGGACAGGCGAAGATGAGCTTGCGCCCGCTGCATGCATCCGCTGTGCGTCGGCGGCCTCCTCCGGTTTTATCCTGGTGGAAGTGGGTCAGGGGAACAACTAGAATGCCGAACTACACACTGATCCTGCACCCGAGAAAGGTATGTTTATTCTATGCCCCAATATAGTATGGCTTGTTATAAAAGAAACAATACAAGAACACACAATTATTATGCTTCCCATGTAAATATCTATTTACAAACAACGTAAGTCTTGATTGTAGTATTGTTTAATCCATTCTTTATTGAAAATCAGTTATCTTCTTTTAAAATCATCAAATGATTGCTTTGCCAACGCGTTTCATCCCTCTTGGGACTTCTTCAGGGCTAGAAAGCAATTTATAAAAACACTATTTACAATTCTTATATAACAATTTTTTTTTATTTATTTATTTTATTTTTTATGCTAGGACATTAATAAACCTTTGAATATTCATCCGAATAGCAATTTAAATCACTGTATATATAGCACAGTGTTCTGACCCTAGTAAATACATGATTTACATTTAAGAAAGGAAAATATTCTAAATACAGATCTGACGAATTGGGAAGCTACTTAGGCATGGTACCTAGTCATTACAATTTTAATTTATTATGGAAGGAACACATCTTGTCAGTAGTGCTTTTCAGAAAATAATACATATATCTATATAGACTCCAAATACAATGTATTCACTACTTATTATCTCATTTGTTCTGATTGTCACCTAAACATTCATAGTGGATCATATATTGGATCAACCCCGACTTATTATTAACAGCAAATTATTATCCATGTAGATGAGTCACTTCTAAAACTGTCAATCATACCTCTTAAGCGTGCTGTCTTTTTTTGAAAGTGAGTAAAGTATCAAGTCAGTGTTAACAGCACCGCAAGTAGAAATCCGTATATCTATAAACAAAAGCAATAATTATAGCACAGCTCCTAAGCTTGATACTTGTACATGTATTTACAGATTGACATGAAAACATGATGTATTCAATGCATTAACGAAACAATTTATCATAATATGCAATGTATTAGGAAAAATGTTACAATATTTGTACAAAATTGCATGGACTGCTACGTATCAATCAATAATATATACAAAAACTCCATCTTGTATTAATAGCAATAAGAGCGCAGTTACTAATAGAAAGGACTTGAATTGCAATAAGCTACATCTTGTGTTGAAAACAATAAAAACGCACTTACTAATAGAAAGGACTTTAGTTTGTTTTTTGGTAAGTCTCTGTGCGGCCGTATATGGAGAAGGCAACATAGCAAAGTAAGTGTTCTTTCTGGTTTGCTGGTTGATAGCTAATATGAGCAATGCGCTTTAAAAATCGTATTCTACACGCTTATATAATTATCGGCTACATTCACGTCTTGTGCTGTGAGGTGGCCTGTAAACTGCACTGTTTTATGATACCGTTCAAATAGATTGAGAACTGTCTTGGATGCACATATGTGCAACAACGGGACGAGCGGGGTCAGCTATTGGGACTAAGTGGTTGTCTATTGGCTTTTCCAAACTGACAAGAGGTACTTTTGCGTAACAGTACCTTAATTCTAACTTTATGCACATTTGAAATTTATACGCCATACTCGTGGTGTTACTGATTGCATTAATGGGTAAACATTTGTTTGTAAGTAAGTGGTCGTACGATGGATAACTAATAAGTTATACTATTGCATATGACTAAATTAGGCTCTAAATGGATGCCATTCTAGTTTCAAGTTATATTCCAATATATATTTTACAGATTGACGTCAGAGATGTACTCACGCTGTTAATATGCAAAGTGAAGCTTACAGTCAAAAACACTTAATGACCGCACAGAGACTTACCAAAAAACGAACTAAAGTCCTTTCTATTAGTAAGTGCGTTTTTATTGTTTTCAACACAAGATGTAGCTTATTGCAATTCAAGTCCTTTCTATTAGTAACTGCGCTCTTATAGCTATTAATACAAGATGGAGTTTTTGTATATATTATTGATTGATACGTAGCAGTCCATGCAATTTTGTACAAATATTGTAACATTTTTCCTAATACATTGCATTTTATGATAAATTGTTTCGTGAATGCATTGAATATATCATGTTTTCATGTCAATCTGTAAATACATGTACAAGTATCAAGCTTAGGAGCTGTGCTATAATTATTGCTTTTGTTTATAGATATACGGATTTCTACTTGCGGTGCTGTTAACACTGACTTGATACTTTACTCACTTTCAAAAAAAGACAGAACGCTTAAGAGGTATGATTGACAGTTTTAGAAGTGACTCATCTACATGGATAATAATTTGCTGTTAATAATAAGTCGGGGTTGATCCAATATATGATCCACTATGAATGTTTAGGTGACAATCAGAACAAATGAGATAATAAGTAGTGAATACATTGTATTTGGAGTCTATATAGATATATGTATTCTTTTCTGAAAAGCACTACTGACAAGATGTGTTCCTTCCATAATAAATTAAAATTGTAATGACTAGGTACCATGCCTAAGTAGCTTCCCAATTCGTCAGATCTGTATTTAGAATATTTTCCTTTCTTAAATGTAAATCATGTATTTACTAGGGTCAGAACACTGTGCTATATATACAGTGATTTAAATTGCTATTCAGATGAATATTCAAAGGTTTATTAATGTCCTAGCACAAAAAAAAAAGAAAAAAGAAAAAAAAATTGGTATATAAGAATTGTAAATAGTGTTTTTATAAATTGCTTTCTAGCCCTGAAGAAGTCCCAAGAGGGATGAAACGCGTTGGCAAAGCAATCATTTGATGATTTTAAAAGAAGATAACTGATTTTCAATAAAGAATGGATTAAACAATACTACAATCAAGACTTACGTTGTTTGTAAATAGATATTTACATGGGAAGCATAATAATTGTGTGTTCTTGTATTGTTTCTTTTATAACAAGCCATACTATATTGGAGAATAGAATAAACATACCTTTCTCGGGTGCAGGATCAGTGTGTAGTTAGGTAACGGTGGTTATTAACCATTAAATTGGGGTGCATGTGGGTCACACCCCAGATCTTGCTGCACCGAGCTATATTACTAACACAAGGCAGATTAATTGGCGACGTCTGGTGCTTGATCTTTATAAGCTCTGACCCTGCCCTTTGGTTAATATAGAACAACTAGAATGCCGCCCTCCCAAAAAGGAGGCGCCTATAGACAGGAGGAGACCAAGACTACTGCCCCTCCCTCCACTCAATCAGCACAAGAGTGCTGCGATGGACTGGGTAGGAGCGGACACTGGCTGATTACCCGAACAGCAGGCAAAACCGGTAAGAGAAAATTACCCAGAAAGAATCAATCAACAGTAAAAAAGATAAGAAGGTGATTAAAAGACCGCGTCAGCATATTAAAATAGTTGGTTAAAGAATGTCACCTCATCTGCAGCTTCTAACCGCTGCGCGGTTAAGTATAAATTGTTGTTCCCTTATTCTGCAGTGTATTTGTTGCTTTGATGATATGGTCAGCAGTCCCAACTGCCCTCATAAATCACTAAAAACCTATAATCTTCTACAGCTATAACAGAATAGTTCACAAAGTATGGTCTCTGCACACACAAGGCACTGGCTCTGCAATTCTACTGCACTAAACCACCTGGCAATTCCCCTGATGCTTTTCAACAGAGCTGACTCACACTTATATATAATTTAAGTGTGCTTGGTTGAAATACCCCAGGAAAACATTTTTTTTAACAAGGCACAGCAAAAGAAATTGCACTTGTTTGCAGGATTGATATCTAAGGAGACTCAGCAGTGTGGCACTGAGCACTCAAAGATATTGAAAGGCCTTAAGCCAATTCTCCTTTTCACCCCACCATAAGCAATAGGGACATCTACCACTACAGCGCAAAAAAGGAATATGTAAGGCCCATAACCCTTCTACAATGTATAAATCCCTGGTGTGCATTGCATCTGAGACTAGGGCTCAGCATGAATACAAAACAGCCTAAGGCCTCAAATAAAAATTGCTCGTCATTCCCAAACAATGATGTCAGACTTTTCACAGTACACTACTTCTTAAGTAGTAGCTGAGAGATGCACTTTTTTTTAACACCTGTGGTAGATAGTGCATTTTATAACATGCATGGGCCATAAACTCTGTGCAAGCATCTAAAGGGTTTTTAGGCATTTTTACAGGGGTTTTGTGACTGTTCACTAATGGAATGTCGGGGTAAATTACTCACATATGGTTGCCAAGCCAAATGGCATCTGAGGGGAGGACAGTTGGCTATGTTGTCTACCTGTCCAGATACTATAATGCGAACCGATCTACAGCTATTTCCATCTACTTCAGTAGTAATCCCATGAGGTAGCCCATATTGCCACAAAACAGCCCTTTAAGATACCCTTTTCCCATTGCCTTTGTCTCAGATAGGCCACTCCCAGCATGTCTTGGACCAATTCCATCAATCAATAACTCAGTGTAACTACTCACCCATAAGGGTCTCAAGGCGCTGCGGGGGGAGAAGTCTGCTGTTCGGTCGAAGAGCCAGGTCTAGAGGTCCTTCATGAATTGTGGCAGAGTTGGTGATTGCTTGAGATGCAGAGAAAGGGAATTCCAGGTCCTTGCAGTGAGGTAGGAGAAGGATCTTCCTCCAGCGGTGGTCCTGTGGATCTGTGGGATGGTGGCCAGAGCCTCATGGGCAGAGCTGAGATGTCTGGTGAGGGTTTGGAAGGAGAGGTGGTGGTGGTTGAGGTTTGCAAGCCCAGCATTGTGGAAGGCTTTGTATGGGTGCGTGATTGGAGGTCTCTCAGGTAGTCG
This sequence comes from Triturus cristatus, assembly GCF_964204655.1. Taxonomy (NCBI): domain Eukaryota; kingdom Metazoa; phylum Chordata; class Amphibia; order Caudata; family Salamandridae; genus Triturus; species Triturus cristatus. The sequence continues at coordinate 777,193,669 of NC_140587.1, read as the reverse complement.
GCGATGTGGCTTGATGAGGGATGTTCAGGATGAGTCTGGCAGGATTCCATGAACCTAAAAAGCAAAAGTTTGAGATACAGTGTTGTCATCTTCGTTTAAGAAAAGTGAATATTTGATATGGACTGTTCACAGTTGACTATGTATCGCTCATTAGCCATCACATCACTCTTGAAAAGATATTCAATGTTATTATGAAAATAAAACTAAGAACTTTTTTACAAGTGCAAGGTAAAGCGAGACCGTAACAACAACAGTATTTCAGCACTCAATCAAATGAGCTTTGGCAAAGCCAGTACCTCTGCCTTGATTTTTCTATTGACTTTGCAGTGCTTGTTGAAATTAGCTTCTTCTTTAGGCACTAAGCTGGAACTGGCTTGTGGGTCTAACATGATTTTTTCACTGCTTTGCCTCGGTCTGGGACCTGCTGATCGGTAGTAGCCTTGCGCCAAAGATTCTACACTTTCCTAATCAAACCGTTGCTGATTATGGCATGTCACTGTGGCAGGAATTGCCGCTCTGTGCCTGGATTTATTGGGTTTCCTCTCCTGTATATTTAGTCTGGCCTAGTGATAGCTTTACGTGTTTGACACCCTTCTGTAAGAAAAAATAAAGATACAAGCAACCTACATATATGTAGGAACCTTGGGCCCGATTCACAGAACTAACTTAAGACACAATCCTAAACTTACTACCATTTTGGTATTCACAGAAGGCACTTACTCATTTTGGTATTCACAGAAGGCACTTACTCATTTTGGTTCTTGAAGTTAGGATTTTTCTCAGTTTGGTAGTAGTAAAGTTAGGAGTCCTAACTTTACTACTCCTAAACTGAGAAAATCCTAACTTGAAGACTTTCAGTATTCACAGAAGGCATTTAGGAATCCTAAAGTTAGGAGTCCTAACTTTACTACTCCTATACTGAGAAAAATCCTAACTTTAAGACTTTCGGTATTCACAGAAGGCATTTAGGAGTCCTAAAGTTAGGACTCATAACTTCTGTGAATACCAAAATGAGTAAGTGCCTTCTGTGAATACCAAAAGGAGTAAGTGCCTTGAGTGAATTCCAAAATGGTAGTAAGTGTAGGATTTTGTCTTAAGTTAGTTCTGTGAATCGGGCCCCTTGTGTCAGCCATCTTCATCCATTGGTCTGTTCAGCTAGTTTTCACATTTTGTTTCCACCCATCATAGTCCATTTCAGCAAGTGACTTTCTTGCACCGTGAGCGACAGCATTTTGCCTGATCACGTGTGCACATCGTATGAAAATATAGGCACGTCCGTGTCTTAAGCTGGTAGGCTAATGCTGCTCTTTGCCAATGTATTTTCCTTCCCTTCTTCATCTCTATGCGTTTACACTCTCCCTGCATACAGTAATTAAAAGCCAATTGTACATTTATTTATTTATTTATTTATTTATTTTTTAAAGAAACCTTTATTTGACTTCAAAGAGGTACAGACATGGGCCTACACCCACTTGGGCCGGCCGCTAATTAGTACGAAATGTGTTATTTCACCGTTATACAGACATGTCAATCAAAAGATCCCGTCAGTCCATCAGCACTCCGAGTGAAGGCAGCGGTTGTAGTCGAATAACAGTATTAAAGACGGTTTCATCTTTCAATTTAAAACTTATAAACATTTCACACAAACAAGGCAATAAGAATTGTAAGTATCAGTACGTGCTCCCCGGGGTAGGAAATTCCACTTTATATAATCATCATGAATGGTCTGTGACAGAGGAGGGAGGGGGGCCTGGGAGCAGAGGAAAAGTCAAACTGTATCATACTCATAACATAGCAAATTAGGAATGTTCAGCTAGGGGGACAAAGGAACATCTAATACTATTGCCAGAGGAGGGGCGCAGATGTCACCACGATAAGAATTCCACGGACCCCACACCCTAGTCCATTTCCTAGGCTTGCCTCTCGCCACATACACCGTCTTTTCTCTAAACATGCACCAGTCCATATTCTCCTTCCACACCGAGACCGTGGGTGACCTCTGGGAACCCCATAACTGTGCGATGTTGCGTTTGGCCACCATATTCCCCAAAGTCGCCCACTGCGTCTGTGCCACATTATAATCGTTTGGCTCCCACACGTTCAGTAGACACCTCCTAGCTTCTGGAAACAGAGCAACATGCGTGACCTCTTCCATTACCGCATGGACCCGACTCCAAAAGCGAGCCACCTCAGGACATTCCCATAGGACGTGAAGGAAAGTACCCAGCAAACCACAACCACGCTTACACAATCCATCCACGGAAAAACCCATGCGCATCAGGCGGGGTCCAGTGACATACACTCTATGGAGTATCTTCAGTTGTACGAGCCGAAGGCGGGCCGGAATTGCCACCTCCCTCATCATCTAATTCCAAACCGTCAGCTACCCATACCTCCCTCAGGTGGGTCAACAGGTCCGCCCAATTGTACATTTTATTTATGACAATAGGAATTACATATTCGTGTGATGTGAATTAAAACAAAAAAAGGGCTTCTGTACCTGTTCTAAATACCAGGCGCCACTAGCAAAGGTAAGAGCGGTGGGGTAGGGCGGGGTGAGGTGGGGGGGTAAGTCGACATTCGATAGGATAGTTAAAATAAAAAAAAATAAAGAAATAAAACCACTTAACCTGCGCTGCAGCACTGTCGACTTGGCGATGCGGCGAGTGCAATGCAAGTGTTTTTTATTTTTATTTGATTTTACCTATCCCATTGTCTGTCCACTTACCCCCATCCCGCCTCGTCCCCGCTCCACCACCTCAACGCTCTTACCTGTGCCAGCCGCGCCTGCTAACTACACTAGTCTGCTAGGAAACACAGGTGCAGTCCTTTTATAAAGTATGCAAGTATATGGCAGTCACATTTAGACACCTGCATGATTTTTTTCTTTTTATTTAGGTGTCATATGCGCGCAATAAAAAAGAAAAAAATATTATAACTTTTGCACTAACTCGCCACGGTCAGACCAATAGGCTTTGCCATTGTTTGGTCACGTATGTGCCATTTTTTCGAGATGCTTAGATGTTACCTTGATTAGTGTCAACAAGTGTCTTTGTGTATTAATATGCTAGTGGATATTGGGTTCGTTCTTTGTATTGACACTATGTTTATTGCTTTTTTTTTTTTTTTTTTTTTACAGTTCTCCGTGATCAAGATCTGGCAATGTTTGTGCCACAATATATACTGTTAATAAATAATAAAAAAAAAGTGCAAGGGTGGTGCAATCACTCATTGTGTATTAAAGTTAATGATTCACATTAAGGAAGATTTTTATTCATCTTAACCACCTAGACGACTTAGGATATTAAATATGTGCAGTCATACTTCACAATTCATTTACAACACCTAATGGCATGGTCTCTTTTAGCCTTTTATTCAAATCACAGAGGCACACCTCTCCATTGGCAGGTTCCACATTATACAGCATCCTCGGCACGTGACCTCACAGCGCTCTCCAGACAGGTGACAAGTTACACAGGGCCTTATGTACTCGGGCCTATTAAGCCTTAACTGCCAGTGTATGCGCTTCAGACCGAGTTCTGGTCCTGGACTGTAAAATGGCGCCGACCGAAACACTGTACCAAGACTTCGCATGTGCAATTTGTGGACAAGCATCCAATGCGTGCCACAAACAGAGTTTGTCTAATATTTGCCTAGTAAATCTAAGCCTCATCTGGTGGTAAATCTGTTTGCACCACTCCCCCAGTAAACCTTTGCAAAGCACAAAAATTGTTGCAAATATTGGGCTGTAATTATAACCTAAGCCCATATGTTTGAAGTGTATCAGTTTTCCAGACCTTGCATAACGTAGATATTGTTTTATGAAGTAAACAGTGGCCTTCGTGAAACCAGATCATTGTTTGAGAGGCAAGGAGCAACAGCGCAGAAGGGATGTGTTGCCATGACACTGACATGAGTGTGAGCGGCAGCGTGAAGTCAACACCCTACACTCTTACTTGACTTTTATAGAAGCACCCTTCAGTTAACATAATAAATACACGTCTCAGTGATATAATGAAATGCAAAGAAACCACAATGGTAGACTCCTAACAGTATTATTATTGAATCGCATACATTCTAGCATATGCTAGTAAACTCCTAGCATAGACACTGTAACTAATAATAAATTGTATGAGTGAAAGAATGAATCCAAACACTAACTACCTGATGTATATTCAGAAATAAGCCCTAAAACTCACAGGTGAAATTAACCATGCTTTGTTAATCCTTGAAGTTCTGGTGTCGCAACAGCTTTTTGTTCTTCACCACCCAAGATGTACCCTATCAGGCACATAACCTTTGCATTTGTTGCCGACTTGCACAGGAAGGGCTACTCAGTACATAGGGTTGGAGTACCCAGGTGGGAGCTATGTGTGCATGAGAGGGGGGGGGGGACAAGTCCAGTTCTAACAATACCACAAAACATGTTTAACCGTAAGGGTCACCACCTCAATTGCCAGGTCCAGGAACCACAGATGTCCTGTTCAATAATGAGGTAACTTTGGAGAAAATGGGGGTTCCACTTCCAAATGGAGGTGCGCACAAGTATACTGAGACCTATCTAGGTCTTATTCAAGTTCCAGTTAATTCAAAAGTAATTCTTACATAGTTAATTTGAATTTCAATCCATTGAACTTTATTAAATTCTTTAGACGTTCTTCATTTTATTAGCAAATTCATTCTTTGCTGAGACATCTTTAAATTACATTTCACAACTACCCAATGCATTTCGGGTCATGGGGTGACCCTTCCTCAGGGGTCTCTAATGGAAAAACAAAGAAATATTTTGAGCCCATCAGCCACATTATCAAACATAAAACTCTAAAAAGTTTACACGTAATGTTCTTCATACATATATTGCTGTTTTTAGAGTTTATGTTTGATAATGTGGCTGATGGGCTGAAAATATTTCTTTGTTTTCTCCAAAGTTACCTAATTAGAGATAGTGTTTCCAGACAAAACACTGGGAGGAAGCTGCACACAACAAAAATTGTGTACAATTGTTAAAGAAATACGAATACACATGAGTGCCTGATGGACTTCTAATAGAGCTGTTCAATAATGACTCATAGAGGACTGGCTATTCGCCCTGCTCAATGTCTTCTGTGCAACATCTTCCTGATAAAAACAAGCATTGACTTTGTCAATGGGTCTCGCCTATGCAAGAGCTATTGGTTTTGCCAATGTGTTTGAGCTATGTTATACACCAGCTGGGGGATACTGTTCAGCATAGCTAAACGTTAGTGGCATATAGGAGAGTGGCATGGAGTATAGTGCAGTGTCATGGAGTGGCGTACAATGTTGTGGAGTGTCATAAAGTAACAGAGAGTGGAGTAGAGTGTCATGAAGTGTCATGGAATGAAGTGGAGTGTCATGGAGTTACAGAGTGGAATGGTGTAGAGTGTTGTGGTGTGTCGTTGGTGAAGTAGTGTGTCGTGGAGGAAGTAGTGTGTCGTAGAGTTGAGTGGCGTAGAGTGTCATGAAGTGGAGTAGTGTCTCGCAGGGCAGAGTGGCATAGAGTGTCACAGAGTGGAGTGGTATAGAGCAGAGTGGAGTGTCATACAGTGGAGTAAAGTGATGTAGAGTGGCATAGAGTGTCACAGAGTGGAGTGGAGTAGAGCAGAGTGGAGTGGCATACAGTGGAGTAAAGTGATATGGAGTGGAGTGGTATAGAGGGAGTTGCGTAGAGTGGAGTAGAGTGTTGTAGAGTAGCGTGACAGAGCTGAATAGATTGGCATAGAGTGGCATAGACTGGTTTTGTGTAGTAGAGTGGAATGGCATAGATTTGAGTAGAGTATTGTAGTGTCATAAAGTGGAGTAGTGCAGAGTGGAGTAGAGTTTCAAATAGTGGAGTGGCACAGAGTTGAGTAGCATTGAGTGGAGTAGTGAAGTGGAGAACAGTGGCATGGAGTGGCATAGATGGAGTTACATAGAGTGTTATAGAGTGGCATATAGTAGAGTGCTGCAGAGTAGTGTGGTGTAGAGCAAAGTAGAGTAAAGCGGAGGGGTGTAGAGTGGCACAAAGTGGCATAGAGTGGCATAGGGTGGAGTAAAGTGTCAAAGTGGAGTGACATGGAGTGGAGTAGAGTGGAGTGGCATAGCGTAGAGTGGAGTAAAGTGTCATAGAGTGGAGTGGATAGGCATACAGTGGAAGGGTGTATCATGCAGGTGTGCATAGTGGAAGGGCGTAGAGTGGAGTGGCATTTCGTAGAGTGAAGTGGCATACAACGGAGTGGAGTGAAGTAGTGTGGAATGGTGTGTCGTCCGGTGGAGTGGAGTGGTGTGCCTTAGAGTTGTGGGGAGTGGAGTGGCATAGAGTAGAGTGTCAGAGTGGTGTGGAGTAAAGTGGCACAAAGTGGAGTAGCGTGTTTTAGGTTAGTGTAGAGTGGAGTGGTGTAATGTGGAGTGTACATGGTGTGTTAGCGCATTGCCATTAAGACAACACATTTTCAAATGAAATGACCATTACATTTGCACAGACATACAGCTTTACTGATAAAACTATACACTACATAAACGATAATGTGTGGAAATGGCACCACCTAATGTAGTGATTTGTTTTGATTGTATTAAAATATTTATTTTCACCACACTTTAGAATTACATAAAATGTGCTTCATTTGTGCTTTCTCAATTCAGATATATTCTGAAATATCTACACAGTTGTTTTATAGACATTTACATTTTTTGCTTTGTGCTAGAAACAAATTATAATCGTACAGCCTTCCACCAGCAACCCCCAATACCCAGCAAGACTGTCATATAAATCCTTTCACTTTGAAGTCAGAGAAAGAAAAGTAAACACCAAGCTCCTTTAGAAGACAACCTATCATTTGACCCCTGTCTCTGAATGCATGCAAATGTGTCAAGATAAGAACAAGATTTAAAGGCTGTTTACAGAAAGGAGCACTGGTGGAATAATACAAAGGGCCCTGGTAAACTGACCATGCTCAGCAGAAGAAACAAACTCAAGCTGGACAGGGTGAAACAAATAAAGCCAGCAAATAGAAAGCAAGCAAACGAACCACAAAGCCAATGGGAAGCAGTGGATGAAATCCATTCCCAGGAGAAGCTTTCCGAATGTCCCCAAGATGTCTTTAGCAAACCAGACAGCAGTGCTGTCTGGTAGGCTCGGCCTTGAAAATTGGCTCTCATAGTTATCAATGACAACAGAGGGACCCTGATCCAATTATTTTACCGAAGTACATATGCCACGGATATCTAGATAGCAGCTGCATTACTGTCACTGGTTTAGGATGGATTTCTCTTTTTCCATCATATCTTACCCTGGTGCACCACATTTACAAGTCTTGAGGTACCACGTCTCCTTAATGTTGGATCTCCACACCTCGAAGCTTGGATCCTATACCCTCCCAACTGAGTTTCATAAAAGGTATCATCATACACTATCCATGATAAATAAAAGCTTATGATAATGTGAGTTGATACAAGTCACTAAGGCCCTGATGATGAGTGAGTCAGTGATTTCTGGCCCATGTGTAAACCCCTGTCTTCACAGGTGTTGGAAGTCCATGTTAGGTGGTATTTACTGCATCCAGTAATTACTCGGTGCGTTAAATATCTCACCCTTTATTACATTTCGGCATGTCAGAGCTGCCACAATTTAACAGGTAAAAGAGCACAATATGTATTGTACCTTGAAGATTTCGGTGCAATGTGCACCAAACTCTGCATGTTATTCCCCAGAAACTCACAATAGGTGCTATTTATCACACCCGATAAATAACGTAACTCAGGTATCATTAGTTATCTGGTTGGATAAAAAGCACCTGGATTTTGACAAACTCGAAATCAGGGTCAAAATGTCCAGTGTCCGGCAAGATATAATAATTTTGTGGTAGCCCTAGGACCCCGGCGTAGAAAACATACTTCTATACTGAGTGTGTGGTAGGTTTTAGTAGGGCTAACCTCTTAGATATATAGTTATGGTCTCACTTCTGCCCTCTCACTTACTTTTTGGCAGCCCTAAAGGTTAACCTGGCCTGTGCAACCCACTCACAGCTACCCTAGGAGTCATTCAGATGCTCGCTCATCTCCAGCTCTCTCTGTTGCTGCATAAACAGGAAGTGCCCAAATGTAGCTGACTCCTCATCTTCCTTGATGCTGGAATACCCTACAGCTAAGCTAAAGTACAGCTAAGGTGTCCTTTGGTCACCAAGCCCATCCCTTGTTCATATAGACCCCATGCCAATCTAGGACAATCCTGTATTATGACTTCACAGTCTACCCCGCAGGGGCATCTGGGCTGATATCAGAGTGGTCACTGTGGACATCCCCTTCTCAACTCCCACTCCACTGAGTATTTACAAACACTCCCACGTTAGTCATACACAGACACACACCCACAAGCGCCCAACAAATCCAACTCCCAGATGTGCTGACACTCAACCAGGCTTCCTCAATGTCCACCTGCTGCAACACCCCTGACAATTAGCATGAGGCCTGCTCTCTGTTCACCACCAAAGAAAAGCAAAAGCATGCAGCCATTCACATTTCTTAGTCACAAAGTATAGGAAGGTTTGAACACTCCGCAAATGTACACATTTGTAAATACAAAACACCATAAAATTGTGATTATGCCATTATTTTTAGGTACTTGATTGAGAATGGACTAAGCTCTCAGAAGCAGGGGAGCCCTTTACAGATAGCAGTGTTAGTTTTTTCTGGAGTGGACTTTTTTAAGCAAACTATTACATTGGGGTACCTTGTGATTATAGGGAAGTGCAAGTTCAGAAAATGCCACCCCACTTCTCAATTCATGTCTGCCCTACATGGAATATTCATACCTCTGTACAACATGGAGTGAGCACAGGATACATATTGTCTTGTTCGGTGATTGATGCCTCCATCTGCAGGGATGAGAGGGCTTGTGGCTAAGTGCACACCATGTTCCTTTGCCAGCACCCACCATCGTGTGTCACATCCACACCAACAGATCTTGGGATGGGTCCTCCCCTCATTGTCTAGACTCACAGCAGCAGTGATCCCTGGTGAAATTGCACCTCTGGCCCTCCTTAGTGGCTTCTGCTGGAAATGCAGGTCTGTACAATGTACACACAGCCCTGCCTTTCTTCCTTTGGCCCTCCCAACAGAGTGAGGGGGGTAGTCCGAGGACTAATGGCACCTGTCTGAACAGTTCATGTCTTGTACATCTCAGTGTTAAGAGCGGTGGCTCCTCCGCAATGGCGGGGAGCGTTGCCCCACTGACTCAGAGCCAGCAGCTGAAAAATGAAACGATATTTAATTATTGTTTTATTTTTCAGCTGCTGGCTGAGACAGCGTGTGCAGGGAGGGGTGGGGGCGGGCCATGGGAGGGGGTAGCAGGAGTAGTAGATGTATACTACTAAGTGTGCATGTCAGTTTGGCCGGCCATATTAGGCCGGCCACACTGACATGTGCACTTAGGTTTCTCCAACCCAGCTGTATTGTACAGCAGGTTTGGAGAAACAGCACAGGCTCCCTGTGCTTGAGACAGCATTACCTCCTCCTTTCAGGCCAATCCCCACGCTGCTCTTATGTTTGAGAGCAGTGTGGGGACTGGCTGGGGAGTCCGTGATGCTGTCCCAGGGACTGCTGGGACCAGCAACTGGCAGCAGATGAGCACGAGGCAGCCGGCAGAACCAGGTAAGTGGTTTTTAATATTTTTATTACTAACCCCCTGCCATGTGCTATCCCTGTACACTTCCCGTCGGCCCCCTCTCCCTCCCGCACTGTCTCCACCTGCCCCGCTGATATTTATTTGCGTCAGACGCCACTGAGTGTTGATACCCCTGTACACTGCTCGCAGTGCATCTGTTCTGCATCTGAGAGATGTTTGCACTGCTATTGCCCATGCAGTACTTGCCTTGCACTGAAGAGAGAATGGTGCACTGATATTTATTTGCGTCAGACGCCACTGAGTGTTGATACCCCTGTACACTGCTCGCAGTGCATCTGTTCTGCATCTGAGAGATGTTTGCACTGCTATTGCCCATGCAGTACTTGCCTTGCACTGAAGAGAGAATGGTGCACTGATATTTATTTGCGTCAGACGCCACTGAGTGTTGATACCCCTGTACACTGCTCGCAGTGCATCTGTTCTGAATCTGAGAGATGTTTGCACTGCTATTGCCCATGCAGTACTTGCCTTGCACTGAAGAGAGAATGGTGCACTGATATTTATTTGCGTCAGACGCCACTGAGTGTTGATACCCCTGTACACTGCTCGCAGTGCATCTGTTCTGGATCTGAGAGATGTTTGCACTGCTATTGCCCATGCAGTACTTGCCTTGCACTGAAGAGAGAATGGTGCACTGATATTTATTTGCGTCAGACGCCACTGAGTGTTGATACCCCTGTACACTGCTCGCAGTGCATCTGTTCTGGATCTGAGAGATGTTTGCACTGCTATTGCCCATGCAGTACTTGCCTTGCACTGAAGAGAGAATGGTGCACTGGTATTTATTTGCGTCAGACGCCACTGAGTGTTGATACCCCTGTACACTGCTCGCAGTGCATCTGTTCTGGATCTGAGAGATGTTTGCACTGCTTTTGCCCATGCAGTACTTGCCTTGCACTGAAGAGAGAATGGTGCACTGATATTTATTTGCGTCAGACGCCACTGAGTGTTGATACTCCTGTACACTGCTCGCAGTGCATCTGTTCTGGATCTGAGAGATGTTTGCACTGCTATTGCCCATGCAGTACTTGCCTTGCACTGAAGAGAGAATGGTGCACTGATATTTATTTGCGTCAGACGCCACTGAGTGTTGATACCCCTGTACACTGCTCGCAGTGCATCTGTTCTGCATCTGAGAGATGTTTGCACTGCTATTGCCCATGCAGTACTTGCCTTGCACTGAAGAGAGAATGGTGCACTGATGATCCCTTTGTGGTTCTCATGTTCTTTGAAGGGAGAATGTGCTTCTGGTCTCGGTGGTGTTCATGTCCTGTAGCTCAGTGATGATTAAACTGCTAGTCCCCATGCTGACCATGTACTGCGTCTCAGGGAAAGTTATACTGATGCTGCTCGGTAACACATAGAATAACCTAACAGATATAAGGTAACATAGCGTAACATACATGAAGCTTATTCAGAATAGCAAAGCTTTTATCTGTCAGTAATAGATCAGTAGGAGAAGAGCGTGTGGAAAAAGACAATGGTCCACTTCCAATTAACCATTGCAATTGGTCTACAAAACGATTTAGGGTAGGCACCAATAGAAAAAAGAACCAACAACCCCCCTTCTTCCATGGTATCAAAAGACAGTACAGTATATAAAAGCACCTAATAGACAGCACATGGAAAGAGAGTATAGATTTTAGTGATCAAGTCATGTTTAATATGTTATGCTTAATATACACAAAGTTCTGTTAGCATTGAATGTTAAATACACAAAAGGTGATGGGAGGATGCTTGCAATAAACGTAACCAATGGCAATCGCTCGAGGTAGCATTCCAATCCATTGTTTTTTTGCCCACCATACCACCTCAGCTTGGACCCAGTCATATGCACATCAGTCTTGATCCTGCTCTTCATGTGAACAGTCCAGCCTGCACTGCCAGGCCATGTCCTCCCTGAACCGGAGCACAAGCAACCCAAGACTGACTTCGCTCTGATTGGGGCTCTTCAGATAGGTGTAGGTTGGTTCCAGTCACACAAGGAGCAAGGGGCACACATCTTGGCATACCCTTGGCCACTTAGGGTGGTACATTAATAACACAAAAGGTGATGGGAGGATGAATGCGATAAGCCTAACCACTGGCAATCGCTCAAGGGCTGGATCCATCAGTTGCAACCAATCTCAGCAAAAAGCTACTTAAAGATCTAATGAAGCAGCTCCTGCACGAGAAAAGAGCTGCAATAAGTAGCTTGATGGTGGAATTGAATAACAGCCTTGATAATTAGCCTGATGGTGGGATTGAGGCAAAGCATCACCTGGCCCAATATTTTATTTTTGATCCACAAATTTGATATTTAAATATTCTTCTATTGGCCTTTCTGAGCTGAAGCTATAGCATGCACTTAACTATACACAGTTTGCAAAATGAGCAAAACTCAATTTCCAGGCCTGTGTTCAGCCTTGTGATTTGTAAAGTGATTCTGAACATCACTGTATCACAGAAGAGACTGATCTTCACAACACAAAGTACTATTGTACCTCTCAATGCACACCTGGCCAGGAGACACCAAGTCAGAGACGTGTGCAATATTGAAGAACTCTGGCTTATGGAACACCAAACGAGCAATAATCCACTTCCTGTTCAAGAACTCACAGGAAGTCATCTTACCCAAAGGCCACTTCGTGAATGAAGTATGGCGCCACTGTGAGGAAAGCCTGAAAGCAGACTTGTAACATCAGCACCTCAAACACACCCTAACTAATTACTTTTTAATTATGCACATTCCCCACCTGGACCCAATCAGGGGAGTTTTAACTAACCAGCATGACATTTGTAGCGGGTGTGATTACTCGACCCATTCAAACGAGCAGTGTTCAGTTAACATCAGTGCTGAATTTGGGTTGGTGGTTTCCTGTGCTCACCACTGGCACTTAATCATCAACACCAGCACTTTAGTCACGGGAAGGTTACGTGATTTGTCCACAATTGCAGGATGTTCAGCCGACACTGAGAAGGGAACCTGGCGCTTCCCTCAGAAGTCAGCAGCTCTGGTCATTATGCCACATCCTCTCCCCACTTTCATGGTTCAGTTCACTGGCTGCCAGTACTTAAGATGATACACTTTAAGGTACTGTGTATGGCCCACAGAGCGATACATAAAAGAGGTCCTAAATTGATTCATAATCTTCTTACTCTATATAATCCTGCATGACTGCTGTGGTCCAACAATCAACACCTCCTAGTAGTTCTGAGGATAATGAGGGCCAGGAGTGGCAAGAGGTCCTGCTCCTTCCTGGTACCTAAACTGTGGAATGCTCTCCCGCTGAACCTAAGACTAACCGAATCTGAATGAGCTTTTACGGAAATTGTTGATAACCTTCCTAATTTAGTCTACACTTCCAGCTGTAGGATATCTGGTTGTTATAGTGCTGGGAAGCCCTATTTCTTGGCTACGTGCTTTACATATGACTGTGAATAGAATAGAATTCTGAAATGCCCTCTGAGGCGGCAAGTGTAGAAAACAGTGAAGAGTATAAACTGCCTGCAAAACTTGCTAAGTAACGCAAATTGTCCAGCTATTTCAGTTGTTCCATTGTACCACAATGGATGGGGCTCTGAGCCACACACACTTGGTCTACTATGATGTCATCCATACATGCCTCCTCAAGAAGCTGATCTGGAACCTACAGCAAACACAGAACAAAGTAGAAAAGCTGTATCTCAACCAGAGACATAAAGACATTGAGACAAGAACTCTGAAAGACATCAATTGACTTCCAATAGAGCAAAACATTCACTTAAAGATCCTGTGCATCATGGCCCAGGCCTTCCAGGGGAGAAGCCCTACATAACTTTAAATCCTGCCAATCCACGGCGTCGTCTCCAGGGTCCTTAGAGCTAACAAAACAATTTTGATCCTCCAACAAACGGCGAATCAGAAGATATACAACTAGAGGAAACTGAAAATACATGGACACAGATCTGGAAGAAGCTCAGACATTTGCTCAGAGGCAAAAACACTGCTTAAGATTTAACCCCTTCCATGCGGCGCCGATTCCCGCCCAGCGCTGACCGTTTATTGCGCGGGCGTGGTCATGACGGAACGGTTCCGTCATGAGCACAGCTCAACCGACGCTCATGACGGAACCGTTCCGTAATGAGCACCGAAGGGGTTAAATAAAAGTTTAAAAGCATGCCCTTTAAAATTGCATTCAGCACAAAAAAACTACAGACGGATCCAGCAAATTTCCTCATATTGCAAACAAAAACGAATTTAACAGAAACGTGCCAAAACCTATGTTAAATAACATTTATATTTGAAGGCAATTTGTAGTATGTATTCATATTTAGACAAAATGAACATACATAAGAAATAGTAATGTGCTGATTTAAGTTAACTCAACTGTCGATGCCATATTAACTGCAAAATAATACAGTATATTTGAAAAGTCTGTTTTTCCTGTTGAGGTGTTGTTTGCTTCAATGAGATGTCTTTTCTTTTTCCCTCTTGCAGCAGATGCTGTTACTTTCCAGAAGCCTTCTGTTAGTTAGTGAATAGGCATTTGTTTTGTATTATACAACTGATGGTGAGGTTCTCACCGGAAGAAGTCGAGCCCAAGGAAGGATGATTCACAGAAAGAACTATGTACACTGAAAAATGTGGACTAAGTATCTTTTTTAAGCCTGGGCAAAGCACTACGCTACGCTCGCGTAGTTTGCGAAGTTCGCGCTACTTCGCACTACGCGAACTGCACGTAGCACAGTGCGAACACGCGTAGCGTAGTGTTGCGTAGTGCTGCGGTAATTTTTTGCTTGCTCGCGGTCCTCAACGTCAAGTTGGCGACAGCGAGCAAGCAAAATGACATCCCGGCGAGACTTTTTCCTTGTTCGCGATCAGCAACTTTAAGTTGGCGATCGCGAGCATGGAAAATAAACCTCCCGGCGAGATTCCCAACGCGAGGAGGTCAGGTTTCTCATTGCGAGTGGTCGCGTATGCTCGCGACCGCTCGCGATGAGAAACTACCAGTTCGCGTTGAGAAAGCTGAAGCTCGAGTAAAAATCTACTCAAGCAGCAGAAAACTACAGCTCGCACTGTGCAAGATGCCATTTTCATTTGCACAGTGCCGGATGCTTGTCCGCACTGTGCAATCATTGAAAACGACATCTGGCACAGTGCGAATAAGGTACTACGCAGTTCGCGAAGTGCTACGCGTAGCTCGCATAGTGCGAACTTCACTTTGCGTAGCTTCGCGAAGTGCTACTTCGCGAACTACGCCCAGGCCTATGGACTTGTGTCTGTGGCCAATTGTGAAGGGGTGTAAGACTGGGAAGTTTACCTGTTCCCAAGGGTTAATTGAAATCCGATTGGATGTTGAGAATGAAAAAAGTGAGACATGTTATCATCTAGAATATTGTAGTAGGGGGGGCTTCTCTCACTCACATTTGCTGGAGATCCATCTCTGAGTTTCTTTCTTGAGATCATACCTCTCTTTATGGGAGATTGTTTAGCCTATTTATTTTTTCTCACAGGTCTCCTGATTTATAGCTAAGAATACATTCCAGCTTGATCTTTCTCATAATTACTGTGCAAAGGCTTTATGCCTATGCATTTAGGGCCTCATTTATGAGACTCCTTGCGCCTCTGGAACGTCACTTTTTGTGACGTTCCGTGGTGCAGAAGCCTGCGTGATATTTATCAGGCAGCACTAAGCCACTTTGTTTGGCTTAATGCTGCCTGATAAATATCTGTCCCTTTAACACAGTGTTCTGTGTTAAAGGGCTGTGCAATGGGTGTTGCTGGGGGCCTTTCCCAGCAACATCCATGGCATTTTAACACTGCCCCAGATTTACAAAAGATCATAAATCTGAGGCAGGGCCAAAAGCTTAGGCGCAATGAGGAGAAATATCTTTATTTCTCCTTGTTTTTCTTTTTTCTATGTGCACACATAGAAAGAGGAAAAAACCTCTTGTGATTATTTTTGTACAGAAGGGTTTCCCTTCCTGTGCAAAAATAATCATCCCCGCAACGCAGGCACCCTTGCACCATGGTGCAAAGGTGCCTGCATTGGTGAACGGAAGCCCATTGTGCGCCGGCGCAGGGGAAAAGGACAGGAATGCGCCGTATCTTATAGATACGGCCCATTCCTTCACTTTTCTTTTGTTTTAGGGAAGCACAGCAGGAAGGCCTGCTGCGCTGCCCTACGGCAAAACTTCATAAATGAGGCCCTCAATCTCTCATCAGAACTCTTTATTAGGCATCTGAACTGACACCTTATTCAATTCCATTCTAATTTTATTTAGATTGGGGAAATTATTTTATGAAACATGATTGTTTTATTATTACATTATTTTCTGTTATACTTACAAATATTTTATCTTTTAATATATTGAAATATTGAGTATTGGATTATATTAATTTCTGATGCTGATGCTTAAATGACTAATAATTATTGAATAAACAATGAAAACTTAAGAAATTGAAAAATTAAACCCTTTAATTTACACAAATTCCCCTTATTGGCTGTACTAAAATATATTTAGTGATTTTAATGCCTATATGATGTAGATGGGCACTTATTTTCACTTCTCTTTGTTGACGAACATAGGTCCGTATGACCAATTGCTGGAGTTATTTAATGATTACAACTGAAGATTAAGGGCCTGATTTAGATCTCGGCAGACGGGTTACTCCCTCACAACGGTGACGGATATCCCATCTGCTGGAATATAAATCCCATTATATCCTATGGGATTTATATTTCGGCGGACAGGATAACCGTCACCCCTGTGACGGAGTAACACGTCTGCCAAGATCTAAATCAGGCCCCAAGGTACAGAAAACACTGCTTCGTCTGGACTACCCACCATATCCTCATGCATATTTATATAATCAAGCCCCCTTCAGCACTCACTTATTTCACTAGCCGAATGACCCCCTTTTGTCTGCACCAGCACTCTGGATCCTGAGCCAGACACCCAAGGACGTCCTTTCTGGAGCCCAGACATAAATCAATGATTGTGAAGGTCCCTATTGAGGTGGACAAAAGGCAACAAGTACTTCCTGTAATAAATAATAAATAAATAGGTTCTGTGTCATTAGCATATTTATGGCATTCGAAACCATAGTTTGCTTTGACTAGAAACTGGTATTGTATAGTTGTAACATCTCTATAGAACTCTCCTTCCCCTTGGTGGGTCCCCAAAGCGCTTCGCAGGTGGTCGGATAAGTTGCTGCTCCGTTTGTTGTGTAAGGCTGGAGGAAGAAGTTGTGGCAACTGTGAGCGTTCTGGGCATGCGCGAGGCTCGAAGCGCGTGCTCCACAGTTGATGCACAGTACTTAACTGAGCTGTGGTTAAAACGCTATCGCATTTTTCCTCTCATGAAGATCTTGTTTTCAACAATCCATTACCTTATCTCGCCGCCATTAATGATGCTGAAAGTGGAACGAGATAACATGCTTAAATTGCCAGAGGAGCGCTGTATCATCAAAATGACAGGATTATTAAACAAAGATTACTTTGGACAGAGCTCCGAGCTCGAAGTTGCCCGCGCAGTTTGCCACTGTGTTCACGTTTCTTTTTCATCTGTTCACTTAACCCTGATGCGAAAACAGATTAGGAGTTCAGCGGCTTTCACCTGTGTCTTACCAGTTATTCATCAAAGGGATTTCCTCCTATAAAAATCCAATAAACAAGCAGATAGCCATCGCAGTGTGAGCGCAATCTAAAACAAACACTGCAGAGAGATATTGTTAAAGAAAGCAATGAACACGCTGTCTGATTTCGGCTGTAAACGCATGGATGCGAAATCATGACTGGGAAAAGATGAGCGTGTTCATGACAAAAAGATAAAAGACAGTCCTTGTAATGTTTGTAAAATGTGTATAGCGCTTGCTACCCCAATGTGGGGCGCTGACAACGCTTGCCTACGTGGCTAGCATTCTACACCACAGAGGGTGTTTGGTGGGAAGTGTGTTGTCTTTGTTTTGACGACATGTGGGAAGTGTTTCCATGTCGTGCGTGATGAGCACAGAGGTGTGGTTATCGTGTTGTGGGAGACAGCGCTTAGAAGTGTAAAGGGCTGAAGGAGTTTGGTAGATAGGGTGCAGTTTATGGCTTTCAGTAAGCAGGCAGCTGTCAGCAGCTCTGCAGGTTCCTTCTTGGTATTGCTTAAGCTCATAGTCCACTTAGCTGGTTACTGCACTGGGATGTCTGTTCTGAGATATCTTGTTTAAAGTTTGTGGTCCTGAATGGTGGACAGTTCTGCTAGGATGGACTTGGTAATATCATTCCATATCTGAATGTCACCGGTGATGACAAGAAGTGGTCATAGATTATAGTCTGTTGGGATCTACAGTTGTAGACTACGGGGCTACTTACGTGTATGGCGCTGGGGCGTGGCAGTCTTCCGACCACCCTATTACGACTAGGGCGGTTGGGACACCCTGAGACTGCCGCAACGGCTAGGAATCAGAGATCCCTGGTAGCATATTACAAGTTCCCTCTCCACTGCGGTTTTCATGCCAGTTCCACCCCCATGAAAACTGTGGCGGAGAGGAAACACAGTGGGCCCTTCAGGGTCCCTTGGTGCCTCTGGGCTTGGGGATGCATGCAGGGGGGCACATGTTGTGCCTCCCTGTGTGCAGGCACCCCATACATGCACGGCATGGACTGCAGCAGTCCATGCCGTGCAGGTACTGGTTTTGACGTTCCCATTGCTGTGCCTATTTCATAGGCACTGCGGTGGGAACGCCAAAGATCCGCCCTCCAGACCAGGAGAAAACTCCTAATCTGGTGGGCAGTTCAACCAAGGGTTTGGCAGTGCGGAGCGGGGCAGTCCCACTCCCACACCAGCAAACTCGTAATCAGGATCAAAATTAGAGCCCTCCAGTGGCCATCAGTGTGCAGCAGATCTTCTCAGTTAATCACTGCCTGCTCAGTTGGTGATGGGTGCTTTATTGATGTGGACTGGTACAGTATTAAATGATGAGCAAGACTCACAGGGGCTCTGTCTCATGTGAGTGTAAGATGGTCAAGTAGTTTAAGGGAACTATTTTACAGCCAGATTGAGGTACAATCAACTGCCTGGCCTCTGAGTATTATGGTATTAGCATTTTTGAGGACTAGGAAGGTTATGTATTAACTTTTCACTGCAGCTAGATCTTCCTGCATTCTTCTGGTCCTGTAATATTATTACAAGAGAGTTCAGTGTGCAAGACATGGGTAAATGCAATAGCGTTCACATAAATACTAACAGACAATGCTCAATACAGCAGAAAGCACTGAGGGGGTTGGGGGTTGGGAGAGCTAAGAAGAGCCTAAAGCAAAAATATGACAAGCAAACCTGTGGACTAACCTAAGAATAATTACAAATAGAAATGACCTTCAGAATAAAGGTATTGATTTAATTAGCACAAAAGAGAGACTTGTCAGCTGTAGTGCTTCAACAAAACATCCACATACTGCAGGTAACAGGGCATGAAAGAGAAGTATATTGGTGGTAAATAATTAATGTAAAATTTAGTTGTCTTATGTAAGCTCAACTCAATAGCCCATTACAAATGAGACAGGGTGGTATTCCAGGACGAAAATTGTGGTGGGATACTGCTCCACCAGATTATAAGTTTTACCAGGAGCGGGATCGCAGCCGTACTTTTCTGGACATTTTTAATCTCCTTAAAGTACGTGAAAATATCAGTGGTAAAGGTCATGAAATCAGGAGCTGCATGTGGTTGGATCCCATAAATCAGAGTCCTGACTTTATATAAATTCATCCAATTGTGTTCCCACACACTCTTACCTTATGTGTAAGATTAAGGTCCGGCAGAGTAAGTATTTTTACATTATATACTCTCATTTACCTTGTAGGGGAGTGATTATATCACCATTTATAATACTTATTGGGCGTGAATTAAAACCGGATGGCCATATTTTGGACCTTGTCCCTAATAAGGATACTGCAGTGAAATTTTGTCTAATTTAAGAATGGACAACATGATTTTGTGATCCCCTTTTGAAGTGAAACATGGTAATGTGATGTGGTCAGCAGATCCATGAGGGACTTTTTATGTCCTGGAAACACAGAGCATACTGATGTGCTTGATTGGTGGTGGTTGGACACTATACAGTGTTTAAGTTTAATGAATGTGTCATCGCAAAGGAAATGGGATCACTTTAGATCAGATGTGGGGTGTAGGCCGGGTGGTGCATTGCTCTGTTGCTGATTGAGTACCTCACTGGTGGACACACTAGACACCATGAGATGGGTTTTTATTTATAGTATTAATGGGGACTGTTTAATCATTGTAGAACAAAGCTCTTGCTTAAACCCATCACCTCGGCGACAACAATACTATAATAATAGTGCAATCTCCTATATGAAAGGCACTTATACACAATTTTTTTTAAAAGTCTGTTTTGATGGTATAGGTTGCAAGTGCATTTGTGTAAAAGGTAAGATCTATTTTAACAAAGATATGTTGTCCTGAAGAAGGTGGCTTAGTATATAGGAATACCACCGAAATGCATCAAGGAATTATGGGATCTTACTACTATATGGACTAAATGTGATTGAGATTGATATTATCACCTCTTGTTCATAACGACCTGTTAGTAGAAGACTATGTCATGGTTGTGTTCTATGTTTGTTGTTTTATATTTTGTCTTCCCATCTATCATTTTTAATACAAAATGTGGTGATTTCTAAATTATATATAGTTTAAAAAGAATTATATGCAATAAATGACATGTATATTTGTGTAATACTGTTGTAATGTTTTCTTGCACAATATGAACACTGCCCTATATTCTTTCTTATCAATAACTGGGAGGAGTCTCTTTGTTTTAGTGTCAATTGATACCCTGTCCCATTGGTTTAGAGGGGCTGAACTCTTTTTTTGTTTATTAGAATTAAAACACGCCTTTAAGTTAAGAATATTATGAGATACTTATGCTTACCGGGTGGTGTTGGTGGTGGTATTGGTGGTAGTAATGGTGGTGGCATTGGTGGTAGTATTGGTAGTGCTGGTGGTGGTAATGGTGGTGGTATTATTGATGGTATTGGTGGTGGTATTGTTGGTGGTATTGGTGGTGGTGGTATTAGTATTGGAGGTAGTGGTATTGGTCGTGGTGATATTGATGGTGGTGGTATTTATGGTGGTGGTATTGGTATTGGTGGTGGTGGTATTGGTGGTACTAGTGGTGGTACTAGTGGTGGTATTGGTGGTGGTATTGGTGGTGGTATTGGTGGTGGTTTTGGTGAAGGTATTGGTGGTGGTTTTGGTGGTGGTGATATTGGTGGTGGTATTAGTGGTGGTGGTATTGGTTGTGATGTTGGTGGTATTGGTGGTGGTGGTGGTGGTATTGGTGGTGGTGGTAGAGATGGTGGTATTGGTGGTGGTATTGGTGGTGTTGATGGTGGTGGTGTTGGTGGTGGTGGTGGTATTGGTGGTATTGATTGTGGTGGTGGTATTGGTGGTGGTGGTATTGGTGGTGATAGTGGCATTGGTAGTGTTGATGGTGGTGGTACTGGTGGTGGTGGTATTGGTGGTGATAGTGGTATTGGTTGTGGTGGTGGTGGTATTGTTATTGTTGTTGATGGTGGTATTGGCAACGGTGATGGTATTGGTGGTGATTTGGGTGGTGGTGGTATTGGTGGTGGTACTGGTTGTGGTGGTATTGGTGGTGATATGGGTGGTGGTGGTATTGGTGGTGGTATTGGTTGTGGTGGTATTGGTGGTGTTGTTAATAAAATAGGATTTTGAAAACAACCTGTCAGGTGGCTTTAGTACAGATCACATGTAACACCGAAATGCATTAAGAAATTATGGGATCTTACTACTTTATAGACTAAATGTGATTGAGATTGATATTATCACCTCTTGTACATAACGACCTGTTAGTAGAAGACTATGTCATGGTTGTGTTCTATGTTTGTTGTTTTATATTTTGTCTTCCCATCTATCATTTTTAATATAAAATGTGGTGATTTCTAAATTATATATAGTTTAAAAAGAATTATATGCAATAAATGACATGTATATTTGTGTAATACTGTTGTAATGTTTTCTTGCACAATATGAACACTGCCCTATATTCTTTCTTATCAATAACTGGGAGGAGTCTCTTTGTTTTAGTGTCAATTGATACCCTGTCCCATTGGTTTAGAGGGGCTGAACTCTTTTTTTGTTTATTAGAATTAAAACACGCCTTTAAGGTAAGAATATTATGAGATACTTATGCTTACCGGGTGGTGTTGGTGGTGGTATTGCTGGTGGTCTTATTGGTGTTGGTGGTGGTGGTATTGGTGGTAATGGTATTGGTGGTGGTGGTATTGGTGGTAATATTGGTGGTGGCATTGGTGGTAGTATTGGTGGTGCTGGTGGTGGTAATGGCGGTGGTATTATTGATAGTATTGGTGGTGGTATTGTTGGTGGTATTGGTGGTGGTGGTATTAGTATTGGTGGTAGTGGTATTGGTGGTGGTGATATTGATGGTGGTGGTTTTTATGGTGGTGGTATTGGTATTGGTGGTGGTTTTGGTGAAGGTATTGGTGGTGGTTTTGGTGGTGGTGATATTGGTGGTGGTATTGGTGGTGGTGGTATTGGTTGTGATGTTGGTGGTATTGGTGGTGGTGGTATTGGTTGTGATGTTGGTGGTATTGGTGGTGGTGGTATTGGTGGTGGTGATGGTGGTGGTGGTGGTATTGATTGTGGTGGTGGTATTGGTGGTGGTGGTATTGGCAGTGGTGGTGGTATTGGTGGTGGTGGTGGTATTGGTGGTCATAGTGGTATTGGTGGTGTTGATGGTGGTGGTACTGGTGGTGGTGGTATTGGTGGTGATAGTGGTATTGGTTGTGGTGGTGGTGGTATTGTTGTTGTTGTTGGTGGTGGTATTGGCAACGGTGGTGGTATTGGTGGTGATATTGGTGGTGGTGGTATTGGTGGTGGTATTGGTTGTGGTGGTATTGGTGTTGTTGTTAATAAAATAGGATTTTGAAAACAACCCGTCAGGTGGCTTTAGTACAGATCACATGTAACACTGAGGTGCCGTTTTCAGCTTCATCCCATTAGCACAGGATTATGTGCTACCTGGAATTCACATGACTTAATTTGATAATCATTTCTAAATCCATTTTACTTGCTGGGTTAAATCCGACACGAGATAATGCCGGCTTAAAGTGATTGAAAGCGGGCGCCGTGCTACAGGGGCGGCCGTACTGCTTAAAAAAACACAAGCGGTTTCAGATGAAGCAGCGCAGATCCGGCCTGCAGTAAGAGAAACTCAATAAAGTAAATAGTGCTTACAAACTAAATAATATGTCCTGGGTAACAACCGAAGTAAAGGGGCCAGTGCCATGGGAGGGTACAAATGAAGACAAGGCCGT
The DNA here is from genome assembly GCF_964204655.1 of Triturus cristatus. Taxonomy (NCBI): domain Eukaryota; kingdom Metazoa; phylum Chordata; class Amphibia; order Caudata; family Salamandridae; genus Triturus; species Triturus cristatus. The sequence continues at coordinate 777,170,661 of NC_140587.1, read as the reverse complement.
ACTGGGGAGGGACTAACAAGCCTATTAACTAATCCGAATGCAGTATTTACGAAAGACAATAACACACGCCAATGACAAATATGGGAGGAGAGTAGGCACAGCTTCTCTCCCATATTCTACTAGAGCAGTCTCGCAGAGCGAGCAGCACATGTACACTGCCGCTAGGCTCGACCTAAACTGTGATTGAGTGGAATAGCTTTTCCCTCAATAAGAGACCCCTTTTTTATTCCCCGCCAACACAATTTAAATGGTCTAACAGGCAGCTGCTGCAGACCCAGAATCAAGCAACTAGGGTCTCCCTCAACTTCCGCAAAAGAGCTCCCGCACCCACACAACCTCCAAGAGCTCTATGTGTGGACTATGTGTGGCCTCTATGCTTCAGATGTCCCTGTCCTGTGCGCTTTGTCTAATGTACCATTCTCATATCTCGTGTACTGTTCGGTCAGGAAACACTCATCCTTCACAGAGGGCTTTTGGCTGCCTTTTCCATTCATTAGAGGAAAAGAAATAGATGAAAACAAACCATGGTGTCCAACATGGCCCACTCTTTGTAGGAGCTAGCAGCCATAGTGACTCTTACATCTTTAAGAATATGCTGACAAGAACCTCTTCAGACACAGCTTTTTTTTAGCTAAGTTTGCTGTGTCGGTCCCTTTCCCAATATCCATTAGATTCATTTAATGTGCTCATTCATGCATATTGTGAGAAATCTCTTTTTATTGCATGCAGTTCTGTACTAATATGTCAATTACAAACATGCATTATACATGGGGTTTGTAAGGAAAATCAGCAAAATACAATATAAAATAATTACTTTTTTGCTCTGAAGGTACTAAATTTCTCTTACATGCCACTCTTTGTTAGTGCTGGACTGTTTTAAGGCATGGGCAAAGTGGGCTCTGGTCCAGGGCCCCAACCATTTAGGGGCCCCCTGATAGAGACAGCTCTGTTCTGCAGAGAGTCTTGCCCTGATGACCTTGAATAATTCTTAAACAGATTGTTTTAAATACTGTTTTCCTTTCATTTATTTTTACTGTGGGTGATGTATGAGAATATATTACAGACATTTGGCAGAATTCTTTTTTTATGGTTCATACAATATCCATAAAAAGGTCTCTTTCAGATCAACAGGGCCTCACATATGAGAAATGAAAGGGTGTTACATAGCTTATTTGCTGTAATATTAGTGAGCTGCTGCTGTGTTACAATATTGAAAACACACTGTCACTATCGCTGAATATTAGATGTAAACTTATTAATAATTTGGACAAGTGTGCCAGTGCACTGTCAGTGACCTGGCAAACGAGGACATGAAAGAGTGGAAACTGGATCATAAATTCAAAGCTGTTCCGAATAGGGCCTCAAAATACGTTTGGCCCAAAATCGTACTGATTTAGCGAACTAATGTTAGTTTATGTCTTGATAGCTTTATGTCAATGGTATATTGTAGGAAGAGGTTCTAGAGCAGTGATATTCAACCATGTGGCAAGAGGCCAATGGGAAGCAGAGAGGCATGTCAAGGAGTTTTAAAACAGGAGAAGCGCATTGGATTTATACAATCACTCTTTGTCTGATTTCAATGACTCTTGAGGAGTGCAGACAATATTGAAGCTGTAAAACAGACCCAATGCCAGTGAAAGAAAGGATAGTCAGTGTGTCTATTATATAGACATGTTTAGGTCCAACCTTAGCCAAGACCATTTAATTTCACTAAAATGATCTGCATAAAATAATTACTTCTGGGGGCTCTCAGCCAGCCTTCTTCATCAAGTGGTCTGTTAGTATATCATTCACATTTTTCCCACCAACCATAAGTTACAAAATGTGGACCAACCCACTTCAGCCATTGGCTAACTTCGCTGTGAGTGAGGCATTCATTCCATTCACAAGGTGCACATCCACACATAAAGTAGTTCATTTCAATGAAAGGGATTACAATGGCAATGTGTGTTATTTGAGACCAAAAAATATTGATGCTTTTAGCCAGTGTGTTATATTAGATTGACGAGGGCCTTGCAGTGGGACGGGTGAGGTGATAGGGAGCACAAACGATGGGAGTGGAAAGACGAGCACATGCACTTGTATGGATTGCGGGATGGAATTTAAAAAATAGTACCTCAGAAAGCGCACGCCCAGTGGAAGGACAGTGGCCAACAGCCAATGACCACCAACTGGAAAGGGTACTTGGTCCAAGCTCCAGGGAACAGCCGAAGCTGGGGGAAGAGAGAGGAAGTGCAGTCTGGTGACGTGGCAAGCTGCTGCTGACCAGTGAGAAGCAAGAAAATGAGAGTGACTGGCAAACCGTACGAATAGCAAGTAATGGACGGGCTGTAGCTTTACAATCTCATTTTCATTTGTTATATAGCTGTGCATCTAGCCAATTTTTACAACATTCTGTATTATGCCTATATATTCCGCATGACAATTAGCTTAGCAGCCTCAGTCTTGCATCTCCTTGTCTGTTTCACTGCCTTCCTTTGTATTTTGGCCTTCTGCCCTCATGACTGTAAGCACTGTCTCAGGGGGGCCTAGATGTCTTGAGGTCGTGTCAGTCAAGGAGAACTATAAGACTGTAAGCGTCAGAAAACAGAAAAGTTACATCAATCTTACATTCTAGGCCTCTGCCAGTAACATAATATAAAAAATGTACCACTAATGACAATGAAATATTTATATGCAAATCAAAAAGTCACAGCCGCAGCATTAAGTGCACTCCAGTACCAAGGCATGGAGCTAAGATGTGCAATATGCCTTTGAACCTCTCCATGTGTTATCACTCAAAGATCAGTTTTAGACGTCATAAATAGTTGTCAAAATTTTTCATCCTGGATCGAAAATTGCAGAATCTCATTAGGACTTGGACTGTTATAGATCTGGTAAATTGAGGAAGTGATTAATTTATAGTGAGGCCCTGTTATTGTGAACATGGAGTGAAAAAGAGCATATCAACGTTGTGCCGAAATCAGAGACATACCTTATTAAGATTGGTTAGGTAAACTGCCCAAAAACCGTTACTGTCTACTTTTGTTTAAGATTCTTTTTTTGTCATTCCTGATTTTCTAAAGTGTGCTCAGATTACAACCTCTCTTCTCCTTTCATTGATGCTCTCCTGCATCTCAGGAGCTTACTCTATAATCTATTACTATGTTGTCTGGTGGAGAGAGAGAGAACTCTCACGGCCCTATTTATGAGGCCCTTACACCGCCGTTGCACCACTTTTTGTGACACTGCGTGGGGTAAAAATGCGCCACACTGCGCCATATTTACAAAGTGACGCATCTAGGCAGATGTGTCACTTTGTAAACCCCTGTGCTACATTATATCTGTGACAGGTATAACTTATGCAGGGTAGGAGTTCTGCCACAGAAAAGGCTCTTAGAAGTCTATGATATTTTACTGTGACACTTCTAGGACGCCACTACATCAAATCCTTACACCTGCCTTACAGCAGGTGTAAGGAGTGACGCAGGCCCTTTCACATGGGGCTGGCCCCATGTGAAAGGACACATTGCTGGAGTTGAATCGGTTTTCAGACACACCTCAGCAATGCGCCACTTTTGCACCTACAGATACGTCAGGAATACTGACGTATCTGTAAATCCTTGCGACATGGAGCACCGTACAGTAAATATGCACATCCACGGTGTCGCAAGGAGGGAGCACTGAAAAGTGTTGCATCACTGTTTTCACGCAGCAATGCGACACTTTTCATAAATGAGGCCCTCAGTACCTCAGAATACCACTCTGCATTTGGGTGATATTTTGTATTAACCGTATTGGTCCCTGCAAATTACTAGAGGCTATCTTTCAGAGAGAAGGTGTGGTGGATCAGTTGGCTGCATCCAGCATCAACTTGTTGATTTATTGCATGTGTGGGCATACAGGCTTGTTGGTGTGTGTGTGGGACAAGTGCACTGGTGTTGTTCTTGGGATTTGACAGGCTTTTAGTTAGCTTGATGTTTTTGGCAGGTGATATCTGGTTGCCGGGGTGTGCTTGTAGTGTAGGTTCTGGAGCGGTGGATTTGTGCTCTTTCAGGGATAATAATTTTGCCAATTTTGCATGAGTTTTATACTAGTTACTTCGAGATTGAGCTCAGTAAAATTGACTGAATTGCTGCCAGTTTTTCGCAATCTTGCACTTTTCTAATTGAATTGATGCCCAATGGGTGCTGTATTGTACCAGGACATAGTATCAACAATGCGGAAGAGAACCACAGGAGGTTGAATTGCCTATACAACAAAAAGGGTGCAGAGAAAGAATATTGAGTAAAAAATATCGAATTGCACAAATATCGTGGTAAAAATATTGTGGGTCAGGAATATCGACAAAGAAATTCTCGTGGTCAAGAATATCGATTTTAGGTAAGGAATGTCGATGTAAAAAATATCTAAGGGGCTCATTATGATGGCGGAGGAACTGCCACCACCGGCCTGGCGGTGGCGGTCCCTCCGCCATCTGCAAGCCCATTTACCCCCACCACATCAGGATGGCAGGGGTAATCGTTCCGCAAGCGTGGCGGGCGCAAAGCCCACCCGCCGCGCTTCCGCCACAGCCAATCGTTACGATTGCCTGGTGGAGCGTCTAAGGCCAGGGATATAGGGGCGGTGCCTCGAAGGCACCACCCGCTCGATCACAATACTGGCGTAAGCCAGCCTTTCCATGGCGGTGGAACCGCCATGGAAAGGCTGGCAGAGGCTGGCTTCGGGGGGCCCGTAATGGACCCCCTCTGTGGTGGGGGGCAGTTGTGCACTGGGGTGGTACAAATGGCACACCCTTACATTTCCATGCACAAGGTGGTAGGCACCGCGCGGTGCCTACCACGTTGTGCGTTTTTAGTTCTGTATCGGGTTGTGGGTTTATAGGGGAATAGGGTGGGAAGTAATTTCATTATATAAAATGTGTTGATTATTTTTAGTAGTTATTAATTTTTTTTAATTTGAAATTTGGATTTTAGTTCTGTAGTGGGTTGTGGGTTTATAGGGGAATAGGGTGGGAGGTAATTTAATTATATAAAATATATTGAATAATTTTTATTTATTAATATTTGTTTAATTGTGATGTTATAGTGTTAAATGTGTAAATTAATGTAGTATTAATTATTCAATAATTAGGTGTTAATTAAATTAATTATGGTAATTGTGATGTTATAGTGTTAAATGTGTAAATTAATGTAGTATTAATTATTCAATAATTAGGTGTTAATTAAATTAATTATGGTAATTGTGTAATTCATGTTATGTGTGTGTTGTGATGTTCATAGGTGTACATGTTGGGAAGGGTGGGAAGTAATTTATTACTGATGAATTATTAATAAGTTATCATTTAATTTAATTTAATTATTTAGCAATTGATTATGGTAATTGTGTTAATAATTTTAGGTGTGAGTTGTAGATATTGTAGTGTTAAAGAATGTGTATTCAGTGAATGTTTACTATCTTTTTTATAAGGAATCTTTTTTAAATTCATTATTAATTATGTTAATTATGGAAATAAATGTAAATAAAAATGTGATGTCTTTTAATATTGGTGTAGTGTTATAGGGTATGAAATAAAATAAATACATTTATGTTTTAAATAATTTGTTTGTTAATATTTGCTCCTTTTAAATAAATATTGTTTATAAATGTATTTATTAACTTATTTTATATTATATTTGTACTTTTTTGGTATATGTAATTAACATTATAATATGTGTTCTTTTTTCTATGTTTAATATATTTAATCGTATATTTTTTAAATATTGTTTATTTATTTATAAGATGATTTATATTTTTTCAATTGTTTAAAAGTTATTAGTAAATTTTGTTTCTCTGCTATCCAACACTTTCCCTACTGTTGCACTCATTGGAGTGGGGATAGTAATGTTTACCCCTCCGCTATCCAATACTTTCCTTACTGTTGCACTCACTGGAGAGGGAATAGTAATTTGTACCCCTCTGTGATCCAGAACTTTCCCTACTGTTGCAATCATTGGAGTGGGAATAGTAATTTGTAATCCTCCGCTACCCACCACTTTCCCTACTGTTGCACTCACTGGAGTGGGAATAATAATTTTAGCTCACCGCTACCCAGCACTTTCCCTACTGTTGCATTAATTGGAGTGGAAATAGTAATTTTTACCCCTCCGCTGTCCAATACTTTCCCTACTGTTGCACTCACTGAAGTGGGATTCGTAATTTTTACCCCTCCGCTATCCAATACTTTCCTTACTGTTGCACTCACTGGAGTGGGAATAGTAATTTTTACCCCTCCGCTATCCAAAAGTTTCCCTAGTGTTGCACTAATTGGAGTGGGAAAAGTAACTTTTACTCCTTCGCTATTCATAACTTTCCCTACTGTTACACTCACTGGAGTGGGAATGCTAATTTTACCCCTCCGCTATCCAGCACTTTCCCTACTGTTGCACTCACTGGAGTGGGAACAATAATTGTAACTCTCCGCTACCCAGCACTTTCCCTACTGCTGCACTCACTGGAGTGGAAATAGTAATTTTAACCTCTCCGCTATCCAGCTCTTCCCTACTGTTGCACTCACTGGAGTGGTAATAGTAATTTTTACCCCTCCGCTATCCAATACTTTCCCTACTGTTGCACTCACTGGAGTGGGAATAGTAATTGTTACCCCTCCACTATCCAGCACTTTCCCTACTGTTGCACTCACTGGAGTGGGAATAGTAATTATTACCCCTCCGCTATCCAGTACTTTCCTTACTGTTGCACTCACTGGAGTGGGAATAGTAATTTTTACCCCTCCGTTATTCAACACTTTCCCTACTGTTGCACTCACAAGAGTGGGAATAGTAATTTTTACCACACCGCTATTTAATACTCTCCCTACTGTTGCACTCACTGGAGTGGGAATAGTAATTTTTATCCCTCCACTATCCAGAACTTGCCCTACTGTTGCACTCACTGGAATGGGAATAGTAATTTTTACCCCTCCGCTATCCAGAACTTTCCCTACTGTTGCACTCACTGGAGTGGGAATAGTAATTATTATCCCTCCGCTATCCAGCACTTTCCCTACTGTTGCACTCTCTGGAGTTGGAATATTAATTTTACCCCTCCGCTATCCAACATTTCACCCTACTGTTGCACTCACTGGAGTTGTAATAGTAAATGTAATTCTTCCACTATCCAACATTTACCCTACTTTTGCACTCACTGGAGTGGGAATAGTAAATTTTACCCCTCCGCTATCCAACACTTTCCCTTCTGGTGCACTCTTTGGAGTGGGAATAGTAATTTTTACCCCTCGGCTATCCAACACTTTCCCTACTATTTCACTCTTTGCAGTTGGAATAGTAAATTTAATTATTTCGCTCTCCAACATTTTCTCTACTGTTGTATTTATTGTATTGAGAAATGTAAGTATTAATTTTGTTTTATTAGTTTAATGTTTTAATTAATTATAGATTTTTTTTATTTTAAATTATTGATATATGTATATATTGTATTTTTATATAATTTAAAAGTTTAAAAATTAAATAAAGACAATAGTTAATAAATTATTTTAAAGTAAATATATGAATTTGTGTAAATTATTATGTTTGCGTGTTTATATTTTTTTAAATTAGGTTTATTTTTTATATTTAGTTCAAATGTATTTTAAGGGGTCGATTTCGATCCTGGATTTTTTTTCCCGTACGACTCGTATCCGTATTTTTTTACGTATGAATCGTACAAGTCCCGTACAAATGGCGAAGTACGATCCGTATGTATTTTCCACGTACGAATCGTACTTCGCCTCGGGAAAAGTCTACGAGACGTCCCTGGACAGGTTTACTTACAACTCGTCAAACTGAAGTCCGATTGCGCAAGTACGATCTGTACCGCCCGTCCGAAAACACAAGTGCATGGAAAAGGCCCCATACGGAGCGAACTTTGTATGACCCCTACCCCGAGTACAATTGTGCCCAGGGTACGAGTCGTACGGCCCCCCAGCCTCCCACCCCTCCCGCGTACGTCCGCACCATACCCCCCACCCCCCGTATGTACGGACCGTACCCCCCACCCCCGTATGTACGGACCGTACCACCCACCCCTGTATGTACAGACCGTACCCCCCACCCCCCGTATGTACGGACCGTACCCCCACCCCCGTATGTACGGACCGTACCCCTCACCCCCCTGTATGTCCGCACCGTACCCGAGGCATAACCCCCACCTCCGTATGTCCGCACCGTACCCGAGGCGTACCCCCCACACGCGTATGTCCGCACCGTACCCCAGGCATACCCCCCACCCACGTATGTCCGCACTGTACACCAGGCGTACCCAATCCTCGCGTATGTACGGACCGTACCCCAGGCATACCCCCCACCCGCGTATGTCTGCACCGTACCCCAGGCGTACCCAATCCTCGCGTATGTACGGACCGTACATACGCGAGGATTGGGGTATGCCTGGGGTACGGTGCGGACATATGCGGGTGGGGGGTACGCCTGGGGTACGGTGTGGACATACGCGGGTGGGGGGTACACCTGGGGTGCGGTGCGGACATACGTGGGTGGGGGTACACCTGGGGTACAGTGCGGACATACGCGGGTTGGGGTAGGGTCCGTACATACAGGGGTGGGGGGTACGGTCCGTACATATGCAATGTTGGGGTACGCACCATACATGATGACACGTACGATGTGGGTGATGGCATGTACGTCACGTAGCGGGCCCCATTGTCCTCATGCATCGCAGCGTACTTAGCTTTTCCGGCACTTTTTGGCTCCCGTAAAAATATAGCCGTGCGGAGTGCTGTAGGTACGAATCGTACTTGCTGGTCCGTAAAATGCTGCCTGACTCCGTGCGGACGTCGCGTACATGCTGTCCAGGATCGGAATTGTATGTATTTTTTAGCCATACGGTGTTTTTTACGATTCGTACGGAAATGGTATTTCTGTACGAATTGTACTTGCTGGTTTGTACGGTGGAATTCCCGGGTACGAGTCGTACGGAGAAAACGCTCCGTACGACCATTTGTACCCGGGTTTTACAGGATCGGAATCGGCACCTAAATGTAATTTATTTTGTTAAAGATATTAATATTTTTTATATTTAAAATATATTATTTTATTTATATTTTTTAATCGATATTTTTTACATCTATATTTTTAACTTCGATATTTTTGATTCAATATTTTTGTACTTACCTGTTTAAGTATAGCAAGTCGATATTTTTGGATTCTCTATTTTTTCGATATTTTTACATCAATTTTTTTAGCATCGCTATTCTATCAGTGAGCCAACAAAAAGCTGTGGAACTGAGCTCTTCTATGTTGTTGACACTGTGGCCGGGTGTGGCACTGCACTCTTGGTTTCTGTCTACTTGCACGTGTGGGGGAAAGACGTCTGGAACTATTTGTAAACCACAAAAGCTATACATTTCTGAAAAGTAGAGAAAATTCGGAATTCAGCAAGATTTCATTTTGTGGGTACTCCAAAATGTAGCACAATCTGCTTCAACCATAGAAGTTAGCCAAAAGGGATGGGGTGTAAACTTAAAAACGGGCAGAGCAGTGCCTTGCGTAGAACACCTATTGCCACGGCCTGTTGGAGACTGAAAGGCATCACACTTCCCATTGAGGGGTACATCCTTCACTTTGTCTTTACATTGTTTATTCACATTAATTACAATGGCATTTTCATCTTTTCCCACTATTGTTTTCCCAAATTATCACTAATGACAAATCTAACCATGTTTTAATGTTTATCAGTAAAACAGTGATGGCCAAAACTGTCTTGTGGTGCTTTGGAGTCATGTAGAATGTAAAGCAGAAAAGTAAATCAAATGTGCCATAAAGACGTCACTTTCATTGGGATAAAATGAAGACAAAAATATGTTCACAGATAAATATGAATTTTTATTTTAGATAAACAGAACCGGTTTGGGATGGTTCTCCTTTCTAGTATCCTCTTCAGGCTGCTCCCTAGACATAGACATTGTACAGAGTGCTGCTCCTCACACAGTATTGTCTCCAGCCGTGAGTACGCACAACAGAGGCACCAAGAGATGTGAGCTGTGATTAGCCACTGAAGGGTGATCAGGGGAAAGATAAAGGGCAGGCCTCACCCTCAGGGATTCCTTTCACCTTCAACAGCAGAGACTGCAGTCCCACCCTTCAACCCCACCATCTATTAAATTACAGTGCTACAGGAAAACCAATTGTAAGCTCCTCTCAGCAAAAGGCTGATTTGAATTTACAAAGGAACCCTGTCCCCTCTCTCCACCTCAGAGTCTAGGCCTCCTACTTGCATCTTAAGGAATGTCAGCAAAACACTGCTACTGAAAACAACCCCCTCTCTGTCTTATGCACAAGAACAGACCAAAGACCAATATGTGAGGTCCTAAGTGGTGCATGGCGGGCCTCAAGATATAATTAACTCTGAGTCACAGTGGGGCACCATCCCCAGGGACAGTGTTTTTTAATGGGGGGCATCAGGCCCTCACCCAAGCCGTAGATTGTCCACGGGGACCCCATCCCCCCAGGGCACAATACGGCTGCAGTGTTCAGGGGACCCCATCCCCTGAGACACTGCTGTTTTCTGCCCAGAAGAGTGTGGGTACACCCTGCAGAAAGCACAGCTTTGCTCCTGGCTGGCGGGAGCATTGAATAATGCTGCTGTAGCCCAAGTGGGAGAAAAGTTGATAAGCTGACTCCTGCCAGCGCAACTGTGATGACCACGGTCAGCCACAGCAGTGACTGAGGAGCCAGCTGGCAGTGTGGTGGCCCTGGGGCTCCCCCTGTGGCATCCAAAATTATAAAAAGGTGTGGGAACTTCGGGTGGACACCAGGGCACCCATAAATATATTTTTTAAAGTAAAACAAATAATAATAAATGAGTGGCAGGAGGCTCTCATGTATTTTTCATAACACCAGACAAGGTATGCCCTATAATGCCCTGCAAGGGCTATTTGTTTATAGTTTTGAATTCTGGTGGTACCCCTAGTTGGTGGAGGGGCACCACCAAGCATTTATTTTAATTATGTTGGGAGCTGGAGGGAGTGCTGGACGCCGAAAAGGCGTTCGACAGGGTTGCCTGGCGGTTTCTCTGGCGGGTCCTGCATTGGAAGGGGGTTTGTGACAACTTTATTCATGCCTTGCAGTCACTATATATAACACCTCGGGCAACCCTATCTATATCTGGAAAGGTTTCAAGTTCTTTTGCAATCAGCAGGGGTACTAGACAAGGGTGCCCTTGCTCGCCCCTGCTGTTTGCCCTGTAGATAGATCCATTTTTGAGTAAACTTGAACTTTGCCCAAATGTAGTCCCTGTTAGGATTAATACATTCGAATTCAAAGTCCTAGCATATGCGGATGATATTATAGTGTTAACTAGAGATGTCTCCGCTTCATTCTTAGCAATTAAAGAGGTAGCTAAACACTATGGCCAGTACTCGGGCTATAAACTTAATGCTCAGAAAACCCAGGTGGTCCAAACAGCTGCGATGGGCCCTTCTAATGCGCCGGTGGTTCAGAGTGCACGGTACTTAGGGATAGAAATAACAGCTGCGATTGATAGATTGCCTGATATGAACATTTTGCCCATCATAGACAAAGCCAGTTTTACATTACGCAGATTAGATAACTTACATTTATCTTTGTTTGTAAGACGTAATGTCCTAAAGATGCTGATACTCCCAAAATTTCTTTATGTATTTAGGACTATCCAATTGTAATTTGCCCAGTCAAGCCTTGTCCGCGCAGAGAGATGCTGCAGTAGGTTTTTATGGGGCTATTGTCAGCCGCGCAGGGCAGCAAAATGGATGCAGTTACTACCATTGGAAAGGGGCGGGTGGTCGGTTCCCAACCTGCTGCTATATAGTTGGACAGCGCTGATTCAACACTTTGCTGTTCCGCTGTTTGGGGACAGAGCAAATCTCCCACCATGCTGTGGACCATCTATCTTTGAGATAGGTCTAGGACAGGCTGCCAAGGGGATAATAATGTCAGTACTTGAACCTAGTTACTACAAAAAAACCAAATTCAAAGTTATTATCTCTATGTACTCAGTATGGAGGAAGGTTCGCCGCAGATGGTTAATTTCTAGTATTAATTTCTATACCCCCTTGTCAGCAGCCAGATTGCTTCCTTGTATTTTCCAAGACAATGTTACAATACGGTGGCGGTCACAAGGTAGACAGTAGGGGATCTGGCTTATGAGGGGAGTTTGGCTACCTTTTCTCTTTCAAAAGACAAGTTTACATTAGATACTCACGAATTCTTTAAATATCTACAGGTTCGAAGCTATCTTGGTAAACTTCTGCACAACACCCCAACTTTATTTTGTAGGATTACACTTATGGATTTAATTTTGAAAAATTCACGACTTGGCCCAATTTATAGAAATGTACTGTCCGCTCTACCTGACGATATATTGATATATAAAACTAAATGGGAAGTCAAGCTCTGTAAGCCTGATATTGATATTGTCCCAGCTTTAGAACTATCTAGCAAGGTTTTAATTTTGGGGAGCCTACGCTCACAAAGCTATATGGCCCTGTACGATCTTTATTATACCCCAGCCAAAATATGTAAATGGGGAGGCAGGGGAGGCCACATCTGCCCTAGATGTGGCATAATAGCAGCTAATGATGTCCACATGTTCTTCACTTGCCCCAAACTGGCCAAGTTTCTCCAAGATGTACAAACATTCATTAATATAAGCCTTAAAATTCCCTTGGTTTTGTCAGCAGAATTAGTGATATTGGGGTGTGAGACCGATATATCAATGGATAGAGCGAGTCATATTACTGCTCTAATATTCATTGCAATGTCGCAAATAAGATTATGTATCACATCAGAATGGGTAAGCTCTGCCGCCCCAACCTTCATGAACTGGAGAGCAAGGATCTTAGCCCTCCACAATTTGGAGTTAGCTGTGTTTATGAGGGGGGGCAGGAGAAGACGGGAAAGGGGCACACAAATATGGGCCCCATTTACACAATGGTTGGAAAGCTAAATGCTATAACAATTGGGCTGTGGTAAGCCATTTCTTATGTCTACTATTGTTATTATTTGTATTATTTGTAGTAATTGTATGGTTTTTTCGTGGGGTAGTGAGATCCATGGGTTCGCTTTATTTTCGGTGTGGGGTTAGGTATGTCTAGATGACATATAGGAAATGATGGCTGTAATAGATGTAACAGATGTCAATGTCAATCAAAAAAGCTATGTGATATGTTTTTGTTTCCAAGCTGAAATAAAAAAAAAGGGAGCTGGAGTTAGTGCAGCAGCTGTCAAGCAGCTTTAAAAAACACACAGGGTAAGTGTCCTGGGTCATTTAAATCCATGACCCTAGGAGAGCTTACCATATTGTTTGAAGCACTCCAAGTTGAAGATGTATGTTCTTCATATGGAGTTCAGAGCTCCTTTATGATTGGTTCTATGGCTGCACTTTGTAGCTTGGAAAATGTTTATAAAAAGACTCAAACACTAGCTTAATTTTTTTTATTCAACATGCCTTATTCAAACTTATTTGACAGAATCACTATTATCAATCATTACAAAGAATGAATTTGCAAAATGTACATTTGATTATAGCTATTGATGACTTCTATGTAAAGCTAAGCCAATAGGTCTGCTTTATATATGTTGTTTTACTGACCCCTTGATAAAGCCAATAGGGCCCACTGCTTTTTGTATTTTGACCCTTTGACAAAGCCAGTAGGTCTGCCTTACTTTAATATATCACCCATTATATTAAATACATGACATAATCAGCTGTTCCTGGCAGAGGGGGATTGGTTGCAGGCCCTGTGGCTAACCCTACACCGAGGACGGCCAAATGTTGTGCGGCAGGGGGTTGGGCACCCCCTGGAGTGTTTTGAGACAGAGCCTGGCTGCAGGCCAGGCCCTGCGCCAACCACATGCTACGCATGGCCGAATGCTGTGCATGGCAGAGGGGTTGGACTCTCAACCCCACACCGCCCATGGCAATTGACATCTTGCTTTATGTTAAAAAACATAGAAATAAAAAAAAAAAAAGATTAAAGTAACATTATAGTTAGGAATTGTAAAGATATGTTACTTTACATAAAAAAAACGTAGAAATTCAGTGAAAAAAACTAAGGTCAAAGGGACGTTATAGTTAGATGATAATGTCAGTTAAATTATACCATTTTAAATTAACAAAACCACTGAAATTTACCAGTTATAGTTATCTCAAGTAACTAGAGCTCTGCCCTAAAGTATCTATAACTGGTGCCCTCACACTGCACTGCTAATTACCTCACATATTACATCACTCATGACATGTTCTATGACACATTTGATAACATCTATGCAACATCTGAAATGGCATCATTCAGAACAACACTGAACAAGCCAGGAGTATTTCATTGAAGAGGCTTTTTAATTTTGATTTACTTAATATCTTTGGCACTGGTCCATGACACGCATGAAACGTTCTAAAACAAAAAATGCATTCAAGTCCAAACAAAGTGCATCCAAGATGGGCTACTAATTGTACCTTTTCTGCCAATCGGTCAAGATGGGGACCAAAGAAACAGGAGGGCCCCAGAAGTGACAGTTCCCATTTCACCTCTCATAGGATTCTATGCCCATCTCTATGGAAAAACATCTGAAAGGAATTACTACTAGCTTGCCATTTAAGAAAACCTTTAATGAAGTAAGTGTCTTTGCTTTGTTTAATGTAAATCCATGTATGAGGCTTTGAGAAATTAGCATTTAAAAAGTGGTATGGTCTGGGCAAGAGGGGATTATATTTTAGAGAATCTTTGCAACTTGAAAGGTGTATTTTTGATTTGCCTATAACTTTAGTGCTGTTTGACAAATTTGCACAAGATGTGGCAGATGCTTGGCATGTTTAGCTTACTCTTGGTTTTTTAATTTTTTTTTATAAAATGTAAATGTGTGCAGATTTGTCAAGGGGGCATATTTAAAAGGAGGGGATCAAAAAGTATTAATTTGCCAGTAACCATGACATCATTTGACGAATCCACATGAAATCTGGCAGACATTTAGCATGCCTGCTTCTGCGTCCATGGCAAGATTCCTGCAGACCCATTAAAGAGGGGCAAAAACGGGCCAAAACGATTTCATGTAATAACTTTGGTGTTCTTTAATTAATCTGCATGACTTTTGACACTTTAAACCTAGAACAGGAATCCCAGATTTCCTGCAGATCTGAGAAGGGGGGCAAAGTTCTGGGAAGCAGCTCTAATTAGAGATTGATTGTTAATTGGCCTTATAAATCATAAATACTCACAGGCTGATGGTAGATACACTTATGCACAAAAACATGTTCTATATGTTACAGCCCCCAAAAAAATCTCCTTTGCATGATTCCCATGAAGCTATGATTTATGCAAATAGTTTTCAAATTATTGCTCAAGCTATGGAAATCCTGCCCGTCACTAAGTAAACGAAGTACTATATGGGCAAAGTTCACAGCCCTTAAATTGCAGATGGTTTTTATTAACTTTTTGCAGGTGTTAGGAAGAACTCGTGCCTTTTATGTTGTTTGCTTTTGGCTTCCATGCAGACAAAGCGTGTGCCTTGAAGTCTGTAGCCGAGGAAAAAGCAGCATGCCGAACCAAGGCGTTGGCGTAAACATGTAGGATTCTTAATTACACACCAACAGAAACCCAGACATTGCCTGTTGACTCTGCGTATGTTTGAGTTCGGGTGAAAAGTTCATGGCTCTGTGTGCAGGTTTAGAGCAGGTAGTGAGTAAAAGATTTCTAGAGCTTCCTGGGCAGCTTTGTTTAGGTGGCCATATAAACAATTCAAGCAATAAGCGCTATGCCTTCTAATTAATAATAATAAAAAATCTTATTAGCTACCTCTCTTCAAGTACATCAGTGACGAGCAATACCAGAGAGTAGCATGAAATGAAATGGAAGCCCCCAAGCCCCCTTGCGCCACATGTACGTCACTTTTTCCCATGTTAAGAGTGATGCAGCGGCTGAGTAAGGGGCTTGCAAGCAGCCGCTGCGTCACTTTTTTATACGGGGAAAAAGTGACGTAGGGGCGGCGCAAGTGGCTGGTAAATAAGCCCCGGAAGTCCCTTATTACGAGAGACCAGGAATTCCCGATTCAGCCGGTAATCATGTGTTGTGGAAAAGCTGCAGCTCCCGATTTTCACGGGATATGTTCCAGGTGGAAAATGTGCTTCAAATGGCATGCAGGAATCTGGAAGCCTCTGGCACAATTGATATTAAACATTTTGTAAAGGATATTAACCCCTTAGACGCGCATGACGGAGCGGTTCCGTCATGCACGTCGGTTGCGCTGTGCGCATGACGGAACCGCTCCGTCATGGCCCCGCCCGCGCACAGAACCTTCAGCGCGGTGCGGAAATCCGCGCCGTGCTGAAGGGGTTAAAGCGCCCCATGGTGTTCCCTGCAATTTTGTGACCAGGGAAACCTGGATGACCTGCACACATTCAGGAAGGACCTCAAGACCTGGCTTTTCGACTGACCCAGAGCTGCCTCCCCCCTCCCCTTCCCCCCCCCCAGAGCCTTGAGACTCTCACGGGTGATTAGTGCGCTATATAAACCCCTGATTGATTAATTGATTGATTGACAACACACGATTTGGAGTTTTGCTAGTTTGTGTAGTAGAACACATTTGGTTTTATCACGTTATTCCCATTCAGAGCTGAAAAACTTAGAATTAGACAGCAATGTTGCAGTTGGAAAATACAGAACACTATGGTAGTGGTATTTTCCTGAAGTGATATTACTACACCAAAAACCACAGACTTGTCATAAGCTCCGCAGGAGACCACGCACCTGCAAGAAGCACACCTGGAAAAATGCCTTATTTAATTGACTTTTGAAGCAGAGAAGGCCGAGTTGATGTGGCTGGACTCAAACTTGTGTGCACACAGCCAAACACGGACTCATGCAGTGGACAGGGTCGGATTGGTAACGCGGGCACTCGGAAAATGGCTGAAGGGGTGGTAGCCGAGTTCTATCTGTGGGCTGCTTTTTGGGGCAGCCTGGGGGCTGTCTGTGCTGTTAGGATGCTGCCCACAGCCCCGTGGGTGCCTGAGTGGCCTTTCTAGAGGCAGATGGGCAGAGGTTTCACTCCCTTTCTCTCGCTGGGCTAGAGCATTAATGTATGCTGATTGAGCGGGGGCAGGAGGCCTGATCAGAAGTGGTCCCACTTGCATTCATGTGTGGCTCAGCAGTGTGAACTAATCTGTGCAATTTTTTCTATCTGAGTGAAGTTAATACAACATGCCCCCCACCCCCTTTCTTTTCATAAAACTTCACTGAGGCAGTATGCAAATGTGGGCCACTTCTTTTTGGTGTGCCCGGGCCGATTTTTGATCCCAATCCAACCCTGGAAGTGGATGCATTAGTGCACTCACCTACCACACCACACAAGCACACATTTCATGAATTTGCCAGTCTCCAATCCTGGGCAATAATTTTCATTTTATTTTTTCCACACACTATGCCTACATTTTATTAGTAAATGTGGGAGAGACAAGGTGGAGTAGCTAGAAAATGGGAAATACCTACTAATAAACATGGAGGGTTTTGTCATAGTGTTGTGTTGCACTTGTGTCATGTAAGATAACGCAAGGACAATGCCACACTAAAGTCAGACTTGCCAAGCAATGCAAGGCCAACTTGCCTGGCCCTGCGGTGCTTGGTAAATCTAGAGTAGCGCAAGGCAGCGCAAGTTGCTGCATTGCGTAACTCTGCGTTGGCAAGACATTTCATGGGTGGAGTGTGGATGTTCCCATGCATCTACTCATGGAGTCTGCTGCATTCCCAGATTTACAATGAGAGGTAGAATGCGCCAAAATGCTACGCCTTCCCAGGGGAGAAGTAACAAGGAGAAATATGTTTATTTTTCCTTGGTTCTTCCTCTTTCTATGTGTGCAGCATTCTGCAGGACACACAGAAAGAAGAAAAAGCCTCTGAGGATTGTTTTTGTGCAGGAAAGTGTGCTTTTCTGCACAAAAACAATCCTACCTAAAATGCAGGCACCTTTGCACCGTGGCGCAAGGGTGTCTGCATTGTCGCAAAGGCGGCACATTACCTGCTAGCACAAGAAGAGGACAGAAATGCGCAATATAATGTTAAATATGGAGTATTCCTGCCCTCTCTCTCTCAGGCAGCGCAGTGCAGCAAGGAGTCTTGCTGCGTTGCATTACGTAAAGGTTTGATAAATCTGGCCCTAAGTCTATTGCTTGTCCCAAACTACACTTCTAAAGTAACTGCAGCCCTAAAGGTGTCAAAACAATAGTAAATGTACTCCAGCCCTAAAGTATGTCAAGCACCACATACAGCCACTCACAGGTATTGCAGCACAATCCCATAGAAACTAGTGGAGGAAAGGAATTAAAATAATACCTCACTGGAGCTAATGTTAAATAAATAGATAAAGCATTTTATTATAAAATCTATTCTTTCATTAAAAAATTAACAATAACTCAAATTAATTCAACACATAACTTTTAACAAAAGTTAATACGTATTAAATAAAAAATTTTTTACTGTTGGTGGGAATTAATACATATTTAATTCATTGAGTTGATGTGCTGCCACATTTTACTATATTAGCTCTAGATCTCCTACTACATGTGAAAAATTAACAGTAATATCATAACACTTGCTAAATCGTGTTGTAGGAGCCTCTACCTCAGAGTGGAAACATGTATGTTTATACATAGGTGTAAATGTACACTCAGAGTGAATACCAAAAATTTGTAAACGTACACCTGGTATAGGAGGCAATAAACACAAGATTAAAACCACAAGTATAAATTTACCATTGTGAGCAGTCCCCAGAGGAATGTATAGAAAATAGCTCATGTTCCGTGCCCAAAGCATGAATTCAGTTCTGAGCACTTGAGTTAGAATTGCAAGTAGGCTGCTGCTGCAAGTGTGTGGTGTATTATCTAACAGGATTGTGTGCCCCGTGGTAAACTGGATTTACCACTAACATCTGACTGCTTTTGCAAACATACCAGTGGTTACAACAAGACTAGTGCAGATGGCAATCATTTGTATTGAAGACTTGGGGGCATATTTACAATAGAATTGCAAAGCTCGGCGTTAAGCTAAAATTTGCTAATGCCGCACTCCGCCAATCTGAAAACGCAGGTATGCGCTGTATTTACAATTATACGGCACACCCCTGCATTCTCCCTAGCGCTAAATTCAGCTGCCTAGCGCCAACACAGGCATCCTTGCACCATAGTGCAAGGGTGCCTGCATTGAGAGAACTAATGGTGATTTGTAACTCCTATGTGTGCTGCATTGTGCAAGTTGCAAATCTTCATTTTTTAAATGATTGTTTATGTGCAGGAAGGAATACCTTCCTGCACATAAACAATCATGCATGGCGATTTGCTGTTTCTATGTGTGCTGCACAATGCAAAAACAGCAAAAACGATGAGAAATTCATAAGTTCTCCTCATTTGCCATGTTACAACCAGGTTATTTTTGGTCTTAATTTTGGCGCAGCCCCATATTTACACCGCCCTTGTAAATAGGGGACAGTGTCAAAATCAATTGGTGTTGCGTGGAACGCCCACTGCAGCACCCATTGCCCGCCCCTTTCACGCTAAGTGTAATGTGAAAGGGAGCCTTATTCACAAGGTGGCATTCAGCCACGTTAAGTGGCTTAATGCTGCCTTGTCAATAAGGCAAAGGGTTTTTCTCCACAGGAAAGTCACAAAAAGTAATGATCTTGTGGTGCTAAGCCCTTATTAATATGGTGTGTTCTGAAGTGCTTCACATTTGCTACTTTGTTCTTGGCTAAGGGTGGAAATCAGCTGTACCCCCAATGCTGTATCTCTTTCCTCATTGTCAGCCCTCTTGCTTCTGGAGACAAGGGTCAAAATGGTGGGTCGCTTGTATTGCAAACACTTGGAAGAGAGTTCTGCTGTTGAAGTGGGTCTCCGGACATGGACTCAAAGCAGGGCACAAGGAGTCAAATGGCCACATGCTGCCAAAAATAATAGTATAATAATCAACTGACCCATTGGATCCCACTGCCTCACACCCTTTTGCCACATTCTTGGTTCGTCCATCATCTTGGAGGTAAAGTAAAACCACCAGATGCAGCACAGTGGTGTGCATGCAGACACGGCCCTGTGATACATCACCCAAATGTACTTCTGTCCTCAGAGTGTACAGCAAAGAAAACAGCACAGAACACTTGGAATACACACTGGTAAACCTGTAGAGCTTGTTTCAGCAATAAATGTTTGATGCATAGCCCAGTGACTTTTGAGAGGTGATTCTTTGATGTTCTCTTGCTGCAAAATATTAACAAATTCAAGTGCAAGAGAACAGGGGCTAGCTATGGAACTCTGGATGACCTGAGCATGTGTGTGTTTTGTGTTTGCCCAAAAACAGTTTTATCGGCAGTACTTGTGACAGTGAAAACAATGACATAAAAATAAAGTATCTCACAAGGGTTCTCAGATGTGGAAGTGAAGTTGGAACAAAGAACAGGCACCCAACAGACAGCTTCTCTGTTAAAGATTATCCTGCAGGGAGGACTGATGCCAACATTCTCAGAAATCCGATCTGCTGCAGGCAGCATGCTGTCGCCTAATGTGGCTTAACTGCTTTGAGTGTGTGCCCAGAATCTGGCCGCAGTCTTGCACACTCCTCTGTGCCCATATCAGAATGAACCTTATTTCAATGAACCTCTAAGCGTGTTTGCTAAAAAGATTTATTTCATTTGACAGCTAATGGATTTCCTCAATAATATCATGCCCATTGATATTAAAGTTTTACTCAAATTGCAGGAGGATGACAGGGATTGACGCACTGAAAACAATGCTTGGACAAACCACTAAGTCAAAATGGCGATGGCCAAAGGAACCAGAGTGCATTAGGGTGTTGGGCCTTTTCCCTGTTGGTTCAGGACTGCCTCCCTGTAGGTGTTAACATACCTAATTAGCATCTCTAAGAGTGAAAACTAATTTACTGCGCCCTTAAACCGTCACAGACTTCTCACAAGCACCTCTATTAGCTAGCTTTCTCAGTGTGTAAATCCCTCATGGATCTCTACCCCAGACCAATCGAGGTTGCCCCAGCCTGGACCACTCAGGGTTCATCCATTAAATAAATAAGTGCAAATATATATATATATATATTTGGCAGTCACCAGCAGGTAGTTATAGTTAGGAGCATGTTTTTGACTTCCCTATATCCTTGGCCTCGTTTGATGAATTTTCACAAACATTTCCCCTAAAAGTGTGCCTTGATTCAAGTTGTTCATGGAAAGTTTTGGGGCGATCTGTCAAGTGGGGCAGAGAAAAAGTGGGGTAAAGAAAAGTGCATTTCTCATTTTAATTAACATAGGAGTTCTGAACATGACGAACCGCTGGACGGAATTACTCAGAATTTGGCAGAAAGGCAGATGTGGTTCTGCAGATCATGTTTTTAGTTATTTGGTATAAATCCATTCAGTAGTAGTTGACAAATTAAAGGAAATCCAAATTTGTATATCTGTGACTGCAAATAATTTGAGACGATTTCACAACGAATTGCGAATGCAAGCGCCAACAGAAATGCCGTGATTGGCCAGCCGAAACCTGAGCAGAGTGTTGCGGCTGCCATTTTACTTCATTGGAACAGTCCCAGGGGCTCAAACGAAATGGCAGAAAGTGGCATAAGGGGTTAGGTTGGATGTCTCCTTACCCCGTGAGGGGAATATAGGGGTCTTTGAAGAGGAACTCCTGTTGTGTATGTTCAAAAACAGTTTTTTCCCCATGCGTGATATTCGTGAATTCGTTGCGGCCATCTGTGCAGCCCCCGTGTAACGTCACAACACATTTGAGAATATCGGCAAATAAAATTAAAAAATACATTCACAGACTCACTCAGATACTAATGCATTCACTCATAGATGCACTCAGAGACTCATTCACCCACTAACACACCCACTCAGACACTCATGCTCAGACTCATGCACCCTCTCAAACACCTACTCATGCACTTACTCACTTACTTACTCAGACACTCACACACCCACTCACAGAACCACTCAGAGACTCATGCACCCTCTCACACACCTACTCAGGTGCTTATGCACACTCTTGCAGACCCACACAGAGAGTCATGCCCTACTATGACACTCTTGCATCCACTCACAGACCCACTCAGAGAGTCAGGAACCTGCTCACACAGCCATACAGAGACTCCCACTCCCACTTGTACACCCACTCAAGAACTCACACCCACTCATAGACCCACTGAGAGACTCAAACAGCCACTCACAGTCCCACTGAGACACTCACAGACCCACTCATAGTCCCAGTCAGAGACCCAAAGATGCACTCATAGACCCACTCAGAGACTCATGTACTGACTTACAGATGCACTCCTATGTGCAGCCACTTAATCAAAGCCTCCCTCTGACACTCAAGCACCCACTTATAGATCTACTCAGACCTACTCACAAACCTACTTAGGGACTCATGCACCCACTCACACACTCACTAGGAGACTCATTCACCCACTCACACACTTACTCAGACACTCATGCACCCACTCACAGACCCATGCACCCTCTCACACACCTACTCAGACACTCATGCACCCACTCACAGAGCCACTCAGAGAGTCATGCTCCTACTCACACACTGACTCTGACACTCACACACCCATGCCCACTCACAGACCCACTCAGAGACTCATGCACCCACTCACATACCAACTCAGACACTCATGTACCCACTCTCAGATCCTCTCAGAGGCTCATGCACCCACTCACACACCCACCCACTCAGAGATTCATGCCCACTCGCAGACAACTCAGATACTCATGGACCCACTCACAGATCCAATCAGAGATTCATACAGCCACTCACAGTCCCACTGAGACACTCATGCACCCACACATAGTCCCACTCAGAGACCCATGCACCCATTCAAAGACCCACTCAGATTCATGCACCCACTCACAGTGACAGTTAGAGACCCATGCTGTCACTCATACACCTACTCACATACTTATGTACCCCTTTACAGACCAAATAAGAGACTCATGCACCCACTCACATGCACTCAGAGATGTATGTGCCCACTCACAGGCCTGCTCATGCACCCACTCACAGACCCACTCAGAATCATGCACCCACTCACACACCCACTTAGGCACTCATGCATCCACTCACAGACCAACTCAGAGACTCCTGCACTCACTGACAGACCCACTCAGAGACTCACACACCCACTGAGACTCACACACCCACTCACACAACCACTCAGAGACTTGTGTACCCACTGACAGACTCACGCAGTCACTCACACACCCACTCACACACCCACTCAGAGACTCATGCGGCCACTCACAGATTCACTCAGAGACACATGCATCCTCTCACAGACTCGCTGAGACACTCATACACACTCCCATACACACTCAGTCTCTCACATAACAAGCTTCTCAGACAGTTGTGCACCCACTGACAGACCAACTCAAACACTAATACACACAGATACTCGGACATTCATACATGTTGTTTTAGAGTTATTTAGATAGTGATGTACCCAGTGTGATTCACAGGATCACTTATATAGTTCTGAATTATTGAATGTGCTTGTATATTTATAAAGACAATTAACAACATTTTAGGGAATAGGGTGACTCTGAGCTCCTTTGTGTTCATTGTGAGTCTGTGACAGCTACACATAAGACAGGATGCAGAGTTTGAGGTTGCTGTGAAACACCCTGTTGCCTTCGTCTGTAAAGTGAACTCCATTACTTCTATAGATTCCATGCATGTCAAAACGCAGGTTGTTGTTGTAAATTGAGCCCATGTTATGGTCTCTGCAGAATGCAGGAACTGTTTTATTAACATGTTTCCTGGCTTTGTCAATCTGTGGACAGAATTGATTTGATCACTTCCATTTCTGCCTTTGGCATATGTTGGAGTACACCAAGATAGTCTAAGGGAAAGTGTCATTAATTGTGCACAGGTATCCTTCATTAGGATTTCCAGTCATACCCCAATCAGTGTGTATAGGTCATTGCCACCACAGTGCACAATCATGAGGTCAGCAGGTTGGCCATCCACAATGCTTTTAACTAAAAACAGCAATTGATGCCACTTCAAACCCTCTCTGGCTAATCCAAGTAATGTCTACATTAGGTAAACCCAAGTCCCTGTCAATACCAATCTTTCTAGTAGACTCTCTATCCCAAAACACACAGCTGTGGCCCACAATCCATACTCAAACCATTTTGAAATGAAGCAGCAGTAGCAGACAGGAAAAGGCTGAAACTGAATTAGACAGTTTGGAAAATTAAAGGCAGTTAAAATGATGGTGTTCTCCTGTTTAAAAAAAAACATGTAATTGATTGGATGCTGTGAATATGCAATTAAATACAATTAGGTAGTGTCCTAAAAGGATATGTAACTAGAGCTATGATTGGCTCTGGTAAAAATAGGAAAGTCTAATGCTGACTTGGACATGCTTTTTATTCTCTACAGTAAACCACACCTGCTGCAGCTCATTTTGTATCTAGTATGGTCCTTCTAGAATGTGCTGCAAACTTGTGACCTACTGGTTCTAGTGGGTTGCTATGAAGACTGTGCTAAGGGTGTATTGGGGAAGAGAGTTTAGACTTATTGTTGTATCATAAGTGTTACATTTCCGACTCAAGGCTTGCTAATAAAGTGCACTGTACTCCTAAAGTCATAAAACTACCAAGCTCAATATGTTTTTAGACTCCCTTTTTTTCATAAATTCATTGCGACAATCGTGAATAAGTTGCAAATATGCACAAATACCCTACCATATTGGACTTCTTTATAAAAGTGCATGAAAGGGTTAACACATACTAACCATTCAGAAGTGGAGTTACAAAACTATAATATGAACAATTTGTTTTTATTTGCTGTCTTTCGCAGTATCCGAGAGTGCAAAGTTGAAAAGGTTGCCATTAATGGTTGCTTTGTATGAGAGTAGTGTGCCATTCTTATGCTTAGTTTTCACAATTCCTGAGAGTATTGAATTTATCTAATAAGAGAAAAAAAACGATTTCACCATCAAACTAAATTTTCAGGTATGTGAAATACATTTGATTTTGAGGGAAAAAAATTGATTGTGTATGAGAGGTCATTAAAAGTGAGTACGAAGGTGTGGCTGGGGAGGCAATAGAGTGCTGCTCTCGTTCTCCGTCCTCTCTGGGCCCATCGTGCAACTGCTCTCTGCGAAGAGGCACCTTACCTCTGTTTCAGGGGTGCTCGTGGTGTCCTGCCATAGGTGGGGATGACTTAAGCTTGCTGGGGAGCGAGCAGCGGTGCCCGGAGCGGCGAAAAACTTAAGAGAGGAGGCGGTGCACGGCAGGCTCCATCTTTTTCTTGGAGACCACTGCGCCTCCGCCGCTCTGTGTCCTAGATGAGAGTCAGGCCCAGCAAGAGGTGCAGGCCCCCGACCAAGCCCCCAGAAGCATCTGTCTGAGTGCTGGAGTGCGATTGGGCGTAGCAGATGTTGCGGACCTCCGGGGCTTGACTGGCGGTGGGGAGTTCACTGGGCCTCATGCATTGCAGCGCTCCTTCGGCTGTGCCCCCGTCTCCTGGAACACCCTCATCTTTGTGATGGTTGGCTGGGGGGCCCGGGGCTTGTCTGGGGTTTGCTGGCTGGGGTGTGTAGAGCTGCCGTCCACCTCTACACAGGACCTGTCTCTCCTTTACGGAGCTGAGGCCTACACGGGTGGAGGGGGGGTGTGGACTTGCCTCTCCTGTTGCGAGGAGACGATGGGCGTCGAGCACCTGCATCGCCCCGACAACGTAGTTTGTCCACATTCTGACAGAGCCCACCGCTGATGCAGCAAGTGCAGAGCCCACCTCACTACCTCCTGGAGGGCCAACTGTCTCACACCCACCGGTAAGAGCAGGGCTATTACGGACACAGAGGGAGGATTTGGAGCCAAGTGTGCACTAACTACCCTTGGAGGCGCATACACCTAGCTCGACCATACATTCAGCATGCTGGTGGAGGCTAGATGGATATTGGGCCCAAGCCCTCTATGTCAAAGTAAGCATGGCTAAGCATAGTGAGAGGCCAGTGACAGGGGGCTGAAGCGAAACATTGTGGAGGTGGCAGTGCAAATACAGCTACGTGGAGGCGGGCCAGTAAAACCAATGCTAGCCAAAGCCACCAGAGGACATACTAGTGCGTGTGGCCCTGGATCAGAAACCCTGCAACATTAACAGGCTAGCTGGCACAACTGACTTGGCACAGTGGTGAAAGGCAGGAACCCTCAGAAACGCGCGCAGCATGGCTCGGAAGGACAGCCGGGACCCCTGCTTGGGGAAACCCTGGGGAGCAGAAACGCTACCTACCTAGCTACAACCAGATGACGCAGCCTGGGCCAACAGACTTCATTGGGGCACCCGTTATTGGTGAGCAGCAGAGTTAGCCAGGAGGGGTGCACAATCCCCTGACACCCATGCCTCTTAATAAAGTGCCTGAGGCGGCCTCACCACTTGATATATCTGCAGAGGCCCCAAGCACCTTGCTCAGGCAGGTTTTACATGAGGCTGGCTGAGTGGTGAAATATCCTTAGAGCCATATCTTAGGGGGTGGTCCCGCCCCCCGTTGCGGCCTTAACAACAGGACCTACACTGAGAAGAAGCAGACCACTGCATCAATTAGGGACACGCTCAAGTGATATGACATGCTCCAAGGCAGCCAATGACACTCCTGTGATGTGCCTTTGGAACAAGACCCGTCCGTCTGAGGCAGCGGCCCATCTCCGACTCAGCAGCCTGGGGTAACATGGATTGAACCCTCCACCCGATCACACAAGAATATATGGAACACTTCCTGCAAGAAATTCAAACAGATATCTCCTCACTCAAAGACGAGTTTAAGTCGGGCCTGCGTGACCTCCGAAGAGAGGTGACTGAGATTGGGGACAGGGTAGACGTCCTCGAGCGGATGGTTGATGCCAGATCCGAAGACCATGAGATGCTGTGGAAATGAATAGCCACGCTTGAAGATCAAAATATCAAGCTGCAAACCAAACAAGAGGTCTTGGAAAACAGGAGTGGCCAGAATAACATCCGCATACGAGGTGTGCCCCTGGGGGCGGAAGGCACCGACATCATGGCCTTTACTGCGGACCTGTTCCAGACTGTTCGGTGCGATGATGACCCCTCCCTGCTCGCCCTGGACAGAGCACACTGAGTTGCCGTGAGGACAGGACGGGCTGCTGGCGCTCCAGACATCCTGACCAGAGTCCAATTATTCATGGAGAAGGAAGTAATCATGCAAGCAGCACAGAGAAAGACCGAAATTAAATATCAAGGATATACACTCCAGCTCTACCAGGTCCTCTCTCCTGTCACGCTGAGGAACCGCCATGACTTCAAACCCATTACAGACAATCTGCAAGCTCAGGGGATCCACTATCAGTGGGGCCACCCTTTTGCCCTCCTGTTTCAATGGGAGGCTACGCTCACTGGTAGAAGCTAAAACACTGCTGGGCCTCTCGGAGGACTCTCAGAAAGAAGATGGGCTCTCCCCCATGGGTGCCTTAGGGTGCGATCTCATACTCAGGTGGGCTACCATCCCCCAACGAAGGCCAAGCAGGCAAGCGGCAGAATCATCCTCACAAGCCGCAAAGCGAGACATCATTAGACACTTGCGTAACCTCAGTAGGGGGGGCTGCCCCGCTCCCTCCACAGCTGGATCTGTATAAAAAAGAAGCAAGCTGGAAATGGACAAGCGCTTAAAGGAAAGTAATGGCGGCTGTAGGCCTTACCCCTGGAACTATCGATTACGATGATGGGCCCCAGGAGTTAAGGCGGCCCGCTGTGGGCGTAGCCCAACACTCCTGCTGCACCCCTGATGGTCAGCAACCCTAGACTGTCTCTTCCAGAGGGTAACTCCTCCAGCGGGATTGGAGCGTTTCGGTGCTGATCTCCGCATGCTGAGAAAGCCCTTGTTGTTCCCTGTTGACCCATTGTTGTTCTCTGTTTTACCTTGTTTTTTTCTTACAGGTTGCACATGAGGTAACACACAGCAAAGAGGATGGGACACTTGTTGCTCTGAGTGGGTTAGGGGTGGAACTAGACACATGGTGGCTCTCTACGGCCTCAAAATCGGAAAAACTGATAGGCTATGGTCCAATTGGGTGGAGGACTTATGGCCTGGTCCTGGTGGCGATAGGAGATCCAGAAAACAGGGATAACAGACCTCACCCTGGATGCAACATGCACTAGCATCCCGTTGTTGGATTATACACACAATATCATGGTGCACTCCTCAACCCCCCACCTGCCATGGGAGATCTTAAATTTCTCTCATTAAACATGCGGCCTAAACTCTCCGAATAAGAGGAAGGAAATTTGGCGTTATATCCTACACCACAACTCAGATATCAGAATGCTCCAGGAGACCCACCTAGTGAAGGTAGACTTACATCGCATGACACACCCGAAATATCCCAAACGACACTGGGCATACAGAACTTCTAAAACTCTGGGAGTGGGCATACTTTGTAAAGCTAGCTCTCATACCTCTGTAGTCAAAGTGAGTTGAGATAGGGAGGGCCGCTACTTGTTTCTAAAACTGCTTCAGGGGGAAACGTAAGCTGACGCTACTTAACATCTACGCTCCGAACGCTGCCCAAGATGCATATATCAGATGCCTCCTGCGTCTGATATATGCGAACTAAATGACAACTGGCCTTGCTGCGCGGCCAACTGCGTGCCAATCGCACGGGTAATGCAGAGCGCGCATTGCTGTCCCTGCAACAGAAATACTACTAGGGGGTAACAAAGTCAGCAAGCTGCTGGCCCATAAGCTGTTCCAACGGCCCGCTAGGGCATATATTGCTAAGATTCAGGCATGAACCACTAGATCGGTGCCTGCAGAGAAAGACAAACTGGAGGCTTTCCGGGATTATTACCAGCAGCTTTTCTCTCAGGAAGATCCTTCCCCCATGAGACTTCACTCCTACCTTATCGAATGCAACTGGGAACCTCTCTCTGCACATCATGCAACCCTCCCAGATAGCCCCATCACAGCAGAAGAACTATGAGCAGCTGTTTGTAACCTCCCCCTAGGTAGAGCCTTTGGCCCAGAACGGCTCCCCGTCATTTTTTATCACCTATCCCTCCCCAAGCTACAAGAACATCTCTTGCGCCCGTTTAATTCCTTTTCTGGAGACACGGGCCTCACCCCCACAATGGCAACAACAGAGTTCTCCCTTATCCCTAAGGCTGGCAAAGACCCAGTGCAATGCTACAAGTACTGCCCAATAGCCCTCCTTAACAAAGATGCTAAGCTTTTCACTAAATTATAGCCCTCCTTAACAATGATGCTAAGCTTTTCACTAAAATATTAGCTACTCGCCTTGACCCATATCTCCCTGGTGTCATCAGCCCTGGCCAGGTGAGTTTCATCACCTAACGGCATGGGATGGATAATGTCCAGCCCACTTAGTAGAAAAAACGCATCAACTGAACATCCCTGAACATCCCTGCTTGTCTTCTCTTGCTTGATTCGGATAAGGCATTTGACAGGGTGGACTGGTCATACATCCAAGCAGTGCGGTATAAAATGGGCCTTGGGTGGTAATTTATCTCTAAAGTCATGGCGTCATATGTTGCTCCAACAGACTGCATCATATTGAAGGGGCGGGTCAGGTGTCCGAGATCACTGCACCAAGGCACGTGGCAGGGGTGCCCACTCTTGGCCCTGCTATTTGCGTTGGTGATGGAGCCCTTAGCCATATGGGTGTGCAAGTTAGATGGGAATTGGCGGCCAGATCCATAAAATCAACTGGTTTGCAGATGATCTCTTCCTCACCTTGACTCAACCTGAACTTTCACTCCCGTGTGTTGTTGAAAGCTTGCAGACTTTTGAAGCCATGTCTGGATTCAAGATTAATATGTCCAAGTCGTTCGTCCTCAACCTTAATATTTCGGCGTCAGAGGTTAAAGTGTTACAGAGTCTGACCCCCTTTCAGTGGTCATCAGACTCCATCAAGTATTTAGGTCTCCATGTCACCCCCGCACTTCTTCCTCGTGGTCCTGTGTCAACTGGTCTGCTCTTTTTCGGTCGATCCTTGCAGACCTTCAGAGGTGGCAACCCCTCTACATCTCCTGGTTAGGGCGTATTAACATTATTAAAATGAACATCCTACCGCAGGTCTTATACATTTTTCAGACATTGCCCACGCCGATCCCACAGGTGGCTATACAGCGCCTTCAGGGGGATCTATGTTCTTTTGTGTGGAATGGGAAACAGCCTCGCATAGCGCACTCACTATTGATGCAACCGCGAGATAAAGGGGGGTTAGCATGTCCAAATCTGCTGGAATATTACTGGGCAGCACATTTGAGATATATCTCTGAGTGGGTAGCGCCTGAAAGTAAGTGAGAAGCACTGGCTCCACATGGACCGTGCGGTGCGGTGGTGTGACGACCCTTGTAGGTCCTTGCCTGGCTGCCTAAGCTCGCCCACCCTCGCAGCGCATATGTTGCGACTCCGACCGAGACAGTATTGGACATCTGGGACAGAATTGCTGTAAAGAAGGGGATTACCACATTCCCATCCCCGAACACGCCCATTGCATGCACCCGGAGTTCCCGCCAGGTTTGCCAACACTCGCATACAGTAGCTGGAGTGACAGGGATTGTCAGACAATACGAGACCTATTTGTGGGGGATGTCATGAAGATCTTTGACGACTGCAGGACCAAATTTGCAATCCCTCCCAGTGCACAGCCCCAATATCTCCAGCTGTGCCATTGGCTATCCCATACTGGGATTCGTATGGCAGCGGCTCGCCCCTTTTACCTCTTTGAGTAATTGGTACAGGCCTTTGATGGCACTAGGGGACTGATCTCTAAAACCTATCAGATACTACAACTCTCGACCAAGAATTGAACCCATAAATATGGAACTGCCTGGCATGACACGACCCAGGGGGGAATTATCCCCAAACATGGGAAACATAATGGCAAAACATCCCCAAAATACTACCACAGCCTCACCTCCTCTGAGACTGCGTATAAGCTGATGCTTCAATGGTACTATACACCAGCTCGCCTAGTTGTTATTTATCGAACGGTTCCCAGCCTAAACTGGCGCTATGGAAAGGACGAGGTACCCTGTGTCACATATTCCGGCTATGCCAGGTGATAACTACATATTGGAAGGAAGTTCTTGGACACATTAAAGGCATCATTGACTTCCCGCTACCACATCTGCAACACACGATAATCTTAGCTATATGACCCCCCAACATAACCGCAATGACTAACGCTGACTGGGCTCTTATAAGCCATTTACTCTTGGCAGCGCAACAACTCATAGCATGGCATAGAAGCAAACCTCACCCCCCTCTGTGGTCCAATGGTTCGCTAGGCTGTAGCACATCCTAGCGATGTCCCACAGCTTAGCGAAAACCAAAAAAGAAACTTCAGCGCATATGGCAGCCATTGATATCGTATCCTATGTGCATAGAATCCACCTGCTTTAGCCTCCCAAAACGTAGAACTCTCCAGCTTTTTTAATGCAACCAAAGCGCAAGCCTCCTTGGCCATGATGGAGTACATTGTGTGCTGTTGGTGCCTACCCTTCCCCTACCCCCCGCACCTACCGAATATCATGCTATGACCTGTATGGACTTTGATTGATGTTGTTAGTTACATTTCTTAACGCTACCCTGACCCTAGAGACCAGCGCACACTAGGCCACACAATGTTCTTTGCATAAAGTTCTAGCAGCAACACCAGTGACTGATAAGGGCCAGGCACTCCCTCAAGGTGGTGGCTGTGTTTCATGGAACTATCTCGTGCTGTTGTACTTAACCAGGGGCATACATGTGTTACGCTTAACGTTATTTGAGATAACAAGCTACTTTATGCTCCAAGCATACTGATGTCCCTTTGTAGTTCCTCCATAGTGTCTACAGTTGTTGACTTAATGCTGCCCGCCCGAAGAGGTTGTAGGCGACTTGCTATGTATCTATCTATCCTTTGCGATTTCTTATGTATTTGCTCGGCCGGCCTAGTCTGGGTTTTAGGCGACATGCTGTGTTCAACAACGATGTTTTGAAGATGCTAATAGAAGGAAAAAAAAAAAAGAAGTATGAAATATAGAGAAAATAATTGAAACTACTTGAGATGATGTATGAGTGGTCATGTGAGTGTTTTTATATATTTATTAATAGGTGAGCAAGATGGTTTCGGAGTGTGTGAGTATGTAACAGTTTGCCTGAGATGCAGAGTAGCTGATTGAGAAGTTAGTTCTCAATCAATCAATCAATCAATCATAGCATTTATAGAGCGCACTACATACCTGTGAGGGTCTCAAGGCGCTGGTGAATAGAATTCATTTGTCACCAAACCCGAGTCCAAAAAATATGAATTGCTGGGCATTCAAAAAGTATATGTTTGAGGTCTGCTAATGGCCAACATGTAGAAGGGATGGTAGGATCAATATTATGAAATTTAGCTGGAGTAATTAGAAGTCTATTATAAATAAAAAATAAAGTTTGAGTAGTGTTTGCTGCTCTAGAGGACTTCCTTAATTTAGTTCAGATTTTATTCCACATTGGAATAGAGAAAGAATCACCCAAATCAGATTCCCAACTACATACCATGTAAAATTTATCACGAGAAATAGCAATGTCTGTTAACTTTTTGTATATTAGAGAAGCAGAAGGAGAGTTACTCAAAAATGATGTAGTAATAGGAGTTGTGGAGGTATGATCAGGAGAAGAGATTAAAGAATTATAAGAAGCTTGGGCAGCTGTCATTAAAGATATATACTTAGCATGGTATGAAGAGGGAAGCGTGTTGTTGTTGTGCCCTCACACACCCTTGCGGGTGCAAAGCATCATCATTGGGCACTGCTCTTTGTGGGGGTGACGCTGCAGTCCCTCATGGGCCCTACTGGAGGGCACTCTGTTGGAGAGCTTTTAGGAGTTGCCACATTTGTGCATGTGGGTGTGTGGGCCAAGTGAAGGTAGTGAGTGAGGATAAAATGACCCATTGGTACCCTATACCGTTTATTCGGGGGTTGTTAGACCTGTCAGCCCTTTGGGTGGTCCCTCCTCATCATTATTTATTTTGTACCACTTTTGCCTCAAACTCTGTTAGTATTTTTTTCCTTTTTGGGAACCACCAGACTTTTTAGTATTGATGCAGATTCAGGGAGCCATTTTATCTACCCCTGGAACTTCTGTCTGAGGGCCTGAAACACAAAATGGTGGCCACCCATTTTCACCTGTGACATCACTGGAACCTACCAGCACCTTCCAGAACATTCCAGAACCCTGTGACAGTGTGAGGCAGGTTTAGAATGTTGGGAAGGCATCTCCAGGTTGGCAGTTGGAGTTGGCAGTTGGCACCTGACTGGTGAAGAGAGAGGAGCACAGAACTGAAGGAGGAAGGAGTGAGGCAACAGGGGTGGAAACTTGTGCCTGGAGTGGGGTCCAGAAACCCACCCTTGATACTAGTCCCTGCTGACTGAGCCCAGCCTGGAGCCCTGTGTGGGAGAAAGCAAGAAAAACCATCTTAAGGACATGGACAGCCGGAACAGGCCTTAGAAGTAAAGAACAGCAAGTTCCTGACCTGGTTACTGGTAACTTCCTGAAGTCCGACGTCGAGAAGCCTGGAGACCTGGAGCCCGAGGTGGAGAAGCGGCGCTGACTGGAAAACAGACGTCGTACCCGGAGCCGCCAGAGGTTGAGAGAGGGCGCCGACGGAGGTCGTGGAGACACCAGAGGTCGAGGAGGAAGTCACCTGAGGACGAGTGTGCGGCATCGACGGGGGAGTGAAGTCCGCCCTCCGGAGTCGCCGGAGACCGAGGTGAAGCGTGCCGGAGGTCGGGAGTGGAGATCGCACTCCGGAGTCGCCGGAACCTGAAGAGAATCGTGCCGGAGGTCGGGAGTGGAGGTCGCACTCCGGAAGTCGCCGGAACCTGAGGAAAGGAGCACCGGAGGTCGGGAGTGGAGATCGCACTCCGGAGCCGCCGGAAGTCGACATCGAGCCAAGGCCGCCCGACGTCATCGAACCGGAGCCGCCCGAAGTCGACATCGAGCCAAGACCGCCCGACGTCATCGAACCGAGGCCGCCGACATCGAACCGGAACCGCCTCCCGGCGTCGACAAGAACTGTCATTGAGCCGAGGCCGCCGACATCGAACCGGAACCGCCTCACGGCGTCGACACGACTCCCGCGGCGTCGGAACTTCATAAAAAGGGCAGTAAGTGGAATAGAGGGCGCCTAAGGCCCTGTGAAGCCCTAAGAGACCATCCTAGAGGCTAGAGAGGTGCTGGAACCAGTTTGATAGTGCCAGGGGTGAGCTGAGACTAATACAGAGGGGTTGTGTAGTGTGGGAGAGCCAGATCTCTAGATTCCCCCTTGATCTACCTCAGTTTAGGCCTCAGCCTTGTCCAAGCCAGGTAGTACACCCCTCAGGTCATCCAGAACTCTACAAGCTGGGATTGGGCCAAATCATCCCATAGTACCTCAGGAATGTGAACTGATTTTCAAGTGTCACTGTTGGCTTTTATTATTTATTGAGAGCACTGTATTTATTGTATTCATCCTATTTATGGCCTCACAGTATTTATTGCCTCACAGTATTTATTGTTTCACAGTATTTATTGTCGCACAGTATTTATTGTCTCGCAGTATTTATTGCCTCGTAATATTTAATTGCCTTTTATGTAATGCACTTATATTTATGCCTTGATTATTTATGATCTACCTTATTTATTGAATCGTTGAAGTATTATTTATTTGACTTACCCTTCCACAGGAAAAGCCTTGTGTACTGTGATTGTATTATTATTTATTTAATCAGCAACTAAGAGAAAAGAAGATAAAGAGATATATTTTCAGTATAATTTTTAAGGTGTAGTGTCGTTTTTGGAACGGATGCATGCATGGTTACTGTGTGGGTATGACGTATGCTTAGCACGGTGCCTGATCCCTGACCACTCGAGCCAAGCTACCACAGTGTATGTCTGGGAGAACACCACTACCCTTCCGGTGTGGGAGTGTGTTTTTCTAACATAATTGGTGTTCAGCGGTGGGATTGAGCTGTGCCTACGTATACTCGACAATAACTGTGGGTAGTCCATAGGCCTACACCGGGAGTTTTCTCCAAGCGGACTTCCTAATTGTGAGTTTTTGTTTTTTCCAAATTTACTCTGGTGGTGGGAGGAGGTATTATAAAAGGTACCCCCCTGCATAGCTTCTGCAAATAACTGTCCTCTGACCTGAGTGGGCAAGATGGAGTTTGTACTGGAGAATTTAGAAACGTACACTGTGGCCCAACTCAGGGAGTTTTGTCAGCGGGAGGGGGTGTATTGTCCCCCAGGAGCAAAGAAGGGTGCACTTCAAACCAGCTTAAGGGCTTGGGGGGAGGCACGACGAGAAAGCAAGGCTGAGGAGGAGGACAGGGATAGAGAGCCCGACAGTGAGGGAGCTGGTTTGTACCAACCTGAGGTGGGGAACCTGTTAGCGGGGCCCAGGACACTTTCTAGGAAGGGCAGCAGTGCCTCTAGCGGTGGCTTGTCTGAAGTGGAGTTAACAGACCGGAGGGAGAAAAGACAGCTCACATGGGACTTAGCAAGGCTGGAGAAAGAGAAGGAGGAACAGAGGATGGCTCATGAGCTGAGGTTAAGGGAGATAGATCTCCAGATCCTACAAGCCGGGGCACACCTTATTCCTAATGGTGGCAGCGAAGAAAGAGAGTTCACCAGGGAACCCAAACCCTATTTGCCGAAAGACCTAGTGGCTAGCTATGGTGTGGGCGACGATATTGCCAAGTGGCTAGCGGCCTATGAGGTCTCATTAAGGGCCCATGGGGTTCCAGAGAAGTACTGGGGAGGGGGATTGTACAGGTACATGCCTCCAGCTGGTAGGGATGCATTATTGGCCCTAGAGCAGGATGAGCAGACCCACTACCCCACCATGAAAGTGGCGCTCATACGAAAGTTTGGACTAACACCCGAGAAATACAGACAGAAGTTCCGGGGTAGCCACAAACTGGGCACACAGAATTGGGTGGACTTCCTGGATTATGCAAAGTAGGCATTAGAGGGTTGGATTCAGGGCAGTGAAGTAAGGAACTACGAGGGGTTGTTTGATTTAGTATTGAAGGAACACCTGCTCGAAAAATGTTTCCCTGAACTGCGTCAACACCTGGTGGATAGCAAGCTGACCAATCCCCGGAAGCTTGCTGAGGAGGCGGACATTTGGGCTAGTACCCGGGTGTCCACAAGGGGGACTGGAGGGGATACTCAAAAGGCCGGACAGGGCGCCCCCCAGAAGAAAGAGGGAGGGGAAAAGAAAAAGGAGTTCTCCAAAGGCCCCCAAAATAATTTCCAAGGTAAGGGAACAGGATTCACCCCTAGGGCTAACCCACCCCGAAACCCTAATCCTGGCCAGAGTCAGCAGCCAAGGGTTGTCCATTGCTTCGAGTGCGGTGGCGTTGGACACTATAAGGGAGATGCGAAGTGCCCAAAACGACCACCCCCTCCCATTGGAGGAAAGGCCCCCGGAGTAGCTAGTGTAGTGCTCGGGGAGGAGATGCCTTTAATTAAGGGAAGGGAGTGGGCGGGTGTCACTTTAGTGTCCCTGGGAGAACGGGAGATGGTTCCTAAGATCCAGGTGCCCGCAAATACCGTAAAGTATGGGCAGTGGGTCACCATCAATGGCCAAAGAGGGGAGGCTCTGAGAGACACAGGAGCCAGTATGACTATGGTACGTAGCCAACTGGTGTCTCCAGAGCAGGTAATTCCCGATGTACTCCACCAAGCCGCGATGGCTGACGGCAGAACAGGCCACTATCCGGTGGCCGAGGTTCCCTTTGAATGGGAGGGGGTTGCAGGTTCACTTCGAGTTGCCGTAAGCCCTGCCGTGCCAGTCGATTGTCTGCTAGGGAATGACATGGAGCACAATGCTTGGAAAGAGGTGGAATACCGGACTCACACTGAGATGCTGGGTACACCTGTCTGGGCCTGTGTGAGCACAGGGTCCGCGACTACCCGGAGAGGGAGTTCGTTCAGGCTGGAGCCTGGAACAAAGGCCCAGCCAGCTGCCGACCAAGGGAAGAACCGAGGACAGGAGGAGCCTGCCTCGGCATCCGCGCCCCGTGGGACGGATAGGCCACCGGAGGTGGTGGACCAGGAGTCCGCGGTGGGGGATGTTACCAAACTGGAGGACCTACCCATCCCAGCCGAGTGGCACGTGGAGGGAGGGCCGACCAGGGAGGAATTCTGCAAGGGCCAGAGGGAGTGCCCTACCCTTAAGGGACTGAGGCGACAGGCCGAAGCCCAGGCAGCAGGGAATGTTGAAGGGAACTACAGTGTTTACTGGGAGGATGGCCTCCTCTACAGTGAACCCAAGGCACCCCTACATGGATCGTCACGAGCCTTGGTAGTCCCTTAACGTTATCGAGCCTTCCTTCTGGAGTTGGCTCACGCTATCCCATTGGCAGGACACCTAGGGCAAGACAAGACCTTCGCCCGTCTTGTCCCACACTTTTATTGGCCTCAGATGAAAGTGTCGTCCGACACCTACTGCCGGACATGTGTGTCTTGCCAAGCCAGTGGGAAAACAGGGGTGAAGCTGAAAGCTCCCCTGGAACCACTTCCTGTCGTTAGCACCCCCTTTGAAAGGGTGGGCATCGACATTGTGGGTCCATTAGATCCGCCTACTACAGCTGGTCACAGGTTTATCCTGGTTTTGGTGGATCATGCCACACGGTACCCAGAGGCTATACCTCTAAGGACCATTACAGCACCTGTTGTGGCTAGGGCCCTGATGGGAATCTTTACCCGAGTGGGTTTTCCCAAGGAAGTTGTGTCCAACAGGGGGACCAACTTCATGTCAGCATACATGCGGGCGATGTGGAAGGAGTGTGGAGTGACCTACCGGTTCACAACTCCTTACCACCCCCAGACCAATGGTCTGGTGGAGAGGTTTAACAAAACCTTGAAAGGCATGATCAGAAGTCTGCCTGAAAGCCTGCGGAGGAAATGGGACGTCCTCCTACCCTGTCTATTGTTTTCCTACAGGGAAGTGCCACAGAAGGGAGTGGGCTTCAGCCCCTTCGAGCTTTTGTATGGGCACCCTGTGCGTGGACCTCTCAGCCTGGTGAGAGACGGATGGGAAAGAACTCCCAGAAAGCTTCCCCAGGATGTGGTGAGCTACATGCTGGCCTTCCGAAGCCAAATGGCTAAGTTGTGGAAGCAAGCTTCTGACAACTTGGAGGCCAGCCAAGCAGTAATGAAGGCGTTGTATGACCACAACGCTCACCCGGTAGAATTGGAGCCTGGCCAGAAGGTGTGGGTGATCGAACCAGGAGAGCTTAGCGCCCTCCAGGATCGCTGGTCAGGACCCTTTGAGGTATTGGAGAAGAAGGGTAAGGCTACCTACTTGGTGGATCTTAAGACCCCTCGTCAGCCCCTACGGGTGCTGCATGCCAACCGCCTCAAACCCCACTACGAGAGGCCCGAATTCATTTTGATGATGGTGACTGACGGAGCAGAGGACGCGGAAAGCGAGCCTCTCCCCGATTTATTTGCGTCTCAAGAGAAGGATGGGTCGGTGGAGGGAGTGATTCTCTCCCCATCTCTAACTCCTGAACAGCAGGAGGACTGCCGCCAGGTCCTGGGACAGTACTCTTCGTTGTTCTCCCTTGTTCCGGGTAGGACTCACCTGTGCGTCCATGACGTGGACACAGGAGACAGCCCACCTGTGAAGTCCAAGATCTACCGGATGTCAGACAAGGTGAAGGCCAGCATTAACAGTGAAGTCACTAAGATGCTGGAGCTAGGAGTGATCGAACCTTCCAGCAGCCCCTGGTCCAGTCCGGTGGTGTTAGTGCCAAAAGCCGCACCACCGGGTGGCCAACCGGAACTGAGGTTCTGTGTGGACTACCGGGGACTGAATTCAGTAACCAAAACTGATGCTCATCCGATCCCTAGGGCGGATGAATTGATTGACCGGCTGGGAGCTGCCCAATATCTAAGTACCTTTGACCTTACTTCTGAGTACTGGCAGATCTCTCTGACTGATGGAGCCAAGGAAAGGTCAGCCTTCTCCACACCCAAGGGTCACTACCAGTTCTGTGTGATGCCCTTTGGGCTCAAGAACGCACCTGCCACGTTTCAGCGTCTGGTGAACCAGATCCTCACTGGAATGGAGAGTTTCTCTGCTGCTTATCTGGATGACATAGCCGTCTTCAGTAACAGCTGGGAGGATCACTTGCGTCACCTGCAAGCTGTTCTCCAGGCCCTGAGACAAGCTGGGTTAACGATCAAGGCCAGCAAGTGCCAGATCGGGCAGGGGTCGGTAGTTTACCTTGGACACTTGGTGGGTAGGGGAGCGGTGCAACCCCTCCAGGCGAAGATCGAGGCCATCATGGCCTGGGAACCCCCCAAGACTCAGACTGAGGTCCGAGCATTTTTGGGCCTCACCGGATACTACCGACGCTTCGTGAAGGGATACGGTACCATCGTGGCCCCCCTCACGGAGCTTACGTCCAAGAAGCAACCTCGACGGGTAGTCTGGACGGAGGCTTGTCAGCAGGCCTTCGTAAAGCTGAAGCAAGCCATGTGCGAGGCCCCGGTCTTAAGGGCCCCAGACTTTTCCAAGAAGTTCATTGTCCAGACAGATGCATCAGAACATGGCATTGGGGCAGTGTTATCGCAACTCAATGAAGAGGGTCTGGATCAACCCGTGGTCTTCCTATCCCGGAGACTACTTCCCAGGGAACAGAAGTGGAGTGCAATAGAGCGAGAAGCCTTTGCAGTGGTATGGGCTCTGAAGAAGTTGCGGCCATATCTGTTTGGCTCGCACTTCCTAGTTCAGACCGACCACAGACCCCTTCGTTGGCTGATGCAGATGAAGGGGGAGAATCCCAAGTTGTTGAGGTGGTCTATCTCCCTACAGGGAATGGACTTTCAGGTGGAACATCGGCCTGGAGTGGACCACGCCAATGCAGACGGTCTCTCAAGGTATTTCCGCCTTAGTGATGAGAACTCCCAAGGGGTTGGGTAGCTCTCCCCACTTTCAGCTGGGGGGGACGCGTGTTAGACCTGTCAGCCCTTTGGGTGGTCCCTCCTCATCATTATTTATTTTGTCCCACTTTTGCCTCAAACCCTGTTAGTATTTTTTTCCTTTTTGGGAACCACCAGACTTTTTAGTATTGATGCAGATTCAGGGAGCCATTTTATCTACCCCTGGAACTTCTGTCTGAGGGCCTGAAACACAAAATGGTGGCCACCCATTGTCACCTGTGACATCACTGGAACCTACCAGCACCTTCCAGAACATTCCAGAACCCTGTGACAGTGTGAGGCAGGTTTAGAATGTTGGGAAGGCATCTCCAGGTTGGCAGTTGGAGTTGGCAGTTGGCACCTGACTGGTGAAGAGAGAGGAGCACAGAACTGAAGGAGGAAGGAGTGAGGCAACAGGGGTGGAAACTTGTGCCTGGAGTGGGGTCCAGAAACCCACCCTTGATACTAGTCCCTGCTGACTGAGCCCAGCCTGGAGCCCTGTGTGGGAGAAAGCAAGAAAAACCATCTTAAGGACCTGGACAGCCGGAACAGGCCTTAGAAGTAAAGAACAGCAAGTTCCTGACCTGGTTACTGGTAACTTCCTGAAGTCCGACGTCGAGAAGCCTGGAGACCTGGAGCCCGAGGTGGAGAAGCGGCGCTGACTGGAAAGCAGACGTCGTACCCGGAGCCGCCAGAGGTCGAGAGAGGGCGCCGACGGAGGTCGTGGAGACACCAGAGGTCGAGGAGGAAGTCACCTGAGGACGAGTGTGCGGCGTCGACGGGGGAGTGAAGTCCGCCCTCCGGAGTCGCCGGAGACCGAGGTGAAGCGTGCCAGAGGTCGGGAGTGGAGATCGCACTCCGG
This sequence comes from Triturus cristatus, assembly GCF_964204655.1. Classification (NCBI taxonomy): domain Eukaryota; kingdom Metazoa; phylum Chordata; class Amphibia; order Caudata; family Salamandridae; genus Triturus; species Triturus cristatus. The sequence continues at coordinate 777,129,808 of NC_140587.1, read as the reverse complement.
AGTCGCCGGAACCTGAAGAGAATCGTGCCGGAGGTCGGGAGTGGAGGTCGCACTCCGGAGTCGCCGGAACCTGAGGAAAGGAGCACCGGAGGTCGGGAGTGGAGATCGCGCTCCGGAGCCGCCGGAAGTCGACATCGAGCCAAGGCCGCACGACGTCATCGAACCGGAGCCGCCCGAAGTCGACATCGAGCCAAGACCGCCCGACGTCATCGAACCGAGGCCGCCGACATCGAACCGGAACCGCCTCCCGGCGTCGACAAGAACTGTCATTGAGCCGAGGCCGCCGACATCGAACCGGAACCGCCTCACGGCGTCAACACGACTCCCGCGGCGTCGGAACTTCATAAAAAGGGCAGTAAGTGGAATAGAGGGTGCCTAAGGCCCTGTGAAGCCCTAAGAGACCATCCTAGAGGCTAGAGAGGTGCTGGAACCAGTTTGATAGTGCCAGGAGTGAGCTGAGACTAATACAGAGGGGTTGTGTAGTGTGGGAGAGCCAGATCTCTAGATTCCCCCTTGATCTACCTCAGTTTAGGCCTCAGCCTTGTCCAAGCCAGGTAGTACACCCCTCAGGTCATCCAGAACTCTACAAGCTGGGATTGGGCCAAATCATCCCATAGTACCTCAGGAATGTGAACTGATTTTCAAGTGTCACTGTTGGCTTTTATTATTTATTGAGAGCACTGTATTTATTGTATTCATCCTATTTATGGCCTCACAGTATTTATTGCCTCACAGTATTTATTGTTTCACAGTATTTATTGTCGCACAGTATTTATTGTCTCGCAGTATTTATTGCCTCGTAATATTTAATTGCCTTTTATGTAATGCACTTATATTTATGCCTTGATTATTTATGATCTACCTTATTTATTGAATCGTTGAAGTATTATTTATTTGACTTACCCTTCCACAGGAAAAGCCTTGTGTACTGTGATTGTATTATTATTTATTTAATCAGCAACTAAGAGAAAAGAAGATAAAGAGATATATTTTCAGTATAATTTTTAAGGTGTAGTGTCGTTTTTGGAACGGATGCACGCATGGTTATTGTGTGGGTATGACGTTTGCTTAGCACGGTGCCTGATCCCTGACCACTCGAGCCAAGCTACCACAGTGTATGTCTGGGAGAACACCACCACCCTTCCGGTGTGGGAGTGTGTTTTTCTAACAGGGGTCCTCTGAGTCAGGTTAAAAATAGGATGGGGATGGAAGCGCAGTTTATACAAGAATGAGAGGGGAAAAGAATAGATGCTTTCCCTCTGCTCTCAACCTGTGTGTTGGTGTGAAATGGAATGATACAAGTGGGGGATGGTCGACATGTTTCGCGCTGTCCGTGGGTCCCTAATGGATCAGCAGTGGGAAAGCATCTAATCCTTTCCATCTCATTCTTGCATAAACTGCGCTTCCATCCTCGTCCTATTTTTAACCTGACCCAGAGGACCCCCGAATAAACGTACTAGGGTACCAACGGGTAATTTTATCCTGACTCACTATCTTTACTTGGCCCACACACCCACAAGCAAAAATGCGGCAACTCCTAAAAGATCTTCAACAGAGTGCCCTCCAGTAGGGCCCGTGAGGGACTGCAGCGCCACCTCCACGAGAAGCAGTGCCCAATGATGATGCTTTGCACCCGCAAGGGTGTGTGAGGGCACAACAACAAAATGCACAGGAGTACCACTCCCCCACCCTGCACACTCAAACCTTACTATGGAGACACCTATCTCGACTCGCAGTACCTATCTGGACTGCTGAGCGCTTCCTTCGTTTCCCTTTTAGGAACTGATACCATTCGAACTGTTTGCGTATTCTCTTTAGGAGCATTGGTACAGGACCTTTTTCCAATTAGCTTCTTGTCCCCCATCTTATTTTGTGGTTATGGAAAAGTTTACGAGCATTTTTAAGAATAGGGAGGGATAATGATACAGGTATATGGGAAAGAGAAATATATTCTTCGAAGGAAAAGGGATGAAAAAAGGCTCTTTCAATATCTACCTACCCACAATGGGATAAGATGAGAATCAGTTCCACTTTCAGATAATAAAAAAGAAGAATGCTTAAGAAAAAATGAGGTGTGATAAGAATAAAAATCCGGGAATTGAACGCCACCCATGTGTTTAGGTTTTTTAAGTTTACAGAGAGACATCCTAGGACGTTTATTACACCATAACATTTTTTAAAGAATGTTATTTACAGTTTTATAAAAGAGACTTAGGAATATTAATGGGAATATTGGATAAATAGAACAATATCACTGGAACAAGCATAATCGTTATAGAATCTAGTCTACCCAACGAGGATAAAAATAAGAGATTCCGGCGTGATGTAGAAGAAGTTAAAGATGTTTGAAGCTCTTTTAAGTTTAAAGCGACAGTATCCTTAATAGATGGAGTAAACCAAATGCCAAGATATTTAATTTTAACTGGGTTCCAATGGAAAGAAGAGGATAAGAAATTAGCATGAACACAGAGTTTGTTCAATGGGAGGATCTCACATTTCTCATCATTGAGTGTATAGCCTGAAACAAGAGCAAAGGCAGTGACCTTTGATAAAAATGTTGGTAGGGAGGACTGTGGATTGGAAATAAATAATAGAATATTATCTGCATATGCTGAAAGTTTTAACTGGTTACTGCCATAAGAAAAACCTATGATGTTTGTGTTTGACTGAATTTAGATTAAGAAAGGTTCTAAGGAAAGGATAAATAAAAGTGGAGATAATGGGCAGCCTTGCCGAACTTCTCGCTGAAGAGGGAAAGAAGGGGATACTAGAACATTAGTTAGGAAAGAGTACCTTGGAGAGGAGTAAAGTAAAGAGACATAATTAATAAATTTTGGGCCAAAACCAAACCAGCAAAGGGTTGAAAAGATGAAAGACCAATTGACTCTCAGCATCGAATGAAATTGCTATTAACGATTTTTTTTATGATTTAGATTTACTTAGGACATTAAAAAACAATCTAGTGTTATCAGATAAGTGACACCCCTTATTAAAACCACACCGTTCCTTTCCAATCAACTGGGGCAAAAAGGAGTCTAAATGAAGGGCATGGATTTTTGCAAATATTTTATAATCTAAATTAATTAAAGAAATGGGTCTGTAATTCTTACAGAGTGTGTGGTCTTTGTTATCTTTTGGGAGTAAACAAATCAACGCTTCCTGGAAAGTTCCTTCTGATTTCTGAGCAGAGATAAAATATTTAAATAAGTGATGTAGTTTGGGGAGAAGGAGTGGGGAAAAATGGGAATAGAATTCAATGGTAAAACCATCAGGAACAGGAGCTTTCCCTGTTTTAATAGTGTGAATAGCAGTAAGAATGTCACTGCTGTGAATCTTCCTCCAAAGAAGAAAAGTCTACATTAAGAGATGAAGGTGGGGAAATAGAGGATAGATATTGAGTAATATCCGACTGTTGAGAAGGAGACTCAGGAGTATAGAGTTGGTGATAAAAGTTAAAAAATTCAAAAAGGATATCTTCATTTTTATGGACAGCAGTGTTAATTGAGGTTAAAATAGATAACATTTTATTGCATTCTTTTTTAATCTTGAGATATTTGGAAAGAAGATTACCGGCTTTGTTTTGTGCGCTATAATATTTAGCACTAGATTTAAGTAAATATAAGTTAGCAGATTCAGTTGAAAGTTTATTAAAAGTAAATTTGGCTTTAATAAGTTCATTCAAGTCTTTTGTGGAATAATAGGAATGCCCCAAACGATGAATATGTGAATCAAGCGATTGCATGGTTTGGGTGGGAGCTCCCCGTTTCTGAGCTACAAAAGAAATAATGAAGTCCCTAGAAGCAGCTTTGAAAGTGTCCCAAATAAGTGGAGGAGAAATATGAGGAGATTCATTTTCTAGAAAAAAAGTGTCTGCAAATTTCTAGAAAGTGGGTGTGAATTTAGGGTCCAATAAAAGGGCATTATTAAATCTCCATATTCTAGGGGTGGAGTGTGTCTAAATCTAAGGATACAGGAGCATGGTTGGAAATTAATATAGATCCTATATCAGAGTGAGAAATATGTTGGGTAAGGGCTTTTGAAATAAATAGTCTATACGGGATTGTGAGGAATGTGGTGGTGAGAAATACGTATATTCTTGGAGAGTGTGGTGACATAGTCTCCAAGCATCAACAAGGGATCTTTGACATATAGTAGATGTAAATTGAGTGGGCATAAAGTAGGGAATCAATTTAGATTTAAAGCATCTAACTATGAGAGGGTCCATAACGATATGACAGTCTCCTCCCACTATTAAATAATCATCAGAATATAACCTCAATTTAGATAAAATCTGAGGCCCAAAGAGCTTATCTGGAGTGGTAGGCGCATATAAATTAAGAATAGTTATGGGGATTTTGTTAACAAGCAATGAGACTGAAGCCCATCTACCCTCGGAATCTGCATTTTGATGGATACATTGAATATCTAAACGTGTATGACAAAGGATAGCCACACTGTTACGTTTGCCTGAACCTGGTGATGCATAGACATGACCCACCCATTGGCGTTGAAGTTTGGAAATTTCCTTGCTTGTTATGAGAATTTCTTGTAATAAAACAATATCACCTTTTAACCCAGCAATATGCGATAAAACTCGTTGACGTTTTTTGGGAGAACCCAAACCTTTAACATTCCAGGATATATCTTTTAACGACATCTATACAAGCGAACCATTTAAGAAATCTTAATATGAATTACAAATAGTAAAATACAAGAATACATCATAATAAATCCACCAATAAGGAGAACCCAAGGAGAAAAGAAATATGCATAAAAGAAATATGACATAGGAAAGATATCATAGTAAAAATAAAAAATAAAAATAAGTGATGGATGGAAAGAGAAGAGAAAGGCAATAAGACAAATAAGGAGGAAGAAATGGATGAGAGAGAGGGAAGATTTAGAAACTGTATAAAAGGAGGTGAAAATAAAGGTGAAAGTAAAGCAGATAAGGAAAAAGGAATATTGGAAATATGATGAAAAAGAACAGTACAAAGAGATAAAAATAGAGAAAAAAAAAATATAAAAACAAGAACAAAAAGACATACCACGAACAAATAATGAACAACGGGGTGGTGGAGCCACATAAGGAAGACAGTACGATCAGGTGGGGAACTCCAGGACGAAGACGAGGAAGGGAGACATCCGCCAGGTGGGAAATGAGGGATCAAATAGGAGGGGACCATGATAAACTGCACCTGACAGATAAAAGGAAAAGGAATCGATTATAAGAGATACGGAAAACAACAAAAAGAACAAAACATCAATTTGGATACAAAGCTTAAAATGCAGACAGGTAACAAACTACAAGAAAAACAATCAAAACATCGATGAACGAGGAATCTTCATGTTCTCTTCTCTACAGGTATCCAAGAAATGTTGAAGTTGAGCCAGATCTTCATAGGCAGTAGTTTTATTGTTATAAGTTACTTTCATGAGGCAAGGATGGAACAAACCATTACTAGCATTCAGATTACGAAGAGCAGGTCTCATGTCCAAACATTTCTTCCGTCGATCTGCAGTTGCTTTAGCATAGTCCTGAACGAAGAACAGATTGGATCCCTGCCATGAAATTTCTCCTTTAAGTCTGACAGCTTGTAGTATTTTAAGTAAAGCAATATATTCAAAAAAATACAAGATAATGCCTCTTGGTTTGACAGAAGAAGATGACGATCTTAAGATTGGCCCTAAGCGATGAGCTCCTTGAATATTCAATTTTGGAGTCTGAGGAAGACCCAGGAGAATCGGAAGAAAAGATTGAAAAGGACAGAGGATCTGTACCTTCAAGACCTTCCGCAAGACCATAAATGTGCAAATTATTGCGCCTATTATGGTTTTCTAAATTTTTCCACTTGCTGTTTAAGGTGCAAAATCTCAAAATGTAAGACTGGAACTTGGTTGGCAACACCTTGATAAGAGTCCACTCGTTCTAGGTGAGTAACTTTTTGTTCCGTGATAGTCCGTTAACTCTCAAGACTTTGGAGACGAGTATTTGTGTCTTCCATATAAGGTTTGAGAGCACAAATTTCTTCCAAAAGCAATTCCACAGATATTGTTGTAGAAGAATTAGTGAGAGAAGGTGGGTCTCTTTTGACACGCTTGCCTGTCACAGACAACGAGGTAGCAGGTATTTTAGAGCCTTGTTTGGATGTATTGCGAGGCACAGTAGATGACACACCCTCAATGGCAGCAGGACTAGAGTCCAATTCCTCCATACTTTCTCGTAAAATGTTGAAAGGATTATAATTTTTCAGCACAGAGGAAGTAGGAGGGATAACCACACTACGGGAAGAGCACACTTTTACCATAAGAGAAAACAAACTGGAGCACTTTACACCAGAGTAGCAAATAAAGGCACCAAGTGATGTCCGAGACTTCAGGAGCCAAAGGAAAAAAGAAAATAATTGTTTATGACAAAATTCCCCCCATTAAAATGGTCTGTGTTTTAAACAGAGCATGAGGGAAACATGAGGCAAGGAGTCAGAATATGAGGAAATGCTCAGAGCCATAACATGACAGAAGGCAGAGAGCAAATGGGGCACAAAACCAAGAACATTGGCTCTGAAAGAGCTAAAATGGTCAAAATTACAAGGTTGGTCGCAAAATGCGACATGTAGAGAGAGGAGAGATTCCGGTCGGCAAAATGGAAACAAAATGGCGGCCGCAAGTGTCTTTGAGGAGCCGACCGGTGAAGGAAGAAGAAGTCAGCGCTGACCCTGTATTTCAAGAAACATCATGTTGTGTGCCTTGGAACTTCATGGCAAGGAATATTCGATTGTAGGGTCCAGGAAATAAGAAGAGCCGCTAGGAGAGACTTTGCTCCCTCATGCCATCTCGGAGCCTCACGGCAGAGTGACTATCCTCTCTGGCGCCGAAGCCACGCCCCCTCAAGACATGCTCTTTAAACTAATACAGAGTCACATGTGTAGTATCAGAGTGACAGGCATAGTTAAATATGTAGTGTTCAAACATGGGCCAGGGCTACTAGTACAGACCCTGCCTGTGCACTCTCACTGTCAGTTTGACTTGGCATGTAAAAGCTGTTTGTTAAGTCTTTAATCCACGTTTTAGTACACATAACTCACCTCTGGAGTAAGCTGTTGGTATGCTATAAAGCACGGTGCTTGTGACTGAAAGATTGAGAATTGTCCTTTTGAGTTTCAGTAAGTTACTCATGCACTTGCAGACCCCTATACCAAGCCCTGCATACAGTACACCACACATAATGCAACTGACATACATATTTTCAAAGCATATAACCTCTCTCTCACCCAATCACATTGCAAAAAAGGTACTTCTACATTCACTCACTGTTAGACCTGGCACCATTGGCATGGGTCTCCCTTCCATTTTTTTGCTGTTGCCTCCTGTATTTTTGCTATGTTTGTGCTGGTCTAGATGCTTTGGGCACTTTGCCACTGCAAGTGCTCTCTATTGTAAATTGTTGTAATGGATTAGTGACTCCATGATTGGCTTATTTGATTTACTTATCAGACCCTAGTACAGTGCACCATGTGTGCCCAGGGTCTGTAAATCAAATGCTGCTGGTGGGTTTGCAGCACTGGTTGTGCAACCCACAGGAGCAGATTGTAAAGTGTGGCTCAGGCCTGCCATTGCAGAGCCTGTGTGCAGTCTGGGACTGCCATGTCGAACTTGGCAAGTGCTCCCACTTGCCAGTCCCTAAACCTTCCCTTTTCTACATATTAGTCACCCCTAAGGTAGGCCCAAGGTACTCCTGTGGGCAGGGTGCATTGTATGTAAAAGGTAGGACATGCCCTGATGTGTGTGGCATGTTCTGCTAGTGAATTACAGCCAATTTTGTTTTTCACTATTGCAAGGCTACCTGGTTCCATAGGCCAGAATGGGCAGTTTGATTATAACATCTTTATAATCCTAACTGACCCAGGGAACAAGGTAGAAAAACAAGTTTAGTATTCCTGAACTCAGAATGTTAACATACATCTTTTAGTGGGGGTGATTTTTACGTTCTGTGTTTGAAAATACCCATTTTAGAAAGTAGGTATTTTCTTGCCTAACCATCCAGTATGCCTCTGCTGGGTTTGTGTATTACATGTCTAGTTTGTGAGTGACAGGGGGCTGGAAAGGGCTTTGGCTCCAGCAGTCTGATGAGTCAGGGCTGGGCTGAAGAGTACCTGGGTTGAATAGAGAGTAGGGGGAAGAGATTTCCTTTCACTTGCCTGAGCCTTCATAGGATAGAGAGTAGGGGGAGGAGACTTCCTTTCAGCTACCTGGGCCGGTCTGCTTTCAACAATGCTGTCTCCACCTCCTGCCAGGAAGGTGCACCAGGGAGGACAGAACTGGTTTTGGCTGGGCACAGACACTCTCTGTCCACAGAGAACAAAGGATTTAGCCGTATAAATATTGGGGGCCAGACCCCAGAACTTTAGCTCACTTCTGGAAATCAAGACAAACCCTTTGCCAAGGAGAGAAACCAAGGAAGCTGAAGGAGGAGACTGCTCCTGTGCGGATTGCTGTTTGGGGTTGGCCTGCAGTGGTTACTTATTGCCAAGGAAAGAAGAAAAGAAACTTTGTGTGTACTTTTACTATCTTGAGGAAGATCTCCAAGGGCTTGAAGCTGAGCTTGCCTCATGTTCTGAAGTCTCAGAGACACAAAGACTTCACCACCAGCTCCCCCTGAATTTCCTTGCTTGGAATTCTACCTGCAGAGAGGTGCCTGCTGTTGTTTTGGGCCCTCTAGAGACTGCGTGTCGCTGGGAGCTAGAAGCGTGACACAACGTGGAAGAAGCGTGTCGCTGCCGCAGCAGTTGCCATCGCATTGCCGAGGAAGCGTGTCGCCGCTGTAGCTGTTTGCCGTCGCATCTCCGGAGAAGCGTTTCGCATCACAGGAGAAGTGTGCCGCTGCCGCAGAAGTTGCCGTCGCCTCACCGGAGAAGCGGGTCGCAGGGCCTGTCGCGACTCAAGAACCCATCTATTTTGCCGCACGGCCATCGAGCGTGCATGCATCGCATCCACGTTGTCGCATCTCATCAAAGACGCCATTTTTTCGTATCGCACTGGATTGTCGCATCGCATCGAGGCGCCATTTTGTCGCAAAACACCGGATCACAGTAAGAAACAGATGCTTCGCCTCCTCTCCGGTAAGAAACTGATGCATCGCCTCTCCTGCACTGCAGTAAGGAACAGAAGCGCCACCTCCCCCGAAGCAAGGAACTGACGCATCGCCTTACCTGCGACCCTTTTGTTTATGTTGCGTTACGCATCCAAGGTACTTTGAGAGTAAAGTGTTGCATTTATCATCTACATTGAAGCGATTTCTACCGTCTAAGGAGCATATTCTCAAGGACTTATCGTCGAGTTAGCGGCACTTTATCGCAGCCAAAGTGGCGATAAATGTATCACCCTATTCACAAGCTGGTGCTAACAGCCAATATCACCAGTTTTCCTGCGATGGCAGCCGCAAAAAACTTCGCCATGGATGACATCGGCAACTGACGCTAATGATATGCAGAGAACACATTCCCGTGCAAAAAGTCACGACAACACCACTTCGCAACATTCTCAACGACCAGCCAGATCAGCGATAAGATCACAAAAAATGCGATAAGGCACATTAGCAGCAGGGATTTAACACCTGCTCCTACCTGGTTTTAAGTCAGACGTCTAACTGCAGTAAGAAAGGGAGACCAGCCGAGAGCCACACCTGAAGAACAACAGAGGCCATTGAGCTACTGATCATGCAGTTTGGACACCCAAGAGGGCCACAACACCCACCGCCACCACCCTCAGTAACACCCCCCCACCCCTCCTCCTCGGACTACCACAGAGGCAGCGCAGACAAAGACAGTGGACCTTCAGAAAACGCACCAGCCTCACAGACTTAACACCAGAGGATGTAATTGACCACTGCAGGCTCAAAAGGACAACCATCATCCGTATCCTGACCACCATTGCCCACAGGCTGACGGTACCAACACAGCGGACAACCAACATCCCTCCGCAGACAAAGCTGCTGGCTGTATTGCACCTGCTGGCCTCTGGTACCTTCCAACCAACAACCGCCAGAGTCAGAGGAGTCTCACAGCCAGCCCTATCAAAGTTACTCACACCTGTCTTGGATGCCATCATCAGCTTGGTACCACAGCACTTTCACTTTCCGCACACTACGCAGGAACAACTGGAGACCAAGCAAGGCTTCTACGCCATAGCTGGCTTCCCGCACGTGTTGGGGGCAATCGACTGCACACATGTCCTACTTGTGCCCCCTGCCAACACTGCACACAATTACTGCAACAGAAAGCACACGCATTCCATCAATGTGCAGGCAATAGTGGACCACCGGGAAATCTTCACCAATGTCGTCGCCAACTACCCAGGCAGTGTGCATGATTTCTTCATCTTCCGACAGTCCATCATCAACCAGCGTTTTGAGGCTGGCACCTACGGAAATGCATTGCTCGTTGGTAAGTACCAAATGAACACACCACACACCTCAACTCCACAATCATGCAACTCACAACTCTGGGAATACACATGTTACAAACTCACATACAACATGTCAAACAACATACCCACCTACTAGACATGATAGCACAACTTACAGTGGTAACCTGGGCTAGCCATGTACATAAGCCATCAACGGCATGGCACCTCAGCCACACAATAGCATATTGTGGGGAGAGGTGGGAACCAGGCATATGCGAAGGAGGCAAGTGACCCATGAATGAGAATGTACACAATGCCAAGTGTGGTGTGGATGTGCTGGACAGACTGCAGTATGCAGACCACAGACATACCCATGTCGACATACACTGCTGGTGTTTGGAGTGTAGTGGACACAACCATGTCACCATAGCCAGTGGGGAAGATCACGGAAATGTAGCTTGTTACGTCCCCCCCCTGCAAGCGTGAGCAAAGTGGGCTGACCCGGCGTATGCCAGGCTAGCGTAGGGGTGTGAATAAAAAGCACGTAGCTCTGGGCGTGGTTCTCTTCCGAAATGGCCATCGTATCTGCCAGAGCGGCGCCTTTCACCCCGCCACGAGGCCGACACCCAGTCACACAGCATCAGAGGGACTTATACATTGACACACATACTTAGAAAGCACTTATGTACGCAGCAGTAGCAAAGACAGTTGCAGACACACCTACATACTTCTCTCATCCCTAACACAGGCACTGAGATATTTGTTCAGTCAATTACATATACATTTACAGAGCCATAGAGTTACTAAAATAGACAGCAATATTACCAGCACACTTACTTAAACATCATCATCATTTTCTTTATTCGGCAAATGCTGCCATAAAAGTTCACATATATAGAGTTCATATAAAGACATTAAAACAATCAAATCCTAAAAAACCATCATAAAAACCAAGTCTGGGCGTTTCACATGTGTCCCAAATTATTACATATAGGCTGTCATTTGTGACCTACAATTGACAACAGGGCTTCTTTTGGGGTCAGATATGTACCACCATATGGCCTGGGGGTTGTCTTCATCATCATGTAGCTGATACTAACTTGGTGTTAAGAATGAGTCTGTAGCATTCATCTCCATATTGCCTGTTTCTGCTTGGTTCCGCCCTCTGCATCATGCCCTGGAAGAACACCTTCCACTGCCCCCCGAAACACTCCGGGACATTCACCTTGGACATCGAAGTGGACCCGCTCTGGTGTCGTGACCCTACCTCAGTACACCGCAAGTCACCCTTCCGTGGCGGTGTGCCTGTGCTGGCTGCAGTGCATCCGGGGCCACTAACTCAGGTGCAGCTCAAGTCATGGACCCTTGCTGTTTTGAACTTTGAACTTCTGATTGTCTGATCACTGTTGTAGTTGTTGCCAACACCAACCACTCCCTGAGGGCTGGCTTACACTCACCCCACACCCATCCAGCACAGGCGTCACTGGACATGTGACCCTGGCAATAAAAGGGGCCGGGCGCACGTGCCCGTAGCTAGTTCCAAAAACCATGTTAGTGTGATCGTGTGGTCATTATGTATGCATGAGGGCCCCGGGCCCTACCACATAACATTGTGCTGTATACAGCGGACACAACCATGTCACCTCAGGCAGTGGGGTAGACCTAGCACATGTAGCTGTGTCGTACCCCCTGTGATTGTAAGCGGAGTGGACTGGCGTACGACAGTCCAGCATAGGGGTGTGGTTCACCAACCCGGGGCACTGGGCGTGGTTAAGTTTTGGCCTTGCCAAGGCAGTAACTAATGCGTATGTCTCTGTTGTAGTGTCTGCGCCACCCGTCCCGCAATGGACAATGTTACAAATGTCGCATGCCCCCAGAGCGCGGGCTCCGCCGAAGGGGTAAAGGAGGGAGCGCAAGCTTGCTCGGGGTCCGCGATCATACATGCCAACTGTTGTGTGTGTCGCTATTACCGCAGCATAAGCCAAAGGTCTATCCTCAACCGCATCGCGAGTTCAGCCAGCCATGAACTCTACATCTGTGTCTGCCCCATCTTTACCATAGGCCTACACACATGTGGCTGCCCACTTCCAATGCACAACATCACAGTGTCATTTCAGGCTTGTGGACATGCGCAGACAGGCATGACAATGGTGTGCCGTAGGAGTGCAAGTGATGCAACCGCACTGCGCGAAATAGCAAATGGGCTCGGGGGAGGGAGGAGCAGCAGTGAGGCTACGTAATACACATTGTTGCCGCTCATTTGCTACAAGCAGTACATATCAACCAGGAGTCACTAAGTCACACATATCACACACCAATGAACCAGAAGGCCTGCCAACACATCATGCAGAACCAACTATTGACCCATGTCTCTCTGCACTGTCACAGGTGACCAAGGATATGCACTCTGCCCTTGGATGATAACACTCCTCCGAGCCCCAAACACACAGGCCCAGAGGCAGTACAATGCGGCCCACAAACGCAGCAGGGGCATCGTGGAACGCACATTTGGCGTGTTGAAATCACGTTTCAGATGCCTGGACATCACAGGGGGAAGGCTCCTGTTCAGCCCAAACATTGTGTGCAAGATGATCGTTGCATGTTGTGTGTTGCACAATATACGTGTACGCACCAATGCCCCATGGCTACAAGTGCCAGATGCACCGGACAATGATGAGGAAGATGAGGCAGGTGGACCATACCCCACTGCAGCTGCAGCTGCAGCAGTAATAGCCCGTAAGAACACCATCATTGACAATTTCTTCACATAAGCACGTCACATTGTCACAGTCCTTAGCAATCATGGGACAGTACAAAACGACCACAGGCACAGAATGTGCAAATAAATTCATTCCAACACACATTCCCTGAGTGCATGTCACTCCTCTATACAAGCACATCACTCTGACAAGTGTAAGTGCAACATGTAGCGCTAACAATCTCGAAAATTGAGAATAGATGTTGGGTGTGTCACCTCTGTACAGAGAGGCTGTTTGGGGTGTCACGTATTCGAAATGCCATTTCTGTGTGTCAAAGATAGTACGGAATCCCACTCATCAGCGTTTCACATGTGTCCCAAATTATTACATATAGGCTGTCATTTGTGACCTACAATTGACAACAGGGCTTCTTTTGGGGTCAGATATGTACCACCATGGTGCAGGGATGCACCTTGTGATTCAAGTCCCACAACATGAGCAACATGGACATAAGGGGGAATCATTGCTCCTACATTCGTCCATGCTTTCATACTTGATTAATCATAGACATGACACATCTGTATGTATTAGAATGTATTATTCACGTTCACTGGAGTGTTGAAGCTGTTTTAGTACTGGGCCATGCAGACAACACTTTACAATGGTGCCCCGTGGAGGGCCAGCCAGAGTCCTTGAGGGATTGACAAGTTACTAGGAAGGGGAAGAGTCCAATCCGCAGACTGATTGCTGTGCCATTGTTTTGCAAATAATATATGGCGGTCCATGTATAGGTGCAAAGTTAGTGTCTCAGAGCGTATCTGGGGACAGTGGAAGGTGTTATTCCAGGGCATGATGCAGAGGGCAGAACCAAGCAGAAAGGAGCCATGTGGCAGAGATGAATGCTACTGCTCCCTACTTACCACTAAGGAAGATTCATCCTCATCTTCGGCCTCTGATGTTTCATGTGCCTCACATGTGGGTGGTGGTGTTTGGTCTGCAGCACTGTGTGACACTGACACATCAGGGGCCGGAGATGTGGATGTAGAAGTAGCAGCAGCATTCATCTGCGCAATGTCTTGTGGCATCATTCCCATGATGAGGACCTGCAGGGCATGGAAGATCCCATCTACAGCTTTCTCGTGTGCAGTCGTGGTAGCCATTCTTTGCGCTTGCATCCGCTCCATGTTCTTCATGATCCTCCTTATGTTTCCCAAATCACGGATCACATCACTGTAGCCACTCTGACTAGACAGTTGTTGTCTCCGAGTCATGACTCCAGCGACGCCAGCTATGGATTGTTAGAGGGCATGGGGCGGACTGTGGGTGTCCATTAGGGAGTGTAAGTTGTCTCTGATGGGATTTAGACACCCATGTATGGCATCTAGTTTGGCTGCCATGAGTTCGAACCCCACCCACACCTGTTCAGCCAGCTCCTTCTGGCAGTCTAACACACGGCGTTGGAACGCCATGTGTTCTTCGGTGAGGTGCTGGGAGCCAGACGTGGATGTGGGTGCTCCCTGCTGTATGGCCTGTGCAGGGGGCTGGCTCACTTCAATGGTGCTGGGCTGAACTGCTACTGGAGGTGGGGTCTGGAGGGTGTCCATGAACCGCTGGAGTTCGTCTAGGTCGATGTCCTGTGGGTCGTCTCCATGATCACTGACGTGATGTAGGGTCTGCTCTGCAGGAGGTGTTGGTTGTCCCTCTGCAACGTAAAGGGGAGATGCAGTTTCACAGTGTGTTCCATGTATGTTGACACATTGGCGAACTTTACATACAGACTGCATGACAATGTACATTATGACTGTTTGTGAGGAGATGCCTATTTGATGCGGGACAGTGGACATTTGTACTGCTTCACAGATGTGAGGTTGTACTCGTACATTGTCATCTCACAGTTTCCTGCTACGCCAGATGTGATTGACCATTTTGGACACACATGTGGCACCAGTTTGTGTCCTGTGTTTTGTTGTGAAAGTGTTACAGTTTGTACCACATTGTTGTCAATGTTGAGGTGCTCTTATTCTTATGTGTGTGTGCTGTATTGTGGGGGAGTCACCCCTGCAGCTCTGATTTGGCTGCCCCTCATCCCTTTCAGGGGGTGTGCCTTTGACTTCTGTGCTTCTACAGTGCTAAGATGTAGCGTACTTGGGTGAATTGGGCTCTTGGTCGAGTTGTGACTCTTGGGCATGGTTTGTCCGCAGAAGTGTTGTTGACATCAGGGGTTGTTTGTGCATATGGATGTGTCAGAGTGTGACCTGCTCCTTTCCGGAAGTGGTCCACACTCAGCCACCTCAGTGTCGTGGCGTGCACATTGTCATGATGATTGGACTGCAGCCATGCTAATCGTCATGTAGTGTCACTTGCAGTGTCAGTGTGGCTCACAAATACGCATCTTTGTTGGGTTTCGCACGTGTGCATGTGTTGGTGGTGAGATTGATGATGTGTGGGGTGGGACCGCTTTGGGGACAAGGGGTATGGGGGCCTACTTGGTGTTTGTATGTGTGCTGCAGTGTGCCACAGGGATCAGGGACATGATCCAGAGTCATTGTGGGTGTCAAGTTTGCTCTACTTAATTGTGCATGTGTGCCATTGTGCCCATCTCCCCCCGTCCCCCCAGTCCCTGGTCGGTACTCAACCTGTTGATGTTGTATCTGGATCCCCAACTCCTGGCACCGTATCCCGACTGATGACTGTGGCCACCATTTTCTCCATGTCATCCAGCTCCTGGTGTGCCGCTGGACCCCCACCTCCAATGAGCGTTGCTGCTTTCATGTTGGCATCGAGTTTCTTCTTGGTTTTGCCCTTCACATCAATCCAGCGCCTCTTGACCTCTTCCATTGTCCTCCTCAACGCTGCAACTGCATTCACATGGTCCAAGATGGTCTGCCATGTTTGCGTCTTTGTTGCCAATGACACGTTGGCGGTGAAGAACAGTTGTTTGTAGTGTTCTATCACCTCCATAATGATGATCCTGTTTTCCTGTGGACTGAACCGCGTCTGCCTCTTCCTCTTCCTCTTCTCCTTGGCCTTCCCCGACCCTGAGGTTCTTTGATGGTGGTCTGTGGGGCTTGTGGAGTTCGCGTTGTCCTCTGCACACGGTCCAGGTGTTACGCAGTTTATTTTTTTTTGTTCTGCTTTTATAGGGCATTTTCCCGCATGATGCGTGGGAATTGCAGGCCTGTCGCTGGTTATCGCTGATTTTTGTATCGCGATTGGCCACATCGCAACTTTTTTCGCGTTCGTGTTTCGCATTTTTTTGGCATCCCGTTACTTTTAACGCGGTCATTTGGCTCGTTATCGGGAGACTATCGCGTCCTACCACCGTGTTGAGAATACAACATTGACACAGTGTTATTTTCCCACGATAGACTGCGATATGCAAAGTTGCATTAAGCTAATTTTGCGATAATTATCACACGGTCTTGAGAATATCCCCCTAAAAGTCATATTTTTATTACTGTATTGTGGATTTTTGTTGTTTGACCTTTTGTTAAGTCTAGTAAAGATTACTTATTTTTCTAAACTGGTGTGGTGTCCATTTGTAGTGTTTTCACTGTATTACTGTATGTGTTCACAAATTCCTTACACATTGCCTCTGAGATAAGTCTGCCTGCTCGTGCCAAGCTACCAAGGGGGTGAGCAGGGGTTATTTTAGGAGTGTAGCCCCTTTACCCTGACTAGAAGCAAGGGCCCCTACTTGGTCAAAGGTACCTACCTCTGCCAACTAGAGACCCCCATTTCTAACACTCACATACTCAGAAAATACCTATGTATGGAGCAGTATAAAAGGCAGTTGCAAACACACCTACACACCCCTCTTATCCATAACACAGTCACTGAGGTATTCATTCAGCCACATACATACACATTTAGAGACCGATAGAGGTACTAAATAGCCAGTCAGCTACAAGCACATTTACTGAAACATCTCATAGCACTGCTATAGATAGACTCCTACACTCACTCAGCTATGAAGGCAAGTAGTGATAGAACCACGTCATGCATCCAGACAAGTGTCCTTAAAACATGGGTAAGGGCTAGTAGTGCAGATCCTGTCTGTGCAATGTCACTTCCAACTTCCCTTGCATGTAAAAGCTGTTCATCAAATCTTAAACCCATATTTTAGTAGACATAAGTCACCTCTGAGATATGCTGTAGGTATGCCATGCTTTGTTCTTAAAAGACAAGAGATGTCCTTTTGAGTTGTAGTTAGTTACTCATGCATTTGCAGACCCCTATGCCAACCACTACATAAAATATATCACCCATAATGCAACTGACATACATGTTTCCAAAGCATATAACCTCTCTTTCACCTAGTCACACAGCAACAGAGGGACGTATACGTTAACTCATAAACCTGGAAATTACTTATGTATGCAGCAGTATAAAAGGCAGTTGCAGACACACCTACACACACCCCTCATCCATAACACACGCATTGAGATAATTGTTCAGTCACTTACATATACATTTACAGAGCGAAAGAGTTACTAAAATAGACAGTCATATACAGGCACATGACTGGTACAGGTGCACTCTTACACTAACACGATATGTAGGGAAGTACTGACACAACCTATTCATCCATCCAGAAAAATAGTCCTTTAAACATGAGCCAGGCCTACTAGTGCAAAGCCTGTCTGTGCACTTTCAGTGCCTACTCGACTTGGCATTTAAAAGTCTTTTGTCAAGCCATAAACCTATTTTTAGTACATATAACTACGGCTCCCGGTTTTATGGTATTTATTTTATTAACATTTCTGTCTGTATTTATCCATATTTATTTTTGGGCCATCTCATTGCTGTCTATCCATATTTATTTTGTGTTTTCAGAATAAATGGAGCATTCAAATGGTATAATTCCATGTGTATTTAAATCTTGGACGTGCACTCATACATGGATGTCTATCATGTTTAAGCAAATTAAGCAGCCACATATAACAAAAGATTACACTCACAGGTATATATTAGCATTATACTAAAAATATATGTTAGCATATGCCTGTATTGAAGGAAATGTTGTCCTGTTTTTTAACTCTCCATGCTATCTGCTCGGTTGTTGTCTGGAATTCCTGAAAGACAGCATGAAGAGTCTCTCAAAAGAAGCACCATTTTCTGTTGTATTTTACCGCTTTTAAAAATGTATACAGACATAAATCACATTGTGTTCTGTCTGTCTTTACCTGTAAAAATCAGTAAAAAAAGGAAAACCGGAAGACTTACATATAACTCACCTCTAAGATAAGCAGTAATTATGCCATTAAGCACGGTGCTTTGTACTTAAAAGATGAGAGAGGTCCTTATACATTCACTCCCATACTCACAAACTCCTTATGTAAGCAACAGTATAAAAGGCAGTTGCAGAAACATCTACATACCCCTCTATTCCATAACGCAGCCACTGCGGTGTTTGTACAGCCACTTACATCCACATTTAGAGAGCCATAGAGTTACTAAGCAAACAGTCAAATACCAGCACATATACCTAAACATCTCATGGCACTGGTACCATTTTGGCAAGTAGCGACACCTTGTCATCCATCCAGACAAATAGTCCTTTAAACATGGGTCAAGCCTACTAGTGAAGAGCCAGTCCGTGCACTGTCACTGCCTATTCAACTTGGTATGTTTAAGCCATTTGTCCAGCCTTAAACCCATGTTTTAGTACACATAACTCACCTCTAATATAAGCTGCAGGGATGCCATAAAGCACAGTGCTTTGTGCTTAAAAGATGAGAGATGTCCTATTGAGTTTCAGTAAAGTACTCATGGACTTGCAAAAACTTATGCCAAGTACTATATAGTATATCACCCATAATGCAACTGACATACGTGTTTACAAAGCATGTAGCCTTTCTCTCTCACCCAGTCACACAGCATCAGAGGGACTTATACATTGACACACATACTTAGAAAGCACTTATGTACGCAGCAGTAGCAAAGACAGTTGCAGACACACCTACATACTTCTCTCATCCCTAACACAGGCACTGAGATATTTGTTCAGTCAATTACATATACATTTACAGAGCCATAGAGTTACTAAAATAGACAGCAATATTACCAGCACACTTACTTAAACATCATCATCATTTTCTTTATTCGGCAAATGCTGCCATAAAAGTTCACATATATAGAGTTCATATAAAGACATTAAAACAATCAAATCCTAAAAAACCATCATAAAAACCAAGTCTGGGCGGTGAACTACGCTCCGCTCGCGCAGTTTGCGAAGTTTAGTTAACTTCACGATTCGCGTAGAGCACGAAGTTGCAGATTGCTACGCAATCTACAGCGTAGCGTAGTTGTTTTGCTTCCTCGCGCGCTCAATATTCATTCTCGCGCGCGTGGTAACGTCTTACCGTGATTCTGCATTCGCCAACTCGATTTTCTTTCCATTCGCGTGCGCCACGAGATTTGTAATATGGCCGCCCGATCCCGCAAGAGTGTGCGAACGCGAACACGTCATTCGGATGCGCGAGCTGACTTCCGGCGGCTGTCTTGGTAAGATCGCGATCCCGAACATGCAAAAACTATAATCTGGCGAAGAATATCTCTCGAGCATCATAAAACCTTCTCGAAAATGATCATTTTGCTCAGAAAAACTCATCAGATTAAGATTTGGCTGTAGTCTTTTTTGCAAGGAGTCCTTTTTTTTCTCTCTTTTTTTCAAGAAGAAGGAAGTCCCCCTGAGTCTCCAACTTCCTGTTCCTGTCCTGCAGGCTCCTCCCAGTGCTTTGTCCATGTGCTGTTCACTTTCATTTGGATTTGGAGCTGGAAGGATCACTTTTTGTGTCCGTCTGCTGCATCATATCATTGGATTGGATTTATTTGAGGACTTTTCGATTTGAGATTTAATTTTACAAGTAAGTTGAAGAATTTGTGTACATGTTTGTTTCATTGGGGCTTGTTTGTACCTACATTTTTTTGGGATTTTCATTGTTTTTAAAAAATATTGTTGTGGGTGGCCTGTACTTTTAATAGGGGCCTGCAGGGTACCCATGGGTCCATGTTTCTGTGGTGTCTGTTGAATTTAAACATCATGTAGGGCATGGATGGCATAGGATTGAATTGCTAAATGTGGTTGTGGTGTATTTCACTGTTTGGGTGTGTGTGTGTTAAATACCTTTGTTGGATGTGTAACTTCTTTCCAATCCTTTCGTAGCGCTGTTGATTTTCATTTTTGTATTTAAGCTGTGTTGTTCAGCAGGCCTCCTTTGTCCGGTCATATATAGTCCTGCTTCAGTTCATTGTATTGCATGGCCTGATGTGACTGTGAGTGCCCATGTGGCTTGTGGCAATTTTGTGGTGGTAGTTTAGTAGTGTGCTTCTTTTTCCATAATGGCCTGCATGTCTTTTCTTTGTTCCCCTTGGCTTATGCTTGTTGTTGTGTCCTGGACATGTGTGTGGCGGCCATTTTGTGAAGACAGGCTGTGTGCTTTTGGCATAGGCTTACATTGTCTGTCTTCCATTTCTTGTTGTTGTGGGTGGCTAGCGGCCATTTTGTGAAGCCATGCAGGCAGTGTGTTTGCTTTTGCCATTCTGTTCCAAGCTTGTGGCCTAGTCTGCCAGGAGGCCCAGAGGTAGTCATCATCAAATCATGGGTGCATGAAAACTGTTTGTGTTGTCTGTTGAATTTTTTAACACCATGGATGGAATTGGATTGAATTGCAAAATGTGGTTTTTGAAGTGGAATTTCAGTTTTTGGGGGTGTGTTAATGAAATAGGGCTTTTCAGGTAGTAGGTTACCCTAGGAATTCAGCTCGCGTACTTTTGGCAACTCTGCACACCGGGACAACGCGGACTTACAGTTTTTGTCATTTTCGCGCTCTCAATATGCGTGTTCGCGTACTTTTTGTACAGTTCGCGATGCCGAACACGCAGAATTTGCAATCTGCCAAACAATATCTCGCGAGCAACATAAAACCTTCTATAAAACTATGATTTTGTGCATTTTTCTAAATAAACTCCTCAGGTTGTCATTTTGCTGTAGTTTGGAGCACGGAGTCACTTTTATTTTTTTTTAAAAAGTTTAAAAGAGGAAGTAAGTTCCTCAGAGACTCCAACTTCCTATTCCTGTCCTTTGTATTCACTTTTTTGTTATTATTGTGGTGGGTGGCCTGAGCATGTGGGTGGTAGCCATTTTGTGAAGCCAGGCATTGTGCTTTTGCCATAGGCCTGCATTGTCTGTCTTGTATTCCTGACCTTTTCTCATTTTTGTGAGTGGCCTGGCCATGTGGTGGTGGCCATTTTGTGGGACCAGCCACTGTGCTTTTCCATATGCCTCCAAGCTTGAGGTCTAGTCTGCTAGTAGGCCCAGGGATACTACTCATTAATCATCACGGGTGCATGGAAGTTAAACAACTGTTTTTGTGTTGTGTGTTGAATTTCAACATCATGTATGGCTTTGGATTGAATTGCAAAATGTGGGTTTTACTTTTTTTCTGGGGTATATTTCACTTTTTGGGTGTTGTAAATAAATGCCTTTTTATGTGTATGTAAATAAATGCCTTTTTATGTGTATGTGTTCGTTGTTGTTGCTCCCTGATGCTGCATCCATCCCATGTGATGCACAAAGTTTTATTTAGGGCAAACAGGCTACACTACATTTATGTTTTTGTTCTTTGCTATTCTTATTCTTCCTGAGTGTACACAGTACAGTAGTACACCAGGACCCTGGCCTTGTTGTCAAAGTCTCATAAATGGCTAAACTGTTGTTGTTCACTGACTTAATAAAATGTAATAATTATGACCACCCACCACACACTAAGAAGTTATATATTGTATTAGTTTGATTGTACTATCTTTTGACTGATCTTCTTCTGGCTTCTTTGCTTTTAGGTGCACAAAAGACGGAGGAGGAGGTGTGTCATCATCACCCGTTGTGGTGCCAGACTGACGTCCTGCTGCTGTACACGACGTGACGTGTGAGTGATCTGACCAGCCATCTCTGCAACTTGTGCAACTGAGTGCTGTTGACATCTGAAAAGATGCCCCCAAAGAAAGCAGGTAGCAGGTCCTCCAGTACCAAGAAAGTTGCCATTGAGAAGAAGGAACAGAAGAAGAAGGAAGTGTCACTTAAGTCTGGTGTGCCACCCAAAACCTTTTTTGGGACACCAAAAATGACACCTGTAGCAGCGGTGTCCGGGGGCCAAGCTGGGGGCACCACCTCCGCATCAGTGGGCCCAATCCACCAACCCAGGCCCAATCAGATGAGTGTGGAAGAGGTAGCCAGCCTAATGGTGGAAAGCAGTGATGCTGAGCCTGAACTAAACTTATCGCTATCTCAAAGTAGTACACAATCAACGCAGGAGGGAACACAGCAGATAAGTGGTCAACAACAACATCCGCAACCACCGCCCGCAATAGTAGTTGTTGTTCCTCCCGAAGTAGGGGCAGTTCAGGACATTGAGCCTCATGCAGAGGAAGAAGAGGAAGCCACTCCTTCAGAAGTTCCATTGTCTTCCAAATCCTCAGCAAGGAAAAGGAGGGTTGGTCCATCAAGTTCTTTGCCAAGCCCCCCTTCTGATGATCTAGATGCCACTTGGAAGCCACAAACTGAGTCTGAGAGGGAGACACGTCCCAAGAGTCGGCATGGGAAAAGGAAGGTTCCAGAAAGCCTTACACTTATGGAGGTTGATGTAGAAGAGCAGGATGCTGCTGCTGATGATGATGAGCCAGTCATCACGAACATCACTCCCGGCCCAGAGGAGATGGAGACCAACATTTTTACCCTATCCAAAATGGCTGCGAGGGATGTAGCACGCATACCTCCAACACAGGTAACACCAACACGACCTCCAGCTTCCATATTTACATTAGCAAAGGGCCGGCAGCATCCTACATCCAGCACAAGCACCACCTCAGCAGAAGTAGGTAGTGGTACTGCACAAATTCAACGCACACCCTCCAGTTCATCCGGCATTGGAAGTGGCACCTCCAGCAGAAGACAAAAGTTATGCTCCCCAGTGTGGGACTTCTTTACGGTTAGTGAAAACATTGCTATATGCTCCATTTGTCATACTTCTGTTAGTCGTGGTAAGCTTGGTACAAACTATGGTACCGGAGGCCAAATGACCCATCTGAAAAAACATCACGCATCACCTTCGTCGCATAAAAACTGGAGCCATTGCTGTTGGTGGGGATAAACGAGTAGAAGGTCCGCTCACGGTGGAACAGGAGGAAGAAGAAGAAGAGGGAGACATTCTCTGTGGTAGTGGTACACAAAGTAGCCCTGTCCCCAGCTCTGCAGTGGTAATGCCCACATCCTCAGCAACATCTCAGTGGCACAAGAGTAAGAGTCAGCCTGAGACACCAATGAGTACTGCTTTTAAAACAAGTGCGCCGTTTAGCATAACAGGAAGGAACGCCACACAGCCTATGATTCTTAGCATGTTTACTAGGCCGGAGGGGCAGTACGAACGCAACCACCCAATAGCATGTTTGTACAATGCGAAGCTGGCTAAAATGTTAGCACTGGACCTTCTCCCTTTTCTTTTGTTGAAGTGGTGGGTTTTCTGGAATTTGTGACAACCATCTGCCCGAAATAGAAGGTTCCCAGCCGCTACTATTTCGCCAGAGTTGCTGTTCCAGCACTACATCACGACGTGCTGGAATTGATTGGAAAAGCCTTAAAACAGAGTGCTGTTCAGAGTATCCACCTGACAACAGACATGTGGACCAGTTGCCAAGCCACTGATTACATGTGCATCACTGCACACTGGGTCTCTTTTTCGGGTGTTAACCCCTTCAGCGCGGCGCGGATTTCCGCGCCACGCTGAAGGTTTTGAGTGCGGGCGGGGCCATGACGGAACGGTTCCGTCATAAGCACAGCCCAACCGACGTGCATGACGGAACCGTTCCGTCATGCGAGTCGAAGGGGTTAAAGATAAGATATCTGCAGGTGTTGTTGACACTGCTGAGATTTTTAATGACACTCGCAAACATGCAACTGTAGCCATGTTTGCTATGGAGAAATCTCATACTGCTGCAAACATTTTAGATGAGTTTAACAGCAAGGTGTTTGAGTGGCTGCGACCAAGAGGGCTTAACATTGGTTTTGTTGCCACGGACAATGGCAGTAATGTAGTTAGGGCCATGAAAGATGGTGGCTATTTCAGGGTCCCATGTTTGGCACACTGCATTAACATTGCTGTTCAAGACTTTCTGAAAAATGAAAGCAAAGTCAGCAACTTACTGACCACCTGCAGAAGAATATGCACACATTTCAACCATTCTTTTAAAGCCCAGAAGCAGCTAAGGGTCATTCAACGTGAGCATAAAATGCCAGTCAAAGCACTCATCCAGGAGGTGCCAACACGTTGGAACTCAACTTATTACATGCTTGAGCGTCTGTTTGAGCAGTACATACCACTCAATGCTTATGTCATGAAAGGGTCAGGAGATCCTACTGTGAAAGGCATGACTGTTGAGATGGCCCAATGGGACCTAGTTAAATGTCTGACAGAGATGCTACTTCCTTTTGAGGTCTTCACACGTGAAGTCAGCAGGGAGGACTGTACTATGGGCCAAGCTATCCCATTGTTGTACATGCTAGAGGAAGAGCTGAAGGAGGTGTCTGAAACGTACGCAGGTGTGAATGACAAAGTTGACTCATATTATTTGGCGGACACCTTAGCCGTTCGCTTATCTGAAAATACAAGGATTCAAAATAACATTGAGTCACATCGACATTACATTACTGCCTCAATTTTGGATCCACGTTACAAATTATTGCTGAGCAGTAATGAAGTAATTCCTTTTTCAGAAGTGGATGTTGCCAAGTACAAAACTTTGATAGCTGAGGAAGCAACTGACTTTGAAAACGAACGGCTTAGCCACCCCAGGCCAGAAAAAGTACTACAGGGCACCCAGAGTCAAGTTCTACTTCAGAGCCTGAGAGCAGTGCGTTTGCCTCCCAGCAGTCACCAACAATACCAGCAATAACATCAACAACAGCACCAACAGGATCATCAGTCACATTTAAAAAAACGGCAGGTGATTGGTTTCTACGGAAAGGGTTTTGTACGTCCATTACTGATGCAAAGGCAAAAGAGGCCAAGCAAATCCGAGCACCCTTGAACATTGAGCGGATGGTTCAGGCCTATCTGGATGACACAACAGAGGTCTTCATGTAGCAAAACCCATTGGTGTATTGGTATGGGAAAAGAAGCCAATGGCCAGTGCTCAGCAGGCTGGCGATAAAGTATGTGGCTTGCCCTGTTGCAAGTGTCTCTTCAGAGCGTGTTTTCAGTGCTGCTGGTGCCATTGTTACTGTGAAAAGGACCAGTTTCTTGCTCAAAAGCGTGGAGAGTTTAACCATGATCAAAATGAATCAGCACTTTATACGACCGGAGTACAAAATACGTGAATCACAGCAGGAAGAGGAGAGCGACTTCGATGACATAAGTAGTGGGTTACATGATATACTTCTGTCCGAACCACCAGAGTTTGAGGATGAGCTCCTCTTCCCTGACAACTAGGCTTTCAAATTTTTCTTCCTTCCTTTATTTGTGTGTGTATCTGTTTTTCTGGTTCAAATCTAATCACAACAAATCCATCAACACCGTCTCCTCTTTTTATTTCCCTATTGGAGTTCCACTTATGTGCATAACTGTCCACTCCACTCCTCAGATTCCTACTCCATCTTCCTTACTCTCCCTAAATACATTTCAAGCAAGCCAGACATTGGATGGAGATGGAAAATAGTACAATACATGTTGCCTCTAACAGTCCCTCCATAAGAAGTGAAACGTGACTACAGCTATCTTCTGTTTTGTTTCCGAGCCGAAACTCATCACTGTGAGAAGGCTAGGCATCTGATCTGACAGCCAAAGAGAAGAGCAAGACAGGTAATGATTATTATGAATGATTACATGCATTGCATTGGATGCTTGCTGACTATGAGTGAATGTGCATGAAGTCGAACTATACTAGTTTATCTACAAAGTAAAAGTGACTCAAGTGACAGTCAATGTTTCCTTGTTGTTTAATAACCACATTGTACTCCTACTACTGCAGGTGCAGGCCAATATCCATTGCAATTTTGTAATATGGAATATATTATAAACTTAATCAGAGGCACTACAGACTGAGTTGGTGTTGGAGAGCATGTACCACACGGTCATGATGCTGACCATACTATCTTTGCACACAGTCAGTCAGTTGGATCGGAGATAATTGATGGAATAACTGAGTTTCATGGACTGGCATAAAAGGTAAACACAATAATTCAACAAGAACCACAGCAGACCTCGGCTACATGTCTGTGTAGTGGTGTGGACTGGAGTAGAGTGTAGTGGTGTGAGTGACAGTGGCGCATTGATTTAGTCACTTAATTTGGAAAATGCTAGGTTGCTGCATATGCCTTTTGTCTGTCTCTGTTAAAATTTAAGGTAAATGGGGGTTGGGTGCCGGGCCTGGCCTGTGCCGTGGTTGGCCTGTTCTGTGCTGGCTCCTGTCCTGTTGTTGTTGTTGTAGCTTAATGCTGTAGAGTAGACACAATGTATCCAAGCCGCCTCAGTCTGAAAGTGTTCTCTCAAGAGTCTTGTCTTCTCTGCTTGCATTCCACTGTAATTGAGTTTATTTTTTTTATTCAGTTATTTTTCAATGCCCCTTTTGTTTTTCCATCTACACTTACAGGCCGGCCTTTACCCTGTGCTATAGTGGGAGAAACAACTCACACTTACCTTACCAATCTGCATCAGGCAGGCAGTGGTACCCAAGATTGATGTGCGGAGTGTCCATGGAAGGGAGGACCAAGATGAATGATGAGAATGATGCAACTCCTCAATTGGACCAGGATAATACAGTAACTTTAGTATCATTCATCATTCGTCTTTAAATTTATTTGATTCCTTTTTTCTCTTCAATCATTACGACTGTGTGTTGTGGTTTGTTTGGTAATTGATCCCTGCAACTATTTTTTCATTTTCTTTGCTAGCTTTAAAAATAAAAGTAAGCCCGGTACAGCATGTAATTTGGTTCGCTCTGAGGGCAGACAGGCAAGGCAAATTTCATATTAATAATTTCTGCCCTTGTTGCAAGGATTCTACTCATGCACAGAACTATGCGCAGGAAACCAGGACCTCAGTGAATTGTGGTGTACCAAAAACTCACCTCAGAACCCAGAACCCCTATCCGACCAGCATCAGTGTCCGATTCGTTATCCGTATTATCTCGGAGGTCCCAATGTACAGACAACCCAGAACTAGCGACTTAGAGTACTCTCAGGAATGGTGGGAATCAGAAATACCTGTTCGTAATTATTCTCATATCAGTCCACAACAAGAGTAATCAGAGACACGGTAACGTTTAAAAGGTTTATTTTATAAACTATGTGTCCTAAGATGCAGTAATTTGGCTAACATAAGCAGACAAATGATTAAAATCAAAACCATCAGCATTGTTACAATACCATAGAAAATGAAAGGAGAAATCATAGTGTAAATGACAGTGGAATACAGCCACCTTCCTTTCGCTAGTAAACTAATATTATTAGACTAGTAGAAGGTCTCTAGGCTTGAATGGGGAACCCCATACCGTAAAGATCAGCTTAGTGGAATCACATCACAGGATCAGGTGTACTCTGCTCCTGGGAAAGCTCTTCTTCCGAATGTGTGTAAAAGCATGCAGTCTGTAATATTAAAAGCACTCGACTTTCAGGTATTTGCAGCTGCGTGCGTGTTATGGCTAAATAGTGGGCCGATCAACCTGAACTCAAAAACATGCATTTTCTGGCGACCCAGACTGTTTCTTTGCACAATGTTCAGACCAAGGTCGCAGCGCACGTCTAGGAATGTGAACAACAGACAGTTCTCATGTGAAGAAAAAGGCGAGCAAGCAGTTTTCAAATAATAACATGTATCTGCAGTGTTGTGTGCAAAGGCATCAAAAGTGGCAAGATGGCTTTCTAACTTCTAACGCACTTATGCCAACATAGCAATGTATGTATCTAAATCGCAGCCCTCACTACACCCCCCCCTTGATCGGACTACTAGCAAAATAGGGATATAATAAGGGATGCAGAGTTCAAGTTCGATAGAACAGAACTAAGGGCACGAATTGGAAATTCATATAAGAGGCACTGTTTTCTGATTTGAAATATCATGCCGTATTTCATGCTGGGGATTTGTATTTAGATAGGTACTGTCTAATTGTGTAGTAGTTGTTAGTAAGTACAACTCATTAACCATCAAGTTCTCTTCATCATCATGCATGCATTTCCTTTTTCTCCCTTTATAGATTTCTTGGATAATGGATCATGGTCGTCTTCCAAGTTTGTGTTTTACTTTTGTTGTGTCCATGCATACTGTCTGTTTTTCACTGTCAAACCTTTCCCCAAACCCCCCTTCCCATCCATTCATCAATCCCTAACCCTCTTCCCCCGGGCTGTGTGATTTATATTGAGGTGTGATGTGACTAGATTAAATGTACACCAACAATTGATCACACGCTTGCTGGGGCAGATGTGGTGAAAGCAACACTAATTGAATTTCAAGGCAGGGCAAGGATCTTCTTCTGCTTGCCCACCCATGCTGTACTTTACTTCATTCTACTACTCCTCCCACAGTCTCTCTCAGGCAAGGGACTGTCTCTTTTTTTTTTCAAATGATAGTGCCAGTGTCTACTACTACCACCACAACCATGGCATCTTCTCCATTCACTCGGAAAATCAACCATGCAGCCATCACTGTGCCGAACTTAATCATCATCAATCACAGGTAAGATACGTTTGGTGGGAGGTATAATGGACTAGGAGGAGAGACTGACAGTACTAGTAGGACCAATAAAATAACTCAGTGAGGGGTACCGCATCTATCTGTTTGTGTGTTACAAAATCGGCAGATCTTTAAATCAAACACTGGCTGCGGGCCTGCAGCAGCAAGGAAACAAAGTAACAAACCATGTGACGTAAATTCGTAAAACAGTAACACACCCACAAAACATTAACATCGTATGTTTAAGTAAATAATATATCATTTAATACCCTAACAAAAATAAACTACCCACTCTGACCTGACCCACCCCCCTCCCTAACCCTAACCAATGTCCAAAAGTGAAAGTCTCAAATGTCCAGAAAAAACCCCAACGCCCAAAACCCACCCACAAACAAAAGGAATTAAAAAAGGGGCAAATCAACAAGGTCCTAAATTCGGCAAGCTTTCAGGTGTTTGTCAACCAGGATCTTCACCCGCTCCTCTAGGTGCTCCACCAAGCGGGCCATCTGGAGGAGCATCTGGCGGCAAAATGCCCTGCAGTTACATCCAGGGTGGGGGGCAGCAGTGCTTGATATTGAGGCACGGCGGCGGGCGGCTGCCTGACCACGGTACCGTAAAACTAGAGGCAGGGTCTGACTGGGGCCCGGGGCATTGGAGGAGGCTGCAGCTGCAGCCGCCTCCTCCTCCTCCGCCTGAGCCACCAGCCACCGGTATTCCTCACAAATGGCCTCCAGTTTACGGCGCCGGGCCCTGGCTGCCAACTCCTTCCGTGTTGGTTTTGATTGGGAAGGAGGATCTATATCAAGAAAGAAAAAGAACATTGTTGTAACCAATACTCTTAGCAAAATAATAACACAAAATTCATTCAACACATAGTGGCACACTATCACTAGCAAGCACAGTACATAACATTTGTGGTAAGTATCTATCCTCCTACTTCCTTTCATCCGAGAAATGCGCATGCGACTGCGCATACGCATTTGTGAGGAAGAAGCTAGCGAGGAATCAGGAAGATGGAGCCCCAGGACGCGGCAGCTCAGGTAAGTAATTTTCTTTATTTTTAACTTTCTAAGTAATTTTAAAATGAGGGCGGGAGGGAGGCGGGTGGTGGGCATCTCTGCTCCGCCATGGCATGTGCGTAGTGTGCCTGCTACGCCTACTTTGCGAAGCGTGAAGTAGGCAGCACTACCCACACTCCACGGGCGGAGCGGAGCACTGCACCCACCCTTAGATACGAGTCACATGATGCAGACTCACGTTAGTTTTATTTACTACTACTGTCTGCAGGTGAGGAAACTCATATTTTTGTATTACGGGTGGCACTGGCCATACTCTCTCTGTTACATGAGGGCAATTGCTCAATTTCGCTTTCACCCTGCCCTGGGTACTACAAAAAGGCAGATTATTTATCGGATCCAATGATCATTGCTTATATTATAGATGGTAACATGACATCAGGTCAGTAGCGGTCGGTGGAGGGAGTGCTGCTGGGCGGTGGCGTGGGGAGGGGCAGGGTGGGTGTAGTAAACTATGAATTACGGACAATCACAGGTAATTAAACAATACATATAAATAAATAAAACAAATTTTGTTGCACACACTGCATCACATTTGGCGGTGCAGTGCGCACAAGGAAAATCGTTTTATTTATTTTTATGTTTACTTACCTGTATTTGGGCATAATACATAGTTTGCTTCCCCCCCACCCTGCCCCTCCCCACGTCACCGCCCACCAGCACTCCCACCACTGACCGATACTGCATAGGGTACTTTATTTTCATTGATTGTGTAACCAACAGATAGGCCACCCTTTGCAGGCTGGCTGACACAATCGAAAATGCATTAACATAGGTAGGGAGTGGTCCTCGGAGTCGGAGGAAGCGCTTGATAATATATATAGAAAATGTGCTTGCAAACTACTGTGAGTCAACTGTATTCTGAAAATACTACTTATATTCCCCTCCGCTTTTGCTACTCTGGCACAGTTTCTTTTACATTCTCTTCAAAGTAAGACTCTCCAGTGACAGTCTCCACCTATGCTGTCTATTGATGGTAGTACATCCAGGCATACATCCATTAAAGTAAATGTCTATCATTCTTTTTTATATAGCTCTTAACAAACCTTAGTTGGTTTCACCAACAACCACCCATGCGTACGCTCCTTCCTTGCTTGCCTTGGCTTTGAGTTTGAACCAAACACCGCTGATGATTCTTGCTATCTAGTATCCACCCATACTGTGTCGCCCACCCAGGCAGGCATCCTCTTTCACCTTCCACCCATCCTTCAACAACCCATGCATCTGATCTGATTCCTATCAGCCACCTATGCATGCTTCCAACATATCCTTCTCTGACAGTCATATTACATCTCGCCCGTCCTTCCACCCTTCTTTCCCTCTTTGTTCAACACATCCATCAAGGTCATCTGATCTGAGTTTTAGTCTTCTCCATAAAACCTTCACAGCTGAGTTGGAGTCAGATAGAAGAGGCCATTGGTTACTCAACTCACGCTGCTAATGCTAAGTAAAGGGTGTCTTCTTCAACCGTTGTATAGTGTTCACTAAAACTTAATAAGTCTCACAGTACAGTGAGTGAAGTGAACACACTTCCATCTAGTAGTAATGTCAAGAAGTAAGGAATATAACATACCACCGCCCGCCACTGCTGCTGGCTCCCCCCTGTCGCTCCTGCAGGTGCCGCCTGGTCTCCCGCCCCCTCCGGAATGGCCGCATCGCCATCGACGCTGGCCCCGCCGGCACTGGTGGTTGGTAGTATGCCTAGAAAAAACATTACACATTTTTAGATGCCTGTACACCTCCCCCTA
The DNA here is from genome assembly GCF_964204655.1 of Triturus cristatus. Lineage (NCBI taxonomy): Eukaryota > Metazoa > Chordata > Amphibia > Caudata > Salamandridae > Triturus > Triturus cristatus. The sequence continues at coordinate 777,098,159 of NC_140587.1, read as the reverse complement.
TTTTATTAGTTTTCACTAGGAAGATTGAAAAAAAAGTTAATACACCATACATCATCACTAGTCCAAATCGGGTACTAGAGCAGTAGAGTTAGTAGACAGACACTAGTAGTGTTATATGGTCCCTAGGGTTATCTAGTCCTACTCTACTCTTTGGAAAGTTAGCCTGAGCCATGTAACCCTTTTAGATTCATCATGTCTACTACTCTTTTTGCGCATATTATACCTCGCAGCTTATTGTGCAGTAGACGCCTTTGAGGCCACATGACGGTTGCGTACAAGTGAAGAGGTAGAAAAACAAGCCACTTTGTTATGGAGTTCGGTTAGTCCGTATTGCTTAGCCATCACATGTACATGTTACACTTTTTGCCATGACTGCGAAATACTTGCATTATTGCAGTATACTATCTAACGCGCAGCATTTTTCTCATAATAGGCAGAAGATTCCCTTCTACAAACGAGAGATTTGCAGAGCTTATGATGCATGATGTAACAAGTATTTCTACGTTCTACGGTGAGGGGTCTTCCAGAATTCACACAGATCTTTTGTCTTGTCCTGCACTTGTAAATGTTTACTGTTTTCATCTTATGTTTTTTGCTGTTGACGCTGGCTGTAATAAAATTTCATATAACGACGTACAGAGCTTGTTACTTATTTGAAAATAAACATTTTGAACTTACACATAGACTTTGTGGTATTTGGTGTGGTGGGGTGGACTTGCACAAGTGAGTGAGCAAAAGGGTGTTATTATGTTCTGGGTTGTCTGTCTCATCATCTGTTAGACCTGACATCCTTGACGTGGGTTTTTCCCCTATCTTTTGCCTCTACTACCTGGATTTTGATGCTGTGCTGGATTTCGTTTTTGCTGGTTTAGATGCTTTGGACACTCTGCCACTGCTAATCAGTGCCAGAGTGTAAGTGCTCCCTGTGTAAAATATCATATTGATTGGATATACCTGATTGGCATATCTGTATCACCATGAAGTCCCTAGTAAAGTGCACTGTGTGTGCCAGGGCTGGTGATGACAGATGCTACTAGTGGGTCTACAGCGCTGATTGCGCCACCCACCTGTGTAGCCCTAAAATGGTGTCTCAGGCCTGCCGCCGCAGGCCTGCCTGCAGTCCCCGGACTGCCATGTCCTCCTGGCCAGTGTCCACACTGGCCGGGCCTAACCCTTCCCTTTTTGTGCACATCAGTCATCCCTATGGAAGGCCCAAGGTACCCCCCTGGGCAGGGTGCAGTGTATGTAAAAGGTAGAGCATGTACTAGTGCAGGTACCATGCTCTGGTAGTCAACAGGGGCCATTTTGTGTGTTCACTGCTGCAAGGTTATCTTGCTCCATAGGCTAACATGGGGGAGGCTGGTGCCAATGGCTATCAGCCTATCTTCTCATAGGAACAAGATAAGACATGAGTGTTTGATATCCCTGAGCTCAGCATTTAATAACACATCTTTTAGGAGAGGTTGTTTTTAAATCCTGAGTTGGAGAATAGTACTTTTTAGAGAGTAGCTGTTCTCTTGTCTGACCCTTCTGTGTGCCTGGGCATGCTTGTGGATTGACTGTCTGGTTTGAGAGTGACAGGGGCTGGGGATCCCCCAGGAGGTTGGCTGAGTCCGCCCTTTGCTGAATGACGACATTTGCAAGTAGAATGGAGGGAGGAGGTAGCACCTGGGAGTGAATAGGGATGTGCCTGCCTGTCACAGTGCTGGCTCCACCTCCTGCTGGGCGGCTGACGACTCTGCCCCTCACTCTGAAAGGAAAGAAGAAGCCAGGAAAACAAAGTGCTCCAGCAACACCCAGAACTGGATCAGACCGGGCTCAGGACCCACTTGCACAAAGACTTCAAAGACTTTTAGGGGTATAAGTACAAGACCCCTGACAACAGATTTTTAGATTCTACCATCAAGAGGAACCTCTGCTGAAAGACGGACCGCTGAAGGACTGAAGGAAGATTGCCTTGCTGTGTGCTCTAAGGGCTGACCTGTTCTGCTGTGCAACTGAAGCTGAGGAGGAGAAGGGGCCTTGCTGTGTGCTGTGAACCTGTCTACTTGACCTAACAAGACTTTGCTGTGTGCTGTGTCTTCAACTTTGAATCTCCAAGGGCCTGAGAAGAGCTGGCCTCCTGTTTTGCAACCCAGGGACAGAAAGGTTGCCAAGACTTCAAGACTCTGCTGTGTCCCGTGAAGTGCGCTAACTGCTCTCTGCTTTGCTTGAGGGAGCTGCGCTGATCTGTGCCTGAAACCGGCTGCCGCGCTGAGAAGATCGACGTGCTTATCGGCACCTGTGCTACGGCGCATTGAAAAATCCTGCCCGCAATTCACCGCCACGGCCCGGGGGCCCGAAATCGACCAGGAGCTGTGCCTCTCCGTTCCATAGATCGCGAAGAACGAAGCGAGGAGGCCGCGACCGGATTGGTTGACGGCGGAGGCTTGGCCGGAGGAACCGAACTGCGATTGGCGGAGGCCCGGTGACGTCTGACGTCGTCCTGGGGGCTCGTCGAGGGAGCCGCGACCTGATTGGCCATTGTCCGTGAGCTGCAGGAACTCTGTCCCGGAGGAGGGCTCTGACGCGCTGTGTCCTTACGCCCCGACCCGCAGCCTGGTGAGTCCGTGCAGGGAGAGGGAGCTTCTGTATCTGTTGTGACAGCCCGCTTAACCCCCGAACGTCCCGCATAGCTTGTGGGGCCCGGGGACCAACGCCCGGGGTGCATTTGCCTGGAAGAGCAGCCGGAGAAGAGCGCTTCAGTTATAAGCGCAGGGGCATAGCTGAAAAAGGGTTTTCAGTACTGAGAGCCTACCGACCTATTCTTAACACAACCTACCTCGCACAAGAGACTAGAGACTATCCTTTTTTGTTCCTAACAACCCAAGAAAGCGATTAATGTGCAACGTTATGATAATTGATTTTTACTGCTGAAACTAGATAAAGTTATATTTTTGATATACTCACCTGTGTGGTCTACGTTTGTGGTGTACTGGGGGGGGTCATTGTGGTTGTTACGTGCAAATACTTTACACATTGCCTTGGGGATACGCCTGTCTGCTCGAGCCAAGCTACCTAGAGGGTGAGCAGGGGTTATCTACCGTGTGTGTCCCTGTACCCTGACTAGAAGCAAGGGTCCCTATTTGGTCTAAGGTACTTACCTCTGCCAATTAGAGACCCCCAGATCTAACATCATCATTGTGTATCTTCGTGTGGGGGGTCGGGAGTGGGACCTAATGAGACACTATAGCTAGTCGGTCAGGGGATTGTGGGTTCTTCTGACTGAGGTGTGAGTAAGGTCCAACCTCCCATCACCAACATCCTATTTTCTTGTGCAAAGTTCTGTATGTGGCTCTGCAGAATCCCTACAACAATAGTAGTATGTACTATCCGATCCAAAATACTAGTCAAATATCTGGTTGGGCATTTTGTTGGTGGGAATTGTCAAAGCCTCAAGATTAAGAAGACTAGAAGAGGACAATCCAAAGGACAGGACACAGTGGCTAGAGCTATTGGTCAATCTGAGTTTAATTCCAAAGAAAACCTTCAATAAAGAGTGGCCAACTGGGCAAGCTTAGCTACAGACAGGCTAATAGTAGTAGTAGTAGTACAGAGAGTCATAGCAGAGGCAGTTAGAAGGAACTTAGAGGCAGGGATAACCAGAATTTGGAAACAGATAGTCAAGGTCAAAGAAGCTTTTGTAAAAAATAGAATTAGAAAGTGGAACCATAATTAATAGTTCGGAAAAAAAAGATGCAGTAAAAGTTAGGGAAATGTAATTGTTAATATTAACCACTGGAGGACTTACTGGGGCCAGCAGCAGGAGCCTCGGTAGAGGAGCGGTCCTCTCCTGGTTGTTGTTGTCCCGCCGACTCGGACCCTGTCTTCTTGCTCCTGGGTGGTGCTGATGTTCATGTAAGATATAATAAAGAAAGAGACAAACATTAAGGAGTGCTGTGAAACAAATAAATCATTTGGAAAAAAAAGTCAAAAAACATTTTAGGAAACAACAATTGCAATAAAATCAACTACTGGGCTGCTTGCTGGATTCACGGATCGTCTACTTATTTATGAACACTCCAGTGTTCCATAATCATTCTGATTCCAAATACTAACGAAGCCTAAGTACCACCTGACCTAGACCACCTATTCCAGATGGGCCAATTGTTCACTAAGTCTGCATTTCCATTTTTTAAGCCATCAAATGCATAGATGAGATGGAGGACACATGCATAAATTTGTGCATACACCAAATTGTGGGATGGTTGCATCTGATCTTGTTCTGCTACTGACTGACCCTGCTAAGCCTACCACTCACTAAACAAACTACAAAAGGTTCTACGGAGGCCTGGGGTAAGCAGCACTCAGTGACAGAGGAGGCGTCACGCAGACCGTAAAACAATTATTAACTAATACTAACTAAACCTAGTATCCATCCACCACTATTTCACAGGAAGACAGTGGAAGGACTAGAGTCTCTCTAGCAATAGCATTACCTAACTTCAGTTCTCTAAAATAAACTCTTACATTAATCAGCCCAAGCTAGCGCAAAGTTGCAAACAAGTAAGAGTAGCACCGAGCACCTGGGTCCTACAATCACAGAAGATTTTGAAACATAATTTACCAGCAACATTAGCAGCAGTAATCTTGTTATTCGTCAAAAATTTATACACAACAATACTTATACTAAGTTACTCATCAAGCCCAACGACCTCGACACCTAGCATGTCCAACAGGTCCTGCTCCCAGTCCAGGATGTCAGACCACCGGTGGGCCAGCTGGTTATGGGTGCGCCGGACCCCTGAGCACCGAAACACTGCCCGGCGCACCTGCGCCCACCGACGGTGACGCTCCTGGGTAGCTTACCAGGAGCCGGGCCTGCCGCCTGCTGCCAAGGTCAAGGGGAGGTGGCGCTGGATGAAAAAAACAAGGGCGGCCACCTCCGCCTCACCAAAAAGCTGTTGGGCCTGCACCCCTGCAGGACGCATTCTGCCACAAGGAAGGCGGCTCTTGGCCGCAGGCGCCTTGCCCTTTGAGCTGTTGTTAGTGGCAGTGCCCTTGGGCATGGTTCTGGGGTGGTGTACTGCTCGATCTTTCCGGTCTTATTGTGTTGAAGGGTGATTTAGGTGACTTCAGTCTCTTTCCATTCAAGTCTAAGGGTTAGAGTAGTGTATAGAGCCTATTTATTAGGCACTTCGACATGATCCTGTGTTCTTCCCCATAGATCAGGGTTTGCATATATATATCCTAGGGGATAGATTCGTTAGCATTAGGGGTAATCTGTTCTGTAGTGAGGGTATTTCATGGAGCCGTGCTGAATTCAGGCCTGGTAGGCCTTAAACGGGAGAGACTCCATCTTTCCTCCTGCTCTGGCAGCTCGGGATGTTTCTAGGTCATAGGCAGTGTTTTAGTTAGGAGGTGTTATTCGCTTGGAGAGAACCGGTTCAGGCCGGCCCTTATCGAAGGATTGTATTTTTCTTCATGCCGAAGACACTACATCAGGCCGGCCGGCTGGGAACGTGTCCTTGGCACGGGGAGGTACAAGAATTTGATGGGCGGCAGGTTACGGGCTGGAATTTTCCATGAGGAAATGCACGTCTATATTAGTAAAAGTTTGAGGCAGATACTGGCACTTGCTTCTTGTCCATGGGCGGCACCTGGCCGTTGGTAGTAAAGCTGCTACTTATTCCAGGGAAGACAGATGACAAACTTGGAGGTGGAGAAAAACCGAGAGATAGATATTCCAAAGAGAAGAGAGTAGCCGATGAGGAAGAGGTCCCAGTGACTCGGAGAGGGAGACGGGAGTAAACCCGTGATTGCGGAGGTGTGACTTCCAGGCGAAGCCGAGGCGCAGACGAGAAGGGAACCTAGATGACCATTGAGTGCAGGCTACATACGACCAAGGTGATGTCAACCCCTTACTATTAGAGTGTACAACTTAATCTTTCACTTTTCTTTGCAGGTTATGTGATATGTATTCCGTGAGTGTGCATGTAATAACTAAATAAAGTATTCAGTTTGTAGTAAAGCAATATGTGCTACGTGTTCTTGTGTAAGAGGGTAACCTATTCTTCTAGTCAGCTGTGACTTAACATGAACAGATGTTAATCCTGATCAGGTAGGTGGTAACTGAATAAGGGAGAAAGGAGCCCTTCGAACTGGGGAACAAGTTGTGCTCAACTAGCTGTCTTTGTGTGATCTGATATATAGTAACACTGATGTCGTGGTAATTATAGGATGAACTCGTGCTAAGGCTGCCGTCTGGGCAGGAAGTCCTGGGTCCATTTGGGACCACGAGGCTGTGACTGCCGTCTGGGCAGGAAGTCTGTGGCTGCCGTCTGGGCAGGAAGTCCTGGGTCCGTTTGGGACCGCGAGGCTGTGACTTGTCTAAAGCTGCCGTCTGGGCAGGAAGTCCTGGGTCCCTTTGGGACCGCGAGGCTGTGGCTGCCGTCTGGGCAGGAAGTCCTGGGTCCGTTTGGGACCGCGAGGCTGTGGCTGCCGTCTGGGCAGGAAGTCCTGGGTCCGTTTGGGACCGCGAGGCTGTGGCTGCCGTCTGGGCAGGAAGTCCTGGGTCCATTTGGGACCGCGAGGCTGTGGCTGCCGTCTGGGCAGGAAGTCCTGGGTCCATTTGGGACCGCGAGGCTGTGACTGCCGTCTGGGCAGGAAGTCTGTGGCTGCCGTCTGGGCAGGAAGTCCTGGGTCCATTTGGGACCGCGAGGCTGTGACTTGTAGGTCTTGGTATATATATAGTAGGAATTCCCTGTCCTTAGGTGGTACATATATGTGGTTATTTAGGTGTAAATAGGCCCTAGGGAGGGGGTAACGTTCTGGTTTGGGTTAGAGAGGCTCTGCTGAGCAGGTTCCGAAAACCCAAGCAGAACATTTGGCGTCACGAACCGTTTACGAAACCTGTGTGCGTTGTGGTTGTCTTGTGTTTGCTTCCGGCGCGTGCGTGGTTTTGTTTGCATTTTATTTTTGTATATTTGTGTGTATAGTTTTTATTTTTCTTCCTTCTTTTCTTTCTCTTCTTTTCTTCTTTTTCCTTTTTCACGATGTTTTCTAGAAGGTCTAAATCTACTTATAAGTTGCCCGTTGATATTCCCGGATGGGATTCAACGCCTTATGAAGCTTTGGCCCGTGAGTGGGCTGATTCCACTGGTTTGAGTGAGAATTGGAATTCTTCTTTGGAGCTGGCAGAGCCGGCTGATGTGATTGCTTGTTTGCAGAAGGCACCCGTATCGAAGGGTGAGGAGATTCCCATTTTGGGGCGCAGAGGTTGGATTCTTTTGTCTGCATACAGGATTCTGCATGAGAGATTGTTGAAGTTACAGATATCTCTTAAAGATGTGGAAGCGCACTTTGTTGAGATTCAGAATTCTCATACTTTGTTGCGGTGTCAAAATAAGTTGCTTGCTGATAAACTTGAGACTTACCAAACTATTGACGAACGGGCGGCTGTGCGAATTGCTCGTTATAAATACAAGAACAGGCGCGGTCGGGTTTCGACGCGAAAGGTGCGTCTGGTCATGGCGACAGCTGGGCTGGATTGGAATCCTGATGAATGGGATGGTAATATCTGGAACTCGACGGATTCTTGTTCCTCGGGTGAGGAGTCTGCCAAGCGCGAGTCTTCTCGCTCCCGCCATGATTGTAAGTCTGCTTCTCGCACCTTTGATGGTGCACCCCGTAATTACGCTCGTTCTTCGAGTGGGATCAATGCTTCTTACACTGATTGTCCCTCTACGAGTACTGATCGGGCTCCTTGTGATGCTCGTCCCGCGGTTTCTGCGCATCCAGTTTTCCGTCAGAAGTTGCAGCAGTCTCCCAATGCTCCGCAGGGTATTTCTTTGGACTGTTTAGAAGACTTTACTCAGCAGGAAATTAGTGATATTTTGCAGCGATTTCGGCAGCGAGCTGGTGAGTCCTTGCTCACATGGATGGTGCGCCTTTATGAACTGGGCGCTGCTGGTATTATGTTGGATACTGGCGATTGTTTAAAGTTCTGTTCCTTGAGTTTGGATTCTACTGTGCAGGATCATTTTCGTAACTATAATGGTGTTGGTCAGATTTCTTTACTCCAATTGGCGACTGAGGGTTGTAATCTAAAATATCCTACTGAATCTGACTGGCCTGTGAATGACAAGCCGTGGTATACTTTGCGTGATGCTGCTCAACGTCTCAAAGAGGAGGTGATGAAAACGGCGATTTTTCTGGGTACTGCTGACAGGTTGCTTGATGGTTCATTGACATCTTCTGTGCGGAACCGTATCATTCGATCTTCCCCTGTTGCTTATAAGCAGGTCATGATGACTTTATTGATTAATCAGACTGGTAACGTATTATCTACGGTTTTGGAATCGGTGCGCCAACTCGGTGAGTTGGGTGAGTGGTTTAAACCTGAACGGCAGTCCCGGCCTGACACTCGTACTCCTGGTGAAAATAAACTTACTAGACGTGATATTTTTTCTGGTCTTCTGGCTGATGGTGTGCGGAGGGAGGATATTGATGGTGAGACTACCGCTCGTTTGTGGGAGTTGTTTCGCAAACGTGGCTTGGATCGTAAGGAGGGTGCCCGGCGTGTTCGGACCACTGAGTGTGATCGTGGTGGTTCTGACGGTAGCGGTGATGACGACCGCCGTGGGCGCTCTGTTCGTCGTGATGATCGACGTTCTGCACGTGATGTGTCCCCCCGTTGAGAGAGAGACAGGGAGAGAGAGGGGGAAAGAGAAAGGGGGAGAACTGACTATGTTTACAGCAGACGTAGAGATGATAGGGATCAATCCCCTGAGTTGAGGAGGAGAGAGGATCGTCACAGTTTGGTCGATCGTAACCCGCAGTACAATGCAGAAGATATGAATCCGTTCCGTACTGGGAATGGATATGAACAGGAGGTACCGATACCTAAGAAACGTGAGAGTCTTTATCCTGATCTATCCTGGTACACAGAATGCAGTAAGAATGACTAGGAAATAGGTCAAGCTCCGGTACACAGATGGGCTCACAGAGATAATAGACCCTATGTAGATATTGATATTTATTGGAGACATCGTAATATCCAAAGGGACCGAGCATTGGTAGATACAGGAGCGGAGGCCACTCTTATTCATGGAAAATCAAAGAAGTTTACAGGTCAGCCTTTTACTATTACCGGATTAGGTGGAAAAGAAACCCCTGCAGTTCAAACTTTGCTTGAAATGAGAATAGGTAGAATTCCTAGAAAAGAGTATTCTGTACTAGTAGTGCCACTTCTAGAATTCATAATTGGGATTGATATTTTGAGAGGAATGACTTTGCATCTAGATGACGGATGTTACCAATTTGGAACAACGCATTATATATCGTCCAGACCTATACGGGTTGGTCGTTTAAGAATGCCCCCCATACAAGTTCCCCATGCGACAAAAGTGGTTTGTCAGAAGCAGTATCGTATTCCAGGTGGTCATGAGGAGATTAGTACCACTATTCAGGGGTTAGTGGATGCAGGAGTCATAACCCCAGTTACTTCTGCTTGGAATAATCCTGTTTGGCCGGTGCGTAAGAGTGATAACTCTTGGCGCATGACCGTTGATTATCGAGAATTGAACAAGCACACACCCTCTTTGACTGTTGCAGTACCGGATGTTATTACACTTATTGAGAGAATCCAAAAGCATCCAGGTACATGGTACGCGTCCATTGATATTGCTAATGCTTTCTTTTCAATTCCGATTGCCCCAGAGTGTCAGGAACAATTCAGTTTTACGTGGAACGGGCGTCAGATGACGTTTAGAAGTCTTCCCCAGGGCTATGTGCATAGTCCTACGATATGTCACCGGCTGGTGGCAGAGCATTTGGCTGAGGTACCGGTTCATCCCCAAATTCAGATATGTCATTATATTGATGATGTTTTGATCCAAGGCGAAACACAAGAGGAAGTTCAGACCCAATTAGACAGAGTCATTGAGTGCCTGCGTGAGAAAGGTTGGGAAATCAACCCAGATAAATTGCAAGGTCCGTCCCAGGCTGTAAAATTTTTGGGTATTAATTGGCATGAAGGGCACCGTGAAGTGATCCCTCAGGTTAAACAGAAGATTCTTGATTTTGCAGTTCCTAGAAATAGGAAAGAAGCCTAGAGCTTCATTGGTCTGTTTGGCTTTTGGCGCCAGCATATTCCTCATTTGAGTCAAATATTGGCCCCCTTGTACCGGGTCACGCGTAAAAAGAATGCATTTGAATGGGATAAACCACAGCAAGATGCGTTTAGTCTGGCAAAAGAGGCAATTCAACATGCTCTGGATTTATGGCCTGTACGTGATGGTGACGTGGATTTGAATGTGTCTGTACAGGGCCTTTATGCAAAATGGAGTTTGTGGCAGAAACAAGGCAGGAGTAAAGTACCGTTAGGTTTTTGGACCAAAAAGTTACCTGATGCTGGTGAGCGTTACACACCCTTTGAGAAACAGTTACTTGCTTGTTATTGGGCTCTGGTGGATACCGAGCAATTGACTTTGGAACATGATATAGTTCTGCGTCCGGAAATTCCTATCATGCAGTGGGTCCTGAGTTCGCCGAAAACTCACCGAAATGGACACGCTCAAGAGGCGAGTGTGATTAAATGGAAATGGTACATACAAGACAGGGCACGTGTGGGCCCGAAAGGAATTGCTTCTTTACATGAGCAGGTGGCGCGAGCGCCATCGACTGAGACTGAGAGTGAATGTTCCGTACCTTTAGCACAGGAGTCTCCTGTCAAGTGGGGTAAGCCTTTTGATGATTTGTCCGCAGCGGAAAGAAACCATGTTTGGTTCACTGATGGTTCAGCGAGGTTTATAGGGATGACACGGCACTGGAAGGCGGTGTCCTATAATCCGATCACACAGAAATTGTTGAGCACAACTGGTGAAGGTAAAAGCAGCCAATTTGCCGAGCTTTACGCTGTTTACCAAGTTTTGAAACAAGAGTTACCTGGTACATGTCATATTTTCACTGATTCTTGGTCTACTGCCAATGGACTGGCTGTTTGGTTGCCAACTTGGCATTCCCATAATTGGAAGTTACATTCCAAAGAATTATGGGGAAAAGAGTTATGGCAAGAAATTTGGGAGATGCTCCCACAGAGTACTGTTACAATCTTCCATGTGGACGCTCACACCCCGATAGATTCTCTTGACAAATTTTTTCATAACATTGCAGATGAGAAGTCTAAAATTGCTGAGGCAGTGGTGGACAGGCAAGATTCTGATATTGCGGGATTGGCGAAATGGGCACACCAGAAGGCAGGACATTTTGGAGAGAAGGCCACTAGCAGGTGGGCTGCTGATCGAGGAATTTATATTCCCTTAGATTTAATCAAAAATGTTATTTTACACTGCCCCGTTTGTCAGCATATCAGACGGCGTAAGGTGCCTCAAATTGTTAAAGGTCATTTACATCGCGGCAAATTGCCCGCTCAAATTTGGCAGATCGATTACATTGGTCCACTTCCCATGAGTAGGAATTGTCAATATGTTTGCACTATTGTTGATACATACAGTGGCCTGCTGGTAGCCCTTCCCTGTAAGCAAGCTACCCAATTGAATACCATTAAAACATTAGAATTAATTATGATGTACTATGGTGTGCCATTCCAAATTCAATCTGATAATGCATCCCATTTTCGTGGAAGATTGGTACAGGAGTTCTGTGCGGAAAACAATATTGAATGGATATTCCATATCCCCTACTACCCACAGGCCTCGGGCCTGGTGGAGAGATTGAATGGCCTGCTAAAGGACCAGCTGCGTAAGTTAACGGATGACAAATATAAAAATTGGCGAGACTTTTTGCCCCAAGCACTATTGATTTTGAACAATCGTCCTTTTTTAAATGCTGAATCTCCACTCATGCGTTTGTTTCCCCCGAATGCTGAGGCTATGCCTAATGAAATCAGAGAAACCGTGATGTATTGGGAAATTACTCCCGGAGCTTTGGCTCCATGTAGAGCGACCCCAGGGTCGGCAGGTTTAGACTTGCATGCTATGGATGACATTGTTATAAAAAGTAGAGATCGAGTCATCATAGAGACAGGTGTTGGTGTTCAGATACCACCTGGAAATTTCGGATTGATCGCCCCTAGATCGGGGCTGGCTGTAAAAGGCATTCAGGTGCTTGGAGGAATTATCGACAGTGATTATCAGGGAGAGATTAAGGTGCTCCTGCTGAATAGCAGTGAGATTGACTTACTGATACATCGCACTGACCGAGTGGCTCAATTACTCATAATGCCTGTTTTCAGTGGTGTATTAATGAAAGGCACTGCTCCAACGTTGCTAACTGTACGTGGCCAGAAAGGTTTTGGCTCCACGGATAATCCTGGGGCCAGAGTTTGGGTGCAGTCGCCTAAGAATCCCCCTGAACAAGCAGAGGTCATTGCCACCGGTCAGGATAATACCATTTTGGTTATGAGACCAGGGAAAGATAGCTGGGAAGCGGTCCCGGCTGATAAATGTTATTTACGAGAATGATTAATGCCTGTATTTGGTTCTCTTTCAGATCATTCTTTGGATTGTTGCTGCAGGATGTGTCGGAGCCGGACTGTTTTCGGACTGGTACGACGAGAAAGGAGGGATCCTATCAACCCGGGATGAACTGGGAACCCGAGTGTTGCGTTCCTTCGCTGCATGGGATTCATCATCGAACTTTTGGACCGCACTTGCCAAAAGGGTGACTGACGCCCCTCACTTCTGTTTGACACCGATGAGATCTGTCCATGACATTCTGGCGACCTGCCTGGTTGCTGTCCCCGCCTCATTGGAAACTTTAACTCATATTTTTAATGTCTCGAAGGCCCGTCCCAATATTCTCCTGGGTGATTTTGCTACCCATGTATATTGCCCCCTATGTATTGAATTGCCGAACGAGCAAACCCCCATCCAGTCCCAAATACTTACTTATAATATCACACAAGGTGATTTGTGCTTCTTTCTTACGTGTAATCCTAGTGCGATCTCTGAATGTCTACGCCTCAAACTAAAAGGCGCCACTTCATTTACCGCTCACGAACGGACTTTGTGCTTTCAAAGGACACCGACCACATGTGTTTCAGTTCAGAACAATATGACTTGTAATAGTTTGGTAGTTACCCCCAGTCACTATCGCACGATGTTACTACCTGCCGGATGGCTTTTCTCATGTGGTAATACTCCCTGGCCATTTGTCCCTGCAAACATTTCCGGAGGCCCTTGTGCCATTACGAGACTCAGTTTGTTGATGTTTGCATCGCACCCGAATGCCAACTCTCGTGTGCTTCGAGATACTGTAATGTTACAGGAGGATTGTGACCCATCTTTGCATTTATATTCCAAGTCTGAATACCTTAGCTTAGCTGTTTCAATTATTGGTGTTCCTGCTTTGGCGGTTTATAATGCCAAATCTATTGGGAAAATGGCCTGCTGGATGGTGAAATCTATTAATCATACTTCTACAATTTTGTCTGACATGCTATTAGACGCCCAGGGTGAACGTAGGGCCATTTTGCAAAATAGAGCAGCCATTGATTATCTTTTGCTTAAACATGGACATGATTGCTCGGACTTCGAAGGTCTCTGTTGTTTTAACTTGTCTGACCATACACAATCCATTCGTGCTCACATCGACAAGTTGCGTGACTTAACAGAAGAAGTTAGAAAACACATTGACCAGGGCTGGTTTGACTGGCTCTTTAATTGGTTACCTGATATACACGCGCTACGCCAAATATTAGGTGGTATTTTGATTGCTGTTGCTGTTTTGATTTCTATCTGTTGCTTTATTCAGTGTATTCCTTCATTATTTCAATTCTGCACACTTGGTACTAGACATAGATCAGTTAGCTTTGTTTCATATTATTCTTCCACAGATGTTAGCTCCATTTAATGAATGTATAATAGACTGAAGTCAAGGGTGAAATGTACTGCTCGATCTTTCCGGTCTTATTGTGTTGAAGGGTGATTTAGGTGACTTCAGTCTCATTCCATTCAAGTCTAAGGGTTAGAGTAGTGTATAGAGCCTATTTATTAGGCACTTCGACATGATCCTGTGTTCTTCCCCATAGATCAGGGTTTGCATATATATATCCTAGGGGATAGATTCGTTAGCATTAGGGGTAATCTGTTCTGTAGTGAGGGTATTTCATGGAGCCGTGCTGAATTCAGGCCTGGTAGGCCTTAACCGGGAGAGACTCCATCTTTCCTCCTGCTCTGGCAGCTCGGGATGTTTCTAGGTCATAGGCAGTGTTTTAGTTAGGAGGTGTTATTCGCTTGGAGAGAACCGGTTCAGGCCGGCCCTTATCGAAGGATTGTATTTTTCTTCATGCCGAAGACACTACATCAGGCCGGCCGGCTGGGAACGTGTCCTTGGCACGGGGAGGTACAAGAATTTGGTGGGCGGCAGGTTACGGGCTGGAATTTTCCATGAGGAAATGCACGTCTATATTAGTAAAAGTTTGAGGCAGATACTGGCACTTGCTTCTTGTCCATGGGCGGCACCTGGCCGTTGGTAGTAAAGCTGCTACTTATTCCAGGGAAGACAGATGACAAACTTGGAGGTGGAGAAAAACCGAGAGATAGATATTCCAAAGAGAAGAGAGTAGCCGATGAGGAAGAGGTCCCAGTGACTCGGAGAGGGAGACGGGAGTAAACCCGTGATTGCGGAGGTGTGACTTCCAGGCGAAGCCGAGGCGCAGACGAGAAGGGAACCTAGATGACCATTGAGTGCAGGCTACATACGACCAAGGTGATGTCAACCCCTTACTATTAGAGTGTACAACTTAATCTTTCACTTTTCTTTGCAGGTTATGTGATATGTATTCCGTGAGTGTGCATGTAATAACTAAATAAAGTATTCAGTTTGTAGTAAAGCAATATGTGCTACGTGTTCTTGTGTAAGAGGGTAACCTATTCTTCTAGTCAGCTGTGACTTAACATGAACAGATGTTAATCCTGATCAGGTAGGTGGTAACTGAATAAGGGAGAAAGGAGCCCTTCGAACTGGGGAACAAGTTGTGCTCAACTAGCTGTCTTTGTGTGATCTGATATATAGTAACACTGATGTCGTGGTAATTATAGGATGAACTCGTGCTAAGGCTGCCGTCTGGGCAGGAAGTCCTGGGTCCATTTGGGACCACGAGGCTGTGACTGCCGTCTGGGCAGGAAGTCTGTGGCTGCCGTCTGGGCAGGAAGTCCTGGGTCCGTTTGGGACCGCGAGGCTGTGACTTGTCTAAAGCTGCCGTCTGGGCAGGAAGTCCTGGGTCCGTTTGGGACCGCGAGGCTGTGGCTGCCGTCTGGGCAGGAAGTCCTGGGTCCGTTTGGGACCGCGAGGCTGTGGCTGCCGTCTGGGCAGGAAGTCCTGGGTCCGTTTGGGACCGCGAGGCTGTGGCTGCCGTCTGGGCAGGAAGTCCTGGGTCCATTTGGGACCGCGAGGCTGTGGCTGCCGTCTGGGCAGGAAGTCCTGGGTCCATTTGGGACCGCGAGGCTGTGACTGCCGTCTGGGCAGGAAGTCTGTGGCTGCCGTCTGGGCAGGAAGTCCTGGGTCCATTTGGGACCGCGAGGCTGTGACTTGTAGGTCTTGGTATATATATAGTAGGAATTCCCTGTCCTTAGGTGGTACATATATGTGGTTGTTTAGGTGTAAATAGGCCCTAGGGAGGGGGTAACGTTCTGGTTTGGGTTAGAGAGGCTCTGCTGAGCAGGTTCCGAAAACCCAAGCAGAACAGGTGGGTGGGAGGCGGAAAAGAAAAGTTAGAAGGGAAAAAAGAAAGTTAGGGGGAAGAAGTAGTAGCTTAAAGAAAGAAGTAATAAAAGTAAAAAAAACACAGTAAAAGTGGAAATAAACTGCAAAATATAAACTTAGGGACAGAGAGAGATAAGTCAGAAATACTGTGTTCAAAACTAAAGATTCCAAAGATTAAGGGAGGATAGAAAAGTAGGCCCAGAACCATAGCATAGAGTGAAAAACAAGATGGCCACGCCCATTCGCGGCCGCGCGGGTAAGTTTGCACAATATTTCTTGCAAACAGGCAATAATCGTCGCAAACAAGTAAAATGCGCTACCGAACATGACATGCGCATTGCGAACACGCTATAAGCAACCCGGAACAGGAAATAAGGCATCGCTAGCGGGTGGGACAATTGAAAAACAAGGTGGCCGCGCCCATTGGCGACCGCATGGGTATATCCCCCAAGCATGCAAACAGCTCCCCGAACACGCACAACGTGCTCCCGAACAAGAAAAACGCATTGCGATCGGGCGCCCCATGCAACTACGCGCGCTCGCGAAGCTACGCGTAGCTCGCGCAGTGCAAGAATATCTTCGCGTAGCTTCGCGTAGCGTGACTACGCGAACTACGCCCAGGGTTAATAAAAACCATTAATTAGCATTTGTTAGATAACAGCTTAATCAGTAGACTTTACTAGTCATGGAATTTCACAGTACTTCCGGGTTCCACCAGCACCTCATTAGGGAAGGTCAACAAAATAGAGGGTGGGGCTAAAATTTCCATATGGGTCACTTTACCAACAACAATGGAGAGTGCTTTACAGTTCTTGGAGCCCAACACTACCCTGTCTGATTCTCCATACTCCCATTAAAAATCGGGACAGAGCAAACATGATCAAGGGTGATGTTTTGAATCTGAGTATTCTAGGAACAACCCTAAAGTCCTTAATCCCCATACTCCGACAGAGTGGTAGTATCACTTCTTTCTGTAGTTTTGATAATGCTGGCAGAAGAATAATATGTGGTTGGTGCATTCTTTTACCTGGGGACAAAAATGGGCAGGTCAGGTTTGGATCGTTATAATTTTGCCCCCATTTAGCGGTGAAAGTGCGCAGTGGTAGAATCCCAAAAAAATTTACTATTCAAGGTTTTAGCCAGTGGGGGTTCAATAGAGTCCATATATAAATTCCAGGATGGCTAGTGTCAGAGTGCCCAAGCTCCTGTTCCTACTCAATTCCCCTTGTAGATACCTCTAATACATTCCCTTCAGAGCAGTCTTTGACATACCGGTCATAGCTCCTGGATTAGTCCACAGGTGTTCACATCCCGTCTTTACCAGGAAGACCTTGATATGCCCAAACCAGGGGATCCTGGAAAATCCAAACTGCCTATGTAGCTCCTTCAATCCCGCCCAATACGTAACTAGGTTCAAAGAGGCCTATAGCCATCTCCAATTCAGCAAAGGTCTAAGGCAGGGTTACTCATAGTACGGCCCGCGGGCCGCCAGCGGCCCAGCAAGCCTTCCTTGGCGGCCCGCGGACCTTGCAGACATTCTACCTGTAACATTCAACAAGCTCCGGGCCTAGGTTTAGGCCCCAGAACAATACCCTCAGATATCATTCAAACGAACGTGCTTCCCTATAGAAGTAAATAACGCCGCCTCAAATGCATTTTTTATCTTTAGATTAAGGGTGTAATACGGGAGGCCTTGTGAGTAAAAGTCCCCGTTATTGTAGTCGTGATTGCTTTCAGTTTTATCCTGAATAAGCTGCTGGTCGCGCTATGTGATCTTTACAGAACACTGTTTGTGCAGCATAGCATTTAACTCATGTGTCATCCTGGAACGAGTGTTCCGGAGGAGCAGCTCTCCAGCCCAACAGCAAGAGTCATGGTTGTGGCACAGGATAGAGACGGACCGCTCACCCCGGGCACAGCTATCAAACAGGTCCTGTCAATCCCCCTATTAAAAGGTAGCCACAATTAGCGGTTCGTGAGCACACTCACCCAGACCTTGAGCTTTATTAACATGTAAATGGTCTTTTAAAGACCTGTGAAGTACCCGGGTGCGTCTGTGTGTGCGAGCTGGGAAGCTGTCTCAGTGCAGCTGTGTGTGCGCGCTGGGAAGCTGTCTGAGCCCGGGCTGAGGGCTGACACACACAGGGGGTGAGATGACAGAGGGTGATGGAGGGAGGGAGAGGGAGGCGGAGGGAGACAGAGGTTGACAGATGGTGACAGAGACAGAGAGACAGAGAGCCGCAGTCTGGGGGAGACGGAGGGAGGGCGACAGAGGGAGGGCGACACAGGGAGGGCGACAGAGGGAGGGCGACAGAGGGAGGGCGACAGAGGGAGGGCAACAGAGGGGGACAGAGAGGGAGGAGGGAGACAGAGAGGGAGGAAGGAGACAGAGAGGGAGGAGGGAGACAGAGGGAGGAGGGAGACAGAGGGAGGAGGGCGACGGAGGGAGGGAGACAGGGAGAGAGACAGGGGGAGAGAGACAGGGGGAGAGAGACAGGGGGAGAGAGAGAAAGGGAGGGGGAGGAAGGGAGAGGGAAGGGAGAGGGAAGGGGGAGAGGGAAGGGGAGAGAGGAGAGAGGGAGGTGGAGAGATGGAGGGAGAGGGGGAGAGAGAGGGAGGGAGAGGGGGAGGGAGGGGAAGGGAGAGGGGAGGGGAAGGGAGAGGGGAGGGGAGGGAGGGGGAGAGGGAGAGAGAGAGAGATGTGTGTATGCCGGGTCTGGTGGCTCAGTGGACGAAGGCGCCTGCTGCAGGGACCTGTGTTCAACCTCATGGTCACAATTATTATTATTTTTTTGCTTTAGCCCCGCCCCTCCCCCTCTGACCCTGCCCCCACCGGTGCGGCCCTCAGCCACAAACCACACTGTAAATTTGGCCCCCGAGAGAAAGTTTGCCAGTACCCCTGGTCTAAGGGCTGCTTTACGGTTATTGGATCTTTGGCCTAGATCCAGTCGTAATGGCAGGAGTGGGGTACTAGTAGGGAGATTTGCCAAGACTAACATAAATTGGTTCTCCCCACCTCCAGTGCAGTAGCACTTTCATGTCTTCCCAGTTCTCCCCCATACAGTGACCCACCTAATGCCTGCAGGTTGAAAATGTGAATGACTGGAGATACAGGTTGAAAGCTGTAACCCTTGAAACCCCTCAAGATGCCCCTTACATAATGTTCGAGCTGCAACTCTCGCTTGTGGATCTGTGAAGATCAGCCACAATTCTCTGTCAGAGTGAGGCCCAAATAGTCAAAGGTGGGGATACTCTCAAGGAGAACAAGGGACAGAGACAGGTTTGGGTGGGTTCTGTGGATGGGATTAAAGACCATGTACTTATTTTTGTTAGGTTGATCTCTGGTCTTCTCTGTTCACAGAAAACACCAAACTGGTCCAGGAGATTTTGGATACCCATAGGGGATTTGGATACTAGTAGGGTGTCATCGGTGAACAGGAGGGCGGGGAACTTCATACCTGCTAGTCTCAGGGCATAATTATTACACCTCTCTAATTGGGCTACCAGATCATTAGTATAGAATAGAAACAGGGTTGGGGCAAGGACACAGCCCTGCCTTACCCCCCTCACGACTGGGGATGATGTTTTCAGTTCCCAATGTCTGTCATAGATGACCTTCGCAAAGTTATTTTGGTGCAGCCTCCTGATTACATCAACTTGGGGTGCCCTGTTCAATTAGGACTTTCCACAAGGCCTCAATTGGCACAAGCCATCTCACATGACTGGTACAGATGCATTCTTACACTAACTCAGATATGTAGGGAAGTAGTGGCACAACCTAAGTCCTTTAAACATGGGTCAGGCCTACTAGTGCACAGTTTGTCGGTGCTTGTCACTGCCTACTCGACTTGGCATGTAAAAGCCCTTCATCAAGCCTTAAACCCATGTTTTAGTGCATATAACTCACCTCTAAGAAAAGCTGTAGGTATGCCATAAAGCACAGTGCTTTGTGCTTAAAAGATGAGAGATGTCCTTGGCCCCAACCAGTAGTGGGCCAGAAGCCCCTCTGCAGAGTGGTTGAGAAAGGGGATGGGGCCTCCAATGACGTCTCAGCAATCTGGCTGATGGGGACGGACCCTGGGGATGGGGTCCCCGGGGCTGAACTGACCTGGGGAGGGGGCTGCTTGACCCCACTCCCCCACCCTATTGAGGCTGGACACTGGGGGATGGAGTCCTCGGGTTGAAATCAGACCGGGGAGGGGGGCCCTTCCCCTTCTAATAATTGGGTGGGCCTCCCCACCCACCGTAGTACTCTACAAAGGTCTTCCTGGCTTTTTCCAGGATGATAGACAGCTAACCAAAATGCCCCCCTAGCGCATTTCCCCACTGATTTTAGTGACCAGTTAATCATGCCGAGGAACATCTCAGATAAACAAGAAACACTTACTTCATGTAGCTAAAATGAAGTACCCTTGTTTGGTGTAGTCTTGTTGTCTACTCAATAGGAGGATTCATGTTGGACTGGGGACTGCCTCCTGCTATATCATGGGATGCCCACCCCCAGGACACAGCTGTTTGCTATGGCTTGGCGGGAGCTTTACAGCTCCTGCCAAGCCATAGCAAGACTGCTCCTCTTTCAGAAAGCTTGCTTCCTGAAAGTGGAGCTGACTTGCTTTTGGACAGAGGTGTCCAAAAGAAATGACAACTCCCGCAGGATGCGGGGAGCCGGCAGGGACCATTAGACTCCCCTTGCAGTCCCCAAATGTATAAAGTGGGTACCCTGGGTGGGACCATGGCACCCACACTACAGGCTGGGCCCTGTGGGTTGAGGTCCCTGGCGCCAAAATCGGCCAGAGAGGGGGGCTGCACAGCCCACCTCCCAGTGTTTTTAATAAAAAACAAATGAAAGTAAAAGGCTGAGCCCTGGGGGATGGTAGTGGGGCTGCTCGGCCCCCCTCCTTTAATAAAAAGAAAAAAAGGACTGTCTCCCTCCCTTAAAGCTGTTAAACAAATGCTAAAAGAATGGCTGGGCCCCAGGGAATGAGGTCCCCAGTGCCAAGATCTTCAAATAGGCGTGGTCCCGGGGGATGAGATCCCTGGGGCCAAATTGGCCAGTGGAAGGAGGGCTCTGTGACCCTCCCTCCCGGAATAAATTATAAATAAATAAAGACTGGCAAGTTGCTTGAGGCCCGCTCCCCTTTCTTCCCTACTCTGCAAATGCACCCCCTGGTGCACTGCTGGTTGCAGGATGAAGTCCCCTTGGATGTTGAGGGTCCTTGGGGACAAGTGGCTGCATGGGTGTATACGTGGATGTGTGAGTAGATGTGTGTGTGAGTGAGATGCTGTGTGAATGGCTATATTGGTGAGTGATCAGGTGTGTCAGTGGCTGTATGGGTGAGTGAGTGAGTGTCTGAATGGCTGTATGAGTGAGTGACTCTGTGTGTAAGTGGCTGTATGGGTGAGAGAGTAGATGTTTGACTGGGTGTTTGGTTAAGTGAGTTGTGTGTGATTGGCTGTATTGGAGAGTAAGTGTCTGTGTGAATGGTTGTATGGGTGAGTGAGCAGATGTGTGAGTGCTTGTATGAATGTGTGAATGTGTATGTATGTGGTTGTGTGGGTATGTGAGTGCTTGCATGGGCAAGTGAATGGCTGTGTTCAGAGGCTGTATGGGTGAGTGAGTGGGTGTGTGGGTGACTGTGTAGGTATATAAGTGAGTGTGTGAGTAGCTATATTGATGAGTGTGTGGCTATATGAGTGGCTGTACTGGTGAGTGACTGGTTGTCTGAGTGGCTGTATGGGTGAGTGAATGGTTATGTGAGTGGCTGTATGAGTGAGTGAGTGGATGTGTGAGTGGCTTTAAGGAGAAGTGACTGGTTGTGTGAGTACTTATATGTGTCTGTGAATGGATACGTGAATGCTGTGTGGTTGTGTGAGTGGGAATATGAGAGGTCATGTGGGGTTGTGAGTGGGTGTGCAAGCAAGTGGTTCTGTGACAGATGCCATCAATGATGTCATCAGTGATGTCATTTGAGATGTCATCAGTGAGGCTATCAGTGATCTCACTACCAATGTCATGAGGGATGTAATATGTGAAGTCATAAGCAGTGCATTGCGGGGCGGGGCGTAAGTTCTCAGGTAACTATAACTGCTGAATTTCACTGGTTTTGTATGAGTAAAATCTGAGCTAAAATATAACATCCCTATAACCTTTGTTGTTTAAAATTAATTTGTAAGGTTTTTTAAATTCTATTTCCTAACTATAATGTCCCTGTAGCATTTGTTTTTTTAGTGAATTTCTACGTTAAAAAAAAATAAATTCTAACTGTAACGCCTCTGTAACCTTTCATATTATCAGTGAATTTCTAAGTTTTTTAAATTCAATTTCCAAACTATAAAGTCCCAGTAACCTTTACTTTGTCAGTGAATTTCTAAGATGTGTTTCTAGAGTGGATGGAGAAAGGGTACAAGACGTTGCATTAGCTCTCAGCAATTCTGTTGTGTACGACTTAGAGGAGGCAATAGAAGGTTTCTTGCTCCTCAAACAGTAGTGCGCTAGGAGGCGTGGTTGCAGAGTGATGGGGAAAGGAGGTGGGGCTTCTTATGACATTTTAGGAATCCTGCTATATGGTAGTTACTGGAGGTTACAGGAGACGTTGTGTTCTTGGGCTTTTACCAGTGAAGGAGACTTCATCTTAGCACAAATTTCACAGCTGAAGATGTATTTGTTGAGTGGTTGTAAAAGCGAGTGAGGACTCTATCGGGATATTAAGTTTAGTTTCATTGATTTATTAATTTTATTTAATATAAAATAGGAGTCGCACAGCCATCGTGATTCACTGTGCAGGGTATGTGACTCCCATGTAATTTTAGCATAATTGATATGAACATATCAATCCTTCTATTGTCTACTTGTACATTATAGATTAAGAACTATAGTAAACATAGCATTGTAGAAATAAAGAAAAAGTTGTTTTATAAATGTTTAGTAGATTTTAGAGAGTTGCAACCAATGTTCTCCTAATTATTTTCCTCTGTGTATGGAAGTGTGCACCAAGAAACTGCCATGCATGCAATAGCTACTTGGGGTTCCAGTTTAGTCCAAACAGGAATGTGCTCACATGTTTATTTATTAGCATTAATTATGCTGAACAGGTTTATGAACCTGCATTGTGTGTTAAACCTTTTGTGATGCAGCTTTTCCCTGGCATTCATACTTCACAAGTGGCAGATCTAGGCGAGCTTGGAAATTCAAATGTAGGAATGAGCCAGATACAGTCCTTTAGACACTCCCACATGAAATTATACAGCAGGTGGCCTGCAAAAAATATGATAAAGACTCTGACATTACACTGCAGATGCAGCATCAGGGTGTAAACCCAAGAACCATTCTTCAGATTGAAACTCTAGAAGCAAGACAGACTGAAATCACCCTAGGTTCCTGAGACCATACCATAATTGCGCATGTGATGTATTCTAAATGTACTTTCTCATCATTAGGCTCCACCTAATCCGCCTGGGACGACTCCTGGTGGCCGGCCGTGCTAAGAGCTGCACAAACACCCACCAACCACGCACGGAACCTAGGGTTCATCTTGGACTCATCACTCTCAATGACCCAGCAAGTCAACGCCGTCTCCTTCTCCTGCTTCAACACCCTACACATGCTGTGCAAAATATACAGATGGATCTCCACCGGAACCAGACGGACGGTAACCCAGGCCCTCGTCAGTGGCATGCTGGACTACGCAACGCCCTTTAAGCGGGAACCACGGCCAAACTCCAGAAAAGACTCCAACGAATACAGAACGCCTCTACACACCTCATCCTCGACATCCCCCGCCACAGCTACATCACTGCCCACCTGAGAAACCTGCACTGGCTCCCTGTCAACAAGAGGATCACCTTCAAACTCCTCACCCACGCCCACAAAGCACTCTACAATGCAGGACATGCACGACTCACCTTCTACACCCCGAATCGCCAGCTTCGCTCCACTGACCTCGCCACCGTCCCACGCATCCACTGAACGACCACCGATGGCAGATCTTTCTCCCACCTCTTTTCAGAGGGACATGGCTGAAAACATGTGAACTAGAATCATGTGCTTCACACAGCAGCCAACCTAACCAATATTCCGGCACATTTCAGAGTTTTCTGTTACTACAGCTACTGTAATTCTGCTACAGCAAATTATGAGAGTTACGCCCAGTCCTACAATTTACATGGTTCAATGGGCCCCAGTGCCACTGCACCTGCTGCATGAATGGTAGCAACACTGTTGGTACTAGCAGCAGCTCATGCACAGCACATGAAAACAGTGAACATGTGCACCAAAAGAAAATGCTTCAATTAGTGCTGTTCAGATGCGTAGCTTCTATTGGGGTAGCAAGTGCGGTGACACTGGGTCATATAGGTCTGAGGGGCCCTCTGAACACTGATTATTGCTGCATTTCACAGTTCAAGCAGCAGTCAAGGGGCCCATTTTATTCCTTGGACTAGGTCCCATGCCATACTTGCTATGCCACATTCTAAGATAATGTAACAACAAAATTAACAATAAGTTTAACAATCTGAGATATTTAACTTCTCTCTTTCAATACAAACTGGGACAAATTATATTGGAAGATGGAAAGAAACAGTACGCCTATCTCTCCAGTGCTTCATAAGCAACGTGCAAATTATGCACAGTGAGTTAAAAACAAAGCATTAATAGATAAGGTAAAAAAGAAGAGACAAATAGATACCTATTTAATGACTGATTTGTACAAAGTGAAGCCAGAAAAACTGGGTTTAATCCAGGCTTCCTCGCTTGACTAAATTGAGTGACCTTAACCAAATATTTTATTTTAACATTTTCTTAATTATCACATATGAAAGTACCTTTAAATACATGAGTTCAGAATAGGTGTATATACACATCTTGTTTTTAATTTAATAGACTATAATGGGTCACATACATGGTGCACATGATAACTTACTTGCCTCTTAGTTGCAGTCTGCATTGTTAGGAGGGCAGGGTAGGAATGATTCTAAGTTAATGTTTCAAAAATCTCCCTCAGTGCAGTGATATAAAGTGACCTATTAATGTCAAAGTATCCGCATGTTACAGAGAGGTGCTCTTTGTATTTGATGAGGCTTTATCATATTGTATCTGATACCTGATGCATGATTTACTGGTGAACATTTCAGCGTGCAGCTCCTACAAGAGCTTAAAAAAACATTAGTCAGCCAGGCCTATGCACTGAAACATGGAGAGTGAGCAGGCTGATCTTTATATTTTTTATTATCATTCCAAGGACTGGTATGGGTTGGCCAAAAAAAGAAGAAGTCGTCCCTGCTGCATCAACTGCCCACACGTAAACACGAACAATGCCTAGAGCACGGACTTTCAAAAAACATTATAAAGAAGACTGCAAGATGTAAAACATCCCTGGTAAAAGAAGCTAGTGCTCCTCTCTTGAGCACATACTGAGGTAATGACGAGTGTCATGACCAGACACCGAACAATGCCAAATAGTGCAGTTAGCGCACTGCCCTAAAAAGTACGAGGCATATTATCAAGGACGGCGTTAAAATTATCGCCGGTTTAGCGGTCAAAATGGACTTGATAATATGCCCTGGAGAATTCCAATAGAAGCTCATGTTCACACCAGAACATGCGGCTCATGTTTTTAGGACAACAACAGCTGCAAATGGTCTCTGTGTGAAGTTTGCACGCTCCACAATAGAGATTGTGCACTCTGGGAAGATAGAGTGTCCACAGGTGCATGACCTACAGGGAACACTGGTCATGACACCGTGCGCACTGTTACCGTATGTATTTCCAGAGTCGCGCTGGGGACGTGATTCCATCCTTATTAAAAATAACTAAAATATATACATATATAGTGATTGTTATAGTTTAGATTAAGTGAAATCATATCCTCAAATAAAAAGAAAATAGTATAATTCCTGAGAAAATGTAATATATGTAAGGTTCTAGTAATTTTTTGGGAGTCGCGTTGCCAGCACAGCGATGTGTCGCGTAGGGTACATGGTCCCGGAGATGTTTTGGTAATAGTAATACATATATAACAACACTTTAATGTTTTGATTTTGGAAGAGCTTCACTAATGTAGTAAAGATAATAGTGCTATAAGTTTTAAAATATATTTTTATTGTGATCTTTGTACCTTTTGAAGAGTCGCAGTACCATTGCACACCGTCGTAGCAGGTTTTTCCGAGGTCGCTCCAAGGTCACGACTCTCACATTTTTAAACATAATACTCAAATATATATAGACATCGTTAATTTTATTGAAAGGGGAAGAGGTTTACTAATAATATATTAAAATCAGAAAATCTACAGACAATTTGTGCAATTAAACACGTTTTAATATATTTGCCAGGGGCAGAAGTCGCACACCCCATGTGACCTAGAAATAAATGCATTTCATTAGTCTAACACCTTTCAATCACAAGCAAAGAAAAGTCCCACCTGCTTCTAGATATTGTAGGGAGTGGCTCACAATTTGTCTACTGTCCTTTGAAATGGTAGCAGCGAGGTTTGGTTGGTATTTGTTTCTATTGTTCAGCATTGAAGATGGCATCAACCTCACAACAGCAAGAGGAGGCAGACAATAGTTTGCTAGTAAATGAAGAAGAGACACTGAAATAGAAGAAGGAGAGTATTGGTTGGCAATTTTCCGCGTGGGGGGGGGGGGGGGGGAATTGTTCAAGAAAAGATATTGGTTCTGTTAGTAATCACCTATTCCAGTTAAAGAAAGAAAATATATAGTTAAAGAAAGAAAATACATATATTAAATGTATGTTTGAAAGAATGTGAGTGCATGTTGTTATATTTCTCAGTATGTTATTCAGTTTTATGTCTTTATATTTGTGAAACTAATTGCAAGAGGTTAGATAGTGAACGACTGTGTGTTAGTGAGTGGAACAGTGTTTGCATATGTGTGGGAATAGGTAAATAAATATGTGTGAATGGGTGAGGGAGTGGTTATATGACTGGTTCTATACCTGAGTGGGTGGATGTCTGAGTATTTGCATATATGAGTGAGTATCTGTGTGAGTTGCTGTATTAGTGAGTGAGTGGATATGACAGTGTTTGTATGCTTAAGTCACTGGGTATATAAGTTGTATATGGATGAGTGTGTGAGTATGCCATAGATTGTATTCATCAGTGAGTTGGTGTGTAAGTTTTCGTATTGGTGAGTGACTCTGTGTGTTACTGTATGTATGGGTAAGTGAGTGGTAGTGTGAGTTTGTGCATAATGAGAGAATGGGTTCATGAGTGTTTGTATGTGTGAGCTAATGGGTGTGTCAGTGGCTGCATGGATGAGTAAATGAGTGTCAAAGAAATTATATGGAAGAGTGTGTGTTTGACTGAGTGACTTTATAGGTGAGCAAGTATACATGCAAAATATGTATGAGTAAGAGATTGGTATGTAAGTCACTGTATGGGTGAATAAACAGCTGTGTTAGTGATTGGATGGGTGAGTGTGTAGGTGTGTTAGTAGAAGAATGGGTGAGTGATTCAGTGTGTGAGTGGTTGTATGGGCACATGGCATGGTATGTAAGTATGCATATATGTGTATGAGTGGATGTGTGAGTGATTGTATTGGTTTGTGAGTAGGTGTATGAGTAGCTGCGAATGGCAATTTGTGGTTGAATTAGTGGTTGTATAGGTGAGTTGATGTATGAGTGGGTGTTTACATACTTATGACACTGTCTGAGGGGGTGTATTACTGGCTCTCTGCTTTTGCATGTGCTTATATAAGATTCACATGAGAGTGGGAGAGTAGATGTATAAGTCAATATATAGGTTTATAACTGTGCATGTAGCGCACTGAAATTTCTAACTACATTTGTTAAGTTTTACGCATATAGGAGTGTACAGTATAGCGAATCAGCTGCTTATTTTAGGGATAAGTTATATGTGGAAGAAGATAGGTTAAGGCTCGTAAAGGTGTTTTAAATATGAAGTCTGCCTTTAGTAGAACTGGATACAGAATTGATAGTGTAGCAGGTTCAGACATGTTAAAAGGGCTATTTCTTTAGTTGACTGAGTTGGTAGTGTGAGTTCTTTGTTAGATATTTGAATTATGACTCCCTATGTAGGTGTTTGTGTATCCATATGTGACTTACTTTTTTTTCTGACTGTATGCATCTGTAAATGTATATCTAAGTGGTTTTATGGATTGCTTCCTGGGTCTGTTAGTGTTGCGTTATTTAAATTTGTGAGCATCTGCCTTCATTTTTAATAGATTGGTAGGATTTCAGTCTGTGCGTGTTGGTGAATGTTTAGATACTTTTCACACTGTCTGAGTGGGTGTATTAGTAGGTCTCTTCTTTGGAAGTGCTTATGTCGGATTACAATTACGGTGAAAGACTGGATGTATAACTGCCCATCTGGGCTTGTAAGTGTGCCTGTAGTTCACTGAAACTTCTAACTATATGTGTTAGGTTTTATGCAGATAGGAGTGTACCTAATGGGTTAGCTACATCCTATGTTTGCACTGACTTATATATGGGAGAAGAATACTTTAAGACTTGTAGGGCATTTTAAATACAAAGTTGGTGGAGCAGCAGAACTGTCTATACAAGGTCAAATGTACTAGTACTGCAATATGATAAAAATATAAAAAGCATATTTCTTTCCATAAGTGACTTGGAAGTGTGAGTTGTACCAATTCAGATATCTATTAAATATCTGAATTGGTATCGTAGTCCCTATGTGGAGGTGTGTTTTCTATATGTAACTAACTTTGTTGGTACATCACTGGCTATTTCGTGGCTCCAAAAATCTGTAAATGTATATATGTAAGGGACGGTATAGATTGTCTCCTGGGTCTGTTATTTACTATTGCGTTAATGTTGTGATGTGTTACTGGTCTCTACTTTTGCATTTACTTATATAAGGTGCAAATGAGGGTGAGAGAGTGGATGTTTAATTGAGTATATAGGACTGTAAATGGGCATGTAGGTCACTGAAAGTTGTAAGTATATTATATATAGTATCTTTTCTGCATGTAGGAGTATAACTTATAGCCTACCTGCTACCTACCTTAGAGATAACTTATATGCGGGCGAAGAGCAGTTTTACACTTGTAAAGTATCAACATTTCTTATTAATAAATCTATGGCAAAAAATGTGTTTTCATGAATCTTAGAATGTTGAACTGTAGCTGCTATTAAAAAGAAAAAGAACATAAAAATACATTAGTATGTGATCTTCAAAACAAAGCATTATAAATATACAGTTTTCTTAAACTAGAACACAGTATTATAATATGATAAAAACATCACTTTCCCTTTTTTACTGTTCTCAGCTTTCACACTACTTCACCATACATGGTGGTCTGTATGTAGCGTTATCTTCGAACAGAGGGAAAAAACAATTGTATGGATTGTACAAAAACAACATAACTGCACAGTACATTATTGTAAATATGTTATTAATCTTTAGACTCACTACAATTTGCTAACTGATTGTTTTATCTAGATTTACTCTACTAATAAAACAAATGAATGCGAAAACATTTTGTATTATTATTATACCAGGTACAGTAGTATCAATAAATGTATACCATACTTGTTTTCCGAAGAATGTGTTCAGAATATTATCCCTACAAGTCCAAATGAAATGCAAAAGAGTAATTATCCATACAGATATAATCCAATCCAGAGTAGATTTTAAGCACATCACCCCCAATGGCTGAATGATGTCCATTGAACTTTGGTTGAAAAAATAAGAGATAAGACTTTTGTAGTTTGAAAGGCAATTTGGCTTTGAATTTGAAGTTGCCTTCATTGCAATTGGCCCATCCACTGCTACTCTTTAAAAATATAGTGTAGTGTCCAGATGCTATATTAGCTCCTTCATGAAAAATGTTAGCTACTGTTCTGTAAGTTCTTCCTGAAATAGATATTTGTCCTGCTTTGAAGTTTGTAATTTTAGTTTTTTAATTTTGTTACATCCAATCTACATTGTTGAAGCATTAATATGAGGTATTTTCTACTTTTTTATATTTGCGACATGGACAATACCTCTGATCTACAATTTGGGCAGGTCATATTTTGATTTGCTGTTTTAAACAATTTGTCAAAAGAGACTGTTTTGCAATCTCGTAGTGTTAAGTATAGAAATCACTCAGTATTTATATCAGTGGCAGATGTAAATGAACAGTCTTCACATTGATGGTTCCATTTGTAACTTAGTCCAAACAAGTAATCATTATTTACTTGTTCTTCTTCTAAAACTCGAAGCACCTAGTGGTGGTCAGCACCAATCGGGGGTGGTGGGGTGGGGGAGGGGAATGGGTTAAGGAGAATGAAAATAATTAATGGCGGGTTTTCATTTTTTTTAACACAATCACAGCCCGAACCGCTAACGGAATTACACCAAATTTCGCAGAAAGCTAGATGTTGGTCTAGACAAAACGTGCATTTTGTGATTTGGTGTAAATACGTTCAGTATGTTCAGATATATTTAAGTTTAAAAAATATAGATCCCTGGGGATGTGAGTCGTTACAGATCCTACTAAAATTTGATTGGCTGCCAACACTTCAACCAGCAAGTGTTAGCAGTCATGTTGGAGCTCATCTTGAAGTCGAGTCCCACACAAAAAATAAAAAATAAAGAAAAGGAGGCAGGGTAGGAATACTCTGACCCATGCAGACTTCCACACAGTTTATTATGAAGCCCCAGGGTGGGGCAAATCCCGGGGGAGTGTTTATTAATTATAGGGGGAGTGCCCAAACAAACACCCGTGTCCTAGAGACTGCTACCTCTCCGGGGTAAACAATAAAATGAATGATACGGGGGCCCACACGGCCCCCCCGAAGCCCCAGGGACCGCCCATCTCCAGGGCTAAAAATGACATAAATGCAGGGGCCACACAGTCCCCCCTGCAGCCCCAAGGACCACCACCTCCCAAGGGCTATATGTAAAATTAGTGCGGGGGAGGCCTGTATGGCCTCCTCCGCAGCCCAGGGCCATTCTTTACAATTTACGCAGGGGTTGCCCTGGGCAAAGCTGTGCCCTGGGAACCCCCATCTCCCCAGGGTAACTGTACTAATGCAGGGGGCCAGCTAGGCCCCCCAAAGCCCCGGGGAACACCATCTCCTTGGGGCTAAATGTTATTTTAATTTGGAGGCTCCGCCCTTCCCACAGCCCCAGGACCGCCACCTCCCCGGGGCTAAAGTGAAAAAAATGCGGGTCCATGGGGCATCCCTGCATCCCCAGGGACCGCCACCTCCCCGGGACAAATGTAAATAATTAAAGTGGGTGAGCCCAGTGGTCCCCTGCAGCCCCAGGACCACCCCCCAGACTGTCCCCCCTCCTAGAGCCATACATGGCCCTGGGGACCTCCACCCCCACAGGCCGGCTCATGCTATGTCTCGGGGTGCCCACCCCGGAACATAGCTATTTGTTATGGCTTGGTGGGAGCTTTACTGCTGCCACCAAGCCATAGTAAACGTTGCTCCGCTTTCAGCAAGCAAGAGCATTAAAAGTGTTCTTTCTAACTGGAAACAGAGTAGAATTATTTTTGGACAGAGGGAGCTGTATGCTCAGCAGCTCCCTCTGTCCAAAAGCAATGCGCAGGACGTGGAGAGTCGGCAGGGACCGCGGGGGCCTTGATCCTTTCCCCGCAGTCCCCATCAGTGACAAGTGGGTGCCCTGGGTTGGTCCAGGGCACCCACAACAGAGGCCAGGTCCCGGTAGATGGTGTCTCCAGGGCCAAAATCAGCCAGTGAGGGGGGCTGCAGTGGGCCCGTCCCATTATTCATTAATTTTTTTTTAAAAGCAAAGTCTTGGCCCGGGGGATGGGGTACCCGGGGCTGAAATTGGCCCAGGAAGGGGCCAGCTCAGCACCTCTCCCTTTTAGTTTAAGAAATAAAAAAATTTCGAAAAGGCCAAGCCTCGAGTGATGGGGTATTCAGGCCAAAATTTGCCTGGGGAGGAGGACCACAAGGCCCCACTCCTCTAGTCAAAATAGACCTGGCCTCGGGGATGGGTCCCTGGGGCCAAAAGTGGCACAGTGAAGGGAGGTGGCCCCTCCCGCCCCCCCCCAATACATATAACATTTTAAATATTTTTCCTTTAAAAGACCGGCAAGCCACTGGAGGCCCCATCCCCTTTCTTCACCAGTCTGCAAATGCACCTCCTGGTGCACTGCTGGTTGGAGGATAAAGTCCTCTTGGCTGCTGAAGGTCCTTGATCCAACTACCTCTCCTGTTACCTTCAGTAAGTTCCACAGAGCGGGATTAGTGAGAGGTTGTCAGAGGCCAAGCCATCTTTTCCCACTACTCTGCAAACGTGCCTCCTTGGCTGCTGAGGGTCCTTGGGGGCCAACATGACCTCCTATTACCTCCAGTAAGTCCCACACAGTGGGATTGCTGAGAGGTCTTTGAAGACCATATCCCCTTTCTCCACTACTCTTCAAACGCACCTCCTGGCACACTATTTGCTGGGGGATTTAGTCCCTTTGCCTCCTGATGGTCCTTGGGGACAGAAAGTCCTCCTCGTACCTCCAATAAGTCCCACACAGCAGGATTGCTGGAAGGTGGTTGGAGGCCATGCCCCCTTTTCCCACCACTCTGCAAACGCGAGTTCTGGCGCACTACTAGTTGAGAGATGAAGTTCCCTTGAATGCTGGCGGTCCCTGGGGCCAACTACCACTCCTGTAATCTCCAGTAAGTTCCACAGAGCGGGATTGGTGAGAGGTTGACGGTGGCCATGCCCCCTTTTTCCACCACTCTGCAAACATGCCTCCTGGTGCACTGCTGGTTGAGGATGAAGTCCACTTGAATGCTGATGGTCCTTGGGGGCCAGGAACTCCTTTTGTTATCCCCAGTAAATCCCAGATAGTGGGATTTCTGAGAGCTGGTCAAAGGCCCCGCCCCCTTTCTCCACCACTCTTCAAATGTGACTACTAGTTAAAAAAACATAGAAAGTCAGTGAAAAAACCAAAGGTTATAGAGACGTTATCGTTAGGAATTAGAATGTACAAAATCTTATAAATTCACTGAATAAAACCAAAAGTTTTCAGGGACGTTATAGTTAGGCTCAGATTTCGCTCATACAAAACTAGTGAAATTCAGCAGTTATAGTTAGCTGAGCTAACTATAACTTGCACCCCTGCTTACAACCTTACGTATTACAGCCCTCATGACTTGGTCAGTGACATCACTCATGACATCTCAAATTACATCACTGATATCATTCACAGCAACACTGAAGCAAACATGCCTCCTGGCACACTGCTGGTTGGGGGATGAAGTCCCCTTGGATGCTGATGGTTCTTGGGGGCCAGGAACCCCTTCTGTTATATCTAGTAAATCCCAGATAGTGGGATTGCTGAGAGTTGGTCAGAGGCCTGCCCCCTTTCTCCACCACTCTGCAAATGTGACTACTAGTTAAAAAACCATAGAAAGTCAGTGAAAAAAGTATAGGTATCAGGGACGTTATAGTTAGGCTCAGATTTCACTCATACAAAACCAGTGAAATTCAGCAGTTACCGTGCGTTTATACTATACCAGAAGTGGGAAGCAAAGTACTCACGCCTACCGGTGTGAGGACTCGGGGATCAAAACAAGCTGATTGCTGTAAAGTGATGGGCTCTGGGCGCTGTAGCATACTGGCACCTGTAGCATAACTGTGATAGTATGCGTTTATACTATAAAGTGAGTGGGAAGTGAACTACTCACCCCTACTGGTCTGAAGACTCGGGGATTAAACCGTGAGTCTAAACCGTGAGCTCATTGCTGTAAAGTGATGTGCTCTGGGCGCTGTAGCATACCTGTGGAAGTAGTGTTAGTTTGTGTTTATACAATAGAGGGAGTGGGAAGCAAACTTCTCACCCCTACCGGTCTCAAGACTCGTGGATGAAACCATGAGCTCATTGCTGTAAAGTCATGTGCTCTGTGTAGTATTCCAATTTAAGTCATAGAAGAATGTTAGTATGTAATGCTACTAGAATGTAAGTATATAATGTTAGAATGTAGGGCTGTCATGAGGGGAATCTTGGAGAGTTTGTACACGGTGCTGGATACGACGGTTGCCTTGCTAATTGCTCCTGTTGGTGGCTGTTTAAGCTGTCTTCTTTTCCTGCAATAAATCTACTTATCGGATCCACTGCTGTCTGCTTCTGCACTACATAAATTTCGTGACGAGCGGGAGAAGGTAAAAAGAAGGCAGCACTCACTAATATTTCGAGCTTCCTTGCGTTCTGCTGAAGACCCGTTTTCTTCGTGAAGCTGTTTCTACTCATCCCAGGGTCGTCGGCACATCGAACTATGTAATCCGACCTCTGGTAGGATTTATATTTTTTGATTTTGGACTTCCTCTGCCTCTTCACTACACTCTGGTCGCTGTACTACACGTGTGCAAGTAGTGTTAGTATGCGTTTATACTAATTCTGTAGTTATGCAGTAACCAATGCATCATGGCCCTATGGTCGCCACCTCCCAGGCGCAGCTTATACAATATCCCGGGGTGTGCATCCGCGGGACATTTATGTTTGCTATTACAGGGCAGGAGCAATGCTTCCACCCTGTGATAGCAAATCGTTGTTTGCCTCGTTGAAGCGAGAGGGGGAAAAGCTTGTATCGCTTCAATAAAGCGGATCCGGATGGTAAAAATGGATAAAAAAAAATGAAGCGGGGTCTCACCCGTACATTTAAATGAGCCCCCTGGTGGGTAATGTTCCGGGGCCAATCCTATTATTATATTGTGGGGTCTCTGCAGCACTGGGGACTTTAATCTCACATGTAAATTAGGCGCGGGAGGGCACAGAGACGTTTCGCAGCCTAGGGTATTGCCACCTCCCCGGGTATTGTTTACTAATTGTTCGTGGGGCTTCGAGGCCAACTCAAGTCTGGGGATCGCCACCCTCTGGGGCCTTACTTAAATATGCAGGGTGGGCCTCGCCAGTCCCTGAAGCCTCGGTGGCCCTAGGCAGTGCCTTATTGGTTCTGTAATCACATGGGCAGTACTTATGGTGTTATAAAGTGATATACTCATAGAACCCTTGCAGTTGTAGAATTACCCTGGCTTCATTTATGTGATAGTCTGTTGGTTTATATTTGTTAGGTGCATCGCAAAATTACAAATGTTTTTCCTCATAACCTCCTATCAACCGCCGATTTTCACAATAAACTACAGACAAGTGTTGTCAGAAAAAGAAGACCCATACACTCACTTATTTATTGGTAAAAAAAATAACCTTTATTAAAACAA
This sequence comes from Triturus cristatus, assembly GCF_964204655.1. Taxonomy (NCBI): domain Eukaryota; kingdom Metazoa; phylum Chordata; class Amphibia; order Caudata; family Salamandridae; genus Triturus; species Triturus cristatus. Next base: position 777,063,275 of record NC_140587.1, on the reverse strand, counting down.
CACAAATAAATGGAAACACAACTTTATTCGAAGAAACAACAGTATAGCATGAAATAAGTGGGTGGGACTCCTCCAGAAGCAGCGTACAAAACCTGCAAGACAAAAAAGAAACATAAGTATGTCTGCCATGTCCAAGAGAAAAAGAAAGGTAGTCAGAATGAAAGGAAGAAAGTGAGAATGGGACAGAGAGTGAGTGGGTGGAAGGGAGAAGGGGAGGAAGAGTCAAAAGAACAGAGGGAGGAGGAGACAGAGCATCGGCCTACTGCACCCAGCCCTCACTATTCTCCTCCCGTCACCCGTGTGTGTGGGACGCTGGAGTCCGCGAGAAAGAGTGCGGTCCAGCAAGTCCTTAAAATGAAACAGAGATATGAATGAGGCCAGAGATTACATTATTATCTACGGCAATATCGCTTGCCTGCACCTGTGCACCCTGGCTGCTGCACCCCAGCCCCTTCCCCTGCACTGTGCTCAATTGCAGGTCCTGCGCACCGAGGCTTCACTGCTCACCTGCCACCACCGGTGTGTCCAACGATGTGCCGGTGAGAGCTCCGACTTCGGGGTGCCTCTCTCCGGTCAGGGACGGTGTCTTGATACCACGATGGAAGGCGTCAGAATGCTCAGGGCATCATCACGGGCTGAGTGCCTGCTCCGCCAATTTTGGTGCAACTAACTCAGTGTCTGAAAAGGGAGGAATAATATAATGCTGGAAACGTCTTGAGGTAAATGAAGGTTTATTTCAAGCTTAATAGAGAACACCAGTTGAGTGCATCCTTCCTTATTGAAGTACGATCTACCAACTGTTAGGAGTAATCGAAGTTCAAAGAAGAGTTGCAGTGTACAAGAATACACACGGTTAAATTATAATATGTTGTGCCAACGTTCACATACAAAGGAACAGAGCGCATGCTAGAAGCATAATCTGCGTGTTTAATGCAGTGGTGCACGCCTGTGTGCATGTACACTTAGTAATCAGCTCATTACAGTGCCCCAAAAGCCAACGCCATGTGTCTGTAGGGCAGCGCTGCCCGCTGGGTCAGGCCTACAGTACGGTCCAGCAGGTCCTTAAAATGAGACAGAGATGTGACTGAATGAGGTCAGAGATCACATCATTATGCACGGCAACATCGCTTGTTCGCACCTGCGCACCCAGGCTGATGCACCCCACCCCTGCCGCAGCACCGTGCTCAATTGTAGCCCCTGTGCATCCAGGCCCCACTGCTCACCTGCTGTCGTTGTTGTGTGTTCAAACACGACGGCCAGCAGGGTTCACAATTCAAATTGAGTTTTGATTGCAGGGATGGTGTACACCTCATGGATCCCCTTTTTTTATTGCGCATTGTGATATGCGACGTTGATGCGGCCATATCACCTGAGGCAGTGTGGAAGAACTGGGACATGTGGCGTCATCGTTATCCTATTTATCCGTACGAAAAGTGGGCTGTGCTTGCGTACACCAGGCCAGCGTAGTAGTGTGAATAATTATTCCGGGGACCTGAGCGTTGTTCAGTTCCTGCCTGGCCAGGAAGTGTACTTATGTGTGTGTCACTGCTGCAGTTTTGACATCGCACAATCCGCAATTTATATTAATGCAACATGTACTGGGAGGGCGGCAACTATCGCTAATGAGATGCTGTCCGAAAACATTAAATGGCCAACATCACATGTCGTTGTCAAGCTTGTGAATATGCACAGACACGCATGTCAATAGTGTGCGGTATTATTGAAAGTGTTGCTATCGCGAAGCACACACATGTGAATGTGCTCAGATGGAGGGAGGATCAGCAGTGAGGCTAGGTAATACACAGTGATAACGCTCATTACTGTCAAGCAATGCATGTCAAACGTGAATCTGAAAGTCTCACATATGACACACTACTATAATGGTAAAGCCTGACAACAGAGCATACTGCAACACAAATCTACACATTACTCTTTACTGTTTGTCACATGTGATCTAGGATGTGCACTCTGCCCGTGGCTGAAGATACCCCTTTGAGCCACCAATACCCAGGCCGAAAGGCAGCACAATAATGCGCACACACACCAGGGGCATCGTGAAACACACATTTGTTTTTATGATGTAATGTTTCAGATGCATGGCCATCACACGTGGAAGGCTACTGTACAGACCATGAATATTCGTCAAGATAATCGTTGCATGTTGTGTGGGGTATAAGATATGTGTACATAGCAAAAAACTTTTCAAAAAAGCTCTCTAAGCAGAAGAGGTGTCTCTCATCAAACGCTGTAGAGAGAATGACTAAAATGGGTGGGGTCCTCTAACTGTTACAATGGGAAATGTTATGAACCAATCAAATGCTTTTTTTTAGGTCACAGGGCAATCGCGCACCGAGCAAGCAAGGAGGCCGCACCCAACGCGATTTTGAGAAAATATATTTACCATAATATAAGTTTATTACAGTTAGAAATATATAAATGTTTAAAATATTTTAGATTATCGCTTGCTCTCATATACACTTTAAACTTATCTACATATAGTTTTGAGACATAAAAAAAATGACGGAATGGCATACCCGGCGTGCCACCATACGTCTATGATGTAACACAGGGCCTGGCAGTGTGCAATTGTCGCATACGCAACGCGCAGCAGGCACGACCCCATATGTACATGATGTAATGTGCGGCTTGGTACTGCATACCTGTCGCATACCAAAGTAGCAGCTGACGCGACCTCATACGTATATGATGTTACGCGGGATGCGGTGCCACAAACCCGTTGGATATGAAATGCGCATCATTTATGAGTTTAGCAATATGGCGGATAGGATTCGCGTGCTGATGAAGCTTGGTACGCTACCAGTATACATATTTTTTTTTGAAGATATAAAACATTACATAATTTTTAAAGTTAAAAAAAGGATAATAGAATTCCAAAATATTTTTTTTAAAAAGAGAAAAAATATAGGTTTTATAAATATTAAAATTTGAAATTAACATTTAAAAAACCTTCGAAATTCACTGAAAAAAACATAGGTTTTACAGACGTTATAGTTAGGAATTAGCATTTAAAGAACCTTTGAAATTCACTAAAAAACCATAGGTTTCAGGGACGTTATAGTTAGTTGGACAGTTGACTCATATAAAACCATAGAAATTCCCCCGTTATAGTTAGTTGAGCTAACTATAACTCGAGCACCAGCAATGCACTGCTGATGACGTCACATATTACATCACTCATGATATGGTCAGTGACATCACTGATGACATCACTCATGACATCTCAAATGACATCACTGATGACATCACTGATGACATAATCCAGTGAATGTGTGTTTCTGTAAAGTTTAAATATTTTTCATATATATCTATGTCAAGGTGTATTGAAGAATGAGTGGATTTACAAGTGCCTAAAGGGATTATTTAGTAGGTGCGTGACTGACTGTATAAGTGAGTGATTGAAAATGTGTTACTGAATGCATGGGTTAGTGACTAAACTGTGTGAAAGTCTGTATTAGTCTCTCAGCTGGTGTGTAAGCAACTGCATGGGTTGGTGAGTAGCTACATGAGTGTCTATATGGGTTATTGATTTGTTTTCTGAGTATCTGTATGGGTGCCTGAGTGTCTGTGTGGGTGGGTGGGGGGTTGTGTGACTCTGTGCATAGATGTCTGAGTGGGTGATTCACTGGTTGTATGGATTCAAAAGTACATCTGGGAAGGGCTGTATGGGTGAGTTAGTGTGTGTATGGGTGTGTTGGTGAGTGAATAAATGTCTCAGTGGTATATGTGTTACTAACTACATATGTTTTAAGGCAGATGTGAGTGTTGGAGTACATAAATGACTATACGTGAGAGTAAGTTATTTGAAGAGTGGGTGTATAAATGAGTGTCTGCTTGTATCAGTGATTGTATAAGACAGTAAGTATGTGTTAGTATCTGCATAAATAAGTGATATGGTGTGTGTATAAATAACGGAGTTGGTGTGTATAACTGTATACATGAGGAAATGGGTATGTGATTGATTCTTTGCATGACTGACTAGGTGTGTGAGTAACTCTATGGATGAGTGGCGGAGTGTGACTGTATGTATGGGTGTATGAGTGCTTATTATAGTACTGTATTGATGAGTAACTGCATGTGTAAGTGACTGGATGTGTGTATAGACCTAGGAAATAGTCGGTGGCATGTAGTATCTGGCATTGTGTGTATGGTTTCAAAAATAGTAGTCTGTATGTTAGAGTCGGTGTATCAAAGTTTATATTAGGGCATCAGTATGTGCATCAGATTATCATGTGGATGATGTCATCAGTGATGTCATCAGTGATATCATCAGTGATGTAATATGTGACGTCATCAGCAGTGCATTGTGGGCGTGCGAGTTATAGTTAGCTCAGCTAACTATAATGGGGGAATTTCTATGGTTTTATATGAGTCAAATATCCAACTAACTATAACGTCCCTGAAACCTATGGTTTTTTAGTGAATTTCAAAGGTTTTTTAAATGCTAATTCCTAACTATAACATCTGTAAAACCAATGTTTTTTTTTCAGTGAATATATGTATATATATATATATATATATCACCTTTCGTCGTAGAGAAATGGCGCTACACACCAGTGCGTTATCCTGACGGTCAAACCAGACCGTTCCAATATATCCACAACTCCCGCAAGGAGAAAATCAGGATCGCACTTCGTAGTTCAAAATACAATGTTTTTATTCCAAAAAAAGCCCTTGTTTCAGTAATCACGCAAAGAAATCCACAGTTAAATCAACGCGTTTCGGTCTTGCCACAAGACCTTGATCAAATTATTTTATTTAATTTAATCAGAAAGATGTGAGTGGTTTCGCTAATTAAGTACGTTGTGAGCACACAGACGATATAGCTGCAGGCTAACATGCTTTGTTGAATTATTTGTATGTGCGAACTACATCTCCCACAATGCTCGCATCCTCACATGACAGGAAATGCGATGTGTTCGAATAATGCCGGTATTTATGCGAGTTCCTTTGTGTTAAACAGTGTCGTGATCAAGGTCTTGTGGCAAGACCGAAACGCGTTGATGTAACTGTGGATTTCTTTGCGTGATTACTGAAACAAGGGCTTTGTTTGGAATAAAGCATTGTATTTTGAACTACGGAGTGCGATCCTGATTTAATCCTTGCGGGAGTTGTGGATATATATATATATATATATATATATTTATATATATTCACTGAAAAAAATATAGGTTTCACACACGTTATAGTTAGGGATTAGCATTTAAAAAACCTTGCAAATTCCCTGAAAAAACCATAGGTTTCACACATGTTATAGTTAGCTGGACATTTCACTCGTACAAAACCATTGAAATTCCCCCGTTATAGTTAGTTCAGCTAACTATAACTTGCGCGACCGCAATCCACTGCTGCTGACGTCACATATTACATCACTCATGACATGGTCAGTGACATCACTCATGACATCACTCATGACATCTCAAATGACATCACTGATGACATCATCCAGTGAATATGTGTCTTTCTGAACAATAAATATTTTTTATATATGTATATCTAAAGGTTAATGGAAGAATAAATGGGTAAATAAGTGTCTAAATGGATGTTTTTTTTTTGTAAAATTAATTGTATAACTGACTTATCTTAGTGAATACAAGTATTAGTGAGTAATGTTTAAATATTTAAATATCTGTATCAGTGTCTCACTTTGGTGCCGATCACGATCCGGTAAAAACCGGGTACGAACCGTCGGACGGAGCATATTCTCCGTCCGACGCGTACCCGGTCGTCAATTTCTACAAACAAGGAATTACGAATCGCACGGGTACACCATGACCGTACGATTCGTAAAAAAGTCCGACCGAACAAAAAAACACCTACCAATGCGATCCGGGAAAGTGCCGACCTGACGTCGGGACGCTCGCAGCCAGCCATTCACGACCCAGGAATCACGATTCGCACCGACGTCACCCCGCACGGTGAATATTTTGCGGCAGCCAAAAACTGCCGGGAAATCAGGACGACGCGAACAAGGACCACCAGTACGCGACGGACAGATGACGACGCGAACAAGGAGGACCAGTACGTGACGGACGCACAGGACGACGCCACCAAGGAGGACCCGTACGCGACAGGACGACGCGATTGGAGTACCAGTACGCGACGGACAGACATGGACCCGAACCTACGAGTCATCCCTGCCCTCATAGCAGTCCACCTGCTCTACAGGCACCGACGCAGACGCCGCAGAAGGTCAGAATAACTAAGGGAGGGGGAAAGTGGGGTGGGGTGGGGGTGGCACGACCAGGGCAGGCCACAAAACAACCACATAAGTCACACATGGCCTGGACATACCTGACTCCCATGCCCTGGTCACCACGAGGGGGTGGGGGTGTGTCCTGATAAGCCAGCGACCGCCACAACGGAAGTCCGTCACCACGCGAACCGGCAACACAACCAGACAGGTACGTCCCGTACCCACGCCTCAAGAGCGTGGGTACGAGTCGTACCACGCCCACACACACGTCACCCCAACAATGGCGGGACGGATCGTACCCACGTGGCAAAGGCCTGGGTACGGCCCGCACAAGCATCACATAGCGTGGGGACGGATATGTACGGACCCTACCCCCACCCGCGTATGCATGGAGCGTACCCCCACCCCAACAGTGTAAGTACGACTCGAACCCTCACCCGCGGACGTACGGACCGTACCCCCCATGCCAACAGTGGAAGTACGACCCGTACCCCCACCCGCGTATGCATGGAGCGTACCCCCCATGCCAACAGTGTAAGTACGACCCGTACCCCCACCCGCGTATGCATGGAGCGTACCCCCCATGCCAACAGTGTAAGTACGACCCGTACCCCCACCCGCGTATGCATGGAGCATACCCCCCACCCCTACAGTGTAAGTACGACTCGAAGCCTCACCCGCGGACGTACGGACCGTACCCCCACCCCCACCAGTGTAAGTACGACCCGTACCCCCACCCGCGTATGCATGGAGCGTACCCCCCATGCCAACAGTGTAAGTACGACCCGTACCCTCACCCGCGTATGCATGGAGCGTAACCCCCATGCCAACAGTGCAAGTACGACCCGTACCCCCACCCGCGTATGCATGGAGCGTGCCCCCCACCCCAACAGTGTAAGTACGACTCGAACCCTCACCCGTGGACGTACGGACCGTACCCCCACCCCCACCAGTGTAAGTACGACCCGTACCCCCACCCGCGTATGCATGGAGCGTACCCCCATGCCAACAGTGTAAGTACGACCCGTACCCCCACCCGCGTATGCAAGGAGCGTACACCCCACCCCAACAGTGTAAGTACGACTCGAAGCCTCACCCGCGGACGTACGGACCGTACCCCCACCCCCACCAGTGTAAGTACGACCCGTACCCCCACCCGCGTATGCATGGAGCGTACCCCCCATGCCAACAGTGTAAGTACGACCCGCACCCTCACCCGCGTATGCATGGAGCGTAACCCCCATGCCAACAGTGTAAGTACGACCCGTACCCCCACCCGCGGACGTACGGACCATACCCCCACCCCCACCAGTGTAAGTACGAGCCGTACCCCCACCCGCGTATGCATGGAGCGTACCCCCCATGCCAACAGTGTAAGTACGACCCGTACCCCCACCCGCGGACGTACGGACCATACCCCCACCCCCACCAGTGTAAGTACGAGCCGTACCCCCACCCGCGTATGCATGGAGCGTACCCCCCATGCCAACAGTGTAAGTACGACCCGTACCCTCACCCGCGTATGCATGGAGCGTACCCCCCATGCCAACAGTGTAAGTACGACCCGTACCCCCACCCGCATATGCAGGGAGCGTACCCCCCACCCCAACAGTGTAAGTACGACTCGAAGCCTCACCCGCGGACGTACGGACCGTACCCCCACCCCCACCAGTGTAAGTACGACCTGTACCCCCACCCGCATATGCATGGAGCGTACCCCCCATGCCAACAGTGTAAGTACGACCCGCACCCTCACCCGCGTATGCATGGAGCGTAACCCCCATGCCAACAGTGTAAGTACGACCCGTACCCCCACCCGCGGACGTACGGACCATACCCCCACCCCCACCAGTGTAAGTACGAGCCGTACCCCCACCCGCGTATGCATGGAGCGTACCCCCCATGCCAACAGTGTAAGTACGACCAGTACCCCCACCCGCGGACGTACGGACCATACCCCCACCCCCACCAGTGTAAGTACGAGCCGTACCCCCACCCGCGTATGCATGGAGCGTACCCCCCATGCCAACAGTGTAAGTACGACCCGTACCCTCACCCGCGTATGCATGGAGCGTACCCCCCACCCCAACAGTGTAAGTACGACCCGTACCCTCACCTCGAATGCATGGAGCGCACCCACACCGTGTATGTCCCAAGCGTACATATCCAGAAATTGGAGGTGTGTGTGCAGAGTCCTCCCAGCAGTGCCCAGAGACAGGAGGGTGTGTGCAGAGTCCTCCCAGCAGTGCCCTGAGACAGGAGGGGTGGGTGCAGAGTCCTCCCAGCAGTGTCCAGACCCAGGAGGGGTGTGTGCAGAGTCCCCCCAGCAGTGTCCAGACCCAGGAGGGGTGTGTGCAGAGTCCTCCCAGCAGTGCCCAGAGACAGGAGGGGTGGGTGTGGAGTCCTCCCAGCAGTGCCCTGAGACAGGAGGGGTGGGTGCAGAGTCCTCCCAGCAGTGCCCTGAGACAGGAGGGGTGGGTGTGGAGTCCTCCCAGCAGTGCCCAGAGACAGGAGGGTGTGTGCAGAGTCCTCCCAGCAGTGCCCTGAGACAGGAGGGGTGGGTGCAGAGTCCTCCCAGCAGTGTCCAGACCCAGGAGGGGTGTGTGCAGAGTCCCCCCAGCAGTGTCCAGACCCAGGAGGGGTGTGTGCAGAGTCCTCCCAGCAGTGCCCAGAGACAGGAGGGGTGGGTGTGGAGTCCTCCCAGCAGTGCCCTGAGACAGGAGGGGTGGGTGCAGAGTCCTCCCAGCAGTGCCCTGAGACAGGAGGGGTGGGTGTGGAGTCCTCCCAGCAGTGCCCTGAGACAGGAGGGGTGGGTGCAGAGTCCTCCCAGCAGTGCCCTGAGACAGGAGGGGTGGGTGCAGAGTCCTCCCAGCAGTGTCCAGACCCAGGAGGGGTGTGTGCAGAGTCCCCCCAGCAGTGTCCAGACCCAGGAGGGGTGTGTGCAGAGTCCTCCCAGCAGTGCCCTGAGACAGGAGGGGTGGGTGCAGAGTCCTCCCAGCAGTGTCCAGACCCAGGAGGGGTGTGTGCAGAGTCCTCCCAGCAGTGCCCTGAGACAGGAGGGGTGGGTGCAGAGTCCTCCCAGCAGTGTCCAGACCCAGGAGGGGTGTGTGCAGAGTCCCCCCAGCAGTGTCCAGACCCAGGAGGGGTGTGTGCAGAGTCCCCCCAGCAGTGTCCAGACCCAGGAGGGGTGTGTGCAGAGTCCTCCCAGCAGTGCCCTGAGACAGGAGGGGTGGGTGCAGAGTCCTCCCAGCAGTGTCCAGACCCAGGAGGGGTGTGTGCAGAGTCCTCCCAGCAGTGCCCTGAGACAGGAGGGGTGGGTGCAGAGTCCTCCCAGCAGTGTCCAGACCCAGGAGGGGTGTGTGCAGAGTCCCCCCAGCAGTGTCCAGACCCAGGAGGGGTGTGTGCAGAGTCCTCCCAGCAGTGCCCTGAGACAGGAGGGGTGGGTGTGGAGTCCTCCCAGCAGTGCCCTGAGACAGGAGGGGTGGGTGCAGAGTCCTCCCAGCAGTGCCCTGAGACAGGAGGGGTGGGTGTGGAGTCCTCCCAGCAGTGCCCTGAGACAGGAGGGGTGGGTGCAGAGTCCTCCCAGCAGTGCCCTGAGACAGGAGGGGTGGGTGTGGAGTCCTCCCAGCAGTGTCCAGACCCAGGAGGGGTGTGTGCAGAGTCCTCCCAGCAGTGCCCAGAGACAGGAGGGTGTGTGCAGAGTCCTCCCAGCAGTGCCCTGAGACAGGAGGGGTGGGTGCAGAGTCCTCCCAGCAGTGTCCAGACCCAGGAGGGGTGTGTGCAGAGTCCCCCCAGCAGTGTCCAGACCCAGGAGGGGTGTGTGCAGAGTCCTCCCAGCAGTGCCCAGAGACAGGAGGGGTGGGTGTGGAGTCCTCCCAGCAGTGCCCTGAGACAGGAGGGGTGGGTGCAGAGTCCTCCCAGCAGTGCCCTGAGACAGGAGGGGTGGGTGTGGAGTCCTCCCAGCAGTGCCCAGAGACAGGAGGGTGTGTGCAGAGTCCTCCCAGCAGTGCCCTGAGTCAGGAGGGGTGGGTGCAGAGTCCTCCCAGCAGTGTCCAGACCCAGGAGGGGTGTGTGCAGAGTCCCCCCAGCAGTGTCCAGACCCAGGAGGGGTGTGTGCAGAGTCCTCCCAGCAGTGCCCAGAGACAGGAGGGGTGGGTGTGGAGTCCTCCCAGCAGTGCCCTGAGACAGGAGGGGTGGGTGCAGAGTCCTCCCAGCAGTGCCCTGAGACAGGAGGGGTGGGTGTGGAGTCCTCCCAGCAGTGCCCTGAGACAGGAGGGGTGGGTGCAGAGTCCTCCCAGCAGTGCCCTGAGACAGGAGGGGTGGGTGCAGAGTCCTCCCAGCAGTGCCCTGAGACAGGAGGGGTGGGTGTGGAGTCCTCCCAGCAGTGCCCTGAGACAGGAGGGGTGGGTGCAGAGTCCTCCCAGCAGTGCCCTGAGACAGGAGGGGTGGGTGTGGAGTCCTCCCAGCAGTGTCCAGACCCAGGAGGGGTGTGTGCAGAGTCCTCCCAGCAGTGCCCTGAGACAGGAGGGGTGGGTGTGGAGTCCTCCCAGCAGTGCCCTGAGACAGGAGGGGTGGGTGCCCATCACTCCCAGCAGTGCCCTGATACAGGAGGGGTGTAACACATGTGTGTGAGGCCAGAATTATCCACATGCATACTGGCTACAAGGGAACATGTCCCCATGAACTCATGTCAACAGACTCCACACACAAGTACAGTGATCACCAAGGATGCCACGATTGTCGCAGGTGGAGACATGGCCCTGCATGCATGGCCAAAGTAGAAGGGCTCCGTCACACACACAGCTCATGTAGACACAGCTCTGCGCTAAACATTGGGAACACCCTGCAGGGAAGAAAGCTGGGTACACAGAGGAAGGAATACACCCTGGGACAAGTGCACCATGCAGTAACTGCTTACATGAACAAAGAAAGTTAGCCAACACCTTGTGATGGCACACAGATCACAGGGTCCCACCAATGAGCAGTACACTACTACACATCCCACACACCCAAACCCTTACACACCACCCAAAACCATGTAGCAGCCCCACCAACACCAATACCAGCATAGCAGTAGTGTGATAATGAAAACAAAATTAAGCTTTATTCAGCATGAGCACAATGTCCGTGGATCGCAGGCAGTTCAATCTTCACAAAGCCCATAGGGCAGTCAATGATTCTCAGCTGGATGGGGGACACAGTGGGATGCGTGTCCCCTACATTGCCTGCACAGTCAAATGGCATCGTCTTCCACACTGGTGAGGGCATCAGGGGGGGGGGGAAGCAACAGGCACCGCAGGGACATCAGGGCAAAGGGGAGGCGTTGTGGGTGCAGGGATGGAGGACTCCACCACAGGGGGTGGGTCAGTGCCAAAGGCGGAGGCCAGGATGGCACTACACACCTTTGCAAGGTCCTCCAGGGAGTCCCCTGCACCCGAAGGGACCTCAGGCCCCAAGGAGGGGGGGGGTCAGAGGGATGGGTCGCAGCGCCACCGGGGGAGGGTGGAGACAGGGGGGGAGACTCAACCACCCTGACCGGGGACCTCCTTGACCGCTTGCGTGGTGGTGTAACTGTGGGGCTCAGGGACAGAGCGGCCATGAAGGTGTCCTTGGGGGAGATGTGGCCAGGAGAGCTGAGGGGAGGGGATTTGGAGGGAGTGGACTGGGTGGAATGCGGACTCCCACTATGGCTGCGTGTCACACGTTTGCCCCCCGACCCAGTGGGTGTGCCTACCTCACCCTGTGTGTGCGTGTCAGGAGGAGTGCGGTGGACCTTCCCTGCTGGTGTGGTGCCCGTGTCTGTTGATGTGGGTGCATGCCGACGTCTGGGTGTACGTGTGACAGGCATGGGAGTGGGAAGTGTGGATGGGGCAGGGGTAGGTGGGGGGAGGTCGCGCTGCAGGAGACCCACTGCTGCAGTCAGTGTGGAGTCGATGGACCTCAGCAAGTTGCGTTGGTCAGCCTGCGATGAATGAATGCCCTCCAAGAAAGCCTCGATGTTGGTGAGGGTTTTGCCGTGGGCATGGAGGACATTAAGGATCGCAGCCTGACCAACCTGCAGTTGCCGCTGGATGTCCACAGACTCTGCATTGGCGGCAGCAGTGGAGACAGGGGCAGGGGGTGCGGTGCCTGGCAGGAAGGAGACATGCTGTGACCGGGCACGCTGGGAAGGGACACGAGCAAGTGGGAGGCGGCTGGTGGAAACTGAGGGGGCGGTGCGAGGTGTTGTTCCGCTGTCAGCTGCTGGTGCAGCCTCCGCCCACTCGGAGACATCGTCCCCGGACCTGTCAGCTTCGTAGTCTGATGTGCCAGTCGACAGGTCCTCGGCCACACTCTCCTCCGCCTCTGTACCACTCGATGTGCCAGACCCGATGTCACGGCTGGCACTGGTGCTCGGTCCCTCCGCCTGGTCTGTGTCCATGTCTCCCTCTGTGTCCCCCGACGATGCTGTGGGCAGGGTGGAGAGACAGAAATAATCAGACATCTGTACACATCTGTCACATGAGTCCAATCCACATAGGTAACATTGCATGGCCTGAAAAGGAAGATCCCTAACATCTACTGAACAGGGTACCGATGTAGGGCATGAAACACACAGTTGGTTGAGCCACCATGCCACTGAAATACCATGGAGAGCATGAGACAATAGCTAAACACAGGAAAAGGAGTCTGACATAGCACCCAGGCCCTGGGGACAATCCAGCACTGCATCTGCACCACACAGCGTTGGCGAAAATACCCATGACCAGGGACCATATCCATGAACTTGAGACACATGCTGCATAGGTAATGCTGAAAACATGCACAACATGACTCTGTCACTGCACATTGCGTGTGTGTCCAGACACATCACACACTGCCCAGACCCAGCAAGTGGTAATCAGGATTTAACACATAGGCATTGCCCGCCCCAACAAGACCCTACACGAGGCAAATTGTTGAGACACAGGTGGCACCAACATCTCATAGTCTGGGTGATACACACAGGGGCAGGCAAAAAGCGAGATTGAACGCCAAACAGCCAAGGTGCGCCTGTACAAATAATGTGGTACCAGTGCCCATCCTCAGATGAGTATAGCAAGACACACAGGCACTGGCAACTGTGAGTATGAAGAAGGACAATCAGGTCAGGCTGCACAGTGGACACCTGTACAAAATAGCACGTCTATATACATGGTGACAGGGGACAATGGCAGAGAGCACAACTTACGCTGTAGACACTGACAGTGGCCACGTGTATGATGACACATACACCACTGAGGAAAAGGTGCCCCAGGGGACAGTAGTGGGCACGCAACTACATGCTACTGAATGGTAATGACTGCAACACACGTCACCATCCCTGCACTATGTGTATCGCACACTCATGCACATCATGTCACAGGCCACTACATGGGACATGCGCGCTGTAAGGCATGACACATGAGAGACCAACTCCCATGTCTGGAGTCAGCATCAGTGCCAACTGATATGGAACCCACATGCAGTGAACTTGACAGTGCACAGGCAATGTCCCACAACCTGTTACACACCACCCCCACACATGATGCTACAGACATTGTTCCCATGGACAAAGCGCCAGCCTACATTACCCTGTGGAGGAGTGACTACACACAGACCAGGGAACACATTGCAAGGAGGGGAAGGGTGGCAGGGGCACAGCGCTATACTGGGGCAAACAGGATCTGCACAGCACCTTTAAACCCTACCAGTGAATTCATGCTACTGTGCCCTTACAAATGCCGGTGACACACAACAAACACACATGTACCTACCCCCTTCCGGCTGCTGCATCGCCTGTAAGCGCCTCTCCAGGTCTGGAAAGACCACCGGCAGCACACGCCTGTGGAGGTGGCTCAGACGGCGGCGGTTGCGGTTCTTGTGGCTCTCAGGTGAGTCCCCCAGCAGGAGCCGTGCAATCCTCCGCGTCCAGCACCGGATATCCTGCCAGCGTTTCCTCACCTGGGGCAGGCTCCGCCTCCGACCATCCACACGCCTCACGGCACTGACGGCGGTCAGCCAGATCTGCTCCTTGGCAGTGGCGCCCACCTGTGAGGTAGAACAAGTGACACCACATCAATACACCAGCCACATGTCACAGAGAGACATATGGGTACAAATTAGCTGGTTACAACAAGGCATGTCATGCAGCCAACGCATTGCACCTTTGTCATAGGGACATCATCCCCTGTTGAGGGGAAAAAGCACTACGTGCCACAGTGGGTACACAGGTGGAATGATGGCAATGTCACAATCAATGATCAAGGCTCACACTGTGCATCACACCCACCCCTCCTGTCTCAGGGCACTGCTGTTAGTGATAGGCACACACCCCTCCTGTCTCAGGGCACTGCTGGGAGCACTCTGTACCCACCCCTCCTGTCTCAGGGCACTGCTGGGAGCACTCTGTACCCACCCCTCCTGTCTCAGGGCACTGCTGGGAGCACTCTGTACCCACCCCTCCTGTCTCAGGGCACTGCTGTTAGTGATAGGCACACACCCCTCCTGTCTCAGGGCACTGCTGGGAGCACTCTGTACCCACCCCTCCTGTCTCAGGGCACTGCTGTTAGTGATAGGCACACACCCCTCCTGTCTCAGGGCACTGCTGGGAGACATCAGGCACCCCCCCCTGGGACCCCCCCGACAGTACATGGCATGTGTGTTACACCTGGACGCAATGGCAGAAGTCACAGTCACAACATAGGGACAGTCTGTGGCAGTGGCCTATGCACTCACCTGATACCCTGGTCGCCCATACAGCATGGGGTACTGTGGGAGGATCACATCCAGCAGAGCCATGTTCTCCTCCAGGGTGAATGGCTGTGTCCTCTCCACAGCCCTTGACATGGTTCCAGAGAATCAGTAGCAGCAGCTGGGTCAACGAATGCAAAGATGTGCAGGCAAGTGCTCCCTCATGGGACCTGGCTGCCTTATATGTGCCCTTCTGCCCAGTCTCATGCACAGGAGTACAGAGAGATTGGTCACTCACATTTGCATCCTATGTTTCCACCAATCCCTACAAACCTAGCAGTCTGTGTGTTCTCTATCGGTTTCATTCTCCTGCATGATGTCAGCCCCACAAACACATTGCAACAAAGTAGACAAATTCCAACTGACTTCTGCTGTGCACCTTCCAGAACAATTTCGAATTTTGAACTTGGTCTCCATGACAACCAGCATGCATGTAGGCCTTAATACTTGTCCCCTATGTAATTTGGAGCATCACACACAGGTACGGTGCGTGTGGGGGCCCTAGGGCACCCCAAATGCATGGCAACGGCCCGTACATGCATGCCTACCCTCTCCATCACTATGGGTCTGCACGCGTATGCGTACCCGTAGTGGTACGGACCGTACACTCGCATCTACGCTCTCCATCAATATGGGTCTGCACGCGTATGCGTACTCGTAGTGACAGTGAACGTAGATGCGAGTGTACGGTCCGTACCACTACGGGTACGCATACGCGTGCAGACCCATAGTGATAGTGAGCGTAGATGCGAGTGTACGGTCCGTACCACTACCGGTACGCATACGCGTGCAGACCCATAGTGATAGTGAGCGTAGATGCGAGTGTACGGTCCGTACCACTACGGGTACGCATACGCGTGCAGACCCATAGTGATAGTGTGCGTAGATGCGAGTGTACGGTCCGTACCACTACGGGTACGCATACGCGTGCAGACCCATAGTGATAGGGCCGTACACTCGCATCTACGCTCTCTATCACTATGGGTCTGCACGCGTATGCGTACCCGTAGTGGTACGGACCGTACACTCACATCTACGCTCGCCATCACGATGGGTACACATACGGCAGCACTCCCACAGTGATTTGGGAACATGCACAGGCCCTCTCAGCAGCAGTACGGCGGATTTTACACATCACTGTGGTGATAGGCGACACACATGTAGGAATAGGGCGGACATACTTGTCCATGGATGGACATACTTGTCCAGGAATGGACATCAAGGCATCGTCTGTGCATTACCACATGTGTGGGGCACAGGTGTCACAGGCTGTGATGTGGAACATGCCTCCTGAGTGGAGAAGGCACCAGATGTATGATGAGATGTGTACATGTGTACTGTGTGAGGGTGCAATGTGTGCCAGGCATGCCCTTGACACCTTTGACATGTGTGCATGTGGGACTGCGCACTTGGGGTGAGCGTCACTGGCATGGCACCGACACCAACACACGGAAGTGTCCCATGATGCCAGGTACAGGGGTCATGACACATGACTTATCACTACCCACAGTGCACAATGTGACTATGCCATATATGTGTCTGGGATTTACATCAGGTTGATGTTGTAGCACCCTCAAAAGCTGCAGCCGTTGCAGCAACCAACATGTGGCTGTGTGTAGATTGTCATTGCACACTGTTCCCAACACCATGCCACATGTGTTCTCGGATGTGAGGTGCACATGTATGCAAGGGACACGGAGTAGCGTGACAAGGCCATGTCAGCAAACTCACAAGGAATGTGTGGTGAGTCATGACATGTGCACCTTCATGGCAAGGTGTGTGGGCTGGACTAGTGTAATGTCATGTGACCTGTGGCTCAAGTGTTCCGCTGCCAGTCTCTGCAATCGGCATCACACTTCTGCTGATGTGTGGGTGTATGTCACTCCTGTCTTGCGTCGGGCAGTGCACTTGCACTGGGACACAGCTATTTCCATGGCGTGGCATGGGGAGGTTCTCAATCACCGTGTGTAGCTGGGTCTTGGAAGGAGTGTCACCTTGCATCCATACGTGTCCTGGGCATGTAGCACATGCCTGACTCCCTATGTGGCATGTGTGTATTGCCAGATTTACATGTGCTCAGTAGACATGAGTTGTTCTCGTAGTGCACTCACTCTTCCTTGTCACTTCCAAATTACTGCAGAGCGCCTCCTGTTGCCCGAAGAATTCCAGACTTGGCCACCATGCAGGAGAATGACAGGATCCGGCTCTACCGCTTCACCCAACCGTTGATTCTGGAGCTGACGGCGAGACTGGCACCACACCTGCAACCGCAGCACAGGTATCCTACGGCACTGACACCCCAGCTGAAGGTAATGGCTGCCCTACATTTCCTTGCCACGGGTACCTTCCAAAATACCATAGCTCATGTTGGTGGCATGTCCCAGAGCATGTTCTGCGGTGTGCTGCATGATTTCTTGGAGGCCATGTTGATTCACCTGGATGACTTCATCAAGTTCCCAACCCCTGAACAGATGACTGAGGTCAAGCGTGGTTTCTATGCCCTGGGAGGGATGCCCCATGTCATTGGGTCCATAGATGGGACACATGTAGGTTTGGTACCACCACACGCACGGGAGGTGGCGTACCGCAATCGGAAGCACTACCACTCCATCAATGCCCTTGTGGTGTGTCTGTCCAACATGGTGATTTCACATGTCTGTGCTCGTTTCCCAGGATCAGCACACGATGCCTACATCATGAGGCGTAGCGGGATGCCTGATATGATGATGCAGCTGCGCAACGAACGAGCATGTGTTGTTGGTGGGTACAGTCTGTCTGTCCTGTATTCTGTTTGGCCGAGCAGCACTACCGCTTCGCCAGTTCTAACGATATCCATGTGCTTTCCATTTAGGGGACGCTGGCTATCCCAACATGCCTTGGCTGCTGACACCTCTCCGCAACCCCATCACGCCGGCCCAGCTCCGCTACAACACCGCCCATGGCCGGACAAGGCGAGTGATAGAGAGGACGTTTGGCATGCTGAAGAGCCGATTCCGGTGCCTCCACAAGACCGGCGGCGCACTCCCATATGCCCCGGCAAAGGTTTGCAAGATCTTCATGGTCTGCTGCATGCTGCACAACATGGCAGTTGAAAGAGCTGTGCCACTCATCCTGAATCAACATGACGAGGACCATCCACCCGTGGAGGACGAAGGGCTTGGCAATGGGGCTAGTGATGTGGAGGATGTGGAGCCGCAAGAGGACATCCGGACTCGGCTCATACGCGACTTCTTTGCTTAGTGGTGAGTACCAGTGTCTGAGTGTGCACGCCTTGGTCCCCGTGTGGCATGTGTTGTGATGTGTGTGTCCACCTGCATGTATGGCACGTGAGTCAGAGGTGTGTGTGGGTGTGTCACTGGAGTGATGGTGGCAGTGATGGTAGTATTTCCCCAGTCATAATTGTGACCTAGCATGTTGTCATCCATACATGTGTCGAGTCAATGCACATGCAAGTGGCTGTGCTTTTTGTGGCTGACTTCTTGTGTGTCTCTCTTCCCCAGGTACCTGCGCATGCCATCTGCTGGTTGCATTGTTGTGGCACTGCTATTCCTCATGGACATGGCATCGTGGGCTGACTCAGCGTTACAGGCACGGACACGTTTGGAAGTCTCCATGGGGTAAGGGATGCATCTGGGGTGTATTGGGTGTGGCAGTTGTTCACGATGTGTGCACACTGCCCAGGTCGGGGTTTGGTTCCTCTGCAGTCATGTGGCATCCCCATGGGACACGACATGCAGCTGGGTACACCAGAATAGATGGGCTGCCTGGTTGTCAGTCATCAGTGATGGGATGGTGGATTGTGATGATGGCATCAATGTGTGTGACACTGCCCTCGGACACATACGGTTGACATTGGCTTGACATGGCGTGGGACTTCCACATCAGCGGATCTATGGTGTATGGCAGGCTCTCCGTGTGCAGCTGTGGGTATTTAGCTGTTAGCCGACGCTTGTGTGCCAGTACCATGGCTATCACGCATTTGTGCTGCAGAAGGGGGGTGCCAGTGTTTGAGCCACATGTTACTCCACATGATGTGTTCATGTGTACTTCAAGTTGCCTCTGCAATCCCAAAAACATGACTATTAAAGGTGTCCCTATGCCTCCAAGGTGCCTCTGCTCAGTCAATGCTGGTGTGTTGGCACGGTGCATCCTGCATGTCTGGCATGGTATTCCCAGATTGTGGCTATGTGTCAATGTGTCGAGTGGCAAGATGCAAGCTGTGTGTGTGTGCTGAGACTGTGTATTGGGCATGATGTCCATGACTGTGTGGGTAGTGTGACATGTGCCATCCCCATGCATCCAACGTTGTCCAGGCCCCCATTCTCTGCATCCACCGGACTCAAGCTTGCAGGACATGGTTCTGCCACCTGTCTACACGTACCTGGGTGCCCCCCAGGACACGGGCCAGGTTCCCTGACCTCTGCGCATGACTGTTGCTGTACTCAATGTGTCTGTCAGCACGGTTGTTCGGCCACCCCCTCAGCTGGTTCTGCACATCACGGGTGTGTATGGTGCTCCATGTCTGTCTTGCCTAATAAACTGTGACCCATGTGTCCTGTGCCAGACTCAGGCCCCAGGGTGTGGATGGTTGAAGTGAACAGATGACTCAGGCATGTTTAGACTGTACAAGACACATGTTAGGTAATAATGCTACCAGCAGGCATCTACTCTTAATAGTGTGATTTATTAGGGGGGGGGGGGGGACAAAGTGGGGGGCTTTCCGGGATTAGGGAATCCAAAGTTCAGTAGGGGAGTTGGTGTCCTTGCCATTGGAAATCCTCAGAGTCCATGCCACAGTCTTTGTCAACATTGGTCAGCCAGTGACCAGCAGGGCCATGTGGCAGAGAATGTCTCTTGATGCTGTGATGCTGTTGCTCCAGTGGGCCAGGTGCCAGGCCAGGTGTCCTGGGCGATGGTGATGTAGCAGCCACCCTCACGGTCCTTTCCGTGGACGACCCGGCTTCCTGCGGGGAACCTCAGCAGCAGGCCGTGACGACGTCTGGGATGCTCCGTCGGATGTTTCCTCCTCCTCCACATGATCCCTCCCTGTGGGTGGTGATGTTCTCCGCCTTCTGGCACAGGGAGGGTCGGCCATGGTGTCGGCCATCCGACGGAGTTCAGCGTGAATCCCCTGGGACGCCGTCACTTGCTCAGCCTGTCTGTCCTCCATCCTCCGTTGGTGTAGCTGTAGACAGGCTATTAGCTCCGCATGTTGCTGGGCCTGCTGGACCTTGATCCCCTCGAGGACGGACACAACCTGGGCCATGCCCGTGGTGTCCTGCCGGTATGAGTCCAGGATGTTACGGACATGTGAAAATACCGGATCCCCAGCCAACTGGTCAGGCTCGCGCCTCCGCCGTCCTCCACTCCCACCACCCCTGCCCACTTGCGTCTGGCCTGCACTTGTGGGCACATCGGGTCTCCGGGACCCCTGAGGTGTGGCATTGGCGTTGTCGCCTGCCTCCTCCTGGGTGCCCGGGACACCGTGTCCCTCCTGGCGAGCCTGGCTGCATTGTGGTGTTGGGGCAGGGATCCTGGGTGTCTCCTGGGAAGTGGCAGGAGTGGGGGTGGTGGTTGGCACGGTTGTACCTGACGCAGGTGCTGCAGGTGGTTGGACACCAGAGGGGCCAGGTCGGTCGGGGTCGTCCGCAGAGTGGTGAGAGTGGTCGCTGCCGGTGGGATCGGTCTCCTGCAGATCCGGGTCCTGTGAGTGTTCCCCCCCAGTGTTGGGGGGTGCAGCACGACGTTGACCTGTGTGTGAGAGAGAAAATGTTAATTTTGATCCATGCAACATCCATGTTTCATCCGTTACAAAGTTGGCACATTTCCTCTTGGAATTAGGATCTGTCTTGCATTCCACTCACAGTGCACTTGTGCATGTGTGTGTCCCTTGGGCACCAATTTGGCCCCTTTAACTATGTGTGGCACAGTCTTACTTGCTGCGTCAAGTGTGACTGCAGTCAGCAGTGGAGTGTGCATGTGTGCCGAGCTATGCATTTGCGCCTTCCTTGTAGCACTGTACATGTGCACATGGAGTGGATCCACACACTCATATGATGCAGGTGGCTGTCCTTGTGCTCGTGTACAGGTTGTGACATGGCCCTGCGTTTTGCCATGATGAAGAGGGGGGGTTCTGGCACTGGCCACCCTTGTCTACATGCACGCAGTCCACCTGCTGACGAGCAGACATTCCCACACACCACAGGACTGATTTGCTCTCCCTGTGTCTCCCTCCTTCTCTGTCCCCCTCTCCCTCCCTCTCTGTCCCCCTCTCCCTCCCTCTGTGTCCCCCTCTCCCTCCCTCTGTGTCCCCCTCTCCCTCCCTCTGTGTGTCAGCCTCCTCCCTCTGTCCATCTTCCTGTGTCTCCCTCCCTCTGTGTCCCCCTCTCCCTCCCTCTGTGTGTCAGCCTCCTCCCTCTGTCCATCTTCCTGTGTCTCCCTCCCTCTCTGTCCCCCTCTCCCTCCCTCTCTGTCCCCCTCTCCCTCCCTCTGTGTGTCAGCCTCCTCCCTCTGTCCGTCTCCCTCCCTCTCAGTCCCCCTCTCCCTCCCTCTGTGTCCCCCTCTCCCTCCCTCGGTGTGTCACCCTCTGTCACCTTGGCCCAGCTTCCTGGGCACACACTGTTAGCAGATCTTTGAGTGGCCCTTGGCCTGTTGATGTGAGTTTGTTTCTGATCTCCAGGCACCCATTTTGTCTGCTGTGTGTCTGTGCGCTGCTGCTGTGGTGGTGTGTGCTGCCACTCTTTCACACTGTTGGCTGTTCATTAGCTGCTGGCATGTGCAAAACAGTGCCTTCACCCCCATGTGTTGATGCAAGGCATCCGCCATTTGCTGGCAAGTCATTCCTGTGTTGGGACACAGTGTTTGTCTGGCTGTGACCTAGGCCATATGGGCAGAGGGCATTGTTGTCTGCTTTGGAGTCGCACTATGTGATTCTTGGTGCCCAGCCTCCCGCCATCCGGGTTACCGTGTCATGTGTTGTTGTCTTCTGTGGCCTGTGACTTGACATTGTCCAGCTGGGTGCATGGGGCATGGTGGCAGCAGTGGCATGTGCCTGCTCATGGAGTGTGGTTGAGTAATGCGATGGCTTGTGGTGGTTGCGTGCCTGTTATTAATTTTGGTTGTGGTTGCAGTTCCCCCCATGTGAGGTGCGTTGTTTGTGTACTCACCCGGGTCTCGGAGTCCTTCTACTCCTTCAACTGCCTCCACCGGCAGTATGGCCATCACCCTCTCCTCCCAGGGATGGTACTGTACGGGTCTGCGGGAGGGCCCTCCTCCGGTGGCGTTGGCCTGGTCGTGTTCCTCCTGTCTCTTGGCTCTGACCCTCCTCCGCAGATCGTACCACCTGTTCTGGCAATCCTGCTTGGTCCTCCTGGTGTCCGCAACAGCATTCACAGCATCGACGATGGTCTGCCACATGGCTGTTTTGGCTGCCTGGCTGGTGCTTCTGACCAATGTTCCGAAGATCTGTGGCTCGACTCTGAGGATTTGATCAACAAGGACCTCCAACTCTCGGTGACTGAACTTTGGATTCTTGGTAGTGGGCATGGTGAGGGGTGTGGGTGGGGATGGTGTGGGTGTGGGGGGTGTGTGGATGTTGGGGGGGGTGTGGATGGTTGTGTGTGTGTGTGAATGTGATGAGAGGGTGTTTGTGAGGGTGGTCGTGTGAAGGTGTGCAAGTGTAAGATGTGGTGTCGCTTGTAGTCTGGTTCTGTGGTGTCTGGCAGCAGTGGGTCTGTTGCAAAGGCTCATGGTTTGTGTGTGTGGGCCCTTTTTATTGGTCCATGGGTGGGTGTGGCAGTGTTTGAATTTTGGGTGGGTGTGTTATAAGGAGTGGTGGTGTATTGGGCCTCTGTTTGTTTTTGACAGTTGCAGGTCAGTGATTGTGTTATTTTAGTGGTTGTTGGCCATGTTTAGTGGCTGTGTGCCTTTCGAATGGTGTATTGTTGAGTTGTTTTGTTTTGTCCTTGTTGTGTACGTGCGTTTTGAGCGTGTGTACGGTGTGTACATGGGCCATTTGGTTGTACGATTTGGTCCTTGTGTGTGGCTTTGTACGACTCGTACATGCGGTTGTGATGTTGGGGCATGGGGTGCGCTCCGTACTTAGGAGGTTGTGTTGGGGGTGCGCCAGGAACGTACTGGGGTGGGGGTACGACTGGAACGTACTGGGGTGTACATAGTCGGTGGTACGACACGTACAGGGGTGGGTGGTGTACATTGACGGTGGTACGACACGTACTGGGGTGGGGGTACGACTGGAACGTACTGGGGTGTACATAGACGGTGTTACGACACGTACAGGGGTGGGGGGGTGTACATTGACGGTGGTACGACACGTACTGGGGTGGGGGTACGACTGGAACGTACTGGGGTGTACATAGACGGTGGTACGACACGTACAGGGGTGGGGGGGTGTACATTGACGGTGGTACGACACGTACAGGGGTGGGGGTACGACTGGAACGTACTGGGGTGTACATAGACGGTGGTACGACACGTACTGGGGTGGGGGTGCGACTGGAACGTACTGGGGTGTAGGTAGACGGGGCTATGACACGTACTGGGGTGGGGGTGTGGCTCGAACGTACTGGGGTGTAGGTACACGGGGGGTACGACACGTACTGGGGTGGGGGTACGACTGGAACGTACTGGGGTGTAGGTAGACGGGGCTGTGACACGTACTGGGGTGGGGGTGTGGCTCGAACGTACTGGGGTGTAGGTACACGGGGGGTACGACACGTACTGGGGTGGGGGTGCGACTGGAACGTACTGGGGTGTACATAGACGGTGGTTAGACACGTACAGGGGTGGGGGGGTGTACATTGACGGTGGTACGACACGTACTGGGGTGGGGGTACGACTGGAACGTACTGGGGTGTAGGTAGACGGGGCTATGACACGTACTGGGGTGGGGGTGTGGCTCGAACGTACTGGGGTGTAGGTACACGGGGGGTACGACACGTACTGGGGTGGGGGTACGACTGGAACGTACTGGGGTGTAGGTAGACGGGGCTGTGACACGTACTGGGGTGGGGGTGCGACTGGAACGTACTGGGGTGTACATAGACGGTGGTTAGACATGTACAGGGGTGGGGGGGTGTACATTGACGGTGGTACGACACGTACTGGGGTGGGGGTACGACTGGAACGTACTGGGGTGTAGGTAGACGGGGCTATGACACGTACTGGGGTGGGGGTGTGGCTCGAACGTACTGGGGTGTAGGTACACGGGGGGTACGACACGTACTGGGGTGGGGGTACGACTGGAACGTACTGGGGTGTAGGTAGACGGGGCTGTGACACGTACTGGGGTGGGGGTGCGACTGGAACGTACTGGGGTGTACATAGACGGTGGTACGACACGTACAGGGGTGGGGGGGTGTACATTGACGGTGGTACGACACGTACTGGGGTGGGGGTACGACTGGAACGTACTGGGGTGTACATAGACGGGTGGGGGTATACATATACGGGGGGTACGTGTCGGACGTACGGGGGCTGGGGGGAGTGTTGGGCGCGTATGCGGGCACATGTCTCCATGGTTGCTATTGGTGTTCGGTGCGGACGGTGTTTTTTCCATACGGTTTTACGCTCGGACGCACGGGATGGATCGTGATTCCTCGGTCGGACTTGGATTTTTACGTTTGTAAGGTAAATCGTCCGAGGACGTGTCGGACACATTTTCCGACCCGAGGACGTGTGGGGAATGATTCCCGGTGCGGTTCGTATGGACTTTTTACCATGCGAATCGTGATTGCCAGTTCGTACGGCACTTGTACGATTCGTACGGTAAAAAGACCCGATACGAGTCGCACGGGGGAATTTTTTACCGGATCGTGATCGGCACCTATGTGTATAAGTGGCTGCATGTGTTGGTGAGTAGCTACATGAGTGTGTATATGGGTTATTAGTTCGTTTTTAGAGTATCAGTATGAGTGTCTGTATGGTTCAGTGGGGGGTGTTACTTGGCGTATAGATGCATGAATGAGTGACTCACTGTTTGTATGTGTTTTGAAGACAGTATGTGAGCAGGATAGTATGGGTGGATGAGTGTGTGTATGGGTGAGTAAGAGAGTGAATGACTGTCTCAATAGTGTCTTTATGAGTAAATCCATATGTTTTAAACTAGTATATGTGAGTATTGATGTATATAAGTGAGGATATATGAGAGTGAGAGATTGGAAGAGTTCCTGTATAAATAAGTATGTGTTTCTATAAGTGATTGTTTAAGAGAGTAAGTATGTGTACGTTTCTGTAGAAGTAAGTGTAGTGGTGTGTGTATAGCTGTATATGCAAGTAAATGGATGTTTTTTTGAATGTGTGAGTATGTGTGTGAGTAACTCTATGTATGAGTGTAGGTGTGTAACAGGTTGTATAGGTGTATAGGTGTATGAGTACATATGATGACTGAGTACATGTATGAGTGACTATGTAGAAGTGTTGATGAATGAGTGGATGCGGATGTAGATTTTGGAATTATTGAATAGGTTGTTCTAACTGGTATTGGTATCTCTTTAGTTTTCAAAACTTTAGTTTGCATTTTTCAATGTGTGTATCAATGTTTATATTAGGATAAGAGGATGTCTGCCACTCTTACACAAGGCTGATGTCATCAGTGATGTCATCAGTGATGTTATTTGAGATGTCATCAGTGATGTCATGAGTGATGTCACTGACCATGTCATGAGTGATGTAATATGTGACGTCATCAGCAGTGGATTACGGTCGCGTGAGTTATAGTTAGCTGAACTAACTATAACAGGGGAATTTCAATGGTTTTGTACGAGTGAAATGTCCAGCTAACTATAATGTGTGTGAAACCTATGGTTTTTTCAGTGAATTTGCAAGGTTTTTTAAATGCTAATTCCTAACTATAACGTGTGTGAAACCTATGGTTTTTTCAGTGAATTTGTAAGGTTTTTTAAATGCTAATTTATGTATCTATTATTCTATTTTTTATATATTTATTTTACAATAAACTACCTATGTATATAGTTATAGATTGACTGTATCCTGTAATATGGAATGGCTCAGCTTTTTTTTTTTTTTAATTTGGATAAAGTTGAACAGCATAGTTAATATCTTCTATAAACTTATAAACAGTTTAAAATGTTTTTTGTTTAAGGGTTTTTTACCGTGCGCGCACCGGCAATTTTTTTTATTAAAGGAATTTTTTTTTTTTATTTACGAGGTCCTTTAGGGCCCCCCTGAGAAGGTCTAGGGGGTCAGGGAGTGTCTTCCCTGCCTCCTTTTCATGTTTTAGAAATCGGGTTAAAAGTAATTAATTTCTGATGCGTGCGTGCACCGTGCGTGCACCGTGCGGGCACGGTGCGCGCATGCGTGCGAGCACCGTGCGCGTACCGGCATTTTTTTTTATTAAAGGAATGGGTTTTTTTTATTTACGAGGTCCTTTAGGGACCCCCTGAGAAGGTCTAGAGGGTCAGGGAGTGTCTTCCCTTCCTCCTTTTCATGTTTTAGAAATTGGGTTAAAAGTAATTCATTTCTGATCCATGCGTGCACCGTGCGCGCATGCGTGCGAGCACTGTGCGCGCATGTGTGCGAGAACTGTGCACGCATGCGTGCGAGCACCGTGCGCGCACGGTGCGCGCATACGTGCGAGCTCCGTGCGTGCACAGCAAGTCATGTGATTACGAAACAACACTTTTCATTGTTTCATAGTTTCTGTTCCAGAATCTTCAAACACCACACCCACTCCCCTCACTATTTCTTCTTATTTCCTGGGAGAAGGAGCTGAACAGCTACTCTAGTAAAACCTTACTTGAAAATGGCAGAACAGCAGTCAACTTCAGGGAGTGAGGAGGAGACCTTTGTGGTACCACCAAGGAAGAGCAAACAAAAAGACTCTTTCATCTGGGAATTCTTCACCTTTCCAGAGGGCCAAAAGAAGGTCAACGCCCCGAAGGTGACATGCACTATTTGTGGCACTGTCTTGTCCAGAGGAGATCCCAGCAAGAAATACTCCTTTAGTATTTATTCAATGCTGAGGCACTTCAAGACAGTGCATTCTGTACCGTATGCTCGGGAGACAACTAGAGCCCCAAGGGACAACCCTCCACCTGCTCAGCCGAGCACATCATCTGCGGCCGCAGATTCTCCTGCACCAGGCCACTGGACATCCGCCCGCTTTTCCAGAAGGTGCACATACATTGCAATGTGTGCAATGCTGTTCTTTCAACGGTGAGAGCAGTATCAACTTGATTGAAAACAGAATACAGCAGCACACATGCTCCAGCCCATATTTTTTTTCTGTTATTGTTTTTGTTCCTGTTGAACAGTTTTTCATTACCGGTTTTTTTTGGTGCTCTAAAAAAACCAAAAAAATACAAAATTGTTAAAATACTAAAAAAAAATACAAAACAAAAAAGACAAAAAAAACAGTTCTTTTCAGAACTCACTTCACTTCTCCAAGAAGAGCTATATTCCTAATATACTGTGTTGTAATTTTATTGAATGAATGTGTAGTGTATACATGAATGATTGAAATGATTGAAATGACTGAGTGTAGAGTAGGAAAGGACAGAAAGAATGAGTGAGAAAAGGAAAGTATGATCAGTCATGAAAGGGAAGTGAAAGACTGACTGCAACAAAAGGACTAAGGGTAGAGGATACAGGTAAGAAGAGTGATTGACTAAGGGAAGGGCAGTGAGTAATGGAGAGTGATGGAGGGGGAGTGAGAAAAGGGGAGTAAGGGACGGAGATAGGAAAAGGGAGTAACAGATGAAGCGGATGAAGTACAGCAGGGTAAAAGGATTGAAAGTAAGAGAAGTGGAGGGATGGTGAGATAAGGGGTATCAGGATTAGAAAAGGGGGTAAGGGAAAGTGAGAGATGGGGAGTGAGGGGATGGAGGGATTTAGGAAACTGGAGTGAGAGAAAGGGAGTCAGGATTTCAATGAGCAAAGGAGAGTGAGGGAGAGTGAAGGAAAGAATGCGAAAAGGTGAAGGGGTGTGAGATATAGACAGGAGGAAGTGAAGTAGGAGAATAGGAGTGACTATGAGTAAAGGATAGTGACAGTTAGGGAAGGTGAGGGAAGGAGAATGATGGAGAAGGTTAAAAAATTAACATAGATGGAAAATGAGTGATGGAGAGAGGAGGAGTGGTAGAAACAGAGATGTTAAGGAAATTAAGGGTAAGACAGACAAAGGGAGACAGACAGACACAGAGACAGAGAGCAAGGAACTGAGAAGGAGTAAGGCAGGTAGAATGACTGAGACATATGGAGACAGGGAGAGAAACATGGTGGAAAAAATAGTGATGGGGCAGTACACCTAGGGGAGTAGCAGAGAAGGAGTGAGGGAGTTACGAAAGAGCAGTAAAGGAAGAAGAGAGAGGGAAGGGGAATGAGAAAAGCAGAGTGAGGAGAAGTGAAGAAAAGGGAGCATGAAAGTGAACGGGTGGGAAATACAGATATTTTAAACTTACCTGACTAACAAAATAACTTAATTAGAAATACATGGTTTTTTTTAATTACAAGAAAAATGGATTACATTTCCTAAATTTTCTTTTTAGATCTGAAAAAAAGAAAAAAAGTAGTAATATTTAACAATACATTTTAGAATACAGTACACATATTTTCATATTTAAGAAAGTAATTTTTTGCCCTTTTTTTGCTGTTTTCAGAATATATTGAATTTCACTGAAAATAGTGATATCAATTGTATTCATCACTTAACAGCGGGCAAAAAAATAAACAATCTGAAAGATTGTTTAAAAAAGCCCTGAATCTATCCTCAGTAAAACATACCTTGATAGAAATGTAACATATATATTAAAAATATCTTCTAAGAACAATAACTATTTGCAATAAATAACGTCTGTAAATCTTGTTGCTTAAGCACATACACCAAAATAATATCTGTGAAAGAAGTCCACAATAGAAACATTTACCTTTCCATGAGGCCAAATGGTAATTTTTAAATCCTTTATAGGTGAAATATCCAATGGTAATCCTATAAAATCGAAATAATGGTTTCTTCAGATGCTGCAATTTGTATCTAAAATTTTGGTTTTAGAAAAATTAAGTAGGAATTTGGTAATTCTGCAGGCAAACGTTGCTTGAAAATCAATTGAGAATCATTACACAGTGTCCAGCCTTTTTCACATTTTAGATAAACTGTGTAATGACCAGAAGTTATAGAAGGTCCATCATGGAAAATTATTGCAACTGCAACAAAAGTCTTTCCTGATATTGATAATTGATTTCCTACAAACCTCTTTATTAAAGTGTCCAATTTTGTTCCATCAGCTCTACAACGTTCCATCATTAAAATTATATACTGTCCATATTTCTTTAAAAATAACGTTGATAACATTTCTGATTTACATTGAGAACTTTCCATGTTGTGATTTGCATCTTTAACTAATTTACTAAAAGTCACTGATTTACTCTCTGGTAATGTTAAATGTATGAACCTTTCAGAATCAACATTAGTGCTGCATGTGTTCATACAGTTTTCACAACAATGTTCCCATTTATAGGAGAGAGCAAACATATTTTCTATTTCTACCCCTTCATCTTCCAGTACCATAAGCATATACATTAAGAATTCCTGTGCATCTTGCTGGACATTTTGAATAAACTGTGTACATCCAGAACATACATCTAAAAGATTTCTAACATCAGAAGCACTTTCTATCTTAGTTGTATCATTACTCAACTTCTCATAAAGGAAACTCAGCAGAGAACAAAATCTGTTTTTCATGATTTAGTATTATCTGCTCTTGCAAACTTTCAAGATAAAATACAACATTCAGCACTACATTAGCGTAGCAGTTGATACCAGAGCTATTTTCAAAATGACAACCAACAACCTCTTCAACATTGTCCTTTTTCTTTTTGCTTGCAATCACATCACTCTCCTTTTGTTTTCTCTTCTGTACATCCTCATTACAGATATTCTCAATTCTCCTTTTCCGACAAACAACACGTTTTTCAAACACAGGATACTGACCTAAATGAGGAGCATAGCTTCTTCTTAATCTATTATACTCCTTTACACAATTTGCATCAGCACTAACTTTTGAGTCATCAAAGTCTATCATGAATAAACCAGATAATTTTTTCACTCGTGACAAAGCAACATATGCCATACCTTCTTTAAACACACTAGATCCAATGTTTACAAAAGCACTATCTACAGTTAATCCTTGAGATTTGTGAATAGTTACAGCATATGCTAGAGAAAACGGAAACTGCTTCCTACGTACATATAAGTCTTTCACAAGCAAAAAACGAACTGAACAACGACTAATGTCTTCAACCTCTTCAATCTGATCAAATTTTATTTTTAAAAATTCAATTCCATCTTTTTTCTGGTAGTTAACAAAACCCAACAACTTTACTCATAGCTCGAATTCACTGAGATATCGATTGTAAAGCATTGAAGATAATGGACTCTCCAAGGTGTTGAACTCACACATTGTTGTTCTTCAATATTAGTACTGTGCGGTTCCTCGCCTCTGCGGAGGTGGACTACCTATGGAACTGCTGGTTGAGCGGTGTGAGGCAAGATTGATAATGACCTAATAACAGGATTATGGATGATGCAATAACCGGAACACTTCCAGGTGACACGTGTTAGATTTGTCCATTGGTAACTTATAGATATCTGTCTTACGGCTTTCTATGTTGGAGCCTCTTTGATGCATCTGTCGATATTGCCATGCAGTATACTAATGATGACGGAAGTTGTAATCTTGTGGAAACCAATAAAGTTTGTATAAATTTAAAAACAAAAAAAAACCTTTACCCATTCACTAAACCTTTTTCTACATTCAAATTACGTCTTAAAATTACTCGACAGTTCCTACATACATAAAGAATCTTTTCTAAAGCTGCTGTTTTCGGTTTTTTTTTCTCTAGAGAATCCAATTTAGTTTTCAATTTGCCTGTCAATATAATAGTTATTCCTTCATGCTTTACTTTATCCACGGCTTCCATTTTCATAATCTCTACATTTTCCAATTTCAAAAGTTCTTCATTGAATATAGAGCATTCATGTAGTGTTGGCATTAAGCAGATTACAGTATTTTTTTCTGCAATTTCCTTGTATATTTTCTCTGGAACTATTTGTTCTGTTCGAAACAAATTACATAGCAATCGACTCTGTAAAGCTTTTCTGCCATGTTCTGTGAGGAGTCCAATTCTGATATCTTTGAGAAAACTTGCATAATCATCATCATTTGCTTGCCGCATATTGGTAATGAGTTCTTTGTACTCAAAGTATGACCAAATATTCACATTACCTATACTTCCTAATGACTTTTTCGTGTCTTCATGTGCAAGAGTATTAAATACTGGTTGTCCTTTAATTGGAGTGAGCTGCAGTAGATCCCCAAAAACTATAACATGGTTTCCTCCAAATAACACGTCATAGTCTGTCTTTAGAATTTGCTGCATTCTTAAATGCACAAAGGCAAGCATTAAGTTTGATACCATGCTTACCTCATCAATAATGAGAATGTTCTTTTTCTTCAACACTCTTGAAACTTCAAAACATGCTTCTCCTGTTAGCTTGTGGTATTCTATTTTGTTCTCATGCTCTACTGGTAACATTAGCAAACAATGTAAGGTAATTCCTTTTATGTTATATACTGCTAACCCAGTTGGAGCAGTAACAACACAAGATAAAGTTGAATCAGTTTTTTTCGTAGGTAGCTTCTAATTACTTTAATTAAGAAACTTTTTCCAGTTCCAGCTTGTCCACTCACATACATTCTGATTGGTTCAAATGATGTGCATGAGCACTCTTTATTTTCATGTAGTAATCCATGATCAATTTGTTTTGTGACTTCTTCATAAATTTGTTGTTGTTCATCATTCAGTTGTTGTTCCAAATTTGGTAAGTCTATTAAATCTTCCTGAGCTTGATTCATAGCTGTTTTCACTTCAGTCATGGCTATTGCAGCTTCATTTTCTACGATTGGTTGTCCTAGGCGATCTTGACTGAGCGTACCAGAACTTTGACTGTCTTGAGAACTGTCTCTAGCTACTTCAGCTGCAATTGTAGCTTATTGTTCAATTTCTTCATTTAACATTTGTACATAATTTGTGAAAGTACTGCATTCTATGCTATCTTTACATGCATTAAAGGAATCTTCATAGCTCTGAAAATCTCCAAGTAATTCATCCTCTGAACGCCATGGTTTAAACAGCTGTAAAAGTGCTAAGTAGTAAAATTCCTTTTTGTCAGTAGTGTCGCAACTCAGCTTCCTGTGATTAATCAAACTTCCTTTTGTTTGTTTCACCAAACATCCTTCCTCACCAATGACTTTATATTTTCCATTGTTGATGTCTTCTGTGGCATTCCGTGTAAAAATGTAGTTCTGCAGCACTTCATAGAGACACATGTTCTCAAGATGATGACTTCTGTTTGGGTAATATGTGTCCAACATATTTGTTTTCACAATGTCTGTACTTTCTGGTTCATTCTCTGCTAAATATTCAATTTCTCGAATAGATTTCTGTACCCGATTTCGCATTCCTGCAAGGCCTAAACTTACCCAAATTATTCTTCTGGATTTGGAGTACAGACTTGCAGAAGATAACCTATCTGAGCATTCGTATGACCCAATTTCTCGATGCGATAACATCTTTAAACTGAAACTGTATAGCTTTTTACTGACAGTCTTCTCGTGATAAATCTCTTCCCACATTTCTTTCAATTCCGTTTTCTCAGATTTAGTGATGTAAGATGTGACATACCGAGCAACAGCAATAGAATTATCAGCTACATACTGAATATATATGTTAGCATTCCACATGGATAAAATGACTGGGTTGTAGTCATTTATATATTTTGACTCTTCTTTTCTTCTTAGGTTGTAGGTATTTTTCGGAGATTTTCTTGTAATGGTATGTCGCACAGCTGACATAAAACTGTTTACTCTTCCTTTTGAAAGAACAGGTCGTGGAAATCCAAATCGACATTTTGTGTAGAATTTATCTTTACTCTTGTACTTTCGTTGACAGTATTTTCCACACCGATGACTTTGGAAACGTAAAACTTGCTCTTTTAAGTTTTTTTCTTCTGTGCTTTTAGGTATAGCACATGTTGCATATTCTTCAATGAAAGATAAAACTGCATCATCAGAATCTGTTCCAAATTTTGGGGCATCCTTGATCCACAACAGCATATGAATATGAGGAGCACCACTTGCTTGGTACTCTTTTCTCCAAAAGAAATCCACAACTTCTCCAAGCGGTGGATTTTTTTTAATTGCAGATGAAGGACATCATAGCCTCAAATCTATGATTGAAATATCTGCAAACATTAACCGGATCCAATGAGCACAATTCTCCTGCTGTCTTGTATTGGATGTTTTCAATATTTGAATTTGCCTCTCGAAGAAAATCCAGTAAATCATCCCAAGCGTACTCAGCACAGCTTAGGGTAAGGAACCATGTAGGAGTTACTAAATTCCGTAACATACATTTCATTTCTCCATGGCGTCGGTACCAATATTCATTAGTTCCACGCTGACAAGCCATCAGATTAATCAATTGAGATTCCAAATGATCATCTCGCTGTTGCACTTTGTTCATAAAATCCTTTGCAGACATAGTATGTAGATGTACTCCAGTTTTTAAAATGTGATTTACTGCATAAGATAATGCAGACAAGTCACTTTCAAATAAAAGATGGAACAAATAAGGAATACTTTGACGAAATCTTGGATCTTCTGCATATAATCTTGTAGTCCGATACTCAGAAGCAGGAATCTGTACTGGACGTTCATCACTTCGTCCACCTTTTCCTGTAGGAAACAGCTGGGGAAAACAACGAGCTTCCAAGCTCTCCTCCCATACACTCACGGGATTTTTTTTTTGCTTTTTTCATCTCAAACAGATCAATAGTGTTTCCCATAACTTCTTTAGAATGAAGAGGATGTATGCTGAAATGTTCATAAATTTCTTCTTCTTTTGACTTATCCACTTTTTCAATTTGCCCAGTTGGTATTCCTGTGTCTGCTAGTAAAACTTCTTCATCTTCATCCATATAAATTGATTCATAGTACTTATTATTTCTTTTCAAATATAAATTTGCTCTTTGTACTTTTCGTACATCTACTAGCTCCTGCCAAATTTTCTTATTCTTTGTAGGTACACCATTAACCAGAATAACTAATGGTTCAGTTTCCAAACTATCTGCATCAATTGTTTCAATATTTTTTTTCAAATCTAATGGCAAATAGACAACTCTTCCTTTTAAACCTCTTTGTAAATCTGAAAGAGGTAATTTACCTGTTTTGGGCTCCATACGAACTATAGTCTGAAACGGATGGACACATTGAATGAGTATTAGGGGTGGGCGGAATTTGCGAAAGTGACTTTCGCAAACTATCGCGAAAATGTTAAAAATCTACGCAAACATGTGGAAATATCGCGAAAATGCAGAAGTTTTTTTCCCGCCCGTTCGCGGTATTTTCTGCGTGGTTGCGGCTCGCCAACTTACCCATGCGGTTGCTCACGGGCGCGGCCATCTTGTTTTCACTCTTCTCGCGGTGCATGATCGCGAGAAGAAAGACGTGATCGCGCGACCAATGACATTACTGCGGGCGTGAACTGTCGCGAGACAGCGCAAATGGCTACCAACAATCCAACATCTAGTGGAGAACGCTACCAGATCGGGAAAACTTGTCGGCGAACGCGGGGATTCAGGGAAGGCGATCGCGCACGCGCGAGAATGTATTATTTTACAGCGCGAGCAAGAAACAAATTATCGCTAAGCTGCGGAATGCGCAAATTTTGACATTTTCGTGCTCTCCGCGGAA
The DNA here is from genome assembly GCF_964204655.1 of Triturus cristatus. Lineage (NCBI taxonomy): Eukaryota > Metazoa > Chordata > Amphibia > Caudata > Salamandridae > Triturus > Triturus cristatus. Next base: position 777,028,520 of record NC_140587.1, on the reverse strand, counting down.
CGCGAAAATGTCAAATTATCGCAATTTCCACGAGCGGAACGGAAATTTAGCCCAGGCCTAATGAGTATAGACTCATATGTATTTAAATCACTAAGTTCCGCAGGAATATCAACCAATTCTAAATTATTATGTACAGCTCTAGCTGGCATTTTATTTTCTTCTAACTTTTTATAACAGCATTTACAAATACGCTGATCTTCACCCAAATCAAAACAATTTTCCAGAAACAAATATGTAGCAAAATCCTTCCACTCATAATTTTTCTTTTTCACTTTTTTAATAGAGACCAACATTCCTTGTTTGAGTTTTATAATGGCTTCTCCGGCAACAAATACAAGTAATATTTGGTCTTTCATTACAGATGATAGTAAATTTTATCATTTGATCTTCAAAATTTTTACTAACAGTGGGTTCTACATTCTCTTCCACATTTTCTTCAATAACTGTGTCATTTCCTGCACTTTCTTGTTCTGGACCAAAGTAACAAAACTGAATATCATCAGTAACCTTCTCTACATCTGATACAGATCCACGCAACAGAGCACTATTCAGCTCATTTAACTTTACTGTTGGACTTTTAGCAAAATACAATCTTCTCACAAACTTTCTCATTTCAGTATGATGTACTGCCAGCATCCTAAAATGGTGAAAAACACTTTGACAAACTTTCCTAGAAAGACAAGCCAGAGAATGTCCTTGCAAACCAGTATTCTTTTTCACTCTGCATGGATCTAGTCTTTGAAGCACCTTAATCTTCTGTTTAACACTTTTTTTACTATATTCTCTTAGAAAGTCACGTAATTTATCAATAGATTCTTGTCGTACAGTACAAATACTACTACAATTCCAAGTGTACACTGGGGCTTTAGGACGTTTCCCCATAACCTCATCAGCTAACACTTCTTCCTCATTTCTTGGAACCATTTTCTCCTTTTCCATTACACAACCATCTTTAACTTCATAACTTCAACCACTGGTGTCAACTGCATGCAGCAAACTATTACTTTGAAGATAACTCTCTTCATTAAAAAATGGTTCAGTACTTGAACTATGCTTCCATTCTCATAAGAACACATTACAAAAGTTATTTTTTTTCACTAATCTTTTCCTTTTGCTTTTTGACTTCATTACATTGACTATTTTATCTAATGTACGGATCCTGTTCAAAATTAAAATGAATAGTTTTCTTTTTAATTCCAAAGCCTTTGTAACAATTGATTCAATATGTTTCTTTTTCTTATAAAATATTGCTTTCTTCCTCTATTTTTTCACATCCTTTAGCAAATTGAACACCACTCTTCTCTGAAACATTTTTTTACGAATGTTTTGAAATTCTGTTTTTTTTTAAGTCATTCTTTCTTGCTTCTGATTGTACATTAGCATTTAGTAATTTCTTTCTATTGTCTTGTTGTTTTCTTCTTGAAACACTATTTGCAGTGGATATAGTTTGTACATTTTTTCTATGTTTGAGGATATTTTTTAAAAAATCCTTAGTCTGCTTACCAGAAGACTTTTTCTTTTTTCCAACATGAGGTTCTTCAAATAATTTCTGTTGTCCAGTTGTCTTCAAATATAGATGTTTTTGTTGTTCTTTTCTCTTTCTTGATTTTATAGGCATGTTTAATTTATTTCAGTGTTGTTCAGCAATACCTAAAGGAAACTAAAAAAAAAATACCTTTATGTAATTTAAATATATTACTATATTTTTTGGAGCTTTTCAAATCCTATCATATGAGCTGCCCCTTTCCTACGAGTGCAAGTCTTCCAGAACAAGAGCAACATGAATTAAATATCTGACAACAATTCCTGTGTGAAGACAGACTCATGGTGTGATTCTAGGCAGAAAACGATATTTGATTGGCAATTGCAAAGCACATTTACTACTGTGGTAGAGCAAGTGATAATTACTGTAACAGCCTGACACATTTTCCTTATAGTTTAGAGAGGCAGAAAAGAGCACATGTCCTAACAGCTACTTGAGACCATGAGCATGTGGAACCTGGGTGAGTGATTAGACTAGAGCAAAGGAAATGAGCCTTGGTGAAGTTGAATGTGTTAGCGTTACACACTGCTATCTGAAATACCACACAGTGCTGAATATTAAGCATGGGAGTGCAGGAGAAGCAGCTGCCTGTGTGCTAAGAGTGTGTTTCTGGAGACTGTGTATTGTCAGGTGCAAGAGAGATCTGCATGGATGCTTGCGCAACTGCATGAAGATTGCAGAGATGTATGTAAGATCACCTGTGGTAAGGGTTAATTGGAGTTTTGAACATGTAGGAACTACCACACCCATTGCAGGAGTGGAAGGAAAATCTACCCTCTTGTTTTCAAATGTGTTAGCATTTGCCTCTCATCTGTGAGATAGTGATTTGTACTGAATGCTAACCATCACAGTTCAAGAAAACAAGCTGCCCCTTTCCTACGAGTGCAAGTCTTACAGAACAAGAGCAACGCAAATTAAATCTCTGACAACAATTCCTGTGTGCACACAGACTCATGGTGTGATTCTAGGCACAAAACGATATTTGATTGGCAATTTCAAAGCACATTTACTAATGTGGTAGAGCAAGTGATAATTACTGTAACAGCCTGACACATTTTCCTTATAGTTTAGAGAGGCAGAAAAGAGCATATGTCCTAACAGCTACTTGAGACCATGAGCATGTGGAACCTGGGTGAGTGATTAGACTAGAGCAAAGGAAATGAGCCTTGGTGATGTTGAATGTGTTAGCGTTACACACTGCTATCTGAAATACCACACAGTGCTGAATAGTAAGCATGGGAATGCAGGAGAAGCAGCTGCCTGTGTGCTAAGAGTGTGTTTCTGGAGACTGTGTATTGTGAGGTGCAAGAGAGATCTGCATGGACGCTTACACAACTGCATGAAGACTGCAGAGATGTATGTAAGATCACCTGTGGTAAGGGTTAATTGGAGTTTTGAACATGTAGGAACTACCTCACCCATTGCAGGAGTGGAAGGAAAATCTACCCTGTTGTTTTCAAATGTGTTACCATTTGCCTCTCATCTGTGAGATAGTGATTTGTGCTGAATGCTAACCATCACAGTTCAAGAAAACAAGCTGCCCCTTTCCTACGAGTGCAAGTCTTACAGAACAAGAGCAACACAAACTAAATCTCTGACAACAATTCCTGTGTGCCCACAGACTCATGGTGTGATTCTAGGTAGAAAACGATATTTGATTGGCAATTTCAAAGCACATTTACTACTGTAGTAGAGCAAGTGATAATTACTGTAACAGCCTGACACATTTTCCTTATAGTTTAGAGAGACAGAAAAGAGCACATGTCCTAACAGCTACTTGAGACCATGAGCATGTGGAACCTGGGTGAGTGATTAGACTAGAGCAAAGGAAATGAGCCTTGGTGATGTTGAATGTGTTAGCGTTACACACTGCTATCTGAAATACCACACAGTGCTGAATAGTAAGCATGGGAGTGCAGGAGAAGCAGCTGCCTGTGTGCTAAGAGTATGTTTCTGGAGACTGTGTATTGTCAGGTGCAAGAGAGATCTGCATGGACACTTGCACAACTGCATGAAGACTGCAGAGATGTATGTAAGAGCACATGTGGTAAGGGTTAATTGGGCTTATGAACATGTAGGAACTACCTTACTCATTACAGTACTGCAAGGACAATCTACCCTGTTGTTTTCAAATGTGTTAGCATTTGCCTCCCATCTGTGAGATGGTGATGTGTGCTGTATGCTAACCAACACAGTTCAAGAAAACAAGCTGCCCCTTTCCTACGAATGCAAGTCTTACAGAACAAGAGCAACACAAATTAAATCTCTGACAACAATGCCTGTGTGCACACAGACTCATGGTGTGATTCTAGGCAGAAAACGATATTTGATTGGCAATTTCAAAGCACATTTACTACTGTGGTAGAGCAAGTGATAATTACTGTAACAGCCTGACACATTTTCCTTATACTTTAGAGAGGCAGAAAAGAGCACATGTCCTAACAGCTACTTGAGACCATGAGCATGTGGAACCTGGGTGAGTGATTAGACTAGATCAAAGGAAATGAGCCTTGGTGATGTTGAATGTGTTAGCGTTACACACTGCTATCTGAAATACCACACAGTGCTGAATATTAAGCATGGGAGTGCAGGAGAAACAGCTTCCTGTGTGCTGAGAGTGTGTTTCTGGAGACTGTGTATTGTCAGGTGCAAGAGAGATCTGCATGGACGCTTGCGCAACTGCATGAAGACTGCAGAGATGTATGTAAGATCACCTGTGGTAAGGGTTAATTGGGCTTATGAACATGTAGGAACTACCTCACCCATTGCAGGAGTGGAAGGAAAATCTACCCTGTTGTTTTCAAATGTGTTAGCATTTGCCTCTCATCTGTGAGATGGTGATGTGTGCTGTATGCTAACCATCACAGTTCAAGAAAACAAGCTGCCCCTTTCCTACGAGTGCAAGTCTTACAGAACAAGAGCAACGCAAATTAAATCTCTGACAACAATTCCTGTGTGCACACAGACTCATGGTGTGATTCTAGGCAGAAAACGGTATTTGATTGGCAATTTCAAAGCACATTTACTACTGTGGTAGAGCAAGTGATAATTACTGTAACAGCCTGACACATTTTCCTTATAGTTTAGAGAGGCAGAAAAGAGCACATGTCCTAACAGCTACTTGAGACCATGAGCATGTGGAACCTGGGTGAGTGATTAGACTAGAGCAAAGGAAATGAGCCTTGGTGAAGTTGAATGTGTTAGCGTTACACACTACTATCTGAAATACCACACAGTGCTGAATATTAAGCATGGGAGTGCAGGAGAAGCAGCTGCCGTTGTGCTAAGAGTGTGTTTCTGGAGACAGTGTATTGTCAGGTGCAAGAGAGATCTGCATGGACGCTTGCGCAACTGCATGAAGATTGCAGAGATGTATGTAAGATCACCTGTGGTAAGGGTTAATTGGAGTTTTGAACATGTAGGAACTACCTCACCCATTGCAGGAGTGGAAGGAAAATCTACCCTGTTGTTTTCAAATGTGTTAGCATTTGCCTCTCATCTGTGAGATAGTGATTTGTACTGAATGCTAACCATCACAGTTCAAGAAAACAAGCTGCCCCTTTCCTACGAGTGCAAGTCTTACAGAACAAGAGCAACGCAAATTAAATCTCTGACAACATTTCCTGTGTGCACACAGACTCATGGTGTGATTCTAGGCAGAAAACGATATTTGATTGGCAATTTCAAAGCACATTTACTACTGTAGTAGAGCAAGTGATAATTACTGTAACAGCCTGACACATTTTCCTTATAGTTTAGAGAGGCAGAAAAGAGCACATGTCCTAACAGCTACTTGAGACCATGAGCATGTGGAACCTGGGTGAGTGATTAGACTAGAGCAAAGGAAATGAGCCTTGGTGATGTTGAATGTGTTAGCGTTACACACTGCTATCTGAAATACCACACAGTGCTGAATAGTAAGCATGGGAGTGCAGGAGAAGCAGCTGCCTGTGTGCTAAGAGTATGTTTCTGGAGACTGTGTATTGTCAGGTGCAAGAGAGATCTGCATGGACGCTTGCACAACTGCATGAAGACTGCAGAGATGTATGTAAGAGCACATGTGGTAAGGGTTAATTGGGCTTATGAACATGTAGGAACTACCTTACTCATTACAGTACTGCAAGGAAAATCTACCCTGTTGTTTTCAAATGTGTTAGCATTTGCCTCCCATCTGTGAGATGGTGATGTGTGCTGTATGCTAACCATCACAGTTCAAGAAAACAAGCTGCCCCTTTCCTACGAGTGCAAGTCTTACAGAACAAGAGCAACACTAATTAAATCTCTGACAACAATTCCTGTGTGCACACAGACTCATGGTGTGATTCTAGGCAGAAAACGATATTTGATTGGCAATTTCAAAGCACATTTACTACTGTGGTAGAGCAATTGATAATTACTGTAACAGCCTGACACATTTTCCTTATAGTTTAGAGAGGCAGAAAAGAGCACATGTCCTAACAGCTACTTGAGACCATGAGCATGTCGAACCTGGGTGAGTGATTAGACTAGAGCAAAGGAAATGAGCCTTGGTGATGTTGAATGTGTTAGCGTTACACACTGCTATCTGAAATACCACACAGTGCTGAATAGTAAGCATGGGAATGCAGGAGAAGCAGCTGCCTGTGTGCTAAGAGTGTGTTTCTGGAGACTGTGTATTGTCAGGTGCAAGAGAGATCTGCATGGACGCTTACACAACTGCATGAAGACTGCAGAGATGTACGTAAGATCACCTGTGGTAAGGGTTAATTGGGCTTATGAACATGTAGGAACTACCTCACCCATTGCAGGAGTGGAAGGAAAATCTACACTGTTGTTTTCAAATGTGTTAGCATTTGCCTCTCATCTGTGAGATGGTGATGTGTGCTGTATGCTAACCATCACAGTTCAAGAAAACAAGCTGCCCCTTTCCTACGAATGCAAGTCTTACAGAACAAGAGCAACACAAATTAAATCTCTGACAACAATTCCTGTGTGCACACAGACTCATGGTGTGATTCTAGGCAGAAAACGGTATTTGATTGGCAATTTCAAAGCACATTTACTACTGTGGTAGAGCAAGTGATAATTACTGTAACAGCCTGACACATTTTCCTTATACTTTAGAGAGGCAGAAAAGAGCACATGTCCTAACAGCTACTTGAGACCATGAGCATGTGGAACCTGGGTGAGTGATTAGACTAGAGCAATGGAAATGAGCCTTGGTGATGTTGAATGTGTTAGCGTTACACACTGCTATCTGAAATACCACACAGTGCTGAATATTAAGCATGGGAGTGCAGGAGAAACAGCTTCCTGTGTGCTGAGAGTGTGTTTCTGGAGACTGTGTATTGTCAGGTGCAAGAGAGATCTGCATGGACGCTTGCGCAACTGCATGAAGACTGCAGAGATGTATGTAAGATCACCTGTGGTAAGGGTTAATTGGGCTTATGAACATGTAGGAACTACCTCACCCATTGCAGGAGTGGAAGGAAAATCTACCCTGTTGTTTTCAAATGTGTTAGCATTTGCCTCTCATCTGTGAGATGGTGATGTGTGCTGTATGCTAACCATCACAGTTCAAGAAAACAAGCTGCCCCTTTCCTACGAGTGCAAGTCTTACAGAACAAGAGCAACGCAAATTAAATCTCTGACAACAATTCCTGTGTGCACACAGACTCATGGTGTGATTCTAGGCAGAAAACGGGATTTGATTGGCAATTTCAAAGCACATTTACTACTGTGGTAGAGCAAGTGATAATTACTGTAACAGCCTGACACATTTTCCTTATAGTTTAGAGAGGCAGAAAAGAGCACATGTCCTAACAGCTACTTGAGACCATGAGCATGTGGAACCTGGGTGAGTGATTAGACTAGAGCAAAGGAAATGAGCCTTGGTGAAGTTGAATGTGTTAGCGTTACACACTGTACATTGACGGTGGTACGACACGTACTGGGGTGGGGGTACGACTGGAACGTACTGGGGTGTACATAGACGGTGGTACGACACGTACAGGGGTGGGGGGGTGTACATTGACGGTGGTACGACACGTACAGGGGTGGGGGTACGACTGGAACGTACTGGGGTGTACATAGACGGTGGTACGACACGTACTGGGGTGGGGGTGCGACTGGAACGTACTGGGGTGTAGGTAGACGGGGCTATGACACGTACTGGGGTGGGGGTGTGGCTCGAACGTACTGGGGTGTAGGTACACGGGGGGTACGACACGTACTGGGGTGGGGGTACGACTGGAACGTACTGGGGTGTAGGTAGACGGGGCTGTGACACGTACTGGGGTGGGGGTGTGGCTCGAACGTACTGGGGTGTAGGTACACGGGGGGTACGACACGTACTGGGGTGGGGGTGCGACTGGAACGTACTGGGGTGTACATAGACGGTGGTTAGACACGTACAGGGGTGGGGGGTGTACATTGACGGTGGTACGACACGTACTGGGGTGGGGGTACGACTGGAACGTACTGGGGTGTAGGTAGACGGGGCTATGACACGTACTGGGGTGGGGGTGTGGCTCGAACGTACTGGGGTGTAGGTACACGGGGGGTACGACACGTACTGGGGTGGGGGTACGACTGGAACGTACTGGGGTGTAGGTAGACGGGGCTGTGACACGTACTGGGGTGGGGGTGCGACTGGAACGTACTGGGGTGTACATAGACGGTGGTTAGACACGTACAGGGGTGGGGGGGTGTACATTGACGGTGGTACGACACGTACTGGGGTGGGGGTACGACTGGAACGTACTGGGGTGTAGGTAGACGGGGCTATGACACGTACTGGGGTGGGGGTGTGGCTCGAACGTACTGGGGTGTAGGTACACGGGGGGTACGACACGTACTGGGGTGGGGGTACGACTGGAACGTACTGGGGTGTAGGTAGACGGGGCTGTGACACGTACTGGGGTGGGGGTGCGACTGGAACGTACTGGGGTGTACATAGACGGTGGTACGACACGTACAGGGGTGGGGGGGTGTACATTGACGGTGGTACGACACGTACTGGGGTGGGGGTACGACTGGAACGTACTGGGGTGTACATAGACGGGTGGGGGTATACATATACGGGGGGTACGTGTCGGACGTACGGGGGCTGGGGGGAGTGTTGGGCGCGTATGCGGGCACATGTCTCCATGGTTGCTATTGGTGTTCGGTGCGGACGGTGTTTTTTCCATACGGTTTTACGCTCGGACGCACGGGATGGATCGTGATTCCTCGGTCGGACTTGGATTTTTACGTTTGTAAGGTAAATCGTCCGAGGACGTGTCGGACACATTTTCCGACCCGAGGACGTGTGGGGAATGATTCCCGGTGCGGTTCGTATGGACTTTTTACCATGCGAATCGTGATTGCCAGTTCGTACGGCACTTGTACGATTCGTACGGTAAAAAGACCCGATACGAGTCGCACGGGGGAATTTTTTACCGGATCGTGATCGGCACCTATGTGTATAAGTGGCTGCATGTGTTGGTGAGTAGCTACATGAGTGTGTATATGGGTTATTAGTTCGTTTTTAGAGTATCAGTATGAGTGTCTGTATGGTTCAGTGGGGGGTGTTACTTGGCGTATAGATGCATGAATGAGTGACTCACTGTTTGTATGTGTTTTGAAGACAGTATGTGAGCAGGATAGTATGGGTGGATGAGTGTGTGTATGGGTGAGTAAGAGAGTGAATGACTGTCTCAATAGTGTCTTTATGAGTAAATCCATATGTTTTAAACTAGTATATGTGAGTATTGATGTATATAAGTGAGGATATATGAGAGTGAGAGATTGGAAGAGTTCCTGTATAAATAAGTATGTGTTTCTATAAGTGATTGTTTAAGAGAGTAAGTATGTGTACGTTTCTGTAGAAGTAAGTGTAGTGGTGTGTGTATAGCTGTATATGCAAGTAAATGGATGTTTTTTTGAATGTGTGAGTATGTGTGTGAGTAACTCTATGTATGAGTGTAGGTGTGTAACAGGTTGTATAGGTGTATAGGTGTATGAGTACATATGATGACTGAGTACATGTATGAGTGACTATGTAGAAGTGTTGATGAATGAGTGGATGCGGATGTAGATTTTGGAATTATTGAATAGGTTGTTCTAACTGGTATTGGTATCTCTTTAGTTTTCAAAACTTTAGTTTGCATTTTTCAATGTGTGTATCAATGTTTATATTAGGATAAGAGGATGTCTGCCACTCTTACACAAGGCTGATGTCATCAGTGATGTCATCAGTGATGTTATTTGAGATGTCATCAGTGATGTCATGAGTGATGTCACTGACCATGTCATGAGTGATGTAATATGTGACGTCATCAGCAGTGGATTACGGTCGCGTGAGTTATAGTTAGCTGAACTAACTATAACAGGGGAATTTCAATGGTTTTGTACGAGTGAAATGTCCAGCTAACTATAATGTGTGTGAAACCTATGGTTTTTTCAGTGAATTTGCAAGGTTTTTTAAATGCTAATTCCTAACTATAACGTGTGTGAAACCTATGGTTTTTTCAGTGAATTTGTAAGGTTTTTTAAATGCTAATTTATGTATCTATTATTCTATTTTTTATATATTTATTTTACAATAAACTACCTATGTATATAGTTATAGATTGACTGTATCCTGTAATATGGAATGGCTCAGCTTTTTTTTTTTTTTAATTTGGATAAAGTTGAACAGCATAGTTAATATCTTCTATAAACTTATAAACAGTTTAAAATGTTTTTTGTTTAAGGGTTTTTTACCGTGCGCGCACCGGCAATTTTTTTTATTAAAGGAAATTTTTTTTTTTATTTACGAGGTCCTTTAGGGCCCCCCTGAGAAGGTCTAGGGGGTCAGGGAGTGTCTTCCCTGCCTCCTTTTCATGTTTTAGAAATCGGGTTAAAAGTAATTAATTTCTGATGCGTGCGTGCACCGTGCGTGCACCGTGCGGGCACGGTGCGCGCATGCGTGCGAGCACCGTGCGCGTACCGGCATTTTTTTTTATTAAAGGAATGGGTTTTTTTTATTTACGAGGTCCTTTAGGGACCCCCTGAGAAGGTCTAGAGGGTCAGGGAGTGTCTTCCCTTCCTCCTTTTCATGTTTTAGAAATTGGGTTAAAAGTAATTCATTTCTGATCCATGCGTGCACCGTGCGCGCATGCGTGCGAGCACTGTGCGCGCATGTGTGCGAGAACTGTGCACGCATGCGTGCGAGCACCGTGCGCGCACGGTGCGCGCATACGTGCGAGCTCCGTGCGTGCACAGCAAGTCATGTGATTACGAAACAACACTTTTCATTGTTTCATAGTTTCTGTTCCAGAATCTTCAAACACCACACCCACTCCCCTCACTATTTCTTCTTATTTCCTGGGAGAAGGAGCTGAACAGCTACTCTAGTAAAACCTTACTTGAAAATGGCAGAACAGCAGTCAACTTCAGGGAGTGAGGAGGAGACCTTTGTGGTACCACCAAGGAAGAGCAAACAAAAAGACTCTTTCATCTGGGAATTCTTCACCTTTCCAGAGGGCCAAAAGAAGGTCAACGCCCCGAAGGTGACATGCACTATTTGTGGCACTGTCTTGTCCAGAGGAGATCCCAGCAAGAAATACTCCTTTAGTATTTATTCAATGCTGAGGCACTTCAAGACAGTGCATTCTGTACCGTATGCTCGGGAGACAACTAGAGCCCCAAGGGACAACCCTCCACCTGCTCAGCCGAGCACATCATCTGCGGCCGCAGATTCTCCTGCACCAGGCCACTGGACATCCGCCCGCTTTTCCAGAAGGTGCACATACATTGCAATGTGTGCAATGCTGTTCTTTCAACGGTGAGAGCAGTATCAACTTGATTGAAAACAGAATACAGCAGCACACATGCTCCAGCCCATATTTTTTTTCTGTTATTGTTTTTGTTCCTGTTGAACAGTTTTTCATTACCGGTTTTTTTTGGTGCTCTAAAAAAACCAAAAAAATACAAAATTGTTAAAATACTAAAAAAAAATACAAAACAAAAAAGACAAAAAAAACAGTTCTTTTCAGAACTCACTTCACTTCTCCAAGAAGAGCTATATTCCTAATATACTGTGTTGTAATTTTATTGAATGAATGTGTAGTGTATACATGAATGATTGAAATGATTGAAATGACTGAGTGTAGAGTAGGAAAGGACAGAAAGAATGAGTGAGAAAAGGAAAGTATGATCAGTCATGAAAGGGAAGTGAAAGACTGACTGCAACAAAAGGACTAAGGGTAGAGGATACAGGTAAGAAGAGTGATTGACTAAGGGAAGGGCAGTGAGTAATGGAGAGTGATGGAGGGGGAGTGAGAAAAGGGGAGTAAGGGACGGAGATAGGAAAAGGGAGTAACAGATGAAGCGGATGAAGTACAGCAGGGTAAAAGGATTGAAAGTAAGAGAAGTGGAGGGATGGTGAGATAAGGGGTATCAGGATTAGAAAAGGGGGTAAGGGAAAGTGAGAGATGGGGAGTGAGGGGATGGAGGGATTTAGGAAACTGGAGTGAGAGAAAGGGAGTCAGGATTTCAATGAGCAAAGGAGAGTGAGGGAGAGTGAAGGAAAGAATGCGAAAAGGTGAAGGGGTGTGAGATATAGACAGGAGGAAGTGAAGTAGGAGAATAGGAGTGACTATGAGTAAAGGATAGTGACAGTTAGGGAAGGTGAGGGAAGGAGAATGATGGAGAAGGTTAAAAAATTAACATAGATGGAAAATGAGTGATGGAGAGAGGAGGAGTGGTAGAAACAGAGATGTTAAGGAAATTAAGGGTAAGACAGACAAAGGGAGACAGACAGACACAGAGACAGAGAGCAAGGAACTGAGAAGGAGTAAGGCAGGTAGAATGACTGAGACATATGGAGACAGGGAGAGAAACATGGTGGAAAAAATAGTGATGGGGCAGTACACCTAGGGGAGTAGCAGAGAAGGAGTGAGGGAGTTACGAAAGAGCAGTAAAGGAAGAAGAGAGAGGGAAGGGGAATGAGAAAAGCAGAGTGAGGAGAAGTGAAGAAAAGGGAGCATGAAAGTGAACGGGTGGGAAATACAGATATTTTAAACTTACCTGACTAACAAAATAACTTAATTAGAAATACATGTTTTTTTTTAATTACAAGAAAAATGGATTACATTTCCTAAATTTTCTTTTTAGATCTGAAAAAAAGAAAAAAAGTAGTAATATTTAACAATACATTTTAGAATACAGTACACATATTTTCATATTTAAGAAAGTAATTTTTTGCCCTTTTTTTGCTGTTTTCAGAATATATTGAATTTCACTGAAAATAGTGATATCAATTGTATTCATCACTTAACAGCGGGCAAAAAAATAAACAATCTGAAAGATTGTTTAAAAAAGCCCTGAATCTATCCTCAGTAAAACATACCTTGATAGAAATGTAACATATATATTAAAAATATCTTCTAAGAACAATAACTATTTGCAATAAATAACGTCTGTAAATCTTGTTGCTTAAGCACATACACCAAAATAATATCTGTGAAAGAAGTCCACAATAGAAACATTTACCTTTCCATGAGGCCAAATGGTAATTTTTAAATCCTTTATAGGTGAAATATCCAATGGTAATCCTATAAAATCGAAATAATGGTTTCTTCAGATGCTGCAATTTGTATCTAAAATTTTGGTTTTAGAAAAATTAAGTAGGAATTTGGTAATTCTGCAGGCAAACGTTGCTTGAAAATCAATTGAGAATCATTACACAGTGTCCAGCCTTTTTCACATTTTAGATAAACTGTGTAATGACCAGAAGTTATAGAAGGTCCATCATGGAAAATTATTGCAACTGCAACAAAAGTCTTTCCTGATATTGATAATTGATTTCCTACAAACCTCTTTATTAAAGTGTCCAATTTTGTTCCATCAGCTCTACAACGTTCCATCATTAAAATTATATACTGTCCATATTTCTTTAAAAATAACGTTGATAACATTTCTGATTTACATTGAGAACTTTCCATGTTGTGATTTGCATCTTTAACTAATTTACTAAAAGTCACTGATTTACTCTCTGGTAATGTTAAATGTATGAACCTTTCAGAATCAACATTAGTGCTGCATGTGTTCATACAGTTTTCACAACAATGTTCCCATTTATAGGAGAGAGCAAACATATTTTCTATTTCTACCCCTTCATCTTCCAGTACCATAAGCATATACATTAAGAATTCCTGTGCATCTTGCTGGACATTTTGAATAAACTGTGTACATCCAGAACATACATCTAAAAGATTTCTAACATCAGAAGCACTTTCTATCTTAGTTGTATCATTACTCAACTTCTCATAAAGGAAACTCAGCAGAGAACAAAATCTGTTTTTCATGATTTAGTATTATCTGCTCTTGCAAACTTTCAAGATAAAATACAACATTCAGCACTACATTAGCGTAGCAGTTGATACCAGAGCTATTTTCAAAATGACAACCAACAACCTCTTCAACATTGTCCTTTTTCTTTTTGCTTGCAATCACATCACTCTCCTTTTGTTTTCTCTTCTGTACATCCTCATTACAGATATTCTCAATTCTCCTTTTCCGACAAACAACACGTTTTTCAAACACAGGATACTGACCTAAATGAGGAGCATAGCTTCTTCTTAATCTATTATACTCCTTTACACAATTTGCATCAGCACTAACTTTTGAGTCATCAAAGTCTATCATGAATAAACCAGATAATTTTTTCACTCGTGACAAAGCAACATATGCCATACCTTCTTTAAACACACTAGATCCAATGTTTACAAAAGCACTATCTACAGTTAATCCTTGAGATTTGTGAATAGTTACAGCATATGCTAGAGAAAACGGAAACTGCTTCCTACGTACATATAAGTCTTTCACAAGCAAAAAACGAACTGAACAACGACTAATGTCTTCAACCTCTTCAATCTGATCAAATTTTATTTTTAAAAATTCAATTCCATCTTTTTTCTGGTAGTTAACAAAACCCAACAACTTTACTCATAGCTCGAATTCACTGAGATATCGATTGTAAAGCATTGAAGATAATGGACTCTCCAAGGTGTTGAACTCACACATTGTTGTTCTTCAATATTAGTACTGTGCGGTTCCTCGCCTCTGCGGAGGTGGACTACCTATGGAACTGCTGGTTGAGCGGTGTGAGGCAAGATTGATAATGACCTAATAACAGGATTATGGATGATGCAATAACCGGAACACTTCCAGGTGACACGTGTTAGATTTGTCCATTGGTAACTTATAGATATCTGTCTTACGGCTTTCTATGTTGGAGCCTCTTTGATGCATCTGTCGATATTGCCATGCAGTATACTAATGATGACGGAAGTTGTAATCTTGTGGAAACCAATAAAGTTTGTATAAATTTAAAAACAAAAAAAAACCTTTACCCATTCACTAAACCTTTTTCTACATTCAAATTACGTCTTAAAATTACTCGACAGTTCCTACATACATAAAGAATCTTTTCTAAAGCTGCTGTTTTCGGTTTTTTTTTCTCTAGAGAATCCAATTTAGTTTTCAATTTGCCTGTCAATATAATAGTTATTCCTTCATGCTTTATTTTATCCACGGCTTCCATTTTCATAATCTCTACATTTTCCAATTTCAAAAGTTCTTCATTGAATATAGAGCATTCATGTAGTGTTGGCATTAAGCAGATTACAGTATTTTTTTCTGCAATTTCCTTGTATATTTTCTCTGGAACTATTTGTTCTGTTCGAAACAAATTACATAGCAATCGACTCTGTAAAGCTTTTCTGCCATGTTCTGTGAGGAGTCCAATTCTGATATCTTTGAGAAAACTTGCATAATCATCATCATTTGCTTGCCGCATATTGGTAATGAGTTCTTTGTACTCAAAGTATGACCAAATATTCACATTACCTATACTTCCTAATGACTTTTTCGTGTCTTCATGTGCAAGAGTATTAAATACTGGTTGTCCTTTAATTGGAGTGAGCTGCAGCAGATCCCCAAAAACTATAACATGGTTTCCTCCAAATAACACGTCATAGTCTGTCTTTAGAATTTGCTGCATTCTTAAATGCACAAAGGCAAGCATTAAGTTTGATACCATGCTTACCTCATCAATAATGAGAATGTTCTTTTTCTTCAACACTCTTGAAACTTCAAAACATGCTTCTCCTGTTAGCTTGTGGTATTCTATTTTGTTCTCATGCTCTACTGGTAACATTAGCAAACAATGTAAGGTAATTCCTTTTATGTTATATACTGCTAACCCAGTTGGAGCAGTAACAACACAAGATAAAGTTGAATCAGTTTTTTTCGTAGGTAGCTTCTAATTACTTTAATTAAGAAACTTTTTCCAGTTCCAGCTTGTCCACTCACATACATTCTGATTGGTTCAAATGATGTGCATGAGCACTCTTTATTTTCATGTAGTAATCCATGATCAATTTGTTTTGTGACTTCTTCATAAATTTGTTGTTGTTCATCATTCAGTTGTTGTTCCAAATTTGGTAAGTCTATTAAATCTTCCTGAGCTTGATTCATAGCTGTTTCCACTTCAGTCATGGCTATTGCAGCTTCATTTTCTACGATTGGTTGTCCTAGGCGATCTTGACTGAGCGTACCAGAACTTTGACTGTCTTGAGAACTGTCTCTAGCTACTTCAGCTGCAATTGTAGCTTATTGTTCAATTTCTTCATTTAACATTTGTACATAATTTGTGAAAGTACTGCATTCTATGCTATCTTTACATGCATTAAAGGAATCTTCATAGCTCTGAAAATCTCCAAGTAATTCATCCTCTGAACGCCATGGTTTAAACAGCTGTAAAAGTGCTAAGTAGTAAAATTCCTTTTTGTCAGTAGTGTCGCAACTCAGCTTCCTGTGATTAATCAAACTTCCTTTTGTTTGTTTCACCAAACATCCTTCCTCACCAATGACTTTATATTTTCCATTGTTGATGTCTTCTGTGGCATTCCGTGTAAAAATGTAGTTCTGCAGCACTTCATAGAGACACATGTTCTCAAGATGATGACTTCTGTTTGGGTAATATGTGTCCAACATATTTGTTTTCACAATGTCTGTACTTTCTGGTTCATTCTCTGCTAAATATTCAATTTCTCGAATAGATTTCTGTACCCGATTTCGCATTCCTGCAAGGCCTAAACTTACCCAAATTATTCTTCTGGATTTGGAGTACAGACTTGCAGAAGATAACCTATATGAGCATTCGTATGACCCAATTTCTCGATGCGATAACATCTTTAAACTGAAACTGTATAGCTTTTTACTGACAGTCTTCTCGTGATAAATCTCTTCCCACATTTCTTTCAATTCCGTTTTCTCAGATTTAGTGATGTAAGATGTGACATACCGAGCAACAGCAATAGAATTATCAGCTACATACTGAATATATATGTTAGCATTCCACATGGATAAAATGACTGGGTTGTAGTCATTTATATATTTTGACTCTTCTTTTCTTCTTAGGTTGTAGGTATTTTTCGGAGATTTTCTTGTAATGGTATGTCGCACAGCTGACATAAAACTGTTTACTCTTCCTTTTGAAAGAACAGGTCGTGGAAATCCAAATCGACATTTTGTGTAGAATTTATCTTTACTCTTGTACTTTCGTTGACAGTATTTTCCACACCGATGACTTTGGAAACGTAAAACTTGCTCTTTTAAGTTTTTTTCTTCTGTGCTTTTAGGTATAGCACATGTTGCATATTCTTCAATGAAAGATAAAACTGCATCATCAGAATCTGTTCCAAATTTTGGGGCATCCTTGATCCACAACAGCATATGAATATGAGGAGCACCACTTGCTTGGTACTCTTTTCTCCAAAAGAAATCCACAACTTCTCCAAGCGGTGGATTTTTTTTAATTGCAGATGAAGGACATCATAGCCTCAAATCTATGATTGAAATATCTGCAAACATTAACCGGATCCAATGAGCACAATTCTCCTGCTGTCTTGTATTGGATGTTTTCAATATTTGAATTTGCCTCTCGAAGAAAATCCAGTAAATCATCCCAAGCGTACTCAGCACAGCTTAGGGTAAGGAACCATGTAGGAGTTACTAAATTCCGTAACATACATTTCATTTCTCCATGGCGTCGGTACCAATATTCATTAGTTCCACGCTGACAAGCCATCAGATTAATCAATTGAGATTCCAAATGATCATCTCGCTGTTGCACTTTGTTCATAAAATCCTTTGCAGACATAGTATGTAGATGTACTCCAGTTTTTAAAATGTGATTTACTGCATAAGATAATGCAGACAAGTCACTTTCAAATAAAAGATGGAACAAATAAGGAATACTTTGACGAAATCTTGGATCTTCTGCATATAATCTTGTAGTCCGATACTCAGAAGCAGGAATCTGTACTGGACGTTCATCACTTCGTCCACCTTTTCCTGTAGGAAACAGCTGGGGAAAACAACGAGCTTCCAAGCTCTCCTCCCATACACTCACGGGATTTTTTTTTTGCTTTTTTCATCTCAAACAGATCAATAGTGTTTCCCATAACTTCTTTAGAATGAAGAGGATGTATGCTGAAATGTTCATAAATTTCTTCTTCTTTTGACTTATCCACTTTTTCAATTTGCCCAGTTGGTATTCCTGTGTCTGCTAGTAAAACTTCTTCATCTTCATCCATATAAATTGATTCATAGTACTTATTATTTCTTTTCAAATATAAATTTGCTCTTTGTACTTTTCGTACATCTACTAGCTCCTGCCAAATTTTCTTATTCTTTGTAGGTACACCATTAACCAGAATAACTAATGGTTCAGTTTCCAAACTATCTGCATCAATTGTTTCAATATTTTTTTTCAAATCTAATGGCAAATAGACAACTCTTCCTTTTAAACCTCTTTGTAAATCTGAAAGAGGTAATTTACCTGTTTTGGGCTCCATACGAACTATAGTCTGAAACGGATGGACACATTGAATGAGTATTAGGGGTGGGCGGAATTTGCGAAAGTGACTTTCGCAAACTATCGCGAAAATGTTAAAAATCTACGCAAACATGTGGAAATATCGCGAAAATGCAGAAGTTTTTTTCCCGCCCGTTCGCGGTATTTTCTGCGTGGTTGCGGCTCGCCAACTTACCCATGCAGTTGCTCACGGGCGCGGCCATCTTGTTTTCACTCTTCTCGCGGTGCATGATCGCGAGAAGAAAGACGTGATCGCGCGACCAATGACATTACTGCGGGCGTGAACTGTCGCGAGACAGCGCAAATGGCTACCAACAATCCAACATCTAGTGGAGAACGCTACCAGATCGGGAAAACCTGTCGGCGAACGCGGGGATTCAGGGAAGGCGATCGCGCATGCGCGAGAATGTATTATTTTACAGCGCGAGCAAGAAACAAATTATCGCTAAGCTGCGGAATGCGCAAATTTTGACATTTTCGTGCTCTCCGCGGAACGCGAAAATGTCAAATTATCGCAATTTCCACGAGCGGAACGGAAATTTAGCCCAGGCCTAATGAGTATAGACTCATATGTATTTAAATCACTAAGTTCCGCAGGAATATCAACCAATTCTAAATTATTATGTACAGCTCTAGCTGGCATTTTATTTTCTTCTAACTTTTTATAACAGCATTTACAAATACGCTGATCTTCACCCAAATCAAAACAATTTTCCAGAAACAAATATGTAGCAAAATCCTTCCACTCATAATTTTTCTTTTTCACTTTTTTAATAGAGACCAACATTCCTTGTTTGAGTTTTATAATGGCTTCTCCGGCAACAAATACAAGTAATATTTGGTCTTTCATTACAGATGATAGTAAATTTTATCATTTGATCTTCAAAATTTTTACTAACAGTGGGTTCTACATTCTCTTCCACATTTTCTTCAATAACTGTGTCATTTCCTGCACTTTCTTGTTCTGGACCAAAGTAACAAAACTGAATATCATCAGTAACCTTCTCTACATCTGATACAGATCCACGCAACAGAGCACTATTCAGCTCATTTAACTTTACTGTTGGACTTTTAGCAAAATACAATCTTCTCACAAACTTTCTCATTTCAGTATGATGTACTGCCAGCATCCTAAAATGGTGAAAAACACTTTGACAAACTTTCCTAGAAAGACAAGCCAGAGAATGTCCTTGCAAACCAGTATTCTTTTTCACTCTGCATGGATCTAGTCTTTGAAGCACCTTAATCTTCTGTTTAACACTTTTTTTACTATATTCTCTTAGAAAGTCACGTAATTTATCAATAGATTCTTGTCGTACAGTACAAATACTACTACAATTCCAAGTGTACACTGGGGCTTTAGGACGTTTCCCCATAACCTCATCAGCTAACACTTCTTCCTCATTTCTTGGAACCATTTTCTCCTTTTCCATTACACAACCATCTTTAACTTCATAACTTCAACCACTGGTGTCAACTGCATGCAGCAAACTATTACTTTGAAGATAACTCTCTTCATTAAAAAATGGTTCAGTACTTGAACTATGCTTCCATTCTCATAAGAACACATTACAAAAGTTATTTTTTTTCACTAATCTTTTCCTTTTGCTTTTTGACTTCATTACATTGACTATTTTATCTAATGTACGGATCCTGTTCAAAATTAAAATGAATAGTTTTCTTTTTAATTCCAAAGCCTTTGTAACAATTGATTCAATATGTTTCTTTTTCATATAAAATATTGCTTTCTTCCTCTATTTTTTCACATCCTTTAGCAAATTGAACACCACTCTTCTCTGAAACATTTTTTTACGAATGTTTTGAAATTCTGTTTTTTTTTAAGTCATTCTTTCTTGCTTCTGATTGTACATTAGCATTTAGTAATTTCTTTCTATTGTCTTGTTGTTTTCTTCTTGAAACACTATTTGCAGTGGATATAGTTTGTACATTTTTTCTATGTTTGAGGATATTTTTTAAAAAATCCTTAGTCTGCTTACCAGAAGACTTTTTCTTTTTTCCAACATGAGGTTCTTCAAATAATTTCTGTTGTCCAGTTGTCTTCAAATATAGATGTTTTTGTTGTTCTTTTCTCTTTCTTGATTTTATAGGCATGTTTAATTTATTTCAGTGTTGTTCAGCAATACCTAAAGGAAACTAAAAAAAAAATACCTTTATGTAATTTAAATATATTACTATATTTTTTGGAGCTTTTCAAATCCTATCATATGAGCTGCCCCTTTCCTACGAGTGCAAGTCTTCCAGAACAAGAGCAACATGAATTAAATATCTGACAACAATTCCTGTGTGAAGACAGACTCATGGTGTGATTCTAGGCAGAAAACGATATTTGATTGGCAATTGCAAAGCACATTTACTACTGTGGTAGAGCAAGTGATAATTACTGTAACAGCCTGACACATTTTCCTTATAGTTTAGAGAGGCAGAAAAGAGCACATGTCCTAACAGCTACTTGAGACCATGAGCATGTGGAACCTGGGTGAGTGATTAGACTAGAGCAAAGGAAATGAGCCTTGGTGAAGTTGAATGTGTTAGCGTTACACACTGCTATCTGAAATACCACACAGTGCTGAATATTAAGCATGGGAGTGCAGGAGAAGCAGCTGCCTGTGTGCTAAGAGTGTGTTTCTGGAGACTGTGTATTGTCAGGTGCAAGAGAGATCTGCATGGATGCTTGCGCAACTGCATGAAGATTGCAGAGATGTATGTAAGATCACCTGTGGTAAGGGTTAATTGGAGTTTTGAACATGTAGGAACTACCACACCCATTGCAGGAGTGGAAGGAAAATCTACCCTCTTGTTTTCAAATGTGTTAGCATTTGCCTCTCATCTGTGAGATAGTGATTTGTACTGAATGCTAACCATCACAGTTCAAGAAAACAAGCTGCCCCTTTCCTACGAGTGCAAGTCTTACAGAACAAGAGCAACGCAAATTAAATCTCTGACAACAATTCCTGTGTGCACACAGACTCATGGTGTGATTCTAGGCACAAAACGATATTTGATTGGCAATTTCAAAGCACATTTACTAATGTGGTAGAGCAAGTGATAATTACTGTAACAGCCTGACACATTTTCCTTATAGTTTAGAGAGGCAGAAAAGAGCACATGTCCTAACAGCTACTTGAGACCATGAGCATGTGGAACCTGGGTGAGTGATTAGACTAGAGCAAAGGAAATGAGCCTTGGTGATGTTGAATGTGTTAGCGTTACACACTGCTATCTGAAATACCACACAGTGCTGAATAGTAAGCATGGGAATGCAGGAGAAGCAGCTGCCTGTGTGCTAAGAGTGTGTTTCTGGAGACTGTGTATTGTGAGGTGCAAGAGAGATCTGCATGGACGCTTACACAACTGCATGAAGACTGCAGAGATGTATGTAAGATCACCTGTGGTAAGGGTTAATTGGAGTTTTGAACATGTAGGAACTACCTCACCCATTGCAGGAGTGGAAGGAAAATCTACCCTGTTGTTTTCAAATGTGTTACCATTTGCCTCTCATCTGTGAGATAGTGATTTGTGCTGAATGCTAACCATCACAGTTCAAGAAAACAAGCTGCCCCTTTCCTACGAGTGCAAGTCTTACAGAACAAGAGCAACACAAACTAAATCTCTGACAACAATTCCTGTGTGCCCACAGACTCATGGTGTGATTCTAGGTAGAAAACGATATTTGATTGGCAATTTCAAAGCACATTTACTACTGTAGTAGAGCAAGTGATAATTACTGTAACAGCCTGACACATTTTCCTTATAGTTTAGAGAGACAGAAAAGAGCACATGTCCTAACAGCTACTTGAGACCATGAGCATGTGGAACCTGGGTGAGTGATTAGACTAGAGCAAAGGAAATGAGCCTTGGTGATGTTGAATGTGTTAGCGTTACACACTGCTATCTGAAATACCACACAGTGCTGAATAGTAAGCATGGGAGTGCAGGAGAAGCAGCTGCCTGTGTGCTAAGAGTATGTTTCTGGAGACTGTGTATTGTCAGGTGCAAGAGAGATCTGCATGGACACTTGCACAACTGCATGAAGACTGCAGAGATGTATGTAAGAGCACATGTGGTAAGGGTTAATTGGGCTTATGAACATGTAGGAACTACCTTACTCATTACAGTACTGCAAGGACAATCTACCCTGTTGTTTTCAAATGTGTTAGCATTTGCCTCCCATCTGTGAGATGGTGATGTGTGCTGTATGCTAACCAACACAGTTCAAGAAAACAAGCTGCCCCTTTCCTACGAATGCAAGTCTTACAGAACAAGAGCAACACAAATTAAATCTCTGACAACAATGCCTGTGTGCACACAGACTCATGGTGTGATTCTAGGCAGAAAACGATATTTGATTGGCAATTTCAAAGCACATTTACTACTGTGGTAGAGCAAGTGATAATTACTGTAACAGCCTGACACATTTTCCTTATACTTTAGAGAGGCAGAAAAGAGCACATGTCCTAACAGCTACTTGAGACCATGAGCATGTGGAACCTGGGTGAGTGATTAGACTAGATCAAAGGAAATGAGCCTTGGTGATGTTGAATGTGTTAGCGTTACACACTGCTATCTGAAATACCACACAGTGCTGAATATTAAGCATGGGAGTGCAGGAGAAACAGCTTCCTGTGTGCTGAGAGTGTGTTTCTGGAGACTGTGTATTGTCAGGTGCAAGAGAGATCTGCATGGACGCTTGCGCAACTGCATGAAGACTGCAGAGATGTATGTAAGATCACCTGTGGTAAGGGTTAATTGGGCTTATGAACATGTAGGAACTACCTCACCCATTGCAGGAGTGGAAGGAAAATCTACCCTGTTGTTTTCAAATGTGTTAGCATTTGCCTCTCATCTGTGAGATGGTGATGTGTGCTGTATGCTAACCATCACAGTTCAAGAAAACAAGCTGCCCCTTTCCTACGAGTGCAAGTCTTACAGAACAAGAGCAACGCAAATTAAATCTCTGACAACAATTCCTGTGTGCACACAGACTCATGGTGTGATTCTAGGCAGAAAACGGTATTTGATTGGCAATTTCAAAGCACATTTACTACTGTGGTAGAGCAAGTGATAATTACTGTAACAGCCTGACACATTTTCCTTATACTTTAGAGAGGCAGAAAAGAGCACATGTCCTAACAGCTACTTGAGACCATGAGCATGTGGAACCTGGGTGAGTGATTAGACTAGAGCAAAGGAAATGAGCCTTGGTGAAGTTGAATGTGTTAGCGTTACACACTACTATCTGAAATACCACACAGTGCTGAATATTAAGCATGGGAGTGCAGGAGAAGCAGCTGCCGTTGTGCTAAGAGTGTGTTTCTGGAGACAGTGTATTGTCAGGTGCAAGAGAGATCTGCATGGACGCTTGCGCAACTGCATGAAGATTGCAGAGATGTATGTAAGATCACCTGTGGTAAGGGTTAATTGGAGTTTTGAACATGTAGGAACTACCTCACCCATTGCAGGAGTGGAAGGAAAATCTACCCTGTTGTTTTCAAATGTGTTAGCATTTGCCTCTCATCTGTGAGATAGTGATTTGTACTGAATGCTAACCATCACAGTTCAAGAAAACAAGCTGCCCCTTTCCTACGAGTGCAAGTCTTACAGAACAAGAGCAACGCAAATTAAATCTCTGACAACATTTCCTGTGTGCACACAGACTCATGGTGTGATTCTAGGCAGAAAACGATATTTGATTGGCAATTTCAAAGCACATTTACTACTGTAGTAGAGCAAGTGATAATTACTGTAACAGCCTGACACATTTTCCTTATAGTTTAGAGAGGCAGAAAAGAGCACATGTCCTAACAGCTACTTGAGACCATGAGCATGTGGAACCTGGGTGAGTGATTAGACTAGAGCAAAGGAAATGAGCCTTGGTGATGTTGAATGTGTTAGCGTTACACACTGCTATCTGAAATACCACACAGTGCTGAATAGTAAGCATGGGAGTGCAGGAGAAGCAGCTGCCTGTGTGCTAAGAGTATGTTTCTGGAGACTGTGTATTGTCAGGTGCAAGAGAGATCTGCATGGACGCTTGCACAACTGCATGAAGACTGCAGAGATGTATGTAAGAGCACATGTGGTAAGGGTTAATTGGGCTTATGAACATGTAGGAACTACCTTACTCATTACAGTACTGCAAGGAAAATCTACCCTGTTGTTTTCAAATGTGTTAGCATTTGCCTCCCATCTGTGAGATGGTGATGTGTGCTGTATGCTAACCATCACAGTTCAAGAAAACAAGCTGCCCCTTTCCTACGAGTGCAAGTCTTACAGAACAAGAGCAACACTAATTAAATCTCTGACAACAATTCCTGTGTGCACACAGACTCATGGTGTGATTCTAGGCAGAAAACGATATTTGATTGGCAATTTCAAAGCACATTTACTACTGTGGTAGAGCAATTGATAATTACTGTAACAGCCTGACACATTTTCCTTATAGTTTAGAGAGGCAGAAAAGAGCACATGTCCTAACAGCTACTTGAGACCATGAGCATGTCGAACCTGGGTGAGTGATTAGACTAGAGCAAAGGAAATGAGCCTTGGTGATGTTGAATGTGTTAGCGTTACACACTGCTATCTGAAATACCACACAGTGCTGAATAGTAAGCATGGGAATGCAGGAGAAGCAGCTGCCTGTGTGCTAAGAGTGTGTTTCTGGAGACTGTGTATTGTCAGGTGCAAGAGAGATCTGCATGGACGCTTACACAACTGCATGAAGACTGCAGAGATGTACGTAAGATCACCTGTGGTAAGGGTTAATTGGGCTTATGAACATGTAGGAACTACCTCACCCATTGCAGGAGTGGAAGGAAAATCTACACTGTTGTTTTCAAATGTGTTAGCATTTGCCTCTCATCTGTGAGATGGTGATGTGTGCTGTATGCTAACCATCACAGTTCAAGAAAACAAGCTGCCCCTTTCCTACGAATGCAAGTCTTACAGAACAAGAGCAACACAAATTAAATCTCTGACAACAATTCCTGTGTGCACACAGACTCATGGTGTGATTCTAGGCAGAAAACGGTATTTGATTGGCAATTTCAAAGCACATTTACTACTGTGGTAGAGCAAGTGATAATTACTGTAACAGCCTGACACATTTTCCTTATACTTTAGAGAGGCAGAAAAGAGCACATGTCCTAACAGCTACTTGAGACCATGAGCATGTGGAACCTGGGTGAGTGATTAGACTAGAGCAATGGAAATGAGCCTTGGTGATGTTGAATGTGTTAGCGTTACACACTGCTATCTGAAATACCACACAGTGCTGAATATTAAGCATGGGAGTGCAGGAGAAACAGCTTCCTGTGTGCTGAGAGTGTGTTTCTGGAGACTGTGTATTGTCAGGTGCAAGAGAGATCTGCATGGACGCTTGCGCAACTGCATGAAGACTGCAGAGATGTATGTAAGATCACCTGTGGTAAGGGTTAATTGGGCTTATGAACATGTAGGAACTACCTCACCCATTGCAGGAGTGGAAGGAAAATCTACCCTGTTGTTTTCAAATGTGTTAGCATTTGCCTCTCATCTGTGAGATGGTGATGTGTGCTGTATGCTAACCATCACAGATCAAGAAAACAAGCTGCCCCTTTCCTACGAGTGCAAGTCTTACAGAACAAGAGCAACGCAAATTAAATCTCTGACAACAATTCCTGTGTGCACACAGACTCATGGTGTGATTCTAGGCAGAAAACGGGATTTGATTGGCAATTTCAAAGCACATTTACTACTGTGGTAGAGCAAGTGATAATTACTGTAACAGCCTGACACATTTTCCTTATAGTTTAGAGAGGCAGAAAAGAGCACATGTCCTAACAGCTACTTGAGACCATGAGCATGTGGAACCTGGGTGAGTGATTAGACTAGAGCAAAGGAAAGGAGCCTTGGTGAAGTTGAATGTGTTAGCGTTACACACTGCTATCTGAAATACCACACAGTGCTGAATATTAAGCATGGGAGTGCAGGAGAAGCAGCTGCCTGTGTGCTAAGAGTGTGTTTCTGGAGACTGTGTATTGTCAGGTGCAAGAGAGATCTGCATGGACGCTTGCGCAACTGCATGAAGATTGCAGAGATGTATGTAAGATCACCTGTGGTAAGGGTTAATTGGAGTTTTGAACATGTAGGAACTACCTCACCCATTGCAGGAGTGGAAGGAAAATCTACCCTGTTGTTTTCAAATGTGTTAGCATTTGCCTCTCATCTGTGAGATGGTGATTTGTACTGAATGCTAACCATCACAGTTCAAGAAAACAAGCTGCCCCTTTCCTACGAGTGCAAGTCTTACAGAACAAGAGCAACGCAAATTAAATCTCTGACAACAAATCCTGTGTGCACACAGACTCATGGTGTGATTCTAGGCAGAAAACGGTATTTGATTGGCAATTTCAAAGCACATTTACTACTGTGGTAGAGCAAGTGATAATTACTGTAACAGCCTGACACATTTTCCTTATAGTTTAGAGAGGCAGAAAAGAGCACATGTCCTAACAGCTACTTGAGACCATGAGCATGTGGAACCTGGGTGAGTGATTAGACTAGAGCAAAGGAAATGAGCCTTGGTGAAGTTGAATGTGTTAGCGTTACACACTGCTATCTGAAATACCACACAGTGCTGAATATTAAGCATGGGAGTGCAGGAGAAGCAGCTGCCTGTGTGCTAAGAGTGTGTTTCTGGAGACTGTGTATTGTCAGGTGCAAGAGAGATCTGCATGGACGCTTGCGCAACTGCATGAAGATTGCAGAGATGTATGTAAGATCACCTGTGGTAAGGGTTAATTGGAGTTTTGAACATGTAGGAACTACCTCACCCATTGCAGGAGTGGAAGGAAAATCTACCCTGTTGTTTTCAAATGTGTTAGCATTTGCCTCTCATCTGTGAGATAGTGATTTGTACTGAATGCTAACGATCACAGTTCAAGAAAACAAGCTGCCCCTTTCCTACGAATGCAAGTCTTACAGAACAAGAGCAACGCGAATTAAATCTCTGACAACAATTCCTGTGTGCACACAGACTCATGGTGTGATTCTAGGCAGAAAACGATATTTGATTGGCAATTTCAAAGCACATTTACTACTGTAGTAGAGCAAGTGATAATTACTGTAACAGCCTGACACATTTTCCTTATAGTTTAGAGAGGCAGAAAAGAGCACATGTCCTAACAGCTACTTGAGACCATGAGCATGTGGAACCTGGGTGAGTGATTAGACTAGAGCAAAGGAAATGAGCCTTGGTGATGTTGAATGTGTTAGCGTTACACACTGCTATCTGAAATACCACACAGTGCTGAATAGTAAGCATGGGAGTGCAGGAGAAGCAGCTGCCTGTGTGCTAAGAGTATGTTTCTGGAGACTGTGTATTGTCAGGTGCAAGAGAGATCTGCATGGACGCTTGCACAACTGCATGAAGACTGCAGAGATGTATGTAAGAGCACATGTGGTAAGGGTTAATTGGGCTTATGAACATGTAGGAACTACCTTACTCATTACAGTACTGCAAGGAAAATCTACCCTGTTGTTTTCAAATGTGTTAGCATTTGCCTCCCATCTGTGAGATGGTGATGTGTGCTGTATGCTAACCATCACAGTTCAAGAAAACAAGCTGCCCCTTTCCTACGAGTGCAAGTCTTACAGAACAAGAGCAACACTAATTAAATCTCTGACAACAATTCCTGTGTGCACACAGACTCATGGTGTGATTCTAGGCAGAAAACGATATTTGATTGGCAATTTCAAAGCACATTTACTACTGTGGTAGAGCAAGTGATAATTACTGTAACAGCCTGACACATTTTCCTTATAGTTTAGAGAGGCAGAAAAGAGCACATGTCCTAACAGCTACTTGAGACCATGAGCATGTGGAACCTGGGTGAGTGATTAGACTAGAGCAAAGGAAATGAGCCTTGGTGATGTTGAATGTGTTAGCGTTACACACTGCTATCTGAAATACCACACAGGGCTGAATAGTAAGCATGGGAATGCAGGAGAAGCAGCTGCCTGTGTGCTAAGAGTGTGTTTCTGGAGACTGTGTATTGTCAGGTGCAAGAGAGATCTGCATGGACGCTTACACAACTGCATGAAGACTGCAGAGATGTACGTAAGATCACCTGTGGTAAGGGTTAATTGGGCTTATGAACATGTAGGAACTACCTCACCCATTGCAGGAGTGGAAGGAAAATCTACCCTGTTGTTTTCAAATGTGTTAGCATTTGCCTCTCATCTGTGAGATGGTGATGTGTGCTGTATGCTAACCATCACAGTTCAAGAAAACAAGCTGCCCCTTTCCTACGAATGCAAGTCTTACAGAACAAGAGCAACACAAATTAAATCTCTGACAACAATTCCTGTGTGCACACAGACTCATGGTGTGATTCTAGGCAGAAAACGGTATTTGATTGGCAATTTCAAAGCACATTTACTACTGTGGTAGAGCAAGTGATAATTACTGTAACAGCCTGACACATTTTCCTTATACTTTAGAGAGGCAGAAAAGAGCACATGTCCTAACAGCTACTTGAGACCATGAGCATGTGGAACCTGGGTGAGTGATTAGACTAGAGCAAAGGAAATGAGCCTTGGTGATGTTGAATGTGTTAGCGTTACACACTGCTATCTGAAATACCACACAGTGCTGAATATTAAGCACGGGAGTGCAGGAGAAGCAGCTGCCTGTGTGCTAAGAGTGTGTTTCCGGAGACTGTGTATTGTCAGGTGCAAGAGAGATCTGCATGGACGCTTGCGCAACTGCATGAAGATTGCAGAGATGTATGTAAGATCACCTGTGGTAAGGGTTAATTGGAGTTTTGAACATGTAGGAACTACCTCACCCATTGCAGGAGTGGAAGGAAAATCTACCCTGTTGTTTTCAAATGTGTTAGCATTTGCCTCTCATCTGTGAGATAGTGATTTGTACTGAATGCTAACCATCACAGTTCAAGAAAACAAGCTGCCCCTTTCCTACGAGTGCAAGTCTTACGGAACAAGAGCAACGCAAATTAAATCTCTGACAACAATTCCTGTGTGCACACAGACTCATGGTGTGATTCTAGGCAGAAAACGATATTTGATTGGCAATTTCAAAGCACATTTACTAATGTTGTAGAGCAAGTGATAATTACTGTAACAGCCTGACACATTTTCCTTATAGTTTAGAGAGGCATAAAAGAGCACATGTCCTAACAGCTACTTGAGACCATGAGCATGTGGAACCTGGGTGAGTGATTAGACTAGAGCAAAGGAAATGAGCCTTGGTGATGTTGAATGTGTTAGCGTTACACACTGCTATCTGAAATACCACACAGTGCTGAATAGTAAGCATGGGAATGCAGGAGAAGCAGCTGCCTGTGTGCTAAGAGTGTGTTTCTGGAGACTGTGTATTGTCAGGTGCAAGAGAGATCTGCATGGACGCTTACACAACTGCATGAAGACTGCAGAGATGTATGTAAGATCACCTGTGGTAAGGGTTAATTGGAGTTTTGAACATGTAGGAACTACCTCACCCATTGCAGGAGTGGAAGGAAAATCTACCCTGTTGTTTTCAAATGTGTTACCATTTGCCTCTCATCGGTGAGATAGTGATTTGTGCTGAATGCTAACCATCACAGTACAAGAAAACAAGCTGCCCCTTTCCTACGAGTGCAAGTCTTACAGAACAAGAGCAACGCAAATTAAATCTCTGACAACAATTCCTGTGTGCACACAGACTCATGGTGTGATTCTAGGCAGAAAACGATATTTGATTGGCAATTTCAAAGCACATTTACTAATGTGGTAGAGCAAGTGATAATTACTGTAACAGCCTGACACATTTTTCTTATAGTTTAGAGAGGCAGAAAAGAGCACATGTCCTAACAGCTACTTGAGACCATGAGCATGTGGAACCTGGGTGAGTGATTAGACTAGAGCAAAGGAAATGAGCCTTGGTGATGTTGAATGTGTTAGCGTTACACACTGCTATCTGAAATACCACACAGTGCTGAATAGTAAGCATGGGAATGCAGGAGAAGCAGCTGCCTGTGTGCTAAGAGTGTGTTTCTGGAGACTGTGTATTGTGAGGTGCAAGAGAGATCTGCATGGACGCTTACACAACTGCATGAAGACTGCAGAGATGTATGTAAGATCACCTGTGGTAAGGGTTAATTGGAGTTTTGAACATGTAGGAACTACCTCTCCCATTGCAGGAGTGGAAGGAAAATCTACCCTGTTGTTTTCAAATGTGTTACCATTTGCCTCTCATCTGTGAGATAGTGATTTGTGCTGAATGCTAACCATCACAGTTCAAGAAAACAAGCTGCCCCTTTCCTACGAGTGCAAGTCTTACAGAACAAGAGCAACACAAACTAAATCTCTGACAACAATTCCTGTGTGCCCACAGACTCATGGTGTGATTCTAGGTAGAAAACGATATTTGATTGGCAATTTCAAAGCACATTTACTACTGTAGTAGAGCAAGTGATAATTACTGTAACAGCCTGACACATTTTCCTTATAGTTTAGAGAGACAGAAAAGAGCACATGTCCTAACAGCTACTTGAGACCATGAGCATGTGGAACCTGGGTGAGTGATTAGACTAGAGCAAAGGAAATGAGCCTTGGTGATGTTGAATGTGTTAGCGTTACACACTGCTATCTGAAATACCACACAGTGCTGAATAGTAAGCATGGGAGTGCAGGAGAAGCAGCTGCCTGTGTGCTAAGAGTATGTTTCTGGAGACTGTGTATTGTCAGGTGCAAGAGAGATCTGCATGGACACTTGCACAACTGCATGAAGACTGCAGAGATGTATGTAAGAGCACATGTGGTAAGGGTTAATTGGGCTTATGAACATGTAGGAACTACCTTACTCATTACAGTACTGCAAGGACAATCTACCCTGTTGTTTTCAAATGTGTTAGCATTTGCCTCCCATCTGTGAGATGGTGATGTGTGCTGTATGCTAACCAACACAGTTCAAGAAAACAAGCTGCCCCTTTCCTACGAATGCAAGTCTTACAGAACAAGAGCAACACAAATTAAATCTCTGACAACAATGCCTGTGTGCACACAGACTCATGGTGTGATTCTAGGCAGAAAACGATATTTGATTGGCAATTTCAAAGCACATTTACTACTGTGGTAGAGCAAGTGATAATTACTGTAACAGCCTGACACATTTTCCTTATACTTTAGAGAGGCAGAAAAGAGCACATGTCCTAACAGCTACTTGAGACCATGAGCATGTGGAACCTGGGTGAGTGATTAGACTAGATCAAAGGAAATGAGCCTTGGTGATGTTGAATGTGTTAGCGTTACACACTGCTATCTGAAATACCACACAGTGCTGAATATTAAGCATGGGAGTGCAGGAGAAGCAGCTGCCGTTGTGCTAAGAGTGTGTTTCTGGAGACAGTGTATTGTCAGGTGCAAGAGAGATCTGCATGGACGCTTGCGCAACTGCATGAAGATTGCAGAGATGTATGTAAGATCACCTGTGGTAAGGGTTAATTGGAGTTTTGAACATGTAGGAACTACCTCACCCATTGCAGGAGTGGAAGGAAAATCTACCCTGTTGTTTTCAAATGTGTTAGCATTTGCCTCTCATCTGTGAGATAGTGATTTGTACTGAATGCTAACCATCACAGTTCAAGAAAACAAGCTGCCCCTTTCCTACGAGTGCAAGTCTTACAGAACAAGAGCAACGCAAATTAAATCTCTGACAACAATTCCTGTGTGCACACAGACTCATGGTGTGATTCTAGGCAGAAAACGATATTTGATTGGCAATTTCAAAGCACATTTACTACTGTAGTAGAGCAAGTGATAATTACTGTAACAGCCTGACACATTTTCCTTATAGTTTAGAGAGGCAGAAAAGAGCACATGTCCTAACAGCTACTTGAGACCATGAGCATGTGGAACCTGGGTGAGTGATTAGACTAGAGCAAAGGAAATGAGCCTTGGTGATGTTGAATGTGTTAGCGTTACACACTGCTATCTGAAATACCACACAGTGCTGAATAGTAAGCATGGGAGTGCAGGAGAAGCAGCTGCCTGTGTGCTAAGAGTATGTTTCTGGAGACTGTGTATTGTCAGGTGCAAGAGAGATCTGCATGGACGCTTGCACAACTGCATGAAGACTGCAGAGATGTATGTAAGAGCACATGTGGTAAGGGTTAATTGGGCTTATGAACATGTAGGAACTACCTTACTCATTACAGTACTGCAAGGAAAATCTACCCTGTTGTTTTCAAATGTGTTAGCATTTGCCTCCCATCTGTGAGATGGTGATGTGTGCTGTATGCTAACCATCACAGTTCAAGAAAACAAGCTGCCCCTTTCCTACGAGTGCAAGTCTTACAGAACAAGAGCAACACTAATTAAATCTCTGACAACAATTCCTGTGTGCACACAGACTCATGGTGTGATTCTAGGCAGAAAACGATATTTGATTGGCAATTTCAAAGCACATTTACTACTGTGGTAGAGCAAGTGATAATTACTGTAACAGCCTGACACATTTTCCTTATAGTTTAGAGAGGCAGAAAAGAGCACATGTCCTAACAGCTACTTGAGACCATGAGCATGTCGAACCTGGGTGAGTGATTAGACTAGAGCAAAGGAAATGAGCCTTGGTGATGTTGAATGTGTTAGCGTTACACACTTCTATCTGAAATACCACACAGTGCTGAATAGTAAGCATGGGAATGCAGGAGAAGCAGCTGCCTGTGTGCTAAGAGTGTGTTTCTGGAGACTGTGTATTGTCAGGTGCAAGAGAGATCTGCATGGACGCTTACACAACTGCATGAAGACTGCAGAGATGTACGTAAGATCACCTGTGGTAAGGGTTAATTGGGCTTATGAACATGTAGGAACTACCTCACCCTTTGCAGGAGTGGAAGGAAAATCTACACTGTTGTTTTCAAATGTGTTAGCATTTGCCTCTCATCTGTGAGATGGTGATGTGTGCTGTATGCTAACCATCACAGTTCAAGAAAACAAGCTGCCCCTTTCCTACGAATGCAAGTCTTACAGAACAAGAGCAACACAAATTAAATCTCTGACAACAATTCCTGTGTGCACACAGACTCATGGTGTAATTCTAGGCAGAAAACGGTATTTGATTGGCAATTTCAAAGCACATTTACTACTGTGGTAGAGCAAGTGATAATTACTGTAACAGCCTGACACATATTCCGTATACTTTAGAGAGGCAGAAAAGAGCACATGTCCTAACAGCTACTTGAGACCATGAGCATGTGGAACCTGGGTGAGTGATTAGACTAGAGCAAAGGAAATGAGCCTTGGTGATGTTGAATGTGTTAGCGTTACACACTGCTATCTGAAATACCACACAGTGCTGAATATTAAGCATGGGAGTGCAGGAGAAACAGCTTCCTGTGTGCTGAGAGTGTGTTTCTGGAGACTGTGTATTGTCAGGTGCAAGAGAGATCTGCATGGACGCTTGCGCAACTGCATGAAGACTGCAGAGATGTATGTAAGATCACCTGTGGTAAGGGTTAATTGGGCTTATGAACATGTAGGAACTACCTCACCCATTGCAGGAGTGGAAGGAAAATCTACCCTGTTGTTTTCAAATGTGTTAGCATTTGCCTCTCATCTGTGAGATGGTGATGTGTGCTGTATGCTAACCATCACAGTTCAAGAAAACAAGCTGCCCCTTTCCTACGAGTGCAAGTCTTACAGAACAAGAGCAACGCAAATTAAATCTCTGACAACAATTCCTGTGTGCACACAGACTCATGGTGTGATTCTAGGCAGAAAACGGGATTTGATTGGCAATTTCAAAGCACATTTACTACTGTGGTAGAGCAAGTGATAATTACTGTAACAGCCTGACACATTTTCCTTATAGTTTAGAGAGGCAGAAAAGAGCACATGTCCTAACAGCTACTTGAGACCATGAGCATGTGGAACCTGGGTGAGTGATTAGACTAGAGCAAAGGAAATGAGCCTTGGTGAAGTTGAATGTGTTAGCGTTACACACTGCTATCTGAAATACCACACAGTGCTGAATATTAAGCATGGGAGTGCAGGAGAAGCAGCTGCCTGTGTGCTAAGAGTGTGTTTCTGGAGACTGTGTATTGTCAGGTGCAAGAGAGATCTGCATGGACGCTTGCGCAACTGCATGAAGATTGCAGAGATGTATGTAAGATCACCTGTGGTAAGGGTTAATTGGAGTTTTGAACATGTAGGAACTACCTCACCCATTGCAGGAGTGGAAGGAAAATCTACCCTGTTGTTTTCAAATGTGTTAGCATTTGCCTCTCATCTGTGAGATAGTGATTTGTACTGAATGCTAACCATCACAGTTCAAGAAAACAAGCTGCCCCTTTCCTACGAGTGCAAGTCTTACAGAACAAGAGCAACGCAAATTAAATCTCTGACAACAAATCCTGTGTGCACACAGACTCATGGTGTGATTCTAGGCAGAAAACGGTATTTGATTGGCAATTTCAAAGCACATTTACTACTGTGGTAGAGCAAGTGATAATTACTGTAACAGCCTGACACATTTTCCTTATAGTTTAGAGAGGCAGAAAAGAGCACATGTCCTAACAGCTACTTGAGACCATGAGCATGTGGAACCTGGGTGAGTGATTAGACTAGAGCAAAGGAAATGAGCCTTGGTGAAGTTGAATGTGTTAGCGTTACACACTGCTATCTGAAATACCACACAGTGCTGAATATTAAGCATGGGAGTGCAGGAGAAGCAGCTGCCTGTGTGCTAAGAGTGTGTTTCTGGAGACTGTGTATTGTCAGGTGCAAGAGAGATCTGCATGGACGCTTGCGCAACTGCATGAAGATTGCAGAGATGTATGTAAGATCACCTGTGGTAAGGGTTAATTGGAGTTTTGAACATGTAGGAACTACCTCACCCATTGCAGGAGTGGAAGGAAAATCTACCCTGTTGTTTTCAAATGTGTTAGCATTTGCCTCTCATCTGTGAGATAGTGATTTGTACTGAATGCTAACCATCACAGTTCAAGAAAACAAGCTGCCCCTTTCCTACGAGTGCAAGTCTTACAGAACAAGAGCAACGCGAATTAAATCTCTGACAACAATTCCTGTGTGCACACAGACTCATGGTGTGATTCTAGGCAGAAAACGATATTTGATTGGCAATTTCAAAGCACATTTACTACTGTAGTAGAGCAAGTGATAATTACTGTAACAGCCTGACACATTTTCCTTATAGTTTAGAGAGGCAGAAAAGAGCACATGTCCTAACAGCTACTTGAGACCATGAGCATGTGGAACCTGGGTGAGTGATTAGACTAGAGCAAAGGAAATGAGCCTTGGTGATGTTGAATGTGTTAGCGTTACACACTGCTATCTGAAATACCACACAGTGCTGAATAGTAAGCATGGGAGTGCAGGAGAAGCAGCTGCCTGTGTGCTAAGAGTATGTTTCTGGAGACTGTGTATTGTCAGGTGCAAGAGAGATCTGCATGGACGCTTGCACAACTGCATGAAGACTGCAGAGATGTATGTAAGAGCACATGTGGTAAGGGTTAATTGGGCTTATGAACATGTAGGAACTACCTTACTCATTACAGTACTGCAAGGAAAATCTACCCTGTTGTTTTCAAATGTGTTAGCATTTGCCTCCCATCTGTGAGATGGTGATGTGTGCTGTATGCTAACCATCACAGTTCAAGAAAACAAGCGGCCCCTTTCCTACGAGTGCAAGTCTTACAGAACAAGAGCAACACTAATTAAATCTCTGACAACAATTCCTGTGTGCACACAGACTCATGGTGTGATTCTAGGCAGAAAACGATATTTGATTGGCAATTTCAAAGCACATTTACTACTGTGGTAGAGCAAGTGATAATTACTGTAACAGCCTGACACATTTTCCTTATAGTTTAGAGAGGCAGAAAAGAGCACATGTCCTAACAGCTACTTGAGACCATGAGCATGTGGAACCTGGGTGAGTGATTAGACTAGAGCAAAGGAAATGAGCCTTGGTGATGTTGAATGTGTTAGCGTTACACACTGCTATCTGAAATACCACACAGTGCTGAATAGTAAGCATGGGAATGCAGGAGAAGCAGCTGCCTGTGTGCTAAGAGTGTGTTTCTGGAGACTGTGTATTGTCAGGTGCAAGAGAGATCTGCATGGACGCTTACACAACTGCATGAAGACTGCAGAGATGTACGTAAGATCACCTGTGGTAAGGGTTAATTGGGCTTATGAACATGTAGGAACTACCTCACCCATTGCAGGAGTGGAAGGAAAATCTACCCTGTTGTTTTCAAATGTGTTAGCATTTGCCTCTCATCTGTGAGATGGTGATGTGTGCTGTATGCTAACCATCACAGTTCAAGAAAACAAGCTGCCCCTTTCCTACGAATGCAAGTCTTACAGAACAAGAGCAACACAAATTAAATCTCCGACAACAATTCCTGTGTGCACACAGACTCATGGTGTGATTCTAGGCAGAAAACGGTATTTGATTGGCAATTTCAAAGCACATTTACTACTGTGGTAGAGCAAGTGATAATTACTGTAACAGCCTGACACATTTTCCTTATACTTTAGAGAGGCAGAAAAGAGCACATGTCCTAACAGCTACTTGAGACCATGAGCATGTGGAACCTGGGTGAGTGATTAGACTAGAGCAAAGGAAATGAGCCTTGGTGATGTTGAATGTGTTAGCGTTACACACTGCTATCTGAAATACCACACAGTGCTGAATATTAAGCACGGGAGTGCAGGAGAAGCAGCTGCCTGTGTGCTAAGAGTGTGTTTCCGGAGACTGTGTATTGTCAGGTGCAAGAGAGATCTGCATGGACGCTTGCGCAACTGCATGAAGATTGCAGAGATGTATGTAAGATCACCTGTGGTAAGGGTTAATTGGAGTTTTGAACATGTAGGAACTACCTCACCCATTGCAGGAGTGGAAGGAAAATCTACCCTGTTGTTTTCAAATGTGTTAGCATTTGCCTCTCATCTGTGAGATAGTGATTTGTACTGAATGCTAACCATCACAGTTCAAGAAAACAAGCTGCCCCTTTCCTACGAGTGCAAGTCTTACGGAACAAGAGCAACGCAAATTAAATCTCTGACAACAATTCCTGTGTGCACACAGACTCATGGTGTGATTCTAGGCAGAAAACGATATTTGATTGGCAATTTCAAAGCACATTTACTAATGTTGTAGAGCAAGTGATAATTACTGTAACAGCCTGACACATTTTCCTTATAGTTTAGAGAGGCATAAAAGAGCACATGTCCTAACAGCTACTTGAGACCATGAGCATGTGGAACCTGGGTGAGTGATTAGACTAGAGCAAAGGAAATGAGCCTTGGTGATGTTGAATGTGTTAGCGTTACACACTGCTATCTGAAATACCACACAGTGCTGAATAGTAAGCATGGGAATGCAGGAGAAGCAGCTGCCTGTGTGCTAAGAGTGTGTTTCTAGAGACTGTGTATTGTCAGGTGCAAGAGAGATCTGCATGGACGCTTACACAACTGCATGAAGACTGCAGAGATGTATGTAAGATCACCTGTGGTAAGGGTTAATTGGAGTTTTGAACATGTAGGAACTACCTCACCCATTGCAGGAGTGGAAGGAAAATCTACCCTGTTGTTTTCAAATGTGTTACCATTTGCCTCTCATCGGTGAGATAGTGATTTGTGCTGAATGCTAACCATCACAGTACAAGAAAACAAGCTGCCCCTTTCCTACGAGTGCAAGTCTTACAGAACAAGAGCAACGCAAATTAAATCTCTGACAACAATTCCTGTGTGCACACAGACTCATGGTGTGATTCTAGGCAGAAAACGATATTTGATTGGCAATTTCAAAGCACATTTACTAATGTGGTAGAGCAAGTGATAATTACTGTAACAGCCTGACACATTTTCCTTATAGTTTAGAGAGGCAGAAAAGAGCACATGTCCTAACAGCTACTTGAGACCATGAGCATGTGGAACCTGGGTGAGTGATTAGACTAGAGCAAAGGAAATGAGCCTTGGTGATGTTGAATGTGTTAGCGTTACACACTGCTATCTGAAATACCACACAGTGCTGAATAGTAAGCATGGGAATGCAGGAGAAGCAGCTGCCTGTGTGCTAAGAGTGTGTTTCTGGAGACTGTGTATTGTCAGGTGCAAGAGAGATCTGCATGGACGCTTACACAACTGCATGAAGACTGCAGAGATGTATGTAAGATCACCTGTGGTAAGGGTTAATTGGAGTTTTGAACATGTAGGAACTACCTCACCCATTGCAGGAGTGGAAGGAAAATCTACCCTGTTGTTTTCAAATGTGTTACCATTTGCCTCTCATCTGTGAGATAGTGATTTGTGCTGAATGCTAACCATCACAGTTCAAGAAAACAAGCTGCCCCTTTCCTACGAGTGCAAGTCTTACGGAACAAGAGCAACGCAAATTAAATCTCTGACAACAATTCCTGTGTGCACACAGACTCATGGTGTGATTCTAGGCAGAAAACGATATTTGATTGGCAATTTCAAAGCACATTTACTAATGTGGTAGAGCAAGTGATAATTACTGTAACAGCCTGACACATTTTCCTTATAGTTTAGAGAGGCAGAAAAGAGCACATGTCCTAACAGCTACTTGAGACCATGAGCATGTGGAACCTGGGTGAGTGATTAGACTAGAGCAAAGGAAATGAGCCTTGGTGATGTTGAATGTGTTAGCGTTACACACTGCTATCTGAAATACCACACAGTGCTGAATAGTAAGCATGGGAATGCAGGAGAAGCAGCTGCCTGTGTGCTAAGAGTGTGTTTCTGGAGACTGTGTATTGTCAGGTGCAAGAGAGATCTGCATGGACGCTTACACAACTGCATGAAGACTGCAGAGATGTATGTAAGATCACCTGTGGTAAGGGTTAATTGGAGTTTTGAACATGTAGGAACTACCTCACCCATTGCAGGAGTGGAAGGAAAATCTACCCTGTTGTTTTCAAATGTGTTACCATTTGCCTCTCATCTGTGAGATAGTGATTTGGGCTGAATGATAACCATCACAGTACAAGAAAACAAGCTGCCCCTTTCCTACGAGTGCAAGTCTTACAGAACAAGAGCAACGCAAATTAAATCTCTGACAACAATTCCTGTGTGCACACAGACTCATGGTGTGATTCTAGGCAGAAAACGATATTTGATTGGCAATTTCAAAGCACATTTACTAATGTGGTAGAGCAAGTGATAATTACTGTAACAGCCTGACACATTTTCCTTATAGTTTAGAGAGGCAGAAAAGAGCACATGTCCTAACAGCTACTTGAGACCATGAGCATGTGGAACCTGGGTGAGTGATTAGACTAGAGCAAAGGAAATGAGCCTTGGTGATGTTGAATGTGTTAGCGTTACACACTGCTATCTGAAATACCACACAGTGCTGAATAGTAAGCATGGGAATGCAGGAGAAGCAGCTGCCTGTGTGCTAAGAGTGTGTTTCTGGAGACTGTGTATTGTCAGGTGCAAGAGAGATCTGCATGGACGCTTACACAACTGCATGAAGACTGCAGAGATGTATGTAAGATCACCTGTGGTAAGGGTTAATTGGAGTTTTGAACATGTAGGAACTACCTCACCCATTGCAGGAGTGGAAGGAAAATCTACCCTGGTGTTTTCAAATGTGTTACCATTTGCCTCTCATCTGTGAGATAGTGATTTGTGCTGAATGCTAACCATCACAGTTCAAGAAAACAAGCTGCCCCTTTCCTACGAGTGCAAGTCTTACAGAACAAGAGCAACACAAACTAAATCTCTGACAACAATTCCTGTGTGCCCACAGACTCATGGTGTGATTCTAGGCAGAAAACGATATTTGATTGGCAATTTCAAAGCACATTTACTACTGTAGTAGAGCAAGTGATAATTACTGTAACAGCCTGACACATTTTCCTTATAGTTTAGAGAGGCAGAAAAGAGCACATGTCCTAACAGCTACTTGAGACCATGAGCATGTGGAACCTGGGTGAGTGATTAGACTAGAGCAAAGGAAATGAGCCTTGGTGATGTTGAATGTGTTAGCGTTACACACTGCTATCTGAAATACCACACAGTGCTGAATAGTAAGCATGGGAGTGCAGGAGAAACAGCTGCCTGTGTGCTAAGAGTATGTTTCTGGAGACTGTGTATTGTCAGGTGCA
Source organism: Triturus cristatus (assembly GCF_964204655.1). Lineage (NCBI taxonomy): Eukaryota > Metazoa > Chordata > Amphibia > Caudata > Salamandridae > Triturus > Triturus cristatus. The sequence continues at coordinate 776,987,929 of NC_140587.1, read as the reverse complement.
AGAGAGATCTGCATGGACGCTTGCACAACTGCATGAAGACTGCAGAGATGTATGTAAGAGCACATGTGGTAAGGGTTAATTGGGCTTATGAACATGTAGGAACTACCTTACTCATTACAGTACTGCAAGGAAAATCTACCCTGTTGTTTTCAAATGTGTTAGCATTTGCCTCCCATCTGTGAGATGGTGATGTGTGCTGTATGCTAACCATCACAGTTCAAGAAAACAAGCTGCCCCTTTCCTACGAATGCAAGTCTTACAGAACAAGAGCAACACAAATTAAATCTCTGACAACAATGCCTGTGTGCACACAGACTCATGGTGTGATTCTAGGCAGAAAACGGTATTTGATTGGCAATTTCAAAGCACATTTACTACTGTAGTAGAGCAAGTGATAATTACTGTAACAGCCTGACACATATTCCTTATACTTTAGAGAGGCAGAAAAGAGCACATGTCCTAACAGCTACTTGAGACCATGAGCATGTGGAACCTGGGTGAGTGATTAGACTAGAGCAAAGGAAATGAGCCTTGGTGATGTTGAATGTGTTAGCGTTACACACTGCTATCTGAAATACCACACAGTGCTGAATATTAAGCATGGGAGTGCAGGAGAAACAGCTTCCTGTGTGCTGAGAGTGTGTTTCTGGAGACTGTGTATTGTCAGGTGCAAGAGAGATCTGCATGGACGCTTACACAACTGCATGAAGACTGCAGAGATGTACGTAAGATCACCTGTGGTAAGGGTTAATTGGGCTTATGAACATGTAGGAACTACCTCACCCTTTGCAGGAGTGGAAGGAAAATCTACACTGTTGTTTTCAAATGTGTTAGCATTTGCCTCTCATCTGTGAGATGGTGATGTGTGCTGTATGCTAACCATCACAGTTCAAGAAAACAAGCTGCCCCTTTCCTACGAATGCAAGTCTTACAGAACAAGAGCAACACAAATTAAATCTCTGACAACAATTCCTGTGTGCACACAGACTCATGGTGTAATTCTAGGCAGAAAACGGTATTTGATTGGCAATTTCAAAGCACATTTACTACTGTGGTAGAGCAAGTGATAATTACTGTAACAGCCTGACACATATTCCTTATACTTTAGAGAGGCAGAAAAGAGCACATGTCCTAACAGCTACTTGAGACCATGAGCATGTGGAACCTGGGTGAGTGATTAGACTAGAGCAAAGGAAATGAGCCTTGGTGATGTTGAATGTGTTAGCGTTACACACTGCTATCTGAAATACCACACAGTGCTGAATATTAAGCATGGGAGTGCAGGAGAAACAGCTTCCTGTGTGCTGAGAGTGTGTTTCTGGAGACTGTGTATTGTCAGGTGCAAGAGAGATCTGCATGGACGCTTGCGCAACTGCATGAAGACTGCAGAGATGTATGTAAGATCACCTGTGGTAAGGGTTAATTGGGCTTTTGAACATGTAGGAACTACCTCACCCATTGCAGGAGTGGAAGGAAAATCTACCCTGTTGTTTTCAAATGTGTTAGCATTTGCCTCTCATCTGTGAGATGGTGATGTGTGCTGTATGCTAACCATCACAGTTCAAGAAAACAAGCTGCCCCTTTCCTACGAGTGCAAGTCTTACAGAACAAGAGCAACGCAAATTAAATCTCTGACAACAATTCCTGTGTGCACACAGACTCATGGTGTGATTCTAGGCAGAAAACGGGATTTGATTGGCAATTTCAAAGCACATTTACTACTGTGGTAGAGCAAGTGATAATTACTGTAACAGCCTGACACATTTTCCTTATAGTTTAGAGAGGCAGAAAAGAGCACATGTCCTAACAGCTACTTGAGACCATGAGCATGTGGAACCTGGGTGAGTGATTAGACTAGAGCAAAGGAAATGAGCCTTGGTGAAGTTGAATGTGTTAGCGTTACACACTGCTATCTGAAATGCCACACAGTGCTGAATATTAAGCATGGGAGTGCAGGAGAAGCAGCTGCCTGTGTGCTAAGAGTGTGTTTCTGGAGACTGTGTATTGTCAGGTGCAAGAGAGATCTGCATGGACGCTTGCGCAACTGCATGAAGATTGCAGAGATGTATGTAAGATCACCTGTGGTAAGGGTTAATTGGAGTTTTGAACATGTAGGAACTACCTCACCCATTGCAGGAGTGGAAGGAAAATCTACCCTGTTGTTTTCAAATGTGTTAGCATTTGCCTCTCATCTGTGAGATAGTGATTTGTACTGAATGCTAACCATCACAGTTCAAGAAAACAAGCTGCCCCTTTCCTACGAGTGCAAGTCTTACAGAACAAGAGCAACGCAAATTAAATCTCTGACAACAAATCCTGTGTGCACACAGACTCATGGTGTGATTCTAGGCAGAAAACGGTATTTGATTGGCCATTTCAAAGCACATTTACTACTGTGGTAGAGCAAGTGATAATTACTGTAACAGCCTGACACATTTTCCTTATAGTTTAGAGAGGCAGAAAAGAGCACATGTCCTAACAGCTACTTGAGACCATGAGCATGTGGAACCTGGGTGAGTGATTAGACTAGAGCAAAGGAAATGAGCCTTGGTGAAGTTGAATGTGTTAGCGTTACACACTGCTATCTGAAATACCACACAGTGCTGAATATTAAGCATGGGAGTGCAGGAGAAGCAGCTGCCTGTGTGCTAAGAGTGTGTTTCTGGAGACTGTGTATTGTCAGGTGCAAGAGAGATCTGCATGGACGCTTGCGCAACTGCATGAAGATTGCAGAGATGTATGTAAGATCACCTGTGGTAAGGGTTAATTGGAGTTTTGAACATGTAGGAACTACCTCACCCATTGCAGGAGTGGAAGGAAAATCTACCCTGTTGTTTTCAAATGTGTTAGCATTTGCCTCTCATCTGTGAGATAGTGATTTGTACTGAATGCTAACCATCACAGTTCAAGAAAACAAGCTGCCCCTTTCCTACGAGTGCAAGTCTTACAGAACAAGAGCAACGCGAATTAAATCTCTGACAACAATTCCTGTGTGCACACAGACTCATGGTGTGATTCTAGGCAGAAAACGATATTTGATTGGCAATTTCAAAGCACATTTACTACTGTAGTAGAGCAAGTGATAATTACTGTAACAGCCTGACACATTTTCCTTATAGTTTAGAGAGGCAGAAAAGAGCACATGTCCTAACAGCTACTTGAGACCATGAGCATGTGGAACCTGGGTGAGTGATTAGACTAGAGCAAAGGAAATGAGCCTTGGTGATGTTGAATGTGTTAGCGTTACACACTGCTATCTGAAATACCACACAGTGCTGAATAGTAAGCATGGGAGTGCAGGAGAAGCAGCTGCCTGTGTGCTAAGAGTATGTTTCTGGAGACTGTGTATTGTCAGGTGCAAGAGAGATCTGCATGGACGCTTGCACAACTGCATGAAGACTGCAGAGATGTATGTAAGAGCACATGTGGTAAGGGTTAATTGGGCTTATGAACATGTAGGAACTACCTTACTCATTACAGTACTGCAAGGAAAATCTACCCTGTTGTTTTCAAATGTGTTAGCATTTGCCTCCCATCTGTGAGATGGTGATGTGTGCTGTATGCTAACCATCACAGTTCAAGAAAACAAGCGGCCCCTTTCCTACGAGTGCAAGTCTTACAGAACAAGAGCAACACTAATTAAATCTCTGACAACAATTCCTGTGTGCACACAGACTCATGGTGTGATTCTAGGCAGAAAACGATATTTGATTGGCAATTTCAAAGCACATTTACTACTGTGGTAGAGCAAGTGATAATTACTGTAACAGCCTGACACATTTTCCTTATAGTTTAGAGAGGCAGAAAAGAGCACATGTCCTAACAGCTACTTGAGACCATGAGCATGTGGAACCTGGGTGAGTGATTAGACTAGAGCAAAGGAAATGAGCCTTGGTGATGTTGAATGTGTTAGCGTTACACACTGCTATCTGAAATACCACACAGTGCTGAATAGTAAGCATGGGAATGCAGGAGAAGCAGCTGCCTGTGTGCTAAGAGTGTGTTTCTGGAGACTGTGTATTGTCAGGTGCAAGAGAGATCTGCATGGACGCTTACACAACTGCATGAAGACTGCAGAGATGTACGTAAGATCACCTGTGGTAAGGGTTAATTGGGCTTATGAACATGTAGGAACTACCTCACCCATTGCAGGAGTGGAAGGAAAATCTACCCTGTTGTTTTCAAATGTGTTAGCATTTGCCTCTCATCTGTGAGATGGTGATGTGTGCTGTATGCTAACCATCACAGTTCAAGAAAACAAGCTGCCCCTTTCCTACGAATGCAAGTCTTACAGAACAAGAGCAACACAAATTAAATCTCTGACAACAATTCCTGTGTGCACACAGACTCATGGTGTGATTCTAGGCAGAAAACGGTATTTGATTGGCAATTTCAAAGCACATTTACTACTGTGGTAGAGCAAGTGATAATTACTGTAACAGCCTGACACATTTTCCTTATACTTTAGAGAGGCAGAAAAGAGCACATGTCCTAACAGCTACTTGAGACCATGAGCATGTGGAACCTGGGTGAGTGATTAGACTAGAGCAAAGGAAATGAGCCTTGGTGATGTTGAATGTGTTAGCGTTACACACTGCTATCTGAAATACCACACAGTGCTGAATATTAAGCACGGGAGTGCAGGAGAAGCAGCTGCCTGTGTGCTAAGAGTGTGTTTCCGGAGACTGTGTATTGTCAGGTGCAAGAGAGATCTGCATGGACGCTTGCGCAACTGCATGAAGATTGCAGAGATGTATGTAAGATCACCTGTGGTAAGGGTTAATTGGAGTTTTGAACATGTAGGAACTACCTCACCCATTGCAGGAGTGGAAGGAAAATCTACCCTGTTGTTTTCAAATGTGTTAGCATTTGCCTCTCATCTGTGAGATAGTGATTTGTACTGAATGCTAACCATCACAGTTCAAGAAAACAAGCTGCCCCTTTCCTACGAGTGCAAGTCTTACGGAACAAGAGCAACGCAAATTAAATCTCTGACAACAATTCCTGTGTGCACACAGACTCATGGTGTGATTCTAGGCAGAAAACGATATTTGATTGGCAATTTCAAAGCACATTTACTAATGTTGTAGAGCAAGTGATAATTACTGTAACAGCCTGACACATTTTCCTTATAGTTTAGAGAGGCATAAAAGAGCACATGTCCTAACAGCTACTTGAGACCATGAGCATGTGGAACCTGGGTGAGTGATTAGACTAGAGCAAAGGAAATGAGCCTTGGTGATGTTGAATGTGTTAGCGTTACACACTGCTATCTGAAATACCACACAGTGCTGAATAGTAAGCATGGGAATGCAGGAGAAGCAGCTGCCTGTGTGCTAAGAGTGTGTTTCTGGAGACTGTGTATTGTCAGGTGCAAGAGAGATCTGCATGGACGCTTACACAACTGCATGAAGACTGCAGAGATGTATGTAAGATCACCTGTGGTAAGGGTTAATTGGAGTTTTGAACATGTAGGAACTACCTCACCCATTGCAGGAGTGGAAGGAAAATCTACCCTGTTGTTTTCAAATGTGTTACCATTTGCCTCTCATCGGTGAGATAGTGATTTGTGCTGAATGCTAACCATCACAGTACAAGAAAACAAGCTGCCCCTTTCCTACGAGTGCAAGTCTTACAGAACAAGAGCAACGCAAATTAAATCTCTGACAACAATTCCTGTGTGCACACAGACTCATGGTGTGATTCTAGGCAGAAAACGATATTTGATTGGCAATTTCAAAGCACATTTACTAATGTGGTAGAGCAAGTGATAATTACTGTAACAGCCTGACACATTTTCCTTATAGTTTAGAGAGGCAGAAAAGAGCACATGTCCTAACAGCTACTTGAGACCATGAGCATGTGGAACCTGGGTGAGTGATTAGACTAGAGCAAAGGAAATGAGCCTTGGTGATGTTGAATGTGTTAGCGTTACACACTGCTATCTGAAATACCACACGGTGCTGAATAGTAAGCATGGGAATGCAGGAGAAGCAGCTGCCTGTGTGCTAAGAGTGTGTTTCTGGAGACTGTGTATTGTCAGGTGCAAGAGAGATCTGCATGGACGCTTACACAACTGCATGAAGACTGCAGAGATGTATGTAAGATCACCTGTGGTAAGGGTTAATTGGAGTTTTGAACATGTAGGAACTACCTCACCCATTGCAGGAGTGGAAGGAAAATCTACCCTGTTGTTTTCAAATGTGTTACCATTTGCCTCTCATCTGTGAGATAGTGATTTGTGCTGAATGCTAACCATCACAGTTCAAGAAAACAAGCTGCCCCTTTCCTACGAGTGCAAGTCTTACGGAACAAGAGCAACGCAAATTAAATCTCTGACAACAATTCCTGTGTGCACACAGACTCATGGTGTGATTCTAGGCAGAAAACGATATTTGATTGGCAATTTCAAAGCACATTTACTAATGTGGTAGAGCAAGTGATAATTACTGTAACAGCCTGACACATTTTCCTTATAGTTTAGAGAGGCAGAAAAGAGCACATGTCCTAACAGCTACTTGAGACCATGAGCATGTGGAACCTGGGTGAGTGATTAGACTAGAGCAAAGGAAATGAGCCTTGGTGATGTTGAATGTGTTAGCGTTACACACTGCTATCTGAAATACCACACAGTGCTGAATAGTAAGCATGGGAATGCAGGAGAAGCAGCTGCCTGTGTGCTAAGAGTGTGTTTCTGGAGACTGTGTATTGTCAGGTGCAAGAGAGATCTGCATGGACGCTTACACAACTGCATGAAGACTGCAGAGATGTATGTAAGATCACCTGTGGTAAGGGTTAATTGGAGTTTTGAACATGTAGGAACTACCTCACCCATTGCAGGAGTGGAAGGAAAATCTACCCTGTTGTTTTCAAATGTGTTACCATTTGCCTCTCATCTGTGAGATAGTGATTTGGGCTGAATGATAACCATCACAGTACAAGAAAACAAGCTGCCCCTTTCCTACGAGTGCAAGTCTTACAGAACAAGAGCAACGCAAATTAAATCTCTGACAACAATTCCTGTGTGCACACAGACTCATGGTGTGATTCTAGGCAGAAAACGATATTTGATTGGCAATTTCAAAGCACATTTACTAATGTGGTAGAGCAAGTGATAATTACTGTAACAGCCTGACACATTTTCCTTATAGTTTAGAGAGGCAGAAAAGAGCACATGTCCTAACAGCTACTTGAGACCATGAGCATGTGGAACCTGGGTGAGTGATTAGACTAGAGCAAAGGAAATGAGCCTTGGTGATGTTGAATGTGTTAGCGTTACACACTGCTATCTGAAATACCACACAGTGCTGAATAGTAAGCATGGGAATGCAGGAGAAGCAGCTGCCTGTGTGCTAAGAGTGTGTTTCTGGAGACTGTGTATTGTCAGGTGCAAGAGAGATCTGCATGGACGCTTACACAACTGCATGAAGACTGCAGAGATGTATGTAAGATCACCTGTGGTAAGGGTTAATTGGAGTTTTGAACATGTAGGAACTACCTCACCCATTGCAGGAGTGGAAGGAAAATCTACCCTGGTGTTTTCAAATGTGTTACCATTTGCCTCTCATCTGTGAGATAGTGATTTGTGCTGAATGCTAACCATCACAGTTCAAGAAAACAAGCTGCCCCTTTCCTACGAGTGCAAGTCTTACAGAACAAGAGCAACACAAACTAAATCTCTGACAACAATTCCTGTGTGCCCACAGACTCATGGTGTGATTCTAGGCAGAAAACGATATTTGATTGGCAATTTCAAAGCACATTTACTACTGTAGTAGAGCAAGTGATAATTACTGTAACAGCCTGACACATTTTCCTTATAGTTTAGAGAGGCAGAAAAGAGCACATGTCCTAACAGCTACTTGAGACCATGAGCATGTGGAACCTGGGTGAGTGATTAGACTAGAGCAAAGGAAATGAGCCTTGGTGATGTTGAATGTGTTAGCGTTACACACTGCTATCTGAAATACCACACAGTGCTGAATAGTAAGCATGGGAGTGCAGGAGAAACAGCTGCCTGTGTGCTAAGAGTATGTTTCTGGAGACTGTGTATTGTCAGGTGCAAGAGAGATCTGCATGGACGCTTGCACAACTGCATGAAGACTGCAGAGATGTATGTAAGAGCACATGTGGTAAGGGTTAATTGGGCTTATGAACATGTAGGAACTACCTTACTCATTACAGTACTGCAAGGAAAATCTACCCTGTTGTTTTCAAATGTGTTAGCATTTGCCTCCCATCTGTGAGATGGTGATGTGTGCTGTATGCTAACCATCACAGTTCAAGAAAACAAGCTGCCCCTTTCCTACGAATGCAAGTCTTACAGAACAAGAGCAACACAAATTAAATCTCTGACAACAATGCCTGTGTGCACACAGACTCATGGTGTGATTCTAGGCAGAAAACGATATTTGATTGGCAATTTCAAAGCACATTTACTACTGTGGTAGAGCAAGTGATAATTACTGTAACAGCCTGACACATGTTTCTTATACTTTAGAGAGGCAGAAAAGAGCACATGTCCTAACAGCTACTTGAGACCATGAGCATGTGGAACCTGGGTGAGTGATTAGACTAGAGCAAAGGAAATGAGCCTTGGTGATGTTGAATGTGTTAGCGTTACACACTGCTATCTGAAATACCACACAGTGCTGAATATTAAGCATGGGAGTGCAGGAGAAACAGCTGCCTGTGTGCTGAGAGTGTGTTTCTGGAGACTGTGTATTGTCAGGTGCAAGAGAGATCTGCATGGACGCTTGCGCAACTGCATGAAGACTGCAGAGATGTATGTAAGATCACCTGTGGTAAGGGTTAATTGGGCTTATGAACATGTAGGAACTACCTCACCCATTGCAGGAGTGGAAGGAAAATCTACCCTGTTGTTTTCAAATGTGTTAGCATTTGCCTCTCATCTGTGAGATGGTGATGTGTGCTGTATGCTAACCATCACAGTTCAAGAAAACAAGCTGCCCCTTTCCTACGAGTGCAAGTCTTACAGAACAAGAGCAACGCAAATTAAATCTCTGACAACAATTCCTGTGTGCACACAGACTCATGGTGTGATTCTAGGCAGAAAACGATATTTGATTGGCAATTTCAAAGCACATTTACTAATGTGGTAGAGCAAGTGATAATTACTGTAACAGCCTGACACATTTTCCTTATAGTTTAGAGAGGCAGAAAAGAGCACATGTCCTAACAGCTACTTGAGACCATGAGCATGTGGAACCTGGGTGAGTGATTAGACTAGAGCAAAGGAAATGAGCCTTGGTGATGTTGAATGTGTTAGCGTTATACACTGCTATCTGAAATACCACACAGTGCTGAATAGTAAGCATGGGAGTGCAGGAGAAACAGCTGCCTGTGTGCTAAGAGTGTGTTTCTGGAGACTGTGTATTGTCAGGTGCAAGAGAGATCTGCATGGACGCTTGCACAACTGCATGAAGACTGCAGAGATGTATGTAAAATCACCTGTGGTAAGGGTTAATTGGAGTTTTGAACATGTAGGAACTACCTCACCCATTGCGGGAGTGGAAGGAAAATCTACCCTGTTGTTTTCAAATGTGTTAGCATTTGCCTCTCATGTGTGAGATAGTGATTTCTGCTGAATGCTAACCATCACAGTTCAAGAAAGCAAGCTGCCCATTTCCTACGAGTGCAAGTCTTACAGAACAAGAGCAACACAAATTAAATCTCTGACAACAATTCCTGTGTGCACACAGACTCATGATGTGATTCTAGGCACAAAACAGTATTCCTGGGTGATACCAGTACACCTTAACTTATGGTGAAGACATACTCCATAATATCTTACAAGTTCAAGGCACTTAAATATCTTCCAAAACATAAAATGTAAAACACAACTTTAAAAGAAGAAACAAATTTCTATTATTTATATCAAAATACACCACATACATCCCCTCTCAAATTCATAAGTCACCTTTAAAAGTAGTTAGTCGAGAAAGAAATGTGCCACTCACACAGCAGATTATCAGAGCCAGAATCTCTGAGCTGTACTCATCTCACCAGAACCACTAAATGGCAAAATTTCCCTCTCTTTTTTCACACATATACATGTTAACTTCAAATCACATTGCTTCCCACATTTTTTTAAATGGAAACACACATTTTATTGGTTGCAAATTTCAACCCTTTCCAAATGATTCCTACCCCCAACATGACTTCTGCCTGCTACCATAGCAACAGATCATGGAACACTGGTGTGAGCAGAGAGGTCAGAAGTTCAGCACACAATGTTTCTAATGCAAAGAGCAAGAGTGCTTGACTTTTCAAACCTAACAGCATATCCAAAGTAATCTTCTGTGGGAACACATTTTTCTGAACCAATATAAAACATGCTTATAAAAATTTAAACATACAGCCTAGTTTTTAGTGTTGAATGGTCTGAAACAGCCAATGAGTTATTTTTATTAAAAAAAAGTATGTAAGCCTCCATTTTACAACTATCTTTCTTTTCATATTGCCATTCTACTGAAAGACACCTTCTGAGTGCATCCAGATCTCCTTGAAAGATGTTCACAGTGTGGATTGTAGGTCATAGCTATGTCTACTGGAGTGAAAAGTATGCAGAAAAAAGAGGTATTGTGAAAGACCTTGCTTTGCCAAATGTAGACATTAAATGGATTGGTCAGAGAGGGTTAAAGTGGCACCAATTAATGCCTTTGGTGAAATCCTTTCTACATCTCCCACAGCCTGACCTTATAATTGTACACTGTGGTGGAAATGACCTAGGCACTTTAACTGGGGTAGGTCTGGAAATGCTTGTTAAGGACACCTTTGTGCAATTGTTGTCACTTTTTCCACAAACTACCTTTGTATATTCTAATATATGCCAAAGGCAAAAGTGGAACTGGTCCAACCAATATTGTCCGCAGTTTGAGAAAGCAAAAAAGCATGTCAATAAGTCTGTTTCTGCTTTCCTCAGAGACTATGGTATGGGTTCTATATACCACAACAACTTGCGTTACAACATGCAAGCATTTATGGAGTAGACAGTGTTCATTTCACAGATGAAGGGAACAGAGTCTTCCTCTTGAACTTTAGACTCTGCATCGGTACTTACTTGTAGGTACAAAAAAACACTCAATGAACACAACGGCTCTTTTTAGAGCCAACCAACATCTAAACACTTAAACTTGATTTTTTAATCTATTTTTTAATGAATTTTTTGCCGCCGAGCGTGCACCTTGCGCGCACCGTACGCGCACCGCGCAATACTTATAACATTTTTTTTTTTTTTTGGGACCTTAGGGGTCTTTCATGGTCCCCCTGAGAAGGCCTAGGGGGTCAGGGACTCTCTACCCTGCCCCCTTTTCACGTTCTCCACTTGTGTTTTTAGCTCTCTTCTGCCTCTAAAACTCAAAATGGTTGCTGGGGGGTGCGCGCACCGTGCGCGCACGGTGCGCGCAACCCGCGTTTTTTGTAAAAAAAAAATGTTTTTTTCACCCTTCGGGGTCCTTCAGGGACCCCCTGACAAAGGCTAGGGGGTCAGGAACTCTCTACCCTGCCCCATTTTCATGTTCTCCACCTTTCTTTTTCACTGCCACACACAAAATGGCGTCCGACACTTCCTGATTTCGACCGATTCGAATGTTGACTGACATCTAACCGCCAATCAGAATTACGCTTGCGCACATTTGGTGCGCGCACGGTGCGCGCATATAGATATTTATGTACTTTTAACTGCAATTTTCTCAGGAACTACTGAACCGATTGACACCATATATGCAAAAGGCACATGCCTGACCTGAGGACTACCTCTTTGCCAAATTTCAAGTAATTCTGTTCAGCCGTTCGTGCTGTACCTTCGACTAAAGAACCTATGGGAAAATGCATGGGGAAAACGCGTTTTGGGACCCCCCTTTCTTCTCAGCCCCCGCTTGACGAATCACCCCGAGACTTTCAGGGTAGGAGCTGAGCGGAGCGCCCCATTAGTTTTGAAAATTTCACGAAGATACGTCAACCGGCTACAAAGTTATTCAAAATAGAATTTTCAGATTTCCTATGGGAACTCGGTCCTAACTATAACTATCTACTGGCGGCCGCCAGTAGATAATATATATATATATATATCTATATATATCTATATATTTAGAAAAAAACATAGGTTTCAGGGCCATTATAGTTAGTTGGACATTTCACTTGTACAAAACCAGAGAAATTTGGCCGTTATAGTTAGTAGAGCTAACTATAACTCTCACCCCCGCAATGCACTGCTGATGACGTCACATATTACATCACTCATGACATGGTCAGTGACATCACCGATGACATCACTCATGACATCTCAAATGACATCACTGATGACATCATCCAGTGAATGTGTGTTTCTTTAAAGTTTAAATATGTTTTATATATATATATATATATATGCCAAGGTGTATTGAAGAATGAGTGGGTATAAAAGTGTCTGAATAGATGATTTAGTAGGAGCGTGACTGATTGTATAACTGACTGATTAAGCATATCTTACTGAATGCATGGATTAGTGAATCAACTGTAAATGTCTGTATCAGTCTGTCAGTTGGTATATAAGCGGCTGCATGGGTTGGTGAGTAGCTACATGACTGTCTATATGGGTTATTGATTGGTTGTCTGAGTATCTGTATGAGTGCCTTTGTGGAAATCGAAAATAATTGCTGTTAGCATGAGCTGAAGCCATCTTGTTTGCAGCATCAATTTTGTTAGCCTTGTGATTCTGCCGTCTTCACTGTTGCCTGCTTTGAGTCATCAACCTTAATTAACTCCTTCTGTACTGAGCCAGAGAAATGTATGAGCTCAGAAAGGCCTGTAGCTGCTAGAATGCACCTGTTTGAGAATGTAACTGTCAATCATATCCTACTGATGTAAGCAGTTCTGTTTCCCCTCCCACTTTGCTGACTAAGTGAAATTCATCTGCCCATGTTTGTCAGTATCTATACCTGTGTAGGACTGTACCTTCTATTTGTAACTACATGCTTACTCTGCAACAAACTGTGTATAAAAGGCCCATGGTTTCTATATTCCATGTACTACCTCCTACAGCGCCTGAGGGTGTTGTATTGATGTAGTCCCATTCATGAGTGATTAATTAACTTGTTATTTTGAATTCCAGCTTCAGTGCAATCCCTTTTTTGTTAGTCCAAGGACCCGTGGACAAACTTAAGGGTGAACCCTGAAAAGGCCAATTTCTACACATCAGTGTCTTTGTGGGTGGGTGGGGGGGTGTGACTCTGTGCATAGATGTGTGAGAGGGGGATTCACTGGGTGTATGGATTCAAGAGTGCATCTGTGAAGGACTGTATGGGTGGGTGAGTGTGTGTATGGCTGTGTTGGTAAGTGAATGGATGTCTCAGTGGTAAATGTGTGAGTAACTACATATGTGAAAGGCAGTATATGTGAGTGTTGGAGTATATAAATCAGAATACGTGAGAGTGATTGACTATGAGAGTGGTTATATGGATGAGTGTGCTTGTATCAGTGATAGTATAAGAAAGTAAGTATGTGTTAGTATTTGTATAAATAAGTGAGGCCGTGTAGCTCCCCTCCCGGGCCACTTCTTGGCCCGGGGACCCCATCCCCCGGGGCCGGCCCTTTCTGTTGGGGACCGTGGGGGGAGCCCATATATATAAACCACTCGCTTTCCCAGGGTTGCGTCCCCAATGCTTTCAAGGAGGCTATAGCAGTTCCCCTCCTAAAGAAACCCAACGCTGACCCCTAGACGCTAGCAAATTACTGCCCCATCTCATTGCTCCCCTACATGGCTAAGCTACTAGAAGCCCACATGGCAATATGCCTGTCCAACTTCTTGGAACAGATGGGATTCCTCGACCCTAGCCAAGCCAGCTTTCGGCCAGCTCACTCCACTTAAACAGTGACCTTAGCAATACTGGACTCCCTACAAGAAAACGCAGACAGAGGCATTCACCTCGGCCGCATTTGACACGGTCAACCATAACATACTAGTGGACGGTGTCAGCGAGGCAGGTTTCCAGGGTCCAGCCGTTAGCTGGATTAACTCCTTTTTTTTAAACCGCACCCAGGCAGTCCACTGCCCCCAAATTAAAAACAACTTGCGGGGTCCCACAAGGCTCCTCGCTCTCACCACATCTCTTCAACCTCTATCTACGCCCACTGATAAGATCTTTGAAAGACAGGAAAGTGACCACCTTCAACTATGCAGATGACCTTCAACTCATGTTCTCAATCGACAACTCCCCCGAATCAATAACTGACTTTCAATCTACCATGACCTTCATCCAGCAATGGATGAACCACAACCATTTAAAACTCAACCCCAGTCAAACAGAACTAATTCTGACAGGTGGAGGTCGCAATCTGTGGGGACCACAATATTGGCCTAGCAACTTGGGACCCCCCTGCCCTCTCCACCTCAGTAAAAAGCCTAGGGGTCACCATAGGTAACGACCTGTCCCTAAAAACGAATGTAGGCACGGTGGTCTCCGCCTGCTTTCTCCAGGTACGTAAAATCAGAAAAATAAGCAGGCTACTGTCCCACGCTGCACTGGTCCAGGTGGTGATAGCTGTGGTCCTGTCTCATCTTTACTATACAAACGCCACTTACCTGGGACTTCCACTCGGCCTCACCAAGCGACTTCAGCTGGTACAGAACCAAGCGGCCCGACTAATACACACACAGCCCAGATGGCAACACGCTTTCCCCCTCCTCAGGAAGCTGCACTGGCTCCCTGTCCCCCAGCGTTGCGCCTTCAAAGTCGGCTGCCTGGTGTTCAAATCCCTAAATGGTTGCAGGACCAAATTCATTGACAATCTCATCTCTCGCTACAACCCCACTCGGAATCTCCGTTCAGCCCAACTCCACCTTCTGACGGTACCCACCTTCAAACTGAAACGCCAAGGGGTTGCAGGTTTGCGACCCTAGCCCCATGCTTGTGGAACTCTATCCCCCTGGAATTAGACTCAGCACCAACCTGCTCAATTTCAGAAAATCTCTTAAAACCTGGTTATTCACACAGGTTTACGAATAATCTGCTCCGGACTGGCAACCCCCTAGTTTTCTCAGCGCCATGAAACCAACCGGTGTATGAGCACTTTACAAGTCACTGATAAGATAAGATAAGATCAGCAGCTGCCTCCAAAAAATAAAAGCACAGGTAAGTTTGGAGAGAAAAAAATCCATTCCTTCTCTTGACTTTTTATTTTCCTTTCTAATTACTGACTTCTCTGCAGTTTTAATCGAGTCAGTGAAAAACATCTTACTGACACAGCTACATGTGGTTGTTTTTTCTCCATTGCTGATTATATTTGCTTATTGTGACACTAGATGTAATCTGCAAGGAGAATAAAACAAGTGGTTACAAGGTGTGTTGGAAAGGCGTTCGCCGGAGGGGGGGTTCGATATACGTCTTACCCACCCCTTTGCCCCACCTCTCCCAAGTAGGCCGAACCAGGCGCGCACACCCTGAGATACACTACGAACAGAGTGACACCACACGTATTCTTTGTAGGACGATAGGTTCTTTTATCGATGATTTCAAGGGATCTTTATGATCCAAGATGCAAGCAGTACAGCAGTGGCACACCGTACCACAAATCGGTCGTGGGGAATGGGGGTAGCGGGACAGTCTTTCAAGATAGTGTCTCTGCGAAATACCCTGCGGAAGCTCACAATCCTCGAGCTGGAGGGTGTCGTGTCTCTGGGCGATCTCTTACCGAGTCGTCCTCAAGGGGAGCGCCGCGAGTCTCTCAGCAGGCACATGTGGTCGGGGTTCGGGAGCCGCGATTCCGTCAGCAGGGCTCAGATGGTTCAATAGCTGGGGGCCGCGAGTCACTCAGCAGGCCTAGGTGGTTCAGTGTCCGGGAGCCGCGACCTCGTCCGCAGGGCTCAGATGGTTCAATAGCAAGAGGCCGCGAGTCACTCAGCAGGCCCAGGTGACTTCAGCATTCAGGAGCCGCGACAGCGTCTGCAGGCTCGGATGGTTCCAGGTCTTCTCTGCACTCGTTTCTCCGGCACCCCTTGTTATACTCCGCTGGTTCTTTGAAGTCCGGAGTGCTCGCAGAGGGGGGACTGGGGTGACGGAGGGGGTTCGGCGGGATTTCCTGCCGCTCACTTCTTTGGTCTTTTCAGGTGGATCTGGGAGGGACCCCAGACGCTCGGCAGGGGAGGCGCCTGCTCCCCAGGGGCCTGGTGGCCGATTGAGTCCTCCCGGGGAAGGCGACCCGAGGTGTGACTGGGCTGGCGCCTCTGGGTCTGGCTCAAGGGTTCCCGCTCCCTCGGTTGGACATGCGTGGTAGGGTGTTGAGTCTGTCAGGCCTCTGGCCGGCCCGCAGATCGGGGGTGGCTGGGGCGGCCGGAGTCGGAGATGTCGTGTCTTGAGGGTGGTTGCAGGTTGGCTGGATGATGGAGAGGGCAACGCCGCGAGGCCGGTCTCACAAGGTGCAATTGTTTATTAATTAAATTGCTGGTTACTCAATGAGTGATGTTTGGTGAGTTTGTGTGAATGGGTGAGGCACTGAATGTGGGGGTTGACTGTGCAAATAGGTAGATGTAATGGTTATATAATTTGGATGAATGACTGTGTGAATCTTGATGCTTGATCCGTGAATCTGAGTGAGTAGGTGAATGATGTAAAGTGGGGGAAAGTGAAATAATTGTTAAATATGGTAGGAAGGTGAATGATTTTGAGTGAGTAGTTAAGTGACTAACTGAGTGTATGGCTGTGGGAATGATAAGGTGGGTAGACGAAAGCTTGTTAAAACACAATGAATTGAATGAATGCAACCTGTTGCCTCCAATAACATATTTTAATAACTGGAAATACAACAGTGAGCAGGTCAGGCAATGTGAATGAGTGGGAAGATAGTTTGATGAGAATGTATGACTGAGTGCGTGAATGAGTATGAGTTAGTGGGTAAACAGCAGAATGGGTGAGGGCGTGGATGGGAGTATATAGTTTAGTGGGGAAATGAGTGTGTATGACTGGATGGAAATATGGGAGTTAATGAGAAATTGTGCTGAACATATGCTGGAAATATTGGTGAAGGTGTGAAGAGATTCTTGTCAGTCTGAGGCCTCTTGCCTCTTAGATGGGTCCGAAGGCTCATTGGACTAATGCATCCACTAAGCCTTCTGAAAAAGTTGATGTATGATCTGCATTTTACCACATGGTTTGAACTCCGGCACTTAACCCAGCCTTTCATCCTCAAGGTTGATTAAAAAGAAAACTATTGAGTTATGTCAAAATGAACATCTGTGTTCACCCTCTCTTCCCAGCCTTACTCTCCGAGGCATCAGGTTTGCTCGCTATACTCAATTGTGTGGTGCAATGCTGTGTATGGACTTCTGTCACACCACTTTTTGCAATCACCAGCCGCCACTGCCATTGATGGCCAGTTGGATGACCCTGGGGTTGTCCCTATCTGGGTAAAACCCCAACGGCAAACAAATTGGTCTAAAAGTAAAAGTGTTAAAGAACCACGTCATTTACACCGCGCCCCTCATACAGAATGCTTACCAACAGACTGAGGGACTGAGCTGAGTTGACCCAGAATCCCTTTGAGTGCACAGGCCAGTAGTATCGGCTGTATCACCTAAAGTTTCTATGTTTGCTAATCAGCCCCCCCTATTTCTGCCGCATGTCTTCTAGTCTCCTGATTAGCTCACATCTCATATAGGGAAGGGAAGGATTGGGAAGGGAAGGGAAGGATTGGGAAGAAGGGAAGGGAAGGGAAGGATTGGGAAGAAGGGAAGGGAAGGGAAGGGTAGGGAAGGATTGGGAAGGGAAGGAAAGGGAAGGAGAGAGGTGATAAGAGAGGAAATGCAGGAGCTTGAGGGTAGGAAATTGAGGTAGAGAAAAACGAAGCAAGAAAGGAAACAAGAAAGAATGAAAGGTAGGTAGGTTATGAATGAAGTATAACAGAAGGTAAAGGTACCGAAATACAAAGCGCGAGAAAAAAGAAAACAGAGAAGGATTAAATAAGTAAAATCAGGAACGGCCAAGGCAACGAAAACGTTTTGTTATACCCGGCAGGGCTGCGCGGGGGGGGGGAGGGCGGGGCAGATAAGAATCAGAATAAAGTTATCTTTGTTCCTCTCTTGCTCTGACATTCGAACGTAGTAAACACATAATGCCTTGAACGGGTATGAGCTTTAGTTCTTCCACAGTAAGCAAGTAAGCACAATGCGGCATTGTGAGCCCTTCCTTTCTAGAGATGAATTGCGCTCGTGCTCATAACTGGACACTTTGAAAACCTTGTCCAGAAGGGGGTACAGTTAAATCGGTTGCTCAGCCTGTTCTTAGTGTAATACCAAGTATGTCGTCGGCCTCTTATACTCTTCCTTGACACGGATTACATTTTCCACTCGCTGCTTCTCTTTGTTTGACCTCACTAAAAACTTCCGTGGTTTGCCATACCTGTCAGCGAGCCTTTTGAAGATGCCAAGTGTGTGTGCGGAAAGATTAGGAGATCCATTTTTTGAGGAAAGAAAAGTATTCACAATGAAACACATCAAAAGCAAAATTTGGTGACAAATGTTTAGCTTTTCCGAGTGCCTCGGCTTTGATCCCGCGTTTCTTTTTATGAAACAGCTTGACATGTGCCCTGTGGCCCGGCGTCAACCTCCTTCAGTTTGCACTGTACGTCGCTGCACGGAGGCGGCCATTTGATCTGGCGCGCGCCTTCCGCCCCAAACCGGTAGAACCACCGAGAACACTGCGGGCGCTTGTCTGTGGGCCTTATAGGACGTACGCCGTCTGGTATGTTTCGCTTGACGTGTGAGTTCATTGTCAGTCTGCTGTGATTCAGTTTAGGAGGTTGTATTGTAGCACTGATATAGCGTTACGTTCCCCATTATCAAAAGGGGAGCTGCTAACTCCCTGTGGATTGCGTGGTTGGTAGGGTGACCAACTGACATGGGTGCAAATTCAGGACGGTGAGTGTGAAAATTCAGGACAAAGGGTCAAAATTCAGGACAAAAATTCAGGACAGGAGGTCAAAATTCAGGACAAAACTTCGGGACAAAAGGTACATTTTACAGACACATCAGAGGAGGTCGCGCAATAGAATATAATTAAGCCCATCCATATCCAAACATATCTAATCATTTGCAAACCTATCCATCATGTATCCTTCTATCCATCATTTCACTCATCCATCCCTCCATCCACCCTTTCACTCATCCATCCATTATCCATCCATCCATCCTTTCACCCTATCCATCAGTACACTCATCCATCCACTCTTCCACCCATCCATTCACTAATCCATCCAGCCTTTTATCTTTTCACTCATCCAGCCATCCTTTCACTCACTCATCCATCCATCCAGTCACTCATCCTTCCACCCATTCACCCTTTGTTATCAATCCATCCTCCCTTTCTCTCTCCATCGAACCTTTCACTTAGCCATCCTTCCTTCTACCCATCCATCTACTCATCCACTCATGAATCCATCCATTGACCCTATCAGTCATCCATCCACCCTTTCACTCATCTATCCATCCATTTGTCCATCTACCCTCCCTTTCACTCCCTCATCCATCCTTACATCCACCCGCTCACTCATCTGTCCAGCCATTCACCCTTTTACTTATCAATGTATCAATCAATCCATCATTTCACTCATCCATCCACCCATTAACTCACCCATCACCCATCCGTTCACTCATCCATCAATCCATCCTTTCACTCTTTCATCCACTTTTACCCATCGATCTACCCTTCCACCCATACATACATCTTTTTACTGTTTCTCTCATCCATCCTTCAACTCACTCATCCATACATCCTTTCTCTCATTATCCATCCATTCACCCTTTCACTAATCTATCCAGCCATCCACCTATCCCTTCATTTACTCACTCGCCCACCTTTTCATATTAATAATGATCTGAGCCTGTGTCTGCAGAATTGCAGACAGAAGCGGCCCATCAAGAATTTCACCCTTGCTGTAGTTCCTAATGCAATGGGTGGGGGTAGGGTTCCCTATGCCCCGGCACATAGGAAATCTGAAAACATGAAATTCATGGGTCATGCATGATGGACAGTGCCAGGCCCTGAGGTGAATTTGACATGGTGTTGTTTCCAGGGCTTTAAGTGGGATGAAAATACCGGGGGGTCTAACCAAAGGGGGTGTTCGATGTAATTAAGGGCGTGGCTTAAAACACGTAAGCTAAAAATCTGTGCTTAGTATAGTGTGCTGCCTGACTGGTATTTTGCCTCTTCTGTCATTGTATCCAGATATATAACAACAAGTAATGTTACACCTGCAACAAGCCAGAACTATTGGCTTTGTCAATGGTTGTTAGTTGCATAAAATAAAAAAGTAGCAATCATGGCTTCCTTGAATATAATATTGAAAATGCATAAGTTCTAAAATGACGAGACTGTGAAAGAACTCTAGCCACTTCTTTTTAACTTCTTTCACCAGCACCTTTTGTGGTGCTGGATTCTCATGTAGCAACATTGGGGTTTTTGCACATTTCTTCTATCTGACAGAATGCCCTGCCCTAGACAGAGCCTGGGGGAGGCCCACCACATGCTTTACCAGCCTAGACTGGACCATTGTCATTCTGTATGTGGCAATCAGCCAGCATACAGAATGACAATGGTCAGGTGGGGCTGCTCTTGTGCTCCGAGGAGGAGTGCAAGGCAGCCCCATCAGGGAGTTGAGGCTTCATGCAGGGAACAGTGTTGTTCCCTGCAATGCCCAAAATTACGGACATAAGGCGTCCCGTAAAAGGGATCCTCACGGACAACGGACGTGAGGTCCAAATTACGGACAGACTGTGAAATTTATGGATGGTTAGTCACCCTACATCATACATAATCACATAAAGATGCACCCTCACATGCACACACAGACCATCATGCATACATGCCACCTCATATGCACAGAGTAGGAACTCACATAAATCCAATGACATCACAAGTTGCTAAAATAACACAAACACGCATACCTCTCACCGTCGCAAACCATAAATTAAAATCATATATGCTTATAACATGTGAAAATGGGCAAATGTTTGGAAACCCTTTGTTATTGACGCCTATATTTGCAGAGTCAGCATTTTACAGTGGCAGAAGAGCAGGCATCCCACCTAGTCTAAAAAAAAAAAATAAGACACCTTCCCCGCTCTAGGTGTGGTGTACACTTCGGCGAAAGTCCCTAATAAAATGAAGGCAAAAAACTTTGGAAAATGGAGCACTTTTGCAGCATCGGAAAAGGACTATGGTGAATAATGAAAAACTGACCCCAGATTCTAAGTTTCTTAAATGTACTTGATAACACTCATCCACAGGCTCAACTACCTCAGTGGTATTAGACCAGAGCCAGTTCTATCAAAGCTGTGTTTTGAGTAATTTTATTGCAGGCTGCACAACTTGTTATGAACCGAGAGGAATCCTGTCCCTTGTGCGAGAGATGAGACACCAGCATCATGCAGACGCTCAGGAACACTTAAATCAGTTTGGGTGAACTGACCCTGGCATATGCATTTGTTGAATTTGCCACACTGTTCACAAATATAATGTATGTTATACCAATTTGTTTTTTTTTTCATTTGTATATTTCTGGACCCTTCCAGGTTTTTTCAGTGTACCTACTGGTGTGACATATCAGTATCAGACGTCTTTGGACGCCTTCATTTATCACTAGTTTCTGAACAGAATCAGAATGCCATGAGCACCTATTACATTACACAAGGTCACATTAGTTTGTAGGCACCGGAGATTAAGAGATTTGCCAGAATAACACAATGTTTAATCCTGAATTTACTTTTTATTTCATTGTGTGTGGGTTACTTTTTTGCCTTCCTAACTGCATATGAAATAAAGTCCTTACAGAATAGTTTGTTCTTCTCAGCAACCTCTTTGACCCTGCCACCAGTCTCAATGACCCCAGCCCCCATAGCACGAATTCGATTTGTATATTTTACACTTCAAGTCTGTAAATGAAAACCGCCTGGAATTACGCCAATAAAGAAGGCCACACTTCCAGGCCGTCTTCATTTACACTTCTCTGCTAAGGCATTTGCACCTCCCCCCCCCCCCCCGGAATGCAGTCACAGACCCCCAGGGGGGCCCTCCCCACAGTATGGAGACCTCTGGCAGGAGGAGGCCCAGCAAATGCCGTATCTATACAGAGTGGCCCATCTTCACTCTGTGTTTGACAATCAGAATGATAATGGCGGATAGCAATCTGTGCCACGAGGGGCTGCTGCAGGCCTTTCAGTTCACAGCAGTGCGAGCTGACCCCCTGCAGTGAGAGTTAGAGAACTCTCAGGTTGCTTGCAGGGGGGACAGCTTGCACCAATGCCCAGAATTACGGACAAAAGGCGTCTGTGAAAGATTTCCTGACGGACAACGGACAAGAGGCCCAAATAACGGACTGTCCGTGAAATTTACGGACGGTTGGTCACCCTAGTGGTTGGCAGTGTTCTCTGTGCTGTGAACCTGTGTGGGAAGTGTTTTGGTGTCAAGTGTGAGTGACCAGAGAGGTGATGTTATGTTGTGTTGGGGCACAGGGTCCAGGGTGTAATTGAGGGGGAGGAGTAAGCAGTGGTTAATTTGTAAAAAAAAAAAAAAAGTGCTGGGGCTCTCCTCAGGAAGCAGCTTAGACCAGCCCATTTCTTCTTTTAGTGCCACCTAAAACAGAACCAAATACTAACCATGAGAGTGGGGAGAGGATGTGGCATAATGACCAGAGCTGCTGACTTTGGAGCTGGGGAACCAGGTTCTAGTCTCAGGGTTGGCTCAACATACTGTGATTCTAGGCAAATCACTTAATCTCCCCGTAAATTAATGTGTCCTTAACTGGTGCTCATGAAAAGCACTGGTGTTGATGATTAAGTGCTGGTGCTGAGCACCTGGAAAACACTGGCTCAAATTAAGCACAGGGAGTGAGAGACAGATGCACAAAGGGAGGAGGAAAGGTGAAAGACACAGATGAAAGTGCAGGATTCTACCTGGATGGTCTGTGTTATAAGTGGTCCAGTTTGGGAGGAAGAGGATTAAAAGACATGGATAGTTACGCAGCACCAACCAAGCCAGAGGGGCCGTGGGATACTATGTGAGTAATTAGAGATGGTCTAGTAATCCATATGGCAACATGCGCAATCCAGAGATTATGTCAAATAGGTAAAATGATGCCAAAGGTGTAAGAATGGGTGTTGGTGGCATGAACAGTGGCCATGCACCTTTTTAAAGGGGGTTATATTACTTCCTGCTGTACAAATACACTCATGGTGGGAGGGAGACATAGCCCTACCCCTTATTGTATAAGGTCCACCATCTTCAAGATGGAGGGCACTGAAAAGTGTACTTTATCTGGCCTCTAGTAGCTGAGGGGTGGAGTTGGCAAAGGAGGGCACACCTCCTATTCTTTCTAAGTTCTTCCGCCTGTCCTCCCGCCAAAAAGAATGTGAGGACAGGAAGGGTCCTTGCTCCCTCTAACAGGAGGAGAAACCCTCTAAAGTGTCCTCTGTGTGTATTTTTAATAAATCTGACACTGGAATCAGTACAGGCATATTATGACGAGATGTTTGGTACCAAACATCCCACACTTCAGTGGAACCATCATGGATCTGGGGAACTCGTAATGATGAGTGTCTAGTCCATGTAATTACTTTGGCTTCCCTGGTCATCTACAAAATCCAGTAATTGACAAGGATATTGCAGGGGCATATCTGCTCATGCAGATATGCCCTCGCAATATGCCCCCGCAGGAGATATAGAGCACCCTGCCCTCAGGCTAAGGCCTGTGAGAGGTGTGTCTAACCTATATCCAGTGCAGTGTCTGTGGGTATGGCACACAGGGATGTGTGCCATGTCGACTCTTCTGTTTTGTCTGCACCAAGACACGCAGGCTACAGTGGCAGTGTGTATGTGCTTGGTGAGGGATCCCTTAGGGTGGCACAATTCGTGATGCATCCCTAATGGGCCCCTCTTTAACCACAAGTCCCTTGGTACCAGGCAGTGGCGTAACGAAACTTGAGGGGGTCCCTATGCAAGGTACATGGAGGGGCCCCCGCTTTGGATTTAATTAGGAGCTCAGGAGCTCTCGGTTGAGAGTACCCTGCAGCTCGGAGGACCCCCCCCCCCGCACCACGGGGGCTGTGCGGGCCTGTGTTATGCCACTGGACCCCTCAAGGGGTACCTTTTACTATGTGAGCTAAAGTGGTGCCAATTGTGGTAACAATAGGTACAGATTAGGGAATGAGCTCTGGCACACGGAACCTGGTTGGCAGGAACCCTGTGAACTTCCAGTTGAAATTACATACTTTTCCAGGCAAAATGTGGGTCTAACCATGTCCAAAAGAGGCACTTTCCTACAGCAGTTCTTAGTGTTTTGTGTACAGGTATGCGAAGATTAGTTAATTACACTGCAACTTTGTTATGTTTTCTTTAAAACTCTACAATTTTGGTAGACTTCATAGAGCGTGCAACACTTTTTTTTAAATGGTAGAAAAAACACAAACTAAAATACTTTTTTTTTCCCAAAAAATTGTCAAAAGCCCACATTTAGAGAAAGAGCAAAAACATTTATTAAGTGTTAATTTTCACCCCAAGTGAAGTTCAAATACTTTGCACACTTGTCAGCTTCACAAAACCTGCAAGTGAAATTTCACTGCTGTCCGTTTTTGGTTGCAAGTTGCTACAAGTTTTCTAATGCGCAACAACATCAAGGGTTGGGACTATTAGAAGTTTGGAAATGTCATCTTGCTATTGAATGATATTTTATGCTGCGATGGGCCATCTATAAGCAGTTTCCAATAACTTTAATCGAGGAAATTATTCAACATCCAGGAAGATGTTAAAGATCTATTTTTATTGTTTTTTGGCCTTCTTTTAAGCTTCTTTCTCCTTTAGTGACATTGCTCGGCGTCTGGAAGTGAAAAGTCTGTGATTGGGCGCTATACAATTGTCTGATTCCCTCTTTCCGAATGCATGTTCTGGAGACAGCATTGTCTCCATCTTGCCTTGCACCCTTTGGTGACTTTTCACCAATACCGCGTTACGCACAAGGCACGTGACACGCTGCACGTAATATAAACCACATTCAGCACTCACTCGAGTATGATCTTATGCAGCAACCCAAGCTGGACAGGCATTCAAGTCATTTCCTTTGCGTGTGATTGGTTCACTTGACATTATTTTCATTATAAAGTTCATGTGCATAGTCCTCTTTCAAGTAATATGACGCAGAGATGGTGAGAAGCCGATTAAACATTGAACCCAAGGCAGAGGGTTCTGATCAGCTCTTTTTCAAACAATGAGTTGGTTTACTCAGCACAGAGGGACCTTGGGTTGACCTGCCTCCTCTTGTGCAAGTGTCACTGCGAAGGAAGAGAACTTCTTAGGAAAACGATTACAAGCCGTGAAAAAAACATTGAAAAACAAAGGTTTGGCCAAAGATAATATCCTATTCCTCTGCCACTTCTGAACGTGCGTTCTGTCTAGGGCTGGTTCATGCCCCTGACACGCTGCTCACTGCGGGTTACCTCACTCCTTCACAAGATGTCTGTGAATGAACAGGACTGGCGCAGCCAAGACCGCAATGGACCTGAATCCCTTTGATAGGGCTTGTAAGACCATATTATCCCTTCTGAAGGGTTGTAGTCTGGAATATTGAGTAGTGAATATTGTGATACCCAGTGGTCGAAGTGGGGAAAAAAAGTAGGGAAATTGAGCTGAGAATCAGAGGGCGGAAATAACCAGAGGTTTGGATCAGTGGGTGGAGTCAGAGGTGTGGCCAGAAAAAGCAAAATATCCCAATTATTAGAATTTGTTTGACATGTCACTGACCAGTTACAGAATATTATCTTATTTAATTCAACCACTGGATACACATGTTTATTTAAGGTTAAATATGAGTTATTGACATTAAAATACATTCACAAAGTGGGATACGTTTCCAATCACAGAATGTCCCAAATACGCTTAAAAGTGGAATCACAAGCCATTTGTCTCTGAATCGTGCAGTTTCTGTCATCAGCACTTCTCCTCCCTTTTTAAACCAGAGCAGTTCAAATATAAATGGCAAAATATCTTAGTTTGCAAATGTTTTCCACATAATTATGGCTCTGCCAATATGCCACATAATACATCACCTTCTTCATAATCTGCAGAATTTAACTAACCAATTGTTTGGAGCTCAAACGGATCAATAGTTACCCAAAAATGTGACTTGTGTCCCTTCCTGCACATAAACAATTGCCCCAGCAGCACAGGCACCCTTGCAAAATGGTGCTAGGGTGCCCGCGGTGGCGCTATGCAGCTTTTTAGCACCAGCGCTATGGGTAACTCTGGTGTGCCTCATTCTTGTGAATACGGCTCATCCCTGTGTTTTGAAACTGCCATTGTGTGGCATTACACAAACACAAGGAGATGATTGACGGAGCGCGGAAACTTTTCAGACACTCATCCCCAGTCACAGATCTGGGTTGAATCCATCATCGTTCTTTAGCTTCCTTCGCCACCCCAGTTCAGACCCAGCCATATGCAAATTAGTCTTGACCCTGTTCATCATGGGAACAGTCGAGCTCGAACTGTCAAGCAAGGTCTTCCCTGGGACTGGTTTCAAGGTAACACCCATCAGCCAGCTTAGCTTGAATCCAATGGAAATGTGAGCAAGGGACACACATCTGGGCATACCCTTGATTGGAGGTGAGTGGTTGAAAAGTTTAAGCACTCCGTACATCATCTTATGTGTTTGCTATGTTCACCCTAAGTGGCCATGGGGATGCCCAGACATGGGTCCCTTGCTCGCTGTGCCCCTAGATTCAAGCTAGCCTGGTTGATGAGGGGTAATACCCCGAAACCAGTCACAGGATGCTTGTTTATGGTCCAGGGAAGACCTGGCCTGGCAACCGGGAGCTGTGTATCTTTGAATCATTTTGAAGTGGATCTTCTAAAGTTGCTGATCAGGGGCTGTGCAATGCTGTGCAATTCTGTACTGCACTGCTGTGCGTGGGACATGGTAAAGTTGCCAATCAGGAACTGTGTAGTGCTGTGATGCGAGGTATGCAAAAGAAACAATTGACGGGCGGAATGCTGGAAAATGCAAACATTCACCCCCAGTCACAAGGATCTGGGTTACATCCATCATTCTTTTGATCACCACACCACCCCAGTTTGGACCCAGCCATATGCAAATCAGTCTTGACCCTGTTCCTTGTGGGAACAGTCCAGCCCAAACTGCAAAGAAAGATCCTCCCTGGACCGGAAACAAGCATCCTGAGACCGGTTTCAGGGCATCAACCTTCATCAGCCAGGCTAGCTTGAATCCAGTGGTGTAGTGAGCACGGGACCCACTTCTGGGCATACCCTTCCCACTTAGGGCAACATATGCAAAAGAAACACTTGATGGACGGAATGCTGGACAATGCAAGCTTCACCCCCAATCACAAGGATCTGGGTTAAATCCATCATTCTTTTGCTCACCACACCACCCCAGTTTGGACCCAGCCATATGCAAATCAGTCTTAATCCTATTCCTTGTGGGAACAGTCCAGACCGAACTGCCAAGCCAGGTCCTCCCTGGACCGGAAACAAGCATCCTGGGACCGGTTTCAAGGCATCACCCTTCATCAGCCAGGCTAGCTTGAACCCAGTGGTGTAGTGAGCACGGGACCCACGTCTGCATCGCTCTGCCTCATATGGGCCAAATCAGATGAAGTCACTGATCAGGAGCTGCACATTGCTGTGATGGGAGGCTCTGCATTGGATCCGATGAGTCTGCCAATCAGGAGCTGTGCAGTGCTGAGATGCAAGGCTCTGTTTTCAATCAAGGGAAGCTGCTGATCAGGACCTGCGCAGTGCTGCCATGCGAGGCCCTGCGTCACTCTGCACCATTCTGTGCCGAATCCGGAGAAACCTTCAGTTAAGCAGGTAGAAGTACACTCTGACAACAGTCCAGTGTCCAACACCTTGAGGACTCACTCTCACTGAGGCCAGCAGGGGGGATCAACTCACATCTAGTTGAATTTGATCAGTTGTAAAGCAAGAAAGGCCTCTGGAAGTTAGTTGTGTCCCTGTAGAGCAAACAGCAGGTCAGCCAACTGAGCCTTGGAGTTACTTCTGGGGTCCTGAGTTCAAGGGTAACAGATCCAGTCTTACTTCTTCAGACAGCAGGGCAGTCCTTCTGAATCTTCTCAGGTCCAGAAGTCGTCTGATGAGAGGTTCTGGGGTTGCCACTATTTGCCAGTGCCAGCTTGTGCATACCGGTCCCACCTAGAGTGAAACATTGAAGAAGACAAAAAGTGCTGGATGGAATGCTTGAATTATTCTCAGCCACTGGTAATTATTCGGGGCCACATCTCAGTTCATTGTTATTTAGCATATTGGCAGGGTCAAAACTGAGGTGGCATGGTGTGCAAAATAACGATGAACTGGGATGCAGCCCCGAATAATTACCAGTGGCTGAGAATAATTCAAGCATTCCATCCAGAACTTTTTGTCTTCTTCAATGTTTCACTCTAGGTGGGACCGGTATGCCCAGGTGGTGGCCCTGTGCACACTGTGTCACTGGAACCAAGCTAAATCTAGCTGATCAGCCCTAATCAGGGCAAAACGAATCCTAGGTTGCTTGTGTTCCATTTCAGGGAGAACCTGGCCTGGCAGTTTGGGCTGGATTGTTCCCACTGTAGCAGGGTCCATATGGCTGAATCCAAACTGAGGTGGCATAGTGTGCAAAATAATTATGTATTGTGATGCAGCCCAAGTAGTTTGCCAGTAGCTGAGATTAATACAAGCATTCCATCCTTAACTTTTTATATACTTAAGTAACCTTCTAGGAGTGGCATTTCCATAATAGTAATTGTAAATCTTACTTTACCATTAAAGAGGGGTTTACATTATGATTAAAGTGAGTGGAAGAAGAATTCTTCTAGCTTCTTCCCAAACTGAATTTAGCATTTATTAGATCTATTAAGGTCTATGGGAGGCTATTCTTACCACAGTGGAAAATGACTTGGGGGCGGGGTCATTGCCAAGACATGTAAAACATCAAATATACATATCCTACTTTTTACATACCATGCACTCTGCCCTATGAGCACTTAAGGCCTACCTTAGGTGTGACTTATATGTATTACAAAGTAAAGTTTAGGCCTGGTGAGAGGTTTATTTTGCCAGGTTTAAAACTGCACTACAGACTGCATTGCCAGGCCTCAACATTTTACTGTGCTACTTTAGTGGGCGACACAATGAGTGCTGCAGCCCACTTGTAGCATTTAATTTACTGGCCCTGGGCACAGGTTGGACCATTCACTAGGGGCTAATAATTAAATTAAGGCTACCAATTAGGTGTATGCCAATGTTACCATGTTTAAAAGGGAAAGCACAAGCACGTTACCTCTGGTTAGTAGAAATAAAGTGTATAGGGTCCTAAAGCCAACAATAATGGGTCCAGCAAAAAATAAGGCAGTGAAGGAAAAAATCTAGAGGAATACCACACAAATAATGGTCATTTCCAACACCTCACATGCCAAAGGGGAATAGTGATCACACGTTTTTCTAATGTGAACATGAGAAATGTGCACCTGTGGCCTGCCCTGTAAGAATCTATTGTTTATATTTGCAGATTGGATTGATGTCCCAATGTGAAGGGGATGTTGAAAAGAGAACACTGGTGCTATGCCAGATTGCCTAGAGTTCAGCAGAACTGGCTTTAGGTGGTGACCACCTACTCTTTCCACTCTTGCTATTGGGGTCTTGTTTTATCATTTTATATTGATTTCATAATGCATTGGCAAACTGCAATTTTGAGTAACCTGCAGCCATTTTGCATTCCCATGTTATACTATTGTGCTTGAGTTTTCATTTATCTGATGGACTCTTCTCTATACCTGGCACTGCAAAGCAAAAATTCTTAATTAAGCTAGCTCAGTGCCTGAGATCTCTTCTGTTGTATCTTTCCTCAAGGTCCTTTTTAGGTCGAGGACTACCGGTCTGCCGAAAGGCAGAACCGGAAGTCGGAGATTTTTAGGTCGAGGACTACCGGTCTGCCGAAAGGCAGAACCGGAAGTCGGAGATTTAATGACTTGGAGAAGAGGGGCTTGATCCAACCCCTCTTCTCCCCTGTTCTCCATTGGCTGGCCTCGTAAATGCTGGCCAGCCACTGGAGAAGAGGTCAGTCACTCCGATCAGGCCCCGTCCTTTTCGGATCGGGGGGCGTGGTTTTTGCGAAAAGTCTCAGGGAGGAGACAACAGCAAAACACGCCCCCGAATCCGAAAACGACGCTGCCTTTTCGGTGTTGTGTGCTTGCTCTTGTTTCTGCTCTCCTCGCTGCTCCCCCTTACATACCCCCACTTCCCATTGTCCCTTTCCTTCTCCCACGAGGGCTCCACTTCGTTTTCTGCCAGCTGTCCCTGTGCGACTGCCCCCCCCACCTACCTCGTGACTCCCCTTCTCTGAACCCGTAATTCATGGTATACCCGCTGTGCACTGATGCCGCCCCCCACCAAAAGAACCCACGTTCTGAGGCTGCCACATATGCCTCCCCTTTGTTCTGTTCGAATCCTCCTCGCTTCCTGGTGCGTCTCTGTGCCCTCCCCCTCACTCCTGGGCTCGGGCTTCTTTGTTTACGAGTCAGACGCTGGATGGTTTGTGGAGGACGGACTGCGGGACTTGTGTAGTCTCTTTTCTTGCCTCTGCTGCACTCTGCGTGGTCTCCAGTTTGGTCCGAACACTGAGTTTGGGAGAAGTGTGTGACGGGAGGGGGGGTGGGGGTGGTTAGCCCGTTCAGTCTTCACCCCCTACCCTTGCAGCCCCCTAACTCCATCTTTATCAATCTCTGCTCAGAATTCATTGTAGGAACGTAGTATTCGGCGATAGGCGCTTTCTGTGGGGCGTTGGTTGGTGTGATTTTCATATTTCGCAGGGCTCGGGCCAAAGTCTAGCAGACTTCAAATGTGATGGGGCAAGGGGTAAGTAAGGCTCTTTGATGTTTCCAAGAAAGCT
The DNA here is from genome assembly GCF_964204655.1 of Triturus cristatus. NCBI lineage: Eukaryota > Metazoa > Chordata > Amphibia > Caudata > Salamandridae > Triturus > Triturus cristatus. The sequence continues at coordinate 776,956,987 of NC_140587.1, read as the reverse complement.
TCCGAAATCCGTCTCGAGGAGATCGAGGCATAACCGCGGGCGGGTCACGAGATTCTGCGCAGCCCCCCCTCCCCCCCGTGCTTCCACAGTCCTGAATATTGCTTCCTGCTGGCATTACTGGGAGGCTGGCACAGAGGAAGCGGCAGCCGCGCGCACCCTCTGCAGAGAGGAAGCGGTGAGCTCGCGCACCGCCCTGTCCTGTCTGAAGTGAGAGAGGAGCTCCTTTGTTTGTTTTGGGTCAGTGGGTATGTAGGACCTCTGCCCGACACGTGCCAGTTGTGTCTGGGACTTCAGTGGCACACCTCTGCCCTCCATGTGCAGGTCTTTTCTGGCCTAGCCTGTGATTCAAAAGCAGACTATATGTATATAATCTGCACATCCCACGGGGGAGGTTCTCCGCAGCTGTCCTACAGTATTTTTTACGTGCAGTCATTGGTATCCTGAAAGTGTGTATTATGCCAGATTTTAAAATTAAAATATATTTTTATTCTCCTCAAAACAGTATTTTTGGCAATAAACGTTACCCTTCTACTGGTTAAATAACATCATGTGTTCCCAGCTTCCCACATAGTAGAAAACGACCTAATTAAATTCCCTCTGGCGCCCTGAATGGATCAGTCCTTTGTGAGGAGATCTCCCTGGCCGACTAATGTCCACAATTCACTCATCCCTCCCCATACACAATCCGTCATACTAACCGTTCTCCATCACTGTATTAGGTTTGTGCCGGATTTATTCCCGCTTGTTCATGTTCTTGGGACTGAAGTAGTTAAATAGGCCGGTGCTCTCAGGTACTTAGTACATGCATTTGTTTACATTTTGAGAGGGAGAGTACCTGCACTTCTCAGCAGAGCTGTGATACCGCATCACTTTTGATGGGAAGCAAATAAAGCTCAAGGCCTGACCCGCCTGCTTCTGCCTTCCTATGAAAGAAGCGTCATCTGATCTTTGGCCATGGTATTGGTAATCAAGATATTCCGCAATGAGCCTAGGAGCTTGGTTGATGCCATGCGAGCATTGCGACCCAAAGGATAAAATGTTGCAAAATCACATTTGAGGTGTGGCACACATTTGCTTCATAATCAAACCCAAAATTTACTCTGGAGAATGTGCAGAAGGGTTTGTGTTGGCTAATTGGCATACTCCGGACTGTGGGTACTCACAAAAATCTTCTCGGGCGCCAAAAAGTACAGTTTGGGTTGGGTCCCAGGGCAGCACCTATACAGTAGCACTCACCACCCCCCTACTCACTCCCCTGTTTTTTTAAAAAAATGTAAAAGGCACAATTAGCGCTATATCAAAAAATTGCATTTCGTACAACTTTTATTTACTTATTCACCTTGGATTTGTAAATAAAAAGCGAACAAAAATGTTCACCTTGTTTTCTAGGCGCCAGCATCCACATTAGCGTGTGCCTTCAAAATGCCACAAGAGTGTTTTTTTTTTTTAAAAAACCTTCTTTTCAGCCATGCCGCATTACAGCATGGCTAACAAGCATTTACAATGCAACGGTCTCGGCATTGTTAAAGTTAGAGCTATTGGCATTGCTCATGACAATGCCGTTTCTTTAAATGTTTTAAAAACAAAAACATAAACAAAAATAATGTCATGAGCAATGCCAATAGCTCTAATTTTACCAATGCCGAGACCATTGCATTGTAAATGCTTGTTCATTCTTCTTATGGGAAACCCAGGCCCCTGCGTTTACTTTTATTTAAAGTTTGAGTTAATGTCATGTATGTGCTGCTTCAACTGTCTATATGAATAAAGTGTATCAAAGTTGGGGGACATGTGGGGAAGAGCTAATATTGGATTCTCAATTGTTTGGTGAGGCAAAGTTCTGTCACTCTAGGCAGAGCTATCACAATTATTATTTCTTTTTTGTATACTGAACATGTTTTAAACTTTAAGTAGGTGCAGAGCAAATGTTTCTTTCACCGAAGCCTCAAGATGCAGGGAGAAGACTTGAACCACTGCTAGCCGCTTCCATTTTTTGCTGTTGCCTCATATGTTTCTGCTGGTTTTAGATGCCTTGGGCACTGTGCCACTGCTAATCAATGCCACAGTGCAAGTGCTCCTATGGTAAATTGATGTATGGATTAGTGACTCCATGATTGGCTTATTTGGTTTTCTTGTCAGACCCTAGTACAGTGCACTGTGTGTGCCCATGGCTTGTAAATCAAGTGCTGCTGGTGGGCTTGCAGCACTGGGTGTGCCACCCACAGAAGCAGCTTGTAAAGTGTGTCTCAGGCCTGCCATTGCAGAGCCTGTGTGCAGTCTGTGACTGCCATGCTGACTGGGCAAGTGCACCTACTTGCCAGTCCCTAAACCTTCCCTTTTCTTCATATCAGACACCCCTAAGGTAGGCCCAAGGGCAGGGTGCATTGTAAGTATAAGGTAGGACATGCCATGGTGTGTGTGGCATGTCCTAATAGTGAATTACAGCCATTTTCGTTTTTCACTATTGCAAGGCTACCTGTTCCACATAGGCCAGAATGGGCAGTTTGATTATAGCATTCTATAATCCTAACTGACCCAGGGAACATGGTAGACATTTGAGTTAGGTATGCCTCAACTCAGAATGAGAAAATACATCTTTTAGTCAAGTTGGTTTTAACATTCTGTGTTTGACAATACCACTTTTAGAAAGTAGGTATTTTCTTGCCTAACTGTCTAAGCCTGCCTCTGCTAGGTTGTGTATTCCATGTCTGGTTTGTGAGTGACAGGGGCTGGGGGATTCCAGGAGACAGGGTGAGTCAGCACAAGGCTGAATAGAGAGATCAGCATGTAGAGTGGTGGGAGGAGTTGCACCCGGGACCAGAATAGGGCTGTGCCTGCCTTCCACAATGCTGGCTCCACCTCCTGTGGTGCGTCTGATGTCTATGGCCCACACTGTCAAAGGAAAGAAGGAGTCCTGTAAACAAAGTGCTCCAAGACTGACCAGAACTGGTTTGGACTAGGCAAAGGCCTCTCTGCCTTCAGAGAACAAAGAAAATATGAGTATAACTACCGGGGCCCAGACCCCAAGACTGTAGATCACTTCTGGGAAACAAGGAGAACCTTTGCTGAGGAGAGGAACCAGAGAGAGAGACTGCAGGAGGAGACTATCCCTATGCTGTGTGCTGTTTGAGGATTGGCCTGCAGTGGTTACCTGATTGCCAAAGAAAGGAGAAAGGACGTTGTGCTACTTTCATCAACTTGTAAGAAGGGTTTGAACTAGAGCTTGCCTCCTGCCGGATGTCTCAGGGATATAAGACTTCACCAACCAGCTCCCCTGAGTTCACTTGCTGGGAATCTGAAGTGTCTGCTGGTGAGCTGGGCCTTCTGAGAGACTGCGTGTTGCTGGGAGCTGGAAGCGCAACTCGCTGAGGAAGCATGCTGCCGCAGTCGACATCGCATCGCCGAAGTGCCTCGCATCACCGGAGAAGAGTGTTGCCATCGCATCAGACGCTATCGCATCACCGGAGAAGCGTGTCGCTGCCGCAGCCGCTGTCGTCACATCGCTGAGGAAGCGTACCGCCGCTACCGCTATCGCCACCGCATCGCCGAAGCGCCCCGCATCACTGGAGAAGAGTGTCGCCGTCGCAGCAGACACCGTTGCATCACCAGAGAAGCGTGTCGCAGGGCCTGTCGCGGCTCAAGAAGATTCACTGAGTCACCGCACGGCCGTCGGGCGTGCACGCATCACCCTTAATCGTCTCAACATCAAGAAGACGCCATTTTTGTTCATTGCACCGGGTCGTCATCGCATCGCGGCGTTGCTATTCGCATTGCCACAGAAGCGCAGTAAGAAACCGACGCATCACCCTCCCCACGCAGTGAGGAACTGACGCATCACCCCCTCTCCAGTAAGGAACCGCTGCATCACTGTCCCTTACACAGCAGTAGGGAACCGACGCGTCACCTCCCCTGAAGCAAGGAACCGATGCATCACCGTTCTTGTGTGTAATGAACCGACGCATCACCTTCCCTGCAACTCTTTTGTTTGTATCACGTTACGCATCCAAAGGTACATTGAACGCTAAGTGTCGCATTTACCATCTAAAGAGAACTAAGCTACTTCTACCATTTTTAAAGTACAGTATTGTAGATTTTTGTTGTTTGTGGTCTTGTGTTAAGTCTATATAAAGATACTTATTTTTATAATACAACCTGTGTGGTGTCCATCTGTAATATTGTCACTGTATTACTGTATGTGTTCACAAATGATTTACACACTGCCTCTGAGATAAGCCTGCCTGCTCGTGCCAAGCTACCAAGGGGGTGAGCAGGGGTTATTTTAGGGGTGTACCCCCTTACCTTGACTAGACGCAAGGGCCCCTATTTGGTCAAAGGTACCTACCTCTGCCAACTTGAGACCCCCAAATCTAACAGTCCTCTGTTACAAACATACTCTACCTTAGAAGAAGGGATTATTCAGGAAGTGGAACAGCTTGAATTTTGTACGTGAGGTGGTTATCCGATAGGGTAGCTCAGCGAGCTGAGTTAGATACTCTCTTCTGAAAGATGCAGGTGGTGGGTTTCATTTCTGACAGGGCTGCCCATCTTCCATCTTTCTGAGGTCAGTAAATTGAGTGCCATAAATATGAGTAATATTATCATGTATTTGACAGTGCTTACTTGCGTTATGATGTAATATGTTAAACAAACCTTGGCAAAGCCAATAGTTCTTGCCTATGAGCGTGCTATTGGCTTTTTCTCAGGAGGGTGGAGGTTGTGAATGGGAGAACGGGTGGGGGTGGTGAACAGGAGGGCAGGTAGGGTTGGAGGGCAGGATGGTAAAAAAATGTGCTATGACGCGGCCAGCTCTCGCCTCCTCATAGTGCTTTTGTTTCCCTTTTGTCTGTTGGGAGAAGGGACAAGAAATGGATGTGGGTGGGTGGGGGGAGGAGAAGAATCAGTGTCAGGCTGTTAGGGAAGAGCTGAAACAGTGACAGGGCAGGTGGGTTAAGCTGAAACAGGGACGGTGAGGATGGAGGGATAAGAAACAGACTGGGGCAGAGGGTTGGTAAGGTAAAGAAGCAACATAGACAGTGGGCGGGGGAATGATCTAAAGAAGCAAAATGGTTGGATGTGGGTGGGAGTAGAAACAACAACATGGATGGGGAAACATTAAAGAAACAACAAGGATGGGGTAGTGAAAGAAACAATATGGACGGGGGTAGGAAAAGAAGCAACATAGAGAGGGCCGGGAGGAGTGAAAAGAAGAAACATTGAAGAAGCACATGCTTAAGAAGCGGATATTGGACTCAGCCTGAAAACACATGCCCTCATATGAGTGTTTTGCCACAAGAAAAATGTAGCTCCAAAAACGGAAGCAGTGGAAGGACATAAGAACTTCATCGATGCTCCGGGAGAGAACCAGACAGAAGAAGAGGACATGACGCAAACATGCCATTACGAACGAGACTAAAGCAAAAGAGAGCGACGCAAAGCTAACCAATGGTATGCTATGGGTGGGCTGAGAGCCCACAGAATGTAGAATGAATGTCTCAAAGAACTCAAAAATGACTATTATTTATTTATGGTGTCTTCGCCCAATGGCCAGTGATTCTTTGGGTCCGGGAGTGTGATTTGCCTGAGAGCTGCAGCTGACTAGTACCTCTAGTCCAGGGGACTTCTGGAGTAGCCTTTTGCTTGCAGAGAGATTCCTCTTTTCTTTGGAGCCATTCTCTGGACCAGGATGAGTCTTGGTTGTGCAGTTGCAGGGAGGTTGCCACAGGTACAGATCATTGCGCCTTTGCTTTGTGCAAGTCCTGAAGTCACAGTCATGGGTCTCTTCTTTGCCCTTGGTTGCAATTCAAGCAGATCTGAGGTTCTGGTGCCAGGGGAGCCCCTTAAATCCTATATTTAGGTGTTTTAGGGGTGTGGGAATTAGTAGCCAATGATTACTAGCCCCAGCGGCTAATCCACCCTTGAGGGGACCACTTCCTGTGGAGAGTGGCACCTTTTCTACACAGGAGCCTCTATTCTGCCACTTTAAAAAACTGGCAGAACCATTATTTGGCTGTACAGACCAGGCTGCCCACCTAAGGGGTGTGTCTAGCCTTCTGGGGTGTACGCCTCTGGACTTCCTAATGTTCCTGCCTGCCTGGGTTGCAAATGTGCCTGGGGCAGGGGGATGGCTTTTTACTCCTCTTGGAGGAAGCCTGGTTGCATTTCAGAGGTGGTGGGGGCTTTGAAGCTCACTGCCTTGATGTGCCACTTAACTAGCTATCCTGCCAGGGTGAAAGGTGACACCTCTCACCTAGGCAGACCTTTGTTTCTGCTTCCGGAGAAAGTTCACATCTCTTTGCATGCGGTCAGATTCCTGTCTTGGCTCCAGCAGTTGCAGGCTATTATCCAGGGCACAGGAAATGCTGGGGCAACCAGGTCGGCAAACTCTAAGGTTGCCACCTTGGTGCATGTCACATTAAATATTACTTTCTAAAAATGTAAGATTTAATGAGACAAGTTGTTTGATACCAAAAATGCAACTTTTCAGTGGGAGTATTATGGAGCTGGCAATTTGGTGGTGCCCGGCTGCCAGCCCATGGTATTGTATGGCCTCCTGAACACTTATAGTAGCCCCCAATGGAAGTAGGCTACTCTAGGGGCATATAAACTTGCACTTATATGTCCACACCTTTAATATAGTAAGTAAACTGTTCAATTAATTAATATTACAGTAAAATAAACATAAATGATCACCCCCAACCATCCACCCTGAGTCCCAAAGCAGCTTGATCCCACTGCTTATTTATCTTTCCAATGTATTGTTGATTTGCACTTGCAGGAGAAAGGAACTTCTAAGTGTGTAATATTGTGTTTCACTTCTTTAAAAATATCCAAAGCATACAAGTCAGTGCAGCTTGCCCTGCGACAAAAGCAGGAAAGCAAGTCTAAGGCTGGAGCTTGTTCTCGGAAGGTCAGACCTGGCGCTACAGGGAGACCTAATCAAGCTCTACATCAGGCTCAGCAATTTCTACGTAATGCACTGTCAGCTCAAGCCTGCAGGAAATACTCTACGTGAGGGTCATTGCATTAAGGGTTCTGTTGTAAATCTGCAATGAGAGCTTCCCAACAACGTATTACTGACATTGAGGTGGCTGGCTTTGGACTATTTGTATTTCTTTTCTACCCATTCCGTCAGGGTGTCACCAAGGCTGGATGATCATTTAATTCCTTGGAGAACCTTGTGCTGCTATTCTTCCATAGGTCCACCTATCACTTGGAGTAAAGCTGCTGTATGCACTGCTAATTGTAAAATAGCACACAGTGGCCTATGGTTGCTTTCGCCTCTGTCATCGATTTCAAAGTGCACCAGTCTGTCTGCCAACTTTTCACTGTAGTCAATTTTGGATGAATTCTTAAAAGTTAGTTTAGAATGCCATGAAGGAGAGCGTGCTTTTTTCAATGAGTGGGTTGAACATAACTTATGTTTGTGAAGGAAAGTGAGGAAGGGTGCGGCCTTACCCATGTACCTTTACAATTCAGTTATCTTCTCCAGGCCCCTCATGTTGAAGTCTCTGACTATAATCAACGGGTGGGATTCGTATTTTATTAGTAGATCTTCCAATGTTCCTATGAGAGGTGCCATGAAGACTTTCTTCAGGCTCTGCACAGGGTTAATATAACAGTTTATTAGCAGCAGTCGAAAGGATTGGTAATTAAGCCTTGGGCCTTTGATCAGTAAAGCTTGGATCTCTGGTGTCTTGGCAGGTATTTCGGTAGCAACAAGTTTGCAAGCATGCTTTATATAGACGGAAAGTCCTCCTGAGGGGCGGCCAAAGATATTCCTTTTAGTGGCTGCTACTTGAAATTCATAATATCCTGCTAGGAGTGTTGTTGTCATTGCCCACATTTCCTGAAAGCACACTATGTCTCCATTGTCTAGATAATCCTGTGCTGACTTATCCCAGGTGATTTTCCTGATCCCTGATATAATCCAGGAGATTAATGTCAATTGTTGTTGATCTGGGGCCTCACCCCTTTTCCCTTCCCTGATAACTTGACTTTGTCAGTTATTAGGGATACCGCAGCAGTGGTCTATGATCTTCTGTAAATGCTGGCTTGGGCTGACGTATGTGCGTATCAGGTTGGTTATTGCTGTATGTGACCCTGATGTTGGTATGGGCACATAATCTTGATTGATTATTTCTCCAGACAATATTATTGTAGTTGATTCCCCATAAGACTGGTTGGGAATAAGGACATGCAGATATTTTTATCAGCCGAGGTAGTTGAGCATCTGTGCCCCAGTCGGCTAGCTGTTGCGCTTTCCCTAACACTGCCAGATGTAGTCGCTGTTGGCTGAATCCCACTAGAGTTGAATCTCCGTGGGTATCCCCGTGAAGCTTTAGAAATCTGACCCACACCTGTTTATCTGCGTCAATTTGAGCGAGAGTTGCATGTGCTTAAATAGTCGAAGAATGTTGGTCCAATTAAGAATATCGTGGGGGCCTTTGATGCGATAATCTGGGGTGAGCACTACCTCGTAGGTTGGGGAATTTCCTTGGAGGTTAATGCTTCTACAATGCCCGGTCCTGAACTTGTATGCTGATTTGGTAGCCTGGGCTTAAAGGAGCCCTTTGAATATTTCCATACTGCTGGCGGCCAGTTACCTTCCTGATGTGCCTGCCAAGCTTTCTTTTATCTGCTGTTCTGCCTGAGAGAGTGTGTAGCAACTTTCGAAACTGCTCTGCAACTTGGGACTTGAGTGAGTCATTGCTCAGATTTGTGTGCTGGCGCCCACCTTCTCTGCGCTTTTTGCTGGATCTTCTTTGGGCCCAGGGTCTGACTTTGGCACGACAAATGCCTGAGGGGCCCATGCCTTACTGTGAGGGAACGAGACCTCGGTCCCTTGAGGCTTTACTTCTTTAGCTTCTCCTAATTTGGTCCTCTGTTTGACAGTAAATATTGGATAAAAGGGCCTCACATTATTTCTAATTTTTAATATGTGACTATTCGAGGTAGGTGGGAGTATTGATCTTCTTTTGACTTTCGCCTTTTTTTTGCTGTTTTCTCAGCTTCTTCTTGGCTCTCCTGTATAGCGAGTCTTCTTGCGGGATGAGCCCAGTGATTTCTTCTGCACCATGGCTGTTCTTTGTGGGCTGTACCCCTTTGCATGTTCAGGGCCCCGAATAGATGATTGGTATTTCAGGCCCTGTCTGAAGTGTCTGAGATTCCTGGATGGTCATACCCTTTGCCCTTCCTTGCTTTCCTTTATTTCTGGGCATGGGTGGAGGCTGTCTTTTCCGCTTAAAGCTAATGAGGAATCACTCTGTGATATTAGGCAGGTGGGTTTTCTGGTTATTGTCAGTGCTCCCTCCTTGCCTTGGATAACACTACTATGTCCCCTTGAATCCCAGGCAGCTCACTTGTCAATAATTGCTGCGCATGATCACACCTTTAATATAAAGCACCCTGCCTCCTGGGCTTAGGATGACTATTTTAGGGGTGGTTGCCATATATTAAAAATAGTGCTTTGACCTTGCCACACATGGTGAGGGCAAAGTCGAGTTTGAGCATTGCACCACTCATGTAGTCTGCAATGGCAGGGCCGCTGTCATCTGTTTTCTTAGGTCATTCTGGGTGGCACAATTAGTGCTTCAGGCCCTGGTGACCCCTTTAACTCCCATTCTTTGGGTACCACTGGTACCACTTACCAGGGACTTATACGGGGTTAAAGTCCTTGCCAATTGGGGTTACCAATTCACAGCCATCATATTTTAGAGAGAGAGCACTGGCAATGGGGCCTGATTAGCAGGTTACAGTGCGCTCTCAAAACAATCAGCATTAGAGAAAAAGTGTAGGGGGAGCCATACAAAAAGGGCAATTTCCAACATGGCTGCCCCCCACCACCCAGAAGAAGGGTGATGAGCAGCTAACCTCCCTTTTGATCATTCTCATCATCAAAGTCGAAGAACCTGGAAAGGCCATCTGCACTGGCATGGTCAATCCCAGGTTTGTTGTCCACTGCAAAGTCCATACCCTGTAGGGAAAAAGACCACCTCAACAATTTGGGGTTCTTTCCTCTCAACTGCATCAGCCACCTGAGAGGTCTGTAGTCAGTTTGAACCTTGAAGTGAGTCCCAAACAAGTAGGGTCTTAGCTTATTCAGGGACCAAACTACAGCAAAGGCTTCCCTCTCAATAGCATTCCAATGCTGCTCTCTAGGGAGGGGTGGCATGCTGATATAGGCAACTGGTTGATCCTGGTCCTCATCATTTGTTTGTGACAATATCCCACGGTCAGAAGCGTCTGTTTGAACAATTAACTCTTTCTCATAGTCTGGTGCTTTTTTAGACAGGTGCTGTGCACATATCCTCTTTCAAGGTGTCAAATGCCTTTTGGCATCCTGGGGTCCAGAACCCTTCACAAACTTCCTGTAATACCCAGTCAAGTGAAGAAAAGTTCAGAATTGGGTCTGGGACTTGGGAGCCTCCCAATCCAGAATGGTCTGGATTTTAGGCTGGAGAGATTGCACTTGGCCCCCACCTGCAAAGTGGACCAAGTAAACAACAGAACTCTACCCTATCTGGCACTTACTGGCCTTGATAAGCCTGCTGCAGGGCCTGTAATACTTCCTTCAGGTGGACCAGGTGATCTTCCCATGTAGAACTGAATATAGCAATACCATCCAATTATGCTGCAATAAAGTTATCCAGACCTGAGAAAAATCAATTCGCCAACCTTTGAAAAGTGGCTGGGGCATTTTTCAATTCAAAAGGCATCACTTTTGAACCGAAAGTGGCCTTTTAGGGCAGAAAAAGCTGATATCTCCTTTGCTCCTTTGGGTGAGCCCAATTTGCTAGTACCCTGATGTTAAATCAAAGGTACTCAAAAATTAGCTGCACCCAACTTGTCAGTTAGCTCATCTGCTCTTGGTATGGGGTGTGCATCAGTTTTAGTGACTGCATTTAGACCCCTGCAATCCACACAGAACCTCATCTCTGGTGTGTCACCCTTTGAATGAGATTTAGGGGCAAGTGCCACTGGGTCTGTCAGAGGGTTCTATCACCCATAGCTCAAGCATCTTGCTGACCTCACCTTTAATGCACAATTTGACTTGATCAGACAGTCTATAAATCTTGTTTTTTACAGGGAGGCTATCACCTGTGTCTACATCATGGACACACCATGTTGTCTGACTAGTGTTCAAAGAAAAGAGCCTAGCAAACTGATTTAGGACTTACCTGCACTCAGTCTGCTGTTGTGCAGTGAGGAAGTCTGATAAGACAACCCCTTCCACTGAACCATCTTTTAGGTTATGTGACAGCAGGCCAGGGAGGGGTTTCACTCTACTCTTGACCTGCATAAGTGACCATGAGCATGGTCATGTCTGTCCTTTTCTTGGTGTGGTTTCAGGCGATTTACATGAGAACTCTGTGAGGTCCCATGGAATGCCTAAATCCACCAGGTAGGTGACTTCCCCATTCTTTCTTAAGGTGGGATGGGGCTCAGTCTACTTAGCCTCTAGGGCCCTGGAAGTCACAGGCTCTAAAACTCACACTAACCGAGCTGGTTGGTACTCAACCAGTGCTGACTTTTGGTCATACCAGAGCTTGACAAGCCCTTGGCCGACCTTCAGATATTTTTTTACCCCTTTCATTTACTCAGCCATGCAAGAAAGCAGGTCTAGTACATGGTCCACTATGTCAAGTTTGGGCTCTTTGCGGAGCTTCTCCCAGCTTGCCTTCATCAAACTTACAGGATGGCCAAACAGAAGTTCAAAGGGGCTAAAGTCAACTCCCTTCATGTTTTCGGGGAGGCCTATTATCATGCATCACAAGGTTTTGTTGAATCTCTCATCCAAACCATTGATCTGGGGGTGATAGGGGGTGGTGAACTTGTAGGACACACCACATTCATCCCATATAACCTTTAGGTATGTAGACATGAAATCGGCCCCTCTATCAGAAACTACCTCATTATGAAATCCCACTCTTCTGAAAATGCCAAAAAGGGCCTTTTCTACTGCAGGTACAGTGGCAGTCCTAGTAGCATGATCCACTACCACTAGAATTAATCTGTTTCCATATGTTGTTTGAGGGACATCAATGTCAATTTCTACCCTCTCAAAGGGGGTCCCAACCACTGGAATTAGAATTAAGGGAGCCTTTGAATGCCCACCTGTCTTGCCACTGGCCTGACAGATGACACAGTAGTGACAGAACTCCTTCACTTTTCCAGACATCTGGGGCCGGTAAAATTAACAACCAACCTGCCCCAGGTTTTGGTTTGTCCCAGATGTCCAGCTAGGGGGATGTCATGGGCTAAGGTTAGGATGAACTCTCTGTACACTTGGGGGACCACCACTCTCCAGGATGCCCCTGGTTTGGGGTCCCTGGCCTCAGTGTACAGGAGCCCATCTTCTCAATAGACCCTGTGGAAGCCAGTGACATCTCCCTGTTCTTGCCTTTCAGCCTGCTGCCTAAGGACTTCAAGAGTAGTGCCAGACATTTGCCCTTGACATAAGCCCTCTTCGGAGGGTCTTCCTGCACCCAGGAGCTCTGCCAGGTCAGGACAGGCTCCCTCAGCTGCAGTTCCCTCCTCAGGCACCAGGACATCTACCTTATGAGAATTCTACCCCTGGTCTTGCGACCTCTTTGAAGCTGACTTATCAGATTTCTTGCCCTTTATCTTGCTTTTTGGAGGTTTGGGCCATTATTTCAGGTTCCACGCTCCTATGGTTTCCCTGCTGTGGTGTCTGGGCTTGTGTTGCCACTGCCTGGGATGGCAGGGGACACAACCACCTTTTTTTGGGCTATTAACCCCTCCCCACTCTAAGCTTACTGAGGCCATTGGATGGAGCTTAGTCTCCTTGTACGGCCAACACCAGGTATGATATGATCTGGGGAAACCAGTCTATCTGCCACCATAGTGACACTAGCATCTGTATCCCTCAGAGCCTCTACTTCAGTCTCATTGATCTTTGGCCTTTGTCTATACAAGTTGTTTGATACCAACCATGACACTTTTTAGTGTGACCATATAGGAGCTGGCAGCTTGGGGGTGCTGGGTTGCTAGCCCCTGTTATCCTACGGCCTCCCGAACACCTATCGTAGCCCCTAATAGATGGAAGCAACTATAGGGGCAAATAAGCTTGCACTTATGTGTCCACACCTTTAAAATAATGCACCATACCTCCTGGGCTCAAGATGACTACCTTAATGTTGGCTGACATATATTAAAATTAGTGTTTTGACCTTGCCACACATGGTGAGGGCAAAGTAGAGTTCGAGCGGTTTGCACTGCTCATCCAGTCTGCAATGGCAGGACTGCTGTCATTTGATTACTTAGGCCACGCAGGGTGGCACAATCAGTGCTTCAGGACCTTGTGACTCCTTTAACCCCCATGGCCTAGGTACCACTGGTACCCCTTACCAGGGACTTATAAGGGGTTCCCTTGTCAATTGGAGTTGCCTATTCAAGGTTATCATGTTTTATGGAGAGAACACTGGTACTAGGGCCTGGTTAGCAGGCTCCAGTGCACTTTCAGAGTCATAACCATCAGAATTAAGGAAAATAGTTTGGGGTGACCATAGAAAAAGGGCACTTTCCTACAATATCTATACAATTATTGGAAAAAACAAAACTAATATCCCAGGCATCCCTTCTCATTCACACCAATCTATTGAACAAATGTTAGTAAAGAAAAACAAAAAAAACAAAGCAATGTGACCTTATTGCTTTAGTCCATTACAATACTGAATTCTATCCAGTACTAACCACTCTTTTCCAGCTACCTTTCCAACAATTATCAACTTTATACACCACATTTCAGTGCATCATGTGTTGTCTTCATCAGGAAATACATAAACTTCTGCTGTTAATAATGTCCATATGCCATATATTTTACAGTTTCTTTATATGTGATTGGTCTGCTATACATTGATTTAATCTCATAATATTGAGGTTGATTCAGCATATATTGACAAAAATGAACCTAAATAGGTAGATTATGTAGTATTTAATCATGTGACTGTGTGCCAACTCATTGCTACTTCACAACACCAGTCTGTGTGTTAGATATTCTTGGCATTTGAGCTGAGCTATGAAATTCCATGAAAGATGTTATGTGTATTCCACTGGTCCTATTTCTTCCTTTTTGAGCTATAGCTAAATTGATTTTCTTCCCCTGCTCTTTGGTCATTTTTCTTGTCTCTTTGGAAGGGGTGTATGTCTCAATTCTCTCACTTTCATCTAATCTCCTACACAATGGATTCCCTATATATGAGAGTCTATGAATGATATTTGATAGGAACATTATGCTAAAAATGTCACTAATTTGTTAGGCTTTATATTTGTATATGGAGCAATAAAGAGGAGAAGATGCCAAATGCTTCTCTTCCTTTCAACCACCAATAAGCAGTAACATTCGGTCCTAATTGCCCGGTGAGGACACAGGGATATGGGAAGGGAGCATGGGCAAAGAGAGAATCATGACCCTGAGGATGAGTGTCAGGAGACCAATGTGTCAGGTACATTGTAATAATAGAGTTATAAATCCTGATGTGTTACTGATTCTACAAGCTCTATATGGCTTTATTTAACATAAAGGTCTCCCAAAGGTATTCTCCTGATACTAAACAAGCAATGCTTCACAAAAATTCACGATTCACAAATGTGGGCCACTTTGTATTGGGTGCCTGGGCCACTTTTTGGTCCCAATCAGACTCTGGTAATTCCCTGTGATTGCAGTCTTTATGCAAATCAGATGGGGTTTGCATTTTCTCCTCTCTGGCTGGAGCCCCAAAAATCCTAGGACCATCCCTGAATGTGAGTCCCTCTCATCAATATGCAGACCTGCTTGTTTTTAGGGCTAGCAGCGCACTGTGCTGCACATCAGAGTGTAGAGATTGGCTCTTGTGTAATTTCTTAATTAGTGTGTGATGGTCCCTTAGGGAGGAGAAAAGTCCTAAGAGTAGCTCAGTTGTTGCCACCACCGAACCAGAAGACCGTAGTTCCAATTCCAGCATGTGTAGCGGATATACAAGAGAATTGTTTTTGGATAGACTAACACGCATAACTTACCTTTCACATGAAACATACATATGTAAATGCTTTGCTTTGTGAATCAACCTTCTTATACCCCCTGTGTCTTAATGCCCTTGTCTCCAGTATTAAGTGTTATAAATGGATGAATCTGCAGTATTAAGTGCAATATAACAGAACTCTCCCATTTCCCAGCTCCACTGCTGTGATGCTCTGTGCTGCATTAATGTATAGACTAGTGGAGACCTTGCTCCACTGCTGTGGGTGCTCTGAACTGCATTGCTGCATAGGTGAGAGGATACCTGGTTCCACTGCAGAGGATGCCCTGAGCTGCATAGATGCGTAGATTAGTGGATACTCGGGTCCCCTGCTGTGGGTGCTTTGAGCCACATTGACGCATAGATTGGTGGATATCTTCTTGTTCCACTGTTGTGGATGCTCTGAGCCACATTGATACATAGATCAGTTGAAAATTGGTTCCACTGCTCTGGATGCTCTGAGCTGCATTGATGCATAGATCCAGTTCCACTGCTATAGATGCTCTGAGTCACATTGATGCATAGATCAGTGGATACCATGGTCCACAGCTATGGAGGCTCTGAGCCACATTGATACAGAGATCTGGGGATCCACTTCTATGGATGCTCTGAGCCAGTTTGATGCAGAGATCTGGGGATACCTTGTTCCACTGCTATGGGTGCTCTGAGCCAGTTTGATGCATAGATCCGGGGATACCTTGTTCCACTGCTATGGGTGCTCTGAGCCAGTTTGATGCATAGATCCGGGGATACCTTGTTCCACTGCTATGGGTGCTCTGAGCCAGTTTGATGCATAGATCCGGGGATACCTTGTTCCACTGCTATGGATGCTCTGAGCCAGTTTGATGCATAGATCTGTGGATACCTTGTTTCACTGCTATGGCTGCTCTGAGCCAGTTTGATGCATAGATCTGGGGATACCTTGTTCCACTGTTATGGATACTCTTAGCCAGTTTCCTGACTAGATCTGGGGATACCTTGTTCCACTGCTATGGATGCTCTGAGCCAGTTTGATGCATAGATCAGTGGATACCTTGTTCCACTGCTATGGATGCTCTGAGACAGTTTTATGCATAGATCTGGGGATACCTTCTTTCACTGCTATGGATGCTCTGAGCCAGTTTGATGCATAGATCAGTGGATACCTTGTTCCACTGCTATGGATGCTCTGAGCCAGTTTGATGCATAGATCTGGGGATACCTTGTTCCACTGCTATGGGTGCTCTGAGCCAGTTTGATGCATAGATATGGGGATACCTTGTTCCACTGCTATGGATGCTCTGAGCCAGTTTGATGCATAGATCTGTGGATACCTTGTTTCACTGCTATGGCTGCTCTGAGCCAGTTTGATGCATAGATCTGGGGATACCTTGTTCCACTGTTATGGATGCTCTGAGCCAGTTTCCTGACTAGATCTGGGGATACCTTGTTCCACTGCTATGGATGCTCTGAGCCAGTTTGATGCATAGATCAGTGGATACCTTGTTCCACTGCTATGGATGCTCTGAGACAGTTTTATGCATAGATCTGGGGATACCTTCTTTCACTGCTATGGATGCTCTGAGCCAGTTTGATGCATAGATCAGTGGATACCTTGTTCCACTGCTATGGATGCTCTGAGCCAGTTTGATGCATAGATCTGGGGATACCTTGTTCCACTGCTATGGGTGCTCTGAGCCAGTTTGATGCATAGATATGGGGATACCTTGTTCCACTGCTATGGGTGCTCTGAGCCAGTTTGATGCATAGATCTGGGGATACCTTGTTCCACTGCTATGGGTGCTCCGAGCCAGTTTGATGCATAGATCCGGGGATACCTTGTTCCACTGCTATGGATGCTCTGAGCCAGTTTGATGCATAGATCTGGGGATACCTTGTTCCACTGCTATGGGTGCTCCGAGCCAGTTTGATGCATAGATCTGGGGATACCTTGTTTCACTGCTCTGGATTCTCTGATCTGCATAGATCAGTGGGTACCTTGTTTCACAGCTATGGATGCTCTGAGCCGCATTGATGCATTTATCAGTGGATATCTTCTGGTTCCAGTGCTATGGATTCTCAGAGCCATATTGATGCATAGATCTGTGGATACCTTGTTTCACGGTTTTGGAAGCTCTGAGCCGCATCCATGCATAGATTGGTGGATACTTAGTGCTGGCAGGAGATGCATGAAGAGGGTAGGTGTGATAGAATCTTTCTGAATTGCTGGATATATTTTTTAAAGCCTTTGCAGTGTCGATTGATATTTTCCGACCAATATGGTGCATCACAGCAATTTCCAGTGAAAACATAAGGCTGACATGAAAACGAGGGGGGGAACAACCTTTACACCGCAACTTTTACAACGCACTACCATTACAACGAAACTGTTACAACGCGAGTGCATTGACAACGCAGGACATTACAACGCAAGTCTTTACATCGACTTGCACTAGATGGCGTGCTAACATTAAAAATAGTGTAGTTTACTATCCCAACACCTTCCCTACTGTTACGTGGACTGGAGTTGGAATAGTAAATTACACTTTTTTAATGTTAGCACGCCATCTAGTGCAAGTCGATGTAAAGACTTGCGTTGTAATGTCCTGCGTTGTCAATGCACTTGCGTTGTAAAACTTTCGTTGTAACAGCATGCGTTGTAACAGCATGCGTTGTAACGTCATACATCCTTTAAGGGAAAATAGTAGAAACGACAGAAAACGAATTTCCTTCAGATGTATACATCACTGGTCTGAAGACAGGAACATCTTTTTTCGGTGAGGTCATTTCTCTCTCTTTCCAAAATATTCCCTCCTAAATACTCATCAGACTAGGAGTCTAGAGTATTTTCTGCACACAAAGGTGACTGGCCGTTGCCTTAACTGCAGTAGCTTATCACAACCGGCAATCACACTGAGCTCATAAATATGTCATTCTCAGGCCTTCTGGCTGACGCATTTCATAACGGCCTTTTCCCAAGTGCCGTCCGGACCATTCCCTTTTCCCTACACTCTCTTCAGCCCCCCTCCACCCCCACATTGAGCGCACCATGGTACAGTCAGGCTTGTCCTTGATTTCAATGAACCCGCCCATGACAAACCAGAATAAATCACCGAGTGATGCTACATGCAAAAATCCCTGCCACTGGAATATGCAGACAACAACAAAACGCAAGGCCGAGGGCCAGGGCCTTCCGCCTCCAATTAAACCTGCTTCCTGCGTGTCTATGCCAACAGTGCATCATGCAGGACCTGGTAGCCGCAGAGTGAACTCCGAGGCACCTCTTGCCTAGAAACCTGCTTCCTGTTTTACAAGATTTAACCAGTTGATCGGAGCCCGCGCGCAATCAGCTAAAAAGTCCGTCTAGGCACTGGCAGACCAGATAGATAGACAGGGGGGGCTTTGTTTTTGTTTTTTTATTACCCCATTGTGCCCAAAATGAGACTTTAGTATTCAAGGTGTGGATAGTCATCCATCTGCATGTGTATTTATTTGTTTTCTCATACACCTTTGCCAAGGTCCCAACAAAGGAAGAATTTTGTAAAAAGGCGAAACGCAGTAAAAGTAAAAAAAAAAAAGCGGGGGCGGGGTGCGCGAGGTTAGTAACTAGACTGCCTATGCCAACTCATCTAATGGCGAACATGTTCTCTCATATTGTATTGTATTTGCATTTATATAGCACTTACTACCTTTGACAAGGCGTCGAAGCTCTTTTTTGGCGAGTAGCACGCTACTCCAGAACCCATAAAGGATTAGTGTTGAATTAGTAAAGTGAAATATGAGAGTAATTTGAGTGGTGGATAGGTTAGTCAGTTATTTGGATTCAGAAGGATAGCGGATGGGTTAAAGAGGGAAAAAGGTTTGCATTTATAGGGCGCTTGTTACCCCTGATGGGGTGTTGAAGCACTTTTTTTGGCGAGTAGCACGCTACTCCGGAACCCATAAACGGTTAGTGGTACATATAATGTGGATAATACTGATGTGTGGATTCTGACACCCACATGGTTTCAACACTCTATATTAGAGTTTGAACAAAGCACAGCAGAATTTTCTAGAAAATATTGGTGACCAATTAATATTATACCTGGATGTATTGAATGTGGTGACGGAAAATTGTTACTGAGCATTTCTCTCAAGTGTCACAAATAATTTCTTTGATGTCTAGAGCTGGAATTTCTTGCCATGTATTACAAATATTTTTGTCTGTCACAGATCCTGCAGTGTTGCAGTTTTACATAATGCTTATAGTAGGTTGGGCCTCCGGCACACTTTGGGGGCTCCCACAGTCCAACGGAGCCATGTACTATGCTAGTGAGCATCTCAAAAATACATGGAGCATATTTTCTAGATTCTGAGATGTCGAGTCCACTGAGGGAAACAATGAAGAGCGAGAATGTCAAACGAAAGGGCAGGACGGCACAGCAGTCCTCAGAGTGCAATGGCTTTTTCATTTACAGCATGGAATCTCAGATCAAACAGACCAGGAGTTGCACCATGACAGAAGAGTTTTGGTCCTCTGATTGATAAAACCTTTTCTTGACAGTTTATGACCACTCTTGCGCAAATCCTATTTTTGGTCTTTTTAAGGTATTGGAGCTTTGGGGTTTTATGCATTTTTGGTAGGAGTTTTGACCTTTCACCATTCATCTAGGTCAATTTTTCCCTTTGTAAAATCCCATGTTTGGCCTTATGGTAAATTGTGCCTGACTAGGAGTTATGAAGCTTCACCCTTCAACTACGCTAATGTTTACCTTGTTCATCTGGCCCAAAGGTTAGGAGAATTCTACATCCGGATCAGGAACCAGTGCCAAGACACCCATAGGTTGGAATCTGCAATACATCAACAACCCTGCCAAAGCATCTAGGTTTTTAGGTCGAGCCTAAGGGCAGCGGGCATGTGCTGCTCGCTCTTCGAGGCATTCTGCATTGGAATATGCTCTTGAAGGCCGCCCACTCTCCAACCATATTTGTCATTGGCTCATGTCATTGCTGTTCGTAAATTCTGGCTTCTGATTTGTACATAGGCTTGTTAGTCCCTCCCTAGTACCACCTTGTCTTCACTTGTAACCTCCCACGAGGACTTGCCCTTTTACTTCGGTTGTTACACGGTACGCTTTATATGTTGGTGAGCATTATTTTCTTTAATGCTCTTCCCCCATTGCAGCCACGGCATTGGAGCATCCGCCCGCTTTGTTTTAAATTATAATATATTTTATTCAAATTACAGTGCGGTCTACTTTATAGCGGTCAGGCTTATTTAAATATTTAATAAATTGCACGGTCCGCATTCACTTTAGTGGCTGCGCCTATTTAATTATTTAATTACCAGCCCGGGCCGCTTTCAATTTAGCGGCCGTGCTACAAAGCTTTTGAAATTAATTTTTTTTGTTTTTTTTACTTTGGATGAAAGCACCATAGGCACTTTCACTATAATGGTGGCCACACCCCTTTATTTAGAGGCTGCTCACAGTAACCTGAATATGCGAGCAGCATCTAAAATAAAGGGGCATGGTCACAATTATAGTGGTCTCACATTTGCGAGAGTTTGAGCTCTTGGCATTAAAAAAACAATACTTTTTATAGATGTATGCCTTTTAAAAACATATAAATAAAAGGCATTGGCATATTCAATGCCAATAGCTTAATCGCTCGCAAATGCGAGACCTATTGCATTGAAAATGCTTGTTTTCTCTTCTCAAATCTTCTCTTTCTGATACACCAAGAATGAGGGATGTACGGACTGGGATACAATGAAGCTGGACCTCAGACATGAGATTCACTTTCTTGTGCTCACACAAGAAACAAAGATGGAAGACTGCCCTCTCAAAATTGAGTTTAGTGTTCAACCCCACTCTCCTTATCAAGAGGGCAGTCCTCAAACCTAAATCCTCATCTTAGCTCTTACCAGCTGACCTTGAAAAAGACTAAGAGACTTATTACAAGTTTGGCGGTCCATGGGACCACCAAACTTGCCGTGGAGGTGCGGTGGCGGTTGGGGACCTCCCCACCAGCGGTCTGACTGCTGTATTATGAGTACGGTGGTTAAACCTCCAGAGAACCGTTGCAACCACCAGGGATCCACGATCCCTGGCGGTGGCGCTGCGGTCATGAGGGTGCAATATGCTTGGTGGTGCTACCGCAGCACCACCAAGCATATTATGAGTTTCCTCACCGCCAGCGGTCTCATGGCTGTTCTCACGTCATGAAACTGGTGGTGGTGAGGAAAAGCCCCTATGCATGGGGGTGCATACAGGGAAGAACATGTTGTGCCCCCCTGCACAGTCCATGCCATGCAGTAACGTTCATTGGAGGTCCCACGGCGGTGCAGTTTGAAGGCTAACATTTGAGCCTTTGTACTGCACTGCCATGGGACCAGCACACCACACCACCCGCCCACCAGACCACAAAATTACTCATAATCTGGTAGGCGGGCGGCGGTCCTGTTTGGCGGTGTGGGAGCGTGGCATGGCGGCTTGCTCCCACACCGCAAAACTCGTACTCGGGCCCTAAGTGCCCTTCAACAGTAATGAAGGACTAAGGCCTGCCACTTGTTTAGTGGCACTCGGTGCTCTGTTCTCTCCCCACTGAGGAGGGAGCTTTACCAAACGCACAGAAAAGGCTAGCTGCTTTACTGTTCGAACTTCAGTCCTCTAATGTTTGCGATACATGTAGCTTTTCCCAAAATCGTTCATAGGGCATATTCACTGTTGTGTAATGGAATAGTTTTGGAAAGTTGAAAGTTCGATTAACATTGTAAAACCTGTTTCAATGTTGTGATTTAGCATTTCATTTCTGGTGCTTAGCTCTGGGCCGAGATAAAGCCTCATTTATTAGTCTGGAAAGTTGGGGTACAGAACACTTGTGTAAATAGGTAGACTTTGAGTAGTTTCTCAAATTGTAAAAGGTGTCTTCACCCTTCTCTGCAGTGGGAGAGCTCCCAACTCTTTTCTTATTCACTGTTAATATGTGGGTGATATAGTGGGTACTCTCTGAGCGTCTTTGGTATAGGATGGCAATGAAAAGATAGGCCTTAAAGGCCTGTTGCACTACTTTCGCAGCATTTGTGAAATTTATTTTTACACATTTTTTAAGATTTAAAAATAGATTTGGTAAAGCTTTATGAGCCGGAAATTCACAGAGGTGGTCAAAAATAACCTGTGTTCAGAAATAACCTGTGTATGCTTTGCATCTACTCTTGAAAGTATGCAGATTAACCTAAAGTTCTTTCAGGATGGGATTTCTACATTTCTAGGCATGAATATCTATTTTCCACCCCTTATTACATCAATTCACAAATGTTCTTAATTGTGGATTGCTGTATTCATAGCTCTGCAAGTGTGGTTTTGCTTTGTGATCTCGTGGGGCTGCAGGTGTTCACATTCACCTAGCTCACTAATGCGTTTGTGCAAGTCATTCTTGTGCATCACCAACATGCTTGTGAATCTGAGTCACTGTCTCAGAACCTCTGAGCAGCCTGGAACCAGATCTGCAGGCATCCAAGTAGTTGAACTGCAAGTATACTGAGAATGGACTATTGCATACCACAGGAGTGAGCAAAAACACCACATAACATTTGCAAGCACTGCAGAACAAGGTGATGATAGAGCGCCACGTTATTCTGAAATTTGTAGGGGTGCATCATATTCACTGTTAGTCCGCACCCAAATATTAATCGAAGTAGTTTTAGGTATGACATAGAAATGTATCATTAGTGGTTTTTTAACATAAGTGTGATTAGAAATGTAACCATGTTTTCATGAAGAATAATGTCGTAGATCATTGCAAATGTATTTTTAGTCAATGCATACCGTTTGATTTTCATGTAATGCAATGTATAAGACTTAGACGTGCGCTATGTTAAAGTTACATGTGCAGTCTGCTTATTCATGTATAAAGGAGTAATGCAATTAATGCTTATAGTGTGATTTAGGAGTGTGTTTAACAGGGTAAAGGCCTGATCGCATATACATTTAAAGAGAAAGGCCTGTTCATTTCTTATGTTAGCTAAATGTTGTAGGCCGAAAACTGATTTCCCTTGGTAAAGGCTTTGGGTTTCAGGAGGATGGAAAATCTTAGAGAAAAGAAAAGTTTTTCGTTCCCATGTTTCTGTTGCAAGTGCAAGGACATTTAGCTCATTAGAGAGACTAGGTCTTTGTTTTAGGAGTTAGGATGGTACGAGAAGCCAAGATGGGAGTACATTGGAATTTACGGATGATACTTTAGGCAGAGATGGTGCCTGGGACTCAAGGTCAAGCTAACCGTCATTGGATGAAGTACAAGTTTCGCTGGAAAAGTACTGGAAGAAGACCTGGCTGAAGAGGTGTGCTGAAGGGCGTGTTCTATGTTTTTGGGATTTTGGATTAGGGACAGTACCCCGAGGGTGGAGCAGTTGAGGTTTAGAAGGGAAGCTAGAAGGAGCATCTTAGAACGAGCTCTGACTAAGTGAATGTACTTCTAAGGAAGTCTTCACTTCTGACACCTTTTTACTCTCTTGCCTGAGAGGGAAATGTTAAGTAGGGATGTCACCTTAGAGATAGAGTAGGGATAGATTAACTGATTTTCTTCTAGGTTAATGATTTTTAACATCGAGATTGGAGTTGTTATTGCTTGCCTAATGCTTTTAGAATTGACTATTCTTCTTATATTGAGTCGGATGAGACTTTTGCATAGAATTTCATTTGTATTAGTGCCCATTTATTTTCTTCACCTTGTATTGAGGTGCTTGTATGTGCAGTTATTCCTGGTTGTAATAAAATCCTAAACATTTTAGATTTGGAGTCAGTGGTCCTTTGGAACTGAGATTTGATTCTGTTGATTATGTGCTAAGAATTGAATTTCCTCCCCTCTACACTATTTAGCAGATAAAAAGATCCTGGCGACCTGAGAGGGTTCTCGGCGATTGTAAGGTAGGCAAGAATCTGGCTTCATCAGTGGCTAGAAGCGCCTAAACTTAATAAAGCTAATTCTAGGTGATCCACCTCCTCCTATGAAACACATTGGGTCTGACCCTGAAAGTACAACAGAAATTGTCAGAACCCACAATGCCAAACATTCTGTCAACATTTACCAGCTGAACACACTGAAAACCCCACAATCCAATAGAACTATGGAGTAAGCCATGGAATGAATGACTCTAGAACATACCTGTGTGGAGTATCGAAAAACTTTCACTAGTTTCACTGATTTCTTTAACACGTGGTGGTAGTGCTATGACGTTCACATGAATTAAAGAATGTTTTAATGGCATAATGCTTCAATAGCTATTGGATCCTCTAAAAACTCCATGTAAGATTTCACGAATCCTTCACACAGCATCTCACGGACTGAAATTCTCTACATAACATCAAACACCGTAGTTAGCTCACGCTGCAGAGGTCAAGACAAGTTCACGTATGGGAAGGTGGGCAGAGCACAAACCCAATTTGTTTTCCAGGGAGTGCCATTGTCACTGAGCTCCTGCTGGTTACTTATTCCAAATATACACAAGAGCGGCCCTTCCGCCGAGTCACACTTGTGAGTCAAACAACACACAGGCTTTCTTTGGGCCTGCAGGAGGGTTAGGAGACCTGCGCTCAGGTAGTCCAGCAAATAACTTAGGTTAAAATGTCACAACAAAATAACATTTCATCTGTTATTTAATGCTATTTAATCATCAATGTGTGCATTGCTAACCTTGCAAACTTAGGTTAAAATGTCACAACAAAGGCTTTGCCACTACTAATCATTCTGAGTTATGATCATCATTTCTCGCTTTTAGTATTTGAAGCAAAGGTAGCAGGTTGTATACCATTAGTTATATACTGAAGCTGCAGAGTTATCTTTCATCTGTTATTTCATGTTATTTAATCTTCAATATGTGCAGTGCTAACCATGCAAACCTATACACAATAATATACAGAACAAAGCTGATTTGATTTTATAGTTTGGTAAAGATGTAACGTTGTTGTGAGGGGTGTATATGTAGCAAGTTTGTACAAAGATTCAGGGATTGATTCCCAGAGCTCCTGATATAAAAACCAGAAGCCTAATCCTGTGGGCTTACATATAGGACGGGCCGAAGGGTGTCTGAAATATTCTCATAAAAAACTTTAGTCTTCAAAAATATATATATTTTTTAATCTCTAACCAGTTTTACGATTGCAAAGTTAAAAATAATGCAAAAAGGGGGCGGTAGTAGAAAGAGAGCCTTGCACGACAGCAGGAATGTTTTACCTGCTGCTCAGCCGCAGTGATTCCAGAGCTGCGTACACCCCATTCCTCACTGCCAGGAGTCCCAGAGTAGGGGTCTCTGGCAGCAGGGAATGGGATGCGTGACTGGTGAGAGCAGCCCATTGCGTTTCCACGCGGCTTCTCAGGGATAATGGCAGCCCATTGTGATGGCCTCGAAACAGTTCCCTGCATCCTTTATTCCCATACATCTGGGGTAGGACTTCAGGCTGCAGGAAGTTGGGGATGAGTGAAGCTAATCTTCGCCAAGGAGATGATGGGTGAATTTAGGAAACGTTACCATTATTTTGTTTTTGGTGGGGGGGGGGTTGCCAACTTTGCCTGAAACCTGAAGGCAAAGTGTAAAGCTTCCCCAACACATGATAGAAGTAGATTTCTCGCATTTTAATGAGTCAGACCTCAAAAATACTCTGGGAGATCTACATCCGGCATAGATTTCTAGGAGAACTGCAATTTGTAAGGTTTACTCATGCAAATTTATACCAGGTGGAAAATGATGAAGAGATGTGCATTTGCATACATAGTTCATTTTATACACTGACATTTTTTTTCCTTCTGATAAAAAGAGTCACCTAAATCCCATGAAATAGGGAAGTGCTACCTTCACCTACTCTAACCTTCCACAGAAACGATGTCCTAGGGTGGGACTTTACCTGCAAAATGTATCCACAAATCTGTGAGTTGTTGGGCGCTTTTTCAGGGTCATCGTCCACGCCCTGATCCACACATTCCCAACCCCTGCTCTTTCAAATTAAATTGTCACATTTCAGTAGTCTTGATTCTGTGAATCAAGATGTGGTATTACCTCTTGTAAAATGTTTTCTTTTAATTCACCTACGACTCACTGAGGCTCAAACAAAAGCAAATCAAGGCCTGAGCCAGGTCGTTGACTAAGGAATGCATACAATTTGAGTTATATCCTCTTCTATAGTTACAACGCTAACTATATTTCAAAATATTAGTAGAATACTGTACAGATCTCAGACTCATCAACAGAAAGAGCTTCGTTTTCGTCTGATGCCACTCAGAAAATCTCGGTGAAAACATCCCTATTATTCACAATTACTCATCCATAATTCTGCATGTTATGTATGGGTCCCAAAGCCATCCACTATCATGAACAGGCTTTTGGAAATCTGGGTATTTACTCACTGCCATTACATCAGATCAGAGAGAAAATAATCTTGTTTTGAACTTTGACCTCATTGTCTATCAGATGTCACTCGGAACCCTGCAGTGAAAAACATCCCCATTTTTTAGTAACCCATAAATAATTCTATATATTTCCCTATATTTGAAAAGCAGGTACATAGACCTCTAGCTCTTTGACACACTTTCAACATGAAGTTGAATCTCTCACCATGAAAAACATACAAAAGAATCAAACACTCCCTGGCTGCCCAATGCTCAGGTTTGTGCTTAGGAAACAATATTCACACGTGTGCAGATGCTGAGGAATTGTTTAGGAACAGATATAGCTGCATATAACTGAGTTGCAACAGTTGTTGAACTGAACATAAAATAAGTTATTTGTAAGGGTTAGGTGCAGCTGAACGGTACGCAGATGAGTTATAGGCTTCCTCAAGTATAATTTAAATATTGCACTTGAAATGGGTTTGTGTTTATTATATGTGATTGCAATATGTTTTTATTCTAAAAAGGATTACAGTAAAATGACCCACAGCAGTGAGAGATAAGTCAGTGAAATGTCCTTCTGGTCCTTTGATGCTAGGTTTGGAAAGGTAACCAGTTAACCTTGGTGTACTTTTTAAAACTAGGTTCAGATGTCGCTATTTGATAATCTACACAGAGAACACGGAGACTGGCATACCAGGCATGTTGATAATACACGAATGGCCTCATCCGAGTTGTTGGGGAAATGGGTGGTAATTAGTGCTCCCAGTAAATACTGACATTCGAGGATGTGGTATGTACTGGGTGCAGCAGTTGCCACCTCTTCAGTGATTCAGTGTTGGAATGACATATTACCTCCATGTTGGATCTTCCCTGTCACAGTACTAACGTTTTGAGCATTTCTGTATGTGAGATAACCTTTATAATAAGCAGAACAACATTTTCTCTCTGTTTATCCTTGTTATCTTTGCATCGAATAAACTTTTATTAGTCCTCTTTCTATTTTATCTATTTCCCCTACCCATAGTATAGATGTTTTAGTAGCTCGCTTTTTGAAAAAAAGATTCCTTTCACACAAGAGAGCAAATGCAGCAGGAGCAACTCAAACACCAAAACCATGACTGTACTGGGAAGGAGTGGTTACTTTGTTACTAGTGGGGGCACAAATAAAGCACTGGAGGAACAGGATTTCAGACGAGTGGGCGGTTCAAGTTGTAGAATAAGGATATCAGTTGGAATTCAGGTCCTCTCCTCCACTAAACCTTTACAGAGTGTCTCTCCCAAAAAGGAAGCTTAACTGAATGCAAAGGAAATTAGGATTCTATTCAATCCTGTATTCAGTAAAGAATCCCTCACGCAAATTAAGGCCAATGCTGGACTTCTGTAAATTGTACAAGGTTCTAAGGAAGACATGCACAGGCTTCCAGTCCCTGTCTGAGTGCCGAACCACAGCACTCAGACCAATCACGACGCTGCTTTCATGCTGGTGACAGCAGCGTCGTGATTGGCTTGGGGAACCTAGAAGCCTGTGTGCTTCCTGGCTGTTTCTACCAGTCGACCGAAGAGGACTGAGAGGCGGCAGCGGGCCAGAAGGTAAGTAATTATTTTTTCTTGTTGTCCCCCCACCCTGCCACCCCCGTTAAGTAGCAGACGCCAATGCTGATGACGCTTAAATATGAAGCAACAGGGCATAACCTGTCACATACCTTTACAAAGCACCTCAGATGTTGACATTCTGAGTCAGCCCGAACACAAAAGAGGAAGTTGCTTCATCACATAACATGTAAAAACCTTGTTTAGGAAGAGATAGGGGAAAGTCAAGTTCTTGTGAATTAGACATTCAAACCTAGGTTTGCATACCTAGATGAAGAAAATGTGACAATGAGATGGCCAACCCTTTCAAGGAAATTTCATCATTTCATTGCATGCATGGACAGGAGAGAGGAAGAGGTGGAAAGAAAGTAAGATATTTACAATGGCTCCTTTTACTAAACAAGCTGAACAAGGGTAAGCTAAAAATCCACTTTGCATACTTACATTTTCAAATCTGATTCACAGGTAGATGAATGCTTGAATTTTACAGGTGTTAAGTGAATTAAAGGGTCACAAATGAAGACATTATGTTAGAATCTTCACATGTGTAGATTTAGAGTTGGGGTGGATTTGTAAAGCATTCGGGGTAAGTCTGCTTTTAAAGGTAGTTGAACAATCAGAAACACGTAAACCTGTGGGTAATCACGTACCTCTAGCAGGTAATTTTTACCTTGCATTTGTATGCAAACATACTCCTGTATGGGAAAGAATAGGTGTGTGTCCAGAGTGGGGGTGGGAGCGAGCACCTCCCCACATAATTATTGCAGATGTAAGATGTTTCTGTAGCAGGAAAAATACTTTTGCTGCGGATAATCATAAAATAGTTAAATATGCACATATATTTTAGAAAAATAATTGTGTTGTTAATTTACAATTTTTCCAACTCTTTGCATAAACTGGCTCCTTGATCTTGTTCCCCCAATTAATGTTCTAACCGCATAAACGTTTTTTCAAACGTGGTTTGGCATGTATTTGCATCAAACGTATGCCAAATATATGCCTGAGCACATTTCCGTGTAGTGCAAATTGAGTATGAGTAAAGTTTGGCCATGTCAGTACTCCTGGGAGTAAGGAACTGTTGTAGATTCCTGGGAGAACTCTTCACTCTTCTTAAGGATTTCTATGAAAGTTGGATAATGTGTTCCAAAGGCTGAGTACTCAGGGAGAACTAAAGGCACATTTTTCAAAACCAAGGCTTTGTCTATTGACCAACAGGGGTCCTGCTTTAAAGTTGGGTGCTAATGAAAAGTTGTCCAATTTCTGTGAGAAGTGCTACATCTGCAGGTGATTCCACCTGTCAAATTTGCACCATGATCGGGATGGTATGGTGAAGGAAATCCCACCTGTGGATTCTTCCCCGGATTTAGTACCGCCTTCAGAAATCAGAGGATGTTTCTGTTACCAACAAATTTTAAATAGGCTCTAATTGTGTCATCAATATTGTGCTTATTTAGGCTCTATAGAATTTTTGTAATAGTGAAAAAAATCCTGCTTAGGGAATATTAAATTGAAGGCACAAAACCAAGAAAAATCCCTCTTGATGATAATCCAATTTAACACA
The DNA here is from genome assembly GCF_964204655.1 of Triturus cristatus. Taxonomy (NCBI): domain Eukaryota; kingdom Metazoa; phylum Chordata; class Amphibia; order Caudata; family Salamandridae; genus Triturus; species Triturus cristatus. The sequence goes on along the minus strand of NC_140587.1, from coordinate 776,927,476 downwards.
AACATAAACTTAAATTTGTAACCTTGACGATCTAACAAAAATCCCAAGGAACAAGATATCGATACTCAGTGCTGCAGTGTGAATTCAAATATTAATTAAAAAATCACAAATCACCAGGCCATTCACAAAAGGAAGTGGTTGAAAAACATATTGGCTTAGTTAAAAATTACTAGATTGCAAATGTTTTATTTCAATTTCAGCTGCAGCTGATCATTTGCTATTAACAATTTATAATGCCGCAAGCTATGAGAAATGCACAGCGATTTCGGGAAAAAAGTAATCAGGCATAAAGCTGACGAAAATAAAAAGTCAAGGAGGAAGGGTGAGGATGGGTAATTTGTGAGGTGAAATGTTTAATTAGTTTAAAACAATATAAGCAGAAACGTGTGCAGACCAGCAGCAGAGGGCAGAAGGTCCATGGAAAAGAGATACATATGTGGCAGTTATATGAGGAGGGGGACCAGGTGGAAACTATTGGCGGAACAGGGCGTCAGGAAAAAATGGAAATAAAAAACAACATGTAGCCAGATACACAAAGATTTTGGGCCCAATTCACAATAGGTTTTGTATGAGGACACATGATTTACTCATATGGTACTTGTGGCTTTCCCCTACTCTACAGGACTATGCCACCTTACTTCTGGTTTACTCTGCAATTCAGAATTAAGCCAGGAGTACTCCAAGAATTTATCACAGCAAATGTTTTGAGAATCGCACCTCATGTATTTACTTAATGTTGTTGTTGTGGTTACTCCCTTGTTGCACCATGGAACACATGGACTAGCAGGTACGTTTTTCCAAATGAAATTTACTAGTGAAGATGAGTAGAAATCTGGAGCTCACCAGTCAGTTTCCTGCCCATGCATGTGCAAATCCACATCTCCAACTGAAACAAGTTGGAAATCTAGAATGAGATTATGGAAGCTGACCAGAAAAATGCATGAGGTATGTATACAACAATACATTTAAAACAGGATAAGAGAAATAAACACCAGAAAAAGCAATTGCATTTAAGAATACAACATATCCCTTCCTTAACTATATAAACAAAAATAGAATATGAACTTAATACCTCCTTTGCACAGTAAGGTTTTAAATTCATGCAAGTACGAGGTTTCTTGGACACAAGACCTACCTGGTGATAAAATCAATGATGTCGTTCTCACTAGCCTCACTCTCTAAACTGCTCCGAACCTGTACATTCAATTTGAGGCAACAAGCGGTGTAATGGTTCTGACGAACTTTGTGATAGTGAAAAATTAAGGAGGTTATTACGATGCTCGCCATACTGGCTTCCATGGTCCTTTCAGAGGCGGTTGTACTGCTGCGGTCTCGGAATCGGTCAGTCCAACCGCTGGATTGCGATGCATGCATCATGTACTCCTACCGACCGTTGACAGACCACTGACTCCGACAGCCTTCCTCCAAACGCTGAGATGGCGGTCAGAGAAAAAGCAGCAGCCATAGGGCAATGCAAGGATCTCCGACCACTGTCCGGATTACGATGTGGTTTTCTGGCGGACTGCCTCGAGTCATCGAAAACAAAAGTTATGGGGTGCATACTCACCCAATTCCATTTCTCCCCAGCAGTCTCCGCTGTGGATCCCTTACTCCAGGTCCCCCCTACACCTGAGCTGCTGCACCCCGATGTCTACAATCCTGTGGGGCCAGAATCCAGGTAAGTCCTTCTGTGGTATGAATCCCGATTGACTGGACTGTGCACATTCTGCCACTCTTCAGCAATGGGGTACATGAAGCACAAGGCATTTCCCCACATATGTCATGTATGTGTGTACAATCACATTTTTTCCGTGATTTTGTATGCCCGTTCAGCGACATATTCGGGGTTATTTGCACTGCCGTATATGAGACTGCTGCAGTAGCAGCGGTTGCATTGTAATACGGCAGGGGGAACTTTACCGGCCTCTGCGGTCGAAATTGGATTGCAGCTACGACGATGCGGAGAGTGCAATGTAAGTGGTTTTATTTATTTTTTCATTTCATTTTACCTATCCCGTCGCCTGTCGAATTCCCCTAACCCTCCCCTGCCCCACCCCACTGCCACACCGCTCTTACCTGTGCCAGCCGCCACTGCCATTAGAAATTAAATGAACACCATTATCCATAATAAGTTCCACTGTTTACCTTCCAAATAAAATACCCTAGATAAAAAAAAACTAAAGTTATTTGAGTACTCATTTCCCGGACAAAGGCATAAAATACCCACTTCGAAAAACAGTCAGTAAGAACTATTTAGTTAGGTCAGGTCGGAGAAATCTGCACATAAAAGGTAAGAGATACTGAAGCGTACACCTCTGAACAAAGGTATATGAATCTCATTTTGTAGTACTACTGCAGTTCTACTAAACATACTACAAAATGTAGTTTGTGAATAGACCCTACAGTGTAAAATTTGGTTGTTATCAAACTTTCAACACAAAGCACACTTTATGTGCACTCCCTGTCGCCCCTTGAATGAGATCTGCTGTTGTGTCATTTTAAGCATTTGTGGCGGAGAACTGCACCCTATTGAAAACTTTTTTAACATTAAGTACAATTTATTTTGAATTAGTTTAAATAATGTAATCACTGGCGTAACAAAACTTGCGGGGGCCTCCCTGCAAGACACGTGGAGGGGCCCCCTCCGGGCTCAATCAGGAGCTCTGCAGCCAGAGTGCTGTGCTGAGGGGGCCCCCTGGAGCTTGGGGGCCCCCCCGCACTGAGGGGGATGCGGGGGCCTGTGTTACGCCCCTGAAAGTAATTTATTTCAGTATTACTTCCTATGGGACCTTGTTTTAAGTCCCTACATCAATTATTTTTAATAGGATAGGATTGCAGTACCTTAGGCTGGCCATGTGTGATGTCAAATTTACAGCAGCTCTGAGATTGAGTATATTTATGACTGCTTGGGGTCCTTTTTGGCTGCAGTAACTATAGAAGGATGTTATGTGTATAGCACTAGGTTTACTTTTTAGTGGGTGGGTGCATGTGCTTTTCTAAACCCCTTCTAACCTTTCCTTAATACCTCTTTACTCCTCCCTTAACATCTCCCCTTTAGTAGCAAGTATTCCCCATTTTCCAGTCCCTCCCCTTAAAACGTATACTTATGTGTACGGAAATCTCTGCATCCAGGTCAGAGACCTCCACACATAAAAGATAGGAGAGACAGAGGCATACACCACCACCGTAGTGCAGCACATTACCAGTACTACAGTAGTACTACTAAATATACTGCAAAATACAGTTTGTTAATAGGCCTCATAGGTATGTGAGGAGAGTGACACTTTCACTTTAATGTACTTTTTTGGCAGTCACAAAACAGTCCCAGTGTTGCGCCGGGAAAGCTGCGCAGGGCTGGACTGGCCGTAGCGGGCACGGATCCGTTTTTGGGCCCCTGGGGGGCCGTTTTTGTTACCAGGCCAGTTTACTACTACTACTACTAACTTTACTACTCCTAAACCGAGAAAAATCCTAACTTTAAGAATTTCGGTATTCACAGAAGGCATTTAGGAGTCCTAAAGTTAGGACTCCTAACTTCTGTGAATACCGAAATGAGTAAGTGCCTTCTGTGAATACCAAAATGATTAAGTGCCTTCTGTGAATACCAAAATGGTAGTAAGTTTAGGATTTTGTCTTAAGTTAGTTCTGTGAATCGGGCCCACCTTGATCTACACACTCCCCATCCCCCTTTGCATGGCATTTACTATTGCTTAATTCTAAGCATTTGTGACGGAGAGTTATGGAGCAGTAAAACATTTTATGCCTGTCAGGAATCCTTGCTTGAATTCCTAACAGGTGGAAATGATGTTTCCGGTCACAAATCTATGTTTATGGCCCAAAAGTTCTTCATGAATCAGAGAGTCAGTGAGTGAGAGAGAGAGTGAGTGAGAGAGTGAGAGAGTCAGTCAATGGGAGAGAGAGTCAGTCAGTGAGAGAGAGAGAGAGAGTCAGAGAGTCAGTCAGTAAGTGAGAGAGTCAGTCAGTCAGTGAGACAGAGTGAGAGAGTTAGTCAGTGAGAGAGAGAGTCAGAGAGTCAGTCAGTGAGAAAGAGAGAGAGAGAGAGTCAGTCAGTGAGAGAGAGAGTCAGAGCGTCAGTCAGTCATTGAGAGAGTCAGTCAGTGAGAGAGAAAGACAGTGAGAGAGTGGAAGACCTGGGCTGGACTCTCTGGGTCACAGAACGGTCACAGCATCACAAACAAGATACATGGAGCATAACTTAATAATCTCCGTGCGACTTGGAGTCTCATTGTAAATAGCCCCAGGCAAACCAGTAATATTGCTCAAGAACCAAAGAAGAAACAAATACCACTACACCTGGGATGCAGTGTTGTGCTGTCATATACAGTGGGAAAACCAAGGTATATTTAGACACGGGTAGTCCACAAGGAATACAGAGCATAGTTGGAGACAAATATAACACGAACGACTGAGGGAACCGACAGACAAAACAATGAGGTAGAGGAAGCAAACTAGTAGGATAAGCGAGAGAGTGGTAAAAACCACCCCTGTTGCCAGACATCCATCCATATTTCAAGAGAACCTTAATAGGGATCCACAGCGGGAGGTACAATGAAAGAAACACAACTAGAAGGGAACTCACAACTAGATGAGAAATCATCAAAAGATGAATGAAACACATGATGGTTTGAAAACGATGTAAACATGCAAAAGCCTTGTTAACCCTAAAACGTGTGCCTCTTTGAGAGATGTGATGAAATTGGTGTTTATAGACTGTATAGAGGTTACAACGGGTAGAAAAGTGGACCGGCATGGGGGTTGCTTTTCTGTCTTTACTCTCCCTGCAATTCATGAACTGAAAGTAAAGGTCACACTGTTGGAATACATTGTCACTTTCAGCAAGCGCGGTCCGCGGTCCCTAAAGTGAAACCAGACCACGCTACAAAGAACAAACAAAGAAGAGTGTGAGGGGTACAAACATGGAGTGCAGGCTGCTAATTAGTAACCTGATCCACGACGAGAGAGGAATGCAGCTGCCAGACTGCGCGCCGCTGCTTGCGCCCGAGAACAAAACGCCATGGAGTGAATATTTGAAGAAGAGGTGGGACATTTGCGTGCTTTCGTTATTGAAAGACACACGCAAAGGCCAATCAGATGTGTGGGAGGAGTCCGACCCACACAAAGAAGTTTTGAGCCCTCACAATTAGCCTCCCATAGAGCAGCGCATGCGCGCTGCGCTAGGCCCGACCTAAAAATGCTTTTAGGACTTTAGAAACTGTACCTTCCTAAAATGTAAAAGGTTAGCCCAATTATTTGTATTATTGAATCAAATACCCATATAAGAGAAAACACTTTGTTCATCACCTGGCCGTTGAAGGTAAATGTTTTAGCTTTTGTGGACGACTTAGGCCCAAGAGATATTAGGTAATAGGACTTGGAAAAACTGGTTGTGAGGTCTAGATTTTACATGCAACTAACACATTTTTAGATTTTACATGCAACTAACACATTTTGAGCTATTTCCCATCCTAGACAGCCAGACGTCATCATCAGCATATAAAAGAACTGAAATAGAGTTTCAATTTAATCTGACCTGTCCAGCATCCCTCAAACAACACTCTAATTGGTAAGTGCAAAGCATGACCGAAAGAAGGAGCATAACAACTGTGGTTTACCTGGGATAAGGGGATAACGTTGAGAACAAAAGACTCAATTAGCATTACACAAATACCATTTGGCACACATAACATAGGGGTCGATTAGGATGGCGGTCGGAAAACCATTCAGACTGCCGTGGACGCGGAAATGAACCGTTCGCATGTACCGCGGAAACCCGGCGGTCCGATTAGGATCAACCACCAGAAAAATCCGACCGCAGCGGAACAATGCCACGAAAGACTGCCGGTAGCGTGCGGAGCAGGTGAAAATCCATCCGCGGCAGTCGGATTTGTGGCGGGAAAACCCAAAACCGCCGCACGGACAGCAGATTGACCGCACGTGAAATTAGGATACCATTGAGGTGACAGCGGAACGATCCGCTGCTTCCCACCGCCGTGATCGCACCCAGGGATGAATGGGAGAGCAGGCAGAATGGCGGTTGTATACCCACGGCCGCAGCTGCTCCGGAACAATTATGGCGGTCGACCAATGTAAAACACAACAAGGCCACCAAGTGTACCCATTAAAGTGTCTCAACCTCAAAAAACACCTAACATACCCCAATGACACATCCCCATGGCAACTAAAAAAATAAAAATCCCAGGTCAACCCACACAACATACCTGACAGCAATACTCCATTTTCACACACCCACATAGCTGAGTATAAAACCAGCCCCTTCCCTGACCAGAATTCTTTGCAATACTCCACCACTGAAGGAACCAAACCTACAGCACAAAGATGAGGCAAACCAACACACATCTCACCAGCACAACAACACACACACACACCATTTACATCACCACTACCACTCTCACACCTGCACCTTTAACCCTTTTGCACATCACACACCATGGCACAGAAGAAGATGCCAAAATTCACTGACAGTGAGTTGTCAGTCATGATAGATAAGGTAGTCAGAGTAGAACCACAATTGTTTGAACACTTGGTCCAACAGACACCATTAGCCACCAGAATTCAAATGTGAGGAATGATAGTCAGCAAAGTCAATGCAGTAGGGACTGTCCCGCGCACCAAGCAGGAGATTGTCAAGCGGTGGCATGACCTCAAGAGCAAGGTGAAAGAGAACAACAACAAGAACCGTCAGCTCGCTCAGAGGACGGGCGGTGGCCCTCCCATTCCACTAAGAACATTCACTGCATGGGAGGAGAAGGTGCTTGGCATACTGCATCTAGAGAGTCTCACAGGAATACCTGGGGGAGTGGAGGCTGGTAACTACCAACAAATGTCTACCATCACACTGCTATGTACTATCTTGCACAACTACAAAGCTACCCCTCCCAGGCCCAAATGCATTCATGTGCACCACACACTCCCCAACACGTCTCACAGATCCAACATTCACTCCCTCTGATTCATGATTCACCCCAAAGGTAGCTAGCAACATTACCATGGGGGCATGTGTACAGGCAGCCAGCACTACAACTCCCACCAGGCCCCCTTGTCCCACAGCTGAGTAAGATGGAGCACTCCCCCCCCACCCAGAAGCATGTGGCAGCTATTGTATTTCACTAACCAAACTTACAGGTAGGTAGCCATCTTCACAGGGAGGGGTGTTTGGGGGCTGGGAAGCCATCACTACCACTTCCACCAGGCCCCCTTGTCCCAAGGTTGAGCAAGATGGAGCACTCCCCCCACCCAGAAGCATGTGGCAGCCATTGTATTTTACCAACCAAACTTACAGGTAGGTAGCCATCTGAACAGGGAGGGGTGTTTGTGGGTGGGAGCTAGCACTACAACTCCCACCAGGCCCCCTTGTCTCACAGCTCAGCAAGATGGAGCACTCCACACACTCACAACCATGTGCCTGCCATTGTATTTCACTAACCAAACTTAAAGGTAGGTAGCCATCTTCACAGGGAGGGGTGTTTGGGGGCTGGGAAGCCAGCACTACTACTTGTTCCACAGCTGAGCAAGATGGAACACTCCACACACCCAGAAGCATGGGGCAGCCATTGCATTGCTTACCTTCACCTAACAGGTAGGTAGCCATCTTAACAGGCTGTGGTGTTTGGGGGCTGGGAAGCCAGCACTACAACTCCCACCAGCTCCCCTTGCCCCACAGCTGTGCAAGATGGAGCACTCCACACACCCAGAAGCATGTGACAGCCATTGCATTGCTCACCTTCACCTAACAGGTAGGTAGCTATCTTAATAGGGAGGGGTGTGTGGGGTCTGGGGAGCCAGCACTACTACTCCCACCAGGTACCCTTGTCTCAAAGGTGAGCAAGATGGAGCACACACCCCACCCAGAAGCATGTGGCAGCCATTGTATTTCACTAACCACACTTACAGGTAGGTAGCCATCTTCACAGGGAGGGGTGTTTGGGGGATGGGAAGCCAGCACTACAACTCCCACCAGGCCCCCTTGTCTCACAGCTCAGCAGGATGGAGCACTCACCCAACCCAGAAGTATGTGGCAGCCATTGTATTTCACTAACTAAAGTTACAGGTAGGTAGCCATCTTCACAGGGAGGGGTGTTTGTGGGTGGGAAGCCAGCACTACAACTCCCACCAGGCCCCCTTGTCCCACATCTGAGCAAGATGGAGCACTCCACACACCCAGAAGCATGTGGGAGCCATTGCATTGCTCACCTTCACCTAACGGGTAGGTAGCATCTTAACAGAGTCTGGTGTTTGGGGGCTGGGAAGCCAGCACTACAATTCCCACCAGGCCCCCTTGTCCCACAGCTGAGCAACATGGAGCACTCCACACACCCAGAAGCATGTGGTAGCCATTGCATTGCTCACCTTCACCTAATAGGTAGGTAGCCATCTTAACAGGGAGGGGTGTTTGGGGGCTGGAAAGCCAGCACTACTACGCCCACCAGGCCCCCTTGTCCCAAAGCTGAGCAAGATAGAGACCTCCCTCCACCCAGAAGCATGTGGCAGCCATTGTATTTCACTAACCAAACTTACAGGTAGATAGCCATCTTCACAGAGAGGGGTGTTTGGGGGCTGGGAAGCCAGCACTACAACTCCCACCAGGCTCCCTTGCCCCACAACTCAGCAGGATGGAGCATTCCCCCCCCCCACCCATAAGCATGTGGCAGCCATTGTATTTCACCAACCAAACTTACAGGTAGGTAGCCATCTTCACAGGGAGGGGTGTTTGTGGGTGGGAAGCCAGCACTACAACTCCCACCAGGCCCCCTTGTCCCACAGCTGAGCAAGATGGAGCACTCCACACACCCAGAAGCATGTGGCAGCCTTTGCATTGCTCACCTTCACATAACAGGTAGGTAGCCATCGTACAGGGAGGAGTGTTTGCGGGGCTGGGAAGCCAGCACTACTACTCCCACTAGACCCCCTTCTCCCAAAGCTGAGCAAGATAGAGCACTCCCCCACCCAGAAGCATGTGTCAGCCCTTGTATTTCACTAACCAAAGTTACAGGTAGGTAGCCATCTTCACAGAGAGGGTTGTTTGTGAGTGGGAAGCCAGCACTACAACTCTCACCAGGACCCTTGTCCCACAGCTGAGCATGATGGAGCACTCCCCCCACACCCAGAAACATGTGTCAGTAATTCCCCGCAACTGTGCCACAGAACAGGTAGGTAGACAGAGCATGCACCCTGATATTTCTCTAAAAAAACATGGAGTCATATGACCACACCAGCCTTCACATCCCACCCAACTTGGCATAGAACCAATAGCCACTTTCAGTGTGCAGACAGCTAAGCGTATGTAACCATCGCAAAAATGAAAGTTAGTTTGACTCACCAAATCACATGTTGAAGAAATTCAGGGCACAATCATGCACTGCAGTGAATGCTATCTGTAAGTGCCATGGGGGCAGAGCATCAAGGCCTATATGAAAACAAAACAAGGATGGTCAGTTGTAAAAAGAAAGCAAAGCACATGATATGACAGAGGGATGCATGAAAGAACAATGGCTAGTACATGCAATGAACGTCTTCCATGCAGAGTAAACAACAAAGACGCTTCACATAAAGTTGTTATGCTGCTAGTCGTTAGATGACGACATGTCCTTGTAATCACACAATCTGTACGTCGAGCATGGTGTCTATTGACATGTCACACCATGGACAAGTAATGTATGTACCTCCACATCTAGTCATGATGCTCAGTACCATGCAGCCATACAAAGTGATCTCAATGTAAACTGTGTGGTGTATAACATGTAACATCCAAACATCTAACACCAAGCTTGTGGGATGCACTTCAATGACCATTTCATCCCTGTCCTACAGGTGACCAAGAATTGACTGCTGTAGATGACAACACCAACCTGAAGAGCCAGTTCCCCCCCCCCCCCCCGGAACATGGACTCTCAGATGCAGACTCCCTAAATTCCTCGGATGCGGACCCAGGAGCTGGTCCATTAGGCCTGCCAGGGCGCACCAGGTCCCAGGCCCCCACTGTCCCCACCACCTCAACAACAACTACACTGACCCATGCTGTAACGAGCTATGCCGCCTCCACCACCACCACCACCAGTGCTGCCTGCAACACTGCCCCTGCCTCAGAGGATACCCACACCACCCCACAATCTGAGGAGGGCAGGGAGAGTCAGCGGGTGCATTGAGTGGTGATGCCACAGGTCCGGGACAGCAGGGCAGGTGGGAGGGCAACTGGGCGACAAATCCAACAGGACACTGGGACCGAAGCCCTGGCCAAAATCGCAAGAGTCCTTGGGGCCTATGAACAAACCCAGGGACAAATGGGCCAGGTTCTGGAAGAAGTGCATGAGGTCCACCTGCTGCTGAGGTCCATGGACACGCTTTTGGGCCAAATCGTTAGCCTCTTGGGCCAGCTTGTGGGTGTTCTGAGGGACAGGCCTGTGGCCCAAAGGACAGCTCAACCTCCCTCCAGCAGCCCAAAGGATGACAGTCCCACCACCTCACCTGCGGCCATAGAGAGGGGTGAACTGGAAAAGGATGAGTCCTCAGACACCCCTGAGCCCACAGCAGAGGCCCCCCCTGCCAAACGCTCAAGGGGCTATCCGAGGAAAAGCACGGTAGGATCATGTGGCAAAGCACCAGCCAAATGCCAGTCAAGGCGCCAGCCATGATGGCACCTCTCTTCACCTTGCCATTGACTTTGTTGACTATCCTTACCCACATTGCCATGTTGATGGCAGGCGTCTGTTGGACTGTGTCACCACATCAATGTGGTGACTACTCTATTGTTTCATCTACCATCACTGACAACTCATTGATTCACTTTGCGCCTTTCTGTAAATAATCACTTCCCTGTCACAAACACTCATTGGAAATAAACACTCTTTACACACCTATGTTTTTGTGTCAGCTCCATGTTTATCACACGATGTACAATGTTGACTCTGATTACAATGTACCAGGAGCACTGATTGTTTTGAGGCATTGAGAGGCTGAAGGGACCTAGGAAAACACAAGAGAACAACATTCCCTTGTCAGGTGATGGCATCACAGCCATTACACAACACTTGTTATCAAGGTACTCAAACCTGCACACATTACAATGAGCAACAATATCAACATACACATCATGTAGCTGTGCATAACTACCCTGTCACAGAAACATTAGCCCTCAGCACAGAGCCAACAACAGGCAGCAGTCATAAAGCTCTCTTAGGCCTTTTCAACAACAACAAAAACAGCAGACAATGGCACCGTTGTACAATGTGACTCACTTTCAAGGGAAGTAGCGGTTGATGAGCTGTTGACGCAGGTCGACACCCTCCTCCTCCTCTCCACTATCCTCTGGACATGTGTGGGTTTGCAGTCGGGGGCCTCGGCTGCTCATCATCGTCCAGGAGCAGGGGGATCTCTTTGCGCAAGGCCAGGTTGTGGAGTATGCAGCATGCAACTACGATCTGACACACCTTTTGGGGAGAGTACATCAGTGCACCTCCGGTCCTGTCCAGGCACCAAAACCGAGACTTCAGAAGATCAAAAGTCCGCTCCACCACACGACGTGTCCTCCCATGGGCATTATTTTAGCGGCCTTCACTTAGGGTCCTGGGATTCCTCAGTGGGCTCAGCAACCAAGGCCAGTTGGGATATGCAGAGTCACCTAGGTGTGAGATACACAGAACAATTTTGTACCATAACTGTGGCTGAGGATAGCATGTCACACATACAGCACGCTACTTGACTCTGCGTACTCACCCACAATCCACGCATGCTCTGGATTCAGAATTGCCATCAGCTGTGATACGATGCTGTTACGCAGGATGTAGGAGTCATAAGCTGATCCTGGATATTTGGCACAGACATGGGAGATTATCATATCTGCCTGGCATACCACTTGCACATTGATGGAATGGAAATGCTTCCTGTTCCTGCAGATGTGCTCAATTGCCTGTGGTGGAACCAGGCCAACATGTGTGCAGTCAATGGCACCAACAACATTAGGGATGTAGCCATGGTCACAAAATTCACCCTTAACAGCTGCCAATTCATGCCTCCTGTGGAAATGGATGTAGTTGTCCTTGTAGGTCATCATAGCGGACAGGACATCACGTAGCACCATGCTGAACATTGGTTGAGACATCCCACCTGCGCTGGACTCCGTGTACTGGAATGAACCAGTTGCAAAGAAATGCAGGGCCGCCATCACCTTACATGTTGGTGTCAAAGTAGTTGGATAGGTTCTACGAGGCCTCAGATGTGGCTCCAACTGACCACATGGGTCTTGAAGGGTAGGTCGATCCAAACGGAATTTACGTATAATGTCCTCATCCTCCATGTCCGCAAGCAATGTGAATGGATGATGCACATTTGATCGCCTCCTAAGTGAGATGAAAGGGGACATATGTCAATTCAATTCCCCTCTGAGATGTGTCCAATATCTTACGTTTTGACTGACACAGCACCGTCAATGACTGGCATGAAACTACAGGTTACAGCACAAGTAACATGTAGGGACACCTTGATCTAAACTAGTCATACACTTGTCCAGTATTCACACAGTGAGTACCCCCAAAACAGATTCAGACTATGGTAATGCCAAAAGGTACATTTCAACATCTTGTGTCACCAGCCCTAAGAGTAGTTGACGCAGCACATGTGTGAAACAGCAACACTGCTGGCTTCTACGTAGCTGCTGTACTTGCCACACCTTCTTGCTTAAGTCAGACAGGGCTCAAATTAACAACACAAGGAGCACAGTGTGTGCATAACGATCAAGTATGTACATGAGCTCAGCAATGTACACAGTGAAATAGGCACATTATGTAGTCAGACCTTCATCACTGTGGGTTGCTTAGCCATCTCACACATTGACATATGTGCATGTTGGAGAGTCCATCACACCACAGATCTGTGTATATACACACAATATTATAAGTGACATGTGAGAGAGTACATGCCAATGAATATGTAGTGATCAGTGAGTTAAATGTAACACTAGCATTGGTTTGAACTATCTGGTGGCATGATTCACAGTAAGTGTTTACTGTTCAATGTTGAGAACTGGCCATTGCCATTGCTACAGCATGATGTGTCCATAGGTGCCGTACGCATGCACCGCCACCGCAATCACGACCATAGGCACCAATGTCAAGCAGCCAAATCACGGTAGCGACTGCCTGGGCCCCGCGGTGTGACACCACCAATGCCCATGCCCAACCAATGGGAACCGCAATCGCGGTAGTGATATGCACATTGGAAAACAGTGGTTGGCGTGCTCCGCCGCCACAATCATGGCCATAGGCACCAATGTCAAGCAGCCAAATTGCAGTAGTGACCGTCTGGGCCCCGCGGTGTGACACTGCCAATGCCCATGCCCAGTCAACCAATGGGAACCACAATTGCGGTAGTGATATACACATTGGAAAACTGCGGTTGGTGTGCCCCACCACCACAATCACAGCCATAGGCACCGATGTCAAGCGGCCAAATTGTGGTAGCGACCGCCTGGGCCACGAGGTATGACACCGCCAATGCCCATGCCCTTACAGGCAATGGGAACCGCAATCCCGGTAGACAAATGCATATTTGAAAATTGTGGTAGGCGTGCTCCGCTACCACGGGGTTGGTCATTGGATGCAATTGAAAGAAGCACAATCACGGTAGCGACCGCCTGGCCCCTGTGGTGTGTCACTGCCAATGCCCATGCCCTTACAGCCAATGGAAACCGCAATCACTGTAGACAAATGCATTTTTGAAAATCGCGGTAGGCATGCTCCGCTACCACGGGGTTGGTCATTGGATGCAATTGAAAGAAGCATGATCGCGGGAACGACCGCCTGGCCCCTGCGGTGTGTCAACGCCAATGCCCATGGCCTTACAGCCAATGGGAACCGCAATCGCAATAGACAAATGCATTTTTGAAAATCTCTGTAGGCGTGCTCCGCTACCTCAGGGCTGGTCATTGGATCCAATTGAAAGAAGCACGATCGCGGTAGCTAATGCCTGGCCCCTGCAGTGTGTAACTGCCAATGCCTATGTCCTTACAGCCAATGGGAACCACAATCGCGGTAGACAAATGCATTTTTGAAAATCGAGGTAGGCATGCTCCGCTACCGCGGGGCAGGTCATTGGTCGCATTTGAAAAAAGCTGACCTGGAACACCAATTGTAGCAGCTGAGTACCACTTAAACAACCCCAGGGGGCTATATATGTGTGGGAGAGAGCCACACATATCCACTGCTTCCAGACACTGCTGACTGACACTCTTCACCACCAACTGCTGCTGTTCATAACTCATGGACTCCGTGATGGCGAGAACTGAGAACATCAGGGCCAATCCCTTCACCACAGAGGAGTTGGAGGTCCTGGTGGATGAGGTGCTCTCACAATAGGCGAGGTGCTCCTGATGTCATGGTAAGTGTTTCAGTGTGAAAGTAGGAGAGTGCAGGGAGTGCACACATGAAGTTGATCTGCTCTAGTATGTGCCTGAGAGTGTGGGTTTGTGTGATACACTGCCTAGCATGCTGACTTCAGGAAAATGGGATTTATTGCCTATTTTACCCTTTTCCCGGGCTGCATTTCAGGATGGGAGGGACGTGCAGTGTTTTTGCAGCCATGCAGTGACACTGCTAGTTTGGAAAATGGAAGTCAGACCAGACATTGCCTATGGTAATGGATGTCAGAGTCCATGAGGTTTTCACATGCTTATTAGTGACATTACAACGCCTTTCCGCCCAGAGGGTACTGATGGAAGTGTGTTTTACTTTGTATTGCCACCATGGATCTGTGAGCAGTATGTACAAAAGTGAAAGGCCTGAGGGTGACACTCTTGGTGAAGATTACCATATGACACAGCAGATTGTTGTACTTCAGAAACATCCCCCTTCCATTCTTTTCATTATATTTACTGATTCGCATGTGAAGGCACTGTTTGCCCTCTCATATTGTACATGCATGTGACTGTTCTGATGGCCCACGTTTAACCACAGTGTGAGCCCCCCTGGCCTGCACAGTTACTGCCCAATTTCACAGGGGCCCATCACTGAATGAACAGAGTGAGACATATGTGTTGTCTGCCACCCTATTCCTCAATGAGCTATCTTAGGCCTGTGGATTGCACAAGACAGACCTTGTGAGAAGGGTGTGAGAATGTAAGATCATGTCCCTAACTGTGACCTCCATGACACAGGTAACCATTCACAGGCCAAGGACATTGAGGGGTGTGCATTGTTGGACACAGTGATTCTGCCCCGAAACATCATTTACAATGTAATGTATGTCTTGGTCACTCACAACCTGCATTGAAGATGTGGGCCTTCTTCACATTGCTTTCTGTGCTGGCATTCTGCATGTGCATGAGATGGCCAGGTACTGTGTCCATCCTCATACCTGCATGCATTTAGGTACGATTGTCTTATGCTAATGTACTACGTGTCATGCTGTATGGCCTCTGCTAAACATATTTGAATAGCTGTACTAAGTTTGTGAATGCGCCTGTACTGAGACAAAGTGGTACATAACCCAGTGTTACTGATATTTCCTCCTCTTGTCTCCCATTCCTGCAGCTTAAAGTCCACCAGCGTAAGGCCTTATGGAGGGCCATTGCACGCAAGGTGTGGGCACTTGGTGTCTCCAACCGATGGCACACACACTGTCACAAAAGGTGGGATGAAATCTGCCATCTGAGCAAAAACGTGGCAGAGATGATAGTGGGGCTGCTTTCTCGGACTGGCAGGTTGGCGCGCACGAGCATGACACCACTAATGGCCCGCATCTTGGCAGTGACACAGCCAGAGCTAAATGGACGTTTGAAGGCCCATCAGCAGCAAGTTGGGGGTGAGTATTCTGCGAAGTGTGACTTTGGGTGTGAGTGACTGCATGTATCCCAACCCTGAGCCAGTGCGGAGCTCTTTGGTGTTTCTAGTGTGATCCTATGGCTTGCAAGTGGCCTCTGTATTGAGTGCAGCTGTCATGCATTTACGCTACATGTACTTTCTCATGTGTTTAATGTAATGGCCCTTGACATAGCATGCTGAGATGTGGCCTTATGGCATCTGCTGCATTAGGGGAGTAATGGACATCACTGGGCAGTGAACGGCAGTGTGCCTCATCTTAGTGTGCTGTCGTCGATGTGTGCAGTGCCTGACTTCGAAATTGTGTGAACTACACATCTGACACCAATGTGCAACTGTAGTTGTGCTTCACAAAGCACAACATGGTGGATAGCAGGAGCTTATGGTCATTGCAAAAGGACATTTTGGAGTCTGTGTTGTCCCCTTAAAGTGACTCCATATGTGACTGTGACAACATGTTGAGATGTACATCTTTTTCACCTACAGGCACATAGGTATGCTTACAGGAGTCTGTATGTCAGGTTACATGGAGGCACGAGCAAGCTATTTGGCTGTGTGAACATCACATGGGTCATTAATGCCAAGTATGCATGTTACCATGCATCTTTTGGGCTTTGCGTTAAGGTTGCACATGCAGACTGCACAGGGGTGTGCGCAACATGGAGGTATCATCATCTTGTTTTGTGCTTTGTTTGCATATGATGTTTGTGAGTATGGCACTAAACTGAACATACGTCTCTGTCCCTTGCAGCATCTACCGAGGGCACAGAAGGATAGGGGACGGACACCAGTGGTGAGGCTTCTGGCACTACTGCTACAAATGATTTCACTGATGTGACCAGCGCCTCGGAGGGGGACAGGAGTGCCCTTGAAGAATCACGCCCAGAAACACCAACCTCAACGTCATCTGACGCAAGCGGTGACTCCTCGATGTTGGTAGACACAGGGAGTGGGATATCTGCCTCTTCTTCCACCAAACATCGTCCAGTGCCCACCCTCCAAGCTACTTCCACTAGTGCTACATGTGCCCGCAGCAGTAAGAAGAGAAAAGTGTGCTTCCCCCAGGCACCGCTGCCCCAGCCTCTGTCTCCCCTGCTGCCGTCAGTGTTGAGGCTGTGGACCTTTTGTGCCAGCTGTGTGTGGGCCAGACTACTCTTATGAATGCCTTCCAGGATCATGACAAGAAGTTGGCACAGGTAGTTGCCTTCATGGAGGGCATTCATTCTGACGTGGATGGGCTACACAGACCTGTTCAGTCTTTGTCCTCCACAGTGACGGCAGCCATTCAGCTGTCACAGGCTCAGAGTCCAGCTCCAGTCCCTTCGGTGACCCCCCCGCCAGTGGCAACATCTGACGAGAGTGACCACACACCACAGCCTTCAGGCTCCAGGCACTCCACATGCAGCATGCAACAGCAGCATCCCAAGCGGCCCAGAGCGCAGACACTATCCCCCAAACAAAAAAAGTCACACAGGAGCGCAAAGGCAAAAGCCCTTCACGTGGCACTCAGGGGCATCAAGTCGAGAAGCAGGCCTCAGGCTCACATGCATCCAATTCAGCCCCATCCAAGGACACTCCCGTCCCAAAAGCGGCTCCCAAAGACAGACCCACTGGCTTTGCTGTTTGTAACGTTGGATGCCCATTTCCTGTGTAGGTTCTCATGCACACATATACCTCCTTTGTACTATGGACTGGCCACTGGCCTTGCTGTTTGTAACTTTGGATGCCCATTTCATGTGCAGGTTCTCATGCACACATGTACCTCCTTTGTACTATGGACTGGCCACTGGCCTTGCTGTTTGTAACTTTGGATGCCCATTCCCTGTGCAGGTTCTCATGCACACGTGTACCTCCTTTGAACTATGGACTGGCCACTGGCCTTGCTGTTGTCTACTTTTGATGCCTATCTTGGTGATATCTAATAAAGACAGTTAGTCCTGTTGTCTGCTTTGTCAGTGTCCTTGCTAAATAAAAGTGTTTTCTGTATGGATATGGCTGCATGTGACAAATGCTCTGTATGCCACTTTAACATTGCCAATTGCTTCTTTTGCGTTTTCAGGGTTTTCCAGTGGTGAGAGGCACTTTTGTTCTTCATTCTGAGGCTTGAGGGTGCAATTATGGGTGTTTGTGATGATCTACTATTATCATACTCATCATATGGTCATATTTGCTAAATTGTACACATGTCATGTTATGATGCAATACCAGAACAGAGGTGAATTCTATCCACAGGATTACTTGCGTGCTGGCCAGGGTCCATCATATCCATGTGATCTTTCTTGATGTGTGAACAGCAGTGTTGATGTATGGTCATCTTGAGATGGCCTGTCTTCCTAGTCACATGGGTCAATTTGAATGTGTGCACTTGAATGGTCATAAAGTGTGAAGCGGGTGACTTTGTCAGTAGTGTTGATGTGCGTGTGCCCCTGTAATGCCAACTGCACACATGTATGACCCAGAAGATGAGTGCCTGTGTGTTTCAATTGTATGCCATGTGCTTCTGATTGTGGGCACATGTAGGAGTTGTAGGTTGGACACTGTGTAGTGTGTTGGTGTGTCCTTGCACTCCTGGGGACACCTACTTGTTGTTGCTGCTAGTTGTGAGTATGCAGAGTGTGTGACAGCCAAGTCTGTGTTGTGTTTTATTGATCAGCCATGGGTCTTGTTACTGTTTGTGCACACTTGCTCAGCCACACTGACATTAATTGTGAGTTTTGTCATGCATTGCTGTCACTTGACCCATTTTTGTGGTATGTGGAATCCATGCCATCCCCTGTATGTGCTTCTGATGCATACACATTGTGAGTCACTCCTCTATGTGTTTGTGTACTGTACACTCCTCACCAGTCCACTACTGAAGTGCACACCACTTCAATCTCATGTCTTACACCCCATGGCTTACCAGTGTGTGAGCCTCCCCAGCACTTCATAGTGTGACACTATGCTGTGTGAGGCTGATCTGTGTACAGGCCCAATGTGCTACTCAGGACAGTTTCCCAATTAGTTATGTGTTATTTTCTTTTACTGGTTTGCTGTCATGGTTGCTCATGTACGGTGCAAATGTTTGGGCCGCACAGTCCTCTTGTCATGTTGTTTGCACCTAGGTGTCCCTGAGTTGTGCATCTGTGGGTGATAGCTAAGTTGTATATGTGTTTGCTGAGTTGCGGCTACCCTTCCTGAGTGTGATGTTCTCTGTGTGCTGTGCTGATTTGTGTTGTGGGAGTACATGGTGTGGCACTCAGATGTGTGTGCTACTGATTTAGTTGGTGTGCATCCCCATGATGTGCAGCTGACTTTGCAATGTGATGGATTGTTATGTGCATCTGTTGTGTTTTTGTTGTAGATGTATGCAGTGTTTGGCCTGTGTTGGCTCTTTCTACTGACAGATGCTATGTGTGTGTGATGTTCTATTTGCACAACGTTGTATGTGAGTAGTTGTTGCTGTGTGATACATTCAGATGTGTGTTGCATGTGTGGTGTGCAATACTTGTGTGTCTGTCACATGCAGCAAGGTGGATTCTTGTTGCTGGGCTTGTTTTGAGTACACATTGGTAGTAGTAGTATAGTTAGGACTCCTGACTTTAGGACTCCTAAATGCCTTCTGTGAATACCGAAAGTCTTAAAATTAGGATTTTTCTCAATTTAGTAGTAGTAAAGTTAGAACTCCTAACTTTAGGACTCCTAAATGCCTTCTGTGAATACCGAAAGCCTTAAAATTAGGATTTTTTTCAGTTTAGTAGTAGTATAGTTAGGACTCCTAACTTTAGGACTCCTAAATGCCTTCTGTGAATACCGAAAGTCTTAAAATTAGGATTTTTCTCAATTTAGTAGTAGTAAAGTTAGGACTCCTAACTTTAGGACTCCTAAATGCCTTCTGTGAATACCGAAAGCCTTAAAACTAGGATTTTTCTCAGTTTTTCTAGTAGTAAAGTTAGGAGTCCTAACTTTAGGACTCCTAAACTGAGAAAAATCCTAATTTTAAGACTTTCGGTATTCACAGAAGGCATTTAGGAGTCCTAAAGTTAGGACTCCTAACTTCTGTGAATACCGAAGTGAGTAAGTGTCTTCTGTGAATGCCAAAATGAGTAAGTGCCTTCTGTGAATACCAAAATGGTAGTAAGTTTAGGATTTTGTCTTAAGTTAGTTCTGTGAATCGGGCCCTGTCTATCATCCCTGTGCCTATGCATGGCTTGCCTTGATGTCTCCCTGTGTTGTTGCATGGAGGTCACTTTGGTTTAATTCCACTCACTGTGCCACCCATGTTTGATTTGATGGCCTAAGGGTGGTGTGATATGTTCCTTCTCTTGCATGTGATGTACACATGCTATGTGGCTTGCTCCATGACTTTCCAGCACTGTCCACTTCACTTTTGGCTGGCCCATTTATTATCCTCCATTGCTGCTGACCTATGGTATGAGTATGTGGCAGAGTGTCAGTGTGGGGTGTTTGTGAGTGACTTGACAGGCACTGTGAACAGTTCAGTGGATGTTCATATGCAGTGTGAGTATTCATTTTGTAATTATACTCAGTTTGCTTCACATGAGTGGAAGGTAGGTGTGAGGAGGAGGGTTGTATAGCCACTGAGCTTCTGTGCAGGGTGTTCCGCTTCACCCCCACCTTCCAAGACAGACTCCCTTGACCTTTGGTGTGTGAGGGGCAAGGTCTGGCTACACCTGGCAGATTAATTGTGCAGAGGGGGCACAGGAGGGGCACACAGCATGTTCCCAAATGGGTGTGATAAGCATAGTGTGTGCAGGGTGGAGGTGGAGCCCTGTTAATCTTTGTGGACTGCCAGTGCCTGGCGCTGGCCCTGCCTACTACATTGTGTATAGGTCTTCCTACATCTTCACTGCTGTGGTGACGTGACCGGGAGATTGCAGTGATTTCGCAGTTGATGGGTGACCCTGATGCGAATGGGTGAGTTTCTGACAGGTAGGACATGTGTGGGTACACTTGGGGATGTGTTCCTGTCCCCACTAGAGTGTCTACTGTGGACAGGAACTGTGTATCAGCACAGGAGTTGTGTGTTGTGGTTGTGTGGGGAGTAGTGTATTAGCGTACCTGCTGCGTTGTCCGCGACGGTGCATTATTTGCTGGTAGTGGATGAGGTACAGCAGCGGAAAGGCTTGAAGAGCTCGATCCATTGCGGTCTGGACTGGGTGGAGGGGACCGGAAGTCTGGTTTCGCGCTCCTCTGTCATGCTTCCGCTGTCTCCGGGTGGGTGGATGCTCCACTGCGGTCTGATGGGCTGTTTGGGGCATCGCGATTTGTACGGCGGACGGGACGTCATTCCGCATGGCGGTGGGTCTCTATTAGCTCCCTCCGCCGCTTTGGCGGGTGTAAATTTCTGGCGGTTCACATCGCCCCGCGGCGGACGGGAAATGGGCTATGTTTACCCATTTTAATATGGAAGGCATGAAGACCACTGCTAGAGTGCGGAAAAGGTCATTTTCCGCCAGCACCGCGGTTGTGCCTCCGCCTGCCATCATAATGAGCCCCACAGTTTGCTGACAGTCTAAATTGGAGAGCAACGAGCAAACCTGGTTCTTAATAGGTAAAGTATCTACCACTTAAGAGAAGCTCGTTACCTGCCTTCTTAAAATGTAATTTCAGAACTTGGATATTGGTAGCCCCTAAAAAATGTATTTCATTGAACCACCAATCGAGAGAGTAACCCAAATAAATAACGGTCTTTGGGTCTGCCATAGGGTGAGGGGAGCTCCTGATACAATATCAAAAATGTTTCATACCCATCAACATGGAAAACTTAAATCAACCATGTTTCTATAAAGATTATAATATGGTAATTAAATTTATCTGTTTGTTTTAACAAATTTGTAAGTGAAAACCAGTTATGTTTCAGGTATAATATTACGACTTTTAAATATGTTGCAGGCTTTCATTAACTTGTTTATATGACTGGAAAATTAGGCACACTGAGAGAAGAAGTTGTATGTCAATAATAATTGACTAATTGTCAATAATTGTTCTCCAGACCCTCCAGAGGGCAAATCTGCTCACAATTGGGCAAGTAATAAAGTTGTCGGTGAGAAATATTTTACGTTTATTGGAACCAAGCAGTGAAGTTCTAGAAGGGTGCTTAGCGTTAATATTATATCAAAAATATCATGTGACGTAAATATTGTCAAAAGATATTGTGGGGACAATAATATCATGATATCATGGTTCAGAAGATTACAGGTAAGAATATCAAACTTGGAAAGTGTTTAATATCGTTTTCTAAATATAGGTCTACATAATATCGATTTTGTATTTTGTAATGTTTTATGATTTTGTGTGCTTTTAATTATTACTAAGGGACTAACTACAATGTTGGATGGACTTGCGTCCACCCGACACCGTAGCGGTCTGGAACCACCCAATTATAGATTAGTGGTTCCGACCTCAAAATTTGGATGCAGCCACACCTAGGGCAGTCAGAAACATCCATTTTGCTACGGCAGCTTGTGCAGCAGGCAGAAAGGCCGCAGCACAAGCTGCCATACCAAAATGGATGTTTGGAAACATCCCTGCACCGTATGGCAGGCACCTCACTGTGCCAGCCACAGGGTGCAGGGATGTTTAGGGGAGGGCCAGGGGGGAAGGGGGCCCTGCTGTGGGCCCCCAAAGTCACTTTCCATCTGCATTTTCATAGCAGGCGGACTGCCATGAAAAGGCAGGCAGAAAGTGGCATCATAAACCTGACAGCAGAGCCGAGCCTGGTTCCTCCATTATTAGGGGATTATAGTTCCTTCCGATGCACTGACGGGCTCCTTGAGCCCGTCGGAAGCGCATTGGAATCCCCCCACAGGTTTCACTCTGATCTCTGTCATCCTAATACAGTGGTCGGACTGAAACATATTATGTCGGGCGGAAAGTCTCCAACAACTTGTCGGAGGCTTTCCTCCTGACAACATAATTAGGCCCTTTGTTATTATTAGTTGTATGTAATTGTTTTGTAGTTTTATTGATTTCTTTCTGAGCTTATTTAGAATGGCGTTAATTATTGGCAGGTTTTTTGTTGTGTAGAGGAGCAGAGTATGATGTTACTTTGTTGTAATGTTATGGGTATTTGTAAGCACACTGTCACCTGCAATGGTATACTGGCACTGAGCAGGTGTGTGTGCCTAGCCCTACCTCTGGTAGGTTGTTTGATTGAAAAGCCAGATCTTCAGCTACTTTCAGAATCAAGAGATGAGGAGGCTCTGATGTGGAGAGGGAGGCCATTCCTCGCTTTAGGAGTGGTGTGAGAGTATGCTTGCTCTCCTGATCTGGTTCTGTGTATACATAGGATTTTGGCGAGTAGGAATCCTGTGGAGCAGAGGTGTCTGGATGGTTGGTGAAAAGAGATATGACTATTCAGGTAAGTGGGGCCTGACTTGTGGAGCGCCATGAATGTGTGTGTGGTGAATCTGAATTGAGCGTGTTTCTGTTTTGGAAGCCAGTATAGTTCCCTGAGGTGTGGTGTATTGTGAGTTCTGTGCGGGAGGTTGAGGATGAGTCTGGCTGCAGGGTTCTGGAAGGCCTGTAGTCTTCTAGTGAGTTGCTTTGTGATCCTGGCATAGAGGGCGTTCTCAAAATCGAACTTGCTGGTGACTACTAGGGCATGAGTGACAGTCGTTCTTGTGTTGCCTGGGAGCCATTTGAACATCTTTCTCTGTGTCTTCTAGCTGTTGAAGCAGGTCTCAGTGACAGCATTGACTTGTGCAGTCATGTCTAGTTTGCTGTCAATGGTTTTAGTATATGTTTACATTTTTATAATATTCTTTTTACAATATGTACAATTTGAGTAGTTGATTAGATGTTTAATTATGCAAATTATGTAATTATTACATTATATAGTAATATTTTTTATTTGTTAATTATTGTTTCATCTTTTATATAGATTATTAGGTATGTAAAATATTTAAGTGAATAATTATTTAATGATTTTTGAGAAATTAATTATTGTTTATGCTAATTGGATAATTATGTATTAATAATTTAGTTTAATAAAATTACATTTAATTTAATTCGAAGTGGTAAGTTTTTATTTTAGTAAAGATTTACAATTTTTGTAAAAGCAATTTGCTATGGCAGGGCGGGAGCCGCGTGGGCACCCCGGGACACTGCAGGAGCCAGCCCTGGGGCGTGGCGGTCCCCAGGGCCATCTTTGGCTCCAGGAGGGGGGCCGCGCGGCCCCCCTCCTGGAAGAAAGAATATTCCTCTAAAATCAGCCGAACTACGAATTCCGATTTACTCACCTGTAATCAGGAGAGAACCCAGTGCTGCATCTTTTAGCCCAGCACTGACCCTGAAAAGTAATTCTAAGCATACTTACCAGTAACTTGTATTTCCTGCCATAGGAATCCATTGTGTAGTTTTCACCAGAAAATTTTCTAAGTGTCCATTTTTTAAATGTACAAATATTCCTCTAAAATCAGCCGAACTACGAATTCCGATTTACTCACCTGTTATCAGGAGAGAGCCCAGGGCTGCATCTTTTAGCCCAGCACTGACCCTGAAAAGTAATTCTAAGCGTACTTACCAGTAACTTGTATTTCCTTCCATAGGAATCCATTGTGTGGTTTTCACCAGACGATTTTCTGTGTCTATTTTCACAAACTAAAAATATTCCTAAAAAATCGTCTGTATGACTTAAACACATTCTTTCAACTGTTTACAGGAGGTTGGCCTATGCTGGATCCAGGATCCACCACTGAGTAAGAAAAAGTAACGATAACACTACTTACCTGCTAGGTGATTTTTCTGCTGTAGGATAACATTGGTGATTCTATGGGAAAAAGTTTCTAAGTGTCAACTTTTAAAACACAATAATATTCCTTAAAAATCACTACTGTAACCAAAGCGCTTTTACTCAACTGTTCACAGGAGATGTCCAAGGACTGAATCTAGGATCCAGTCATGTGGTTAGAAAAGTAATCCATAAAGTAACTAATTGCATTTAACTAGAAATTCACATTGAGCTCAATGTTGCTTTGTGTTTGAAATTGTGTTGCCCATTGCAACAACTGTAACTACTGTACTTAAAAGTCTGTTGCCTATTTGCCAAGTATTTAAACTAAAGTAATTCATTCTGAGAGAGTATATTTTGTATTGTAATGTATAATGTAATTAAAAAAATATATCTAGAAATAAATAGTTTAAAAAATGTAGTAAATCAGTATCAAAAAAATCAGTATAACTATTAATACATTCAAAATTGTCATTTAGAAAACCTTTGAAATTCACTGAAAAAACCATAGGTTTCAGGCCTGATATAGTTAGGAATTAGCATTTAAAAAACCTTTGAAATTCACTGAAAAAACCATAGGTTTCAGGGGCGTTATAGTTAGGAATTGGCATTTAAAAAACCTTAGAAATTCACTGAAAAAAACATAGGTTTCAGGGATGTTATAGTTAGCTGGACATTTCCCCTCGTACAAAACCCTAGAAATTCCCCTGTTATAGTTAGTTCAGCTAACTATAACTCGCGCCCCCGCAATGCACTGCTGATAACGTCACATATTACTTCACTCATGACATGGTCAGTGACATCACTGATGACATCACTGGTGATATCTGAAATGACATCACTGATGACATCACTGATGACGTCATCCATGTGATAAATTAGTGCATCTTCTCACACCCTTTGATATACTCAATCAAAATTTCAGACGTCCATTCTCAAAACCATAGATACTCCAATACCAATAACTACATACCCACTCATTGACTCTTAGATCTACACACACATCCACTCACTCACCTGTACAGTCACTCATACTTACAGTCACTCAGTACAGGACTATCATATGCATTTATACACCTACATAGACACTCACACACCACCAATCATCCATAGAGGTACTCACACCTAGTCAGTCATGCAAATAATTAATCACACTCCCATTTACTCACCTATGCAGTTATACACACACAAGATCACTTACTCATAAAAATAGTACCACATGCTTACGCTCTTATACAATCACTGATACAAGCACACACTCATCCATACAGCCACTCTCACAATCACACACTCTCACATATACCCACTTATATACTCTTACACACATATATACTGCCTTTCACATATGTAGTTACTCTGAGATATACATTCAATCACTAACACACCCATACATACACTCACCCAACCATACAGTCCATCACAGATGCACTCTTAAAACCATGCACCCATAGAATCACCCACTCACACATGTATGCACAGAGTCACACACACCCCACCCACACAAACACTCAGGCACCCAAACAGATACTCAGACAACCAATCAATAACCCATAGAGACACTCATATAGCTATTCACAAAACCATGCAGCCGCTTATACACCAACAGACAGACAGATACAAACATTCACACAGTTTAGTCACTAGTCTGCAGTAAGATATGTTTAATGACTCACTTATACAGTCAGTCACGCACCTACTAAATCATCCATTCACACACTTATACACCCACTCATTCTTCCATAGGTTTTTTCTCTATATATATATTAAACATATTTAAAATTTACAGAAACACACACTCACTGGATGACGTCATCAGTGATGTCATCAGTGATGTCATTTCAGATGTCATCAGTGATGTCATCAGTGATGTCACTGACCATGTCATGAGTGATGTAATATGTGATGTCATCAGCAGTGCATTGCGGGGGCTCGAGTTATAGTTAGCTGAACTAACTATAACAGGGGAATTTCTAGAGTTTTGAACAAGGGAAATGTCCAGCTAACTATAACGCCCCTGAAACCTATGGTTTTTTTCAGTGAATATATATATATATATATACACTCCACACGCCCAGAAGCAGGAAGCACAATGGCTCTCCTAAGCCAATCACACTGCTGCAATGCAGCGTTGTGATGCGTCTGAGCGCTATGGTTCAGCACTCAGAAGTGGACTATGAGCCTGTGAATGTTCTTCTCCAGGCTGTACATTACAGCCTAGTGGGGAACATGCAAAGTGTGCATGACTGTTTGGCAAACCCAAGACGGCCAGCCAAACCATCATGTGCACTTAGAGTTTGCCCGCCACTCCTCACCCTGTGACCCCAGCTCCACCCTAACCTAACTCCATGGCTACGAAAAATAAAATGATAATAACTATGGGGGTCATTACGATGGTGGGCAGACGCGAGTTCGCCCGCCATGCATATGGCCGTCCTGCACACCCAATTAGGATGCGACCGCCACCATGGCGGTCGCATTTTGCAATTTAACATTGCGGTGGGTGCGGCGACTGCAGCACCTGCCGCGATGTCAAAAATGCATGTTGTGCATTTCACCGCACTATGTGGCAAGCACCACACAGTGCCTGCCACTTGGTGCAGTGAAATGTAGGGGTACCATAGGTACCCCCCAAGTACACAAACACCTCCCCCAACACAAGGGGGGCCCACAACGGGCCCCCAAAACTAATCCCCGCCAGCTTTTCCATGGCGGTTTTGCCACCATGGAATGGCAGCTGAAGCCAGCATCCTAATTTGGAGGACGGTGCCTGCTAGGCACGCCACTATTTTAGGGATGCACACCTCTACGCCAGGCAATCATAACGATTGCCTGTGGCGGATACCTGGCGGTCACGGTCACATTCCCCCGCCATCGTAATGTGGCAGGGGGAAAATTGCTTTCCAATAGCGAAGGCCCGCCGGGATGGTGGGCCATCTGCCGTCGTAATGATCCCCAAAGTTATTGTCATTTAATTTTTCCTTTTTCACTGCTCTCAGAGCAGTGGGGCGACGCTACTCCGCCTTAGCGGAGGAGCCGCACCTGAATGTGCTAATCCTATGCTTAAACATTTTGATAGAAAAGCAGACATTTGAGGTGAGCAAATTCAGAGTGTTGCTGGCATTGTAAGGTGCTCTATACAGGAGCTGCTCTCCACCCGAACTTCCCAGAGTTCTCTGCTTCTTTTTTTGCATAATTTATGCAGCACTCTATGTCAGAAAGGGTATTGTTTTGATATATATATATAAATAATATGTATATATTCACACATTGTGATTATGACCTTTTGGCCAATATGCATTGGAGCTGGTATCGCATTGAACACCTGTTGGATTGGAGTGAGGGCTTTCTATGTATCAATTGCATAGATCTTTTGGCTGACATGCTCCTCCAGTCGAAGGGCTACACCACTGGATTGGTTAAGGTTCAATGGGAGCCCTTTTTAAAAAAAAAAATTAAATAAAATTTGAGCTACACATTCTTAGTTTGTTTCGTTTTCTAGAATTACAAGTCCCACAGCAAAGTATAGAGCTGGTTACACAGAGATATTGCTACTGTATGTCCATTCAATATTATAGTTAAGCATAGAACCACCTATGAACAAGTTATTTACATACTCCAGACATCCTTGTTCAACAAAAGTGAAAAGTCAGATTGGTGAAGATCTATATCTCCGTTTTCTCTCTTAACTCATTACCCTTTCCCCTTTTCTATGACAGGTCTGCATATACCTGTGTGTGTGGTCACCGACAGAGGTGGGGAGAGATGCAATGTTTTGTGAATCGGTCGTGTCACCATACCTTTTTCCCTGTATCGGGGGAAGAAAGCCTACCAGATTCTCTCAAGTAAAGTTCCTCTACTATGTTAACCTCTTCTGTGCCCATGACGAGATGGTCTCGTCATGGAGCACAGTCACGCTGTGCCCATGAGGAGACTATCTCATCATGACACCCACCCACTAGGGAATCGCCAGGCACAGGAGGGGGAAAAGGCCTGGCACCCAAGGGTTAAACTCAGAATCTTGAGCTAATATCCGGTGTGCATGTTGAGGGTGTGTATGTACAGAAAGTGTGTAGTGCATGTGTTGTATCAGGACCCTGTGTGTTGTGCGAGTCTGAATACTGAAGCCAGTGGGATCCATTTTGGATGCCCCTGGTTTAGCAGGTTACAAGATGGAGTATTGGGACTGCTTCTCCAAAGTATTTTCACTCCATTCCTGTGGCTGTATGGTGAATACACAAACACTGAAGTGAGGGTGGATGCTTTGTATCCCACTCAATATAGTTTAGAGAGGGACACAGCACTGAATCAGCCCTTATTAAGGCAACTGAGGAGATCAGGAAGCTGTAGACCGGGGTGGTAGAGCGGCCTTGGTCCTACTGGATCTGTCCGCGGCCTTTGATGCGGTCCATCACGATCTTCTGATCGACCGTTTAAAAGCCTGTGGGATCCAGAACAGAGCGTGGAAACTCCTTCATTCATTTCTTTCGGACTGAGTTCAGGCGGTGTCTCTGGGCGAATACCACTCTAAACCATTTGTGCTGCCTTGCGGAGTCCCACAGGGGTCTTCGCTTAGTCCAACATTGGTTAATGTATACGTCTCCTCACTGGCCCCACTCATTAATGATTTTGGGTTTGATCTTACCTCGTACGCAGATGACACCCAAATTGTGGTCTCCCTGCTACCTGGGCAGGAGGTTGGGTTGGAGAAACGTTTTCAGGACTGCATTGAAGCAGTAGGCAACTGGATGGGGGACAATTGTCTAAAGCTAAACTCTGACAAAACAGAGGTAATTCTATTCGGTGATGACCCTAACTTTTGGACCCCCAACTGGTGGCCGTCATCCATGGGCTCCCTTCCTGTACCTGCGAAGAAGGCGAAGAACCTAGGTGTAATTGTTGATGACAAACTTAACTTCGTAGACCAAATAAATGCAGTTTCATCTAAAACCACATTTGTCCTTAAAACAATAAAAAAAAATCTGCCTTTTCTGCCATTGGGCAGTAAAAAGATGGTGGTTACCGCTTTGGTCCTATCAAAGCTTGATTATTGTTACAGCTTGTACTTAAACATCCAGGAACGCTTTATGAATAAGCTCTAAATGCTGCAAAATGCTGCAGCTAGGCTTATTACCGGCATACCAAAGTTTGTCTCAATTTCTAGAGGAATAAAAAAACTTAATTGGCTCTCAGTGAGAAATAGAGTTTGCTTCAAGGCGTTGTGTGCGGTTTACAAGGCACTACATGGAATTGAGCAAAACCAAAGGAAATGATGGACGGAGTGTTGAACATTGCAAGCACTCACCCCCAGTCAACTGATCTGGGGTTAATCCATCACCGTTCTTTAGCCCACTCTGCCACCCCAATTCAGACATGGCCATATGCAAATCAGTCTGACCCTGTGCCTCATGGGAACAGTCCAGCCCGAACTGCCAAGCCATGTCTTCCCTGGACCGGAAACAAGCTTCCTAGGACCGGTTTCTGGCATTTCAGCCGTCTTCAGCCAGGCTTGCTTGAATCCAGTGGCAAAGTGAGCAAGGGACTCACGTCTGAGCATACCCTGCCAACTTATGGCGAACACAGCAAAACCAAAGGAAATGATGGACGGAGTGTTGAACATTGCAAGCACTCACCCCCAGTCAACTGATCTGGGTTTGATCCATCACCGTTCTTTAGCCCACTCTGCCACCCCAATTCAGACATGGCCATATGCAAATCAGTCTGACCCTGTGCCTCATGGGAACAGTCCAGCCCGAACTGCCAAGCCATGTCTTCCCTGGACCGGAAACAAGCTTCCTAGGACCGGTTTCTGGCATTTCAGCCGTCTTCAGCCAGGCTTGCTTGAATCCAGTGGCAAAGTGAGCAAGGGACTCACGTCTGAGCATACCCTGCCAACTTATGGCGAACACAGCAAAACCAAAGGAAATGATGGACAGCTTGTACTTAAACATCCAGGAACGCTTTATGAATAAGCTCTAAATGCTGCAAAATGCTGCAGCTAGGCTTATTACCGGCATACCAAAGTTTGTCTCAATTTCTAGAGGAATAAAAAAACTTAATTGGCTCTCAGTGAGAAATAGAGTTTGCTTCAAGGCGTTGTGTGCGGTTTACAAGGCACTACATGGAATTGAACCTGAATATCTGATGAAACAATTCACATGGTATACACTGAAAAGGAATCTTCGCTCTTCTGGAGCCAACCTGATTACAGTGCCAGCCATTAAAAAAGCCACTTTGGGAGGTCAAAGCTTCGTACTCAGGGCAGCGAAAACCTGGAATGACCTCCCTGTCTATCTCAGACATTCCACTGATTTAATATCTTTTAGGAAAAGTCTGAAAACATGGCTTTTTGACAGATAGTTCTGTTAAGTGATGACACATTCATCTCCCATTACGTCTGCTGTTTTATGTAATGGAAAGGTAACTAGCGCCAGGACACCCCTGTGTAATCGAGCGCTATATAAGCTGCCATAAAATAACATAACAGGGAGACTCAGCTACGTTTAGAAATTCAATGAAGGCCTTGTTACAAAATGACTGTTAATTTGTTCTTTTTTTAGGACTGCCATGGGGTAGATGGTAAGTTTGAGTGTTGGGACTGCAGTGTTGGTTGTTCAGGGTGAGGACATTTCAAGTCAAAGTCTTCTATTTGTCTATCCCTGATTACTGCTTCAGGAAGGCTGCTGACAGCCAGGTGCAGGCGTCTCACACTTCATTTTGCCCTTGTTTTGGATGCTCCTGTTTGGAACCAGTCACTTTGCTACCTTCTGTGGGAACCATCACTTTGCACAATGGCTGAGTCTTTGGAGAAGCCTGAAAATGATATTGGAAAGAGAACCAACCAAGACTAGGTAAGGAGCTTTAGTCTGTGGAGCCACATCCCCTTTTTGGAAAATGTGTACAAAAGAAGTATTGAAACCACACTACTTTATGTCCAGTCGCAAGTTCATAGAGTATGTAAAAAGCTGCTGTGTAGTCAGGGCAGGTGTGAAGGAACATCACATGAAGTCTGCACTTTCTGCTAGTGGAGCTGAGGGTCTTGCAGAAGTGCCTAGAAGCCTGCCTTTCTGCTGAGAGAGGGCAGGAGTGTCCTTCAACATACAGGAAAAGAGATTGGCCGCAAGAAAGTGCCCAGCATGTTCCCAGCATGTGGAGCACCCAGAGAAAGCTGACTATTCCTCAGAGCAAAACCAGGATTGACCCATTTAGTGAAGGGGTTTCTGTGGTCTCTCAGCATGATTCCTGTGGCAGCTACATAGAGCCTGTTAAAAATCAAGTACCATTGTGATGCCTGATATCCCACCGATGGCTCAAAAGATTGGTGCTGCAGCTACTGATATAAGGAAGAGTGAAGCTGTGTAGCTGCCAAAGTAAGAAGCTCCGATCTGCACAGAGGTCGCAATTGCTGAAGGTTTGCCACAGTAGACAACTTAGCCTGGAGACCACAGAATCTGAACTCCTGCTTGTAACCAGCTGGGAAAGCTTCTAAAAACATAGAACTGCCTCAACAATTTCACCCCATGACCACTTTCCAAAGGTGAAGCTGCCATGCCAGCACCCCACACACAAGATCCGCCATGGGGAGGGCAGGAGCACAAACCTCATCCGCTACACTGCTACAGGAGCATCAATAACCAGCAGGCAAATGGTGGGGTTAATGTGACCAGTGAGTCTGCCACACATGATTGCTACATTTGTGGGGTGTATAACAGTGTATCAAGTAAAACAATATCAACATACACAAAATTGCCCAAAATACTGAAAACCTATATATACTATAACCCTATACTGGACCTGCAAAGGCTCAAATATCGATCACAAAAATATTGCTGAAAAAATATCATAAACAAAAATAAAGAAATACAAAACATTGTCTACACATGAAAACTAAGGAATCATAACAACAATCATGAAAACCAAAGTATTGAACCCTGGAAAATCAACATAATTCTAATAAAATAAACTATTACCTGTAATATATACATAGAGATAAATATAGTAAAAACTAAATTAAAATACATTAAATAACAAAAAGGCTCATTAGCATTTACCATAAATGTTGCAAAAAAACATTCAGACTAGTTTCAAACCAACCTATCAAATTAAACTTTAAAGCAGTTAAAAAATAAAAGTATTTCTCCAATTAAAATCAGTATAAAAAGGCCACAAATTCCATAACAAAATGCTCACTGAAGAACAATTGCAGCACGACAGCATCACTCTGCCACACTGCAAATTTATTTAAAAAATAGACTTCAATATTTCCAAAAACCACTAAATACTACAAATAATATAGGTTTGACCATAAATGATAACCAACAAAGATAATAAAAAAGTATGTTAATATAACAAAAGACACACAATTGATGGACGGAATGCAGAACAAATCAAAACATTCTCCCCCAGTCAAGAGGTCTGGGTTAAATCCATCATTCTTTTGCTCACCATGCCACCCCAGTTTAGACCTGGCCATATGCAAATCAGTCTTGACCCTGTGCCTCAAGGGAACAGTCCAGCCCAAACTGTCAAGCCAGGTCCTCCCTGGACCGGAAACAAGCAACCTATGATAATATGCTGCTTGCTAGAAATTATGCCCTGCTGGCCAGTATGTTCCCAATTTTAGGCATCCTTCTTTTTTCTGCAGTAACACAAATAGCCTGATACATAACATTTAATTTTTACATTATTCCTGTGAATTTGTTTTGTATGAATCACTGTAGACATTCGGGTCATATGGTTTCTAGTGGTCTTAATGAGTTTGTTGACATGATTCAACTATTTGGTGCCTGAAATGTGATGATGGGCACGTGAAACCACATTTTGCCAACTTGGACTTCATTTAGTAAATTTTATGCATCGTCAAGACGCTGTGTGTGGGTCATCATCCGCTTTTCTTTGGGATATATAATGAGGGAGATTGCATGAATGTTAAATTCATGATTATGATAATGATGACCATGCTCTACCCATATAGATCATGGTGGATATATATCAAAATATTTTAACTCCTGGTGATTGCACAGGTTATGCGTGCATTGATAGTACCACATATTTTGCTTTTCACTTAGTCTGCACATCTATGATGCCTCTTTGGACCTATAGCACCATTAACTACACTTCTGCTGGAGTATAACACTGACTTTTTCAGACACATATTTCGTACTGTAATTAAAATTTTTCTGATCATTTTTCTTTATTTCCCTAATATTTTCGTTAGTAATATATAATGGAACGGGCTAATTCAGTTACTGTTGCTGCCTGAATGCATACAGTGGTAGTACTTTATTATGTCTATGATTCACGTTTGTATATGTTCTCACTGGTTGATGGGAGTCATCACTTGACAAGGACTCTTTGAGCCGAAACACGTCATCCTTGCACTGTAAAATAAACTGATTAAATAGCAGTGGAGTGCGCTTTTGTTGTTATAAACCAGACAAAAATAGAACATGCTATATGACTCCAGTAATCCAGGGAATCCTTCGAGAACCTGAAAAACTAGGAAAAAAATAAAAAACACTCCAGGAAAACAAAACATCAAGGAAAAGCAAGACTAATTTAGGATTCAAAATAACTAATTTTTTTTTCTTGAAAAGAAAATATATATATATCAAGTAAAAATAAACTCCGACACCCGAAAAAAACTTATAAAGGAAAGAAAATCTACACTCACCCAAAAAACACTTATAACACCTTTATAAAATAAACCACAGTGAAGAAAGCATTAATTCAATGTTATGCAGAAAGAATACACAGATAAACTGCAAATAAGCATTACAATGTGGCCTTCCGCAGTTGAGTAAACTAACCGACACATATTACACTAAAAAAGAATGCACTAAAACAATGTCCGATAACAAAGACTAGCCTAATTATGTCTAAACACCTTCCAGCCATGAAACCATTACAAAATAAGTTTAAAATAGCCTTACCTGAACTGCAGAACAGCAACCTGTAAGCACAATTGCATACTATATCAACAGATTAAAATCACAAAGAAAAACTAAAAAATCAAACAACCTATAAAAACGGTAGTAAAATAAAAATACAAATGTCGATCCAATATAAATCAATGTAAAAAATGTACTTTTTTAAATTAATGTTTATAAAATAGCAAACAATGTGTTAGGATGTTACAAAAGACTGTGATAAAAACAATTATAAAAATAATTCATGTATAAATATAAATTAAACAATATGTGATAGAAATATAACACTGATTTGTAAGTACTTTTTAAAATATACTTTTTTAAATATAAGTAATGTAAAAATTACTCTTATTAAAAATTACTGTACATGTTTTGAAGCTGTATAAATAAAAATAAAAAAGTATGTATACTACAAATATAGTATATGTGTAATGCAAAATGGGCAAACTGCGTAAAGCAGATAAAACTGGGCAGGAATGATTTTGTGTGCACAGAAGCTATATAGAAACGTATAAGGGAGCCTATGATCATTAACTGCTAAAAAAAAAAAATTACAATTAGGAAAAAATCTATATAAAGATTTCAAAATGTAAAACACAAACTCACAGTAATGTGTACCATGATATTTTGCTTTACTATCCAAACAAGTGCTCGCTTTTTTAAACTATTGAAACCTAAAAAGTGGCCAAGATACCGACCTGCTCTCATGAGAAAAAATTATGATTAATTTTTAAATATTACAACAGCCCAGCTTCCTATCGAGCAGTCTTAACACCCTTTAGCACTATGTGGCCTAGGCAGTGTGATATTGCATTAAAGTTCATTGGTGAGTGAGTGGAATGGACTCTAGAAAGGAATGGCCATGCCCACCAAGAAGTGTCAATAAATTCAGCACAGTAAAGTAACTGTAAGATTACATGCAGTAGTTTACAAAACTTTCAAATTACAAATGTTATCTAACACTTGCCACAGATGCATGTTTTTCATATTGATCTAGCAGTTACTTTTTCTGTCTATTTGTCCTCAGTTAATCTCTAAATTCACTTTAATAGCCCTTTCCTCTTTACCGCTGCCTGTTTCTATTTCTCATTCATTCTCACCTCCTTCTCTCCTTACCTCCATGTATGCACTATTTATGTCTCGTCATTCTGTATTTTCCTGTTTGTGTTTCTTCCTCTTGCCTATTTTTGCCTTCCCCATCCACCACTTAATTTTAGTTCCTGCTTTTCTATGACTCCTCACTCTCTTATTTTGGCTCTGTCCTAAATATTATCCAGAGTCTTGTTTTTTTTCATGCTATTGTCGCTTTCTAATTTTCTTCATACTCTCACTCTGCTCCTCACTCTTTGTGGAGACACTCTGCTGCTATTTCCTCTTTCCACAGCATTATCCGCATTACCTTTTTCTCCTCATTATTTTACTCTTATATTTTTAGGCCTGGTTTACCAGCGCAGCTACTTTATATGATCAACAGAAAAAGAGCTTTATGAACTACTATTGAGAGAAAGGCTTTGGGTCCACCTAAATATTGATTACCTAGAGTACATATTTTGATTGGGCTGAAGATATGTGCTTCTGCTGCAAAAGATTGCTTGTATTACACCTTTTACCTCATAAAAAAGCTTATACTGACAGAGCAGAGCTGGGTTTATGGTGATAAACCACTGATCAAGGCTATATGTCTTACCTGTTTAGTATGAAATGTTTTGTCAAAACACAATAGGCCAGGGTTAGTTATTGTGACAAGCATATGTTGAATCCATAGGGCCTTAAAGGGTGGATTGCCATTGCAATGTCAAAGCATACATACAGGTTTTTTGTTTACTGTAGGTGGTAAGGATTCTGTTGCTGGTTAGCCCCATGACACACACTTGGGCAGAAGATTTGCACTTTGAGAATCCAAGTTAGTTCTGTTTTAAAAGGGTTGCATATAGTTTTGCCAACTGTAATTTTCTACGTTTGTAATTTTATGATCATTGAGAGAGCAGCTGTGGCGCCACATAAATGTTGATTTCCTTGAGTACAGATTTTAACTAGGTAGACACATTGTGTTCTTTCACTGCAAAAGAGTGCTTGTTTGCCAACAAAGGCAGTATACCCTGCCTATTTATAATGAAACGCATATGTTACAGCCAATAAGCCTTTACGCGTGGTTTGTTGTTACACTGTGTTAAAGCCTGTAGACAGGTATTCATGTACATTGATTCTCACAGATTACTGCAGTAGGGATTTGGTGGTGTATGTTTGATGCCTGCCTTGTTTAAAATCTTATATAGAATTCAATGGGCCTTAGTTGGTTATGACGACAAGTCAATGATAAATGCTATATACCTGACTGGCTCTTTGGGAAAATTATGACAGGTGCCATCGGTCTGATATATCTATTGCAAAAAGTTACAACAAAGGTAGTAGACCTGACCATTTTATTATGGAATCCATTTAATAAAACCAGTAGGCATTTAAGAATGGGTTTTTATTACTACACTGTGTTAAAGGCTGTACACCCACATTTTGTTATGTTGGTTACCCCTTTTAAAAACTCTTGGAGTTTCAGATTGAAGGTGTTATAATCCGGGTTAGGCCCTTTTCAGAGTGGTTGTATATTGTTTTGCCAATTGTAATTGTATAAATATGTGTAATACAAATTTTGTAAATATTTTCCTTTTTTTATATTTGACTAGTTATTAATGGCTGAGTGCCTAATGGTTATAAGTTTATGTGCACCGAAAGCCTCAGTTGATTATGTTAAGAGGTCAATGATAAAGCCAATAGGCTTATTCATTCATAGAAAATGTTATGCTAGATGCCATAGGTATGAACTGCTTATTATGAAAAGTTATGACAGAAGCACTAGACCAGGCTTATTTATTGTAAAAATTATGTGTTAAAAGCAATAGACCTGTAAAGGTGTTTTTTACACCGTGTAAAAGTCGTTAGGCAGGTATTGGGTTACATGGATTGTAATAGATAATTATATTAGACAAGAGCTTCTGGTATTGGTTATCTCTCTGACAAAAACCTGGGTTGAAGATTTGCACTGGGAAATTCCTAGGAGGGGATGTATATTGTTTCCCGAACTCTCAATTTGCACATATTTTTAATTCTATGACTGTACTGTGTAAGTAAATGAATGCTCAATGTAATAGGGGGAATTGGTTATGGTGATGAATCAGTGATAAAAAAGTATAGGCCTGATTGGTACTTTAGGAAAAGTTATGTCAGATACCAAAGGTCTTCTGTTTATTATGAAACATTACAGCAAAGGCAATATGCCTGACTTATTGTGAAAATCATATGTTATCGCCAATAGGCATTTAAGATTGACTTGATATTCCACTGAGTTACACTGTGTTAATGCATTTTGGGAATTTTGTTTCATGGACTCTCACAGATTACTGTAGTAGGCAAGGATTTTAGCGTTAGTTACTTCCTTTGAAACATACTCCATCTAGACGAATTTAACTCTGATAGCTGTTGCTGGACCTTCTTCAGAGGGTCTGGCAGGTGTAGTATGAAAGAAAAATTTAATAAAAAAACATTAAAAACTTCTACATGCATATACATATATAGATGGTCTTTTGGCAGGCCCTATTTTGTCTGTTCACTTGTCATTCACATTCTCCATTGGGCAATGGGTTTGCCCGTTTCTGCCGTTGGCTCTGTTTCCCTGTGTGTAATAGCATTTTACCTGATAACATGTACACATCTGCCTAAAGAAAGGGAGCGTGATTTAGTATCTGAGCTGGAGGCCGGACCTTTACTTTTCCATTTTTTTTACTTTCATATATTCCCTTTCATTTCTTTTGTTCGTCTTCTCACTTGCTGCTTATTTCATCAGCAGTATCATGCATCCTGTGCAGCCACTATTTCTACGTAGGAAGTCATTCTGATCCTGAAATAGTATTGTCCACAGTGTGTCACTGTTTTACCATTCCAAGATGTCCATCATTTTTAGAAGCATTATGATGGCCGCCGTGGAGCAGTACAACAGGAATATACTATAGACGTTTGCATGCTAAGGTGGACTCCCAGTGCAATGTTAACTGAGCAGCAATTTTGTTCTGGTGTTGTGGCTTTATTGTTCCACAATGGGCAACACATTTCCTATAAATATGGTAGTTACGTTGGAACTTGAAAGTAATAATATGCTGTGCACAATCCATTGCAAGATGGCCACCCATTGCTACGTTTAATCTTGTATTGCAAGCCTAAGCCCATCGATTTAAGGTGCTAACGTGTTTTCTTTTTCCCACTTTTCTTTTTTTAATTTATGTTCCATATGTTTGTTGAGTTTGTGTGTCCTTTTTATTGTGGATGAGTAAGTGGGTGAATACAAGAATAAGTCAATAAGAGGATGAATATAAGATATTTGAGCACAAGGACGAGTAACACAGTGCGTGTATGACGACTTATTGAGTGCCTGAACTCATCAGTGACTGACAAGGCACTTTCAGTTAGAAATCAGACCCAATGGTATCACCAGTACTTGTATCTACTTCCTCTATGTCGCACTATCTTTTTTGGCCTTTTTACCATCATTCTCACTTACTTTTTCAATTTCCTTTTTTTTAATATCACTTCCGTTTAATTCATCTCTACTGCCTTTTCACCACCTTAAGCTCAATACTCTCTCGGCAGTACCTCCTCACCCTGAGCAATATTCTGCCAACTGCCCCCCTGCTTTCTGAATGCATGCCCAGTGCAATACTATAGCAATTTTATTCAAAATGACAGTCTTTGGCAGTGTTTTTAGGTCTTGCGTGCGTTGCAGCACAAAGCGCTGCTCCGCCTCTGCGAGAGATTTTGTGAGAGAGGACTTTGAGAAGAGGGTTTGAAGCCCCGCCCCTCATTTCCATTGGCTGGCGTCACCGTTTATGCTAAACGGTGGCCTACCATTGGAAATGAGCTTTCCGGGTTGCCTGGCTTTGGCTTTTTGGGCCGGCCCACCTGGACTGGCTCTCCTGCTT
Organism: Triturus cristatus; assembly: GCF_964204655.1. Lineage (NCBI taxonomy): Eukaryota > Metazoa > Chordata > Amphibia > Caudata > Salamandridae > Triturus > Triturus cristatus. The sequence goes on along the minus strand of NC_140587.1, from coordinate 776,888,001 downwards.
CACGGCTGTCATGAAGCAGTTTCTTATCGCAAGAGGTGTGTTATGTCAACAAGCCCTGCGATCCTGGCCGGATGGGCCGTCTCAAAAGGAGACATGGCGCCGCGTGTTTATTTTTGCATCGCGCTTTCACTTTAAAGTGAAAGCGCGATGCAAAAAAAACAGTGGGAATGGCGAGCGCTTGTTTTTTATTGAAATGTGATATCTAGTCCCTGCTTTACATTAAAAGGTACAAGGAAAGCGCAGGATGTGCACGTCCGTGGTGTGCTGTAAGGAAGTTTTGCTTTCGCTGACATAAGTGCAGTTACACGCTCCGGCGTGAGCATCAGGCAGACTCGATTAATGTACTTGCTACAGAAAGTCCTCGGTGTGGCCTGGCGTTGCAGGGCTCCCCTGAACCTGCTGTGAACTGCTGAAGTCCGCAGTTTGTCCTGCATGGCCATCTGTCTGCCATGAAGGACAGGGGATGTGGGTTGCTATATTCATTCGAGCATGCAATTGAAACACAAGGGAAATCCTGCTTTGTTCCCCACATTTAAGAGCGAGTGATTTATAGTTGTAAGCATCTGCTTGCTAGCATCCCCTGAAAGCCGTGGAGTGTTGCCAAACTTTTTTTGGGGGGGGGGGCAGCTTTTAATATCGTGCAAACTCGACAGGGAGGGGGGTGGGGGAATTAAGCGATTTGCCCGAAATCACAGGCTATTGAGCTGTTTCCTCGTTGCTCTCTGTCTCCTAGCGAGCGCTGGTGCTCAGGATCACACCTATTTCTGTTGGCAGCCAGGACACTCCTATAAGGCTCCTGTGGCAGGTGCGCTTCCAGAAATGGTGCACAAGGTCACCCCGGCACCCCTCAGGGCCAGACAAGCTGCCAGGATGTGTTTCTGCCATGGACAAAAAGTTCTATAATATGCACAAATTAATGTTCATGATATTAACGTTGTGCTGCTGCTTTAATTTCTGTAAGCAACTCAATCAAGGGCCTTACTGTTAGGGAAGACATTTCTTTCACTGAAATATTGATGTGTAAACAGACCCAAATAATGCAATTAATGTGATATTTGTACAACATAGGACCACCATTCTCACGTGTTCAAATTCGTCTTGGATTCTGAAACTGAACTGATGGGCGGCACATCCAGTTAATGATGCAAACAAACACCTCCTACAAACAACGTCCTTGCTTGCGTTCGACAACGCACCTAAAACCATTTTGCACTCCTTCAGTGAAGGATATTTTTCTGAACTAGGCACGGCGCTTGCGGCTAACGCCTCCCCGGCCCCGCCGTTCTTCTTTCAGAGGGGCTCAGCTTTGATGTGAACATGTGAAAGCGAGACGGTTCCTAATAGCACCCCTTCTGCATGGGCCCCACAAACTCCAACTTGAGACAAAGACAATTGTGAATATGATCCAAGCCTCTGTATTGCCAGGCCAACAAAAAGCTGACCTGTGGCTCGCCATGTTAATTAATTCAGACACATCTAATTGCGTGTTTGTACCATTTTCAACTGTGTTCTTTATAGCAGCACTTCAGTTGTAGAAAGAGAGAGCGCAAGCCTTCAAACCCGTTGCGATGATTGGTTTTGAAATGGGCATCTTTAGCACACATTCCTGTGAAGTCTTCATTTTTTATGTTTGTTCACTTGCCTTAAAATATCATACGCTGTGTCCACTGTTAAAGCAAAACTGTATCTGTTCCCTTCGATGATAGTTACTTTAATGATAAGGCTCCATGCATCCTACTTCAATTTTGAACGTGTGTGCGCTGAATTTTTCCCTACCAGGGCAGATGAAAAAATATTTTTACATGGTTATAGGCTTTTTTTCTTTACATTCTGTTTGGACAGTCAAACATTTCCTACAAATGGCTTTTGACTTTCCTTACAATAATTTAACTGCAATATCAACTTCAGCATCTGCCTTGCTCATTAGAGCCTCTGCATAGTTGTATGCTGAGAATACAGGTATAAATAGGAAGCTACACAGGGTTGTCTTTTTGCTACTTTCTCTGTGGTGGACAAAAATAACATTGCTTTACATTTGCCTAGGAGTGTCGGAGAGTATTGGTTAAAGCACAATTTGTCGAGCAAAACGTAAGAAAATGTCACAGTCGTACATTTTTGTGTCTTACAGTTGTTTATGCCAACCTTTACTTGTCAATTGCACCTAAAGTAAACTACCACAGTCATTTTAAGTGTGGATTAAGAGCTCAGTTATGCCTTTTATATTTGCATTTCAAGTACTCCAAAAAGTTGTATGTATGGACTACACTTTTCTGTATTTGTACACAGAAATACACCCGCAGAAATTCTTAGCAGTACAGTATTAGCTGTGCACTTGAGTCTCAACTCTGATTACATGATTTTTGCAGAGCCTTTTGTATACTGTAAAAAAGCAAGATTTTAGTGTATATTTAGTGTATATTTGTGATATGTATAGTTGTATGTAGTTAGAATTGTTTTGTTAGCTGTGTAGTAGTTTAAAGCATAGCGTTAGTAGGAAAAGAGCAGTGTTTCAGATTTGTGAGGTGAATGAATTGAAGAATAGTATGTGTGTTAATTTCATATAGTGAGGATTACAATAGCATGAGGCAGACGAAAGGGAGAGCAAATACATGCAAATATAAGCACATATCACAAATATACACTAACTAATGCAAAGCTAGAATACAATACCATTAGCAAACCAAATGGCTTTAACTTTATCAAAGGCGAGACCCATTGCATTTTCAATGCTTGTTTTCTTGTTTTTTTCCCCTTTGTTTTTTCGCTGCTCATTATGAGGCAGCTGCTTTGAGAAGAGCCAATATCTCCTGCGTTCTGTCTGTCTAGGAAAGGTGGGCTGCCTCTGCAGTGTCCGTGTGGGCAGCGTCGGGGGAGTGCTTCCATGAGTTCACGTCTGTCATTGGCTCCGAACATTCTTCACAAGTGTCTGAGTGACATTACACAACACCCCTTCCAAAACGGCAACATGGGCCTTTCTCACTTCTCGACAAGCGCTCTCCTGGTAGCAGTGTTTGGTTTTAACCGCGCTCTCAAGCAGATTAGCCCGTGTAATTTGACTTATCAGACATTAGCCCCGAGGCCGGTTAAACCAACACAAGCATGGGGGGAAAGGATTACATATGGGAATTTCGTTTTATCTCCAATGCAGATAAAACATTTGTGAAGGAGACAGATTCCTGCGACAGCACACGCTTGACACTGTGCAGCGCTCTCCTTCTGTGACACGCATAAACATGTTATTAACGTAACGATGCTTCAAATGCATCCAAAATGCCAAAGCTCTGTCAGATTTCCACCCCCACCGCTGCCCGCACCAAGTCAGAGAGACGTGTACAAAGCAGTTCAATGCAGTGGAGAACGTTATCCGGATATTAATGAGCCTGGAAGCGCAGAGACGTAAATGTAGGAGTTTAAATTCCAGTCATGCTAACGGGGTTTGCAGCACGGGCCAGCCCCGGGCGTCTCAGACATCCAGCGAGGCTGACTAATCCCTGGGGTTGCAACATCTGCATGCAACGGGGGTTCACGCAAGGCAAGCAAGCCTCATACGTTCACCCACGGCGACAGGTAAATAATATAGCTAGGGATTGTAACTGACTGATAGAAAACTGTCTGTACTTCCGTTCAGGCGTTTCAATGGAGGCGCATGCAATGTTACTTCAGGCTTATCAAAAGGCAGGATCTCTGAAATAGAGGGAGTCGGCTGGCACACTGCCACGTGCTCACCTGTCATAAAGTCGCTCGTTGTATTACGTGGTGACCTCCGCTCCCTCCTGCGCGACCTCGTTTAAACTGTGCGTGGCATGAGGTTGTATGCCCCGTGTTGTGCTGTTTACCCGTGAACTTCGGGGACATCTTAAGAACTTTGGGGGCCCGGAGCCAAACTTGTTCAGGGGGCCTCTGTCCGAAAGAACTTTGAATTTATCATCCATTCTCAGCCCACGTATGCCCTCTTAGGATAGTTCATGGACAGTGGCATCATAAGAATGATTGCGCGGTGGCGGCTCCCCCGCTTAGGCGCAGGAGCGTCGCCCTACCGCTTTAAGAGCAGTGAAGAGGAAAAAATAAAATGATAATAACAGAACGTTATTGTCATTTTATTTTTCCGTTCCTAAGTGTGAGGAGGGCGGGGCTGGCCAGAGCAGGGGCCAGGGGGAGGAGTGGTTTTCACTCCCAAAGTGCGCAGGACAGTTTGGTCGGTCTCTTGGGCTGGCCAAACAGTCCTCCGCACTTTGCATCTTCCCCACCAGGCTGTAATGCACAGCCTTGTGAGGAACATGCACAGGCTTCCTGTCCCCATCTGAGCGCCGAACTACGGTGCTCAGACCAATCACAACGGCTTTAGGGAACCAATCACAACGCTTCATTGCAGCATTGTGATTGGCTTAGAAGAGCTTGGGTGCTTCCTGAGCCAGAGGAGAGGCGGCGGCTGCGACCGCAGGTGAGTGTTCTTTCTTTTTTAATAATTTTCTACCCCCACAAGTTCACCCCACCCCCATTCCCTATCAGCCAACACTGATTATTGGGTCCCTAGGCAAAGACATATTTTGGGTACTCCAATCAGAACAATTTACACTTAATAAGAGTAATAATTTACAGATTTACATGACGAAGTTCCTCATACCGATTCTTGGTTAATTTTAAGCAAGAGGGACTAAAATTTGCAAAAGTCTTTGCAATAGTGCAAGTATAGTTGATCAAATGTAGGACAGAGACTTAAAAATCAGTAAAGTTAAAACCAAAGAAAGGCGTTAAAGATTAAAAAAAAGAATTAGGGGCATATTATCAAGCACCGTGTTAAAATTATCGCCGCTTTAGCGGCAGATAACTGCCACTAAAGCGGCGATAATGGGCTTGATAATATGCCGCAGAGAATTCCCATAGAAGCCCATGTTGACACCAGAACATGGGCTTTTATGGGAATTCTCAAGGGCATATCATCAAGCCCATTATCGCCGCTTTAGCGGTAGTTTTCTGCCACTAAAGCGGTGATAATTTTAACGCCGTTTCTTGATAATATCCCCCTCAGTTATTTAAGATAGATGTGGAATCACGCTAACTCTACACGTTTCTGGAACTTCAAACTAAACTATTCTTCACCTTTATTGAGACATTGCTAGTTGGGATCGGCACAGAAGTCATAGATTCCAAATTTAGGAAACTGAGCTTTGCTTATATAAAACAGATCCTACACATTCTAGCTTTCATCAGAAAAACAATTCTACAGTTACACAGATATTAATACAGATGCAGTCGTCACATGAATGTATTCGCACATTTACACATGCTTTATAGGCTTTCGAAGCAGCTCCTCAGGGTCCACAGATCTTATAAACTCAACCCTCTAATCGATCCCCCCGGTTACAACAATTGTGAAAAATCAGACCCCAAAGAGCAACCTATTGCATATGTTACACATATCTTCCAGACTCAAGCTCAGGAACCAAGTCAATCTCTGAGGCTATAACTATCTTTTGAGTAAGATATCTGACAGCATCAGCTTTCCTCAAATTGCACAGATCTTACCCAGTCAACCCTCTAACTGCAGCTTTGTTCAAGAAGCTCTTGTGATGGTGGATTGCATATGCCAATTTCTGAATATATAAATGTGCTGAAATATGACGTTAGTGATTAGTATACAGGAACAAAAATAAATATGCGCCAAACACCACTCCGTGTTTCAAATTTGGTTTATATCTATCAGGAAATTTACTAAAGTGTGACACAAAGCAGAACAGCAACCAAAGTTGCTGTGCTGTGTTGTGTCAAAGGGAGAGTGAAAAACAGCACCCCATCTAATAAGATGTAGTTCTGTTTTACTCTCGCTTACTCGTGTACGCCAACACACACACCCTTGCACTACAGAGCAAGGATCTGTACCTTGCATGATAGAGCGAGGATGTGTTGGTTCTGTCAACTATAGGTTTTGTACTGCAAGGCATCCCTGCCAGTACAGAAGTATGCTTTAATACTTAATATGCTTTGTTTGTGTACTATACAATGCAGCACACATGTAGAGTTAGAAAGGTATGGAGAAATTAAAACATTTCTCCTCTGTTACTCCTGCTTTGAGGAGGTGTACGGTTTTGGTGCAAATTAGTGTAAAATCATTAGTAGGTAGGGATTTGCAGAAAAACCCATGAGTGGCTGCATGTTAATGCCTATGTAACACCCATTGTATGTCACCTTGACACAAGTACTTTGAGTTCCATCTTTCCATTACAAATCCTGATTTGCGTTGACAGTAAATACCACCATAATGCTTTGCACTAGGTTTTTAAAAAATATATATTTTCATCTTGAACAACCATACTAGGTTTAATGGCATATAAATCACAGGTGAGGCAAGTGTTGAACAAGTAGGGGCAGCACCAGTGACCTTATTACAGAGCATACACTCAGGTGTGCAGTTATGCATACGTAGAGTAAATCACAGCAAGGGCCGAAACACTCACCAGTAAATAATCCACACATCCCCTTACTTTCATCCAAAAGAACTGATTACACTTTCCTTCCATTGGGACAGGGATGCAACTGATTGCATTCACCAGTCCCTCACACCGCTCTTCCTATTGAGCAGTGCACACACTAAGCAGCCCCAGAGGTTTAATTTGCTTACTGCACCTCGTTCCTGCCATTGCTGCTTCACCCTCCCCCACACTGTCAACACCAGAATTCCCTGTCTGACCCAGAGAAGCCTGATAAGGTCCCCAGATATCAGGTCATGATATGCGTCATGATAGCAATACGCAATGTCCACATGCCAACCCTTTAGCGTTGGGAGCATACCCTTCGCCATACACAGTGCTATTCTGCACCTCGCAAGCTGTAGTCTCAGGGCTATCAACCTCCTGTTGGACTTCGGCACGTCCTTGTCATAACCTTGCAGTGCCAACAGGGGGTACACCTCAATTTGCTCACCTGTTATCTCCCGCAACTCCCACAGTACTGCATCCCAGTAGTGCTGCAACCCTGGACAGAACCATGCTACATGGACAACCCCTGCCACTTCCTCTCTGCATTGAAAGTAGTAAGAACTGTCCCTCAACCCGTAATGGAACAGGTGGACTGGTGTAATACACCCTGTTGAGGTATTTAAAATGTATTGAGCGGTAGCGTCTATTCAGGGAAATGGACTTGCTGACCGAACAACATTAAGTCCACTGTTTGTCGCTAATGAATATTCCTAGGTCCTTTTGCCAGTCCAGCCTACCCTTCGCGCCTCCTGATGGCATGCATCCAATTTTGCTGTAATGTGCTGAGGCATACCCTTCTGTGGAAGGTATGTCAAAGCTGGCAACTCTGGTGGTTCCAGCAAAATCCTCCTTCGTCAGTTTGCTATTGTATGTCTTGTCCTGTGGTAATGAAAATGAGCCATGCCAGCATGCGTGTCGCCCTGCATGCTCACCTGCTCCCAGCTGCGCATCTCCCCATCCTGGAAGAAGTCACCCATGCATCTCAGCACCATCCCCTATAATGCACCTGCCGCTCCTTATCCTGACCCAGAGGTAATCACATACACCATTCCAGCGGTATCTGTGGTGATTAAAGCATGACCGAGCCTGCACCTCAGCAATTCTCTTCCAGGAGTATGACACTATGTTTAACAAATCAAAAGTATTGTACCGTGCGTCAACTTGTTGAATAGCATTTCAGACAAAGAAAGGGGGAGGCAGCGTCTCACTCAAGCCACAAGTCTGCTAAGTCACTTGGGCCGTGCACCCAGTACACTACACTGCGCAACTTTATGGGAAGCCTCCAGGTCTGGGGCATTCAACCTGCCCATATCACACAGTAGAGTTAATGTGTCCCAGCTCACTCGCTGCTGCTTCCCAGCCCAGGCCAAGTGCACCAGGAAAGTCCGCAAGCTACAGAATACCGCACGAGGCAGGAGAATCGAGATGTTTGTGAATAGAAACAAAACCACCATCATCATAATGGCGATACACCCACTACGCGACAGAGGCAGCCTTATCCAGAGGTCGATCACCTCTGTGAGCCGCCGCACAGCATTGCCATGTTTGTCCAGCAACACCACCAATGGGTCAGTGCGGACCTGTATCCCTAAGTATCACACTGAGCCAGTCGTCCACTGCAACAGGTACTCCAGTTGTATTGGTGCTGTGGCCGCAGTGAGTGAGAATATTAGGGACTTGTCCCAATTGATTCGCAAGCCGGAATGCCCACCAAGCCGCACAACCTCCCGAAGAACAGTAGATAAGTTATGCTCTGGATCCCGCACATGTAGGACTGTATCATCCGCATATGCAGAGATGATCAGGTTGTAGTGCGGAAAGCGTATCCCCCCGTGCATAAGATAATCTCGGAGGGTGTATGCCAGGGGCTCAGCCACCAGGGCATACAACAGTGACGATAGAGGACAACCCTGCCTTGTGCCTTTTCGTGATGTCTATGGCCCCCTAGACTAAACCATTTTAGGCACAAGATCCCTTTGGCCTCATTGGCCACCAACAGGTCTCTCCTTCAGCCCCAGGTCCAGCTGCCCCCTGCACACTGATATGCTGGACCTGGGATGCTTGCCACTAGTTGCTCCTGTGTTGGGCCCAGGTTCCTGCCCCACCCCCCACACCCAACAGAGGTGGACCGGGGACCCCTCACCGCTAACAGGACCCTGTAGCTTCAGCCTCCGTGTCAGGTACGCCATTCACTTCCGCTGTAAGCAGGCCACATGGCTGTCTCACCAGCCCGGCCTACTACGTCACCAGAAGAAGACCTCAATAGGATCTTGTATAGGGAAAAATAAAACAGTTATTACATTTTAGATGATTACTAAAAAAAAAGTGGCTTGTTAAATATTAATGAAAAATGTTTATTTAGCTAATAATAAATAAAAAGCTACAACTCTATTATCTTAAAAAATGTTTTCAAAATGTGTGAATTTAAATATATTTAACTCATTTATGAATATTTATCTAAAGATACATTAAAAACAATCTATGGTATAATATTTATTAAACATTACAAGAAGGTTTAGGTAGAGCTAATTTTAATGATTTTTAAAAAAGTTTATTTAAAATGTATAATAAATTACTATTTATTTTCCAAGGGTTGGCCATGTGTGGTGCTGGACTTACCCCAAGTCTGAGCTGCACTACCCTCTCCTAAACCCACTGGCACATTGAATGAACACTGGGACTTTAAACCACTCATGGGCCATGTTAAATGTGGTAACTGTGTCGCATGTAAATTTACAATTGAATGCAAGGAATTTTGCTTTGGTACGATCAAAACACAGTTAAGGTAATTTTCTGACTGTAACATCTGTAATGTTATTTACGCCATTCCATGTCCTCGTAACAAAATTTACATTGGGCAGACAACACAGAAAGCACGCATCAGGATCTGTCAACATCGCAGCCGGCTACTCTGCAAAACACCAAATGCCCCACTTGTAGAACATTTTATAGCCACTGGACACACCGAAGATGACATCAGGTGGACCATCATCTGTGTGATTAAACCACCACCAAGAGGCGCGGACATCTCGCAACTCCTTAACAAAGAAGAACTTAAGTGGATCCTACGCACTGGAAGTATATGTACTGGTCTCAGTCGACTTGAGGATTGGACCACTTTGCCCTAAACCACACTGTATTTGTCTTCCGCAACATGGATCTGTCTCCATACCTTAAAAAAACTTTCTAAACTAAAGGCCCTCTCCTAATTCTACCCCTTCTAACTATGCTTAACCTTTCAATGAATATTCAGCGTTTCTGTCGCAGGACCTTGCACCCTGTGATACTTTGCATCTATTCTACATTATGCATATTGAAATGCCATGTCCACAGCACTAATTACTACTGTATATATTCAAATGTAATTGCTACAGTACTTAATCCAACTTACGGGGTTGTCCTTCATGGAACCAGTGCTTCTTTCTAGTTTACTGCACTGTAGCATTAATCACTACTGTATACATTCTAATGTATTTTGCCACTGTACATAATCTAACTTGTGGGCTTTTCCCTCATGGAACCAGTGTTTCTTTTCAGTTTACTGAACTGTTGTCTTAACTCAAGCAAAACATATATCCCTTTCCTTGTGAGCGGTCCCTTGTGACACTGCTTCGTTCTCCTAGTATGAATACTGATATGCAGCAATTGTTTTCTGGCTTATATGCTTTCCATAACAAATTACTTTATGCTCCTTTTCCTTTCTACTTGTATTTATCATGAGGCACTCTTTGCCTTCACCCTCTAAATATGGCCGCGGTAGTAACCACAGTACAGCTAGCACTTGGCATGTTGGTCTTGTGACCGATCACATGACCTACCACTTCTGGCACCTTACGATTTAGCACAGCGGAACAGACAGGCACTCACTCACTTTCCTGAAGATGACTACACTGAAGACACTTTGACTCCGGCCATTCATACTGACGAGGAAAGCCCTATCCACGATACCGCCCAGGTGCACTGCTTATGGCCATGCGCTTCAATGCTAATATTCTCATTAACTCGTTCCCCCCTAGGTCCATCAAGACCTATTCAAGCAACCCGACTGGTTAAACCGAGGACGCAGTTCACAGTATCTTTAGATTATAACCATATGATCACGGTATGGTTCCATCCTTTTCCTTGTATAGTCACCCCGGCAACTGCCTCACTCGCAGCAATGTCTTCAATGTTCGTTTCCTTTCCAGGTTAACCTTCAATTTGGTTTACCCGGTGCCCTTTGGCACTCCAAGCACAGTCGGTGCGATACCGCCAACGCGGTTAACAGATACATCAGTGGCTTTGGACTGATTTAAGGTACACGCATTCACTTATTTTTTTTCACTATGCATGAAGTAATGCGGCTCACTGCATTGACTCTTCACTCCCTGAAAGACTTTTCTGGTTTAAACGATTATCAGCTCTACGGCATGATTCTCGCACATGGCAATACACGGTCCAAGTGTCACCTTCCTCTGAATATAGGTGTGAGGTTTATCGCATTAACCTCTCACTTCCATTCTCACCAGCCCCGCAGCATGATCCCCGCATGCTAATTTTCTAGACGATGGAGAATATCGTTTTTTACCCCAAATGTGCCACATGACACACCGGCTTTCACCCCACATCGACTCACCACCCCATTTCTTGTACACACCTCTTTTTGTGACACCGATATAGATTGCAATATTACGCCGAAGATCTCACCTCCCCACATGCATTGCATATTACTTCATGCTGTTTTTACCTAAATTTCCTCATTCTTATTATGTTTTCCTTCTCCCTTATTCTCCATTTGCAAGCAATTGTATTCAGGTATGTAACATAATGTCCTGGTGATGATCCCAAAAATGTTTAAAAGGGATCAAAACGTCGTTGACTTAATGTACACCATAGACACTTTTCTATTGAATATTATTTATGTGTAACGGTGTCCCATCGCATTCCTGTTTGTTCTATTTGTGTAACATACAAACAAGTCGCTTTTCCTGAGCCTTTTCTTGCTTCTATATTTTGTATTTTTTGCTCTTTTACGTGTTAAGTAGGATTCAGGCTTGTGTCCCACTTTATTGTTTTCGTTCAATTTTATAAATTAAAAGCATTCCTGTCTGTCTGGACAGCTTTAAATATAGCACTGACTCTGAGTCTATATTCATCCTTCTCCTTGATCATTGCCCCTGTTTAGGGACCACTGTGTTTAAAACTTGTAACTACCCAAGGTCCCTGACCAATTGTATTGGGTTCCCTTGTCCTTCAAACCAAGTGTGAGTTGTAGCATATTTACAGATGTTTTGGGACCTTTTTGGCTGTAGTAGTTTTAGAAGTGCAGTTTGTGAATTGCAATGGGCTTACTTTTTTGTAGGTGAGTGTCTGTTCCTCAGTAATCCCCTAGTTAGCTCTCCCTATAACCTACTTATTTGTCCCTAAACCCCTCCCAATTTGTAGTAAGTATTCCTCACTTCACAGTTACTCCCCCATTCCTTCAATTTTTACCGCAAAACATAGGCTTACATGTGAAGAGATCTTCACAGTCGGGGCAAAGATCTATGCACAGGAAAGATAGGAGAGGTGGAGGTGGACGTGGAGGTCGATGCATGTAGGTTTGTGATTAGCATTTTGTAGTAGATGAGTAGTACTGTTGTATTAGTACTAACCATACTACAACGTTTGTGAATAGGCCCCAGAGAGCATTGAGTCATTTGTGACTGTTTAAAACCATTTAGATGATAAGGTCTGGTAAGGTAACATAATTTGAATACACTAGGTTGTAAATACATGGTGGGTTTATTAATTAATTACCAAAGGCCAGTGCCATTAAGTGCAATGTAAGTGAAGGGTAGCAGTTTGAAATCTGCTCTGGCTTGCACAGAGGACCAATTAACGTTCATAGCATTCTATTGGTGTGAAACATATTGCTTGCTCTGACATCTATGTGGGAGGCAAGGTTTTGTAGTTGCAGTCATTTTCTAAGGATATACTGTGGAGCACAGATAGAGCTTGTGACCAACTGAGGCATGGGCTAAGATGATCTAGAGCCCCAAAATGTTTGTTCTTATGAAATAGACTTGGGCAGTATTATCTGGTAAGCACAACATTGCTTTTCTTTGCCTTGATTAATAAAGTCTTAAAAAAAGGCATTACAAATGAATATTTTGTCCTGGTTATTAAGTTTGGTACCAGCTGATGTTATCTTCCTGTGCCTGGTGGTAGGTGGCACTCCTCAGTCCCACAATTTTAGAACTTCCCACATCAATTAGTTATTTTTTAACCAGCATTTTACTGTGTCAGTAATTTGGAAGTTTTCTAGTTTTATAGCCTCAGAGCTCTGTTGGTAACACCTTGGAATTGATAGGCAGTGATGGGCGCATCAAATCTATGTCCCTGGGTTTCCACCGCCAACCACAGGTAAAAGCTGATACCTACCTCCATTTGTATTATATGTCGCTGGTGAGTAAATCGTAAGTAAGTAAGTGGAAGTGGAAAATTGACCTGGATATCATAGCAATAGAAGTGAGAGGCAAGCATCGCTGAAAGAGAAAATGCTGATGCCTAAATGAAAGTAAAGTAACTAAAACAAGACTAAACAAAAATTAAACTAAAGTACGATGTCACATGGAGTAAGCGTTGATCCTGAAGATCATGATGACCCCAAGAAAGACGATGGAACGTATTATATTCCTTGATGTCGGTCTGGTCCTGGTTACTTCTCGTGCAGTGCCAGAATGACAGTAAGGAACTTAGAATATTGTGGGGGGTTGATGACGCGGGATTGTTCAGCAGTTGGGGTTTCTTAATTCTATGCGAGGCTCTTTCTCGTTTACGGGCAGCTCTCTTTCTTACATTATAGCCAATAAATAATTTTTTTGCATCGTACCTGTGTGTGGTCGTTCTTCCAAAAACCACAGAACTCCATGAGCCCAAGCAGAGAAATAGGAATTAAAGTTGGCATGTATCTTCTGGAAGGTAGCCCATACTCAGCTTATAGATAGATCAAATTCCTAGTCCATTGAGTGCAATTCATGTGGCTGACTAACAATGTTAAGTCCTTCTGCAGCTAGAGTAGATATATTTTCCCCATAGAAACGAATGAAATACTCAGCCCAGTGTCTGACCCTCCAGTGTAAGTCCTAATTACGACCTATTCTCAAAGTTCGGACACCTACACAAACTCCTGTTTTCGCAGGTTTTTGAATTATGAGGGGTGTGATGTTTACTGCACTTTGGAACTGCAAAATCTAATAAAGTCCCCACCTTGCAACTTTCCCTAAGTACCTATCAGCTGGTCATTATATACCAGATGAAAAATAAATGCCCAGTAAATAATGAGATGTGAATTTCGTGCAGAAAACACCAACATCTTCATGTTATGCCCCATTTTGAACAGCTAGGTTAAACTGGGAATACAGGAACAACAGATCCCAGTGGAATTGGATTTCCTTAGGTAGACAGGTATACTCAACCACTCTGGGGCACGGGTAATTAAGACCGTAGAAACAGTAGACATACTCAGCTACAATATACAAAGGTTAGCAAAGGACAACATTCTGAGCTTTCTTGGGCAATTCAAAGAACAAAAGTAAACTTTAGACGTAGAAGTGAAAAATGCAGAAAAACCATTGACTGTCAGAGACAGAGAGTCTCTTCTTTCACAACATATCCAGCAAATGTATTAAGCAAGTCCTATGTGAGTTATTTTATTAAGGGAAGATTTATTAGACTCTAGACAAAGAAAACATTCTTGCATTTTTCAAGCAGTGACTAATGTTGAAGCAACTTTGAAAAGGTTCACAAGGTTGTTGGCAGCACCAACTATATGATTTGGCAGTTTGCAAATAATTCAGCAAGTTTGTTTTTGTTTTTGTCTTGGCAATGTATTCCAAGTCATATTCTGCAGGCACATTACATGTGGAGTACACCATGTTTTCAGTGCTTCATCTGAGAATGTGAATTGTAATATAACATCTTTGCTTTACCCTTTACCCTACATGATATAAACACATATTTAGAAACGGTTTGTTCTGGGAGTGTAAAGTACACAGCTTAGATGCTGGATATAACAGCTGAGGGCCTTTTCACAAAGGTATTTTTGAGTAAGGGAAGTAGTTCTGCAGGAGTAGTACTTTCTGTTCCTACAAATGTTATTCTCGAGTCTCCAGCCGGAGATTCACTCCTCAGCCTCTCTTATGTGGGTAGATCTCCACCCCAGAAGCGGTGAGCTCCCCAAACAGGCATAGAGCAGAAATCTGACTGTAAATTCACTAATTGTAATTTTACAGTCATAAATACAATCATAGCATGCACTGCACTCTCATGTTAGGTGGTGGAGACTCGTAAGTCCACTACGAGGAGGATGTCTCTGCCTGGAAAGGATGGATACCATCTGCGCAGAGATCTGCAACTAAGTGTATGCAGATATCTCCATCTGTGGACATCTTTGCACCAGAATTTCCCTTTGTGAGTAAGCCCCAAAGTTTATAGAAAAAATCATGGACCCTAATCATGAAAGAAGTAGTTGTGCACACTGAGAAATACGCCTATGTATGACTGTAGATATACAACTTTTTTGAAAATTTACAAACCAGGAAACTGCGACAGGTACAGGTTTCGGGGACTGCTATTCCCATGAGCAAAACGCTACACAGCATAGATTTGAGGAAAGGGAGATTGGAGAATGGAGACGTCTATGCAAACACTAATTTTTCTTATTTTTTTCTAGAGGGAAAACATTTTTACCCATGCAGAAAGTCCTTCTCCTTCATACCTAGAAAATCTGGGGGTAGATCTGTTCACCTTCCTATTTCGTTATGGAGAGTTACTTCAGCCTTTTGCTGGAGTAACTTTCAGATCATTTTGAAGGTGGCAAAGGGTTCGATTTTGGTTTCTGAATGTCCATAAATGTTCTTGTTTGTGGGCGTTCACAAGGCTAATCAGTCCCATTAGCATCCCCTTTCCATCCCATTTCACACAATTTATTATTACCAATTTCTTCGTATCCATAGTGGAGAAATCTAAAGTAATATATTCATTCACGCCTGCCATAAATATTTTTGTGGATTGATGATGACAGGCATTCATAGTTCTATTTTTGGCTGTAAACATCTGTTTATGGACATCAATGCCCTTGTTAATTGGGTGCCAGAAATACTCAACCATCATTTAGTAATTAACTTTTAAATATTATGTATATTTCAATATTCCACAGTTCGTAGCAAGTTCAGAAGTTTTTATTTTGCAACAGACCCACATTTACATACAGAAAAGTTAAATAAAATATTAATTTCGGTTACTTACTGTGGCCATTGTGAATTATATGTGGAGGGACAGACCTCTGGAGTTAAGGTTGCATGAAAAATAAATTAAAGATGTAATGATTTGATGTTATCATTAGGACTGATGATGCTTTAGCCAGTAACACTGTTATTTGAATTAGGACTTACTGTTCACCTATTGGAAATTGTTGAGTTATTTTAAATATCTTCACTTGAAATATTATATTTGTATGATATTATCGCTACTATCTTCCAACTATCTATAATACATGGTTTCCTACATATTGTATACTATCTTTATCATCTCCTCCCTAGTCCACCTTTCCTATTTTTTCCTTTCCAGGTTTTATGAGTACCTCAACTATTGTATCTTTTGATATCTGTATTATCTGTTTTATATTTAGAAATCTGAGAAGTTACCATTTCATAGTAATTTATTGTGTGCCCATAATTTGATTTGTTTATACTCCTTTTTTTAATGTATTGTTTATAAACTGACATGTTCTTCTCAATTAAAATATACCCAGAAAAAGATGTAATGATTGTGATGTTTCTTCTTGAGGAAGTTTGTGGTGCAAAACATTTCAGTAATCAAAGTGTTACATAAATCAGTCTGAGATGATTGCAGAGTTAGCAAAACGTTTAAGGAGATGTGCGAGGCCTTAGCTTAAAACTAGTCTAAACCTCAGAATAAAGCACATCATGTCTTCTAAGGAGTCTAATAGCGTTATATAGTCTGCAGGGTTTATTGTTCCAACTCAGCACCCTCAAAATATAGTAATTGATGGATTTTTGCATCAAATCAGCTTTGGGCTCAAGTTCACTTTCATTCAGCTACCCTGTAGGATGGGGCTGCTTGTGTTGTTTTCAAAAGGGGACCTAGTTTTACAGTTCAGAATGGACTGTTCACAAGAGCAGCAAGGTTAGTAAAGATTTGCATAAGGCAGGTCTTTGTCTAGAGTGGCACATTGGGCAACAGACGATTGGTGGGTATGTTACGGTGGACAGTTGCTAGTAGTTACCGTGTTTGCAAGTATTCCTCCCATCACCTTTTGTGTGTTTGATTTAACACCCTAAAAGGTAAAGGGTTTTCTCACATGTGGGACCCTTACGCCTTGTTCCATAGGATCCAAGCTATACCTCACTAACGAGTAATTTGATTGCTATAGCTGTGTCAAGGTGACACACAGGGTCTGTCTCCAAATAATCCCTGCAACACAAACAGGTATGTCACTATTCTATGATCGTCGCTAACACACTATAGTGGATTTATATACCTTTGTTTGTTGGAGCATAACAGTCTTTTGTTTTGCCTTTTCACTTTGATGAGTGAATTTACCCAACTATAACCTATACTTTTTATTTGTATTAACTTGTAAGGGCTTGTGTTGTCATACCATTTACTACCTGCCACCACCTCTACTTCTGCTTCTAGCACTGCACCAAAACTGGGCCACACATAGCAGACTGATGTTATAGACTGGTAAATATATCATCTTCTCTTTTGGGTTTGGGTCAAACATATCTTTCTCTTCATAAATGAGAGGATAGTTATTGTGTTTTCTGTTGTCCGCATATCTACACATATTCCCGTTTATTCAATTATTGACGTAGCATCCTTTGCAGTTTTGTTAATTCTATGACATGACAATGTTAATACAATAACCATTCCTTTAGCCTAGTTGCTAACATCTAGGAGAGGGCCTTTTGTGTTTGTTCCATTGTGTAACCAACACATCACATTTCCATCAGAATGTATTTATTTGGATGTCCTTTTACTCCTAATATACCTATCTTATCTGCTACAGTGAGACAACAGCTTGTGGTGTCAACAATGCGACCAACACCACAGATGAAATCAGGAGACATCCTAGCATCAGCAATTCGGCCCTCTACCCCTTAATCAAGTAAGTCTGTGAACACCTAGAATCAACTACTATATCTCATCATGCATATTTTCTCATCATCATTAACATGTTCTTTCAAATATCTGCTTTTTACTTTTTATTTATTTGTTATGGATTATTGCTCATCTTTCACGTATATAATTCTGCATTGACATCAGTTTGCATCAAATAAAGAGTTATCCATTGATTTATAACTCCTTATTACAGATTTCACATTAATCTTCTCTCTAGCTACAACATCAGGGGATACCTTGCCACCGCTGTCTTCAAAGACATTAGTTCAACAGCTGATGTAAATGGCGTCCATCCACAAAGCAAGCATCCGTGGCTGAAGCAGGTGAGTTACCATTAAAAATATATATGTATATATTTAGTTGTTCCATACATGTATCAACCCTTGCATTCATACATACATATAACTAAGTTATAGTGTGACTTCTTTCAGAGATCTGCTGTGAAACATGTCTGTTGCAGTATTGAGCACAAGCTTTATTTTATGTATTTCAACTTTTATCATCTTCCTCTTGCAGGTAGTGGGGATACTGATCCTGACAATGATTCTGCACCAACTACAAGTAGAGGACTGTGTGCATACCTAAGACAACAGCCCCTGAGAAATTCAAAACACGGGGCTAGAGGGGAAACCAATTTGAACTGACGAACATGGAGATGCCACAACAGCAGGTTTGGAAGCCTGTGGAGGGAGACAAGACATAATGGCTGCAATCTAGGATGTCAGACAGGAACATAGTGGGTTATTTGGAATTATGGTAAGTGCATGTCTTTCGTTCAGGGGCAGAGGTCATAAATCATAGTGGATTACCACCTGGTGTATGTAGATATCTTTGCCTGCCTGGCTGAGACCTCTGTACCTTCAGTATTTTAAGTTTGCTGAGTGGCCACAATGTTTCATGCAGTCGCTCAGCAAACATTTTGATTTTTCAAAAAACAATCTTCCAAAGTATGAGTTTGTGTTTGAAAAAAACTATTGGTGGCGGGGTGATTGTTATTATTTTTATTGGAAATACGTACGACAGAACATCCTCTTTCAATAGGAGAGACAGTTAGAGGTTCATAGACAAATAGTCCAATGTTCATCAGGCTGTCAGTCTAAGGTTTCTGCAGGAAGAACCAGCTGGGGAAACCATTTCGGTTTATCCGATTCTTAACAGAGTCGCCGAACTGTCAGTTTGGTGGACAAGATACCCCACCATATTTGTTGCGGGGTACCCTGTCTGCCAAAATTAAATGACCCCCTGAATAACCCCTACAGTTACCTATGTTGGTCAGATACTGACTCCTGGAAGGCTTTCACTTCCCGTGTCATCTGCTGCACGTCTCGAGATCGCAACCTGATCATCTACCATGGGCGACCTGGCCTCCTTGAGAGCAGCCATTGAGGCATATTGCGGGGGAGCAAAGGCAACATATGGAACATAATAAATATACATTATTTAAAAGAAGAATAATGTGGAAACCGAAAACAATGATTCAATGTATTTCACAGGACAACACATGTTATGGACAACATAGATATAATAAAAATACACTAATCTGGGCATGGAGGGTGAGGCAGGCAGCTTTAAGGACCCTTCTGTGCCGTGTTGTGAGGTGGGACTTAAAAAATGGCCAGCATCTCAAGTCCTCTCAATGCGGCACTCCTTTCCTCTGCGGGTGTGAACATTCACTGCACTACAGCATGTGGAGATCCTCCAAATCTGGGCCCATGTTGAAATGCTTAGCTGGGTTTCTGTCCCCTCACCAAGCAGACCCTCACAAATCATCTCAAATTCTTCTTAAGAAAAACTAGAGCCCTCTCTTTCTGGCCACCCGTCATTTTGGGGGTTTAGATTGACAAAGGAGCAGCAGGGGGGAGTAGGAAGGCGTTGTGATGGAAAGATGGCTTAGAATGACCAGAATATGGCTGCCTTCCTCTTCCTGTATTATATTTCTTGTTGTAGTAGTAGACAGAGATCTTCTCCCTAAATATGGAGGACATTGCCCACACATGGAGTGCTCTTCACTGCACACAGATGTCTCTTCAGTGCATACGCAGGTGTCAGTAAACATAGAGAAGGAGGTTGCATGGTGAAGTAACTGGCATCTCTTTATGTGGAGCAACATTTAAAGGCTAAAACAAGTATGAATGCCTACTTATAGATAGTATGTAAATGATTAAATTTTGAAAAAAGGTTAACTTGATGAAATGACTGGGAAAGTGAAATGAAAGTGGTTTATTGAGCATAGCATGTTTGATTCAGACACTGAGGCAGTGAAAAGGTATTATCTCAGGATAGTGGAAGGTGACAGGTCACTGTCTGACCTCAATAATGGATCAAACAAATTAGCAGCTCTTATGAAAAATTAGGCTACTAGAAGATCACACGCAGCCAGACCCTTACTTTGATCTGTGCTCGATCCTGGGAATCTGGATGGGGCTGTATGTAGTTCATGAGTGACATCAACATGTACACCCTGTGCATGGTGATATTGTGCCAAATAACACCAGCCTACTACTATCTTGCACACAACTGTAGAGGCGTGCAGTAGCACCAACCTGAATGCTTATGACATCTGAAGTGCAACACAAGGATAATAAAAGTGTGTTCAATGATGGCTCGTGTATGTATGTGTGACCTATTGTACTTCTGTTGAGACTGTGTGGTTAGATGTTGGAAGTGTGTGAGAAGATGGGGAGAGAGCAGGCATCAGCTGCAGCAGACATGGGATTTTCCTAAGATGTGTTTCAACTCTAAATGTACTATAGCCGCTCGCCGGACTAACCTGGTGGACCTTGAAGCGGCTGTTTCCCCCACGCTCGGGGCTGCTGAACCTACGGATCCTGAACTTTGGGAGGCTGCTGAACTACACCGCTGCCCCGGGACTGCGAGGACCAGGGTGCTCGCTGTTGCCTTGAGCCGCACACCTGTGTCCTCTTCCCGGCCCCTCCCCACTCAGTTCATAACAACTCGCGGCCCCCACTTCGCGGGTGCCGCTCGCCGGACTAACCTGGTGGACCTTGAAGCCGCTGTTTCCCCCACGCTCGGGGCTGCTGAACCTACGGATCCTGAACTCTGGGAGGCTGCTGAACTACACCGCTGCCCCGGGACTGCGAGGACCAGGGTGCTCGCTGTTGCCTTGAGCCAGCACACCTGTGTCCTCTTCCCGGCCCCTCCCCACTCAGTTCATAACATCTCGCGGCCCCCGCTTCGC
This sequence comes from Triturus cristatus, assembly GCF_964204655.1. Lineage (NCBI taxonomy): Eukaryota > Metazoa > Chordata > Amphibia > Caudata > Salamandridae > Triturus > Triturus cristatus. Next base: position 776,867,157 of record NC_140587.1, on the reverse strand, counting down.
GGGTGCCGCTCGCCGGACTAACCTGGTGGACCTTGAAGCCGCTGTTTCCCCCACGCTCGGGGCTGCTGAACCTACGGATCCTGAACTTTGGGAGGCTGCTGAATTACACCGCTGCCCCGGGACTGCGAGGACCAGGGTGCTCGCTGTTGCCTTGAGCCAGCACACCTGTGTCCTCTTCCCGGCCCCTCCCCACTCAGTTCATAACATCTCGCTGCCCCCGCTTCGCGGGTGCCGCTCGCCGGACTAACCTGGTGGACCTTGAAGCCGCTGTTTTCCCCACGCTCGGGGCTGCTGAACCTACGGATCCTGAACTCTGGGAGGCTGCTGAACTACACCGCTGCCCCGGGACTGCGAGGACCAGGGTGCTCGCTGTTGCCTTGAGCCAGCACACCTGTGTCCTCTTCCCGGCCCCTCCCCATTTTTCCCATCTACCGTGCTGCTTAAGTGTCCCGCCCTTACGCGCCAGCGGAACGCGCCCGGAGCGAAGACCGGGCTAAGAGCGGGCCGTTTGAGGCCGTTCGAGGACAGGCGAGGCAGGGCCAGGGCCTACCTTCTTTCGCCTCTACTGTGACTGCATCAATGGCGACTGTGAGAGAAACTCGGAGCAAAACAACCCAGGCTGCTGCCAAGCCCACAGGTACATTGGACTTATATTTTGCAAAGGCTGGATCCCTGTTGATTGACGACATATCCACTCTAGAGAAGCGTATTTCCCTAGAAATAGACTGGATTAGAAGATCGTCTCTAGGCCCTCTCAAACATGCTACCTCCCCACCACAACTGCTAGAATGTGTTGACCATGTTAAGGGGGGACCGCCTGGATTACCGGTTTCCTCGACATTAGTGAATCCTAGCACTACGACTTCATCTATTACAGACTGTGATACTTCTACTCCAATGGATTTTATTACACTATCCCTCCCGCCTCCAAGGCTCTCTACTGCCCCCACACCCTCCAGTCTGGATATAATTTCTGAGACAAATAAGAAAACTAATGATATTTCTAGTGTAGATCCAAATCAAGGAAATCGTGAGGGAGCAATACCTAAGAGGAAGGGAAGGGCCCAAACTGTAGGAGGGCGCAGGCCAAAGGATATGATGCCTGCCTCTAGGGGGAAAACAAACTCTCCATTAGTGGGACGGAAGGGAGTGGCAGTACCCCTAACCAAAAGACCAGTGAGTCCAATAATTGCTGCACGGGTGGAGGGCCCCTCACTTGTAGACATAAAATCGCTCTTGAGCGAGTTACTCACCCCCTTAATAGATCGCCTTGCTAAACTGGAATCATCTCTAATTAATCTGCATCATGACTTGGCTCAGTTAGGGGTTAACCCTAGACCAACTAAAACACCTATAAACTCCACAGCTATACCACTCTCTAGGGACAGTCATGGTCTACAACAGCTCCCCCATTTACATCTGCCCAGACCAATTCCTTCATCAAAACCTGGACCCACGATCTCTCCACAGAATACCGTCCCCACTTCCAGTGGCACACCGTTTCCTTCCCCATCATGGGTGCAGGAATATAATAGTAGACACAGACCAGTCAACTTACCGCCTGAGTCAGCCCCGTATACAGTTATCCTAACGGGTATCCCGGAATTAAAACCATCTATCAGCGAACCAGTGGTGGCTTTGAAAAACAAAGTCATCCACTGGCTCTCAAAAAATAGGCCTTTACCAGAGGGCATTAACAGTGAGGTTCTCATGGTTAGGAGACTCCCGTGGCTGGGTAAAACTAAAAAAACTATCCCGGGAGACTGTGTATTGATTAATTTTAGGGACCCCCGAACAGTTTCTCACATATGTAGTTGGCCACATCCAACTACGGGTTCTCTTATTCAATCGCTCCCACTCTCCTTCTTCTACCCTCCCACAACAACCACACAAGCTGAGGACGGGTGGGACCTAGTACCCTGGAGAAATAGGTCAAGGGCTCCACAGGCCGATAGGGAACACTGGCTGACAGGGTGCCCTAGACATGACCAAGTACCCACTCACAATCGTTTCTCTACTTTAGATATGGTGGATTGACCGTTTTTGTCTGTGGGTGGGGCCCCTCTGAACACAACTAAGAATAGACTACCAGTATTTCCTAAGGACGAGGAACATTCTCCGTACACTAAAGTCACTGAAGAGGGTAGCTCAGAGGTGGCCTTTCCACCTTGGAACACCCCACCCGCGAGGGTCATGCAGGGAACTGATTACGGCCCAACCTCTCCACAGGGGTCGGAGTCGGAAGTGGTCTTACCCCACAGCATACCTTGCACGGCTCCAATTTCCTCACCACTTAAAATTCCTTCCTGGAACATTGCGGGCCTCTCTAACAAATTTGATAACCCGTCCTGGTGTTCTTTTATCGAGCAAAAAGACATCTGTCTCTTACAAGAGACGTGGGCTAGAGAAAATATTGTTCATAAGGGCTTTGCAACCTTTTCTAAGCATGCAACGTGGGGGGGCAGGGGGCGACCTTCAGGCGGCCTCACAACTTGGGTGGCCACTGATTTAGGTTGCAGGGCGGACATTTTACCCACTAATTCAGCAGACATCCTCGCTGTGCTGCTGGAGTGGCCAAAATGCCGCTAGTCTGTTGTTGATTAACATCTACTCACGCCCAACCAATATTTCCCAGGAGTCATCTACTATTACGGAGCTCGCTCTGGTCTTAAATGACATACCAGAGGGTACTGCCTATCTCGTAGGAGGGGACTTTAATTGCCATTACGAGCCCCTCCCTGGCTTCATGGAGGGACTGGCCACGGAGGAGGATCTCTTCTGGCATATTCCTCCCACTCAGGCTCCGGCTCCTAAGACATGGTCCCCCCTGGCCCTGCAAATTAACTCCCTCTCGTTGAAATACGGCCTTCGCGCCTGCAATGGCAGGTCTAAGTCCGACGGTATGGCAAGATGTACCTTTAATAGAATGGGCAGTGAATCCAGACTGGACTATGTTTTGGTTCCTGTGTGTTCTTGGTCCTTTGTAACAGACTTTTGGGTTACAATCAGGAGTGATAGCGACCATAATGCCCTTGAACTAAATTATAGGCACCCTGGCTCCCCAGCCAGGGGAATTTGTAGGGGTGAATCTGAAGAATGCCGGGTACTTGAGTCCAATAGACGCAGAATAAAGTGGGAGCATATATCTTCCCATCCGGAAAAAATTCAGAACTTATATGCTCAAGCACTGCCCCTATTGGAGAAACTCCAGGCGTTAGCAGAGAAAGGCACTAGCGAGGTCATTTATACTGATCTGGGACAGCTACATGCCGACTTCCTAATAATAGTTTCTGAGTGCCTAACGAAACCAATAACCAGGACTAATAGAAATTCTTTCGGTCCATCATGGTACAACGGCGCTTGCCGAAAGGCGAAAGGCGAAAGCCGACCTCCTGGGTGCAATCAAGGAAGGTAGGTGTGCAGTGGACATCAGGGCTAGACGAAGTGTCTACAAGTCCATGACCTCAAACGCTAAAAGAGAATGGGAACATGATAAGTGGTCTAATCTCACTAATTTTCTGGCCCGTGCAGACTCGCGCAAATTTTGGCGCTGCGTCAACACGGGTTGCGAGGAATTAATACCTGCCTTAGAACCTAATATCTCAGCTAAGGTATGGCAGGACCATTTTCAGTCTCTTTATAAACTGCCTGAGGATGTAGGGGAAAATTCTAACCATCCCCACTGCTCCCTTGAGACTGGTGAACCATTCACTTTTAAGGAGGTGCGAGCCGTTCTGACTGGCCTTGCCACTGGTAAGGCACCAGGCTTGGATGGGCTTCCGGGTGACTTGTTCAAGCAGGAGCCAGACGTTTGGACCCCCTATCTTGCGACCCTCTACAACGCCATGTTAGCAGGTATGGCTATTCCGGGTACTTGGCTGGGGGCGGAGATCGGACCAATTTTTAAAAAGGGTTCCCCTCTGCTCCCAGCCAATTACAGACCCATTAGCCTAATAGATGTACCGCAGAAGATTTTTGGTAGGCTCATTCTAAATCGCCTCCAGGACTGGATCGAAGAAATGGCGATTATGAGCCCTTACCAAGCGGGTTTCCAGCGTGGTATCTCCACCACTGACCAAATCTTCCGGTTAAACCTTTTATATTGGAAGACGGTGCTGATTGAGGGCGGCAGTCTTTATACAGTCTTTGTAGACCTTCGTGCCGCCTTCGACCTGGTACCCAGAGACAAGTTATGGTCGGTGTTAATAAAGATGGGGGTCCCCGGAGATATCCTCTCAATTTTGAGAAGGTTGCATCAGGGGAATTATGCAAGAGTAAGATGCGGAAGGGATGGAACATTGTCTGATGCTTTCCCGGTCGATAGGGGGGTTAGGCAGGGTTGTGTCCTCGCCCCAACTCTCTTTTGTCTATTCGTTAACGGGGTCGTAGATCACCTTTGTACCCTGAACGATATTGATGCCCCTAAGTTGGACGGCAGCAGGGTTCCCGCTATTATGTTTGCGGATGATACCCTGCTGCTCTCCAAATCCCCCATGGGACTCCAACGGGTCTTGGATGGCTTTGTAGGTTTCTGCGAGGAGCGTGGGTTGGAGATCAATGCTGCTAAAACTAAATTTATGATCTTCAACCCACCCCCGACCACACGGTCGTCGCCCAGTATAGGATCCTCTAGGCTGGAGAGGGTTTTTACCTTTGAATATCTGGGTATAGTTATTAACGAACGCATGACCTGGGAGCCACACAAACTAAGAGCGAATATGAAATTGACCCAGTCTGTGGGTGGCATTGCCAGGATGACAAAGGGCCTTACATACAGACCCCTAGGCCCACGTATACAAATATACAAGGTTCAGGCTCGGGGGGCCATTACTTATGGTGCTGAAATCTGGGGACATACGCCTGTGCAGAAGCTTCAGGTAACAGAGAACACTTTTCTCAGGCAGCTGACAGCTCTACCGGCCAGTACTCCTCTTATGCCACTCAGATTAGATCTGGGCTTAAGACCACTTTCAGAGGAGTTGGGCTTAAAACCCCTAACCCTATGGTGCAAAATATGGTCGTCTCCAGAACATTCCAAATACAGAGCAGAGCTGCAAGAGATTTTGCGCCTTTGTAACAACACACAAATACCTTGGTTAAGTTACATAAAGCATACCTGTGAGACATTGGGTAGACCTGACTTGTGGTATGATCCAGAGGTCACATGCACCAGGAATTCCCGCAAACTTATCACGAAGGTATTTCGGGAACACCACTTACAAGGTGCTATAAGGACAGCGAGGGAGGGCTCTCATATTGCCCACTTCTTGGCTTTTAAAGATTTTTACCACTTAGAGTCAACTTATAATGATATGGGTCCCACTCTCACAAGAAAGCTTTACATGCAATGGCGCTATAACACTCTCCCTCTGAGGGCATACACTGCCCAGTGGTCTCACTCAGCACACTCGGCCCTCTGCCCTCTTTGAAAGCAGACACAAGAGACAGACCTGCATGTTTTATTCTTCTGTCCGGTGTACACCAGAGCAAGGAAGTTTTGGCTTTGCCCATTACTTAGAAACATGGGTTTCAAACAACACCTCCCAGCTTTTAGAATACTTAAATCTGACATCTCACCACCAATTGCCTTTGCTGTTGCCAAGTTTTTAACGTCTATGTGGTTCACACGCTCACGTCTTCTTAAAACCATATCAAATAATGACGTTGGACTGAGTTAATATTTTTATCACAACTGTGTATTGTTTTATTATTGTTATGTTTTTACTGTACTATGTTGCTTCTTTTATGGTCGTAATGACCGAAATAAAGATATTTGATGATGAAATGTACTATATCCTCTATCCATGCATGCCCTCAGGTTAGAGTAATATGTGTATTTTTTGTTGTAGTGAGTAATGTGTGAGTAGTTTGTTTCTGATGCTATCACCCCGCCTCACATGCATCATCAGTTTGAGATATAATAACCTACCCATGAGCCACATGTCACTGAAATTCCCATCAAACAACCGACATGAAAGAGGTGACTGTCAGAATATGTAGCTGTTACGTGTCCTTCCAGGCAAGGCAATGTATATGTAAGTGAAACGGCTCCTTGCATTGCAGACAACTTGCACATTGAATGAGTATTTGCAGTGAGGGTTGCGGTAAAGGTGTTTCTTGTGGAAGGTGACTGAAGTGCCATATGTGTGCAATCTGTGCCACCTATTTCACAAATGGGCAAAAGTGTAGAATTACCTTTGCCTTTCCACCAGTGTCTGTGGCATGGCAATAAAATGTCTCACTCTACTGGCAATGCACTTCAGTATGTAGTTCAAGTATCAAGACTGGCTTACCTCTGAGATGCCTACATTGGTTAAACTGACCCTTTTGTAAGACCCAGTAGCCAGGAAATGTAGACAATGGAGATCTTCAATGTGCCTTTTCTTACTTCTGGGCTGAATATGCACTGCAGAATCATTGATATCTACAAACAAAACCTTTTTCAGTATTTTGTCATGTGCATTACAATTTACTATTTCTAATAAGACATATGCTATACCTTGTGAAAATTTCTGAATAATCGGCTGTGGGCCTGATTACGAGTTCCCCCGTAATATTCCAACCCATGCGTTAACTCTGGTTTATGCATGGGTCGGAAGTAAGAGTTTGAAGGTATGTAATGCATTGATAATTATCAGATGCGTTAAGTAACTCAACCATCTTCACATTTCAGCTGGTCAAACATATAGGTGAGTACAGGCTATCAATAACCATAGCCACTAGGCTCCAGGCTTATCCAGATGATTTCTGTAGAATTCTTGTATCAAGTAGGGAGCATGAAGATTACAGGCCGAATCTCATGATTGCTCATCAGAGTCAAACCCCTTCAGATCCATTTAGCATTGTAGTTGCCTTCTAACAGGTTGTATGTATTTAGTATTCATTCTCAGCATTCACCTGAATAGGAGTGTCTTATGGCTTATACTTTCCCAAGTAAAAGAGTGCATTTGTTGGACAACATAAATGTCAGAACTCTGCGGTACTGATTCTGAGCACACCATCAGGATATATTGGCCTTAGTTCTGCTAGCCTACAGTGCACCACCATCTGCACCCCTAACCTGACAAGGTAACAAATGTATTGTGCAACGTCAGTGGATGACAACCCTGAATCCTCAAGGAAATTGTGCGAACAAATCTAGAAACCTTTTTGTTTGGTTACTCATGCATACTAAAAGAGATACACAAGAAATACACAACATGATGTTTTAATATTTATTGAAGCATTGTGATTCTTGAGTAAAATATGCGTTCTGCACTTATCAATAGAAGGAAACAGAATAATGTGATTAGCATTAAGAGAATGGTGAAAAAGATAAACAGTTCAACCATTTGCTGTTTACATCAAATGTATGCCTACATACAAGTGCTGTAATATATGTCACTCCTGCCTAGTGCTCCCTAACCTAGTATGCCTAGGGTGGGTAAATCTGCCAAATCCATATAGGGTGATCTAACTCCCCGTTACCTGTGGGTAAATGTCATCAGGGTGCCTGTCTTGGAGGAGAGCTGGGCAGCATCGAACCCCAAGAAGTAAACAGAAATCAACTGGGCTGGAATTCCAGCATGGAGGTGGCCTCTCAGTGCCAATGCTCCTTGGTCTAAACAAGAGTGATGTAGTTTAGATAATGCACATCATCACTGTTGCCATGCTAAAGTCCCAGTCAGGCCGCTAGTGTTTATTCTATTGTGATAGCTCTGTCGTAAATAGACAATAAGAAATAACATCATTTTACGTAGTGAGCTTAGCCCTTGTACAGGAGGTTCAAGGTATTTAATCATGTTCCTATAAAGTCTAAATGTAAGCAAAGCTTAGTACAGAGAATAACATCCTGCACAGTCACGCAAACAAATGTGTGTCAAATGTCATTTTGTTAAAGAAAAGAAGGCAATTTAAAAACGTGAGACTGTAAAATGGTAGTGTTTCTGACCAGCTAATTTAACCACATGACAGGAGCAGGATTTACAGCAAGACATATTATTGCTGAAAAAAGTTTTATTAAGGATACATGAACATTAAAAGAGTCTTTATACAATGTGGCAATTTTAATCAAACTGTTACAAGATTCACAATGTGTTCAATGGTAAAAGTACCAGCAAACTTGTGTTGTAACTTGGAAGCTTTCTTCACAAACAAAATTTGTTGGGATTAAACCTTTTGACTTTTTTATAACTCTGTGATAATGCCCAAGGATGTTGTGTGCCATAGTCTAGAATGAGCAGCTATTAATTAAAAAACAGACAAATGTTTGTTATGAATGAACTGTTAATTTGGGAACATCTATCAAATGTCTGCACATGTTGCTTAACATCTCTAGATAATTTTGACCACCAAAATATATTTTAACTTCTGCTGATTTTATAACTAATTATTGCAGGAAGCCCAGCAATCTTAGAGTAATGAAACCACTGTATAGCTTGTTGTCTTTGTTGCACTGAAGGTAAATCCAAAACGTTCTCTTTGCTATTGTTGAGCTTGCTGGAATCTTAAGCTATCACCTGTCAAGTAAGTGTAGTTTATTTAGTCCTGCTTTTTTCTTTGTAATCAAAAACTTGAAGTCTTCTATTTATGACAGATGGCAAGGAAGTTTAGGACTCAAACTAGTCACACATGTGTACCGTAAGCCAGTACAAGATTTTAGCCAAAATCACCTGCCTATCTTGTGCTTTGAAGCCATTCTTTTAAAGGGATCAGCAAAACTATAAGTCCCAGAACACAAGAAGTTGTTGATTATTTGACACTGGGTGTTTGAAAGTTTAACACATGATGCAATCATGTTTTTATGTAATCATCCAGTCTTTTGTGGCATGCCAACATTCATTTATTTGCTTAGGTAATGTAAGACTGTATTTTTACTGCTATTTTGACAAAGACTTTAAAAACCTTTGCATCTACATTCAAGCTTGGGTTTTTAATTATTGTGTACTTACCTGCAATATTTCACACAAAGCATAGCTGCCCAATGTAATGGAAGTTCAAAAAGTATACTTTTAAATTTGACATCTCTGTAATGACTATAACAAACCGCAACATAACCTCACTGACCAAATTTCCTTGAATTGAAAAGGCTGCCCAAGAAATAAACGTTTCCTTTTCTTTAAATATGTCTTATTTCAGTTGATATTTGACAACCAGTAGGTTTGTGTAGATTTTCTATCTTTTAACTCCAATAAGGTGATATTCTTGTAAATGATATTTAGCACCCAATATTTTTGCCCCAATACTCTAGTACTACACTGGGTGTAAATATTAAGAACCATAGTTTAAACTGATTGACGTTTTTGCCATACTCTTGAAAGAAACTGGATTTTATGGTTATCGTTTTGAATGGTAGTGAATTAGTGGAGTTGACCATATTGGAAGGGCTGAGCGGAGAGTAGTTCCTGCTCTAGCGTTACACGATCACCATGCAGTATAGAGTTGGCCGATGTGGCCATACTCTATGGGAGTGAGTCGAATTGCAGCTACTGTTTCAGTGTTCCATGATGAATGTGCCATACCACATATAGATATAGCTGTGAAACAGGCCCTTGATTTATTGCTGTTACATCAAGAGGTTAAAGCGCATCCTTGGCCCACATCAGCATTGTATTATGGTCCCACAATACATATACCACATAGGTACATGCTGCATACATTTGAAAATTGATCAATGGTGGATAATTGATCTCCAAGCAGGGACAATGAATCAGGCATAGTCCTGAAAGCAAATTTTGATTGAGTTGATGGAATTTGATATTATTATTCCATTTTCCACTCATAACCCTCGTTTTTAAGTGATTTTATCTCCTCTTTCTGTTTCTAGCATACCAATGTGACTGAACCAATTAGTGATAAGCATCAAGCTTCCACGGGTTGACACTGCATAAACCAACTATGTCCAATACAAATGAAAGTATGGCATACATCACTAAACTTGAAGCCTTTGAATATGATGCTACAGCAAACCCTTTTCACAAAGTTTGTGGGATAATTTATCCTATGTTAAGTTTTTAAGGACTCAAATAAATTGTGCAAACAAATCTAACTATTGTTTTTGAAGCTGGCATGTTGTCCATAAACTTGATTGCAAGAGGTTACCGTGCTAATTAGTCAGATGCTCCTCTAAAAGGTAATCGCACTCTAATTGTGAACCACTGTTAATTGTTAAAGAAAATACTTTAATGAAAAAGCCTGTATGTGTACTTAACTTTGAAAATGTGAGAGCCAATATTAGAACTATTATGAAGAAAAATTGACACTTGTTGCATGGCATAGAGGTCTTTGCATTTAGACGTGCAGTTAATCTACATGGCCAGCTGGCAAAAGCTTATAGTGAGCCATCCAAACTTGCTACTATAACAGATGTGGCAAATTGGGCCGGTGAGCTATTTTAAGTGCGGCTACTGTGCTTCATGTACAACAACTTGCAATTGTATATCTTTTGATTTGAGTTCAAAATATTGATTTCTACAAATACATAAATATTACAATTGAAACAATGTAATCTGTTGTAACGGAATACCCATGCGGACTCCAGTACAATGGTAAAACCATGAAAGAGATGAGACATAGAACTACCGGGGCATCATTCTAGGGTCTAGTGTAAGGTAATTCACACCCCTCTTGTTGAACATTTACAAGGTCAAACCATACTGAATCTCACCTGAAAATGTTTGCCAATAATAAGGTTCATCAATCGAAGAGAGGCTCAATTGCTGATACTATGCTGACACGAAAGGAAAAAAAATATATACAGTTAGGGAGATTAATCTTCTATGCTAATAATAGAGAAACCTTTTGGTTTGAAAAGAAAAGGGAATATATGAGATCAGCTTCCATGTCATCTTGTTACCATGTAAACATGGGGTTCTGATGTCACGTTTTCAGTGACCAATGTGGTACGTCAAATATGGCATTATATTTTCTATGCATTGGGATACATTAAAGTGACCCTTAACTACTAGTGGCAATAAGATTACATATTTTCCTTTCTTTAATCTCCTCCCTGTAAAAGGAGATTGATGTTCTTCACTCTGGTAATTTTACTGACCGTTTAATCTCTGGGTTTGATTGTATTTTTTTTTATTAACAATATACCTAAATTGAATTGTTTTTTTCAGACCATCAATTTAGTAGCTGTGTTCTTCTGAATGTTCCATAAAGCTTTTACTGTTCCATAGGATGCACCATCCACTTTCAGCTGCAACTTTGTAACAAATTATTTATCTGTACACATAGTATGGATCTGGTATCTTACCTAACTCCTAATATGATGTCATTAAAAGCCATTTCTGAAGAACTAATGGATTAGTTACATTAAAAATTAACAGCATTTTCTGTAATTTGAGCATCACTCGTTAAGGAATTGAGGTGCCATGTCGGACATGTTGAAAGGGTTAAGCATTCTAAGCATTCTAAGAAGTGTAGTTCTAGCTGTTAAGTAGCTCTCCAGGTATGTGCAGCCCTTAAAAGAGGCAAGAGAGATCTCTGAGGCTTGTTAGACTGTGTAAACATAAGTATGTCCTTGTTGAATTAGAGGTTTCGGTGTTTGTCTATGTTAGACCTGTCAGCCCTTTGGGTGGTCCCTCCTCATCATTATTTATTTTGTCCCACTTTTGCCTCAAACCCTGTTTGAATTTTTCCTTTTTGGGAACCACCAGACTTTTTCGTGTTGCTACAGATTCAGGGAGCCATTTTAGCTACCCCTGAAACTTCTGTCTGAGGGCCTGAAGCACAAGATGGTGGCCACCTGTGACATCACCAGCATCCACTGGAACCTACCAGCACCTTCCAGAACATTCCAGGAGATTCCAGAACTCTGTGACAGTTGGAGGCCGTTTAGAATGTTGGGAGGATAAGAGAGGCAGTTGGCAGTTGGAGCTGGCAGTTGGCACCTGACTGGTGAAGAGAGAGGAGCACAACAGTGAAGGAGGAAGGAGTGAAGCAGCAGGGGTGGAAACTTGTGCCTGGAGTGGGGTCCATAAACCCACCCTTGATACTTGTCCCTACTGATGGATCCCAGCCTATAGCCCTGTGTGGGAAGAAGACAGAAAAACCCATCCTAAGGACCTGGACAGCAGGAACAGGCCTTAGAACCAAGAAAACAGCAAGATTCTGACCTGAGAACTGGTTTCCCTGGAGTCCGGCGTCGAGTAGCCTGAAGATCTGGAGCCCGAGGTGGAGAAGCGGCGCTGACTGAAGTAGCAGACGTCGTACCCGGAGCCGCCTGAGGTCGTGAGAGGGCGCCGACGGAGGTCGTGAGGAATACCAGAGGTCGAGGAGGAAGTGAACCGAGGTCGAGCGAGCGGCGTCATCGGAGGAGTGAAGTCCGCCCTCCGGAGTCGTCGGAGACCGAGGTAGAGGAGCACCGGAGGTCGGGAGTGAGGATCGCACTCCGGAGTCGCCCGGAACCTGTGAGGAGGAACACCGGAGGTCGGGGGTGAGGATCGCACCCCGGAGTCGCCGGAAGTCGACATCGAGGCCAGACCGGCCGACGTCATCGGAGCCGAGAGCGCCATCGGACCGGAGCCGCCCAAAGTCGACATCGTGAAGAGACTGCCCGACGCCGTCGAATCGGAGGTCGAGATCGAACCGAGGCCACCGACATCGGACCGGAACCGCCTACCGGCGTCGTCAAAGAACTGACATTGTGCCGAGGCCGCCGAGACCGAACCGGAACCGCCTCACGGCGTCGACACGACTCCAGCGGCGTCGGAACATCAGAAAAAGGGCAGTAAGTGGAGTAGGGGGCGCCTAAGGCCCTGTGGAGACCTGAGAGACTGCTCTAAGGGGCTAGGGAGGTGCTGAAACCAACCTGACTGTGCCAGGGGTGAACTGGGACTAATATTTATGATCACCCCTATTTATTTCATCAAACAGCCAATATTTCTTTGACCTGCACTAATTGAAATTTGTATATTGTGATTGACCTATTTATTTTTCCAATCAGCAACTAAGAGAAAAAGATAAAGAAAGAATATTTTCATAATTTTTACGGTGTAGAGTCGTTTTTGGAACGGATGCACGCATGGTTATTGTATGGGTATATTGTATGCTTAGCACTGCGCCTGTTTCCTGACCACTCGAGCCAAGCTACCACAGTGTGTTCGGGGAGTCCACCACCACCCTGCGGAGTGGGAGTGGGCTGTTTCCAACATAAATTGGTGTTCAGCGGTGGGATAGAGCTGTGCCTACGCATACTCAACAATAACTGTGGGTAGTCCATAGGCCTACACCGGGAGTTTTCTCAAAAGCGGCCTTCCTAATTGTGGGTTTTTGTTTTTTCCAAATTTACTCTGGTGGTGGGAGGAGGTATTATTAAAGGTACCCCCCTGCATAGTTACTGCACAAAAACCTGTCCTCTAACCTGAGTGGGCAAGATGGAGTTTGTACTAGAAAATCTAGAAACGTACACTGTGGCCCAACTCAGGGAGTTTTGCCAGCGGGAGGGGGTGTACTGTCCCCCAGGAGCAAAGAAGGGTGCACTCCAAACCAGCTTAAGGGCTTGGGGGGAGGCACGCCGAGAAAGCAAGGCTGAGGAGGAAGACAGGGATGGAGAGCCTGACCCTGAGGGGGCTGAGATGTACCAACCTGAGGTGGGGAACCTGTCAGCAGGGCCCAGAACCATTTCTAGGAAGGGCAGCAGTGCCTCTAGCGGTGGCTTGTCTGAAGTGGAGCTAACAGACCGGAGGGAGAAAAGACAGCTCACATGGGACTTAGCAAGGCTGGAAAAGGAGAAGGAGGAGCAGAGGATGGCCCATGAATTACGACTGAAAGAAATAGAACTTCAGATCTTGAGAATCGGGGCACAACCTGTTCCTAATGGTGGCAGCCAAACCCAAGAGATCACCAGGGAACCTAAACCATACCTGCCAAAGGACATAGTAGCTAGCTATGGAGTGGGTGATGATATCGCCAAGTGGCTAGCAGCCTATGAGGTCTCGCTGAGGGCCCATGGGGTTCCAGAGAAGTACTGGGGAGGGGGATTGTACAAGTACATGCCTCCAGCTGGTAGGGATGCTTTATTGGCCCTCGAGGAGGATGAGCAGACCCACTACCCCACCATGAAACTGGCGCTCATCAGAAAGTTTGGACTAACACCTGAAAAGTACAGACAGAAGTTCAGGGGTAGTCACAAACTGGGCACGCAGAATTGGGTGGACTTCCTGGACTATGCAAAGAAGGCAATGGAAGGTTGGATCCAGGGCAGTGAAGTGAGGAACTACGAGGAGTTGTTTGACCTAGTACTGAAGGAACACCTGCTCGAGAAATGTTTCCCTGAACTGCGGCAACACCTGGTGGATAGCAAGCTGACCAGTCCCCGGAAGCTTGCTGAGGAGGCGGACATTTGGGCTAGTACCCGGGTGTCCACAAGGGGGACTGGAGGGGATACTCAAAAGGCCGGACAGGGCGCCCCCCAGAAGAAAGAGGGAGGGGAAAAGAAAAAGGAGTTCTCCAAAGGCCCCCAAAATAACTTCCAAGGGAAGGGAACAGGATTCACCTCTAAGGCTAACCCACCCAGAAACCCTAATCCTGGCCAGAGTCAGCAGCCGAGGGTTGTCCATTGCTACGAGTGCGGTGGCGTTGGACACTATAAAGGAGATCCGAAGTGCCAGAAATGACCACCCCCTCCCACTGGAGGAAAGACCCCCGGAGTAGCTAGTGCAGTGCTCGGGGAGGAGATGCCCTTAACTAAGGGAAGGGAGTGGGCGGGTGTCACTTTAGTGTCCCTGGGAGAACGGGAGATGGTTCCTAAGATCCAGGTGCCCGCAAATACCGCAAAGTATGGGCAGTGGGTCACCATCAATGGCCAAAGAGGGGAGGCTCTGAGAGACACAGGAGCCAGTATGACTATGGTGCGTAGTCAACTGGTGTCTCCAGAGCAGGTAATTCCCGATGTACTCCACCCAGCCGCGATGGCTGACGGCAGAACAGGTCACTATCCCGTGGCCGAGGTTCCCTTTGAATGGGGGGGGTTGCAGGTTCACTTCGAGTTGCCGTAAGCCCTGCCGTGCCAGTCGATTGTCTGCTGGGGAATGATATGGAGCACAACGCTTGGAAGGAGGTGGAATACCGGACTCACACCGAGATGCTGGGTACACCTGACTGGGCCTGTGTTAGCACAAGGTCCGCGACTACCCGAAGAGGGAGTTCATTTCGGCTGGAGCCTGGAACAAAGGCCCAGCCAGCTGCCAGTCAAGGGAAGAACCGAGGACAGGAGGAGCCTGCCTCGGCGTCTCCACCCCGTAGGACGGATAGGCCACCGGAGGTGGTGGACCAGGAGTCTGCGGAGGGGGACGTTACCAACCTGGAGGACCTACCCATCCCGGCCGAGTGGCACGTGGAGGGAGGCCCGTCCAGGGAGGAATTCTGCCAGGGCCAGAGGGAGTGCCCTACCCTTGAGGGGCTGAGGCGACAGGCCGAAGCCCAGGCAGCAGGGAACGTTGAAGGGAACTACAGTGTTTACTGGGAGGATGGCCTCCTCTACAGTGAACCCAAGGCACCCCTACATGGATCGTCACGAGCCTTGGTAGTTCCTCAACGTTATCGAGCCTTCCTTCTGGAGTTGGCTCACGAGATACCATTGGCAGGACACCTGGGGCAAGACAAGACCTTCGCCCGTCTTGTCCCACACTTTTATTGGCCTCAGATGAAAGTGTCGTCCGATACCTACTGCCGGACATGTGTGTCTTGCCAAGCCAGTGGGAAAACAGGGGTGAAGCTGAAAGCTCCCCTGGAACCACTTCCTGTCGTTAGCACCCCCTTTGAAAGGGTGGGCATCGACATTGTGGGTCCGTTAGATCCGCCAACATCAGCTGGTCACAGGTTTATCCTGGTCCTGGTGGATCATGCCACACGGTACCCAGAGGCACTACCTCTGAGGACCATAACAGCACCTGTTGTGGCAAGGGCCCTGATGGGAATCTTTACCCGAGTGGGTTTTCCCAAGGAAGTTGTGTCCGACAGGGGGACCAACTTCATGTCAGCGTATATGCGGGCAATGTGGAAGGAGTGTGGAGTGACATACCGGTTCACCACTCCTTACCACCCCCAGACCAATGGTCTGGTGGAGAGGTTTAACAAAACCTTGAAAGGCATGATCAGAAGTCTGCCTGAAAGCCTGCGGAGGAAATGGGACGTCCTCCTACCCTGTTTACTTTTTTCTTACAGGGAAGTGCCACAGAAGGGAGTGGGCTTCAGCCCCTTCGAGCTTCTGTATGGGCACCCTGTACGTGGACCTCTCAACCTGGTGAGAGACGGATGGGAAAGAACTCCCAGAAAGCTCCCCCAGGATGTGGTGAGCTACATGCTGGCCTTCCGGAGCCAAATGGCTAAGTTGTGGAAGCAAGCTTCTGACAACTTGGAAGCCAGCCAAGCAGTAATGAAGGCGTGGTATGACCACAATGCTCACCCGGTGGAGTTGGAGCCTGGCCAGAAGGTGTGGGTGATCGAACCCGGAGAGCTTAGCGCCCTCCAGGATCGCTGGTCAGGACCCTTTGAGGTGTTGGAGAAGAAGGGTAAGGCTACCTACTTGGTGGACCTGAAGACCCCTCGTCAGCCCCTGCGGGTGCTGCATGCCAACCGCCTCAAACCCCACCACGAGAGGCCCGAAGTCATCTTGATGATGGTGACTGACGGAGGAGAGGACGTGGAAAGCGAGCCTCTCCCTGATCTGTTTGCGTCTCAAGAAAAGGATGGGTCGGTGGAGGGAGTGATTCTCTCCCCATCTCTAACTCCTGAACAGCAGGAGGACTGTCGCCAGGTCCTGGGGCAGTACTCTTCGTTGTTCTCCCTTGTCCCGGGTAGGACTCACCTGTGCGTCCATGACGTGGACACAGGAGACAGCCCACCTGTGAAGTCCAAGATCTACCGGATGTCAGACAAGGTGAAGGCCAGCATTCATAGTGAAGTCATTAAGATGCTGGAGCTAGGAGTGATCGAACCTTCTAGCAGCCCCTGGTCCAGTCCGGTGGTACTAGTACCAAAAGCTGCACCACCGGGTGCCCAACCAGAACTGAGGTTCTGTGTGGACTACCGGGGACTGAATTCAGTGACCAAAACTGATGCTCATCCGATCCCTAGGGCGGATGAATTGATTGACCGGCTGGGAGCTGCCCAATATCTAAGTACCTTTGACCTTACTTCAGGGTACTGGCAGATCTCGTTGACTGATGGAGCAAGGGAAAGGTCAGCCTTCTCCACGCCCAATGGCCACTACCAGTTCTGTGTGATGCCCTTTGGGCTCAAGAACGCACCTGCCACGTTTCAGCGCCTGGTAAACCAGATCCTCACCGGAATGGAGAGTTTCTCTGCTGCTTATCTGGATGACATAGCCGTCTTCAGTAACAGCTGGGAGGATCACTTGCGTCACCTGCAAGCTGTGCTCCAGGCCCTGAGACAAGCTGGATTGACGATCAAGGCCAGCAAGTGCCAGATCGGGCAGGGGTCGGTAGTGTACCTTGGACACTTGGTGGGTAGGGGAGCGGTGCAACCCCTCCAGGCGAAGATCGAGGCCATCATGGCCTGGGAACCCCCCAAGACACAGACTGAGGTCCGAGCATTTTTGGGCCTCACGGGATACTACCGCCGCTTCGTGAAGGGGTACGGTACCATCGTAGCCCCCCTCACGGAGCTCACGTCCAAGAAACAACCTCGACGGGTAGTCTGGACGGAGGCTTGTCAGCAAGCCTTTGAGAAATTGAAGAAAGCCATGTGCGAGGCCCCGGTCTTAAGGGCCCCAGACTTTTCCAAGAAGTTCATTGTCCAGACAGATGCATCAGAACATGGCATTGGGGCAGTGTTATCGCAACTCAACGAAGAGGGTCTGGATCAACCCGTGGTCTTCCTATCCCGGAGACTACTTCCCAGGGAACAGAAGTGGAGTGCAATAGAGCGTGAAGCCTTTGCAGTGGTATGGGCTCTGAAGAAGTTGCGGCCATACCTGTTCGGCTCGCACTTCCTAGTTCAGACCGACCACAGACCCCTTCGTTGGCTGATGCAAATGAAGGGGGAGAATCCCAAGTTGTTGAGGTGGTCTATTTCCCTACAGGGGATGGACTTTCAGGTGGAACATCGGCCTGGAGTGGACCACGCCAATGCAGACGGTCTCTCAAGGTATTTCCGCCTTAGTGATGAGAACTCCCAAGGGGTTGGGTAGCTCTCCCCACTTTCAGCTGGGGGGGACGCGTGTTAGACCTGTCAGCCCTTTGGGTGGTCCCTCCTCATCATTATTTATTTTGTCCCACTTTTGCCTCAAACCCTGTTTGAATTTTTCCTTTTTGGGAACCACCAGACTTTTTCGTGTTGCTACAGATTCAGGGAGCCATTTTAGCTACCCCTGAAACTTCTGTCTGAGGGCCTGAAGCACAAGATGGTGGCCACCTGTGACATCACCAGCATCCACTGGAACCTACCAGCACCTTCCAGAACATTCCAGGAGATTCCAGAACTCTGTGACAGTTGGAGGCCGTTTAGAATGTTGGGAGGATAAGAGAGGCAGTTGGCAGTTGGAGCTGGCAGTTGGCACCTGACTGGTGAAGAGAGAGGAGCACAACAGTGAAGGAGGAAGGAGTGAAGCAGCAGGGGTGGAAACTTGTGCCTGGAGTGGGGTCCATAAACCCACCCTTGATACTTGTCCCTACTGATGGATCCCAGCCTATAGCCCTGTGTGGGAAGAAGACAGAAAAACCCATCCTAAGGACCTGGACAGCAGGAACAGGCCTTAGAACCAAGAAAACAGCAAGATTCTGACCTGAGAACTGGTTTCCCTGGAGTCCGGCGTCGAGTAGCCTGAAGATCTGGAGCCCGAGGTGGAGAAGCGGCGCTGACTGAAGTAGCAGACGTCGTACCCGGAGCCGCCTGAGGTCGTGAGAGGGCGCCGACGGAGGTCGTGAGGAATACCAGAGGTCGAGGAGGAAGTGAACCGAGGTCGAGCGAGCGGCGTCATCGGAGGAGTGAAGTCCGCCCTCCGGAGTCGTCGGAGACCGAGGTAGAGGAGCACCGGAGGTCGGGAGTGAGGATCGCACTCCGGAGTCGCCCGGAACCTGTGAGGAGGAACACCGGAGGTCGGGGGTGAGGATCGCACCCCGGAGTCGCCGGAAGTCGACATCGAGGCCAGACCGGCCGACGTCATCGGAGCCGAGAGCGCCATCGGACCGGAGCCGCCCAAAGTCGACATCGTGAAGAGACTGCCCGACGCCGTCGAATCGGAGGTCGAGATCGAACCGAGGCCACCGACATCGGACCGGAACCGCCTACCGGCGTCGTCAAAGAACTGACATTGTGCCGAGGCCGCCGAGACCGAACCGGAACCGCCTCACGGCGTCGACACGACTCCAGCGGCGTCGGAACATCAGAAAAAGGGCAGTAAGTGGAGTAGGGGGCGCCTAAGGCCCTGTGGAGACCTGAGAGACTGCTCTAAGGGGCTAGGGAGGTGCTGAAACCAACCTGACTGTGCCAGGGGTGAACTGGGACTAACCTAGAGAGGTTGTGTGGAGAGAGAAAGCCAGGGCATTGGTATTCCCCCCCTTTGATCTACCTCAGTTAGGCCTCAGCCTTGTCCCAGCCAGGGAGTAGCCCCCCCCCCTCAAGCCTTCCACAACCCTACAAGCTGTGCCTGGGCCAAATCAGCCCTTAAGAATTGAAGTGTCATCTGATTATATGAGTGTTGCTGTATACTTTTAATTATTTATTGGGGGGTACTGTATTTATTGAGTTTTTACCTATTTATTGCTGCACTATATTTATAGGTCCACAGGACTTGTTGGTGTACAATATTTATTGGTACAGTATTTATTGCCTCAAAGTATTTAATTGTCTGTATATATTGCACTTGTATTTATGCCCTGTTATTTATGATCACCCCTATTTATTTCATCAAACAGCCAATATTTCTTTGACCTGCACTAATTGAAATTTGTATATTGTGATTGACCTATTTATTTTTCCAATCAGCAACTAAGAGAAAAAGATAAAGAAAGAATATTTTCATAATTTTTACGGTGTAGAGTCGTTTTTGGAACGGATGCACGCATGGTTATTGTATGGGTATATTGTATGCTTAGCACTGCGCCTGTTTCCTGACCACTCGAGCCAAGCTACCACAGTGTGTTCGGGGAGTCCACCACCACCCTGCGGAGTGGGAGTGGGCTGTTTCCAACAGTCTATTTTTGTTTTTTGTTATTGGTTCTGATTTGTTGAGGGTTCTAATTTTTTCTTCATAGAAGGTATAGCTTTAAAGTAACTTACAGGTTTAATACAGTGATTTACTCTGACATGTCAACAGCGTACTTGTGAAACGTATGTTCTTATCAACTCAGATGTTCTATTGTTTGTTTGTTTGAGATATAAGTTCTAATTCATTCTTTTTTATGCAGTTTAAGGAAAATATATTGTTTTCTCTTTCTTGACAATAATGAACCAGTAGGTCAAACGTAAACTGGTAATCTCGGCACACTAAACAACGTATTTGCTTTATGCTAAGGAAGTTTGCCTTCCGATGGATGTGATAATGGATGTTACCTATAAAATCAAGCACGAAGGCTTGCATGACTTGGTTAGTGATGCTTCTTAATTGCAGTGACTTCTTGATAGGGAAAGTAGATGTATAGCTATTCCCATGCTTATTGTTTTTCTCAGAGAATTAAGTAAATTCAAGTGTTTGCTGATTACCGTTGTTTGTATCAGTATGTAGAGATTAACTTCTGTTCCTTGATGCAAAGCAGAAGTTTCAATGTGTTATGAAAATTATTTCAACAAATAATTTTTGGCATTTGATTTGAATTGGATGAATTATTGTTGATAAGTCCATAAAGATGTGCCTTATTGCAATGCAGTATATACCTAAAGACTGTTTGGATGTCTGATTTGATAGATGTATTTGATAAAATAGGGGTTCTAATTATAACTATATGTTCCTGTTTCCGTAACTTTGAAGAATAACCCAGTAAGAGTTCCCTGATGACGGTTCTGAAAAACACAGTTAAAAGGACTGAAAAGTAATCTCCTTATGACTGTCATGTAGTTTTTAGAAATATGTAGATTGGCTTTACACTTATCTTGTTATAAGTCTTTTTGGTATATGATTGTTACATGATTAACTGATCAATCTTTTGTCATGTATAAAAAATACTTTTTTGTCATAGTTTTGTTAACACTGGCACTCCTTCCTCATGTTTTATATTTTGCATTATCAATATAACCTCTGTACATAAGTCCATGAACTTGAATGGATTTTGATACTACATTTGTAATAATAAAAAGAGCTCTATGCTCTTTTTTAAAACTCCTCCTTTTCTTCATCCTTGTCTTAACTCATGTTCATTATGAATTGTTGTTGGATGTTTTTTGGTATTTCGTGTGATTTTGAAATGCCTTCCAACAAGAGCACGCCTGCTTTATTTACACAAACCACTGCAATAGTCAATCTGGACTTTCTTGGCCATCATATTGTTCAGATAATCATGGACAGTTCTTGCAAAAGCACATTATGCCAGCAATGATTCTGTTTGGACCAAAATATTTGAAACAATAGTCCTGAATTCAAAACATCATTCTAGAGTCACTTTTGCATGTTCCCTCTAACTTGCTCCAAAACTGCACAAAAATGAAAAGTAGTTCCAACAAAAATAAAGGCCCTCCTCTAAACATTCAAACATGGCACCAACCTCATAATAATAGCTTTGTAGACGCATTCATCAAACAAATCTGTTCACAAATGTGCAAATGCTATTTTTGACCTAATTGCATATGCCTCACCACATCTACTGTGTCAGTAGAAGAATGATAGATATCATATCATAAATACTTGGTGCATTCAGTGGCATTTGTCACCATAGACAGAGCCAGATTGACCTACGTATAAATGTGTTCATCTGATGCACAGAGTTGTGGAAATATGGATTTTTCTGGTCAGTTATGTCCCCTATCTTGGACCCCAACGGTTCTATGTGCATGTCGCAAGTACATGTATGCTCCCTCCAGTTCCAGTAATAATGACGCAAACACATGTGCGTCCATCGTCAACATGTCCTCTGTCAGATCCGCCATAAATGGGCTGGATATTCCATTCCTAAATATGAAAGGCCACCGGCTTTATATGGTTCACTTATGCCATTTTACAGTTCAGGCAAAAAGGCCCTGATTCTGTCATCGAACTCCTTTTGCCTTCTGTCTCTGAAAGCTCCAGTTCAAGCCTGCATCCGTGACCATGAACTTTGTCTCATTCTCTGCGCGGCTCACGAAGCCTGACATCAGCCTATTCTCTGCCAAGAACTGTATTTCACCTTCGAATTATCTGCTTCCCCCTCAGCCGATGCATTCCTGCCTAGTAGCTTAAGTAAACATTCTTCCAGTTACCAAGCAAAAAGGCCCATCTTCTCTGTCCTCATGCAAGTAATTCATAGCCCTGTTACCATGGAATATTCCTACCCCCTCGCATTCAGTGTAGACACCTAGACGCTTGTACACGCACGCACAGTCAGTATAGAATAGATTCTGTCCGAGAGTCCTTCTTTTATGGATAACATAGTTCTTTAAACATAGGATGTAGATATGATTTGGGATTAGGTTGACTTGACCCCCCAGACTTCTTGTCTCCACACGTAGAGCTAAATGTCAAGTCCTCGTCACCCCCTAGTTATACGTCAATTATACGTCAGACTGCTGCGCGCGCATCAATGCCAAGTATTATCTTATAGATCCACCTATGTATTACATCATAGCCAATCATGTTCCTTTTTACTCATTATTACACCCATTTTCGGCTACGCACACCAAAACGTCAATGTCCTTATCAATTGTTACGCCTACTGTATTCACTTCATTATGATGTATGTATTATAAAAGTTACTGCTTGTCAATAAAGTATGTACTTCACTTCCTGAACTCCCGTGGTGATGGAACTTGAACAAATACGATTATAATCGCTTATTGGAATAAAGCCCATTCTGAAACTCTAATATCACGGATTCTGCCTCTCATTTCATTGAGCTATTTTATTATGTTCCTGTATCAAATTCAGTCCCGGTAAAGGAGAAATATTTACCACATGATGGCGCCCGAACAGGGACACTTTCTCATCTCACGCGCCGGCGGTGAGTTGCAGGCCCGGTCTCCTGCCACAGCTGGACGGACAATAACGCGTACCAGCAGGATTTCCTGTATCTCCCTCCGGTCAAGCGGGGGCGACTGAGACTGCAATCAACACCCAGACGAGGCGGTGAGAAGTGCGAAGTATCCCGACCAGAGCCTAGCTGAGAGAGCAAGATCCGAGGTATACAGAGACCCACCAGTACGACGTCAAGCCCAGTGTCCGACGAATCGAGTTGAGTCCAGTCCAAATCCGAGTCAAGTTCAAGTTACTGAGGCCTTCCGTTTCCGAAGCTACCCGGTGAGTACCATTACTGGGGAGGCATTTTCTGACGTGCACATAGGTTGTGCCGGTCAAGACGGGTTTGGGTACACAAATCCGGTCTGCACTGTTTTAGCAGTGTATCTGTACTGTTTAGCAGTATATCAAGTATTCCGAAGTGTCTAGTTATTGTCTAGTTATTGTCGAGAATTAAGCTTGGTGATTAGTCATGCAGACGATCATCATTGTTGTTCCAGTTAAAGGTTTAATGTTAAATGTTTGAAGTGTTTAAGTATATCGTGGTATGAATGACTGTTCATTATCGTGTTTATTGTATTAAGTCTGTTCACATTCAAGTATCAGGTCAAAATCAAGTATAAGGTCAGTTCTCAATATGCCGCTCTTTTCGAAATTAAGACAGATCACTACCAGAAAAGGGGTTCTCGAAGAAGCCGTCCCTATCCCTCCTAGGGACACCCCAGGGCATTTTATGTATCATAAACATGGATTAGACGCCATATTATTTCTTGATCTATGGGTAGACTATACCAAGGGATTACCAGAAAGTCAGAGGTGGCCCACAGCGGGGACCTGGGATGCAGAGTGCATCATGAAAGTCGAGGAAGAGTTATGGAAAAGGAAAGTCAGACAGTCACAGAAAGACGCCGTTGAATTATGGCGTAAAGAATCACATAGACGAACAGAAAAAGCACGTAGACAGGAAGAAAAGAGTAAAGAGAATTCCACTAAAGTTCGAGAAAATCTATTAATTGAGGAAGGTATCCGAGTAAAATCAGAACAAGTAGACAGACAAAGAAATACCCTTATGAATGGTATGTATCCCCTTCTGGCCGAAGGATTACCTAAGGCTACTCCGGAAACGCCAAAAGACTTGCCAACCCCATTGTTCCCAATAAAGGTACATCCTAAGGGGCATCCTAGAACCGCAGAAGATGTTTTTCTTTCCTCTTATTTAGATGACGCAGCTCCCGAGTATGCCAATTCCGCCCCACGTAGACCACCTACCAGGGAGGTTCAACGCCAAGATCCAGTACCCATATCCCTACGGCAACAAATCGAGTCACAAGCTTCGGCAAGCACATCTGTTTCTGTATCCGTTCCTACAGCTACTTCTATGGCTGTGTCCACACCTGTAGTTGCTGTGTCACGTTCAACGAATCCTTTTACACCCGACGCCCCAGATGGAGCCGCGGGAGGAGCTGCCAATGTCTTTTCTACACCACCCAGAATAAATAAGCTTACTTTTCAAGAGTCAGCGCATTCACGTACACCCAAACTCCTTAGTGCCCGTGCGCTTAAAGAACTTCTTATAGATTGTAGATATGACCCGGTGCCTGGAAAAGAGGACGAAATGACCCTAGCATCATTGCGTATCAGACGAGCCGCAGTGTATTTAGCAAAGTTACCAGGAATGACTGTGCATCTAGATAATCTATATCATTTTGTCCAAACAGGGCGAGATCCAGAATGTATTTACAGAGCTATGGAATACCAGAAAGTAGAGATACAGGGGGAACTGTTACGTTTCCTCATAAACTGTGTGATCAGAAATCAAGACCGACCGGGGGTAGACCCGGAAGCCATGAGAATTCTTACAAGATGGAGCCAGAATATATCAGAAGGGAGACATGATAAACAAAATTGTATAATAGCCATGTGCCGAAAGATCCGTAAAGAAATAGAACGCCTACACGAAGAGAGATTAGAGACAGACGAGTTCGAACAAAACGAGGAAGAAGGGCCAGGACTGCTCACAGGACAGTCAGACACCATAGCCTATGTAGGTAGAGGAAGATCTTGTAATAGGAATCAGACCAGATATCATACTGACTCAATGCATCCGACGTGTCCAGATAATAGCAGGAATTTTCAAATACCTATGATTAATATAAGGTCTAACGAGCATTCGTTCCAAACCGCCGACAAACTACTCCAAGAACGAAGGGGTTATCATTTCCTCGATTCTATGGATGAACAAGATTTAGCCAGGGCAGCTGTCCATTGGGTGGACAGTCCCGGAAAATATAGTGATGATACAGTAGTACGCGCATTTTTGAATCTTACCCCAGATGAACAAAGGTTAGCTGGGATTTATATGATCCAACAACTCATTATACTGTATCGGAGTCAGCACTCGGACCCTGGTCCCTTGCCTGACATACTGACTGAATTACTTATGAATAAATGGAGAGGTCCAGGTACTGAATTAATTAAAGAAATTCTAGAATCAAGAAAGCAGTATATTCTTTTCGTGTGTTCAGAACATGTTCCATTGTCCGCCAAGGAAAGAACTACGTACCACATAGATAGACAGAATCCCTTACGAGAAGTGCACCCAATAAAGGGTGAGGACAATGAGTTTAAACGCGTATTTGTATATACGCCTATATCGAAAATAGAATTATTAGAAATGAAGAAAGTAGTACCCAGTCATGACAAGGACCCAGCGGGGTTTCACCGAGAAATTAAAGACATGTTACTCATGGGAGAGTATACCTACCCCGACATTATGACAATATTAAAGGTGTTGATGCCTGCTGGCATTTATGAGAAACTCAAAGAAAAAGAGTGGGAGGTAGGTGATCAAAAGATAGAATGGTCAGCATTAGAAGCAGAAGAAAGGGCCCGAGGTCCAGGTTCGGGGCTTGGGGACAAAACTAAGGCATTACCAGGACTACTAGTACAGGTACTGCCACGATTATTAACTACGAAAAAGGAAGATTGGGGTACAATTTCAGCCTGTAAACAGAAGCAAGATGAAGACACTAGTGATTACTATGCCCGTTTCGAAAAATGTTTTGGTATAAATAGT
Source organism: Triturus cristatus (assembly GCF_964204655.1). Classification (NCBI taxonomy): domain Eukaryota; kingdom Metazoa; phylum Chordata; class Amphibia; order Caudata; family Salamandridae; genus Triturus; species Triturus cristatus. The sequence continues at coordinate 776,840,992 of NC_140587.1, read as the reverse complement.
GGCATAAAAGCAAGTAGCGAATCATACCCACATCTGTTTGTAACAAAATTAGTAGAAAATGCTCTGCCTTCAGTAAAGAATAGAGTATTAAAATTCGAGAGTACCTGGCAAGGTAACACTCCAACACAAATGTTACAAATGTTACAGTACCACCACAATAGAATTAAAGAGGAACAAGAACATGAACACAGACGCATGAAAGACACAAAAATGAAAATGCTAGTTTCCCAGACGGTCCCAGCCGAAGGACATAAAAAGGGTATGACACATTCCGATTCAGCAGGACCTGTAAAAGGGACATGCAATTATTGTAAAAAACCAGGCCATTACGTACACGATTGTCCAGTTCTAAAACATAATATCGCCATAGGTAAAACACAAGAAAGATCACGGCCACTAAGACAAGACCAGAATGAACAAGGAGCTATACAGCATGTCCAGGCAATGCCAGCCGCACAACAGCCAATACAGTTTGTACCAGCTGCACCCCCATTACCTGTTGCTGCCACACAAACAACAACACGACAAATGTATCAGACCGCACAGTATGAATATCCCGAGTATCAGCGTTACGCATGAACTAGCCTAGAGAGGGAAGTTGACTTACCCCTTATCGAGATTCCTGTGGATCAAGAAGGACCTTATGTACATAGTAAATTATTAGGTCAAGATAGAAAATTTTTACTCGATACAGGGGCAAGTCGAACAACTATAAAACGTAGTGAAGTTCCAGGGGCACCCCTCTCAGGCTCACAAAATATTTCCCTTGGTTTTTCAGGCAAACCTATTGTTAATGAAGTGTCACAGCCTCTGCCACTCACGATAGGACCTCTGACCCGAACTACAGATTTACTGCTTACTAAATCATGTCCAGAAAATCTATTAGGAATAAAAACGTTAAAAGCCCTAGGAGCTATAATATGTTGTTCTCCGGAAGGAGTAAGATTGTTTTTACGTGATTTTAAAGGTCACTATGTATCTAGAGACATGGATCCCCGACTACAGACTTTACCTACACGTCTATGGGCACAAGGCCCTACTGATGTTGGTTGCATGAATATTACACCATATCGAGTCACACTAAAGGCAGGAGTGGTGCTACCACGAATGCGACAATACAAGTTACCACCAGATGCTGTAGTGGCTTTACTACAAATCATTGACGAGCTCATTGCCCAAGGAGTAGTTGTGGAAACAGACTCCAATATATGTAATTCACCGATAATACCGATTCTTAAACGAACAGATCCGAAGGCCCCGCCAGTATATCGATTGGTTATTGACCTGCGCGAGTTAAACAAATGTATTGTGCCACAATTCCCTGTGGTCCCAGATATCTCGTCATTACTGACAGCTATTGATTCCGAAGCGACATTCTTCACTGTAATCGATCTCAAGAATGCCTTTTTCAGCGTCCCAATAGATCCGGAAAGCCAATATTTGTTCGGATTTAGTTTAAATGGACGTAGCTTTAAATTCTCACGCGCACCTCAAGGATTTACAGAAAGCCCCAGCATCTATAGCCAAGCATTGAAACGAGAACTTGACAGTATCCACATGCCAGTTAACACGGCTCTGTTTCAATACGTCGATGATCTGCTGATCACCGCAAGAAGCGAAGCTGAATGTGAAAAAGCGTCACTGACAGTTTTACAATTTCTAGCCGAAAAAGGACACAAGGTTTCCCCTTCTAAGCTGCAATTCTGTGTCCAGCGAGTTGTTTATCTTGGACACTCGCTGGACAAGGAGGGAAGGCAGCTTACACCCGACCGCATTCAGTTGATAGTTAACATGCCAACACCTAAGACACAAAAGGAGGTGCGGGCTTTCATAGGCCTCACTTCATATTGTAGACAGTGGATCCCGCAATATGCATTCCTAGCAAAACCACTCATTCAGTTGACAACCCAGGAGGCAGCCACATCGACTGTTCTCCTTTGGACTCAGGAACATACACAAGCTTTTGAAAGCCTAAAGAAAGCTTTATGTCAAGCACCAGTTTTAGCAACACCATGTTACAGAAAACAGTTTACACTCTTTGTTACAGAACGCGAAGGTACTGCCTTGTCAGTACTCACACAGGAACAAGCAGGAGCACACAAACCATGTGCTTATTTTTCTAGTACATTAGATCCAGTAGCTCAGGCTTTGCCTGCGTGCCTGAAATCAGTAGCAGCGACAGCTTTAGCAATCAGACAAAGCGATGCCATAGTGTTAGGACATCCATTGACAGTTCAAGTACCACACGCAGTAGAGGTTCTTGTAAATAGAACACAAACACAACACTTGACCGTAGCACGACTTACAGGGTATGAACTGACACTGTTTCAGCCGCATATAGAAATAAGACGTTGTAACACATTGAATCCTGCCACACTTTTGCCAGTAATCGGAACAGACCCACTAATCCATGACTGTATTGAAGTCATTACTGTAACGACAAAACCCAGACAAGACTTCACCGATGTTCCATTGTCAGAACCAGACTTGACATTTTATGTCGATGGTTCATGCATGAGAACAAGTACAGGAGAGTTAGTAGCCGCTTATGCAGTCACAACCGATACTGAAGTTATTGAAACTAATCGTATAAATACTTTGTCAGCTCAAGCCGCAGAGCTCATCGCTCTGACACAAGCCTGTATTCAAGCCACGAATAAAAAAGTCAACATATACACTGATTCACGTTATGCATTCGGAGTTGTACATGACTTCGGCGTGCTGTGGCGAGAGAGAGGTTATTTAACTTCCCACGGTGCCCACATTCAGCACGGACCCCTCATTCATGCATTATTAGATGCAATACATCTACCCACTGCAATATCAATTATGAAATGTAAAGCCCATACAAAAGTTACTGATACCATTTCTCAAGGCAATGATCTAGCCGACAGAACAGCTAAACTGACTGCTCAAATTCAAACACCCGATATGACAAAGACAATAGTCCCGACACCGACACATTGTATGACAGTTAAAGATCCTACTCTTGACGTAATTGACATACAGACACATGCTACACCAGACGAAATAAAGAAATGGACTGAATTAGGAGGGATCCAAACGGACCAGGGATGGATGATGAAGGAAAGGTCTGTGTGGTTCCTCCCTGATTCAATGGTCCAAGTCGTAATCAACACTATACATAGTCCAGCACATCTAGGAGAAAAAGCTATGCTAGATAGCATTCAACACATTTGGTTTAATAAGCATTTACGAGCAGCAGCCAAACAAAAGGTCCGTACCTGTATGATCTGTTGCCAGTTCAACCCGGGAAAAGGTGTTCCCGTAGAACAGGGTGGATTTCAGCCTCCTGATCACCCTTTTGAAGTCCTACAGATGGATTATATCCAGATGGAACGATGTCGAGGATTCAAATATGTTCTCGTGGTTGTCTGCGCTCTGTCCCGTTGGACAGAGGCGTACCCAGTTTCAGATTACACTGCCCCGACTACTGCCAAACAGTTGGTTCGAGAATTCTTCCCACGATACGGTTTACCACGTGTTGTCTACTCAGATAACGGCCAGCCGTTCTCATCCGAATTAATGAAACACGTTTCACTTCTGTTAGGTTATCAGTGGAAATTCCACTGTGTCCGACATCCCGAGGCAGCAGGTCTCGTAGAAAGACATAACCAGACACTGAAAATCAGACTGTCCAAAATATGCAGAGAGAAAGGTGTCGACTGGATAGTAGCATTACCAGTTGCACTCTTTTACATGAGAATGGTAGCACACTCTAGAACAGGGCTATCCCCGTATGAGGTGATCTTCGGTAGACCACCGAATATGTGGGGGACGCCTATACCACGCAAAATAACTGATATTGACTGTAATATGCTGACAGATTACTTGGCTTCCTTGATGTCTGCACTACAATCTTCTCGTTCACAGGTAGCTGCAGCCTTTCCCGACAACACTGAGGCGAAACCCCATGACGTTGTTCCGGGTAATCTTGTCTTTGTGAAAAATTTCGACAGGAAAAATCAACTGGAGCCCAGGTGGAAAGCACCCAAGTTGGTCCTGTTGACCACAAGAACAGCCGTGAAGATCGAGGGCCGCAAGGGGTGGATTCATTCAAGTCACATAAAAAAATTTCATGGACTACCTTCAGATATAGACACTGTGCCCTGCACTCCCTCACAGACTGATTCAAAACTTCCTTTGGTGGAAAAAACGGAAAGCGAACTTTACAAACTAAAGCTTAGGCCCACCAAGTCGAGCAATTTGATTGTTTAAGTCCTCTCCAAGGTGAAGCGGTTGAATTGTCTCTGACATGTATCCCCTGGACCTAAGTAGAGGAAATACCGGAAAAATGTTGAAACGACAGGCGTATTGTAAATCACTGCGTAGCCACTGCATAGTGACATTATTAATCTTGTTTTTATTGAGTCTTTTAATAACTATTACAAGTATGTTGTTGCATATATATTACCCTATTTCTAGACATGTTTATAATGTTACTGCTGAACATTCTTTTAGTGACTTACCTCCGCATGAATTATCTTATAGACTTGCGCTGCGCAATAACACTTTCATTAGTATGTTACACCATTCCCATCAGACTAGTAACGCCACCAATTGTTGGGTGTGTGGCCGACTCCCTCCCTATCAGAATTATGAAGGAGTCCTGCCATTCTTTCCGCACCCATTTACACATAATGGCTCCTGTGGAGCATGGTTCAGTTTAATTAATTCCATAGACTCAGACACAGCAGTTTACCAAGACCATTGGATATGGGGAAACCTGAACCTAGTTTTACTCAAAGTCTGCTACCCTGACAAGGAGGGTCGCCCCAAAAGAACAGGAACTGATCTAGAAAATGAAGTATATGGATTAGGTAATTTTACACCTAATCTCATGATTCTAAATGTCGTATCCGAAGTTGAGCTAGTCTTACCCACCATGTCAGTATTCCCTGCAAAGGGTGAATTGTGTGTAAGAAAGGTTGGTTCTATACATATGGGCCATAGTAAATGCACTACTACAGTAGAATTCAGTGATCAAGGCAAATCTTCATTCAGAACTTCTCGCCACTCCTACTTTATATGTGGTCAGACTGCATATATGCGTCTACCTCTAGATTGGGATGGTACCTGCTACATAGCATTCCTTTTGCCACCTGTTTTCCTAGCTCCTCCTGATTATTACAGAAATATTCATTTAGTACACAATAGAGAACGGAGAGATCTCCCCATTGTCGATTACACTGAGACGGCATGGGACAAGTATGTAGATTTCAATAAAGGCATCTTTCCCTATATAGGTACTGTTACTAATAGTAAGCTAATACGTAGATTAACTAGAACCCTTGAAGCAGTAGTGAACGAAACTATTTCCGCCTTAGGCAATTTAACAGAAGAGCAGTCTGCTATGCGGATTGTTGTGCTTCAAAATCGTCTTGTCCTTGACGTCATCCTGGCTGATAGGGGCGGAGCTTGTAGGGTCATCGGATCAAGTTGCTGCGTATTCATACCAGAAAATTCGCCATCCGTATATAAAGCCATCACTCGCCTTCATAAGATAGTAAGCCAGATACACCAGAACCCAGGCACTTGGACTTGGTCCAGTTGGTTTTGGAATACGGTATCAGCCTGGGGATGGAGAGTTCTATCCTTCCTAGGTATAAGCTTTCTCATACTATTCAGTTGCTGTCTATGTCTGCAATGTGGACCAGCAATTTGTGGTCTGTGTGCCACATCGTGCATTCTACATCAAGATTTTCATTCAAGATCCCGGAAGAAGAAAGAAGAACAAATGATGCTATATGAACAGATAAATGGATTGATGAAGATTGATATCTCGTGAAGGGCAAGAAGGGGACAAGGAGGGAATGTGGAAATATGGATTTTTCTGGTCAGTTATGTCCCCTATCTTGGACCCCAACGGTTCTATGTGCATGTCGCAAGTACATGTATGCTCCCTCCAGTTCCAGTAATAATGACGCAAACACATGTGCGTCCATCGTCAACATGTCCTCTGTCAGATCCGCCATAAATGGGCTGGATATTCCATTCCTAAATATGAAAGGCCACCGGCTTTATATGGTTCACTTATGCCATTTTACAGTTCAGGCAAAAAGGCCCTGATTCTGTCATCGAACTCCTTTTGCCTTCTGTCTCTGAAAGCTCCCGTTCAAGCCTGCATCCGTGACCATGAACTTTGTCTCATTCTCTGCGCGGCTCACGAAGCCTGACATCAGCCTATTCTCTGCCAAGAACTGTATTTCACCTTCGAATTATCTGCTTCCCCCTCAGCCGATGCATTCCTGCCTAGTAGCTTAAGTAAACATTCTTCCAGTTACCAAGCAAAAAGGCCCATCTTCTCTGTCCTCATGCAAGTAATTCATAGCCCTGTTACCATGGAATATTCCTACCCCCTCGCATTCAGTGTAGACACCTAGACGCTTGTACACGCACGCACAGTCAGTATAGAATAGATTCTGTCCGAGAGTCCTTCTTTTATGGATAACATAGTTCTTTAAACATAGGATGTAGATATGATTTGGGATTAGGTTGACTTGACCCCCCAGACTTCTTGTCTCCACACGTAGAGCTAAATGTCAAGTCCTCGTCACCCCCTAGTTATACGTCAATTATACGTCAGACTGCTGCGCGCGCATCAATGCCAAGTATTATCTTATAGATCCACCTATGTATTACATCATAGCCAATCATGTTCCTTTTTACTCATTATTACACCCATTTTCGGCTACGCACACCAAAACGTCAATGTCCTTATCAATTGTTACGCCTACTGTATTCACTTCATTATGATGTATGTATTATAAAAGTTACTGCTTGTCAATAAAGTATGTACTTCACTTCCTGAACTCCCGTGGTGATGGAACTTGAAGCATCCGATTATAATCGCTTATTGGAATAAAGCCCATTCTGAAACTCTAATATCACGGATTCTGCCTCTCATTTCATTGAGCTATTTTATTATGTTCCTGTATCAAATTCAGTCCCGGTAAAGGAGAAATATTTACCACAGAGTTAAATGTACATTCTTTGAATATAGTAATGGCAACATTTCTCTTTTGTTTTAACAGAAACCTACCATCCTCGATGTTCTTCTACGTGTTTTAGAAAAGGCCCTACTACCTTCTTTGACCGTCTTACCATATCAGTGGGCAACTTCAGTCTGTTAAGATTGGCGAAGGATTGATCAGTAAGTTGAAAAGTCACAGCTGAAACAAGAATTGATGTAAAGGTCACACGTTTGAAACCTGGCAAAGCCTATTTAGGGCTGATTACAAGTATAAATGCTATTTATCGTATCAGGCTTGACCTGCTGAAATGTAACAAATGTTGGGTTATTTATTGCATCTGATAATTATCGGATGAGTTAAAAAAACAAAAAAAAATTGTAATTCTGACCTGTGCTTAAACCAGAGTTTAAGGCATGGGTCGGAATTTAACGAGCAACTCAGAATCAGTCCTTTAGTTTAGTAAATTGAGTGTCATTAAATTGGCCTGTAACCTATTAGCTTGTCAGGAATCATCATTATGATTTAAAATATTATTTATAAGATATTAAATGAAGATCAAATTTGAAAACAGGCCAGCTACCTTGTAGAACAAACTTTGAAATCATTGACCTTTGACCAAATGCTACAACTTCTTGTGTGCTCATATGGGCTTCAGCCCTTGTGAAGACAAGTAATTTATGCAGAGTTTACCCACACATGAGTGTATCATGTCCTCAGATATGTAAAAGTAACTGTTGTGCTTACAAAAACAAAGTCAAATACCAGGAGCATCTATATACAGACTCCTTTTTAAGGTCTCCATCATCCCCAAATTCATTAACAACTTAAAAAGAGTATTTAATTAAATAATCCTTACAAATAAACAATATAGTTTCTACCAATTCCACTCCACTGCAACTGCTCAACTTGATGTCAGCTACAAACTTCTATTAGCCCACGATGTAAAAATAGCTGCCCCACTTGACCTCCCAGACCTCAGGGTTTCATTTGATAGCCTTATCGTAAACTTATGTTATCTCCAGCAGCAAATGCGTACATTATACTGTATACTAGCCTGGATGAACATCTTCCTTGTAAGGTCCCTTGGGCCAATCACAATCTCACACCAGTCAGAAGTTTTTTTCCACCCTGGGTTGGCCACCAACTTTGAGGCCTATTGTGAGCTACTTGTTGTGAGTTCACGGAGGGAAACGGCTGCTACACCTCCCGTAATCGAGGAAGGGGGGAAATCGCGTATCCTTGTAGTGACCACAGCAACTTCAATGCATGTCACCGACAACTAAGTGTCCTTGTTTGGAACGTGGCAGTGATCTCAAAGTTGTTAGTAGACCCAGACGGGTGTACCTTTGTGGACTCACACGATGGGATATTATTCCAAGAAACCTGGAGCTTGTGCACTCCCCATAGAAGTGGGTTTTCCGCATATGGTCTAAATGACACCAGGAAAGACAGGGCAGCTCCTCAGGAGGCTTAGCAATCTGGGTTAAAACTGCCCTCGAGTCCAAAGTTAAACATGTCCTCGTAGAATCCCTAGATATATTAGCAGTAGAGTTGACACTCTATAGTGGTTGGAAAATTAGTATTTTCAATGTTTATAATAGAGTCGTGCAGGGCTCTGAGGAAACCAACATGATTTGTATCTTACATTATGCCCTGTCCGAAATCTCAGATAATGTTCCCATGCTGGTAGCTGGTGATTTTAATTGCACCTTTGAACCATTCGCCCTCACCCCATCAGACTTGACCGAGGAGTGGGATAGTGAGTGGCAAATCCCAAAGTTAGATCTTCCCACAGTTAGATGGTCAAAGCGAGGAGGTCAGGTGTTGGCCCTCACATTGCAACACGACCTGAGAGCTACTAACGGGAGAATGAAATCTAACCCAAAAGGCGATTTTACTTTTAATAGACCTGGCCATGTCAGCAGAATCGACTATTGTTTGGTTGCCCACAAACTCTGGCCTCTAGTCCATGACATGTCAGTGGCCAAAACAACTGACAGTGAATATAATGATCTCATCCTCTCCCTCATAAAGCAGGGTGAGTATGAACCTGATACAATAGGTAGCTCTGATTTGGGTGCCTTATCCCTGATGAAGAACCAGCGAACAATTAGATGAGACTGGGTGGAGGAACACCCGGGGGTTTTGGAAATAGTCAAAGGCAAAGTTTGTTTGGAGCTGGAAGAGATAGCCAAATACCCCAAAGACGAAGGAGCCACGAAATTGGGCATCCGTCACTAACAACTCTATAATGAGATCAGGGACCTGGAGGTAAATAATAAACAACCGAGGCATGATCACCAGGTAGCATGGTACAGCCAGGACTGCAGGAAAACAAAGGGGGATCTGGTAGGGCAGTAAAATCCAATGTGCTCCCAGTTGTGGTGGCATGTAGAGCAGAGTATAGGCAAGTAATGGAGACAGCCAAGAAGAACTGGGGAGGTTCCCTATGGTCCTCTCTACAAAGGGCACTGACAGCCAAAGATTCTAAGATCTTTTGGAACAAAGCAGCCCACTGGCTCAATGGTAGAAAGTCTGTACTTGAGTTCACAGTACAGCCTGAGGAGTGGGTGTCTCACTTTGGGCACCTCTATGAGTAAAGCAACATGGGGACAGAGGAAGCTAGTGAAAGGAGGGGGAGGTCCTATCCAGAGTAGCCGAAGCTCTGGTATTCTCCTTGGAAGAAACACAAGTAGCGATCCGTTTGTGTGTTCCAGCCCGAGCCCCAGGTCCAATAGAATTCCCAATGACCTGTATAGAGAGGACCTAAATCTCTGGGGCCCCAACATTAACATGCTCACTAATACCATCATATCTGGTGCGAATATTCCCCCATCATGGAAAATAGCAGAAATTATCCCTATCTACACGAAGGGTGACAGAGCAAACCCAGCTAGTTTTGGCCCATAAGCCTTATTGATTCCATGCAGAATTTTTTTTGTAAGCGTATAGTGTCAAGGAGTCCCAAATTTGGAGCGACTTCCAGGCAGTGTGTCTAATGGAAGGAAGTGGCCATCAAAGGTGGGAAGCTATATTTGGCTTTTGTTGATCTTCAGTCTGCGTTCGACCTAGTACCCGAGCCAGACTCTGGAGAGTATTAAAAGAGATGGACTTACCCTGTAATCTTTTAGATATTTTAGTTTTATTGCACTCATCAAGCGCAGCTCAAGTTAGGTGGGGAGAGAATAATCAATTAACGGAGCAATTCCCAATCAAATGTGGAGTGAGACAGGGATATGTGCTAGCGCCCACACTTTTTACTCTTTTTATTAATGGGGTGGTAGACTTTTTAGACAGCGATGGGTGTGATGCCCCAAAAACAGGCATGAGAAGAACCCTTGCTCTTCTCTTTGACGATGATACCCTGCGTATCTCCAAATCCCCACAAGTTCTCCAACAAATTTTGAATGATTTTACACGGTTCTGCAATGAGCGGACCTGGTAACAAATGAGGCCAAAACAAAATACATGATTTTCACAAGAGGGATCGCGAAACCATCTGAAAGACGTCTGTATGTAGGAAGTAGTAACTTGGAGCAAGTAGACACTTTTGCTTATCTGGGTGTCTACCTGACATCTAACCTACACTAGGGTCCCCACTATAAGAAAGCAAAATTGTCGCTAATTCAGCAGACTACCCACATTAGTAAAATTCATAAAGCTACGGTGTCTAGCAAAGTGACCCCAGCCCTAGACATCTACAATATCACAGCTCTAGGGGGGCCCTTCATGGAGAGGAATTCTGGGGTAGTGGCAACACAAATTGTTTGATTATCATAGCCCAGTACCCCTTTGATCCCACTTTATCTGGACTTTGTTCACAGACAGCTGGCCTGCAAGTTAGACTATAAACTATTAATGTTTTGATATCGTCTGTGGTCTCTTGAAGAGCTTACTTCTTAAAGAGAGGCTATGATTGGTGTCTTGAAACTGCCCCAGATAACCTCCATCCCATGGTTTAGCTCCTTGAGAGACCTACTTAGGAGGCTAGGGATGGAGGCGTTCTGGCTCAATCCCGAAAGTCTGTCTCTTATACCAAAGGCCAAGGTTAAAGTGAAGTACTGGGAAACAATAGCAGAGAAGGAGATGGCAAAATCAGTAGGTATGTTGACCCAGGATTTCCTAAATTTTAAATTTGTTTCTAGCTATGAGGATACCATTTATGAAATTGTTCCCCCTTGGCACGTAAAATGTTTCTACAATTTCAATAAGACTTTACCTACTAAATTGTTTTGTAACAAGTGGCATTGTAATGCTTTTCCTGACGATCTTTGTCCATCTTGCAAAATCAGTTTGGAATCTATTGTGCATCTGCAATTGTTTTGTCTCAACTATAAAATCCTGAGGGGAAAGTGGATAATCCCCCTGAGGGATCACCTTGAGGTGATGAGAATTTTTTTTACTGCCACACGTAAGGTAATAGTATTTGGATTGGCCAAATATTGGCATGCACTACGGATCAAGCGTTTCAAATGTATTGTATGAATTACCTTTTCCTCATTCTTATTTTTTTTCTGTATTTTATGGCAGTTATGTGCTTTAAAAAAATGCTTTTTGTATTGCTTATATATTTCCTACCCAGTCTTGTGCTGTGTACTTTTTAAGATCCTCGTGATCGAAATAAAGTTATATATACGATATGACATCTTCCTTTTGGGTCTAATCCAACGTCTGCACACTAACCAAGGCAAATGCTGTATGACCAACAGAACAAAGCATAAAAGGGTTCCCAGATGTACCCTAATTACTTACCAATTAATCTGAGATTAGGAATCCCATCAAGTAATCCTTCCAAACTATTTACCTACCTTCCAGATTTCCAACCCAGGGTGAACAAAACAATCTTTTCCTCAATGAGAGAAAATAAAAGAAATGTGTTTATCATGCCTCCCTCTTCTCGGCATCTCCGTTTGACTGGTGAATAACACTAAGGCATGTCCTGTCAGAGGCTTCAAAGTTGCAAACCTAGAGGTGGTCTTCAACCAGGATCACTTCTTTACTCTGCTGGGGAGTCAGTTATCAAATACTCTCACTATCGAATCAAGGATATTGCCAGTTTCTGCCTGCTCAATCAAAAGAAATCCCATCTGAAAGATGATGACGCCATAGCCAGAGGCTCCCTCCGAAACAAATTTTGATCTTGTTCTAGGAATCCCATTAACAAAAAGATCAAAACAGTCAAACAAGTTAGTTTCTGATTTCCACTAAGAGTAGCATCTTCAAAGCCCTACATGTTTGACCAAGCTTTCTGGAGAATTGGACCATGATATGTCTAATCTAGGATAAACCCTCATTGACCAGTCTGAAACTTGAGATCAAAGCTGACAGCCTTACTTTCATTACCCAAAATCAAGAAATCCAAATTTGCAGGTCCCACTTTTAGTTATGAATGTGTGTAACTGGAGCTCTCTTCCACAAAACTAATTATAAACTTCAATCAGGGATAGAAATCAGCACATGCCTTGTCAGGTGGGGTAACACTGCAAGATCATGTGCATAGTAAGCAGGAGGGGGCGTTCTCATCAAGTTCAGTTCAGCGAAAAAAATGAGTTTGGGAAGTTCATTAAAGATGGATTCAACTGCTATCCACACCAACATTGAAAACCTATATATGTTCGAATGGCCACTCCTTTCCTCTCTCCTACTTTTCCATTGATCCTTTTTCCTAGTACACCTTCATTGCTTCTCTCTTTCCTTTTTCCTATCAATCTGTTTTGCTTGCCATTGGTCACTCTCCAATGGAATTTGCAACATATGAATAAAGAACAAATGCAGCTACCTTGATTTCTAAATGAATATTGTGTCACGCAAATGAAAACAGACCGGATATGAATTACAAGGGTTGTGTAAATGCACTTCCTATGATGTCGTCAGAGGATTAGGTATGCCCCTTCAACTACCTGAATGATTGCTCACATTAAATGGAAGATTTGAGGGTAATATGACAGCATGTTTGACACATTTCTCCCAAACTCAGCATCAATATTGGGATTATATACTAATAGGTGATGGAGAGTTACCCAATGATTGCTGAATCTAGCAGTGACCAATGAGACCAATATTACCTACACGTATATTTCAGATTTAGGTCACAAATAGGGCAGCACATGAAGGGACCAGGTTCTGAAGTTAAAGTTGCAAAACAAATTAAGGTTAACACCAGGAACGTAGCTTGAGGGGGTTGTTTAAAGTGTTACACCCCCCTAATAAATGTAGTTTCTGATAAATAGTTGGGTACCAGTGATTTCAGTCAGGTATGGTGAGGTGTCTGTCAGATTTCCCCAGGAATTCTTACATACATACACACAAAAGCACAAACACACTCTCCCTCTCTGTTTTAAAAGTCCTCATGCATCCTGCTTATCATATAATATATTTTAACATTATACGCCATCATGATTGTCAGAAAATCTGAAGCACCCACCCAATCGTACTGACCAAGAAACGTCTGTTAACACTATGGATGAGTTTTATGAATGATTATCTTGTGTACGAGCTGAAGATGATGAATTAGGAAGATTCCTAAACTACAGTTTTAACTATTCAAACAAAGGAGCAGCTCTGCTTATTTCTATGGATCTGTAAGACAGACTCTGAAATCTCTCACTGTTCACCTGTTTGTGCACATAGGTGTTCAGGGCAGGGACTTCCAATGGATCTGTTTGTTCCTTTCAGAGGACGTACTAATTGTCATTCTCTCCTTACCTTTGCCCAGCTCACCCTCCTCATTACGAGGTCTCCCGGTACTTGGTTACTGTCTGTTTACAGTTAAATTTATACTTGGCCATCTTTCTCACTTGATACACTCCTGCTGCTTTACCGGATACAACTAGACAAACAACACTGAAATCCTCCTCAAACTAGAATACTCCAGGTGTGGCCCTTGCAGGTAAGAGTGGTGGTGGTGGGGGGGGGGGGGGATTCCACAGACAACAATGAGCGAAAATTAATTATTTATTACATTTTCCCTCTGTGGCATCTGTCGAATCCCCCCCCATCCCACCCCACTGCTCTTACCTGCACGGGCCGCTCCTGGAATACTCTCCAGACCCCAATGTTTGCTTGTCAGAAGCTGGTCTTCGACAAGGAACATCTAAAACTGAATTCCAATAAGATTGAAATCCTGACATGAAGCTACTGGCCCTGCCAACCTATAGACCTTTGTCCAGCAGGAACCTGGGTGTCATCCTTGACTCAGATCCACCTTTACATTTCAGGTCTGCTCTTTCCTCAAGACTTTGTTCCACTTCCTCGGTCTCCTAGTGTGGATACAATCTTTTCCAGGATTCTTGCAAATGAGGTTCAAGTTACCAATGCCCTTTTATTTTGAAACACACATGAAAAGGTTGTATTTTGTTTTAGAAATGTTATGGTATTGGATATATTGAAAACCCAGCTCCAAGCTGCAGAACTGTGCTTTACAGAGGACAATTTTACTGTAGCAGGAGCATCCCCACACATGAGTTGTTATATATTGACCAGTATGGCATGCAGAGAGTTGGGAACATATTATTGGTAGAGTACAAGTTTTTACACTGACCAGTTGCCTTTTTTGCATATTTACAGTCTACAGTACTGTGAAAGCATCTCTAAACTCTAAGACATTATGATATAAAAATTTTGATCTAAACAAATTCTTAGAAGCTCGGTCTACAATGCTCAGACAAAAAGGCACAGCCAGTGTCTTACAGCGTAGTCTTAGAGAGGCCATCTTGTGACTGCAGAGAATGAGCGTTTCAGATACTTTCCACTGCTAAAACTGACTGAAAGCACATTTAATAATGAAACAAATCTTCTAGGTTTAAGTTGCAAAGTATAATGCTTTGAAGACCAACCAAACTTGAAAGTGCAAGCTGGAACCTTATTGCTTGTACAGAGGCACCAAGATACACATTATATTTCAAGCGTTTGCTTTTAAGGCATTCCACGTCTAAAAACTGTAGTTTGTGTCTAGCACTGAAGGCGATGCCATATTGATGACAATACAGTTCTCTGCAAATCCATAACATGACATGACAGAACAGAACACATCATAACATAACATATGGCAAAACGAGGAGAATTTTAGTTTCATAAGGTTTGTTAAAAAACTCATGGCCTGATTTAAATGTTAGCAGAGAGGAAACTCAGTTGCAATGGCTACAGAGTTCCCTTCCTGCCAACATTATGGTCCACCCACCCGATTTGGGCCATGGTTTGACCACAACAGAGACAACTCGGTCACTGCTGTGGTCAAGCTTTAATGACAGCCCAACGGAGTAAGGTCCATCGGAGATCTGGCTACGGGAAACATCGTTTACATCGCATTCAGTACAACGCGATGCTGTTACATCGCGGTCGTTACAACGAACGCATGTAACCACGCGATGCCATTACCACGCAAGTCTTTACATCGACTTGCGCTAGATGGTGTGCTAACATTACAAATAGTGTAGTTTACTATCCCAACACCTTCCCTACTGTTAAGTGGACTGGAGTTGGAATAGTAAATTACGCTTTTCTAATGTTAGCACGCCATCTAGCGCAAGTCGATGTAAAGACTTGCGTTGTAATGGCATAGCGTAGTAACATCGCAGTCGTTGTAACAACCGCGATGTAACTGCACGCGTTGTAATGACACGCGTTGTTACGTCATACATCCTTTGGCTACATGTCTCTCACTTCCTTTAGATTGAGCCGTTTTCAATGCCAGTCACACTGGCGGAACTGGGCACTGAAGACTTGATGGCAGTTCCTGTCAATGCTTGAAATGTCCTAGGGGCGTATGGACATTTCAACATTTGGTGGTCAGCACCTCCGTTAGGGTGATTAGTAACAACCTTAAGCCATCTTAGATGGTCAGCTGGCGTCTAGTCAGTGTTAGCATGTGATAGCGCAACAGTGAATCTCACAATGAGCCTTCCATAGTTTTTGTTATGTTGTGTTATCTGCTATTTGCATAGTAAACAAAAGCCACTGGTTGCTTCATCCAACCATTTGAAAGCCAAAGACATGAGAAGGCTTGAATGAGGTGTATAAGGGTCATACATGTGATTTCCTCGTGACTTGTGCAGTTGTGAGCATGTCACACAGGCCAAGCATACATATTTCACAAAGAAGTATGTTAAATTAACTTCATAATGTACACCTCTTACAGACACCGGTGAGTTCTCCTCAAGGCTACAAAAGCGACTGATGGGAGGACGTGGAGGATGTTGTGTCGAGGATTGCCCCTCTTTTAAGAGTTTTCTGGAGAAGAGCCAGGTTGTCAGATATCTTTGGAGGAATAGTTAGTTCTGTATTTTTCGGATGTGAACCGGTAAGAAATTTGGAAGTGACCTGTTTTGTAGTGTGTGTGACCAGTTTTGCTGTGTGCACTGGGAAAGAGGTGCCTTAAAGATTACATCTGTAGTAATAAGGACTCCCAGTCAGGATTGGGTCTTTCAGTGTGGATTTATCTGTGTAACGTTCATTGTAGAAATATTTGTGGATTTGCTTGGAGAGTTTGTTGTCAGCACAGGTCCTAGATGGTGGCTCGCCAGGCTATGGGCTGTCAATTGGATGCCTGTAAGGCTGATGAGATGTCCCCGCAGAGCTGGACTGGTAAAAGTAGCTTGCAGCTCTTCTCTGAATCCATATGGGCTGTTGAATAAGTGTTCAGGTGGTTCAAGATAGACTTAATTAGCATAGTTTTGGCACCAGCTGAGCTGTTGTGATCCGTCCTTAATCTTCCTTCCACATGTCCCTACTTCTAAGACCTGAAACTAATGCCATTCATTCCTAAAACTGGACATGAGTTAGTAGCTTAGATGTAACTTTGTGCCAATCAACCTTGCTTTGTTTCCCACCTGAGGAAAGTAAAACTGAGAGTGCCACATATGGTCATTCCTAGATGTGTTAATTTTAACTTAGACATCACCGGGTGGCGTTTAAAACTGTGCGGCACATAACGATAGATACCGTGGGCTAATGGTAAACCCTCGCACTCTGGCCAGAGATATGTATTATTTCTGCTATTAACATCTATTATTAAAATCTTACTCAATAAACCTGCATACTGGCTGACAGTTTAGAACTGGCCTGAGAGGAAAGATATCTGGGATGTGGTGGGGCAGGAGGAGAAGAAATTGCAGTCCATGCCTATGACATGCCTGATATATGTTACTAAAACACACTAAAATAGAACTGGCACTCCTGGACACCCATCACCGAGTCTCACATGGATCTCTTTCAGAACTTCCTAATACCACAATGCATTCCCTGACACTTCTGCACCGCCACCCTTTAGATCAACACGAACCTGTCTGTCACCTGACCTCCTCAGGCCCATCTCCTTCACACACAGAACGATTGGCTTTCATTGTCAGAGAGAGGATTACTGAGCGCCCACACACAGTCTCAAAAAGAAGGTTAGATTGCCCTAAACATCTGCCACATAACTTGTGTTAGGTGAGTCCTCTGGGGGCTAGGGGGAAATAGAGTAAGTGAGAGTGGGAGGGGGATGAGGAGGTAGCAGTGGAAAGTGGTTGCCATGTCACAGCTCTGTCCATCTAATTTTGCTGCCCATGGGTTTGCTGTCACACCAGCAGACAGCAGCCTTCGAATTTCACTGCTTCTTCAAGTTCAAGGGCCATGCACAGGATAGGAACAGAGAAGGACTGCAATTAGAGCCTCAGAAAGAATGATGCATCAGAATCATTATTACACATGAACTCTGGGCAGTCGACCTCAGTTCTGTTTTGTTTTGAGGTTGTTTTTATTGAGCACACTCTGGAAGTTTTCTATTTTCCCACTCATGTGGGCGAGCCCATTTTTATAACTGTCTCGTGGATGAATCACTTGCACTTTCCGAGATTGAGTAATCAACTATTTTTTATTGTTGTTGACGCTATTTTTATGGGTGTCATTGACCGATCATTCTCATTACGGCTGTCTGCACGGAAGCTCTGGGAGCTGCAGAAAACTGCAGGGCTTTGAACTTTCTGACAATGCTTACTGAAAGATGTATTTTTAATGTCCCTCCCTTGTTGGAATATTAACAGCTTGATTTAGAGTTTCACTGGCATAGTAACTGCACCTCCCCCGCACAGTGGTACTGGACATTCCACCTTATTTTTCTTACTTTGCCGACATCAAAAAGAATGATTCAGCCATGCGAGGATCCACTCGGGGAGGGGAACCTCTGGCAAAAAACATGACCATGCCTGTTTTCCAACGTGATGTTTTTTGACATCCTTATTGGCTCTTGAAACATTCCCTCAAAATGAAGGTACACTGCTGTGCTCACATATCTAGTCGTTGACATATTCAGCACAATGCTTTACAGAGACACTTCTAGCGTTTCAGGCGAGTTCACTTGAGTCCCTCCCTCAAGTCTGACTGAGCCCTAATGAGTCTTAATGAGCCCCTGTTCGACGAGTCTAATCCAGGCAGTTGCAACAATGAAACAGTCCCCTTCAAGGCTCTGGTGCATGATCTGTTGATTTCAGCTCTTGACCGCAAGCGCTGTGACCTGGTGTCAGACAGAGTGCCTTCGGCGATGCAGGAACCTTCTCTGGCGGTAGAGGACCCCTTCATCAGGAGACGGCGGTCGCGAGGTAAGGTGGGAGCCTCGCGATGTAAGGTGGGAGCCTCCTGATCTTGCAGAATCCTCTTCAGTGGGTAGGTATAGTAATCGACAGCTGGTAAGTGGATCCCGGGAACCTTGGGCTTGGTGGTGTACACTCAGGGTAGCGGATGGTGGTCCTGGAGTTGAGCAAGACTCCTCTCCTGGCTGACAGGGGGTCCTGAAAGTTCACTTGGTTCCTTGGGGGACAGCACTGACGAAGCACTTTGGTAATGGCCCCAATCAATGTTAATAGGTGACAGCCTCAATGATGTCACTGGGAGACGGCCCACAATGCACCAATGAATGGCCCTCTGTGCACTGCAGCTGTCCCACAGCATTGTTGTTCCTGATGGACCTTCTGCTTTAGACTTTGCTCACCGGGATCCTCACCTCCAGATCCCCGCTGGGCCTCGTTCCTTTCAGGTTCTTCTACTCCTCACAGGGCACACTGGTCTTGGCAGGCAGGCAGGTTGGCTGTTGCAGCACGTTCAGAGCAAGCATTTTTGGCAACCTGGGCAGTTTACCCATTCCCAGCTCGGAGACTAGCAGATATTGATCCCTTGTCCTGGTTGCATCAATTCAAGTCATGGTGATCTTGTCAAAGCTCTGAACAACAAGTGGGTTATCAGCTTCCACTTTTATATGGTCTCTCGAGACTCAAATTTTATTTAGTGCCTAGTCCTTCGAAATTCGTGTTGTGGGTATTGGCCTCTTCTAAGTTCCTACTCCTCGATTCTGTTCTTTGTCTGGGGGCTTGTCTGCCCCAGCAGGGGTGGCACCAGAGCAAGAGAAACTACAACCCAGGCCATAGATGCAGCAAAGGGTTACACCTGGGTGGCAGCCTCCAGCAACATTGCCTTAAGGGATAAAGCCTCCCATCTTTTATGATTATGTGTTTGTGTAGCGTACCTTATCAGTCCCTCAGACATGCAAAAGGTGATGGGAGGATGCTTTCAATAAGTCTAACTATCGGTAATTGGTCGAATAGCATTCGAACCCATCGTTCTTTTGTCAACCATGCCACCTCAGATTAGACCTAGCGATATGCAAATCAGTTGTGAGCCTTCTCCTATAGGAACAGTCCAACCCTAACTGCCAAGCCAGTTCCAGTTTAGCTTCCCTCCAGCTCCAGGAATGTCTGCAATCCACATTTCCTGTCTGGTTCTGCAGTCCACACCTCCATCTTAGAGTTTTATATGCCTTAGAATTCCCAAAATGGACCCTGTGGTCCTCCATGCTATGTACTCCCACAGGTACACATACATGCTGTCTCTAGCACACACAAATACACATGTGCTTCACATTCCTCTCATGTAGGCCAAGCTAATTGCAAATACAATTGCAGAAGTCAAATAAATGGGCGGGTAGGCTCCACTTCAATGAGACGGGATGGAGCCCAGCCATTCTACTGTTTACTAAACTGGTATGCTGCCACCACCGCACTCGGATTCCAAAACTCTGGGTGAGGGCAGTAGCCCAATCAATTCTGAGGGAAGTGATTTTGGTGTCCCTCACGGTCTATGGAAGACCGCAGCCCATCAAGATAGGCCTAGGTCATAGCATGCACGCATGATTTGTGCATGTTGCATGACCAATTTCGTAACCAGGGTTCCACATCCACATGCATCTAGGGCACTCTGGGGTAAGGTGCCCGCCCGTTGCCATGCAGGAGACTTTTGGGTAATCCTTCTTGAGTAACTACAACTTTACCTCCTTGTCTCATCTTCCTTGTTCCAGTCCTCACTATTGAGACCTGCTTGACCTCACAAATGGCACTTGTCGTAATTTATTCTACCTCGACCATGATGGACTCTTAAGGAGTGGATGATCTATTTCTCGTTTTTTTTATTTTTTTTTATGTCTGTCACTTGGACATACCAATTCTCTGACTTGAAGACAGGGTCTCCTAGGAAACTGGTGTGGTACGGGTGGTCTTGCACCCACAGATTGGAAGGCAGATAAACAGTATTTCCCACCAGAACTGGGTTGTGCGCCACAGATTCCTAAACCTGCAAGGGAGTGTGTTGCCACAGGACATCAGAAGTAGCTGGTGTGCGCTCCATGGGTGCCTATGACGGCACCTTCTGAAGTATGTGGATGACATCATTCAGCATGCTGGGTCTGTTTGAGAGATGGAGTCCAGTCAATTCTTAACAACAGGTGTGTGCATGATGCAAGTGCTGCAAAATGACTGAAAGTGTACCAAACGTGTGTACGACTTAAGAAGGGAGCTCTTATGCACCAGGCCATGATCCCCTTCATCAGGAGTAAGAAATGGGAAGATAGCAAACCTCACTTACGGAGAAAGCCTGGTTCTGTGCTGAGCTATGGATAATGATTTAGGAGGTAGCAGCAGATTTACTAGCTGCATGTAGGTTGGGGCATCTCCATCTTCCCTATCATCTGAGGGAGATGAACATTGTTAATTTGTTTTAGCACTTTGAAGATGTATCATATCTCATTACACTTTCCTCTTTACTTTGTATGGTTTTCACTATGGGAAATGTGCCATTACATTTCTACATTTAATAGCACAGAAATAACTTGTTCCATTTCTCAAGAATTTACTGACACACTGGCAAGTCATTACGCAGCCAAAGCAGACATGTTGGACTCCTATTTAAAACAAATGAAAATCAACAGCGCCAACCCATTTATAACAGTCCCCTCCAAGCTTAGGCTAACCCAGCCTCTACATTCCTTTAAACAATTATCAGAAACGTAATTTATGGATCTGATCAAAGCAAGCAGGCCAGCCTATTGCCCTTCTGATCTTTGTCCACCGCAAATCTTCAAGAACATTCTTTTAACTACCTCTGCTGCCACACCAGTCAGAATAATTATCAATGATTCTTTAACTGCAGGAATATTTCCCGAAGGCTTAAAGAATAAGCATACATATGCCCATTATTAAAGAAAACAAACCTGGACCCACATGACCCAAAAAACTTCAGACCAATTGCAAATGGACCTTTCCTGGGCAAACTGACAGAAAGAGCAGCATTAACCCAGATATAAAAGTTCATTGAAGATAACGCCATACTTTCTGACTTCCTCACAGTATTCTGTCCAGGAAGAGACTCAGAACCTGCCCCCATCGCCATCTGGGATGACCTTAAAAGCGCAGTAGACCAGAATGGGGTCACTGCACTACTTCTTATGGACCTTTCAGCTTCAATACACTTGATCATGACAATCTAATCCAAAGACTCTACGAAGCTGGCATGGAGAGGTCTGCTCTTCACTGGATCCCATCTTACCTTCAAAACAGAACAAATGTCATCCATACTTCCCCTTTCTCATCCAAACCATACTTCGCAAAGGCAGGGGTCCCTCAAAGCTCTATCATCTCACCCATGCTATTTAACATCTATATGAAGTAATTACGAGCAATAAATTTCAGCTCACATGCTATAACTACGCAGATGACACACAGATACTTCGTAAACTGGAAATACCCAAAGACGTTGGAAACTCAGAAATCTTGAAATGCCTTTGAGCCATTGATCAGTGGATGACATGAAGCCATCTCAAATTGAATGCGGCAAAAACTGAAATACTCACATGTGGCGACTGGAAAAATTATGTCCCACTCTGCGGATGGCCTGATGAACTGGGGCCACCTCTTAAAGTATTCAAGGAAGTAAGAAACATTGGAATCAACATGAACTCCAAGCTATTAGTGATTGCCCAAGTAAATAAGTTAGCAAGATCAAGCTTCATTACCATGAATATTCTGCTACGCTCCTTCCCACAACTAGGATTTCCACACAAGATCCAAGCTACCATTTCTCTTGTAATGTCTAAACTTGATTATGTCAATGGCCTCTACCACGGATCATGTTTATCAACTATGAAAAGACTACAAAGAATTCAGAACTCTGCTGTTAGACTACTCCTACATGCAAGGCCACAAATTCAGATCTCACCTGCCTTGAGGGCCCTACATTAGTTAACGGTTGCCAGAAGATCCACCTTCAAGCTGTTTTGTATATTCCACAAAGCATTACATGGAACAGCATCACTTTTCATCAGGAATAAAATCACCAAATACATACAACAAAGGAACCTTCACTCCAGATTGGCACCTTACTTCAAAACTCCAGCACACGAGGAAAAAAACATGGGTGGTACATCTTTATCTGTAGCCTAACTATGGAAATCATTACTCCCAAACAAAAGATCTACAGATAACTATCTTATCGTCAGAAGACTACTCAAGAGTTGACTCTTTCCTACATGACCACCATATTCTAAACACAAATGTACAGCATTTAGCCTGTGTATGTAAATATGTATAATTTAATTATATGTATGTTTTTGGATATGTGCATTTCTTTGTGCACATGTATATGCTACTTATGGTTTAAAAATATATAGATATTCTTACGTCTGCTTAACAAAGGATTATATTACTTATGGTTAAAATATATATATTCACTGAAATAAAAATAAAGATTTAAGTAATGTTATAGTTCGGTGAAATCTTCAGTAACGATGTGACGTTTTAAACTCTACAAATAACAGAAATTGACCAGTTATAGTTATCTCAAGCAACTATAACTCATGCCCTAAGGTAACTATAACTCGTACCGTGCCATGCACAGTTTTCTCATTAATAGTTTCACTGCAAATGTGGCAGTGATATTATAAATGATGTGATAAAAGTTGTCATGAGTGATGTACTATGTGAGTTAATTAGCAGTGCATGGCGAGGGTGTGAGTCATAGTTACTTTAGGGCACAAGTGGTCAACCACCCTGAAGGAAGACAACCCCACACTGCACAGGGCCTTCAGTCATACATGTCTGAGGTTGACCGCAGGACCTGGCCTGTTGCCAGGCTCTGTGGCACACCCCCCACAGTGCACGGTCTTCATCCGTGCTCAGTGGGGGGGGTGGGCGGCCCCCCAAATGAAGCCAACACCACACTGCACACGGCCTTCAGCCAAGCGCTGAGGGTAGTTGCCTCATGCCCTGAGGAGCCCATTTCCTGGGTCCAGGCGTGATATTTAGGGGGAGGAGGGCACATGCCCACCCCGTGCCTTTTCCGGCCCCAGGGCCTATTTCCTGGCACCCAGCATAATGTTTGTGGGAGGGTGGAATGCTACCCCCTTCCCCAGGCCATTATGGGCCCCCAGGGACCCCATTACCCAGGGCCTGGCATAATCATTAGGGGAGGGGGACACAAGGCCCCCTACTCTGGCCTATTTTGGCCACAGGGGCGCCATCCCCTGGGGCCTGGTGTTGAAATCAGGGTGAGGGGCCACACAGCCCCCCTCCCCAGGATGAATTTGGCCCAGGGGACCACATTATTTGAGGCCTGGCATTAATATTTGGGGGATGGTGGCACATGGCCTATTTTGGACACAGGGACCCCATCCCCCAAGGCAAGGTGCTGAAATAGGGGGAAGGGGGCATGTAGCCCCCCCTTGCCTGGTCAATTTTGGCCCAGAGGACCCGAGTAACATTGGAGGCCACGGGAGAGCCCTAAGGCCCTAGCCAGCTCCCTGCATCCAACAGGAGCTGGAATTGCTCCCACCTGGAGGGAGCAGCTAATAATGATGCTCCCTCTGGTCTTGCGCAATATTCAGATATGTTTCCCTGCCTGCTTCATTGCGGGCAGGGAAACAGACCTAAAGTCCGCTTCTAGAGGGCAGAAGCATTTTTCCAAGCTGTCACTTGCTGAGAGTGCACTTAGTGTATGCTCCCGCTTGGCGGGAGATTTGAAAATGCTCCCACCGGGGGGGCCGTGGCTTAGCTTTTCTCCGGAGCGCCACTCCCGCACAATCCGAAATTACATCGCTCCAGCCGGCCTGATCCCCGCCCTAACACCGGGGAAATGTTCAGGTAGTGTCCGGTGGTCACTGGCTCAACTTTGGCGCCGATTGATTATACTGCCGCGTGAGTGCTCCGGGGCCTGAGACCCTGCGGCTGCCCCTGCCGCCGGAGGAGTGACGCTGTGCCGCCCCGGCACCACGCTGCGGCCTGAACGGACGGGGCCTCTTGGGTGTGCCGGAGTGACGCCCACAGCCGGGACAGTAACACCGGAGCTCCGGCAGAGGCCGTGTGGACCGTCCCTGAAAGCTGGTGAGTGACGGGGGCCCCTTGGATGGTGCGTGGGCCCCCTTGGAGCAAGGTGGGGCGAAATAATGGCCACCGCATAAGTGGGAGCGCTGGCCGGTGTCAGCAATTACGGCCATAGATATACAGTAAGGGCGGCGGCCCCTATGGCGGGGGTGCGCACGGGGGCTCCCTGAGCCACCTTTGTGACCTGCTGTGAGGCCCTTTCTTGGAGGCGATCCACGGGATACTGGAATATAGATACTTGCCCCCCCATCTGACTGAAGAGGCGTATGGACTGTCCGGCTTCGCCTTTGTGATGGTGAGCAGTGCTGGTCTGGGAGTCACGGACTGAGGAGGCCTGTGATCTCCATTGTGTGAAGTCTCTCTGCGGTCCAGCGCCTGAGGGCCTACCAGGCACAGCTTATCAGGGCCTATCACTGAGGTACTTTCAGGCCCCGCAATCCACCCGCCCCATATTTCATGTGCCTGACCTGGAGCCCAGTGGAGGTAGACCGGTGGGGCGGTGTGCAGCGAACCGATTGTGGCTAGGGCCTTGAGACTGTATAGTCGTGACTGTGTGGCCCCGAAATACCAAAACCGGGCCTGGCAGCTGCGGGACGCGCCAGCTCGGCCATTGTAGACCTGGACATTGTTGAATCGCTGAAGTTCCGGTAACCCTGCGGAACCCAACATAGCCGCTCCTTACCTGGGAGCCCCCTGGTCGGTGAGACCTGCACGTCCATCTGCACGGATCCGGAGTACTGCCTCTAGTAAGGAACTCCCACAGCTGCGGGAGATGCACCTCTGCTCTTCGGCAGACCACTTATAGCAAGGGCATGGCCACGTGTAGACCCTCCTGCGGCGGCCCTTGCGGGACGATCCTGACTAGATACCCCTCGGTATGGGGGACCTCTGCGAAGGCCGACAGGCCGGGTGGAGTATTCCGGCGACGGAGAGTAGCGGCGGCGCCCTGATCGGCTGTGGTGTCCCCGCAGCAATACAAAATGGCGACCGGCCGGTCGAACCGGGGGACGACTCAAACCAAGCTAAAGAAGTTCGCCTGGCAGAAACAACAAGCCGAGGACTGAACGGAGGCGGTGGCGCCGGGCGAGGCGGCAGAACCATCAAATAAAAACCTACTGGAAGCAATAACGGCAATACGAACCTCCCTTGAGGTGCGGATTGACACTGTGGCCACGGATGTGGCACTGATTCGAGAGAACATGAAGACAATAACACACAGGGTCGGCACTGTAGAGAATACCACCAAGGAACTGGCTGCTGATACCGCGCTGCTCAAGAATGAAATCAAAGACCTCCGCTCCTCCAACGAGGCAATGGTCCTACAACTGAATGACTACGAGGGTCGCATGAGGTGGAACAATGTTCGCATTATTGGCGTGCCGGAGCGCGCGGAAGGGCAGGCTGCAGACCTCTTTGGGGAGGAACTGGTCATCAAACATCTCCAACCCAGAGAACTTTCTAAATGCTTCATGATCGAAAGAGCTCACCGAGTGCCCAGAGTCCGCCCAAAGCCTGGAACCCCTACAAGACCACTATTGGCGAGGGTCTTCAACTTTCGAGATCGTGATGTCATATTGCAGACTGCAAGGGCGGCCCCGCCACTCATCCTGGAGAACAGCAAAATCATGTTCTTCCCAGACTTCACGATGAGAGTTCAGAAACAACGACAGAGTTTTTCTGGAGGTGAAACGGGCCCTGCGTGACCAGGAAGTCAAGTACACAATGTTGTTTCCCGCTAAGCTCCGTGTGGAAGCAAATGGTAAAGCCTGGTTTTTCACCCGCCCTGAGGATGCTTGGGAATGGCTTGATGGTTGGCGCACGGTCGGAAAGAAGGGAAAAAAGCCTGCCTCAGCAGCGGATGACAATACTGAATGGCGCCAGCAAAGGCGATCACCTCCGCATTCAGATACGGACCTGCAGGACCACATAGGCCGGCCCTGACACTGGGACTGGTAAGATGGTGTAAAATTGGCAAGGTTTCTCTGGCGGACTCATGGTCATTGTGCCGCAGCCTCCCGAAAGTGACTCTGTACTAATAACAGCAAGTGGGGAGGATACGAGGGCAGATGCCTGTTGCCCGGGCCGGTGCGGTTGCCTGGCCTAGGGGGCTTGCCCTGGTGTTTGCATATATGGCTGTCATGCTCGTTGAAGCAGGGGTGGAGAGCAGGACGCGCGGCGAGCGCACGGGCATTACCGCCAGCAAAAACGACATATCCCAGGCTTTGCTTCCGGGTAGGCGCGCACGCAGGCCGATGACGTGCCTACCCGGAATCCATTTAGGATGGGCGGAGGCAGCGATCGGTGCTGCGAATTTAGATTATCCGGGAAACGCGTCGCGGGGATATCCCGCGCCTTGGAATCCTGACGCCTCTGGCAGCTTCATTAAAGGGAGGTAAGGGTGACGTTGTCACCGCTTTAGAGGGGGCATAACTTTTCGACACCCCGCAAGGAGGTGTAACAAACAATTGGTGCAAGCGCACGACATTGGTCTAAGTGTGGTGGTGTAACAAACAATTGGTGCAAGCGCACGACATTGGTCTAAGTGTGGTGGTGTATCCAAACAATTGGTGCAAGCGCATAACAGTGGGCCTAATGCTAGAGGTGTGACGCAATACCTCCAACGTGGGCTGTGTATCGTTGTGCTGAACATTTAACCCATTCGAGCCCTACTGGTATGAAATGGTGAAACAATTATGCTGTGCTGAAACAGCTGAGGAATGCTTGTGAGACGTGTTAATCAAAAGGCGCTAACGGAACAGAGGAAACGCTTGGCATGAGGATAATGCCATTTTTGCATATTTTATTTATGTTGATGATTACCCCTGATACTACCGTACATGCCCTTGTGCTCTTTCTCTCTCTTCTAGCAGGGGCTTGGTGTGAGATAGGTTCAACCCCCTCTGTGATGTAAGTACAACAGTTCTTGTGGTGGGTACAGTATATGTATGAGTATGTGTGAGTGTTAGCATTGTATTATCTCGATACTTACCTTGAGCATTTTTCTCCTTTATGTTACATGTAAAGGAGCCTGCATATATGCGATACCCTCAGCAAGAGCTTGATTACAAGAAAGCAAGTTGTGTTTTCCTTTACAGGTAATTATTGCTCTATATATTGCTTTGGGTTATTGGTTAAGGAGTACTGGAAGTAGAATAGGTTGGTAATTGTGTTTTGTTTTCACTTGTAGGTCTCCCTTTCCGCTGTCCCCATCCTTTCCTTCCCTCGCTTAATCATTCTTACCCTCTCCGCTGTTATAGTATCAGAGGGTGGAGCGATTGAGAGGTGGACCCAATTGAGCAACGCACTGATCCTGGGAGTTTGGAATAAAACCTTGACAGAATTCGCAGCCCAAGAATTTATTCTCTCCTGGTCGGTGATTGGTTGATGATGGCCACTTTAGAGGATGTTATGGCGGTCTTGGTAATGGTTCAGCAGGAGTTAGCTGCTTCTAGGGCAGAAACCGCTGCGTTACATGAACGAGTTGATAAGTTGCAAAGGAACCCGTTTGATGTAAGCTCGAGTAAAGGTGGCGGTGCCACGTGGGCTTCAGGTTCCTTTACAGGAGTAGCACCACCGCTTTTGGTGGAATTTCCCGCACCTATACCTTTAGCGGCTCCAGAAAGGTGTCCATACTCTGTTCCAGGTCAGGCACTACTCTACTACCCCCCTCCAACCTCCTTGGGTTCATTTTAGTGCTGGGTTCCCTCCCTCTCAGGGACACAAAAGGTAACACTCCAGTGACAAGGTTGGGCATGGTGTGGTATGCCCAAATACACTCTCTTAGGGAATCTTCGACATTGAATCCACTGGAGATGGCTAATTGACTGTGTTCTTTCATCATACGATTAGCCCTCTCCACCAGCCCATTTGCTTTAGGACAATAGAGTGCAGTCTTCTCATGTTTTATATTCAAATCTTCCAAGAATTCTCTCGTAGTTTCCGAAGTGAATTGCACCCCATTGTCCGCTACGAGAGTTGCTGGTATGCCTTCATAGACGAAAATATTTTTTAAGAAAGAGATGAGATTGTTAGTCGTGGTGGACGGTGTAAACTTGAAATTTACCCAATGGGAGGTGTAATCGATGAGAACAAACATGAACTTTCTCTGGGGGCTCAAAGCGTCCATAGGACAAATTATGTCCATGGCCAGTTTGGTCAATAGTACTTCCGGCACACTGACAGGAGAAAGAGGAGCTTTATGAAGAACTTTGCTTTTGTCGCTTTTAGCACAGCTAGTGCATTCTTTGACCTTGAGTTCGACCATTGAATCCAATTTAGGAAACCAAAAACAACTTCTGACTTTGTTTTTTGTGAGGCTCCTGCCTAAGTGCCCTTCATGGGCTAAGTCGATTATTTTGTTACTCAAATCCGTGGGTGGAATAATTTTCTCACCTCTATGTATCCTGTCGGTTGTGAGAGAAAATCATACCTGACCTACCAATAGTTTTTGACAGAATCTGGAACTTCAGATCGACTTTTGGGCCATCCATTGATGATGAAATCTTTAAGAACCTCTATGTCTTTGTCTTTCTTAGTACACTCATCCCATTCATCTTTTGTAAGTGAGGGGAGATGCATGGACAAAATAGGAACATCTAACAGTTCCTCACTATGACTGACCGCAAGAGGAGCCCTGGATAGATAGTCCGCAACCACATTCTCAGGTCCTGGAAGGTATTCTACCTTAAAGCAGTAACTTTCTAGACCCAGGACCCATTTGTTTATCCGTGGAGAATTGTTTAGGGCATTTTTAGATGAGAACATGAAGGTTAATGGCTTATGGTCAGTGCGTATAGCAAACTTTATGCCCCACAAGAAACATTTTAAATGATGAACTGCCCAGAAGCATGCCAACACTTCCCGCTCGATAACCGAGTAGTTCCATTCAGAGGAGCTCAGGGAACGGGATGCAAAAGCAATGACAGTTTCTATCCCTTCTCCCTTTTGATAGAGCATGGCTCCCAACCCTTTTCCAGATGCATCTGTAGTTAGAACCGTTTTGTTCCTAAGGCAGGCGATTCAAGAATCCTTTGTTTTATTTTGTCAACCAAATCGTTATGTTTTTCTTCCCATAAAAACTCTGTGCTTTTCTTTAGGAGGCCACGTAAACCATCACACAAATCAGCAAAGTTTTTCATGAATTTGGACATGTATTCTACCAGTCCAAGAAATGATTTGAGTTCATCTTTACTCGATGGGTAAGGAGCCTTCTTGACTGCTTGGATTAAACTATTCTTGGGCCTAAAACCATCTTTGGAAATAGTGTGCCCCAAATAGTCAACTGACGTGACTTTGATCGTGCTTTGGCCAGTTTCACTGTTAACCCTGCATCAGAGAGTCTTTGGCAAACTGTGTTGAGGGTGACGTCATGCTCTTCCTCCGTTGACCCATACATCAATATATCATCTTGGAAGCAGAGGGTATTATTGACGCCATCCAGAATGTGTTGTATTACTTTTTGGAAGATGGAAGCCGCTGAGGCAAGGCCGAACGGCATTCTAACAAACATGTAAGCCCCGAAAGGTGAGGAGAATGCTGTCAACGGCCTTGACTCAGGGTGAAGTACTACTTGATGATAGGCCATCGACAGATCAATGACTGAAAAAAAACATGCCTTCCCTATGGTGCTTAGCATTTCGTTTATGTTTGGGAAAGGAAATCTCTCTACCCAGATACTTTTGTTGAGACTGCGGAGGTCCACACATAGGCGGATACCTTGACCGTTGGCTTCAGAAGCTAAAACCAAGGGCGCTAGCCATTCTGAAGCTTCTATGGGTTGGATGACACCTATCCCACATAATTTATCTAATTCATCCTTAAGAGTTTCTCTAAGGTGGAGAGGTACAGGGCGTGCCCTCTGCACTACAGGTTTTGCGCCTTGTCTAACCTTGATTTTGTGTTGAAAGTCCTTTAATTTACCAAGCTCATCCGTGAACAGTTTAGGAAAAGCTTCCTGCAGGAGCCTGTTGTTATTGGGAATTTCAACTAGAATGACTTGGTTCTTGTCATGTGGTAAATATTTCGTTACCGGTACTATTTTTTATGCGGTAAAGTCTATTAAGAATAACTCAGTAAAATGAGAGGCAGAATCCGTGGTATTAGAGGTTTAATAAAAAGGCTTTATTCCTATACAAAGGAACACAATTCGAATTGTTGGCGTTCTATTCCATCACCACGAAAGTTCAGGAAGGAAGGGCATATATTATTGACAGGTAATCATTTTTATAGAAAAGGCATTACAGTGAAACAGATGTAGTAGGCGTATCAACTGATAAGACAAAATATAATATGCATGCGTAACTAGAATAGGCGTAACTAGAAAACGTCATTATACATGATGTCATAAGTGGGTGGATCCATAAGAGAATCCTGTAATGTCAGCAGAAATATTTGGCAGAGATGCGTGCGCAGCCGCATGACGTGTGATTGACGTGCAACTAAAGGGAGAAGGGGACTTGACATTTAGCTCTACATGTGGAGACAGAAGTCTGGGGTTATGTCAACCTAATCCCAAATCATATCTAATATCCTATGTTTAAAGAACTGTGTTATCCAAAAAGAGAGGTCTCTTAGGATAGAATCTTATTCTATACTGACTATACTGACTGTTAGTGCGTGTACAAGCGTCTAAGTGTCTACACTAGATACGAGGGGGTAGGAATATTCCATGGTAACAGGGCTATGAATTACTTGCATGAGGACAGCGAGGCCTGGCCCTTTGCACGGTAGCTGGAGGAATGTTTACCTAAACTACTAGACAGGAATGCATCGGATGAGGGGTGGAGAAGATAATCTTGAAGGTGAAATACAGTTTTTGGCAGGCGACGGGCTGGATCAGGCACCGTTAGCCGCGCAGGGAGTAAGACAAAGTTCATGGTCACAGATGCAGGCTCAGACTGGAGCTTTCAGAGAGAGAAGGCAGGAAAAGGCTTGAGGACAGAATTCGGGCCTACTCGCCTGAATCTGTAAAACGTGGAAAGTGAACCACATAAAGTCGGTGGCCTTTCATACTTAGGAAAGGAATATCTGACCCATTCATGGTGGATCTGAAAGAGGACATATTGACGGTGGACGCACACATATTTGCGTCTTCAAAACTGGAGCAGGAGGGAACATACATGTACGTATAGCATGTACATGGAGCCGTTGGGGTCTACGATAGGGGACATAACTGATCACAAAATTCATATTTCCTCATTCCCTCCTTGTCCCCTTCGGACCCTTAGGAGATATCGATCTTCATCAATCCATCGATCTGTTCATATAACATCATTTGTTCTTCTTTCTTCTTCCGGGATTTCGAACGAAAACTTGGATGTGGGATACACGAGGTGGCACACAGACCACAAATCGCTGGCCCACATTGTAAACATAAGCAGCAACTGAATAGTATGAGAAAGCCAATACCTAGGAAGGAGAGCATTCTCCATCCCCAGGCTGACAACACGCCCCAGAACCAACCGGACCAAGTCCAGGTGCCTGGACTCTGGTGTATCTGGCTTACAATCTTATGAAGGCGAGTTATGGCTTTATATACTGACGGCGAATTTTCTGGTATGAAAATGCAGCAACTTGATCCGATGACCCTACAAGCTCCGCCCCTATCGGCCAGGATGACGTCAAGGACAAGACGATTTTGAAGCACAACAATCCGCATAGCAGACTGCTCTTCTGTTAAATTGCCTAAGGCGGAAATAGTTTCGTTCACTACTGCTTCAAGGGTTCTGGTTAATCTACGTATCAGCTTACTATTAGTGACTGTACCTATATAGGGAAAGAAACCTTTATTGAAATCTGTGTATTTTTCCCATGCTGTTTCAGTGTAGTCAACAATTGGGAGATCTCTCTGCTGTCTATTGTGTACTAAATGAGTATTTCTGTGATAATCAGGAGGAGCTAGGAAAACAGGTGGTAGGAGGAATGCTATGTAACAGGTACCATCCCAATCTAAAGGTAGACGTATATATGCGGTCTGGCCACATATGAAGTAGGAATGACGGGAAGCTCTAAATGTAGACTTGCCTTGATCACTGAATTTTATTACAGTGGTGCATTTACTATGGCCCATGTGTATGGAGCCATTCTTTCTTATACATAGTTCCCCTTTTACTGGGAATACGGACATGGCGGGCAAGATTGGTGTAGCTTCAGATTCAACGTTCAGGATCATGAGGTTAAGTGTAAAATTACCTAATCCATATACTTCATTTTCTAGATCAGTTCCTGTTCTTTTGGGAAGTCCCTCCTTGTTAGGGTAGCAGACTTTAAGCAAAACTAAGTTCAGGTTTCCCCATACCCAGTTGTCTTGATAAACTGCGGAATTCGAATCTAGGGAATTAATCAAACTAAACCATGCTCCACAGGAGCCATTGTGTGTGAACGGATAGGGAAAGAGGGGCAAAACTCCCTTATAGTTCTGATAGGGAGGGAGTCGGCCACATATCCAACAATTTGTGGCATTGCTGGTTTGATGAGAATGATGTAGCATACTAATGAAAGTGTTGTTGCGCAGCGCAAATCTATAGGACAATTCATGTGGAGGTAATTCACTAAAAGAATGTTCTGCAGTTATATTATAAGCACGCTTAGGAATAGGATAATACATGTGCAATAGGATGCTGACAATGATGATCAAAAGACTTAGAAAAAACAAAATTAATAATGTTACTGTACAATGACTACGAAATGATTTACAATACGCATGCTTTTTGAGCAGCATTTGATTATTTCTTTCTCTATTCCGGTCCAGAGGATACATGTCAGAGACAAATTCAACCGATTCACCTTGGAGAGGACTTAAACAATCAAATTGTCTGACTTACTGGACCTCAATTTTAGTTTATACAGTTCTTGTTTCGTTAATTCAGCCAAGGGAAGCTTTGAGTCTGTTTGTGAGGGAATACAGGGTTGAGTCTCTTTGCTGGATGGTAGTCCATAAAATTTCTTGATATGACTCGAGTGCAACCACCCTTTTCTTCCCTCGATTTTCACAGCTGTCCTTGTGGTAAGTAAAACCAACTTCGGTGACTTCCACCTAGGATCCAGTTGGGTCTTCCGGTCGAAATTCCTGACCAAAACCAGATCCCCAGGAACCACGTCATGGGGTTTCACCTCAGTATTGTCGGGAAAAGCTGCGGATACCTGTGAACGACAAGATTGTAGTGCAGACATTAAGGAAGCCAGGTAATCTGTCAGCATATTACAGTCAACGTCAGTTATTTTACGAGGTATAGGCGTCCCCCACATATTTGGTGGTCTACCGAAGATCACCTCATACGGGGATAGCCCTGTTCGAGAATGTGCTACCATTCTCATGTAAAAGAGCGCAACTGGTAAAGCTACTATCCAGTCGACACCTTTCTCTCTACATATTTTGGACAATCTAATTTTCAGAGTTTGATTATGGCGTTCCACAAGACCTGCCGCCTCGGGATGTCGGACACAGTGAAATTTCCATTGGTATCCTAATAGAAGGGAAACGTGTTTCATTAGTTCGGATGAGAACGGCTGGCCGTTATCTGAGTAGACAACACGTGGTAAACCGTACCGTGGGAAGAATTCTCGAACTAACTGTTTGGCAGTAGTCGGGGCAGTGTAATCTGAAACCGGGTATGCTTCTGTCCAACGGGAAAGAGCACAGACAACTACGAGAACATATTTGAATCCTCGACATCGTTCCATCTGGATATAATCCATCTGGAGGACTTCAAAAGCATGATCGGGAGTTTGGAATCCACCCTGTTCTACGGGGATGCTTTTACCTGGATTAAACTGACAACATATCATACAGGTACGAACTTTTTGTTTCGCTGCGGCTCGCAAGTGTTTGTTGACCCAAATGTGTTGAATGCTGTCTAGCATAGCTTTTTCTCCTAGGTGCGCTGGACTATGTATTGTGTTAATGATGACTTGGACCATTGAGTCGGGAAGAAACCATATAGATTTTTCCTTCGTCATCCATCCTTGATCTGTTTGGATCCCTCCTAATTCAGTCCATTTCTTTATTTCTTCTGGTGTAGCATGTGTCTGTATGTCAATTACATCAAGGGCGGGATCCTTAACTGTCATGCAATGTGTTGGTGTCAGGACTATTGTCTTTGTCATGTCAGTTGTGTGAGTCTGATTCTGAGCAGTCTGTTTAGCTGTTCTGTCAGCTAGGTCATTACCCTGAGAAATAATATCGGTAACTTTTGTGTGGGCTTTGCATTTCATAATCGATATTGCAGTAGGTAGATGAATCGCGTCTAATAGGGTTTGAATGAGGGGTCCGTGTTGGATGTGGGCACCGTGAGAAGTTAAATAACCTCTCTCTCGCCACAGTACGCCGAAGTCATGGACGACTCCGAATGCATAACGTGAATCTGTGTATATGTTGACTTTTTTATTTGTGGCTTGAATACAGGCTTGTGTCAGAGCGATGAGCTCTGCTGCTTGAGCTGACAAAGTGTTAATACAATTTGTTTCAATGACTTCAGTGTCTGTTGTGACTGCGTAAGCGGCCACTAACTCTCCTGTACTTGTTCTCATACATGACCCATCTACATATAATGTCAAGTCTGGATCTGTCAAAGGGATATCTGTCAAGTCTTGTCTGGGTTTCGTCGTGATAGTAATGACTTCGACACAATCATGTGCCAATGGATCTGTTCCGCCTACTGGTAACAGTGTGGCAGGATTTAACGTATTACAACGTCTGATTTCTATGTGTGGCTGAAACAATGTTAATTCGTAACCGGTGAGTCTTGCTATAGTCAAGTGTTGTGTTTGTGTGCGGTTCAAGAGAACCTCTACTGCGTGTGGTACTTGTACTGTCAATTGATGTCCTAACACTATGGCATCGCTTTGTCTGATTGCTAAAGCTGTTGCTGCCACTGATTTCAGGCACGCTGGAAGTGCCTGAGCTACTGGATCTAATGTACTAGAGAAATAAGCACATGGTTTGTGTGATCCTGCTTGTTCCTGAGTGAGTACTGACAAAGCAGTACCTTCGCGTTCTGTAACAAAGAGTGTAAACTGTTTACTGTAACATGGTGTTGCTAGGACAGGTGCTTGACATAAAGCTTTCTTTAAGCTTTCGAAGGCATGTGTATGTTCTGGAGTCCAAGGGAGGACAGTCGATGTGGCTGCCTCCTGTGTTGTCAACTGGATGAGTGGTTTTGCTAGAAATGCATATTGAGGGATCCACTGCCTACAGTATGAAGAGAGGCCTATAAAAGCCCGCACCTCCTTTTGTGTCTTGGGTGGTGGCATGTTAGCAATTAACTGAATGCGGTCGGGTGTAAGCTGCCTTCCCTCCTTGGACAGCGAGTGCCCAAGATAAACAACTCGCTGGACACAGAATTGCAGCTTGGAAGGGGACACCTTGTGCCCCTTGTCAGCCAGAAATTTTAAAACCGTCAGCGACGCCTTTTCACATTCACGTTCGCTTCGGGCGGTGATCAGCAGATCATCGACATATTGAAGCAAGGCAGTGTTAACTGGCATGTGGATACTGTCAAGTTCTCGTTTCAGTGCTTGGCTATAGATGCTGGGGCTTTCTGTAAATCCTTGAGGTGCGCGTGTGAATTTAAAACTTCGTCCATTTAAACTAAAACCGAAAAGATATTGACTTTCTGGATCAATTGGGACACTAAAGAAAGCATTCTTGAGATCAATTACAGTGAAAAACGTTGCTTCTGAGTCTATGGCTGTGAGTAATGAGGAGATATCTGGGACCACAGGGCATTGTGGTACAATGCATTTATTTAATTCGCGCAGATCAATAACCAATCGGTATACTGGCGGAGCTTTTGGATCCGTTCTTTTAAGAATCGGAATTATCGGGGAATTACATACATTGGAGTCGGTCTCGACAACCACTCCTTGGGCAATAAGCTCGTCAATGATTTGCAGTAAAGCCACTACAGCATCTGGTGGTAACTTGTATTGTCGCATTCGTGGTAGTACCACTCCTGTCTTTAGTGTGACTCGATATGGTGTAATGTTCATGCAACCAACATCAGTGGGGCCTTGTGCCCATAAATGTGTAGGTAAATTCTGCAGTCGGTGATCCATGTCTCTGGATACGTAGTGACCTTTAAAGTCACGTAAAAATAGTCGTACTCCTTCCGGAGAGCAACATATTATGGCTCCTAGAGCTTTCAATGTTTTTATACCTAACAAGTTTTCTGGACATGATTTAGTAAGCAATTAATCTGTAGTACGTGTTAATGGACCGACTGTAAGTGGAAGAGGTTGTGTTACATCATTAATTATAGGTTTTCCTGAAAATCCAAGGGAAATATTTTGTGAGCCTGAGAGGGGTGCCCCTGGAACTTCACTGCGTCTTATAGTTGTTCTGCTTGCCCCTGTATCAAGTAAAAACTTTCTGTCTTCCCCTAATAGTTCACTATGTACATAAGGTCCCTCTTGGTCTACAGGAACCTCTATAAGGGGTAAGCCAACTTCCCTCTCTAGGCTATCTCATGAGTATCGTTGATAATCGGGATAATCTGTTTGTGCGTACTGATACATCTGTTGTGTTGTTGCTTGAGTTGCAGCAACAGGCTGCGCTTGTGGTGGTGCTACGATCTGTTGTGGAGCTGCCTGTTGCGGAGCTAATTGTTGCGGAGCTAACCTAGGTTGTGCATTCTGAGGAATTTGTTGTTGATTCTGATCCTGTCTAGGTGGACGTGGTCTCTCATGTGTTCTACCTGTGGCAATATTATGTTTCAGGACTGGACAATCGTGTATATAATGACCTGGTTGTTTACAGTAGTTGCATGTCCCTTTCGCAGGACCTCCAGAATCACCCTTTTGATGACTATCGGCTGGAACTGATTGTGCAACAAGCATTTTCATTTTCGTATCTTTCATACGTCTTTGTTCATGTTCTTGTTCTTCTCTAATTCTATTGTGGTGATATTGTAACATCTGTAGCATCTGTGATGGGGTATTACCTTGCCAGGTACTTTCGAATTTCAATACTCTATTCTTGACTTGTAGCAGAGAATTTTCGACTAATTTTGTCACAAACAGATGTGGATATGACTCACTACTGGCTTTTATACCACTATTTATACTAAAACATTTTTCAAATCGGGAATAGAAATCACTAGTGTCTTCATCTGGTTTTTGTTTACAGGCTGAGATTGCACCCCAGTCTTCCTTTTTCGTAGTTAATAAACGTGGCAGTACCTGTATTAGTAATCCTGCTAATGCTGTAGTCTTTTCCCCAAGCCCTGCTCCTGCAGCTCGGGCCTTTTCTTCGTTTTCTAATGCTGTCCAATCTATCTTTTGGTCTCCCACCTCCCATTCTTTTTCTTTGAGTTTCTCATAAACACCGGCGGGTAATAGGACTTTTAATATTTTCATAATATCGGGGTAGGTATACTCTCCCATGAGTAACATGTCTTTTATCTCACGGTGGAAACCTGCTGGGTCCTTGTCATGGCTGGGTACTACTTTCTTCATTTCTAATAATTCTAGTTTAGTTATAGGCGTGTACACAAACACTCGTGTAAAATTATCACCGGCACCTTTAATTGGGTGTACTTCGCGTAACGGATTCTGTCTATCTATGTGATACATTTTTCTTCCCATGATGGGAACTGGAACGTGTTCTGGGCATACAAAATTTAGATATTGGTTTCGGGATTCTAGAATTTCCTTAATCAAATCAGTACCTGACCCTCTCCATATATTCGTGAGTAGTTCTGTCAATATGTCAGGTAAGGGTCCTGGATCGGAGTGTTGGCCTTTATATAATATAAGGAGGTGTTGAATCATGTATATACTAGCTAAACGCTGTTCATATGGGTCTAGATTCAGAAACGTGTGTGCAAGTACATCGTCATTGTATTCGCCGGGACTGTCAGCCCATTGTACTGCTGACCTGGCTAATTCTTGTTCGTCCATGGAATCGAGCACGTGGTACCCCCTTCGATCTCGGAGTAATTTATCGGCGGCTTGGAATAAGTGTTCAGGGGATTTCGTATTTAGCATAGGGTTTGGAAGATGTCTATTACATTCTGGACGTATTGGACGTATTGGGTCGTTAAAACCTCTGGTATTATTATGGGATCTTCCTCTACCTACATAAGCTATTGTATCTACTTGGTCTGATTCTTGCTCCCCCTCCTCTCTGTTTAGGTCAGCGGCGTCTATCTCTAATCTTTCTTCGTGTATTCGTTCTACTTCTTTGCGGAT
The DNA here is from genome assembly GCF_964204655.1 of Triturus cristatus. Classification (NCBI taxonomy): domain Eukaryota; kingdom Metazoa; phylum Chordata; class Amphibia; order Caudata; family Salamandridae; genus Triturus; species Triturus cristatus. The sequence goes on along the minus strand of NC_140587.1, from coordinate 776,802,135 downwards.
CTTTCGGTACATAGCTACTATACATAACTGTTTATCATGTCTTCCGTCTGATATATTCTGGCCCCAAGTGACAAGTTTTTGCATTTCTTCCGGATTTACCCCAGGCCGGTCTTGATTTCTGATTACACAGTTTATGAGGAAACGTAACAGTTGTCCCTGTACCTCCGCTTTCTGGTACTCCATGGCTCTACTAATACTTTCAGGACCTCGTCCTGACTGGACAAAGTGATATATATTTTCTAAATGTGTAGCCATTCCTGGTAGCTTCGTTAAATATATTGCAGCTCGTCGAATACGTAATGATGACAGCAGCATTTCGTCCCGTTTACCGGGTACAGGATCATATCTACAATCTACTAGAAGTTCCTTGAGCATGTCGGGGGTTGCTAGTTTGGGCGTACGTTGGTGTGCTAATTCTCTAAGGGAAAATTTATTCCCTCTGGGTGGCGTAGAAAGAATGTCTGTCGTACCTCCTGTAGCACCGTCTAGGATGCTGGACGTGAAAGGATTTGTTGAAGGTGAGACAGCAACCGTCGTTGCGGGAAAAGCTGTAGAAACAGATGTGCTTGTCGGAATGTGTGTCGAAGCTTGTTGTTGTGGAAGTACAGACGGAGAGTCTTGGCGATGAGCATCATCGGCAAGCGGTCTATGTGGTGCGGTATTAGCATACTCGGGAGCTGCGTCATCTAAATAAGAGGAAAGGAAAACATCTTCTGCGGTTCTAGGATGCCCCTTGGGATGTGCTTTTATCGGAAACAATGGAGGTGGCAAGTCTTTTGGTATTTCCGGAGTAGCCTTAGGTAACCCTTCGGCCAGAAGTGGATACATACCGTTCATAAGGGCGTTTCTTTGTCTGTCTATTTGTTCTGATTTTACTCGGGTACCTTCCTCAAGTAATAGATTTTCTCGGACTTTATTTGAATTCTCCTTACCCTTATCTTCCTGTCTGAGTGCTTTTTCTGTACGTCTATATGATTCTTTACGCCATAATTCAATGGCATCTTTCTGTGACTGTCTGGCTTTCTTTTTCCATAATTCTTCTTCTACTCTCATGATGCAATCTGCATCCCAGGTCCCCGTTGCGGGCCATCTCTGATTTTCTGGTAATTCTTTGGTGTAGTCCACCCATAAATCAAGAAATAGTACGGCATCTAGGCCATGCTTATGATACATAAAGTACCCTGGAGTGTCCCTAGGTGGGATGGGAACAGCTTCTTCGAGTACACCTTTTCTAGTTTTGATCTGTCTTAGTTTCGAAAAGAGTGGCATTTTTAGACCTTATTACTAGAACACACTTTATAAAAAAACAATAATGAACAGTCATTCACACAACAGTATATAGAACGTATTTCAAAACATTTAACACTTAACAATTTTACGAACAATGATAACTAATAGAAAACTAGTTACGGACATAATACTGACACTAGATAATACTTATTTATATTTATTTATATGCAAAACATACTATATATACTGCTAAACAGTACAGATACACTGCTAAAACAGTGCAGACCGGATTTGTGTACCCAAACCCGTCTTGACCGGCACAGACTATGTGCACGTTAAATGCCTCCCCGGTAATGGTACTCACCGGGTAGCTCGGAACGGAAGGCCTCGGAACGGAATCGAAACTGGACTAGACCGGACTGGACTCGGAACTTCGGAACCTGGCGGGTCTCTGTATACCTCGGATCTTGCTCTCTCAGCTAGGCTCTGGTCGGGATACTTCGCACTTCTCACCGCCTCGTCTGGGTGTTGATCGCAGCCTCAGTCGTCCCCGCTTGGCCGGAGGGAGATACAGGAAATCCTGCAGATACGCGTTTTTGTCCGTTCAGCTGTGGCAGGAGACCGGGCCTGCAACGCACCGCCGGCGCGTGAGATGAGAAAGTGTCCCTGTTCGGGCGCCAATTTATGTGGTAAATATTTCGTTACCGGTACTATTTTTTATGCGGTAAAGTCTATTAAGAATAACTCAGTAAAATGAGAGGCAGAATCCGTGGTATTAGAGGTTTAAAAAAAGGCTTTATTCCTATACAAAGGAACACAATTCGAATTGTTGGCGTTCTATTCCATCACCACGAAAGTTCAGGAAGGAAGGGCATATATTATTGACAGGTAATCATTTTTATAGAAAAGGCATTACAGTGAAACAGATGTAGTAGGCGTATCAACTGATAAGACAAAATATAATATGCATGCGTAACTAGAATAGGCGTAACTAGAAAACGTCATTATACATGATGTCATAAGTGGGTGGATCCATAAGAGAATCCTGTAATGTCAGCAGAAATATTTGGCAGAGATGCGTGCGCAGCCGCATGACGTGTGATTGACGTGCAACTAAAGGGAGAAGGGGACTTGACATTTAGCTCTACATGTGGAGACAGAAGTCTGGGGTTATGTCAACCTAATCCCAAATCATATCTAATATCCTATGTTTAAAGAACTGTGTTATCCAAAAAGAGAGGTCTCTTAGGATAGAATCTTATTCTATACTGACTATACTGACTGTTAGTGCGTGTACAAGCGTCTAAGTGTCTACACTAGATACGAGGGGGTAGGAATATTCCATGGTAACAGGGCTATGAATTACTTGCATGAGGACAGCGAGGCCTGGCCCTTTGCACGGTATCTGGAGGAATGTTTACCTAAACTACTAGACAGGAATGCATCGGATGAGGGGTGGAGAAGATAATCTTGAAGGTGAAATACAGTTTTTGGCAGGCGACGGGCTGGATCAGGCACCGTTAGCCGCGCAGGGAGTAAGACAAAGTTCATGGTCACAGATGCAGGCTCAGACTGGAGCTTTCAGAGAGCGAAGGCAGGAAAAGGCTTGAGGACAGAATTCGGGCCTACTCGCCTGAATCTGTAAAACATGGAAAGTGAACCAAATAAAGTCGGTGGCCTTTCATACTTAGGAAAGGAATATCTGACCCATTCATGGTGGATCTGAAAGAGGACATATTGACGGTGGACGCACACATATTTGCGTCTTCAAAACTGGAGCAGGAGGGAACATACATGTACGTATAGCATGTACATGGAGCCGTTGGGGTCTACGATAGGGGACATAACTGATCACAAAATTCATATTTCCTCAGTCATTAGGGTCTAATATGATTCCCAACTCTTTCTGATGTTGCCATCCCAAAAGATTTGCTCCGCTCTCAACTACACACACCCTTCCCACCGTGGTTCTTCCTTTAAACTCTATGTGGCTATTAACCATGCCCACAAGTGGTATGGGGTCTCTGGTGTACCCTTCTGGTGATATATCTGGAGGGTTTAACATGGTCTTGCTAAGACCCAAAGACTTCACGAAGTCCTTCATGTTTACTAATGTGAACGGGGAGCAAGAGTCAGCATACATTTCTAAGGGTTTGTTGTCTAAGAATACTATACACTTCGGGTAATTAGGTTTGGAGCACCCATCACTGTTTTTTAATTGGAATATAAATTTTGGCCGTGGTTCCTCATTTACACTGACTACATTGACAGTACTACTTGCTCTGTCTCTACACACCCTAGCTAAGTGCTCCCTTCTGTTGCATTTTTTACACAAGACACCTCGAGCCGTACAAAAGGGGCTGTTGGCTAAGTGGTTGCTGCTGCCACATCTAAAACATTTTAATTCATGACCCTCCTTGCTAGACTTATAGGTAGAAACTTCTTTAGTGCCCTCTTTGTTGGATACTTTGAGTACTTCGCTGTTATGTGCTGCAACTTGTACAGACGCTACTATTTCTTCTTTATTTTTCATTTCTTTAACACGCTTAGCAGTATGTTCAATCGACTGTGCTATAGAAATTGCATCCTTGAGTGAGGAGTTTTTAGCGAGACATTTTTCCTGCACTCTGCTGCTGTTTGTGCATTGAGATCCCCAAACTCACATAATTGTGTTAGTCCTCTTAAAGCTGCAATATAATTGTTAATGGATTCATTCTTCCCTTGTACTCTACTAAAGAATTTGTGGCGTTCAAGTACCACGTTGACTTTGTCCCCAAAATGTGTCTCTAACTTCATAAGAGTAATATCATATTCATCTAGATCGTCATCATCATCCAGTTCTGGTTCTGGTAACGTTTCGTTAAACTTTGCGTCCATGAACGCCTAAGTTATGCAGTAAAATATGTTGTTTACGCAAAGCTGAGAATTTCTCTCCTCCCATTGCAATCAGGTAAGACTCAAACAATTTCGTCCAATCCTTCCAGTGAATTTCAGCGTCTCCACAATCATTCAAGAAGGACGATGGTTGGCTAATACCAGGGTTGCCCATGTTGGAGCTGGAGGGAGGGCACGTCAGATAGGTAAAGTGAGAGTCTTTGGGAGAAAAAGGAATGCCCACAAGGAAAAAATAACACTTTAAATTATTCTATCCAGCAGGAACCAGGAGGAAGGACTGTAAGGGCACAAAACTAAATGTCATTCCCTGGTGCAGAAAGTACAGAGAGAGGTGTGTAACACACAATGTTGAGTATAACCACAAACACACCGAAATTTAACTGAAGCTGTCATGTAATCAGGAAAACCACAAATGACACGCATGTGTGAGCATGTCACAGTGTAGGCTGAACTCAAAAAGGCACCCAGGAGAGCCCATAAGGCAACAGTAATTACAATTACTTGAGGATGAGGCCACACATGTAATCAGGAAACCTCAAGTGACATGCAGGTGTGAGCGTGTCACAGTGTAGGCTGAACTCGACAAGGCACCCAGGTGAGCCCATAAGGCAACACTAAATAGACCTTACTTGAGGATGAGGCCACACAGGATCGCCTGGCAAAATCCTCCAGCAGCGCTTGAAAATTACAGAACAAGCCGGAAAGCAGGCCCTCCTGAGGTTGGTGCGCCGGAGACGCACAGGAGGAAGCTGCCGTTAGGACCGGGCCCCTGGAGGTTGATGCGCTGGAGAAACACAGGGAAAAAAGGCAGGACATCCGTTGGCAGACACAGGGTGCTCCGCTGAAGGAAGGCTCAATATAAACTGCTGGCGCGGATCACTGAGGGAACGAAGTAATCAGGGGCTCCAGAAGGCAGAAGGATAACACTCCGTTTCCACGGGAATCGCGGGGGTCGCTGCACAACCAGACAAACGTGAGGAGGAAATGTCCATCAACGACCACTCCCAAGAAAGTCGTAGCGGAACACCACGGTGGGAAGGCACCTCTCGCCAGACTCGTAAGCCAGAACACTGAGGTAACGAAGTAATCATGCGCTCCAGAAGGCAGAAGGATAAACACTCCGTTTCCGCGGAAATCGCGGGGGTCGCTGCACAACCAGACAAACGTGAGGAGGAAATGTCCATCAACGACCACTCCCAAGAATTTCGTAGCGGAACACCACGGTGGGAAGGCACCTCTCGCAAGACTCGTAAGCTGGAACCAAAGACCATCAGCACCTCCCTCACGAGTTGTCTGAATGAAATTGATGCTTAATCACGAAGAAAGTCCCAAGCCAGGACAAGGATGGAAAGCAGGATGAAAACAAACTGTACAGCCCTGACCTGGCTGAACACAAGAGGAGAGGCGCAGGAACACTTTCACAAAGAGGATAATACAGGACCCCAGAAGAAGTTCCAGTCCGGGATGAGGAGACAAGAACAGGAGAGAATAATCAAAGGGGAGATGATCAGCTGCCCCCTTCGCAGGTCGTCGCCAGTGTTGAGTTTCTAATACAAGGAAGACTCCAGGCAGGTAAGATGCAAGAGTCTTTAATCTGATCATCCACTCTCCACAACCAGGTACTGAACATTCTATCGTAAGCTCTAAGGGGAAGGTTCTATGGGAGTAGGAGGGGAGGGGGAGGCGGGATGTACCAAGGGAAAATATACAAACTACTCTGAGATTGCAACAAATGGTTTACAGGGGATGAGAGTAAGGTACAGGTTTTCATGACACAAGTGTTGTTGCACTTTACCTGTAAACCTAGGGCATTCCCTACTAATCAGGCAAAGGTGGCCTTCCTTATTTCCTATCTTTCTGGAGACTCCGCCTTGTGGGCAGTTCCGTTGGTTCGTACTGATGATCCTTTGTTGTACGATTGGGACGGCTTCCGAAAAGAGTTTGAGAAGATCTTTGATAGACGTGCTCATAGTTTTTTAGCTGACCGGGAGTTGCTGGAACTAAGGCAAGGCAATAAAGATCTAGTTGGGTATTTGAACTCCTTTCAGAGATTGATTTCAGAGACCGGGTGGCCAGAGGAGAGGAGAGCAGCCTTATTCCACCAGAGGTTACGAGAGGAGCTCAAGGACGTGATAGCTCAGGTAGATCCTCAACCAGACACGTGCACTGATTTGATTAATTTGGCCTTGAGGTTAGATAGCAGAATGAATGATCATAAGCTTGATAGGAAAAGACCTGATAGGGTGTTTTCCCGATACGATAGACCCAGGTTCTCCAAACCCAGCACGGGCGGAGGGCCTGAACCTATGGAAATAGGGACGGTAAGGGCTCCTTTGTCGCAGGATGAACAAGACCAAAGATGCAAGAATGGACTATGTTTGTATTGTGGCAAAAAGGGCCACTTCGTAAGGGATTGTCTAGTTAAACCCAAGAACAAACCCGGGTTTGGTAGTGTGAGTGTCCCCGTGTCCTCCAAGTCGGAAAACTAGAACGCTCAAAGGTAGTAGAGGGGGGCTTTTTGAGCAGTTTAGTGATTCCTTCCACTCAGGATCCACAGGCGAGTACGTCAAAACATTTTAGAATCCCGATCAGTATCCAGGTGACTACTGGGTGGAGAGACCTAGAAGCCATGATTGACTCGGGGGCCACTGGGTTGTTTATGGATGAGACCTTGGCAGAAACCTTACAGTTGTCTGTAGTTAGAAAAGAGGTACCTGAAACTGTTCTGGCCATAGATGGGAGGAAATTGAGCACGGGACCTATTAGTTTCTCCACAAGCGCCCTGTCAGTGTGATGTGTGCCTTCACATGTAGAGTCCCTGACCTTCAACATCATACGAGCACCACAGTTTGGCATCATTTTTGGATTGCCTTGGTTGGTCACGCACAATCCTTCCATAGATTGGGTTGCCAGGACCATACTGTTTAATAGCTCGGAATGCCAGAAGCATGGCAGTCAAGGACTGTGTGAAATTCCGGTAACAGCTGTAGCCACCCTTTTGCACGTTGCTACCACAGCAGAGCAGGATATCACTTACCTGTGCAAAAAACAGTACCGGGACGTGTTCAACGAACAACAAGCCAACATGCTACCCCCTCACAGGTCATATGTCTGTCAAATTGACCTAGTGCCAGGTGCGGTGGTGCCGTGTAGCAGGATATATGCTCTCACGGACACGGAAAACGAGCATCTGAAAACCTATTTGAACCAGTACTTAGCAAACGGTTTTATAAGACCTTCTAAATCTCCTGCAGCCTCTCCCTTATTTTTCATTCTGAAAGCAAATGGGGAAAAACGCGTGTGCATCGATTTTAGAGCCCTAAACCACGTTACCATCAAGAACCGGTATCCCCTGCCCCTCATCCCTGTTCTATTGGATCAGGTGAAAACAGCTCAACTATACACACAACTGGATTTAAGAGGCGCTTATCTCCTAGTCAGGGTAAGGAAAGGGGATGAGTGGAAAACCGTGTTTCGCACTCGTTTTGGGTTGTTTGAATATACGGTGATGCCCTTTGGGCTGTGCAATGCCCCCGCGGTGTTTCAGTTCTTTTTGAATGAGGTGTTGCGGGAGTATCTGGACGTTTTCACAGTAGTTTATATTGACGATATTTTGATTTATTCGGATTCAATGGATCAGCATTACCAGCATGTGTGTTTGGTCCTGCAAGCTCTGCGTAACAATGGATTAGTCTGCAAGCTGAGTAAATGCGAATTTCATGTTCAGAGGGTGGAGTTCTTAGGAGTAATCATTTCACCTCATGGATTAGAAATGTCTGATCATAAAATACGAGCAGTAAAAGACTGGCCACAACCAAGCAACGTAAAGGAAGTTCAATCCTTTTTGGGCTTCGCTAACTTTTATAGGCGGTTTATACCACAGTTCTCGAAGGTGGTTACACTGATAAAGAAGTTGTTAAGAAAAAACGTTCCATTTGAATGGACGGCAGAAACCGAATCCTCCTTTTCACAGTTGAAAGAAGCCTTTACTTCAGCGCTGGTTTTGGCTCACCCAGATCCTGAGAAAACGTTTGTGGTAGAAGCAGACGCTTCAGACATGGCAGTGGGTGCAATACTGTCCCAAAGGGATGCACAGACAGGACAGCTTCATCTGGTAGCCTACATGTCTTGCAAACTCATTGAGGCTGAAACTAGGTACACCATCGCGGAAAAGGAGTTATTGGCCATTAAGGATGCCTTCTCTACATGGAGACACCATCTGATGGGGGCAAAGCATAAAGTCACAGTATACATGGACCATCGGAATCTACAGTTTATGAGGTCAGTCCGTTTATTGTCCCCTCGGCAAATGCGCTGGATGTTGTGTTTTTCTGAGTTCGATTATATCGTCACCTACAGACCAGGTACAGAAAATGGAAAAGCGGATGCTCTTACCAGACAGGAAACAGGGAATGGGCAGGAGAATAAACAAACCTTTTCCATATTGGCCCCTGAGAAAGTCATAGGTGTGGTGCATTCAGAACAATTTCTACGTTCTGTGGCTCGTGCCTGCACGATTCCCTCATGGAGGAAATGGATTAAAGAACAACCTCAATGTAAAATGCGACTAGGGGTACCGATCAGAAACCGACAGATGTTAGTCCCCTTAAAAGCTTTACTAGAAAGAGTGCTCCAGTGGTGTCATGTGGTTCCCAGTGCGGGTCACAATGGCATCACTAAAACGTTGGATGAGGTATTTTTGGTGGCCTTTGGTTAAGAGCGACGTGGCACTTTTTGTACGGGAATGCGAACCCTGTGCTAAAGCGAAAACCGATCACAGGAAAACTCAAGGGTGGTTGCAACCGTTAACTACTCCCTCGATTCCATGGAATACCATCTCCATAGATTTTATAGTAGGGTTACCTAAAGACCAATCAATCAATCAATCAATCAAGGCATTTATATTGCGCACTACTCACCCAGAAGGGTCTCAAGGCGCTAGGGGAAGGGGGTCTGCTACTGCTCGAACAGCCAGGTCTTGAGCTGTTTCCTGAAGGCGAGGTGGTCCTGGGTCAGCCGAAGGTGGATAGGCAGAGAGTTCCATGTCTTAGCCGCCAGGTAGGAGAAGGATCTTCCTCCGGAGGTGGCTCTCTGGATGCGAGGGACGGCGGCGAGGGCGAGGCGTGCGGATCGTAGCTGGCGAGTGGGCGCGTAGAAGGCGAGGCGGTTGTTGAGGTATCTTGGGCCCATGTCGTGGAGAGATTTGTGTGCGTGGGTGAGGAGTCTGAACGTGATCCTCTTGTTGACAGGGAGCCAGTGGAGGTCTCTCAGGTGGCTCGAGATGTGGCTGCGTCGGGGGACGTCTAGGATGAGTCGGGCGGAGGCGTTCTGGATGCGCTGAAGTCTGTTCTGAAGCTTGGCTGTTGTTCCGGCGTAGAGGGTGTTTCCGTAGTCTAGTCTGCTGGTGACGTAGGCCTGGGTGACCGTCTTCCTGGTCTCGGTCGGGATCCATCGGAAGATCTTGCGGAGCATGCGGAGGGTGTGGAAGCAGGATGAGGAGACGGCGTTGACTTGTCTGGTCATCGATAGGGAAGAGTCCAGGATGAAGCCCACGTTGCGTGCGTGGTCCGTTGGCTTTGGTGCGGTGCCTAGGGCTGGGGGCCACCAGGAGTCGTCCCATGCGGAGGGTGATGGTCCAAGGATGAGGACTTCTGTCTTGTCCGTGTTCAGTTTCAGGCGGCTCAGGTTCATCCACTCGGCGACGTCTTTCATCCCTTCGTGCAGGTTAGTCCTGGCGTTGTCAGAGTCTCTGGTGAGTGAGAGGATCAGCTGGGTGTCATCGGCGTAGGAGATGATGTTGAGGTTGTGTTGGCGTGCGATGGCCGCGAGGGGTTTCATGTAGACGTTGAAGAGGGTGGGGCTGAGTGGCGATCCTTGCGGGACGCCGCAGATGACTTCGGTGGCCTCAGATCGGAACGGAGGGAGGCGTACTCTCTGTGTTCTGCCGGCGAGGTACGAGGTGATCCATTCCAGGGCCTTCCCTTGGATACCTGTGTTGTTGAGGCGTTGGACTAGGGTGCGGTGGCAGACAGTGTCAAATGCTGCGGAGAGGTCCAGGAGGATGAGGGCCGTAGTTTCCCCGTTGTCGAGTAGAGCCCGGATGTCGTCGGTGGCTGCGATGAGGGCGGTCTCAGTGCTGTGGTTGGCTCTGAAGCCGGATTGCGATGGGTCGAGGGATCCGTTCGTCTCGAGGAAGGTGGACAGTTGCTTGTTGACGATCTTCTCGGCGACTTTGGCAGGGAAAGGAAGGAGCGAGATAGGGCGGAAATTCTTGAGGTCGGTTGCGTCCGCTGTTGGTTTCTTCCGCAGTGCGCTGAGCTCGGCGTGCTTCCAGCTCTCCGGGAAGGTGGCTGTGTCGAAGGAGATGTTGATGATGTCTCTGAGGTAGGGTGCGATGGTGGAGGCTGCTTTGTTGAAGACCTGGTGGGGGCACGGGTCCGTTGGAGAGCCGGAGTGGATGGTGTGCATCATGCGCGCAGTGTCCTCGGGAGTCACCTTGGTCCAAGTCTGGAGAGTGACGGTGGTGTGCGGAGGTTCTACCGATGGGTGCGGGGGCGGAGTCCCGAAACTCTCGTGGATATCGGCAATCTTGCGGTGGAAGTACGAGGCGAGGGAGTCGCAGAGGTCCTGTGAAGGGGCGATGTCGTTCCATCCGGTGCTGGGGTTGGAGGACTCCTTGACGATGCTGAAGAGCTCCTTGCTGTCATGGGCGTTGTTGTCCAGTCGTTCCTTCAGGGATTTCTTCTTGGTGATGCGGATGAGCTGGTGATGTCTGCGAGTTGCGATTTTGAGGGCGGTCATGTTGTTGGCGGTCTTGTCGCGGAGCCAGGCCTTCTCGAGTGTGCAGCAGGCCTTCTTGGAGACCCTGAGGTCGTCGGTGAACCAGGGGGCCTTCTTGCTTCTGGGCTTGGTGGGTGGTTTATTCAGTGGGGCGAGGTCGTCGGCACAGGCGGTCAGCCACTGCGAGAAGTTGTGGGCTGCTGTGTTGGGGTCCGTTGTGCTGACTGGTGGGTTCTGGCTGAGGGAGGAGGTAAGCTGGTCGGCCGTGATCTTGCTCCAGTTTCTGTGGGGGACCTGCTTCGGGTGGTGGTGGGTCGTGTTCTTCCTGAAGCTGAAGTGGACACAGCTGTGGTCGGTCCAGTGAAGTCCGGTGGAGTGGCTGAAGGAGATGTGTGTGCTGGACGAGAAGATCGGGTCGAGCGTGTGGCCGGCGTAGTGTGTGGGGGTGTTGACCAGTTGCTTCAGTCCGAGGTTAGCGAGGTTGTCCAGCAGGGCGGTGGTGTTGCGGTCGTTGTTGTTCTCCAGGTGGAAGTTGAGGTCCCCGAGGAGGATGTAGTCGGTGGAGGGGAGGGCGTGTGGGCTGATGAAGTCCGTGATGTCATCGCAGAACTGTGTGCGCGGTCCCGGGGGTCTGTAGATGAGGGTGCCTCTGAGGGTGGTCTTTGGGTCGGTGTGGATCTGGAAGTGCAGGTACTCGGCGGCGTTGAATGCGTCGATGGAGTCAGTCGAGATGCGAATGGTGTCTTTGTGTACGATGGCGATCCCTCCTCCGATCTGGTTGACGCGATCCCTCCTGATGATCTTGTAGCCGTCCGGGATGGCTATGGCGATGTCGGGGGCTGAGGAGGCGTTCATCCAGGTTTCCGTTAGGAAGGCGACGTCAGGAGCAGCGGTGTCGATGAGGTTCCAGAGTTCCACGGCGTGTCGGTGGACGGAGCGGGTGTTGATCAGGATGCACTTGAGGTGGTTGCTGATGTCCGTTCTGAAGGGTGCGGTGCGGGTTCGTAGGCAGGAGAAGTTGCAGGCTCGGCAGACGAAGGGTCCATGGGTGCGTCGCGGTGATGCTTGATAGCATCCGGGGGTTCGGCCGGCGTTGAGTAAGACCAAGGGCATATGGTAATTTTGGTGGTGATAGACAGTCTCACGAAAATGGGGCATTTCAAAACGCTACCTTCTTCTGGGCGGTTGGTTAAAATCCTTTTGAGTCAGATTGTGCGATTACATGGAGTACCCTCCACTATCGTAACGGATAGAGGGTCTCAATTCATGGCGCACTTTTGGAAAGAGTGGTGTAAGGCCTTGTACATTAAATCGGCCAAATCCACAAGTTTCCATCCGCAAACGGATGGGCAGACCGAGCGTCTGAATCAAACCCTAAAACAGTACCTGCGGTGCTATGTAAGAGAAAACACGGATGAGTGGGTGGATCTGTTGTGGGTGGCAGAAACAGCATACAACAGCGCGATTCACCAATCTACCGATCACACCCCTTACTATAGTAACTACGGGTTTCATCCTAGGTTCCTACCCTTGGTGCACCCTGGGATGGGACAACACTTACCTGAAGTACGGAACAGAGTGAAACATACACAACACACTATAAAAAGGACACAGCTGAACCTTCAGAAAGCAAAAACAAGATATAAAAGACATGCAGATGTACGCCGTAGGGAAAGTCCCTGTTACAAGCCAGGCGACGTGGTCTGGTTGTCCACAAGGAACATTAGATTCCGCAGATATAGCATCTTTAACCCACGCTATTTAGGGCCCTACAAGGTGGTAAAATGCATCAATCCTGTCACAGTCCGTTTGACCCTGCCAAAATCTATGGGAATTCATCCGGTGTTCCATGTATCCTTACTGAAACCCTCATACACACCTGTGAAGTAAACACCCCCTCCTGTGCTGGTGGACGGGGAACCGAATATGAGGTTTCTAGGATACTGGACTCCAAAATGCGGGGTTCCTCCTTATGGTATCTGATTTCCTCGAAAGGATACAGCATGGAGGAAAACTCTTGGGAACCAGCGAGAAGTGTTCATGCTCGCCGATTGGTGCGAGCCTTCCATATGCGGTTTCCTGATAAACCGCGTCTTCATCGGCCCCTGTAGGGAGTGGGATGTACTGTCATGCTTGTCGAAGCAGAGGGGTGGAGAGCAGGACGCGGGATATCCCGCGCCTTGGAATCCTGACGCCTCTGGAAGCTTCATTAAAGGGCGGTAAGGGTGACGTTGTCACCGCTTTAGAGGGGGCATAACTTTTCGACACCCCGCAAGGAGGTGTAACAAACAATTGGTGCAAGCGCACGACATTGGTCTAAGTGTGGTGGTGTAACAAACAATTGGTGCAAGCGCACGACATTGGTCTAAGTGTGGTGGTGTATCCAAACAATTGGTGCAAGCGCATAACAGTGGTCCTAATGCTAGAGGTGTGACGCGATACCTCCAACGTGGGCTGTGTATCGTTGTGCTGAACATTTAACCCATACGAGCCCTACTGGTATGAAATGGTGAAACAATTATGCTGTGCTGAAACAGCTGAGGAATGCTTGCGAGACGTGTTAATCAAAAGGCGCTAACGGAACAGAGGAAACGCTTGGCATGAGGATAATGCCATTTTTGCATATTTCATTTATGTTGATGATTACCCCTGATACTACCGTATATGCCCTTGTGCTCTTTCTCTCTCTTCTAGCAGGGGCTTGGTGTGAGATAGGTTCAACCCCCTCTGTGATGTAAGTACAACAGTTCTTGTGGTGGGTACAGTGTATGTATGAGTAGGTGTGTGTGTGTGTGAGCATTGCATTATCTCGATACTTACCTTGAGCATTTTTCTCCTTTATGTTACATGTAAAGGAGCCTGCATATATGCGATATCCTCAGCAAGAGCTTGATTACAAGAAAGCAAGTTGTATTTTCCTTTACAGGTAGTTATTGCTCAGTATATTGCTTTGGGTTATTGGTTAAGGAGTACTGGAAGTAGAATAGGTTGGTAATTGTGTTTTGTTTTCACTTGTAGGTCTCCCTCCCCGTTGTCTCCATCCTTTCCTTCCCTCGCTTAATCATTCTTACCCTTTGCGCTGTTATAGCATCAGAGGGTGGAGCGATTGAGAGGTGGACCATTTGAGCAACGCACCGATCCTGGGAGTTTGGAATAAAACCTTGACAATGGCCTACGCTGTTGTGAAATATGTTCTTTTGGTGTCGTGGGCAGTTTGGGACCAGTGAAAAATTGTTATTATACTGTTATGGGTGGGGTGGGTGCTGCGGGGCACTTTGGGGGTGTTGATATGGGCCTATGTGTGTGTAACTCACTGTTTTAATGGGGTGGGGTAGGGCCGGGGAGCGACGAAAAGTCATATGACGTAATGTAAACTGGGAGAGGGGTCACCCACATTCCCTGAAATTGTCCATGGGTGGGCGACAGGCACTCTGCATGTTGGTGGTGGTGGGCGGTTTTAGTCCTGCTGAGCAGGGAGGCAGGGAGGGGGGAGAGTTGGTTGTTCTTAGGGTATTTTTGAGTTTACGTGGTTTGGAAGCAGCTATTAGAAGTCACTTTGCAGCAGGACGCAGTACCCACTTACACATCTACAGATTGGTACAAAATGATATCTTACATCTGTGCATTCTGGTCAACACTCCTGCTCCTCTCATTGATTTCTCGCTTCATGACATTCAGGGGTGCCTCAACACAATTGTAGTAGCATGTGAGATCGTCGCTATGGGTCTCACTCACCTGGTACATTCTGTGCAACCCATTATTCCACTGCCAAAATCTTATGGCGAGAGGTCAAGGACTTAGACTCATGACATGGAATGTCAATGGGCTAGGAGACAAGATTAAGCGTGGAATAGTGCAACAATATATTCATCGTCAGGGACTAGATATGGTCCTGTTTCCGGAAATTTTTTATCAAAGGTAGGGACTAGGGGTGTTGTTGTTTAGAGAGGTCCAATGTACATACCCCATACGACTAGTAACAACGAAAGGTACAAAGTTCCTCGTGTACATTGGCGGAGAAGAGCAGGTAAGAGAGTATCTCAGCTGATTAATGCTAAGAAAGACCAATCAGAAGAAAGTGAGGGAAATTCCCTTAATTTGAACTAGTGCTCTCACACACCCAGCAAGCTAGGTGTCATGCTTCATCATATGAGCACTGCCCCTCGTCAAGTCGGCGCTGCAATCCTTGACGAGCTCCCGAAACCGGGGCTCTTTGTCGGGGATCTTTTGTTCCTGCCGAAGGTGCTTGGGGGTGAGGGGCCTAGTGTGAAGTGATGTAGCAGAAAAGTGGATTTAAAAGGGGGTCAGTTGGTCCTACTTCAATTTTATTCCAAAGGTCAACTGCCCTGTTAAAAATGTGTAGAGTGGCTAAATGCTAGGAGTTAGGTGTCTAGACATGAGCTCTACTCTATATGATCAACATGTTTCTTGCCATCAGAGTCAGGAGGATCAAGGCAATTCATCAGGATCAAAAATACTACTGTCTACAACAATACGTGGTAAAGTGATTTCTACATACCACTTCTTGTGGTTTGTTCCTGTTGGGGAAGAAAGAAAATCTTTATAACAAAATGAAAATAACTCTTCATACTGTACATAACTCTAGATATTGTGTCGTAAGTGATCACCGTGCTTGGGCGTGCAACACGCAATTTTATTACATAGTGGTGTCTCGAACGCCATTCGGGAGTGTGGGGTGGGGTAGGATAAATTAATATCCAAAGATCCTATGGAAGGTAACGGGACTACCTAAAAGGGTTGCTACTGTTGTAAGCAACGGTGCTGGCGGTTAAAAAGGAACCCAATTGGGTCCTAGAGAGGATATAAAAGTTGCCAGAAAGCCGTCATTAAATAGTATCTGTGTTTTGAAAAAAAAATTATATATATATATATATATATATATAAGGAGTCACCAAATATGAGGTGACACCGTTGTAGGGGGCAGCCGGGCAGAGCCATAGTTACCATACCCCTAGCCGAACCACCCATACCGGACACCAAGATCGAGTCAGGAAGTGCTGGCCTCGGTGCATGGAGTCTGTAGGAATAGATCAGGAGGGTTCCGGTGGACAGTTGGCAGATGAGGCTCCTCAGTTGTAGGGAGAAAAGATAAAATTAAATTCAGTACTCACCGACGTGAATTCACGTACAGGGAAACGACCTACCCAAACCGCCAGGAACCGGGGTGGTGGGTACCGAGAGGGAGTAAGAGAAGATATACTGTCGTTCCGGGTGCGTCATCGCGCGCGTGCAGCGCGTCGTGACGAATTAACGCTCATGGAGTATATTCCTGTGATTGGTCCCAGGCACGGAGGAGCGTTTCAGTTGCTAAGCAACCTTGTGACGTTGTTTCTGGGCCAGGTGAAATGTCTCGCTGGTAGATTAGAGAAGTGTAAAATAGTACGTGACCCGCCAAAGTGCGTCGTGTTACGCTAATGGAGTGTAGGCATATGATTGGGCCCAGGCACAGAGGAGCGTCTCTGTTGCTAAGCAACCTCATGACGCTGTCTCTGGGACAGGTGACGTGTCTCGCTGATGGGTTTGCGAAGTCTAAACTAGTACGTGAACCATCAACAAGCGTCCAAAGCCATTGACTCACGACCTAGAGGGTCTAAGACCAGAAAAATAGTCGTAACTGCAGGACTAATAATCCGGAAGGGAGCGGCACAATGGTGAGTAGCGTTGTCGTACAGTATACGATGCATCAGATGATGTAGGTATAAGTAAACCACTCCCGAATGGCGTCGGATGTGTAACACAAATTTACCACTTGTGAAAATCAAATAGTCAAAAACACATCAGACAATTGTGGATCATCATTGGTAATGTATACGCACTGCATAGCTTGGGGGCTATGTCATGGAGATGTAGATAAGGCAATCTGTTTGTCTACAACATGGCGTGTGGTATAACTAACAATGTTGTAGTCCCTATATAAACAAAATTCCTTAGGTACAGGTGTAAGAAATGGTGTGTCAATAATCACACAATACATAGAATGGCCCATCGGTATACGAATAAAGCTTGAAAAAGGGGTCCTATACTCAGTGTGTTCATATAAAACACTAAGGGAACACAGGGAAAAAGGAGCCTCGTATCCTGACAGTGAGGAAGTTAATAGCATGAACTATTCAAAGGAATGGACCAAACATCAGGATGGAGTAGGATCGGAAGCTAAGGGCAACAGTTCCCAGTTTAAGATAGGGTGCTCCAGGGTATATCATCATTGAGACCCTCGATATGGCTTGATAATCTATGTACCCATCTCTGTTCAAGCCTGAATAGGGAGGATTTAGAAATCTGTGCATGGGATTCTAATATGACCCAGTGTAATGAGTCGGGAGTATGTTGTGTCTCCACGAAATGTCTGTATAGTCTTGTAGTTGTGCGTTGGCAACGTATGTTACTCCTATGTTCAGTTATGCGGATTTTAACTGGACGCATGGTCATCCCTATGTACTGTAGGTCACAGGGGCAAGTAATCAAGTAAATACACTGTTTAGTGTTGCAGTTAGTGTGTTTTTGTATGTTCCACTTAAAATTGGGTAATAACACAATTTCTTTAGTGGCTGTTGTGAATTTACAAACTGTGCATGTACCACAGGGGAAGTGTCCTCTGACCGGTGGTAAACCCCAAAGGGTGGTTTGTGATGGGGTAGTGTACTTCTTGGGTCTTGTATGGATCAAGATATCTCTCAGGCTACTGGTTCTAGTATAGGCAAACCTAGGTACAGGTATCTGTAGGTCGCCTGTGTTTAGAATGCCCCAATGTTTCAAGATAATCTTTTTGGTGGGGGTAGAATTGGGTGTGAATGAAGTTACACATGTGATGATGTCCTCAGGTTGTTTCTGGTGTACTTCTAGTAATGCCTCCCTAGGACTATTTAAAGCTCTCTTCATGGAGTTTTTTATCACCTTCTGTGGATAGCCCCTTGTCTTTAGGTTGTTTGCTAAAGAAGAGGCTTCTAGTTTGTAATCATTAGTGGAAGTACAGTTGCGCCTAATACGTAGGAATTGTCCCACGGGAAGGTTATCTTTAAGCGCTCTGGGGTGATGGCTCTGGTACAGGAGAAGGCTGTTGCGATCTGTTGGTTTTTTATAAAGGCCTGTAGAGAGTTGGTCGCCTGATAACTTGATGTTCAGATCGAGGAATGCAATGTTTGTGTCTGAGATAGTATGTGAAAATTTCAGAAATGGATTTTGTTGATTAATCCACTGCACAAATCTGTTACAAGTGTCAATAGGACCCTGCCAGAAAATCAAAATATCATCAATAAACCTCTTCCAAAGGATAAGATGTTGTTGAAACGGGTTGTGTACAGTTTTGATGACTTCTTTCTCAAATGTTGCCATATATAGGCAGGCCAAGCTTGGCGCAAAGGTGCTCCCCATCGATGTGCCCTGGCATCGATGGTATAATTGCCCTTTGTACTCGAAAAAGTTCTCAGTTAGCGCTAGGGAAGCACAATCCATTATGAATGTCACTGGGGTAGGTGAATCCCACTCTAACGAGTTCAATGCTGCTTCTACAACTGTCAGTGTATCTCCTTGAGGAATGTTAGTATATAACGCCTCTACATCAAGTGTGATGAGGAGGTCAATGCAGGATGAATCCTCTATGGAGTCAATGATTCTGAGGACATCAGTCGTATCCCTGATGAAAGACGGGATATCCCTCACCAAAGGCTGTAGAAAGTGATCCACGAATTTGGAAAGTGGTTCCAAAATTGAGCCGATCCCCGACACTATTGGGCGCCCAGGAACCGGTGTGGTGCCCTTGTGTATCTTTGGTAGAGTGTAAAAGTAGGGCGTCCTCGGCTCAGTGGCAATCAGGAAATCTGCTTCTTTTTTGTTAATCCACCCATTGGTTAGTGCCTCATTAACTAACATGGAAATAGTGTTAGACAGGCGAGGGGTGGGGTCACTGGTGATAGGGGCATAGTATCGGTCATTGTTCAGTTGTCGTTTGCATTCCTCATCGTAATCATCAATAGACTGAATAACAGTCGCCCTACCTTTATCGGCTTGTTTAATGATAATGGATTCATCTTTTGCGAGAGCATTCGCTGTTTCTGTCTCGGATTTTGACAAATTGTGGAAAGGTGTAGGGGACGGTAGTGATGCTAGATCTTTCAGAACTGCCTTCTCAAAAGTGAGAACCTCAACCGGGATCATCCCGTTATGAGGAGTGAAGGTGGATGGTTTGCTTAGTCCTGTACCATCCACTTCGGTGAATGGTTTGTCCATGAAATAAGAACGTAGTCTTATCTTGCGGAAGAGTTTTTGGACCTCGCAGATATCCCTGAACTTGTCCACTTTGGGTGTAGGTACAAAACCTAGTCCTTTTTGTAATATTGATATCTCAGGGTCCGTGAGGACACGTGATGATAAATTCACAACTAGTTTCTCTTGTTCAGTGTTTTGCTCCTCGTGTCCATCCCAGTGGGGGGGTCTTGCCACTGAACCTCTTTCCGTGCGCCCCTTCTGTTTCGACCTCTTCCTCTGCCCCAGCCTCTGTCTAAAAAAGTGGGGGGAGGGCAGTTGTTGAAGAACTGGGGAGGTCCCTGTTGGAATGGTTGGTATTGCCAATAGGGGGGTGGCGGAGGGGGTCCTGGAAACATAGGAGGACCATGAAAGGTCGGGATATTGTAATTATAGTTGGCGCGTGAGTTGCGGCGACCGCTAAGACTGCCCCAACTCCCCGTGCTAGAATTACTGTCGGCAGAACTCCTTCTATCGAAGTTGTCATCGGAGGAGTAACTGTTCTTAACCGATGTGTAGTCAGCCTTCAAATAAGGATATACCTTTTCTTTATCGAATTTATCGATGTCTTTCTGCAATTTGGTAATTTTTTGTTTCATTAGGTATTCTTTATTTTCGGCGATCTCTGCATTAATCTCAGCGAGTTTGTTCTTGTAAGCTGTTATTTGAATGGTGGTTTTTAGTGCGCCTTCCGCAATCTGTATCCTAATAAGGAGAGCATCTGCTGGGCGTTTCGCTGTGTTAATGATGAGAACCAGCAGGTCTCTGGTGCATTTCCATGCGATAAGAGACCATTCCTTTTTGAAGGTAGCATCGTCTAGGAATAGCCTGGGAAAGTTGTTGACAATCAGCCCTGCTGGGGCGATATTGGCACGTAAATATTCTGTCATAAGGGCGCCATTGAGTGTGATCTTCAACCACTCCCTTTTCAACAGTGTCAGTGAAGTCCAGTCATCTGACAGGTTCGGCTAGGGGTATGGTAACTATGGCTCTGCCCGGCTGCCCCCTACAATGGTGTCACCTCATATTTGGTGACTCCTTATATATATATATATGTATATTTTTTTTTTTCAAAACACAGATACTATTTAATGACGGCTTTCTGGCAACTTTTATATCCTCTCTAGGACCCAATTGGGTTCCTTTTTAACCGCCAGCACCGTTGCTTACAACAGTAGCAACCCTTTTAGGTAGTCCCGTTACCTTCCATAGGATCTTTGGATATTAATTTATCCTACCCCACCCCACACTCCCGAATGGCGTTCGAGACACCACTATGTAATAAAATTGCGTGTTGCACGCCCGAGCACGGTGATCACTTACGACACAATATCTAGAGTTATGTACAGTATGAAGAGTTATTTTCATTTTGTTATAAAGATTTTCTTTCTTCCCCAACAGGAACAAACCACAAGAAGTGGTATGTAGAAATCACTTTACCACGTATTGTTGTAGACAGTAGTATTTTTGATCCTGATGAATTGCCTTGATCCTCCTGACTCTGATGGCAAGAAACATGTTGATCATATAGAGTAGAGCTCATGTCTAGACACCTAACTCCTAGCATTTAGCCACTCTACACATTTTTAACAGGGCAGTTGACCTTTGGAATAAAATTGAAGTAGGACCAACTGACCCCCTTTTAAATCCACTTTTCTGCTACATCACTTCTGTAGGAAGGTGGATATCTGACTATGGTTACCCCCAACTTTTTGCCTAGTGTCTAGCTGGTTTTTCGACTTAGTTGGCCTGAGATCCTGCCATTCAGGGTCTCAGGCTGTCTGCTCTCTCTTTAAAATGGACTCCATGTACCCTAGGTACATAACCAATTGGTAAGGATCACCTTATTGGACCCTGTACAGTGTACCCTAGGTACCCAGGGCATAGGTGTACCCTAGGCCTCCCAGGGGCTGCAGCATGTATTATGCCACCCCTGGTCTGGCCTTCCAATCAGACACAACTGGCTGATCACTCAGCTGGGGCAAGGTCGTGTAATCACCCCTTGCTTAGATATAGTATGCCTATATCTACCCTTATATATAGACACATGTGTACCTATCAGTCACTCCTATGGCAGGCCTTAACAATCCTGGAGGCAGAGTGCTTGGTAACATGTGAGATGGTGCTCTAGCATGAGCTGAGCCTGTCTGCAGCTTTCGGAACCAAGTCCTTATAGCTGTTCTATGATATAGCCTACCATATACTCTTAAAGTGCCTTATAATCTTAGACGGTTATGGTAACTATGGTTTGGCTTTATCGAAACATGTCGTGTAAGGTGTCTAACACTGTGGAATAATACCCCCATGCCATTTCTGGACATGAGAATATTATTCCCCCCTTCTAGAGGGAAAGACATGTTAAAATCATACTTCAACTGTTAGCCTCTGACCAAAGCCTCAGCATCACAAAATGGATGCTGCTGCCACGACACAAGTCTGACCTCCTGCAGCTGGGAGTGATCCCAGCCAGGGAGGCCTGGACAATAGGTTTCCTGCTTGGGGAGGTGCTAGCACCTCCCCAGACAGCCTTTAGTGTATTGGGGCAGGGTGGGCTGAAAGGAATGAGACATGCCTGGGGCACACAAGGTGTTCCTTGCATAGTCCAGTTCAAACCAGCGCTGGGGCACTCCAGCCCCAGCTCTGGCGCGAAACTGGACAAAGGGAAGTGGGTGTAACCACCCCCTCCCAGGTCCCACCCATAAGGCGTGACCTAGCAGGTATCCCAGCCCCCCAGATTAGTATAAGAGTGGGAGTTGGGCCTCAAGACTTTAGATTATCCTGAACCTGCAAACTTGAACAGAAACTCTGGACCTTCGACATTCGACGAAAGAAGAAGACTGAAGAATCTCCCTTGTAGCCAAGGAGTGGCTACCCTGTGCAAACAGGCACCATCAAGAGACTACCCTTTGCTTTGCCCACGTTCTACGAGGAACCAACTGCAGAGCCCGACCAGAGCCTTGACTTCCAGACTTCTCCGACCCTGATCCACATCCACAGCAAAGCTGAGATCCGTGGAGGCGACGAGCGACGTGGGACCGGCTACCTGGAAAAAGTGGCTAGTAACTTAAAGCGCAGCTTCTGAGGTACCCTCGAAGTTGTGCACCGGGGATTGAGAAGCCCCAACCCTAAGCACCATCTGCACCGAAGATCAGCCCCCCACACTCCACGAGTCCTGCGTGGGGCCCTTCAGCATTTTCCTGCTTGCCGCGTCTGCCCGGTTGCTTGCCCGCTGGCTAGTGGCCTTTGTGACGACGCTCCCTGAAATCTTCTGCGCTGGTTTGGCTCCTCCAGACTGGCTCCCGCTTCTCTGCAAAGAAGAAGCACCCCAGACCTTCCTGGTCTGCACCAGAAGCAAGTCCTCCGTTCTTCGTGGGTTCCGCTTGCCAAGGCTTGGTGAGTCCTAGTCCAACTTCGACGCCGCCGACAGCAAGAGCCTTCGTGGGACAGCTCGCCTCCTGGTCCTGGTCGTCCTCGACGCTTCCTGGTCCTCCTGGCTGCAGCGACAAGCTTCACCTTCACCTGCAAATCTTCACGACATCGCCTGGTTCCTTCCTGGTTCCACGTGGTCACTGGCTAGTGACCTTGACTCTGTCCCTTCTGCTTGCAGGTTTCTTCTCTTCTTGATCCCAGCCTTGGGATCCACCGGACACTCTTCACTGACTGCCTGTCAGTATCTTTCTTCAGGCATCCATAGGAGTCGACGACGAAAACGACGCATCTTCACCCCTATGCACCCGCAGCCTGTGGGCTAGGTAACTTGGGTACTCCGGTGCTCATCAGGATAGTGACTATCCTAGTGTCTAGTTTTCAAGTCTCAACTTCCTAGCTACTCCGGAAGTGTCCTAAATCTACCGTTTTCTAAACTGTACTATTGCTATTGACTTTTACGCATTACGCGTGAGTGTTTCCACTCTGCACACGAATCCCGTGGGCCTCCCACTTCCTAACTAACGCTAGTGTAGTGTAGCCCCAGCGATTCCCTAGGCCTAGGCCTATTCTATTTCCGTGACAGTGGTTCTTATACCACTTACTTAGTATATGGTTTGCGTGGCCCCTAGGGCCTAACTGTATTACTTACCTGTGTGACTTAATGTATGCTTAAATAAGACTGTGTTGTACTTACCTCTAATCTCATAAAGAGTGCTGAGGGTTTGACTAGAATAAATACACTTTATTTTATATATATATCTGTTGTGGTGTCCTTTCATTTGGTATTCAAGGGATTATATATGGTATCACAGCTGGCTTCACATGCCATTCAGAGTTTAGCCTAAGACTGCTCTTGTCCATGCTACCACTAGGATAGCTGGTCTATAAGGTTGACTTTACAACCAATCACCATAAGGGTATTTGGACTGATATAAGGTGTACACTAGAACTAGTGACATCATACATCAGGCCAACTTCTCACATTGGTGAGCAGCGGTTGGGATCTGAGCTTGCTGTTGTAATACCATTGTAATCTTGAGATACTAAATTGAAAGATCACACAGATATTGTCTAGGTACATATAACATAGATTATAATACTTAAGTCCTACTGGACTTTGTAGTTGTAGGTTGAAGGGAGTAACACACCCTGACTACAACTACTAGAGAGGTTTAGTAGATACAACTAGTGTAGGTAGGTGCACACACCACACCCTCACTAGATCATGTCTCTGAGAGGAGATCAAGTAGATGCTCTCTCAGGAGGATCAGGTCTGCAAAAGACCCCCTCTAGATATGATACCTTAACATTCCAGGAGATGAGACACTTGTGTACCTCCAGAGGAATAAAACAGGGTGCCAACCCTACCCTCCTTCAGTTAAGACAACTCCTAGAGGAGTATGACATTATTAGGGCATCTCAGGCAGGTACCCTAGGTACAGAGGAGGGTCTACCCACCACAGAGGAGTCAGAGGAGACTTCAGATGAAGAGGTAGACAGCCAGGGCCAAGTAGGAAGACTTAGCCAGGCTAACCTAAGCTTACATGGGAGTTTGAATGGGGTCCCCCTTACAGACCCCCAAGTAGGCTTACACAGAGAAGCAGGAGGGACAGATCCCCTTCAAGGGAATCCATCCACTCCCATGTCTCTAACATCTCTAATGCTTCCTCTCACAGGGGAATGACTTCCCCTGAGAGAAAGGAGCATGAAGCCAGAATGAGGGAAGCTAATCTGAGGATTCAGAGGGAAGAACTTGCCCTTGCCAAAGAGAAGCTTGCTCTGGCTAGAGAACAAAAATTGTGTGGGTCAGAACCCACTGGTGGCAGCAACATTCCTAGAGATAGGGATAGGTCTTATGACCATAGAAACCTAAGCAAGATAGTGCCCCCATATCAGAATGGGGATGACATCCACAAGTGGATGACTGCTTTGGAGAGGGCCTGCAAAGTACAGCAGGTACCCCAGAGTCAGTGGGCAGCTATCTTGTGGCTCTCCTTTTCTGACAAAGGTAGAGACAAGCTCCTCACAGTCAGTGATGAGGATGCTAACAATTACAAAGTCCTGAAGAGTGCTCTGATAGATGGGTTTGGCTTAACCACTGAGCAATATAGGTTGTTGTTCAGAGACACCCAGAAGACACAGACACAGGACTGGTCTGATTTTGTGGATTGTGCCACTAAGGCTTTGGAAGGTTGGTTAACTGGCAGCAAGGTGCAGGACTATACAGGATTGTACAACTTGATTATGAGGGAGCAGATCCTTAGTAATTGTCAGAACCAGCTTCTCCATCAACACCTGGTAGACTCAGATTTGACCTCTCCCCAAGAATTGGGAAAGAGGGCAGATAAATGGGTCAGGACCAGGATTAGGCCTAAAAATCAGGGTGGTGCCCAAAAGAAAGATACCACCAAGCCTCAAGAGAAGGGTGGGGATAAAACAAAAGAGAAATCTTCCTCAGGGCCCCAAAACTCCACACAGGGTGGTGGGTCCCAAGCTCCCTCCTCTACCACAGTTAAGAAGCCTTACTGCCATGAGTGTAAAACTCCTGGGCATTGGAAAACTGACAGCAGTTGCCCAAGGGCTAAAAACAAAACTGTTCCTCCAACTACTCCTGTCACACCACCTATTACTGTCAGCAGTGATTCCCCAGGTGGTGGGAGTGCCCCCAAAAATGTGGTAGGGTTTTCTTGGGGAACACAGGGGGACTCTGGCTTAGCCAATTCCCCTACAGCAGCTACTCTTGTCTGTGATGGTGGCATGGGGTTTGCCAACTTCACTGCCTGTCCCAACACTTTGGGTAGGTACAGGCAGGAACCCTACATCAATGGTAGAAAAGCTGAGGCCTACAGAGACACTGGAGCTAGCATCACTATGGTGGCCCATAGGCTAGTTCCCTCTGAGCAGCTTTTGCCTGGTTTCTCATACCAGGTAACTAACATTGATGGCAAACAGAACAGTCATCCCATGGCAGAGGTATGTCTCAGCTGGGGAGGGGTCACTGGCCCTAAAAGGGTGGCAGTGTCTCCAACCTTGCCTGTGGACTGCTTACTGGGGAATGACTTAGAACTCTCAGCTTGGGCTGAAGTTGAACAAGACACCCATTCTAAAATGGTAGGCCTTTCACAAAAGGGTAGTGGGGTTGTGCCAGCCACAACCCCTGTCCAAGTAGATTTCCTCCCTGAAAAGGCTGGAAGGGCAGTGGTAGCCACAGCCCAGGCAAAGACAGACTTCCCTGTAGAGACTGGCAGAGCTGTGACAGTCACAGCTCAAACCCAAACTGAGTGCCTCCCTGAAAAGGTTGGCAAGGCTGTAATGGTCTCAGCCCATACTCAGACTGACATAGGTGTAGTGAAGCCTGAAACTATGGATCACTCCACACAAACAGAGAGTAGTGGGGAGGAAGAAAAGTCTCCCTCTCCCCAGACATTAGGAAAAGGTCAGCCTCCTCAGGGATCTGACCTCACCCCTTGTGAAGGAACTGCCCCAGAGGTAGCCAGGCCTGGCCTGGCAGAGCCTCTGATGTCAGTGGCCCCTTCCAAGGTGGGACCCAGTCTGGTGCAGGTAGCCTGCCTCTCTCTACCCTGCCTCAGTCAGCCCAGGGCTGCAGAGGTCAGGGAGGCCAGTGGACCCCAAGAGGGCCCCTGTCCACAAGAACCCCCCCATCAAAAGAATGAGGATTGCCTGGCTAGTAGCCCTAGCCAGGTGATGGGTAAAAACATTCCTGAGGGATCACCTTTACAGGTAGTTAGGGACCTCCCCCAGAGGGATTCTGTTGGGCACAGGCAAACCTGGGACCTTAGGGCCCCAAACCTGACCTGTCCCTCCAGTAAGCCCACAAAAGGGACCCAGCCTCCAGCTTTAGGTAGCCAGAGGTTGACCCTGAGAGCACAGTGCAACTCAGTGAAAGAAAGAAAGGCATCCATGGTGGAGGATGATTGGAGGAAGCTGAGGCCTCACTTCAGTACTCCATCTCAACACCAGCCTTTTACTTTGCAAAGACACACCCAAGGTAGAGATTCCCTTTGGTGGAGACCCTATGATACCTTTAGGATGAGGGATTGCTTAGTGGACCATGAGACAGGGGGTAACCATGCCAGTGCTGGTTCTTCCTTATAGGGCCACTTAGGCAATAGAGGCTTACCTTGTCAAGGCCAGCCTTATCTCCTTTCGTTTGGGGGGGGGGTTGTGTAGGAAGGTGGATATCTGACTATGGTTACCCCCAACTTTTTGCCTAGTGTCTAGCTGGTTTTTCGACTTAGTTGGCCTGAGATCCTGCCATTCAGGGTCTCAGGCTGTCTGCTCTCTCTTTAAAATGGACTCCATGTACCCTAGGTACATAACCAATTGGTAAGGATCACCTTATTGGACCCTGTACAGTGTACCCTAGGTACCCAGGGCATAAGTGTACCCTAGGCCTCCCAGGGGCTGCAGCATGTATTATGCCACCCGTGGTCTGGCCTTCCAATCAGACACAACTGGCTGATCACTCAGCTGGGGCAAGGTCGTGTAATCACCCCTTGCTTAGATATAGCATGCCTATATCTACCCTTATATATAGACACATGTGTACCTATCAGTCACTCCTATGGCAGGCCTTAACAATCCTGGAGGCAGAGTGCTTGGTAACATGTGAGATGGTGCTCTAGCATGAGCTGAGCCTGTCTGCAGCTTTCGGAACCAAGTCCTTATAGCTGTTCTATGATATAGCCTACCATATACTCTTAAAGTGCCTTATAATCTTAGACGGTTATGGTAACTATGGATTGGCTTTATCGAAACATGTCGTGTAAGGTGTCTAACACTGTGGAATAATACCCCCACGCCATTTCTGGACATGAGAATATTATACCCCCCTTCTAGAGGGAAAGACATGTTAAAATCATACTTCAACTGTTAGCCTCTGACCAAAGCCTCAGCATCACAAAATGGATGCTGCTGCCACGACACAAGTCTGACCTCCTGCAGCTGGGAGTGATCCCAGCCAGGGAGGCCTGGACAATAGGTTTCCTGCTTGGGGAGGTGCTAGCACCTCCCCAGACAGCCTTTAGTGTATTGGGGCAGGGTGGGCTGAAAGGAATGAGACATGCCTGGGGCACACAAGGTGTTCCTTGCATAGTCCAGTTCAAACCGGCGCTGGGGCACTCCAGCCCCAGCTCTGGCGCGAAACTGGACAAAGGGAAGTGGGTGTAACCACCCCCTCCCAGGTCCCACCCATAAGGCGTGACCTAGCAGGTATCCCAGCCCCCCAGATTAGTATAAGAGTGGGAGTTGGGCCTCAAGACTTTAGATTATCCTGAACCTGCAAACTTGAACAGAAACTCTGGACCTTCGACATTCGACGAAAGAAGAAGACTGAAGAATCTCCCTTGTAGCCAAGGAGTGGCTACCCTGTGCAAACAGGCACCATCAAGAGACTACCCTTTGCTTTGCCCACGTTCTACGAGGAACCGACTGCAGAGCCCGACCAGAGCCTTGACTTCCAGACTTCTCCGACCCTGATCCACATCCACAGCAAAGCTGAGATCCGTGGAGGCGACGAGCGACGTGGGACCGGCTACCTGGAAAAAGTGGCTAGTAACTTAAAGCGCAGCTTCTGAGGTACCCTCGAAGTTGTGCACCGGGGATTGAGAAGCCCCAACCCCAAGCACCATCTGCACCGAAGATCAGCCCCCCACACTCCACGAGTCCTGCGTGGGGCCCTTCAGCATTTTCCTGCTTGCCGCGTCTGCCCGGTTGCTTGCCCGCTGGCTAGTGGCCTTTGTGACGACGCTCCCTGAAATCTTCTGCGCTGGTTTGGCTCCTCCAGACTGGCTCCCGCTTCTCTGCAAAGAAGAAGCACCCCAGACCTTCCTGGTCTGCACCAGAAGCAAGTCCTCCGTTCTTCGTGGGTTCCGCTTGCCAAGGCTTGGTGAGTCCTAGTCCAACTTCGACGCCGCCGACAGCAAGAGCCTTCGTGGGACAGCTCGCCTCCTGGTCCTGGTTGTCCTCGACGCTTCCTGGTCCTCCTGGCTGCAGCGACAAGCTTCACCTTCACCTGCAAATCTTCACGACATCGCCTGGTTCCTTCCTGGTTCCACGTGGTCACTGGCTAGTGACCTTGACTCTGTCCCTTCTGCTTGCAGGTTTCTTCTCTTCTTGATCCTAGCCTTGGGATCCACCGGACACTCTTCACTGACTGCCTGTCAGCATCTTTCTTCAGGCATCCATAGGAGTCGAAGACGAAAACGACGCTTCTTCACCCCTATGCACCCGCAGCCTGTGGGCTAGGTAACTTGGGTACTCCGGTGCTCATCAGGATAGTGACTATCCTAGTGTCTAGTTTTCAAGTCTCAACTTCCTAGCTACTCCGGAAGTGTCCTAAATCTACCGTTTTCTAAACTGTACTATTGCTATTGACTTTTACGCATTACGCGTGAGTGTTTCCACTCTGCACACGAATCCCGTGGGCCTCCCACTTCCTAACTAACGCTAGTGTAGTGTAGCCCCAGCGATTCCCTAGGCCTAGGCCTATTCTATTTCCGTGACAGTGGTTCTTATACCACTTACTTAGTATATGGTTTGCGTGGCCCCTAGGGCCTAACTGTATTACTTACCTGTGTGACTTAATGTATGCTTAAATAAGACTGTGTTGTACTTACCTCTAATCTCATAAAGAGTGCTGAGGGTTTGACTAGAATAAATACACTTTATTTTATATATATATCTGTTGTGGTGTCCTTTCATTTGGTATTCAAGGGATTATATATGGTATCACAGCTGGCTTCACATGCCATTCAGAGTTTACCCTAAGACTGCTCTTGTCCATGCTACCACTAGGATAGCTGGTCTATAAGGTTGACTTTACAACCAATCACCATAAGGGTATTTGGACTGATATAAGGTGTACACTAGAACTAGTGACATCATACATCAGGCCAACTTCTCACAACTTCACACTAGGCCCCTCACCCCCAAGCACCTTCGGCAGGAACAAAAGATCCCCGACAAAGAGCCCCGGTTTCGGGAGCCCGTCAAGGATTGCAGCGCCGACTTGACGAGAGGCAGTGCTCATATGATGAAGCATGACACCTAGCTTGCTGGGTGTGTGAGAGCACTAGTTCAAATTAAGGGAATTTCCCTCACTTTCTTCTGATTGGTCTTTCTCAGCATTAATCAGCTGAGATACTCTCTTACCTGCTCTTCTCCGCCAATGTACACGAGGAACTTTGTACCTTTCGTTGTTACCTGTTTCAGGAAACACATCTAATAGGCAACTCCTGCAAGGCCCTGGATAGGAAGGGTTATCGTATGGTCACACACGTGGGTTTCATGTCGGGGTCCAGGGGGGTGGGGATCCTCCTTCGTAAGGGTTGTCCCTACATGATACAAGACACGTGGACCGATCCACAGGGCAGATATGCAGCTTGCACTGGCATCTGGGAGGGCAACATTCTTAATGTTATCTCAGTGTATGCCCCACCGGGCCTCCAACGCATGACACTTACAGATGTGGGAGAATTGCTATTGAACTTACCCATGGGCATCTTGGTGATGGGAGGTGACTTTAACCTTGTGATGAATGGCCAAATAGACCGGTCCCCTCCTAGACATGACTCAGCACATGATTCGCAACTACACGACTTCACTAATGCCCTCGGGGTGGTGGACATCTGGAGATGGTCTCACCCCCAAGACACACTGTACACGTTTCACTCAGGGGTGCATGGCAGCCAATGATGACTTGATTACTTGTTTACCCAAGCACAACACATACAGGACTTCACCAAATTAGTCTGCCTGGCAAGAGGTGTATCAGATTACTCCCCGGTCACTGCAGTTTTCGGCGAGCACCGAACAGTGCAACCAGGCCCCATCAAGATTCAGCCCTGGGCGCTAACAATCCCACATGTTAGGGATAGCTTGCGGATGGACAGCGACTTCTATTTTGAGGAGAACATAGGATCAGTCTGTTCGGCAATAACACTCTGGGGTGCCTTCAGGGCAGTTATCAAGGGGAGAGCACTGTCCTTGATGGTAGGTCACAGGGCGGAGCGCAACCAGCGTGTGACTGAGCTGGAAAAAGAGATCCTGACTCTTGAACACACCACTTCACAGAACCCCGATCAAGATCTCCTACATAACTTCAATATCAAGAGACAAGATTATAAACATCTGCTGTTAGAAGATGCCAATAGGCGCACTCTCCCCTCCCGTCATAGGCTATATGAACAAGGAGAGCGAACGGGAAAACTTCTGGCATGGCTGGAACGCAAAGAACAGGCGGCCAGATGGGTGCATGCAATCAAGGGGCCAGATAATGCCTTAGTCTCTGACCCTCAGGGCATCGCAGAGACGTTCTCCAAATACTATGAACAAACTTGCAAAGTGCCACAAGACTCGCAGGCACCTTGGGCAGCGGAACTCCTGGCCACTATTGAAGTACCGACTATCTCTCAGGAGGATAGGGAGGCCTTGGAGGTCGATCTTTCCGTTGAAGAGATTCAGGAAGCAATTCAGGATATCCGGGCCGGCAAGGCGATGGGCCCCAATGGGATTCCGATTGAACTCATGAAACCCATGGCGACGAAGCTCGTTCCACACTTGTTAAATTTGTACAATGAATGCTATGAAACTGGCCTCCTCCCGGTCGACATCCGTGAGGCCACTATTGTGGTTATACGCAAACCCGGCAAACCGGAGGACGAGTGCACATCCTATCGCCCTCCCTCACTGATAACGGTAGAGGCCAAAATCCTGGCCAAATTATTGGCTAACCGACTGCTTCCATACCTCGCTGGATTAATTCACCCGGACCAGTCGGGGTTTATGCCAGGCCATAACACTGCACGTAACTTACGGCACGTACACGGCGCACTGGGTCGTGTGGCAACTATAGAGGAGGAAGCAATCTTGCTTGCACTCGACGCAAAAATGGCATTCGACACGGTGGCATGGGAGTATTTATTTGCGGTCCTGGCTCGCATTGATCTAGTGCCAAAGTTGATGGGGTGGATCAGATTATTATACAACCTTCCCATCGCTCACGTCTCAGTGAATAACCGTCGGTCGGGCTCCTTCCCATTGTGTCGGGGCACGAGACAGGGCTGTCCTTTGTCGCCACTCCTCTTTGTCCTGGCCCTCGAGCCTTTAGCGGTGTGGATCAGGGGGGACCCCGATATCCGCTGGTTTAAATGGACGGACGAACACGAAGACCGCATATCACTATACGCTGATGATATTTTAATCTATCTCACTTCGCCAGCGCACTTTCTTCGCCGCGTCCTTCACATTTTCCATATATTCGGGGCCCACTCCGGCTACCAGATAAACTGGTCCAAATCCTAGATGTAAGCCCTTTGGGGTGATCCGCCACAGAGCCCTCGAGGATATACCATCCCTGTGGCGGCCCAGGGTTTTCGTTACCTTGGTATCTTTATAACAACTGATGAGACAGCATTCTATGAACGGAATCTGCTGGGGCCGTTGCACAGGTTTAAATCGGATGCCACCCACTGGAAGACGCTGCCTCTCACCCTTCTGAGCAGAGCATCTCTATTCAAGATGCTTGCCCTACCACGCTTCCCTTATGCCCTGCAAAATACTCCCTACCCGGTCCCTGATTCTTAACTCAACAGTCAGGAACTTATTATGGGATAATGGACCACCTCGGATAGCCACACACAAGCTCTCTATGGGTTGGTACGACAGAGGTATCGGGTTATCGGACATGCGTCTGTATTATCAGGCACCTCAATTAGTTGCCATTAACCGATGGGCGTTTGGACCTCATTCTGACCCAAGCTTCCGCACTGATCTGTGGTTAATGGGGAAGGGTGGCTACAATAGAGCGCTTTATTCAAACCCCAAGAAACTAGGTCTGACTGGCCCTACGGCCCGCACAGTAGAAGTGTGGTATGGTGTCCAACGACGTATGGGGTGGCGGGGAAGCCTGACAAAAGCGACCCCCCTGTGGGAGACAGACATCCTGGGACGCCTCAGTGCTGGTGCAGGATTCGATAAGTGGGACATGATTGGCATCTCCAAGGTGGGGGACGTCTGGATTAAGGGCAAGAAGGCCTCCTTTGCAGAACTCCAACTTAAATATCAGCTGGCACCATCAGAACACTTCCGGTATCTTCATGCCATAGATTGAACCCTTCCTACAGACACTTCCCTCCCAGAATCCTCTCCTCTGGAGGACAGGTTGTTGCTGGACCCAATGGACTTCAAGGCTGTCTCCCTAACATACAAGAAACTCATCAACAACCAACCTGATCCAATGCTGCAAATGCGTGTTAATTGGGTGGGGGATCTGGGCGATATCACTGATGAGGACTGGCGTTAAGCGCTGGCTTCCCCCGCGAAGTGGCCATCCCAATGCGACTCCGGCTTGTCCAGCTCAAGATCTTACACCGGGTATATTTTGATGCTAAATTACTATTTAGATTGGGGAGGAGACAGGATACAAACTGTCTGCGACACTGCAATCAATTAGGTACATTTATACACATCATATGGGAATGCCCCCACATACAGCGATACTGGGTAGATGTTATCCGACAAATGGCTAGATCTGTGATAAACCCATACACCCAACTCCTCGCCTATGCCTCCTTAACATCTGGGAGGCAACTGACCTCACCCACACCGAATAGGCATGGGCCACCATGGGGTGGAGCATAGCAAAAAGAAATATTGCCCAGAAGTGGGGTGTGGATGCTTTACCACGGTTGCGGGATTGGGCTAAGGACATGGACCATGCTATGGTGGCAGAGAAAACTGTATATAAAGGTAGAGGTTGCCCTCGAAAATGGGATCAAAAGTGGGGGCGTTGGAATAAATACAGGGGGGACATTTGTATCTCCCCCACAGTGGAACTTAGACGTGCGAGAAATGCAATTCTGGAGGGAGCGGCTACAGACGTGACGACATAATTCCTCGTGCCAGCAAAACATGTGTAGAATGCGGTGAATCTTATGCTTATGGACACAGGCGTAACCCTCTAACCAGCCCATTATAATGTTCGATGCTAATGTTGATGCTCTTATATGATACTGCACATCTTGTTTGTACTTGAATGTATGTACTGACAGCTGAACTGCTTATGTACTGTCTTCGCTGCTGCTGTTTTTCTTTAATAAAAAATGTTTAAAAAAAAAAAAGAAAATGCTCCCACCAAGCGAGAGCAAACACAGGTTATCCTGCCCGTGCCACTGCTGGCAGGGAAACCTGTATGTCCCAGGGGTGGGCATCTCAGTACATAGCCTGTGAGCCGACCCTGATAGCCTGTTGGTCTCCAAGATGAAAAATGCAAGTGTAACCATTCACCTGCCCTTTGCTGCACAGCCTGGGGTGCAAATGCTGTATTTGCTCAACTTAACAATGCATTCAATCAATCAATACTCTTCTGTAGTTCAAAATGTACTATTCACACATTATGGTGCCGATTCCGATTTATTTCCGTACGAATCATACAAGTCACGTCCTACCCGTGAAGTACGATTCGTACGGGAAAAAGTACATACGGATCGGCCCGATCCGTACGAATCGTAGCGGGAAAAGTTGTACGAGACGTACCCGGACACTTTTCTGTACGATTCGTAAAAATACAGTCCGAGCGTACAAGTACGATCCGGACCGGCTATCCGATTTACGAATCGTACGGAAAACGTCCCGTACACGGGGAATGACTCTACCCGCTACGAAGTGAAGTCTGTACGACTCGTAGCCCGGGAAAAGTTGTTCCCGGGGTATGAGTCGTACAGGCCCCCGCGTATATATGCACCATACCCCACCCGCGTTTGTACGCACCGTACCCCACCCCACCCGTGTATGTACGCACTGTACCCCACCCGCGTATGTACGCACCGTACCCCACCCGCGTATGTACGCACCGTACCCCACCCGCGTATGTACGCACTGTACCTCACCCGCGTATGTACGCACCGTACCCCACCTGCGTATGTACGCACCGTACACCCAGCGCATACGCGCTGTGGGTACGGTGCATACATATGCAGGAGGGGTACGGTGCGTACATACACGGGGGGCCTGTACGACTCGTACCCCTGGGGACTCAGCTTTTACGGCTGTTATTGGCTCCCGTAAAAAAAGAGCCGTACAGAGTGCCGTAGGGACGAATCATACTTGCTGGGCCGTAAAACGCTGCTTACATACGTACGGACGTCGCGTACAGGCTGTTACGGATCAGATTCGTAGGGTTTTTTTACCTGTACGGTCTTTTGTACGATTCGTACGGAAATAGGTTTTCTGTACGAATCGTACTTCCTAGGTTGTACGGACAGTTTACCGGGTACGAGTCGTACGAAGAAAACGCTCCGTACGACGATTCGTAGGGCCTTTTTACAGGATCGGAATCGGCACCCAAATATGCACATTTCTTATTTATTACGGATGCTTTGCCGTAATCCTCTAATCATTGACATGTATTTAACAGAAACATATGATCATTGCAAACATTATATACACATAACATTCACTATAAACAAGTAGACTTCGATGTTGTTTTCCCAATGCTTTTCGGGATAATCCTATCCATTCATCAGGGGAACTCAAAAGCAAAACAAAATTGTTCTAGTTAAGCATACAAGGAGGAATTCAATCCGCTGTGTCATCAGCCATTATCTCTATTTATAATCCAGACCCAACATTAAAAGATCACATTATAGTTTCCCCAACTGCCCACAGCGAAAGTGTTAGAAAGCACACTTCAGCAAAACAAAAAGGTGAATGGAAAGTTAAACAGTTAACTATGAAGCCGAGCCAGGCTGAAAATCTAAAATGCCAGGACTTACTTGCACACCAATTATGCCTGCTGTATGATAACCGCAAACTAGTCTTTGTTGAACAGCGCCCTAGGGACATAAAAAGATCCTTTATTAACTGAATCAAGACAATGCCGACTTGAAATTAGCGTCTCTATAAGAGTGCCACTTGGCTTCTACCTTACGTCGTCATGAAACACGCGATATAACATTCTTGGATCTCCTGCAGGTCACAAATACTTGACGCTCTCTGACGAAAGCAAAATCCGTGATCTCCAAGGCCATCAATGGTTCTGGGAGGGGGGCTGAAATCGGCCCAGGTAAGCTGGTCGCGTTCCTCCCTCCCCCTTCACAATGCGGCCAGGCCCCATGTTATGCTTAACATGTATATAGGTCACTGCTTAGTTTACATATAATTTATTTGACTAAATCTTATGGGTTTATGCTTTATTTATTTTATTTATCACAATGTGTGGTTAGTTAGATAAGATATTTGATTATATGCACTGTTTCTTTTTTATCTATCACAATGTGTAAATATAAGGATAACAATTGTATCTATAAGTGCTTCACTATTAAAATATTTGGGAAAATGTCAAATAAAAAAATATATATAAATTAATTAACTCTCCCAAAAATGCATTACATTTCCGTAAAGCAAATACAAATGCACAAATAAATTAACTTTATGTACAGCAGCATTTGAAAGTCTGAGTGTCACACTATTTATCCATAAATGCACTTATGGGACTTTATATAATTGCAACTTTATATCTCTTTATTATTTTCCATGTACATGTACACCTTCCTCTGTAGTTATGTATCTAAATATTTATCACTTTACTCCTATTGTAGGAATCGAAAAATAGACCTTCAACTGTCTACAATGCACTTCCTCTCTCAATATATCCTCTACCTCCACACTGACTTATCCCAAGCATCCTTGTACTACTATGATCTGCCTAATAACCCTTTTTTTACTCTTCCCTCCTCTACCCCTCCTTTGACTCATCCTATACCTTCTTTTACTTCTTTTACTACTATGATCTCCCAAATTAACACTTTCTAGACTCTTCCCTCCTCTATCTATCCTTTGACTAATTTGAAACCTCATTTTACTACTATGATCTCCCAAATAACACTATCTAGACTCTTCCCTCCTCTATCCCTCCTTTAGCCTATTAAATCAAACTAACAGACTCATATGGCCACTGCTCAAATTAACAACATGCATTTCCCTATACACTAATCCACCCATAAGCCATTTTGGGTTCTGGAGTAGCAGTCAGACATTGACTTAAAACATTGACTCAAAACAGCCTGCAGGAAAGCAATTGTCCTTGTAAGATGCTTATTATGAGTTTGTTGGATTTTGGTGCTTTGATACGAGAAGGACAGTAATTGGTAGGGAAAATTGTATGTTTTTATTTTTTTTATAATGTTCAGTAGTACTTAAATATGTTAAATAATTTAAAATACACAGTACTACACTATATTTTACAAACATAGTGTACTACAGTCTATTTACTATTTTTAACACATTTAAATCTTCTGCAAAAAAGTATACGGAGTAATGCTGTAATAAGTACAAATTACTGTGCTACTTAATTTTTTTTAAAACAAAGGCACACTTTTCCCTAAAATTCTATAAAAATATATAAAAAATTATAAATACATTTCTCTACCTATTACCACTTTAAAAAAGTGGTAATAGGTAGGGAAAAACAATAATATCTACTACTTACCTATATACAAGACCCTAACCCTACACTCAGTGAAACGCAGAACAAATAACTCAGGCAAACTGTGCTGAAAATTACATGGCTGCCTATGGCATTTGGTACACACATGTTTAGCCAATCACATACTGTCTTTTCATCTGAATGCACTGTGATATACTGTGAACCTACTGCGGTATACTGCAGTACAATATATAGCTAAGTAATTAAAAACTTACACCTGAAACACTACTTAAACTAGTCTCACAGACGACAAAAAGTTACCATTTACAGCTCATATTGTATATTCTTGCTACATTACTTCTACATTTGTTCACTCACTTTCATGCTACATCTATTTTAATGACCACATTCCACTCTACACCACTTCCTTCTATCACTCCACTCTACACCACTCAACTCTGCACTATTACACAGGAGGCCACTCCACTCTACGTCACTCCTTTATACACCACTCCCCTCTACGCTAATCCACTGTACACCACACCACTCTACCCCACTCTGCTCTATGCCACTCCACTCTTCACCACTCCTCTATAGGCTATTACACTGTAAGCCATGCCATTCTATGACACCCCAGTCTACACCACTCCACTCTTTGCCTCCCTACTCTACGCTACTCCACTCTACGCTATTCCACTATATGCCACTCCACTCTATGTCACTCTATCCAACGCTATTCCACTATATGTCACTCCGTTCTACACCAGTGCATTCAATGTTATTCCACTCTACCTCAGTCCACTCTGCGCCACTACACTCTACACTATTCCACTACATGCCACTCCAGTCTACAACACTCCACTCCATGGCCCTCAAACGTACGCTATTACACTGTTCGCCACTACAGTTTACCCCTCCACTCTACCACACTCCACTCTACAACACTACACTCCATGCCCCTCCACTGTATACCACTCCACTCTACGCCACTCCAGTGTACGCTATTCCATCGTACACCACTCCACTGTATGCCACACCACTCTACGCCACACCACTCCACTCTAATCCATTCCCCTGTATGCCACTGCACTATTCCTCACTTCACTCTGACATTCCACTCTACACCACTCCACTCTATGTCATTTCAGTCTACGCCACTCTCATCTACGCTACTCCACTCTATGCTATTACACCGTATGCCCCTCCACACTATCACACTCCACTCTATGCCGCTTCACTGTACACTACTCCACTGTATTCTACTCCACTTTATGCCGCTGCACAATATGACACTCCAGTCTGCGCCACTCAGCAGTATACTACTAGACTGTACGTCAATCCACTCTACACTATTCCACTGTACATAACTCCACTTTACAACACTCCACACTATTTTATTCCACTCAATGCCACTCCACTGTATGCCAAATGACAGTACACCACTGTAATATATGCTATTCCACTGAATGCCACTCGACTTTATGCCATTCCACTCTACAGCACTCCACTCTACCCCACTCTTCTCTATGCCAATCAATTCTATGTCACTCCATTCTTTGCTACTCCACTGCTACTCAAGTCTACGTCACTCCACTGTACGCTACTAAACTCTACCCTACTCTACTCAACACTATTCCACTGTACACAGCTCCATTCTTGCCATTCCACTCTACACTATTCCGCTCGACACCACTTGACTCAATGCCTCTCCACTGTAAGCCCCTCCAATATACGGTATTCCACTCTACACCACTCCACTGTATGCCACTCCAATGTACTCTCTTCCACAGAATGCTACCACACTGTACCTCACTCCACTGTACGTCACTCCACTTTATGCCACTGCACTCTACACTACACCACTGTACAATATTACACACTACCACACTCCACTCTCCACCACTCTACTCTCTGCCTCTCTATTGTATTCTTGTTTACTGTACCACACTCCACTCCATGTCATTCCACTCTACAAAACTCAACTGAATGCTATTCCACTTTACGCCCCTCCACTGTACGCTGCTCCACTATACCCTACTCCACTGTACCCCACTCCACTCTATGCCAATCTCCTATGTTATTAAATTGTGCGCAACTGCACTCTATGCCACTCAACTCCACGCTATTCAGTTCTATGCCACTCCACTCTACCCCACTTCCCTGTATGCCACTCCACTGTATGATTTCCACTGTACGCTACTCCACTGTATGCCACTCCACTCTACTGTGGTCCACTCTACTGTAGTCCACTGTACTGTAGTCCACTCTACTCCACTCCACTCTATGCCACTCCACTCTACACCACATCCCTGTATGCCACTCCACTGTACACTATTCTACTGTATAACAGACTACCCCCACTCTACTCTACAGCACTCCACTGTGCTCTATACAACTATATTCCACTCCACTATATGCTACTGCAGTGAACACCACACCATTGTATGCCACTCTGTGTCACTGTACTCTACGATATTCCACTGTACATAACTCCACACTACCCCACTCCACTGTGATCCACTCAACAACACTATACTCCACTCAAAAACAGTCTACGCCCCTCCATTGTATTTTACTATATACCTCTACACTGTACATCAATTTACTCCTATAAGTCCCAGTAGACAACACTTTACTTTACTCTACAGCACTTTATGACATGCTACTCCACTCTACCCAACTTCCTTTATGCCTCTCCACCCCAGTTACTATACTCTACGCTATGGGCCACTTCTCCACTGTACTCCCGTACTGTACTATACACCATTCCGCTGTACGCTACTTTATGCCACTCAACTCTATGACACTCTATCTCACTCCACCCTACCATACTGTACCACACTCCACTCTACTCCACACCACTCCACTGTACAACACTTTAATACACTCTGTGACACTTTACTCTGTCCATGTTACAACACTTTCTGACACTCTACAACACATCAGTTCACTCCACTGTATCAAACACCACTCCACACTACAACACTTTACTCTACTGTATATGCTACACCACTCAACTTAATTCGACTCCACGCCACTGTACTCTAGAACACGCGACTCCACTCTATGCTACACCACTCCACTCAACTCCTCTCCACTCTACTCCACTGAACAACAGTTTACACCACTCTAAAAAAACAAAACAATCTTTCGTGTATGTAAAATTTTAACATATATATTTTAAGACTACTTTATTTTTATTAAATTTCTGCTGTTTTTTTTTTTATTCTTATATATTTTTGCAATAGTTTTAAAACTTTAAAAAAGATTATTTTATTTTCGTAAAACAAATGGTTTAATGAGTTAATAAATGGTTATAGTTTTAATACAATGTTTGATAATTATGAGTGCATACGTTGTTGTTTTTAAATAACTATGTTTCTATTTTAAAAATTATTTGTGCTTGGCAAATAATATATGTGTTTAATATTGTATACATTTTTAAAGTATATTACATTAAAAAAATTATTTAACATTTATTTCAAATGTAAATAATGTTATTTCCAAACAAATATATGTATTTGCAAACATAATAGCGATATTGCAGATCACAATATTTTAGTAGTTGATATTTGAGGATTTTACGCTATAAGTCTGTAAAGTTGATATTTTTGCCGCTCGTGAGGGAGTCTTTGACCCGTTTCGCTGCCTGCCTCTGGGAGCCTCGCTGGGCAACATTTCATCTGGTCCTGTGTGCTGGGAGCCCCGTTGGGCATTGCTGATTGTGGGGGGTGCTGCTGTGCAGGAGGACGGGACTGCGAGGCCCAGCAGGCTGTGCGTGATCCAGCCAGCACACCTGCCGCCTCTTCCCGGGTCTCCGCCCCCTGCTGATTGCTGAAAACTCCTTGCGGCCCCCGCTTCGCGGGCGCCGCTCGTGAGGGAGTCTTTGACCCGTTTCGCTGCCTGCCTCTGGGAGCCTCGCTGGGCAACATTTCATCTGGTCCTGTGTGCTGGGAGCCCCGTTGGGCATTGCTGATTGTGGGGGGTGCTGCTGTGCAGGAGGACGGGACTGCGAGGCCCAGCAGGCTGTGCGTGATCCAGCCAGCACACCTGCTGCCTCTTCCCGGGTCTCCGCCCCCTCTATCCACGGACAGCATAAGACCAGAGGATATCACGCGACTGCGGGACGCGTGTGCGGGACCTCACCCGGGACAAAGCCCGGACTAAGGGCGGACCCTCTAAGACCCTCATAGACCCACAGAGACTGGACTGGGCCAGAACCCCTGCTCGAATACCGATCAATGTAGAACTATTGTGTAAGTGTTCGAGGGGTTCATTATATAACCATTATGTCTATTGAAATTTTAACCCCGGAGTTACCTGGCCCTGCGAAGTCGGGGGGTTTGGTAAATGGGAAACTAGATAAGTACTTCAAGAAAACCCTCTTGGATTCTCAAACCCCCCCTACCCTTGAAGATCTGCGGGCTGAACGACGACGGTCGATTGAAAGTCTAAAGAATAGACCCATCTTGGTGTCACCAGCGCTAACGAGCTCTACGGGGGATATTTGTACCCCCTCGCAGGACAGTATCCCTCTAATATTTAGAGAGGGAACATCTACGAGCGATTCTGGTTCTTTAGGCACTACTAGTAATCTGTCAACTACTGTTATTACTCCCTGTATAACTAAACCTATTGTTATAACTAAAGCACAAATCACCCCTATCCCTAAACAAACAAAAGAGGTTAATAGTAGGGTAAGAAAAGTCATGCCAGTTAAAATCCATGGCCCCCCTCCGACAAAAAGGCGTAAAAATAACCCTACAAAGAGGAAAATCAATCATGCAGATTTTGGCATTAAAAAGAATGACAGTACCAGAGGAGGACTGGTTAAAGTAACAGATGAAGGAAGGATAGTTATATCACCAACGCATCCATGTGTAACTCCCCTTACTGACCCTGTTATCTCCACAGCCGATAGCCCTCGAACGGTGGTGACGTTACAGGAACCCTTAGACAGAGCCTTGATTGATAGCATAGAGTCTATAATGAGGACCTATTCTCTGGCTATCATAGATAGACTTAGCAAACTAGAAGTTAGACTTGGGAAGATAGAACATGAATTGGGGAAAAAGACTGTAACTAATAAGGTGTCGTTTAACCCCCCTATACAAGCCCCAATGGTACCCTCTTCATCAGGTATTTCTGCTATAATTACTATACCTACTCCTGATCAGACTACCTACATCAGGGAGTAATCCTGATGGATCTAATAATAAACCCACATTATTACAGGCTGTAACGTCTAATGGACAGAGGAATAATATTGGTCAAGTCCCAGGGAATATAACGAGAGAAAGAGGAAATGAGCGGCTGACTCGAGATAACTATAACAAGGGTCCCCTCCCAGAACTTCCACCAGAAGCTGTACCGTATGTAGTAGTCCTTACTGGGGTCCCAGAACTGGAGAAGAACAAACGGGAGGACTTCGCCCAGTTGAAAAATAAAATATCACATTGGTTAATTCTACATAGACCGATTGCAAACAATATCAATGGAGAAATTATACATGTTCGCCGCCTTCCATGGCTGGGAGGAAGACCCAAAGACATTGAGGGAGACATAGTGGTCATTAATTTTAGAGACCAGAATGCCGTCCATTTTATACTTAACTGGCCTTCAGACCACGGTAGTAAACCTATTACCCCCCGTCCCCTAACATATTTTTATCCTAGCTCAGTGGTGTTCCCATCAAATCATCTATCACAGCGAGCCCCTCCACCCCCGTTACTGAGGCAAATGCTCCCAAACCCATATTGTCCACCTGTCTACTATAACGGCCCTATATTTAGCGACAAGCAACAACCCATAGCTGTAGATCTGTATGGGTGGAATATTATAGGCCCAAGGTATAACCCCCGAACACACAGGAGAATGGATCATCTCAAACCTTTTACACCCTTAAATACCACCAACAGGTTTGAGGTGTTGAGTGGCCTGGAAGACTGCGATTGATGCCATCGAGCCACAGGGGAGGGGGAGAAGGGATTCTATGGAGACACAGGGGGTGACACGGGTGTGGGCACGGAGGAAAAAGGTCCAACTGATATTAACTCACTCAATGGGTATAATGCTACATGTAGTTTTGGGGGGAATACATCTAATTCTGCCCAGCCTTACTGTAACCCTGTTGCTCCTACCTCGGCCAATGGAAGTACAAGCCCGACCTTACTATCTGAAGACCCCATGCCAGGGGAAGCAACCCATGTCCACACCTTACCCCCACTATCCATTGAGGGTGTTAGTCTAACAGGACGGGGATATAAGATGGCGAGTTGGAATATCGCTGGGTGGAATAACAAGATAGATTGTCTAGGATGGTTAGAATTTATAACCCAATTTGATATCTTGTGTCTCCAGGAGACTTGGGCGGCCGAAGATGTCTATCTTGATGGGTATGTTGCTTATAACTGCCATGCCCAGCCATCTAACATGGGGAGAGCCAGTGGTGGAATGGTGATATTGCTTTCTGTGAGGCTACCGGTTCGTGTAAAAATCCACCGGACCGTCGGTCTGCATTCTCAGTTGTTGTGGTTACAAAACAGAAATGGGCGAAATGTTTTAGTTATAAACCATTACAACAATGCCTTTAACCACTCAAAAACAGATATGGTTGATGAACTTGAGGCGGAGGTGGAAAGGTTATTTGGGCGTAGTGATGTGGCTCCTGATATTTTGTGGGGCGGAGATTTTAACATTCACATGTGCCCATTTAGTGGCAATAGGGTATGTGGGCATGGGGATGAGGGGGGGGAAGACCAGACCCACTTTATACATTCGGTTTATGGGGATTCCCTTAATACTCTTATGCTTAAAATGGATTTATGTATTATGTTACCTGGCGCAGACAGTGAGGGTAATTCGGTACCAACCTTTATAGGAAGGAATTGTGCCACGGTTATCGATTACCTCATTGTCTCCTCCAGTATTATAGCTTTGTGTTCTTTACCCGTAATAGTAGACCCAGCCCTAAGCGATCATAATTGTTTAACAATGTATCTCTCCTTGTGGGGGGATAAAGTAAAGGCGTTACATGGTGAAGTGACAGAT
Organism: Triturus cristatus; assembly: GCF_964204655.1. Taxonomy (NCBI): domain Eukaryota; kingdom Metazoa; phylum Chordata; class Amphibia; order Caudata; family Salamandridae; genus Triturus; species Triturus cristatus. The sequence goes on along the minus strand of NC_140587.1, from coordinate 776,758,043 downwards.
ATAGTCCCACACAGACCCAATGGCCCTAGAATTAAATGGGGTAGGCAAAACGAGGAACATTTACTGTGTACCATTGTGTCTGCTTGTATAGATGAGGTAGAATGCTGTCTCGAACCCGAAAAGGATAATGTTGATATTCTAGTTAGTTTCGACATTATTAATAAAAACATTGCAGAAATCTTAACTGGAAGAAAACCAAAGGGCCCTAGGACTAATAGGGGATGGTTTAATAGGGAATGTACCAAATCCTTACAAAGACTCAAAGCAGCTTTTAAGGATAAACCCAGAGATAAGGAAGCAGTTAAAACCCTTAGAAGGGAATACTTAATACACCTGAGGGATAGGAAACAGGAACTAAGGGAAGAGGCCTGGAATAACCTGACTAAGGCAGTGGATCTAAAGGATACCAAGCTTTTCTGGTCCACTGTCAATAGTCCCTTCCTCCAAAATGAAGAAGTCCCGGTAATGTCAGCCCAGGTATCTGAGGAACAATGGGTGTCCCATTTTACCAGTATTTTTAACCCCGAAGGACTAGCGGTAGGGGGGGATAGGGAAACCTTGGCTTATATCCCCATACCTCTCAATATTACAGTCTTAGAGGTGGATGCTGCCATCCGGGCCAGTAAGAGGGGAAAGGCGCCGGGCCCTGACGGGGTACCCGTGGACCTTTATAAAGCCGAGATTTCCATTTGGAGCCCATTGTTAACAAAGGTTTTTAATGCAGCTGCTATGATTGCGGCTCCTCAAACCTGGGGAGAATCAACTATTATCCCGGTGTATAAAAAAGGGGAGAGGGGTGAGGCAAAAAACTATCGCCCGATCTCTCTCCTTACTGCTTCCCTAAAAATTATGAGTAGGGTATTATTGAGTCGTTTGGAGGAATGGGTAGAAGAAAAAGGGATCCTTGCAGATTCTCAATATGGATTTCGCAAGGGGTTAGGCACTATAGAACAGTGCATTAATCTAGACCTTATTATATGCAAATATACACAAGCCAAGCAAGGCTCGTTGTTTCTTTGCTTTGCCGACCTGTCCAGTGCCTTTGACTTGGTTGACCATGGTCTTCTGTGGTCAACCTTGTTGGACATGGGTGCCCCTCAAGATATTATCTATTTCTTGGCCCAACTTTATAGGAACCTGACAGCTAAGATACGATACGGGCAATCGGGGGAGTGTACTTCTAGTGTTAAAATAGGATCCGGAATTAGGCAGGGATGCGTCCTTGCACCTCTCCTTTTCTCCCTTTTTATTAACGCAATTGAGTCGGAACTACGATCCACCAATGCAGATGCACCGACTGCTGGAGGTTTGTCCATCCCAATATTGCTCTATGCGGATGACGCGGTTCTGCTCTCACAAACCCCCTTAGGGTTGCAAAAAATTATGAATAAATTTGCTGATTTTATTAAGGGGAGAAAATTAAAAATTAATAATTCAAAAACTTTTATAATACCCTGTGGGAAGAAAATTAAGAACCTAAGACCGTTTACAGTCATGGACCAAACTATAAAAGTGGTGGACAAATTTTGTTATTTGGGTATCACTTTTAATAGTCGGGGGATGTGGACTCCCGAAATGATTAATGTAAGAGCCAAAATGGCCAAGTGTTCTTTTGGCTTATTTAGATTTGCATCCAAGCTAGGCTCAAGACGGATACCAGATATGTTGTACTTATATCGCCATAAATGTGTTGCTCTGGCCCTATATGGTTCAGGAGTGTGGGGCCATTGTAATAACAACATGCTCCAGGTTGAGGAAAACAAATTTGTTAAAAAACTCCTTTGTTTACCATCTTCTTCCTCAACAAAGCTGATCCATCAGGAGGCTGGTCTAGAACATCTATCTGACTTGATCAGATTAAGACCCCTGTTAGTATGGAGATCTATATGGTCTAAGGAACAGACAGGTTTCACAAGAAAGATAATTTTAGACTGTCTTTACATGGACAAATGTTCCCGCATCCCCTGGCTTAATTATATTATCCGAACATTTAATGATGTTTTTAATGTTACGGTGTGTGATAACCCTTCTTGTGTTTTAGATATCTCGAAGAGTGAGATTAAACATGAATTTCTGAGGGTTAGCATGGTAAAGCGTAACTTAGCTACTGCTCAGTTCTCCTCACATGTTTTTTATGACAGATATATTAAGGAAGAAATGGGGCTCCCAGGATACCTTAAATTGGTTACCATCCGATCCCACCAATATGTATTGACAAGATTACGGATGGGGATTGCTCATTTGCTTGTTGCGTACCCTGTAATGAAGACTTATACTTCTGCCCCCTGTCCGTGCGATGGGATTACAAAGCAAAGTACGGAGCATTTTTTATTGTTATGCCCTCTCTATCTCCATCTTCGAAAAGTATATCTGAAACCGCTTTTTAGAAAATATAATGTATCCAATATTGTTTCGACCATGGGGCTTTTATTTGGCCTTAATTCACAGGACATCTGTTTTTTTACTGCTGTATATATTTTAAAATCGATATGTCTGAGGAAAAGCAGTCTTTTTTGACATGTGTTTAACTTATAATCTGCTGAATCCTCATGTTTTAATACCTATGTATGTATGTACTTTTATGATTATTAATTAATGATCGAATAAAGTTTTTGAATCGAATCGAATCGAATCGATATTTTTGATGTTGACATTTTGACATTGACATTACGGCACAACAATATTTTTGTGATCAATGTTCTGACATAAAACCCAGATTGCACTGTGTTCTGGTCTGTATGAGTGCATACCAATAAGTCATGCCTAATGGTAATTGATCATTCAACTCTGTGCACCAATGGCAATAGCATGCACACAATAAGAGCAATTATGTTGTGCATGTTATTGCCCATTCCATTGCACATGGGTGTTAATCTACTGCAAATACTCCTGCTGCTTGGCACAAATGTTATTTGCACCAGTTGTTTGCACCCATCTGTAAATAGGCTTCGGAGTCTTTCTTGGGATTAGCGGAAACTCTGAAAACATGATGACAGTCTTACAGCCCATCAAACAAGCACGGGTAAAGCCAGTAGGTTTCATGTAAGAATGCTGCACTCATGCACAAAAACTGTTTGCATGCTTTGCATGAACAATTATTCTATCACATTAGAACCAGATCTATTAGCTTTGCCACCACTTGGTGGAAAAGTAGCAAAAACGGATTGCCTTCTGTATAGAATGTTTACTAGAGCAAACTAATTGGATTGACAGTGTTGTGACTGAGTGTACTTTACAGGTGAATTATTTGTAATGGAAACACTTCCTGGGAGGCAGAACGATAAACCACCACCATAGTATTAAGGGAGCTGTATACTTCTCAGAGTGAAGAAAAAGCCCACTGTGTGTATATTTTAAAGATTTGGCAACAGTCGAGAGCTGGGATGTAGAGCTAGACCTAATAAAAAGCACCACATTTCATCAAACGGGACAGGCCTTACTTTCAAGTCATGCCACATGGTAGAGGAAGTGTCCAATAAATGCCTGGGGTATTTTCTCTAATGCACCTAGCTCATAGAAGCAGACCAAGGCATTCATCCCTAGTTCCATTCTCATGTACAGCTCTACCGACAACTGCAGCTTCAGGCAGTACATGCACCCTTTAGGAAAGTATGGTCTCCACTGGAATGAATGCTCCTTCTCGGCGCTTTTTCATCCTCTTTACAGAGGTCGCTTGGAGTCTCAGTCACAAAGAAGTCCTTAAGATTCACTCACGCAACTTTACTCTTTTTGTTTTTCTACCCAGAGTGCTCTGGGGCAGCATCCAACAGGCGCTTTACAAACACAGTCAATAAAATAAATAAATAAATAACAGAGCCCCCTCCCAATGCACAGCGCCTCTAGTGACGCGCATTCCCACAGAGAGGGGCACGCAGAGGGTAAGGAATGACAGACGAAAGGCAGAATGAAACCGGTCGGTGAAGCGGGTAGAGGCGCAGCGCCTCCCCACGCCCACAGGCCCATTCCGTACTTGGCCTGAAGGATGCCTGAACACGCAGAGTGAGTTATACGAGTGGGTGAACGGAGCACAGAGCCTGCAGTGGGCGCAGACTGGGGCCAGCGTTTGTTTTAATACTGGACAGGCTATTTATCAGAGCTAAGAGCTGTAACAACAGCGACGGGAAGACTGCTCATAGTTTCTGTTGAACGTAGGCCCATGTAAATAGCAAACTCCAACGCAGAGTTGGCGTACATTCTAGAATGTGTGTTACTTCATCCAATGCGGAAATCCAACGCACAGACAGAGTAACAAACACGGACATTGCCGTTCGATTCCCATGATAGCTATGAACGTGTAGGGGGGGCAGGTGAGTTCTTTATGTTTGCTAGTGTTGTCAATATATGTCATCAATAAAACAATGCAGGCTAAGGCGAGTGTAGATTGTACACGTTCACAGATCTGAGATTTGTGTTCTGCATGATTACCACAATGGGCAAACAGTTCACTTCCATGTTTATCGAATCAGAAATTAACATTTTTGGGACCCTGCGTGATTTTTTGTATACTTTTTAAATGTGTTAGGTATTCATGTGGCCTTTTGTATCACAGATGTGCTGTCACTACCATGAAAATACGATGTACCGAAAAGGAAGTCAGTGTAAATTGGGGCAATAGAGGGTCAGGTGGAGTAAGGCTGGGAGGTGCAATGTGCATTTCGGTGAAGAAGCAGTTTGTTGGGACGTTATGACTTTGTAACGCTGTCCCACCCTGCTCTCTTTGATGTATCTGACCTTCCTCATGTCTTTCTTCCTGTGGACTTGACAATCTGCACTGAAGGTGCTAGAAACCTCAACAAGAGCTCCTTCCAAGAAGCCTCGTTTTGATATGTCAGTATTTTGAAATTTTTGCAATCACAAATTTACAAATTTACAGGTTGAGGTGGGGTTTTTGGCATCCAGGATGGGTCTGCCTTTGAAAGTAGATGAACTGCTACAAATGGTAAAAGTGTATTTACATCCCCCTTGGAGGTACTTTAATACCTAAAAAGACAAATGTACTTCCTTCAAAGGCCTAAGGAAGTGTATTTCTAGGAACGGAATGGGAGAGAACATGCCTCAGTTATTGCCATTCAAGTGGAGGTTTGCTTCACTAGGAAAACCATTTTCCACATAGAAGAATAACAAAAAAGTAGTTACAAATTCACATCACAATTCAATTACATTTAGTTAAAAAAAATTCACCTGGTGGAAATTCCATGTTATTAGACCTGTCAGCCTGAGGGTGATCTTCCCCCAAAAGTTTTGCCTTCCTCCTCCATTTTTGCTAATCACGTTGTTGCTGGGATTAGGACTCTGTGCACTTTACCACTGCTGACCAGTGCTAAAGTGCATGTGCTCATTCCTTAAAACATAGTAACATTGGCTTATCCCCAGTTGGCATATCTAATTTACTTATAAGTGCCTAGTAAATTGGTACCACAAGTATTTATTTTTATTTATTTTTTATTTTTGGTGTTTTATATAGCGCAAATATGACCCTAAGAAAGGGTATCAGAGTGCTTATCATTTACATGTCTTTAAACTTGAAAAAACACTTACAATATGTGAATGCGTAGAAATAATCAGTGTACAGCGAATTGCTAGCATCAGTTGTGCTATCAGGTCCTGAGTAACTATACATTGATTTGTAGAAGAAACATTTGTGCGTTAACGCACAAATGTTCATGCTGGCTTTTCTACCCCTCCTCTTCCCTCCTTCATTCTTCTATGTGTATCCGTGACCAAAGCACTCCTCTCCCCTTGTTGGGGAGGGATCCAGCATCTATACCCTGGAGTCTCAGCGTCCCCGCTGAGAGAGTCCACTGCGACAAGGGACTCACACAAAATGGAAGACTGGGAATGATCTCTTTACCGTGGGGAGCCGTCTCCCACCCAGCCGGACATCAGACACAGTTACTTCCTCTTCTCCTTGCTGTGTCACCTACCCCTTCCCCACCTCTTCCCTCCTTCATTCTTTGCTTGCCTCCCCTATTCCATTCCTCTCTCCCTTGAATCGCTCTCCCCTGCCTGCTTTGTTTATCCTTGTGCCTATTCTCCGCTTAATCCCCATCCCCGTCCCCCTTTTACCTTACCCTTCTACACTCTATGAACCAACGGATGTAACTTGTAATTGATGTACCTTCTGTAACAATGTGTAACTTGTAACCTATGTAACTCTCCTCATGTAAAGCGCTCTGATACCTCCGGGTCTAGCCAGTGTTATATAAAACTCAAGTAAATAAATAAATTTAAAAAAACGCTCATAAATACCAGTCCAATATAAAGCTTAGGTGACACTGTGTGTTAGCATATGTGTGAGAATAGAAGGATCTCTGAAAATATCAAGTATGCTGAAAATAAGGAAGGAGTTTGGTCATAAAAAATGATTTGGCTTCATTTTTTAAAGCGGAAATGGACGATATTTTTCTGATGTTACGGGGGAGTCCGTTCCAAATTCTAGGTGCTGCACCAGAGAAGGCTCGGTCATAAGTTCTTTTCTTTCGGAAGAGGGCAGGTTTCAGTAATAGATCTCCTTGACTCCGGCAGTGGCGTAACGAAACATGAGGGGGCCCCCCTGCAAAGTACATGGAGGGGCCCCCCTCCGGACTAACTCAGGAGCTTTCAACCCGGGTCACTCACCTGAAGGGGACCCTTGGAGCACCGGGGCCCCCTGCACTGCAGAGGCAGCGGGGGCCTTGTTATGTCACTGCCACAAGGCTCTCACCAATATGCCCCCGGTCTTTACAAACCAGTTCTGATATGGCAATGTCGGTGTCTGAATGTTCATCTTAACCTTCACCTTGATTACCACCCACTAGCACCCTTTATCCACCCTTTCCTCCTTGGTGGAGGAAGGTTCTATTCTGGCCTCCAGAAAGGACATCTCCTGGTACTGGGAGACCTCAGCTTATGGCTGGAGACTTCTGATGGTCCTGGGAGACCTCAGGTTATGGCTGGAGTCTTCTGATGGTCCTGGGAGACCTCAGCTTATGGTTGGAGTCTCCTGATGGCGCAGCTCTTACATGTCCACATGACGTGGACTCTGTGAATTTGCATTCATTGTACAAGCCATTCATTCTGCTGCTCCCTTACTAGGCCTTCCTCTTTGTCTCTCATCTCTTATATGTGGCAGAAACACTCTCCCAAGTGCTTTTTAGATTGCATTTCTCCAGCTCTGAACCTCTCAAAGGAGTCATTTCATTTATTAGAGGGATTGCAATCTCCCAATATTTTTGCAGGTACTCTCTAAAAGTCTCAACAACTTTGCAAAGGTCTGGCACTTTCTCTTTAAAATTAAACAAATATGTGAAAACATTCAGACTGAAATAATGCCTATACCCAACAACCTTTCTTTAAGATCTTACCACCTGTAACTCCTTTGCACCTGTGATGCAACCAACCTTGATACGGTAACTCCTGTGCACCTGTTGATGCAACCAACCTTGATGCCGCCCTTGCAGGCTGCGCCCCCTGGACCCCCTTCAGATTCTGCCCAGAGAAGCTAAAGGAGCTCTGTTTCTGCTTCTCAAGACACCCTTGTTGGAATTGTTGAGTCTTCCTTTAGACAAGGCACCTTCCTCACTGCCTGGAAAAATGCCGCTGTGAAACCCCTCCTGAAAAAGGGTTGCTGCACCCTCTGGATATTAATAACTTCATTCCAGTCTCTCTCACCATTCTGGGTCAGTTAATTGAAACACTACTTTTCCAAGATCTTCAAACATTCGCAGGAGAAAACCATATTTATACCTTTCTCAACTGGATTTGCAGTTTTGCTGGAAATACTTGATGTTAGACGGACCGGGAGGGTCGGCCGAGGACAAGGGGAGAGGTCTCCGGGGAGAGCCGTCTCCAGCGATCGTACAGATAAATAACTTCCCCCCCACAGACAGACACCACACAAGGAGAAGATTTAGCGTTCTTTATAGGCAATTTCTTACGGTACGATGGAAGGTACAAGGAGGTCTGGACTCAGGGGTCCCCTCGATTCAAGTCTCTCAAGATGGGGAAGGGGGGTAGCGGGACAGTCTGGTTACCAGTCTGGTAGTTGAGGTGGTACGGTGGATAGCTCACAATCCTCGAGCTCGGTGTTCTAGCTGGGACGGGCCGCGGCAGCGCCAGCAGGTCCCGGTGGAGATGGTTGATACACGGTCCGCGGCAGCGCCAGCAGGTCCCGGAGAGATGGTCGATGCACGGTCCGCGGCAGCGCCAGCAGGTCCCGGTGAGGATGGTCGTTACAACGGGCCGCGGCAGCGCCAGCAGGTCCCGACGAGGATGGATGTTGCAGAAGGCCGCGGCAGCGCCAGCAGGCAGGACGATAGTTCACAAGATAGGGCTACGGCAGCGCCAGTAGTCCGTCAAGGCTGAGTTCTCTCGGTGTCTCTCGACTCCAGGATACAACTCCCGTCCTGCTCCGGAGCTGCCCTAGTTATAGGTCTGGCGCCCTTTGATGTCCGGACCCTCGCACTTGGAGGTCAGAGGGTCCGGGATGAAGGTGTCCAGACACCCGGCAGGGGGTGGAGCCAGCGCCTGGGGGAGCTGGAGGCGATCGGCACCTGGCGGGGGAGAGCCCTTGACGCTTCGTTCTCCCATTGACCTGCCAAGTGGTCCGCTCACCTCCTGGTGGATGGTGGTGCCGGGATGCCGGGGCCGGCCAGGCCCAGGGTTAGGGTCGGGTGGAGGCCACGCGGCCTCGTGGCGCAGGGCCCAAGATGGCGGCTTGATCCGGCCGGGGGAGCCGGTGGTGGCTCGGTCCCGTGATACATGGAGGTCCGGGGGCAGGAGTTCCGTCGGGAGACGGAGTGCGGGTGATTCGTGTGGGTCACGCCTGGCGGGCCGGGGCTTAGGCCCTGTCATGCGGGGAGGGAGCAAGCCCTTCGTGTGGCCTGTCCAACATGCGTCCCCCCCAGCTGAAGGCGGGGAGAGTCACCCATCTTCCTGGGGACTCTCCTCGTCGAGGCGGAAGAAGCGTGACAGGCCATTTGCGTTGGCGTGGTCTTGGCCCGGTCGGTGTTCCACGGTGAAGTCCATTCCCTGCAGGGAGATGGACCAGCGTAATAGTTTTGGGTTCTCCCCCCGCATCTGCATCAGCCACTGCAGGGGTCGATGGTCGGTTTGTACCCGGAAGTGGGTACCGAAGAGATAGGGCTGGAGCTTTTTGAGGGCCCACACCACTGCGAAGGCCTCCCTCTCGATTGTGCTCCAGCGCTGTTCTCGGGCCAGGAGACGTCTGCTGATGAAGGCCACCGGCTGGTCATGGCCCTCGGGATTCAGTTGGGAAAGAACCGCTCCGATGCCGTGGTCGGAGGCGTCTGTCTGTACAATGAATTCCCGACTGTAATCGGGGGCCTGGAGCACAGGGGTGGTGCACAGGGCGGCCTTCAGCTTTTCGAAGGCCGCTTGACAGTCGGTGGTCCAGTTAATCTGCTTCGGCTGGTTTTTGGACGTGAGACCCGTGAGGGGCCCCACAATGCTGCCGTAGTCCCTCACGAACCGCCGGTAGTAGCCGGTGAGTCCCAAGAAGGCTCGGACCTCGGTCTGGGTGACGGGGGGCTGCCAGGACTGGATGGCAGCAATTTTAGGTTGCAGCGGGGCCACCAGCCCGCTTCCCACCTGGTGCCCGAGGTAGGTCACGGACCCTTGACCAATTTGGAATTTGCCAGCCTTAATCGTGAGGCCGGCCCGCTGGAGGGCCTGCAGGACCTCTTGGAGGTGGAGGAGGTGGTCGGACCAGTGGCGGCTGTACACCGCGATATCGTCCAGGTAGGCAGCGCTGAACTCCTCGAGCCCCGCCAAGACCTGGTTCACTAGACGTTGAAAAGTAGCGGGGGCATTCTTCATGCCGAAGGGCATGACCTTGAAGTGGTAGTGGCCATCGGGGGTAGAGAAGGCAGACCGTTCCTGAGCCCGGGGCGTGAGACCGATCTGCCAGTAGCCCGCTGTTAGGTCGAAGAGGCTGAGATAGCGGGCGGCCCCCAGCCGGTCGATCAATTCATCTGCTCGGGGGATAGGATGAGCGTCGGTCCGGGTGACAGCGTTCAAGCCCCGGTAGTCGACGCAGAATCTCAGTTCAGGCGTGGTGCCGGGGGCAGCGGCTTTGGGGACCAGTACAACTGGGCTGGCCCAGGGGCTGTCCGAGGGCTCGATGACCCCGATCGTGAGCATTTTGGCCACTTCCTCTTGGATGCAGGCCCGTACCCGATCTGGCACGCGGTAGGCCCGGTGTCGGACAGGGGGACTGTCCCCGGTGTCCACGTCGTGCAAGCACCAAGGGGTGATCCCGGGGGTGAGGGAGAACAGTGTAGCGAACCGCAGTAGGAGGTCCCGGCAGCCCTGGCGTTGCTCTGGGGTGAGGGCATCGGAGAGCCGGACCCCGTCCACGGAACCGTCGTTCTCCTGAGTCTTCAGGAGATCCGGGAGGGGTTCGGAGTCTTCCTCCGCCCCACTGTCCGTAGCCATCAGGAGGCTGAGTTCTGAGCGCACAAAGTGTGGTTTGAGTCTGTTGGTGTGGAGGACCCGCAGGGGGTTCCGGGGGGTCCTCATGTCGATGAGGTAAGTGACGGGGCTTTTGCGCTCGACCACTTTGAAGGGCCCCGTCCACTTATCTTGCAAGGCACATGGTTCGGTGGGGGACATCACCCACACTTGTTGACCAGGTTCGAACTCGACGGAGGAGGCATTGTGATCGTACCATTTTTTCATGTCCTCCTGACTGGCCTCGAGGTTCGCTTTTGCCATCTCCCTGAAGCGTCGGGTCTGATTGTGGAGGGCCAGGAGGTACTTGAAGACGTCTGGAGGGGTCTTTAGGGGGGCCATCTCCCAACCTTCTTTGACTAGGCTGAGGGGCCCTCGCACAGGGTGCCCGTACAGGAGTTCGAAAGGGCTAAAGCCGAGGGACTTCTGGGGAACTTCTCGATAGGCGAAGAGGAGGCACGGGAGTAGTACATCCCACTGGCGACGGAGGGGCTCTTCCAATCCCCCAATCATCCCCTTGAGGGTGCGGTTGAATCGCTCCACTAGTCCGTTCCCTTGGGGGTGATAGGGGGTCGTGAATCGGTAGGTGACCCCGCACTGTTGCCAGAGGGACTTCATATATTTCGAGATAAAGTTCGTGCCTCGGTCGCTGATGACTTCTCGGGGGAAGCCCACTCGGGAGAAGGTCCCCATTAGGGCCCGGCCAACCACCGGGGCTGTTACAGTTCGTAGGGGCACCGCCTCGGGGTAGCGGGTGGCGTGGTCCACTAGTACCAGGATGAACCTATGTCCTTGTGCCGTGCGGGGGTCCAGGGGCCCCACAATGTCTATTCCTACCCTCTCGAACGGGGTGGTGACCACTGGGAAGGGTTGCAGAGGGGCTTTCAGCTTACGGCCGCTCTTCCCACTGGCTTGGCACGTGGGGCAGGACCGGCAGTGGTTAAGGACGTCGTTCCGCATCTTTGGCCAGAAAAAGTGAGTCACTAGGCGACTGTAGGTTTTGTCCTGACCCAGGTGTCCAGCCAGGGGGACATCGTGGGCCAGAGTTAGTAGGAAGTCTCTGAAGCGGAGAGGCACCACCAGCACTCGACTGGCCCCTAGTTCTGCGATTCTTTGTTCGCTGTATAGCAGGTCGTTATCCCAATAGACCCAATGAGTTCCGGTGGAGTCCCCTGCGCTCTGGGCGCTGGCTTGCTGGCGGAGCCCCTCGAGGGAGGGGCAGGTCTTTTGCTCCTGGCGGAACTGCTCTTGGGTGGGCCCCCCTTCTTGACGCCACTGAGCCAGGCCGGGGAGGTCCTGGGGTTGCGCGACCCCTTCGGCCGTTGGTTCTGGGGGATGGGTCTCGTCGTGGTCCTCTACTGGGGCGACCGGGGGCGGAGGTGCTGGCCATTCTGGATCTTCTGATCGGGGGACGGCCCGGGCGGCCATGGACCGGGTGGTTACGCAGGCCCAGTCCGGGAGGCCCAGCATCCCCAGGTGCTCTCTTCTTTCGACGGTGGCCCACGGGGAACTCTCAAGGTCATTCCCCAGGAGGCAGTCCACGGGTGCATCATCCCGGACCGTCACCTTCAACAGGCCGGAGACCCCTCCCCATTCGAAGGGGACGCAGGCCATTTGACACAGACTCTCGGAATTGTCGGCTGAGCGGACGGGGCAGAGAATGTTCGGCAGGATCTGCTCGGGCTTCACCAGGTGACAGCGGACGGCCGTCACACTGGCGCCTGTGTCACGTAAGGCCTCGGCCCGACGTCCATTAATGGTCACCCATTGGCCATATTTCCGGGTGTTGGCGGGTAGGGGGGCCCGCGGAACCATGTCCTTTCCCCCTAGGCATGCTAGAACCATGGCGGCCGGTTCCCACTCTTGCTGGGCCGGCTCATATTCTTCCTGTTCCGCTGATAGTCGTTCTTCCCCCAGGGCGGCGGCCGCTACCTGGCGGGGCTTTGGTGTTTGGTTCTGCGGGCAGCTCGGGTCATTGGCGTAGTGGCCGACTCGCTGGCATCGGTGGCACGTGACGTTGGCTCGGAACCCCGGGCGCATCGGGGGGTTGCCCCGCCCGGCCGGGGGCGGGGTGCTGGCCACGGGTGTTGCCGGGATGGTGTCTCTCCCTCGCCCCTGGCCTCCTCCTCCTCCCCGGGGGCGGTGCTGGCCTTGGTTGTTTCGGTTTTGCTCGTGCGGTCCTCTCCGGCCCACTCGGGTGCTTTCCCATCGGTCAGCTTCGGCGGCGAGTTGCCGGGGGTCAGTCAATTTACTGTCGAGGAGGTGCTGCCTGAGCTCGACGAAACAGTTGTTCGACAGGTGCTCCCATACCATAAGGTTAAAGAGTTGCTCGTAGGTCGTTACATGGCTCCCCTTGATCCAACCCTCGAAGGCTCGGCTGAAATAGTTGACGTACTCCACCCAAGTTGTACCCGGGATCCGGGTGCAGTCTCTGAACCTCTGGCGGTACATTTCGGGCGTGAGGCCGTAGCGGGTGAGGAGGGCAGCCTTCATGTGGTCGTAGGACGACATCTGGTGATCTGGGAGCTGCAATAGGGCATCGCGGCCTTCGTTGACGAACCTCCCCCATAGTCCGGCTCCCCAATCACTCCGGTCGATCCGGTGGGAGGTCATGGCGATCTCGTAGGCTTTGAACCACTGTTGTATGTCGTCCTCTCGGACATATTCTCGGACAACATCCTTGGGGATGTGGACTTTTCTCTCGGTTGCTCCCGGGGTGTGCGGTCGCTCAGGCACCCCCGGTTCTTTATTCTGTTTCCGGAGTTCTATTTCCGCCAGTTTGCGCTCGTGTTCGAGTGTTATTCTTTTTTCCTCGAGCTCTCTCTGTCTCTGTTTTTCTTCTCGCTCTTCTCGGAGCCGCAGATGTTCTAGATTTAGTTTCTGCTCGGCTAACTTTAGTTCACCGTCCATCTTGAGTCGTGCCATTTCCAACTCATGTAATCTGGTTCTTTCTCTTTCTTGGATCTCCTCCTGCGAGAGGCCCGTTCCCCGCTCCTCGGGAGCCGTGGCGTTCCCCTCTGGTGCGACACTGTTTTGGTCGGGGGATCCGGTGACCCCAGTTTCCGCCCACGACTCAAGGGCGCGTTTTAAATCGTCTTTGGTACTCAGGCCGGTGGTAGCAATGCCTAGTTCCATGCAGAATTGTTTAAGTTCGCGGTGGCTATATTCTTCCAACTTATCCATTTGGAACTTTTCAGTGGAACCGCTATCTTTGGCTGACATCGTGGTTTTGTCGTGGGGTGAGCTACTCTCTGTACGATTACGCGTTGATTCGGATCGCGCCGCTGGCCACCAATGTTAGACGGACCGGGAGGGTCGGCCGAGGACAAGGGGAGAGGTCTCCGGGGAGAGCCGTCTCCAGCGATCGTACAGATAAATAACTTCCCCCCCACAGACAGACACCACACAAGGAGAAGATTTAGCGTTCTTTATAGGCAATTTCTTACGGTACGATGGAAGGTACAAGGAGGTCTGGACTCAGGGGTCCCCTCGATTCAAGTCTCTCAAGATGGGGAAGGGGGGTAGCGGGACAGTCTGGTTACCAGTCTGGTAGTTGAGGTGGTACGGTGGATAGCTCACAATCCTCGAGCTCGGTGTTCTAGCTGGGACGGGCCGCGGCAGCGCCAGCAGGTCCCGGTGGAGATGGTTGATACACGGTCCGCGGCAGCGCCAGCAGGTCCCGGAGAGATGGTCGATGCACGGTCCGCGGCAGCGCCAGCAGGTCCCGGTGAGGATGGTCGTTACAACGGGCCGCGGCAGCGCCAGCAGGTCCCGACGAGGATGGATGTTGCAGAAGGCCGCGGCAGCGCCAGCAGGCAGGACGATAGTTCACAAGATAGGGCTACGGCAGCGCCAGTAGTCCGTCAAGGCTGAGTTCTCTCGGTGTCTCTCGACTCCAGGATACAACTCCCGTCCTGCTCCGGAGCTGCCCTAGTTATAGGTCTGGCGCCCTTTGATGTCCGGACCCTCGCACTTGGAGGTCGGAGGGTCCGGGATGAAGGTGTCCAGACACCCGGCAGGGGGTGGAGCCAGCGCCTGGGGGAGCTGGAGGCGATCGGCACCTGGCGGGGGAGAGCCCTTGACGCTTCGTTCTCCCATTGACCTGCCAAGTGGTCCGCTCACCTCCTGGTGGATGGTGGTGCCGGGATGCCGGGGCCGGCCAGGCCCAGGGTTAGGGTCGGGTGGAGGCCACGCGGCCTCGTGGCGCAGGGCCCAAGATGGCGGCTTGATCCGGCCGGGGGAGCCGGTGGTGGCTCGGTCCCGTGATACATGGAGGTCCGGGGGCAGGAGTTCCATCGGGAGACGGAGTGCGGGTGATTCGTGTGGGTCACGCCTGGCGGGCCGGGGCTTAGGCCCTGTCATGCGGGGAGGGAGCAAGCCCTTCGTGTGGCCTGTCCAACACTTGAGAGTTCCTGTAAAGCTCCACAACCCCCTGCAACGCATGGCCCAGAAGTTAGATCTATCACTGGAGGCAGATGGCGGCACCCAGATCTCAGCCCTGCGGCCTGTGTGAAGCCCTTGGCTGGATAACTGTCTCCTATGTGTAACAAGCTGTGCCTGCCTGCCCCTGCCTGCTCCTGTCAGATCCTGACTGCTCCTGTTTGCCCATGCCTACTCCCGCCTGCCTGCCTGCTCCTGTCAGACCCTGCCTGCCCCGCCTGCTCCTGTCACACCCTGCCTGTGCCCCCTGCTCCTGTCTGCCCCTGCCTGCCCCGCCTGCTCCTGTCAGACCCTGCCTGTCCCGCCTGCTCCTGTCTGCCCCTGCCTGCTCCTGTATGCCCCTGCCTGCTCCTGTCAGGCCCTGCCTGCTCCTGTCCGATCCTGACTGCTCCTGTCTGCCTGCTCCTGTCTGCCCCTGCCTGTTTCTGTCAGACCCTGTCTGCCCCTGCATCCTCCTGTCAGGTCCTGCCTGCCCCTGCCCGCCCCTGCCTGCCCCTGCCCGCCCCTGCCTGCCCCTGCCTGACCCTGCCAGCTCCTGTCTGCCCCTGCCTGCTCCTGTCTGCCCCTGCCTGCACCTTTCTGCCCCTGCCTGCTCCTGTCAAGCCTTGCCTGCTCCTGTCAAGCCCTGCCTGCTCCTGACTGCTCCTGACTGCCCCTGCCTTCTCCTGACAGCCCCTTCCTGCTCCTGTCTACCTCTGCCCATAGCTGCCAAGGTTTCAGATTGCTATGTGTGACATTTTCATAATTTCAGTGTAATTATGAGTGACATTTCAACAACTATGAGTGGCACTTTCTTGCGAGCGAAATCAAGCAATGAAGACATGGGAAACAAATAAATATCAGAAATTACACCCATTTGAGCAACAAGAAACTGAGATCTTAAAACTGCAGTAACAGAGGGAGGCACTGCAGCTGCTCAGAAGATGATCTCATTAATCTGATCCTTCATGACCACATGGTAGCCTAAAAAGCAAATTTTATAGCAGAGCAAGTGGAACTAGGAGATTATACTGTCACTCAGTCTCAAGCACTTACTCATAGCTGCCTTCTCATGTGTCACATTTTCATGATTTCACTGTACTTATCAGCGACATTCAACAGCAACATGTGACAACATGTGTAACACTTAGAGTGACACTTTCCCAAGAAAAATCAATCAATGAAGTGCATTGACAGAAATAAATATCCAAAATGACACACTTTCAAATAATGAGAAGTTCTAAAAAGATATTGAAACTACTACAAAATACCTGAAAAAGAAGTTCACAAACCTACTGCCCCTTTCTAAGAGGATTGTACTGTCATCTGTCAGGGGCTCAGTGCTGCAGAGAGTGCTGACATACAATACACTCAACTGTTGTCCTCTTACTGGGGCCTCAATACTGGTGCTCATTTAGGATTGCCACCTTTTGCATAAAAAACATACCGTTCACCATTCCAGGTTTTAACAGTTTGCAGAGGCCTGGACTTGATTTTTAAGGGAACTTTGCATGAAATTGTCCGTATTCATTTATGAAATCCACTTTCTGTCTTTTTTTTACTTTATCAGTCAGGGGTCATTAGGGCAGCTTGAGAATACATTTTATACTGTTTTCTTCTTTTATACACTGTTTAAAATATGTACAGAAATGGGTAAAAATACCTTTTGTATCTGCCAGAATATTAAAATACTTACTGTACCTGAGTCGCGCTTCTAGTGCTGTTTTCTCTGATAAATACCCTAAATGCTGCTGGTGCTGGCGTGGTAGTAGGTAGGCTGAGGCAGAGGTTATCTTTCCTGAGGCTTAGTGCTACAGAGTGTTCTGGCATACATTACACTTGACTGCTGTCCTTTAACTTTGGCATCAATACTGGTGCTCACTGTACCGCACAGGCTGAGGCAAGAGATTGAATATCAGACCTGCACAGGTTGGACATGTGTGTTGCCAGGCCGGCAGAAAAACAATTAGCCAGCCTATGCGGACTGGGCCCCTGACTCCAAACCTGGAATTTGCAATCATAATAATGGCATGTGCGTTATAGCACTTTGTACTCCAGGCCGGGTAGTCGGGCGGAGTCCGGCCTACACTCGAGCCTCCATCAGGATGTTAGAGGCCCCAAACATTAGCAGCTGCCTAATAATTATAGGGAGATACTGTTAGATTGTGTTAGTGGACTCACTCGAGCCGACGACATGGGACATTAAGTCTCTGAGAAGTCTGTGAATCAGTGTAGACGAGGCTGAAACAGACTGAGGAACAGGTCAGTCACATAGGTCACAGCCAGGTGGCCTCAGGCTGGCTGTATTTTTTTATTTTTTATAACACTACAAAGTTGTTTACTCACGGCTGCACGGTGCAGGCAGTCAGCCTGTCACATAGCCCTTGCCGCAGCTGCACCAGATCATACAAGCCACACGCACGGTGCCCCCAGCAGCCACTCACTTACAGAGCTGAGCTGGGGCGGCTCTGCTGAACTTTAGTGACAGAAGTAAATTAATTACTAGCATAATCAGCAACTACTGTTAGTGAATAAAATCCTCGACACTTACTTTTTTGCAGCGAGCGAGAGGAGCAGGGCAATTCAGTAACGTCAGTGCCACAAGCCGCATTGTTATGACTGGACTTGGACTACTAAAACCACTTTCACAGCCATGCGGCCTGCAGGTGGCAACAAATGGAAACTCCCGGGCAATCATGGTTCTGGGTGGCTGGTCATGTGTGCTAAGTTCTGGGCTCCAGCTGCACCGTGCACTGCTATGATTCAGATTGCCCGCGCCAGTAGCCAAAAGTTAACTACAGCTGCCACAGTGCGCACGCTCAGATAACAAACTCAAGCTCAATCATTGGTCGGGCATTCACTGACTCCTGGACGTCACTTGAAATGCTGTGACGCATGGTCAGCGTCGGGTGTAAATTCAATATTGTTACATTTTAGTAGCAGCGGGTGTGCGAGAAACTGCCCAACCCCAAAGCCTGCCAGTACCAGCGTGCACCACTGCCTGCCGCTCCTGATTTCATCTGGAGCCCTCGGGCCTCAGGACTGTTCTGAGGGGGCCCCCTGCAGCTCGGGGGCCCCCTCGCACCGAGGGTGCTGCGGGGGCCTGTGTTACGCCCCTGGGCTGGCCAGTATCTTGAAGTGCAGGTGTTCCATCAGGTCTGTGGGCTTGTTGGGGAGTGTGCTCAGGCGGAGGGTGGATTTGTGGACAATGTCGATTCCTCCTCCCGGGTGGGTGAGGCGGTCCTTCCTGAAGAACTTGTATCCTTGGGGAATGGCGATGGCGATGTCCGGTCCCAAGGTGGTGTTGGTCCAGGTTTCTGTAAAGAATGCTACGTCTGGGGTGGTGCAGTCGAGGAGGTCCCAGATTTCGGTGGCGTGTTTGTGGAGTGATCTGACGTTGAGGAGGATGCATTGTAGGGTCTTTGGTTTGGGTGTGTTCTTGCGGGGGGTTATGCTGGGTCTGTGTTCCTGGCGGTGCTGTAGGTGTGCCGGCAGCGGTGACAGCTGAAGGGTCCATGGGTGTCAGCTGGTGATGCTAGCTTACAGTTGTTGTTGTGGCCTGGGTTGAGTGCGCGGAGTGCCGCTGGGTCGTAGTGTTGGCGGTGCGGAGGTCCAGGGTTCCTGGCACTGGTCACGGTTGGGTCACAGATGGGCGTGAAGACGGCCTTGCCTTTGGCGTGGCCAGGCAGCGGCCACCATTAAGTAGGGGTCGGGGAGGGCTGGACAGCTGGGAGGTGGGAGCGGGGAGGGGAACTGGATTGGGCCGGTCGCGCTGGTCATGCTGGGGGGGAAGGGCTGCGGGGGTAGCAGCGGCAGGGAAAACGGGCGGGAAAAGAGGAATAAAAGTGGAATAAGGCAGAAAAAGTGCAAGAAAAGTGGAGGAAAGAGATAGAAGGAGAGTGAAAGAGGTAGATAGAAATGAGGGTAAAAACGAGTGAAACGAAGAGGAAAAGAGGAGCGAGAAAAAGGAGACAGCGGCCCACTGGACCACCAGGGATGAGGCACAGGAATAACCTGCGGGTGGAGGAGGGCCTCGAACACCAACACTCCAGAGTGCAGGGACTCGAGGAGGCCTCACTTAATGGTGAAGCTGCGAGGGTGGGAGAGCAATTTCACTGACAATGAGTAGTTTTTTGTTTTTTTTAACTTTATTTGTAACTTTTAACAAGATACAACAAAGCAGTTTTATGACAGGCAGTGCAAGCGATTCCACACATGAGTATTCAACCCACATTTCTATATCTAATGTCTAACTTCAAATCCAGTCAAACAGCAGGTTACAGGTGTCGGCGACATATCAGCAGCATTAATAACATCTTCATCTTATGTTTACAGCTGTACATAATATCGTTTCCCAACAACATCTACCTATCACTCCTAAGTCCATTGCCATTTACGGGGAAGTTGTGCTCATGGAATCTTGGGCCAGGAGATACCTCTGCAGTGGCCCCCAAAAATCTTTGGATTTAGAGGTGGGGGGCAATAATTTAGCATACGTGGTGGTCTGTTCTTGAAAATACATCAAATCTGCAAGCCATTCCTTAAACTTCGGTGCACGACCCCTTCCCCATCTACATGCCACCTTACGCTTTGCCAACAGAAAGGATAGGGCTATGAATTTCCTATTTTTGTTAGGCACTTGTTTCGTATAGCCTAATAGCGGGTCCCTGACCATTCTAATATCGACCATCTTCTCCAGTGCTGTGAACACTTGATCCCAGTATTCCTGTATTTTCACACATTCCCAGGCCAAGTGCATAAATCCAGCCCCCGGCATCTTACATCTTTCACAACGGTCATTATCTATCAGCTGGAATCTACATTTTTTAACTGGCGTATAATACAATCTATCTAAATATTTATAGTGCAACACTCGCAGCTTAGAGCTGGCCGATATCTGCGCTGTTTGGGGGCAACAATACCACCACTGGTCGTCCGTGATGTCCCACCCTATGTCCTCCTCCCAATGCTGCCTAGCCGAGCTAATCACTCGCCCTCCATGTGCATGTATCGCTTGGTATAGACCAGATACAACGTGCTTTCCATCTTTGGATCCCAGCATCTGATGTAATGGAACCAGACACTCCGGTTCCTGCGGGAAGTCGGGGAGGAGCGACCGCATTCCTTGTCGCAGTCGCACATATAAAAACACTTCTAGTGGCGTGTGCTGCATCTCTTGCATAAACTGATCTAGAGTGCGCATTTGTCCTTCACAAAAGAGATCTCCCCACGTGTTTACGCGAGCCCTTTTACAGAGGCCACGGAATCCCTTCTCCTGCAACAGAGAGAGGCTGGGATGGTAAGTTAGGGGCAGTCTGGGGGAATATAGGAGAGGTATGTTCAAGTGCTTTGCTATCTGGCACCACGCATCAACCATACCAGGTATTGTAGTAGCATGCTCCGCTCGAGCACGCATCGAGCCGTGTATGAGGCCATTAAGTGGTATAGGTTCTGCAAGCCAATCCTCCACCGCCACTTGTGGCATATAGCAGGGAGGATAGACCCAAAAATACGCATAATGCGCTTGGGCGCTCAAAAAGTACACCTCGAAATCAGGAATGTTAAGCCCTCCCTAATCATACGGCCTGGTCAGTATAGACCATTTCAATCGCGGTTGTTTTCCGCCCCAGAGTAATCTGATGAGCTCAGAGCGCAGGCGTTGAAAGAAATATTTCCCAGGATGGTAGGGTATATTAAGAAATAGATAAAGAAATTGTGGGAGTATTATCATTTTTATGATAGACGCTCGCTCCGCCAACGAGATGGGTAGGGATATCCAGCGCGTCACGTGTGTGCTTAGGCGCTCCATAGCTGTGCCATAGTTCGCTTTTATAGTCTCAACCCTATCCCTGGTTATCTGTACCCCCAGGTACCGCAACTCATCTTGGCACCACTCCAGCGGAAAATCAAGTGGGAACGGAGTGACTGCCTCCGTGAGTGGGAACACCTGAGATTTCCCCCAATTTATACCCACTCCAGACAGCCTGCTGAAGCGTATGAATTCTCGTAACAGAGGGTTTATGTTATCCTGGGGATTCCTTACATATAGCGTGATGTCATCCGCGTAGAGTGATATCAATAACTGTCTGAGGCAACACCGGAACGCCTTATCCTGATGGACCTGTCGCAGCCTGGAGGCCAGTGGTTCCACCGCAATAGCAAATAACAGCGGGGACAGCGGACACCCCTGATGGGTCCCCCTGGATATCAGAAGTCGCTGAGATAAATGCCCATTGATCAAAATTCTGGCCGAAGGTTGGTGATATAATAACTGAAGCCATGATAAGTACAGACGTGGAAAGCCCATCCTCTGCAATACCCCAAATAAATAATCCCATTCCACCGGTGGCATCCAGAAACACCGCGGCAAGCGGAAACTCCGGCGCCACCGTCTGAATCAACGAGAATAGGGTCCGGAGATTATGAGATGTCGCTCTACCCGGCACAAACCCGGATTGATCTGGGCGTATTAGTTTATCCATCAGAAGGGACAGACGATTTGCTAACACTTTAGCCAATATCTTGGTATCGCAGTTCATCAGCGACAATGGCCTATATGAGTAGCATAACTCTGGGGGTTTCCCTGGTTTCAACAAAGAAGTGACCACTGCTTTCTGCATTGAAAGGGGCAACACCCCCACCTCCAAGGACTACTCATACACCTCCTTCAGCACTGGTGCCATGATATCTATGTAACTATTATAAAATTCAGCAGGTAGCCCATCCGACCCAGGCGCCTTACCATTTTTTAACTGCATTATGGCTTCTCTTATTTCATCCAATTCAAACGGAAGGCATAAGAACTTCCGTTGTGTATCACTAAGCCACCCGAGTGTAATGTCCCCCAAAAAGTCATCCAACTCTAGCGTCCCCTGTCTCTGAGATGTATACAGGTCCCTATAATGGGTACAAAATGTGTGTAGAATATCTATCGAATCTCGTTTTGGTTTTGCTTGCGCGGCAAAGCGGGGTTGCCGGGTTATCTCCGCCAATACCTTCCCTGGTCTCTTCCCTTCTCCATATTTGCGAGCTACCCAGTAGTGCCCTCTGTGTTTCACTTCCCGTTGTGCCGCTTCCTCATATTCCGTTAGCTTCTTGCGAAAGGTTTTATGTATATGCCCATCCCCTCCTCCCCCCCATCTGTCATTCTAGGCCCTTCAATTCTTGTTCCAACCTTTGTATTGTTCGTTGCAAGTCTCGTAGCACACCAAAGCTTTTGGAGAGGCAGAAACCTCTCATGGTCACTTTGAACGCCTCCCATATTACTTCTACACTATCAACCGAGCCTTTGTTTCTTCTAAAGAAATCCCGGATCTCCTCCCCCAGTTTGGCTTGAAAGACCGTATCCAATAAGGCCGTAGGTTGCAACCACCAAGTCGGCCTAGGAGTGTCATAACCCGGCATGAGTAACGTCACCTTCACCGGACAGTGATCTGAGAAGGTCCTAGCTAAGTGTGTCACACTTCGTAAGTCCGAACCCAGCCCCCTCGAAAGCAGACAGTAATCGATCCTTGCCCAGGTCCCCCTATATGAGGTAAAGTGGGTGCCCTCCCTTCCCTGTGGATATAAGTGCCGCCAGCTATCTATTAGACCGCCTTCCTCAATAATGCCTTGTAGCGCTTCTTGCGCCTTGGTATAGTGGTGCAGCGCTGCGTGTGATCTATCCAAATGGGGCTGAAGCACAGCATTGAAATCCCCCCCCCATATTATGTGAGTGGATCCTACGGTCAGTATTTTACTCCACATATCAGTAAAAAACAGTGGGCTATCCGTGTTAGGGCCATAGCAGTTTACAAATGTAATAGAGTCTTTCCCCAGCCTCCCCCAGACAATAAAATATCAACCCTGCAAGTCCTTCACCACTCCTATCTGCTCAAAGCGAACCTGCTTCTTGAATAGTATCGCTACCCCCCGAGCATATGACGAGTAGGACGAAAATAAACGATGTCCTGCCCATTTGCTCGCAAACCGACTGCCGGCCGCTGGATCTATGTGGGTTTCTTGCAGCATTTCCACCTGTATTTGTTGCCTGTCGAGGTATGCTAGCACCTGCCTCTGTTTCCGTGCATCTCCCAGCCCTCTAACATTCCAAGACAGTACTCTCAATGTGCCGTTATCTCCCTGCATCTCCGCCATCCATCAATCCCGACCGGATCATTATTCGTGAATACTCTGTATCTAAGCATTGTTGCCTTTGATATCTTCCCCCTTCGCACGAGCCTACCCACTGCCTTTCTACAAAACCATCTTGAATCACCCGCCCCTCCCCCTCCCCCACCTACTGAAGCATCCCAAACATGCCAGAAGTATACATCCCCAACCCCCTCCCGATGCCCATTAGCTCTTCCTGTGGTGTACAAAACTCAACCTCCCCCAGTATAGCGCGTCGGAGAAGTAAGTCAGGAAGGGTCGAAAGGCAATAACCAAAAGGTGAACAAAAGAGGGTATTCCCCGATGGGGTAGCACCTCTAGATGACTCACGAATTCCTCGAAACCATCCAGCTGCGCCCTCCTTTCTCTCGAGTATCTGCACAGTGTTCGAGGGTGGCTGTCTGTGTCCATATCTCCTAGTCATCACTCAATAGTTCTCTCTCTGCATGTATTCCATTCCACTTGTTTAAAGTGTATGGTCCCTAATATTTGTTTCCAAGATGAACATGAGTAAGGGTCTGCGGCCCCCCACGGGACCGCAACCTTACCGGTTTTCAACCTTCCACTGCCATCAGTCTGTAGTCGGAGAGGGAGATCGTTGCGGGTCCTCCGGCCGCATTGCCGGCCCCGACCGCCGTCGTAGTTTCTTCAGGAACTCCTCCACCAGTTGCGGCCTGTTATAAAACGCCTGTTGTCCCTGGTGCGTGTCACGAAGCCGGGGCCAGATACAATAGGGCATAGTCTATCCCCGCCTGTCTTAATTTTTGTTTCACCGCTAGGAATTTGCGACATTCCTCCTGCACATGAGACGTGAAATCTGGGAACATCGTGAAGGGCACCCCCTCATACATCAGGTCTTTTCGCTCCCTGGCAACCCTTACCGCGGCATCCCTGTCTCTGTAGTTCAACAGGCGTGCAATGATAGGTCTGGGTGTGCCTCCAGGAGGGGGTCTCGGCCCGAGGGAGCGATGAGCTCTTTCTACTACAAAGTGAGGAGAGAGTAATTCCATGCCCACTACAGCCCTTAGAAGCTTTTCAATATACTCCTCCATCCTCCCCGTGTTGGTACTCTCTGGTATTCCCAAAACGCGTATTTTATTTCTGCGCTTCGATGTCCTCATTTTTTGCAGCAATGATTTTGAGCAGTTTATCAAGCTGTGCTGTTGTCTTCTGTACCTGTTCCATAGTATCCTCGACAGTAGATATACGTTGTTCAGCCTCCTTGAACCTCGTCTCATGACCTTCCAGTGTGCGGGCTATTGCATCCATGCGTATCGCCATTGTGTCCATTTTGTCTCCAATATCTGTGAACCCCCGCCGCATCTCCGACAGAACTGCGTTCCGTCCATCACTTGTTGCGGGTTCCAGTGTTGTTGGCTCCGACGCTGACTCCACCCCCACACCAGACTCTGCCGGGGGCGGTCGCGCCGATTTTTTGGCATCAAATGTGAGCCGCGACTGGGGGCGTCCGTCTTCCCCATCTGGTCGTTAATTATATGAACCGCCGTCTGCTACTGGGTGAAGGATTTGTCCTCTGCAATGGTAGCGTATAATGAAAACACCAACCTCAAGCCAGTCAATATCAGCTGCCCCATCCACAGCACGAAGGCACCGTTCCAAGCACAACAGCCAAGCAGCCCCAGCTCTTCTCGTGCCCAGTGCGCAGGAAGTATAGAAATGGCCTCAAGTAGGCATGCGAATTGCACTGGCTACCAACAACGGGTCCCTCCGTACTCCAGCCGTGTGAATGGTCTTGCTTCTATAGCTAGTTTCCGGTATGGCTAATGTTGTGGTCCAGACTGATAGGTTCTTGCTTTATGCACCCTGGCACTCACTCATGTCCGAGGAGCATCCGCCAAGTGGGCGCCGAGCGATGAGTCTTCCACCGTGCTCCCCCGATCCTTAGGACGCTGAGCAGAGGCCTCCCCTGCCCCCGCCGCACCCGTCAAGCTCGATGGCACCCCCTCCACGGGAAAACGGCGGGCATACACCGAGACACTGGCGCCTCCGCTGTTCTCCTGCTAGTGTGCCCCTCCGCGCCGTTCACTCGCAGGTAGCACTGTGGTTACCGCGTCGCTCGGATATTCATATCGCCAACCCGTGCCGGTGCCTCCCAGTCACCACCACGGCCTCCGCTATGCTGTGAGCTTGATTCACCCCTCACGAGTCCTCCGCCATCTCATCGAGCACTTGGACCACGGCAACGCGGGGCAGGCAAGGCCCGCCGCCCTTCGGCCGCTGCCTATGGCTGCCTCATTCACTTCTGGCCGTCGCGCTTATCTCCTCCCTTTCCAGCGTCTCTGCCACTTACCCCATGCAACGAGGGTCGATGTGGGTCACATTCCAAGCGACGTCGGTCCGGGGTCAGTGCAGGCAAGCGTTCCTCCTCGGTGCCAGCAATCACTCCTCCCGGCCTTCCTGATCGTCGGAGACCGCGCCTCTCACGTATCCCTCCTCACCGCCACACAGCTCCACAGCGCAAGGGAGATCTCCCCGGTCTACACTGTCAACCGCCGATCGCCTGCAGAACGGACCTTCAGTCAGCCAGCTCTCCGCTCCGCCAACATCAGCATCATGTATCAGACCACAGGAGGTAGCCCATAAACCACAGTGAGACTGGGGCAGTACATAATATCAAACAACAATGTCTCAACGTGGAATTCAATGGAAGGACAAGTAATTAATGGTGAGCTGTATGTTACAGTATCAGGGGAATGAATCCATACACAGAGGACAACAGGAGACCAAGTTAGTAGGAAAGATTGTATTTTCAACACATGATGAACATATTGCGTCATATGTACATATCATATAGGTTAAAAAAGCAGGAGGGGGACGGAGATCTCTGCCTGATTCGTACCGGCACACCCTTCCTAACGGACCCCTCCTCGGTGATTCACTCGCCTCGGCTAAATCTTCCTTATTGATTGATCTCCGTCCCCCTCCTGAGCCTGAATTTCCACGGACCCTTCTAACATTACGTGGTCCAGCGTTGCCGTTTCATTCGGCTCGTCCTTTTAGAATAACACTGTTCAAAATATGTGTAACCAGTCCTGATGATGGCCTTGATTGTCACGGGCCGAAACGCCGTCGACTTCAACAGCGTTACTGTTGGCGCATTTACAAACATGGGCATTTGCTTTACTGTCCTTTGAATTCCCATACATTTACTGTGTAAATGCCCTAATTTTGGCATATTCAAAATACCATTGTTCTCTTGCTGCGCCGTTTCACCGCTGTATATACCACTTTATGTGTCACTTGCGCCGTCACAAACTGCACGAGCACTTGTGCACAGTATCTTTTCGGTTACACTTTCACTAAGTGTCACGCAGTGCTTTTTTAACCTATATGATATGTACATATGACGCAATATGTTCATCATGTGTTGAAAATACAATCTTTCCTACTAACTTGGTCTCCTGTTGTCCTCTGTGTATGGATTCATTCCCCTGATACTGTAACATACAGCTCACCATTAATTACTTGTCCTTCCATTGAATTCCACGTTGAGACATTGCTGTTTGATATTAACATCAGCATCATATCAGGATCTTTTCACCCGTAGTTGCGGTCAGTTTATATTGACTGTGACAGGATAAATAGCGGATTGGCGAGACAGCCTGTGGGAGCCTAACAGAAGTGCGGCCATTCCGCTCATGCGCCACCTAGTGCCCCCCACTGACAATGAGTAGTTACGTGTTGAGTGGACATTTTAACGGTTGGACGTGCAGGCCTGCTAAGGTTCTCAGGTCCCAGCATGATATGCTGCTGCAGGTGAGATTTTGTTCCTTGAATTCTGGGACTTAAAGTCTTGTTTATTCCATTATAAACAGTAACTGGAAAACTTGTAAATTATGGGTGGGTGGGTGGCTGTTTTAGCACTTTATCTGCTGGGACATACTTGCTCTTAGCCCTTCTTCGTATGCAAATATGGACATCTCACTGCTGAACCTACTGTAAACCTTGCACCAATTAAGTAGAAAGCCTGAAGTATCAAAGGAAATCGAAGGCCAGAGTGCCACCTCTTAACAGCTGTCAATCAGGAGCAGGAAACGGAAACCCCGCGGACTGCACCATCCTGGCCCCACCCCCACTGGAGGTTTTTCACCAGGGACTTGGCCTAAAAGAAGAGATCCGAAGGCCTCGGCCCTCCTCCTCATCCTCAAAGCGCGGCTGAGGCTGAAATCTCTCTGTGTTCCCCACTTCTGAGGCTCCCTCTCCATCCCTATGAAGAGGATGAAATAATGGGACTTTTCCCAGCGCGCAAGGACAGGGGGCCCCGCACCCAAAATCAATTGCAGTCTGAAGAGGAGAAAAATCCCGAATTCACAGGCGCATCTTCCCCATCTGACACGAGCCTCGTTCATCCTGAGCCTAATTAATTCTCCCTGTTACCCCGTCCCCCCCCCCCCGACGGCATTCAACGGAAGAGCAAATTAGCAGCCACAATAAACACAGAACTCAGTCTACAAAACTGGAGGGTGCAAAGGGTCCCTCTCACTGGTTTCACTTTAGGATAAGACTTGGCAGAGCCTGTGAGATCAACATTTAAATGGTTTTATTGCAACTGTACGGCTCAAGATAAAAGGAAGCAAACAACACTTGGCGCTGAAACGTGGCCACCAGATGCTTCAATAAATGTTCTAAACTGAAAAAGAAAGTTGACTGCGGGGGCCGTTTCCGAAGTGATGTTCTTTTACATAACGAGCCCATCAGCCCAACTTATGAGATGACTTGGGGGATCAAGAGGGATCCCCGACATTGCGCTCTCGGGCCTCAGTACTGTTCTGAGGGGGCCCCCTGCAGCTCAGGGCCCCCCGCACCGCGGGGGCTTGTGTTACGCCCCTGGACTCCGGGAAACTCTGCATCCTCCTGATAGTGTGATTTTCTGGGCTAGGTACATTGGGGTTTTGTAATGTATCGCTTTGTGAGTGATACATGCCATTTTTAGTTGTATTCTTGCTTCGTAAGGTAGCCAATTAAGCGCTTTCAAGTGAGGGGTGAAGTGGTCGAATTTTCTGGAGCCTGTTATAAGTCTTGCGGCCGCGTAGAGACAAGCATTTAGGGGTGCTTTTTAAATCATGGGAAGCCTGGCTAGAGTTGTGCAACTGTACTCGATCCTTGATATGACTAATGCCTGGACTGTTGTTTTAAGTTCTTAGTTATTTATGAAGGTTTCAGTTTTCTAAAGTAGCTTAGATGGAAATGGGCATTTTTTGCCATTGTATTAATTTGAGTTAGCATGTTCAGATTTTTGTCTAGCGTAATTCCAAGGGACTTGGTTGAGTCTACAAACCTCGGAGTGTAGTTAAGCACCGGGATCATCTTGGTCCACTCCAAGGTATTCGTAGCGCTTTTCTGGGGGGAGATCAGAAGGAATTCCGTTTTTTGTGGGTTAAGCCTGAGGTGATTATTAGTTAGCCAATGGACGGTTCTCTTTAGTGCCTGGTTCATGATAACGATTTCTCTGTGTATCGTCTGCATACATGTGGAATGCGATGTTTGCCTGTTATAGGATTTCTGTTAGTGGTTCTACGTAAAGATTGAAAAGAGCAGGGGAAAGTGTTGAGCCCTGTGGAACTCCAATAAGATTACTAGATGAAGCAGATAATTATTGGTTCACTATGAATTTTTGAGATTTTTTATCTAGAAACAAACTAAACCATTTTAGGACTGTACCCTCTAGGCCTATCCTTTTTTTCAGGCATTTCCATTAGTTTGGGATGGTTTACCGTGTCGAATGCCGATGAGAGGTCGAACAGGATTAGGAGACAGGTTTTGTTGCGGTCAAGGGCAAGTAGAGCGTCGTCCACGATGTGTAGAATTGCTGTTTGAGTGCTGTGGTTTGGTCTGAATCCTGATTGGAAGTCATTCAGCAGTTTGAACTCAGAGATAGGTTGGCTCAATTGTTGATGAACACATTTTTCCAAGACTTTGGCTAGCATGGGAATGTTTGTTATTGGTCTAAAGTTGTTGAGGTCTGAGGGATTAACAGTTGTTTTTTTTAAGATTGGAGTGACTTGCCCTGTTTTTAGGCAGTCCGGTAATGAGCCTTGTGCTAGTGAAGCGTTGATAATCTTTGTCCATGACAGGAGGAGCAGATGGTTGATTGTATACCAACCATTTGCAGGTAGGGGATCATTGAAGTGATTGGTTTTATTGTTGAGATAATCTTTGCAATATCAATGTCAACGTACGGCTTGAATTCAGATCATACAGCATTATTTTTCTGCATTTCCGGAGTTGGTTGATATTGCGGCTTAGTTTGGGTGCTCTTTTTGATCAAGGGGTCCTCAGCTGCATTTTTGAGCTCCATCTCCATGGCTTTGGCTGTGAAGAAGGAGGAGCATTTTCGCTACTAATGATCGATTTTGTAGCTGTTGGTGCAGATGTGACGATTTTGTTGGATTGATCTTTTAGCAGTTTGAAGAGTTTCCTAGGTCTGTTTTTTGCATTATCTAAAACATTTCTAAAGAAGTCTTTTTTTGAGTTAAGTATGCTTTTATTGTAGGCCTTTCTGGCTTGTCTTAGTTGGATTAGATGGGGTGAAGAAGGGTGTTGTCTCCATTTTCGCTCTGTGAGCCTGAGTGATCATCTTTCTTCATTGAGGGATCCGTTAAACAGGGGGTTTTATCTTTGTCCGGGATCCTTTTGAGTTTTAAAGGGGCTTTGTCCTCTATTATGCTCGTCATCGTATTATTGTAGTGTTCCGTTAGGTCACTGACACCTACCAGGTTATTAGGAGGATGCAGTTCTGTCTCACAGTGTGCTGCGAGATTTTCCATGTTGAGCCCTCTGATGTCATGAACCCATTTTCTGGGTTTTATTGATTGCGAGGAGGTTTTCGTTTTTAAGTGGGGTATTTGGAAGGTAATGATGTGATGATCTGACCAGTCACAAGGGATGATCTAGATTTTATTGACAGCTTTTTCTTTCGAGATGATCCAGTCTAAGGTAGAGCCTTTAGAGTGGGTTGGAAGATGGCATTCTTGAACCAGCGATTGCTCTTCAAGGAAGGCTTTGAGCAGATTGATCTGATTAGCAGAATGATCCTCCCAATGAATATTGAAGTCTCCTAGGAAAATATTATTTGAATGGGTAGGAGAGTTAGCTGTTTTGATTTCTATCAGCTGGTATATGAACATAGAATTTTTGCCTGGGGGGTGGTAAAATACATGACGTTTGCAACTTTGATTGTCTGCGGATCTTAAAGACAAACCGAGGTATTCACAAGACTCTAGGGGGTCTGATTGTACTTTTGTAATGACACTGTCAGATCTATGTATATAGGCGATGCCTCCATCTTCTTTGTTTAGTCTGTCTAGTCTCACAATGCTGTAATTGGGGGGAATAATAGATCA
Organism: Triturus cristatus; assembly: GCF_964204655.1. Lineage (NCBI taxonomy): Eukaryota > Metazoa > Chordata > Amphibia > Caudata > Salamandridae > Triturus > Triturus cristatus. The sequence continues at coordinate 776,727,660 of NC_140587.1, read as the reverse complement.
AGGCATGGGGAGGATGAGTCAGATAGCCATGATTCTGTTAGGATAGTTAAGTCAATTTCGTGGTTTAGAATGAGGTCAGCTATGTCTGCTGCATGTTTCTTTGCTGACCGACAGTTAAGTAGTAGACATTGAATGGGGTGCTGTGGTTTGATCGTTAGCAAGTCTTGCTTATCAGGCAATAGGGTCACATTTTTTAGGTTGTAAAAGTTTGGCATTCTGTGGCTAGACTTTGCCGTTCTGCTTTAATTAGGTGGGACTGACTGAATGTTATAAATGTCTAGCTTGGTGGGAGGAATAGGGGGTGTTTCATATGATAGCAAAAGGGTTTGTATCTCGAAGTCTGTCAGATATCCGAGTTGACTGCGAGGATGGTATAATCTGTTTGATAATGACATTGGGATAGACTTTGTTTTATTATGGGTTTCATGAGTGGATTTCTGTAGGAGCTCTAATTTTAATAGACCTTTTTCTGATAAGAGAAGTAAGCTCTTCATGTCTCAGATAGCGAATTGCAAGGCTTTGTAGGTCTTGTTCGATTGAGAGCTGAGATTATCAAACTCCATACTGGGAAGAGGAGAGCTGAGTTTTTCAAACTCCATATCAGGTTGAGGGGAGATGGTACGTTGTATTGGTGACCCTGTTGAAATGCTAGAAGAAGCTGTCTCAGGGGGATTGGGGCACCTATTAGGCTTTTCTCTGCCTGTTTCCTTATATCCTACTGCTAATTTGCCATTTTTAGTGCCGGTCCTATGAGTACTTCTCTAGTTTTCCTGGTCAATGACTGTTGACTCCATCCTGACGACATTTTCCAGGAAAGGGTTAGGAACGGTGTTAGGGCTAGAGACAGAGCTATGGGCTCTGGGTTTGCTGGGGGGAAGTGTTGTTTTAGATAGAGGTGGGCTGTTACCCTTAGCTATGGAGCTACTGCCTTCCTCTATCAACTGATGGGGCTCATTAGTGATGGTGTTTTCTATCTTGGCAGAATGATCCCTCTGTGGGGAAATGGCTTGCAAATTGTTGATTGGCGGGTTTCTAAAGGGAGGGATTTTACAAACGTGGTCTTTTAAGGTTGAGAAATATTTGTCGAATAGTTCCAGATCTTTGTTGGCGGCTTGTGTGAGAATCGTGCCGTAATTGTAGCATGTTATATTCAGTGTGGCTCTTAGTTTCCAAGAGGGTGTTATAAGCATCTTCGTGCCATAAGGGATGTTTCTCATTTCCTGTACCTTTAACACATTATTTAGAGTGTTGCACCATTTAGCCATTTTAGTAGTGAAAAATATTAGGTTGTTAATAATAGCGCCTTTTTTATGTTGAAGGAGGGGTCTGAGATTAAAGTTTCAGGGTTGTTTCTAAGTAGGTTGTGTTTGAAGGATTTGGTGGCATTTTTAGAGAGATTAGGTGGATATGAGATTGAATAGGAATTCCTTTCCTCAGATTTCATATATGTCCCTGTCGTCATGAAGCATGATGACTCGGTGGAGAGGGTAGGTCGTAACACGGTACTCGAAAAGAAGACATTCCCAATATTTTGAGGAAGTCATATTCGTGTACAACCCACCGAGTACTGTTGATACCAGGATATTGACTGACTAGGGTAGCTCCCGGTACCAACGGGTATTCAATACACAGATTGATCAACAATCCCAACCGACCAGGTTGTGTAATGTAGATAGTTAAAACCCCCCCATAGGTCCTGAAGAATCGCGAGTATAAATTACTCATAGCGAGAAACATGTTGACCCACTACTGCAATATACATACCACTTTAATAGGAGACATTACACTCACATAAGTGCTATGTATACACGTTTTTAAACTAAGGTAGGAGGCCATCTGAATAAAATTTACTTCCACAAGGCACTCCTCACCCTATTTTAATATCACTGATCTTTATCTACATTTACTAGGCCCCACACCCGCACCTCATCTATACGGCAGTCGGATTGAAGATCTCCGCCAAAGAGCCCCTTTTTAGGGAGCCCGTCGGGCATTGCACCGCCAGCCCCCCGATGAGGAGCAGCCCAAATGATGAAGCATGACACCTGCAAGGGTGTGTGAGGGCATTTAAATCCGACACAAGGATTTTCCACATTGACTCTACGGTGTTTTTTATCCGCCTAAAGCCTTAGCGTTGACACTACTCCTTCTCTTTTTTCTCTGAGGAACTGTAGGAACATCTTTTGCTACTATGCTTGATGAGGTGGGCCTTTATTCTTATTGAAACCTCACTTGCTGTGTCTGTCTGGTAGCGGGAGGACGAATATGAGGATGTCTTAAAATATGATTTCCTCACTAGATGAATGATCTGTGGTGGGGGATTGACTCTGTAAACTGCTACACCTCATTGAATGGGGACCCAGGGCCTGTAAATTAAATGCCACTAGTGGACCTGCAGCGCTGATTGTGCCACCCACTTAAGTAGCCCCTTTAAACATGTCTCAGGCCTGCCATTGCAACCTGTGTGTACAGTTTTTGAACTGCTATTTCAATCTGACAAAATAAATCTTTTGCTAGGTCCAACATTTTCTTTTTTAATACATATGTCACCCCTGGGGTAGGCCCTGGACAACCCAGAGGGCAGTGTATCTATAAAGTAGGGCACACAAATGTAAGCTTTACATGTCCTGGTAATGAAAAACTCTTTTAAATTTGCTTTTCACTACTGCAAGGCCTACCTCTCCCATAGGATAACATTGGTGTAACTTTATTACATTTATTAAGCTGTAATTTCCAAATGAGAGCAGTAAGCCAGTTCATGTTTGGTGTCTTTGGAATTGTAATGAAAAATCCTCTTTTATGGTAAAGTCGAATTTTTAAATTACTGTTTTGAAAATGCCACTTTTAGAAAGTTGGCATTTTCCTGCCTTAGCCATCTATTGTCTGTACCCTGTCTCTGGGTCCCATGACTGGGTGCAGCTGACATTTGAGCTTTGTGTATTCCTCTTAGACAGCCACACACAATAGAGAGATTAGGTGTGCTTGGATTGGCTGCCACTGGCATTTTTAGGGGGACAGAGCTGGGTCAAGCCCTACTTACACTTAAATAGTCTATGTCCTGCCTCCACACAAAGGGCTGCATACCACTGTAGTTACTATGGAGCCTGCACAGGGGAGGCAGGATGTCTGGGGAATTTAAAGAGAAACCTCTAGGAGCTTCTTCTTTTACCTTCCAGAGGGAGGGCACCAGGTATAAATATTGAACCTCAGACACCACTTCTTCAGTATACTTCTCGACCTGTGGATACTCTGGCAGGAAGAAGGATTGCTGTGCTGCTGAAAGAACTACTGCTGCTCTGAAGGACTGCTGCCCTGCTGTGCCGATGCCTGCTGCCCTCTTGCCTGGGTGAGAGGGACTGGACCTACATCTGTTGAACCCAGAACCCCAAAGTGACTTCAAGGGCTAATTGGCTGGCCTCCTGACTAGAGCCTTCAGGGACAGAAGGCTCCAACAGCCTTGAACCTAGCATTTGGACTCTGTCATCTGTGAGTCTACTGTGCCAAGTTGTGCTACTCTAGTCCTGGTCCTTTGGCAGCAGGCCTAAGGTGCTCTGCCAACCTCTATGGACTCAGTAGAACCGACGCATCTCCTCTGCTACATGGCACAACCCGAGGCAGAAGTGCCGCATCGCCGCTACTGCGTGGACTAGTTACATTGCAGAGATCTGCATCAAGCCTGTTTTCTCATCGGAACCACCGCAGCGCGATGCATCCTTGGTGCAGGCCTTCACTTCCCTCATCGATGGCAGCCTTTGTCAACAGAATCCTCAACGATAACGTAGGACCTCGCAATGCAGTCTCGCTTCATTTCGGAACCAATGCATCGCTTCAGCTGCACAACACATACTTGGCACGGACCCTCGCAATGCTCTGCAAACCAGGATTTAAGGTACTTTGTTCAGCGGGCGTAACTTGGGTCCCTGTAGCTGGCCCATACTCCATTGCAGCCGGCGTTAACTTGTGACTTGGTCCTGGTCTGGCACGACCAGAAATCCACAGTTGGTGCGTTGCACTTTTTGGTGCTATTTTTACTGAAATCTTAAAACATGCATATCTCCAGTTCTATTGATTGGATTGTCATTGTTTTATATTTATTAACAATTACTCTATTTTTCTAATCTGGTGTGGGAGCCTTTTGTGGTGTGTTTTCACTGTGTTTTTATTTGAAGAGTTGCACAAATACTTTACACATTTCCTCTGAGTTAAGCCTGACTGCTCTGTGCCAAGCTACCCTAGGGCTGGGCACAGGTTAATTTGGGGATTGCTTGTGTCTCACATTGACAATGATTGAGATTTCTGCTTGAGTAGAGTTTTACCCCCCTCAACTAGCCACCCAATTTCTTACACATGTGATAAGGTTGACTAATTACAATGCAATTTATGTAGATTAACAGTAAAAATGTGTAATGATTAACTCAAAATTCAAAGCTGAAATGCCACCCATTTACAATGTGCAAACTGCAACAGGCACTCATAGCCGTGTGTATTGGCTATAGACATACTAAAAAGCAAGCTTCCTTTAACTAGATGTGAACTTAATATCACTGAACTGTGCACAAATATAATTTAGAAGTCTGACCTTACTATGACCTGATTTGAAATGTTCGTCATAACTGTAGAATGTTCTGGTTTTAATCAATGTATTATTTTACTAAGCAACATATTGTTTGTAATGATTAACTTCTGATTCGCACCCAATGTCACATAATGCTTGAATAGAATAGTTGCACATTTAAAACAATATTTCTTGTTGGCATTAATGAAATGCATTACTAAATATTATTCTGCAAGTTGATGTTTCTCTTCTTTAGCATAGTTCATTGTGTACACAGTGAAACATTTAATATCTAGAAGGCCAACCTGCGTTCGATGCCTATGGGAACTGAGGCTTATGTTTCCAGAACTTAACTATGTATGAATGTATATAGCTAACATGTGTAAAATTTTGCAAGCCTCAAGTGTGTTTGTGGAAAATGACGAGCTGAATCTGCTTACAGAGGAGTTCTGCCATTTGATTGGTCCAGAGTGGAAGAAGCCTGCTACTATGTCTGCAACATGTATTCACGTCCGTTATATTAGTATCTGTTCCTAGGGCCCGATTCACAGAACTAATTTCAGACAAAATCCTAAACTTACTACTTCTGGTATTCACAGAAGGCATTTAGTAGTAGTAAAGTTAGGATTTTGTCTTAAGTTTGATTTAAGACAAACTTAAGACAGACTTAAGACAGACATAAGACAGACGTAAGACAAACTTGAGACAAACTTAAGACAGACATAAGACAGACTTAAGACAGACTTAAGACAAAATCCTAACTTTACTACTACTAAATGCCTTCTGTGAATACCAAAAGTAGTAAGTTTAGGATTTTGTCTCAGATTAGGTCTGTGAATCGGGCCCACCGTTATTTTCAAGGCCTTTTTCCGATGCTTTTCAACCTTCCTTCTTGTCCTAGACTGACAGTTGTGGCTACTGCTGCTTCTGTTGATTCTTATTCATGTTGATGCTTTATTTTTTTAGATTGCTACTGCAACTGTATGATCTCTTACTCGTATTACTGAGACTCGGCTGAATGTCATGAACTACTCTTTTTGGGAAGTTCTGCTGGTTTAATTTGGCTTTAAGCTTTATGCTCCTTTAATCCCACAATTTTCTTTGGAACTTGAACTCTTCACGGGTTCTACCAAGTCAGAAATTCTGATCTGATCTTTTAGAATAGGGGTTTGTTCCTTTATGGAATGCGCTTTTTGCATTATTTGTCTTTTTCTTTCTAACCAAACCTTTTTATGGGATTTCTGTAAACTTACTAAAGATGTACTGACTAATATAAATAAAAAGATAATTGCTAATCTCTTAATGAGAATAAAGCTTTTAAAACGTAGTCAAACTCTCATCATTAACTTAACTTGGAATTGTATGTGAAATTTGCTTGTTATGCCGAAATAGCACTTTGAATCAAAATACGGTAGCAAAACTTTGTCACCTGAGGTGAGGAGAAACCAGCGCTGGAATAGGGCTTATCCTGTAAGTGATAGTTATAGAAAGGGTAAACCATATTATTAAATTTTAGCCCCAATCCACTCTATCATATGTGTATACTTTGATGTATGTGAATAGTCCTTAATATCAAGGCTTAGTGCAGATTTATAGGAATATTTACTGGGTTTATTTAGGAATTCCATAAAAGTCAGACATTTCTTCTAAGTAAGGAGTTGGTCCTTCTGGAGTACTTTTCAGGCTTTTAAATCCAAAGTTTTATTAATCGGATGCTTAGATCATATGAAATACAACACCCTATTACTATACACCAATCTGGACCCTTCGTAACATGGGCAGATCAATGCAGACGAAGTTTATTCTGTCAAAATGCCTGGTGATGCCGTTTAGCATCAACAGCAGAAAATCAAGCTTGCAATTGTACAAAAAACATGGTGCTATTTGTAAGCACAAACCAGGAAAAAAAGCTGGGACTAATAAGTACAACAGGATGAATGTGAGGGCACAATAACTTTCTATAGTTTGTAGCTCCTAACATTGAGGGATTTTGTTTTTGAAACTAAAGATAAAATATTGCCATGAAAGTGGTTCCTGCCCATGGTAAAAATATAACAGACATTTAAAAATGTGGTAGTCAGGACCTCCGCCCAGGTAAAACTGCATGATTTACTCTGTCCCCCATGGCTTGACCGACAAATATTATATTGGGCCCTATGTCTTGAAGCCCCTCTGCACCTACTTCACAAGTTCCACAGAATGCAGCTGCCAAACAACACCTCCATCTACACATCGCTTCTCTCCAGCACTTACATTTTTACACTGCCTGCCTGCTGCTATATGTATTACCTTTAAACCAGTGTGCATTACACATCAAGCCACCCACAGCAATGGAGCACTCTTCCTTCAACTTGAACTCTATGGCGGCTGGCACGGATTGGGGGTGGCAGGGCGAAGGGTGGTAAAGAAAAAAAGAATAAACCTACCTCCTCACTGCGTCTCTCCTCAGTCATCTCTCCCCGTCAGTCCGAAAGAGAAAGCACCCAGGCTCCCCATAGCCAGTCACAATGCTGCAATGCTTCGTCTGAGCACCATGGTTCAGCGTTCAGACGGGGACTGAGAGCCTGGGCATGTTCTCCACCCAGGTTGTAATACAACCTGGGTGGAGACCATTCAAAGTGCACATGACTGTTTGGCCAGCCCAAGACGGATGGCCAAACATTCATGCACATTTGCAGAGTGCCCACCACTCCTCTCCCGCTCTGTGAGCAGAGCAGCCCTGCCCCACAAAGCTGCCACAGCAGTAAAAAATAAAATCATAATAACAATGAGTTGTTATAATTTGTTTTCCTTTTATTTACACTGCGAAAAGCAGTGGGACGACGCTCCTCTGCCTTAGCGGAGGAGCCGCCACCGTGCTTACCCCCAAGGAATACTAATACACCTTAGTGTGGTCCCTCGCTTGTTCACCCCTTCCTTCAATAGTTCATGCACTGATTTTAGACAGTTAAAATTTGGAACCCAGTTTCTGCAAGAATATTTATTATTGTCAACATTTCAGTATTTCGGCGTGTGCTAAAAACCTGTATCTTCTCTTTAACATAGTTGTATTATACAGGCCACTCAGAAGGAAAACAAAATGGTAAAAACCCACATCCAAGCCAGGCGTATTCTCACACTATTCTGCAACTCTGCATGCTAATGCAAAACTACTAATTTAGCACACCATAATTGGGGCACATCTATCAACCTCACAACAACTCACTCACCACCTGCTTTTATAACAATCTACAACCCACACCCCACCAACCAAACACTATGAAAGAACGCCTAAAACCAGGTGTGAATTGCAGTGCTTTGCAAAAGCATCAGTGGTACGCAATGCTTTGTACAGTCTACAATATAATGCGATTACCCATGACTCTGTCGCTCACACTTTTTAATACAAAGAACACCTTCTTCAGTACAGAAAGCATCTACTGTGCTTCACCTCATGTCCAAATGGAGCAATTCAGCTAACGTGATGGATAAAATGTTATGGACAAAATCTGAAATATACATAGACGTTACATTGGTTGTCTGCATTTTAGGTCTAGCCTAACGCAGCGTGCATGCACTACTCTATGGCAGGCTTCTTTTGAGCACTCCAAACTTCTCAGTGTTGGTCTGACTCCTTCCACACATTGGATTGGCCTTTGCGTGTGTCTTTCAATAATGAAAGCACGCAAATGGCCAAAAGCGGGTGCATGTCCCACCTCTTTTCCAATGTGTCACTCCCACGGCGTTTTGCTCTCGGGAGCGAGCGCGGCACGCAGGGTGGCAGCTGCATTCCTCGTCGTGGATCAGGTTACTAATTAAATACAACATGGTCGCTTTCACTTGAGCGGCCGCGCTTGTCTGTTTTCCTTTGGTTTGTGTATCTTGCTTGTTTTCTTCTGCATTCCATTTTGTATTTCCATTTTTACTTCCTTCTTTCTATTTTTTGTATTTATGTTGGTTTCTTTATTTCTGTCTGAGTTAGTACCTCTTAATATTTTTACAATATCAACTTAAGTTTGCTTTTACTGCATAACTTCATTTCCTATCTCTCTTTCCATCTTTATTTCATCTTTCTTTCCATTTGAATTACATTTTTCGGATCAACTTTCTTTTTTGTTTCTCTAGGTTTCCGCTTACCTTCCTTCTTTACATAATCTAGTTTAAATGAAACTCTTAACATATGGAGATTTTTTTTTCACTTGCTTGCACACAACCTGTTCAATTGTCCAGTGTACATGGATGGAACAATGCTCTTTTTACAATACCAGCACCTATATGGTGTGAACGTTTACCGTGCCACCGACTTTGCAGAGGCCGAGAGGCTTGGCGCGCTCCCTTTCAGTGTCTTGCCTGCACGCCACAGATGCGGGGCACGTGCTGCCTCAGCAGAAACACGCACACGGTAGGTCTAACACTGCGTCACTGCAAGTGATGGTACCGAAGAATGTCCGAGCCAAGGCACAATGTCCCTATGTCAAACCGCCGGTATCCTCTGCATCCTGGCCCTGCTCCACTCCCCAATGCAGTGAACAGGACCCCGGATCACCTTCCAAGATCCAGGGATTTCCCAGTATCCACCGCGCCTGGAGCTGCAGTGGAGCCGCCTGTGTCGACTCATGTATTGGGTGTGGGTGTGTGTGCGTGTTGGCACGTTCCTGCCACAAGCTGACAGATGGGCCAGGAGCAGTGACGCCACCCATCAGCGCACTGTTGTGTCCTTTCATTTGCATCACCACCTCTTGCTAGTCAGTCTCCCACAGCTGACTCGCCCTCAAACTGGCACCACTCAGGTCTGGAATATCCCCTCATTCACCCACCTACACATTCACATATATGTGCACTCACTTATTCATCCAGCCATCCATGAACTTCTCTTACCATTCATCTATTCGTACACTTGCTTAACCAGTCGTGCACCCACCCACACACCTCTATTCACCCTTCTATCCACCCACTGACTCATTCCCTTATTTCCCCTCTCACGTCCACACAAGCACACACAGATAGAGACACACCCTTGTTTTGTTGTGAGGCTGCAAACAACACTTGCCGCAGGCTGGTGGGCCGGTCATTCTTCATGCAAAGGCTAGGTGCAACGCAGATTTATTTTTAAACTGGAGTGATGTATAGTTCAAAGTAAGTGTGCAACAGGCCGGACCAAATGTTGTAATTACAAACAGGCCGGATCGAATGTTGTAATTAAAGGTGAGAGAGAGAAAGGAAATGACCTGTCAACCCATCTTTCCAAGTACATCCTTAGCCTAGACGTTGGTGCAATTTAGCTTGCGAGCTTAAACAAGCATTTACAATGCAATAGGTCTCGCATTTACGCGAGTTTAAGCTATTGGCATTGTAAATGACAATGCCAATAGCTTAAACTCGTGTAAATGCGAGACCTATTGCATTGCAATTGCTTGTTAGTGATATGCCTATGTACATGTGCAGTCCTACGGGAAGGCAAATAACTCAAAGGCTACCATAAAACAAACTGGATATGGGACATTGTGTTGTATATCTACGTCAAGTCTGAATTACATAGACACCCGCCTTGACATTTATCAAACTGGCATAAATGTTTCTGAGCCAGGCACCAATAATATTAGTTTACACTTTTTCTAACCAAGCAGCACGGGCATGGCTATCATATCATATGTGTATGATGAAGTAGCCTTCATTTGTAGTCCTTAACTGTTCATAATCAAGACATGACTTTGAAAGAGCCTTGAAAAGGTCTGAACTGAATAAAACACTTGTTACCTGTGGATGGCTCTATGAAGAAATTTCCAAATGAAGTACTTGCAAAGGAAGACAATGGAAAGAAAACCTTTCCAAAATATCAGTTTTGATCTATAATTTCTGAAATTCTTCTTGAGTGCTTGTAATTTTAAATTGTTGAGTGTACAGTGTGTTCCACAATTAGCACCCATAGTTACCTTGATTGCAACAAGTCTTACCTAAGATTAGTGTGAAGAGGTGTGTGCAAAGTTTGTGTACTATTGTCTATTCATACTAACAGATAGGATGGTATTCTAAGGGAAAGCATGGAGGAGTAGGTAAAGCTGTTACAAAGAAGAAGTTGAAAAGTAGTTCAGCAGCTGAGAAAGCAATGAAAGGACCGAATATCAGAGAGATTAACAACATGAACACGGCAGTACTAAGAAGAGGAGACAATGTACTGCCAAAGAATCAAAGGTGATGGAAATTATGGGTAGATGATAAGGAGGATACACCATATTCCAATAGAAGCCCATGTTCACACCAGAACATGGGCTTCTATGGAAATTCTCTGCGGCATATTATCAAGCCCATTATCGCCGCTTTTAGCGGCAGTTTTCTGCCGCTAAAGCGGCGATAATTGTAACGCCGTCCTTTATAATATGCCCCTAGGATTTTTATTTTTACAGACAACAGTTGCTTCCTATGGAGTTATTTGAAGTTCATTGGAAATACAGAGGAATATTCTGAAAGGCATATTGAGTTGTCAAAACAAACTTTTAACTGTTTTGAAAATTCAACTTAAATTTATCGAAACACTTTAGGATTGCAGCATTCTGATTGAGGTTATCCTGTAATTGAAAGAATACTCAAAAGAGTTGCTCATTAAGAATCACACACTATTAATGTTTACTAATTACGTTGCAGTGGCACACGAACCAAGTAGAAACTATAACTCATGTTCCACAGAGAGTGAAAAGTGACGAAGCTTGGAGTAGCTAACCTATTCATAGAGCGGAATGTCAATGAACACTCATTGAAGCGTTCATCTCTCATATGTTTAGTTTCAGGAATATCAAGTTTCACTTCATAGTACAGAGATTTGATTACAGAGAGATATTGTTAAAGTGCATCCATTCACTATTACAGTTAAATGCAGGCCTGTCATGCAAGTCACTCAGGATATTTCTTGTTGACTTTTTTGCAGACCTCAGTGCCCAGTAGAAGTGGTGGGTCAGAGATGTGGCGTCCTGTATCTCTGTTTTCTTTCTTATTGCATTCCTCTTTCCCTGTTTCTACCAGTGACCCTACGATTATTACTAAATAGATAAATATAGATTTACTATATGTGCATGTGGTCATTGGTTGAGATGGTGAGAAATGGAAGAATGCATTACCCCCGTTTAATCTCAAGTACCTATGTGCTCTCTGGCAGTCATGAAGAGGAGACAATGACTGGCACCCTTCTCTTGTTCACCCTGTTATCTAATGCAGGCCAAGCAAGTATCAGTGCCTAGAACATGAACCAGCAGCAACAGTTGCAGGGACAGTACAGCAGGCACAAACTACAAACTAGTCTAAATGTAGATTTGCCTTGACATACAAATGGACTTTTTTTTAAAGTGCAAAACCCGTTTTTGAATGCACAAAAGTTGGTTTTGCACTCATAAAAAGAGTACTGACACAATTATTTTTTGGGTAATTAAATCTACTCACCAGGGTGGGGCGATTGTGTAACAGCTAGCATGTCCTTTAAGTTTGTGCAGATCCACACATGCACAGTTCACAGTGGAAGTATGTAGGAAAGTAGGATCTACTTATATGGTTACCCCCACTTTTTACTTGGTGCTAAGCTGTATTTGACTAAGCTGACTGGGATCCTCCTAATTAGTACCCCAGTCTATCTGCTTTCTCCCTAAATTGTTGTATTCAGTACTTAGGTACACCCCAAATTGGATACTGGGGTACCCTTATAAGTCCCTAGTATATGGTACCCATGGGCATATGTACCCAGGGCATAGGTACACCAGAGGTCTCCCATGGGCTGATGCATGAATATTATGCCACCCATGAGAGACCCTTCAAAATGGAACTACAGGTCTGCCATTGCAACTTGTGTAAGCTAGTGTTAGCACCACTTACTAAAGTTATAGGTTTCCTATATCTAGGGTCACTGCACTTAAAACCTATAAGTCACCCCTATAGCAGGCCTTTGCAATCCTGAAGGCAGGGTGCTTGGTTCTAAGTGAGAGGGTGCCCCTGCATGAGGACACCCCTGCAGCCTACGGAGTCCATTTTCCAGGCTTGTCAGTCAAGCAGCCATATACTATATAGAGGGGCACCGCGTAATCACTCGATGACCATCTCGAAAACGACTGCAACGAATCCTATCATGTTTGGTATCAAACATGTTCGAATCACACCCCCACACCGTAAAAGGTGTGGGAGGTATGATTTCAAGCACTGGAAGAGCCCTCCGTTAGGCTTCTAGTGGTCCCGGTACCAGTCTTCTTGACCCGGACAGCACAAAATGGCTGCTGCCAACCAGAGACCCGATTCTGCCCTCTTGCTGCTGAGCCTAGCTCAAGCAGAGGAAGGTAGGACAATAGGCATCCTGTCACAGGGAGGTGTGACCACCTCCCAGACAGGATTTGGTGTATTGGGATGTGGTGGATGCGCTTTCCAGCACCACTCAGTCTGCATGAGGGGGCACATTTGGTGTCCCTGTGCATAGTCCAGTTCAAACCAGTTCTGGGAGCTATTGGCTCCCTCTCTGGCACGAAACTGGACAAAGGACATAGTAGTAACATCCCCCCTGTCCAGACCCTCCCCTAGGAGGGTCCTCTGAATCTTCACAACCCTTTCCCGAGGGTACTTAAGGGCTTACCTGGGTGTAGGTCCCTATATGCGTGATGGTATGAGATACAGATCAGACACCACTCCACTGCTACCGTCTGGGCACTCTGGACTTCACTAGACTTCGTTTGGGCGTAACTTCGTCTCCCTTCTAGTCTGCTGCATCGTCTGAGCCTGTGCATCATACAGGAACCTTCCAAGGTCTGTGCAGCATCAAAGACACCTGAAGAAATATCCCTTGGAGTGAAGGAGTCACTCCACTGCATTCACAGGTACCACAACAAAGTCGACCGTCTGCAGATCCTGAGCTCCTCCGGACTCTGTGGGTTCTGCAACACAGGTGGTGGTTTTACACAGCTCCCAAGGCCTGCCCTGCCCTCTCACCAAGTTTGAGGCCAGTATCCCTCGTGGACATTGCAATGACCGAACCCATGTGCACCGCATCCAACTTGCAGTTGCAAAGGCTTGTTGGCTTCTTTGCAAGAAATTCTTCAGGCTTCAAGTAGCCCTAACCTCGAGCACCTCCAGTGACCAGAATCTTCAGCCACACCGCATTGTGTGCATTGTGGCCGGCATCTTTTGGTGAGCTGGTTCAGGGACTCTCGGAACTCCAGTGCCTCCAGCCTGTGGGTCCACTTGAGGGTCACACTTGCTACTTTTGGACTCCCCTGTTTGCCCAGGGCCTGCCCTGACTCCCCTGCCTTTGGTGAGTCCCCTGGACCTTGCTGGTCCTGACGTTGCTTCTTCTTTGATTCCTGCGTGGCTTGCCTTGCCAAGGCTTGGAGGTGCTCCTGCCAGACACCGACCCCTCAGCACTCAACATCCTTTGTGGGACAGCTCATGTACAGCTCCTGGTCCTCCTCAGCATTGCCTGGTCTTCACAGCTGCAGAGTCAAGGTCATCATCATCCATCCTGCAACACCCGACATCGGAGGGCATTTGATTTCCAAGTTTCCTGGTAACCCCTGAGTGACATAGACTCTGTCCCCTCTGCTTGCAGGTACCTCTCATCGAGAATCCATCCTTGGGTTCCACCAGACACTTTCTCCTTCTTTGCCAGCGGCACTTTCTTGAAGTCCTCCATTGGGTTTGATGGCGGTTTCCCACACCACTTCACATGTATGCACCCGGCTTTCCTGGTGTAGGTAACGTGGGTACTAGGGTATCCACGGGTGGGGTGGCTCTCCAACATTCTGTCTTCTATGGGGTTTCTTCAGGGTCCACTGGGAAGGGTCTTTAATCTTTAAAAATCCAACCATGACTTGCACATAAAGTTGTACGGAGCACGCGGTCATGTTTCCACACTGCACACGCTCTCTGTGGGGTCCCTATCTGCTCACCTTGGGTGGTTCCTTGGGGTCCCAGCACTTCTACATCCTCTCGACACTGTCTTGACTTGAGTCGTAGTTCTTATACCACTTTCTTTCTAATTAGGACCCCAGTCTATCTGCTTTCTCCCTAAATTGTTGTATTCAGTACTTAGGTACACCCCAAATTGGATACTGGGGTACCCTTATAAGTCCCTAGTATATGGTACCCATGGGCATATGTACCCAGGGCATAGGTACACCAGAGGTCTCCCATGGGCTGATGCATGAATATTATGCCACCCATGAGAGACCCTTCAAAATGGAACTACAGGTCTGCCATTGCAACTTGTGTAAGCTAGTGTTAGCACCACTTACTAAAGTTATAGGTTTCCTATATCTAGGGTCACTGCACTTAAAACCTATAAGTCACCCCTATAGCAGGCCTTTGCAATCCTGAAGGCAGGGTGCTTGGTTCTAAGTGAGAGGGTGCCCCTGCATGAGGACACCCCTGCAGCCTACGGAGTCCATTTTCCAGGCTTGTCAGTCAAGCAGCCATATACTATATAGAGGGGCACCGCGTAATCACTCGATGACCATCTCGAAAACGACTGCAACGAATCCTATCATGTTTGGTATCAAACATGTTGGAATCACACCCCCACACCGTAAAAGGTGTGGGAGGTATGATTTCAAGCACTGGAAGAGCCCTCCGTTAGGCTTCTAGTGGTCCCGGTACCAGTCTTCTTGACCCGGACAGCACAAAATGGCTGCTGCCAACCAGAGACCCGATTCTGCCCTCTTGCTGCTGAGCCTAGCTCAAGCAGAGGAAGGTAGGACAATAGGCATCCTGTCACAGGGAGGTGTGACCACCTCCCAGACAGGATTTGGTGTATTGGGATGTGGTGGATGCGCTTTCCAGCACCACTCAGTCTGCATGAGGGGGCACATTTGGTGTCCCTGTGCATAGTCCAGTTCAAACCAGTTCTGGGAGCTATTGGCTCCCTCTCTGGCACGAAACTGGACAAAGGACATAGTAGTAACATCCCCCCTGTCCAGACCCTCCCCTAGGAGGGTCCTCTGAATCTTCACAACCCTTTCCCGAGGGTACTTAAGGGCTTACCTGGGTGTAGGTCCCTATATGCGTGATGGTATGAGATACAGATCAGACACCACTCCACTGCTACCGTCTGGGCACTCTGGACTTCACTAGACTTCGTTTGGGCGTAACTTCGTCTCCCTTCTAGTCTGCTGCATCGTCTGAGCCTGTGCATCATACAGGAACCTTCCAAGGTCTGTGCAGCATCAAAGACACCTGAAGAAATATCCCTTGGAGTGAAGGAGTCACTCCACTGCATTCACAGGTACCACAACAAAGTCGACCGTCTGCAGATCCTGAGCTCCTCCGGACTCTGTGGGTTCTGCAACACAGGTGGTGGTTTTACACAGCTCCCAAGGCCTGCCCTGCCCTCTCACCAAGTTTGAGGCCAGTATCCCTCGTGGACATTGCAATGACCGAACCCATGTGCACCGCATCCAACTTGCAGTTGCAAAGGCTTGTTGGCTTCTTTGCAAGAAATTCTTCAGGCTTCAAGTAGCCCTAACCTCGAGCACCTCCAGTGACCAGAATCTTCAGCCACACCGCATTGTGTGCATTGTGGCTGGCATCTTTTGGTGAGCTGGTTCAGGGCCTCTCGGAACTCCAGTGCCTCCAGCCTGTGGGTCCACTTGAGGGTCACACTTGCTACTTTTGGACTCCCCTGTTTGCCCAGGGCCTGCCCTGACTCCCCTGCCTTTGGTGAGTCCCCTGGACCTTGCTGGTCCTGACGTTGCTTCTTCTTTGATTCCTGCGTGGCTTGCCTTGCCAAGGCTTGGAGGTGCTCCTGCCAGACACCGACCCCTCAGCACTCAACATCCTTTGTGGGACAGCTCATGTACAGCTCCTGGTCCTCCTCAGCATTGCCTGGTCTTCACAGCTGCAGAGTCAAGGTCATCATCATCCATCCTGCAACACCCGACATCGGAGGGCATTTGATTTCCAAGTTTCCTGGTAACCCCTGAGTGACATAGACTCTGTCCCCTCTGCTTGCAGGTACCTCTCATCAAGAATCCATCCTTGGGTTCCACCAGACACTTTCTCCTTCTTTGCCAGCGGCACTTTCTTGAAGTCCTCCATTGGGTTTGATGGCGGTTTCCCACACCACTTCACACGTATGCACCCGGCTTTCCTGGTGTAGGTAACGTGGGTACTAGGGTATCCACGGGTGGGGTGGCTCTCCAACATTCTGTCTTCTATGGGGTTTCTTCAGGGTCCACTGGGAAGGGTCTTTAATCTTTAAAAATCCAACCATGACTTGCACATAAAGTTGTACGGAGCACGCGGTCATGTTTCCACACTGCACACGCTCTCTGTGGGGTCCCTATCTGCTCACCTTGGGTGGTTCCTTGGGGTCCCAGCACGTCTACATCCTCTCGACACTGTCTTGACTTGAGTCGTAGTTCTTATACCACTTTCTTAGTATATGGTTTGGTCCCCCTGTGGGGTCATTGTGTATTTCAAGCTATTTGCTGTGTTCCCTTGCTAACGTATTGTGTGCATTGTGTTGATCTCCATGTTGGAGATATTGGAACGTACTAGGGAGTATTATATAATAAATACATATTTTTATAAATACTTGGCGTGGTTCTTATTCACTTAATATATACTATAAGATTGCATTCTGGTGAAACAAGCTGCTTTACACTCCTTCTGGACTAAGCCTGAAGGTTGCTCTCCACAGCTACCACTTAGAGAGCTTTCTAAGGTTTTCTAAGACCTCTTAAATCACCATAAGGGTTGTCTGGACTGGTGCAAGGTGCCCACTTACATTAGTGGACATCATATACCAGGCCAGCTTCTCACAAAGTTCTAGTGGTGAGTACCTGTCTGACCTGTGGTTGGATTTTCATTTTTCTCCAGTAAACGTGAGCCATGGTCACTAATCTACGTGATAAAATGAATTGTGAACCTGATTTTTCACCCTATACCACTCAGGAACCCTTTCCTGCCTGTCACTTATGGCATATTTAGATCATTTAACAGACAGCCAGGCTCATTCTGAATTCACATTAAATTTTGCTATGCCAAATAACTTCTCTGGCAAATTGGCTCCCAATCCAGGGCTGATTTCTGTCTGGCCCATACCTCCAGGTGTGGAAATTCTCATTTTTAGATGGAGTCTTACTATGCATTTTCATACTCCTTCTCTCAAAGCCTCTGGTCTCTACCTGGTCTCTCACTTTTCAAAGCAGCATTTCAACGGCTGAAACTTTCCTCCTCTTCCTCCTTTTCTTTGGAAATGTATCCCATATCATCTAGGTGCCATTTTAGAGCATATTAAGCTCAAGAAACATCTCAAAAACATAGCTATTCTCATCACACTGATTGTGATGGTGTATCTTTAACAGCGTGTCCCTCCCTCTCAGTGCCATGGAATCCAAAAGGATGTAAGTGCATGTCACAAAGGCTAAATAACATAACTTAACAAATATAACATAAGATGTCATGACAACACACATTTCTCTCCCACTCGTTCCCACCCTCAAAAACAATTTAAATGTACTCCTGGGGAGGAGTACATTTGTTTCCAATGATCAAATGTGATCAGGAAGACATTTCCAAAATTAGTGGTGGTGTAGGAGAAGGGATTTCTCAAAAGACAAAAATATATGTCCCATGAAAGAAAGAAAAGCAATAGAAATTGGGCGAGCTCCCACCTCCAGGAATAATCACAACCCTGGTCATGGTGAACCCTCAAGTTCACTAAATTAACCTGAGGTCATCCCCCTGGAAGCTATGGCACAGAGCAAACAGGCTTAGCTTGTGGCAATGTGTAAAGTATCTGTGCCATACCAAAAGAGCAATAAAGTTGAAATGTAAAACAATAAAAATCCCAAACCAATTAGAAAAATAGAGTAAAAATTAATAAACAAAATTACACTAAAATGCAAAATTATGATAAACGAACTGTAGATATGAATTTTTTAAGTTTTAAGTAGGAATACTACAATAGGCATAAAGTGAGTCATTTAAGTACTAGTCCACCACAGAAGTACACTTCTAAAGTCCCCAGAACAACAGATGAGGCACTTAGAAGCTCAGATGGGTGTCAGGCAGAGGTCAAACAGCAGGCTTCAGTCCAGGTCCAGTTGCCACTGCTCAGCTGGTTAGGGGGAGGAAAAGGCATCTTGTAACTTGCTGTGTCCCTGTAAATTTAACAGGAGGTAAACCTTATGACCTGTGGGGTCCACTTTTTCCTGGGTACAAGAGGGATCAGGTCCAGTCCTTCAGGGATCTGTGCAGGCCACAGACAACAGATTCATTCCTCTTCAGGTCCATGAGTGTTTTGAAGTGGGTGGCACTAGATAGTGGGTGAGAATGACTCCTGGGCAGGCCCTAACAAATGGGGTCAAAGATAGCGGGGCCAACCCTTCCAAAGGCTGGTGGTGGTTGGGGGGTGTACTATTGTAATCCCAGTGTCTCCCCACATCTAACACTAAATTCCAGTTTGGGGCAACCTCTGTACCCACAGTGATTTCAGAGACAGAATGATGATGCAACAAAAGTAGCATTTTACAGCAACTAGACAGTAAATAAACAATAATTGTTTTGCCATCCTGTTTCCCTTCCTTTCCTGATCTGTCAAACAGTATTTGACACTGCATTGTAAAAGGGATTGTCATAGCCCCCCCACCCAACATATTCTGGGAGACTCAGAGTCGTCACCTCTGCCCAATCAGGACAGCCTATATTTTGCTCCTGGGAGCACCTTGTATCTTTTTCACACCCACTCAAATGCCAATTACTAGCTGGCAGAAGTGGGAGAGCAAATGCAAAATTAGCCTTCAGGACTAGAGGCATGGAAAAGGTAGCTTTCTAAAAGTCTGTTTTTCCTAATATTTATTAACAATCTGACTTCACCATTGAATTGGATTGTCAATAACTATTAGAAATTATGGTTTAATAATTTTTCTAGCTCGGCCCTTTCCCTAGATACTTTATTAGGACTTTTAATTTGCACTCTATACTTTTTCTACATAGGACAGCTAGGCCTGTCACAGCAGAAAATAGTGTTTGGGTGCTAGTCGCTGTAACGACACGTTAACATTAAATTTGTGCATGTCCTACATTCAAATGTAAGGCACCCTGCCATGTAGACTACCAGGTCTACACAGGGGTAACTTATTAATATGTAAGGGAGGTTTGACTTGTCAAAAAGGACTACTTTTGAGAGGTTGAATTCCAGTGTTTACACTGCCACCATCAGGCTACAATGGTAGGCCTGAAGCCATCTTTTACATCGTCACTGTGAGGTTATGGTACAATAGGCACTGCGAACCAAATTAGGAATTTGTCCACTCTACGATGTTTAAAGGTTAGCAGATGGCAAGTGCACAGAGTTCTAACCCAGAAAACCACAGCGAAGCAGCAGATTTCCTATATTTAGCATTTCTCATCAGTGCTTAATTTGGGCCAGTGTGATCTGGTGCTCAGCACCAGCACTTATTTCATAACACCAGGGCATATTTAACAACACCACAAGGTGATGCTGTCAGTCTATTTCTAAAAAAGGCATATGAGCAAAGTGTTTAATAATCAAAATGCAGTTTAAAATAATAATACCAGGCTGCTCATGCCATTCTACAGCTTTGGGTCACTTAGTATAGTCCAAACTGCAACATTTGTAAGGCTGTAATATTAATTAAGTGTTGTTGGTACTGGCATTTGGCAGCGCTGACAGGAACCTGAAGTGGTACAAGCAGCAGGGACCTCCTTAGAAATATCTTGGGCCCTGGCACTTATTATTTTACAAATTAGGTACTTGTCTTACTCCTGGAAATGCATGAGAAAAACACATTTTAGTCTGTAAAAATATACATTCATCATAGGAAAAAACATTGTGATTCTGGCCTTTGAACTTTACGTTTAACATCAAGGACATAATTTCATCATTTTTAAGTTAGAATTTGAATCAAAATCACAATTACAAAAATACGCATTGGCCTGCTGCTCTCAACTGAGTTGTGAGAAATTAATTTACGATTCCGTTTTCTAGGCAAACAGGTTAAAATAGCTCATTGTGCAGTGTACATCAGGCACAGTGGCATACCTAGATAAACTCTTGTTCCGAGATCAAAAGCGCTATCTTTGGTTACTCCCCCAAATGTGGGATTTTAGGTACAATAAAAGGCGAAGTACTTAGAGAAAAGACGAGAAACCAAATAGTCCAGTATCCTTACCAGCAGCACATATGATGTGTGCTTTTCCTTTTGAGTTTGCGACTGACGAATCCTGACAGACCGCACATGATGAGGCCATATCGAAGCCATTAACCTTTGAAAGAAGAACAGCACTATAAAAAGTGCACGACGCTAGGGAGGCACGCTCTAATCTTGTAATAACATTGTTGTAGTTTCTGAGCAGATGCATTTCAGCCCAGGAAACAGTGGTAATCTTCTGTGACATAGTTTGGCTATGAAGGCTACTGCTTGGGTTTCATGATTTTTGAATAGGAGCCAGTTTCCAGTTCAGCAGATTTATTTCATTCTTATTCAAATGGAATCATTTTGCAGTGAGTATGGGTGGGTCAATTGAGTAAGTGAGTATAAGTTTGTCGTCTGCGCGAGGGAGCCAGTGATCGAGGGTTAATTGAGTGAGTGAGTGCTTGGGTGAAAATGGGTGGATCAAGTGAGAGAGCGAGGATAAGAGAATCGAATGAGAGAATGGTAATGTTAAAGTTAGCAGGTTTATATAGTGCTGCTTATTACCCGTGAGAGTATCCAGGCGCTGTCCATGGGAACAGGGAGATTAAGTGATTTGCCCAGAATCAAAAGATGATGCACTGGCGCTGAGACTCGAACCCGGATTCCCAGCTCCCCAGTTGGCAGCTCTGGCCACTGTGCCACATTCTCTTCCATGAGTGAGTGAGAATGAGTGAGTGAATGAGGGAGAGAGTGAGTGTAATTGGGTGAGCGAGTGATATAGGTGGTTCTGCTGAAATCATGATTGAGTGAATGGGGTGGGTTAAGAGAGTGAGTATAAATAGGTGGAATGAGTGTGAGTGGGTTTCCATCAGGTGAGTGAGCTAGTACAGGCATGCTGAATGAGTGAGTGAAGAAACAAGTGAGAGTGTGAGTGGGTGCTCAATGAGCATTGGTTGTCTCAGTTGTGTCCCTATGGTTGTGAATGATTGAGTAAGTGAGTGAATAAAGCACTCAAAAGGGCCACATGGCATCAGGTAAGTGAGCTAGTACAGGCAGGCTGAATGAGTGAGTGAAGAAACAAGTGAGTGTGTGAGTGGGTGCCCAATGAGCTTTGGTGTTCTCAGTTGTGTCCCTATGGTTGTGAATGATTGAGTGAGTGAGTGAATAAAACCCTCAAAAAGGGGCCACATGGCACAATGGGTCCTCATGTTGCTTCACCAATGCTCCCTATGTGTTTTGGTGGTTTCTCGTATGTATTTACCCTGTGTTGCGTCAAAACATTGTGTACGTTTTATTCACTACACTGTCAGCAACTTTGCAAGCTCCTCTTGTGTCTTTTGATGAACTTACATTTGATTGTATATATTTTGACATCGTCAAAAATATTTGCAATCTTCTCTTTGCTGCACACAAGTCTTATTAGGTTCAGTTTCAATGTGTATTAAGTACATCCCAACCCAGCGTCAAGATGTCTTGGGAGGTGAACATCTGCACATTACAAGTTTCCCATTCATTCATTCATTCATATCTTAGCAAACCATTATTTCTTACTCAACCTGGATTCCTTTCAGAAATACAGAACAAGCCCTTTTTGTTTAGTAAATACACTGATCATGACATCATCGATGACATCACTGGTGTTGTCGTATTAATAGTGACATCATAGATAATATCACTCATGGTTGAATGAGTTAGAAAATTACAATATACGATTTCTCCAATAAGGGTCTGAGTCACAAACTGTACTCTGTGGCACGTTTTGTGGTACTACAAGACATGCTACAAAATGCTATTTATTAACTATGTGTAGAGCTTATGCCTTCCTCTGCCCTATCATGTTATGTACTGAGTCTTCGCATGCGTAACTATAAGTTTTAGTAGTAAATGTGGGAAGGACTGCAGGGAATGGGTGGAAAAAGGAATAGACTTACTATTAAATGGGATGGGAATAGTAGGAGTGGTTTTTGGAGGGCCAGGAAGGGGTTTAAAGATGGATATTACCCACCAACAAAAGAGTAAGACCATTGAGATAAACAAACTGCACTTCTAAATTAGTATTTGCAAAACTACAAAAAAGTAGTAAGGCAAGCATCACACATGGCCAAACATTGGTACTACAACACCCTCAAATAGAAAATAACAGAAGTAGCTACTTTTAAAAATATCATAGAGCAAATAGCAGTAAAAACAAATATAGGTTACATTTTAAAGGAAAATATACAGACTTGTAAATATATGAATTTATCAAAATATTTAAATAATGTAAATATATGAAAAATATTATGTAAGCTATTCCAGTCTAGTTCTCTGAAACAATTGCAAGGTTCTATATAGTAATTTACTAAACTCCACAAACAAATATGTAAGAGCAATTGAAGGCTGGGAAGATCACAACCCAAACGTTTGTGAACAATCTGGCAAGGAATAGTGAATTGACTTTTTGCTGTATTACCCCCCTTTGCCTTGAGTGGAGTGGATAAGAAGCAGGAAGCAAAACAGACCCCACTGACAGAGTAGGAGTGGTGCCCTATTTTGTGGCAGCAAGAGACTCGGATATGTCACACACCATTTTCATCAAATGCAGATGCTCCAATAGTAACAGCACATATGCTGTTCTATGCTGAACATCTTAACACAAACATTTTTCCAAATGCTGATGTTGACAGCCTTAGTTAGCCCTGCTGGGATCTCAGCCTGCCAACCTCTGACTACATAAAGATGTTATGAACAGAAACGTAGCCGAAA
This sequence comes from Triturus cristatus, assembly GCF_964204655.1. NCBI lineage: Eukaryota > Metazoa > Chordata > Amphibia > Caudata > Salamandridae > Triturus > Triturus cristatus. The sequence continues at coordinate 776,704,260 of NC_140587.1, read as the reverse complement.
CAATCTTGCTTCCTTACTGCCCTGAACAATGCAATACTCCTTTATCAATGATAATGACCATTACATTGATATAAACTGTGCAATCACATAACCAACAATCATTTTTTGATGATTTGGTGATGCTGTAGCACTTTGGTGTAAGTTGCATTATTCAAAAACATTTACTGACCATTTATTTTTACCTAATTAGCTTATTTAACTTTCCGGTTAGGCCGTGCTAGATGGCACAAGAAATGCACCAGTGGAGTGGAAGTTAAATGTTATGTATGGGCTGCAGTGTGTATCCACACCACCCACATTTATGATAAAAATAGTGTTTCGGAGAACACCAGTGCTCTGTGGCTGGGCAGCTGTTTAAAAGTACTGCAGTGACAAGATGACAGAAAAGTTACTTTGCCATGTAGCAAAACCTAGTTTTATACGTCAGTTAAGTCATCTTTAAAGTTTGCCTTGTTGCCCACAGGGCAGGGTGCCTAATTCTGGAAACTGGAAAAAGTATGTCCGAACAGTAAATAGTTACACAGAGTTGTTTTCACATTGTAAGTAAAGCTGAATTTTCCATGAACAGGTATAGTCATGAATGAAATCACCCTTTCCTATCTAGGAATGTGAAAATAATACAGGCATCATTTAAAGTAATTTTTCACTTAGTTTCAAAACTCTAATTCAGTGGTGAAAGTACATTATTTTTTGTTTTTTAATATATTTTTATTTTATTTATATTATTAACATTTAATTTCAACACAATCAACTGTTGAGGTGGATCAGGTCATAATGCCAGTATATTACAGCAGTTCAATAATTCAGAGGCACATTCTACAAAGCGCTATGTTTACACAGTGAATTTCAACCATACAATGCAGTTCGATTCCGGGAATCATCACTATGCGGCCAAACTGGTGCTTTATATCACTAAGCGGCTTGACATTATTGCCTGTGACAAGTCTCTGTCAAATCTGGACCTTCACACCACTTCTCGTCATCTTCCTGGGGGTCGGGGGCAGGAGGGCTGGCACAACCCACCACGCACCTCATTCCACCTGCTCCAGATCTTGACCCACTTCCCGGGGCAGCCTCTGTTAGAGTATACCATTTTTTCTGCTATCATGCATATGTCCATGTCCATGTCCATCTGAAGAGCAATTTAACAAACTCATTAACCTCTTCGATGCCGATGACGGAACGGTTCCGTCATGCACGCCGGTTGGGCTGTGCTTATGACGGAACCGTTCCGTCATGGCCCCGCCCGCGCTCAGATCTTTCAGCACTGCGCGGGAATCCGCGCAGCGCTGAAGAGGTTAATCAGGGGTCTCATAGTAGACCGATAAATGTGACTAACCAAACTAATCAGGAACAATTACTTAAACTCTATAACCTAAAGAAAAAACTAATTCGTACTGAGTTACACGCTGAGTTTCTGATTGAATATCTAAAAGCGGGTGTGATACCTATAGGGCTTCAAATTAAAAATGAAACCGGTTTATTTGTGGAACACAAAAAATTTCTTGAAACATGGTCACACATAGCGAATCGCTGTAGCCGCGATTGGCTTATTCTCATTATAGAAACAGCTCAAGAGGTAATTATAATTGAGAAGAAAGCTATTGAAGAATTGGAGAGCAAAATTAAAGATACTACCGTGATAGATGAAATTAAGAAAAGACTGGATGAAATGAAGCAAGAAACTGAAGGGTATAGAGAATATTTAGTTAATTAAAAAAATGAATAAACTTAGGAAGGATATTGAGAAATTTAGTGTTGAAAGAGAATATACCTATTTAGAAAAAGAATATTATAATGCGAAAGGTGACCAAAGATGGGAAAAACCTAACTATCAGAAACCCATATACTCCAGAGGAGGGAATAAAAGGATCACATTTTCAGATACATCCTGCTCAAGCAGTGAAGAAGAAGAACATCATCCTGAGAATAGGGTCCGTACAGAATACAATCCAGATCCTGAATCTTTTTTAGGCCAACGCCAGAAACGCGATACAACGAGGAACTATCCCCCCCAGGAATATCTAAAAACAAGGAATCGCAGATATTGGCGATAGATAAAATTCCTATTATTAATCTCTCCTCAAAATTTTTTTAAAAAGCTCAATTGAAAGTATTGGAGAGAGGATTTAGCTTTGCGCCTACAGTAGCCCCTAATAAATTTGATTTTGACACAGATCTTAAATTGTTCTTTAGAAAGATTAGACTTAAGGATTTCTTTGTAGGGAAAGAGAGTCACCCTAGCACCAATGTTACTGGTTTTCGGGGCAAGTCTTCCTTTACCCCTACCTTAGGACAAGTTAATAACAATATCTCTACTTTTGAAAAAACTGTAGAAATAGAAATTAAATTGTTATTTGAACGCCCTTATAAGTCCAATAACAACCTTTCTCTAGAACATAGGAAGGCACTTAGAGAATTAAAGGAAGACATCAACATTATTATCAAACCCGCCGATAAAGGCGGGGGGGGGGTAGTCATTTTTTATCAAAATACATATGATGATAAGATGATGATGATGCTTAACGTGAGAGAAAATTACCATCCAGTCTCTCACAATAAAAATATTCAACTCAAAAAAGAGGTTTATAATCTTATTAGAAGTGGCCATTAATGAGAACTGGATTAGTGAAGAAGAATGCAAATTCTTATATAGTTCAGATCCTATTACACCAGCAATCTATGGATTGCCTAAAATGCATAAGGATATTGACAATCCTCCAATGCGACCTATAGTCAGCAGCATTGGCTCTATTTTAGAACCTCTCAGTAAATATGCTGACTTTTTTTAAAAACCTATAGTTGCTAAACAAAGATCATATCTGAGAGATTCAGCACATGCCATTGCAACTTTTGAAGGCTTGGGCTTCAATGGGGTGACCCAACTTTTGGTCGCCCTTGACATTGAAGCCCTATATACCAATATCCCACAAGAAGATACTATTAGAACCATTAGAACTATGCTTCTAACTGAAGATATTGGTGGTGGCAACCTTGATTTCATAATGACGTGTTTCAGCATGGTACTAAGAAATAACTTTTTCCTATACAAGAAGGACTTATACCATCAAATCAAGGGGACCAGCATGGGCGCATCCTGCGCCCCAAGTCTGGCCTGCCTTTATGTCAGCAAATTCGAACAAGTCCATATTTTTAACGAACTGGCTCCCTTTGTTTAAAACATCAGTCACTGGCACCGCTTTATTGATGATATCATCTTCGTTTGGAGCGGTGCTAGTGACCTATTGGAGGAATTTATAGCCTGGCTTAATCTGGGTGATTTCAACCTTAGATTTACATCCCAGTGGAGTAACTCTTGTATAAACTTTTGGGATATTTGTATAAAAAATAATGACAACATATTGGAGGTTGAACTTTATAGTAAACCGACAGATAAAAACACCTTGTTACACTACCAAAGCTATCACCCTAAAGCACAAAAAGATAATATCCCCTTTGGGGAGTTTCTGCGACTTCGCAGAAACTGAACCACACTAAAAGATTTTTATGTTCAGTCTGACAATCTTAAGAAGAAATTAGCGGACAGGGGATACTCTAAAAAATTTATCAAAAATTCATTTAAAAGAGCCAGATTTTATGACAGGGAGTCTATGCTTGACATTAATAAAAGGAAAGAAAAGAACAAAAATTAAGGTAAGGCTGTGTTTGTTAGTAAATTTTCATCCATGAGCAATCAGATAAAGAATATAGTTAACGGGAATTGGAAAATAATAAATGATGAAAGAGAGGAACCTTTTGAAAACGTTTGTTTGCATTCAGGCGCAATGTGAACCTCCGCAATTCACCTATACTGATAAAGAAGATAACATTCAAACAATCTTGCTTCAATCTAAAGCAATAGGTAATAACAAATGCGGATTTTGCTCGGTATGCGAACAGTTTATTGTCGGCAAACAAATCATGTATAAAGGTAATACAGTTTTATCTAAAGAATTGACTAACTGCAGGAGTAAAAATGTAGTTTACCATCTCTCTGCCCATGCGACCTCGGCTATGTGGGTGAGACGGGACGGGAAGTCCGGTTTAGAATAATAGAACACAAGTCCGCACTTCGTACGCAGAAAGAGAATGCACCACTTACGACACATTTTTGCCAGTACAACCATAAATGTGATGAGTTTAAGTGGTTTATATTGGAAAAAATCATGAACAATAGACGTGGTGGCAATGTAGATAAAGTTAGAAAAAAGAGGGAACAATGGTTTATATGCAAATTAGGCACCATTGGTTAGGGGGCCTCAACTCAAGGGAAGACTGGATGTCATTCATCTCTTGAGTCCTTAGGTTACAGTTATTGACAGTAATTTAGCCAATTCTTCCTAAACTGCTGATAATCTGATGGCTTCCCCTCTCTCTACTTAGTCATTTTTACATGCCTATTTTTACATGCCTTTTTCCTTAATGTCCATGGGAAACCTGTAACAAGAACAATAGGTTTCTTTTAAATATACCTATATGCATGAATATAGAGCCCAAAACACGTTTATAATATACATATTGACATAATGTATATCTATAAGAGACATCTATGCATTTGTCAGCCATCAGTCGGGTCCCATTTCAAGATGGCGCCAATTCTAGCCATCATCGCGATTACTTGCGTGTTTCTTTTTTGCTTTTGGCTTAAGAGAGATTACGTTTAACATAATAAAAAGATTTTGATCGTCTATTCTTTATGCACCTACACTCATCGTGACGTTATGTCCACGAATATTTCTGGTATTTGCTTGATAGATTTATTTTATCTAGTCCAACATTGCGCCCGGATGGGACGACTGCTCAGCTGATTGCTGCTTGAGCGTTCTAGTGGAATCGGAACCCGGAAGTGGTGTTGGTCCCGATCCGGAAATACTTGCGGAGTAAATCGGAGAAACACGGTATTCTAGAGGGCGGGAAGACTCCGTCTACTATCAGGTGTTTGATATCATTTAGTGAGTATATAAAGGGAAAAATTCCCGAGTGAGAGGTTGCTGATTTTTTCCTTGTTGACCACACACGGGGACTCTTATCGATCAAAGTAAGTAGTGTGCCTGCCTTTATATCAGATCCCCTACTATATAGTGCAGCTTTCTGTAATAGAGAGGATCCGACAATTATAGCGACCAGGATGGCTTAGCGTCCTAGCGATTCCAAACCCAGGAGTGGGGGCTGCTGTGACTAAGAAAAACCTGTGGAATATAGTGGAGAAACTCGGTGCTGAATATGAGCTTTCCCTAAGTATATTTTATAAGATACACCACGAAATTTATGCGATAAGATTTAGCAATGGTAAATACAATGCTGATAGACATGCAGATACGAGTACTAGATCTGTTAAACCGAGGTGAAGATTCCCTCATAGACATGGAACTCCCTCATAAATAAAATAAAGTAAAGACTTAGACCATTATTAGCAATGGCTTGTGTGCTCAACTGCACAGGGAGGGTGAGTATGTGCACTCTTTAGGAGACAATAATTTAAACAAATAGTCACTTATAGAGTGGTAATTTTGGTCATATCGTTGTGATTTTAGACCCTAATTATAAGAGGGAAACCAGGCAGTGATATTCCTACAAAGAAACCAAACAAATACTATGGCAGGAGAGCCAAGAAACACGTAGGAGGTGCAGATCTGAAATCGAGAGTGTTCCACTTTAACCCCTTGTGTGCCACGCCCTTTCCCCGCCCTGTGCCGGGCGTTCCATTAGCGGGCGGGGTTCATGACGAGCTGGACTCGTCATGGGCACAGCGCAACCGCGGCCCATGACGAGTCCAGCTCGTCATGGGCACAGAAGGGGTTAAGGTAAATAGTAGTAGACTTCTGCTGAGTTTAATTGAATTGATTTGAACAGTGTGGAGTTTTGATTTATACCATTTATATTTTACGGAGTGTTCTATATACCGTATATGGTTTTTTATAATTAAATTGGATTATAACAGTGACATTTCATAAATAAGAAAAGGAAAAAAAGAAAAAAAGCCCAAAGAAACGAAAGGTGAGATGTTTCCCTTCTTGTTAACAACCAAATAAATGGATAGTCCTACTCAAATACTAATGACGAGTGTATACATTTTCCTTTATTGTTCCCAGATTAATCCTAGGGCTGAAGAACCGGGCTTTTAAAGCCCAGCGGCGCAGGGTAAGCCTGAAATCTTCTGAGTTCGCCTTCCAAATTACAGAGACACGGAGGACTCTGTCTGGCATAGGAACTTCAATTTATTAGCTGCAGCTAAGTACAGTTGTCCTAGAAGTACATCGGTGGTAGGTTCTCAGGAGACTGCGACTTCAATCTGTGGCTCACAGTCTTTTGTAGCGCTTGAATCCCCTAAAGCAACAACCCCCACAAGGTGCAATAAAAATACAAATCATCCACAAGAAAACATTCTTTGTACAAGATACAGGATAATGGGTAATAGAAATTACTTCCCTAAGGTCGTGTTCTCTACCCGACCCTATAGGTCAGGTGGCATAGCCATTCCTAGGTTGAATTAATTTACGACAGGACGTGTTTGCGTGTTGAAGATGGTGATTCGTAAAACAACTGGAGAGGCCGAGAACGGTCACCAAGGGTCAATAGATGGTTATCTGGGGGATTAGTTGCTTCGAACCGGGTCTCAGAATGGACTTAGCTCGGGGAAACAGGAAAGGTCGTGTAATATGTGCAACAGTATAGAACGTGAAAGAAACGCTATGAATGTTGAAGGGGCCTGAGTGAGGGCAACAGCGTGGTGGTGTTACAAGCAAAGACGAGCCATATTTTGAATTTCCTCAGACCCTCCTTTTGCCATTACTCAGGCTAAGAAACCAGAGGCTGGTGTTAATCTGAATCAACTTCAATAGCCATGAAATCTACAAGCTGTTGCTGCAGCATTATCTTTGTGTTTGCTGCTTTCTGTGATACCGGATTTGGAACACACAGGGTGGCGCAGAGTCCGCATATAGCTGGACCACTTTGTAGGCAAAGGCAACATGAGAAGAGAATAGCCAAAGTCGCTCCGACAAAGGTAAGAATCTTCCATCCCCATGTAAACAGTAGTCCCCCAAACCACCCCATCAGAGACCAATTCCCTTCATCCTGGTGAACGGACTCAGCGATCTTATGTAGCTTAGAGATGGCTTGGTATACTGTAGGGGCGTTGTCTGGAATAAAAATGCAGCAGCTAGATCCGATCAATCTGCATACGCCCCCACGGTCAGCAAGGATGATATCTAATACCATCCTATTCTGAAGCGTGACAAGGCGGTCAGCAGCGAGTTCTGCAGTGATGTTACTCAAAGCTCCACCTGTTTCATTGACAGTGGCTTCTACAACTCGAATTAGTTGTCTTATTTCTCTACTGTTGGCTATTGAACACCAGAATGGAATGAGTCCTTTCAAGACATCCCCGACTTCTTGTCCTGACGTATCCTGGCCAGACGCCACCCCTCTTTTCTGTAAATGATGCTTGGCATCTGCTATATATGTAGGGGGTAACAACCAAGCGATGTAACAAGTGCCTCTCCAATTACCTGGTAGAGAAGTGTAAGCCTTATTTCCACACACGAAGTATGTGTTACGTGAGGGAACCATGCGAGGCCAATCTGTCCCATTTAAGGTCACAATATGTTGGCAAGTGCTTGTACTTTATATTCTAACCCTCCTTTCCTAATACAGAATGGTGCTTGTCCAGGTACCACTAGAAAAGATTTCCCATTTCGAGAGGTTCTATTAGAGGGCAGAAAATACAAATCCGTAGATTTGGTTTGGCGATCTGCATATTCTAACTTCTCACTATCCGTCCCATATATCCTTTTTCTGTCTCGCCAACATAAATGGTATAGATGTACTCCCAAGCTGCTTACTTCTCGTGTATCCCCATCTCCAGAGAAGACCCAACTGGCGCTCAATTCCCACCATGCACTACAAGAGCCATTAAATGAAAAAGGAAGGGTAATGTATGGCATTCCAGTATTCACTGAACTTGGCAGAAGACCACAAACCCAACAGTTCGTCGCATTAGTGGCCAATTGATGTTGGTGTAGCATGGAAACAAATGTGTTGTTGCGGAATTCACTCCTTCTTGACTCAACATGAGGTGGTAGAGTGCCATGTGTATGCATTTCAACTGTAACTTTGGGAGTAGGCTGTGTAAAAATTACGTGTAGTCCCCATCCTATACAAGACAATATAATACATATCAAAATCAATATTATTAAAACCACTATAAAACGATTATGCAATAATTTACAATGCTTCGTGCTCATTGTTTGTATTTTGTCCATTCCCTTGTTAACAGTAATTTCCAGCTCTAAATATTGCCCGTGACGGGAGGTTGCTTCACTCAGCTGTGATTGTCTGTAGTTCTTTATACTTTCCTACAAGTCCCACAGGCCTAGAGCCAAATTTGGGTCACAATTCTGAGACTTACGATCACGGCCCTGCAATCATGTGGAAATCGGGAAAAAGACAAAAAATCAATGAAGCACTATTGAGGTATTTTGTTCAGTCTGGGCCTCAAATCGTACCTCTGGGAACCAGGTACAGTTTGTTCTTGGAAAAGGAGATGTGGTTTAGTAGTGTCCAATTTCACTGCCGGTGGTATAGCTGTCTGGAGGGCCTTGTCGTCGTCTTGTCCTGCTCCGGCAAAGTCTAGGCGTGCATCACTGAATAGTCCAAATTTTGGTGTTCTTTCGGATTCAGAGTCACTAATTTGTTGATAAACCCATTGATCATGAAGCAATGGTAGGGGCACTTTCTTGCAATGTACCCCATGTACCCAGTTCTTTTTGCCGACCACCTTTACTGCAGTACGCGTCGTCAGGAGCACCTGACGGGGTTCTCTCCAGCGAGGTTCCAAGTTCTTTGACCTCTGGAAGTTTTTGACACAGACCCAGTCTCCCGGCTGTATGGTGTGACCAGGATCCGTCGAAGCCTGGGGCAAAGTATTTTGTACCTGTTGATGAAGGACACGTAACTTAATGGTTAGATCATGTAAATAGTCAATCAAATGGATGCGCTATCTCGGAGTATTTCTTTGGCCTTGGGACTCCCCAAACATTTGCAGGGCGTCCAAAGACAACCTCATAAGGACTAAGTCCCATACGAGAATGGGTGGTTGTTCTGGTGGATAAGAGAGCCAAGGGCAAAGCATCAGGCCAGGCAAGACCCGTGCTGGCTTGTATTTTCGCCAGCTTAAGCTTAAGGGTGCCATTATAACATTCCACCAAACCTGCTGACTAGGATGGTTCGCTGCGTGGAATTTTTGCTGAATGCCAATGCCTGCACATACTTTCTGCATGATCTGACCCACAAACTCACTTCCGTTGTCACTCCAGATAACTCTTGGTAACCCAAATCTTGGCAGAAACTCCTTCAAAAGGACTTTTGCCGTGGATAGAGCAGTATTATCTTTCAGGGGATAGGCCTCTACCCATCGGGAGAAGGCACATACCACAACAAGAACGTACTTCAGATTGTTACATCGTTCCATGTGGATGTAATCTATTTGTAAAACCTCAAAAGGGTAAGTTGGGGGAGCAAAGTGTCCTGCTGGTGTTGGGGTTCCCTTCCTCGGGTTATGCATTAAGCATACAATACAATGTTTAACCAGATTGTCTGCACCTTTAGGGATCCCCACATTCTTCCATACCGGAGCCAGAAGCTTGCATATACCTTTAGCGCTAATATGGGCTGGACCATGTGCCATGGTAACTACTGGGAGTACATAAGCATCTGGTAACAACCAGCGTTGATGTTCTGACAAGTCTGTCCAGCACCCTGTCACATCCAATCTTCCTATAATTTCTTTCCACGTACTCAATTCTTTCTCTGTGGCCTCTGCCCGGATCATTTTCACACTGTCCACAGTATTCTCACACATCCCCCCATGTGCAACCCATCTAGCAGAGCCCACAACATACATGCGGCTTGTAGTGTCTCTAGCTGCCTCTTTCGCTATATGGTCTGCGAAAGCGTTTCCTTGACCTACATCATCAGTGATCTTCTTATGTGCACTACACTTCACAATCGCTATCTGAGTGGGCAAGGTGAGTGATTCAAGGAGGTCATTTACCAATTGGCCATGCTGTATCTTAGTGCCATGGGATGTGAGGAACCCTCTCTCCTTCCACAGGCGGCCAAAACTATGGGCCACTCCAAACGCATACTGACTATCAGTATACACATTCACCCTTTTTCCTTCAGCCAACACACAAGCTCTAGTCAGTGCTATCAATTCAGCTGCCTGGGCTGAGTTATGTATAATACGCGCGGTTTCTACAATAGTGTATAAGGTAGTGACTGCATAGGCTGAGGTCGTTTCACCATTGGGAACCTTAAAACAAGAACCGTCCACCCATAAGGTCCCATCCGGGTCCGGGAGTGGAGTATCCTTTAAATCAACTCTGCCTTTTGTCTCTTCCTCCGTGCGGAGGAATCAGTCGTGTTGCTCTTGAGTGTCATTTGCTACTGGAATTGGCAGCAATGTTGCTGGGTTCAAGGTATTACATCGCTTAATGTGTATGTGGCTAGCCAAGAGTGTCAATTCGTACCCCGAAAGGCGGGCACTCGTGAGGTGTTGAGTCTTTGTTCTATTTAGGAGGGTATCTACAGCATGCGGTACCATGACCATAAGGGTATTGTCTAATACCAATCCAGCAGACTGGCGAATGGAAACTGACGCTGCTGCTGTATTCCTCAAACAGCTAGGTAATGCCTTGGCCACTGGATCTAACGTGGCCGAAAAATAGGCACAGGGGCGTTGCTTGTCCCCAAATCGCTGCGTTAAAACTGATAACGCGCAACCTTCATTCTCATGAACATAGAGTGTGAAAGGCTTACTGTAATCAGGAGTACCTAACACAGGGGCAGAGCACAAGGCAGTGCGCAAGTCCGTGAAACTTTTCTGACATTCCGCAGTCCATGGAAGCGGGTGTGGTGTATCTTTAAGAGTAAGTGCCTACGAGGGCTTTGCCAGGAGGGAAAACTTGGGGATCCATTGTCTACAATAAGAGGTAATACCTGAAAAGGCACGCACCTCTCTTTGCGTACATGGAATAGGCATTTGGGCAATTGCTTGGATACGTTCTGGGGTCAATCGCCGTCCCTCCTTTGACAAGAGATGACCTAGGTAAGTAACCTCTTGACAACAATATTGCAATTTTGATGGTGAAACTTTGTGGTTGTGGTCAGATAAGTGGCGTAGCAGTGAAATGGTAGCCTTTTTACAAGTGTCTTCAGAATCTGCTGCAACCAACAGGTCACAACAAACAATTGATGGACGGAATGCTGACAATGCAGACATTCTCCCCCAGTCAAGAGATCTGGGTTAAATCCATCGTTCTTTTGCCCACTACACCACCCCAGTTTAGACATGGCCATATGCAAATCAGTCTTGACCCTGTGCCTCATGGGAACAGTCCAGCCCGAACTGCCAAGCCATGTCTTCCCTGGACCGGAATCAAGCATCCTAGGACCGGTTTCTGTCTGTCAGCCGTCATCAGCCAGGATAGCTTGACTCCAGTGGCGTAGTGAGCACGGGTCCCACGTCTGGGAATACCCATCCCACTTAGGGCGAAAAGCGTTACAACAAACAATTGATGGACGGAATGCTGACAATGCAGACATTCTCCCCTAGTCAAGAGATCTGGGTTAAATCCATCGTTCTTTTGCCCACTACACCACCCCAGTTTAGACATGGCCATATGCAAATCAGTCTTGACCCTGTGCCTCATGGGAACAGTCCAGCCCGAACTGCCAAGCCTTGTCTTCCCTGGACCGGAATCAAGCATCCTAGGACCGGTTTCTGGCTATCAGCCGTCATCAGCCAGGATAGCTTGACTCCAGTGGCGTAGTGAGCACGGGTCCCACGTCTGGGAATACCCATCCCACTTAGGGCGAAAAGTGTTACAACAAACAATTGATGGACGGAATGCTGACAATGCAGACATTCTCCCCCAGTCAAGAGATCTGGGTTAAATCCATCGTTCTTTTGCCCACTACACCACCCCAGTTTAGACATGGCCATATGCAAATCAGTCTTGACCCTGTGCCTCATGGGAACAGTCCAGCCCGAACTGCCAAGCCATGTCTTCCCTGGACCGGAATCAAGCATCCTAGGACCGGTTTCTGGCTATCAGCCGTCATCAGCCAGGATAGCTTGACTCCAGTGGCGTAGTGAGCACGGGTCCCACGTCTGGGAATACCCATCCCACTTAGGGCGAAAAGCGTTACAACAAACAATTGATGGACGGAATGCTGACAATGCAGACATTCTCCCCCAGTCAAGAGATCTGGGTTAAATCCATCGTTCTTTTGTCCACTACACCACCCCAGTTTAGACATGGCCATATGCAAATCAGTCTTGACCCTGTGCCTCATGGGAACAGTCCAGCCCGAACTGCCAAGCCATGTCTTCCCTGGACCGGAATCAAGCATCCTAGGACCGGTTTCTGGCTATCAGCCGTCATCAGCCAGGATAGCTTGACTCCAGTGGCGTAGTGAGCACGGGTCCCACGTCTGGGAATACCCATCCCACTTAGGGCGAAAAGCGTTACAACAAAACAATTGATGGACGGAATGCTGACAATGCAGACATTCTCCCCCAGTCAAGAGATCTGGGTTAAATCCATCGTTCTTTTGCCCACTACACAACCCCAGTTTAGACATGGCCATATGCAAATCAGTCTTGACCCTGTGCCTCATGGGAACAGTCCAGCCCGAACTGCCAAGCCATGTCTTCTCTGGACCGGAATCAAGCATCCTAGGACCGGTTTCTGGCTATCAGCCGTCATCAGCCAGGATAGCTTGACTCCAGTGGCGTAGTGAGCACGGGTCCCACGTCTGGGAATACCCATCCCACTTAGGGCGAAAAGCGTTACAACAAACAATTGATGGACGGAATGCTGACAATGCAGACATTCTCCCCCAGTCAAAAGATCTGGGTTAAATCCATCGTTCTATATGGTCATCCACATATTGTATGAGAGTGGCTCCTGGTGGTAAACACAAAGTATCGAGCTGCGATTTCAATGCTTGACTATAAATGGAGGGGCTCTCGCAATAGCCTTGAGCAGCTCGCTTGAACCGGAAGCTTCGGCCTGCTAAGGAGAAGCCAAAAATATCCCTACTTTCCTCAGCAATGGGAATGCTGAAGAAAGCATTGTTTAGGTCAATGACGGAAAACCAGGAAGCTGAGGCTGGTATCATCGTCAGCAGGGCATTAATATCCGGGACAACAGGGAATTGAGGTATCACAATCTTGTTGACCTCTCTGAGATCAATCACAAAACGGTAGACAGGTGGTTGAGAAGGGTTGGTTCGTTTAAAAACAGGCAGAACAGGGCTATTACATACATTTCCCCTAGTCTCTTCAACCACATCGTTTTGTACCAAATCATGAACTATAGTCAAAAGAGCTTTCTCGCCGTCACTGGAAATTTTATACTGTGGAATGCGAGGAATTTTAGCATTAGGCTTGAGTGTTACAATGTAGGGAGGAATCCGCAGGAGGCCCACATCATTGGGGCCGGTGGCCCAGAGGGTGGCTGGAAGAGATTGTAATTCAGGGGGAAGCTGATCTTTAGACAAGTACATCGGTGAGGCCAATTTCTTATCTAAGGTATGACGTACGCCAGAAGGGGAACAGTGTAATGTTGCATACAATCTCTTCAATAAATCCAAGCCCAACAAATTTTCACCACAACCAGTCGTTAAAAGGAGCGGGGCCTCCAATTTGTAAGGACCTATTGAAATGGGCAAAGGGCATGAAACTGGGTTTTGAACTGGGGCGCCAGAAAAACCTACAGAAACATTTGTAGAGCCAGACAAAGGTGCCCCAGGGAGTTTAGAGTGAATCATAGAGCTCTTTGTTGCACCAGGAATGGCTCTGTAACACCTAGTGCTTCCACATCAACATAAGGCCCACTCTGGCCACTGGAACTGATACTACTCCCTTACTTTGTCCATGGCTGTCCTAGTTAGGTTGGGAATTCTGACTCTCATCCTCAGTATAGTAATCACTGTTGTAATAGTTGGTAGACTGAACATTTTGCTGATCAAAATAATTCGTGGAGTTTCCAGGGGGCATGGAACGTTGGTTATTAGGTGGCGTACCTCGACCTCTACCTCTTGGTGCTGACTGATAACCACTCTGGCCTCGTGGCGCGGGAATACCGCTCGCGCGCTGTAACAGAACCGGGCAATCATACTTTAAATGGCCTTCTTCTTTACAGTAAGCGCATTGATTTTGGCCCAGTGGGGTTCAGGGAACGAAAGGCCCAGCCCTCTGCGACTGTCTCTGGTATGGTGGAGACGGCTGATATTCACGTTGGGCAGGGCGAGGAGGATAAGCCTGTTGCAAAAGAACTTTTGTTTTCAACTCTTTGGTCTTTTTATCAAGTTTCTCTCTTTTTTCTTTATTCCTATTTTCATAATACTGGGCAGTAGCCAATATCTGAGCTGAAGAGGAGACCGCCCACGTGCTTTCGGAATTCTTCAACTTATTAGATATTTCCGGAGCCAAATTAGACACAAATTTGTCTACAAACAATCGTTGGCCACCTTCCGTGCTCATATCCTGACCACTATGATCGATGAACGTCTCCTCGAAACGATTGAAGAAATCAGAGACGTTTTCATCCGCTTTCTGCTTACAAGCTGCTAACTTATCCCAATTAACTCGCAGAGGGGGCATCATAGTCTTCAGTAAGGTAATGATCCTAGCTGGGAGTTCTGTAATTAGAGGTTCAGGTTTGGCACCACCCACTTGGAGTCTGTCCGCGGCGAGTATGGCAGCCCAATCACCCCCCAGTTCTCCTACATGGTCCTCCTTCCGAATCCTAGCCCATAACGGTTGTGGGACCACATTACCCATTAACATGTCTATATCGGCCAAATTCATGATACATGCATCGACAGTTTGAGACAACTCTTTGTAGTACCCTGCAGGATTTTTACGGGGGTCCGGTAACGACTGTTTAAGGGCCAATACCTCAGATCGCTTCCACGGAACGTGTACCCACACACGTTGAAAGTGAGCAGGTATAAGAGGATTAGCAGCCTGGGCTGCAACCTTCTCTCTCCACACTGGGGGAACCTCTCTCATGGGATAGTGCTTTAATTTTCGCCTGACGGAGGAATCGCTTTTCGGCAAGGACCGGCAGGCAAGCATCGTTCTAAAAGTGACAAGCGTTCCTACCGCGTCCTCGACCTCTGCGCCCACAATCAGTCCTCTATCAAACTTGGCCTGTACATCGAGCAGGCCCCGAGGGGCTCGTCCCAAACCCATATCCTCCCACTCTTGACTTAAAATTTCACACATAGCATCAAAAACATATCTCTGCATTGGTGCCTCAAACTGCCGAAAGGTGACCTTAATATCTTGCACACTATACTGGGGGCCATTCGTGATCCACCTTCGGGCTGGAAGGTCTAGCACTTCCCGTTCCTCCGGACCTGGTAACTGACTACAAGTTTATCTACGAGGAGGAACCGGGGTCATTTGAAATGTCCCGAAGAGAGGGGACAAAAGACCAGAAACGGTATCGATCATTCGCCTCCGAGCGGAGGGAGAATTCGTCATTAGAACAGGAGACAGAATATTAGGCGGAGCAGAAGAGGAAGTAATATTTACAGAGGGAGCCGAAGGTAAGGGAGAGCTCGGCAATGCCGGAGAAGACTGTGGTGGGGGTGCAGGAACCGGTTGGGGAGCGACAGGTGGGACAAAAGGCGGAACAGGTGGGGCAGGTGCTAACAATAAAGGTGCATTCGCTCCGGGGGCAGGCGGTAATCCAAAAGGCACATTAGCTCCCTGCGCATAGGGCGGGGGTAATCTCAGCAGATGGGACATTAAAGGATCCTTCTCAGGGTCCACATTTTTCTCCGTAGGGGAAGTTGGCAACAATGGATAACATTTATCTACCGCCATACGATGTTGCCTATCTGAGACCTCAATCGCATGATCGGTTTCGTTATTTTTAAACTGTTGCGCAGCTTGCAAAATAGACATATCTCTCCTATCCCTTTTTGCTTGTTTTATTTCTTTCTGTTTGGCCTCCTTCCGCCATAGGCGAAAAGAGTCAAACATAGCCGGCCGGGCTTTTCGCTTAAACAAAGTGTTCTCCAAATTATCTAAAATATTGAGCTCATAACTGCCGTTTTGCGGCCATCTTAAAACACCATCTTTTCTAGTATAGCGAACCCACGCCTCATTAAAAGCTATGGGGCCAATACCATGTTTAGAATATACTTCATAAGTGGGAGTTCCGGCCGGAGGAATTGGACAAGAATCCTCCAGTCGGGAAGCCCTATCGCGATTACAACCAAACCAATTTCCAAATTTACTGAAACCAGGCATCGCTGCAACACTAGTTTCTGTACAAACTTCCAGGGGTTTAAATAGTCACTTTATCGTACACAAACTGCACTCACCCCTCGGTTTCGGCTTTTTCAAAAGTCGAACAAAACAAAGACAAAGGAGTGGCCACTATACTTAACTTATCCAAGTGTTTCCGTACGCCAACAGAGGTCCGTCTGATGTCTCGCTATACCAAGTACAAAGGGAGCCAAAGCGTGGCCGCAGTCAGGGCAGCAGGTCTTTTCAGCCGTTGGGAGGGAGAAGCCACACGGTAAAAAACCTTCGGTCCACATACGACATGCAGGGGTCGATCACGTGGTGCGAGTCCTCCGGAATTTCCTTGCCGGCTCCTCACGATCCTCGGGCTGGACCCACGTCCTCTGAAGCTGCCTCACAGAGGGCACCAAATTGAAGAACCGGGCTTTTAAAGCCCAGCGGCGCAGGGTACGCCTGAAATATTCTGAGTTCGCCTTCCAAATTACTGAGACACGGAAGACTCTGTCTGGCATAGGAACTTCAATTTATTAGCTGCAGCTAAGTACAGTTGTCCTAGAAGTACATCGGTGGTAGGTTCTCAGGAGACTGCCACTTCAATCTGTGGCTCACAGTCTTTTGTAGCGCTTGAATCCCCTAAAGCAACAACCCCCACAAGGTGCAATAAAAATACAAATCATCCACAGGAAAACATTCTTTGTACAAGATACAGGATAATGGGTAATAGAAATTCCTTCCCTAAGGTCGTGTTCTCTACCCGACCCTATAGGTCAGGTGGCATAGCCATTCCTAGGTTGAATTAATTTACGACAGGACGCGTTTGCGTGTTGAAGATGGTGATTCGTAAAACAACTGGAGAGGCCGAGAACGGTCACCTAGGGTCAATAGATGGTTATCTGGGGGATTAGTTGCTTCGAGCCAGGTCTCAGAATGGACTTAGCTCGGGGAAACAGGAAAGGTTGTGTAATATGTGCAACAGTATAGAACGTGAAAGAAACGCTATGAATGTTGAAGGGGCCTGAGTGAGGGCAACAGCGTGGTGGTGTTACAAGCAAAGACGAGCCATATTTTGAATTTCCTCAGGGCCACTCAGACTCTTTATAGGAGTCTCTCCTTTAGAAAATTGAAAACTACTGGCATAATGTATGGATGGTAGCCTGCCTGAATAAGAAGAGGTGAGGTCTTATTGGGTTCTGTAATAAATGTTTGAATGTGAAGGTATTTATTAAAGTGTGCTTGGGTGTTGGAATACACATTGAGAGGATAGATTGTTACATAAATTAGGAAATAACTGTGAGATGTATTTTACCTTGATGTTTTGTAACAATTTGCTAGTCATTTGTTTCAATAAAATCTGTGTTTTAATGTTGAGGGCATTTTTATATGTATGTCCAAGCTCTAGATGTTATATAATTTGGAAAATTAAGTGTCAAATGTATTTCATTATGATGCGTGAGATAATTTACCAGACACGCTTCAACAGAATTTCTGCCTAAATGTTGAGGATATTTGTTTACGCTTTAATAGAAATTTGAAATATACTCTTGCATCAGATGAATGTTAGACGAAACATAAAGAATAGAATCATTTTATGTGTCTGGTAATAGAAACTTGGTGTATTTGCCTGTCCATTTGAGACTATTGATTGTTTATTCTGTTTTAACATATAGGTACCGACTTGGTTATTGTGTAAGTCCCACGTTCTTTTTAATAATAATATGAGAGTCAAGAGTTTGGTCTTGAAAAAGATGGAGATATAATTTACCCATCGAAACGCGTTGACGCCTATCTTACTACACAAATCTGTTAACATGGGCGATAGTTAACCAGTATAAAGCACGAAAGTACCGGGTTCTATGTCCTATATACTGTTTTTACGGATGTGTAATTTTCCCAATGACATTTTGTATTTGTCTGTATTAGTGACTCTCATTTTTTATGGTTTTTAGTGATTGTTAATTTGTGTTTTTATGAATTTAGGTCTTTGGTTTTTATTTAAAATTATGGGGTACTTATGTTGAATTACCTTGTTTATTAAATAATTCCTTTTTCTTGATTATATGTTGAACAACTAATAAATTAATCTGTGAAGTCAGATTTTTATAAGTTTATAATCTTGTATTGTGTATTCTCTGATTATATGTATTTCAATCTTCCTCGCCATGGACGAATGAATGTGATTATAAGGTCTTAATGAGGCTAGTTGTGGAAGAACTATTGTTTGTATTCAACTTACCCGGTCCAAAGGACACCTTTCTCATTTACTATGTCCATGTCAACCTCCCAGTCTCTGAGGCGTGAAAGTACATTCTTAATTCCTTTAGCCTAAAAGTACAATTAGAAAACTATACTTGGCCCTGTCAGAGAGTAAGCTGATTTGAAACTGATTTATATCACAACTCTACTGCAGAGACTAAATAATTACCCCTTGTCACCTTCGTCATGCAAGATAAAGGCTTGGCCTATAACAGTGGGAAGGTAGAAGCAGTATTAACAGTTGCCACTTATCAAGAATTAGCCTCATGCGTGTGGGATTGGAGCAGCTCGCAACACATAGGGCAGCTTTCACAGCTCTTCCCTTGAAGTGGAAAAGCCAAATGGGGCTGCCAGAAACTGTAAGTATTGATTCGAAAGACCTCCAAACTTTCATTCTGTATCCCCACCAGGAGGGGAAAACCATGTATGGCAATGACAGAGGGCAGGAAGCCTCATCTCCATAGGGCAGTGGCTAGAGGGAGTGCCAAACCTCTTGTAGCTGCAAGAAATGTAGAGGCATTTTGCCTGAGGGACTCTGGAAATATTAGCAGTAAACTGTGAAACCAAGTGCTATAGAAAGGAGGTGAGATGTTATGCGAGGAAGTAGCCAGAATTGGGTGCAGGGAATTCTCCAGTCCTGGACCAGTGCACAGGATAAAACTGGCACCTCACGACCAACACCTTGAACCATTCCTGAACCTGAGAAGAAAACATTGTAAAGAGAGAAGACTCTGTTGAACTGCTAAAAAAAGACGCTATGACACCTGACTCTTGTTGGCTCTCAGGAACTGGAATCACTTTTTAAGTGTCAAATTGTTGGCCTTGTGTTACTTGCTACTGGGATTAAAAAAGCAGAAGACCCCTGACTTCAAGAAGGCCCAACTGACTACTATGGACTGGGCCCCACAGGAGCCCTGGATGGCTAAATACCTGGTACCTAGAAGCCTGCTCTGAGGACCAAAGGGCTGTAGGGGTGTCTAGGAAGAAGTTGCCCAGCAATTGAGGAAATGTGGGACATTGCCATTGTTTTCATCCCATGGCCAGGTGCTAAGGCTTCCACAGGTAGGGTGCACCCTCGATGGAAAATAAATCCATGGTGGCCCCATTTGGAACTTTTTACTTTGCTGAAAAATACTATAGCAGAACCATGTGGCAAAGGTATTCAACATGGTAGAGCCTTGCTGAGCTACAGCTTCCAGCCTAGCCTAGACCTAGAGGAAGATTTTGAGAACCAAAACGTTACTAAGGGCCAAGGTTAACCTACTGCAGCTACAAAGCGACCTCAGCAGCTACATAATGTTTTTTTTGTCCTGCTAGGAGCTTTTTTTGGCACCAAAACCAGCGACTTCAGTGGGAGCTCAACAGCGACATATCTGCCTTCGAGGGTATCTTTTCAGCATTGACTTGCCTTGACTTGCTGGAGGCATTGCATCCTTAGAAAATAATTAATTTAGACGCTAAAAACATTGACCAGTGCAATCTCCTAGAAGGGAACCATTCACAAATAAGTTAAGTCTCACTTACTCACACAGTCAAATGAACGAAGTTCCCCATGTGCATAATGCTGAGTTGATCTATTGTTCATATATTGTCCAATAAGGACACTCAAACATCATTGGTTATAAAAAGGTTTAGTCAACACTTATTCTTCAATTTTCATTGGAAAAGATAATGTCAGCCCAGCCAAAGCTTTTTGTCCCTGCATGGGGCTTCATCAGGGCTGCAAAAGTCTGGTTAAACTCAACATTTCATTCCCATCCATGATACAGAAATCCCAGAAAGCAGTTTGCGGATGACATTTTTATAGAATGTGCAGGGTGACAACAGAAATGAATTTAAAATCAAATGTATTGTGGTTTAGATGATATAATTGAAGAAAGTAAAGTATGTATGTAAATTTTTTTAGAGATCCTAGTTTATATTATGAAATATTGAAAAGACGTGTTTTGGTGATATAATACATGAATTGATATACAAAATAGATGTAAGTAGGGTACTATTACTGACTTGGACATTAGGGATGTGGATAAGAGATAATTATACAGGCGGCCTTCTTGTGGACTTGATACTTACTATGTTATTTGTAAATGTAATACTAAGGCTAGTTTTAAAGATGCCCTGTCATTAGGCTGAGTATAGTATAACCCAGGTGTGTGATTTCTGGAGTTTTTGTATCATGAGTAGGAGTGAAATGTTGAGTATTATTAGACTTATGGAGGGTAGGTATTCTTGATGTTATTAATTGTAATTATTGTTATATATATGTTCTTTGCAGTCATGATAAAGTTCCATGTGGAGACGAAGCACGCTGACTGGGCTGACATTATCTTTTCTAATAAAGATTGAAGAATAAATGTTAACCCTCCCTTTTTCATAAGCAACGACGTTTGAGTCTGCTTACAGGACTATATATGAGTGCTGGGGCCCAATTTTCTTGTTTTCCATTTATTCCAAGAACCCACTCTGGTCGATTGAACCTTTTTACTTGCCCAATAGCGGCGTGGAGGGAGCAAACACAATTATCAGAGAATATTTTCCGCAATTTGACATAATTGAGGACTCGAAACTCAATCTCTATTTCTCTCGGGATTTTATTATCAACAAAAACATCTGCAGATACAAGCACCTTAGCACAAGGCACAACAGGTAAATAGGCACTAACACGAATGCTACTCTACGAAGAATCCGCATTCGACTAAATATAAAGAAAAGTACAACTTCTAAAAGCATGAGGTAGATAACTACCAAGCCAATGTCGATATTAAGAATCATTAAACAATAGCATCTCTGTCCCTACTCTATGCTAGATGACATCCCTGCTTAACATTCCCTTAAGACCCAAGAAATCGTGAAAAAGGTGTCAGAAGTGAAACTTCCTAAGAAGTCTTCACTTAGAGAGAGCTTGATCTAAAGCGCTCCTTCTAGCTCCTCGCCTACCTCATCTCTGCTCAACCCACGGGGCGCTGTCCCTAATACAAAACCCCAAATCATAGAACACGCCCTTCGGCACACCTCCTCGACCAGGTCTTCTTCCAGTAATTTTCCATCCAGAGCTGTCCATCCTCCATCGTCCATCAGCTTGGCCTTGGGTCCCAGACACCGTCCGCACTAGGAGATGCGATTGGCACATTCCAAAGTACTCCCATGTCTGGCTTCCCCCATAATTCAATTCTTAGACAAAGACCTTTTCTACTAACGAACCAACTGTCCTTGCACCTGCGGTGAGATCATGGGATGGAAAAATACTTCGCATCTTTTAATTTTACAATTTACTGCAGCCCAAAACCTCTACCAGAATAAATCATTTGCTGCCTACCGCATTCAGCTAACATAAGAAATAACAGGCCTTTCTTCTAAACGATATATGTGCATTCGGGCCTCTACTCAGTTAAACACGCCATTAAATCACATTCTAAGCATTAGCGCTTTTACTTTCATATACATGAACAAGCGACCTACATGAGTAATTTTAATCATGTCACACGTTTAACCTAATACATTGCATTAAACGGAAAGTAATCGTCATGCATTTTACTGAATACATTCACAATATGTGTTCACATCTCTAACACTTTTATGTTGCGATATAGTTAATACATTTCTTAATACATTTCGCACGACACATCTAAATATACATTGATTATATGCGGGTGCCAACTAACAGTGAATATGATGCACCCCTACAATTTTAAAACCTTTAGGCGCTACATCAGTTCCCCCCTTTGATGACAACTGTCATCACACCATCATATTCTCATTTCTCCTGAAAAAAGAAGCTGATCTAAACGGTACTTGTTACTATTCTACTCTGTCGGATCCCTTCCATCCTTTTAACATTCTGATATTGACGATCCTGCAATCTCGCCATTCTCTGCTCATTCGCTCTGGGGGCTCTTTCGACCCTATTCCCTCAGTACCATTTCCAAGCTCTTACGAGTCCCCACAAACAGATCACACAAACCACAGCAATTATTATTGGCTTCAACACGGATCCAAGAAATCCCATTCCCAAGTTCGCAAACCAAGTCACCACTCGACCAAATCCTTGACCAATCTTTTCCCACACATTCTCTTCTGTCAAATCTACTATTTCCTTATGGATTGTGGTAATGTTGTCTATGTATTTCTCCAGGTCCTTACTATTGTCTGGAATATACGTGCAACATTCTTGGACCTTCAGCAATTTACAGACTCCGCCCTATTTTGCCAATAAAACATCTAACGCAAGTCGATTCTGAAAACCATATTCCGTATCGATAACATTTCTCCATTCACCAACAGCAATGACCTCGCCGAATTCATTGACAATTCATCCACCACAGTCGCCAATCTTCTTATTTTCACATCATTCAGGACCACACCCAAACTAGGTATAGTCACTCCGAATATATCACCAATCACCGCTCCTGCACTTACAGCTCTACGCACCTTAGAATGACGTCCCGTCTCTAGTAGATTCAAATCTTCAGCATGATAAATCTTTGGGAAAATGATAGCCAAATAACACGCACCATACCAATTCGCAGGCAATTTCACATATGCATTCATCCCACATACATAATACACAGTCGGAATCACCTGTACCGGACCTTGCAAGAAGTCCTTAGCAGAGTCCTCCATGGTAAAGGTATGATCACACGTACTATGCCCTACTAGAACCTTCTCCTTAGGAGTTTGAGGACGGGCAATACACAATTTCCCCTTCTGTACTTCATCTAATGCAATCGGTCCATAACTTCCCTTAGATTTGTGCAATCTCTCCTCATCAGTCCAATCCACTGGACTATCTCCTGTATCTCGTGTCTGGGTCAGTTTTCTATACCTATCCTCTATCTGACCTATGAACTTCTTTTCCGCTTCGGACAACCAACATGTCAAATTATGTCTATGAGCATAAGCTGTATCTAGCTTCACAGTCGGTATGAAATACTTCCGAAGTCTATCCTCTGACTTGTAATAATCATACTTATTCAAATGCTTATATGCCGGAACTTCAGGAAGTACTGTATCCTAATTTGAAAAGAAATACTCAAACTGTTTCCTTTCATAAAACAAACTAAGCAATAGGCAACTGCATGCACACATAACAATCCTTCGCATCCATCGCATCAACATACTCATACAACAGCTTTGCATAAGCATTAAGTTTAAAATCAGCTCTAGACAAATCTATATGAAACATACGACTCTCCTCAAGCGTCCGAGCTCTCTGATCTCTAATAGTGACCCTCCCTGTCCTAGAGTGGTAGGTGTGGGTGTTCCCTGAACCTCCCCCTCCTGTCTATCGGCCACCATGTATGAAGTTACTACTACTGCAAATATAACAGCTATCACTACCTCTAACAGTGTGCCTATCACTATTTTGGCTCTACGGTGTGTATTTCCAGGTTCCGCCATCTTGGAAATGTTCTCAATGTTCAGTACAGTCTCTGCTGACACAAGTCTCTTTCTCATCCAGCAATTCAGTTCAGCTGCTCTCTTAAACCGGAGGAACCTCTAACAAAGTTCAATTTCTCATCTCGTTAGATCAAAGGTTGGGAAGTCCAGCGTTTCCAAAATCAGACCACGGAGGATACTCAAAAATGGCGGATTCGGAATATTGATGGTCAGTACTCCTTCGATCTCCAATCCTGGAATCTTCAACAACACTTCCACTCCCGGAAACGGAAAACTGCTGACCAGTGTGATCGATCTCAACCTTCCCGTGTTCAGTAAACTTGGCATCAGTCACTGTGTATCCTCACTCTGGTGAGGCGTACTTTTGGCACGGCACTCTTGTTCTGTTCGATCTTCTCAGAGCACCTTGGGGTCGATCTTCGTCACTTTGCTCTGCTTCTGATTCTTCGGAAACTGGGGCGAGATCTGTTCTTTGTGCCGATCTCAAGTTTACCCGTCTCTGACTCACGGGCCAAACCCTTTCTTCTTCTGTGGCACCTCCACTCTCCCTACTGGTACCCTGTGCACTGCTTTCTTCTTCAGCAGAATTCGACTCGATACTGCCCACTGCAGCTCTTTCTTCTTCTTCCGAGTCCGTTTCAGTGTTACTTTCACGTTCCCTTTCGGCTTGGTTTAGTGCACAACCAGCAGCGTCAGCAACCCCTACAGCTTGACTTGCCCTCTCAGATGGCTCTGCCACCTCAGCTGGGTTTTCGTTCTCGAGAGGGGCTGTTTCTTCCAAGGGTGCTGGAACTCTACGGGTATGGGAGGCGTGTACCCAGTTCGGCAATCCTCCACACTTCACTGCTGTGTTCGTAACTAGAATGATTTGATATGGCCCACGCCACCGAGCATCCAGGCAACTCTTCCTCACGTGTTTGCACACCAATACCCAGTTCCCTGGGCACAAGTCGTGGCACAGGTCACTTGCGGCTGGAACCGTTGCTGTCTGCACCTGCTGAGACACAGAATGGACCACGTCAGCCAGGCCTTTACAATAGTCCAAAATCATATCATCAGTGATGTTAATCAAAGCAGTGGCAGGTATTGCTGGCAAGCGCATCGCCCTTCCCATAAGAATTTCATGGGGTGACAATCCAGTCCTCCCATCAGGGACACTACGGAGACTCATGAGAACTAAAGGTAATGCATCTGGCCACTTCAAAGATGTCGAAGAACACACTTTCGCCATTCGGGCTTTCAAAGTTCCATTAACTTGCTCCACAATCCCAGAAGCCTCTGGTCCGTAACTGCAGTGCAATCTTTGGTCTACATTCAAGGCAGCACAAAGCAGCTTCATGATTTCACTGTGGAAATGCGTTCCTCTATCTGATTCAAAAGAGGTCGGAAAACCGTACCTCGGGATTAGTTCTCTCAATAGTAACTTAGCTACGGTGAGTGTGTCACACCCACGTGTCGGGTAAGCCTCCACCCACCTGGAAAAGACACATACTATGACTAATATGTACCTCAACCCATTACACTTCGGCATTTCAATAAAATCCAGCTGCTTTCTATTAAAAGGTCCACCTGACCTACCTATGTGACTCAACGTCACAGCGGTCCTCTTTCCTACATTCATCTGTTGACATGTAACACACCTCTGGCACACAGCTTCAGCTACCGTCCGAAACTTCGGATTGTACCACGTCTGGCGAAACACTCGCATCATTGCATCTCTGCCAAGATGTACAGCACCATGTATCAACCTCGCCATGGGATTCAGCAAACATTCCGGTAACACAGCTCGTCCATCATTCGAAACCCATATATCCACATCTCCCTTCTCGCATTTAGCTCGTATCCAGCTGTCCCGCTCCTGATCAGAGATTCCATCTTGCAGCTGCTTCAGTTCCTCCCATGAGTCTACCATAGCTAACATCACATTGTAATCTGTTTTTTCTTCGCTTTCCACAACATGTTTCTCAGTAAAATGACATCCCTGTTCTGCACAAAATCGAGCAACTTCATCTGCGTAATTATTACCCAATGACACAAAATCGTTTCCTTTAGTGTGTGCAGAACATTTAACTACAGCAATTTCATCTGGGCTTTGCAATGCTTCCAACAATTGTCGTACATAATCCCCATTTCTGATGGGTGAACCAGAAGATGTCATAAACCCTCTCTGGGACCATAGCTGTCCGAAATCATGAACTACACCAAACCCATATTGACTATCCGTGTAAATCGTTACACGGATCTTATCAGCGGCCAAACAGGCACGGGTCAAGGCAATAAGCTTAGCCACCTGTGTGGAGTGTACTCCTTCTAGACAAGCAGCTTCAACCACCCCTGTGATGATACATACAGCAAACGCTGCTCTCAGTCGACCAACACTGTCTTTTAAATATGAGCCGTCCACAAAGAAAATCTCATCTGAAACTAGGAGCGGTTCATCGACAATGTCAGGTCTCGGTTTGGTGCATAGTTCCGTCACATCGAGACAATCATGGTCCTCACAATCTTCATCATCATCTACATTTGGAATAGGCAACAGTGTAGCAGGATTTAAAACAGAACACATCTTCAGCGTCACATTATCTGCAGCAAGAATGACTTGCTCATAACGAGTCAACCTATTATTTGTGAGGTGCTGTGTTTTAGTCCTAGTCATCAACAACTCAACAGAATGTGGCACATGAACGGTAAGCGGATGACCCATCACAATGCTCTCACATCTTTCGATACTGACACCTGTTGCAGCAACGGATCGGAGACATCCGGGCAATGCAGAAGCTACTGGATCTAAAGTAGCTGAAAAGTAGGCAACTGGTCTACGGACACCTCCGTGACTCTGAGTCAACACTGCTAATGCGCAACCTTCCTTTTCGCAACAGAATAAGGCGAATGCCTTGTTATAATCTGGCATTCCCAAAGCTGGCGCGCTGCATAAAGCTTCTCTCAGCCTCAAAAATGACCTTAAGCAGTCATCATCCCATGGTACCGGATCACTCACATCCTTACGCGTCAGCCGCTGTAAAGGCTTCGCTTCAAAGGAAAAGTTTGGGATCCACTGGCGGCAATAGCCCACCATTCCCAGAAACATTCTGACTTCCCTCTGAGTCGAGGGAACCGGCATTCTCAAAATCGCATCAATACGATCTGGAGACACCTTCCTCGTGCCTTTCTCAATTCGGTGCCCCAAATACTGTACCTCGCTCAAACAGTATTGCAGCTTGTTTGGAGACACCTTGTGACCATTCTCTCCCAGGTAATTCAACAGAGCAACGGTATCAATTCTGCAGGCGTCTTCCGTCTCCGACGCAACAAGCAGATCATCAATGTATTGCACTAAAACAGCAGAGTTTTGTGGCAACACAAGACCTTCAAGATTTTTCTTCAAGATCTGATTAAAAATAGATGGGCTCTCGGGAACTCTTTCCATGCCATGAACAGACGAGTGTATCGCCTTCTGGCCCATTCTGGTTTCACCTCTGGCTCGAGGGGAGTGGGCATTTTAGTCAGGACCTCTCTCCCGTTGGTGGTGGATGAGGTGCTCCACGACGACAGAGGGCGCTACACTGCGCTGGTGGGGAGGTGGGAGGGTAAGTTGATTACGCTGGTCACGGTCTACGTGCCGCCGGGCCTGCAGACGGCCACCTATGCTGATTTGGGACGCCTGCTGCTTGGGCTTCCGGGGGGGGTGTTGGTCCTGGGGGGGGACTTTAACGCTGTGGTTTCCGGAGTTGAGGATCGATACCCCCCTAGGGACCTCCCTCGGGCCCAGAACTGGCTGGGGGGCTTTCTGGATACCCTGGGACTGATAGATTGCTGGCGGTTGAAACACCCTGGACAGGCGCAATATACCTTTCATTCCGGGGCCCATGGTAGTCTTTCCAGGCTTGACTATATGCTAGTGCCTGCGGCCCAAGCTGGGATGATCGTGGAGGTGCGACATTTGGCACGCGGTATATCAGATCACTCCCCCCTCTTGTTACACCTAGATATCGCCCTGGGGGCGGAGGGGAGGGTGGCGCCGATCAACCCCTGGTACCTACGAAACCCCACGATTCGTGCAGACCTGGTTAAGTCTCTGGAACACTATTTTAATGACAACGTGGGGTCGGTGTCTTCCGCCATCTCCCTTTGGGAGGCCTTTAAGACGGTGCTCCGGGGCCAGGCCCTATCTCTCATTTCCTACACCAAAAAATGCGATGCGCAGGAGGTTTTTCGGCTAGAAAATGAGATCACTGAGTTGGAGAGTGATTTGGAGCAAGGTGTTACGGATGACAGATTGCATGTGTTGGAGCTTAAGCAGGCCGACTATAAGGCGCTGGTTACTGAATCTGCTAGGAGTATGAGCAGGGAGCAACAGGGGCGTTTGTACGATATGGGTGATAAGGCCGGGAAGTTGATTGCTTGGTTGGATAAGAAGGAGAGAGCGAGTCGAGTGGTACCGGAGGTTGAGAGGGTGGACGGTGTGCGTGTGACGGACCCCGGTGATATAGTTGATTGCTTTGCGGAGTATTTTCACGGGGTCTACTCTCCGGTCTCAGAGCGCTCGGAGGAAGACTCTCGACTGCTGCTTCGAGACATTACTCTGCCTTCCCTATCTGATGAGGATAAAGTATTGATGGATGCGGCCCTGTCCCCAGATGAGATTGCTTTGGCCATTCGCTCTATTGCCTCGGGTAAGGCCATGGGTCCTAACGGACTTCCCATCGAATTATACAAGTTGCGCCCAGATGTGATTGCGCCGTATCTCCGGGACATGTTCCTTGAGGCTAAGGCGGCGGGCTCCCTCCCTTCTGACCAACGTCTTGCTACTATTGTTGTTATCCATAAGGAGGGGAAGCCGCGGGATCGGTGTGCTTCTTACAGGCCCATCTCTTTGTTAAACGCGGAACCCAAAATCCTCGCCAAGGTACTGGCCAATCGTCTGATCCGGGTTGTGGGCGACCTGATTCATCAGAATCAATCCGGCTTTATACCCCATCGCAATACCGCTTTGAACCTGCGGCGATTGCATGGCGTCCTTGCTCGCGCGCCATTCATTCGTGAGCCGGCCATCTTGGCGTCCTTGGACGCTACCATGGCGTTTGACACCTTGGAATGGCCGTACATCTGGGCAGCATTGGCGAAGTTTGGTTTTGGCCCGGGGTTTATCGGTTGGGTGAAATTGCTTTATGACAATCCACTGGCACAGGTGGTGGTCAACAGACGGGTGTCGGCTCCCTTTGTTTTGGGTAGGGGCACCCGACAGGGATGTCCGCTGTCGCCTCTTCTCTTTGCGCTTTGTTTGGAGCCCCTTGCGGAGTGGTTGCGGTGGGACCCCTCGATGCGTGGCCTTAGATGGACGCCGGAATACGAGGATCGGGTCTCCCTATATGCGGACGATATCCTTTTGTATCTTGCATCACCGCGCAAATCGCTCATTGTGTTGGTGGATGTGTTGAGCTCCTTTGGTCGCAATTCCGGATTGGTCATTAACTGGGCTAAGTCCTGTGTATACGTTCTTTCCGGGGAGGCCCCCCCCCTTCCGCGGGGGTGCCCTATCCAGATTGCGACGTCGGGATTCACGTATTTGGGAATTTTTATAACCCTGGACCCGGTGGCCCGGTATGAACGGAATCTTCTCCCCCCCCTTCAGCGCCTAAGGGCGGATGTGGCGGGTTGGCGGCGGCTGCCGCTCTCGCCGCTTGGCCGGGCAGCATTGTTCAAAATGATGTCGCTGCCACGCTTTTTGTACGCCCTGCAGAACACCATGGGCGTAGTACCGGCCCGTTATTTTCGGGAGGTGGAGTGTCTCCAGCGTCGATTGTTTTGGGATGGGCGACCGCGGATTGCTCTTGCCAAACTAACCCTACCGTGGTATGATGGGGGGGTCGCCCTCCCTGACATTAAGCGATACTACTGGGCCTCCCAGTTGGCTGCCATCAATCACGGGATGTATGGCCCTGCTTTGAACCCGGCTTTTGAGATGGACAAATTGCTGTTGCCGGGCGGAGACTATAATCGAGCACTATACTCGGGGTCCCTTGATGCGCGGTTGACGGGCCCGACGCGGGTCGCGGTACAGGTGTGGCATGCAGCAAATGCGGCGATGGGGTGGAGGGATCGCTTGACTCGGGCTACGCCATTGTACGCATCCCAGCGTTTGGGTTATCTGTATACTACGAAAGGTTTTGAGAAGTGGGATACGATTGGTATCAGCACGGTAGGGGATCTCTGGACGAAAGGGAAATTTAAGACGTTCGACATGCTGAAAACTGAATATCAGTTGAATGATAGGGAATACTATCGGTATGCTCAGGTTCATCATGCCTTGTGTTCCGTGTTTTCGGACGTGGCGGCTATTCCGGAGCATTCCCCGTTGGAAGACAGGGTATTGGACTGCTATGTGCCGGATAGCACCATTTCGCTGAATTATAAGAAGCTTATTAATGATCGGATGGGTTTGCTGGCCTCATTGCGGGAGACATGGATTGCCGACGGTTTAGAACTGGACGACGAGGATTGGGTGTCAGCGGTGGCCTCCCCGAAAGAGGTGGCTATCCCGGCCCGATTGCGGATCGTCCAGCTTAAGATACTCCATAGAGTGTACGTCACGGGGCCTGGTTTGATGCGTATGGGGTATTCGGTGGATGGTTTGTGTAAGCGAGGCTGTGGACTACTGGGGAGTTTCCTCCATATCCTGTGGGAGTGTCCGGAGGTGACTCGGTTTTGGTGCAGAGTGCATGCGGTGTTAGAAGAAGTCACACATGTTGCCTTGTTGCCGGAGGCACGAAGATGTTTGTTGAATGTCTGGGAGCCGACTGATTACAATGTGACGCAGACGCAATGGGTGACTCTGGGCTATATGGTAGCGAAGCGTGACATTGCACAATTGTGGGGCTCCCAGAGGCCACCCACGGTCTCCAAGTGGAAAGAACACATGGACTGGTGTATGTTCAGAGAGAAAACGGTGTATGTGGCGAGAGGCAAGCCTGGGAAGTGGATTAAGGTGTGGGGTCCCTGGAACTCCTATCGTGGAGGTATATGCGCCCCGCCTCAGACGCGTGAGATAGATGCCGCTCTGTCTCCCTAGCCCGCGCATTCCTGTATGCTCCTGCGACATGCGAATTTGTTTCTTCGGCCTTGCCCCCCTCCCCCTCTGTCTACCCGGGTTGGTTTACTCCCTCGATACGAGGGGCACATGCTACTGCTATTAATTTCCTCTGCCTTGTGTGTTTGCTGTTTTTCGTTCCTTAAAAATAGGAAACCTTTCTTGTTTGTTTATGGACTGCGGCTGAGGCCGACTGCGATGATTAACTCTCCAGTGACCCTTTTTTGTTGCTTCATCGATGTGAATGTTCAGCTGTGCCTAGGGTTACACTGCATTTTAGCGGCCGGCCTGTTGGTTGTAGGCCCATACTTGTATCTCTCTGAAATTGTAATAAAGGTTTTTCCAAAAAAAAAAAATATATGGGCTCTCTGTATACCCCTGTGGGATACGACACCACGTTAACACACGATGTTCCAGCCGAAATGCAAAAAGAAATCGGCTTTCCTCATGTAGAGAAAAAAGCTTGACACAAGTCAATCACTGTGAACCATTCAGCTTCACATGGGATCTGAAATAGGATCACAGATGGATTCGGTACCACTGGACAACATGGAACAACTATTTTGTTTATTTTTCGCAAATCCTGCACAATCCTAAATTTCCCACTTGGCTTCTGTAGTTCCATGATAGGCGAATTACATGGGCTACCCATAATTTCCATCAGTATTCCCTGCTTGATCATAGACTCAATCACAGGTTTAATCCCTGCAATAGTTTCAGGAGATAACTGATACTGGGGTGTCCTCGGAAACTCTACGTTTGGTTTAAACTGGATTTTTACTGGGTCTACTCCCTTGACTAAACCAATCTCCTCACCACTAAGGTCCCATACGTCGATAGACACTGAGTCCCTCAGATCAAGTGGAAGCTCCTCCACCGTCAATGCTGGGTACATTTCCACACACACACGCTGATTTGCAACCTTAAAGGTCGCGTCATCGTCTCTTGTCTGTACCTCCACTCCTTTCGGGGTACAGTAGATCGTGCAGTTGAGCTTGCACAATAGGTCTCTCCCTAACAGGCAAACCGGACTAGAATCGCACACCACGAACTGGTGTCGATCACTGAAATTTCCTATCCTGATTGGAATTGGCTCTGTCAGTGGACTAATCAGTTTCTTATTTGCCACACCAACAACCTGGATACTTTGTCCAGAAAGAGCTAGACCTGGAACCACTGCCGATCTTATAGTCGATCTGGTAGCCCCCGTATCAACCAAGAAGGTTGTAGGGTGACCGTCAAGGTCTGCTTCCACAAAGGGTCCTTTCTGATCTACTTCTAGGATGGCTCTAAGCATGCAATCCTTATCTCTCTTTGAACATGATTGTGCCAACAGGCTTGTATCATTTTCCTCGCTCACTTCAAACATTGGCATTTGCAAATAGGTTCGAGCTCCCTGCTGTACATTCTGTATTCTGGGTGGCTGGGGAACCTGCACCTGCGGAACACCAGTTCCCCCTTTTATCGTTTTAGGTCTAGTCACTGTCGGTACCGCCTCTGCCCCAGGGACCTGAACTCCCTCTCCTTCCGGCTGTATCTGATTCCATGGGTTCAGAGGACACTCGCGTCTCCAGTGTCCAACCTGGTGACACTGATGACATACTGTAGTCTTTTTCAATGTCGCCACATCCATACCTGTTCTAGGGTCTATTGGTCTTGGCCTTCCCTGCCCCTGAACATTCTGATTTCCCGCCTGATAATTTCCCTGTCTCCTTACCAACGCTCCCCCATTAGGCTGTCCCTGAGCGGTTTGCATCTGAACAAGCATCAAGATATCTTTCAACTTCCTGTGCTTGGATTCAATCTCATCTGTGCAATATCGGGCGTACCGTAAAATCTCATCAACAGGCTTGTTCTGCCAACAAATCAAATGCTGCTGTATCATGAGACTAACCTCTGGCCTCAATCCCAACACAAACTTTGAAACAAATTGTCCCATATCTTTCATGTCCAACGCATCTAGGCCACTGTACTGCTTAAAAGCCTGCAAGAGTCTCTCATAGAATTCATGTACCGTCTCCTTAGGTTCCTGCACTGTCCTGTCTATCTTCACCCAATCGATATCTTGTGGTGAGACCTTCGACTTCAGCCAAGTAATCACTTGCTCGTACTTCCTCATAACTAGCGGTGACGGACCATTCGTGATCGCGTTCCTATCAGGCTCGCAAGTCGGCCACTCAATGGCAATCTTGCATGCTGCCCACAAATCTCCCGGAACCACAATATCAAATAAGGTATTCAGATCGATCCACAATACCTTCGAGATCTTGACAAAGCGGTCAACCTGCTTATACCACTCTGCGGGTTTCTCCCTAAGCCGGGGAAAATCATTGGTAAACGCCGCCAAATCACCCCTGCTCCAGGGTAAAGGCACGTATCCTCCATTCTGCTCTTCCCGTAAAGGGAAATTCCTTATCTCCGACACCCCTCCACCCGGAGGTGGGGTCTCTTCTATCGTTATCCTAGAGCTTTTCTTCTTGGACAATCTCTCTTCCCATTTATCAAGCATCATCCATGCACGCATAGCTGTGATCAGATCTCTGATATGGGTCCTCAGTCCGGTAACCCTTTTCTCACTGTACTGCAACCTATGATTTCCTTGCAATGTTTTAGTCTTGGACAGATCCACCTCATATCGCTTAGCCAATTCTGACAATTTCTCATGTGCAACTCGTGCTTTCCGAGTCACATCCTTCGCTACGAAGAGTAATTCATCTGGTCCATATATTAATACTCTCTCAAGGGGTAAGTTTCCACCTATTATCTCATCCACTTCCGCCTTTAACCTCACTACATCTATCATCCCCCCTTTCAGGGCTCCTCTCAGCACTTCTCGGCAAACTACCCCTTCTCTATCGCTGTTCTCACATTCTTGTTCCTGCAACCTACTCTCTTCTGGTATACCCATTGGAGCAGACCGATTTATGCAAATGCCCCGCTCTCTCTCTGCTGTCATCACTCTTGGGCTTTGGTTTCTCACTGGTGGTACCCATGATCGTAAATCTGATCTCGACTCCATCAGAGACCTCGGCCTCTCTGGTCTCTGTTCTCCTTGTCCCCTAGATGAGTCTGACATGGCTGGCAATGGTGTACTCCATTCTATAGGGTTCGGAGTCCGGGCCATTCCACCCACTAGGCCACTTCCTGCGACCTCTCTCCTTACCCCCTCGGCTGTCTGCTCTGGGTTCGCAACCTATCGAGATCCTTCCTTCCACTCTCGTCTCTGGTTGGATTGTTACTCCTCTAGTCTCTTCTATCCGAACCAACGTCTCTTCTGGGACCTCTGGGTTATACGGAGGTGGTCTCTCTGATAACAACCTCTCCAATAGGCTATCATCGGTATCACTATCATCCTCATCTTCTGACTTTACGTTCTTTATCCCCTCTGAAGTGATCAATAAGGGATACAGTTTATCTCCCTCTATTGCCTGCACTCTCCATCTTTTCTCCGCTGCATCCCATCTGGCATCCTGAAAAGCCGTGATCGACCTTTTCACCCTTTCCTGATTTCTTCCTCTTTCTCTATCATGCGCTGCTCTAATCCACGCATGTAGTGCTTCGAATTGTGTTGGCCGTGGCAAAGGTCGTAAAGACGCCATCACAGACTTCAACTGGTACAACACTGCTAACCTGAATGAGCCATACCTCAGGAATGCTAATTCTCCTTCATTTTGAGTCATTTTATGCCAATTTTCAAGCCAAATTATCGTATGCAATCCCACATTCCTTGCCATGTAATGAGCTGGAGTATCCCCAGGAGTAGCTTCTTCTCCTCCTCGAGAAACTACATGTTTGTCACCTCTACACAGTTCTCGAAAAACCTTAAAACACTTCATGATTGACAAACTTCGATCCCACACTCTGTTTACCTCTTGATGTCGAAACCTCCAATAACAGCGCGACTAACACCAACCAGCCTATCACAGCGCGACACTCTCTGACGTCACCTTCCTTCGTTCGCAGCAGTTCCCTTTTCTTACGCTTTACGTCTCACGCCTGCACTTGTCCCATTCATACAGTGAAATAACCGTTTGTCCCAAACAAGTTACCTCTCTGGCTGTCCGTCCACAATCTTTGACTGTTCGTCCACAGTCTCTCGAAATTGTTGACCTCGGTTGGCAACCGTCTGTCCCCGTCCGGCCAGACAGTTCGCCTCTGATAGGTTACAAATACCCAAATCCACACAGAGCAACCCACGACCAGCGTCGAGCTGTCATGCACTCACACATTCGCTCCCCCTATCTCAGTCCAGGTGATCGATGGTACCTCACGATCTCCTTTGGGTGGTCAACGAAATCTACCACGGGTGTCTTCCACACCACAATTCCCGGGCTGCGCGCGCTCATAGCCTGATCTCACAATCACTCAACATTCACTCCAACTCCGCAAGATATCACACAACGAATCAACACCGCAATCTACAACATCTCATCCTATTCATACTCACTCCACGAACTGTTGCTTCCTGCCGCACTGCTACTCGCCGTCAATGTTCATCATCCGCCGTCGTCTGCTGCTCACCGTCTGATGATTCACCATCACTTATCATCTATGGGTCTCAAGGATCACTTATCCTAGTCTAATCGTCCCTCGCTATCGGAAGTAACCATCCAACTCTGCTACCAACTGCTGGGGCCCAATTTTCTTGTTTTCCATTTATTCCAAGAACCCACTCTGGTCGATTGAACCTTTTTACTTGTCCAATAGCGTGGAGGGAGCAAACACAATTATCAGAGAATATTTTCCGCAATTGACATAATTGAGGACTCGAAACTCAATCTCTATTTCTCTCGGGATTTTATTATCAACAAAAACATCTGCAGATAAAAGCACCTTAGCACAAGGCACAACAGGTAAATAGGCACTAACACGAATGCTACTCTACGAAGAATCCGCATTCGACTAAATATAAACAAAAGTACAACTTCTAAAAGCATGAGTGTTGGAAGGGCGTTCTCCGGGGGGCTTTGGAATACGTTCCTGACCACCCGTTGACCCACCTCTCCCAGAGTTAGGCCGAGCACTGGCGGGGAGGCCCTTCCGGGAAGGGTCTCGTTCCTAGGATTGTACACGCTGAACTAACACTCTCTGACAGAGGGACACCACACAGTAGTTCTTAGTAAGACAGTATACTTTATCGAAAGGTCAGGGGATCTTTATGATCCGTGATACAGCTGTTGGATCAATGCCGCAAGCGGCGGCGGTCTCGGGATGGGGGTATTGGGGTAGCGGGACAGTCTTTAAGTTCAGTGTCTCTGCGGAGTATCCTTCGCACAGCTCTCAATCCTCGAGCTGGGGGATTTGGGTTCACTCGGCAGTCTCCGCCGATCTTTCTGGATAGGAGCGCCGCGAGTCTCTCAGCAGGCACAGGTGGTTTCGGGTTCTCGGGAGCCGCGACAGCGTCAGCAGGGCTCAGATGGTTCAGAGTTCGAGGAGCCGCGACAGCGTCAGCAGGGCTCAGATGGTTCAGAGTTCGGGGAGCCGCGACAACGTCAGCAGGGCTCAGATGGTTCAGAGTCCGGGGAGCCACGACAGCGTCAGGAGGGCTCAGATGGTTCAGAGTTCGGGGAGCCGCGACAGCATCAGCAGGGCTCAGATGGTTCAGAGTTTAGGGAGCCGCGACAGCGTCAGCAGGGCTCAGATGGTTCAGAGTTCAGGGAGCCGCGACAGCGTCAGCAGGGCTCTCGTAGATCCAGGTCTTCTCTGCCTCCTGTCCCTTCAGCACCCCTTGTTATACTCCCCCTCCTCTTTGAAGTCCGGAATCCTCGAAGAGAAGGGTCTTGGTGCCTGGGGGCGGTGTGTCGGGATTTCCTGCCGCTCGGCCCTTTGATCTGTTCAGGTTGGTCTGGGAGGGACTCCAGACGCCCAGCATGCGAGGCGCCCGCTCACCGGGGGCCTGGTGGCCGATCGAAACCCTCCTTGGGGAGGAGATCAGAGGTGTGACCGAGACGGCGTCTCCTGGTCTTGCTTGGGGGTTTCCCTCTCCCTCGGCCGGGCATGCGTGGTAGTGTCGTGGGTTTTGCTGGGGCCCCGGCCGGCCATCGGGTTCGTTGGGTCATGGTGGCCGGAAGTCTGTGACACCGGGGATCAGGTGCGGTTGCGGGGTTGCTTGCTGGTCGAGAGGGTCCACGCCACAAGGCCGGTCTCACACGTGCCCCCCAGCTGAAAGGCGGGGAGAACTACCCATCCACTTGGGGGTTCTCCTCGCTGAAGCGGAAGAATGGGAACAGGCCATCAGCGTTGGCGTGGTCAGTCCCGGGGCGATGCTCCACAGTGAAGTCCATCCCCTGGAGGGAGATTGACCATCGTAGCAGCTTGGGGTTTTCTCCTCTCATTTGCATCAGCCACCGTAAGGGTCGATGATCCGTTTGAACTCGGAAGTGGGTTCCGAACAAGTAGGGCCGCAGCTTTTTGAGGGCGCAGACTACTGCGAAGGTCTCTCTTTTAATGGTGCTCAACCGTTGTTCCCGAGATAGTAACCTTCGGCTGATGAAGGCTATGGGCTGATCTATGCCTTTGTCGTTGAACTGTGAGAGGACAGCCCCGATGCCGTGCTCCGAAGTATCCATCTGGACCACAAATTCCTGAGAGTAGTCGGGGGCTTTGAGTACCGGAGCAGTACATATAGCGGCTTACAAGGCGTCGAACGCTTTTTGGCACGGGGGAGTCCACTGTATCTTCTTCGGGTGCTTTTTGGAGGTTAACTCTGTGAGGGGGCCTGCGATGCTGCCATAGTTTTTAATAAACCTCCGGTAGTAACCGGTGAGGCCCAGGAAGGCCCGGAATTCTGTTTGGGTCGTGGGGGGATCCCAGGACAAGATGGCGTCGATCTTCGGCTGGAGGGGGGCGACCTGCCCGCTCCCCACCTGGTGTCCCAGATAGATCACTGAGCCTTGTCCAATTTGACATTTGCTGGCTTTGATGGTTAGGCCTGCCTGGCGCAGGGCCACCAGTACTTTTCGGAGGTGCTGGATGTGTTCGGTCCATTGGGAGCTGAATACTGCTATGTCGTCTAGGTACGCTGCGCTGAACCACTCTAGCCCGGCCAGGACCCTGTTCACCAGTCGCTGGAAGGTGGCCAGGGCATTTTTCATCCCAAAAGGCATAACTCTGAAGCGGTAGTACCCATCCGGGGTGGAGAAGGCGGAGCGCTCCTTGGCTCCCTCAATGAGCGCAATTTGCCAGTATCCGCAGGTCAGGTCGAAGGTGCTGAGGTAGCGAGCGGCCCCGAGGCGGTCGATGAGCTCGTCTGCGCGGGGGATAGGGTGAGCGTCCGC
Source organism: Triturus cristatus (assembly GCF_964204655.1). NCBI lineage: Eukaryota > Metazoa > Chordata > Amphibia > Caudata > Salamandridae > Triturus > Triturus cristatus. The sequence continues at coordinate 776,665,913 of NC_140587.1, read as the reverse complement.
TCGGGTGACCGCATTGAGTCCCCGGTAGTCCACACAGAATCTCAGCTCAGGGGCGACACCAGGGGCGGCTGCTTTCGGGACCAGGACTACCGGGCTGGCCCATGGGCTGTCGGAGGGTTCAATCACCCCTAGGGCTAACATCTTGGCTACTTCGGTCTGGATGCAGGTCCGGACCCGGTCAGGGACTCGGTAGGCTCGGTGTCTTACCGGCGGGCTGTCGCCGGTGTCTACGTCATGGACACACCAGTCGGTGACCCTAGGGGTGAGGGAGAAGAGGTCTGTGAATTGTCTCAATAGCTGGCGGCAGTCGTCGGACTGTTGGGGGGTGAGGGTGGATGACAGTCTCACCCCCTCTACGGAGCCATCTTTCTCTTTAGCACACAGGGGGTCCGGAAGGGGCTCTGTGTCTTATTCCGTCCCATCGTCAGTGGCCAGAAGCAAACTCAACTCCGTCCTCACGAAGTGGGGTTTGAGGCGGTTCACGTGGAGGACCCTGAGGCTTGACTCTTCCGCTCAACCACTTTGAAGGGTCCAGTCCATCTGTCTTGGAGGGCGCAGGGTTTCACCGGGGCCATTACCCAGACCTGTTGGCCCGGCTGAAACTCGACCAGCGTGGCATTCTGGTCATACCAGCGCTTCATCTCTTCTTGGCTAGCCTCGAGGTTTGCCTCGGCGAGCTCCCGGAACTTCCGGGTCTGGTTGCGGAGCGTCAGGATATAGCGGAATACATCGGGAGGGGTTCCTCGGGGAGCCGTTTCCCAGCCCTCTTTGACCAGGCTCAGGGGTCCCCGGACGGGGTGTCCGTAGAGTAATTCGAACGGGCTGAACCCCAGAGATTTTTGGGGAACTTCCCGGTAGGCGAACAGGAGGCAAGGGAGGAGGACATCCCATCTCCGGCGAAGGGGTTCTTCGAGGCCCATGATCATCCCTTTCAGGGTCCGGTTAAATCGTTCGACCAGGCCATTGCCTTGGGGATGGTGGGGGTGGTGAATTTGTACGACACCCCGCATTGTTGCCATAGGGACCTCATGTAATTGGAGATAAAGTTCATACCACGATCACTCACGACTTCGCGAGGGAACCCCACGCGGGAGAAGATCCCCATCAAGGCCCAGCCCACCACGGGGGCTGTCACGTTGCGGAGGGGAATGGCCTCTGGGTAGCGGGTGGCATGGTCCACCAGGACGAGGATGAACCGGTGGCCCTGGGCGGTCCTGGGATCCAGGGGTCCAACGATGTCAATCCCCACCCGCTCAAAAGGGGTACTAACAACGGGGAAGGGTTATAGCGGAGCCTTGCGCTTCCCACCACTTTTTCCGCTGGCCTGGCACGTGAGACATGACTTGCAGTGGGCCTCTACATTCGCTCGTATTTTGGGCCAATAGAAGTGGGTCACCAGGCGATGATAGGTTTTGTCTTGGCCTAAGGGATGTATGACGTTACAACGCATACCATTACAACGCGTGCCTTTACAACGCATTTATTACAACGCAAATACATGTACAACGCATGCTTTTACAACGAATACTGTTACAACGCGAAATAGAGTAAATTAATGAGAACTACTTTTACAACGAACACAATTATAACGCATACATTTACAACGCTTAAAAAGATATATATATATTTTTTTTTGTTAAATAAAACCTGGCACGGGATGCAGGGAAATTAGGGGTTTTTGGGTGGGGAAGTGTTTTAAAAAGTAGAGAAAATCTGTACGTAAATGCATTCAAATACATATATGTTAACAAAATTAATACTTGAGTATTACAATTAATACTTGAGTATTAAAATTAATACTCGCGTATTTTAGAAATGGTCATATTTAAAAAAAAAATTAAACAATAAATTAATAAACATAATTTAATTTCAATATATAACTACTTCACCAAATAACTAATCGGATAAACAAACATTTTACATACACATACGCGCCATTTTAAACATTGTAGATCAAACAATTGTCCTACAACACTTTCCATTAAAATTTTACCACAACACTACTTTCAAAATGGATGCCAAAACGGGACTAAAAACTCGAAAAACACACATCTTCAAATGCTTTTTTAAATTATAACTTTCCACACCAATAAATTCAATTTTAAAAAATATAACCAATGCTGTGTTTCTAAAAATTAACAATGACAATGACTAAAACTTATAAATACGACCAAGACACCATTTTAAAATCAGTTGATTATCAACTCGCAGAGAGAGCAGACGCCTGAACCTGACCCTCTGACCTCTTCACCCAGAGAAGACCGGAATCCTTTTCAGAACCATTATTTGTCGACATACAAGTAAGTTTCTTAAACAAATAACCTTACTATATTTTTACAACCGTTATCATGTTAAACATTTCATAGGCTGCACCGAATATATTTCAGTTTGCATCTTTGTTTCTCAAAACGAATATCAATGTATTACTAGAGTATTCGAATCACATCTCAATAAACATATACAGTCAATATTTTGTAATAACCAATATCTATTAATAATTATTTCTTCAAGAAAATAATGTTTAAATAAAGAATGTATTTTATTATTCATCCAAATACCTAAAAGAAACGTGGAGGATTTTTTTTTTCTTAAACAGTACTTTTGTCACATGTGACGAAAAAGATTAATTAATTAAAAAAAATAGTTTTCCAAAATACCCTACACTCATCATTGAAAAAAAGTTACAGTTATATTAATTTAAAAATGTATACACCATTTTACATTAGGAAGTAACAAAAACTTGTGTCAACACATATATATTTAATTTTCCACACAGAAATTCAAAAACGTGAATTTAAAATAATACCATCTTTCAAAATTGAAAGGTCGAGTTATAAATAAAGTAAATATTTTCTTCGTTAAAGAATACCATTATTTTCTTTCTTCATTAATTCTAAATACTTTATGAAACTGTAAGATAGTGTACTTCTTAAGCAAAATGAGATGTTTATTTCAAAGTGCACCATTGTCGAAAATGTAGAATGTTATTTTATAAAAAAATTGTGTTTTTTAATCCTAAATGGTACACAATTTGGATTACTTTGAATTCTTTAGGGGTAACAATTAATAATCTAAATTAAACTAGGTGAAGCCTACATCAGTAGAGAAAGTGTGTGATAGTGTTGGTGTTAAAATTAGTAGTGGCAGTGAAAGTGTAGTTTAGTATGTATTTACTTAAAAATAATATTTCAATTATACACAGTATTTTACACTTTCTTATATTTCCTAAAATGGTTTTTAATTTTACATTAATAAAAATGCTTTTTTTTCTCAGATACTGACATACATCATCTCCACAATTTTGAAAAACTACAAACCAACAGGACCAGACAACCATAAAATCAAGCTTTCAAACTATTAACCAAACCAGAAAGAAGGGGAAATAAAAACCACAAAAAGCAAAAGGTATTTTATATTGACAATCCTTACTTTTAACTAAATTAATAAGCTAAAGTTTTTGAAAAATATTCATTTAATAAGTAACAATACAGAAATTGTAGGATGCTGTAGGGGTATCAATTACTATTGTAACTAAAGGTAGGTGTAACATTAGAAAAAGTATAGGATGGTGTAGAGGTAACAATTACTATTCTATCTCCAGAAAGGTGCAGCAGTAGGGAAAGTGTGGGATGGTGTATGGGGTAACAATTACTATTCTTACTGCAGTTAGGTGCATTAGTAGAGAAAGTTTTTGATATTTTAGGGGTAACAATTGCTATTATAATTCCTGGAAGGTGCATTATTGGATTAAGTGTTGGATGGTGTATATGTAACAATTACTATTCTAACTCCAGGAAAGTGCAGCACTAGGAAAATTGTACGATGGTGTATGGGTAATAATTATTATTATTACTCATAATACCTACAGTGACAGTAAAAGTATAGTAGACTACTTAAAACGTCAGTTATACACAGTATTGTGTTCATTTTTCTATTTTTTAAAACAGTATTAAATGTTTTCATTTGCCAAAAAAACAATTTCCCCCCAGATACTAGCATAAATCAGATCAACATCTGATTAAAACTCCAAACCAACAACACCAGACAACCATACAATCAATCTATCCAACTAGAAAACAAACCAGAAACAAAGCCACGAAAAAGCACCACAATCAAAAGGTATTTTAAATCAACAATCCTTACTTAAAAATAAATAAATAAGCAAAAGTTATGAGTACATAATCATGTAATATGCAACAATACAGAAACTGTAGGATAGTGTTGGAATAACAATTACTATTCTAACTCCAGTAAGGTGCAGCTGTAGGGAAAGTGTGGGATGATGTAGGGGTAACAATTATTATTCTAAGTCCAGGAAGGAGCAGCAGTAGAGAAAGTGTAGGATGGTGTAGGGGTTAACAATAGTATTCCAACTCAAAGTAGATGTACCAATATGGAAAGTGTTGAATACTGTAGGGCTAAAAATTACTATCCTAACTCCAGAAAGGTGCAGTAGTAGAGAAAGTGTTGGAAAGTGTAGGGGTAACAATTACTATTCTAACTTCATGAAGGTGCAGTATTGGATAAAGTGTTGGATGATCTATGAGTAACAATTACTATTCTAACTCCAGGAAGATTCAGTATTAGTGAAAGTGTTGGATAGTGTATGAGTAACAGTTACTATTATAACTCATAATAGCTACATTGGCAGTGAAAGTGTAGTAGAGTATATAAATAGTGAAACTTTAAATATCACTTATACACATTATTTTTTATATTTGTCTATTTATTAAAACTGAATAAAATGTTTCCATTGCTAATTTTTTTTTCCAGATACTAACATAAATCAGAGCAACATCTCAGAAGATCTGGAAACCAATAAGAACTGACAAAACTAGAAAGCATACCAGAAGCAAGTGCCAAAAAAAGCAACAAAAGCTAAAGGTATTTTAAATCAACAATCCTTAATGAAAAAGAAATTAATGGTGTAGGGGTAACAATTACTATTCTAACTCCAAGTAGGTGCATCAGTAGGGAAAATGTTGGTTAGTGTAGGGGTAACAATTACTATTCTAACTCCAGGTAGATGCATCAGTAGTGAAAATGTTGGATAGTGTAAGGGTAACAATTACTATTCTAAATCCAGGTAGGTGCATCAGTAGGGAAAATGTTGGTTAGTGTAGGGGTAATAATTACTATTCTAACTCCAGGTCGGTGCATCAGTTGGGAAAGTTTTGGATAGTGTAGGGGTAACAATTACTATTCTATCTCCAGGTAGGTGCATCAGTAGTGAAAATGTTGGATAGTGTAAGGGTAACAATTACTATTCTAAATCCAGGTAGGTGCATCAGTAGGGAAAATGTTGGATAGTGTAGGGGTAACAATTACTATTCTATCTCCAGGTAGGTGCATCAGTTGGGAAAGGTTTGGATAGTGTAGGGGTAACAATTACTATTCCATCTCCAGGTAGGTGCATCAGTAGGGAAAATGTTGGATAGTGTAGGGTTAATAATTACTTTTCAAACTCCAGCTTGATGCAGCAGTAGGGAAAGTGTTGAATACTGTCGGGGTAAAAATTACTATTCTAACTCCAGGTAGGTGCATCAGTTGGGAAAGTTTTGGATAGTGTAGGGGTAACAATTACTATTCTATCTCCAGGTAGGTGCATCAGTAGTGAAAATGTTGGATAGTGTAAGGGTAACAATTACTATTCTAAATCCAGGTAGGTGCATCAGTAGGGAAAATGTTGGATGGAGTAGGGGTAACAATTACTATTCTATCTCCAGGTAGGTGCATCAGTTGGGAAAGTTTTGGATAGTGTAGGGGTAACAATTACTATTCTATCTCCAGGTAGGTGCATCAGTAGGGAAAATGTTGGATAGTGTAGGGGTAATAATTACTTTTCTAACTCCAGCTTGATGCAGCAGTAGGGAAAGTGTTGAATACTGTTGGGGTAACAATTACTAATCTTACTCCAGGTAGGTGCATCAGTAGGGAAAGTGTTGGATATTGTAGGGGTAACAATTACTATTCTAACTCCAGGTAGGTGCATCAGTAGGGAAAGTGTTGGATAGTGTAGGGGTAATAATTACTATTCTATCTCCAGGTAGGTGCATCAGTAGGGAAAATGTTGGATAGTGTAGGGGTAACAATTACTATTCTAACTCCAGTTAGATGCATCAGTAGGGAAAGTGTTGGACAGTGTAGGGGTAACATTTACTATTCTAACTCCAGGAAGGTGCAGCAGGAGAAAAAGTATAGGATGGTGTAGGGGTAAAGTGGAGGATAGTATAAATGCAGGACTTTCTATTATAACTCTAGAGAAGTGTGTTTGTAATTCAATACTATTATCTAGTTATTTATGAATTTTCTTTCGTATCCACATAGTAAAAAAAATATTTTTTTCTTCACAGATAATGTCTTCTCAAGAAACTGCATGCTACATTAAATCCAGAAAAGGAAACAAATTATTGAAACATTCAGGACACATATATTGTAAAGAAAGGATACGTTTTCCTAGAAATCATTGGAGGTGTGTGCAATACTACTCAACCCATTGCAGTGGCAGAGCGGTTACACATGATAATATCATTATTAAAACAACAGAACATAACCACTCTGCCTCTGTAATGGAGATTGATGTTAGAGAAACATTAAATGAAATGAACGAAATTGCAAGCACCTCCAATGATTCCACTGGATCCATATTAAGAGAGGTTGCACAGCATGTCCCCAGTCATGTTGCTAGCAATATGCCTACAATTCCTAATTTGAGACGAATTATTCAAAGACAAAAGCAGGCAAGTAACACACAAACCACAACACCTCATACCTTTTCTGACATAGTGATACCACATGAATTAACAATCTCTTTTGCTCATGAACAGTTCCTTCTCCATGACAACGAAAACCCTCAAAAACGTTTTCTTATTTTTAGCACACCACGTAACCTTGTTAAATTAGAAAATAGTGAAATTTGGATGATGGATGGGACGTTTTAAAGTACACCCCATCCTTTCACTCAAATTTACACTATACACGCAAAAATTAATCATAATGTGATCCCCTTAGTATATAGTTTGCTACCTGATAAGACTTCTGCAACTTACTCTGAACTTTTATCAGTTATTAAAAATTCTACATCAAAAAGTCCTAGGAAAATAATTGTAGATTTTGAATTGAGCATGATCAATGTGATCAGTAAAACATACACGGATACCCAAATTCAGGGATGTTTTTTCCATTTTTCCCAGGCATTCTGGCGAAGTTACAAAAAACATCCCTAGTTGCAGAATACTCAAGAGATAGCAAACTTCAATCAGAATTAAAAAAAATTAACAGCTCTTTGTTTTATTCCTCCCGAAAGTGTAGACAAGTACTACACTGCCATTACAGAATCAGAATATTACAATACTAATGAAGACAAATTGGCACCCATCCTAAATTATTTTGAGGATACATGGATTGGGCACCTAAGCAGATCGGGTCGCAGGAGGAAGCCACGTTTCCATGTGGAGTGGTGGAACTGTTACACGAGCTGTTTAGAGGGAGAAGCTAAAACAAATAATGCCATTGAGGGATGGCATAACTCCTTCAACCATACAATTGGCAAACCACATCCTAATTTCTACTCTTTCTTGGAAACTTTGAAGAAGGAGCAAAGTTTTCAAGAAATGAGACTTTCACAAACATTAGCTGGTAGTTTAAACCCACGAGTTTCTCATAAAACAAAGGAAATGTCAGAAAGACTATTGAGTATTATACAACAGTTTTCGTTGTGTGTGACTCGAGACTACCTTGAAAATGTTTCTAACATTCTAAACTTCTAATTAACTTTTCAACATTTACTTTCCTGCTTTGCATTAAATTTTTTCCAACACAAATTACAATTGGCAATGACATATTTCTAAAACATTTTTCAAAATTATTAGTCGGGTCAAGCTACCTTTTATTTTTTTTTTCAACAACAAATACAATTATTCCAAAAACCCAATTCCAAAATTAAACCATACTTAAAAACAGAAATAACCTATTCTTCATTGAAAAAATCAAAATAGTTTTTCTAAGTAACCATTCGAAGTATTTGCAACAAAAAAACAAAAAACTGTGTATTATACATGAATTTGCATAAAGTCTTTAATATTTTGAACTAATAATTATAAACAAAACCTTTCACTTTCACTTTCACAGACCCGACATAGGCATACGCTAATGCTTTTTTTACATGTTTTACAAAACATTCAAACACCGCAACCTCTCCTTATCCTTTCTTTACAATATATGTATCCTTTTTTAATCTAAAATGTATAAATAAAAGTTAAAATTGTTTCCTACCTGGACGTAGATCAGCTTCCAGCTGCTTCCTCCATCGATGCTCTTCAAAATGGCTGATTACGTTTACGTTTACGTCCTTACGTCATTGAAAGCTTCAAAGATGAAAAACGGACTATTTGTTACTATTATTTAAACAAATATGTATTTAATGTAAATAAATTAAATATTAATTGTTTAATATATGTTAATATTTTGTTAAATTACATTAAATCTTAAAAATATTTAAATATTTTTTTTAATAAACAATCGAAACCAAAAACAATGTTTTCTTCATTTCTATTAATGTATATATTTAACAAATATTTTTTTACTCTAGGTTTTTACTTCTAAAATTACCTAATTTCATCCTTACCTCTACCCTTATATCATTTTCTTTCCAAAGTTCCCCTTTCTCCTTTGTTCTCATCTTGCTTTCCAGTTCCGCGGGACATCCAGCTTCAGCTATTGAAATAAATGAAGGACAATTTTCCCCATACAAATCAATAGTAAACCGTGGGAATTTTTTTTCAACTTAACTTTTAAATTAATTTCCCTACTTCTAAATTATTTAAAAAATAAATGTATTTGTTTCACATTCTAAAAACAATATTTGTAATATTTGTTAATGTTTATTTATTTTTTTTGAAATTTTTAAAAGCAATTTTTTTTCAACATATCTTTGCTCTATATATTTTTTTTAACTTATAATAATAATTTTATCATTAATAATTAATTATTTAACTATTAATCTTAATATTTATTTAATTTTTAAACAGTATTTTTTAAGAGTATTATTCAGCATTTTTATTAATTATGTTAGCAAATTATTTTATTATTAATTTAATTAATTAATAACAGTATATTTATAAGTATTTATACTAAACAATTACTAGAGTATTAATTTTCCTTTTTTAACAGTATTATTTTTCATTTTTATTAATTATGTTAGTAAATTATTTTATAAATAATTTTATTAATTAATCACATTATATTTTTAAGTATGTATACTAAACTATTACTAGAGTATTAATTTTCCTTTTTTTTGGATTAATCAAATTAATCTAATTATAAATATTAATTTCTTACATACTTTTTTTTTAATGAAATTAATTTATAAACTTCCAATAATTTAATTATCAAATTATTTAAATTAATCATTCTTTTCTATTTTTTAGTGAAAATACATAATATTTAAATATATAAAAATTTATATTATAATACTTGCGTTGTAAAAGTCTTTGCGAAATAAAGGTACTTACGTTGTAAATACAGGCGTTGTAAAGGCATGCGTTGTAAAAGAAAATGCGTTGTAAAAATTGCGTTGTAAAGGTAGTGCGTTGTAAAAGTTGCGTTGTAAAGGATGTTTACCGGCCTAAGTGTCCCGCCAGGGGTACATCATGGGCTAGGCCTAGGAGGAAACTTCGGAAGCGCAGGGGTACCACCAGTACCCGGGCCGATCCCAGCTCGGCCGACTTCTGTTCGCTGTACAGGAGGCCGTTTTCCCAATATACCCAGTGGGTTCCGGACTGGTCGCCTGCTGCCTGGGCGTCGGCCTGCTGTCGGGGTCCAATGAGGGAAGGGCAGGTGGCTTGTTCCCTGCAGAACTCTTCTCTGGAGGGACCTCCCTCGCAGTGCCAATGGGCCATCTCGGGTAGGTCCCCGAGCTCGGTCGGTTGTTCGGGGTCTGGATGCACTGACCCGTTATTGGGAATGGGTTCTTCTTCCGGAAGAGGGTCGTCGGGCTCGGGTAGCGCGTCCCGGTCCTCGGGGACGGCGACTGGGTTCAGGGGTAAGGCCTCAACTCCCTCGGGGGAAGGCGATCGGGCAGCCATGGAGCGCGTGGTGGCGCATACCCACTCGGGTAGGCCCATCATCTCCATATGGGCTCTTCGTTCCACTTGTCCCCACAGGGAGCTCTCGAGGTCGTTGCCCAGGAGGCAGTCTACTGGTTGGGATGTTCGGACTGCCACTCTTAATTTACCGGTGACTCCCCCCCATTCGAAGGGTACCAGGGCCATCCGGCAGGGGCTCTCGGAGTTGTCCGAAGATATGACTGGACAGAAGGCGTCGGGCAGGATCTGGTCTTCGGATACCAGGTGGCAGTGGACCGCTGTGACACTCGCCCCGGTGTCGCAGAGGGCCTCGACTCGGTGGCCGTTGACCGTCACTTGTTGTCGGTATTTTTCCGTGTTGGCGGGTAGGGGTGTTCCGGGAACCATCTCTCGGTCTCCTAGGGAGACCAGGACCATGGCTGCTGGTTCCCACTCTTCAGAGTCTTCCATCTCTTCTCCTAGGGCTACGGAGGCCATTTGTCGGGCTGGAGGGGCTGTCGCTGCGGGTCGTTGGTACATGGGACACTGGGGGTCACTGGCATAGTGTCCGGTCTGTTGGCAGCGGAAACAGGTGATCTTGACTCGGGATCCCTGCCTCCCCGGGGGCCCTGTGCTGGCCGGAGGTGGGGCTGGAAAGTGCGGGGTTGGCCTCTGGGGGGACTATGCTGGGAGCCCACCTGGGATTCCCTCGGTCGGCCTTGGTTCCCTCCGCCCCTCTGGCGGGGGGGTCCCTGACTGTGGCGACCGTAGTCTCCCACGGGACCCCGGGAGGCCCGGGTGTTCACCCATCGGTCAGCTTCGACCGCCAGTTTCCGAGGGTCAGTGAGTTTGCTGTCCAGGAGGTGCTGGCGTAACTTCACAAAGCAATTTACGGACAAGTGTTCCCATGCTATTAGGTCAAACAGTTCCTCAAAGGTGGAGACCTTGCTGCCCTTGATCCAGGCCCTGCTGTAAAAGTATACGTATTCTACCCACGTAGTACCGGGTATCTTTTTGCAGTCATGAAACCGTTGCCGGTACATCTCGGGGGTGAGTCCATATCTGGCTAGTAGGGCCTCTTTCATGTGGCTGTAGGAATTCAGCACCGTGGAGGGCAGGTCCAGCAGGGTATCTCTCCCCTCGCTCAGGAACCGGCCCCACAAGCCAGCCCCCCAATCCTTCTGCGGAACTCGGTGGGAGGTCATGGCGACTTCGTAGGCCTTGAACCACTGCTGGATGTCGTTGTTCTTGTAGTATTCCTTCACCACATCCTTGGGGATGTGGACCTTTGGTTGCACGGCGCAGGAGGTCGGTTGGTTTCCCGTGGTTCTGGACTCCTCACTTTTGGGCTTGAGTTCGATCTCTTTTAGGCTGCGTTCGTGTTCTAGTTGAAGTTTTCTTTCTTCGTGTTCTCGCTGGCGTTTCTTTTCCTCGAGTTCCCCTTGTAAGCGTAATTGTTCTACGGCTAACTTCTTTTTGGCCAATTTTAGCTCTCCCTCTATTTTTAGTTTGGCTAGTTCTAGTTCGTGGTTGCGGCCCCTCTCTCGGTCCGCTAGCTCTTCCGGGGATAGGCCCCCCTCTGGGGCGTTGCTCCTTACCGGGATGCTTCGTGGTTCGTTTGGCGGCTCTCTTTCTTGGCCGTCCCCTTCGGTCTGGGGCAGGGAAGCTCCTGCCTCGACCCAGATTTTCAATGCTTCCTGGAAATCTTCTTTAGTGCTTAATCCGGTGGTAGCGATTCCAAGGTCTTTGCAGAACTGTTTTAGTTCTCGATGCGTATAATATTCCAACCGGTCCTCTCGGAACGTCGGGCTTGTGTTGGTTCCTGCGGTACTCATGGTGATTTCTCCTACCATCTCCTTTCGGTAGTGCGTCAGCCGTTTACTGTACGATCTCTAGGTGTCGGCTCGGATCCCGTCGTCTGCCACCAAATGTTGGAAGGGCGTTCTCCGGGGGGCTTCGGAATACGTTCCTGACCACCCGTTGACCCACCTCTCCCAGAGTTAGGCCGAGCACTGGCGGGGAGGCCCTTCCGGGAAGGGTCTCGTTCCTAGGATCGTACACACTGAACTTACACTCTCTGACAGAGGGACACCACACAGTAGTTCTTAGTAAGACAGTATACTTTATCGAAAGGTCAGGGGATCTTTATGATCCGTGATACAGCTGTTGGATCAATGCCGCAAGCGGCGGCGGTCTCGGGATGGGGGTATTGGGGTAGCGGGACAGTCTTTAAGTTCAGTTTCTCTGCGGAGTATCCTTCGCACAGCTCTCAATCCTCGAGCTGGGGGATTTGGGTTCACTCGGCAATCTCCGCCGATCTTTCTGGATAGGAGCGCCGCGAGTCTCTCAGCAGGCACAGGTGGTTTCGGGTTCTCGGGAGCCGCGACGGCGTCAGCAGGGCTCAGATGGTTCAGAGTGCGGGGAGCCGCGACAGCGTCAGCAGGGCTCTGATGGTTCAGAGTTCGGGGAGCCGCGTCAGCGTCAGCAGGGCTCAGATGGTTCAGAGTTCGGGGAGCCGCGACAGCGTCAGCAGGGCTCAGATGGTTCAGAGTTCGGGGACCCGCGACAGCGTCAGCAGGGCTCAGATGGTTCAGAGTTCGGAGAGCCGTGACAGCATCAGCAGGGCTCTCGTAGGTCCAGGTCTTCTCTGCCTCCTGTCCCTTCAGCACCCCTTGTTATGCTCTTCCTCCTCTTTGAAGTCCGGAGTCCTCGCGGAGAGGGGTCTTGGTGCCTATGGGCGGTGTGTCGGGATTTCCTGCCGCTCGGCCCTTTGATCTGTTCAGGTTGGTCTGGGAGGGACTCCAGACGCCCAGCATGCGAGGCGCCCGCTCACCGGGGGCCTGGTGGCCGATCGAAACCGTCCTTGGGGAGGAGATCAGAGGTGTGACCGAGACGGCGTCTCCCGGTCTTGCTTGGGGGTTTCCCTCTCCCTCGGCTGGGCATGCGTGGTAGTGTCGTGGGTTTTTCTGGGGCCTCGGCCGGCCATCGGGTTTGTTGGGTCATGGTGGCCGGAAGTCTGTGACACCGGGGATCAGGTGCGGTTGCGGGGTTGCTTGCTGGTCGGGAGGGTCCACGCCACAAGGCCGGTCTCACAATGAGGTAGATAACTACCAAGCCAATGTCGATATTAGGAATCATTAAACAATAGCATCTCTGTCCCTACTCTATGCTAGATGACATCCCTCCTTAACATTCCCTTAAGAACCAAGAAATCGTGAAAAAGGTGTCAGAAGTGAAACTTCCTAAGAAGTCTTCACTTAGAGAGAGCTTGATCTAAAGCGCTCCTTCTAGCTCCTCGCCTACCTCATCTCTGCTCAACCCACGGGGCGCTGTCCCTAATACAAAACCCCAAATCATAGAACACGCCCTTCGGCACACCTCCTCTACCAGGTCTTCTTCCAGTAATTTTCCATCCAGAGCTGTCCATGCTCCATCGTCCATCAGCTTGGCCTTGGGTTCCAGACACCGTCCGCACTAGGAGTTGCAATTGGCACATTCCAAAGTACTCCCATGTCTGGCTTCCCCCATAATTCAATTCTTAGACAAAGACCTTTTCTACTAACGAACCAACTGTCCTTGCACCTGCGGTGAGATCATGGGATGGAAAAATACTTCGCATCTATTAACTTTACAATTTACTGCAGCCCAAAACCTCTACCAGAATAAATCATTTGCGGCCTACCGCATTCAGCTAACATAAGAAATAACAGGCCTTTCTTCTCAACGATATATGTGCATTCGGGCCTCTACTCAGTTAAACACGCCATTAAGTCACATTCTAAGCATTAGTGATTTTACTTTCATATACATGAACAAGCGACCTACATGAGTAATTTTAATCATGTCACACGTTTAACCTAATACATTGCATTAAACGGAAACTAATCGTCATGCATTTTACTGAATACATTCAAAATATGTGTTCACACCTCTAACACTTCTATGTTGCGATATAGCTAATAAATTTCTTAATACATTTCGCACGACACATCTAAATATACATTGACTATATGCGGGTGCCAACTAACAGTGAATATGATGCACCCCTACAATTACAAAACCTTTAGGCGCTACATCATGAGCAATGCATCTACTCAACATCATGGACAATGGGAACTTCACTCATTTGAATGTGTACATATGTGATTAAGGACTTACCTTGTTTTTGAGTGCTTCCCTTCTTGGAGAATAGTTGTGATTAAGTGGGTTGTGTGGCAGGTCAACCCTAGACTTCAAGCAACAAATTTGAAACAATTTCCACTTCTGCCTAAGGTGTTGGGTTTTGAACATTGACTAGTGCAACCTGCTTGGTAAACCTGCCCCCGGCCTACCACGGTCAGTCTGAAATCGGGTCTAGGTACAAGCCAACTGCAAACTGGAACTTCTGATTGGCGTTTTTGTTTCCTTGGTGATTTTTGCCTAAAACTTTTCAACATTCGCATATCTTCTTGCCCTTATTCAATTTTTTATCATTTTGGTATCTTTTTATTATTTTATCTCCTTTTTTCTAAAACGGTTTGGAAGCTTTGTTGGGTTGTGGTCTTAGTTTGATAATTATTCGGTAGTGTTTAAAGTTAAAAGACATTTATCTGAGGAATTGCCTGCTGCTTTGCACTTCTATCAGGAGCTCAGCAGAGATCCTCTTAGAACAGTTTTATGACCTAACCAGAGTGTTATTTGGGTTATTGGGAATTAGTAACCTAATTTCTGACACATTATATACCAGTGTTCTGGTCTCAGGATACAGAAAAATAACATTGTAATTCACTTAGAACTAGTATGGTCAGAACCAGCCTCGCCCACTTATAATCCTTGTGCGTTCATGGTCTAGATTCAGACCTTTACAGTCATCTTTAGAAGAACACAACATTGATTACAAAAATACAACATTGAGTTTTTGTGACCTAACACCAGCAAAATGAAGAACAAGGATATGTCTTGTTGACGGGCTTATACTCAGGGTCACTTGAATTATGCAGGAGCAGAGGACCAAATTGTGCAGCACGGTTGACTAAAATATGCGGCAATAAAAGGAAAATGATGCAGTGTAATGCGACACATTTTGAAGCAGAACTACTTCACTACATTGTCATTTTTAGCTGCACAGGCAAACATTGCACCTCAGTAATATCAATCTAACTTCTAAATACAGTAGTCAATAACTGAAAGGTGGCTTGCCTCTGATGGACAGCACGTGCGCCAGCGTTGTTAGTAACGTTTGATCTTTTTAAGATGGAAACCTTTTTTGTTCAAAATCAGAAAATTATTCAGCAGGTGACGGATTTTGTGGCATGTGCGACAAATCCATAATCATGTGGAAAACGTCATGGCCACAGAATCGCATACTTCCATTGGCCATGCTAGACACTAAAATTAATTTGACCTTTCTTTTAATGAATTAGCACAGAAAAGGACATCTTTCATGAGTGCAAAGTGCAAGGATATCATTCTCTACTCAAATAGCTTCGCAGGCTGTCTTCGGGGCCATTCCATGCAGGGGAGGAGAGAGGACGTTTCCTTTGAGGGATAAGAAGGCAGGCTCTTCCTGCCTGTGGGTGAATTCCCTTCCAATGCTTGCCAGGGACTGCCCCCCCCCCTCCCCCTCTTATTGCTCTGCTGCTCCATCCCTCTGCATGTCCTTGAAGAATCATTCACACCCGAGGGGCAGGGGTAGGCAGCCGGCCTGTAAATCTGGCAACGCTGAAGCACTCGGGGAACCAACTATACCGGCTCCTGAACTTGTGACTGTGAAAATAAATAGAGCAGAACTGACAGCGCCGGATAAATCACAAGAAGAGACCGGCACCGCCAGGCTGTGCAGGCCTGTGAGAAAGAATGTTGGGAACAACCTCAATTAAACATTGATAAAGCCAATAGATGTGTTCTTTGCATAGTTAAAACAAGTCAACACTTATCACTAGCTCCAAAGCTCTCAAATTCCCCATGGCTAAGCGCGAGTAACTCACCTGCGACAGGCTTTTCCTTTGCGTTCCGGAACTTTGGGGTCCTGGTTTTAGAATTGGCTAGAAATGCACAACAAATCCCAGAATGCAAAGAAGAGAAACCTGGCGCCTTCATTAGGTACTCTTGCATGGACGTTGGCAACTTAAGAGCTCTATAAAACGCACAGCACAGATTTCGCATGGACACCAAAAGTTAATGCCTCCCTAAAGTTTCTAATAGACACAGGGTAGGCAGTAAACAAGTGCATTTTAGACACAGATCATGAACAGTCTGGGCAGCTGCAGGTCATGTGCGCGCACACGCACATGACAAACAACAGCCGACAAGCTTGCCACACACTTACAATCAAGTTTAGCATATGCAGCAGCAGTGTAAGCTTGCATAGACAAAGAAACACACACCACCACCCCTTACAGTATATGCAGCAGCAGTGCAAATACACCTCGCGTACCGGCAATAGCAGTGCAAGCTTCCTTTGGTCTTGGTCGTCTTCAAGTTGTCCTATCAGATGACTTCCACCTTAATAACCATTATGACAAGGCCTCAGAGAGAGCCAGTGAAATGTAGGGGGGATGAGGGAGAAATATGAGCGGCAGGAAAGGGAGGGTGTTTTACCATTGGACAGTGTACACGTCACTGATACGCCATCATCTATTGTACTATGTGCAGCTCATGAGGGCTAAACTCAACAGAAGCCTCACATGGAATATGACAACAATTTCATGGAGTATCTCATGGCTTTAAGTGGGATGAAAAAACTGGGGATCTCTCAAAGGGGCTCGGCCAATGTAATAAAGGGCGTGGTTTAAAGACACATAAACTAAAAATCTGTGCTTAGCATAGTGTGCCGCCCGACTTGTATTTCGCTGTTTCTGTCGCTGCATCCATATATATGATACAACAAGTAACATAATATCTACAACAAGTCAGGACTATTGGCTTTGTCAATGGTTGTTAGTTGCATAAGATAAATAAGCAGCAACTATGGCTTGTTCATAATATTGAAAAAGCTTCCACTTAAAGCACTGGTGACACCACGACAATGTTGCTGCTCCTGAGTTTCAAAACAAGAAGGGAAATCCAGAGAGAAAATGACTCTCTTTAAAGGATTTCCCTTCCCCTACAACGCTCACCTGGCATGACGTCATGACGTAACTTCTTCACTAGTGAGAAGTGAGCAGTGTAAGCACACGCACACCGATGTGCGTGCCATCACTGCAGTCCGGAAAGAAAACCGGACCGCCTGTGCCAGGCCACAAAACAGAGCTGGATAGAGACCCATTTCAAGGCCTCCTTAAAATAACTGCCGGTGCTCAGCACTGGTGAGACCCGGCCCACTTAAAGCCCTGGAGTATCTTGTGTTCACTGCAGGTGTCCAAGTCAGGCGTGGTAGGCCAATTATGCAGTCAAGTGGTATATAGTGCTTACCCTGAAGGACATTACCACACAGGTAAGTATCAGGGGCCTATGGGGTAGGTGCATTTTCATTGCTTGTGGCGGGCGCACCTTTAAAATGGTGCGCCTGGCGCAAAAAATAAAAATGCTCCCTATTACCATGAATGCGCTGCCCCCAGGGCAGCTGCGAACTCACGCTACCCTGGGGGCAGCGTATCCATGTGAAAAACGGAGAGGCTGCTTGCAGCCGCTCTGTGTTTTCACAGTGTCGGCACTGTACTTTTGAATGGGATTAGACATCCCTTTGCAGGCGGGTGGAATCAGTGACTGCACCCGCCTGCACAGAGATGTCAGGGGGGTCAATTGGACCCCTCTTTTCCCCCTCCAGAGAGCAGCTCTCAGGGGGCGCACTCACAGTGCAAATGAGGGAAAGCGCCCTGAAGGTAGTTCTGGCGCTTTAAGTGCACCAGCGCAATCGGTATTGCTGAAGGGGAGGCACAAGCATCTGCGCCCCTTCTGCAATACCAAAGTGCCCCAGGGAAGCACAAAGTGGACGCAAATGCCCGTCGCACCCCTGGGGCATTAACTGTAGTACGGCCCCAGGTAGGTTAGTACCCCGCAGGCGCCTTTTTAGTACTTTACCACGCACGTAAGTATCTTTCTTTAAGTGGCATACATATTATGCCATTTAAAGAAAGAGAATTTAAGGGTTAAGGGATGGGTAATGGTTAAGGGATGGGTAAGAGTAATGGAGGTTAGAGGTAAAGGGAAGTAGTGGATTTTTAGGGCTCATGGGAGGTTAAAGGTGAAGTGAGGTTCATGTTTAAAAAAAAAAATAAGGGAGTATTGAGAGGTTACCAACACAATAGAAAAAGGGAAACAGGGAGGGAGAGATGGAGCAAAGCTCCATCAGGAGTATTGTGTACTTTTTTAACACTTCACCTTGAGTATTGCTATTTATTTTTGCCTTATTCAGAGCCACCTGGTGAGTTTCCTTGAATGAAGAGATGCCAGAGGTCGTGAGTACTGGTAAGCAGCTTTTATTAGTAGTACGCCATAAAGCATGGATATAAGAGAGGTACCTGGGTCAACTTCCACTCTCTGGAATCTCACTGTAGAATTCCTAGTTAAGAACAGGTACTTAGGTTCCAGAAGGAATGCCGCACACCCTCTGGAATAAGTAGTCCCTCTGTAGGGCTCCTCTGCCGTATTGCAGCCAGTACAGAAGGCCACACCTAGATGTTTTTATATAGTTCTGTGGGCCACTTCTGGTGCATTGTGGCCTGTTTCAGATGCCAAGCCTGACTTATTGTGTTATGTTCTGGTGCATTCTGCTCTGATCTGTACACCACCTTTGGCACATTTTTTGTAGTTATGGAGGTATTTGTGCTGAGTCCAGGTCTGTAGGAGGCATCTGGGATGTTGTGTTCTGCATCTAGAATGTTATAATCAGCCTCATTTAGACTATTTGTACAACTTTTAGAGGCAAAATCTGTTGTTTCGTATTTTGTTCCGGAGGCCACATTATATTTGTTGTGTTCATTTTTGATGAGCTCATCTGGAGTATTCGATCTTTTTCTAGCGCCCTCATGTAAAATATAGTTTCCACTTCTGGAAGACCTATCTGGAGTGTGGTATCCTGTTCCAGAAGCATTGTCTGGAGTGTTGTGCCAAGTTCATGATAGCTGACATGCAGACTTTATTGGTGCTAGGTTTAGAGGAAATATATGACATGTTGTGTGCAGGTCCGAAAGCATTATCAGAAGCTTTATTTCTCATTCTCCATAACTCATGTGATATATTGGTAATACTTTGGAAATTATATCTTGCATGTTCCTTCCATTCTGGAGGCCACATATGAAGTATTGTGTTCAGCTCAGTAGAGATTACCTGGAGAATTGTATCAGATGTCCCTCTCAATGCCTCCCCTGAAGCATTGTAACTTCATTGAGAGGTGGTTTTGGAGGTTACCGCTGAGATCATGTGTTCAGTTCTGATAGAAGTCATGTTTGGAATAATGTGTCTAGTTCTGAGGGCCATCCATAATGTATTGTGGAGATTTCTATGGGCCACTTTTCGCATATTTTTCTCAGTTCTGAATGCCACATCTGGAGGATTGTGTCCAGTTCTGAATGCCACATATGTAGTGTTTGATCAAGTTCTTGAGGCCATGTCTAGTATATTGTGTAGACATCCAGAGGCCTCATTTAGAGACCACATCTAGAGCAGCATGTCATTTCAGCTTGTCGCCTCTATGGTATTGTGTCAAGGTCTGGAAGCCACGCCTGGTTTATAGTGTCTAATTTTCAAGGCCCCTTATATATTATAATAATCATTTCTCAGGTCCACGTCTGGCATGTTATGACCATTTTCATTGGTTTCATATGAAGAGATGTACTCAGTTATGGAGGTCCTTCCTGGAGTAATATGTCTAGTTCTGGAGGGCACTGTCGTGTTGAACAAGTTGTCCCTCTTCAATGTTAAGGACAACTTGTTATTGTCCTCTGCTCCTTTTCGGCACACCCAATGTATTCTTTTAATGTATGACTTACGTTCCCCTTCCTCTGTCCTGGATGTCCTGCTCAAACTGTTACTGTTGGAGCAGGAGCACCGAGGACATTGGAGGAGCGGTCGTAGACTCTTTACGCTGATACACTATCCTGGAAATAAACACAGTTATTTATGTACCTGTGGCTGGAGCAGTATTCTTTCCAACTCAACATTTGGCAACAAGGATGTGCCGTACTTGAGCCCAACAATCGGCACATATTCTTCCGGGACGTCTTGTGGTCCTCCTGCCTTGCCGACGCTCCTGCTTTTCTCCTTGACGGTTCGTTCTTCCCGAGTGAGGACGGCAGAGCAACCCTGTAGAGTCTTCCCGTGTCCACAGACGGCATCTCGCAAACTTGGCTACAACCCCACGTCACACTCTCATCCTCTGACACCTACACTTCTCACGTGCCTTTGTTGCTAGGCACCCATCAAGCACGTCAGTATGTTATATGCCAACAGCAGTGGCCATTTTGGATTGGGAAGGGTTCTTTGTGAAGGTATTTCATAAAGTCTGGCCTCCACGTTTGGTGACAGGCACACCTAGTTTAAACTATTCCATTAAAATTGCCTGCACACACGGTGACAGGCACACCTTCCTTAGATTAATTTCAGACTTTGACCCTGCAAACTCGGTCACAATCACACCTTTTTAATTGCCAGTTAACATTAAATGTTCTTGGACTTATGCTTTGGAAACAAGGTTAATTTACCTTTAGAATACCTTTTATTTCAGTGAAGGCTATTATTAACATTTACCATGAGTTGGTTGTGTTAGCATTACATTTTGTCAATTACATTTAAAGATTTAGTTTTAGGGTTTTTACTTATTTTAACTTTATTTGTTATGGGATCTAACAATCAACTTTTCCATATATCACCTTTTCTTACTGCTCCTGGCAAACCAGTGATATAATGGAACACTGGTTCAAGTATTTTGAAAATTACTTGGTTGCTAATGATGCCATGAAATTTGAACCAAAAAGGAAACTTGCTCTCCTTTATGGTCACCTTGGTAATGAGGAGCAGCAACTTTAATAACCTACCACAGGTAGATGCACCAGCAAGAGTGCAAGAAGCATGGACTGGCTACACAAAGAAATTCTCTGAAGAGCCAAGTGTTTTGCTTGAGCGATTTAACTTCTTTAGGAGAAAACAGAACATAGAGGAGTCTGTAGAGGAATACATTTCTGTACTCAAGTTGTTGGCCTCTACCTGTAACTTTGGTAATGCTCTGAACATATGTTTTTTTAAAATTTTGTTTATTAAAGGTTTTGATAGTCGTACATAACAGTAGTTACATCTATAACAATCATGTTAGACATGATATAATATGGAATCCTTTACATCACATTTTCTAATAATAAATAGTTGAGCAGTCGTACAGCATAGCAGTGTCATGGTGAAAGTACAAGTGTTTTAAATTAATGACTAGTCTTGAGTAGATCAGGATGTTCTCGTAGATATGCAGTAAGTGGTTCTCAAATATCCGATGGCTTGGAAGCAGTTGGTAGTTCTTCTGCGTATATTAAAATATTGTCTCTACAATAGACAGCATCTAGTATCCAGCATGTTAGAGTAGGGGTTTGCTTACTATTCCAGTGCATCACTACTCTACGTTTTGCCAAAAGCAGCATTATAGCAACTAATTTCTTCTTAGCAGACTTCACAGGTATATGAAGGCCTAATAAGTATAATTGTGGTGTGCATGATAGTTTACATGATATGAGGGTACCCAAATGGCAGATCACAGCTTCCCAGTATTTTTTTTATCTCACCACAATTCCATGCAGGTGTGCAAAATCTGCTTGATCAATTCCACAGCTCCTACAATGCGCATTTTCACGCAGTCCATATTTATGTAATTTAGCTGGAGTGTGATAAGCTTGATGTATATATTTGTAATGGATAATGTGAAGATTGCCATTGGGTGTGAGCAGTGTAGTAAGTGTGCAGCAGGAAGCCCAATCTTTGTCTGTCAGGGAGGTGTCTAAAAGTTTATTCCAATTGTCACGGGCCTTGAGGGTATGTGTGCCAATTTCCGCTTGTACCAGCTTATATACCCGTGAAATTATGCTAGAGTGAGTGGAAGTGGCTATTAAAATTTGTAATGACTGTAATGCAGGAGGTTCAGTGGGATAGGTAGGATACAATTCCCTGATAGCGGCCCTCAGTCTATGATAAATAAATCGGAATAACAGTGATTGGTTGCAGATATAGGACAGGTCGTCGGGGGTGATGAAGGTTCCATTCAGATATAGATCACCCATCTGCGCTATACCTACTTGTTATAAGATCATTATGCTGTTTTTTTCTTGTGTGACTGATAAAACAGAGTGGTGAGTCAGCGGCATGTTTGGGGCGTGGATGGGGGTTTTGTTCGCTAAGTGACTGATGCGTTGCCAGGCTTGTGAGGTTGTCCGTATTTTATCTATTTCTCGCATTGATAAATAAGGTTGTGTATGTGTAAGTATGCTGGGTAGTGGTACTGGGTCAGCATCGCCGTCTTCTATCACAAGGTGCGGCAGGTATTGTACCGGGTGATACCAATAGTATGTGTAGTGTGCCTGAGCACATAGGTAATATAGATAAATATCAGGGATTGCAAATCTGCCAGAAGCATATGGGAGTGACATGGTGTTGAGACTTATGCGGGCCTGTGTACTGGCCCATATCAGTCTAATGAGGTTCTTGCGTATCCGATTAAAAATTGAAGCAGGGGGTGGTGTTGGTATATTGATAAAGAGGTGTAGCAGCTTAGGTAACACTACCATCTTTATTAGTGATATTCTATCGGCTAGAGAGAGGGGGAGAGTTATCCATCTAGTTATTTGTGTTTCTATGCGGTCTATTGCAGTGCCATAGTTATATCTAAGTACTAATTCAGAGTCTCGACGTATCCAAATTCCAAGATATTTAATTGGATATTCCTGCCATACGAGAGGGAACTCAATTTGTGGTGCTTTTGTAATCGCCGTTAACGGTACCACTGCTAATTTGCTCCAGTTAATTTGCAGGCCCGAGTAGCGCCCAAATTGTATATATTCTCTTAGTAGTGGTGAGAGGTTCGCTTCAGGGTCTCTTAGGTATAGCACCATATCATCCGCGTATAATGATATGCTAATTGGTCTTAAATTAAACCGCAGTGCCGTGTGTGCGTATTTCTGACTTATTTTGCAAGCCAGCAGCTCTAATGCATTAGAAAAAAGCAGAGGGGATAATGGGCAACCCTGTCTAGTTCCACGTTAATGCTCTGAACATATGTGACCAATTTGTATATAGTTGTTTCTCAAAAACAATTCAAGAGAGACTATTGAGTTGCAGAGATCCTAGTCTTGCAGAAACAATTAAAATTGCCAAAGGTATAGAGGTCGATCGTCTTCACCAAGTTGATGTCTGCAGAGTCATCCACGTCAGGAACCTCCGTAGCTTGTATGTCTGGCGAAAGTGAAATCATTGGAGTCATTGATGCAAAAAACAAAGGTACCAGAGACACATTCAGAAAGATATCAAACATATGTTTTAGATGTGGTTCAAGATCAAACATCAGAAACAATCCAAATTGTTCAGCTAGTAACAAGCGTTGCAATAAATGCGGCAAGGTTGGCCACATTATGCCTGTGTGTAGGAGCTCCAGGAATACAATGAGAATAATTACTGTTGATGTCAACACTGATTTATGTTCACAAGAGTTGTCTAAAGTCATCTTAACTATTTCCTTTGATAACACTTCTCAATCTGGAGTAAAAGGATCCTGGTGTAAGACTACGGTGGCACAAGTGTCTACAGACATGATGGCAGACTCTGGCGCTTCAATTAGCATTATTTCGGAAATTTTCTTTTGGATGATATTCACCCTAAATCCTTTGGTGAACAAGATATTGACTTGCTGGGGTAATTTATAGACATGCTGTCTTGTTTAGGAAGGCAAATCATCACAAAGATTTATGTTGCAATTAAAGGCAGGAACATTATTGGGTGGCAAGACTTGGCCAGACTTGGGATTATGTTAATACCTAGTGCGGAGAATCCCATTGTTTTAGCTGACCATTCCATCTCTTTTATTGAAACTGATTATGATGAAAATTTGGATAGTGTAATTATCTAATTTCAAGGAATTTTCAGTGATATGATAGGAAATATTTAACAGTTTGAGTATTTAGTCAAGCTCAAGGAAGGTGCAATCCGTGTGGTGTACAAGGTCGGGTCAGTACCTTTATGCATTAGGACGGATCTTAAAAAACTTTTTGATAAGCAATGTTGTGAAATAGTCATCCAGCCAACTGATTCATCTGAATGGGTTAGCATGGTTGTTATTGTGCAGAAAAAGACAGGTAAGATTCATCTCTGTGTGGACTTAAGCACTCTCAACAAAAACATTATAAGGGACTGCCACCCTTAACCCAAAGTACAGGGACGTTTAGCTCATTTGGGGTGGAGGGCAAAAACTTTTTGTTGCTCGACCTCAAATCAGCCTATCATCAAAAACCACTTGCTTTGGACAGCCAGGAACTTACCACATCTATTACACCTTTTGGAGCATTCAAGTTCTTGTGCATGCCTTTCGGTCTGGCCTCTGCAGCAAGTGTATTCCAAATGTTTATGAGCACGGTGTTGGAAGTCATGCAGGGTATGCAGGTGTTTCAAGATGATGTACTTGTTTTTGCTGAGAGTGCTAGGGAACACAATTACATTTTGGAAAGGGTACTTAAAGTTTTTGAGAAAATAGGCTTTACCCTCAGGAAGGAAAAGTGTGCATTTATGGTTAATCAGTTGGATTATCTTGGTCACTGCATCTCAGATTGGGGTATAAAACCCAAAATGTCCCTTGTCTGAGCCATTCAAGATTCAACAGCACCACACAACAAAGAGGCACTTCGCTAATTTTTAGGCTAGTGTGAATATTACTCACGCTTCATACATAGGTATGCTTCAGTGGTACAACCCTTACGAGATCTATTTATTTTAAGTCATGGTCCAATGCAGCCAATGAGGTTTTCTCTAAGATCAAGTCTCTCATTACTTTTGCACCCATTTTATCGGCATTCACAGCTGGGCACTCGTGATTTTTGACTGTGGACTCCATTCAGTTAGGGTTAGGTGCAATTTTGTCCCAATGGGTGGATAAGAAGGAGCACACAATTGCATTTGCCTCATGTTCGTTAAGTTCAGCTGTACTTAACTACAGCACAATTGAAAAAGAGGTTCCAAGATGTGCATGGGCGATTAAAAAGTTTAATTTGTTTTTGTAGGTTACCCAATTTCAAGTTTTTACAGACCACAAACCCCTTATATACCTACTTAATGGCAAGGATACTGGTAAGGCCTCCACCAGGTTAGTTCATATATTATCTAAGTTACAAGAATACAACTTTACTATACACTTTTACCTGGTGGAAAGAGTGCCAAGGCTGACTGCCTGTCTAGGATGCCTATTTCTGATGATAACTTGTGTGGATCTGAAGAGGAGGTTGAGTGTGTTGTGGCTCTCATTCTAGACGTTGCAGAAAATTAAGATTTTATTTCTAGAGAGGTTTGGTTGAAGGCCCTTAATGATGACCTTATTCTTCAACAGCTCATTAAACTTGTCGAGTATGGGTGGTCTCAGGAAAGAAATCTGGAGGGTGGGCTCAAAGTTTTCGCACAAGTTTCAGATGAGTTGTCTGTAGTTGAGGGTTTTTCCTTCATCATGAGTGGTTGGTACCCCCCATTGAATATAGAGAATTGCTGTTTCATGATGCTCAGAAGGTCACTTGGAGATCCCAGCCACCATCCGAAACTTGAAGCAATATTATGGGTGGCTGAGCTTGATGCATAAGTAAATAGATGGGTGTCAGGTTGTAGCACTTGCCTGGTTTCTGACAAACGTTGGAAGACAACTGAATCCAATTTACAAAATGAATTCCTTACCAAGTTCCCCTTTGGATAAATTTGCACTTGATTTCGCTGGCCCCTTTGAACTGCTTCCAAGCAATAAGAAGCATTTGATAGTTCTTGTGGACTATCTTTCCAAATGGATTTCTTTTAGTTTTGTTTCCACACCTGATACCACATCTGTCATTACTTTTCTTCACAAGGCTTTTGGGGTTGAAGGACCAGCAAATGAACTTGTAACTGATAATGGTACGCAGTTCAAGTCTCATCAAATGTCACAATGTATTAAGAACTTGGGCATTAAACATTTGCAGGTGTCTTTTTACTCTCCAACTTCTAATGGTTCGATATAACATGTTAACAAATTTTAGTTTTCAGACTGCATTATCTTCTGGCCTGCAGGTTGAGAAATCTCTTAGAGAGAAAGTCTGGAGTTATCACACTACACCACACAGTACCACTGGTGTATCTTCGTTCAAATTGTTACGCAACAGACGACCCAGATGCAAATTGTGTCCTGAATGGGTCAAAGAGTTTTCCCATGACACCGAAGTAAAAGCTAACTCTAGGAATATGAGAAACAAAGTAACTAAGAAATATGAAGCGATTACTAAATATTTTGGTGATAAAAATAATACCATGGTGAATGAGTATTTAGTTGGAGACGGGGTTCTCATTAAAAAACCTAAGAGGGTCAGGAAAGGAGAGTCCAAATTTACTCTACCTGTCAAGGTGGTCAAAGTGTCTAAAGGTGCTCTTCTTGTGAAAGCGAAAGGGTGGTGGTGCAGCAGGAGTCTTGTAAAAGTTACTCAGGACTAAGCTTAAAAAATTACAGCTGCCAAAAACAAAGGTCTTTACTGAGACTGATGTGGGAAGTTCCTGGTGGGATGTTTCTCAGAAGGAAGGTGCTCATCATTCCGCTCTTGGTACTTCCTCTGTTGCTGGTGGTGCTAGTGAGGTACCTCATGGGTCTTATGATGCCTGTTCTTATATGTCTTCCAATGATGAAGGTTTTCCCTCTAGTTCCAGTTTGGAGACTTTGAGCACATCAAAAAGAGAGCCAAGGCCTTAATTTGCAAGGTATTCTACAGAGATTCTCGAAATGTTTCATTTCCTCTAAAATTCAAAGGTTAAATTTGATGTATACTGTATTTATTTTATTTTATTGTGTATTCTTTTCTTGCATGCAGATGATGTTGTGTTGAACAAGGTGTCCTTCTTCAATGTTAAGGACAACTTTTTATTGTCCCATGCTCTTGCTCGGGACACCAGTGGAGTAACGAAAGTTTAAGGCCCCCCCCCGCAATGTACACAGAGGGGCCCCCGCTCCGGATTTAATCCGGAGCACTCTAGCCTGAGTACTGTGCTGATGGGGCTCCCTGCAGTTTTGGGGCCCCCCGCACCACGGGGGATGCAGGGGCCTGTGTTACGCCCCTGCGGGACAACAAATGTGTTCTTTTAATGTATGGCTTATTCTGTCCTGGGTGTTCTACTTGAACTGTTACTGTTGGAGCAGCAGCACCGAGGATGTTGGTGGAGCGGTCGTGGACTGATTCTCTATCCTGGAAATAAACATGAGTGGCTAACTCAACAAGCGCATCTGGGATATCGTGGTCGATGCTTGAAGCTTTATCTTTATTAATGCTTTCCAGTTCTTGATGCCTTGCCTAGAGCGGTCCTACTATTTTTAGCAACCATATCTAACATATTTTGTTAAGTTTTGAAAGTCATGTATTGAGTGCTGTGCCCAGTTCTGGGGATCACCTACAATATTGTGGCAAGCGCCTTAAGTGACATCTGGATTATTGTGTCCAGTTTGTAATGCCTTTCCAAGAATACTGCTACTTCTTCTAGAAGCTATTTCTTTTACTGTTTTAATTTCTCAAAGCCACATCTGGAGTGTTGTACCTGGCACTGTATGCCTCATTTGAGCTATGTTGTGTCCAGATTTGGAAGTCTCATGAGGTGTATTGTTTTCAGCCAGGAAAACCCAGTTGGATATTGGTCCCCTGTTCTGGAGGCCTCACCTGGAGGATTGTGTCCAATTTTGGGGACCTATCTCTAGTAGTGTATCCAGGTCTGGAAGACTCCTCTCTAATATTGTTCTAGTTCTGGAGGTCTCATCTGGAAAATTGTATCAAGTACTGGAATTCACCATTCTAATAAAAAAGGATGGGTCTTCTAACGTGAACTATAAAACATTCTTTGCATACAGGCAGAGAATATGCAGCATACGTCTTGCACCATTGTCTGCTCCTATCATACAAATACAATAATTTTCCCCAGTGCATATTGGCTAGTAAGTAATTTATTACTTTGGTGGACTACCATTCACCCCAACTAAAAAGTAACTTTCTCACACTCTCTTTAAGTTCAACCTTTTGTGCCAGGTGACTATGATGAAGAACTTCGGATTGGATCTTCCACCACAGATCGGATGGTAACTCATCCCCACTGCTCTGTGATCAAACCATGTAGAGATCAGAAGTAACCACAAGTGTGACAATGCTCTACAAAACATCCTAAATATATGTATTGACTGGGACTCCTCCTCCGTTATGGTGGAGGAGCATCTCCCCACTGCTGGAACCAGCAGGTCAAAACATACAAAATCAACTGATAATAAACAATTAATAAAACTGCTTAATTACGATTTTGTAACTTGTAGGAGCTGCAGCAGAGTCTTGAGGGCAGGGCCATGAGCAGCAGGAGGAGTGGTCAACACAAGGCACTGCAAGTGCGCATGTTGGTTTGGCCAGCCATCTTAGAATGGCCAAACCGACATGCGCACTTGAATATCTTGAGGCTGTGTCTTAGAGATGTAAGCAGGGCTCAGAAGCAAGGGCTCCCAGTCCCTCCTGGAGCATGAAACCAGCCCACCCCACCCAATCCCAGTGCTTCTCTAATACTGAGTAACACCAGCATGAGATCAGTGTCTGGATTGGCGCAGGGGAATCTGGGAGCCTATGTGCATTGGGATTCGGGAGCTGAAGAGCACGGTTTCAGGAATCAAGACCAAAAGAACCATTATAGCTGCCAATCGGTGGGGGTCATCTCCGCAGCAGCGAAAAAATGGAGTTGGATCTCCGCCTGTTCTCAGAAGAAACTGGAAACCCAGTCCTAGACCGAGCTAATTAAACAGCGGTCCACCGAGACGGCGTCTAAATAGAGGTTAGCGCTCTAGCCTCTCTGCTGAATGCACGAGGAGCGGAGAGTGTGAAGCTCGCGCTCACCCATAGAACTGAGCACTTCACTGAAGTAAATCTGGAGAGCAGTCGCGCCTCTGGGCTTCTGCGCATTAGAGACAGAGTAGCTAGTGTACTAAACGTCACGCATGACCGTCGGTAGCATAGTGTTTTCGCTACTCATCAGGTGCGTTTTTTCAGTCCAGGAGGAGTTCCGAGCCGTCTGAGAGGATTTTCATTTTTCTCTCTGAAGGGAGAAAACTGAGCCTGAAGAAACATACAGCGCTAATCCTGAACCTTGGTCACACCAGTTGAGCCTGAAGAAAAAACACAGCGCTTAATACTGAATCTTGGTCACGCAAGTACCCTTTGAAATTTAAAGTCAATTTAGAGACAGTTCAGAGTAATTAAGGAACTTACCTGTATTTCGCATTCCTGCTGAAGTAACTGTTGCTCTTTCAGCATCAGTTTCAGAGAAATAAGAAGCATAGAAAGGGCTTAGTGAGAATTCATTATCTGTTATCAGCCCTAAAAAGAGCATTAGCGTTTTAAGACAAGGAAAATACTTTTCTATCTTCTGGCAAAATACTATTCCTTGTTGAGACTCATTTTACAAACAAAATACATATTTTGGAACTAAGAAAATAAAACAGAAGAGAGGCAATTGTCTAGTCTAAGAAGGGTATGTTTTAGAGTTGGTGTAGAAAATATAAAAAGATATATAAAAGCTGTTGCCCCGCCCACTGCAGAGGAGAACGTAGTGAAGGGTGGAATGGTGGACTGCTCCGGGACGTGGAGAACGCGGAGCCGCTGCCGGGACTCTTTAATCAGTCTGGAGTGTCGGAAGCAAGTTAATGCGAGCTGAGCGTTGACATTAGGAGCTTAAACTGAATGCTTTTTCGGGATTTTGTTGAAATGCAGCTTTGAATCGCGGAGGTTGGATTGTTGAGAACTACGAGGTACAGGAGGTGGAAAGCTGTGGGGAATTCTGGATGCTTCTGGCAGGCGCTGCATCCGTGCTCGGTAAGAGCGTAAAATATTTTGTACAACCCAATTAATATTGCTGCTTGAGGCGAAGGGTTATGCAGCTTGGCTGGGTGTTTTCACATTAAAAGCCACTGCTGCCTTGCCAGGTAAAGCTTGAAAAGAGATTAAAAGGACCGTTGGCAGTGAGTGGGACGAGCAGGAGGAGTTAAGACGCCAGAGAGGGGTGCCGCTCGTAGGCGCAGGACTTTGTTCTACACTCTGGAAGGGCTTCAACAGCGCTACATAACGGATCCCGGTGAGGACTACAAGCTCCCAATTTTAACGGCACGGGGCTCTTAAACAAACTTTTATCTTTTTAACTAACGGGACTGCGAGGACCAGGGTGCCTTCCTCTTTGCTGATCTACCGCACCTGGCCCTCTTCCCGACTCCTCCCCCGGCATCTACATCACGCCTCGCAGCCCCCGCTTCGCGGGGGCCGCTCGTAGGCGCAGGACTTTGTTCTACGCTCTGGAAGGGCTTCAATAGCGCTACATAACGGATCCCGGTGAGGACTACAAGCTCCCAATTTTAACGGCACGGGGCTCTTAAACAAACTTTTACCTTTTTAACTAACGGGACTGCGAGGACCAGGGTGCCTTCCTCTTTGCTGATCTACCGCACCTGGCCCTCTTCCCGACTCCTCCCCCGGCCTCTACATCACGCCTCGCAGCCCCCGCTTCGCGGGAGCCGCTCGTAGGCGCAGGACTTTGTTCTACGCTCTGGAAGGGCTTCAACAGCGCTACATAACGGATCCCGGTGAGGACTACAAGCTCCCAATTTTAACGGCAC
This sequence comes from Triturus cristatus, assembly GCF_964204655.1. NCBI lineage: Eukaryota > Metazoa > Chordata > Amphibia > Caudata > Salamandridae > Triturus > Triturus cristatus. The sequence goes on along the minus strand of NC_140587.1, from coordinate 776,635,064 downwards.
GGGGCTCTTAAACAAACTTTTATCTTTTTAACTAACGGGACTGCGAGGACCAGGGTGCCTTCCTCTTTGCTGATCTACCGCACCTGGCCCTCTTCCCGACTCCTCCCCCGGCCTCTACATCACGCCTCGCAGCCCCCGCTTCGCGGGTGCCGCTCGTAGGCGCAGGACTTTGTTCTACGCTCTGGAAGGGCTTCAACAGCGCTACATAACTGATCCCGGTGAGGACTACAAGCTCCCAATTTTAACGGCACGGGGCTCTTAAACAAACTTTTATCTTTTTAACTAACGGGACTGCGAGGACCAGGGTGCCTTCCTCTTTGCTGATCTACCGCACCTGGCCCTCTTCCCGACTCCTCCCCCTGCCTATTTACTCATTTTCTGTTCTCGCGTTAGCGGGACGCGTGCGGGGCGAAGCCCGGGCCAAGGGCGGGCCCGCACGGTCAAGCACGGTCAAGACCGGACCGGGCCCCATCCCTTGGATTTCTATTGTCTTGTATTTTTCCCATTGACACAGGTGAAAAGTATCTACTATTATGGATACACGAGGCAAATGTACAAAAGCACAATCCTTTGTAGCTGGTACACTGGATAGTTTCATTATCAGGGCAAATTCTGTTGTACAAGGTGAATTGAATATGCTCGAAAAGCGTTTATCAGATGGGATTGTTAGTACAAGGAGGTCATCATTGAGCTTACTTGCTGCTGTTAGATCCCCATCGAACTTGGATGACTCACACATAGCTTTATTGGATAGCATCGATCAAACAATAGAATCGGTCATACATGATCTTAGACACAATACCTCCCCAGGGAGAGATACTCTTCAACCGATCCCCGAGTGCATACCTCCCCCTAGGCCTCAAATACTGTCTGACCCGATCACAAGCAACACCGAACTTTTGCACCAGGGAGCAGTTCCAAAAAGAAAACGTGAGGGGAATTTTAAACGAGGGAAAAAGGCGAGATTAGACCGCTTACACAATAATGTCACAAACCCCGTGATTACATCCCCCCTCAGCCCAGCTACAAATACTAGGGCGATGCCTATTATACCCCCAGGGTCTACCCCTTCTTATTCTGAACTCCTTTCTCCTTCCTTAGATAGGGATCAAGGCCCTGATCGGGGGAACGTCCCCCTTATCGACATTTTAAATCATGTCTTTAAGGGATTCTATACTCCGATGCTTGCTCGGCTTGATGCAATAGACACAAGGCTCAAAGACATAGAAAGGGTAATCCTAGACATAGCAAATCCTTCGGGGAGTGGTGGTAAAACCCATAATGTATCTGCGAGTAATCTGAGAGATTCTCAACCCCCCATTTTCCCTATATCTGTAGTCTCGATAATCCCCCCTTCCACAACGGATCCCATTCCATCTAACGCATCACTTCCCATACCTAATTCTCTCCCTTGCACCATCCCTGCCTCTTTACCTGCTCAAGCTCCGCTACCCATCCCATCTAGACATCCTACACGAGTGGCTAAATCAAACTCTACAGATGTAGGTGAAACCTCTGGGGAATTCGGGAATCGAACCCGCAATGATGGCCCTAACTTAAGCTGGGAAAATGTGATAAATCTTCCCCCCGAAGCCTCACCATACGTCATTGTCCTAGCCGGTGTCCCAGAGCTTACCAATTCTGATTTAGAGACTTATGTCTCCCTTAAAAATAAGGTGATTAATTGGCTTAATACATACAGGCCTCTCCCAACTAATATTAGCTCCAGGATTCTAATGGTTAGAAGGGTTTCTTGGTTGGGAACTACTTCAAAGAACATTAAGGGTGATTGTATACTGGTGAATTTTAGAAACCCACAGACTGTTTCTTATATCCGTAACTGGTTTGGTAATGTCGGAGACACTCTAATCCAAACACTACCACTGTCATTCTTCTATCCCCCAAACATCACTTCTTCCCACTCTGAGTTTGGTGGAAACTGGACCAGGGTTGGTCCTACGTCGCATAGAGGAAGAAAGAGGCTTATCCGCTTTGACGTGCCCCCACGAGGCGATTACTTCTCAAACAATAGGTATGCTTGCCTTGAAGAGGTCGACTGACTGAGTTCTGAGGATGATACCTCTAACCCTCTTGTGGATGTGATGCCATCTCCTGAGCAATATTCTATTCGTACTCCCTCTTTTGCTATTCCCCCAACCCCCGTTCTGTCCACGAGCGAACCCACTATGTGCAAATAATTAAATCCTATTGTAAATCTACCACCTGCACACAAAATCCTCTCCTGTAATATAGCGGGCCTACCTTCTAAGCTTGACTGCCCTCTGTGGGGTTCTTTTATAGACTTACATCACATTTGCTGTATCCAAGAGACTTGGGCTAGACAAGATTGCCATCGCTTGGGTTTTGCTACCTTTTCCATTCCGGCTGTGTGGGGTGGCAGAGGTCGCCCTTCAGGTGGCCTATGTATTTGGGTTGCTACCCACTTGGGTTGTAGTGCTACGATTTTGGAGACTGGGTCCCAAGATATTCTTTGTGTAATATTAGATTGGTCCCTAGGCACAAAGCTAGCAGTGATTAATGTGTACTCTAGGCCCACGAATGTGTGTGCGGAATCCGGGGTGATTGATGTTTTATTTAATGTTCTACATAAGATCCCTGTGGGTACAATGTATATTGTTGCTGGTGACTTGAACTCCCACTTCGAACCACTTCCGGGGTTGGTGGACCAAACAAATCTCGATGAGGACGAAATATGGCACATTCCACAGGTCATTGGCCCAACGGTCAGGTCCTGGGCCCCTCTGGCTCTTCAAATTACCTCCTTGGCAATGACCCACTCAATCAGGGCCTGCAATGGCCGAACACCTTCAGACAACCCCTCGCGCCCAACGTTTAACAAACCAGGGCACGAGGCTAGACTTGATTAAATTTTTGTCCAATGTAAAGAGTGGCATAGACTTTTTGATTTTAAGGTCCACTCGAGGGGAGAGAGCGACCACAACCCCCTGGTGTTGGAAGTATCTTTATTGGGTCTGTGTCCCGGGGACTCTTCCTCGGGTCCCAATTTACCAATACCAAATAAAGCTACTCTGACTAACAACAAACGCCGAATTAAATGGGCGAAACTAGCTAGCAAACAAAGAGAACTCTCCCAAGTCTATCTGAAGGCTGGAAACGCACTGCTGGATGTAATAGACCTCATGGATCATTCCTCTTCCCTTGAATATTCTGGAAAATTGGCTTTAGTCAATAAAGAATTATTTTCCTCTCTAGCTGATATTTTCAATCCACCAGCCCGCTGTACTAAAAGGATCAGTAGACGGTTCCAATGGTACAACAGGGCGTGTAGATCAGCTAAAAGTGAGTTGCTGGACGCTATAAAAAAGAAAGCCAATAGGGAGGAAATACAACACAAGAGATGCACCTATAAGATTCTAATTCACCACGCTAAACTCGAGTGGGCATCAGAAAACTGGGATAAATTAGTATCTGCCCTACAGTGCAGAGATTCGCGGAGATTTTGGATGATTGTTTCCACCGGTTCAACAGAACCTGTCTTAGCAGTGAATCCAAACATTGCCCCTGAAGTTTGGGAGGAACATTTCAGTGCCCTATATAGGGGACTTCAATCTTTATCACCATCAATTCCCTATGTTCCGGCACATGTCTACTTTACCCTGAGCGAGGTCCAACTTGCCATATCGATGCTCCCTGCGGGCAAAGCTCCAGGATTGGATGGGGTCCCTGGTGATTTGTATAAACACGAACCAAGAGTGTGGGCACCATATCTTACTGCACTATTTAACGCAATTCTTGGGGGTATGCCAGTTCCTCCTACCTGGTTGGGTGCGGAAGTTGTCCCTATCTTCAAAAAGGGGTCCCCGTTGCTCCCTGTAAATTATAGGCCCATCAGTTTGATATATGTGGCTCAGAAACTCTTCTCAAGGCTGATTTTAAACCACCTCTTGGATTGGATGGAAGAGTTTGAGATTCTGAGCCCCTATCAGGCTGGATTCAGAAAGAGCGTCTCAACAACTGACCAGATCTTTAGATTATGCATGCTCTTCTGGAAGACAGTCATGGTGGAGGGGGGCTCCCTATATACCATCTTTGTTGATCTACGTGCGGCTTTTGATTTAGTCCCACGTACGAAATTCAGGTCCGTGCTGAGGGATTTGGGCCTTCCACTACCTCTTTTGCAGATTATAGTGCGCCTTCACACTAATAACTTTGCAAGGGTCAGATGTGGGAGAGAGGGAGGCTTATCAGCTAGCTTCCCAGTGGAAAGAGGGGTAAGGCAGGGCTGTGTCTTGGCACCAACCCTGTTTTGCCTCTATGTAAATGGTCTCATTTCTCATCTGAATGAAGTTCCAAATAGAGACGCCCCACGACTCGATGGTATAGGTGTCTCAGCTATTATGTTTGCTGATGACACCTTGCTACTTGCTAAGACCCCAATGGGTGCCCAGCGAGTCCTGGATGGCTTTGTCTCTTTCTGTGCTGACTGGGGGTTGGAGATCAATACTGATAAAACAAAATTAATGATCTTCAACCCTCCTAGGTCATCTCGCCCAAACCCTGTCATTCATGGTATCACCCTAGAAAGAGTTCATACGTTTGAGTACCTGGGACTAACCTTGAATGAGAAGATGACTTGGACTCATCATCAAATAAAATCAAACCTAAAGCTGACTCAAAAGGTGGGGGGTATTTTGAAATTATGGAAAGAATCTATGATACACCCTATTGGCCCGCCACTAGAAATTTATAAAATGCAGGCACGGGGGGCAGTAACATATGGCGGTGAACTGTGGGGCAACAATTGTTCCCCTGATCTTGTCAAGACGGAAAACAAGTTCCTTCGGAACTTGGCCGCTCTTCCACCGAGCACACCACTTCTCCCACTCAGGCTTGATATGGGATTAAGATCAATAAAGGAAGAATTAGGTGTGAAGCCTCTAATTTTTTGGAGACGACTCTGGACAACCCCTGAACTCTCGAGCTATCGCTGTGAATTCAGGGAGATACATCAACACCCAGCTCTACGTAATATCCCTTGGCTTAAGTATATTAAGGAGGAGCTTTCGGTGATGGGTCTACTCCCTCTTTGGACAAATCCTCAAGAGGCATGTAGTACTATATCCCGAAAAAATTTGGTTGCCTTGTACTACGACCGTAATATGACTCTTTTATCAACAATGACCACTTTGGGGCCCATGTCTACCTCCTTCCTAATAGTGAAGGATTATTATATGTTGGAGACAGTTTTGGACGATATTAACTCCATTGGTCTTAGGAAACTATTCCTGCAATGGCGACACAATGCATTACCTATTAGAGCCCTTACTAGTCGCTGGCACACACCCACTTCTAAAAATTGTCCAGCTTGTATAAATGAGCTGGAAAATGATATTCATTTAATGTTTTTTTGTCCATTTTATATGAAACCCAGGAAAAAGTGGATTATTCCTATTTGTAAAAATTGGGGTTTTAGGAATCATTTGGATGCTTATCGCTTGCTGAAATCTGACCTATCCCCTCCCACTGTTTTTGCTGTTACCAAGTATTTAGCCGCTGTATGGAACATTAGAAGAACTCTTTTGACATTATGAAATATAATTGTATCTATGAAGTCTATGTTCCTGACCTATTATATTATTTGCAGTCGATGTAACTTTTCCTTTACCCTGGGTGCTTGTTTTCTGTTATTATTTGACTGTATATTTTTCTTTTGTTCTTTTATGACTCTATGGAGTCGAAATAAAGATTAATGTAAGTATAAAAGCTGTTTAGACATTAGTAATGTGTTCATTTGTATTGCAGAGATTATACACCACAACTGTGAAGAAAGACGCAGAGTAGCAGTTGAATGGAAGAAACCTTCTACAGAAGACAAGGCAGTCTCTTCTCTGTCCTTATCCCCTTCCCCCCCCTGTCCCCCTTCATACCCTCCGAAGTATTTCTTTAAGGGCATGAGAGGGTTCCGGAGAGGCATTGGGAAAAAGCATCCTTCTGCTCCTGTGAAGTATCTGGGATAACTTCAAGTAAGACTCTGACACGCGGAAAGGCAGCAGGTAAGTTGTATTTTCTTTTTTTGCCCCTGCGCTGCCCATCACTTTTCCTGCTACCGGATGCCACTGTGTGCTGGATACACTCCATTTCCACGTCATGAACCTCTTCTTGAAGTAATAGTGGAACATTATGAAGGCCCTCTGCAGTTTCATACAGTCCTTCTTATGGGTCTATGTTTTCTACAGTGCAATTGTTGTTCACCCAAATTTCACTACACGTTGCCGTGGTCCATTTCGTAGGGTCGATTAGCCTCACTTGATTTCTCCCTCATCATGTGCAGACATGTTTTATCATTAACTTCACTGGGCATCACTTTTGTAGATGATATTTAGGACACAGTATTTATGTCAAGTGATACTGCTGATACTGCTGATATCGCACATAAGAAAATGGCAAGGTTTTCTCTATTTCTCCTTTCACAATTTCTTTTGACAGTATTAACATCCATGAAAACAGCAACAAGTCCATTAACCCTACGTATTTCAGAATAATTATTCTCCATTTTCCCCCTGCTCCTGCCATCATTTACCACAAAATTATATACCTAAGAAGCTACCTTTATATTTCAATAGAAAAAAAATCTCTATCCATGCAAATATATTTTGACTAAAGGACATAAAACCAGGAATAAATTCATTTTGTAACTATCATTAGACAACACTTTTCTGAAAATGATACTTAAAAATGGTTTTAGTAAATTAAACTGTAAAACTTGAAAATACTCGAGGTCTATCAGCTTCATTCTTATGATAGAGATTCGGTTCAGGGCAGGGACAGTGGTGTGTTTGTACCCAAGAAAAGCAGATGACAATGAAAAGTATTTTTATGCTAGTTATTTGCCACTGGACAAGGTAAACATTCACCATAGTACATTACAATATAGTGGGTTTTAATATACTTTTCATTTATATCATTTACATCATTTATATTGTAAAGTGTATTTTTGTCATAATATTAGAACTTAGGAGCCAATTCATAAAGGAATTCTGAAGAAAATAAAGTTATATCTCTGTGGTAATATTTTATGTACTTTTTAAGGTCGCTGTGACTTGACGCAAAACATATAAAGTGGGGCTAAAATGGGAGTAATAAGTGGTTATTTCTATACAATTAGTTCAATTAGATCGGACTGTGGCTTTTTTTGCACTTTTACTAATTTTGCATTGGAAGTTTCAGGGCCAATTCACAAAGGCACACAAGAGTATGTTAAAAGAGTACTCCTCTGGTACTACTTAATTTACTCTTAAATACTTTTGTGAATAAGTCCATTAGTTCTTCTTATTAATTAAAACAATTTTAGGCCTATTCACAAAGACAATTAAAGTACATAAGGTACACTTTTGGTCACTCCAATATGCCTTTTAGAATTAACCCAAAACATCAAAATATCAAAAAGGGAAATATTTAGGGAATTTGTACACACATAAAAAGAACTGCCCTCTCTGCACTTTTATCATTAGGGAGTTGGACGTTTTGATGCCAATTCACAATCGAATGTAAGACTACATTTTATGATTAGACCCCTTTGTTATGATATTCTCTGGAAGTCATGGGTTGCTTTTGGGAATTTAGTTGTGCACTCTTTTAGATGTGAATATTTATATTTAAGAAATTTTTGTGTATATTTTAAATGTTGCATTCTAGTTTTATAACTAATTGCATTTTCTGTATTGTTTTTGTGATTAAGTAATGTGAGACATTTTGGATTGTGTACTATATTTTATTTAACTCATTGTGAGGGTTTATTGGGGGATTGGTTACTTTAATTAAAATAAAATTATTACTTATAATAAATCCACATGCGTTAGTATTTAATTTTAGTAATTAAAATAATGAACTTTTTCAAATTAAACATTAGGGTTCTATATTTTGTTGTGTTTACAATAGAAATGTATTAGGTTGTATGCTGGATTGGAAAGGAGTGTTTCATGTATTGGGATGATTCATTTAAATAAATATATGCACTTTCCCCAATGTTTGCAGGACTGGAGGTCAATTAGTAGATCTGAATGACCCCCAATAAAAATGTATGCATTTTCTCTAATATTTTTAGGGATTGGCGGTAGGGTAGTAAATCTAACCTCTCCCCTGCCCAATATATGCACTTTCCCCAATTTAAAAAAAGGTTTAAATTAGTGGCAAAAACGAGTGAATGCAATTTTACAAATGTACATGAGCTTTTAAAAGTGTGAAGCTCATTAAGCATAAAACAAAAAATGAGAAATATCTTCAACACCCTTTCACCACCGTGAGAAACCATTCCAACTGCAGCAAAATGCCACAAGTGGTAGTGGTGGACTGACACTTTCCCGCCCTTCTCCTGTTGAAGCCCTTACCCCAAGCCCTTTCTGTGCTGTTGTTACCCCAAGCCTTCCAGTAAACGTCCTTTTTCTGCTTGTACTTTGGGCTAAAGACGGCTCATGCCCATTGCTCTGTCCCAGCATTTAACCATTCCTTCTCCACACTTCCACCCCTGGTGGAGACTTTGCACAATAAAAGATAGGCCAGTCCTCTCTTTTTATGTACAAAGTTTTCTGCCCCATCTGCAGAGTCTCCGCAGTTATAAAACTATTTTTAGTAAAAATTAAACCCTGAGTTTTTGAATACCAAAAAAGTAGTAAACGTACATAATAATGTAAGCTTACCTTTGTAAATTAGGCCCAGAATCTTTTGTCTGGGTTTGCAGTGGAAATGTGCAAGCTTCAACTTCTAATACACATTTATAAGATTTGAATGAATGTAACAGGCATATATTAAAACGTTGTTTAGATGTCTTGGAAAGTATTCATTTAATTTTTTGCATGTGATAATTAACTGAAGAGTCCTTAGTGATTTTTGTGATGCACTGTTTTCAAACTTTATTTTGATATGCAAATTTGTCCCTAAATGAGGCATGAAGAAATTAGGAATATATTCTGTAGGATGCCATTATAAAAAACAACAGGCCCAAACCTGGTTGTTCAGGAATGGTAGCAGAATATCATGTATTAAATATCGTCTGACAAAAATATTGTGTCTTAAATATTGTTCACAAAAATTTACCCTATTGGATTTAACCATGGAAAATCTGCACATAATGGGATGATTTTTTTATAAACAACGTTTAGGACACAGTATTTATGACAGATAGTGGTTTGGTTGAGGATATTTCAGCAGAAAATGGTTATCACTTATTCACTGCTTTAACATAAGAATGTGTTTTGTTGATCATTGCTGTGGGGTGAGTGTGGTGAATACCTAACTTTTGAAGCTGTTGATATTAGTTGCTGGTCTACCACCTTTGCCAGCTCTCCAGAGAATTGAAGAAGGCAATGGAATAGTCCTATTGTTCCAGAAACCATTTCATTCTAAGTGAATAGTAACTTTTAAAGGAGAGTGGAACACCTTATAATATATAATAACTTTCATTAATAAATAAAATGTAAACTTTAAATGACAATACAAATAACATGAGAAGTGATAAGTAATGAATATTGCATACAAAGTATAAAAGCATTCATGGGGTAGATGCAGTAGTATTACAAAAGTACGCTTTTACATACTCTTACATGCGTTTGGTAATCAGCCATAAACAACTTCCTATTGTTAAAAGTGAAAAGAAGGCAGAGCCCTTTGTATTTGTAGTAAAAGGATATGAATATTCTGTGGCTAGCCCCATTTTATTACCCTTTAAGATGTTTCGGGACTAATTTACCAAGGTATATATGTGTAAATACAGGAGTACTACAGGAGTACTCTATTAGATACTCCAAAACCCTTTTGTGACTGGGCCCCAATGTAACTGCAAAGAGAAAATGCATAATAGAAACAACAGATCAGTCAAAAAAGCAAAAACACAAAACAAAACAATACATGACCAATCTAAAGCTAATTAGAAACAATTGTTACAGTAAAACACCAAATGAGAGATTGACCATTATAGGTAAACAGGAAGTGGATTTCAATATTTTTTTCTTTTTGTGCCATTACAAATGAAACTGAAAAATGAGCTGTTTTGACGTTCAGAAGTTGCAAGTGAAATTTAAGCTTAACTTTAGTCATCAATTTCAGTTGTCAGTGTGAGACTCAAATAGTTTTCTGATTTCTCCAATGCCTGCAGCAGCCCTCTAGTATTGTGTTGCAGCTCAGCAATGTGGTCCTAGTGATGGAGCAAATTCTTTCCGAATAAGATGTATTCACCTCCATTTTATTTCTCAGGATTGATTTATGCCTGGTCTCTTCTCTGTTTCAATGACACCCTGAAATTTCTTAGAGGCTTATTTAGAGTTTGGCAGACTAGATACTACATCACAAAGTTGTCAGATATCCATCCACCTCATCACAAGTGCATTATAGTCTATAACACATGTAATAAGATGGATGGCATATCCACCACATTTGGATGGGTATTCCATCTGCAAACTCTAAATAAGGCCCAATTAATAATGTTTGTTTTTAATGAGAAGGTAAAAATGATTGATACTTGGTTGTAACATGGGAAAGATTTATATGGTAAATGACAATAACATGGGAAAGAGGTATATGGTAAATGAAAATGTAACAACGGAAAGAGGTATATGGTAAATAACAATGTTACCTCAGTCCTGAAAATGTAACAACGGAAAGAGGTATATGGTAAATAACAATGTTACCTCAGTCCCGCAAATAGCATGATTATGCTAAGGTTAGCATCATGACATAGGTCACCATATGCCACCTGCAACTTACACACTGTATTTGAAAAGTCTGACAGACACTTTTGGTCACAAAGGCGAGGCTCCATAGCATTAATGTAAACATGTCTAGATTTACTATCAGGATACCTATTTCTCTTGTGCTATAGAAAACTTGTGAAGATGTATATATTTGGTGCATACAATACAAATGTTTCACATTAGCATATTTGTGATACATGAGCATAACAGAAACTATTACGCAATGTTCAAATATATTCAAAAGAAGTAACCACATTGCATGCAGATGAAGTTGGAAATATAACACAGTGCCATAAATATAATTGCGGTTGTGATACTAATGACAGCTCTTGAACAAATTAACGTACCTTCTGGCTTACTTTGTTGTTCTGTTTTAGCAATGCTTTATTGTAGGAAACATCTCAATGCAGAAGGAAATACACCAATAACATCTCTGAGTAAATTTACATTAGGAGCAATATAAACTACTGCATGTCCTGTCCAGGGTTGAACTGTGACAGAAAATAGGCCTGGGCACCAAAGTAAATTTGGCCACCATTAGTGAATTAGAAAGCTAAAAAGGTGACCTGCTTTTGCAAATTGGGGCAGTTTTGAAGTTGTACAGACTCACTGCATAAGTGTTTTGCAAGGGATGAAAGAATTCATGGATTTGTGCCTGCTGCAGGCAATGTTTTTTTTAAAGAAATTGTCAAAGGGAAGGAGAGAGAAGATCAGTTGGGATCCCCCAACATCCCTGAAATTACTGTATATGAATCAAAACAAGGGGTCCCCTACGAGTCCAGTCCGTCTGGGCGGTACTAGCACGTGATTGATTTTCACCATAAAACTCTCACCCATCAGGAAATCCTGAAGGCATGCTTCATTACAGAGTTTTTCACGATGGAGTCTAATACTTCTACAGTGGGCTTCAACCTGATCTGTTTCAGGGCACATTTACAGATATTTTAGTGGATCCTAGTAGTAAATAGTTAAAAGGCTACCTGAGGCATACCTGCAAAGAACGGCATTTAATTTTCAGTATATACACCGCACAGTCCATGTTTCATTATGTCAATTCCTATTTATGTTTTTATTTGTTTTTTGCATAGGTCGTACCAGATACTTAATTGCTCGCAGGCATCAATGATCCACTTAATAAAGATACATGCACATTTTAATTTTAGTGTTTTAATTTTAAGAAAGCGTTAGGAACTAAGGGTCTGATTTGGATCTTGACGGATGGGTTACTCAGTCACAACGGTGATGGATATCCTGCCCACCAAAATATAAATCCCATTATAGCCTATGGGGTTTCTATTTCAGCAGATTGGATATCCGTCACCGTTGTGACGGAGTAACCGGTGAGCCAAGATCTAAATCAGGCCCTTAGTCTAAGAGATGGGTCTTTAGAATATTTCAAAACCACACCATTTAGAAAATATTTTTTTATTAGTTAAAAGTAGTCCATTCTGGAGGGAGGAAAGGCACATAGCTTGTTAAAATGAGATTTGGGGATAGGTAAAAGTGAGTCAGCTGAGTAAAGAGGTCACTTAGATTTTATGGGTTCACAGCACCTGTCACTTTAAGAAAATCAGATAAGAGACCGATGAAGTCTTGTCACGCAGAGTTTTGTTTGTCCCAAAGATTAGAGGTAGTTTTAAGTAAGTGCTCTATCCATAATTACATTACGTTGTTAGTTTCGGGAGAGATGGCTTTTTATTTATCTATGGAACTCACGCGGTGGGAGAGGTCTCTCCACTTTCGTTTCAGGGCAGGCATAGTGTAACACCTTTTGGGCTTTAGAGACGGGACAAGGCTCTATGGGAATAGTTTATTAACCTGTCCTTGTGATGGGTTGGTGTAACAATCTTTATTGCATTTCATGTTTATTTGTAAATTCTATGGATGGCTGCTGGAAGATCATCAGGTCAATTCTAGGATTTGCCATCTGCATATTAGTGGAGGTGTTTTCCTTTCTTGTAAATGCACTTTATTATGGAAGTTTTTATTGCATGGAGATGAGATTCTCTGCGGATTGATTGAAATGTGTATGTTTTATTTACCAGTGTTTACTTTTATGTGATGAACTGTATTGTGCTCTTTGTGATTTTATATGTAACATTGAATAAAGATATACTGAATCAACTGATTTTTATGGGATATCCTTCTCCTTTAGGTTTTGTTGTGCATCTCCTTGGCAACATTAAACAATCTCAAAAACACTTTTGGATACCAACCACTAGTTCAGAGCCCCTAGCATGTAAGAGGTAGGATCTGGATATTTTTGCCCCAAAGGTAATGTGCACAGAAGTAGCCCCACCTAGAGTCTTTGCAACTGATAGACCAGGAGACTGGATAAAGGGGATTTTCATGGGTCAGTTCAAGTTAGTTTGGAATTAACCAGAGAACAGACTGCTACTTTATGCTGATCAAAGGTAACATAATCAAGGGCCCACTGCATCTAACAAATCCTTAAATAGACATACTTAACCACACCCCTCACCTGTGAAGACATACTCAAATAACTGACCCAAAGGGCCTCTACCCATTTTCCCTTTGTGACAAAGAATTCCTGGGACAAAACAACTGGGGCAGATGGGGGTGCAGACATTTTTGGGCTGGTTTCGGGCTGGTTTTCCCCCAAAAAATAGCAATGTCCGGAAGCAAGATCTATATAGAGTCCTAACCAGTTTTTCATTGCTTTTGCTTGGTCATTTGGCTAATAACTCCAGCACCTTGGACACAGTGAGACACTCTGATATGCAGAGATTTCAATGTGTTATCGGCATAGGATTTGAACTAAAGCCCTCATTCGTGTTCAGAAAGACCTATTAGTGGTCTGAACAAGTAAAGTGGTGACAAAAATGAATCCTAGGAAGCTCTAAACTTTACATGTACAGATAATGACACACAATCTCCATGTTTATCAACTGATTCCGCCCTGGCAACAAAAAATGTAACCATCTAAAGGATGGTGGGTGATGGCACTGTGGCAAAAGAGGTTAGTAGGAGGGCATGGTCTGCCACCAGAGGGCAAGATATTCCACAGAAGGCCATAATCTGCCACAAGCGGCCATGCTATGCCACAAGCGGCCATGATCTGCCCCCAGAGGCCACGATGTGCCAAAGGAGGCCTTCATCTGCCACAGGAGGCAATTATATACCAGCAGAGACCACCATCTGCCACAATTGACCATGATCTGCGGTGCCCTCAGAATGGAAATGAAGAACTTTCAAGAAGTGGTGGTGAGCACTTAACTGGACACAGATTGTTTTCTCATGTGGGGTTAAGGCAGCCAAATACAATTTCAGTATCTGAAAAGTTGAAGATGTGAAGTAGAGGCGTTAACACAAGTTAACCCTTGCGAAATGTCAGAGCAAGCCTGATTAAGAATTCCATTTTCTATAAATAGATAGCAGATCCTTTCCTGGCAAGAGAAACATTTTACAAAACTCAGTAAGAGAGCCTGCCAACATCCTTTTACTCCACAGAGGCCTTCTGCATACCCTGGATATTTTCCTTTCATTACTAAACAAGCAAACCTAAGTTGCTCAACAATGACGCTGTTTTTCTTTATCATGGATGCATCGCTTAGAAAGGCACATGAAATCATATTTACGAGCATTATAATCGGTGTTACACCTGTGTGTTACCTTGTTGAATACAATTATTACATTTGACTCATGTACATTTCCCTTTATAGAGATTGATCAGCGTGGCTCCTATTGTAATACATGCAACACAATGTGGTGGAGGGTTCTGCTAAGGCCCCTGAGGTAGGGACTCTGTAAATCATTCATGAAAAAGAACCCCCACACTGGCCATTAATCAACTTCAAATACTCAACGTAACAATACAGGGACTTTATTCAATCAGTTCCATCTAATTGTTTTTCACTATGATTCCTGGTTTACTCTTCCACCTGTATTGTCAATTGACACACAAACAGCAATATACATTAATTCAACGTTAAAAATGGCATTTAAAAATAACATACATAAATATCTCTTAGGTGTGTAAACTTAGGGAAGTCATAGTGACATTTACTGGCAAACATTATTAAATTAATTACAATGCCCTGATCTAAACAAATATTCTTCTCCTACCAGAAGCTCCTCCATGTAATTGAAATAAACCAATCAATCTGGTCCCCGATGAGTTCTTTTATGTTGTTTATCACCACTTTGATGCTGCTTCTTATATTGATTGTGTCAATGCATTTCAACCTCTAAAATTAGGAGGCAATTCACAGAGGTCTTCTTCGGAAACCAAAAAAGTGTTTCTTTGTCAGGACACTGCATGTGAAATTAAATAGTGAGCACTGTAGTAAGTCAGACCTGACAAAAGTGGGACTATAATCTAAAAAAACACATTTCATACCAGTTTCCAATTCACAATGGTAGATTGCTGAGGAAAGAAAGAGAAAGAAGCTGTGTCTTAATAAAAAAAAAGTTTTTTCCTTGATGGCAATTCACCTTTCACTCTGCACCTCAATAGGTTACCCAAATAAGCTCTTCTGAGGAAAAAATAATTTGTCATTGTCCTTTGCTGATCAGATTTGTTTATCATCCTCGGGGACAAATGCACCATCAACTACCCACAAGACCAAACTGCCAGATCTGACTTACCGGAAGTTGGCAGACTGGGACCTGGTTTGGAATGAGGTCCAGCAACAGATCATGTTACAAGTCACCAGCAGGTGAATTGGATGGATGTGGAATCCTCTGCTATTCTGAAGACTATGGCAGCCCGTGCATAAATGAAGACTGGGATGACACACTATGAGTTCAGTATCCTCAACATCCTCCAAGTCACAAAATAATGGCTTCAAAAATTGTTGCTTGTAAAGCCAAGATAAAACATATAAGAAAATCGTAGTTGGTATCACTCTAAGTTTACCAATTTAAGTGTATATCAGTGAATGCTCCAAATGAATAGCAAAAATATGTTGCAAATGCAGGCGCTCTTAAAGCATCTGATTTACAAACTCTTATAGCTTCCTTATATTTATGAATGCCTTTCTTTCTCAAAGAATGTCATAAACATTTTTTTCTTGGGCTTCCACAAATTAGAACAAATAGTGAGACGTTCTTTTCCATCCCACCCAGAGTTTTAATGTCTGACATTTTCTAGACTGACTAATGGAGGAACCCCAATTATATGTGATGGATGCAAATGGTGAAGAGTCTAATCTCAGTTTAATATAAAAATCTTTGGCCTTCGCCAGTTCATCCTTGTAAGAAATTGGATTATTATTTGTGGTGTGTGACACAACGTTTGTCGAGGTAAACCCTCAAAATTAACCAGAAATGTGTAAAGTTTTTATGCAGTACCAAAACAGCAATAATGTCAAAATTGTAAAATCATAAAAATCTCAAACCAAATTTAAAAAATAGAGAGTAAATTTGAATAAACCAAGTGACAAAAATCCAGTAAGGGAAAACTGAGAAATTAATTGTTAAAGTTTAAGTAGGAGGAGTACCAAGAAGCATGAAGTACCAAGGGTAGTTATTGGTCACTGTAGATGAAGACCTAGGCATGGTTTGAGGCTTGCCGTGATGGAGTGTGGTTCGTAGACACCAACCAGGTTTGCCCTGGTCAAAGATTTTGCCTTCTGACTTAGTCCTTTAAGGCCCGATCCACCACAGAAGTACATTTCTACAATCTCCCAAGACCTCAGGAGAGGCCCTTAGGAGCTCAGCCTTTGGACCCTTTAAGTCCACTTCTTTGACCTGGCTACAAGAGGGAACAGGTCCAGTCCTCCAGGACTCCTCTCAGGTCACAAAGAGCAGGTCCAGTCCTCATCTGTTCTTTCTCGGCTCCAGGAGTGCTCTGAAGTGGGTACCTTGAGATGCCACATTTATGTCTGACATGAGCTAGTGGGTTGGAATGACTCTTGAGTGTTCCCTAAACAATGGGGCAAAAGTTCCCGGGGCCATCCCTACTCAGTTTGGCCATTTTTAAGATGGTAAAACTCTTTGTCCACTTTAAACTTGGACTCTGAGGGATGGCATGTGTGTGGGAACTGTACTAAGGCAATTATAGTGTTCTCCCACTTTCAACACTAAAATCCAGTTTGAAGCAACCACTGTACCTATATTAAACCCAGAGACAGATGCTTGGTAGGACAAAAGCAGGGTTTTCCGGGAAACCGGGCAGAGGATAAGCAAGTATTTTCTTGGCATCCTGTTTTCTACCTTCCAAGTTTGCTCCCAGTGTTATACCTAAAGTCAGCAGACCTGTCAAGAGGTATTTGACACTCCAGCAGATTTTGACATTGTAATATCTAAAAGGATACTCACATTCCACAACCGTATTCTGAGTCCAAAGGAGTCATCTCTGCCCATTTAGGTAGAACTATCAATCAGAGTGAGCTATTGTGTATCTTCTAGGAGGAATTTCACAGCTCATTCACACCTATTCAAATGCTAATTACTGGTTGCGAGCAGTTGGAAAGCAAATGCAAATTACCCCCAGAACCTTCAGACAGGGAAGAGGTAACTTTCTAAACGTTACTTTTCCTTAATATTTATTAAAAATCTGACTTCACCATTGAATTGTATTTTTAATTACTATTAGAAATATTTGTTTAATTATTTTTCTAGGTCGTCCCATTCCCAATAAAGCAGTATTAGGATTTGAATCCATATTCTAGAATTCTAAATAGGACAACTAGGCATGCTTCATTGAAAAATTGTTTTTAAGTGCTAGTCATTGTAAGGACAAGTTAATATTAAATTTCTACATGTTCTCCTTTTACATACCATGCACCCTGCCTTGTGGACTACAGGGCCTACGTAGGAGTGACTCATTAATACTTAAAAATGAGGTTTTGACCAAACAAAAGGGTTTATTTTGACACGTTGAATTACATTTTTTACACTGCTACAGTCAGGCTACACTGATAAGCCTGAAGCCATGCTTTCACTCTCATAGTATTGTATGGCATAATTGGTGCTGCAGTCAACGAATGGCATTTAATTTACCGGCCCAGGGTACTCTTTCTGCCATATACTAGGGGCTTATTGAAGGACTATATCAATTTAATCATTTTGAAAGAAGGAGCACATGCACTTTACCACATGTTAGCATAAGTAAAGTGCACAGAGTTCTAAAGCCAGCAAAAATATGTGGTCCAGCAAAATTTGAAAACTCCATTGTCACCATGCAGCAAAGGCAGATTTCCTACACTCCTCATCCTAATAATGTCCAAAGGCAGAAACACGTTTTAGAGCTCAAAATGTGTCTGAAGCCTCCTTTAAGCTGGGTTAACCAATTGCTTCCCTATAATCATTTTCCGACATCAAGAATTAACATCAAATGATAATCTTGGGGTGGCACCCTCTGGTACTGTCCATAGATGCAGAAGGGCCAAGGACTCAAACAGTTCGCAGGCATGTCTGAACGATCTCAAACCCTCCCCACCAAAGCACCACAAGATGTCACACATGGCCTCCCACAAGGGATTTAAATCAATGGTACCGCAAATTCTAATCCAGTACAAATGTGGAATTGGCTTAGCTAACAAAGTGATGTCTATAAGACCCAGATCCAAGAATAATTGGACGTCAGGAGTACAAAGCGGCAGCCTAAACAAATGTTTCAAAAAGTATGTCTTGCTAATGGTGAGCAGGGATGTACTCGCATATCTTCTACCCTCCCATAAATGGACATATTTTGTGCCTTCAACTTGCGTTCCTGCAGTGTTCCAGACCCACCATACCTACCTACCTCTATGGAAATGTGAGTAGTTGCGTCAGGATGCTAGACCTATAGATTTTCTCTTTTAAAATATGTTTCTGTGCCCTCATATCCACATTTGTTCTAATCCACAGATAAACAAATTCTGGCAACATTTATAGAGGGAATTATTGCAGGTCCAGTTTGTTTTTAAAAACCTTATGTGACTTCAAGACCATTCGTTTTGACTTTGAAGAATTGGCTGAGAGCCATTTTTGTCTGCAAATGTCCTTAATTTTATATAACAAGTTCATAAACCTAAGGGAGTTTTGTTGCATTTGCAGGTAAAACTCACAGAAGAGTGGCTTTGGTTCTGTAGACACATGACCACCTGTTTCCCCATCAGCTGATGGGAAGGTGGCACAATTTGCATGCATGAAGGATTCCCTGCTTGCTTTGCCCAGGACCAAGCACTAGCATTGGTGTACTTGTGGCCTTAGTATCAATAAAGGGTTTGTGCTGGTAGCAGGCTGCTTCATCCATGGTCTAGGATGTTAAGCATTCAATCTCTCTTCATGGGCCTACTATACAATGCCAATACCATTTTCCTATGACTGTGGGTGTCTTTAGGGTTATATTCATTCCCAACCAACATTGTCATCTTCCCAGACTGTGTTGCAGAGTTCCC
Source organism: Triturus cristatus (assembly GCF_964204655.1). Classification (NCBI taxonomy): domain Eukaryota; kingdom Metazoa; phylum Chordata; class Amphibia; order Caudata; family Salamandridae; genus Triturus; species Triturus cristatus. The sequence goes on along the minus strand of NC_140587.1, from coordinate 776,615,989 downwards.
CTTTCCTGTGAAGCAATTTCCTGTTCTGCTCATATATAAGGGAGCTTGGAACTTGGCAGGGGGGCTCTCATGTTTTGGATTCCCTTCTTTTTTGCATTTATTGCCCACCTTAATTACTTTTTGGCCTTGGTTTTTGCTCTTTTTTCTGCAGTTAGAAAATTATGCTTGGCTGTTTCTCCTCTGTAGTTCAGGGTAGTTTTGGTGTCTTTTTTTCTAGCTCTTATAATGCCCTTCATCATCAATTAAGAAGTATCTGTATTGCCAATAAGGATTTTTCTGCCTTTTGTGCCCTTTTCCTCATAACTGTGACCCACTTAAGGAGGCATGTGAAACTGTTCAGAAGTACTTTAAGTACAGAGTGGCACTATAACTAATGGGAGGAGTCACCCTTTTTTGATGCAATCCTGAACGAAACAAGAGATTTTCACTGCATTCAGCCCTTAACAGTCTTAGACACTAAGGTGTCATCCTCATAAAGTGAGTTGCAATGTTGATGCCCGCTATCAAAGGTGCTTGTTTCATACAATGGCCAAAAAGCTTTACAACCGAGTTAATATATAGAAAAAACAATTGTGGTGTTACCATGCACTCCTTGCAGACACCGGTATTCACTGGTGGTGCCGTTTTTTTAATCTAATCTTATTAATGCTTAACAAATGTATTGTAATGCCCAAGGCAGCTAGTGAGTGCCAGATTCAATGCTGAATAACACGGTTGAAAGTGGACCAAAGGTCCACAAATACTTCACATTGGGGCTCCCTTATGAGAGTGACATATTTTTCCCACAGCATGTAAAGCCTGAAAGCCTGTTCAACGGTTCTAACTTTTTCCTAAATTCTGTCTAGCAGTGTGAGAAAAATTATTTTGATGTGCCTAGCCTTCTAAGTTTGAATGATTGACTCTTACAAGATTGTTTGAGCATTGTCAGGCGGATAGGATGATAGTTTACACAGCTGGACCTTATTCATATTTAGGCACCCTTTAGACTCCAAGAATTAGGTATAATGGCTAATTTTAACATTGTAGTACCCAAAGGCAGAACATACTGGCCCCATTAAATAGCTTATGTTTTATACAAATCAGCTTGAAATGTATTGGGTATTAGAGCCTTCCCCCATTCTTGAGGCCTAGTTGGTGCTAGCACCTTTTTGAGGCTAACTATCTCAGAAGCATTACTTATGACTGGTAACGTGTTGATAAAGGACCCATCACCTACTACAATATTGTTATCCCTGTAAAATGACAAAAAATAAATGATCCTAAGATCCTAAATTATGTTGATCTCAGGGTATAGTGAATAAGAGCCAAATGTAAAAAGCTATATTGCTGTATCAAAGCCTGCCTTCACAAAACCACAAAGTTTCCAAAAGCAAAAAGTCTTTTTGGTTTGCACTAAACCTATTTTGTGATACGATAAATGGATACTTGTGGTAACTTGAGTCAGCTCTGCAAAGGAGTGGAATGTGACAGCGCTGCATTCCACTGAAACTGGAGGATATGAAGTTTCTGATGGAAAGTGATATGGACTTGTAACTGTGTCTTACACTGGAGAAGGTGGCTGGGATGACTTCCCTGTAGCTTGAACTTAATAAATTCTTTGGAACTACTTCATACTTATGTGATTCATTTTTGAGGATTCTTCTCTTTAACACTGGCGGCAAATGATTTTCTGGTGAAGGAGTAAGAGAAGTTACGATTTTCAGGATATTTCTTAAAGGTCATCCGAAGCACAGGGTGAGGAAGTCATCTCAGCATCTCAGGTCCAGGACTATTTGCCATGGTGAACATTTGCCGGCCATGTGTTGAGTGGTTAACATGTACATTTAACCACTTGGGTAAGAGCTATTTAGTTTACCCTACAGCGTATTCTGGCAGTTGTTCTTAGCCCCATCATTTAAAAAAAAAAGTTTGCATCAGCGGGAGCCTGGCACTCTGAACCTGACCTACGTGAAGGCATCCAAGCACTAGGGAGGCATTCTTAGAATAAGGCTTCTCGTGAGTGTCTTCTGCACTGAGGCAGTTCTTGAGGAAGCTGTGCGTAAACATCTGGAGGCTGGCTGTGCGTGTGCGAGAGGATCAAGCCAATGTCTGCCATAAATTCGCACACTCCTAAGTTGAAGCAGCCATTATGAAGCATTGGGAGCATCCTCATTTCCACATTTTTGTCCATGGCGATAGGCACGCCACTGTTTGTACTTTTGCTGAAGCCTATTATCTTTGTTTGTTTTACATGTGACCAGCACGGCGATAGAGGCCTCTGACTGTGCCTCTACTGAACTTTGTAGTTCATTGTCACGTTGGTTCGCATGGCGATAGGCATGCCATGGACAGTGCATTTGCTCTCAGTAATACAAGTCAAACTTTGGGGGCATTGAAGCAGCTGTGCGATTTACATGACGATAGACATGCTTTTGTAGCGGGCCTTCAGCTCAACTCTCTGCGAGGTATTTTGCGACTAACTTTGGATCCAGTCTTCCAAATTTTTAGTTACTTTATATAGCAAATGGATCCTGTTATGTGTTAGCTAGTGGTTTACATTACAAATCCTTTTGTGTCTTTTGTGTTTTCTGATTTTTTAAAATAATTTTTTAATGAGAGAAATCAAAGGTGGGGAACAGATAGAACAAGATTTTGTAAAATATTGTACTATGTAGAATTTAACTGCACCACCTTTTTTTTCTCTTGGCACTAGGTGAACAGAGTATAAAATGGAGCAAATGGAAGAAGGACTTTGATCGATGTGCAAAGGTTTGTGGTGCATCAATGAGTTCAAAAAGAAAACAGCTCTGATGTTGCATTGTTTGGGTTCAGATGGGCAGAAAGTATTTGATCATCTTCCTGCCATTGCACAATGATCCAGAGGAGTTGAGTGAAAACGATATCTGTGTAAAAACGTTAGACAACTATTACTTGTCGAAGGTCAGTACTATCCTTGAGCGATATCATATTGGCAAAAGGATACAGAAAGGGTGCGAGTCTGTAGAGAATTGTCACACGCTTAAGAAAACTTGCATCGTCATGTAAGTTCATGGGTGCGGTGGAGGAACGAATCAGGGACCAATTCATGTTGGGGTGCATGTTAGAGATGAGCTTTAGAAGAAAGATGAACCTACCTTAGATAAAGTTTTTAATATAGCAAAGGAAATTAAACATTCTAAGGAATGTGTGGATGTAATTAAGAAAGAGTTGCCACAGGATGTTAGTGTGGTGAAGCAAAAACAGATCTTCAGAGATAAGAAAAAAAGAGGTGTTTTAGGTGTAGGAGTAATGGTCATTTAGTCTTTCACAAAGAATGTCCCGCTATGAAAGTGGTGTGTAGGGATTGTGGAAAAAGGGGCCACTTTCAAAGTGAAAAGGGAGCCACTTTCAAAGTGAGTGCAGAAACAAAAGAGAAAAGAGCAGAGTTAAGGTTTAAGAGGTTGATTTTGAAGAAGACGACTTGGATTATGATTGTGGATAAATTGTGGTGCAAGTTGGGGGAGGTAATAAAAAATGTCCCATTGATGAGATTCTAGTTGAAGGGGAGACAACTAGTGTATTGTTGGATTCTGGAGCTAAGATAACGTTGGTGTCAAAATTGTTTTTGACAAGCATCTAGCGAGAAGGGTGAAGCTCATGAAACCGAATATTAAACCATATGCATATAATGGAGAACCGATCAAATTGAAAGTTTATTTTGTAGGTATTATTGAGTAGGGGGAAAGTATGCAACTGCAAGATATATGTGTCCACAAAAGGAGATAACATACTGAGTTGGTTTCACCAAAAGGATCGGGGGTTTATATTGGATCCCAATAGCGACCTACCCATCATAATTAAAGATTCCATTCAGGCAGTGGGATCTCAAGAGAATTGTGTGAGGATTGAGAATGTGGGTGTAGATTTGATGGAATATTTTCCTGCTGTGTTCAGATCAGAATTGAGTGGGTATGAAGGGATATACCCACATGATTAAATTGAGAGATAGGGTGCAACTGGTGAATAGCAAAGTGCGTAATGTGCTTTTTGCTGTTAGGACAGACATGAGAGCGAAGTTGGAGAAATTAGTTAAGGATGATGTGATAGAAGAGGTTTAAGGGATTGAGTGGCTGGCTCCGATTGTGGTAGCAAGGAAGAGTAGTGGAGGCATGAGGTTATGTGTGGACCTGAGGGAGTTGAATAAAGGGGTTGCAGTGGATAAATATCCCATTCCAAACCATAGGGGACATGTCAATGTCATTGAGGGGCGCCAAAGTGTTCTCCTCAACAGACTTAAAGTCAGCCTATCACCCGATTGAGCTGGTTAAGATGTCCAAGGATTTTACCGCATTTGTAATGACATTTGGCGTGGTTAGGCACAAAAGTATGCTTTTTGCATTGGTGTCGGCAGCCTCTGTGTTCTAGAGGGCAATGGAACAAGTGTTGAAAGGGGTGGACGGAATCAAAGGGTATCAAGATGATGTACTAATTTGTGGTTCTGATATGGTTGGACATGACAAGAGGGTGAGGGCAGTATTGAAGAGTTTACAAGCAGTGCACTTATCAATGAAAGGTGAAAAGTGTAAGTTCAGATGGACACAGACAGAATACTTAGGACATGGCACTTCTGACAGAGGTATAACAACTAAAAGGAGCCTGGTTGGGGCGATTACCAGGTTGTTCACACCCCAAAACAAGGAGGAGTTACTCAGATTTTTGGAAATGGCTGAATACTATTGTAAATGTATTCCCAACTTCACATGAAGAGTATAAAGATGAGAGGATTGTTAAAAAAGGGTGTGGATTTTGTTTGGGACAGTGAACGTGAAGAGGAGTTCAAGTTAATAAAACGTGAGTTTGCTGCTGCCCCAAATTTGCGTAGTTTTGATCCTACCATGAAGTCTATCTTCATTACCGATATGAATGTTAAGGGTGTGGGAGCTGTGTTGTTACAAGGGGAAGGGAACAAAACCAAGCCTATAATGTTTGCTTCGCGAAGCTTGAAGGGTCCTGAATCAAGGTACTCAGTATTGAGAGGGAAGCCCTGGTGATTTATAGGGCTTTGAGCATAATACAGACCTTTTTGTGGAGATGAGAGTTCAAGGTGAAGAATGATCATAAGCCTTTGAAGGAGATCTTTCATAGAAAGGGCATTGATGTGGTGTCAGGGAGAATTACTAAGCGGGTGGTTGCATTACAAAAATATAGTTTGTGGTGGAATTCATACCAGGAGTTAGGAATGTAGTGGCTGATACCTTGTCTCATTTGGTAGATAGTATGGAAGGAATGGAGAGTGGAGATGACTAGTTTGAAGATGAAGAGGAGGATGTTCTTTGTGTTGTAGAAGGCAATGCCAAATCTGAAGAGAAGTACAAAGAAGCTACTAGTGATGATGATAAGTTGCAAGCTGTGTGTATATTTTTGAAAAATAATTGGAGCAAAAAAGAGTGTGTGAATAAGGAATGTCAAAAGTTTTGAAATGTAAGGGAAGAGTTGTCAGAAAAGCAGGGACTTTTTTTCAGAGGTAGGTCTAAGGAAGTCATTGTTAAAGTTAGCACATGAAGGGCATCAAGGGATTTGATTTCAAAGACTAAGTGGGAGTGGTTAAGGACAGCTTATTGGTGGCCAGGGATGGACATGGAAACAGAAAGGTTTGTTAGGGAATGTTTACAATGTATGATACGTGATAAAGTTTTGAAACCCATAGTGCAACCCATGGTGGTGCGAAATGTGCCTTAAGGTCCGTGGAATGAAGTTGCCCTAGATATCCTTGGACCAATTCATTCAAAGGCAGGATCCACGTATGTTGCGGTATTGATGGACTTCTTTAGCGCTGTCAGGGTTCACGGGAGGTTTCCTCCACATGACCCTATTGTAGCCCTCATGTCTGCCCCTTCCACACAACATTCTACCTTTAAACCTCGTTATGCCCTGAGTTGGCGAGTATGCTGGCGACGCTGGTTATCTAAAGATGGCCGCCAGCATACCCGCAGTTTAACGGTCTAGTCTTTATCTCACTGTTAGTGAAGTTCAGGTGAAGCACGCACCAACATTCCATGGTGCACTTCACCAAGAGCTTTCCCAGGTTCAGACCTACCATTCACTGCGTCGTGAAGAAGTTAGTCAGGAATCGTTCTTGGGGCATCGGTTCATCGGCGTCGGGGTCCCGAAGTTCAGAAATTCCAGGTTAGTGAATCCAGCTAGCGCATGCTCAGAAGAGAACGAGGGAGCAGCGCGCAAGTCTAAGGAAGTAGCGCCTCTTTTCCGAGATGCGTACTTCAAGCAACAAGAATTATAGTGGGACTTAGTGCAGGAGCTAATGTAGCATCCCTTTATTTTTGGCCATTGTAATAAGAATACATTAGAGATATATCTCACGGGTTTCGTCAAATATAACTTGCGCATTATTTTTTGAGGAATAGGTCAGGTGTATATTCCTCGGCAGTTTGAGACGGGATACAAGAAACTCGTCAGCACTGAAGTGTGTGTGAGCAGTATCACGCAACTCAGTGCTAGTTTCCTGACAGCGGGGACAAATTAAGAATTCAGCTATAACTGCAGTGCGTGTGAGCAGTATCACACGACTCAGTGTTTAATTCCTGGAGTTAGAAGAGATTAGTTTTGACACGTAAGATTGTGTTCCGCTGCCAGGAACCATTATTAAATTCATTCAGAGCAATTGTTCGTACCAGTTTTCTTGAATGAACTAAAGAAGAAAGATTATATAGGAAGAAAGCTAGGACTCTACCCAAGTAAGTTAGAGAGAGTTAATGAATTAGACCAAGGGTTACATTCTCAGTGAATGAACACTTACCTTATCCTTTTCCTTGTTGAGAAGTAGTCAAGAAGAATCCTGGCATCTCCTGTAAATAAAATAAGAAGCACTAAATGAAAGACTTTTTACCAATGAATACAATTAATCATCACAAGCAAAATAAGAAGGGAGGCAAGCCCACAGAAAGTTCCTGGTAAGATAAGTTATTATATTTGTACATACTGGAGTTTAATGGTAAAGTAAAAGTATGATAGAAATGTATTTATCTACAGTCTGATAAGAAGAAAAAGAAGACGAGGCAGAGAACTACTGAAGAATTACGGGCAGTCTCTTCTCTATCCCATTCCCCTTTCCCCCCTTGGTACTTACCTGTAAAGGATTAATCAAACCTGACAGGGACGTATTGAGAGGAGAGTTGGGAACAGGCATCATTCTGCTCCTGTGCTGTTACGAAGGTCACCTAGCCCTAACAGAGTGAAGTGCCCAAGTTGGTACAAGCACCGGAGCAGAATGACAGAAGAATTTGATTTAAAAAATATAGGAGACATTCTGGGTAATATACAGAGAAGTTTAGAGGTGGTTAGGGATAAAAACCAGATTCTTAGGCAAGAAATGATTAATCTTAAAATGGGTGAAACAGGTTCTGGAGCTAGTCATAAAACTTTCACCTTCGGAAACCAAAGACCCAACACCAGTTCCTCGACCTTGGCTCCCACACAATTCATTCCTTGTCTCCATTAATTCCTCTTGCCCCACCTGAGCGATTTAATGGAGACCCACAAAAAGCACAAACCTTCTTAACTCAATGTTCCCTAAATTTCATGTGTCGACCAATGACTTTCCCCGATCCGCAGTCTCATGTCGCATTTATATTGTCGTATCTCAGTGGGGACGCGGCCTCCTGGTCCATGCCCTTAGTGATCGCGGATGATCCAATTTTATACAACCTTGAAGATTTAAAAAAAAGAATTCCTCCGGATATACGACAGAAGAAGAGCGTCACAGGCCACAGACAATGAATTGCTGGGATTGAGACAGGGAAACCAGGAACTGGTCGCTTATCTTGCCCAGTTCAACAAGCTGGTGGTCGAGACAAATTGGCCTGAAAACAAGAGGGCGGCGGTCTTCTACCGAGGACTACGTGAGGAGTTGAAACCAGGCATGTTGTAATATTTCTGAAAGATCTTCTAGGTGGGAAAGGTATCCCAAAGGTGTTGCTCACTGACAATGGTGTCCAGTTGGTTTCAAGAGAAATGGAGGAATTTCTGGAGGGATTAAACACAAGAAGTGCGCTTTGTACTACCCAGAGACCAATGGCGCAGTGGAGTGCTTCAGAATGGCCAGGGATAATGCTGTGGAGTGGAAAGAAGAAGTGCAAAGGAAGAGTGATGTCTATCAACTAACTCCTCATTCAGACATCCTTTTGAGCTGTTCAAAAAGAGGAAACCTAGCTGTGTGATGATGCCCCCCTGGGTGAATGAGAAGTGTGAGGAGAGGAGAGGAAGTGCTGGGATGAGAGAGAGAATATTAGGAAGGAACGGGAAGTAAAAAAGATTGATGCGCATAAGAAATGGTTTGATGAAAGGAAGAGAGTGAATGAAAGTCACCAAGGTGCACGTAAGTGACTGGCTAAGAATTAGAATGCTGGGTGGCTGTAGCAAAGCCTGCCTTCGCAAAATTGAAGAGTTTGCAAGAGCAAAATGGCCCTTTGGTTTACATTAAACCTATTTTGTGATTTGGTAACTGGATACTGAATCTCAAAATGGGTTTAGAAACGCAGAACAAATCACTATTTGGAAGGGACGTGTTTAGGGCATCCCTTCCAAATTGCTATTCACAATTAGTGTATTGATGTTTTGCAACTGTAATCCGGTTCAGTACATTTAAAAAAGTCAATTAGTAGACACAAATCCAGTGATTTACCAAATTCCTAAATATCAACAATGAGCCTGGTAATCATTATTCGCGAGTGCCTATGCTCTGTAAACTATTTTCCCCATTTCTAACCTTACTAATACAAGTTTGTGGAGTGCACTGGTACATCAGAAATTAGCTTCATTTGTGACACCTGAAGAGACACATTGTTTTAAGAATGCCCTTTCGGCTGGTATCATCTGTTATTCTCTTTTTTTAAACAAACTTTATTGAGTTTTACAAAGGGTGGATGCACCATCTATTCATCACAGTTATCATTAATCAGGAGTTTTGAGGTTAACAAGTCCATTTATGTTGTTAATTCAGAAGGAAGAACAGTTAGGTAGGCTGAACCTCTCCCACTTTCCCCCGTAGCCTAACAACAGTATACAATTCTGTATTCACTGATTGCGCATCTGTTAATACTTTTAATTCCAGAACTATATTCCCCCCAACTACCCCCTTCCCTGCCCTCCCACCAGGCATGTCACTGATAGTCATAGTGATAATTTTCAGTTCGTGGCTGTTTCTAGTTTCTTTTTCTAGGCACCCATGTCAGTACTCCGGGGACCAACTTTCAGGGAGTACAGCGTTATGACATGCCTTCCAGCTAACTCTTCAGCTCTAAGCTGTTGTCTGGGGTATATAGTCTAGTCCATTGCAGCAGGGGCCTCCTCTATCGAGTCCTCATCACCTCTATCCTCCGGGATCCGAAGTAACACCAGTAATGTTTCCCATGCTCTTGCTGCCTCCAACGCCCAATCACTCCCCGTTCTCCTCGCTATTTGCATTCCAAATATTCCTTCACATTCTGCCCATTTAACAAATTCCTTCTTCCATCTAGCTACACTTGGGCCTCTTTTTGCTTTCCAGTGCATGGTGATGTCACTTTTTGCTAATAGTAAGCCCCGATCCAGGAATTTACTTGTTATGTTATTCTTGGCTGTGTGAGGCAACCAGTGTAAGAGACAGGATTCCTGTGAGGTCTCAACTTCTCTATCAGTGTTGTCAGCTAGTAGTGTGGTGACCTCCTCCCAAAAGTTACCCAATTGCGGACAGTCCCAAAACATATGCCTGAACCCTGCACCTTCCCTAGTACAGCGCGGACATGCTGCTGCTTCAGTCTTGAAGTATTTATTAATCTTCTCAGGGGTGAGATATGCTCTATGTAAGTTATGAAAGTGCACCAACTGAAATCTGGTATTTCTAGTGCTGTTCCATGCCCTTTCAACTAGCCCTCCCCAAGTTGTTTCTGGGATTGCCACTCCCAGATCTGCTTCCCACTTTAGACGCAGCTCAGTCAAGGGCACTAACGTTTCCTGCTTCATACACCTATATAAGCATGTGACCACTTTAAAAGTACCTGCCACTATTACCACATATTGACAGACCAATGATAGTTGTGGTTCAGTGACTCCCCCCCAGCATTTTCGTATGGCTTCTGTTAGAGTAGAATGCAATACGAAGTCTCCTCCAGGTAAATCATATAGTTCTTGCAGGTCATTGAAGGGGATCATGGCACCTTCCTCGTACAAATCCCGCATTGTTGACAGTCCCCACTCCTTCCACGCCTCCAACCCCCGCCTGCTGCCCTCATGGGGTAAGGCCTCACATAAAATACATGGGATTTCTGGGGTATAAGGGTGTTTAATCTTTGCCCGTCTCATGCTCCTATTCCAGCACTTATGTGCCGTGTTTAACTCCAAAGAAAAAGTGTGGGTTTGAACAGAAAGGTGTAAAATTATTTGAGATAGTGATCTCAAGGTTGGGAAATCACACCTTGGCTCGCCCGTTCCCCTGAGGCGAACCGCCATCCACTTCGTGAGCCATTGCAACTGCGCCGCCAAATAGTAAGTCATGCACTGCCAGCCCTGCCTCCGCCTTCAGCCTCATGAGTACTCCAAGCGCAACTCTCCATCTCCCAGTGCCCCACAGAAATCCCAAAATCATTGTCCTCAGCTGGGCAAAGTATCTTGCTAGTATCCAGACTGGTAACGACCCAAAGCAGTACAATAAACTCGGGAGAGTAACCATTTTCAGTAAGGCTACTCAACCAGCTACTGACAATGGTAACGACCCCCGAAATCAAAGTTGCTTTTGGCTCCTCTAATGGCTCTACCTACATTACCCTCCAACAGGTCTCCTTGAGTGTGGTATATTTGCGTACCTAGATATGTCAAGCACCTGTCTTCCCACCTCACTCCTTCTGTCTCTTGTGGGACAATTCTATTCTCCGTCGTTGGGAAAAGGCAAGACTTTGCCCAATTTACCTTGAGCCCCGCTACTATACCCAGGTCGTATAATAGTTCTTTCGATCCGCTAAGTGCTTCCCTCGAGTCTGCCCAGAACAACAGTAAGTCATCCGCATAGAGCGCAATGTGATTTATCTGCCCATGAACATTAAGGTCCTGATAGTGTTGCCCCGTTCTGGCTTTAACTGGAAGCGGTTCAACGACCAAGGCAAACAAGAGGGGGAGAGTGGACACCCCTGTCTTATCCCCGACCTATACTGCAGGTGTCAGATATTAGCCCACCCATTGTAACTCTAGAAGTGGAATTTGTACATAGGAGCACTGACTAGCCCACAGAATTATCTCCCAACCCAAATCTACGCATCACGTGGAACAAATAAGGCCACTCAAGACAATCAAAAGCCTTTTCTATGTCCACAGCAAAAACTGTCTCTCCATCTTTCCTATAGGTATCTGCTTCCAATACCTGTAAGAGGTGCCAAATGTTGGAGGCCGTGTTTCTGGTGTGTATTAGTGTTGTCATGTAAGGAAGAAGACAGGTGGCTAGGATGCGACTTAGGATCTTGTAGTCGAGGTTAAGCATGGATAATGGGCGGTACACCGTCCTATCCCAGGACGGTTTCTCAGGTTTGAGCAGTGTGATCATGATCGCCTCTCAGGCCCACACAGACAGGTGACCCACTCTCTGTGCGTTGTTGTATAGCTTTACTAGCTTGGGGGCTAAACCATCCGTTCCCGGCATCTTGTTCCTTGCCATGCTTTTAATGGCTCCTCTTACTTCTCCGATTTCTATATCCTGACCTAGGGTATCCGCCAATCCCTCTTCCAGCACTGGCAGCTCTGCATCTCCTATGAACCCATCTAACCCTTGTTCATCTGTAGCCAGTCTACTCCTGTAGATTTCAGTATAATATTCAAGGAACAAATCGTTGCTGCCTTGCTGATCATAATGAACCTCACCATTCTGTCCTCAAAGCTCTAAAATTACCGTACCTCTCCTAGCTGGGTTAGCCAACCAAGCCAGAAGGGCTCCAGATTTATCTCTCTCGGAGTGTGCTCTGGTTATGTATTTTTTGTAATCAAAGCAACGCAGGCGTCCCACCTGAACCGCCACCACCACCGTCTCCCTAGCCTCTAGGAGTTCCCCCTGCTTGCCAGCATTCTCAGGGCATTCCTGTTCTAGCTCTCGTAGGCGTTACTCTGCCACCTGTACATCCCGCAACCACACCTGTCGCGTTCCTACCATCTCTGAAATACACCGCCCCCTGACAACTGAATTAAAAGTATCCCATTCTATGAGTAAATTTGTTGCTGTGCCAGCATTCTCTTGGAAGAATTGGTCCATTGCATTGCCCAGTGTTTCACGGAAAACCTGGTCATCAAGAGCGTCTGGCCGTAGTCGCCAGGTGGGTATTTTGGGCCTAGCAGGAGACCACTGCATCCTTACTAGCACTGGATTGTGGTCTGATACAGTTCTGGTAAGGTATTCACTGCCCTGAACCCCCCATGCACTTCAGGGGAACACAGTATGGCATCTAGTCGTACATGCAGATCATGAAATGCAGAGAAAAAGGAGTAATCCCTTGCTCTAGGATGTTGGACTCTCCAGGAGTCCACTAAGCCCCATTGTCGCTGCCAACTGCGCCTTGACTCCTCTACTATATGTATGGATGCCGTACGCAGAGGGGGATGGGATCTATCTAAATCAACATCCAATATGCAATTGAAGTCGCCTCCTAGTAGTACAGACCCTGTCAACAGCGAAGCCAGTTTCCTAGAAAGCAGTGAAAAAAGGCTGGCTGCTCTGAGTTAGGGGCATTTAGGTTCCCCAGTACTATATTCCTGCCATCTAGTCTCCCAACTACCACAATGTATCTTCCTTCTGGGTCTATAATTTGTTTTGTCTACTGAAAGGGCACCCCCACCATCACACAGATCATCACCTCCCTGGCAAATGCCGAATAGTTGGTGTAAAACATTTGGCCTCTCCAACGCCGCTGTAGTGCCGCCCCCTCTTTTGCCATTATGTGGGTCTCCTGGAGTAGCGCAATCTAAACCCCCCTTCTGACCAAATATGCTTGTATTTTATGACGCCGTAATATTGAGTGCATCCCTCATACATTCCAAGAAATACATTTCAAATCTAGTGAGGGTCCAATTTCATTTTGCAGCCTACGTCCCCGCTAATTGGTCCCGAAGTAACACGACTGCCCCCAGTAAAGCCTCGTGAAACAAACTAAACCCCCAACTCCCCCTCCCCAGAACAGGTACTGCAGAACTAGTTTCGATCCAAACTTTGTCTAAACTTACAAAAGTCCACTATCGTATACAGGGGTATGCAGCTTCCGCTGTTGGGCCCGGATCTCCAACCTGCCGCCCACCCAATACCTGAATCAGCTACATAGCCCCAAATCTATCTTCTTAGTCCATTCAGTCCAAAGGCATAATCTGCATTTTCTGATGATCGCCCTTCCAGGTCAAGGCTTAATCTAGTTTCAGTAACTTGCATGCCTCTAGACCAGGATAGATTTTTCAGACAATATCGTCTGCCGTTTGGGTGTGATTTCCGGCAACTCCATTTCCGAAGTGTCATTCTCGCTGAGCACTGGTGAACCCTCCGACCTTTCGGCTCCCGTTCCACTTTTACTCGAGGTGGGGTTAGTTGCCGTCTGGCTGTGCTTCGCAACTGCCTGTAGTAGTTTTCTGCATTCTCAACTGAGTTCCCTAGGAGATGGGGCTCTGGATACAGCTTTGCTGCTGTGAGGACTCTGTTGAGTTGGAGCCAGCGACAAGTGACGATGCTCTTGTGGCCGTCGAGAGTCCAACCATTCCCATGCCTCCTGAAGTGTGGAGAAAAATCGGGGCCCCCTCTATCGGCCACTCAAAGTTGCGCTGGAAATAGCATTGCATATGGTAGTTGGAGTTGGCAAAGCTTCTTTTTGACAGCTAAGAAGGATGCTCTGTTTCGTTGGGCTTCCCTGGTAGAGTCTGGAAAGATCAGTATTGTACTATTGTCAATCTGCAGATAATGTTTTTTGCGGGCTTGTAGTATGTAGTCTCTCAGGGGCCACTTTTGTTCTGAGCCAATCCTCCAAGAAGCTCACCATGTTCGTGCCCTCCGTCTTCTCCGGCACTACAATAACTTGTATATTATTTCTGCGGGACCTTCCCTCACTATCTTCAGCACGCACTTCAAGTACCTTGACTTTAGTCTCCAATTCCGTGAGTGTTTTCTGCATCGTAGCCACCGCCTCTGGTAGTTCATCCAGTACTTTCATTATTGGTTGCGATCCGTTCCTTAGGTTTATCGGTCTCTTTATCACAGGGCCGGGGAATGCCTGTCACTCGCTTCAGTGGTCACCAAGGTCTGATTCAGGCGTTCATCTCCTCATGGGCAGGCAACTGGTCCGCCTATCTCTTGCTCAGTGGCATTCTCTCACTGGTCGCCCCTCTGCGATCTCACCTTGGATCTCACTGGGAGTCAGTTGGATCTCCTCTGGGATGGTGGCCCCCAGCTACAAGTTCTCTTTGTGGTATTGTCATCCAGGGCACTCTCAGAAATCTAGCCTCCGCTCCCCATTCAGTCTCTGTCTCCCCTTGGAGGTCTGGAGCATCTGTGCGCACCTCACTACAGTGCGGGCGCCATTTTGCTATCGTCTCGGCTGCGTGGTCCTAAGTCTGGAGTGCCAGGCTCCTGGGCAAATAGGCAAAGCTCACCACTTATTTCCCCCGTGTGTCAGGGGTCTTCCGATATCCCCATTATGCTCCACAGTGGCCACCCATGGGGAGTTCTGCTGCATGCGTCCAAATCTGCTACTTTTTTGGTGGACTCTGTGAGTTACTGGGCTTGGGGGAACTTTCCGAGTGATGTCCTCAACTACTCTGCCTCAGGCCGCCCAGGCTCAGCCATTTGTGAGGGTGCCCCCTGCATGGGTTTCTTCTGCGCGTAGTTCACCGCTGCCTTTACATTCCCCGGAGCACTATCAGCTTCCCCTGCACCAGAGTCACTCGCCTCCCAGGTCAGCCTCATATGTCTCCTGCCTCCAGGACTCCCGTTCTTACCCCAGGACACACAGGGCCCTCAGTTCGTGTCTCTGGGTGTCCCCCAGCTCACAGGTCGCAGGGTCGACAGATGTCCGCCACTTACTTGGGAGGGGTCCAGGGTCTAAAACAAGCAGTCACCCCCTCCTGGGTAATCATTTGGGCCACCTACCTTCAGCTCGGCGACACTCTATCTCTGCGCGCTCTGTCGCGATCCGGCCCTGGGGTCCCCCTGGGAGGGAGCTGCATCCTTATTTGCCAGTACTTCACATGCTGTCTTCATTTAGGGCACTCCCGGTGAGCTAGACTTGTCACTTGATCAAGCTTCCTTCCCCCTGCGGCAATGTGCTGTGACTATGCATCTCCTGTTACAGTACGGGTGCCATTTTGCCATCTTCTCGGCCACACCGCGCAGCCCTAATTCCGGAGTATGAGGCCCTTTGGCAGGGAGACAACTCTCACCACTTATCTCGCTGTGCTCCAGGGGTCTTCGGATTCACGCATCTGCAATTATTTACGCGCCCAGGGCTGAGGATATACGACTATGGGGGATACGGCGGACAGAGCTCTGATTCCCATGTTTGCTCACATTGACTCCAGGCCACGCCCCCGTATAATCTGTTCTTCACAGAGCTATGCATGAGTTACTCTGGAGAAAAACAGGGGTTATTTACTTTCAGGATTATATCTTGGTTTATGATGCGAATGTCCTGGAGCACGATACTTCATTAGAATGAGGGTTTTGTACTTTGGAAGACAATGGTGTGACCCAAAACAGAGAGAAATGTAAGTTTGGAGTGTCCTGTGTGGATTATTTAAGGCATCATGTTTCTGAAAATGTAAATGAGCCCAAAGAGGGTCTATTGTGAGCTATCAGTGATGCTTCAAATCTCGGAAACAATAATCAACTGTGATCATTTTTGGGATTGGCCTAATTGTATTAATGAGCTGCTCAAAAGTGTGCACAAAAAATGTCCCCAATGAAAGTTTTACTTAAAAAGAGCAAGTGGTATGCATGGTGTGGGAGTGAAAGGAAACTTTTAGTGTGTGAAGTTGGAAATTGCTGCAGCCAAGCCATTGGAGTCATTCACAACATGCGATACAGGGGATATGATGAGTGTGTTACCTGAATATCGACACCAAAATTTCATTGTCCAGATATCGTCACTGTCAAAGTATCAAGAGAAAGTATATTAAGGCTAAGGATATGATTTTATATTTGTTAATAATATTGATGTTTAAATTAAAATAGCTAAATGCTATAAGGGGGCTTCTATTTTAGCGATTCGCTTCTACGTTTGTAATGAGGCTCGAAATTGATGTTGTGTTTTTTTCTCATTTAAGGCACCAATACTTTAATTTCTAATAACTGCTATTGTGAAGATTTCTTTTTTCTATTGTCGTTTCTCTTATCGCAATTTTTTTCTTGTGTAATGCATGTGTAATTATATGTTATGCCCTCTTGTTGACCAATACAAAAAATGTGAAAAATAAATAAATTAATTAATTAAAATTGCATTTTCATGTCTTGTGATACTTTTATAGTGGGGTTTATTGGGGCATTTGCTGTGTTTGATTTATTATTAAAAGGCGATTCTATATTTAATTTTTAGATTTCTGTTTTAATAATTTAAATTGTGATTCATTTATTTATTTCATACATCATTTTTATAACATAAAAGTTTTTATACGATTATATTTTTCAGGTTATGAATTTTCTTCGGAGATAAGGAGTTTTTTGTATTTTTATTAAAATGATGAATCATATGTTCAATTCACATTTTTGTTCTTATGCTATTGAAATTTAATATTCTATTATTTATATTTAATTAATTAAAAATGGGTATCATATCTTTGAGGGCACTACCTGCATACTTTATTATGGTTGAGAAACCTAATTTACATATAGTTTTTGGCATGCAAGTCATATTAATCTGATTTTAAACTTGTGTTTTAATTATGAAGATTGTTTTAAGTAAACAATGTTTAGGTCCATGCATATATTTAAAGTACATTTTAGAAGAAGTGTTAAGAATTTATATGGGCTACAAAAATGTTATATGATTGAAGATATAATATTAATTACCTTTACCCAAACTATATTTAATTTTACTAAATGTTGCTTACTTGCAATTAGGGCACTGAAACAAAACCAATGCCGCACCCCTTTTCAAAACTACAGTGCTTTCCCAATATTTGTGTGGCTGGAGTTAGAATCATGAATTTGAGTCCTCCCAATTTACACACTTTACCTGATGTTTGTTGGACTAGAGTTTGAATAGTAAATATGATCCTCCTAAATATATCCACTTTACCCAAAGCTTTTGGGTCTGGAGTTAGAATACTAAATCTGACTCCCACAATATAAGCAGTTTCCACAATGTTTGTGGGACTGGAGTTAGAACAGTGATCCCGACCTCCACCCCCCAATATATGCACTTTCACCAATGTTTGTGGGACCAGAGTTAGAATTTTAAATCTGACCCCCTTTATTAATAAAAAATTCCTACTCTTGGATTGATCGAAGTTTGAATAGTAAATCTCACACCTCCGATTTTTGCACTTTGCCCAATGTTTGTGAGACTGCTTTTAGAATAGTAAATCGCAACACTTCTATTCATGCAACTTCCCTAATGTTATTTGGATTCAAGTAAAAATAGTAAATCTTACTTGTCCAAAGTATGCACTTTTCAAAATGTTTGCCACACTGTAGTTAAACTATCCAATGTGACCCCTATGGTTTCCGCATGTTCCCAAATGTTTGTATGGCTGGAGATGAAATAGACAACCTTATCCCTTTTATTTATTAACATTCTCCTATTTATGTTGCAGAAGAGCTAGAAAAGAAACTTTCATCCTTCCCAATTCCCATTTTTATTTAATGGTTGAAGGATTTGTCAACATTCTAATTAATGTGAGTCTTCATTAAACTAAGTCCAAGCCAATTAAATATACGTACGCGAGACAGAGTCTAAGTAAAATATTAAAGGTGTATTCAAAATTAAGATAATTACAGAAGGCAAAAAGTAATTAATTAGTTAATAGGAATTAGGTTCGATGAATATAGCCAAAACATTATTCTGTAACAAGATTGAGATAAGGTATGCCTCTGAAGAAAACCCAATGAAAGAACTAAGTACAAATCAAATAGACAGACTGACATAGAGTCTGCTCAGTTAGAAAGCAAAATAAGGACTTCAGTGTAATATTAATAAACAGACTGTCTCAGAGTTTGCCTTTTAAGGAAAGCCATAAAAACTGAAACTTCTTCAAAATACAGTTATTTTTATAAGGTTTTAGAGTACAGAAGTGTTGGAAAATGTCCCTCTTTGTAGGGTCACCCCCAAACATTTTAGCTTCCGTCTTCCCTTTTTATAACCTGGGTTTTGTTGGCTTTAGAACTCTGGGGACTTTACCACTGCTAACCAGTTCTAAAGTGCATGTGCTTTCCCCTCTAAACATGGTAATATTGGCTCATACCCAATTGGCATATTTAATTTACTTATAAGTCCCTAGTAAAGTGCACAACATGTGCCCAGGACCTGTAAATTAAATGCTACTGGTGGGCCTGCAGCACTGATTGCGCCACCCACTTAAGTAGTCCTTTAACCATGTCTTAGACCTGCCACCGAGAGCCTGTTTGGGCAGTTTACATTTGTCATGTTGACTTGGTAAAATAAACCTTTTGCCTTGCCCAAACCTTTCCTTTTTTACAAATATGTCACACCTAAAGTGGTCCCTGGAAACTGACAGGGTCATGGTACAATGTATTTAAAAGGTATAACATGTACTTTTAAGTTTTACATGTGCTGGTAGTGAAAGACTCTCAAAGCCATTTTTCTTTTTCAGAACAGCAAGGCCTATCTCTCCCGTAGGATAACATTGGAATTGTCTGATTACATTTTATATGCGTAATTTCCATTTGGTAAGAGATAAGATCCCCAAGTCTGGTGTCTCTGGAATCCTTATGTAAAATCCTAACTTATGGTGAAGTCGGATTTTAAGTTACAATCCAAAATGCCACATTAGCATTTTCTTATTTTAGCCATGTGGTACCTGAAGCCTCTCTCTGATCACATGTCTGGGGTGGATGGAAGTTGGTCTATATGTATTTCTCCTAGACAGCCACACACCATAGAAGCTTAGTTGTGACCAGATGGGCCAACCTGGCAGGATGGGAGAGAGGAGCTGGACTCAGTCTCACTTACACCTGTATAGGCTGTGCCTTGTCCCCACAGAAAGGGCTCCATACCTCCCTGTAGTGAGTATGGGGCCAGGGCAGGAAGGGCAGGACCTCTGTGCGCTTTAAAGGCCTGTCTTTGAAGTCTTCCCCACTTGAAAGGTCATACTGGTTATAAGTACTGGACCTCTGACAAAGCCACTTCAGTACAACTCTGGACCTGTGGATACTCTACCAGAAAGAAGGACTGCTGTGCTGCTGAAAGGACTGCCTCTCTGAAGGAGCTGCTGCCTTGCTACGCTGACCTGCTGCCTGCTGCCCTCTTGCCTGGAAAGTAAGAACTGGACCTTGAACCCATCTTGAACCCAGGACTCCAGAGGGACTCAAAGGCTAGTCTGCTGGCCTCCTGATGTGATCCTCAGGGACATAACAAGCTCCATACAGCTCCTGGACCCATCTCCAACCAGCTCCTAACAACAACAGGCACCTCTCTGGACCTGGGCCCATGGAAGTGGTTCCTAAGCTCCTAGAGTCAAGATTTTGGGCTTGTCACAAACACGAAAGGGCCAGTTCACTGTGGAACCGCTTCACTAACACCAGAATCCAGCATGAGCCTCCACAAGTTCATCTCTTCGCACAGCAAGCATCGACCGCCGGTGTGGATCGTCACCACGAGACTCATGCCTTCTCGTCTACGATGCCAGTCCTCTGACTATCACCAGCGACGCTCTTCTTGCTCCCAGCGAACTTGTCCTACACAAATGGGACTCTTGGTACAAAACTTGAGAAAGTAAAACTTCAGAGGGATTAATGTGGGACTGTATCCGACTCATGCTCCATTGAGGTCTGCTTGAACTTGTGGATGTGACCTGGTCCAGCACAACCAGATATCCCCATTTGGTAGTTTTAAGCCCTTTTTACAGTTTATTCTTTTAAAATTCATAAGTCAGGTTCTACTTATTGGATTTTTGGTGTTTTGGTCTTGTGGTTTTTTATTAAACCAAAGTCTATTTTGCTATCCTAGTGTTTTCACTGTTTTTAGGTTTGAAGTGTTGCACAAATACTTTACACATTGCCTCCAAGGTAAGTCTGACTGCTCTGTGCCAAGCTACCAGAGGGTTAATTTAGGGTGCACTTGTGCCTTACCCTGACTAAGATTGTGGGAACTGTCTGACCAGATCTTATACCCCAGCCAACCAGGAACCCAATTTCTAACAAGAAGCCACACAAATTCGGTGGTAAAATGTGACATAATAGGGTTGAGCTAGCAATGTATCATTCTAGTAAGTAAATGAATATGCTAATACATAAAATACATTCCATAAAAATAGAAATTCCTACTTCTGCATATTAATAAATAAGTTATGCATGGCAAATGAAGGAAAATACTGGTATTTATGTAATACAGAAATAAAATAGGCAGTTCAACTAATGAATACTCTGTAGGAAAGTCTTGAGCAAAATTAATACAATTCATTATTATAAAGACCAGTGATTAGACTTCTTCCTTGCTGATTTTCTGAAATGGAAAAGCACTCAGAGAAACACATACACCTTGAAAAAGCTCCTTCACATAAAGTGAAAGTGCACATTTCTTTTTCTAAATGTGAATAGCTGTCAATGTGAGCTGGCTAATTTAAGCTTATCTGAATTAAGCTTTATTTTTTCGAATTAATTAAAATACTGTACCATTTATTTAGATCATCTTCTGTTGTAATTGAACATATAAATTGTTATATTTATGTATAAATTATGAAAGAATAAAAAGCAAGTTAATATTAAATACATTATAATTAACATATTTACCATAGTTCAATAAATTATTGACATGCATTTAATATAATTCTGTACATTTATATAAAAAAAACTTTGAGTAAATAAACATGTAAAAATAAATTTTTTCATTTGAAAAACAGTGACACTCCAGGGATGTTTAGTACTCTTTATTCTTACATGGTGTAAAAAAACAACAAAAGCATTTTGGCTTCCACTTTCTCACTGTCCATCTCTAGTTCCTTCATTTATATCTATGTATGGATTACAAACAACATAAAAGAACTGCACATGAAACATATAAATACATTTCGTATATGAACTTGGTGGCCATTTTCGACTGGTCAAAACTTGCATCAGTTCATTCCATATTTTTTGTACAATCTCATACAATTCATATTAATTCCTTGTTTCAAAATTTTGTTTTGTGTTGGAAAATCATCTCATTGTTTAAACATAATCACATTAATAAAACTATGAATAGTCAATCGCATGCCCAATCAATATTTCTGAATTCATATTCAACGGCCATATTCAATTACTTCAAACAAATATACGTCCAAATTATGAATACATCAATCATACTTTATAGTGGAAACTCAATAAATGTGCACTAAACAATCATAAAATCTATCTCTTAAATGTGTGCTCAATCTAATATTGAAACTTTAATCTTGCCCAAATGAACATGCTTCCTACACTATATTTCTTCCATCTATGGTTGTTGACTACACAGTCAGGTCCTTCTGATGTGTGATCTGCCTTCAGCTTAAGTAAGTCACTAGCTCTTGTTCTGTGTTTAATCCTTTGGGAATTTTAGTGTCTAATTCCAAAATGTAGTGGGACTACAGCCTCAACAACATAATACAATCACCACCTATACCATTTGGTAAAACCCTATCTAGGCAAGGCAAACAAGTGGGAGTGTGTTAAAGGTGTAAAATATTAAACACTTTTTCTAATTTAGAGGTATTTTTCCAAATTATTCTTTTAAAAATTAAAAAATGTATTTTCTATTTACACCTCTATGTAATGTTTCTGTTTCTGTAGGAAAAGTCAAAGTAGATTACATATTTTCTAAATGATTTCACTTTTATTTTAAATTCAGCTAGTGCTATTTAGAAAAATATATGTTTTAATATTAATATTTCAATACTTTGTAGACTATATTTTTGATTTTGGTTTAGTTTAGTTTAATGTTATTTTTTGAAATACTATATTTTTGTGTAATATATTTTGGTAGTAGATATTTTTTAACTCGCTATATTTTGTTCTGTCAATATTTTTGTGGTCAATATTGTTGTACTTTACATAATAGGTATAAAAAGGCAATATTTTTTATATTTTTACAATAATACTGTCAAACCACAATATTTTTGTGGCAGATATTTTGATATACAGTCTTGTGATGACAGATGCAAGTAATTATGGTTTAGGTGTGATGTTGCTTCAGGAAACTGATAGTCTTGAATGCTAGATGCCATTGCAACAAGGGCTCTGACAGGAGCTCATACTAGTCATTCAGCAGTAGAAAAGGAGTGCAAATCTAGGTGATGAAGTGCAAATCATTTTAAAATGTACTTGTAGGGTTTGAAGTTTACACTTCGGACCACTCATAATCCTTTGGTGGACTAACTTAGCAAACAGGGTGCAGGATGTGCCATGCCAAGTATGGCTAAATAGCAACATAGATTTACAGGCATTCTAGAGGTTTAGATATAAGTTGAAGTAGATGTCTGGATATAATAATGCAGCTGCAGATTTCGTGTCAGATTGCCATCATCACAGATAGAAGTGTAAAGTGATGGAAAAATTAAGGAGGAGAAATATGTAGTGAGTAGTGTTTATGTTGTTTTTGTGAGTTTCTATCAGAGGACATCTGGAAGGATAAACGGGAGGAGGATGCTCATTTGTGCAGTGCCTGCATTTATGTGAGTGAAGGTTAGACGTGTTTGAGCTCCCAGCCCCTAGAGGAAGATGCATACTATCATGTGGTAGATAAAGTCATAGTTCAGAAAGGAATTAACAGATGGTTGACATGATTGGCATTGTCGACAAGGCTATAAGAAAAGATATTAGAGCTTGCCCATGAGGGCTATATTGGTATATGAGAAATAACTAATAGATTGAGGAGGACTTTTTGTGGCCATCCCTAGACAGGGTGGTTAATTAGGATTTGAGGATGTACGTGGCTTTTGTGGTGAGTGATAAGACACAAGTCACAATACTTGTTCCTGTAAACTCAATTGAGTTTCCAGATAGATTTTGGTGTAAATTGGCACTTAACATTTCTGGTCCTTTTATTATAAGCAGCCTGCATTTAGTTTGGTTGACAATGTGTCAAAAAACGTATTTAAATTTATGAGGGGCATCTTTAACAGAAAAGGGTAGCATGAGGAGTTCATGATATAGAGTGGTCTCCCAAATGGTGGCCAGAAGTTTGAATTATTTTTTCAAAATTAAATCGAATGTAAGGCACACCAAGACTTCCTTGTACCACCCTATGTGTAGTGGGCTCATCGAGTGTTCCAACTAAGTGGTGAAGAAGCAGTTTCAACTGCTTAATGTGAGTGTTACCAACTGGAAGCAAGGTCTACGGAAAATGTTATGGGCTGTCTGCACTGCTCCCCCTGTGAGAACATGAATAGTACAGGGTGCTGGAGTAGTAAGGAATACAGGATAGGCAGATAGAAGTGAGATGGATTCTGATAAGTTTCGAGGGGTGTGTGATGACAGGAAGGTTGCTCTGCATAAATATAGAGGAAAGCAAAAAATGTGGTCAGTGTGAGCAAGAGAGGTTGGGGAGGATTAAACACAGTGTATAGTTTTGTAACGGCATGAGGTTTTCTAAGCTGTTTTAATGTCGGACGTGAAGGACAATGTACTATTGGATAATAATAAAGCATGGAGCAAGACTAAGCTGTCAGTTGTGCCTGTAGGAACGAAGTGTAAGGTTTGCAAAACATTTGTGTGAATGAAGAAGAGAGATAAGTTTGTAAGATATGGTACCACAGGACTTACTGTTGGTATGCTCAAAGAGAGAGACTAATAGGTGCAGTATCATGTGTAGTGACTGTGTAATTGCCAGAGTATGACGTATAAAAACATGAATTAAACATTCAACTCTTAAAACAGTTATGTTTTACATCTTTCTGATTTCAGTTTTGTTGTATTTCCTTGTGGTTATTGTATATTTTTTTCTTGAGGGTGGAAGGAAGGAGGAACTATTGGATTGTTCTGGTTATGGGTAGAATGTGATACCTAAGATCTTTCTAGCCTCCAGTGATTTACAGGCAAAGTTCCAGTGCTGGTAGTTGCACCCTAGGGGTTAATGCTTGTGGACCTGAGTCTATGTTTGTGCTAAACAAAAGTTAACAGCTTCATATGGCATTTAAGCATCTTTTGGGTGTATCTAGTTAGAGGACTGGAGTGAGGAGGGTAGGCTGGGGTTGCAGACAGGAGCCCTTTGAAGCAGAAATAGGGCAGGAAGTCTGGCTAGGGTTTTTTTGTCTCTGGTTGGGGTTTCCAACACAGTAGATAGTTCCCAAGCATTGACAGTCCATTCCCAGTCCTGGTATGAACATAGTGGGAATGTTTGGAAGCTTAGCACTTCGTGAAGCTTGAAAACTTTTTTTAAACTTAGGGAAGTTGCAGATAAGCTGGCTTCATCTACCCCTAGTAATTTTTCAGAAATCAGGTCATTATCATTTTAAAGAAAATGTATCTATGTCACCTACTGCAGATAGTTTCATTAAAAATAATGCATTGCAAGAAACTACTCGGGCAAGAGGATTTGGATTACAATACTCTAGTGAGGTTTTAAACTTGGTATATGTGCAATGGTCTTTTTAACTAGGTTGTTATATCACTCTTAACAAGTCAAGAGAAAGCTGTTGCATATGGATGACGTACATGACCAAGCACAAAATTTGTTTAGGGTAGAAAAGATCTGCTATAGAAAAACTGTGCTCTCCTACTTCTGATGTAATACATCCTGAAGCACACAATATGATTCCATGACAGAAAACTTATATCCTTAATCCCCTAGCAGGCTCTGTACATTTTATTCCATTAGGTTTGTCAAAAGCAGTGTACTCGAGTATGCATGAGATGTGTCAACTGAAATGTCTACCCCTTTTAATATTGGACACTACCACCCCTTTGGCGGGCCATGACTTGACCACTAACTGGTCGCAAGCTAGTTGGAGAGTAAAGACCACTGCACCAACCCTCTAGGTTAGAGACATGCCTTCTGGCCTTCCCTAATACATCCTTATAGTTGGTCATGCACATGGTGCTTATAGTGTGATTCACAAATATCTCTATAGAGCAGGGAAAGATACTTAGTATTTACCGCCACTGATTTAAGACCAGTCTGGGCAGGTCAGCTTGAGGTCTGCAAGGAAGTATCATCTTTTGTAAGCCTGTCGTCAAGGGAAAAATCAATGCAACTCATGATTAAAGGAGGTGAGTTGAGTGCCTATCTCTCCCCACTGCAATCTTCTCTGGCAGAGAAGGACAGAAGGGTAGCAACAAGTGCAGAATGTTAAGCATAAACATGGGACCAGAACTCTGAGAACATTAGGGAAAGTTAATTTCCAAGTGATTGAACTGATCTTTAAGCAAGATGCCCCTGAACCCAATTGAGTGCCCCAAAACCTCAACTGTGTCCGCTCTCAGTGGTCGGCGCTGGACCTTGATTGGAAGTCTCAGAGGATAGCAGCTAGACCTGAGAGCCAGGAAATTGTGTTCTCCTTTACTTCCAGTAGGAACTGTGCACCCAACTATGGCAACAGAGGGAGTCAAATTGTTAATACACCTTCCCAAATCAAGAATTGACTTGAAGAACTGAGGAAAATGAATACATTGCTACAATCTAAAAAGGGGTAAACTTTTGAGAACCTGCCTTACATTTTAGAGCAAGCAAGGCCCGGCTGGTAGTGTGGTGTCTTGCAGAGCAATGACTGAAGTATGGAGGGCTGCCATGACCAGAGATTTGTGTTGTTGTCCAGTCCGACCCAAAAAATAGAGCTCCTGCATGCATGATGAGAAACTTAAGCAAACCCTCCTTTTACCAACTTCTAGGAGTGAGAAAAGTCCAAAATGCATAATTGAACTGGTTTGGCTGTGCAGCTTGTTCAAAGTGCTCTTTCCACCCATAAAAGCAGTGTGCCGCTTATGTGTCAATCAAAGAAATAGTATCTTGTCAAAAACTTTGGGTGATTCCCTAGAGGCTTCACTGTTGTCTCAAGCCTGAGACCTGCACACACTTCCCTCCATTTGTAAATAAGTATTAGTTTGTGCTGTACCTTCCTTTGTCATGACGTACTGCAGCAGCTAGAGTGTCAAACACACCAAGACATTGTCCTGCCAACCATAAAGTACTTGCCTGCTGTCTGGTTGGCTACTGCCAGGAGAGAACTCTGAGTATGTTCATTTGAATGAATGTAAGCACTTGAATCAGTCAAGGCTCAGTCCCATGCCCACTAAAAAGAATTCAATCCCTGTGCAAGAAACCTTCTGAGTGTGCCTTCCAGGCCTGACGCTACATCTGTACTTCACCCGTACTATGTCAAACCTTGCACTAATAAATAGTAGTAATGCTGTAGGTTCCACTTCCATACCTGGAAGAGCCAGACAGTTAGAATTACTTATGTCAAATGCAAATTATTACATTACCCAGTAAAGCCATTTTACTACGCTAGTAAGCTTTTAAACTTACATTAAAGTCCTCTTGCACTGCATTGGCATTGCATTACATTCATTATTACATTACCCAGTAAAGCCATTTTACTACGCTAGTAAGCTTTTAAACTTACATTAAAGTCCTCTTGCACTGCATTGGCATTGCATTACATTCATTGTGTACCACTGTATTCTTAAATGTACCTGATTAATCTATTTCTACCCTGCTTGAAAGAGTAAGCCCTGGCCACTTGCTATCACTGCTATCAAGCCTAAAAGGAAGGTTATTGACATTGCAGTGAGCTTGCACCAGCATCTGGTTCCTGAGGTACCAGGGTCAAAAGGCAATACCTTTACAATGTGTCATGTTTCCCTAAGTTACCTAAGCACTGGGGAACTTGCATGACAAATTGCAATCAATTCTTCTGCCTGCGTAGTTATGGAAGATTACTTGGAAGGTGTCTAATGGAATTGTATCATGCCACCCTTACTCTGTGGTAATCTAATACTTTAACTAATCGTTTGAAAGTGCCACATCTCAATGAAGAGCTCCCCATTGCAATAATTCACAAGAGTCCGCAACAATTACTGGCACATCCCATTGTCAAGACTCCAGCCGCCTAGAATCACCCCATTTTCCTAAAGAACATTCCTGCAATCCTGATTTGCCAAATTTTTTTGCCATTGACAAAATTTAACCACGTTTATGCATTGGGCATTTTAGGGGAATCTCAATCAAAAAGAATTTGGGTTATATGGTATAACTGAGCTGCAAAGCAAAGGTCTCATTGGTCTCAACGAGGATGAGAAGTTGTGTGCATATTTAGATTTAGTATTGTTTTAAGGCGTTTAGGGTATCTCTACACTAACAGTCCTCATCATTGTAAGTCGTGCAACCTGCAACACGGTCAGTGACTTTCTTTTCCCATCTTCGTGTATGACAGTGTCTAGATCTAACATGATTGGGTTATTATTATTATTATTATGTTATCTTTAATAAGAGCATGACCTTGCAGTTGGGCAAGAAATCATCAACTAATGAAGGTGAACCAGTAGCTCACCTCATCAATTACAGAAATTAATACATTTATTATTAAGTTTATCTAGCCAAAGCTTCTATCTTTTTCATAATGAATCCACCCATGTATGTCACTCTTAGATCTAGAAGATGGAGAGAGGTCTTAATGTAGCTCTTAAAGAAAAGAAAATGAAGAATAGCGAAGGCAGGCTGGCAACACTAAACTTGCTGTAATAGTATTGATCTTGTTTTCAGCTTGAAATTCAGTATCCTCTTGACTCCTCTCAATACATTAACAAAATTATACATTTTCACAGGACTTGAAAATGACTTGTTTGGATGCTAATAGGTTCTGCAGAAAGTGCCATAAAAAATAATTCAGGTTATCTGCCTGCTAGTAAACATTTAGTAACTTTCTTAATGTTTTCATACAGCTTTTGTTAAGGAAAACTGTGGTATTGGAGATGCGCTGATTCAGGTACTTCCAATAGATTTATAAGAGGATTTCAGGTCAACCGTAAGATTCTTTTGTGGAGGTGTGTTGCTGATTAAGAACAACCCCATCACTATTAAGGGTGAAGTGTGGTGCAGTGGTTGCATAACGAGCTAGGGTACCTTTGAGATAAGACAGTACACCTTGAATTACTTTTATGCTAATTTTAGCATATTAATTCTAGATGCAAGTTACAGATAGTGACACTGATTATGCATTTATAACTGACCCAACTCTTTTTATTTATTGCTACAGCAGTAATATATATTTTTTGATAATGATTCAGAAATATCTGGCCAATCTCGTCAGGGTTAGATGTTAACAAATTATCGTCTGGATAATGGCCGCTATTCAGCACGTTGTTATTGTTTTTTAAGCAGTCAGGCTAATCGCTTTCTCTGTAACCTCACCCTTCTCATAATTTCTCTGAAGGTAGGTTTAATTATTGACAGCCTTTTAAGAATACTAATATTCTGGCAAAATACCGTCGGTGTTATCCCATTTTAGTCTATTCTCATGGGAGTTGTCTCTAACTCTCAAAGGTCCTGTCTGATTTCTTCTTCCATTGAGCTAATTTTTATTTTGTTTTACTTTTGGTTCCAAAATTGTCTTAACTATTACTCTTCCCTGAAATATGGTCTTAAAGGAATCCTAAACGATAGGAGGATCTACCATACCACTATTGATTTTAAAAAAACGTTCTAATTAAAAGTTTGGTTTCTTCCACACATTTTAAATGATCTAATAGAAATGGATTCACTTGCCATCCCTTAGGCTGCTTTTTTCCTCACCCACTCTAAAGTCGGGTTCTATAGCAGCATGATACTAAAAACCATTTGGATATAATTGACCTGAACTGGTGTTTAGCAAGGCTGATGCTCAAAAATAAAATAATCATGCTGTTTTAAACCTTGCTTTGGTACACAGATATGCTCTAGCCAATAGATTTTTGAGCATCCAGGCATCGATCAACCCTAGATTAGCTCCCAGGCGATCAAGCATGACTATACTTATTCTGTTTTCTGTTTGTGTTGAATGTGTCTAACTGGTTGTCTGAATAAAACTTAAAATTCTTGCCTATAATAAACTCTCCCTGCAATGCAATCAGTGAAATACAGAGATCATTTAGGAGCTTCTAATCATCTTCTACCAGAGCATAGATAGTTATGCATACAATAGGTCTCTAGTCGATTGAACAAGTCACCCCAGCCTATAGGTCTTGGTTATCCAAATCTGACTTTTAAAACTTAAAATCTAAGGACCTGTGAAAACAAATAGCTAGCCTCTGGTGTACCGCAAAATTGGGGAAAAAAAACTTTTTCCCATCCCATTTAGAATAAAGTTTCTTATAAAGAGATTTGGCTTTTTTACAATTTGCCCTCATGTAAAAGAAAAAAATGATAGACGCCTTTAAGGGATATCATCCAGGGCAAAATTGCCCTTTGTTTGTCAGTTATTCAAACCCATAGCAATGTATGACATCATTTTAAAGTATTTTCATTTATTGAAAATAGAGAATATCGTACACATTTTGCTCATTAGGCCTATAGTTGATTTCCCTAGGAACAGAAACCAGAAATGAATTCTTTATAAATAATTCACCTATATGACTTGCCACATTTGTCTTGGTCTGAATGTAAAGTGTATTGATTTCTCTATTTTTCTTTTTACCCCAACCAGTATTCTCCTCTCCTTGTTCTCAGGTTCCGTACGTGATCCTCCTTTTCCCATCATAGTCTTCCTCCCCCCCCTTTTGCCCACTCCGACTCCCACTTGACTTAATTGAGGAGCCCTGCCCAGTATTGATTCCCTTTACAATCCCTAGCTTCTATTGACACAATGTAGTACCCTATAGATATTAGCCACTAATCTTTTACCCTGTGGCAGTGTAAGTAACATGGTGATTGTCTACGTGTTTATTTTCAGTGCCTCAGGAAATGTAAGCCAGACCTCGCTAGCAGTTTCACCTGTGCATGCGTATGTGTAAACCAAATCCTGAAGAATTCATGCACCTCTGCAAACATGAGAAACCTGTTTCAAAGGTATAAGTACCTGGGGGCAGATTTACAAGCCCCTGGTGTCATTCTTGAGCCGCCGTTGCGTCACTTTTTGTGACGCAGCAGCAGCGTAAAAATGTGGCCCATTTACAACATAACGCATCTAGGGAGATGCGTCATGTTGTAAAGCCCTGCGTCACATTATACCTGCGTCAGGTATAATGGGTGCAGGGTGGGCGTTCCAACTCAAAAAAGCCTCATAGAAGTGACGCAGTGAAATCTACAAGATTTCACTGCGCCACTTCGACGATGCCACTGCGTCAAATTCTTACGCCTGCTTGAAGCCGGTGTAAGGAGTGACTCAGCACAATGAGGATAGGCCTCCCCTGCATTGCTGGAGTTGCGTCATGCTTGCAACATGACTCCAGCAATGCGTGACTTTTGCGTCAATAGATGCATCAGAATTTCTGACGCATCTGTCAATCCTTGTGCCATGGTGCGCCGTATTGTAAATACGGCGCATCCATAGTGGCGCAAGTGTTTCTCAGGGTGGCGCAGGGAAAGTGACGCATCTTTACAGATGCGTCACTATCTTGCAAATCTGCCCCCTAGTACTTCACATTCACTTCTGCCAACACTCCAACTCCCTACTGTCATATCTGGTGTAATCTGATTAAACCAGTGAATACTCCGAAACTGCATGCCACCCACGAACAGTGGTTGTTTCAGGATAGCTTTGATCACTCTGTCCACCCACTACACCCCAGTCATATCCCATTTAGAAAGTGTTTTGGAATGCTTTCACCTATCATGAGGAGAGTCTGCAGTGATATGTTCTCGTGGCTCCCATGTAATAAGGTTTTTGCCCCACAAGCAGCAGGTGAGTCATCATGTAGTACAAATCCATGCATGGGTGTTCCAATACTCTTTCCCCCTTGACAACCTTAAGATGTCTAGCTTTACCGCCTTCATATTCTCACCCACACTAGGAATATCTCTTACTTTTAAAATAAATATGATTTAGCTAACTTTGAGGCTAACCTTAATCATAGCCCTAAAGCAAATTCATTTAAAGAATATGAAATTCAATGTAAGTTAACTAGCAACATTCACCGTCCCACAATGACAACCCAAACCTTGCATAAAAATGATAGTAGGTTAAATTAAATTAAGTTATAAATCTTTTTTATTTATAGAGTTTTATATAGTGCGAACTTGATCCGAGACATCGGGTATCAGAGCGCTTTACATAAGCACCAGTTTCGTTACAGATGGGCACATTCATTTTTGTTAGGCAGGGGGGGAGATTAAGTGATTTGAGTAGAATCACAAGATGTTAAGCGTCGCTGCCGAGACTTGAACCTGGTTTCCCAGCTTCGAGCTCACCGCTCTCTAACCTCACTGTAACCCTAATGGCAACCCTAGCCCTAAATCAAATACATTAAGGTACATGTAGTAATTAACCTTACCTTAATTCTAATGATAACTCTTGCCCTAAGCCTACATATTTTTAAACTTTAATTAAATGTAATAATAAGTTGCTGTTAGTTAAGCCTAATGCCAACACTAGCCTGAACCCTACATTAATTTAAATAAAATGAAATTAATTAAGCAATTGTAGGCTAGCTGGCAGCTACCTGAACCCTAATGTAATTTGTATATAAATATAATAAAAGTACCTCGTATCTAATCCTAATGTGAAACCTAACCTTCAATGAAAGTTAATTAAATAAATTCTTTAATGTATCCCTAATATGAGCCATAAAAATAACCCAACATTAAATTAAATTAAATTAATTACCTTCAACTAAATCTAAAGATAGCCCTTGAACTTACCTTATTCAGTGTAATAGTATCTTCACTAGTGGCATTCTTTGTAGCTGTAATTCGAATATAGCACCACCGATGCAGTGGTACCACATTCTAGTGGATGTAAAGTATATGAGTACACCTTAGGTACATTGAAAGATTTCATTATCTCTCAAATCTAAAACTATAAAAAAAAATGAGGAATTAAACAATATGATGAAGTTTCATATTGCTGATGATGTTGCTCTTACCTACAACAAAATATCAATGTTGGTACAAGTAAAGAAGTCATCAGAATTATTACACTCCAGCTAGACTAGGCTGAGATGTCATGATTCAAATGCAATGTCCACATGTACAACCTATTCCCTAAATGTCACCCTTTTGGGGGAACAGATTGAATTACCTCTCTAAGAGTCCAACTTTACTAATAAGATTTTTATACTTAGAATTAAGTTATACTTGCAAGAAGATTTTTAAACGTAGAATTAAGTTATACTTGCAATTAGGAATACCTAACAAGTATGGAAGTTATGCCACAGTTAAAAAAGTTTAAGACTTGGCATTATTAAAGGAAATAAAAAAATTGCCATTTACTGAAATTTGCGTAGCTTACACTGTCTTAAGTTTTGTCTTAAGTGTCACTTGTGAGCATCAGTGTCCTCAGGCATGTGTCAGATGAATGATCAGAGTAATACCATACAAATGTATTGCAGACCCACCCAGGTGTCATTTTTTTGTCTATTTACCAAGAATTGTAAGTGAAGGAACCAGGTTAGTCCCGCTGAAACGTTACTTTCTCAGTCCAGCACCAAGAGTTCTATTCACGGTGGAAAGGGAAGCGAGGAGCAGAGAGAGTGTTGCGAGCGTTCATTGAAGTAGCTCAAAGAGCCGAGTGGGTGTCATGGATGGTTGTTGCTGTAGCGAGAAGGACTTGGTGTTGCGGACGGTCGGGCTAGAGCTTCACTTTGGTGGTAACTGCGGATGGTTAATGCTGTAGCACAAAGAGCTGGTTCTCCAGAACTTCACATTGGCTTAAGCCGCAAGGTCTTGGCATGAACGGGTATTCGCAAAGAGCCCAAAAACTTCAGAGTAGCTCAACTGAGCAACACCAATTGTC
Source organism: Triturus cristatus (assembly GCF_964204655.1). Lineage (NCBI taxonomy): Eukaryota > Metazoa > Chordata > Amphibia > Caudata > Salamandridae > Triturus > Triturus cristatus. The sequence goes on along the minus strand of NC_140587.1, from coordinate 776,582,974 downwards.
AAAGACCTGAGGGACACCCCTTGGTGGTCAGGAACTTACTTTAGCAAGGTCCAGCAGGTCTCAGGCAGACCCGGGCAGTAGGTCAGCTGGGCAGTTGCTGGGAGCCTCTGGAGCTTGATATGTCCCTGTAGCTCAGAACAGGAGGTCAGCTGACTGACCACTGGAGTCACTTTAGCCGGGAATGAAAAGTGCAGGTCCAATGTTCCTCTCAGCAAGCTAGGCAGCAGGGCAGCAGAGTGCCAGGGCAGCAGAGCAACAGTCCTTCTGGCCACAAGGCAGAACACAATCCTTCTTCTGTAGCATCCACAGGTTCAGGAGTGTATTGATGAGTTGGTGTCTGGGGTCCAATATTTATACTTGGTGTCTCCGTTGAAGTGGGAGAAGCTTCTAGAGGTTTCCCTTTGAAGTGCACAGGTGTTCTGTCTGCCCTGCCCTGGCTCCAGACTAACTATCGGGGGTATGCAATCCTTTGCATGAAGACAGGACACAACCTATTCAGGTGTAAGTGGGGCTGTGCCTAACTCTGCCCTCCCATCCTGCCAGTGATAGCCCATCCAGGCACACCTATGTTCTCTATTGTATGTGGCACTCTAGGACGAATACACAAAGTCCAACTGTCAACTACACCCAGTCTTGTGACCCAGAGACTGGCAGCAGGCACTAAAGGGCTAAGACAGGAAAATGCCAACTTTCTAAATACGACCTTACAAGATTTTTTGATTGGCTAAATAGCCTGATATTCGATTTACCCTTACAAAAAGTAAGACATATTTAAAGTTTCTGGATGTTGAAGTGATACCTATTGAAAACAAACTCAGAACTACTTTACATCGGAAGCCAGCTGATAAGAACACCATCCTCCATTATAAAAGTCCACAACCTACGAATTTGAAGGATAATTTACCCTACGGACAGCTTTTGAGGATCAGACACAACTATTCGCGGAAACAATATTTTGAAATTAATGCAGGGGCCCTGTGTGACCAACTGAGAGATGGAGGATACCCTAGAAAACTGCTGAAACAAGCAATGAAAAGAGCGTGGTTTACACCAAGATATTGCCTCCTTATGAAAAACCTAAGCAACCAATGGAGAAATTGGTGCATGTATCCACTTATGGACCACATACAAACAAATTTAACCAAATTATACTTAAAAACTGGCACCTCCTACAAAATTTGGAATGTTGTTTCCTTCCACCCTTATTTGCCATGAAAAAAGATACCAGTATTGGACGGCAGCTGGTGAGGGCAGATATTACCCCTCCACCGAAAAAGACAGATCTACGATCTCAATGGAATTTTAAACCAATTGAAGGCCACCATAAGTGTGGTAATTGCATAGCTTGTGAATCCACCCTAGAAGGATGTGAATTTGAACATAACAACATCAAATGGCTCCATAAAGCCTTTTTGAATTGCAAGACGAAAAATGTGGTCTACGCAATCATTTGCCCTTGCCGTAAAATATATATTGGGAAAACGAACCAAGAAGTTAAGCTGCGTATTACTCAACATCGCTCACGAATTAGAACAAAGGTTGTAAATGCCTTAATTGTCAGTCATTTCATGCAAACAAACCATAGTGACAGAGATCTTAAATGGACAGTATTGTGCGTGATAAAACAAACTCCCGGAGGAGGAGACGTGGAAGATTGTTACTGCAAAAGGAAGCATACCTGATTCTGAAGTACAACAGTGAAATGACAGGTCTAAATGAGATGTCATAAATATATCGAGCATACACTGATTTATCCCAATCTGAGATGAAAAAGGAAAGTGCCAATCTCGGCTTGTAACCATTTCCAATGCATAACCTTTTGTCAATGCAAAGATGTGAAAATCAAATCTAACTTGAAAATCATGGCCAATTTGAAAACCACAAGGCCCGGAATGCATAAAGAAAGTCCCCCCGGTCCGTGAGCTTATAATCAGCTAACAGGAAGTTACAAACACCAGACCAGTCAGAGCTATACGCCGGTGCTACACACCATAACTTAACGGCTGAACGAACTGTAAAGAAGTAAGTGCGCGTAACATTTTCACGCTTACACACAAACTGCACATACAAACGGAGTCCTATAGCGCGAATACAAAGAATGACTGTTACTCGTATCTACATTTCTTTAGAAATCAGAAAGTGTCTTTGTTTAATTGTAACACGAGGATTCCTTCAAGAGTGCACAAAAAGTAAGTCTTGCGACTATATGAACTGCAAACGTAAATGTAATCCTTTGGTGTGAACACGAACATTGGTTGTTGCTTATGTCTAATCCTTTCAGAATTTAACATGTCATCGTAAATTTGCAAACACAAGGAGAAGTCCCTGAAAGGATTCCTTCTAGTGCTCACTAGAAGGTAAGTTCTCTGGCATTTGCGTCCCAGGAATAAATACTGAAACCATCAAAAATAAAGGACAGAAGTTCCATGAATGCTATACGTTTGTGATTTAGACTGGACTGTCAGCAACACGAGTGGCGCTTTTGTTATCTTACTAAGAGAAGGCGTTCTAAAGTACACATTCAACTGGTACTGCGTTTTCTTAAAATAGAGTTAATTAATTGTGCAGGAATTTAGGAAGGGTAAATTAAGCCAAAAACACCTTATTCTCTTTTTTTTCATTTATAGATTCTATCCAGTCTTAGCCCTGAAGAAAATCCCAAGAATCAGATTGGGATTTGAAACGCGTCAGCACGCTTTACCACTGGGGAAACAAGTCTATGGAAATAGAATTAACCTAAAAGGGGATTACTTTAAATGTGTAAACCCTTTAAGCTTGAGTGTTTGTTCCTGCTGGTCAGCAACCCCTGGATGTATTATTAATACAACCACAAACTGTGAGGAGTGTTGCTGTGGAAATATTGACTGGTTGAATATTGGAATTTACTTTGTAGCCAATTTATTGGTTTTATTTTGCATTGTTGTTTTAGATCATTGTGTTAGTTTGTCTTTATGTTCAATGTTTAAACAAAAAGTGTTTTCCAACTCTGTTTTTCAAAAATCTAGTAAAATGGTTTTCCATGAAACAGGTTTAAATAGCTCACATAATAAATTATGGAAACCAAGACATCTTAGAGTTTGGTCCTAGTCTGTTGAAGTAAAAAAACAGCATTGTAAACTGTCAGCTAGATAAATTGTTCTGTTGTATTTATCGGCCCAGTCTAGCTGTGTGAATTAGGGCCAACCCCCTTTTTGGAGTAAAACTTTCTAAAAGTGGCATTTTCAAAATTGTAAATGAAAATCTGACTTTACCATAAGAGAGGAGTTTTTACTACAATTCCAAAGACACCAAACATGAACTGTTTACCTGTTCCCATTTGGGAGTTACAGCTCATTAAACCTAATAACATAACTCTAGTATTATCAATGGGAGAGGCAAGTCTTTCAGTAGTGGAAATGAATTTAGACGTTTTTCACAAACAGGACATGTAAAACTTAAAAGTACATGTTCTACTTTTTAAATACACTGCAACCTGCCCTATGGGCGTTTTAGGGCCTGCCCTAGGGATGATATATATGTATTAAAAAGGGAGTTTTACGCTTGGCAATGTGATTATTTTGCCAAGTCGGATTGGCAGTTTTAAAACTGCTAACAGACTGCAATGGCAGGCCTGAGACATGATTTACAGGAATACTTGGGTGGGTGGCACAATCAATGCTGCAGTAACATTTAATTTACTGGCCCTGGGTACATGTAGTACAACTTCACTGGTGACTTGTAAGTAAATTAAGTATGCCAATTGGGAGATAAGCCTCTGTTGTCATGTTTTAACCTCTTCAGTGCCCATGACGAGATAGTCTCGTCATGGAGCACGGTTGCGCTGTGCCCATGACGAGACTATCTCGTCATGAACCCCACCCACTAGTGCAACGCCCGGCACAGGAGTGGGAAAGGGCGTGGCACTGAAGGGGTTAAGGAGTGATCACACAAACTTTAGCACTGGTTAGTAGTGGTAAAGTGCACAGACTCCTAAGGCCAACAAAAACAAGATCAGAAATATATGGAGGAGTAAGGCAAAACGTTTGGAGGATGACCCTGCAGAAAGAGCCAGGTCCAGCAATGTCAATCAGAAACCCTCCATGAGACCTGTTATTCTGAGCTACCCATCTTTAATATTATATCTTCTTCCAACTGAGATACCATTATGAAGTTTTCTAAAGGTGATATAAAATATTGTCTATCTCATATTTTTTTTTGCTGATCCCAGTCACTGCCTTGAAAGTGATAACACTAACAATTATTTATATACTACCCTGGTCTTCTCAATAATGAAATATACTAATACACCTGAAGTCTCGTGCCACTGTTCGAGAGCCCATTATGAACAATACATATATTTATCTGGTAGAATCTCACTAACAACTAAACTAGGTGGTGGTGATGACTGAAGATCCCCTCCAATGTGTTCTTGGTTTGATCCTGTGATTGCTCATCTGCCATAATCGAAGCATTGTATCAAGCTCAGTGGACCTTTCTGTGGAAATTATTTTTCATATGAGATCTAAAAAAAAAAAAAAAAAAAACCAGTTTCTAAATGATATCAATTTACATAATTTTTAAGTTTTAAAATAAAATAAATAAAAAAGTAAAATGCATCTAAAATAAAAATACTATTGGTATAAAAATAATTAATGGGAAAACATATTACAATAGAAATAGCCTTATACTGAAAACAACATAACCTTTTAAATTCATGAATGAATTTAAAATTTGTAAAGCGTAACATGAACCGTAAAAAGAGGTATCCAAGTGCTCTTATACATCGGCCCTATGAAAGGAAAAAGTAAGGCTAGAAGCGGGGACTCAGCATTAAGATATTTAGATTAAATAGATAAGTCTTCAGCTGTTTGCGAAAGCTCTAAAAGTTGTTTTGTGGCCTGAGAGAGGTGGACATGGCATTCCATACTTTGGAGGTTATCATTGCTAGAGATATTCCTCCTATTCTGAGTTTTTATATCTTGGAATGCCAAGCAGTTTTGGGGATGCAGAAGAGAACGGCGGGGCCGGCATCGGCCACGCCAAAAGTATGGCGGTCGTGCCTGCCCCCTCCGGACATGGAGACAAGCCTGTCGCGCACCTTGGTGACGCGACAGGCGCGCCTCTCCATCGATTGGTCCGGGCCCGGGGCGTGACCTGGAAGTGATTTGAACCACTTCCGGGTCACACGACGGGCTAACGCCAGGCCGGTTAGAACCGGTCTGGCATGAAAACCCTGATAAAAGGCTGGGGAGCGCAGGAGTCAGTCTCTTCGCTCCTCGCTCCCCAGCCTGCCACACCAGCCTCGCTAGGAGGCTGTAATTTGACTTTCTCTTTTTACTCTTCTAGGTTCACCGGAGGCTCGTCGTTTGAAGATAGTCGCCGGACGGGGAGCTGTATTTTGTCTCCCTTCTTTGTGCAGGCTAACGGGGAATCACAACGCTGCGGAGGACGTCGGAGATCAGCAGGCGGGAGAATCTTTGCAGGAGAATCTCTGAAGGTTTCCGTCGGTGTACAGGCTAGTGGAACACAATGCCGCGGAGGACGTCGAACAAGGCGCGGTAGCAGGTGAATCGCTGAAGACTTGCGTTGGTGTGCCAGGGGAACGCAACGGCCACCCTGTTCAGGTACCCGGTTGAGGTGGCGCTTGTTTTGGTAGAGCGCTCACCCCTCCGGTATTCGCCCGCTTTGTGTGCTGTGCGCATCGTGAACAGCTGTTATTGTACAGGGAGTCACTGTGGCCTAATGGTTAAGGTCAGGACCCCTTGCTTGCAACGTTAGGAAGGGCTCTTTTTCTGCTTATTCCAATTCCAGCCTGTATTGCCTTGTTTGGGTTCGCCTGAATTGGGACTATCGCGCATGTGTTTAAGGGGTAAGTTTTGAAGCGCGATTGGCGTTCCTTGAGATTAGACTCGGTTGTGGTAGCGCGTTGGGGAGAGCGCTCACCGCATCCAGGCTGTTTTGGTGATTGAGTTCAGTTAATTCATGTTACCTGTGTCGCATATTATTCAGAAATAAGAAAAGTTTATTTGTGATCACAGAGTTGCATGAGCAAGCGTGTTAAGTTTAAGTGCCTGGCAGCGTGTACTTAGCGCAGTAGAGGCAGCGCAAGTGCCATATTTGCCACATTGGAAGCGCTCTGTTCTAAAGCTTTACGATTGTTGTGCAATTGTAAAAGGGGGGAGTAACATCATAGCGCTTGCCAGGAGGTGGCATAACCTCACTAGGGAGCCACACTTGATCTGTTTCTTTACATGTTATAGATTCCAAACAACATCAGTGATCACTGGGAGGCCCGCAAAGACTTCATCGGGTGTTTGGACAACTGGTGCAGCGCACAGGATACTTAAGGGGACACAGACAGGCCCGCATTCCAGCGCTTCCGGGAGCCGCACAGGTTTGAGCTAAATCACCTGAGCCACTGAATTAGCTGGTGGTGGGCTCTGGTTGCGCAGATGCTTACGGCCGGTTTGTGTACCTCCAGCGTGATATGGTAAGGGCATGGACTGTGTTCCAAGTCATTGCAGTACGTGGGAGTGCGTAAGTGAGGCTAGTACACGGTTTTTGCCCTTTTTGTTTGTTATAAGAGGCCATTGTATATATTTGAGGTGATAGCCTGCACAGTACAGTAATACTGCAGTAGGTTTAGAGAAATGGCTGGGAAAACAAAGAGAGATGACCAGCGTTCTCGTATGGAGAGGCTGATGGAGGCAATGATGAAAAGGTGGACGAATTGGGGCATGGTCTCGCTGATCTCAGGGAGAAGGTAGAGGGGCAGGAGTGGACAGAGGAGAGGGCTAGGCATAGTACGGTGCCCCCCAAGGCGGCATTTCCTCCCCTCCCAAAAAGAGTTAGGGCAAAGAAGAGGGTGCAGGATGAACCAGTTACACCCGTGGCCCCTGTTCCTTTAGGGGAAGTCCCACCTGCGGCACCTGTACGTCTGGGAGATGTACCGCCTGCCCCAGTACCAGTACATCCTGTTACACCAGTTGCCCCTGTGCCAGCCCCCCAGCCCAGAGAGGAACCCACGCCCACAGTGGTGGTCCCGGTTATACCAGGGGTCCCTGTGCCAGTCCCCCAGCCCAGGGGGAGCCAGGGCCATCAGGGGAGGCCTCATTAGGGGGAAGCCCACAGCTCCCGGTAGTCCCTCAAGCAGGGGGAAATGCAATCCTGCAGGATATAGTTTCCCATTTGGCAGCAATCCTTCCATGGTTGGGGAAGGCAGGCATCCTGTCATCAACAGTGGGGGCAAAAGACATAGGTACTGATTCACTTGCAGAGGCAAAGCAAATAGTTGCTCAGTTTCATACTGCACTGGTTGAAAAAACAGTTGAGGGTCCGGGTGCACCTTTCCCTGTCATTCCAGCGGGTGGTGTCAGCACACTTGAAACCAGCTAGGGATTACCGGGGAGCAGCCTGAAAAAAAGAGAAGCCATCGGAGTCAGCTGGGGCAACTCCAGTAGGTAAGCAGCTGACATTGCCAATGCTGGATGTAGGGGAGTCCCGCATATAGCGGGAGCATTTGGTGAGACATGTCACACAAGAGGTTAAAAGGCAGGATTTGGACTGGGGAGTATGTTAATATGTTCTCCTTGCTTATTTGTGAAAAAGATTGGGAAGATGCCAGGAAGAATAAAGACTGGATGCTCCCTAGGGAATGGGCAAATGAACTCCAGAAGTACAGGGTGGAAGAAAACTTGATTAATTGGATCAGAGGTTTTTCCATATTCATGGCAGTTATGGCCGAGCTTTTCCCTAACATATAGGCGGAGATGGCTTGTTACCAGAACAGGATTGTCCGGGCACATGATAAATTTGCAGGGGGGGATGGATGGAATATGACAAAAGTTTCAGGAGAACTAAGGCATCTGACCCATCTCTATCTTGGGACCGCATTGACACGATTGCATGGATAGATCTATTTGGTGGGGGATCACAAAATATTGCCAAAAGCCAGTCCCCCCAGTCCTTTCAGCCATCTCAGTCCTTTCGGACGCAACCACAGGTTCCGCCAATAATACAAATGGCGATGGGGGAAGGAAGGGGACATGTTGGGATTTCAATAGACGGACATGTACCAGACCCCAAGGCATGTGCAGGTTCAAACATGCGTGTTCCATTTGTGCCAACCCGTCTTACCCCGAGTCTAAATGTCTCAAGAAATCAAGGATTAAGGGTAAGAAGAAATAGGAGTGAGGCGGATGCACCTCACAAAGCACGGTCACCCATTGATGTAACGGCTCTGACACCCTGGCTCAACAAGTATCCTTGCCATTCCACCGCTAAAACCCTGCTGGACGGTTTCAGGTACAGTTTTAGGATACCAGCACCTGATTATGTGGGAACACCTGAGTGCAAGAATCAACTCTCAGTGTGGGCCAACACCAGTGTAGCAGCAACAAAAATTGACAAAGAATTGCGCCTTGGCAAAATAGCTGGCCCATTTGATTCCGTCCCTGTGGACAACTTTGTCTGCTCCCCTTTGGGGGTGGTCCCCAAGAAAGAAGAGGGTGAATTCAGACTCATCCATAACCTGTCAGCGCACAAGGGAAATTCATTAAATGACGCAATTAATGATGAGATTTGCAGTGTGAAATATGCTTCCTTTGACCAAGCAGTAGAGATGCTCAGGGGTTTGGGCCCAGGAGCCCTGCTGACTAAATCAGACATAGAGTCTGCTTTTCGTTTGTTGCCAGTCCACCCATCTGATTTTCACCTACTTGGCTTTCAGTTTCTTTTTTTTTTTTTTTTTAAAGAAACCTTTATTTGACTTCAAGGAGTTACAGACAAGGGCCTACAACCCTTAGGGCCGGCCGCTAATTAGCATAAGACGTATCATTCACCGTTATACAGATTGGTCAATCCGGGGAGCCCGTCAGTCCATCATCGCTCCCAATAAAGACAGAAGCAACAGTTAAGTGACAATATTAAATACGGTTTCAGTTTTCAAGTTAAAACTAAGAAACATTACACACAAACAAGGCAATAGACATTGTAAAAGTCAGGACGCGCTCCCCGGGGTAGGGAATCACTGATCAGCGGCAGAGAGGGGAGGGGGGCCCGGGAACAGAGGAAAATCAAACTGTAACTCACTCGTAACCTAACAGACGAGGAATGCCCGACTAGGGGGACAAAGGGACATCCAATACAACAGCCAGAGGAGGGGCACAGATGTCTCCGCGATAAGCGTTCCACGGACCCCATACCCCAGTCCATTTCCTCGGCTTGCTTCTCGCAACATACACCGTCTTTTCTCTAAACATGCACCAATCCATATTCTCCTTCCACACCGAGACCGTGGGCGGCCTCTGGGAACCCCATAACTGGGCAATATTACGTTTAGCCACCATATTCCCCAAAGTCGCCCACCGAGTCTGTGCCACATTATAATCGTTTGGCTCCCACAAGTTCAGCAGGCATCTCCTAGCTTCTGGAAGCAGAGCAACGTGAGTGACCTCTTCCATTACCGCATGGACCTGACGCCAAAAGAGCGCCACCTCAGGACATTCCCATATAACGTGAAGGAAAGTACCCAGCAAACCACAGCCACGCTTACACATCCCATCCACGGAGAAACCCATGCGCATCAGGCGGGGACCAGTGACATACACTCTATGGAGTACCTTTAATTGTACGAAGCGAAGGCGGGCCGGAATCGCCACCTCCCACGGGGAGGCTATTGCCGAGACCCAGTCCTCATCATCTAATTCCAAACTGTCAGCCACCCAGATCTCTCTCAAGCGGGTCAACAGATCCGCCCGATCGTTGATAAGCTTTTTATAGATCAAGGAGATTGTGCTGTCAGGCACGTAGCCATCGAGCACCCTGTCCTCCAGCGGGGAATTTTCCGGGATAGCAGTAGCATCAGGGAAAACCGAGCACAACGCATGACGGACCTGAGCGTACCGGAAATACTCCCTATCGTTTAGCTTATATTCCGCTTTCAGCATTTCAAACGTTTTAAACTCCCCTTTCACCCAGAGGTCACTCACCTTACAGATGCCAATCATATCCCATTTCTCAAACACTTTAGTTTTCCACAAACAGGCTTTCAGTTTCAAGGGAAATTCTATATGGACATGTGTATGCCAATGGGCTGCTCGGTGTCCTGAGCATATTTTGAAAAATTCAGTTAATTTTTGGAATGGGTTTTTAGACAGGTGACAGGGCATCAATTTGTCATGCACTACCTGGATGAGTTTCTTATCTTGGGATCACCGGGCTCCTGGGAGTGAGTGTGGGCGCTGCAGGAATTTTGCGTGCTCATGCAGGCTTTTGGGGTTCCCTTGGCCCCGGGAAAGACGGTTGGACCAGCAACAACAATAGAGTTCCTAGGGATTGAGTTAGATCCCATTCAGGTGTGTTTCAGGTTGCCTGCAGACAAGATCACCAAGTTTAGGACAGCATTGCTGCAATGCTTGGGTAGGGAGAAGGTCACATTGCACCAGTTACAACAGATAGTAGGACAATTGAATTTTGCTCTGAGGGTCATACCTATGGCAAGGCCATTTTCCCGATCCATCTCACAGGCCATGGCTGGTCTCAGGGAGAGACACCACCACACCAGGCTGTCAGGTGAGGTTAGGCAGGACATGCGGATTCGGATGGCATTCCTGCAGGACTTCAATGGCAGGGTAGTGTGGCCCGGTCCGCCCACTACTTCCGCGGAGTTAGGCTTGATGACTGACACTGCGGGTAGTGAGGGATTTGGTGCCATACTCGGTACCGAGTGGGTGGCACAGTGGTGGCCAGCATGGTGGGTGGAGATTGGCTTGACGGGTAACATCGGTTTCCGAGATCTGTTCCCCATCTGGGTGGCATTGACGGTATGGCCAGAACAACTGCGTAATCAATCAGTGGTGTTCTGGTCAGACAACATGACTGTGGTCGAATGCATCAATCAACAAGCTACACGGTGTAAAATGATTCTCCGTCTATTGAAAGAAATTGTCCTTTTATGCATGAAGCTAAATATGCAATTTAGAGCTAAACATATTCCAGGTGTTTTAAACCATGCTGCTGATACACTTTCTCGCTTTAAGATGCAGGTTTTCAGGGCACACCTCCCGGCGGCGGCGGCATATGCCACCCCCTTCCCAGAACTACTTTGGCAGATTGGTGCCCCCAACTACCGGACCTCGTGGCAGCTAGCCTAGCACCCAGGACCAGGAAAGCATATGAAGAGGCGTTTTGGGCATATTGTTCCTTCTTGGGAAGGGAGTGGGCTGAGAAGTGGCATGACACGGGATCACTCCTTCATTACCTGGGTTTTTTGAAGGGGGAAGGACGTTCAGCGGCAGCAGCCAAATGGCATGTGGCGGCGATCTCTTTCTTTGCCCAAATTAGAAATAGAGGGGATCCCACCAACAGCTTTACAGTTAGGAAGGCATTGAAAGGTTGGCAACGCCTCCAAGGGTCTGCCCCAGATACGAGACAGTCAATCGGGGTGGAGCGGTTGACATCCTTACTAGGGACCCTCCCCTTGATTTGCACCACCTCAGGGGAAGTGTTGTTGTTCACCGCCGCTTTTTCATTGACCTTTTATGGTGCTTTTAGGATTAGGGAATTGGTGGCCCAAAACAAACAAGATGTACACGGCGGCCTGCAGTTTGACCGGGTGAAGGTTCAAGGGGATGCTCTATTGATATCAATTAGGAAGTCCAAGACAGATCAAGAAGCACGTGGGGACGGGGTAGTACTGCATCGGCACATGGTAATCCTTGCTGTCCCCTCTCACATGTGGAAGCTTACCTGCAGTGTAGACCCAGTGACAAAGGGGGGAATTTACTAGTACATGCAGATGGTATTCCACTCACACGTTTTCAGTTTAAGAGGGTCCTGGACATGGCAATTCAGAGGGCAGGTTGGAACCCAAGCTGTTTTGGTACTCACTCTTTTAGGATAGGGGCTGCCATTGAAACAACGACTAGGGGCTTACCTAGCAACAACGTCCAAAGGATTGGGAGGAGGTCCTCTAATTATTATAAGCTCTATGTGCAGCTACATATGTTGTGAGTGGGATATTTTGCCAGATGTTGATGCATGTGTCCTTCTCTGCTTTCATTTATAGTTTCTCAAACCTGTCACGCAGGGGGGGAACTGGAAACACCACGACAACAACATCAGGTAATTCAAGGACTATCATCGCCAGATAAAGGATCACATGTCGTTTGGATTATTGGCCATTCGTATGTAAGGCGTTTGTCTAACTTTTTTCTTACAGGAAATTATAAATCTAGGGCACGGCAGGCTGGTTTTAAGATATTATTTCATGGGAAGGGGGCCCCCGCTTTAGTCAGTTTAGGGGTTTCGTACTAGACCTATTGAATAAGAGGGGGCTCTTCCCAATATTATTATTCTGCACCTGGGAGGGAACGATCTAGCAAGCCTGGGAAGAAGGGGGTTAGTGGAGACCATAATCTCAGAAGTAGGTTCGTTAGCCAAGACATACCAAGGGTGCACTATTGTATGGTCGCAGATGATACCACGATTCCAATGGAGGGGAGGGGAATCTTTAAGAGCATTGAATCACTCTGCGAGGAGAATAAATAATAAAATAGAAAGGCTCTTCAGTGCTCCTCATCTGAAGACCATCGCCCATGGGTGCATCAGGGGAGAACCGTGCTTCTTAAAAGACGGTGTCCACTTGTCAAAGGTAGTCAATGAAGTGTTCCTAGAGAATCTGCTAGCTTGGTTGGGTGGCTTCAGAAGCAGGGCATGACCTCCTAGTGAGCGCAGGGGGGGGCAGATAGTTGGTTAACTATGCTGGCCTGTGGCGGTAAGGTCATGATTGGTGAGCAGTAAATTTAAGGTCCTTAGAGGGCGGCGCCATTCTTGAATGGGGTCACCCAAGTGGGAGGGACAAGTGGTCTCTCCTAGAACCCCAGGGGCAGTTGGGTGCGGGTGCGGAGGGAGTCACGCATTCTCTAGGCTGGTTGGCCAACCCGCACGTGCACAACGGCGCCAGTAAATGGCGCAGAACTGCAAGGGCCCCTTTTATGGAGATAATATACAGAGCGTACGGGGGCAACCGGGGGGGAAGTACCCTCACGGTTAACGGGCCCTCTGCGCATGCGCACTCCGGCAGGAGGGCATGGTTAAATTGATATGGATCTGACACCAGTTAGTGACCTTGCTGTAGGCCGCAATAGGATACGCAGAAAAGTAAATGCTGTGATGATTATAAAAGATATGTTAGATTTGGATAGGAAACCTTTTGTATTAGAGTTATGTTAAGATTAGCCATCTAACATCTGTGCTTATCAATTGTAATCAATGTAATACATAATTTTCTGCTGAACTTTTGTAAATATTGTATATATTAATAATGTTGATTAATTTTGTTTAATAAATACGGCCGGGGGGGCTTTACGCCCCCCACATCCAAAACTCCTCTCATGTCAATTATCTGGGTCTGGTTAAGGGAGGAGGGGGTGTAGGTAGTACCTGGCCATAAAGAACGGCGGGGCCGGCATCGGTCACGCCAAAAGTATGGCGGTCGTGCCGGCCCCCTCCGGACATGGAGACAAGCCTGTCGCACACCTTGGTGACGCGACAGGCGCGCCTCCCCATCGATTGGTCCCGGGCCTGGGGCGTGACCTGGAAGTTATTTGAATCACTTCCGGGTCATGCGATGGGCTAACGCCAGGCCGGTTAGAACCGGTCTGGCATGAAAACCCTGATAAAAAGCTGGTGAGCGCAGGAGTCAGTCTCTTCGCTCCTCGCATGCCCAGCCTGCCACACCAGCCTCGCTAGGAGGCTGTAATTTGACTTTCCCACCCACCATCCCCTAAAAGCAATGTTTGTTTTTATGCTTTATGTATGATAAATGACTGGTTTGTATATGTATTGGTTATATGATGTATACCATGATTGTGTTTATACCAACTTGTTACGTTTACAGGTCATCAATCGTCGTATTTAGTGCTATTCCTTGGTCAGGCGGTAAGGTCATGATTGGTGAGCAGTAAATTTAAGGTCCTTAGAGGGCGGTGCCATTCTTGAATGGGGTCGCCCAAGTGGGAGGGACAAGTGGTCTCTCCTAGAACTCCAGGGGCAGTTGGGTGCGGCGGAGAAGGGAGTCACGCTGTCTCTAGGCTGGTTGGCCACCCCGCACGTGCACAACGGCACCAGTAAATGGCACAGAACTGCAAGGGCCCCTTTTATGGAGATAATATACAGAGCGTACGGGGGTAACCGGGGGGGGAAGTACCCTCGCGGTAAACGGGCCCTCTGCGCATGCGCACTCCGGCAGGAGGGCGTGGTTAAATTGATTAGGATCTGACACCAGTTAGTGACCTTGCCATAGGCCCAAATAGGATACGCAGAAAAGTAAATTCTGTGATGATTATTAAAGATATGTTAGATTTGGATAGGATACCTTTGTATTAGAGTTATGTTAAGGTTAGCCATCTGACATCTGTACTTATCAATTGTAGTCAATGTAATGCATAATTTTCTGCGTAACTTTTGTAAATATTGTATATATTAATAATGTTAATTAATTTTGTTTAATAAATACGGATGAGGGGTTTTACGACCCACACATCCAAATCTCCTCTCATGTCAATTATCTGGGTCTGGTTAAGGGAGGAGGGGGTGTAGGTAGTACTTGGCCATATGCAAGGTTCGAGATAAGATGAAACAGAGAAAGAAGGAGGCCATGTAATTGTCCCTCTTTATTTTCATTGAAAGCTTTATGACAAAAGCAGAGTACCTTGAAGAGGCTCTTTTTAGTGACATGCAGCCATGGAGGTGTCAAAGGTGGTTAGAAATTGATGATTTTTGATTTAGTTCAATGACCAAATGAGAGGTAGCATTTTGACCTACCTGAACTCTATGAATCGGTTATTTTGGGGGGTCATCACATAGGGAGTTGCTGTAGTTCAGCCTGGAGAGTGTCAGGATAAATAGGACTGTAACTCTAGAAGCTGTGGCAAGAAGAAGAATTTTCTAGATAATAAAACAATCTTCACAAAACTAGTTCTGAATGTGAACAAAATTAACATAAAAGAAAAAAATTGCATAAAAATTAAAATAGTATTTACAAGAAAATGTATCAGTAAACTTAAAAATTATTTAAACCCTAAAATAAATTACACATACCCTTAAGCCCAGCTCCAAAGATAACAATGTTTGCAAATAACTTAATTCCGTGTGCCCTGCACACACATAGGCAACAACCTGTGTCCTTCACTCAAATTGTTGCGGAAGCTAGCTAAATGCTATGGTCAGGTCTCTGAAGGAAATTATGACACATTTCATGTGTGCCTGTGGTTAGGAGCTAGAAATCAAATGAGGCACACCAAATGCATGGCATGCACATTTGGTAGTGCACAGAGGATGCTACTAGGGTGGGACACATTGGAGCCATGTGTGTGTTGAACAGTTCTCTGCAGAAGTCATGCACCAGGCCTCATCGACAAAAGGGAGGAGGGACACAAGCAATATTCCAGTTACTGTCATCTGTCACGCCTCTAAATGTGGGCCATACCTCAATGTTGACACATAGACAGGAATTGACAACTTAAAAAATATCACTGTGCGAGGAGGGAGAGGGGCTTCATGCCGAGATGTACAAAGCACTTTTGCCCTCTTCCCCCATAAAACCCTCTCCTCCCAAAAAAAAAGCTTGCTGAAGCTGGTGCTAATGTCATGGAGTGTTTCCATGCCCCTTAATCTTTCGTCAAAGTGGGCCAGATCGGCAGGGCGCAACATGCCCCTACTTTTTCAATTTAATAGAATCCGTTTCCCTACTTTTTTATTTTAAAAATGTGTCCCCGGATGGCAGAAATAGCCAAGGCCTATAGATAAGGCTCGGCCGTTCGTGGTGATTCAGGGACCAGCGGGGTGGGCGTGGTGTATCGAAAGCCCCCGTTGCCCCTGTGGTGCGGGGAGCCCGAGCTCTGAGGACCCCCTCCGGTACTGGCAGGTCCCTGGCCTGGATCTGGAGCATAGGGGGCCTGCTGCAGGCGCTCTGCAGGGGAGACCTCTCAAGTTTCGTTAAGCCACTAGGGGTGGGCAAAGAAGGAAAAGGACTCAGTTTCTTCCTTTGTGCCCAGAGAAGACAAGGACAGTGTCCACTTCTTCTGCTCTGTCGCTGGCAGCTGTGCCCTTTCTCTCTCTCTCTTACTCCCTCTCTTTCTGTGTCTGTCTCGCTCCTCCTCAATTGCTGAATGAAAACTGCGACTTCAAAAAACTACTTTTACTCTCCATTTCCTCTCCTTCCCTTCATTCATTCTCCTGTGAAATGGATCCAAAAAAGAAAGAAGCACTTTTGCTAGAAATGTCCTCTTTTTCTGACATTTTTCGATTCCAGAGTGCAGCCTCTGGACGGGGAGAGAAAAAAAAAAGGTTCAAAATACGAAAAATAACTAAATAAATAAAGCAAGACAGAGTGGTCGCTGAGTGGCCAGACTGGTTTTATGCACACCCAAACACATTAGCGCCAGGTTACAGAGTTTGCCAATGAAGCGCTACTCTCTGTTTCTTTTCTTTTTTTGAAAAACATTATTTTCCCTGGGTGGGAAAGTGCACCATTCCTGGAGGTTCTGCAATACCTGGTTGATGCGTGGAGTGGAAAACGTGTAATGTGATCCTTATCTGCTGTTTTTCTTATTTTCGTTTAAAAAATGTGTACTGCAGCTCTGTGGTCATGGATGTGGTCTTTTTAAACCACACTACTTATCTTTTGTAAGGATATAAGCAAAGGACATCGAAACGGGTCCCTTCCCAGCCCTGTAGTCATGTCCTGAACTTTTCAGGAAAAAACACTCATTGATTTCTGAATAATTTGTGTGAAAGCGTTAAGGTAACCATGTTGTTCCTGCTTATATTTCACATGGTTTACTTAATCTTGCATTGCCTAAGAGTGTTTGTTTTTCCAAAATGTTATTACTTTTTTTTCCAGGCATTATAATACTCTTGTCTAATCAGTGGCAGCTCCTTCTCTAAGGTGGAGGAGCGTCGCCCCACTGCTCGTTGAGGAGGGCAAAATAAAAATAAAATGAGAATGACAAGAAGTTATTATCATTTTATTTTTCTCCGACTCCAGCCAGGTTGGGTGGGGCGGGGCTGTGCTCCCCCACGTCAGAGGGAGCAGGAGTGTTTTACACCCCCTCCCTAGGTGCGCATGACGGCTTGGTCAGCCCTCTGGCGCCCTCTAAAGAGTCATGTGCACTTAGCATGTTCTCCAGTGGGCTGTGTTGCACAGTTTAGTGGAGAACAAGCCCAGCCTCCCAGTTACTGCCTAAGCGGCCATTTCGGCCTCTCAGACCAATCACGACGCTGCACCAGCAGTGTCGTGATTGGCTGGTAGAGTCCGGGAGACTGGGTGCTTCCGGTGCTCTGCAGGAGTATGGGAGAGACGTACAGCAGCGGCAGCGGCGAAGAAGGTTAATCAATTTTTAATTTTTAGATCAAGCCTCTTCCCTCCCGCCCCATCCCCATACGGAGGCAACAGCCACTGTGTCTAATGTATAATTTGAATTGAGTCGCTTCCAGGTGTTTATAGCGGGGCACAATTGGGTTGTAGCTGAAGGCAGTGTGAGTTTCTCTCAGTGGGGCAGTATGGTGTTCAGTGGGGGAGAGGATGTGGAACTATGGCCAGAGCTGTCGAATTTGGGACTGGGGAACCAGGTTCAGCCTACATGACCAGTCCTTCAGACGACTCTCCTGAGGGAGCACATTCCCATGCTAATCCTTAGAAGGCCCTGCTAGAACTTAGAAGCCCTAGTGTCTTAGGACCAGCAGGTGGAAATAGTGGTGGCAAGTGTGGGTTAACCTTGAATGCCTGCCCACCACAATCCATACTGAAGTTCACCTCCAATCTTGCGGGAAGGCACACGAAGCAGCACACACTAGAGCAGGGGTATTCAAAGCGTGGGGCGCGACCCCCAGGGGGGCCGTGAAGTGATGGAAAGGGGGTCGCGCATTCCCGGTCACACTTCTGCCCAGGCACAACAAGGGATTCAGCCCCCCTCCTCCCCCGTAGTGTGTCTCTGCTCGAGCGGCTGTGGGCTCCGCTGGGCTGTCTGCAGTCCTGAGTTTTTCACAGATCGTTAAAGACCATTTGCATGTTTACATACCTTTCGAAAAGTGGTTACTGAGGCTTATTTTTTTTTCTAGTTCCAGTACCCCCAGGCCCCAACTCTGCCTTTTCCTTACATTTGTATTTTACAGTTACTGCAGTAGTGTGAGAATGCATTTCATGAAAATAAATATAAAGTAGGGTTGCAAGAAGAAAAATACCAGCCATTTGATGTTTAAAGAACCTGCAAAGGCCTCCTCTTGACACTAAATGGGATTGTAAATAAAATCATATGCATTCATTTATAATGTGACTTTTCTGTCTTTGTTCCCTTTAATTATCAGTCATGGATCATTGAGGCCGCCCTAGAACACAATTAAAAGTGCTTTCTATTTATATTTGCTGTTCCAAGTACGCACAGATGAGTGCTGAAATATACAGGTTTAGGTGACTGCTTATTTTTGTACCATCTGGGACATCAAAATAATGAGCAGGCAACCCTAACCATAGGACTGGAAGTTTGTTGCAGGATCAGCATATTATTTATTTCCTAGACCCTCGATCCCTGATTAATGTCATAATAGAAATAGTTTAACTTATATCTTAAACTCTAAGCTGCCGTCAATAATATGCTGAGTTACTTCAAGTGTTTGGGAATGCACCCTGCATTCAGACAACTCACTCCTCATTCCCGCCCTTCACTTTCACGCTCACCCTGCACTCACAGCTATCACAATGCACTCACACTGATCACCATGCACTCACATCATTCACCCTCTCACACTGCACTCACAGTGATCACTCTGCAATTCCAATGCACTTGTGTTGTTCACCCTGTACCTCAGCCAGCAGTCACACCACTCATCTGCACTCATGTGACACCTCATTCACCTGTCCCCTCACTGCTCAATTTGCAACTTGCTCAAACAAGCCCATCATTAACCATGCATTCATTTGTCCCACTCTGCACTTATATCCGCACCCAAATTCATATGGCCACATCACTCATCCTGCAGTCACTTCTCTTTCCCTACTCTCACACTGTTGCATCGCTCACCGTGCACTTACATGGGCACACTTCTCATCCACAGAGTGCAGAGGGTTAATGTGCCTGCTACAAAGAACATGTACTATGCAGATCACATAACTGTGAGTAAACTGAGTAGCACTATAAAAAAAAAAATGTTAGTCAGAAAGGTGCTACAGAGAGATGAGGTGCTTTGTTGGTGAGTGGTAGTGAGAGAATTTATGGAGAAGGAGGAAACGGGGATGGGGCACCAAAAAAGACTGTTGCGCCGTGTGTGGCCAGTGCTATGGCCAGTCCTGCCTGGGAGTGTAGGCCCCCTCGCGAAGTTTGGGTCTAGTCGCTCCCATGCTTCTGCTTACTACTATTATTATTTACATTTGTAGTGTGCTGCTATTACCAAAAGGTGTCCTGGGGCTAATAGCCATCTGCTGCCTGAAGGCAAATGAGAAACATACAGACGGGGAAGGAGAACTAGCCAAATGGGGTGACCTACAGAGCATCGAGCCAGGTTTTTATATCTTCCTAAAGGATAATAGATTCTTGGTGGAGCGAAGCAAAGGAGGGTGGACGTTCCATAACTGTGTGGCCTGCAACAAAACAGCAAGACAGACAATTCTTGCCTTCCTGAATTAGGGAACAATAAGCAGAGTGGCACAGGCCAGGGGATAAGGGTCCAACCCGTGTACTCGGTGAGGAGAGATGAGAGGATGAGAAAGGACAGTAAGGGAGTGAGGGAATTTGATTGAAGAGGTCAGGGATGAGGAGAAATGTGAAGTGCTGAAGGGAAGTGCGGACACGCAAGAAGTGAGTGTGAGGGAAAGTTGAGGGCACAGAGGAGGGCTACTATCAAACTGTGAGAGAAGATAGATGAGAGATGATCTGTGACCTAAAAAGTAATTTGATGCGACATTGGTGAGGGACAGCAGCGATAGCGGAAGAGAGGGAGTACTGGGGTGGGTGCTGAGCAGTGATTAATTTGTAATTAAACATGTGCCAGGAACCTTACCAGTAGGCCACTGCAACTTTAACCACCCACCCATTGCCTTGCATGTGCGGCCAATGATAATACCTATGCAACTACCAACCATATCACTGTACAAGTGTGACTATTTCAAGCCCCCAAAGCTATAAGAATGGCATGGATGTCAGGAGTTTATCGTTTTTAATGTATATTGAATTAATAAACAGCTGTTCTGCTCATCTCTAAATTACACAGACAGAGCCATCAAGTGGCATGTGTCAGACAGTCATATTGCCAGTGTGCACAATTAGGTGCCAGTGCGGAGCAACGAAAACCACCTGCTCAAATTAAGCACTGGTGCTGAGGTAACAGGGGAGAGGGACATTGGTTCAAGAAGGTGTGAAAAAACAAAGGATAGATGTGAAAGATGAATGGGGGACTGGAGAGGTGTAAGATACAAATAGACAACAATTTGAACAGAGAGACTTGAGATGAATGAGAAGTGCAGATGGGCACGGGAGGTGACAGGGCCAGAGAGGCCATGAGATAAATGCGAGAAACTGTTAGAGATGAGGGCAGTGAAAAGGCAGAATGGCAAGAGGTGATTACGGGTGAAGTGAGAAGTTGAATGGGGAGAGTTTAGAAGTTGTAAGAAGGGGTGAAAGAAAATGGCCTGCAAAGTGAGAGAGGGATCCAGTATTGGGAGAGGAGAGGAGAGAGGGATGGAAGGGAGGGGTGAGAGGAAGTGGCATGGGTAAATTGCTCAACTCTGCACAAGACCACCAAGGTTTTAAGGGACCCCTGCTGCTCCCGGCCAGGGCCAGGTGAGCTTCTAATGTGGCAGCACGTATTCCTGCGGAGTGGAAGGCCCATCACAAAGGTTGACTAGACATCTTTCTGATGTTAATTGCTGTATTTTGGTTATAAACTGGTACTGATGGGGTGAAATCTTTCCTCAGTGTTACTGTGTGCAAAAAAAATCAAAATAATGAAGCAATTCTATCCCAAAATAACGCTGCATCACATAACATTATTTAAATTTTCTTCCCACACAATTTAGTCAAGCCTGTCGTGTAATTTGGTCCTCACCTGCCTCGTAATTCCAGAAGCCCTGCCTACAGGTTTAGAAATGATTATCAGGAGGGGGTCCTTAAGACTGAAAATGTTGACAGGGGGGTCTCGGCACCCAAAAGTTTGAA
Organism: Triturus cristatus; assembly: GCF_964204655.1. Taxonomy (NCBI): domain Eukaryota; kingdom Metazoa; phylum Chordata; class Amphibia; order Caudata; family Salamandridae; genus Triturus; species Triturus cristatus. The sequence continues at coordinate 776,561,783 of NC_140587.1, read as the reverse complement.
GACCTCTGCCCTAGAGCGACAGTGACTCTGTCACTGAGGTCACAGGACCCTTGAGGCCAGTTTGCCTCACCCATTGGTACCTTCATTGGCCTTGTTTCAGCAGTAGTAGCTGAAACTCACCAGGGATCGGCAATGCAGGATTTGCACACACACCAAACTAAGTTCACAAACTTCACATTCTCTCTGATTCATGCACAAGCACTTTTAACATGTGCTGCCTGCTTTGGGGGCACTGGAGTTATGCAGCAATGGAGGACAAAATGATGTTTCAGTGTTGACTAAATTATGCAGCAAAAAAATGACTGCAGCGTAATGCTTTATATTTTCTGATACTTTGTTATTTTGACATTTTTACACATAGTAACAGTCTCTGTAAAGATTTTGTATCCTTAGTACCAGTGTATTATGCAATTGCAGCAGTGAGAAAGGTGACCAGTCAACCTTTGCAAAGGGCCCTCAACTTCTCAGCAACACAAGTCACATTTTTTAGTAACTTTTGATCCGTGTGAGCTGTAATTTTTTTGTTAAAAATCGTCAGATTATGCAGCAGATGATGTATTATGTGGCAAATATGGCAGAGCCATAATTATGTGGAAAGCATTTTCAAACTTGGATATTTTGCCATTCATGTTTTAACTGCTCTGGTGGAAAAGGGAGGAGAAGTGCTGATGACAGAAACTGCATGACTCTGAGACAAATGGCTTGTGATTCCACTTTTAAGTGCATTTGGCACATTCTGTGATTAGAAAATTATCCCATTTTGTGAATGTACTTTAATGTCAATAATTCATATTAAACCCTAAATAAACATTTGCATCCATTGGATGAATTGAATAATGTAATACGCTGTAACTGATCGGTGAAATGCCAAACAAATACTATAAATTAGGGTGGTTTTCTCTTTCTGCCCACACCTGACTCAACCCACTGACCCAACCCTTAAGTTATTCTCACCCTGTGATTCTCCGCCCATAGTTCCTCAAATTTTTTTTCCCCACTTCGACCACTGCAATTAATGCATATTGGCTGCTCAAAGCCTCTAAAAATGAGCTCTAAATCAACTCTTTGTAGTGGTCTCCAGCTCCTTTTCCCTTCCACCGTCTGATATCAGTTTCTCAGCGGGTGATCGTATGAAGGGAGCCGATATCATGTAACACACAGTGGCACAGTGTGAGTTGGCTGGTCCAATACCATTTTTGTACAAGTGCAATAACATTTTGTGATTCAGGTTATGTGAAATCTGTTTAAGCATTACACTCACAAATTGAAAAACAGATTTGTGAATATGGCAACTACATCCCTCCTCAGTGCCCATTTTCTCTCCACGTATCTCACATATAGGTGTCTCCTGTAAACACACTACTGGCATCAACGTTCCCTCTACCATAACTATTAGCACCTTTCTTGTCCTGCCTTTTTTGGGGTTCAGCGCATTGATGCATTTTTACTGGTCTCATAGTGCCATAAAAATGTGTTCGGATTGGAATTATCATCTTTAAAAAATGGTAATATGTGAAACAGTTGACTTTAAATATTACCACTTCATTGAAGTTGAGTTGATATTGTCGAGGTAATAATGTTTTGTACTTCGCTATTACCTGTGTCAAAAGTGGTGGATTGTATCAGTTGGTTTTATTAGATGCATTCTTTAATTTATTTAACTGTACCCTAATAACTCCTCACTATTCCTTAATGCTTCCCATCCCTGAACCCTTAAAGTCCCCAAACTACCTCTTAATGCTACCCATACCTGAACCCTAAAAGCTCCTAACTACGCCTTAACACAACCAATCCTTGGTTCGTAGCAACCCCAAACAACCTTGTAACACTATCCTTCCCTGCACCCTAAAAAGCCTTACTACCATTTTACACACCCTTCCCTGAACACTAAAAACCTCTAAAAAACCCTTAACCCTACTCTTCCCTGAACCCTAAATACCACTTACTACTCCTTAACACTACCCTTCCCCGAAAACTAAATACCCCTTACTACCACTTTAGCTACCCTTCTCTAAACCCTAAGCACCATTAACTATCCCTTAAGGCTACACTTCCATTGACATAAACAAAACGTATTTCTCCTTAATACTATCCTTCCACCAACCCTAAAAATCCTTATTATCCTTTTCTGTGGCCCATCCCTGAACCCTAATAACCCTAAACTGCCCATTTAAGCTACTTGTTTGCTGAACCTAAAAACGCTTAACTTTCCCTTAACAATGCTGTTACCCGCACCCTAAAACCCCCTTACTCCCCTTTAACACTAGCCATTCCTGTACTCTAACAAATTGAACCACCCCTTAATGCCACCCTCCCCTGAACCTTCAAAAACCATTTTGTATTCATGTCATTTTCACTTGAACTTATTATCTGTTCCCTATCCAGGAGACTATTTTTCATCGACCTTCGTTTTTCTGGAGGAGACTTTGGTCTACTCCAGAGTTATTAAGTTATAAGGAGGAGCTAGTCGACCTATTGTCTATTAGGGGATCGGGTAAAATTTTGTAGCTTAAACATGTTAAACAACTTTGCTACGATATACATAGGGAAGATTTGTGGACCTCGCAGAAACCTCTTGCCCTCTGATTAGCAAGAGGGCGCGGGGGGTATCCTTAAACAGCATCACCTGAATCTCCGTGATCTGGACTCTAACCTGGGCAGGCTGTCTCTTAAATTTTTGGAGGTGAAGGATCATTATGTTTTTGAAAAAATGTTGGATGACATCCAGCCCTCGCTAGCAAAAAAACGTTATCTCCAATTCAGACACGGATCTTTACCACTGCGGGCTTTGACAAATAAATGGATGCCCTCCTTTTCTAGGTGGTGCCCCTGCCCTGGTTGCAAGCATGTAGAGGAGACCGATTTGCAAGTTTTGCTTTTTTGTCCCTCTTATATCAGGGCACGATTTAAATGGATCATTTCCCTTTGTAAATTAAGAGGTTTTAGGGATTATAGGGAAGTTTTTAGACTATTAAAACATGATACGACCCCTGTGTTTGTCTTTGCCACTTCGAGATTTCTCCTCTCCATGTGGTATGCAAGAAATGTAATAATTAAGGCAAATCATGTGTAGTATTATGATGTTTTACTTACTGATTTACTGTTCCTTTTCTTGGTCATTGATTGTCTCATTGCTTGATTTTTTTTAGCATATTTTAACTATTTTATCCAATGTATTATGGTTTAGTATGTTCTATGAATTTTTATCAATATGTTCCTGTATTATATACTTGTGCTTTAATGGTTTTTAACCGAAATAAAGCTATATGAATGAATGAATTATCTGTTATAGAGTGTTTATTTTCGAGTTTGCCATGTGTACTCTGGGGTTGTATGTTGGAACCACGCAAGCCATTACAGCGCATGGCTTTATAACGCGTTCTTTACAACGACCCGTTTTACCACTGCGATCTTTTAACACGCGAGCAACGACTTCCCTTGGGGGAAAGCGCTGGACTTTGGAGAGGTATCAATTACCATTCCAACTCCAGTCGGCATAACAGTAGGGGAAGCATTGGACTTCGAAGTCCAACACCGTTTCCCTTTTGCAGGTCGTTGTAAAGACTCTTGTGGTAAAGGAATGCAGCGGTAAAGACGCCTCCTTGTAAGTAAAGAACACGAGACAGATTTACAAGCCCCTTGAGCCACTTTTGCGTCACTTTTAACATGGGAAAAGTGACGCAAAAGTGGCGCAAGGGGTTTGTAAATCTGCCCTCACATTGTAAAGGCAGTACGTGGTTTAGACTTCGGAGTAAACGCTGTTTCTGGTACCCTGAGTTTGTTATATTGTCAGTTTAACCCCTTGTGTGCCCCGCCCTTTCCCCGCCCTGTGCCGGGCGTTGAATTAGCGGGCGGGGTTCATGACGAGATAGTCTCGTCATGGGCACAGCGCAACCGCGCTCCATGACGAGACTATCTCGTCATGGGCACTGAAGGGGTTAAGGCGATAGATGTGTGTTAGTTATAGCACTTTCGCTTTCCCTTGTTAGCTGTTATGGTGTTTCTTTTCCGGTATGCCATGGGTGCTTTCATGAGGAATTCCGAATCTAGAATGTAAGGGGGGCTGACTGCTTGTGACCTGCCTGGCATACAAAGGTGGGATCTGTTCTACACTACACATAAACATCCAACTAAAACGCATTGGATCTCTGCGCATTGAACTTAACAAACCCTTACTACCCCTACCCTTACTACCCCTCAAAGCTGCCTTTCTGAAACAATAAAAGCTCCTAGCTACTCCTTAAAGCTACCAATCCCTGAAACATCGAAATCCTTTTTTTGCAGGTTTATATATCACAACTCGGCCTGAAGGTGTTAGAGCCTTCACATGAGCACCAGACACATTACATAAGGATGCATTGATTTTTGGTCGGCACGGGGAGATTAAGTGATTTGTCCAGAATCACAGGATAGTGAGCCTGCACCGAGACTCGAATTCCTCAGCTCCAAAGTCGGCAGCTCTGACCCTCATGCCACATCCTCTAGTCTCCCGCCACCTTCCCCACCTCACTTTAAATCTCCTCTCTACTTTAGCAGGATTCCCCCGTGCTCCTAGTAAGCTTACCTTTGCCCTGTAAGCCACAATATTTTTTTATGTTGTTGTAGCAGCACCTTTTATAATTTTACATTTTCAGTATACTGCATTTCTGATACGACTTTTTCAGTTTACGTTTCCCCACAATATTTTTACACCAAACCAAAAAAAAAAAAAGGATTCCAAGCGCTCTCAACACCTGGGTATATCTAAATGTACCCCATACTAAATGCCCAGAAAACGACTCGATTTCTAAGCGGGTTCACTGGTATGTGTTTTTCCACCTTGCCCTCTTAGGAGCAAGTGTGAAAAGGAGTGTAAATGTTATTAGTATCTGGTGTAGCTCTTGTTCGTGTGCCTAAGAGACCTTGGGGCATATTATCAAGCCAGGCGATAAAATTATCGCCGCTTTAGCGGCAGAAAACTGCCGCTAAAACGGCGATAATAGGCTTGATAATATGCTCTATGGAATTCCAATTGAAGCCCATGTTAGATGTGGGCTTCAATTGGAATTCCATAGAGCATATTATCAAGCCTATTATATTTCATCGCCTGTCTTGATAATATGCCCCCTTGTTGGTGTGTTCTCAGAACCTGTCCTATAGGAAACACCCCTCCCCCACACCCAAGCACTGCTCTCCGTGGCTTATTTATTTTGGATTTTATATAGCGCAGGCCACGTGGCCAGAGCGGTTTACGCTGGGGAATGCAGAGCACAGAGAGCCATGTGCAAGCACACTGTGTGCAGCACAAAACACAGAAACAACGAGGGTGTAAATGCAAATGCAGATCATAAAATTATACCTGCACCGTCAGTTGCCTCGCTCAGTGAGCCGCAAACAGGACAAAATGTGTCTTTGATTGCCGAACATCCTTGAGAGAAATAGGTCTTCAGCGGCATCCCAGCATAAAAAATAAGAGTCCTCCACTTTCTGTTCTTAAACTAATTATTTTGTTCCCAAAAAATCTGATGACTAAAAAAAAAACGTGGCGCAACGGTAAGGCAATAATGCCACGCTCGTATTTATGACGCTTAGAAACGTCAAACTTTCAGAGAGGCGCTATTTAAAGAAAACAAAGTATTGTTGTTTGGGGGGATCTCGGCAAGCGACGCGCAGGAGGAAGGTGATTCATGGTGAGGTGACAGTCCCGTTGTTACATATAGAACAAATTGCCAGTTTCAAAAACAACTGGAAATGTTTCCATAGTAGTTCGTACCTCATATGCCTTCACGTATATAAAGTGCTGATAGATCCGGTGAAATGTTCGCCAGGGAGTGTGGCACATACTAAACGTTTGCATCCCTTCTATCCACTAAGAATCCCCCCTCCCCAAACAACACAACAAACGAACACCACGGCATATATTTTCGTTGCAGGTTCACTCTTCAAACCTTTTTCCTTCCTACAGTGCAGATATGAAGGGTTAATGCCTTCTAACAAATAATATGGCGGAAGTGGACAGCGAAGGCAACGATTCCCAGTCGTTTTCGTTTGGTTTTTATTGAAGAAAACAAACCATGCAGTTTTGGGCTCCCAGTTAAAAGAAAACAAACATTAAAGAAAGAGTGCCGGCAAAAGAGTGGCTTTACTTCTCTAGCGCTTCGGGCTGAACAAACCGCCTCTATGCGCTACGAGCTGCTATACTCGGGTCCGTCCAGTGTTTCTCGGGCTGGGTGTGGACAGCGGCCTCTCCCGTCTTGAAGTGCGGGGACAGACTTTACACATACGACAATGCGCTCACTTCTCACCCGGGCATACTGTGTAAACCTCACCATACCTACAACAATATAAACCGTACAGGGGGCTTCAGTACCTCATGTTAACGCCCCTTTGCTATACCCACCCACCCCCACACGCACCTTATCTCTGATCGTGGCAACCTCCCGGGTAGTTGAAATAAACACTCGCGCGCTCTGGACTCCATGCGGCGAGAAGCCGCCAGCGCGTTTGGCCCATTTGGTAGCTTCGCAGCGCTGGGAAAAAAATGATTCCACGGTGAACGTGCAGACTCTGTGTAAGGCCTCTAGTGAAAGAGCGAGGCTGGACTGTTTGGAAGCATGCGGGTGGCCAAAGAAAGCACGCAGATCAGAGTCTTTATGTATGCATATACACACATCATGGGAATAACGCAGATGTATATTCAATTCACATCTTTTCCCAGAAGACATTATCACAACGCATATTATAAGAAAGCATACGAGTGCATTAGAAACTCAGTCGATGGGTTTACTCTGTAATCCTCGCGCGCCCTTCACTCCATCCCTTGGATTACTCTGTTTCCGGTGTCAGTAACAAGCCAGGCATTGCACAGAGTAGTTCACGATCACCGTCTCAGCAGTGCCCGGCCGAATCCATCATTCCATGAGGTCATTCGTGTTTTTGCTGCTGTGGTGATACCGCTGCACGGGAAGGGAGGCGCTGGAAGATGCGAAGAGTAAAGCTGGCTCCCATATGAAGCAGTGCCGCCCAGAGCACGTGGCCCCCGCCCTCGGAGGGCTGTAAATACCCCCTATCACCGTGTGACCTTGATAAGCCACACATGGGGAAGGTGACTGTGAAGGAGAAAGGGAGACATGCCCGGCGGAGCCTGCGCCACTTAGCGCTCTTATCAGCCGGGCACAGCTCGCCAGCGCTGTGGAAAGTGCACCCAGTTACACAAACACCGCGGGGGCAAGAATGTCTCTGCGCGCCTCGAGTCGAGATAGCGCCTCCCCTGCTGGAGACAGCGAAGCCGCGGGGAGCGGAGTCTCGTCTGCAGCCCTTCAGAGGGCACCCCTGCTGTCCTGCTGCAGCCCAGTGCACCCAGCAAAAGTACTGGGACTTACCTCGCTGTGCTCACGGCAAAACTACTGGGGCTTATTACCCCAGGGTGTACGCGGCAAAACTACCGGGACTTACCTCAGAGTTTACCAGGCAAAACTACCGGGACTTACTCACACCGCACCTGCAAAGCTATTGTATCAAATGCAAGTTTACCTCAGCCTGCTCTCAGCAAAACCCCTCGCGCTCACCTCAGAGCGCACTCAGACAGCAGGCCTTAGACTCGCCTTCAGCACCAGTGCAGTTGGAATTTACAGACTGTAGCATACCCCCAGTCACAAGTTTTTTAAATATTGACGTAATGGACAGTAATATTAAAAATCATAAACTATTTTTGATTTATTTTCTCTTTAATACATTTAGAGTGTATTTATTATGTTTGTAGCAACCGCATTACTCTTCAGGTACTCAACAGCAGCCAACAATCGTCCTTTAAATAGGACTCTGACAAAGCTGTGAAGTTTAAACAATTAACAGTGACTACTTTATTAAAAAAAACAAAAAAAACATATATATATATATATATATATATATATATATATATATATATACATATATATATATATATATATATCCAAGCAAGAAGTGACTCAAACAGATAGTTTCACCAAAGAACAAAAATATATTTCCACTACAACGTTTCAGCTTCCGCCTTCCTCAGGTAGTACAAGATGGTTTGCTCAGTGGCTGCACAGATGATACAGCTGAATTTTTAACAAGCATTGGCATAGCCAATAGGTCTCGCCTTTGGGACCTTATAAGTGTTTAGCAATGCAACAGTTGCATAACAAAACACTTATAAGGTCCCAAAAGCGAGACCTATTGGCTATGCCAATGCTTGTTTTAACTGCTGCAATCTATTGAAGCCTCACGGAGAACATCAAAGCGGCCGCGAAAGTGATTGCGATCAATCATCAAAGCGGCCGCGCGGCCGCGAAAGTGAAAGTAATCGCAGTAAAGCGCAACTCGCGCGCCAGCGCACATGCACTGTGTTCATGAATGGTGAGTAGCACATCCAGAAAAGGGAGATGATTCTTCTGTTTGGTATTGCTTCTGGTAAATTTGATGGTAGGATGGATATTGATCACATTTACCAGCGGCAATACCAAACAGAAGCATCATATCACGGGGGCGTGGTCAAGGCGCCGACCAAGATGGCCGCCTGAGGAGTTTGTTCCGCCGCACCGGGACGTATTTTGGAACCGCAGATGCCTTTTCCTTTAGCGCCGAAGCTCCGAGATGCCTGCAACGCGAACCAGAACATTTTCTACCTGCGGTGAGCTTATTTTGGAGCTTCAAGCGCGTCGCGCTTGTTGATTTATTTGACGGCGCTCCACTCTCTTCATGACGGCCGCCATTTTAGGGGCGCGCGTCGTTTCCTGAAGAGATTTTCCAACGCTGCTGTGTTCTCTGTCCCAGGCGCTGACCTCGGTCTTGCTGGGTTTCTGTTCCTGTCTGGTTATTCCATGGACTATCTGCATACACTGTGACATTATGGAGGTCTGCTCCCCGTTTTTCCTGTTTGGTAATATTTCTTCAGGATAACTGCCATTCTAGAGGAGCGTCTCCTCATATGTTGGCCCATATGTCCTTTTTTGAGAATCCCTTTGATCACAACATGCCCAATTACCATGACTGTCTCTTGCCTGCAATTTAATTTAATTTCATCCTGGCTGGCACTGCTTATGTTGGATGCTCATTGCTGCCTGCAGGGGAGGGCCCCCTTTAACGCCTGACCTTATTTTTGACCTTTTGGAACGCCTATCTTATTGAGTTCTTTGTACATGCTATACAATTGCCCACCAATAATTTCAACTGTTTTTCCTGGAGCAGTTATATGTCATACATTGCTTTCTCTGTGACTTAACTGTTAATTTCCTATGGGCAAATTGCGTAAACCAAAGTTTGTTTTAATATCTTCAAAAGGTGCTCCTGCGCCAACGCTCCTAGGTTCTTCGACATCAGATTCATCTCCCCTTTCAGGCCAAATGGCGGGTGTTGTTTCTAATCGCTCTTCCTCGACATCATCTACTTCAAATTAGTCCTCTCCGCCTAATGCTTCATCCAAACGCCTGAAGCAAGACCCTCCTTCTCCAGACAAAACACCATCGTCTATCTCTATGGAGCTACTTTTGGAAGAGACACGCGCTTTGCGCCCGTTTGTTGAAGAAACCAATAGTAAGATGCAGTTTCTTGAGGAGAAATGGTCCTCTATGGACAATAGAGTAACATCTGTGGAGCAGCACTTGCCGGAGATACAGGTTAACTCCCAACGCCTCTCTTCCTTGGAAAAATCAGTTTGTGCCCTTCAACAACATACTGAGGATTTAGAAAATAGAAATAGAAGAAACAACCTACGCATTTATGGCTTGCCGGAATCTTTGGAGGGAGATGAGCCTGTGTCATTCTTCACCTCCTTCCTCCCGAAACTTCTGGACATGCCTCTTACTACTTCTCTCAGCATCCAAAGGGCTCACAGACTTGGTCCTCGTTCCTCTGCTTTGACTAAACCAAGAGGAGTCATCATTCTCTTTTTGAAATTTACAGATCTTCTCTCAGTATTATCTGCAGCTCGCTCTAAACGTCAACTTTCTTGGTTGGGTCAGAGGGTGTTTCTTACTCAAGATGTCTCCAACGCTACTGCGTCTAGAAGGAAAGAATTTTTGAATCTTCGTCCCCCTTTGCACTCTCTTGGGGCCCGCTATGGTTTATTTCACCCATGTATCTTTAAGGTCACGTACCAGAACCAGACTTGGACTTTCCAGGAGCCTGCGGAACTTAAGAACTTCATTCATATCCAAACTAACAGCGGCATGGACACTTCTGCCTCTCCCAGTGGTTGATCTTCTAATTTTCCTTTCTCTTACAGGTTTTTTAAATAATTTTTCTTTTTTGTAGTGTTTTATGCTCCTTTCTTTGTTATATTGCAGTTGTACTTTTTTGATGGTTCTTGAATGGTTTCGCTGTGGTTCCTATTATAGTTCCCTCTTTTTCTTTTTCTTTATTTTTATTGTTGTGTATTCTTCTTTAGAGGTTACAAATTCTTATTATTAAAATGTATCTCTTCGTACTGTTTGTTAACTTGTAGTGCACTCCTTTATCTCCTCTTCTGATCCTAACCTTCCTTTTTGCTTCCCCATGTAGATCGGTTGGTGTTTATCTCTGCTATCCATTTGACTCTCCTACCACATTCCCTCTTCCTGGTGCGTACCGGACTCCCTCTTTTGGGAAGCTTGTCTTGTTGAGTGTCGCCATTTCCCCACCGTCCTCATTCGTATTCCCCTCAGGTATGTCTCTCTCAGTCATCCTTTTTGGATATGTACTGTCTCTTTTTGTGTTCCTTACTCTCTTTCCTCCCCCTCTCTTCCTTCTCCCTCTCTATTACCTACTGGATACATTTTTATCTTTGTCCCCTGTATTTATTCCTTTCTTTCCTCTTTGTGAAGCTTTAACTTTGTCTCCTTCACATTTTCTTATTCCCTCCTCTGGTTTTTTTTCTAGTCTCATATCATATCTTTATTTCTATTATTGGCATTTTTTTTCTTACCCTTTCTTATTATTGTATTTTTGTTTCCATCAAAATTTTACTGTTTCTAATTCAAAGTTATCTCCTGGAATGTAAAAGGTTTTAATAACCCTATTAAACGACAGAGAATCCTATCCCACCTGGCTTCATATAATCCTGACTTAGTCCTTTTGCAGGAGACACATCTTTCGGAAGCTGAATCTCTTAAATTAAAGAGATGCTGGGTGGGTACGGTGTTATTCTCACCCTCTACTAATAAAAAAAATGGTGTTGCTATCTTGTGTCATAAAAAACTTAAAATGTAAAGTCATATCACAAGACAATGATACTGAAGGTAGATGGATTTTAACTAAATTGCTAATTAATTCTATTCCTTTAACTGTTTTTAATATTTATGGTCCTACACAACCTGATTGTGCTTTTTGGCCTTCAATTACAAACAAATGTATTCAACATCGTGATGATTTGTTTATTCTGGGGGGTGATTGTAATCAGATTGTGGACCCGTTTCTCGATCATAAGTAATCTGTCCGTTTTATTCCTCACAAAACTCATAGACAATTTCTGGACACTATCTCTCAATCTCATTTTCTTGATTCTTGGAGGCTCTCCCATCCTGATACTCTTGAATATTCCTTCTTCTCTCCTCCCCATGCATCTCTTTCTCGTCTAGACTATATTTTTCTCTCTCAGTCTTTATCTCAACATTTACTATCCTCCTCTATTGAACCCATAGTTATTTCGGACCATGCCCCAATTGTGACAGTCCTAGATTTACTCCCCCCGCATCCCAAGTCTTCCCGTTGGCAATTTAATAATTCTCTTCTTACGGACCCTATTTTTTCCTCCTCCTTTCGTTCCTTTGCTAGCGAATTCTTTTCGATCAACTGTGATCCCAGCACATCTCCTCATCTTCTTTGGGATTCCTTTAAAGCAACCACAAGGGGATTCATTATTGACTTCGTCTCTAAGAAAAATAAACTCTTTCTCCAGAAACGGAAATCTATACTGGCACATATCAAACTCTTGGAACATGAATTCTATACTTCTTCGACCAATTCCATTTCACCAGACCTCATACGTGCTAAACTTGAATTTAATAAAACTACTACTGATAACGCTTCCTCAATTCTTTTTCGTAGTAGCGCTCGTTATTATGGTGGTCGCAATAAATCAGGGAAGCTTTTGGCTAATTATCTTAAATCCCGTAAGGAACGTACTTGCATAGATTCTATCTTTAGTTCTGAGGGATCACTTCTATACAAAGATCAGGATATTCTTGAGCAATTTCAACTTTTTTATCAAAATCTTTATACACCTGAATCCCCTCCTACTTCTTCTCTTATTCAATCCTATCTTGGCAATCTTCCTACTCCCTCTACCTCTCATCTTCCTTTCTCTAATCTTGAACAGGATCTTTCGTTAGACGAACTTTCCGCAGCTTTGAATACCCTTACCAAGGGAAAATCACCCGGTCCTGATGGTTTTTCAGTTGAATTTTATTTGCATTTTTCAGATCTGTTACTTCCCAAACTCTTAATGCTTTTCCACTCATTTTACTTATCTGGTAAGGCAGAGGGTACATTTCAAGAAGCTACTATTTGTCTCATTCCTAAAGAGGGCCGTGATCCCAAATTTTGTAAAAACTATCGTCCGATTTCTTTAGTTAATGTCGATTATAAACTATTTGCTAAGTTACTCGCTTTACGTCTGGATTCCTTTATGCCCCATCTTATTGGTAAAGAACAATGTGGTTTTGTTAAAGGTAGACTTACTTCCGATAATTCTCGTCTCTTTCTTAACGTTTTAAATAAAGCTCCCTCCCTCCCCATATCCTTAGCTGCTATTTCTGTGGATGCAGAGAAGGCTTTTGATAGAGTTGATTGGTCCTTTTTATTTGCTTCTTTCGTTGGCATGGTTTTGGTCCTAATTTAATTTCCCTTATCTCTTTATTATATTCCGCTCCTAAAGCTTCGGTCCTAGTTAATGGACATGTTTCCTCTTACTTTCCCCTTCAACGTGGAGTTCGTCAAGGCTGTCCTCTTTCCCCTCTTCTTTTTGTTTTGGCCCTTGAACCTTTCTTGACTGCCATTCGTAACAATGACTTCATTTCCGGTTTTCCTTATGGGGACCATCAGTTGAAGCTCTCCACATATGTAGACGATATTCTTCTATTCATTTCTGCTCCAGAAACATCTATTCCCCCATTGTTATCTGCATTTACTTCTTTTTCACAGGTTTCCGGCTACAAAATTAATTCAGATAATACTGAAATTCTCCCTCTCACAAAATTTTGTCATCCCCATTCCTTCTCCTCTACTGGGTTCGCTTGGAATAGCAACAAAATTAAATATTTAGGTATTTGGTTCTCTAACACTATTACCTCCTCAATTAAATTAAATATGTCTGCAGTCCTATCTCGCATGGACAAGTCGTTCTCTTCTTGGAACCCTCTTTTTCTTTCTTGGTGGGGGCGGTTGGACTTGATTAAGATGATGATAGCCCCTCTTCTAATTTATATCCTCTCCATGCTTCCTGTTCACATTCCCGCTATTCATTTTAAGCATATTGACTCGTGTCTTTCACGATTCCTTCGGAAAAACAAAAAATCTAGAATAGCTTTTTCATCCCTTCGAAAATCCAAAATTAATGGGGGCGTTAATTTCACAGATTTTCGTCTTTATCATAGATCTTTCTTGCTGCGCCAAGCTTCAAAATGGCTTATATCAGAATCTTCTCCTTTCACTCCCCTTTGGCTTTCTATTGAACGAACACTATTGTTGCCTTTTTCTTTTAAAGAGATTATGCGTTTCTCTGCTAAAACCCAATTTACTTCACTTCCTTTATTTAGACATACTTCCTCTCTTTAATCACCTTTAGTTCTTTCTCCTACTCTTACCCGTGAGTCTTTTTTAGACACCGCTGTCTGGCATAATTCCCTTCTTCTTCTGAATAATAGACCCATTTTTTGGAACGCTTGGAGGCTACGGGGTATCATGTGGGTTAATCAGTTTTTCGATGGAACGTCGCCCTGTTCCTTTCCTCAATTCCAACTTTTATTTCATTGCCCTCGATCTTTTCTACATACATTTTCCACTCTTATGGCAATAATTCTTGATGTCTATTATGACCTCCCTCCCTCGTCTTCACCTATTGTTCCAAATCCTCTTCTCAAAATCCTTCTCACCCTTCCTAAAGCTTCTCTTATTTATAAATTCTTTTCCTCTCCTAATCCAGATCGTGTTAAGTCTAAACTGGAGCTTTCTTGGGAGGCGGATTTGGTTTGCACTTGGCCTGTTACACTTTGGGACAAATTTTGGTCCAGATCCTTAAAAATCTCCCGTTCTGCATCTCTCACTCAGTCTTTATTCTTTTTATATCACAGACTTTATCTTTCTCCGGTTTCCTTGTCACGGTTTCCTCCTTCTTCTGATTCTAATTGCTGGACTTGTGGCTCTCTCAATGCTGATCTTTTCCATCTCTTCTGTCTCTGTCCTCCAGTCTCTAAATTCTGGGACAAGATTTGGGTATATATTTCTCGTATCTTTTCAATTTCTATTTCTTATTCTGTACCTCTCCTTTTTATGGGTAGTCTTTCTGACTCTCTAGCTCTCTCCCCTCACTGTCATGGCCTTTTTGACCTTATGCTTGCTCTCTCATTCCAACATATTTCTTTCAACTGGAAATCTCTTACAAACATTTCCATACAATGCTGGTGGAACACTCTCTGTCACTTTCACAGACTCGATGTTGCCTTTGCCTCCTCCTGCAAACCAGCTTATATTAGAGATCTCTTTTGGTTACCACTTACTACTTACCTAAACCAGATGGCTTTGACATTGCATTCACGTATCAATTCGGAGAATTTTAAACCTCCATGAAGTAATTTTACTCTGTCCTTTTCTTTTCCTTTTCTTACATAACTTTCATTGTAATGTTATTTTCTCTGAAGTACAATACATGTTGTTTTTCGCATATATTATTGCTTAAATGCCATATTTTGTATTTTTTGATATTGTGGTATCATTGTTTCCTTTCTTTCCCTTTACTCCTTCCCCTTTATTTTCCCACTTTCCCCCCCCCCCTTCCCTATAAATCCCACAAAACACTTTGTTTTTCTCTAGCTTGCTATCAGCCTAGATGCTGTTAATATTATAATTGATTATTTTCTGTATCTGCTGATTTCTTTGTGTATTACTATTTTATTCAATAAAGCTTCTTAAACATAAAAAAGAAGCATTATCTCACTTTTCTGGCTGTGCTAATCACCATTCATGAACACAAAAGGACAACTGATCTGTACCACAAGCCTACAATTGCTCATTTGTATCTAAACTGGACTTCATGTCACCCACACCACACTAAACTGAGCATCATCTACAGCCAAGCACTCAGAATGGATCAGATGAGCTGAGGTTTGTGCCTGGTAGGCAGTGGCCAGCACGTCCAGGACCTTTGTTCCAGTACACTTTATGCATATTGCAAAGTATTCTGTGCTTGAGCCTGGATTCCGCAGGAAGCCAGCAAAGAGCATTCAAGGACTGGCTCCGTGTGATTATGTCACTGTAGGTGCAGACACATTATTGGCTGCTTGCACTTATACTGTTTGTTCGTACCTCAGAGTGGGCCCAGATACCTGCTGAACAATCTCAGAGGGCACCCGTCAAAGCAGCAGGTACATACCTCAGAGTATACATCTGGAACAGTACCACAGAGACCAGCTTTGAGTGGACCCAGCAAAAGTGCTTAGATTTACCTGAGAAGGCACCCATGAACTACTGGGACTTACCTCAAATGACACTCAGCAGAACGACAGGGACTTACTGGACAATATACTTCAGTATTAATGCACCAGTCCAACAGCACCATTTAGCATTTCTGTCAAAGTGCACACAACAGCCAAATTGGGACTTACCCGAGAAGGCACACAGCACAATTACTGAAACTTACCTCAGACCACACCCGGAGAAACTGCTGGATTAACCTGAAACCGTAACTACTATTTATGCTATACATTAGAGGACACCCACCTACACTACTGGTGCTTACCCTGAGAATACACTCGGTCTGGGACTTACCTGAGAGTGCACTCAGTCTGGGACTTACATGAGAGTACACTCATACGGGGACTTACCAGACAGTACACTCCATGAAGTATGCACAAGTACCATCTGGGACGTATCTGAGAATACACTCAGCCTGTGACTTACCTGGGAGTACACTCAGTCTGGGACTTACATGAGAGTAGACTTAGCCTGGGACTTACCTGAGAGTACACCCTGTCTTGGATTTATATGAGAGGACACCTAATCTGGGACTTACCTGAGAGTACACTCGGTCTGGGACTTATCTGACAGTACACTCCATCTGGGACTTACTTGAGAGTACACTCATCCTGGGACTTACCTGAGAATACACTCAGCCTGGGCCTTACCTGAGAGTACACTCTGTCTGGGACTTACCTGAGAGTACACTTAGGCTAAGACTTACTGTCAGGACCCCACAAGTCTTACCATCCGTTTGTGAAGTAATCTCGCAGGGATGACATGAACAAGCACCACCGTCTCCCAACTTTTCCTAGAAATGGCTCAAGTACTGACCAGGGCGAAGATGGGGACCGTGGGAGTATGCTCTAGAGGTATGGAAGGAACCCTTCCAAAGACTCGAAAGGTGCATCTACAGGTGGTTATGGGACCCCTCTAGGAAACACTGTCTGAAAAGAAAAACATAAGGGGACACCATCACCACTGATCTCGCTAATACAGACTCATACACAATAGCCCACGATGTTCAGTATATTGTATAGTCACCTGAGGCGTGGCCCATAAGGACGGAAAGGAGATGTCTTCATCAGGAAATAGGAAAGAAAGGAGCACTCCTGCACTTGCAGCAAATACCAATGTTTAGCGCTCCTGCGCGTGCAGTATAAATGACAAAGTAAAGCGCTCCTGCGCGTGCTACAATTAAATAAGATAAGTGCTCCTGCACGTGTTGCAAAATTCAGGTGTTTAGTGCTCCTGCATGTGCTGCCAAAACCAAAGTTTAGTGCTCCTTCATGTACTACAAAACAAACAAGGTAAGCGCTCCTGCGCGTGTCGCGAAATGACAGTGTTTAGTGCTCCTGCGCGTGCTGCCAAAACCAAAGTTTAGTGCTCCTGCGCGAGCCGAAAATATCAAAGATTAAGCGCATCTGCGCTTGCCACTTAAGGATCATACATAAAGGCTTCGCGCAGGTGCAAAAAGGGCTTTGTGCACCAGCACAAGCCGCGTTGCACAGTACATGAGCCAGACTCCTGCGCTGGCATTCAAGAAAAATAGAAGTTGTCGCGCATCAGCGCGAGCCGCAGAATCCGGAATAAACAAGCACTCCTGCGCTGGTGGACCTCCAGAATACCTGCATGGGGCTTTCCATACACGCTGTACCAACAAGGCAAGGTCAGGAATCTAAAGCACTTCCTGGGCGCGCTCCGCGGCAGTTATGCGGTCTCCCCCGGAAGTGTTACGTCAGCTGTTCGGGTGAGTGCGTCCGGCAAGGAACAGCTAGACCGCCAAACGACGTGTCATGTCCTGCCATCACCAGGCACCATAGGTCCGGACAAGCGGGCGCGCACCTCACACATCTCGCCAGGCAGCCTGCCATACGGGAGCCATGACACTTACCTGAGAGTTCACTCTGTCATTTCTGCATCGGTATCGTATGGGACTTGCCTGAAAGTTCACTTAATCTTGGACTTACCTGACAGTACACTCCATGAAGTATGTACAAGTACCATCTGGGACGTATCTGAGAGTACACTCAGTCTGGAACTTACCTGAGAGTTCACTTAGTCTCAGACTTACCTGAGAGTACACTTAGGCTTCAACTTACTCGAGAGTAAACTTATCCTGGAAGTTACCTTAGAGTACACTCAGTCTGGGACCTACTGAGAGTACACTCAGTCTGGGACTGATCTGAGAGTACACACAGTCTGGGACTTTCCTGAGAGTACACTCAATATGGAACTTACCTGAGAGTACACTCAGTCTGGAACCTGAGAGTACACTGAGTCTGGAACTTACCTGACAGCACACTCAGTATGGAATTTACCTGAGAGTACATCCAGTCTGAGACTTACCTGAGGGTACACTCAGTCTGGAACATACCTGGCAGTACACTCAGTCTGGAACTTACCTGAGAGCAAACAGACAAACAGACATCCTAGCTTAGAGCCCCCCAGCAAAACTATTGGGACTTACCTCAAATACCCAGACCAAAGACTAGTGACCTCAATGTACACCACGGCCCAGGCCAGTAATGTGATTTACCTACAAGTACACCAAGCTTATCAACCCTAATTGGACCCAAGTCACAGGCATGTTACTGCGACTTACTGCAGTGCACACACAGGATCTCTGAGACTTATCTGAGTGCAGGTTCAGGATCACAATAGTGAAATATAGCTTAGAGTAAACTCACCACTATTGCTGTGACTTACATCAGTCGTAGACACCTCCTGGGGCAGACTGTTGTTTAGGGTCAGTCATGGGGCACACCAAATCGCCCATCGTTGGCTTGCCACTCTTTTATTTAGCATGTACACGCATCTTTAAATGCAATCCTTAGAAGTAATGAATAAGGCACTACACTACTATTTGTTACTTTATTTAAGACATTCCAATCTTATAGGATATTAAGACCCATGGCAACTTCCATAAGTTGCGATAAGGCTATTATTATGACATTCCAATCTAGTAACATATTATGACACATGACAATTTCCATAAGTTGCGATAAGCAAATTATCATGACATTCCAATCTTATAACATATTAAGACCCATGACAAATTCCATAAGTTGCGATAAGGCAATTATCATGACATTCCAATCTTACAACATATTACGACACATGACAACTTCAAGCGAACAGTTCCATCTTCCTAAAATCGCCTAAATATTCACACCTATTTACAGTTTCTGATTGCATGATGTGTTACACAGCACTCAGGCTCATTTCTGATTTCATTCTAACAGGACCACACTGGTGAAACCACCTGTACCCCTGGGGGTGGTCCCCCACATCTGCCTAATGGATATTAGAAGTAGAATAATGACAACATTCGTGTTGATGCTACCAGCAACCAAGTAGATAGAAATCTTGGAGATTTTGGAAAAGAGCTTTGAACCTAATAGGAGACGGTATGGAGCCAATCCAGCGAAGACAGAAGAGAGGAAATAGGAGACCTACATGGGACATGGAAGATAGCTCCAACTGCTGCCTGCTGGATACGGGAAAGGAAAACAAGAAAAAAACAAGAGAATTCGGAATGTCGCAGTGCTCGCGCTGATTTTTAGCGCCGTGAGCTTGTTCCATGATGTAAAATCAGCATGATCGGCACCACAGGGTATGCCAGAGGGAGCTGCTTCTTTCTTCTGCTCGAGCAGGTTTTCTACTTGAGTGGCAGATTTCCCAGCACGTACGGTCGCAAACTGCAGTGACTGCTGGCGTTGAGTAAATCTTGCTAGGAGGCATTCTAGTGCCCAAAAATTGAGCTAGGGGCCGCAAATTCTTGCTTGCGCTCACCAGCGTGAGAGAAAACTCCACCGCACTGTGCTTGGCAGAGTTCTGACAGAACTCCAAGATACTTGCGTAGCATGAAGTAGGCAAAACTCTGTGAACCCCTAGTCTAAATGCAACCAAAGCTTTTAAATAGATGTTGTGTTCTTTTTGTTCTGTAAAGTGGTGTAAACTCACACATAATGCAGTGGCATAAAAGTGGTTGTATGATAGCACAACGCATGCGTGAACAACGCATGCCTGTACCACACGGCCTCTACCACGACCGCGTCTTTAGCACGCATGCTTTACCACTCAATTTCATAGTAAAGACATTATGGGTAAAGGGGCATGTGGGCCACAGATCATACCCCTGCCCCTGCCCTGTACACTGTCCCTTTTCCCCCTGCCCTGCCCCCTAAATATTAAACCCACACCCCAAAAAGTACCCCGACCCCAAGCCCTAAACTATCCCCTACATCCCTAAACTACCCTGACCCTGCCCTGTAAACTGTCCCTCTCTCCCTTCCCTGAGCCCTAAAAATTAAGCCAATGCCTCAAAAATTACCCCAACTCCAGCCCCCCTGCCCTGAGCCCTAAAACAATCCCTTCATGCCTAAACTACCCCAACCCTGTTCCCCGCCATGCAAACTGTCTCTTTTTAGCATGTTCTGAGCCCTAACAATGAACCCCAGAGCCCATAAACTACCCCAACCCCAGCCCCCCTGCCTAAACCCTAAAAAACATTAAACATTACCCCGATCCCCTCCTGAGTCCCAAAACCTACCCCATTCCAAAAAGCCACCCCCTCCACCCACCAAGACCAAACCCCAGCCCCACTTACCTCACAGTGCCCTCTCCCGATTCATGATATTCCTTCCTCTTCCTGTCTTCCCCTTCCTGTGCCTCCGCTCGGCAACTAGACAGCGCATTGCCTTAACCACGTATATGCATTGTTAAGGCACGTGCATGGTTATGGCAAGTGTGGTACGGCATGGCTCAGCCTGCGTTGTTTAGGCCGTTTCCCCATAAAACCCATATTTCACAGAGACCCAGGAAACATTGAAAATATTTTACAAGATCAATCAATCAATCAGGTGGCTTGTAAAGCGTGACTACTCACCCGAAAGGATCTCTAGGCACTGATGGGGGGGGGCTGCAGTTGAGCTTCATCCATGTGGCGGCAGCCATCATTACGTCGTTGAAGCTTTGCCCCGGCGACTGTGAGCTTGTTGGTTAGGGAGAGAATCAGCTGGGTGTCGTCAGCATAGGAGACGATGTTGAGTCCGTGGTTCCTCACGATGGCTGCGAGCGGGGCCATGTAGATGTTGAAAAGAGTGGGGCTCAGGGAGGAGCCCTGAGGCACTCTGCAGCTGATCTCAGTGTGTTACAAGTAGAAAGGAGATAGTCTGACTCTCTGTGTTCGCCCGGTGAGGAACGAGAGGATCCATTCCAGGGAGTTGTTGTGGTTGCCGGCATTGTGGAGTCTAGTGCATAGGGTGCGGTGAGAGACGGTGTTGAAGGCGGCCGAGAGGTCCAGGAGGATGAGGGTTGCAGTATCACCTCGGTCGAGGAGGGCGTGGACGTCGTCTGTGGTGGCGAGGAACGCTGCATCAGTGCTGGGGTTTCTTCAGAAGCCGGATTGAGAGAGGTTTTGGGAGAGGTCCAGGATGTGGTTTGCTTCAATGAACTTGGGGGGGATATTATCAACAAAATGCGATAAATATCGCTAAGCGCGTTTAGCGCATTTTTTTTATCACCGTCTATCGCTGGTTCACATCGCATCATTAGCGGCCTATTATCAAGGTGCCACTAAGATGCGATGTGAAAGCCAGCGATAGCAGGTTTTAGCAGGAGAAATCCTGCGATAAACCCAGTGCGAAAAAAAAAGCTTGGTAATAGGCAAGCGTGGTCGTAACCTGACTATCCAACTCCCATGTATTGTATGGCTAAGTCATATTTCATTTAGACGTTAGGGAAATGCGATAGACGCGCTTAGCACACTTTTTTTATCGCGTCACTGGATTCGGGCCGCATTGGTAATAGGGCGATGTTGTGTTAGCGACCGTTTTCATGGACTTTAAGTCAGGAACGCCTATCTTGCATGTCATTAGCGATGACATGCAAGGCGTAATTGAAAACGGTCTCTAACATTATCAAGCAAGCGCTAAAGCAGTTTAGCGCTTGCTTGATAATAGTGCGATAGAATTATCAGCCCTTTTCGCCCGAAAACGGATGCTAAAAGCGGCAATAGGTCTACAGCAAGACCTTGATAATATGCCCCTTGGAGAATTGGATGCTGATGGATTTCTTGATTAACAAAACCACTGTACCTCGGCACTCTCCAATAGTTACATCACTATTGTCAATAGTGTGACACATTTACAATTCAAGAACAATATGATTGCTCACAGGAAACCAGTCCAATCAGATGAACATCTGCAAAATTCTATTTAATATCAAGTGACAATGTTTCATTAAAATTGTAGATACCCAATAATCAAAATGCAATCCAAAACAAAGACATATATTCTTTTACAAAGATGTTGATATCGCTAGTTGATCCACGGAGGTCATGTTCATAAGTCTTCCCTTTTGGCAATGATGGAAACAGCCGACACGTGTTTCATTACGATTGTAACTTCTTCAAGGCTGCAAAGGGTTTGAACATTGATACAGATGTTTAAAATAATGAACAATTGTATCACATAAAGCACAATTAGTGTGACCACCAAAACATCGACCACCTTATGGTCCAAGGAAAAACTCTCAGAAAACGTGTAAACGAAAAAGATATGAAACATCACCAAGTAAAGCTACACCCGTGTGCTCAAGAAAAGCCAAAAAGGAATTCTTACACCACCACCAAGAGTAACGTCTTGTACCAAAATGTGGAAAGAGTAGGTAGAATCACGAGAACAGAAACTAGCAGCAGTTGAATAGGATATCTCAGATGTGCCAGTAAGCCTTGGATATATGCTGGGCTTGGTTATGTAGTACCACACACCATTTAAGAGATCAGAGATAGCTATATCTACCTTATGTACAAGTAAATGTAGATCCAAAAGATTTGGATTGTCCAATATGAAAATATCTTGCTGTTTGAGAAACAAGACTGGGAGACCTTAAGAAAAGCAAGTAAAATGAATGTATGTAAAAGATACCACAATATCCTAGAGAAGTTTGAATTAAAAGAACACACAAGGCCCTAATTCAGTAACATTAGACACCTTGGATAAGGGCTGCAGGGGGGACTAGCAGCGGCGGGGACAGGTGGAAAGGCCCAAAAGTCAAAAAGGAGGCATGAAGCATGAAAAAGCACAGCATAAAGCACAAGAAGCGTGAAAAAACACAGAATAAACCACATAAGCACAAACAATAGGAATAAAATAAAGCACAGAAAAGGAATGAAAAAAGAAATTGGAGGAAAGGAGACCAGAAAGGCAGAGAGACACAGGGCAGAGCAGTGGCAGAGCAGAGGAGCTCCCCACTGGACCACCAAGGATGAGGCACAGGTGGGTGCCTGCGGGAAGAGGAGGGCCTCAAACATGGACCAGCAAGGGTCAGGGGTAGCAGCTACCAGGTGGAGCTGTGCAGGAAGGGAAGCAGTTAACTGAGTGAGATTCCTCCTTTCACAGCGCAGCGGCCGCCATACGTAGTGTGAGGGGGGGCTGGACAGCAGGAGGCAGGAAGGCAGGAAAACGGGAAAGCGTGATGCAGCGCTGGAGGGGGTGGGGCAGCGGGGGACTAGCAGCGGCAGAGACAGGAGAAAAGGCGCAAAAGTGAACAAGCATTTGCAGTGCAATAGGTCTCGCATTTGCAAGAGTTTAAGCTGTTGGCATTGTAAATATTAATGCCTTTTATTTATCTGTTTCACTAATTAACACATGAAAGGCATTGTTATTTACAATGCCAATAGCTCAAACTCTTGTAAATGCGAGACCTATTCTAAGAAGTGGCCGCCATTGTCCTGGCCGCTCGGAAAGTGATGCTCAGAAAGTGAAAGCACGCATGGCGATCTGAATGTTGCAGGAAAACATGTTGAGCCTGCAGTAGGAGAAAGTCATTAAAGAAAATAGCGCTTACAGACTAAAAAATACATACAGTGTAACAACCAAAGTAAAAGGGCCAGTCCTCATAGTAGGATACAAATGAAGACACAACGGTACTAAGGAGGGACTAACAAGCCTAATAACGAGTCTGAAGCCAGCATTTACGAAGGACAATGACACAAGCCAATGACAAATATTGGTGGAGTGGGCGGGGCTTCTATTCCATACTCCAATACAGCATGCCGCAGAGCAGCGCCTGCACTGCCCAGGCTCGACATAAAAAGGAGGCTAGAGGAATGAAAAACCAGCGGATAAAGCACAAAAAGCATGAATAAACAGAATAAAGCACAAAAGCGCAGAATAAGGCACAAAAGCACACAATAAAGCACAAAATAGAGAAATAAAATAAAACACAGAAAAGGAATGAAAAAAGAAATCGGAGGAAAGGCGATCAGAAAGGCAGAAAGACACAGGGCAGAGCAGTGGCAGAGCAGAGGAGCTCCCCACCAGACCACCAGGGATGAGGCGCAGGTGGGTGACTGCGGGCAGAGAAGGGCCTCGAACACAGACCAGCAAGGGTCAGGGGCGCAGCAGCTACCAGCGGGAGCTGTGCGGGAAGGGAAGCAGTTAACTGACATGGACCCTGAGATTGCTCATTTCACAGCGCAGCAGCCGCCATGAGTAGTGTGAGGGGGGCTGGACAGTTGGGAGGCAGGAAAGCGGGATGCAACTCTGAAGGGGGCGGGGTAGCGGGGTACTAGCTGCGGTGCGGACAGGAGAAAAGGAGCAAAATTGAAAAAGGAGGCAAGAAGAGTGAAAATGCACAGAATAAAGAACAAAAAGCATGAAAAAGAACAGAATAAAGCACAAAAGCACAGGATAAAGCACAAAATAGAGGACTAAAATAAAACACAGAAAAATAATCGAAAAATAAATCAGAGGAAAGGAGACCAGAAAGAGAGAGAGAGGGGGTAGAGCAGTGGCAGAGCAAAGGAGCTCCCCACCAGACCACCAGGGATGAGGCGCAGGAGGGTGCCTGCGGGTGGAGGAGGGCCTTGAACACAGACCAGCAAGGGTCAGGGGCAACAGCTACCAGGCGGAGCTGTACGGCAAGGGAAGCAGTTCACTGACAAGATCTGTAAAACATGGAAAAAGAAATCCCCAGTCCCTGTGAAATATGTGGTTCATAATGACAGCCACAAACCCCTCTGCAGAACTTACACCCTTGTCTATTTTTACTCAACATTCTATTCAAGAAAGGTAAACAAAACTAGAACATTCTAATTCAACTCAGTGTCCATTGTTGGCTGTACCTTGCAGAGAACAGCTTCCACTAGATTTTCATTGGAAGTTGGTTGTTTCAAAAATTCAACATTTTAAACTAAAAAGCTAAATATTTTTCTCCTCTTTTTTCTACAGTAAACCGAACAGTATAGTCCAGGGTTGAACTTATAAATTAGAATAAACATTCACCTGTTTTAAAAAAAACACACCTTTTTTAAGTTTGATGCCCCAAAATAAACATGCAGTATAAAGAAACATATAGGTGCAAAACTGTCAATGTGGGGTTGCGGTGACATTTACAAATCACTCTTCGTGGTTCATGAGAAATCCTCAATGGCAATATAGGACCTTATTACAGTTACTCATTAACCCCTTATAGAGCCTCTCTCAATATATTTATATAATACCTATACCAACAATATGAATAGCAAATCATGTTAATTTGTATTTCTACTTATTTATAATCTATATTATGAGGTTAGATTTTGTATGGCACCTCTGCAGATGATTGCTGTGGCCATGTAGTGCCGTGTGCAGTGGACCACCACAGATATTTGATGGTGTGTGTCTTTCATCGTACTCTTTGGTTGCAGGTTAGCAAATGGTCTACACATATAAGACTCCAGTATGGTTATGGAGGACGACTCAATGAATTGACGCTCGCTGCTGACACATGCAGTGTTCGCAGGTCAAGTTCGAATCGTGTTAAAGTTAACTCAGATTTACTCACATGTGTGGTTGGTAATTTCAGTGCAACTAGATGGGGTAATTGTAAAATCTATTTTCAACACTTACAACCTGTAAAACTATGGCGTGACATACTGCACATAATCAGTTTAATTTTTAATTGTTAATGTTGTATATGTAATTGCTATGAGAGGTGCAATACAATATCCTCTGGTTTTGTGCAGACTCCATCATGTCTTTGGTAAACGGACAGTTTACATTTTAATACAGTTTCTTTATTGCATTTTTCCACCACAGGATCACTTTTCGTACACGATGGCATGTTGTGAACTGACTTACTCACAGAGCCACGAGTCGGTGTTTCACGTGACCGCAATTTAAAAAGCGCCATCAGGCGGGGTGGCTACAAATGACAGGAAACCTGTTCCATCCCACAACAAAATACAGGGTATTGTCCGCATGTTGTATCTGTGACCCAGTACTGTACTTTGAACTGTGTAAATGGTTGGAATCACTTTTCTTCATTTCACACGTTTTTACAAGGGAAAGACGTGGCCACGTTGTTTTACTACTTCTTGGATAACTTGGGAACCAAGGGTGGAAGAAAGCTGGATTATTTAATTCCATTAACTATAACTGTAAATAATAAATAATTCGACATGAACACACTAAAATGTAAACCATGTAGCTAAAACTTTTATAAACGACACACATTAAATGATCAGGTAATTTCATTGCACAAAGCGCAGCAGTTGAAAATAAATAATTCACAGGGAATCGTGAAATATGGGAAAAATGTCATAGGTCCCCTTGAAACATGGGCTTCATCATAAAAGTGACTGCCCCAAGCCACTATATAGAGCTATTTCTTTGTCAGGGGCTCTAGGATTCTGTGACAACGGAGGACTGAATTATACGGCAGGAATATCTAAATCAAGTGGGATAGAAAGGCAAATTATGCAACTTCTCGTGGGGGAGAGAGAAAGCGAGAGAGAGAGAGAGAGAGAGAGAGAGAGAGAGAGAGAGAGAGAGAGAGAGAATGAGCGTGTATTAGGGCAAGAGTTATAGTTATAGTTACTTGACATAAGTTTAACTATAACCGCTTAATTTCTATGGTTTTGTGTGTGTAAAATCTGAGCATATCTATATTTTCCCTGTAACCTTTGGCTCTTCAGTGAATATATATATATATATATATATACAATGATGTAGAACCGGTGTGTCTGCTTGTTTGACTATGTTATGTTACGCTGGTTTATTGTATAAATTTGGACCCAGATTCGGCCTCATAATAATCTCTTATGACAATGCAGATATGCTGTTTTAATGGATGGTTATGGATAAGAATATGATGACATACCTATGGGAAGGATTAATTTTAGAGTATATACTCTAGAATTGTTTACAAAGTAGGACAATGCTATACAAGCGTTTCTATGTAAACAACATGCTAAGATGGCGCCTCCGTTACAACTATGTAGTTGTCTGTTTTCACTGTCACTGAAATCACATGGTTAATTTAAAAATACCCGCTTTCGGCAGGACCGGCAACATATATATATATCTATATCTACATCTATATATCTATATCTATATCTATATTCACTGAAAAAAACATAGGTTTCAGGGACGTTATAGTTAGGAATTGGCATTTAAAAAACCTTAGAAATTCACTTAAAAAACCATAGGTTTCAGGGATGTTATAGTTAGCTGGACATTTCCCTCGTACAAAACCCTAGAAATTTCCCTGTTATAGTTAGTTTAGCTAACTATAACTCGCGCCCCCGCAATGCACTGCTGATGACGTCACATATTACATCACTCATGACATGGTCAGTGACATCACTCAAAAAAAGCAACATATGCCATACCCTCTTTAAATACAGTAGATCCAATGTTCACCAATGCACTGTCTACACTTAATCCTTGAGATTTATGAATAGTCACTGCATACGCCAGAGAAAATGGAAATTGTTTCCTACGAACATATAAATCTTTAACAAGCAAAAAACAACCTGAACAACGACCAATTTCTTTAACTTCATCTGATCAAATTTAATTTTTAAAAATTCAATTCCTTCTTTTTTCTGATAATTCACAAAATCCACCACTTTACCCATTGCACCATTAACTAAACCTTTATCTACATCCAAATTACGCCTTAAAATTACCCGACAGTTTACACACGCATACAGTGTCTTTCCCAAACCAGCAGTTTTAGATATTTTTTTTTCTAAACAATCTAGTTTTGATCTCAACTTACCCATCAAAATAATAGTGATTCCTTCATGTAGTATTTTATCGATGGCTTCCATTTTTACAATTTCTTCATTTTCCAATTTTAATAATTCTTCGTTGAATATTGAACACTCAAGCAGTGTCGGCATTAAGCAAATCACTGACTTATTTTTAGCAATTTCCACGTACACTTTTGCAGGAACTGCATTTTCATTTGGAAAGACATTGCAAAGTAATCGACTCTCCAAAGCTTCTTTCCCTTTTTTTGAAAGAATTCCAATTCTTATATCTTGAAGAATACTTCCATATTCAGCATCATTTGCCTGTCGCATATTTGTTTTCAGCTCTTTGTATTCAAAATTACTCCAAATGTTCACATTACCAACACTGCCAAGAGACTTTCTGGTATCTTTATGGGCAAGTGTTTAAAATACCGGTTGTCCTTTTACCGGTGTCAGTTGCAGTAGATCTCCAAAAACTATGAAGTGTTTTCCTCCAAATAACACGTCATACTCTGTTTTAAGAATTTGCTGCATTCTTAAATGCACAAAGGCAAGCATCAAGTTTCAAACCATGCTCACCTCATCAATAATGAGAAGTTTCATTTTCTTCAGCACTCTTGAAACTTCACAACAAGCTTCTCCAGATAGCTTGTGGTATTCCAATTTGTTCTCATGCTCTACTGGCAGCATTAGTAAACAATGTAAAGTAATTCCTTTAATGTTATGTGCTGCCAACCCAGTTGGAGCAGTGACAACACAAGACAAATGCGACTCAGTTGTTTTTTGCAGATAACTTGTAGTTACTTTAATTAAGAAACTCTTTCCTGTTCCAGCTTGACCACTCACATACATTCGGATAGGTTGAAATGATGTACATGAGCACACTCTCTTTTCATGAAGTAATCCATGGTCAATCTGCTCTTTCACTTGCTGAAATATTTGTTTCTGTTCAACATTTAGTTGCTCTTCCAAGTTTCCTAATTGTATTGCATCTTCTTGTGCTTGATACATTGCTGTTTCCACCTCATTCATTGCAATCGCTGCTTCATTTTCAACAATTGGTTGTCCTTTTGGATCTTGATTCAGTGCAGCAGAACTTTGACTGTCTTGAGAACTGTCTCTAGCAATCTCAGCTGCAATTGTAGCTTCTTGATCAATTTCATCATTCAACATTTTGACATAATTTGCGAAAGCACTGCGTTGTATGCTATCTTTACAAGCATTAAATGAATCTTCATAGCTGGAAAAATCTCCAAGTAATTCCAGTTCAGAACGCTATGGTTTGAACATTTGCAAAAGGGCTAAATAGTAAAATTCCCTTTTGTCACCAGTGTCGCAACTCAGTTTTCTGTGATTAATTAAATTTCCTTTCCTTTGTTTCACCAGACATCCTTCAGAACCAATCACTCCATATTTTCCATCGTTGATGTTCTCTGTAATATTCCGTTTAAAAGTGTCGTTTTGCAGCACTTCATAGAGACACATCTTCTCAAGATGATGACTTCTCTTTGGATAGTATGTGTCCAACGTATTGGTTTTCAAAATATCTGTACTTTCAGGGTCATTTTCTGCTAAATATTCAATTTCTTGAACAGATTTCAGTACCCGATTTCGCATTCCTGCAAGACCTAGACTCACCCAAATGATTCTTCTACTTTTGGAATATAGACTTGCAGATGATAACCGATCTGAACATTCATATGCTCCAATTTCACGATGCGATAACATCTTCAAACTGAAACTGTATAATTTCTTACTTAGAGTCTTCTCGTGAGAAATCTCTTCCCGCATTTCTTTCAATTCAGTCTTTTCTGATTTAGTAATGTAAGACGTTACATATCGAGCAACAGCAAAGGAATTGTCCGCAACATACTGAATATCCATGTTAACATTCCACATGGATAAAATAACTGGATTGTAGTCATTTATGTATTTTGATTCTTCGCTTCTTCTTAAGTTGTAGGTGTTTTTCGGAGACTTTCTTGTGATGGTATGTCGTACAGCTGACATAAAACTGTTCACTCTTCCTTTGGCTAATACAGGACGTGGAAATCCAAAACGACATTTGGTATAGAACTTATCCTTTGACTTCTACTTTCGTCGACAGTATTTTCCACACCTGTGGCTTTGAAATCGTAAGACTTGTTGTTTTAAGTTTTTCTCTTCTCTGCTATTTGGAAGAGCACATGTAGCATAATCTTCAATGAAAGACAAAACAGTTTCATCTGAATCTGTTCCAAATTTTGGGGGCGTCCTTGACCCATAACAACATATGGATGTGAGGAGCACCTCTTGCTTGATACTCCTTTCTCCAAAAGAAATCCACAACTTCTCCAAGAGGAGGATTCTTTTTATTGCAGATGAAAGACATCATAGCTTCAAATCTATGATTGAAATATCTGCATACATTGACAGGATCCAAAGAGCACAATTCTCCAGATGTCTTGTATTCAATATTTTTTATATTGGAATTTGCCTCTCGAAGAAATTCAAGTAAATCATCCCAAGCATACTCAGCACAGCTTAGTGTAACAAACCATGTAGGAGTTCCCAAGTTCCGTAGCATACATTTCAGTTCTCCATGTCTACTGTACCAATATTCATTAGTCCCACGCTGACATGCCATCAGATTAATCAACTGAGATTCTAAATGATCATCTCTCTGATGCACTTTATCCATAAAATCCTTTACAGTTACATTTTGCAGATGCATTCCAGTTTTTAAAATGTGATTTACTGCATATGAAAGTCCAGACAAGTCACTTTCAAACAGAAGATGAAACATATAAGGGCTACATTGTCGAAATCTTGGATCTTCTGCATATAATCTTGTTGTCCGATATTCAGATGCAGGAATCTGCACAGGACATTCATCATATCGTCCACCTTTTCCTGTTGGAAACAACTGCGGGAAACAACGAGCTTCCAAGCTCTCTTCCCATACACTCATGGGACTTCCTGTTGCTTTTTTCATTTGGAACAACTCAATTGTATTCCCCATCACCTCTTTGGAATGAAGTAGATGTATACTGTAATGTTCATAGATCTCTTCACATCTGGAGATGTCCACTTTTTCAATTTGTCCACTTAATGTTTAACTACCTTCTGCTAAATCTATTTATTCTTCTACAACAAACACATTTCTATAGTACCCATTATTTTTTAACAGATACAATGATGCCTTTTGCACTTTTCTAACATCCACTAACTCTTGCCAGATTTTCTTATTCTTAGTAGGAACACCATTAACTAGAATGACTAGTGGCTCATTTTCTGCATGATCTACACCAATAGTTTCAACATTTTTTCTTAAATCTAATGGTAAAAACACAACTCTTCCTTTCAATCCTCTTTGCAACTCTGATGGAGGTAATTTACTTGTTTTGGGCTCCATACGAACAATAGCCTGAAACGGGTGAACACATTGTATCAGAATAGACTCATACGTATTTAAATCTATCAGCTCTGGAGGAATAGCAACCAACTCTAGATTATTATGAACAGCTCTAGCAGGCATTTTATTCTCATCTAATTTATTAAAACAATATTTGCAAAAACGCTGCTCACATCCCAAATCAAAACAATCCTCTACCAACAAATAAGTTGCAAATTCCATCCACTTATCATTATCTTCTATTTCACTTTTTAAATACAGATTGACACCCCTAGTCTTATTTTTATAGTGACTTCGCCGACAACAAATACAAGAAACATTGGTCTTTCACCTGAAATTACCTTAAACTTTGTGATTTCATCCTCAAATTTTTCTGTAATTACGGGTTCTACATTGTCTTCAACATTTTGTTCTACTAATGTGTCAGTTTCTTCACTGTCTTGCTGAGGCCCAAAGTAACAAAACTCAATATCCTCACAGACCTGCTTCACATCTGAAACTGACCCACGTAAAAGAGCACTGTTCAACTCACTTAACTTTAGTGCTGGACTTTTTGCATAATACAACCTTCTCACTAACTTCCGCATTTGAGTATGATGTACTGCCAGCATTCTGAAATGGTGAAAAACACTTTCACAAACTTTCCTAGAAAGACAAGCCAGAGAATGACCTTGCAAACCAGTATGTTTTCTCACTCTGCAAGGGTCTAGTCCTTGCAACAGCTTAATCTTTTGTTTTACACTTTTTTTAGTATAGACTCATAAAAACGACATAATTTTTCAATAGATTCCTGTCGTACACTACAAACACTACTGCAATCCCAAGTGTACACAGGGTTTTTAGCACGTCTCCCTAAAACTTCATCAGCTATCACTTCTTCTGCATTTCTTTCAACCATTTTCTCTTTCTCCATTGGACAACCATCACTAACCTCATAACCTCTACCACTGGTGTCAACTGCATACAATAATTTTTCACTTAGTGAATAACTCTATTCATTAAAAAAAGGCTCTGAACTAGAACTGTGTTTCCATTCTCCCAAAAAAACATCACAAATGTTTTTTTTATTAATAACTCTTTTCCTCCTACTTTTGGCCTTCATTACATATATTGGTTTATCTAGTGATCGAATTCTGTTTAACACTAAAATAAACAGTTTCCTTTGTACTTCAAAAGCCTTTTCCACAATGCTTTCAATATGCTTCTTCTTTTTATAAAATAAAGCTCTCTTTCTATATTTCTTCACATCTTTCAGCAAATTATGCACTACTCTCTTGTAAAATATTTTGTTTGCGTAATTCCTTATACTGATTTTGTCTTCTTTTACCATACTTTATCTCCTTTGACTGAACATTTGCTTTTTTACTTTTCCTCTTATTTTGATTTTTTTTCTTACTTAAAAAATTCTCTGAAGTTGCAGCATTATCTACATTCTGTTTGCTCCTACAAACATTTTTAATAAATTGCTTCGTGATCTTACCAGAAGATTTTTTCCTTTTAGCCACATTATCTTGTTCATTCAATACTTGTGGTTCATGTTTCTTCAAATAATCCTCCTGTCTCTGTTCTTTTCTTTTTCTTTTTTTTTCTGGCATAATTTCTCTATTTTAACGTTGAAAAACAGTATCTGCAAAAAAGAATCAGAAATAAATGTATATTAAGAACTTTCAAATTTACAGTACTCCATTACTGTACAAACACATTGTATATAAAAACTGACTAAGAAACTATAGCCCTGAACCACAAGTGTGACGATGATTAAAACACTACATACATAGTGCATACTACTTTGAAGCAGTTCATGCCCTAAAGCCTACCTCACTAAAAGACTACATGCTAACTGACTGAATGATTACAGTACTAAAAGGAGACACACTGGGTGAGTAAAAGGGTGTTTGCTAGAAGTGTATGAATACTAACTG
Source organism: Triturus cristatus (assembly GCF_964204655.1). Classification (NCBI taxonomy): domain Eukaryota; kingdom Metazoa; phylum Chordata; class Amphibia; order Caudata; family Salamandridae; genus Triturus; species Triturus cristatus. The sequence continues at coordinate 776,528,788 of NC_140587.1, read as the reverse complement.
GGGAATTGAAGTTGTGAATGACAACTGTGTAGCTGATTAGAGGACTGAATGCATACTGGATAGGCATTTAAAGCAGTCCATGTGCTAAGGCCATTCACTACAGTGGAAGTGGTAAGGGAACTGCACGCAATCTACATATTTCACAACTGCACTTTACTGTCAATGCCTGACTCATTTAATGAAAGCATAAGCCATAACTGTCTTCTAATGCTACTAAAACTTGATAACATGACATGTTTTAAAACAGTTATCTGTCAGCAAATACACGATGTTACCAAACGCTTCTCTCACAGTGGTTCCCAAATGTACACAGACTCACATTGTGATTCTAGACAAACACCACTATCCCTAGGAGTTTACCAAAACTCATTCACTACAGTGCAAGTGGTAAGGGAACTGCACACAATCTACATATTTCACAACTACACTTTAGTGTCAATACCTGACTCATTTAATGAAAGCATAAGCCATAACTATCTTCTAATGCTACTAAAACTTGACAACATGACATGTTTTAAAACAGTTATCTGTCAGCAAATACACGATGTTACCAAACGCTTCTCTCACAGTGGTTCCCCAATGTCCACAGACTCACAGTGTGATTCTAGACAAGCACCACTATCCCTAGGAGTTTACCAAAACTAATTCACTACAGTGGAAGAGGTAAGGGAACTGCACACAATCTACATATTTCACGACTGCACTTTAGTGTCAATGCCTGACTCATTTAATCAATGCATTAGCAAAGACTGGCTTCTAATGCTACTAAAACTTGACAACATGACAGGTTTTAAAACAGTTATCTGTCAGCAAATACACGATGTTACCAAATGCTTCTCTCACATTGGTTCCCAAATGCACACAGACTCACAGTGTGATTCTAGACAACAACCACTATCCCTACGAGTTTACCAAACCTTATTTACTACTATGGAAGTGGTAAGGGAACTGCACACAATGTGCATATTTCAAAAGTGCACTTTTGTGTCAAAGCCTGACTCATTTAATCAACGCAAAAGCAAAGACTGCCTTCTAATGCTACTAAAACTTGACAACCTGACAGGTTTTAAAAGAGTTATGTGTCAGCAAATACAAGATGTTACTAAATGCTTCTCTCACAGTAGTTCCCAAATGCACACAGGCTCTCTGGGGGATTCTAGACAAACAACACAATCCCTTGCACTATACCAAAACACATTTCTTCATCTAGAAGGAGTACTACTTTTTACTGCAGAAACATAAATCATTTCATAAATTCATAAACAATGACTGGTTTCTAATTCTACCAAAATATAAAAACTGCATAGTTATCTGTCTACAAACACATGAAAAAACAAATCCTTATCACAAAATGGTTTCTACATGCACACACACTGTCAATAAGATTGTAGAGAGAAAAAAGTACTGCCTACACTTTAGCAGAAGAAATACATTAGTCTGATTAAAATAAAAATAGTCTACATACATCCCCTCACAATTAAATATCTCACCTTTCAAGATGTTTTGTAGATTAAGAAGTATATCAGTCACACACCAGATATCAGTCACACACCAGATTTTCTTATACAGAATCTCTGCACTATGCACCTGTCAGCAGAACCAAAGAATGGCAAAGTTTCCCTCTCTTTTTCCACACATATACATGTAAACATCAAATCACATTCCTTCCCACATAAATTCAAAAGCAAACACACATTTCTATTGGTTAAACATGTCAACCCTTTCCAAATGACATAAACTTCAACCCTTCCCCCAATCTGCCTTCTGCCCGTTACCATAGAAACAGGTCATGGAACACTGTACTGAGCACACTGGTCACAAGTTCAGCACACACAATGCTGCTAATCAAAACAGCAAGTGTGCTTGACTTCTCAACATATCAGCTTATCATATATAATGTTCCTTAAAAACAGAAATATGCGCCCTACCTTTCAGTGTAGAAGGTTGTCAAACAACCAATGATTTCTTGTCTTTTTTCAAAATTGCATCTTAGCCACTATTTTAGAAACATCTTACTTTCCAAACTGCCATTTCATTTACAGAGACCATCTGAGTGCACCCATGCCTCCTTACAAGATGCTTACAGTGTGGATTGTGGGACACAGCTACATTTCCTGGAGCCAAAGCTATGCAGAAAAGAAAGGCATTCACAAAGACCTAGGTTTGCCAAATGTAGACATTAAATGGATTGGACAGAGAGGGTTAAAGTGGCACCAATTGATGCCATTGGTGAAATCCTTCATGCAAATCCAACACCCTGACCTCATAATAGTGCACTGTGGTGGCAATGACCTAGGCACTTGGACTGGGGTAGGTCTGGAAATGCTTATGAAGGACACCTTTGCAGAACTGATTTCACTTTTCCCTAAAACTGCCTTTGTGTATTCTAACATATGCCAAAGGCAGACATGGAACTGGTCCGATCATTTTTGTCCACAGATTGAGAAAGCTAGGAAACATGTGAATAAATCTGTTTCTGCTTTTCTCCGAGACTACAGAATGGGGTCCATTTACAATAACAATCTGCGCTTTCATATGCAAGAGATGTATAGGAGAGATGGAGTACACTTTACTGATGAAGGTAACAGAGTCTTCCTCAACAACTTTAGACTCTGTATAGGTACTTACTTATAAGTACCAAAAACTCTCAATGAACACAACGGCTCTTTTTAGAGCCACTCAAGAACGAAACACTTAAGCTTAATCTTTATCTCCCAACAATTTCATTTTTTTCCCCTTGGATCCGCGAACCCACCGCGAGAGGATCCGTGCATCCAACGCGATAGGGTGCGCGCACCGTGCGCGCATTTCGCCGTTGTTTTTTTTTTAAAAAGGGGGCCCCAGGGGGTCCTTCTAGGACCCCCTGAGCACCTCTAGAGGGTCAGAGTATTTCCACTCTGCCCCCTTTATATGTTTTACACACTTTTTCCCCTTGCTTCTTCAGCCTCGCTTCTACCGAGGCAGAAAATGGCCGCCAACAGTTCCTGGTTTCGAATGTAGAGAGACACTCGACAGCCAATTAGCATTCAGCACGCGATCGGGAGGGTGCGCGCTCGGTTCGGGGAGGGTGCACGTACGGTGCGTGTACGGTCCGCGGATCCTTCGCGGCCATAGATATTTATGTACTTTTAACTCTAATTTTCTCAGGAACTACTGAACGGATTTACACCATTTATGCAAAAGGCACGAGTCTGAACTGAGGACAACCTCTTTGCCAAATTTGGTGTAATTCCGTGCAGCAGTTCGGGCTGTAGCTGCGTCAACAGGTCCTATGGGAAATTGCATGGGGAAAACGTGTTTTGGGAACCCCCTTTTTTCTCTACCCCCACTTGACGAATCACCACGAAACTTTCAGGATAGGAGCGGACCGGAGCTGGCCAAAAGTTTGGACAATTTCACGAAGATTCGTCAACCGGCGCCAGAGTTATTGGGAATAGAATGTTGCAGATTTCCTATGGAAAATAGGTCCTAACTATAACTACCTACTGGCAACCGCCAGTAGGTAATCTATATATATATCTATATATATTGCAAACGCCATCACGCTTCAATTCTGGTGAGAAATCACGGACCACAGGAATCGCTGTGTTGTTATTTAATTAGCAGTCACCACATACATATATTGGACTTGCTGCCAAAGACTCCTGATTGCTCCAAGGAAAGCACTGACACGGACCACAAAATTGCTTCGGATGTTTAAAATGCCAGACGCTCAGCATGGATAGGACATTCCACGAAGGATGGGAGGGGTGATTGCGTAGTTGCCAACTTCAACAATGAGCATGTTGTTAGACTTTTCCTGGACCATCTAGGTAGTAGAAACCAAGGGTACCATTCTGGGAAAATCTCTCCCCTGCCCTTAGGGTTTTTTTATAGACCCCGCCACTCCCCTCTGATAGGGTGGTGCACTCCATGTGTAGCTAAACATCCGTGGGTACCCCATAGAACTAAACATAGATCCTCTGATTTAAACTTAGCTAATAGATTTGCCCCCTTGTCCAGTCTAGATGCTTGCGACTGACTACAATCTGTAGATTTACCCAGGATAGAGAATACCGTTATTCAACTTGCTCTTTCCCCGTGACCGATTTGAGATCTCAGCTAGTAATCCCACCCCCCAGAGAGTACTGAGAACCCCTTATCGATAGATAGGGGAGGCAATACAGTTTCTACCACACTAAGTATAATATCTTGGAATATTGCTGATCTTCCATCGAGGACTACTTCTTCTGGTGGTCATCCTTCATAGAGAACTATGACATCATCGCCTTTCAGGAAACTTGGTCACTGAGTACGATCTTTAGTCCTGGCTATTTGGCCTTTGGTAAACCGGCAATCGCACGACTTAAAGGGAGACCCTCTGGGGGATTGATTATTTGGGCTAGACGGCAGGCAGGTTATCAGGTAGAAGAGCTAACGATTGACAGCCCTGATATCTTGGCTATTAAAATTCGTTCTGAATATGAGCCAGAGCTTATATTGATTAATGTTTATGCAAGAGGGATGGTGGGAGGGAAAGCCTCACCAACCATTTCTAGACTGAACTCCTTTATTAAATCATTAAAAGGGGTAAATCACCGGGTAATTGCCGGTGATTTCAACTGTACATTCGAGCCACTTGGCTTAGAAGATGGAAGTCTTACCAGTGACGAGGATGCGACCTAGGGTATACCACTTCTAACGCTCCCCCCAATTAACAAATGGTCAGAGGCAGTTCTCCAATTAAAAAGCTTATCTTTGGAGAGGGGCCTCAGGGTCGTCAATGGGCCGTCAATGGGAGATCAAAATCAGATAGTGAAGGCACCCATACTTTTAACAACGGGTTAAGAAGTAGCAGAATTGACTACTTTTTTATTAATTTAGAACTATGGTCAAGGTTAGGGGACATGGAGGTTCAACATAGAACAGAGAGTGACCACGATCCATTAATATTGACACTAGAGGTAAAGGGCCAAACCATGGTAAGGGTAGGAACCAAAATCGCGACGGCAGAAGTAATTATGTCCCAAGACTGTCGCAGACTAAAATGGGCACTGGTCTCAGAAGACGAGGGCACTATGGACTTGATAAAGTCAACTCTTGAAGACACTCTATTAGCTCTCTCACATCTTGATATGCATGAGGCCTTTCTTCCTGCCTTTACAAAGGCTCATGAGGACCTATTTGCAAAGTTGAAAGCTTTTTTTACAAAAAACAAAAGACTCTTCAAGCAGGCTATCCAAACATCAGCCAAATGGTATGATGGGGCATGTAGGATAGCATTTAGGCACCTCTCTCAAGCTATCAGGTTGGGAGTCCCGCAGGAGGTAAGGAAAGCAAGGACTGAATATAAGGAAACCCAACAAAGGGCAAAGAAGACCTCCCATGAAAATAGATGGAAGGATTTGCTACATGCAAGCAACGGGAAAAACTGGTGTCGGTTCTGGCAAACAGTTAAATGGGATAGTGGTGACATAGGGCCGGTACCAGTTAATAACGTTCCACCAGAAGTATGGGCCGCGCACTACCAGACCCAGTTTGCATCTACTACAGGTAGCCCAAGACATTACCCTCGAGTAATTTCTGATAAAGTCCTAACCTTTGATATAGGGGAAATTGAGAGAGTTTTGGATGGTGTTGCAGCAGGCAGGGCCCCGGGTCCAGATTGTATCCCGGCAGATATATTTAAATCCGATAGGCAGAATTGTCTCAAATACATTCTCTCTATAGTCAATGGACTGCCAAGAGGTGCCCCCTTACCAGAATCCTGGCGCGGGGCAGAAATCATTCCTATTTATCAAAACCACGCCCGTCCAAGTAACTATAGGCCTGTAAGCCTTATTGACACTTTACAAAAGATTGTGGTCAGACTAGTGCTAAGTAGGGAAAATATGTGGATAGATGACAACGAAATTCTATCCATCTTTCATGCGGGTTTCCGTCCTCACCTTAGCACTATCGATCAAGTTTTTATATTCATGATGATATATTGGAACACTGTGGTTTTAGCAGGGGGGACTCTCTATGCTGCATTTATAGACCTTAAATCTGCATTCGACTTAGTGCCCCGTTACAAGTTGTGGGACACACTTAAGGAAGCAGGGATGCCCCCGGAGATTCTAGCTTTTATTATTAAGCTTCATGAGTCTAATTATGCCCAGGTTCGGTGGGGACAACAGGGTGAGTTAACAGATCGCTTCCCTGTGAACAGGGGAGTACGGCAGGGGTGTGTTTTGGCCCCTACCCTTTTCTCATTGTTCATAAATAATGTTATCTCATATTATACTGAGTATCCAACTGACGCCCCTGCTCTTGACGGTTCGAGGGTTCCGCTTTTAATGTTTGCGGACGATATCTTAATTTTGTCCAAAACACAATCTGGTCTGCAATGAGCCCTTGAAAGATTCACTTTATTTTGCAACGACCACGATCCAGTAGTTAACGTTGACAAGACCAAGTTCATGGTGTTGCACAAACATAAAATAGTGAAAGGCAGAGTAGTAATGAACAATGCGTCTCTGGAGCAAACTGATTCTTTTACGTACCTGGGCGTAACAATGGGCAAAAGGATGAATTGGAAGCCACAGAAAGATATATTAGTCCTTAGGCACAACCAATTAGCAGGGGCCCTTTTAAAAGAACACTGGCTATCTCACACTAAAGCAGTTGGACCGGCACTAACTATATATCAAGGGAAAATTAGGGCTACAATAATTTATGGTGCAGAACTCTGGGGTTTTGAAAATGTAGGTCCTTTAGTCCTAGCCCAGAACAAGTTTCTGAGATCATTGACTGGTCTCCCTCAATCGTCCCCCCTTAAACCCCTACTTTTAGATCTGGGATGTACTTCTTTTGAGGAGGCAGTGGGTTTCAGACCCCTGGCGTATTGGAGACGGCTATGGACAACCCCGGAGTTAGAACCCTATGCTAAAGCAGTTAAGCATTAGAGAAGCCGATAAGTCCTCAAAAATGATCTGGTTACAAAAGATTAAGGGCACACTATTTGATATGGGGCTCAGCCATTTGTGGGAGGACCCAGAAAGGAACTTGTTCCGAACTAAAAACGAGTTTAAAGCTCTATATAGGGACATGGTCTGTCAAAAGTCCTTGTCATTGGTGAATAGTGCCTCACTAACAGGCCTCTTTTTAGAACATAAGTATGAATATAGGCTGGAGGCCCATTGGGATTTTATTATGAGACCTGGAGACAGGAAACTCTATCACCAATTTAGAGTGGGTACCCTCCCCTTAAAATCTTTTACGGCAAAGTGGGATGATGACCAAGACACAAAATGCCACATGTGCCTATCTCAGGAAGAGTCTTTAACACATGTATTGTTTGTGTGCCCAGTATACAAGGGCCCACGTTATAAATGGCTCAAGCCGATCTGTTTAAAAATTGGCACAAGATCATGCCAATCAGCATTGCGCATTCAAAAGACAGACACAAGGGGAGTCGTAGTTATAGCTATGGCAATATTCTTGAGCTGGACATGGGCCCTCAGAAGGAATAGTTTGGATGCAAATGTAGGCTCTGCATTGCATTAAGTAACCTGTCTATATTACGTTGTGATGCCCTTTTCCTATTGCCAACCACGGGTAAATTGTATTCATATATTTATATGTGGTTTCCTTAAAAAAATCTAACCTCGCTCCGCTATGGATATACATTTTATTATGATTCTTTTATTCTTTTATATTATCAATTTTCATTACTAAGAATTGTTACAGTGCGGAACCTTTTAATGTAATTTTTATCCAACCCTAATCTCTATGATACTGTTCTTTTAAAACATTTTATGTCATTTTACTATATTGTATGTATTTTATATGTGTCTTTTATGATTGAAAATTATCGATTAAAGACTAATTTGACAATATATATATATATATATATGCAATATGCAAGGATCGATAGGGAGGTTAACGTCAAGAATATAGCACGCATCCAAAATGAACTTGAGTTGTTAACCACGACCAGCAATAAAGACTTTATCGACAAAAGTATTAAGGACATGAATGACCACATCAAAAAACAAGAGGATGTGATTAAGACCAGAAAAGTGTTCAAATTTGCTCGGGACAAGAACAATTACGAGCAGGGGCAGGTCTTTACTTTCGCACGAAAATACGACCACGTGAAAAAACAGAAAGTGTTAGCCCAGTCCCAAATTCATCAGGTAGATGTGAATGCTGGTAATCTTGCAGGTGCCTCTATCGCAGATGTCAGCACAAAACCCAGCGACACAGAATCCGATCTCAGCAGCAACGTGGAGGGCAACTTAAGACCAAGATTGAGTCCCTTATCTTATGCAGAGGTGATGGATTTTATCCGGGAGCTATGGAAACAGTCCTTACGACCGAGAAATGCACCAGCACAACCAACAGGCAAAGAAACCGCCGCAGGCGCGAGAGGCGTAAATGTTGAAGGCACAAAAGGCAGGGGACAACAGAAAAAGAAAACCTGGCGCTCACAACAACAACAGTGAACCAAACAATAGTGAATCTAACAGACATCCAACTCAACAATGCCGAAAAACAACTCTTGGCATTGGGTCTAAGTTTCTGTCCTGAGAGCAACTTCAATTACGTGCAGACAAGAGTTGATGTTTATAAATTCATCCGGAAGCTTAAATTGAGGACATTTTTCACCATCAAAAATCATGTCAAAACAAAACCAGTTCCCCCATGCAAGCCGCAGGCGGTGGCCTCACAGCGGGAGAAATACCTTTACTTACAACACTACATGCTCTTCGAGAGGAAGCCACAGAATATAGTGGTAAGGAGCCTAGCACACAAGATATTGCCCAAGCAGAAGGCATCAATATTTCGTCTCCAGGCCACAGTCCATTCAAAGCACCGTCTTCTTTTGTGCCGATCATGCCACGAGACGCTTTGGATATCTTCCATGATCGTATCACAGACGAACTGAAAATATTGTACCGGAAGTGTCTAAGGCAGGGTTACTCATAGTACGGCCCGCAGGACGCCAGAGGCCCGGCAAGCCTTCCTCGGCGGCCCGCGGACCTTGCAGACATCCTACATGTGTTTTTAAAAAAAATTAAATAGTGTAAACACTGCCGGTTGCAGCAGCCCGAACTCTGAGACTCTGCCCTGTGGGGGCCGGGGGATTCCAGTGATTGTCAAAGTGGAGATGCAGGGGCCTAAGAGGTGAAATACAACAAAGCTTTATTAACATGCAAATGGTCTTTTAAAGACCTGTGAAGTACTCGGGTGCGGTGCGGCTGTGTGTGAGTGCTGGGAAGCTGTCTCAGGGGGGCTGTGTGTGTGCGCTGGGAAGTTGTCTCAGCCCAGGCTGAGGGCTGACACACACACGGGCGAGATGACAGAGGGTGACGGAGAGAGGGAGACAGAGGGAGAGGGAGGGAGACAGAGGGAGGGAGAGAGACAGGGAGAGATAGAGGGAGGGAGACAGAGAGAGAGAGAGACGGAGGGAGGGAGACAGATGGAGGGAGACGGAGGGAGGGAGATGGAGGGGGACGGAAGGAGGGAGAGGGAGGGAGAGGGAGGGAGGGAGGGAGGGAGACGGAGGGAGACAGGTAGGGAGGGAGACGGAGGGAGACAGACGGAGTTAGATGGAGGGAGGGAGACAGAGGGAGACAGGGAGGGAGAGAGACAGGGAGGGAGGGAGACGGAGGGAGGGAGACAGAGGGAGGGAGACGGAGGCAGGGAGACGGAGGCAGGGAGATGTACGGAGGGGGAGGGAGGGAGAGGGAGACAGAGGGAGAGAGACAGAGGGAGAGGGAGGGAGACAGAGGGAGAGAGACAGAGGGAGGGAGACAGAGGGAGGGAGAGAGACAGAGGGAGAGAGACAGAGGGAGAGGGAGGAAGACGGAGGGAGGGAGAGGGAGGGAGATGGAGGGAGACAGAGGGAGGGAGGGAGAGGGAGGGAGGGAGACGGAGGGAGGGAGACGAAGGGAGGAAGATGGAGGGAGGGAGATGGAGGGGGATGGAAGGAGGGAGAGGGAGGGAGGGAGAGGGAGGGAGAGAGAGGGAGAGAGAGGGAGGGAGGGAGACAGAGGGAGACAGGGAGGGAGACGGAGGGAGACAAAGGGAGACAGAGGAAGAGGGAGGGAGACAGAGGGAGACAGGGAGGGAGGGTGACAGAGGGAGGGAGATGGAGGGATGGAGACAGAGGGAGACAGGGAGGGAGAGAGACAGGGAGGGAGACGGAGGGAGGGAGACGTACGGAGGGAGAGAGAGGGAGACAGAGGGAGAGACAGAGGGAGGGAGACAGCGGGAGGGAGACAGAAGGAGGGAGACAGAAGGAGGGAGAGACAGAGAGGGAGACAGAGAGGGAGACAGAGAGGGAGACAGAGGGAGGGCGACAGAGGGAGGGCGACAGAGGGAGGAGGGTGACAGAGGGAGGAGGGCGACAGAGGAAGGAGGGCAACAGAGTGAGGAGGGCGACAGAGGGAGGAGGGCGACAGAGGGAGGAGGGCGACGGAGGGAGGGCGACAGAGGGAGGGTGACGGAGGGAGGGCGACGGAGGGAGAGAGACGGGGAGAGACAGGGAGAGAGACGGAGAGAGACGGGGGAGAGAGACAGGGGGAGGGAGGGAGAGGGAGGGAGAAAGAGGGAGGGGAGAGGGAGAGAGAGAGAGAGATCTGTGTATGCTGGGTCTGGTGGCTCAGTGGACGAAGGCGTCTGCTGCAGGGACCTGTGTTCAACCTCATGGTCACCACATTTTTTTTTGCTTTAGCCCCGCCCCTCCCCCTCTGACCCCGCCCCCACCGGTGCGGCCCTCGGCCACAAACCACACTGTAAATTTGGCCCCCGAGAGAAAGTTTGTGAGTACCCATGCTCTAAGGTATAAACATAGTCGGAACATTAAGACCAATGAATTCTTTCAACTCATGGAAAAACTCAAGAGCAACGATGCTGTGGTCATTAATAATTCAGACAAAGGAGGCAACATTGTTTTGTCGGACAAGCAGCTCTACAGAGCAGAGGCTTACCGGCACATCAATAATAAACAATGGTATGAACAATCTGATGCCTCGTTTGTCAGAAAAATGAACAGAGACTTCAAGAGTGACCTTATGTCTTGGCAAAGGGAAGGTCTTATATCTAAAGATGAATTCAAATTTCTATGCAAGGAATTCCCAACCTTACCCACGTTTTATCTAATTCCCAAGGTGCACAAGGGCATTGATCCGATGCCCAGAAGACCGATTATTTGAGCGAAGAATAGAACATTTGAGTGCACCTCAAGCTATGTAGACTTTTATCTCCAAGAGCATGTCACCAATCTGCCTTCGTACTTACGTGACTCTAGTGACTTTTTATTGAAATTGAATTCAGTGCAATGGTCTAATGAGTATCTGTAACATTAGATATCACCACTCTATACACGAGCATAAGACATGATGACGGGTTAAAAGCAGTGGACTTTTACCTTAGACAAAGATGCATTTCTATGTATAAACATAACGCTATGCTGATAATAATGATACATTGGTGTCTCTACAATAGCGTGTTCATGTTTGATGGCAAAATCTTCAAACAAAACCAGGGCGTGGCTATGGGGGCATGCTTCTCCCCCAGCTATGCATGTTTACATATAGGCTGGTGGGAGGAGCATGTCCTCAAGGTCGAACATAGAGCTCTATTTGACAAACATGTAATGCATTTGTGGCAATATATTGATGATGTCTTTGTTGTGTGGAAGGGAACCCATGCTAAAGCCTGTAACTTTATTGATGTCATCAACACAAACGATCTCAATTTGAATTTTACGGCACACATTGACCCTGTTACCACCAATTTTATAGACATCACAGTGTTCATTGAGAAAGGCGCCATTGAAACTTGCCTATTCAGGAAACCCATAGCAGGCAATACTTTATTACACGCATCAAGTTTTCATTCCCACCATACTATTTCTAGTCTTCCCTACGGAGAATTTTTGCGTATTCGTTGGGCGTGCAGTTCTAAAACTACACTGACAATTGCACAACAAGCTGCCAAAGTAAGGCTAATAGAACGTGGCTATGATCCTAAAAGATTGGACACTGCTTTGCAGAAAGCCAATGACAAGGACAGACTAGAACTATTAAATCCTGTGAATCAACGTAAATTTGTGGCCACTTCAACATCTGTTAGCACTGATGACACTGTTAAAGAGAGTGGGCAGGATGATATGTCTTGCAGATTCATCTCAACCTACAGCAAACAAGCCTATGCCATTAAGAATATCATTAACTCACAATGGCCCATAGTACTTACCGATGTCACCTTGCAACAGGTACTTCCCAATAAACCTAATTTCAGGTACCGTAAGGCCTACTCAATGCGCAGTGATCTAGTCAAAACCAGTCCAGAACTTAATACCAAAGGCAGTTGGCTCACCCCTAAAAACGTTTTTTTAAATGCAGCACTTGCTGTGTATGTAAATTTGGGGTCAACACTTCATCGTATTCCACTGCCTTTTCGGACATACCTGTCCAATTGACTAGGCACTATACTTGTTGCACAGAGTTTGCAGTATACGTGTTAAGATGTATCTGCGGGTTACAGTATGTCGGCAGCACAATGCTACAAGTTTTCACACGTATATTGCAACACCTCCGGGAAACTGTCAACTCAGATCCCACCTACCGGGTAGCGAGACGCATCAAGCTGGAGCACAATAACAATCTGAATGTGCTCCAATATTTTGTTATTGACAGTGTGCCCATTAACAAACGTGGAGGCAATCAGGAGAAGAAGCTTAGACAGTTAGAAACCGAGTACATCATTGAACTTGACACTAAAGCCCCCCGAGGTCTGAACATCTGCGAAGGTTTGCACTTCTATCTATAGATACTTGGCCTTTCAAACATCATTTTAACATCTTTTTTACTTGCCTGTTTTTCATGGTTTTTACACCTAATATGGTTTTTAATGGTTCGGTCTCTGCGATTCGCCCAGGTTTGTGTCTTTTTACCATCAATTTATATATTTTCATGTGAGTTTTTGGTTTTACGCTATTTATTGGCGTTTTTGCACAGATTGATTATTGAGCTAGTCACTTGAATTAGTTTCAACATGGTACATAATACAGTGATGCACATTTCATCAATCAGACTCCCTTAGTTCAGGAGTGATTTCTTGTGTTTATCTGGGGGACTCCCCGGACTTAGACGTATTTGAAATAAGTTTCAGAAATGACAGACAGTACACATTTGCATTTGAGCATTTATTAAGTTGATGTACATAGGTCATTTGATGCTGCTATTTCATTGAATTTCTTTATTAATTTTTATTTTTGTCACCAGACAGTATCTTTGCACTGTTTTGGACTTAGCACTTTTCACTTTGATGCTGTCAGACACATGCATTCCTACAATGGCACATAAAATAATGATTAACATTGATGCAGTTTAATTGAAATGCATATGATTCTTTGATATCACATGTTTGCTGCTCAATCGCAAGAAGTATTTGTACTGATATTATTTATCAAATATTTTATTCCAGGTGTTCTCAGAATTTTTTAACATAATATGGTTTTTCATTCTGGAGTAATGTTGACATGTATTTTATACTATCTATTTTTCTGGGCATTTGTGCATTTTAGATTTTAAGTCAATTTGGGAGATAGAAGTTAAACCCAAATTCTATGACTCGATTGATTTGTTTCATTTAAATGTATTTGGACAAACATCTACACATTACATGTATTTGGAAAACTGACCTGATTTTAGCATTTGAGCGGGCACTGTATTTACTTGCTGACATTCCAGACCAGTATTTCACATTCATGTTTACATAGTATTTTTTCTATGTTTATCATAGCAACTGACAGCGCATCATACGGTACTCTGGGACCATACAAAAGTGTTTTGACTCACCCGTCAGGCGCTCATGTGATCAAGGCCACTGCATTGGCCGAAACATTTTATGACCGCTTTGCACCGTTTATTTATTTAATAAACACGATATCCTGAACAGCACAATACAGCGTATTCAAGAGTCCGTTTTTCTCTGCGTGGTTCCTGCATGCATCTTGGAGTGTTAACTGATATATATATGTATATTTATATATATATATATATATATATATATATATATATATATATATATATATATATATATATATATATATATATATCTCGCTCCAAGGTTTTTCCTCTCTCCCGTCCGGGAAGAAGATAGCTGCACTCGCGGGTTAGGTTGGTAACCAGTTTTATTTAGCGCTTCACAAACGCGTTTCGGGTCTTCCCTTCGTCAGTGTGTTGTATGACAGATGCAGCGCGGCACCATTTTATATACAAAAAATACATCACATTCACCATTACGGTCACTGGAAAGTAACGAAGGACTTCAGCCACATAGTTTGTATGGGCGCCATCTTTCAATATACATATATCGTATTGGCACATGTTTGTTAATAAAGTTTTATACAATATTTACAACAATGTTTTTAACATAATTCATTATATGTCAAGTGTAGTTCATCATAGGTTAAATCCTAATGAAATTAATATCTCGCCGTGGATCGGCATTAGTGGTTCCATCGAACCACCCTATTCCTCCTCACTTTCTTTCATCTCGCCGTATATCGGCTAAAACCCAAGAGTGTGTGTATTTTATATTAAGAGGTATATACAGTGTTATCTATCATTCTCATTTATCACCTAGATCCCCAGGTGCACCGTTAACTCTTCATTGCTATTCAAACCTTTCGGGCTTTTTGTTTGTAGATCAATTATAAATCTCGACTCTAGTCTCCTCAATTTAAGTACCCTGTCCCCTCCTCTGATATGGGGAGGCACATGATCCAGCCCAAAAAATTGAAGTAAGTTCCTGTTGCTTTGGTGTTTGATGGCAAAGTGTCTCGCCACTGGGTAGCTCATGTCCCTGTTTGTTATAGCACGCATGTGCTCCAAAATCCTGATTTTAACACTATGTATAGTGCTCCCAATATATCTTAGCTTACAGGGACACATCAGACAATAAACTACATGCGTAGTTTGACATGAGATGAATTTTTTGATGGTTTGTCTTTCTTTCATACCTTTGATTTCATAATTAAGGCTTTGCATTTCCCACACGGGAAAAATCCCCTTAGTTCACCAAATGCCCCTTGTTTAGCTGTGGGATTTTCCAGATGGCTATGAACCAACTTGTCTTTTAGTGATCTTGCCTTTCTAAAAGTCATTAGTGGGACAGGTGGAATGTCTTTCCCAATGATCTGGTCGGTTTTCAAAATGTGCCAATTTTTTCTAAAAATGCGTCTTAAGGAATCCGCATCCTCAGAAAATGTCGTAATCATACGAAATTTGCCCTCTTCTTTCTTTCCTTCCTTTTTGTTAACCTCCAGCAGTTTTTCTCTCGGTATCTTATTGACCTTTTCTAGGGTGTTGTCTAGCAATTTTAAGTCATAGCCTCTGGCAGCAAATCTGTCAATGCTCTCTTTGGCTGCATTTGAGAAATCGCATTCCCTTGAGCAGTTGCGTTTCAAACGCAAGAGTTTTCCGTATGGGATGCTTCTCTTCAATTTTTCTGGATGGCCACTGGTTGTGTGTAGTGTACTATTGCCTGCAGTCGGCTTTCGATACAGAGCCGTAGTGATCCTGTTCTCTTGGATCTTCACTTCCAGGTCGAGATAGTTCACTGCCACCAAACTAATCTCGCCTGTGAAGTGTAGATTAAGATTGTTGTTATTAAGATGGACTATATAGTCTTTGGCACTATTGGCAGACCCTCTCCAGATTATAAAAAGGTCGTCAATGTACCTGTGCCAGGTCACTATATTGGCTGTCCATACGGCATTAGTGGGGGACCGGACTACCTGCTCCTCCCACCAGCCCACGAACAAGTTTGCGTAGCTAGGGGCGAAGCAGGTACCCATGGCGGTCCCCGATACCTGCCTGTAGAGGTCACCTTGGAAGAGAAATATGTTGTTATATAGGCAGAACCGTATGAGCTCAATTAGCATCTTACTATGTTCTAGTAGTTTGATTGCCCTTTTGTTCAGGAAATATTCTACCGCTTCAAGTCCCTGTCTGTGGTCTATGCATGTATATAATCCTGTGATATCCAATGTTATAAGAACAAATGATGACTCCCATCTTACATTCTCAATCCGTGAAATGAAATCTTTAGTATCTCTTATGTAAGAGGACAACTGTAGAACAAATTGAAATAAAAAATGGTCCACAAAGACAGACAATTTTTCTGTTAGACTGCCCAATGATGAAACTATGGGTCTGCCAGGTGGGTTTACTTTGTCCTTGTGAACCTTGGGCAGATAGTAATATGTTGGAATTATAGGATTGATTGCTCTCAGAAAGAGAAACTCCTCCATAGTTAGCATCAGTTTATCCTGCCATTTTTTAATCATTTGATGGTATTCATTAATGCTCTCTTCATACCTCTTCTTAGTTGTTTTTTCATAATTTTGTTGGTCAGTCAGTTGGCGTAAGGCTTCCCTCACATATTGTTCCCTCGGTATTAGGACAATGTTACCCCCTTTGTCGGAGGGTTTATATATTACCGCCGGATCCTTTTGTAGTCCGTTTAATGCTTCTTCTTGGGCTTTGGTCAGATTGCGTTTTGTAGTTCCATGATTTTCTTTCTCTCGTAGTTGGACGAGATCTTTTATCACCGATTCAGAAAAAACATCAATTGCATCTTGAGGCATTTGAGGTAAGAATTGTGAAATCGGTTTAAAGTTACTGCGTGGTGCCTCCTGATCAATCCCTAAGTTCCTGGCTCTTTGTGTTGTTGTAAATTCGTTGTCTTCTGTAGTCAATTCCTGTCCTTGTCGTAGTTCTTCTAACAGTTCCAATGTAGTGAGATCGTCCACCGTTAATAAATCAGTTTCTTTCACATTACCTTTGATTAATCTGGCTTCTTTATTCGTTGGTTTTATTTTAAAGAATTTATGTAGCTTGAGCTTCCTAGTGAATTTAAATAGATCAATCCTCGTTTGTGTGAATTCGAAGTTCGTTTGAGGACAGAACGATAGCCCCAATTTTAATACGGATTCCTCTGTCTTTGTTAGTTGTTTGGATGTTAGATTAATGATGGTAAGGTTGTCTTCTTTGTTTACCATCTTGCGCCTCTCTTGTTCCGGGTGAATTGAAAATACGGCACAGAAAACAAGAAAAGTTCGAACGAGACGAAAGAGACTACCTCATGGGGAGAGTACTAACGTTCGCGAAGAAGTTCGACGGACCCCGAAAAGAGATGTCCAAGAATAAACAGACACCAATACCATCATTAGAAAGAATAGAGACCTCAGAATCGGATGTGACCGAAAACGAACAGTCCGGAGATGAAACAGCGGGCCCCTCTGGTGAACCAACCAAAACTCCTTTTCACGAAGAGTTCAATTTGATCCGACAGTCATGGCTGAGGGGGGGGGGAAAGCAAGCCCCCAGAAGTGGACGGAGGCAGACCAGAAGGAGCGGCTGGAAGAGGAAGAGGAAGGGGCAAAACCACCCGGAACAAGAGAGGCGCAAGATGGTAAACAAAGATGACAACCTTACCATCATTAATCTTAAATCCAAACAACTAACAAAGACAGAGGAATCCGTATTAAAATTGGGGCTATCGTTCTGTCCTCAAACGAACTTCGAATTTTCGATGTTTTTTCTGAATCGGTGATAAAAGATCTCGTCCAACTACGAGAGAAAGAAAATCATGGAACTACAAAACGCAATCTGACCAAAGCCCAAGAAGAAGCATTAAAAGAACTACAAAAGGATCCGGCGGTAATATATAAACCCTCCGACAAAGGGGGTAACATTGTCCTAATACCGAGGGAACAATATGTGAGGGAAGCCTTACGCCAACTGACTGACCAACAAAATTATGAAAAAACAACTAAGAAGAGGTATGAAGAGAGCATTAATGAATACCATCAAATGATTAAAAAATGGCAGGATAAACTGATGCTAACTATGGAGGAGTTTCTCTTTCTGAGAGCGATCAATCCTATAATTCCAACATATTACTATCTGCCCAAGGTTCACAAGGACAAAGTAAACCCACCTGGCAGACCCATAGTTTCATCATTGGGCAGTCTAACAGAAAAATTGTCTATCTTTGTGGACCATTTTTTATTTCAATTTGTTCTACAGTTGTCCTCTTCCATAAGAGATACTAAAGATTTCATTTCACGGATTGAGAATGTAAAATGGGAGTCATCATTTGTTCTTATAACATTGGATATCACAGGATTATATACATGCATAGACCACAGACAGGGACTTGAAGCGGTAGAATATTTCCTGAACAAAAGGGCAATCAAACTACTAGAACATAGTAAGATGCTAATTGAGCTCATACGGTTCTGCCTATATAACAACATATTTCTCTTCCGAGGTGACCTCTACAGGCAGGTAT
Source organism: Triturus cristatus (assembly GCF_964204655.1). Classification (NCBI taxonomy): domain Eukaryota; kingdom Metazoa; phylum Chordata; class Amphibia; order Caudata; family Salamandridae; genus Triturus; species Triturus cristatus. The sequence goes on along the minus strand of NC_140587.1, from coordinate 776,510,449 downwards.
CGGGGACCGCCATGGGTACCTGCTTCGCCCCCAGCTACGCGAACTTGTTCGTGGGCTGGTGGGAGGAGCAGGTAGTCCGGTCCCCCACTAATGCCGTATGGACAGCCAATATAGTGACCTGGCACAGGTACATTGACGACCTTTTTATAGTCTGGAGAGGGTCTGCCAATAGTGCCAAAGACTATATAGTCCATCTTAATAACAACAATCTTAATCTACACTTCACAGGCGAGATTAGTTTGGTGGCAGTGAACTATCTCGACCTGGAAGTGAAGATCCAAGAGAACAGGATCACTACGGCTCTCTATCGAAAGCCGACTGCAGGCAATAGTACACTACACGCAACCAGTGGCCATCCAGAAAAATTGAAGAGAAGCATCCCATACGGAGAACTCTTGCGTTTGAAACGCAACTGCTCAAGGGAATGTGATTTCTCAAATGCAGCCAAAGAGAGCATTGACAGATTTGCTGCCAGAGGCTATGACTTAAAATTGCTAGACAACACCCTAGAAAAGGTCAATAAGATACCGAGAGAAAAACTGCTGGAGGTTAACAAAAAGGAAGGAAAGAAAGAAGAGGGCAAATTTCGTATGATTACGACCTTTTCTGAGGATGCGGATTCCTTAAGACGCATTTTTAGAAAAAATTGGCACATATTGAAAACCGACCAGATCATTGGGAAAGACATTCCACCTGTCCCACTAATGACTTTTAGAAAGGCAAGATCACTAAAAGACAAGTTGGTTCATAGCCATCTGGAAAATCCCACAGCTAAACAAGGGGCATTTGGTGAACTAAGGGGATTTTTCCCGTGTGGGAAATGCAAAGCCTGTGCATTTAGCAAAGGAACCCTTAATTATGAAATCAAAGGTATGAAAGAAAGACAAACCATCACAAAATTCATCTCATGTCAAACTACGCATGTAGTTTATTGTCTGATGTGTCCCTGTAAGCTAAGATATATTGGGAGCACTATACATAGTGTTAAAATCAGGATTTTGGAGCACATGCATGCTATAACAAACAGGGACATGAGCTACCCAGTGGCGAGACACTTTGCCATCAAACACCAAAGCAACAGGAACTTACTTCAATTTTTTGGGCTGGATCATGTGCCTCCCCATATCAGAGGAGGGGACAGGGTACTTAAATTGAGGAGACTAGAGTCGAGATTTATAATTGATCTACAAACAAAAAGCCCGAAAGGTTTGAATAGCAATGAAGAGTTAACGGTGCACCTGGGGATCTAGGTGATAAATGAGAATGATAGATAACACTGTATATACCTCTTAATATAAAATACACACACTCTTGGATTTTAGCCGATATACGGCGAGATGAAAGAAAGTGAGGAGGAATAGGGTGGTTCGATGGAACCACTAATGCCGATCCACGGCGAGATATTAATTTCATTAGGATTTAACCTATGATGAACTACACCTGACATAGAATGAATTATGTTAAAAACATTGTTGTAAATATTGTATAAAACTTTATTAACAAACATGTGCCAATACGATATATGTATATTGAAAGATGGCGCCCATACAAACTATGTGGCTGAAGTCCTTCGTTACTTTCCAGTGACCGTAATGGTGAATGTGATGTATTTTTTGTATATAAAATGGCGCCGCGCTGCATCTGTCATACAACACACTGACGAAGGGAAGACCCGAAACGCGTTTGTGAAGCGCTAAATAAAACTGGTTACCAACCTAACCCGCGAGTGCAGCTATCTTCTTCCCGGACGGGAGAGAGGAAAAACCTTGGAGCGAGATATTAGACACGGGGCACCACCGTGTGAGCAGCACCCGCCAGCGAGTGATCCGTTTCCAAAGGTGCGCTGGAGCAGTCATATATATATATATATATATATATATATATATATATATATATATATTCAGTGAAAAAACCATAGGTTTCACACACGTTATAGTTAGGAATTAGCATTTAAAAAACCTTAGAAATTCAGTGAAAAAACCATAGGTTTCACACATGTTATAGTTAGCTGGACATTTTACTCGTAAAAAACCAATGAAATTGCCCCGTTATAGTTAGTTCAGCTAACTATAACTCGCGCGCCCGCAATGCACTGCTGATGACGTCACATATTACATCACTCATGACATGGTCAGTGACATCACTCATGACATCACTGATGACATCTCAAATGACATCACTGATGACATCACTGATGACATCATCCAGTGAATGTGTGTTTTTCTGAAAATTAAATATGTTTTATATATGTATATCTCAAGGTCGATGGAAGAATAAATGGGTATATAAGTGTCTAAATGGATGATTTGTTTTTGAAAAATTGATTGTGTAACTGACTGATTAAGTGTATCATAGTGAATACATGGTTTAGTGAGTAATGTTTAAATATGTAAATATCTGTATCAGTCTCTCACTTTGTGTATAAGTGGCTGCATGGGTTGGTGAGTAGCTACATGGGTGTCTATATAGGTTATTAGTTGGTTTTATGAGTATCAGTCTGAGTGTCTGCATGGTTCGGTGGGGGTATTACGTAGTGCATAGGTGCATGAATGAATGACTCACTCTTTGTATGTGTTGAAGACAGCATGTGTGCAGGACTCTATGGGTGGATGAGTGAGTGTATGGGTGTGTTAGTGAGTGAATGACTGTCTCAATAGTGTCTTTATGAGTAACTACATATGTTTTAAACTAGTATATGTGACTATTGGTGTATATAAGCGAGTATATGTGACAGTGAGAGATTGAAAGAGTTCCTATATGAATAAGTATGTGTTTCTATAAGTGATTGTTTAAAAGACTAAGTATGTGTAAGTTTCCGTAGAAGTAAGTGTGGTGGTGTGTGTATAACTGTATATGCAAGTAAATGTATGTTTGATTCTTTGTTAGCATGAGTGACTATGTGTGTGAGTAACTCTATGGATGAGTGGCATTGTGTAACAGGATGTATAGGTGTATGAGTACATATGATGAGTGAGTACATGTATGAGTGACTGAATTGGACTGTTGGTGAATGAGTGGATGTGTATGTGGATCTTAGAATTACTGAAAAGGTTGTTTTAACTGGTATTGGTATGTCCATTGTTTTGAACATTGTAGTTTCTATTTTTGAATGTGTGTGTCAAAGGTTATATTAGGGGAAGAGGAGGTCTGCCACTCTATCACAAGGATGATGTCATCAGTGATGTCATCAGTGATGTCATTTGAGATGTCATCAGTGATGTCATGAGTGATGTCACTGACCATGTCATGAGTGATGTAATATGTGACGTCATCAGCAGTGCATTGCGGGCGCGCGAGTTATAGTTAGCTGAACTAGCTATAACGGGGCAATTTCATTGGTTTTTTACGAGTAAAATGTCCAGCTAACTATAACATGTGTGAAACCTATGGTTTTTTCACTGAATTTCGAAGGTTTTTTAAATGCTAATTCCTAACTATAACGTGTGTGAAACCTATGGTTTTTTCACTGAATTTCAAAGGTTTTTTAAATGCTAATTCCTAACTATAACGTGTGTGAAACCCATGGTTTTTTCAGTGAATTTGCAAGGTTTTTTAAATGCTAATTTTTTTTTTGTTCTTCAATTTTTTCAAACATATTTTGAATTTAATTTTCTTACCTTTTATAAAGACTATGCTTTAATTTTTAAAATCCTTAAATATTTTTTTTTAATATATTTTTTAAAATAAACATGTAAAATTTATTTCCAGTTCTTTTTTTTTTTTTTTTTTTTTTTTAGTACGCGTACCGTAAACTCACGGTAAGCGTACGGTTTACGCAACGTCCGTAATCTATCTACGCTGCTTGCGTATAGTTACGCACTTTGCGTAGCCGCGCGTACTGCGCGTGGGACGCGTGCGCGCTTACGCTACACGCGCACGTTACGCGGAAGTGCCGGGGAGTGACTGTTATGCGCATGCGCGCAAGCGCGTGTCTTTTTTACGTGCACGCGTACTTTTTGCCGTAAGCGTACCGTAAGCGTACGGTAGGTCATGTGATCATGAAACACAACTTTTGATTGGTTGAAACTACTTTCAGTTCTAGAACTCTCCTACACCACACCCATTCCCCTCATTTCTGCTTGTGATCCCTTAGGAGAAGGAGCTGGTTTGTCTTTGGGATACGATGGCAGAACAGCAGAGCTCTTCTGAGAGTGAGGCTAGCACTAGCAGCACTGTCTTGAGGCAGAGATCGAGGAAACAAAAGCCTTCTTATGTTTGGGATTATTTTACTTTTCCAGAAGGCCAGCAAAAGGTGAATGCACCCTTAGTTACTTGCAAGCTGTGTCAGCGTGTACTTTCTAGAGGTAATCCTAACAGGAAGTATTCCTTTGGGAATCACACCATGAAGAGACACCTCCAGGATGTACACAGAAGGACACATGGTCATCTTTTTGGAGGTAACTCTTCAGAAAGACGAGCCAGTACATCCACAGCAGCTCAGCCTGGACCATCACCTGCAGGGCTTACTCCTTCTTCTGCAGGTCAGGTGAGCCCTTCATCTGTGGGGGGAGAATCTCCTTTTGCTGGCCCTCTGGAAATGAACCCTCGATTTCGGAAGGTTGATATTCATTGCACATTTTGTAAAGATCTAATTTGCCATAGGGAGACCAGTGTTTCCCTAGTGAACAACAAAATAGATCAGCACATTTGTCGCTTTGAATAATTTTCCCATGCTTCCTTTCCTCTGTCCCTGCATGAACACAACGGTTCTTTTAAGAGCCAACCTTATCTTTCATCTTTTTTTTACATATGTTTTTAAAAACTTTTTTTTATTTTTTTTTTACCGTACGCGTACGGTGCGCGTACTTTTTTTTTATTTTTAAAAAAAAACACTAAAAATCATTTATCACATTACATTGTCCTTGAGAGACTACAATTATTATTATTGACTTACCATACTCACTGAAAAAATATTTATTCATTTCTTTTTTTTAAAAATAGTTTTAAAAATGTTTGTAGTTTTCGAAAATTTTCTATATCTATCTGGAAAAAAAGAAAAAAGTATTAATATTTTTTAAACATTTTATAATACAGTACACATATTTACATTTTTTACCAAAAAATCTTTTTGCCTTATTTTTGCTGTTTTCAGAATATATTGCATTTCACTATAAATTGTGAAAGCAATTGCATTCATCATTTTACAGCGGGCAAAAAAAAATACCAATCACAAAGATTGTATTAAAAAAGCCCTGATTCTTTTTTTAATTAAACTTAACATTATAGAAATGCATAATATTGTAAAAAAATATCATCTAATACCAATACTTATTTCTTTAAAATACCGTCTGATATGTTTGTTTCAGAACTATAATCACAATATTATATCTCAAATAACTCCAAAATACATCTGATTTCATTTCCTTTAGGCAAAATAGTAATTTTAATTTTTTTTTTGGAATAAATTTCCAACGGAAATCCAATAAAATTCTAAAGTTTAATTTGTCCAGATCTCACCGATTCTCTGTAACATTTTGGTTCACGAAAATTTTTTGAATAATTTATTTAGTCCACAATAGAATTGGTTACTTTTCCACATGGCCAAATAGTAATTTTTTAAATCATTTTTGAAAAAATTTCCAATGGCAGTCCAATAACATTCCAAAATTTAAAATGTGCAGAAGTTACCGATAATCTCTAAATTATTGGTTTTTCAAAATTGCATTAAAAATTAAAAAAGTCCAGATTACAATTGGTTATCTTTCCATTAGGCCAAATGATAATTTTAAAAATCTTTTTTTTACAAAATTGCAATGGTAATCCAGTAAAATGGTAAAATTATTTTGTCCAGATCTTGCCAAGTCTCTCTAAAATGTAGGTTTCAGGAAGATTAGATAGGAATTTGCTAAATCAAAAGGCAAACGTTGTTTGAAAATCAATTGGGAATCATTACACAGTGTCCAGCCTTTTTCACATTTTAGATAAACTGTGTAATGTCCAGAAGTAACAGTAGGTCCATCATGGAAAATTATTGCAACAGTTACAAAAGTTTTTCCTGAAATTGATAATTGCTGTCCTGTAAACTTCTTTATTAAAGTATCCAATTTTGAACCATCAGCTCTACATCGTTGCATCATTAAAATTACATACTGTCCGTATTCCTTTAAAATTAATGTTGAAAACATGTCAGAATTACACTCACCACATTTCATGCTATGATTAGCATCTTTAACTAATTTTGCAAAAGTGACTGTTTTACTCTCTGGCAATGTCAAATAAATAAACCTTTCATTATCAACAATAGAGCCACATATATTATAACAATTATCACAACTATGTTCCCATTTATAAGAGAGACCAAAAAAAATGTCAATGGGAACTCCTTCTTCTTCCACTACCTGAAGAAAATACATCAAAAATTCATGTGCATCTTGCTGTTCATTTTGAGAAAACTGTGTTCGTCCTGAACATACATCTAAAAGTTTTCTAATGTCAGTAGCACTTTCTATTTGAGTTTTATCTTTACTCAACTTTTGAAAAAGGAGACTCAGCTCTGAACAGAATCTTTTTCCCTGATTTACTATTATCTGCTCTTGCAAACTTTCCAGATAAAATGCAACATTCAGCACTACATTTGCGTAGCAGTTGACACCAGAGCTATTTTCAAAATGACATCCTACAACCTGTTCTTCATTTTCCTTTTTCTTTTTGCTTGCAATTACATCACTCCTCTTTTTTTTCCTCTTCTCTACATCTTCACTACAGATATTCTCATTTTTTCTTTTACGAGAAACTACACGTTTCTCCAACACAGGATACTGACCTAAATGAGGAGCATAGCTTCTTCTTAATCTATTATACTCCTTTACACAATTTGTATCAGCACTAACTTTTGATTCTTCAAAGTCTATCATGAATAAACCTGATAATGTTTTGACTCGTGACAAAGCAACATATGCCATACCTTCTTTGAACACAGTTGAACCAATGTTCACAAATGCACAATCTACAGTCAATCCTTGAGACTTGTGAATAGTTACAGCATATGCTAGAGAAAACGGAAACTGCTTCCTACGTACATATAAGTCTTTCACAAGCATAAAACGAACTGTACAACGACAAATATCTTTAACTTCATCTATCTGATCAAATTTTATTTTTAAACATTCAATTCCTTCTTTTTTCTGATAATTAATAAAACCCACAACTCTTCCCATCGCTCCATTAACTAAACCTTTCTCAACATCCAAATTTCTCCTTAAAAACACTCTACAGTTCATGCAAACATATAGATTTTTTTCTAATCCAGCTGTTTTGGAGATGTTCTTCTCTAGTGAGTCCAATTTATTTTTCAGTTTGCCTGTTACTGTGACAGTAATTCTTCCATCCTCAATTTTGTCCACTGCTTCCAATTTCCTGATCTCTTCCTTTTCCAATTTCAAAAGCTCCTCATTGAATATTGAGCATTCACGTAGAGTAGGCATTAAGCAGATGACACTTTTGTTTTCTGCAATGTTCTTGTATATCTTCTCTGCAACTATTTCTTCCTTTGGAAATAAATTATGTAGCAGCCGAGTCTGTAATGCTTTTTTGCCAGCTTCTGTGAGTAGTCCAATCCTGATATCTTTCAGAATACTTCCATATTCTTCATCGTTTGCTTGCCTCATATTAGTTGTAAGTTCCTTGTACTCAAAGAAGGACCAAATATTTGTATTACCGATGCTTCCCAATGACTTCTTCGTGTCTTCATGTGTCACAGTATTAAACACTGGTTGTCCTTTAACTGGAGTAAGTTGCAAAAGATCTCCAAAAACTATGACGTGTTTTCCACCAAATAACACGTCATAGTCTGTCTTCAAAATTTGCTGCATTCTTAAATGCACAAAGGCAAGCATTAAGTTTGATACCATGCTCACCTCATCAATAATGAGAACTTGCATCTTCTTCAATACTCGTGAAACTTCCAAGGATGCTTCTCCAGTTAGTTTGTTGAATTGTATTTTGTTCTCATGCTCCACTGGTAACATTAGCAAACGATGTAAGGTGATTCCTTTTATGTTATATGCTGCTAACCCAGTTGGAGCAGTAACCACACAAGACAACGTAGAATCAGTTTTTTGCTTTAGGTAGCTTCTGATGACTTTAATTAGGAAACTTTTTCCAGTGCCAGCTTGTCCGCTTACATACATCCTGATTGGATGAAATGATGTGCATGAGCACTCTTTTTTTACATGTAGAAATCCGTGATCAATTTTGTTTTTGATCTCTTCATAAATTTGTTGCTGCTCTTGATTCAGTTGTCTTTCCAAATTTTCTAAGTCTATAAATTCTTCTTGAGCTTGATTCATAGCTGTTTCCACTTCATTCATGGCTATTGATGCTTCATTTTCAACGATTGGTTGTCCTAGGGGATCTTGACTGTGTGTTCCTGAACTTTGGCTGTCCTGAGAACTGTCTCTAGCTATTTCTGCTGCAATTGTAGTTTCCTGTTCAATTTCTTCATTTAACATTTGCAGATAAGTTGTGAATGTATTGCATTGTATGCTGTCTTTGCAAGCATTAAATGAATCCTCATAGCTTTGAAATTCTCCCAGTAGTTCATCCTCTGTACGCCATGGTTTAAACAACTGTAAAAGAGCCAAGTAGTAAAATTCTTTCTTGTCGGTAGTGTCGCAACTCAGCTTCCGGTGATTTATCAAACTTCCTTTGGTTTGCTTCACCAAACATCCTTCTTCACCAACAACTTTATATTTTCCATTATTAATGTCTTCTGCAGCTTTCCGTGAATAAATGTAGTTCTGCAACACTTCATAGAGACACATGTTCTCCAGATGATGACTTCTCTTGGGATAATATGTGTCCAACATGTTTGTTTTCAATATATCTGTACTTTCTGGGTCATTCTCGGCCAAATATTCAATTTCTCCAACAGATTTCAGTACCCGATTTCTCATTGCTGCAAGGCCTAAACTTGCCCAAATTATTCTTCTTGACTTTGAGTAGAGACTTGCAGAAGATAACCTATCTGAACATTCGTAGGATCCAATTTCTCGATGCGATAACATCTTCAAACTGAAACTGTACAGCTTCTTACTAACAGTTTTCTCGTGAGAAATCTCTTCCCACATTTCCTTCAATTCTGTTTTTTCTGATTTCGTAATGTAAGACGTTACATATCGTGCAACAGCAATGGAATTGTCAGCTACATACTGTATATCCATGTTAGCGTTCCACATGGATAAAATGACTGGGTTATAGTCATTTATATTTTTTGATTCTTCTTTTCTTTTAAGGTTGTAGGTATTCTTAGGTGATTTTCTTGTGATAGTATGTCTCACAGCTGACATAAAACTGTTTACTCTTCCATTTGAAAGAACAGGTCTAGGAAATCCAAATCGACATTTAGTGTAGTATTTTTCTTTGCTCTTGTATTTCCGTCGACAGTATTTTCCACACCGATGACTTTGGAAACGTAAAACTTGCTCCTTTAACTTGTTCTCTTCTGTGCTTTTTGGTATACCACATGTTGCATATTCTTCAATGTAAGATAACACTGCTTCATCAGTATCTGTTCCAAACTTTGGGGCATCCTTGATCCACAACAGCATATGAATATGAGGAGCACCTCTTGCCTGGTACTCTTTTCTCCAAAAGAAATCCACTACTTCTCCAAGGGGTGGATTTTTTTTATTGCAGATGAAGGACATCATAGCCTCAAATCTATGATTGAAATATCTGCAAACATTAACCGGATCCAATGAGCACAGTTCTCCTGCTGTCTTGTATTCGATGTTTTTAATGTTTGAATTGGCCTCTCGTAGAAAATCCAGTAAATCATCCCAAGCGTACTCGGCACAGCTTAGGGTAAGGAACCATGTTGGTGTTCCTAAATTGCGTAACATGCATTTTAGTTCACCATGGCGTCGGTACCAATATTCATTTGTCCCACGCTGACAAGCCATCAGATTGATCAGTTGTGTTTCCAAATGATCATCTCGGTGCTGCACTTTCTCCATAAAATCCTTAGCAGACACATTTTGTAAATGTACTCCACTTTTTAAAATGTGATTTACTGCATAAGACAGTGCAGACAAGTCGCTTTCAAATAAAAGATGGAACAAATAAGGAATACTTTGTCGAAATCTGGGATCTTCAGCATATAGTCTTGTAGTCCGATACTCTGAAGCTGGAATCTGTTCTGGACGTTCATCGTATCGTCCTCCTTTTCCCGTAGGAAACAGCTGGGGAAAACATCGAGCTTCCAAGCTCTCCTCCCATACACTCACAGGAGTTCCTTTTGCTTTCTTCATCTGAAAGAGATCAATATTGTCTCCCATAACTTCTTTCGAATGAAGAGGATGTATGCTAAAATGTTCATAAATTTCTTCTTCCTTTGTCTTGTCCACTTTTTCAATTTGTCCAGTTGGTGTTTCTGTGTCTTCTTGAAAATCTTCGTCTTCTTCTTCTATATAAATTGATTCATACCATTTGTTATTTTTTTTCAAATACAAATTTGCTCTTTGTACTTTCCGCACATCTACCAGCTCCTGCCAAATCTTCTTATTCTTTGTAGGTACACCATTAACCAGAATAATTAATGGTTCAGTTTCCAAAGTATCCGCATCAATAGTTTCCATATTTTTTTTCAAATCCAAGGGCAAATACACCACTCTACCTTTTAAACCTCTCAGTAAATCTGAAGGAGGTAATTTACCAGTTTTGGGCTCCATACGTACTATGGTCTGGAACGGATGAACACATTGAATGAGTATAGACTCATATGTATTTAATTCAGAAAGTTCAGCAGGAATAGCATCCAATTCTAAATTATTATGTACAGCTCTGGTCGGCATTCTATTTTCCTCTAACTTGTTGTAACAGTATTTACAAATACGCTGATCTTCACCCAATTCAAAACAATTTTCAAGAAATATATATGTGGCAAAATCCATCCACTTATAATTATCTTCATTTTCACTCTTTCTGTAGAGATCAACATTCCTAGTTTGTTTTCTATAATGAGTTCTGCGGCAACAAATACAAGTAACATTTGGTCTTTCATTAGAGACTATTGCAAATTTTGTTATGTGATCATTAAATGTCTTACTTACAGAAGGTTCTACATTCTCTTCCACTTCTTCCTCATTTACTGTGTCCTTCTCTGCACTGTTTTGTTCAGGACCAAAGTAACAAAACTGAATTTCATCAACAACCTTCTCTACATCTGATACCGTTCCTCGGAACAGAGCCCTATTCAATTCATTTAACTTTATTGCTGGACTTTTGACAAAATACAACCGTCTCACAAACTTTCTCATTTCAGTATGATGAACAGCCAGCATCCTAAAATGATGGAAAACACTATTGCACACTTTTCTAGATAGACAAGCCAGAGAATGACCCTGCAAACCAGTATTCTCTCTCACTCTGCATGGATCCAGACTTTGAAGCACCTTAATCTTCTGTTTTACACTTTTTTTACTATATTCTCTTAGAAACTCTCGAAATCTGTCAATAGATTCCTGACGCACAGTGCAAATACTACTACAATTCCAAGTGTACACTGGGGCTTTAGGACGTCTCCCCATTGCCTCATCTGCCATCACTTGTACCTCATCTCTTGGAACCATTATCTCCTTCTCCATTATGCAACCATTTTTTACTTCGTATGAACGACCTCTGGTGTCAACTGCATGCAGCAAACTATTACTTTGAAAATAGCTCTCTTCATTAAAAAAAGGTTCACTACTTGAACTATGCATCCACTTTCCTAAAAACACTTTACAAAAGTTTGTTCTGTTCACTACTCTTTTGCTTTTGCTTTGTGATTTCAGTACATTAACCATTTTATCTAATGTACGCATCCTATTCAAAATTAATATGAATAGTTTCCTTTTTAATTCTAATGCTTTTGCTGCAATGGCTTCAATTTCTTTTTTTCTCTTGTAATATTTTGCCTTTTGCTTATATTTCTTCACATCCTTTATCAAATTGGACATAACTCTTCTCTGAAACATTTTTCTACGTATCTCTTTAAACGCTGTTTTTCTGTTTATGTAAAACTTTTCAGTTGCAGAAGGTATATTTGCATTAACTAAATTCTCAATTTTTTGCTGTTCTCTTCGTTTTGTTACATTCTTCCCAGGACAGACATTTTGTACATTTTTCTTTGTTTTGAATATTTTTTTAAGAAATTGTTTTTTCTGCTTACCAGAAGATTTTTTCTTTTTCCCAACATGAGCATCTTCTACTAACTTTGGTCCTCCAGTTGTCTTCAAATATAGTTTTTTTTTAGCGTTTTTTGAACTCGAGATTTTGTAGGCATCTTAAATTTTGTTCACTGTTCTTCAGCAATACCTGAAAAAAACTAAAAAAAAATCCTTTATTATATTTAAATATATTACTACATTTCTTTTCACAATAGTCACAAAACAAAATTTCTTTGCCAATTTGAATGCACACAAACTGCTCTTTTTTTTGGGCAAGTGAAAATCTCTTTTACAAACTGTCACATTATGAAACCACTTTTCAGATTTTTTAAAAAGCCCATGTCCAGAGTGCTACACTCCAGCAAGGGCAACCAGCCTTAGTGAAGCTCAATGTATTTGCATTACAGACTGAAACCTGAAAACCCCACTCGCTTCTAAATACTGTGCATGACTATACACGGCAAGCACATGGGTGTGTGCTAAGACTCTGCTTCTTCCCCCAAAAATTCACTCCCCCTTTCCATCTAATGCAACTGTGAAATCACCAGAGCAAGACGCAATAAATCTCTGCCTATAATTCCTCTATGCACACAGAGTCATGTTTTCACATTAGTCCCAAAACGAAATTTCTTTGCCATTTTTAAAGCACACTTACTGCTCTTTTTTTTTTCGGGGCAAGTGAAAATCACTTTTACAGACTGACACATTATGAAACCTTTTTTTTTAATTTATTTAATTGCACTTGTCCAAGCTGTTTTTTTCAGACCACCACCATGTGTATTCGCGGTGACTGCCTACACTCCAGCAAGGGCAACCAGCCTTAGTGATGCTGAATGTATTTGCATTACAGACTTAAACCTGAAAACCCCACTCGCTTCTAAATACTGTGCATGACTATACATGGCAAGCACATGGGTGTGTGCTAAGACTCTGCTTCTTCCCCCAAAAATTCGCTCCCCCTTTCCATCTAATGCAACTGTGAAATCACCAGAGCAAGACGCAATAAATCTCTGCCTATAATTCCTCTATGCACACAGAGTCATTTTTTCACATTAGTCCCAAAACGAAATTTCTTTGCCATTTTGAAAGCACACTTACTGCTCTTTTTTTTTCGGGCCAAGTGAAAATCACTTTTTACAATTGGAAATCACTTTTACAGACTGACACATTATAAAACCACTTTTTTTGATTTATTTAAATGCACATGTCCAAGCTGTTTTTTCAGACCACCACCATGTGTATTCTCTGTGACTGCCTACACTCCAGCAAGGGCAACCAGCCTTAGTGATGCTGAATGTATTTGCATTACAGACTTAAACCTGAAAACCCCACTCGCTTCTAAATACTGTGCATGACTATACATGGCAAGCACATAGGTGTGTGCTAAGACTCTGCTTCTTCCCCCAAAAATTCGCTCCCCCTTTCCATCTAATGCAACTGTGAAATCACCAGAGCAAGACGCAATAAATCTCTGCCTATAATTCCTCTATGCACACAGAGTCATGTTTTCACATTAGTCCCAAAACGAAATTTCTTTGCCATTTTTAAAGCACACATACTGCTCTTTTTTTTTCGGGCCAAGTGAAAATCACTTTTTACAATTGGAAATCACTTTTACAGACTGACACATTATGAAACCACTTTTTTTGATTTATTTAAATGCACATGTCCAAGCTGTTTTTTCAGACCACCACCATGTGTATTCTCTGTGACTGCCTACACTCCAGCAAGGGCAACCAGCCTTAGTGATGCTGAATGTATTTGCATTACAGACTTAAACCTGAAAACCCCACTCGCTTCTAAATACTGTGCATGACTATACATGGCAAGCACATGAGTGTGTGCTAAGACTCTGCTTCTTCCCCCAAAAATTCGCTCCCCCTTTCCATCTAATGCAACTGTGAAATCACCAGAGCAAGACGCAATAAATCTCTGCCTATAATTCCTCTATGCACACAGAGTCATGTTTTCACATTAGTCCCAAAACGAAATTTCTTTGCCATTTTTAAAGCACACTTACTGCTCTTTTTTTTTTCGGGGCAAGTGAAAATCACTTTTACAGACTGACACATTATGAAACCTTTTTTTTAAATTTATTTAATTGCACTTGTCCAAGCTGTTTTTTTCAGACCACCACCATGTGTATTCGCGGTGACTGCCTACACTCCAGCAAGGGCAACCAGCCTTAGTGATGCTGAATGTATTTGCATTACAGACTTAAACCTGAAAACCCCACTCGCTTCTAAATACTGTGCATGACTATACATGGCAAGCACATGGGTGTGTGCTAAGACTCTGCTTCTTCCCCCAAAAATTCGCTCCCCCTTTCCATCTAATGCAACTGTGAAATCACCAGAGCAAGACGCAATAAATCTCTGCCTATAATTCCTCTATGCACACAGAGTCATTTTTTCACATTAGTCCCAAAACGAAATTTCTTTGCCATTTTGAAAGCACACTTACTGCTCTTTTTTTTTCGGGCCAAGTGAAAATCACTTTTTACAATTGGAAATCACTTTTACAGACTGACACATTATAAAACCACTTTTTTTGATTTATTTAAATGCACATGTCCAAGCTGTTTTTTCAGACCACCACCATGTGTATTCTCTGTGACTGCCTACACTCCAGCAAGGGCAACCAGCCTTAGTGATGCTGAATGTATTTGCATTACAGACTTAAACCTGAAAACCCCACTCGCTTCTAAATACTGTGCATGACTATACATGGCAAGCACATAGGTGTGTGCTAAGACTCTGCTTCTTCCCCCAAAAATTCGCTCCCCCTTTCCATCTAATGCAACTGTGAAATCACCAGAGCAAGACGCAATAAATCTCTGCCTATAATTCCTCTATGCACACAGAGTCATGTTTTCACATTAGTCCCAAAACGAAATTTCTTTGCCATTTTTAAAGCACACTTACTGCTCTTTTTTTTTCGGGCCAAGTGAAAATCACTTTTTACAATTGGAAATCACTTTTACAGACTGACACATTATGAAACCACTTTTTTTGATTTATTTAAATGCACATGTCCAAGCTGTTTTTTCAGACCACCACCATGTGTATTCTCTGTGACTGCCTACACTCCAGCAAGGGCAACCAGCCTTAGTGATGCTGAATGTATTTGCATTACAGACTTAAACCTGAAAACCCCACTCGCTTCTAAATACTGTGCATGACTATACATGGCAAGCACATGAGTGTGTGCTAAGACTCTGCTTCTTCCCCCAAAAATTCGCTCCCCCTTTCCATCTAATGCAACTGTGAAATCACCAGAGCAAGACGCAATAAATCTCTGCCTATAATTCCTCTATGCACACAGAGTCATGTTTTCACATTAGTCCCAAAACGAAATTTCTTTGCCATTTTTAAAGCACACTTACTGCTCTTTTTTTTTCGGGGCAAGTGAAAATCACTTTTACAGACTGACACATTATGAAACCTTTTTTTTTAATTTATTTAATTGCACTTGTCCAAGCTGTTTTTTTCAGACCACCACCATGTGTATTCGCGGTGACTGCCTACACTCCAGCAAGGGCAACCAGCCTTAGTGATGCTGAATGTATTTGCATTACAGACTTAAACCTGAAAACCCCACTCGCTTCTAAATACTGTGCATGACTATACATGGCAAGCACATGGGTGTGTGCTAAGACTCTGCTTTTTCCCCCAAAAATTCGCTCCCCCTTTCCATCTAATGCAACTGTGAAATCACCAGAGCAAGACGCAATAAATCTCTGCCTATAATTCCTTTATGCACACAGAGTCATTTTTTCACATTAGTCCCAAAACGAAATTTCTTTGCCATTTTGAAAGCACACTTACTGCTCTTTTTTTTTCGGGCCAAGTGAAAATCACTTTTTACAATTGGAAATCACTTTTACAGACTGACACATTATAAAACCACTTTTTTTGATTTATTTAAATGCACATGTCCAAGCTGTTTTTTCAGACCACCACCATGTGTATTCTCTGTGACTGCCTACACTCCAGCAAGGGCAACCAGCCTTAGTGATGCTGAATGTATTTGCATTACAGACTTAAACCTGAAAACCCCACTCGCTTCTAAATACTGTGCATGACTATACATGGCAAGCACATGGGTGTGTGCTAAGACTCTGCTTCTTCCCCTAAAAATTCGCTCCCCCTTTCCATCTAATGCAACTATGAAATCACCAGAGCAAGACGCAATAAATCTCTGCCTATAATTCTTCTATGCACACAGAGTCATGTTTTCACATTAGTCCCAAAACGAAATTTCTTTGCCAATTTGAAAGCACACTTACTGCTCTTTTTTTTTTCTGGGCAAGTGTAAATCACTTTTACAGACTGACACATTATGAAACCACCATGTGTAACTACAACAAAAACAATTCCCATTTCTATTATTCATTTCTTAAGTTACCACATACATCCCCTCTCAAACTGTAAACTCACCTTTAAAATTAGTTAGTTGTGAAAGAAATGTGACACTCAAACAGCAGATTATCAGAGCCAGGATCTCTGTTGTGTTCACCTCTCTCCTCTCAGCAGAACCAGATAATGGCAAACTTTCCCTCTATTTTTCCACACATATACATGTAAGTTTCAAATCTCAGTGCTTCCCCCTTTTTTTCAAATGTAATCACACATTTCTATTGGTTGAAAACCAACCCTTTCCAAAAGTACCCTTCCCCCAACTTGACTTCTGCCTAGTACCCTTCCCCCAACTTGACTTCTGCCTGCTACCATAGCAACAGCTCATGGAACACTGCTGTGTAGAGTTAGGTCAGAAGTTCGACACACAATGTTTCAATTCCACAGAGCAAGAGTGCTTGACTTTTCAAACCTTACAGCAAATCCATAGTACTGTTCTTTGGTTACACATTTTTTTGTACCAATACAAAACATGCTTCTATTAATTTACACATACAGCCTAGTTTTTATTCTAGAATGGTATGAAACAGCCAATCAGTTCTTTTTGTTTTGAAAAAAATATGTATGCCTCCATTTCCAAACTGTCTTTCTTTTCATATTGCCATTCTACTGAAAGACACCTCCTGAGTGCATCCAGTTCTCCTTTGAAGATGTTCACAGTGTGGATTGTAGGGCACAGCTATGTCTTCTGGAGTGAAAAGTTTGCAGAGAAAACAGGTATGGTGAGAGACCTTGCTTTGCCAAATGTAGACATTAAATGGATTGGTCAGAGAGGGTTAAAGTGGCACCAATTGATGCCATTGGTGAAATCCTTCATTCAAATCCAACACCCTGACCTCATAATAGTGCACTGTGGTGGCAATGACCTAGGCACTTTGACTGGGGTAGGTCTGGAAATGCTTATGAAGGACACCTTTGCACAACTGTTTACACTTTTCCCTAAAACTGCCTTTGTGTTTTCCAACATATGCCAAAGGCAAAAATGGAACTGGTCCAATCATTTCTGTCCGCAGATTGACAAAGCAAGAAAGCACGTCAACAAATCTGTTTCTGCTTTCCTCCGTGACTATGGTATGGGTGCCATTTACCACAACAACTTGCGTTATGACATGCAAGACATTTATAGAGGAGATGGTGTGCACTTCAATGATGAAGGGAACAGAGTCTTCCTCTTGAACCTTAGACTCTGCATCGGTACTTACTTGTAGGTACCACTAAAAAAATGACTTCATAAACACAACAGCTCTTTTTAGAGCTCAATATTTCTAAACTCTTAAATCTGCTTTTCATTTATTTATTTTTATTTTTTTTACCGTACGCTTACCGTAAGCTTACGGTACGCGTACCCCGTGATTTTTTTTAAAATCAATAAATGTTTTTTTTGTACTTTTCTGTCCTTCTTTGACCCCCTTACAAATGTTAGGGGGTCTGTAACTCTCCTCATTGCCCCCTTTCCTTGTTTTCTCTGTTTTTTTTCTGAGTGAAACACACAAAATGGCGGCCGCCGCTTCCTGGTTTCGGCCGATTCGAATGTTTACTAAGATCTATGGGCCAATCAGAATCTCCTTCGCGCACGCCATGTTTCTTCGGTACGCTTACCGTAAGCTTACCGTACGCGTACCCCGTGATTTTTTTTAAAAATCAATAAATGTTTGTTTTGTACTTTACAGTCCTTCTTTGACCCCCTCACAAATGTAAGGGGGTCTGTAACTCTCCTCATTGCCCCCTTTTCTTGTTTTCACTCTTTTTTTTTCAGAGTGAAACACAGAAAATGGCGGCCGCCGCTTCCTGGTTTCGGCCGATTCGAATGTTTACTAAGATCTAAGAGCCAATCAGAATCGCACTCGCGCACGCAACCGTACGCGTACCGTAAACTTACCGTAAGCGTACGGTAAGCGTACCGTAAGCGGGCTCAGATATATATATTGATTTAAAGGCTATTTTCTCAGAATCTACTGAACAGATTTACACCAAACCTATAAAAGGCACTTCCTTGACCTAGGGACTACCTCTCTGCCAAATTTTGAGTAATTCTGTTCAGCCGTTCGGGCTGTAGCTCGTTCTAAAGGTCCTATGGAAAAATGCATGGGAAAAACGCGTTTTGGGACCCCCCTTTTATCTCAGCCCCCGCTTGACGGATCCCCCTGAGACTTTCAGGGTAGGAGCGGAGCGTAGCGCCCCACCTATTTTGAGAAATTCGCGAGGATTCGTCGACCGGCGCCAAAGTTATTCTAAATAGAATGTTGCGGATTTCCTATGGAAACGTGGTCCTAACTATAACTACCTACTGGCGACCGCCAGTAGGTAATATATATATATATATATATATATATATATATATATATATATATATATATATATATATATATATATATATATATACATATTTTGATCCACGAGATTACTCCTTCTGAAGTTCAAGCCCCCGTGGGAGGGGTGGCGCGGACCGGCGGAGACAACCGGCAGTAATATGATCCCAAACGGAGTCCCAAACGCGCTCTTGGAGTAAATAATGATTACCAGGGAAACGGATGGTCACATTGACACAGGTAGGTTTATTCACATCATAAACCTGCTGCAACGCGTTTCACCCGCGAACGGGCTTGCTCACACAGCGTGTCATACACTAATGCCACAATACATACTGTTCTGTAGATAAGTCAATGACATCAACAAATGACTTGAAAAATACATGCAGTCTGCAATGGTACACTAAGTAAGGCGCCATATTGCAGTGTGTTTTCACTGGTAGTAAAAATAAATAACCATCCACAATTCTTTCTGTTATTCTGTCAGGAAATATCTACCATGAAAGAAAGTGTCACCATTATAATAGTATTCATACTTCATTAGTTAGCGAAAAAAATCCGCATCAACATCATACTTTGGCACATGTTGCGTTAATACAAACAACAATACACAAATTTCTCAAGGCATGCGATGCTAATTAAACAACAGTGTGTGAGTCTGATTATAGCATCGTGCCGTTCGTAATGTGTGGTCTCTATTGCTGGGTTTGATCCTACACATGCTAAGTAGCCGTTTTTTTAATAAAACTTTATGCGAGTCTGTGATTACAACGTCATCCCTGGGGTCGTGTATTGTTCGCCTAATAGTGGCAAACACCATTATATTGCATCTGTTTGGATATAAGCAGTAACATATTCCCAAGTTAGTCACCGTCAACAATACATGCATATACTTTGATAAATTAACGTGCTCAGTCATTGCAATTATTCATTAACTTGTCAAAATGTTCAGACAGTTAAACACAAAAACAATTTTTGCCATATAGTGGCAAAGAGAACATAACGTCTATCTCATGATCCTCAGTCAATTAGTTACGTCATTGGTACTTCGCCAATTCGTAGCAAAGAAAACATAACGTCTATTCCATGGTAACCTGGAAGGAAAGATCATCAACCCTAATCTAAGGAATCTGAGTAGAACTTTCTTCATGTATACGTACTGCTTTAAGCTAAACAAGAATCGTCCAAAGTTTCTATCGGAACTATGAATGTGGCATGTTGTGTTTACCCTGTTCAAACTAACTTCCTATAAAACACCCATCAGTGAAAACAAAATAGTATAAGAAGAAGAATTCATATAGAAGCTAGAGAGGGAAAAGAACATCTTGGTTTGTTTAAATGACAAGAGGTCAAATTAGAGGTCAAAATCTCTGGCATGCCTATTAAGTACAGCATAAGACAAAAGTTTGTTAATATATACTCGGAACCTCAAATTTCAATAAATTACTTGATAGTTGTCAAAACACCAAGGTCTGGAAGGTAAGTGAAGAAAAGGGTAGGGACCCCGTTGGCCTTTGAGAATCATGGTCCCTTCCTTTCCTCCTGTAAGAAGAAGAACAAAAGAAAAGTGGAGTGAGAGGAAAGCAGAAGGATATCATTTTTGCACTTTACACATGTTTGTGAATTAATCCAAAACATTTTTTTAATCCAAAATTTTTTTGGAACAGTTATATAAACATCTGAAGACATTTCATAGTAAAATTCTCTAGAAGAATCTATAAAAAAGTCAAAAAAAAGTATTTTTTCAAATATTACATGAAAGTTCACTTGCACATACATCCTAAAAGTAGACTTGGTAAGAACCTGAAAAGGACCTAAAAGGATCACCAAAGCTGTACATTATTTAAGAGATTCTTGGTCTATAATATATGCTGCTTAACATTGCTTGTGAGGATAATGGTGCTTGCATCAAATCATTCATTCAGACTGTAAATGGATCGCCATTTCCTCATCCATATTGTGTCCGTTGGGAAATCTGGTGCACATCCCAATGATGTGTCTTGATTCTTTTTGTCTAAGGCGCAGGGTGCGATTTCCACCTCGTTTGTTCGGTAAGATTTGTTCTATCCCATAGTAGGAGAGTTTCTTACAGTCTGAAAAATGGAATCTTTCAAAATGACGGGCGATAGGATATTGTTTGTCTTTGTTTGTAATCGCCCTCATGTGTTCCAGAATTCGTTTTTTTGCCATGTGTGTTGTACTGCCCACGTATCTTAACTTACATGGGCATTCCAGAACGTATATGACGAATGTACTGTTACATGTTAGAAACTGGTTAATACTAACCATTGTATTAGTACTGGTGTTCCAGAATTCCTTCACCATGCGACTGTTAGCACACGCCTTGCAGTGTCCGCAGGGAAAGAAGCCTTGCATGTTAATGCTTCTCGTAACTGTACTTGGTGTTAGATCACTATGGATCAGCAAGTCTTTGAAAGTACGGCCTCTCCTATATGTGATGTTTGGTCTATCTGGTATGCTTTCCCCTATTATGGGATCACTTTTCAGAAGTTTCCAATTTTGTGCCAAGATTTTTCTTACAGGGTCAGAATTCCCATTGAACGTGAGAATCATGCGTGCAATGTTGGAATCTTCGTCGTCACTTATGGGTTCTTTAATTTTATCCTTTAAAAGCGTATTTCTCTCAACATTGGATATCTTATCCATTGCCCTTTTGAGTACCCACTGTGGCTAACCCCTTTCTCTGAATCTTTTTACCATTATTCTTTCTTCATTTTGGTAATCATTCAGATTGCTGCAATTTCTTTTTGCTCTGAGTAGTTCCCCATACGGTATACTCCATTTCAAATTATCTGGGTGACTACTCATAGCATGGAGCAAGGTGTTTCCCGCTGTACTTTTACGGCAAAGAATAGTCTGTAATTTATTCTTTACTACTCTTACTTGGGTGTCTAGATAGTTGACTTGTTTGCGACTGATGGTACTCGTAAAAGTGAGATGATTGTTGTTTTGGTTGAGGGTCTCGATGAAGAGTCTCAACTCATCTTCATCTCCCTGCCAAATGAAGAAAATGTCGTCGATATACCTTAACCAAAGTGTAACCTTGGTCAAGGTATCTCGAAGAGTAGAACTCATGCGCAAATCCTCCTCCCATGCTCCCATGAAGAGGTTGGCGAAACTCGGTGCAAAGCATGTACCCATCGCGGTCCCCAGTGTTTGCTTGTACAGATCATTGTTGAACATAAAAAAGTTATTGTATAAGCAAAACTTGATCATGTCAAGAATCATGGCAGTATGTCCCAAAAAGCGTATGTTCCTACGTTTTAGAAACCTAGCGCATGCCTCTAGGCCTTGGTCATGGTCAATCACTGTGTATAAGGAGTTGACATCTAGGGTAAATAGGATGTACTCTTTCTTCCACACGAATTTCTCTATTTTACTCAAGAAATCCTTGGTATCTCTGACAAATGAGGGTAAAGCATGAACAAAATCCCTCAAGAAATGATCTACATATTGTGAAATGTTCTCTAACACACAGCCTCTAGAGGAGATGATGGGTCTCCCTGGTGGATTCTCCCTACTTTTGTGAATTTTCGGGAGTAAGTACATTACTGGCAGTATGGGGAAATCTTTTTTAAGGAAACAATATTCCTCCCATTCAATCAGCCCTTTATCTTTCCATTCGGATAACATCTCCCAGATGTTGGTAATACTGTTGTTATAATCTGCCCTACTAGACGGAGTGTATGTGGTTCTATCGCTGAGTTGTCTCAAGGCCTCAGTAATGTACATTGTTTTAGTTAGAATTACAATGTTGCCCCCTTTGTCTGCGGGTCTCACTACAATGTTTTCATCTTTGGCCAGTTCCTCCATCGCTTTTTTTTGGGCATGTGACAAATTATACCCAAAGTTCCGTAATTTCTTGGGCCAATTTTTTTGCCTAAATTTAAGAAGATCATTACCTACAAGGTCTTGGAAGGTGTCAATATTATCGTGGTTCATCTTGGGCAGGAAAACAGATTTGGGCTTGAACTGACTGCACGCTGCTTTATCATGTTTGATCTCCAACTCCTCCAATATGAGTAAAGAATCTGCACTCATTTGTGATCCATCAGGGTTACTCTGTAATTCATGGAGAGTCACCATAGCATCAATGTCACCAATCGTGAGATTGGATTCATATGAAGATCTTTCCAGTTGTTGGAAATCGCGATTCTTTACTGGCTTCAGTTTATGCCATTTTTTCAATTTCAGCTTTCTACAAAATTTGAAAATATCAATCCTACTGTCCACATAATTCATTGGGACAGCGGGACTGAGATCATGAGATAGACGTTATGTTCTCTTTGCCACTATATGGCGAAAAAATTTTTGGTGTTTAACCTTCTGAACATTTTGACAAGTTAACGAATAATTGCAATGACTGAGCATGTTAATTCATCAAAGTATATGCATGTAAAGTTGACAGTGACTAACTTGGGAATATGTTACTGCTTATATCCAAACAGATGCAATATAATGGTGTTTGCCACTATTAGGCGAACAATACACGACCCCAGGGATGACGTTGTAATCACAGACTCACATAAAGTTTTATTCAAAAAATGGCTACTTAGCATGTGTAGGATCAAACCCAGCAATAGAGACCACACATTACGAACGGCACGATGCTATAATCAGACTCACACACTGTTGTTTAATTAGCATCGCATGCCTTGAGAAATTTGTGTATCGTTGTTTGTATTAACGCAACATGTGCCAAAGTATGATGTTGATGCGGATTTTTTTCGCTAACTAATGAAGTATGAATACTATTATAATGGTGACACTTTCTTTCATGGTAGATATTTCCTGACAGAATAACAGAAAGAATTGTGGATGGTTACTTATTTTTACTACCAGTGAAAACACACTGCAATATGGCGCCTTACTTAGTGTACCATTGCAGACTGCATGTATTTTTCAAGTCATTTGTTGATGTCATTGACTTATCTACAGAACAGTATGTATTGTGGCATTAGTGTATGACACGCTGTGTGAACAAGCCCGTTCGCGGGTGAAACGCGTTGCAGCAGGTTTATGATGTGAATAAACCTACCTGTGTCAATGTGACCATCCGTTTCCCTGGTAACCATTATTTACTCCAAGAGCGCGTTTGGGACTCCGTTTGGGATCATATATATATATATATATTGGACTTGCCGCCAAAGACTCCTGATTGCTCCAAGGAAAGCACGGACACGGACCGCAAAATTGCTTCGGATGTTTATTAGGATGCCGCCATGACGCGTTTCAACTCACAAGGAGTCTTGATCACATGACAACATTACGGTCAGTTTCTTCCTTTTTAAAGTGACAATGTGCTGATTGTGAATTATGTAGATGAGACAGTCATCGACATAGAAAAAATATACATTTTCGTAGTTCATGATTATTTTGGAGAACATACAAAATAGAAGTTTAAATAACGTATTGCAAAGATAAAACGTGTGTATATAAAATCAACTGATTCATAGATTTAAAAGCCATTGTTCTAAGGATTTACATATTATTGACGGTAAAACCATTAAAACCAATACAATTAAGATGTTTTTGGCAGCATTCGATGAAAAGTGGGTACTTACATGTAGCATCAAATATATTGCTCATAAAAACATCTATTTCTGTGCAGCATATAAAGTTTTTTTGATACCAAAATACCTTAAGAAAACTTACATTGCATATCCTGATTTTGTTTGAAGGCTGATAATATATCTATCTATGTTGTCAATGAACTCTGTTCAAATCTCGATAGTTCATTCTTTCATACTCCTCATATATATATACACATAGATGTTCATTACCTTTGTCAATCTTTGTGACTGTCTAAAGTGCTGAATGTGAAAGATTTTTGTGCAAAGAATGTGATTAGAAAGAACATTTTATATAAATACCATTTGGCTAAGTGCTGCAACATTTAGATCAATTGACCTAACTTGATTATGTCATTAGTCATACATAATTCTCAAAAAATGTTTTCCTTACAACTTGTATATTCTATTAACTTTCTACCTAGATTTCAGAGCCTTGTTATCATCTTGGTGGATCAGTTGGGTCAGTATAATCTTTTAGAATTACAATGTATATAGTGCATATTAGATGTGGCTATTTAGTACTACAGACAGAGTAAGTTGAATTAATGAATATATAAATATATATAAAAACACATAGTCATATGAGTATATAAATATATAAATACGTAAATAATCCTAAAATGTCACATACAAAAATTAAAAAACAGTTTTGTTCAAGAAAACATTTCTTGTGTGTGGTGACTTCAATGTCTCAATTTTACTTATAAGTCAGCCATTCTAGATGCAGGTATAAAAATCCTCTGTAATATTTAGTCCCCCAGGCTGTTTAGAATTCATTTCGAGAATATATTTTGTTTCTAACTTGTGCAGTTTATCCTCTCTGTTACCACCTCTCCGACTTGCTGGGACAGAATCAATGAGGTAGTATTTTAGATCCTCCCTTTTGGAATTGTGGTGGTCCCTGAAATGTCTGGCAACAGGATAGGTGTTGTCCTGGTTGTTGATAGCCCGCATGTGTTGTAAAATGCGTTTGTGTGCCTGGAGTTTGGTGCTCCCTATATATTGTAGGCCACGCGGACATATCAGGACATACACGAAAAATTCCGTTTGGCAAGTTAAAAGCTTCTGGATTTTGTGTTTCCTAGGGCTAAAGTGGGTAACATATGTTGTTGTATTTACTCCTTGTTGGCAGGCTTTGCACACCTTACATTTAAAAAACCTTTATGCGTGGATAGCCAACTGCAACTTTCAATAATCTCTGGATTAGTTTGGACCAGTTTGTCTCTCATTGATGGCGCCCTACTGTATGTGATGGATATGTTGTTGGGTGAGGAGGTTCCTGTGATAGCATCATCCAAAACTAGAGGTCAATTACGTTTGATGATGTTCCAAATATCTTTGTGTTGTTTGCTAAATTCCAAAATCACTCTAAATTCTTGTTGTTTAGGTAATAGAGTGAGTGCCTGTTGTTTGGTTCTGGAATTCTTTTTCTGATTGCCCTGTATCAGATCAGGTCTTTCCATTGACATAGATTTAGTGATAGCACTACCAATATATATATATATATATATATATATGTATTATCTACTGGCGGTCGCCAGTAGATAGTTATAGTTAGGACCGTGTTTCCATAGGAAATCTGAAAATTCTATTTTGAATAACTTTGGCGCCGGTTGACGAATCCTCGCGAAATTTTCAAAACTAATAGGGTGCTCCGCTCAGATCCTACCCTGAAAGTCTCGGGGCGATTCGTCAAGTGGGGGCCGAGAAAAAAGGGGGGTCCCAAAACACGTTTTCCCCATGCATTTTCCCATAGGACCTTTAGTCGAAGGTACAGCCCGAACGGCTGAACATAATTACTTGAAATTTGGCAGAGAGGTAGTCCTCAGGTCAGGGAAGTGCCTTTTGCAGGTCTGGTGTCAATCTGTTCAGTAGTTCCTGAGAAAATAGCATTTAAAAGCATATAAATATCTATAAGCGTGTACCGTGCGCACACCGTGAGCGCCCCTTGCGAGCACCGTGCGAGCACCCTAACGTGCGCGAGCGTAATTCTCATTGGTGGTTACATGTTAGTCAACGTTCAAATCGGTCGAAATCAGGAAGTGTCGGCCGCCATTTTGTTTGTTTTCAGTGCGAGAGTGAAAAAGGAAGGTGGCGAACGTGAAAAGGGGGCAGGGTAGAGAGTTCCTGACCCCCTAGCCTTTGTCAGGGGGTCCCTGAAGGACCCCGAAGGCAGCAAAAAAAAATTGAATTTTTTAAAAAAAAAATCGCGGGGGTGCGCGCACCGTGCGCGCACGGTGAAAAACCAAAAAAAATAAATAATTTTAATATGTAGTTTATTGTAAGATAAATATATTAAAAAAAATAATAATACATACATAACTTAGCATTTAAAAAACCGTACAAATTCACTGAAAAAACCATAGGTTTCATACACATTATAGTTCGGAATTAGCATTTAAAAAACCTTGCAAATTCACTTAAAAAACCATAGGTTTCACACATATTATAGTTAGGTGGATATTTCACTCGTAAAAAAACAATGAAATTCCCCTGTTATAGTTAGTTCAGATAACTGTAACTCGCGCGACTGCCACTCTATCATAAGGATGATGTCATCAGTGATGTCATGAGTGATGTCACTGACCATGTCATGAGTGATGTAATATGTGACGTCATCAGCAGTGCATTGCGGGCGCGCGAGTTATAGTTATCTGAACTAACTATAACAGGGAAATTTAATTGTTTTTTTACGAGTGAAATATCCACCTAAATATAACATGTGTGAAACCTATGGTTTTTTAAGTGAATTTGCAAGGTTTTTTAAATGCTAATTCCTAACTATAACGTGTATGAAACCTATGTGTTTTTCAGTGAATATATATATATATATATATATATATATATATATATCCAGTACAACTGGGTCTTTGTGCTTCCCTTCCGCAGGGAAAGAACGGATGCGAACCCAGATTCAGTGCTCAGTTCTTATTTTTATGT
Source organism: Triturus cristatus (assembly GCF_964204655.1). NCBI lineage: Eukaryota > Metazoa > Chordata > Amphibia > Caudata > Salamandridae > Triturus > Triturus cristatus. Next base: position 776,483,039 of record NC_140587.1, on the reverse strand, counting down.
TGTTGCCTTCAAACCGCCATGACGCATTTCGGCCTGAGACGGCCTTGATCACATGACGCACATTCAGAGTCTCTTTACTATTTTTAAAGTGCTCAATGCCTGCACACGTGATTTCATCTAGAGTATAGACAGAGATAAAATACTTTCCGTATACCTATGTGCAAAATCTGCAATAAATAGAAAAAACCCATGGTAAAATGCCTAGAACAAATATTATAAGCATAATTGAATACAATACATAAAATGTTAGAATACAAATTGATGTTAAAATACCATGTTGGGCTGCGAGTCGTAATTTCTACATCATAATATCTGTTAAATACAGTCTGCCCTTTACTCTATTAACTTGTGCTGCATCTTGTTTTAAGAGATGCCTCCAATTATACACTTGAGTCATTTGTGAAATATGTGTATATAGCTGGTTTGTTTGGTTCAGTATTTATAATGTCAGACAACTTGGCCCCTGTGGGCTAATATTCCTACTGTCCTCTCTCTGTCATAAAAAGTGCTAAGTGTATAAAGTGGTAAAGTGCTACCATTTGAGCTAATTGTTCATAAAGTGCCCAGTGTGCATGTAAACAATCTTATTGAACAAATAATTATTAATTAAAGAGGAGAAGGGACCTTGTGTGTGTGTATATATATATATATATATATATATATATATATATATATATATATTACCTACTGGCAGGCGCCAGTAGGTAGTTATAGTTAGGACCACGTTTCCATAGGAAATCCGCAACATTCTATTTTGAATAACTTTGGCGCCGGTCGACGAATCCTCGCAAATTTTTCAAAATAGGTGGGGCGCTACGCTCCGCTCCTTCCCTGAAAGTCTCGGGGGGATTCGTCAAGCGGGGGCTGAGATAAAAGGGGGGTCCCAAAACGCGTTTTTCCCATGCATTTTTCCATAGGACCTTTAGACAGGGCTACAGCCCGAACGGCTGAACAGAATTACTAGAAATTTGGCAGAGAGGTAGTCCTCAGGTCAAGGAAGTGCCTTTTGTAGGTTTGGTGTAAATCTGTTCAGTAGATTCTGAGAAAATAGCCTTTAAATCAATATATATATCTGAGCCAGCTTACGGTGCGCTTACGGTACGCTTACAGTACGCGTACGGTGGCGTGCGCGAGCACGATTCTGATTGGCTCTTAGATCTTAGTAAACATTCGAATCGGCCGAAACCAGGAAGCGGCGGCCGCCATTTCGTGTGTTTCACTCAGAAAAAAAAGAGTGATAACAAGAAAAGGGGGCAAGGAGGAGAGTTACAGACCCCCTAACATTTGTAAGGGGGTCAAAGAAGGACAGAAAAGTACAAAGAAAACATTTATTGATTTTAAAAAAAATCGCGGGGTACGCGTACGGTAAGCGTACGGTAAAAAAAAAAAAAAAAAAGAAATGAAATGCAGATTTAAGTGTTTAGATATTAGGGGGCTCTAAAAAGAGCCGTTGTGTTTATGAAGTGATTTTTAAGTGGTACCTACAAGTAAGTACCGATGCAGAGTCTAAGGTTCAAGAGGAAGACTCTGTTCCCTTCATCATTGAAGTGCACACCATCTCCTCTATAAATGTCTTGCATGTCGTAACGCAAGTTGTTGTGGTAAATGGAACCCATACCATAGTCACGGAGGAAAGCAGAAACAGATATGTTGACGTGCTTTCTTGCTTTGTCAATCTGTGGACAGAAATGATTGGACCAGTTCCATTTTTGCCTTTGGCATATGTTAGAAAACACAAAGGCAGTTTTAGGGAAAAGTGAAAACAGTTGTGCAAAGGTGTCCTTCATAAGCATTTCCAGACCTACCCCAGTCAAAGTGCCTAGGTCATTGCCACCGCAGTGCACTATTATGAGGTCAGGGTGTTGGTTTTGCATGAAGGATTTCACCAATGGCATCAATTGGTGCCACTTTAACCCTCTCTGACCAATCCATTTAATGTCTACATTTGGCAAAGCAAGGTCTCTCACCATACCTGTTTTCTCTGCAAACTTTTCACTCCAGAAGACATAGCTGTGTCCTACAATCCACACTGTGAACATCTTCAAAGGAGATCTGGATGCACTCAGGAGGTGTATTTCAGTAGAATGGTAAAAAGAAATGAAAGACAGTTTGGAAATGGAGGCATACATATTTTTTTTTTCAAAAAAGAACTGATTGGCTGTTTCATACCATTCTACACTAAAAACTAGGCTGTATGTGTAAATTTATAGAAGCATGTTTTGTATTGGTACAGAAAAATGTGTTACCAAAGAACAGTACTATGGATTTGCTGTTAGGTTAGAAAAGTCAAGCACTCTTGCTCTGTGGAATTGAAACATTGTTTGGCGAACTTCTGACCTAACTCCACACAGCAGTGTTCCATGAGCTGTTGCTATGGTAGCAGGCAGAAGTCAAGTTGGGGGAAGGGTACTAGGCAGAAGTCAAGTTAGGGGAAGGGTACTTTTGGAAAAGGGTTGGTTTTCAACCAATAGAAATGTGTGATTACATTTGAAAAAAAGGGGGAAGCACTGAGATTTGAAATTAACATGTATATATGTGGAAAAAGAGAGGGAAAGTTTGCCATTATCTGGTTCTGCTGAGAGGAGAGAGGTGTAAAGAACAGAGATCATGGCTCTGATAATCTGCTGTTTGAGTGCCACATTTCTTTCACAACTAACTAATTTTAAAGGTGAGTTTAGAGTTTGAGAGGGGATGTATATGGTAAATTAAGAAATGAATAATAGAAATGCAATTCTTTTTGTTGAAGTTGTGTTTATTATTTTCTGTTTTGGGAGAAATTTAAATGTGAGGAACATGTAAAATAATATGGACTATGTTTTCACAATAAATTAAGGTGTACTGGTATAAAAAAAGAATAGTTTAAGGGTTTGAGGTTGGACTCAGTAATGCAAATACATTCAGCATCACTAAGGCTGGTTGCCCTTGCTGGAGTGTAGGCAGTCACCCAGGTTACAAATGGTGCTGGTCTGAAAAAGCAGTTTGGACATGTGCTTTTTAAAAAATCTGAAAAGTGGATTCATAATGTGTCAGTCTGTAAAAGTGATTATCACTTGCCAAAAAAAAGAGCAGTAAGTGTGCTTTCAAATTGGCAAAGAAATTTCGTTTTGTGACTAATGTGAAAACATGACTCTGTGTGCAAAGAGGAATTATAGACAGAGATTTATTGCGTATTGCTCTGGTGATTTCACAGTTGCATTAGATGGAAAGGGGGAGCCATTTTTTGGTGCAGAAGCAGACTCTTAGCACACACCCAGCTGCTTACCATGTGGAATCATGCACAGTATTCACAAGCGAGTGGGGTTTGAGGTTTCAGTCAGTAATGCAAATACATTCAGCATCACTAAGGCTGGTTGCCCTTGCTGGAGTGTAGGCAGTCACCCAGGTTACAAATGGTGCTGGTCTGAAAAAGCAGTTTGGACATGTGCTTTTTAAAAAATCTGAAAAGTGGATTCATAATGTGTCAGTCTGTAAAAGTGTTTATCACTTGCCAAAAAAAAGAGCAGTAAGTGTGCTTTCAAATTGGCAAAGAAATTTCGTTTTGTGACTAATGTGAAAACATGACTCTGTGTGCAAATAGGAATTACAGGCAGAGATTTATTGCGTATTGCTCTGGTGATTTCACAGTTGCATTAGATGGAAAGGGGGAGCCATTTTTTGGTGCAGAAGCAGACTCTTAGCACACACCCAGCTGCTTACCATGTGGAATCATGCACAGTATTCACAAGCGAGTGGGGTTTGAGGTTTCAGTCAGTAATGCAAATACATTCAGCATCACTAAGGCTGGTTGCCCTTGCTGGAGTGTAGGCAGTCACCCAGGTTACAAATGGTGCTGGTCTGAAAAAGCAGTTTGGACATGTGCTTTTTAAAAAATCTGAAAAGTGGATTCATAATGTGTCAGTCTGTAAAAGTGTTTATCACTTGCCAAAAAAAAGAGTAGTAAGTGTGCTTTCAAATTGGCAAAGAAATTTCGTTTAAGGGCCTAATGTGAAAACATGACTCTGTGTGCAAATAGGAATTACAGGCAGAGATTTATTGCGTATTGCTCTGGTGATTTCACAGTTGCATTAGATGGAAAGGGGGAGCCATTTTTTGGTGCAGAAGCAGACTCTTAGCACACACCCAGCTGCTTACCATGTGGAATCATGCACAGTATTCACAAGCGAGTGGGGTTTGAGGTTTCAGTCAGTAATGCAAATACATTCAGCATCACTAAGGCTGGTTGCCCTTGCTGGAGTGTAGGCAGTCACCCAGGTTACAAATGGTGCTGGTCTGAAAAAGCAGTTTGGACATGTGCTTTTTAAAAAATCTGAAAAGTGGATTCATAATGTGTCAGTCTGTAAAAGTGATTATCACTTGCCAAAAAAAAGAGTAGTAAGTGTGCTTTCAAATTGGCAAAGAAATTTCGTTTAAGGGCCTAATGTGAAAACATGACTCTGTGTGCAAATAGGAATTACAGGCAAAGATTTATTGGGTATTGCTCTGGTGATTTCACAGTTGCATTAGATGGAAAGGGGTAGCCATTTTTTGGTGCAGAAGCAGACTCTTAGCACACACCCAGCTGCTTACCATGTGGAATCATGCACAGTATTCACAAGCGAGTGGGGTTTGAGGTTTCAGTCAGTAATGCAAATACATTCAGCATCACTAAGGCTGGTTGCCCTTGCTGGAGTGTAGGCAGTCACCCAGGTTACAAATGGTGCTGGTCTGAAAAAGCAGTTTGGACATGTGCTTTTTAAAAAATCTGAAAAGTGGATTCATAATGTGTCAGTCTGTAAAAGTGATTATCACTTGCCAAAAAAAAGAGCAGTAAGTGTGCTTTCAAATTGGCAAAGAAATTTCGTTTAAGGGCCTAATGTGAAAACATGACTCTGTGTGCAAATAGGAATTACAGGCAGAGATTTATTGCGTATTGCTCTGGTGATTTCACAGTTGCATTAGATGGAAAGGGGGAGCCATTTTTTGGTGCAGAAGCAGACTCTTAGCACACACCCAGCTGCTTACCATGTGGAATACTGCACAGTATTCACAAGCGAGTGGGGTTTGAGGTTTCAGTCAGTAATGCAAATACATTCAGCATCACTAAGGCTGGTTGCCCTTGCTGGAGTGTAGGCAGTCACCCAGGTTACAAATGGTACTGGTCTGAAAAAGCAGTTTGGACATGTGCTTTTTAAAAAATCTGAAAAGTGGATTCATAATGTGTCAGTCTGTAAAAGTCTTTATCACTTGCCAAAAAAAAGAGCAGTAAGTGTGCTTTCAAATTGTCAAAGAAATTTCGTTTGTGACTAATGTGAAAACATGACTCTGTGTGCAAATAGGAATTACAGGCAGAGATTTATTGCGTATTGCTCTGGTGATTTCACAGTTGCATTAGATGGAAAGGGGGAGCCATTTTTTGGTGCAGAAGCAGACTCTTAGCACACACCCAGCTGCTTACCATGTGGAATCATGCACAGTATTCACAAGCGAGTGGGGTTTGAGGTTTCAGTCAGTAATGCAAATACATTCAGCATCACTAAGGCTGGTTGCCCTGGCTGGAGTGTAGGCAGTCACCCAGGTTACAAATGGTGCTGGTCTGAAAAAGCAGTTTGGACATGTGCTTTTTAAAAAATCTGAAAAGTGGATTCATAATGTGTCAGTCTGTAAAAGTGATTATCACTTGCCAAAAAAAAGAGTAGTAAGTGTGCTTTCAAATTGGCAAAGAAATTTCGTTTTGTGACTAATGTGAAAACATGACTCTGTGTGCAAAGAGAAATTACAGGCAGAGATTTATTGCGTATTGCTCTGGTGATTTCACAGTTGCATTAGAAGGAAAGGGGGAGCCATTTTTTGGTGCAGAAGCAGACTCTTAGCACACACCCAGCTGCTTACCATGTGGAATCATGCACAGTATTCACAAGCGAGTGGGGTTTGAGGTTTCAGTCAGTAATGCAAATACATTCAGCATCACTAAGGCTGGTTGCCCTTGCTGGAGTGTAGGCAGTCACCCAGGTTACAAATGGTGCTGGTCTGAAAAAGCAGTTTGGACATGTGCTTTTTAAAAAATCTGAAAAGTGGATTCATAATGTGTCAGTCTGTAAAAGTGATTATCACTTGCCAAAAAAAAGAGTAGTAAGTGTGCTTTCAAATTGGCAAAGAAATTTCGTTTTGTGACTAATGTGAAAACATGACTCTGTGTGCAAAGAGAAATTACAGGCAGAGATTTATTGCGTATTGCTCTGGTGATTTCACAGTTGCATTAGAAGGAAAGGGGGAGCCATTTTTTGGTGCAGAAGCAGACTCTTAGCACACACCCAGCTGCTTACCATGTGGAATCATGCACAGTATTCACAAGCGAGTGGGGTTTGAGGTTTCAGTCAGTAATGCAAATACATTCAGCATCACTAAGGCTGGTTGCCCTTGCTGGAGTGTAGGCAGTCACCCAGGTTACAAATGGTGCTGGTCTGAAAAAGCAGTTTGGACATGTGCTTTTTAAAAAATCTGAAAAGTGGATTCATAATGTGTCAGTCTGTAAAAGTGATTATCACTTGCCAAAAAAAAGAGTAGTAAGTGTGCTTTCAAATTGGCAAAGAAATTTCGTTTTGTGACTAATGTGAAAACAAATGTAGTAATATATTTAAATAAAATAAAGGATTTTTTTTTTAGTTTTTTTCAGGTATTGCTGAAGAGCAGTGAACAAAATTTAAGATGCCTACAAAATCCAGAGTAAAAAAAGACCACAAAAAAAACCTATATTTGAAGACAACTGGAGGACCTAAGTTAGTTGAAGATGCTCATGTTGGGAAAAAGAAAAAATCTTCTGGTAAGCAGACAAACATTTTTCTAAAGAACATATTCAAAAAAAGGAAAAATGTACAAAATGTCTGTACTGGAAAGAATGATTTCAATCGAAAAGGACAGGAAAAAATTGAGAATTTAGTTAATGCAAATATACCTTCTGCAACTAAAAAGATTAACTTAAACAGAAAAACAGCGTTTAAAGAGATACGTAGAAAAATGTTTCAGAGAAGAGTTATGTCCAATTTGATAAAGGATGTGAAGAAATATAAGCAAAAGGCTAAGTTTTATAAGAGAAAAAAAGAAATTGAAGCCATTGCAGCAAAGGCATTAGAATTAAAAAGGAAACTATTCATTTTAATTTTGAATAGGATGCGTACATTAGACAAAATGGTTAATGTACTGAAATCACATAGCAAAAGGAAAAGAGTAGTGAACAGAACAAACTTTTCTAAAGTGTTTTTAGGAAAATGGATGCATAGTTCAAGTAGTGAACCTTTTTTTAATGAAGAGAGTTATTTTCAAAGTAATAGTTTGCTGCATGCAGTTGACACCAGAGGTCGTGCTTATGAAGTGAAAAATGGTTGCATAATGGAGAAGGAGATAATGGTTCCAAGAGATGAGGTACAAGTGATGGCGGATGAGGCTATGGGGAGACGTCCTAAAGCCCCAGTGTACACTTGGAATTGTAGTAGTATTTGCACTGTGCGTCAGGAATCTATTGATAAATTTCGTGAGTTTCTAAGAGAATATAGTAAAAAAAGTGTAAAACAGAAGATTAAGGTGCTTCAAAGTCTGGATCCATGCAGAGTGAGAGAGAATACTGGTTTGCAGGGTCATTCTCTGGCTTGTCTATCTAGAAAAGTGTGTAATAGTGTTTTCCATCATTTTAGGATGCTGGCTGTTCATCATACTGAAATGAGAAAGTTTGTGAGACGGTTGTATTTTGCTAAAAGTCCAGCAATAAAGTTAGATGAATTGAATAGGGCTCTGTTCCGTGGAACGGTATCAGATGTAGAGAAGGTTGTTGATGAAATTCAGTTTTGTTACTTTGGTCCTGAACAAAACAGTGCAGAGAAGGACACAGTAAATGAGGAAGAAGTGGAAGAGAATGTAGAACCCTCTGTAAGTAAGACATTTAATGATCACATAACAAAATTTGCAATAATCTCTAATGAAAGACCAAATATTACTTGTATTTGTTGCCGCAGAACTCATTATAGAAAACAAACTAGGAATGTTGATCTCTACAGAAAGAGTGAAAATGAAGATAATTATAAGTGGAAGGATTTTGCCACATATATATTTCTTGAAAATTGTTTTGAATTGGGTGAAGATCAGCGTATTTGTAAATACTGTTACAACAAGTTAGAGGAAAATAGAATGCCGACCAGAGCTGTACATAATAATTTAGAATTGGATGCTATTCCTGCTGAACTTTCTGAATTAAATACATATGAGTCTATACTCATTCAATGTGTTCATCCGTTCCAGACCATAGTACTTATGGAGCCCAAAACTGGTAAATTACCTCCTTCAGATTTACTGAGAGGTTTAAAAGGTAGAGTGGTGTATTTGCCCTTGGATTTGAAAAAAAATATGGAAACTATTGATGCGGATACTTTGGAAACTGAACCATTAATTATTCTGGTTAATGGTGTACCTACAAAGAATAAGAAGATTTGGCAGGAGCTGGTAGATGTACGGAAAGTACAAAGAGCAAATTTGTATTTGAAAAGGAATAACAAATGGTATGAATCAATTTATATAGAAGAAGAAGAAGAAGAAGATTTACAAGAAGACACAGAAACACCAACTGGACAAATTGAAAAAGTGGACAAGTCAAAGGAAGAAGAAATTTATGAACATTTTAGCATACATCCTCTTCATTCAAAAGAAGTTATGGGAGACAATATTGATCTATTTCAGATGAAGAAAGCAAAAGGAACTCCCGTGAGTGTATGGGAGGAGAGCTTGGAAGCTCGATGTTTTCCCCAGCTGTTTCCTAAAGGAAAAGGAGGACGATACGATGAACGTCCGGAACAGATTCCAGCTTCTGAGTATCGGACTACAAGACTATATGCTGAAGATCCCAGATTTCGACAAAGTATTCCTTATTTGTTCCATCTTTTATTTGAAAGCGACTTGTCTGCATTGTCTTATGCAGTAAATCACATTTTAAAAAGTGGAGTACATTTGCAAAATGTGTCTGCTAAGGATTTTATGGAGAAAGTGCAGCACCGAGATGATCATTTGGAAACACAACTGATCAATCTGATGGCTTGTCAGCGTGGGACAAATGAATATTGGTACCGACGCCATGGTGAATTAAAATGCATGTTACGGAATTTAGGAACACCAACATGGTTCGTTACCCTAAGCTGTGCCGAGTACGCTTGGGATGATTTACTGGATTTTCTACGAGAGGCAAATTCAAACATTAAAAACATCGAATACAAGACAGCAGGAGAACTGTGCTCATTGGATCCGGTTAATGTTTGCAGATATTTCAATCATAGATTTGAGGCTATGATGTCCTTCATCTGCAATAAAAAAAATCCACCTCTAGGAGAAGTAGTGGATTTCTTTTGGAGAAAAGAGTACCAGGCAAGAGGTGCTCCTCATATTCATATGCTGTTGTGGATCAAGGATGCCCCAAAGTTTGGAACAGATACTGATGAAGCAGTGTTATCTTACATTGAAGAATATGCAACATGTGCTATACCAAAAAGCACAGAAGAGAAAAAGTTAAAGGAGCAAGTTTTACATTTCCAAAGTCATCGGTGTGGAAAATACTGTCGACGGAAATACAAGAGCAAAGATAAATACTACACTAAATGTCGATTTGGATTTCCTAGACCTGTTCTTTCAAATGGAAGAGTTAACAGTTTTATGTCATCTGTGAGACATACTATCACAAGAAAATCACCTAAGAATACCTACAACCTTAAAAGAAAAGAAGAATCAAAAAATATAAATGACTACAACCCAGTGATTTTATCCATGTGGAACGCTAACATGGATATACAGTATGTAGCTGACAATTCCATTGCTGTTGCTCGATATGTAACGTCTTACATTACGAAATCAGAAAAAACAGAATTGAAGGAAATGTGGGAAGTGATTTCTCACGAGAAAACTGTCAGTAAGAAGCTGTACAGTTTCAGTTTGAAGATGTTATCGCATGGAGAAATTGGATCCTACGAATGTTCAGATAGGTTATCTTCTGCAAGTCTCTACTCGAAATCAAGAAGAATAATTTGGGCAAGTTTAGGCCTTGCAGCAATGAGAAATCGGGTACTGAAATCTGTTGGAGAAATTGAATATTTGGCCGAGAATGACCCAGAAAGTACAGATATTTTGAAATCAAACATGTTGGACACATATTATCCCAAGAGAAGTCATCATCTGGAGAACATGTGTCTCTATGAAGTGCTGCAGAACTACATTTATTCACGGAAAGCCACAGAAGACATCAACAATGGAAAATATAAAGTCATTGGTGAGGAAGGATGTTTGGTGAAGCAAACAAAAGGAAGTTTGATAAATCACAGGAAGCTGAGTTGCGACACTACTGACAAAAAGGAATTTTACTACTTGGCTCTTTTACAGCTGTTTAAACCATGGCGTACAGAGGATGAACTACTGGGAGAATTTCAAAGCTATGAAGATTCTTTTAATGCTTGCAAAGACAGCATACAATGCAGTACATTCTCAACTTATCTGCAAATGTTAAATGAAGAAATTGAACAGGAAACTACAATTGCAGCAGAAATAGCTAGAGACAGTTCTCAGGACAGCCAAAGTTCAGGAACACTCAGTCAAGATCCCCTAGGACAACCAATCGTTGAAAATGAAGCATCAATAGCCATGAAAGAAGTGGAAACGGCTATGAATCAAGCTCAAGAAGAATTTATAGACTTACAAAATTTGGAAAGACAACTGAACGAAGAGCAGCAACAAATTTATGAAGAGATCAGAAACAAAATTGATCACGGATTTCTACATGAAAAAAAAGAGTGCTCATGCACATCATTTCATCCAATCAGGATGTATGTAAGCGGACAAGCTGGAACTGGAAAAAGTTTCCTAATAAAAGTCATCAGAAGCTACCTACAGCAAAAAACGGATTCTACTTTGTCTTGTGTGGTTACTGCTCCAACTGGGTTAGCAGCATATAACATAAAAGGAATCACTTTACATCGTTTGCTAATGTTACCAGTGGAGCATGAGAACAAAATACAATACAACAAGCTAACTGGAGAAGCATGCTTGGAAGTTTCAAGAGTATTGAAGAAGATGCAAGTTCTCATTATTGATGAGGTGAGCATGGTATCAAACTTAATGCTTGCCTTTGTGCATTTAAGAATGCAGCAAATTCTGAAGACAGACTATGACGTGTTATTTGGAGGAAAACACGTCATAGTTTTTGGAGATCTTTTGCAACTTACTCCAGTTAAAGGACAACCAGTGTTTAATACTGTGACACATGAAGACACGAAGAAGTCATTGGGAAGCATCCGTAATACAAATATTTGGTCCTTCTTTGAGTACAAGGAACTTACTACTAATATGAGGCAAGCAAACGATGAAGAATATGGAAGTATTCTGAAAGATATCAGAATTGGACTACTCACTGAAGCTGGCAAAAAAGCATTACAGAGTGGCTGCTACATAATTTATTTCCAAAGGAAGAAATAGTTGCAGAGAAGATATACAAGAACATTGCAGAAAACAAAAGTGTCATCTGCTTAATGCCAACTCTACGTGAATGCTCAATATTCAATGAGGAGCTTTTGAAATTGGAAAAGGAAGATATCAGGAAATTGGAAGCAGTGGACAAAATTGAGGATGGAAGAATTACTGTCACATTAACAGGCACACTGAAAAATAAATTGGATTCACTAGAGAAGAACATTTCCAAAACAGCTGGATTAGAAAAAAATCTATATGTTTGCATGAACTGTAGAGTATTTTTAAGGAGAAATTTGGATGTTGAAAAAGGTTTAGTTAATGGAGCTATGGGAAGAGTTGTGGGTTTTATTAATTATCAGAAAAAAGATGGAATTGAATGTTTAAAAATAAAATTTGATCAGATAGAAGAAGTTAAAGACATTTGTCGTTGTTCAGTTCGTTTCATGCTTGTGAAAGACTTATATGTACGTAGGAAGCAGTTTCCGTTTTCGCTAGCATATGCTGTAACTATTCACAAGTCTCAAGGATTGACTGTAGATTGTGCATTTGTGAACATTGGTTCAACTGTGTTCAAAGAAGGTATGGCATATGTTGCTTTGTCACGAGTGAAAACATTATCAGGTTTATTCATGATAGACTTTGATGATTCAAAAGTTAGTGCTGATACAAATTGTGTAAAGGAGTATAATAGATTAAGAAGAAGCTATGCTCCTCATTTAGGTCAGTATCCAGTGTTGGAGAAACGTGTAGTTTCTCGTAAAAGGAGAAATGAGAATATCTGTAATGAAGATGTAGAGAGGAGGAAAAAAAAGAGGAGTGATGTAATTGCAAGCAAAAAGAATAAGGAAAATGAAGAACAGGTTGTAGGATGTCATTTTGAAAATAGCTCTGGTGTCAACTGCTACGCTAATGTAGTGCTGAATGTTGCATTTTATCTGGAAAGTTTGCAAGAGCAGATAATAGTAAATCAGGGAAAAAGATTCTGTTCTGTGCTGAGTCTCCTTTTTGAAAAGCTGAGTAATGATAAAACTCAAATAGAAAGTGCTACTGAAATTAGAAAACTTTTAGATGTATGTTCAGGACGAACACAGTTTTCTCAAAATGTACAGCAAGACGCACAGGAATTCTTGATGTATTTTCTTCAGGTACTGGAAGAAGAAGGGGTTCCCATTGAAAATGTATTTGGTCTCTCTTATAAATGGGAACATAGTTGTGAAAACTGTTATAATATATGTGGCTCTAATGTTGATAATGAAAGGTTTATTTATTTAACATTGCCAGAGAGTAAAACAGTCACTTTTGCTAAATTAGTTAAAGATGCTAATCATAGCATGCAATGCGGTGAGTGTAAATCTGACATGTTTTCAACGTTAATTTTAAAGGAATACGGACAGTATGTAATTTTAATGATGCAACGATGTAGAGCTGATGGTTCAAAATTGTATACTTTAATAAAGAAGTTTACAGGACAGCAATTATCAATTTCAGGAAAAACTTTTGTATTAGTTGCAATAATTTTCCATGATGGACCTACTGTAACTTCTGGTCATTACACAGTTTATCTTAAATGTGAAAAAGGCTGGACACTGTGTAATGATTCCCAATTGATTTTTAAGCAACGTTTGCCTTTTGATTTAGCAAATTCCTATCTAATCTTCCTGAAACCTAAATTTTAGAGAGATTTGGCAACATCTGGACAAAACAATTTTACCATTTTATTGGATTACCATTTGGAATTTACAAATAAAAAGATTTAACAAATTATCATTTGGCCTAATGGAAAGGTAACCAATTGTAATGTGGAATTTTTCCATTTTTTAAGGAAACTTTGGAAAACCAAAAATTTAGAAAAAATCGGTAACATCTGCACAATTTAAATTTTGGAATGTTATTGGATTGCCATTGGAAATTTTTTCAAAAAAGATTTTTTAAATTACTATTTGGCCATGCGGAAAGGTAAACAATTCTATTGTGGACTTATTTAATTATTAATAAATCTTTCGGAAACCAAAATGTTACAGAGAATCGGTGAGATCTGTACAATTTAAACTTTAGATTTTTATTGGATTACCATTGGAAATTTAACCAAAAAAAAATTTTAAAATTACTATTTGGCCTAAAGGAAATGGAACCCGATGTATTGTGGAGTTATTTGAGATATATTATTGTGATTATACTTCTGAAACAAAAATATCAGACGGTATTTTAAAGAAATAAGTATTGATATTAGATGATATTTTTTAAGAATATTATGCATTTCTATAAAGTTATGTTTATGCAAAAAGAGATTGTGGGCTTTTTTAAAACAATCTTTGAGATTGTTAATTTTTTTTTTGCCTGCTGTTAAATGATGAATGCAATTGCTTTCACAATTTATAGTGAAATGCAATATATTCTGAAAACAGCAAAAAAAAGGCAAAAATATTTTTTGAAAAATATGTAAATATGTGTACTGTATTATAAAATGTTTTATTAAATGTTAATACTTTTTTCTTTTTTTTCAGATTGAGATAGAAAATTTTCGAAAACTAGAACCATTTTTAAAGCAATTAAAAAAAATTTTAAATGAATAAATATTTTTTTGAGTGGGTATGGTAAGTCAATAATATCATGGTCCCTTTTTTCCACTTCTCTACAATCACATTTTCAGTTTTTAATTGTAGTCTCTCAAGGACCTTATAATGTGATAATTGATTTTTAATGTTTTAAAAAAAAAAAAACAAATTACGCGTACCGTACGCGTACGGTAAAAAAAATTTTTACAAAGTTTTTAAAAACATATATAAAAAATAGATGAAAGGTAAGGTTGGCTCTTAAAAGAGCCGTTGTGTTCATGCAGGGACAGAGGAAAGAAAGATTGGGAATATTAGATGGTACGACAAGTGTGCTGATCTATTTTATTGTTCACTAGGGAAATACTGGTCTCCCTATAACTAATTAGATCATGACAAGTGGCGCACCGTACTTCAACCCTCGCAAACCGAGGGTTAATTTCCAGAGGACCAGAAAAAGGAGATGCTCCCCCCACAGATGAAGGGCTCACCTGACCTGCAGAAGAAGGACTCGGCACTGCAGATGATGGTCCAGGCTGAGCTGCTGTGGATGTGCTTGGTTGATTTACTGAAGGGTTACCTTCAGTAAGTCGAGCATGTGTCCTTCTGTGTACATCCTTAAGGTGTCTCATCATGGTGTGATTCCCAAAGGAATACTTCCTGTCAGGATTCCCTCTTGAAAGTACACGCTTACACAGCTTACAAGTCACTAAGGGTGCATTTACCTTTTGCTGGCCTTCTGCAAAAGAAAAATACTCCCATACGTAAGAGGTCTTTTGTTTCCTCGCTCTCTGCCTCAAGGTAGTGCTGCTAGCCTCACTCTCAGAAGAGCTCTGCTGTTCTGCCATCGTATCACAAAGACAACCCAGCTCCTTCTCCTAAGGGATCACAAGCAGAAATGAGGGGAATGGGTGTGGTGTAGGAGAGTTCTAGAACTGAAAGTAGTTTCAACCAATCAAAAGTTGTGTTTCATGATCACATGACCTACCGTACGCTTACGGTGCGCTTACGGCAAAAGTACGCATGCGCGTAAAAAAGACACGCGCACGCGCGCATGCGCAAAACAGGCACGCCCCTTCACTTCCGCGTAACGTGCGCGTGCAGCGTACGCGTTACGCGCTATGCGCGCGTGACGTGCGTCTACGCAAATTGCGTAAATGAACACAAACAGCGTAGAAATCTAACGTAATTACAGCAAGACGTGCGCTTACCGTACGCGCACGGTAAAAAAAAAAAAAAAAAATTTTACCTGTTTATTTTTAAAAAATTGTAAAATAAAAACATATTGTAGAATTTTTTAAATTTAACCATAGTCTTTAAAAAAGGATAGACAATTAAAATAAAAATATGTAAAAAAAAAAAAAGAAGAAAAAAAAAAAAATTAGCATTTACAAAACCTTGCAAATTCACTGAAAAAACCATGGGTTTCACTCACGTTATAGTAAGGAATTAGCATTTAAAAAACCTTGCAAATTCACTGAAAAAAACATGGGTTTCACACACGTTATAGTTAGGAATTAGCATTTAAAAAACCTTAGAAATTCAATGAAAAAACCAAAGGTTTCACACATGTTATAGTTAGCTGGACATTTCACTCGTAAAAAACCAATGAAATTCCCCCGTTATAGTTAGTTCAGCTAACTATAACTCGCGCGCCCGCAATGCACTACTGATGATGTCACATATTACATCACTCATGACATGGTCAGTGACATCACTCATGACATCACTGATGACATCTCAAATGACATCACTGATGACATTATCCTTGTGACAGAGTGGTAGACCTCCTCTCACCCTAATATAACCTTTGATACAAACATTCAAAAATAGAGACTGAAATTTTCAAAAAAATGGACATACCAATAACAGTTACAACAACCTATTCAGTAATTCTAAGATCCACATACACATCCACTCATCCACCAACAATCCTATACAGTCACTCATACATGTACTCACACATCATATGTACTCATACAGCTAAACATCCTGTAACACAATGCCACTCATTCATAGAGTTACTCACACATAGTCACTCATGCTAATAAAGAATCAAACATCCATTTACCTGCATATACAGTTATACACACACCACCACACTTACTTTTACAGAAACTTACACATACTTAGTCTTTTAAATAATCACTTATAGAAACACATACTTATTCATACAGGCACTCTTCCAATCTCTCACTCGCACATATACTTACTTATATACACCAATAGTCATATATACTAGTTTAAAACATATGTAGTTACTCATAAAGACACTATTGAGACAGTCATTCACTCACTAACACACCCATACACACACTCATCCACCCATACGGTCCTACACACATGCTGTCTTCAACACATACAAACAGTGAGTCACTCATTCATGCACCTATGCACTACATAATAACCCCCACCGAACCATGAAGACACTCAGACACTCATACTGATACTCAAAAAAACAACTAATAACCTATATAGACACTCATGTAGCTACTCACCAACCCATGCAGCCACTTATATACAAAGTGAGAGACTGATACAGGTATTTACACATTTAAACATTACTCACTTAGCCATGTATTCATAAAGATACACTTAATCAGTCAGTTACACAATCAATTTTTCAAAAACAAATCATCAAGTTAGACACTTATATACTCATTTATTCTTCCATCGACCTTGAGATATACATATATTAAACATATTTAATTTTCAGAAAAACACACATTCACTGGATGATGTCATCAGTGATGTCATTTGAGATGTCATCAGTGATGTCATGAGTGATGTCACTGACCATGTCATGAGTGATGTAATATGTGACGTCATCAGTAGTGCATTGCGGGCGCGCGAGTTATAGTTAGCTGAACTAACTATAACGGGGGAATTTCATTGGTTTTTTACGAGTGAAATGTCCAGCTAACTATAACATGTGTGAAACCTTTGGTTTTTTCATTGAATATATATATATATATATATTACCTACTGGCGGTCGCCAGTAGGTAGTTATAGTTAGGACCACGTTTCCATAGGAAATCCGCAACATTCTATTTCGAATAACTTTGGCGCCGGTTGACGAATCCTCGCGAATTTTTCAAAATAGGTGGGGCGCTACGCTCCGCTCCTACCCTGAAAGTCTCGGGGGGATTCGTCAAGCGGGGGCTGAGATAAAAGGGGGGTCCCAAAACGCGTTTTTCCCATGCATTTTTCCATAGGACCTTTAGACACAGCTACAGCCCGAACGGCTGAACAGAATTACTTGAAATTTGGCAGAGAGGTAGTCCTCAGGTCAAGGAAGTGCCTTTTGTAGGTTTGGTGTAAATCTGTTCAGTAGATTCTGAGAAAATAGCCTTTAAATCAATATATATATCTGTGGCAGCTTACGGTTCGCTTACGGTGCGCTTACCGTACGCGTATGGTGGCGTGCGCGAGCGCGATTCTGATTGGCCCTTAGATCTTAGTAAACATTCGAATCGGTCGAAACCAGGAAGCGGCGGCCGCCATTTTCTCTCTCGCACTCTGACAGGGGGTTGAAAAACAAAGTGCAAATCATGTAAAGGGGCTGTTTACACAGCTCCCAAGCACCTAGCCATGTCGAGGGAGTCCCCAACGATCCCCCAAGTGAAAAAAGGCAATTTTAAATTTTTCGAAAAATTTCGCCGATTACGCTTACCGTACGCGTACGGTAAGAAATAATAATAATAAAAAAAAAATATCCCATTCTCCCCACCCCGTGTGCAAAAGATGCCCGAAGGGCACCTTTTGTGCATGGCTCTTCAGAGATAAACAAAACATATATTTTACCTGTCACAACGATGCTCATCATATGACCTCCATGTGCGCACGGTGCGCGAAGCGCATCGTACGTTCATGGCCCATCTAGCGTAACGTGGGCACGCAGTGCGCGAAGCGCACCGCGTGCTCACTGTGCGCGCACGGTGCGCTTCGCGCACCGTGCGCGCACGGAACGAACTGCGTTAAGTGGGCGCGCACGCCACAAATGGCGTAAAGTAACTTAGCATTTAAAAAAACGTACAAATTCACTGAAAAAACCATAGGTTTCACACACGTTATAGTTAGGAATTAGCATTTAAAAAACCTTGCAAATTCACTGAAAAAACCATAGGTTTCACACATGTTATAGTTAGCTGGACATTTTACTGATAAAAAACCAATGAAATTCCCCCGTTATAGTTACTGTAGGCAACTATAACTCACGCGACCGTAATCCTCTGCTGATGACATATGTGTCTTTATGAAAAAAAAATATTTGTAATATATGTATAGCTAAAATTTAATGGAAGAAGACATGGGCAAATAAGTGTCTAAATACAGTATTAGCATCAGCAGAGGATTGCGGTCGCGTGAGTTATAGTTGCCTACAGTAACTATAATGGGGGAATTTCATTGGTTTTTTATCAGTAAAATGTCCAGCTAACTATAACATGTGTGAAACCTATGGTTTTTTCAGTGAATTTGCAAGGTTTTTTAAATGCTAATTCCTAACTATAACGTGTGTGAAACCTATGGTTTTTTCAGTGAATATATATATATATATATATATATATATATAGATATATATATATAGATATATATATATACATATATATATCTATATATTACCTACTGGCTGTCGCCAGTAGGTAGTTATAGTTAGGACCTATTTTCCATAGGAAATCTACAACATTCTATTCCCAATAAGTCTGGCGCCGGTTGATGAATCCTCGCGAAATTTTCCAAACTTTTGGCCAGCTCCGCTCCGCTCCTACCCTGAAAGTTTCGTGGTGATTCATCAAGCGGGGGCCAAGAAAAAAGGGGGGTCCCAAAATGCGTTTTCCCCATGCAATTTCCCATAGGATCTGTTGACGCAGCTACAGCCCAAACCGCTGAACGGAATGACACCAAATTTGGCAAAGAGGTAGTCCTCAGTTCAGACTCGTGTCTTTTGCTTAAATGGTGTAAATCCGTTCAGTAGTTCCTGAGAAAATTAGAGTTAAATGTACATATATATCTATGGCCGGGGAGGATCGGCGGACCCTACCTGCACCGTGATCGCACCCTCCCCGAACCAAGCGCGCACCCTCCCGATCGCGCACTGAATGCTAATTGGCTGTCGAGTGTCTTTCTACTAGGCCTGGGCGGTAAAATCCGTTCCGCTCGCGGAATTTGCGGAATTTGCGGAATTTGGGTAATTTCGCGTTCCGCGGAGAACGCGAAATTAACCAAAAATCTGCGTTCTGCTACTTCGTGAAATTTTTAGCTTGTTCACGTTCTCAATATGCGTGTTCACGAGATATTTCACCCCGAGCACACAAACAGCGATCGCGAACAGGAAAAAAGTATCGCGAACAAGCAATTCCGCGTGTTCGCGGAATTTCTGCGTGTTCGCAGAGATTTTTTACCGTTTCGCGGAGATTCGCGTAACGCGATTACGCAAATTCCGCCCATGCCTACTTTCTACATTCGAAACCAGGAACTGTTGGCGGCCATTTTCTGCTTCGGTAGAAGCGAGGCTTAAAAAGCAAGGGGAATAAGTGTGAAAAACATATAAAGGGGGTAGAGTGGAAATACTCTGACCCTCTAGACCTGCTTAGGGGGTCCCAGAAGGAACCCCTGGGGCCCCCTTTTTTTTTTTTTTTTAAACTGCGAAATGCGCACACGGTGCGCACATCCTCTCGCTTTGGGTGCTCGGATTCTCTCGCGTTGGGTGCGCGGATCCATGGGAAAAAAAATTGAAAAAAGACAAGAAATCATTGGTTGTATGACTAATTTCTACACTGAAAGGTAGGGTGTATATTTCTGTTTTTTAAAGGTATGATTCTTATTGGTTAACAAAAACAGATTGTAAGGAACATTATATATGATAAGCTGATATGTTGAAAAGTCAAGCACACTTGCTGTCTTGTTTAGTAACATTGTGTGCTGAACTTGTGACCTGTGTGCTCAGTGCAGTGTTCCATGACCTGTTTCTATGGTAACAGGCAGAAGGCAGATTGGGGGAAGGGTTGAAATGTATTTCAGTTGGAAAGGGTTGAAATGTTTAACCAATAGAAATGTGTGTTTGCTTTTGAGTTTATGTGTGAAGGATTGTGATTTGATGTTTACATGTATATGTGTGGAAAATGAAAGGGAAACTTTTCCATTCTTTGTTTTTGCTGAGAGGTGCACAGTGCAGAGATTCTGTAAAAGAAAAGCTGGTGTGAGACTGATATACTTCTTAATCTACAAAACAACTTGAAAGGTGAGTTATTTAATTGTGAGGGGATGTATGTAGACTATTTTGATTTTAATCAGACTAATGTATTTCTCCTGCTAAAGTGTAGGGAGTACTTTTTTTCTCTACAATCTTATTGACAGTGTGTGTGCATGTAGAAACCATTCTGTGATAAGCATTTGTGGTTTTCATGTGTTTGCATACAGATAACTGTGCTGTTTTTATATTTTGGTAGAATTAGAAACCAGTCATTGTTTATGAATTTGTTAAATGAGTTATGTTTCTATATTAAAATGTAGTACTCCTAGATGAAGAAATGTGTTTTGGTATAGTGCAAGGGATAGTGTTGTTTGTCTAGAATCACATAGTGAGTATGTGTGCATTTGGGAACCACTGTGAGAGAAGCATTTGGTAACATTGTGTATTTGCTGACAGATAACTGTTTTAAAATCTGTCATGTTGTCAAGTTTTAGTAGCATTAGAAGCCAGTCTTTGCTTATGCATTGATAAAATAAGTCATGCTTTGACACTAATGTGCTGTACTTTAATATGTAGATTGTGTGTATTCTCCTTACCCCTTGCACAGTAGTGAATGCGTTTTGGTAAGCTGCTAGGGATAGTGTTGCTTGTCTCGAATCACACTGTGAGTCTGTGTGCATTTGGGAACCACTGTTTGAGAAGTATGTGGTAATATCATGTATTTGCTGACAGATAACTGTTTTAAAACCTGTCTTGTTGTCAATTTTTAGTAGCATTAGAAGGCAGTTTTTGCTTATGCTTTGATTAAATGAGTCAGGCTTTGAAACAAAAGTGCAGTTCTGAAATATGTAGATTGTGTGCAGTTCCCTTACCACTTCCACAGTAGTGAATGATTTTTGGTAAACTCCTAGGTATAGTGGTTATTGTCTAGAATCACACTGTGAGTCTGTGTGCATTTGGGAACCACTGTGAGAGAAGCATTTGGTAACATTGTGTATTTGGTGACAGATAACTCTTTTAAAACCTGTCATGTTGTCAAGTTTTAGTAGCATTAGAAGCCAGTATTTGGTTATGCATTGATCAAATGATTCATGCTTTGACACTAAAGTGCTGTGCTGAAATATGTAGATTGTGTGCAGTCCCCTTACCCCTTCCACAGTAGTGAATGAGTTTTGGTAAGCTGCTAGGGATAGTGTTGCTTGTCTAGAATCACACTGTGAGTCTGTGTGCATTTGGGAACCATTGTGAGAGAAGCATTTGGTAACATAGTGTATTTGCTGACAGATAACTGTTTTAAAATCGGTCATGTTGTCAAGTTTTAGTAGCTTTAGAAGCTATTCTTTGCTTATGCATTGATAAAATGAGTCAGGGTTTGACACTAAAGTGCAGTACCATGTACTATTGTCTTCACTGTGCCAGAACTGAAAATTTAAAGTTTTTACCCAGGCACTGTCCTAGCAGTAGTCTGATGATTTAGTCAGTTTCCAAGTATTCATGTTGTGAACCATACATTACCACATATATTGCTTCAAATGTCTATGCAGTATGCATGCAGTCTTCTAACATACTATACACTTGTCTTTCACATTTTCAATTCCCTATTCAGTATCCATACACTTCCAGGAAACACCCTGTAACTCCCTTTGCAGTCCTCTAGTGACCCATTCAGCACCATGTGCTAATCCATTCACTGTGCCAAACCCCAAACACTAGTATATTCACCAAGACACTCTCTTTGCAGTGCTCTAATCATTCAGTCAGTGCCTAAGTATTCATGCACTGAGCCAGGCCTTAGCACATGGACTGCTTCAAATCCCTATCCACTATGCATGCAGTCTTCTAACCACCTAGACACTTGTCTTTCACACTTTCAATTCCCTAGTCAGTATCCATACAGTCCAGCAAACATACTGTCACTCCCTTTGCACTCCTCTAGTGACCCATTCAGTACCAAGTACTAATCCATTCCCTGCGCCAAAAGCATACCACTTATAAATTCACCCAGGCACTCTCCTTGCTGTACTCTAATCATTCAGTCAGTACCCAAGTACTCATGCAGTGAGCCAGGCCTTAGCACATGGACTGCTTTAAATGCCTATCCAGTATGCATGCAGTCCTCTAATCACCTACACAGTTGTCTTTCACACCTTCAATTCCCCAGTCAGTATTCATACACTTCTAGCAAACCCCCTGTCACTCACCCAGTGTGTCTCCTTATAGTGCTGTAATCATTCAGTCAGTTAGCATGCAGTCTTTTAGTGAGGTCGGCTTTAGGGCATGAACTGCTTCAAAGTAGTATGCACTATGCATGTAGTGTTTTAACGATCATCACACTTGTGGTTCAGGGCTATAGTTTCTTAGTCAGTTTTTATATAAAATGTGTTTGTACAGTAATGGAATAGTATAAATTTGAAAGTTATTAATATACATTTATTTGTGATTCTTTTTTACAGATACAGAACACGAGTGTTTCTCATCTGTTTACACTCTTCTCGTGCAAGATTGTTTGGATGAAGGGTCCTTCGGTGTTTCGTCATACTTGCCGTGCCGTACGAGTATTTCTTGTTAGGATCCCCTTGCAACAGAACTCTTTTGCAAATCTTGCACGTGACCAAGGTGGCATTGGTCTTTGTTTGCCCCTCGGGAACAGTAAAAGATTTCCACACCACTGAAGGAAAACGCTGTGGGCGTGTTGCGTCCTCCAAAAATTCATCCTTAGATTCGGTGACTATTTTAAAGCGACAACATTTACAGTTTTTGTAAGTTAAACTTATAAAATTTAGTTAGCTGTAAGCATTTTATATATCTGTGATTTGTATCTTGTGGTATTTTGTTGAGAATAGCATGTTGTTTTTTTTTAACAATCTTTGTGATTGTTTTTTTTTTGCCCGCTGTTAAGTGATGAGTACGATTGAAATCACTATTTTTAGTGAAATTTGATATATTCTGAGAACAGCAAAAAAGGCAAACAAATTACTTTGTGAAAATTATGCTGTGTTGTAAAAAATGTATTATTACATGTTACAATTTTTTTTTCCTTTTCTTTCACAGATCCAATTTTTAAAATAAGCAATTGATATGAATTTAGATTGGAATGAAAATCTGAAAAAAATGTATACGATTTTTTATTCCTATTACTGTGAAGGTAAGTTTAACTAAGTCTCAATATGCAGAATGAGGAGGTCTGCAAGAAGCTACAAAGTTGAAACACGTTTCTAAAAACACTCTGTTTATACCTATGTAGTTTTGAAATCTGACCATAATCAGATATCATGTGACCTGCAAAAAAAGAGATTTGAGGGGTTCATGATATTTCCCAATTTAGCTATTGAAGGACCGCAATTATTTCAATCATTCTTCTTTGAACATCTTTGCAGACAAAACTCTGTGCTTACCTTCTATCATTCGCAAGGAATTTATTTTAAAAACGGAAATATGTCACTTTTTGTAACATAGTTATTGTGCAAGATACTCTTTCATATTTACAAAGAGAGGAAAAGGCACTCTGTGCACTTTTTATACTCCATGTAAATACAACCTCATCATGCACACCACTTTGTGTTGAAAAGGTGTTCTATAAGTGTTGTTGGGCATGATTGCACTTAATACTCATAGAACAAGACACATGTCTAGATTTATCGTAAATCATAAATCTCGATATGTGTGTGAATGCTGCACCATTCTAAAATTGGTGTAGGAAAGCACAACAAGGAGAATTGTTTTAATTTCTCCACATTTTTATATCTTCAATGCATGCTGAAATGTTCAGCATACATTGAAGGAGAAAAATGCATTTTCTCATTGTTTTTGTGCAGGAAGGTGTGTCTTCCTGTAGAAAAACAAACAGCACATGACACAGATATCCTTGCACTATGGTGCAAGGGTGCCTGTGTCACCACATGGCTGCAGTTTAAGCAGCCGTGCACAGAGAAGCATGGATTTGCAACATATTTATGTACATATGTTGCATCCCTGTGCTTCGGAAGTACTACAGCACACAGCAGTTAAAGAGGTTACTGTGTGATGCTGCAGCACTTCCTCATAGTTCTGCACTTATACATTCACCATACGCTACTAATGCATTCATTCATTCAATTACGTACTACACATACATTCATCTAAACTTTCACACACTAACAAAGAAATTTAGCTCTCTTTTAAACCAGGAAAGTTAGTTCTTAGAAGAACTTTTTTTTTCTTCTTTTTTGTTTTTTAATTTTTTTGTACTTTTTGGAACAATTTTGTTATTTTTTGGTTTTTTTTCAAAAGGAAAAAAAGACAACAGGGGGAACAAAACAGTCAACTTCTGCAAAAAAAAATAAACACAAGTTTAGCACTTGTGGTTTTGCTGCGCTCGGCAGATTAGTTCAATTGACTGCTCGCCGTAACATAGTAGTTTGTTGCATTTAATGCAACTAATTTTTAGTTTTCCAAATTCTGGACGTATGTCCGGGTGAGTGCTTGATGGTGATGCTGCAGAAGTGCTTGCCACTGCTGGCTGAGGCTGCTGTTGGAGTCTTCTGCATTCCTGCTTGGCCAGGTTCACGGGATGCAGAGTCTTCAGGTGTTTTAACATACTCGCAGTCCCACAAGAGTATTTTTTTTATGGACCTCCTCTGGAAAGCACTCTTTGACATATTTTACATGTCACTTTAGTTGAATTAGTTTTATTTTGTCCTTCTGGGAAGGAAAAAAATTTCCACACCACAGAGGTGTATCTTTCTGGGCGTGGAGGTTCCACAACAAATTCCTCATCGGACGAATGGTCTGATTCTGATGGTGGCTGCTGTGCAGAAGCCATTGTGTTCAGAAAAATTGCAGCTGTGGAAATCTTCCCCAAAAAGTTTCTTCTAGTTCTAAGGTGTGAGATGTTCCTCCAAAGAAGCTCAAAGAATGATTGAAATGGGTGGGGTCTTTCAATAGTTAGAATAGGAAGTGTAATGAACCAATCAAATCTCTTTTTTTGCAGGTCACATGGGATCCGCGCACCCTGCGCTTATGCAGCACGCACCCAGCGCGCATCCGCGAAATCGAATTAAAAAAATTATAGGATTAGATGTAAAAATATATTAGCTTTAAGACTAGTTTAGAGTTTGTCTTCAATTAATATTCACATGAAATACATATATATATGCTTTTTTAAATGTTAAATATTTCGTGGGATCCGCGCACCTACCGCGTCATAGACGCAGATGACGCATCGCGGAAGCTTGTAAATGTCGCGTTACGTACATCGAACGTGTCGCGTATAGGCTGGGAGTCGCGTACCTGTCGCATTGCGATCGTGCACTAAATTCATACCCAACGCATACCATGCGCGGATGCTATTGCGTAGGGATCGGGAACAGTGCGCTGAGGGTGCGCAGATCCAAAAACATGGAAAAAAATAAAGTTTTGAACATATAGTTAAAAAAAAATTGAAAAATATAAAAAAATATGTTTGAAAAACTCATTAAATTGAAATAATATTTTTTAATTTTTAAAAGAATTAATTGAAAAAATAAGTTTAAAAAATGGTGATAAAAAAGTATTTAAAAAAAATAAAAATGTATTAAATTGACACACTGAATTTGAAAAATATAGAAATCCTATCAAAATCATTAAACATGATCGGTGCCGATTACGATCCTGTAAAAAAATTCCCCGTACGACTCGTATCCGGTCTTTTTACCGTACGAATCGTACAAGTGCCGTACAAACTGCCAAGTACGATTTGCATGGGAAAAAGTCCATACAAATCGCATTGGGAATAATTCCCCACACGTCCTCGGGTCGGAAAATGTGTCCGACACATCCTCGGATGATTTACCGTACAAATGTGAAAAGTGAAGTCCGACCGCGCTAGTACGATCCATCCCGTGCGTCCGATGTTACAACCGGATGGAAAAAACACCGTCCGCACCGAACTCCGATAGCAACCATGGAGACATGTGCCCGCATACGTGCCCAACACTCCCCCCAGCCCTCCTATGTACGAGTCGAATCCCCACCCGTGTATGTACACCCGTGTATGTACGAGACGTACCCCCACCTGTGAATGTACACCCGTGTATGTACACCCGTGTATGTACACCCGTGTATGTATGAGACGTACCCCCACCCGTGTATGTACACCCCCATACGTATGGCCCGTACCCCCACCCGCGTATGTATGGAGCGTACCCCCACCCCAACCCCAACCGTGTATGTACGGCCCGTACCCTCACCCACGTATGTATGGAGCGTACCCCCACCCCAACCGTGTATGTACGGCCCGTACCCACACCCGCGTATGTATGGAGCGTACCCCCACCCCAACCGTGTATGTACGACCCGTACCCTCACCCGCGTATGTATGGAGCGTACCCCCACCCCAACAGTGTATGTACGGACCGTACCCCCACCCCAACCGTGTATGTACGGCCCGTACCCTCACCTGTGTATGTATGGAGCGTACCCCCACCCCAACCGTGTATGTACGGCCCGTACCCACACCCGCGTATGTATGGAGCGTACCCCCACCCCAACAGTGTATGTACAGACCGTACCCTCACCCGCGTATGTATGGAGCGTACCCCCACCCCAACAGTGTATGTACGGACCGTACCCCCACCCCAACCGTGTATGTATGGCCCGTACCCTCACCCGCGTATGTATGGAGCGTACCCCCACCCCAACAGTTTATGTACGGACTGTACCCCCACCCCAACCGTGTATGTACGGCCCGTACCCTCATCCGCATATGTATGGAGCATACCCCCACCCCAACCATGTATGTACGGCCCGTACCCACACCCGCGTATGTATGGAGCGTACCCCCACCCCAACCGTGTATGTACGACCCGTACCCTCACCCGCGTATGTATGGAGCGTACCCCCACCCCAACAGTGTATGTACGACCCATACCCTCACCCGCGTATGTATGGAGCGTACCCCGACCCCAACATTCTAAGTACGGAGCGCACCCCAGGCCCCAACACCAGCACCTTCACCCAACATCACGCATGTACGAGTCGTACCAAGCCAGACACAAGGACAGCACTGTACAACAAAATTGCCGATGTACACACCGTACACACGCTAAAAACACACGTACACAACCAGGACAAAGCAAAACAACACAAGAATACACTATTCGAATGGCGCAAAGCCACAAAACATGTCCAACAAGCACAAATACAACACATTCACTGACCTGCAACTGCCAAACTCCCAAACAGAGGCCCAAAACACAACCACTCCTTATAACACACCCACCCAAAGTTCAAACACAGCCACACCCACCAATGGACCAATAAAAAGGGCCCACAGACACAAACCATGAGCCTTTGCAACAGACTCACTGCTGCCAGACCCCACAGACAACCTACAGCACCATACTTGAACCTTTACTACACCTTACACTTGCACACCTTCACACACCCACCTTCACAAACACCCCCTCATCACATTCACACACACACCTGCACAACCACACCCACACACCCACAACCATCCACACCCACACCCCCCACAACCATCCACACCCACACCCCTCACCATGCCCACTAACAAGAATCCAAAGTTCACCAGCCAAGAGTTGGAGGTCCTTGTTGACGAAATCCTCAGAGTCGAGCCACACCTCTTTGGAACATTGGTCAGACAGACCAGCATTTCCGAAAAAACAGCCATGTGGCAGAGGATTGTCGATGCTGTGAATGCTGTTGCGTCCACCAGAAGGACCAGGCATGAATGCCAAGCCAGGTGGTACGATCTGCGGAGGAGGGTCCGAGCCAAAATGACCGACGACCACAACCAGGCCAACATCACTGGAGGAGGGCCGCCCCGCAGACGCGTACAATACCATCCCTGGGAGGAGAGGGTGATGGCCATACTGCCGGTGGTGTCAGTGGACGGAGTAGAAGGACTCCGAGAGCCGGGTGAGTACACGAACAACTCACCTCACATGGGGGAACGTCATCCACAACCAAACTCACAATCATGCACGCAACCACCCCAAGCTATCGCATGACTCAACCACACTCCATGAACACGCACATGCCACTAGCGCCACCATGCCCCATTGTTCTGCTCGATTTTCCTGGCCTTCTTGTGTTAACAAGTGATTGAATGTGACTTCAGTCTCTTACCATTCAAGCCTAAGGGTTAGAGTAGTGAATGGAGCCTATTTACTAGGCACTTTGACATGATTCTGTGCTCTTCCCCATAGATCAGGGCTTGCATACATAGCCTAGGGGATAGATTCGTTAGTATTAGGGATAACCTGTCCTGTAGTGAGGGTATTTCATGGAGCTGTGCTGAATTCAGGCCTGGTAGGCCTCAAACGGGAGAGACTCCATCTTTCTTTCTGCTTCGGCAGCTTGGGATGTTTCTAGGCCAAGAGTTATGTTTTAGTTATGAGGTGTTATTCGCTTGGAGAGAACCGGTTCAGGCCGGCCCTTATCGAAGGATTGTATTTTTCTTCATGCCGAAGACACTACATCAGGCCGGCCGGCTGGGAACGTGTCCTTGGTACGGGGAGGTACAAGAATTTGGTGGGCGGCAGGTTACGGGCCGGAATTTTCCATGAGGAAATGCACCTCTATATTAGTGAAAGTCTGAGGCAGTTACATGTTCAGTCCGTAGGCGGCATCTGGCCGTTAGCAGTAAAGCTACTACTTATTCCAGGGAAGACAGACGCCATCTGGAAGGCGGAGAAGAACCGAGAGACAGATGCTTTCCTAGCAGAATAGCCAGAGAGGAGAGAGTAGCCGATAAGGAAGAGGTCCCAGTGACTCGAAGAAGGGTGATTCCAGGCGAGCCGAGATACAGACGAGAAGGGAACCTAGATGACCACTGAGTGCAGGCTACATACTACTAAGGTGATGTCGACCCTTTCTTATTAGAGTGTACAACTTAATCTTTCACTTCTCTTTGCAGGTTATGTGTTATATCGTAATGTTATGTGATTGTGTATGTAATGAGTAATAAAGTATCCAGTTTGTAGTGAACCAACATGTGCTGCGTGTTCTTGTATAAGAGGGTAGCCTATTCTTCTAGTCAGCTGCGGCTACATGAACAGATGTTAACCCTGATCAGGTAAGTGGTAACTGAATAAGGGAAAGAGGAGCCCCTCGAACCTGAGAACAGGCTGTACTCAAACTGGCAATCCTTGTGTGATCTGATGAATAGTGAGCCCTTTTTGTATGTTATGGTGACCATAGGATGAACTGTCGTATGAGACTGCCATCTGGGTAGAGAGGTCTGGGTTCGTATGGGACCGCGAGGCCGCCACTTGTGATACTGTCGTATGGGCAGAGAGGTCTGGATTCGTAGGGGATCGCGAGGCCGCCGATTGTGCTGATACTGTCGTCTGGGCAGAGAGGTCTGGGTTCGTATGGGACCGCGAGGCCGCCACTTGTGATACTGTCGTATGGGTAGAGAGGTCTGGATTCGTAGGGGATCGCGAGGCCGCCGATTGTGCTGATACTGTCGTCTGGGCAGAGAGGTCTGGGTTCGTATGGGACCGCGAGGCCGCCGATTGTGCTGATACTGTCGTCTGGGCAGAGAGGTCTGGGTTCGTATGGGACCGCGAGGCCGCCGATTTTGCTGATACTGTCGTCTGGGCAGAGAGGTCTGGGTTCGTATGGGACCGCGAGGCCGCCACTTGTGATACTGTCGTATGGGCAGAGAGGTCTGGATTCGTAGGGGATCGCGAGGCCGCCGATCGTGCTGATACTGTCGTCTGGGCAGAGAGGTCTGGGTTCGTATGGGACCGCGAGGCCGCCACTTGTGATACTGTCATATGGGCAGGGAGGTCTGGATTCGTAGGGGATCGCGAGGCCGCCGATTGTGCTGATACTGTCGTCTGGGCAGAGAGGTCTGGGTTCGTATGGGACCGCGAGGCCGCCACTTGTGATACTGTCGTATGGGCAGAGAGGTCTGGATTCGTAGGGGATCGCGAGGCCGCCGATTGTGGTGATACTGTCGTCTGGGCAGAGAGGTCTGGGTTCGTATGGGACCGCGAGGCCGCCACTTGTGATACTGTCGTATGGGCAGAGAGGTCTGGATTCGTAGGGGATCGTGAGGCCGCCGATTGTGCTGATACTGTCGTCTGGGCAGAGAGGTCTGGGTTCGTATGGGACCGCGAGGCCGCCACTTGTGATACTGTCGTATGGGCAGAGAGGTCTGGATTCGTAGGGGATCGCGAGGCCGCCGATTGTGCTGATACTGTCGTCTGGGCAGAGAGGTCTGGGTTCGTATGGGACCGCGAGGCCACCACTTGTGATACTGTCGTATGGGCAGAGAGGTCTGGATTCGTAGGGGATCGCGAGGCCGCCGATTGGGCTGATACTGTCGTCTGGGCAGAGAGGTCTGGGTTCGTATGGGACCGCGAGGCCGCCACTTGTGATACTGTCGTATGGGCAGAGAGGTCTGGATTCGTAGGGGATCGCGAGGCCGCCGATTGTGAGATCTTGGTATACATAGTAGGAATCCCCTGTCCTTAGGTGATAGATATATGTGGTTGTAGGATTGTAAATAGGTTCTAGGGAGGGGGTAACGTTCTGGCTGGGTTAGTGAGGCCCTGATGAGTGGGTTCTATCTGATCCGAAAACCCAAGCAGAACATTTGGCGTCACGAACCGTTTACGAAACCTGTGTGCGTTGTGGTTGTATCGTGTTTGCTTCTGGTGCGTGCGTGGTTTCGTTTGTATATTATTTTTACATAACTGTGAGTGTAGTTTTCTTTTCTCTTTCTTCTTTTTCTTTTTCTTTTTTTTTTTTCTTTATTTTCAAACATGTTTTCTAGAAAGTCGAAATCTACTTTTAAGTTACCCGTTGATATTCCCGGCTGGGATTCAACGCCTTATGAAGCCTTAGCCCGTGAGTGGGCTGATTCTACTGGTTTGAGTGAGAATTGGAATTCTTTTTTGGAACTGGCGGAGCCGGCTGATGTGATTACTTGTTTACAGAAGGTGCCGGTATCTAAGGGTGATGAACTTCCCGTTTTGGGGCGCAGAGGTTGGGTTGTTCTGTCTGCGTACAGGATCCTGCATGAGAGGTTGTTGAAGTTACAGAATGTGCATAAGGATGTGGAAGCGAATTTTGTTGAGATTCAGAATGCTCATACTTTGTTGCGGTGTCAAAATAAGTTGCTTGCTGACAAACTTGAGACGTACCAAACTATTGCCGAGAGGGCGGCTGTGCGAATTGCTCGTTATAAATACAAAAATCGGCGTGGTCGGGTTTCGAAGCGAAAGGTGCGTCTGGTCGTGGCGAAAGCCGGTCTGGATTGGAATCCTGATGAATGGGATGGTAATATCTGGAACTCGAGTGATTCTCCTTCCTCGGGTGAGGAGTCTGCCAAGCGCGAGTCCTCTCGCTCCGGCCGTGATTGTAAGTCTGCTTCTTGCGCCTCTGATGGTGCACCCCATGATTGCGTTCGTCCTTCGAGTGGGGTCGATGCTTCTTACACTGATTGTTCCTCTACGTGTACTGGTCGAGCTCCTTGTGCAGCTCGTCCCGCGGTCTCGGTGCATCCGGTTTTTCGGCGGAAGTTGCAGCAGGCTCCCGGTGCTCCGAATGGTATTGCTTTAGACTCTTTGGAGGATTTTACTCAACAAGAAATTAGTGATATTTTACAAAGATTTCGGCAGCGAGCTGGTGAGTCCTTACTCACATGGATGGTGCGCCTTTATGAACTGGGCGCTGCTGGCATTATGTTGGATGCTGGCGATTGTTTGAAGTTTTGTTCCTTGAGTTCGGATTCTACTGTACAGGATCATTTTCGTAACTTTAATGTTGGTGGTCAAATTTCTTTGCTTCAATTGGCGACTGAGGGTTGTAATCAAAAATATCCTACTGAATCTGATTGGCCTGTGACTGACAAACCGTGGTATACTTTGCGCGATGCTGCGCAACGTCTCAAAGAGGAGGTGATGAAAACGGCAATTTTTCTGAATACTGCTGACAGGTTGCTTGATGGTTTCTTGACATCTTCTGTGCGGAATCGTATTATTCGTTCTTCTCCTGTTGCTTATAAGCAGGTTATGATGACTTTATTGATTAATCAGACTGGTAACATGTTATCTGTGGTGCTGGAATCGGTACGCCAACTCGGTGAGTTGGGTGAGTGGTTTAAACCTGAACGGCAATCCCGGCCTGACACTCGTACTCCTGGTGACAATAAACTTACTAGACGTGATATGTTTTTTGGTCTTATGGCTGATGGTGTGCGGAAGGAGGACATTGATGGTGAGACCACTTCTCGTTTGTGGGAAATGTTTCGCAAACGTGGCTTGGATCGAAAGGAGGGTGCCCGGCGTGTTCGGACGACTGAGTGTGATCGTGGTTTTTCTGACGGTAGCGGTGATGACGACCGCCGTGGGCGCTCTGATCGTCGTGATGATCGACGTTATGTGCGTGACTTGTCCCCCTGTCGTGAGAGAGACAGGGAGAGAGAGGGGGAAAGAGAGAGGGGGAGAGATGATTATGTTAACAGCAGACGTAGAGATGATAGGGATCAATCCCCTGAGTTGAGAAGGAGAGAGGATCGACACATATTGGCCGATCGAAACCCGCAGTACAATGCAGGGAACAGTAATCCATTTCGTAATGGAGATGGATATGAACAGGAGGTATCGATACCTAGGAAACGTGAGAGTCTTTATCCTGATTTATCCTGGTACACAGAACGCAGTAAAGATGACTAGGAAATAGGTCAAGCTCCAGTACACAGATGGGCTCACAGAGATAATAGACCCTATGTAGATATTGATATTTATTGGAGACATCGTAATGTCCAAAGGGCCCGAGCATTGGTAGATACAGGAGCGGAGGCCACTCTTATTCATGGAAAATCAAAGAAGTTTAAAGGTCAGCCTTTTACAATTACCGGATTAGGCGGAAAGGAAACTCCCGCAGTTCAAACCTTACTTGAAATGAGAATAGGTAGAATTCCTAGAAAAGAATACTCTGTATTAGTGGTGCCACTCTTAGAATTCATAATTGGAATTGATATTTTGAAAGGAATGACTTTGCACTTAGATGATGGATGTTACCAATTTGGAACTAAACATTATATATCGTCCAGGCCTGTACGGGTTGGTCGTTTAAGAATGCCCCCCATAAAAGTTCCCCAGGCGACAAAAGTGGTTCGTCAGAAGCAGTATCGTATTCCGGGTGGTCATGAAGAGATTAGTACCACTATTCAGGAGTTGGTGGATGCAGGTGTTATCACCCCAGTTACTTCTGCTTGGAATAATCCTGTTTGGCCTATACGTAAGAGTGATAATTCTTGGTGCATGACTGTTGATTATCGAGAATTGAATAGACACACACCCTCTTTGACAGTTGTAGTACCGGATGTTATTACCCTAATTGAAAGAATCCAAAAACATCCAGGTACATGGTATGCGTCCATTGATATTGCTAATGCTTTCTTTTCGATTCCGATTGCCCCTGAGTGTCAGGAACAATTCAGTTTTACGTGGAACGGGCGTCAGATGACGTTTAGTAGTCTTCCTCAGGGCTATGTGCATAGTCCTACGATATGTCACCGGCTGGTGGCAGAGCATCTGGCTGAGGTACCGGTTCATCCACAAATTCAGATATGTCACTATATTGATGATATTTTGATCCAAGGCGAATCACGAGAGGAAGTTCAGACCCAATTGGATAGAGTCATTGAGTGCCTGCGTGAGAAAGGTTGGGCAATCAACCCGGATAAATTACAAGGTCCGTCCCAAGCTGTAAAATTTTTGGGTATTAATTGGCATGAAGGGCACCGAGAAGTGATCCCTCAGGTTAAACAGAAAATTCTTGATTTCGCAGTTCCGAGAAATAGGAAAGAAGCCCAAAGCTTCATTGGTTTGTTTGGATTTTGGCGCCAGCATATTCCTCATTTGAGTCAAATATTGGCCCCTTTGTACCGTGTCACTCGTAAAAAGAATGCATTTGAATGGGATAAACCACAGCAAGATGCGTTCAGTCTGGCAAAAGAAGCAATTCAGCATGCTCTGGATTTATGGCCTGTATGTGATGGTGATGTGGATTTGAATGTGTCTGTACAAGGCCTTTATGCGAATTGGAGTTTGTGGCAGAAACAAGGCAAGAGTAGAGTACCGTTAGGTTTCTGGACCAAAAAGTTACCTGATGCTGGTGAGCGTTATACACCTTTTGAGAAACAGCTACTTGCATGTTATTGGGCTCTGGTGGATACCGAGCAGTTGACTTTGGGACATGATATAGTTTTGCGACCTGAAATTCCTATCATGCAGTGGGTTATGAGTTCGCCGAAAACTCACCGAATTGGACACGCTCAAGAGGCGAGTGTGATTAAATGGAAATGGTATATACAAGATAGGGCACGTGTGGGACAAAAAGGAGTTGCATCTTTGCATGAGCAGGTGGCACGGGCGCCATCAACTGAAACTGAGAGTGAATGTTTCGTACCTTTAGTACAGGAATCTCCTGTTAAGTGGGGTAAACCTTTTGATGATTTGTCCGCAGAGGACAGAAACCATGTCTGGTTTACGGATGGTTCAGCAAGGTTCATAGGGACGAAACGGCATTGGAAGGCAGTGTCCTATAATTCGATCACACAAAAATTGCTGAGTACAACTGGTGAGGGTAAGAGCAGTCAATTTGCTGAGCTCTATGCTGTTTATCAAGTTCTGAAACAAGAGTTACCTGGCATATGTCATATTTTTACCGATTCTTGGTCTACTGCCAATGGACTGGCAGTTTGGTTACCGACTTGGCATTCCCATAGTTGGAAAATCCATTCCAAGGAATTGTGGGGAAAAGAATTATGGCAGGAGATTTGGGAAATGCTCCCACAGAGTACTGTTACAATCTTCCATGTGGATGCTCATACCCCGATAGACTCTCTTGAAAAATTCTTTCATAATATTGCAGATGAGAAATCTAAAATTGCTGAGGCAGTGGTGGACACGCAAGATTCTGATATTGCGGGATTGGCGAAATGGGCACACCAGAAAGCAGGACACTTTGGAGAGAAAGCCACTAGCAGGTGGGCTGCTGATCGAGGAATTTATATTCCCCTAGATTTAATTAAAAATGTTATTTTACATTGTCCCATTTGTCAGCATATCAGGCAGCGCAAAGTGCCCCAAATTGTTAAAGGTCATTTACATCGCGGGAAAGTGCCCGCTCAAATTTGGCAGATTGATTACATTGGTCCACTCCCTATGAGTAGGAATTGTCAATATGTTTGCACCATTGTTGATACATACAGTGGCCTGTTGGTGGCCCTTCCCTGTAAGCAAGCTACCCAACTGAATACTATTAAAACATTGGAATTGATTATGATGTATTATGGTGTGCCATTCCAAATTCAATCTGACAATGCATCCCATTTTCGTGGAAGATTGTTACAGGAATTCTGTGTGGAAAACAATATTGAATGGGTGTTTCATATACCCTATTATCCACAGGCCTCGGGTCTTGTGGAGAGGTTGAATGGCCTGCTAAAAGACCAACTACGCAAATTAACAGATGACAAGTATAAGAATTGGCGAGATTTTTTACCTCAAGCGCTATTGATTTTGAATAACCGTCCTTTTCTAAATGCTGAATCCCCACTTATGCGTCTGTTTCCTCCGAATGTTGTTGCTAAACCCAATGAGATCAGAGAGACTGTGATGTACTGGGAGATTACTCCCGGAGCTTTGGCTCCATGCAGAGCGACCCCAGGGTCGGCAGGTTTAGACTTGCATGCCATGGATGACACCATTATAAAAAGTAAAGATCGAGTCATCATTGAGACAGGTGTTGGTGTTCAGATACCACCTGGAAATTTCGGATTAATTGCCCCTAGATCGGGGCTGGCTGTAAAAGGCATTCAGGTGCTTGGAGGAATCATTGATAGTGATTATCAGGGAGAGATTAAGGTGCTCCTGCTGAATGGCAGTGAGGTTGACTTACTGATACATAAAACTGACCGAGTGGCTCAATTGCTAATAATGCCTGTCTTCAGTGGTGAGATGGTAAAAGGCACTGCCCCAACGTTGCTAACTGTACGAGGCCAGAAAGGTTTTGGCTCTACAGACAATCCTGGGGCCAGAGTTTGGGTGCAGTCGCCTAAGAATCCCCCTGAACAAGCAGAGGTCATTGCAACCGGTCAAGATAATACCATTTTAGTTATGAGACCAGGGAAAGATAGCTGGGAAGCAGTCCCGGCTGACAAATGTTACTTACGAGAATGAATAATGCCTGTATTTGATTCTCTTTCAGATCATTCTTTGGACTGTTGCTGCGGGATGTGTCGGCATCGGACTGTTTTTGGGCTGGTGCGACGAGAGAGGAGGGATCCCATCAACCCGGGATGAGTTGAGAACCCGAGTGTCGCGTTCCTTCGCTGCGTGGGATTCGTCATCGAACTTTTGGATTTCACTTGCGAAACGGGTGACTAGCGCCCCTCATTTCTGCCTGACACCGATGAGATCAGTGAATGACATTTTGTCAACTTGTTTGGTTGCTGTTCCTGCCTCGTTGGAAACTTTGACTCATATTTTCAATATATCAACCGCTCGCCCCAATGTTCTTCTGGGCGATTTCGCTACCCATCAGTATTGCCCCTTGTGTACTGAACTGTCAGACCCGATACCCCTCATCCAGTCCCAAATAGTTACCTATAATATCACACACGGTGATTTGTGTTTTTTCCTTACGTGTAATCCTAGTGCAATTTCGGAATGTATGCGTTTAAAATTGAAAGGGGCCACCTCATTCACCGCTCATGAACGAACTTTGTGCCTTCAAAGGACGCCGAAAATATGTACTTCTGTTCAGAATAACATGACTTGCAAGAGTATGGTAGTTGCCCCCAGTCATTATCGCACGATGTTACTACCTGCCGGATGGCTTTTCTCATGTGGTAATACTTCCTGGCCATATGTCCCCGCAAATATTTCTGGAGGCCCTTGTGCCATTACTAGATTAAGTTTGTTAATGTTTTCCTCGCATCCGAATGCCAACTCTCGTGTGATTCGAGATACAGTGAGATTACAGGAGGATTGTGACTCATCTTTGCATTTATATTCTAAGTCCGAATACCTTAGCCTGGCTATTTCAATTATTGGTGTTCCTGCTTTGGCAGTTTATAATGCCAAATCTATTGAGAAAATGGCCTGCTGGATGGTGAAATCCATTAATAATACTTCCACAGTCCTGTCGGACATGCTATTAGACGCCCAGGGTGAACGAAGGGCTATCTTGCGAAATCGAGCGGCCATTGATTATCTTTTGCTTAAACATGGACACGATTGTTCTGATTTTGAGGGTCTTTGTTGTTTTAACTTGTCTGATCATACACAATCCATTCGAGCTCACATTAACAAGCTACATGACTTGACAGAAGAAGTTAGAAAACACATTGATCAGGGCTGGTTTGACTGGCTCTTTAATTGGTTACCTGATTTGCATTTGTTACGTCAAATATTAGGAGGTATTCTGATTACTATCGCCATTTTGATTTCCATCTGTTGCTTTATTCAGTGTATTCCTTCACTACTTCAATTCTGCACACCTGGTACTAGACATAGATCAGTTAGTTTTGTTTCATATTATTCTTCCACAGATGTTAGTTCCATTTAATGAATGTATAATAGACTGAAGTCAAGGGTGAAATGTTCTGCTCGATTTTCCTGGCCTTCTTGTGTTAACAAGTGATTGAATGTGACTTCAGTCTCTTACCATTCAAGCCTAAGGGTTAGAGTAGTGAATGGAGCCTATTTACTAGGCACTTTGACATGATTCTGTGCTCTTCCCCATAGATCAGGGCTTGCATAAATAGCCTAGGGGATAGATTCGTTAGTATTAGGGATAACCTGTCCTGTAGTGAGGGTATTTCATGGAGCTGTGCTGAATTCAGGCCTGGTAGGCCTCAAACGGGAGAGACTCCATCTTTCTTTCTGCTTCGGCAGCTTGGGATGTTTCTAGGCCAAGAGTTATGTTTTAGTTATGAGGTGTTATTCGCTTGGAGAGAACCGGTTCAGGCCGGCCCTTATCGAAGGATTGTATTTTTCTTCATGCCGAAGACACTACATCAGGCCGGCCGGCTGAGAACGTGTCCTTGGTACGGGGAGGTACAAGAATTTGGTGGGCGGCAGGTTACGGGCCGGAATTTTCCATGAGGAAATGCACCTCTATATTAGTGAAAGTCTGAGGCAGTTACATGTTCAGTCCGTAGGCGGCATCTGGCCGTTAGCAGTAAAGCTACTACTTATTCCAGGGAAGACAGACGCCATCTGGAAGGCGGAGAAGAACCGAGAGACAGATGCTTTCCTAGCAGAATAGCCAGAGAGGAGAGAGTAGCCGATAAGGAAGAGGTCCCAGTGACTCGAAGAAGGGTGATTCCAGGCGAGCCGAGATACAGACGAGAAGGGAACCTAGATGACCACTGAGTGCAGGCTACATACTACTAAGGTGATGTCGACCCTTTCTTATTAGAGTGTACAACTTAATCTTTCACTTCTCTTTGCAGGTTATGTGTTATATCGTAATGTTATGTGATTGTGTATGTAATGAGTAATAAAGTATCCAGTTTGTAGTGAACCAACATGTGCTGCGTGTTCTTGTATAAGAGGGTAGCCTATTCTTCTAGTCAGCTGCGGCTACATGAACAGATGTTAACCCTGATCAGGTAAGTGGTAACTGAATAAGGGAAAGAGGAGCCCCTCGAACCTGAGAACAGGCTGTACTCAAACTGGCAATCCTTGTGTGATCTGATGAATAGTGAGCCCTTTTTGTATGTTATGGTGACCATAGGATGAACTGTCGTATGAGACTGCCATCTGGGTAGAGAGGTCTGGGTTCGTATGGGACCGCGAGGCCGCCACTTGTGATACTGTCGTATGGGCAGAGAGGTCTGGATTCGTAGGGGATCGCGAGGCCGCCGATTGTGCTGATACTGTCGTCTGGGCAGAGAGGTCTGGGTTCGTATGGGACCGCGAGGCCGCCACTTGTGATACTGTCGTATGGGTAGAGAGGTCTGGATTCGTAGGGGATCGCGAGGCCGCCGATTGTGCTGATACTGTCGTCTGGGCAGAGAGGTCTGGGTTCGTATGGGACCGCGAGGCCGCCGATTGTGCTGATACTGTCGTCTGGGCAGAGAGGTCTGGGTTCGTATGGGACCGCGAGGCCGCCGATTTTGCTGATACTGTCGTCTGGGCAGAGAGGTCTGGGTTCGTATGGGACCGCGAGGCCGCCACTTGTGATACTGTCGTATGGGCAGAGAGGTCTGGATTCGTAGGGGATCGCGAGGCCGCCGATCGTGCTGATACTGTCGTCTGGGCAGAGAGGTCTGGGTTCGTATGGGACCGCGAGGCCGCCACTTGTGATACTGTCGTATGGGCAGGGAGGTCTGGATTCGTAGGGGATCGCGAGGCCGCCGATTGTGCTGATACTGTCGTCTGGGCAGAGAGGTCTGGGTTCGTATGGGACCGCGAGGCCGCCACTTGTGATACTGTCGTATGGGCAGAGAGGTCTGGATTCGTAGGGGATCGCGAGGCCGCCGATTGTGCTGATACTGTCATCTGGGCAGAGAGGTCTGGGTTCGTATGGGACCGCGAGGCCGCCACTTGTGATACTGTCGTATGGGCAGAGAGGTCTGGATTCGTAGGGGATCGCGAGGCCGCCGATTGTGCTGATACTGTCGTCTGGGCAGAGAGGTCTGGGTTCGTATGGGACCGCGAGGCCGCCACTTGTGATACTGTCGTATGGGCAGAGAGGTCTGGATTCGTAGGGGATCGCGAGGCCGCCGATTGTGCTGATACTGTCGTCTGGGCAGAGAGGTCTGGGTTCGTATGGGACCGCGAGGCCGCCACTTGTGATACTGTCGTATGGGCAGAGAGGTCTGGATTCGTAGGGGATCGCGAGGCCGCCGATTGTGCTGATACTGTCGTCTGGGCAGAGAGGTCTGGGTTCGTATGGGACCGCGAGGCCGCCACTTGTGATACTGTCGTATGGGCAGAGAGGTCTGGATTCGTAGGGGATCGCGAGGCCGCCGATTGTGAGATCTTGGTATACATAGTAGGAATCCCCTGTCCTTAGGTGATAGATATATGTGGTTGTAGGATTGTAAATAGGTTCTAGGGAGGGGGTAACGTTCTGGCTGGGTTAGTGAGGCCCTGATGAGTGGGTTCTATCTGATCCGAAAACCCAAGCAGAACACCCATGCACCCAGCTGGACAATGCCAAGTCACAGGCCACAGAAAACACCAACACAAGACACGGTAAGCCGGATGGCGGGAGTGTGGGCCCCAAAAATCACATAGTGCAACTCAGAAGCAGACAACAATGCCCTTATGGCCTAGGTCACAGCCAGACAAACAGTGTGTCCCCACACAGGAAAGACTTGCCAGCAAATGGCGGACGCCTTGCATTAAGACATGGGGGTGAAGGCATGTTTTTGCACATGACAGCAGCTAATGAACAGCCAACACTGTGAAAGAGTGGCAGCACACACCACCACAGCAGCAGCGCAGACACAGACACTACACCTAATGGGTGCCTGGAGATCAGAAACAAACTCACATCAACAAGCCAAGGGCCATTCAAAGATCTGCAAAAAGTGTGTGCCTAGGAAGCTGGGCTGAGGTGACAGAGGGTGACACACAGAGGGAGGGAGAGGGGGAGAGAGAGGGAGGACAGAGGGAGGAGGCTGACACAGGGAGGGAGGGAGATGGGGACAGAGAGGGAGTGAGAAAGGGACACACAGGGAGACCAATTCAGCCTTGGGGGGTGTGGGAATGTCTGCTCGTCAGCAGGTGGACTGCGTGCATGTAGACAAGGGTGGCCAGTGCCTGAATCCCCCTCTCTTCTCCATGGCAAAACACTGGGCCATGTCTCAACCTGTGCACGAGCACAATGACAGCTACCTGCATTATATGAGTGTGTGGAACAACTCCATGTGCCCACGTACAGTGCAACACGGAAGGCGCCAATGCATGGCTCGCCACACCTGCTCACTCCACTGCTGACTGCAGTCACAATTGACGCAGCAAGTAAGACTGTGCCACACATAGGTAAAGTCTCAAAAGCTGTGGCCAAGGGACATACCCATGCACAAGTGCACTGTGAGTGGAATGCAAGACATATCCAAATACCCAGAGGAAATGTGCCAACTCAGAAACAAATGAAACATGGATGTTGCATGGAACAAAATTAACATTGTCTCTCTCACACACAGGTCAACGTCGTGGATCACCCCCCAACACTGGGGGGGAAGAATCACAGGACCCGGCTCTGCGGTATGACGGACCCACCGGCAGCGACGATTCTCACCACTCTGTGGACGACCCCGACCAACCTGGCCCCTCTGGTGTCCAACCACATGCAGCACCTGCGTCAGGTACAACTGGGCCAACCACCACCCCCACTCCTGCCACATCCCAGGAGACACCCAGGATCCCTGCCCCACCACCACAATGCAGCCAGGCTGACCAGGAGGGACACGGTGTACCGGGCACCCAGGAGGAGGCAAGCGACAACGCTAATGCCACCCCTCAGGGGTCCCGGAGACCCGATGTGCCCACAAGGGCAGGCCAGGTGCAAGTGGGCAGGGGTGGTGGGAGTGGAGGACGGCGGAGGCGCTAGCCTGACCAGTTGGCTGCGGAACCGGTATATTCCCATGTCAGAAACATCCTGGACACATACCGGCAGGACACCACGGGCATGGGCCAGGTTGTGTCCACCCTCAACGAGATGAAGGGGACCCTCGAGGAGATCAAGACCCAGCAGGCCCAGCAACATGCGGAGCAACATGCCTGTTTACTGCGACACCAAGGGCGGATGGAGGA
Source organism: Triturus cristatus (assembly GCF_964204655.1). Lineage (NCBI taxonomy): Eukaryota > Metazoa > Chordata > Amphibia > Caudata > Salamandridae > Triturus > Triturus cristatus. Next base: position 776,441,043 of record NC_140587.1, on the reverse strand, counting down.
CAGACAGGCTGAGCTCGTGACGGTGTTCACGGGAATTCACCGTACACTCCGTCGGATGGCCGACAACATGGGCAACCCTCCCTGTGCCACCAGGCCAAGAACATCACCACCCACAGGGAGGGATCAGGAGGAGGAGGAGACATCCGACGGAGCATCCCAAACATCGTCACGGCCTGCTTCTGAGGGTTCCCGCAGGAGGGCGGGTCGTCCACGGAAAAGACCGTGAGGGTCGGCGCAACAGCACCATCTCCCAGGACACCTGGCCTGGCACCTGGCCCACTGGACCAACAGCAGCACATCAGCAAAAGACATTCTCTGCCACATGGATTTGCTGGTCACTGTCTGACCAATGTTGACAAAGACTGTGGCATGGACTCTGATGATTTCCAATGGCAAGGACACCAACTCCCCCAGTGAACTTTGGATTCCACACACCCGGAAAGCCCCTCATGTCATACCCCCCCCCCCCCCACGTACCCCAACACAAATAAAAAGTTACACGATAAAGAGATGATGCCTACATTTTGCATTATTAACTTACATGTGTCTTGTAAAGTCTAACCATGCCTGAGTTCTCATATGACTTCAACCATCCGTACCCTGGGGCCTCAGTCTGGCACAGGACACACATGGGTCACAATGTATTAGGCAATACAGACATGGAGCACCATACACACCCGTGATGGGCCCAACCAGCTGAGGGGGTGGCCGCACAACCGTGCCGACAGACATATTGAGTACAGCGACAGCCATGCGCAGAGGTCAGGGATCATGTGGAGTGTCCTGGGGGGCACCCAGGTATGTGTAGACAGGTGGCAGAACCCTGTCCTGCAAGCTTGAGTCAGGTGGATGCAGAGAATGGTGGCCTGGCCAACGTTGGATGCATGGGAATTGCACATGTCACAATACCCACACAGTCATGGACATCATGCACAATACAGAGTCTAATCCCACACAAACAGCTTGCATCTTGCTACTCGACACATAGACACATAGCCACTATCACGGAAAACCATGCCAGACATGCCGTATGCACCGTGGCAACACACCAGCATTGACTGAGAAGAGGCACCTTGGAGGCATAGGGACACCTTTATTAGTCATGTATTCGGGAATGCAGAGGCAACTCGGAGTACACATACACAGGTTATGTGGAGTAACATGTGGGTCCAACACTGGAACCACCCTTCTGCAGCACAAATGCGTGATAGCCATGGAACTGGCACACAAGTGTCGGGTAACAGCTAAACACCCCCTGCTGCTCACGGAGAGGCTGCCATACACCATTGATCCTCTGATGTGGAAGTCCCACACCATGTCAAGCCAATGCAAACCGTATGTGTCCGAGGGCAGTGTTACACACATTGATGCCATCATCACAATCCACTATCCCATCACAGATGACTGTCAACAAGTCTGACCATCTATTCAGGTGTACCCAGCTACATGTAATGTGTCCCATGGTGATGCGACATGTCTGCAAAGGAACCAAACATCGACAGGGGCAGTGTGCACACATCGTAAACAACTGCCACACCCAATACACCCCTGATGCATCCCTTACCCTAAGGAGACTTCCAAACTTGTCCGTGCGTGTAACGCTGAGTCAGCACACAATGACGTGTCCATGAGGAATAGCAGTGCCACAACAATGCAACCAGCAGACGGCATGCGCAAGTACCTGGGGATGAGAGACACACAAGAAGTCAGCCACAAAAAGCACAGCCACTTGCATGTGCATGTACTCGACACATGTAAGGATGACAACATGCTAGGTCACAATTATGACTGGGGGAATACACTCATCACTGGCACCATCACTCGAGTGACACATCCACACACACCTCTGACTCACGTGGCATACATGCAGATGGACACACACATCGCAACACATGCCACACGGGGACCAATGCGTGCACACTCAGACACTGGTACTCACCACTAAGCAAAGAAGTTGCGTATGAGCCGACTCCGAATGTCCTCTTGTGGAACCACATCCTCCACATCACTAGCCCCATTGCCAAGCCCTTCGTCCTCCACGGGTGGATGGTCCTGATCATCTTGATCCAGGATGAGTGGCATTGCTTTCTCAACTGCCATGTTGTGCAGCATTCAGCAGACCATGAAGATTTTGCAGACCTTCGCCGGGGCATATGGGAGGGCGCCGCCGGTCTTGTGGAGGCATCTGAATCAGCTCTTCAGGAGGCCAAATGTCCTCTCTATCACTCGCCTTGTCCGGCCATGGGCGGTGTTGTAGCGGAGCTGGGCCGGCGTGCTGGGGTTGCAGAGAGGTGTGATCAGCCATGGCATGTTGGGATAGCCAGCGTCCCCTACATGGAAACCACATGGACATAAGTAGGACAGGAGAGGCGGTCGGGCTGGAAGTCTACGCAAAATACAGGACAGACAGAGTGTACCCACCAACAACACATGCTCGTTCATTGCGCAGCTGCATCATCATTTCAGGCACCCTGCTACGCCTCATGATGTAGGCATCGTGTGCTGATCCTGGAAAACGAGCACAGACATGTGAAATCACCATGTTGGACAGACACACCACAAGGGCATTGATGGAGTGGTAGTGTTTGCGATTCCTGTACGCTACCTCCTGTGCCTGTAGTGGTACCAAAGCCACATGTATCCCATCTATGGACCCAATGACATGGGGCATCCCTCCCAGGGCATAGAATCCACGCTTGACCCCAGTCAACAGTTCAGGAGTTGGGAAATGGATGAACTCATCCAGGTGAAGCAACATGGCCTCTAAGAAATCATGCAGCACACGGCTGAACATGCTCTGGGACATGCCACCAACATGAGCTATGGTATATTGAAAGGTACCCGTGGCAAGAAAATGTAGGGCTGCCATTACCTTCAGCTTGGGTGTCAGTGCCGTAGGATACCTGTGCAGCGGTTGCAGGTGTGGTGCCAGCCTTGCCGTCAACTCCTCAATCAACGGTTGGGGGAAGCGGTAGCAGCGTATGCAGTCATTCTCCCGCATGTCAGCCAGGTCCGGAATTGGTCGGGGAAGAGGCGTCGCTCTGCAGTAATTTGGAAGTGACAAGGAAGAGTCAGTGCACTACAACAACAATTTATATGTACTGAGCACATGTTAATCTGCCAATACACATATGCTACATACGGAGTCAGGTATGTGCTACATGCCCTGGACACGTATGGCTGCCAGGTGACACTCCTACCAAGACCCAGCTACACACGGAGATTGTGAACCACCACATGCCATGGCATGGGATTAGCTGTGTCCCAGTGTAAGTGAACAGCCAGACGTAACACAGGAGTGACATACATCAACACATCAGCAGAAGTAGGATGTTGATTGCAGAGACAGGTAGCGGAACACTAGAGCCACAGGTCACATGACATGACACTAGGACAGCCCACACACCTTGCCATTAAGGTGTACATGTAATGACTCACCACACATACATTGAGAGGATGCAGACAGGTCCTTGTTACGCTACTCCGTGTCCCATGCATACATACACACCTCACATCCGATACCACATGTGGCCTGGTGTGCGTAGCAGTGTGCCATGTCCATCTAAACACAGACACATGTTGGTTGCTGCAACAGCTGATGCTTTTGAGGGAACACCAACATCAAGCTAATGGGAACACACCACACATACATGACATAGACACATCGTGCACCGTGGGTAGTCACATGTCTGGTGTGGTAACCCCTGTAGCGGGCATCAGGGGACACTTGCGTGTGTTGTTGACTGTGCCATGCCAGTGACACTCATCCCAAGTGTGCAGTACGACATGCACACATGTCAATGGAGTTAAGGGCATGGCTGGCACATATTGCACCGTCACACATAACATCTGTACACATCTCATCATACATCTATTGCCTTCTCGACTCAGGAGTAATGTGCCACATCACAGCCTTTCACACCTGTGCCCCACACATGTAGTACTGCCCAGACAATGCCTTGATGTCCATCCATGGACAAGTATGTCAGCTCTATTCCTTCCTGTGTACTGCCTGTCACCACTGTGATGTGTGAAAGGCACCGTACATTCGCTCTGAGGGCCTGTGTACATTCCCCATCACTATGGGTGTGCTGGCGTATGCGTACCCATAGTGATACGGACCGTACACACGCGCGTACGCTCACTATCACTATGGGTGTGCTGGCGTATGCGTACCCATAGTGATACGGACCGTACACGCGCGTGTACGGTCCGTATCACTATGGGTACGCATACGCCAGCACACCCATAGTGATAGTGAGCGTACGCGCGCGAGTACGGTCCGTATCACTATGGGTACGCATACGCCAGCACACCCATAGTGATAGTGAGCGTACGCGCGCGTGTACGGTCCGTATCACTATGGGTACGCATACGCCAGCACACCCATAGTGATACGGACCGTACACACGCGCGTACGCTCACTATCACTATGGGTGTGCTGGCGTATGCGTACCCATAGTGATACGGACCATACACACGCCTGTACGGGCCGTTGCTATGCTTTTGGGGTGCCCTAGGGCCCCGGAATGCACCGTACCTGTGTGTGAATCTCCAAATTACATAGGGGACACATGAGGGACAAGTATAAATGCCTACATGCATGCTGGTTGTCATGGAGACCAAGTTTAAAGTATGAATTTTTTTCTGCAGGTGCACAGCAAAAGTCAGTTTGAATGAATGTGGTTCTGGAGTTGACATCATGCTCAAGAAAAATAAACAATAAAAACCCACTGACTGTGCTAGGTTTGAAGGGATTGGAGGAAACATAGGATGCAAATGTGAGTGACCAATCACTCTGTACTCCTGTGCATGAAACAGGCCAGCAAGGCAGATATAAGGCAGCCAGGTCACATGAGAGAGCACTTGCCTGCACATCTTTGGATTCTACGACCCTGCTGCTGCTCCTGATTCCCTGGAACCATGTCAAGGTCTGTGGAGAGGGCACAGCCTTTCACCCTGGAGGAGAACCTGGCATTGCTGGATGTGATCCTCCCACAGTACCCCCTGCTGTATGGGCGACCAGGGTATCAGGTGAGTGCAGAGTCCACTGGCACAGACTGTGTCCCTTTTTTGTGACTGTGACTTCTGGCATTGTGTCCAGGTGTGACACACATGCAATGTACTGTAGGGGGGGCCCAGGGGGGGGGGAATGCCTGATGTCTCCCAGCCAGAGCATGCTGTGGTGCATGTCTGCCGTCCTCACTTGCATTGTGTTTACTGTGACAATCACTGCATGGTGCATGCCACATTCTGCCTGTCTTATCCTCCTGGGAATGTAGCCTCTACAGTCCTCATGTGATTATGTGGTCAGCCCAGTGTGACAGGTGACTGTACCCACAGATGTGTGTTAGTTCTGTGTACCTGTGCTGAGAGTGTCCACATGATGTGTTCGTACCCTGGACATCGGTGTGTGTGTAAGTCCCCTGTCATGTGGGTGGGTGCATATGTGGAGTGTAGCACCCAAGCTGCATGAGGGATGGATATACCCTGCCCATCTGATGTGAGCAGGGAGCAGTGCTGTGTGTCTGACGTGCAGAGCCAGCCCCACACCTGTGAGCCCCCCCCCCCCGTCTAGTGGCACATGTGCAGAGTGAGGTTTGTAGCTGCATTTGGCAATGGCAGGTGAATATCCTGTGCCTGTGTGTGTCTGTGTACTCTGCTGAGGTAGCGTCAGTGGCCTGTGGCATGTGACTGCTTTGAGGTGCTGCACATAATCCTGGTGTAGCTTGTGATGCACAGTGTGAGCCTGGATCATTGATTGTGTCGTTGCCCTCATTCCACCTGTGTACTTTCAATGGCACGTACTGCTTTTGCCGTTCCCCAGAGGATAATGTCCCTATGACAAAGGTGCAATGCGTTGGATGCATACTATGCCTTGTTGTAACCAGCAAATTTATTCTAATATGTGTCTCTGTGACATGTGCCAGGTGTATTGATGTAGTGTCACTTGTTCATCCTCACAGGAAGGCGCCTCTGCCAAGAAGCAGATCTGGATGAACGCCGTCAGTGCCGTGAGGAGGACGGATGGTCGCAAGCGGCGCCTGGCCCAGGTGAGAAAACGCTGGCAGGATATCCGGTGCTGGACGCGGAGGATCGCACGGGTCCTGCTGGGGGACTCACCTGAGACCCATAAGAACCGCGAGCGCCACCGTCTGACCCACATCCACAAGCGTGTGCTGGCGGTGGTCTTTCCAGACTTGGACAGGCGCTTACAGGAGAAGCAGCAGCAGGAAGGGGGTAGGTACATGTGTGTTTGTTGTGTGTCACCAGCATTTGTAAGTGCGCAGTTGCATGGATACACTGCCAGGGTTTAAAGGTGCTGTGCAGATCCTGTTACCCTCAGTATGGCGGTGCTCTCCTGCCTCCCTTCCCCTCCTTGCCATGTGTTCCCTGGTCTGTGTGTAGTCACTCTTTCACAAGGTCATCTGGGCTGGCAGTTTATCCACGTGACCAATGCTTGCAGCTTTATGTGTGGGGGTGGTGTGTAACAGGTTTTGGGACCTTGCCTGTGCCCTGGCCAGTTCAGTCAATGTGGGGTCCATGTCAATTGGCACTGATGCTGAGTCCAGACATAGGAGTATGTCTCTGACGTGTAATGCCTTACAGCAAGCATGTCCTATGTTGTGGCCTGTGACATGATGTGCATGAGTGTGTGATACGCAGAGTGCAGGGATGGTGGCCTGTGTTGCAGTCATTACCATTCAGGACCATGGAATATTGTGGCCACTACTGTCCCCTGGGGCATGTTTTGCTAGGTATCATGTGTGTCATCACAATATGTGGACACTCTCAGTGTCTACGGCATAGGTTGTGCTCTGTGCCATTGTCCCCTGGCACCATGTATTTTGACGTAAAATGTAGTACAAGTGTCCACTGTACAGCCTGACCTGATTTTCCTTGTTCATACTCACGGTGGCCAGTGCCTCTGTGTCTTGTTACAATCATCTGATGATGCCCATTTGTACATGATTATTTGGACAGGCGCACCTTGGGTATTTTGTGTCCACTCTTGCATTTTTCCAGCCCATGTGTATTTCACCCAGACTAAGAGATGTAAGTGCTTCCTGTGTCTCAACAAATTGTCTCATGTAGGGGGTGGTTGGTGCGGGCAAAGCCTACATGTCAAAACCTGATATCTCCTTGCTAGGTCTGGCCAGTGTGTGATGTTTGTCTGGACATACACTCAAGGTGCAGTGAGCCAGTCATGGTGGGCATGTTTTCTGTATTACCTATGCAGCATGTGCCTAAAGTTCATGGATATGGTCCCTGCTCATCCCTATTTTCTGCAACGCTGTGTGTTGCAGATGCAGTGCTGGATTGTCCCCAGAGCCTGGCTCCTCTGTCAAAATCCATGTCATGTCATTTGCTATTGTGTCATGCTCGCCATGGTTTTTCAGTGGCATGGTGGGTCAACCAACTGTGTGTTGCGGGGCATACATATGTACCTTGTTTTGTAGATGTTACTCATCTTTCTTTTCAGGCTATGCACTGTGACCTATGTAGATTGGACTCATGTGACATATGTATACAGGTGTCTGATTAATTCCTGTCTCTTCACCTTGCCCACAGCATCGTCGGGGGACACGGAGGGAGACATCAGCACAGACCGAGCGGAGGGACCGAGCACCAGTACCAGCGGTGACATCTTGGCTGGCACATCGAGTGGAACTGAGGCGGAGGGGAGTGAGGCGGAGGACCTGTCCACTGCCACCACAGAATATGAAGCTGACGGGTCCGAGGCTGAGCTCTCCGAGTGGGCGGAGGCTGCACCACCAGCTGACAGCGGCACAACATCTCTCCCCGCCCCCTCCATTGCCATCAGCCGCCTCCCACTTGTTTGTGTCCCTTCCCAGCGTGCCCGGTCACCACATGTCTCCTTCCTGCCAGGCACCGCACCCCTTGCCCCTGTCTCCACTGCTGCCGCCAATGCCGAGTCTGTGGACATCCAGCGGCAGTTGCAGGTTGGTCAGGCTGCGATGCTTAATGTCCTCCATGGCCACAGCCAAGTGCTGAACAACATGGAGGCATACTTGGAGGGCATTTTCTCATCTCAGGCTGACCAACGCAATTTGCTGAGGTCCATTGACTAGACACTGACTGCAGCAGTGGGTCTCCTGCAGCGCTACGTCCAACCCCCTACCCCTGACCCATCCACCCTTTCCACTCCCATGCCTGTCCCACGTACACCCAGACGTCAGCATGCACCCACCACAACAGACACAGGCACCACACCAGCAGGGAAGGTCAAACGCACACCTCCTGGCACGCACACACAGGGTGAAGTAGGCACACCCACTGGGTCGGGGGGCAAACGTAAGACACGCAGCCAGAGTGGGAGTCCGCATTCCACAAAATCCACTCCCTCCAAATCCCCTCCCCTCAGCTCTCCTGACCAAAAGTCGGATACAGGGTCAGTCCTGCCCAGTCTGTCCATCAGCCCCAGTGTGGCACCACCCCGCAATCGGTGGAGGCAGGACACCGGCAGGGGAGTTGAGTCCCCCCCCTGTCCACACCCTCCCCCAGTGGCGCTGCGACCCATCCCTCCGACCCCCCCCCCCTCCTTGGGGCCTGTGGTTCCTTCGGGTGCAGGGGAGTCGCTGGAGGACCTTGCTAAGGTGTGCAGCGCCATCCTGACGTCCGCCTTTGGCGCTGCCCCACCCCCTGTGGTGGAGTCCTCCGTCCCTGCACCCACGACGCCTACCCTTCACCCTCATGTCCCTGCGGTGCCTGGTCCTTCCCCCCACATGATGCCCCCCCCCCTCTGGAAGACAAAGGAGTCTGACTGTGCAGGCAAGCTAGGGGACACGCGTCCCACTGTGTCCCCCACCTGGATTTGAACTTTGGATTGCCCTATGGGCATTGTACATTTTGAACTTTCAAGGGACAAACAGATTTTTGGATGCTGAATAAAGCAATTTCTTTTTCCTTAGTACACTACTGTCTATCTGGTATTGCTGTTGGTGGACCTGCTCCAATATTTTGGGTGGTGATAATGTGTTGGGTGTGTGGGAATTGTCGTCTTGTGCTGGTCATAGGGTGGACCCTGGTATCTGTGTGCCATCACAAGCTGTTGGCTACATAACTTTGTTCATGTAAGCAGTTACTGCATGGTGACATCGTCCCAAGGTGTGTTCCTTCCTCTGTGTAACCTGACATCTTCCCTGCAGGGTCATTCCAATATGTGGTGCTGAGCTGTGTCTACATTGGCTGGGTGTGTGACGGACTCGTTAGACTTGGGCCATGCATGCTGAGCGATGTCTCCACCTGCATAATTCGTGGCGTCCTTGGTGGTCACTGTACTTGTATATGTAGACTGTTGTCATGACTTCATGTGGACATGTTTTCTTTTCGGCGATATGCATGTGTATACTCCCAGCCTCGCACACATGTGGTACATGTACTGCAGGATCTTTGTGCACCTGACTGACATTTGTGGGCATTGGATCTGTGGGTACTCCACCCTTTTCTTTGCAGGGGCACAGCTGTGAGTGTTAGGCACCCACCCCTCCTGTGTCTGGGCACTGCTGGGAGGACTCTGCACACACCCCTCTTATGACTGGGCACTGCTGGGAGGACTCTGCACACACCCCTCCTGTGTCTGGGCACTGCTGGGAGGACTCTGCACACACCCCTCTTATGACTGGGCACTGCTGGGAGGACTCTGCACACACCCCTCCTGTGTCTGGGCACTACTGGGAGGACTCTGCACACACCCCTCTTGTGACTGGGCACTGCTGGGAGGACTCTGCACACACCCCTCCTGTGTCTGGGCACTGCTGGGAGGACTCTGCACACACTCCTCTTATGACTGGGCACTGCTGGGTGGACTCTGCACACACCCCTCCTGTGTCTGGGCACTGCTGTGAGTGTTAGGCACCCACCCCTCCTGTGTCTGGGCACTGCTGGGAGGACTCTGCACACACCCCTCCTGTGTCTGGGCACTGCTGGGAGGACTCTGCACACACCCCTCTTATGACTGGGCACTGCTGGGAGGACTCTGCACACACCCCTCCTGTGTCTGGGCACTGCTGTGAGTGTTAGGCACCCACCCCTCCTGTGTCTGGGCACTGCTGGGAGGACTCTGCACACACCCCTCTTATGACTGGGCACTGCTGGGAGGACTCTGCACACACCCCTCCTGTGTCTGGGCACTGCTGGGAGGACTCTGCACACACCCCTCTTATGACTGGGCACTGCTGGGAGGACTCTGCACACACCCCTCCTGTGTCTGGGCACTGCTGGGAGGACTCTGCACACACCCCTCCTGTGTCTGGGCACTGCTGGGAGGACTCTGTACCCAACCCTCCTATTTAAGGATATGTACGCTTAGAACATACACGGGTGTGGGTTCGCTCCATGCATACGGGGTGGGGGTACGGTCCGTACGTACACTGTTGGCATGGGGGGTACGCTCCATACATACGCGGGTGAGGGTACGGGTCATACATACACGTTTGGGGTAGGGGTACGCTCCATACATACGCGGGTGAGGGTACGGGTCGTACATACACTGTTGGGGTGGGAGTATGCTCCATACGTACGCGGGTGAGGGTACGGGTCGTACATACACGGTTGGGGTGGGGGTACGCTCCATGCATACGGGGTGGGGGTACGGTTCGTACGTACACTGTTGGCATGGGGGGTACGCTCCATGCATACGGGGTGGGGGTACGGTCCGTACGTACACTGTTGGCATGGGGGGTACGCTCCATACATACGCGGGTGAGGGTACGGGTCGTACATACACTGTTGGGGTGGGGGTACGCTCCATACGTACGCAGGTGAGGGTACGGGTCGTACATACACGGTTGGGGTGGGGGTACGCTCCATGCATACGGGGTGGGGGTACGGTCCGTACTTACACTGTTGGCATGGGGGGTACGCTCCATACATACATGGGTGAGGGTACGGGTCGTACATACACTGTTGGGGTGGGGGTACGCTCCATACATACGCGGGTGAGGGTACGGGTCGTACATACACTGTTGGGGTGGGGGTACGCTCCATACGTACGTGGGTGAGGGTACGGGTCGTACATACACGGTTGGGGTGAGGGTACGCTCCATGCATACGGGGTGGGGGTACGGTCCGTACGTACACTGTTGGCATGGGGGGTACGCTCCATGCATACGGGGGTGGGGGTACGGTCCGTACATATCCGTACCCACGCTGTGGAATGCTTGTGCGGGCCATACCCAGGCCTTTGCCACGTGGGTACAGCCGTCCCGCCATTGTTGGGGTGACGTAGGTGTGGGCGTGGTACGACTCGTACCCACTCTCTTAACGCGTGGGTACGGGACGTACCTGTATTGTTGTGTAACCGGTTCGCGTCGTCAACCACTTCCGTTGTGGTGGACGCTGGCTTTGCTGGACACGCCCCCATCCCCTCGTAGTGACCAGGGCCTGGGGGTCAGGTATGTCCAGGGCATGTGTGCTGTGTGACTTGGGTGGGGGTTTTGTGGCCTGCCCCTGCTCCTGCCCCCCCCCCCTTTCCCCCCTCCCTTTGTTGTTCTGACCTTCTGCGGCGTCTGCATCGTAACCTGTAGAGGAGGTCGACTGCTATGAGGGCCGGGATGACACGTAGGTTCGGGTCCATGTCTGTCCGTCGCTTGCAGGTACTCCTTGTTCGCGTCGTCCTGATTTCCCGGCAGTTTTTGGCTGCCGGAAAATAATCTCCGTGCGGGATGACGTCGGTGCGAATCGTACTTCCTGGTTCGTGAATGGCAGGCTGCGTGCGTCCCGACGTCACGTCGGCGCTTTCCCGGATCACATTTGTATGTATATTTTCGTTGGTCGGTGTTTTGTACGAATCGTACGGAAATAGTATTTCCGTGCGAATCATACTTCCATGTTTGTATCTTGGTCCGACCGGGTACGCGTCGGACGGGGAATAAGCTCCGTCCGACGGTTCGTACCCGGTTTTTACAGGATCGTAATCGGCGGTATAATCTTCAGAGATAAGTTAAAGATAGGAATTAGCATTTAAAAAACCTTTGAAATTCACGGAAAAAAACATAGGTTTCATGCACGTTATAGTTAGGAATTGGCATTTAAAAAACCTTTGAAATTCACTGAAAAAACCAAAGGTTTCAGGGGCGTTATAGTTAGGAATTGGCATTTAAAAAAACCTTAGAAATTCACTGAAAAAACCATAGGTTTCAGGGGCGTTATAGTTAGCTGGACATTTCCCTCATACAAAACCCTAGAAATTCCCCCGTTATAGTTAGTTGAGCTAACTATAACTCGCGCCCCCGCAATGCACTGCTGATGACGTCACATATTACATCACTCATGACATGATCAGTGACATCACTGATGACATCACTGATGACATCTGAAATGACATCACTGATGACATCACTGATGATGTCATCCAGTGAGTGTGTGTTTCTGTAAATTTTAAATATGTTTAATATATATATAGCGAAAAACCTATGGAAGAATGAGTGGGTGTATAAGTGTGTGAATGGATGATTTAGTAGGTGCGTGACTGACTCTATAAGTGAGTCATTAAATGTATCTTACAGCAGACTAGTGACTAAACTGTGTGAATGTCTGTATCTGTCTGTCTGTTGGTGTATAAGCGGCTGCATGATTTTGTGAATAGCTATATGAGTGTCTCTATGGGTTATTGATTGGTTGTCTGAGTATATGTATGGGTGCCTGAGTGTTTGTGTGGGTGGGGTGTGTGTGACTCTGTGCATACATGTGTAAGTGGGTGATTCTATGGGTGCATGGTTTTAAAAGTGCATCTGTGATGGACTGTATGGTTGGGTGAGTGTATGTATGGGTGTGTTAGTGATTGAATGTATATTTCAGTGGTACATGTGTGAGTAACTACATATGTGAAAGTCAGTATATATGTGTGTAAGAGTATATAAGTGGGTATATGTGAGAGTGTGTGATTGTGAGAGTGGCTGTATGGATGAGTGTGTGCTTGTATCAGTGATTGTATAAGAACGTAAGAATGTGGTACTATTTTTATGAGTAAGTGAACTTGTGTGTGTATAACTGCATAGGTGAGTAAATGGGAGTGTGATTAATTATTTGCATTACTGACTAGGTGTGAGAGTATCTCTATGGATGATTGGTGGTGTGTGAGTGTCTATGTAGGTGTATAAATGCATATGATAGTCCTGTACTGAGTGACTGTAAGTATGAGTGACTGTACAGGTGAGTGAGTGGATGTGTGTGTAGATCTAAGAGTCAATGAGTGGGTATGTAGTTATTGGTATTGGAGTATCTATGGTTTTGAGAATGGACGTTTGAAATTTTGATTGAGTATATCAAAGGGTGTGAGAAGATGCACTAATTTATCACATGGATGACGTCATCAGTGATTTCATCAGTGATGTAATTTCAGATGTCATCAGTGATGTCATCAGTGATGTCACTGACTATGTCATGAGTGATGTAATATGTGACATCATCAGCAGTGCATTGCGGGGGCGCGAGTTATAGTTAGCTGAACTAACTATAACGGGGGAAATTCTAGGGTTTTGTACGAGGGAAATGTCCAGCTAACTATAACGCCCCTGAAACCTATGTTTTTTTCAGTGAATAGATATATATATATATAACCAGCGTGTCTGCTTGTTTGGTTATTTTATGTTACACTGTTTTATGGCATAAATTTGGACCCAGATCTTTCTTCAGAAATAACAAATAGATGAATCTCTATGTCCAACTGTGTCCAACTGCACTTGATCTAGCTGATAAGTGAACATTTGTATTCAGTCACACTTATGCTTTACTGTTATAACACAAGAATATTATTGGGTAGTTCACTTGAAAATGTTATTTTTTTTAATGCGGCTAACAGTGAGCACAGATTGAAATTAGAAAGTTTGGTTTTCTTTACCATTCGAGAATTATTTTTGATAAGGAAATGAACACTGGTGATGACACGTGAATGTATGCATGTCTTTGGCTGCAGCTTTTATCTGCATTAAGGATTTACAGCATTTGTCATGGAACTGGCCACATAATTTCTAAATTTACAAAAATATATGTGTGCCTCCAATTGATGACACTATATTGCCATAGAGTAAGATGCATATTTTGCTGCATAATTTATATAGGCTTCCAGCATAATTTAGTCTATACATTGGGAGGTGTTTCAGTCATTTAAAGGAAAACCTTGCGGTGCCTGGATAAAGGGAGTATTATGTAATGAATACAAAAAGGAGTCTGTAGAAGTGCACTCCATTCTTTTCGGATTAAGTGAAATTGGAGTAACACAGATACACACACGTGGCTCTGATGTAGGTAAAACCTGTCTTCAGTGGTTACCGTATTTCACTTAGTTACTGCAACCGGGAATAGTTTAAAAGAGAAGCTGTGTAGAATCTTGTTAGAATAATGCGCAGACGTCGCAGTGATGCGCCCGTGTGCTCTGTGTTCACAATGCGCACATGACATTCGCAGTGCACTCTTTATTTTAAAAATGAAAGGAACGGTGCCACTCTCTCGCCCCTCCCATCTGTAGCGGGGGCTGCCTCTCCACACACGCCAGCTCCCGCTAAGAGTTGAGGTAACCCCCGCAGGGCTGCCGTCTCCGCCTCGAGTCCCTTTGATTGAAGACAAGGCGCTATTTTTTGCCAAATGAGGCCAGAGACGTAGCGACAAAGGGCGCAGTGAGTGGATTACGGAGCTTCTTGCTGGGGCTGCGGTTAGGGGCCGCGGTAATGATATCAGGGTGGCTCAGGCAGTGGAGCTGGGCGGGCAGGGGAGAGATGCGTGCTGCAGAATGTGGGGGGGGGGGGGGGAAAGGGGGTTTCTCGGCTAGAGTCATCAGGGGTCGGGGCAGACCTATATCTGGGTCCAGGATTCCCTGTGGGACGAGCGAGCAACGTGATCATATCAGAGGTCTGGGCAGTGGAGCTGCGGGGCAGAGGATAGCTGCATGCGGGGGTAAAACCGGGCAGTAGCGGCCCGTGGAGGGAGTTCGGTGGGGCAGTGAGGCAGGGCGGGCAAATGTAAACACCGGAATATGGATGAACGGAGGTAAGTACACATTTAAATTAATAAAATTTGAATTCCTTTGCGCGCGCTGCATCGTATTTTGCGATGCAGCACGCGCAACGAAATTCGTTTTATTAATTTAAATGTGTCCTTACCTCGTTCATCCATATTCCGGTGTTTACATTTCCCCACCCTGCCCCTCCCCCGCCCAGCCTCACTGCCCCACCGAACTCCCTCTACGAGCCGCTACTGAAACCGGGGTTTCCCAGCATCAGTCACCAGGGGCTATGGACAGACCAGGAGGAGGGACGGGAACGGGGTGCGGGGCAGAGACATCCCTCAGATGGGGGGCGGCAGGGTACAGAGGTTGACGTCCCCTCCCCTCACCAAAAGTCACCATGAGGGCGCATCGGCATCAGAGCGTCCCTCTGAGCTTTCCGTCCATTCTTCAGACGTTTCCATCTCCCATCTTTGGTATTTCATATCTCGCTTTCAATGCTGTACGCCTGTGTTTCATTCTGAGCAGAGATTAACGCAGACTCTATACAGCAATGCTTTCTGGAATGTTCGTGATACTTTTTACACGGCAATATATAAAATACATGAGATAATATAATTTCATACCATATGACTGTTCGTTGCATTGCGAAAAACAACACGAATCAATACACAATGTGATAAAATAATACATTGATGTAAATAAAATATTGCAACTCAAAAGAGTCGTAGAAAACTGCCTAATATGTTATGGGGCATAATATTGAAATATAACATAACACATTGATATGACAATAGCATACAATATAATAACTGTAATGCAATACGCAAACGTATAATCTGATACTATGTACGTAATAACATAATGTAATATACTATAATATACCATGCTATAATATAATATATTATAATATAATATATATACTATAATATCCTATAATATACTATAATGTAATATAATATACTATAATACACTATGGTATACTATAATATAATATACTATAATATAATAGTACATTCAGGGCCACTGGAATTGTGAAGCAGGAGAGGACTAAATGATGTGACTGAGTGGACTAAATCATGAGACAAAAAAATGCAAATTGTGCGCAAAATGCAGCGCATTTTGTAGGATAAAGGTTTCACCCCATTGATACCAATTTAACACCCAAACACGGCGATAAGCAACAGCTAGCAACGTGTATTACTGCACTTTTAGTAACTTTACATCCGTTTGTGTTTAAAGCAGCATTTTTGTTAAACCTGCAGATTATGCAGGTGATGGTGATGGATTATGCAACATATGCGGCAAATCCACAATTATGGGGAAAGGCTGCTGTTATAAAATCGCATAATTTCAGTGGATCTGAGTACATTACAAGGATAGTCCAAGTCACCAGGGAGTACCGAGATCATATAAGGGTACAACACCAAAGACCAAGTTGCATTATTAGGTTAGGAAACTCCAAGGTGACATTCAATTTTTTTTCAAGATACAGCAGAGGGTATTTTGTTCCTCATAATGCACAGCAAAACACCACTCTTCTCACAAACCTTTGGGAATCTCGCTCCTTCACATGAAAGTGACAGTGTGGTTGCAGACATGATAAATAAATGCAGAATCTCAAATATGAAATTAGATCCACCAAAAACAGTCATTTTTGCAAAAATATACTAGAATCAGTTAAATGTAAAGCTGATTAAAAAAGAATGTCTAGAAACATAGAGCGAGGTTGTCTTTCCTGTAATGACCTATAGCATGTAAAAGATAAATACATTGACAAAATATCTCGCTTCTGCTGGTCACTTCCCTTTAGATGCGTTTTAAAAGGAAGAGCAATGCTCTGTAAATGCAGCTGTGATTATGCTCCGTGACTCTCGTCTATCACCCGGGCTGCAGCATCTGGCAACAATGACGTCACAACTCGTGTAATTATTTATTACCGTCTACTCAGCCTGTCAATTTTACTTGAGTTTCACTTCAGGTTATTTCTGTTTTGATTTTACGCGAGGGCGCGCTATTTCCTTCAGAGTTAATTGAGCGATTAATGTCAGGCAATTTATTTGATAATCATGTACCTAATTAAAAGCCTCATGTTGCTATGTTTCTAGGCTGCCATGTTGTGGAAGTTTGTCTGGGTAGAAATGAATGTTCAATTGAGGTACTCCTTTTTCGCCACTGTACACCCTTTATAATCATTCCAAGAATTGCTGACCAAATGTTTCCCTGGTTTTCGGGCTGGCGGTTGGGGAGGAGGTCTACCCTGCCGCACTGGTAAGGACGCTCTTGGCACCGACCACGGATTAGCGGGGTGAAGAGCGCGCGCCTGGCCTGCAAGGTGCCATGTTTGTGGGCTCAAGTTTGCTCCTCGGTGGGTGCAGAGGGCTCCCTTCATTAAAAGAGGGTCTCAGAGAACGAACACTCTCGCACAATCATCATTGTGGTCTTTCGATCATTTTGCAGACAGTGACGCACTTTATTTTACCTGTATGTTATGTCGATATATTTTTCCAAAGTTAATAATAAAAGTGACCGTTCATTAAAAAACACGTTGCATTTATAAGAGTCGGCACTGCGGCGCGGCTCGGAGTCCTATAGGGAGGTAAACATGCTCATTGCTGGGCGCAAGTGACGTCACACGCTGCCCTAGGTAGAAGGGCTTTATTCCGTGCCACGGAGGGCATGGCCTGGGCTTAGAATATCAATTCAACAATAGAAAACAAGTAGTAAAATAGCAGTTTTCGACGAGTGCGCATTGCTTGCCTTTTTTGTGGGGGAGGGGGGGGGAGTTTTATATAGCGCGCACGCGGCCCGAAGGTATCAGAGCGCTTTACACGAGCGCCAGTTGCGTTACAGACTTCAGTGCTCACTCAGGTGAGGGGCAGTCGGAATTGCAAGCTCTCATCTTTTTCGCCCAACTACCACTGATTTTCATGTTAGACTATGAGAGAAGCATGTTATTGTTATATGCAACGTTAAGGTGTGCGCATGAGTGCACAATGTATGGCCATGCCTGTCGGCTCGACTTGTTTCCAAGCCAACGGAGAGGTTTCAGGTGCCAGGTGAAGCAGCTGAAGGGACACCAGGGAGGGCACCAGCCACCACCTGTGCCCATGCGGATGTGGCCCTCGTCAGTCTACTTGGGGGGGGGGGGGGGGCTAAGAAGAGACATTCATATGAACTCCATTGGCCCCACAAACTATCCAGGTTTTGTCGAAATAACTGCAAAACATGCGGTGCTCAGGAAGGCATTTTCATTATTAAGTTTATGCTTTCATTAGCAAGTAAGCATACACATGCTTTTTCCTCTCATAGACGTACACACTAGTCTGCGTGCGTGTATACATATACGTGAAATATAAATTAATTATTATAGTGTCAGCCCCAAACCACTCAGCAGAGCTTTTGGTCCATTGTCTAATCACTTTTTCTACTCATGAAAGGTAAACAGAAGCTGGACACTTTAATTGCAATCAGTGCCCATTGTTAGCTGCACTGAGAAGATAATAGATTCAACCAGCTCTCTCTTCTAAAGATGTGGTTTTTAACAAAGAAAATGGATTTTTCTAAAATTCTACCTTTGTGAATACATTAAATATTTGTTGCTTTCATTACTACAGACGAACCAATCAGTCCAGTCCAGTCCATCACTTATTCTTTTCAAGAAGCATTCACCCTTTTGAAAAAAATTGCTGTTTCAAGGTCATTTCCCAAAAATAAATCTATGACAAGAAATAAATAACCGGAAACATCTTTAAAGTGGCCTTGCACTGTCTTCTCAAAGTCCTGCTCAGCATCCAAGCTCAGGATTTACGGTATCAGCAGAACCCCTCCACGGCAACGATGCACCATATTGCACGGCCAGCAGTTATGTATCCCTATCAGTATACACGCCTAGCATACATTGTGGCCATTATAACAGCATTCGTGAGTTAGCAGATGAATGTGGGTCCTTGAGGTGCGCTTTTTTGAACTCATTAATTTTTGGTCTTTATAGTTTTTAATTTGGTTCCTATTAAACTGATGAAATGTAATTACATTGTGCACTTGTGTGATCCCAAACTGGAGAAGTACAGTGACTTTCTGTTAAAGATATATGTAGGACCTACAGAAATATGCGCGTGCGTGTATGTGGTGTGTGTGTGTATGTGGTGTGTGTGTATGTATGTGGTGTGTGTGTGTGCTTGTGTATGCAGAGTGTGTGTTTGTGTATATATGTTTGTGGTGTGTGTGTGTGTGTATGTGGTGTTTGTGTGTGCGCATGTGTGTGTCAGAGCCAGTACAAGTGAAGTACTGTGATCCACATCTGTCTGTTGAATAACATATTTTGAAAATAGGAAGAAACCCTTGCGTTGAGAACTATTCAAGCATCAAGTGGTGGACTTAATGAGATTTTCTCTTGTCGGATGGAGGTAACTCCTTTTGTTCTGATTGAATACCTCCGTTAATAACTTATGTACATTAAAAAAAGAGCATGACATAAGCCATATATGTCAAGGTGCAGATGACAATATGCTTCTTATCACAGTTGTTAGAGGAGTTCCCTGAGCAAATGGAATCTTCGCCTCAGGTGAGTCACGGCACGTGCTCACCATGAGCAATGTCAATCAATAGCATAGTTCACTATCTATCTATCTATCTATCTATCTATCTATCTATCTATCTATCTATCTATCTATCTATCTATCTATCTATCTATCTATCTATCTATCTATCTATCTATCATCTGTCCATCTATCCCTCCATCCATCTATCAATGGTAAAATTGTATCACTCAGATACAACATATTTTACAATATATAAAACGGAACCGATCCAAAGATGCTAACAGGAACCTGACCTAAGACGATAGAGAAAGCGGAATTCATGTTAATCACAGCACCAATACCGCCAACACCTCATCAGAGTAAAATCTTAGTTGTGACACTTTCCACATTTTGCTCAGTTTGAAGAATGTATTTTAATGATGCACCACTAATATAAATAATGTCATCTCTTGTACTCAATGTATTCATCCCAGAAAGACAGAAAGCTGAATATGGCCTCCCAGGGGTTCAAACTTGTGACTTTAGGAACACCGCATGTTTCAGTGGCGAGTGTGAAAAGCTTAAAAAGGGAGTGAAAATAACATTATTTAGGGTATTATGAAGGACAAGTCTGAACTGCTTGTTGGAGTGAATGTAACAGGTGTTTTTTTCAGGAATGAAGGAAGAACCATAAATATACTATGTTCACTCCCTCCTTCGCCCTCTTGTAAACACTGCAGTCATGGCCCTTACAAAACCGGGTGCAGCGCTGTTATCTGCATCGCATTCAGCTAAGAAGCCTTGACCCTGACTTCATCACTACATCAAGAAAGCTCATTCACGCAGCAATACCTTTACGTTTGGAGTTCCCTTTGGGGATTCCAGTTGACCAATTACAAATGGAGCTTTAGGTTTAATTATTCGCATACAGATCTTTGGACAACTTCTGAGGTACTATAAAGAAGACCCCAGTCCCCTATAGTTGTGCACTGGACCTGCTTCCCAGGGCCCAATGGCATCTCCTGCCGGAAGCGCCAGGGCCAGACTAGGAACCAAAACCGGCCCTGGCAAATTGCTTGGCCAGCCCCCCGGGGTTTGGGGTGCCGCCGAGCTCTTTGCCAGGGCCGATTTTCGCCCGATTTTGTTACAGGGCCGAATTTGCAGCTATGCTGCAAAAACGGCCCTGTAACAAAACCGGCCCCCACCTGTGTGGTGTATCGGGGGATTGCCCGGTGCCCGCTACGGCCAGTCCGGCCCTGGGAATCGCCAACCTTCAGGCAAGAACAGTTTATGAAACAAACATTCTCTGGCAGCAACAAGGACCTGAAACTCCCTCCCACCAGCTCTCTGCACATCACCGAGTCTGGCCACGTTTAAAAATGATCTCACAACCCGTCCTCGTTGAGAAGCTTTGGGTGGAGGTCTGATCACTTCCCCGCACCCCCGTCTGACCTGTCCAGTCTACCCACATACAGTCTGCCAGACCTCCGTGCCCTGATTGGGTTCCTCTGGGGCGTCTCTGTTATGTTTGTGTTGATTGTTATCTGCATTCTTCTTATAAAGCGCTCCGATTCCCTCGGGCCCACTTCACGCTATATAAAACTGCAAAAATAAAAATAAGTGAATAAATAAATATCCAATAGCTTCAGTTGGGATTTTATTTACCTGAGGGCACAGTTCATTGACCAAATCCCCATTTGCTAAAACTAGGTACACTAGAAACAATTAGCAATTAGTCAAATTATATGTACTGTTTGGCTAATGAAGGTGTTTTTTAATTGTTAGTGAATATAATCTATTAAGAGCGTGTTTAAACTTGTCATTAGCATTTTATTTAGGAAAAAAATGTTAATTTGACGCAATAATCATAAAAGGGAGCTTGGTATCTGCACATTGCGGCGGTTCTTACAGTAGAACTCGAGACCTCGCAGGGAGTCAGAGCTGCGAGATTCAGCGGCTGCCTGAACCCGGCGCGCCTCCTGTGCCCTCCTGTGACCCGGGTTACCCCTCCGATGAACCCTCTCTCTCGCTCTCTAGTGCGGGTGTCTACTTGCCTGCAAGCGGTTAGTGCCCCCAAGGCCCTCTGGCCGCCGGACTGTCTCAGACCGCTGGCGGGGTGTGAGAGGTGTGAGGGAGGCTGGCACCCCCGGGACCCCCGAGTGAGGGAATCCAATCAGTGCGGCGGCGGCAGGGCTGCAAGAGCGGGGGAGGCGCCTCCCTCGGCCCGCCCAGCCCCCCTCTCCTCACCTCTCTCCTCCTCTCCCTCCGCCTCCCGCGGCTCCCAGGCTCAGAGCCCTCTTCCCCTCAGCGGTCAGTCGCCGCCAGCAGTGTCCGCTCTCACTCCGCCTTTCCCGGCTCTCCGCTCTGGACGACCCCCGCAGCACCCCCGGAGCCCGCGCCCATGGCCCCGCCGCCTGCACCGCTCCAGGTCTGTTCCTAGGGGGCGGTTATCTGGCCGCAAGTGCCCTTATCTCTCAGGACTCTACCCTGAGGGACGGATTACACGCCTCGGGCTTTATCTGGTAACAGTGTTCGTGCGATTATCTGCACGAGGGATGGGGACGGTGGGGGCTGCGGTGAGGGGGGTTGGACCAGGATCACTACTATATCGGCTCTTTCTTTAAACTTGGCACGGTCTGCGACTTGCAGCCCAGTATCTGTCTCCCAGGCTCATCCTGGGTCTTTGCGCCCTGGTGCTGTGGGGTAGATAGTGTCACGTTTACGAGAAGTGAATGGCATCTCACAGGCCTACCTTTCAGCTTTTACAGGACTGCTCTACCCTCAGCACTGCCCTACTTTCTCTCACACCTGCCTGCTCCTTGTCCCAGCCTGCTGTCACCCTGTTCACCGCCCTCTCTCTCCCTAGCTATGGTCTCGTCTCACTTCCACTGACTGCTCCAACCTCGAGTCCCCTCTTCTCCCTTACCTACCCCCTGTTCTCCCCTGTGTTGGCCCAAACTCCCAAACCTGCCTGCTTTACCCCGTGCTCTGCTTGCTGTCACTCCTGCAAGCTTTCTTCTCTGCCCTGCCTGCTCTTAACTTTTGTTCTGCCAGCTGCCATTCTCTCAAACTGCTGCCGAGCTCCCTAGCCTAACATTACTCGGCCTTTCACCCCTGTCTTTTTTTTACCTTTTTTCACTCCCCCCTCCTCTACATACTGCCCTGTTTCACTCCCACTGCCTCCCTTGCTCTCACCCTTTCCCCCCTGAATCTACCCACACCACTTTCAGTCCGACTGCCTTATTCGACCCTACACTTCCCAGGCCCCTGCTTTACCCCCTTACCATTTCAGGTCACCTTTGCCGGCACCCACCCTCCTGGCAGCTCCCATGCCCTCTTCTTGTGACCCACCACCCTGCCTACTGTAGCCATCGCCCTCTGCGGCTCTGACACTTCCTGCCCGCTGTCACGTCCCTGCCCCGCTCCCACCATCTCTTCCTGTACCCACCACCTCGGCTGCTGTAACCCATCGCCCCCTGCAGCTCTGCCCCTCCCTGCCCGCTGTCACGTCCCTGCCCCGCTCCCACCATCTCTTCCAGTACCCACCACCCTGCCTGCTGTAACCCGTCGCCCCCTGCAGCTCTGACCCGCTGTCACGTCCCTGCCCCGCACCCTGCCTGCCCCCGTGCCTCCCCGCCCTGGCGGTGCCTTCTCCAAGGTGTGTTAGTCAGAGGTCTGGGCCTGCAGCAGAGCGTTGCCCTTCCGGGAGGCCCCGCGTGCACGGCGCGGGCTGGCACGGCGGCTTCCACCCAAGGTACACACACTTCCTCCCAGCTCTCGCTCCCTTTCTCTTTCTCTCTCTCGGCGCCGGCGCACCCCCTCGGCCCCAGGCCGCGAGGAAGGAAGCCGCCGCTGGCTTTTCAGCTGACTCCGAGCTTCCTCCTGGGGCCGAAGGAAATGGGAACACATACATCCACGCTGCCTGTGTGCTTTCAGTGCTCCGTCGGCGAGGCGACTGCTTTTCCTTAACTATCCCATGTATTAATACATTTAAATCATTTTGCAGACAATAAACAAACTTGTTTCCAGTTCAGATAACTGTAGGTCCCAATGCAGACTTTACTGCTGAAGTTTAGAGCAAGGCGTGGGCGCCAGTAGCGTTGCAAGGGAACTGCGGGCCCTAATGCAGTAATGTTAAAAGCCCCCGAGCCACGTAGGGTAGCACATAACGTCCATAACTGGGGGAGCAATAGGACCCTCACAATCGTGGGACCCGGTGCCACTGCACCTGCTGCACCTCTGACAATTACGACTCTTATGAGACACACATTTGGGAAAGGAAGTTCTGCTGCGCAAAGAGAAGTGCTTCTGTTTGTCTTTTAAAACATGGATGGGGGAGAGCACAAACTGATGGAATTGTTAACATTTTTGGTTGATTCAAGGGAGTCCCCTCCCAAAACATGTAGAGGAGGCACCGAGGGGAAGGGGCTGGTTTGATCTGAGAGCACACACCTCTTCATATTTGAGCAAGATAGGGGTGGCCCGGGCGAGGCGCCCATTGTCAGGCCCTGCTTGCGCAGGGCTGTTAATGACCCTGCCCGCCTGATCTCATTAACCCTGGCCCAGAAGGGGAGACAGCCCTGATTAAAGCGGCCTTTTGTTTACACCAGTGTAGATGAAGCTCATTAGAGCTTGCGTTTGTCTAAGCCTGGGGTGCTGTGCTCTGCGACGCCGCATTTTGGGGACCTGTCTCTGGAGCTTGTACTGACCTGGGATATTGTTTTCAGTGCGAGCAGCACAGAGGTGTCACTGCCCGGAGGGTCGGATTTCCTGGCTGGGCTGGAAGGGCTTGATCTGGGGAAACTGGATTCCTAGAGTTGCCCAAGAGGGTGTCAGACTTTCTGGGCTGCGCACTGCTAACGCTTCTCTCCCGTGTGTTTTTATTTCCAGGACTGAGGGGGCAGCCCGCTGTCACGCTTCTCCCACCCTCGAGCTGGATGGACCTCAATGAAGCCAGCTGGTCCGTGGTGAAGAGGATCCCCGCCATCCCGTACTACCACCACCTGCCCCCCAGCAGGGAGCCGGACCGCTCGTCGTCGTCGCCCTCCTCGTCCTCCTGCTGCTCCCAGGGTGACCCCGGCTCCTCCAGGACTCCGCAGTTGGACACCGAGGGGTCCCGCCCTACGGCGGCTGAGGCCCGGACCGCGACCACCCCGTACCTCCACTTCGGGCCTGGCGCGCCTCACCCCTCCAGCTTCCTCAACTCCGAGGACATCCTCTTCTTCACGGACTTGGACCAGACCAACAAGTTGATTGTGTCGAGCCGGGGACCCCGGCCGGGCCCCTACTCCGAGCAGCCCGAGGACATGTACCAGACGCTGGCCATCTCCGCGGGCCAGGGCCCCGCCGCCTACGACGGCTCCGGGGGCGGCTTCATGCACTCCGCTGCCAGCTCCCCCGTCTACGTGCCCACCACCCGCGTGGGCTCCATGATCTCCGGCATCAACTACCTCCAGGGCGGCGGGGTCTCGCAGTCCGGGCACCCGGGCACTGGCTGGGCCCAGACCGTCGACAGCCCTTCCTACAGCAGCGGCGCCAGCCCGCACGCCCCCGGCCGCTTCCCTTACTCTCCGAGCCCCCCCATGGCCAATGGCACCTCTAGGGACGGGGTCTACGGGGGCAGCTTGGGCGTGAACCCCAGGGACCAGTACAGCTCAATGGCAAGGTCGCTCAATGGGTCCTACGCCAGCCCCTACGGCTCGTACATGGGCCCGCAGCTGAGCGCGGCCTGGCCCACGGGGCACTTTGAGAACTCCATGCTGAGCCTGCAGAACCGAGCACCCATGCCCGTGAGGGGGCCTAGCGGAGGTAAGCGCCATGCCGTTTTATGTGTGACCCACTGTGCAACCGTAATCCCCTCTAGAGGCTTCCATTTTACGCATGTACCTGTCAAGAACTGTGTGATGTTGTAATGTTACCGGCCGTTGTGCTGCACACCTGTGCCATGGCCACGGCCTTGGGGTCTTGACATCCTTTTCGGATCCTTCTGGAATGTCTCATTGCCCTGGTCAGAGGGCTGGTGTCATTGTGTTTGGTCGCCGAAGTGTCAGGGGGCCGAATGGCAATTTAAATCATGACGAACCACGGTAACATTGGAGCTGAGGGACAGAGATGTCCAAAGGCATAACTTGACGTGTGCAGTACCTCAACGTGTGATCTTGGGTTTCCTGGTTTGAGTTTTTGTATTTGTGAGATGCTCAAATCGTCAATCCTAGTTATTAAGAGTTATTTAAGAATTGGGTGTGCCATCATGCGGGCTGCTGTTTCTGTGTCTTGCTTATCAATCTTCTGTGGAACTAGGTGAGGTTTTCTTTCTTCGGAATGTTGAGTGGGGTTGACCTTACCATATGTTACACCTTATATGACAGTCATTGCTGTTCTAACATTAAGTGCCAACTGTAGATGGTGTTATGTACTAAAATATCAGTCCTTGCATTCAGCCACTTTATAGCTAGGGCTGGAATGAAACCCTTTTGTAGTCCTCTGTAGTTGGAGGTGCATACGGCGTCTCCTCCGTCGGGCTGACATGTATGAAGAGATGAGCGCAGCCTGTTTCCCATAGTCACTTGTCACACAATCCATGCAATGGAGCCGGTCTTTGCAATGGCATGGGACTTTTTACTCCTTCCTTCTATAGACTGACCATCTATGACCATACTCGTCCTACTGCTACGGCTGTCATACAATAAAAGTGTGAAGCATAGCAGTATATCTGTTTATTATAGTATGTATCTACATAATACATCGCTTTTTCGAGATATATATTATATATATATGTGTGTGTGTGTATAGACATACTTGTGTTCGCGTGTGTTTATATATATATACACACACACACACACATATATGTGTGTGTATATAAATATACATATGTGTTTATGTGTGTATATGTGTATATATATATATATATATATATATATATATATATATATATATACACACACACACACACACACACACATATATGTGTGTGTGTAACAACGAGTAACATGTAAAATATGGTCCAATATTGCCATCGAGGGATTCTTGTGACATAAATGTCACAAGACATGGTTTATAAATGTGACCCGAACCTCGATGACCATATTGTGCATGCAACCCGTTATGCATTTTATGTTACATGTTTATTTTAGAGCAGTCAGCTTGTTTTCTTCAAAGTGCTCCTAACAAGGAGCACTGATTAGAATTAAAATGTTTAGGTTTACTTTTTTGAATTACCTATTCATAAACAATGGAAAACAGTGAGGGTCAGTGGATTTCTGTGTTTCTGTAGCATCAGCCGTTGCCACATACTTATGGAGTTACAGTTGCTGCATAATTTGCCACATAATTTGCAGATTTCACACAAAAAACAATTCCGAGCTCAAATGGATGAAGATACTGCCAAAGAATTTGCTGCATAATTTGGCATTTCGTTCCATAATTTGAATAACCATGCCACATAATTTCGATAACCTGGCCACATAACCCTAGTGGCCTTAACAATTATAAAGAACCGCAGAGTGATTTAGGGGCTGACATGATGATGAGGAATCCTGTATTCCACATGGACCCATGAATTATTTCCCATGTGTGAGCAGTGCCACCTTGCTACCCCCCAGCACAATCTGGGCTTTCTTTTTTGTCTGGCATGCACGGAGAAAAATCATTGGTGTGGTTAGTTGCAGATAATTAGATATATTAACTATTCTCTGGGTTTTATAAGGTTTCGAGCAGTGACACGCTCTTGGAGACAACATTTGATCACAACAGTATATGGGTTTATTTCCGGGAAAATGTTTGACTTATAATTTATCCTACATTTTGGTATTTTTAGAAGACACCCGACATTTGTTGGCTAGCTGCCGTTTCAGTGGCGCCCGTGACTTTCCCTGGCCTTGTTGTGTTCCCCCCTCGTGTTCCTTTCCTATGCCCTCTTTTGCTGAGGTGTCTGCACACATGCCTGCGTGCCCGGCCGATAGTAACAGTAGTAATCCGGGGTGCAGGGCGTCGAGACCCCCCCCACTGCAGACATTCCTCAGAAGCATAAATCTCGGCCTAAAGTGCATTATTCAATTGTCACCAGCAGCATAGCGCCAACATCCGAACACACACCCGTGTGCAGCTGAAGTTAAAATGGAACACCGAATGCCACAGGCACTTTACGGTTCCCTCTCACCTGAGTCCCTCTTTAGTTTCTCTTCATCGCTCCCTTCGCTGTTCTTCGACGGTCTCCTCGCGGCTGGGTTTGTAAATGTAGTTTTATTTCACAGGAAGACCCGATGCTGCCAGCCGTCTTTAGTTTTGGGGTCACAAGGGCAGAGCGTGCGTGAAAACCCTTTTCACCATTTGTGTCCGAAGAACAACGGGACAATCTTACTTTCGCTCGTAGTGTGTAATGTGCACGGGGAACGCGGACACATGTCTTGATTTCAGCAGGCTTCAATATGCAGACTGGTCTGTATTGCAAAGTTCCCTAAAGGTATTTAAAATACGCTATAATTATTCATCTCGTCCAAACTATGCATTAATTATGTATATAACGGCACTCCCTAGACAACTGTATTCTCCTGTAGGTTTGCATCTATGCAGTTTTACCCAGAATCCCATCCCCTGTATAACTACACTCCCTGTATACCTGCACTGCCCTATCACTGCACTCCCTGTGCAACTGGCCCCAGTAGTATATAACGGTACCCCCTGTATAATTATACTGCCCACTCGCATTTGTCCACCGGTTCAATTCTGGCCCCTGTATTCAATGTAATTCTCTATAAATGTGCACGTCTTGTACAACTGCATTACCTACACAACTGTGGCCCATTTAGAAACGTGACTTCAGTTGGCACTCTCTAGCCTGTCCGAATCGCTCTATATTTAAAGCAATATATAGCTGCTCTCTCTCTGTCCAGTTGCACTCTCTGTACCTCAGTTCTTCCTCTCCAGCCACACTTTCTCTGCGTTTGTACCTCTAAGATTTGCACTCTACAAGTGGCCCAGCTTGGATGCTACAACCCCTGGTGCAAGTAAGGAAAAAGGCCCCTTGGGCTGCTGCTGGGGTAGTAAAATACAGCAATCACCATGGTTCATTGGGCCCCGCTGCACTGCGCCTGCTGACCCAATGGTAGCTGCGTCACTACATGCTCACCTTTCTATTATTTCCGCCCCTGTCCATCCTCTCAGTGTACTTGCGCGCGGACTACCATAGAAAGATGGCGGTGACCCGGTGCTCTCAAAGCTGACGGTGGGCGCCATGACAGGTCCTGTCTGCGTCATATGCGTTATTAAAGAGGGACGGGGTATTATTGTGCTATACACCGTGGTGTGAAGTTCCTGCACTAGTGCCCTGATATGAGTGTGCGTGCAGTGGGAGCAGGAGTCTGAAAACAAGGACCCAAGAGACCCCGCGTCTCCCTATCTGTGGCTGTCTATCAGCCCAGGCGCGTTTGATGGATTGGGGAGGAGACAGTCCCCTCTACCCCCTAGAGGTTAGCGGAGGGCGCCTCTCGGCGTGGGGCTGAGATAAAGGTTTGAGGGATTGGTGGTTTTGTATCACCTAGCCTAGCCCCACATGAAGGCCTCCCACTCCAGCACAGGCGGCTCATGCTCCCCCAATCCATGTCCGTGTGGATGACGGCCGAGCTAGTGCTAGGATAAAAGGAGGAGCGCTCTGGAATAATTTAGTTTATACAAGAAGCCGACCCTTGCAGCGCGATCTGCGCCTTGTTAGGCTCACTGACAATCAAGGCGCACTGGTGGCGACTTCCAGGAACTCACCTCAAATATACAGCGTGATAGAGGCGACTTGCCCATTAAAACGTCCCCAATCGCTGTGTTGAAAGTGTGGTATTTTTGTTTTGTGATGTATTGTGTTCTATATAAATAGAAGTGCCAAAAGTACAACAGAACTCAGTCTGTGCGGACGGCACTCAGCTGCCCACGAGGCAGGAATCTAGACTCAACTCATTATAGACAGTAAACTCACCAATGACTGAGACCTCACCATTGCTTGTGACGTCGTTAGTGACTAAGAATTCACCAATGACCTTGACCTCACTAGTTTTTTTCCTTATTATTATTGTGAGGTTACTAATCACTGTGATCTCATTGGTGACCTCATCCTGTGATCTCACTAGTGACCTAATCGATTGCTCTGCTCTCGTAAACGACTGTGTCCTCACCAGTAACTGTCTTCACTAGTGGATTTGACCTCATTGGTGGCTGCGGCCTCAAGACTGTGCCTTCCTTCACAAGTTACACTGACCTTAAAATGATTCTAACTTCACCGGGCACCGTGTCCTCAGATAGCCACTTTTGAACTCCTCATTGTGCACGACTCACTAGTCACTTTACCCTCATTGGTGAAATACAATAATAGGGAAAACTGTGGAAAATGCAACTACTTAGTTGAAAATTATCCCACAACGATCGTAAAAAAATATCAGAAATTGGCTTTGCTGAAAAGAGGCAATGTGATGCTCACTGTGCCCCAGGTAGGCCTTATGCAGCATAATTAAAAGCATTTAACCCCCCCCCCCCCTCTCCAAACCGGTAGAGGACACCCAAAGCAGCCGAGATTCCCTCACTGGATACCGGCCCTTTAAAACTTCTCTCTGGGTAAGTGTGCAGCAACCTAGGCCATCCGCAGCACAGCCAATACAATAACAGTGTAAACTGTCGAGTATGTTATAAAGTTCAAAAATACTGTCAAAGAAAACCTGTTTCTGGCGGCTTCTGGCGAATACTAATAGCACGCAGGTGATGGGAGGAATGCTCGAATTATCTCTGCCACTTTTAACTCTAGTTCTCATTCCACGCCACCCTTTCGTAGCTCGTCGGAAAGGGACGAGGCATAAATTAAATAATGTAAACCGGGTTTTGGAACAGTTCTGACAGCGGTTAAAACTAAACGGCGTGTTGTGTTCATACCGTGTGGAGTCACCTGTGCGCCGACCACGGCCGAGAACTACAGGGTCCCTTCAGTCACAGCACGTGGCGTCTCCTGTGAGTTCAAAGGTGAGTTTAGGACCACCCTGAACTGTGGGCTCCTTCATGTTAGTGCGGCCTTTGAGTCTAACATCCTGTGGGGTGCCCTATACGTCTGCCACCTACAGGAACTATAGGCCCCTTTCATGTGAGCTGGTGATGCCTTTTAGTGACGTATGTGTGTGTCACCAATGTCACCAGTGAGTGTCGTAGGAAGGAAGGGGCATGAATGCAAGCATTAAAATGCGGTTCCCGATGCCCTGCTTGAGTACTGAAATACAGCCCTAACTGGGGTGCAGACGGCCCTCGGACCCTGGTGCCCCGGCCCCTGCTGCACTCTCGGTCTCCTCCATGTTAGCACGGGGTGGCCCGTGAGTGCCCTCTTCACTGTCAATCCTGGGCTCGAGGGCAGCCGAGGGGAAGCCGCCCTCTCCACAGACAGCAATGCCCCCTGCAGGCAGGGGGCACGGAATGTGAGCGCTCATCCACAGAGACAAACGGGCGTGGCTCTAATGTATAAAGTGCAATTTTTAAAGCCACTATTATCTGTTAATTAAGTTGCATTTTGGTACGAGCTGCACTAGTCCTGCTTCGGAACACATAAACTTGCCACCCTCTGTTTTTAATCGACCCTCTCTTAAAACATGAGGACAAGCTGAAATCTGCCGGGACAGCTGCTGAAAAACTGCCATTGTACCGGCGAGCCGAGGAGGCCTGGTCACCCTATAAGTGGAACCCGTTTACATCGATGCCCTTGCACAGTCTGGCCAATCGAGCCTATATCATAAGCAGGTTCATACCGATAACCTGTGTTGTTTTTTTTGCCTTTGCAGTGCGCATACAGACTGCTAAAGTTCTGAAACAGAAGCGATCACAACGTACTGGTTCTGAACTGTGCTTTCTGCGTTCATGAACAACTAGAGAAAATCCAAGTTATATGCGTGTGCTTTAAATACTTCAGATACCAAAAAAAACCACACACAGGCACTCTGCTCTGTACCAGCTAAACTGTATAATAAGACCCCGCGAGGTGTAGCTATCAATGGTACAAGATGTGCAGTGGCCCTGGGGCCCAGACGCAAGTGAATCCTGACATTTGCTTTATTTTGCTACCTATACTCGGGGGCCCATTTTTATACATACTTACATTACATGTTTGGGTATCTCTAATGCACCAACAACACCAGATAAAATCGTGTCCGTGCTTTAAATTGAAATGTGGAAGTGCAGATACTCAAACTTAAGAGAACCGGATGTATTACAGCAGCGCTGCGAAGTGTAGGTACTCCCCCTTTCAAATTAAGGAAGTGCAGGTACTCAAACTTAAGAGAACCTGATGTATTGCGGCAGCGCTGCGAAGTGTAGGTACTCCCCCTTTCAAATTAAGGAAGTGCAGGTACTCAAACTTAAGAGAACCTGATGTATTGCGGCAGCGCTGCGAAGTGTAGGTACTCCCCCTTTCAAATTAAGGAAGTGCAGGTACTCAAACTTAAGAGAACCTGATGTATTGCGGCAGCGCTGCGAAGTGTAGGTACTCCCCCTTTCAAATTAAGGAAGTGCAGGTACTCAAACTTAAGAGAACCTGATGTATTGCGACAGCGCTGCGAAGTGTAGGTACTCTCCCTTTCAAATTAAGGAAGTGCAGGTACTCAAACTTAAGAGAACCTGATGTATTGCAGCAGCGCTGCGAAGTGTAGGTACTCCCCCTTTCAAATTAAGGAAGTGCAGGTACTCAGTAGCGGACAGACCCTGCCCATTTAAAGCACTGATTTCATATCCATGAACTATACTGCAAGGTCATCCTTCCCACAAATGAAGGATTTCAACAGATAGGAAGCCTAGATTTTGTTTTTACACGTAGTGTAATAAAAACATAAAGGGTAATGTGTGAGTTAAGGCCTTGTGGTAATACCATGCCTTGTTTATTTATATGTTACGCTTAGATGGCATAATGGGGTCATAACCCACGTGCTACATGCGCGTATGCACACATACAAGTGTGTGTGTTAATTTCACCCTATAAATATGCTTTTGGAACAAGCACATACAATACACATTTATTGCTTCAGAGTAGAGGCCAGATTATTACATTCCATGTTATTGCATAGCACTAACCTTCTTGTTTCTCACATTTGAGTGATCCCATCATATCAAGGCTATTGAACGAGATTGTATCCCTCTGCAGACTGTGCTGTGGTCCTGGTGTTAAATACTTATGTTTATAACATTTGCAGGAGGCAATGCACCTTTGATGCAGATCTGCACCACGTGTACTATGCTCTTTATTGCCAGAAGTGTGGAATGCATCCCTCCTGTTTTAGGTTATTTCACATACATCAGTTCTTTTGTGCTTTTAGAACACAAAAGGCAACGTTATAAAAATATTTCTCAAGAAATTGTGAAATATGGAAAGATATGTCATGGTTCCCTCTGAAATATGGATGCCATCATCATAATGACAGCCTGCAGGCCGGTCTGCAGACCTGTTGCCAATTTCAGGGCAACGGATATTAGGTGACAGTGAGAACCAAATTATGTGGCAAAAACGTGTAAATTATGCATCACATGTTCTGTATCGTTTTCATCTACAAACAAAGGTTTTGTAAAATCTGCAAAAAATGCAAATGAAGAGGTAAACACTGCACACACAGAATTGCATAAATCAAGTTGTCCTCAGCATTATCCATTGTTTTATCAGAAACGTATACATGAAAGCTAAACAAGAACTAAACATTCTAATCCCAATCCCTGCTCATTGTTAACTGCACTATGCAGAGAAAAACGGTTTCAAACGAGTCCCCCCAAAATACACATGCAATTTATAAACTACATAAGGGATAAGGGTAAAATTGTCCTAAATTGCAATCTAGGGGTCCTGGTGACATTTACCATACAGCGGGTTATCGGCCTTGTGGTTTATGATGTCACTAGAACCCCTCAATGGTAATATGGCTAATGGGACCTTTTAGACAAGTAACTGTTATGTATTTTCTCATTCTATTTCTCTCACTCTCTCTCTATATATATATATATATATGTATATATACACACACGCACATATATATTTTTGTTTTGGGGTGTGTATATATATATATATATATATATATATATATATATATATATATATATATATATATGTGTGTGTGTGTGTGTGTGTGTATATACCACCACATTCGAACATACCTATATGTAAGTGTATAAGTATAGAAACAAAAAATCTTAAAGGCACATACAGAGACTTCTCACTGACAAGACATGAGGTAACATAAATTTAAAATATACGGTGCTTCCCAATATCTTTCCACAAACCCGTACCATGCCGCCATTTCCCAACTGCCACAGACGTCATTAATAAAGGCCCGGAACGACTACCTGAATGTAAAACCCCTCCCCCGCCCCTCCGAGCCGGAGTTTTATTGAGAGGTGAGATTAGCCGGACTCTGGAGCGGCCTCAGCCCAGACACACCGGCTCCTCTCTGGGCCGATTGGAAATCGCTTAATGAATGACAGGAGTCAGGGGTAGATAGTAGAGGCGAGGGTGGAGGGCGTGGGGGTCTAGTGGCGGGAGATCCCCTGTACGCACCCCACAGCCCGTCGCACAGAAAGACCCCTACAATTATCACAGTTGGGTGGTCTTTGAAGGAAGCAGAAAGGGCTTCTGGGGGAGCTCCCCTGAGCAACAGCACCAACGCAGAACAGCGTGACCACTAAAAACGTGGTCAGCACCTTGTGGCTGCAGCAAGCCACATATAACCACGGATTTCCTTTCCTGCCCCCTCCTAAATGGCGATTACAGGAGGGGTACATGGGGCTTGGTGCCAAGCCACGCCCACCTTCAGCCGTCATCAGACAAAGCGGGGCCTCACAGGGTTTGGTCGTACAGTTCCACTGGGGCAGAGGCCTCGGAGGGCCCCCTCTGGACACTGACTACCCCTAGAGATCGGAGGCCTGGGTCCAAAGGTGTGGGGTGGGGTCCAAACTCCAGAGTGGGAGCCAAGCCTTCAGTAAGTGTGAATGCGCACCAATATGAGTGCCCCTCTGCCCATCACATACACAGAGGTTGAAGTCTGCTGGAGCTAATGGGAACAATCAAGTCCCACTTCTTAAATTTTTCTATATTGTAAAGCTTCCCTTCCTCTTGCAAAGCAAAACTCTTGTGATATTTTTAGTGGCTTACTTCTGTGCTTTTTTTGTTCGCCTACAGC
This sequence comes from Triturus cristatus, assembly GCF_964204655.1. Taxonomy (NCBI): domain Eukaryota; kingdom Metazoa; phylum Chordata; class Amphibia; order Caudata; family Salamandridae; genus Triturus; species Triturus cristatus. The sequence continues at coordinate 776,406,385 of NC_140587.1, read as the reverse complement.
GTTTATTTTGAATGTGAAGCCTTTTTCACACGTGTGTACCTGCTGAAGTGGGACGCATGAAAATAGTCTTGTTAAATAAAATTGCGGTAGGGTTTCTAACCCTACCAACCCTTCGGGAACCCTTCCCTCCCCCTCCCCACCTCCATCTTCAGTCACAGTCCCACCAGTATTTTTGTTGCATTTGGGCAACAGTCAGTGGGGGCTGCTCGGAGGGCACAGGGGCTGCCCACCTTCTATGCACGGTGCGTGTGCATTTGCACAGGCCCCTAATAGCTTCCAGATACTCCAATGGTAAGAATTTTATTTCTAGCCGACAGGAAGCAAAGGGTGAGCTCGTTTTCTCAGGATATAATGCGCACACACACCCTCGTGCCCACACACACACTGGGGACGTGTGGTAAAGCCGGTGTTAGATGTCTCCTTACGTGCCCGCCAACGAAAGTACTTGTAAAACCTCTGTCTGGCTACACGAAGGAATACAGAAGCGCAGCAATGGAAAACAGCCCAGTGCAGCTCCTGGTCAAAACAATACATTCTAGATTTTGAAGCGTTAATTACCATCGATAAGCTGCTATAAGACGAATGCCAAGCATGGTAGTTGAGGTGTGTACGTCACTAACCCCGTTTTTTCTGCGGATTATAGTTGTGAGGTCATTATAGTGCGCCGGATATTGGCTCCTACCGCGACTGTCAAAAAAGAAAGGGATTGTGAGTACGTTAATGTCTGGCAATTATCAGTAAAATTGTAGTTTATATTTTGGTATATCCGTGCCTCCCCCCAAGTGCGCTGGGACTTGTCCGCGCAGTGCCTCTGAGGCCAGGCGATGTGTGTCTCTCTGTGTGATCCTGCACACAGACCTCACGGGCATGCCCTCTCGGACAGCAGAGGTAAACACTGCATGTTTGGCTCACCGGTTAATGTTTACAACAAACCCGTTTATTTTATGACACAATTGTTAAGAGTCCGCGGCAGGCAGGGGCTTTAAAGAGTTTATGGTCTGTGTATGTCCTGGATTGTGCTCAGTGTGCCATTCTTAGAGGTCCTGCCAAGGAGGCACCGGGAGCGGAGGAGGGACTGGGTACCAGGCTCTCAATGGAAGGGGAGGGGTTGGGTGTCTCAGGAGACATTTGTAATTGTCAGCAGAACGCGGGGTGGTGTCATTGGAGCTGGTGGGCCATACACGTTTTAATACAAAATGAACGGGCATGACAGCACTGCGTACGCACACACGCGAGCACGCACTCTCCTCACTCGGTCATTGGCCCCTCATCTCCTTCTCCTCTCCTTGGTGTGTCTCTCTCAGCACAATCTCTTCTCCATTCTCTCTCAGCCCCTGCCCCCTCAGCTCCCCCTCAGGCCTTCTATTCTCTCCAGCTCTCTCGTCCAACCCCACTCGTCACCAGTGCAGGGCCCCTTCTCATCTCCCGCTCTCTCCTCCCAGACTCCATCTCCTCAGCCCCCACTCATCCCCGGTGCAGGAGCCCTCCTCTTCCGCTCTCTCCTCTCAGACTCCCTCTCCTCAGCCCCCACTCATCCCTGTTGCAGGAGCCCTCCACTTCCGCTCTCTCCTCTCAGACTCCCTCTCCTCAGCCCCCACTCATCCCTGGTGCAGGAGCCCTCCACTTCCGCTCTCTCCTCTCAGACTCCCTGTCCTCAGCTCCTACTCATCCCCAGTGTAGGGGCCCTCCTCTCCCGCTCTCTCCTCTCAGACTCACTCTCCTCAGCCCCCAATCATCACAGGTGCAGGGGCCCTCCTCTCCCGCTCTCTCCTCTCTGACTCACTCTCCTCAGCCCCCACTCATCCCCAGTGCAGGGGCCCTCCTCATCTCCCGCTCTCTCCTCTCAGGCTCCCTCTTATCAGCCCCCACTCATCCCCGGTGTAGGGGCCCTCCTGTCCTGCTTTCTCTTCTCAGACTCACGCTCCTCAGCCCCCACTCATCCCCGGTGCAGGGGCCCTCCTCTCCCCACTCTCTCCTCTCAGACTCACTCTCCTCAGCCCCCACTCATACTCATCTCGGGGCAGGGGCCTTCCTCTCCTGCTCTCTCCTCTCAGACTCACTCTCCTCAGCCCCCACTCATCACCAGTGCAGGGGCCCTCCTCTCCCGCTCTCTCCTCACAGACTCACTCTCCTCAGCCCCCACTCATCTCCAGTGCAGGGGCCCTCCTGTCCTGCTTTCTCTTCTCAGACTCCCTCTTCTCAGCCCCACTCATCCCTGGTGCAGGGGCTCTCCTCTCCCGCTCTCTCCTCTCAGACTCACTCTCCTCAGCCCCCACTCATCCCCGGTGCAGGGGCCCTCCTCTCCTGCTCTCTCCTCTCAGACTCCCTCTCCTCAGCCCCCACTCATCCCCAGTGCAGGGGCCCTCCTCGCCCGCTCTCACCTCTCACACTCCCTCTCCTCAGCCTCCACTCATCCCAGTGCACGGGCCCTCATCTCCCTGCTCTCTCCTCTCATACTCACTCTTCTCAGCTCCCAGTCATTCCCAGCGCAGAGACCCTCCTCTCCCCACTCTCTCCTCTCAGACTCACTCTCCTCAGCCCCCACTCATCCCCAGCGCAGAGGTCCTCCTCTCCCCACTCTCTCCTCTCAGACACCCTCTCCTCAGCCCCCACTCATCTCCGCTCTCTCCCCTCAGACTCCCTCTCCTCAGCCCCCACTCTTCCCCGGTGCAGGGACCCTTCCCTACCCGCCCTCTCTTCTCAGACTTACTCTCCTCAGCCCCCACTCATCCACAGTGCAGGGGCCTTCCTCTCCCCGCTCTCTCTCCTCAGACTCAACTCTCCTCAGGCCCCACTCATCCACAGTGCAGGGGCCCTCCTCTCCCACTCTCTACTCTCAGACTCCCTCTCCTCAGCCCCCACTCATCCCGGTGCAGGGGCCCTCCTCTCCCACTCTCTACTCTCAGACTCCCTCTCCTCAGCCGCCACTCATCCCCACTCTCTCCCCTCAGACTCCCTCTCCTCAGCCCCCACTCATCCAGTGTAGGGACCCTCCTCTCCCCCTCATCTCCCGCTCTCTCCTCTCAGACTCCCTCTCCTCAGCCCCCACTCATCCCCGGTGCAGGGGCTCTCCTCTCCCGCTCTCTACTCTCAGACTCCCTCTCCTCAGCCCCCACTCATCCCCGGTGCAGGGGCCCTCCTCGCCCGCTCTCTCCTCTCAGACTCCCTCTCCTCAGCCACCACTCATCCCCGCTCTCTCCCCTCAGACTCCCTCTCCTCAGCCCCCACTCTTCCCCAGTGCAGGGCCCCTCCTCTCCCGCTCTCACCTCTCAGACTCCCTCTCCTCAGCCTCCACACATCCCGGCTCTCTCCCCTCAGACTCCCTCTCCTCATCCCCCACTCTTCCCTGGTGCAGGTGCCCTGCTCTTCCCGCTCCCACCTATCATACTCCCTGTCCCCAGCCCCCACTCATCCCCAGGGTAGGGGCCTTCTACTTCCGCTCTCTCCTTTCAGACTCCCTCTCCTCAGCCCCCACTCATACTCATCTCGGGACAGGGGCCTTCCTCTCCTGCTCTCTCCTCTCAGACTCACTCTCCTCAGGCCCCACTCATCCCCGGTGCAGGGGCCCTCCTCTCCCGGTCTCTTCTCTCAGACTTTCTCCCCTCAGCCCCCACTCTTCCCCGGTGCAGGGGCCCTCCTCTCCTGCTCTCTCCTCTCAGACTCCCTCTCCTCAGCCCCCACTCATCCCTGGTGCAGGGGCCCCTCCTCTCCCGCTCTCTCCTCTCAGACTCCCTCTCCTCAGCCCCCACTCATCCACAGTGCAGGGGCCCTCCTCTCCCGCTCTCTCCTCTCAGACTCCCTCTCCTCAGCCCCCACTCATCCACAGTGCAGGGGCCCTCCTCTCCCGCTCTCTCCTCTCAGACACACTCTCCTCAGCCCCCAATCATCACCGGTGCAGGGGCCCTCCTCTCCTGCTCTCTCCTCTCAGACTCCCTCTCCTCAGCCCCCACTCATCCCTGGTGCAGGGGCCCCTCCTCTCCCGCTCTCTCCTCTCAGACTCCCTGTCCTCAGCTCCTACTCATCCCCAGTGTAGGGGCCCTCCTCTCCCGCTCTCTCCTCTCAGACACACTCTCCTCAGCCCCCAATCATCACCGGTGCAGGGGCCCTCCTCTCCTGCTCTCTCCTCTCAGACTCCCTCTCCTCAGCCCCCACTCATCCCTGGTGCAGGGGCCCCTCCTCTCCCGCTCTCTCCTCTCAGACTCCCTCTCCTCAGCTCCTACTCATCCACAGTGCAGGGGCCCTCCTCTCCCGCTCTCTCTTTTCAGACTCAACTCTCTGCAGCCCCCACTCATCCACAGTGCAGGGGCCCTCCTCTCCCGCTCTCTCCTCTCCGACTCTCCTCATCCCCGGTGCAGGGGCCGTCCTTTCTCCTTCCCGACTCCCTCTCCTCAGCCCCCACTCATCCCCGGTGCTGGGGCCCTCCTCTCCCGCTCTCTCCTCTCAGACTCCCTCTCCTCAGCCCCCACTCATCCACAGTGCAGGGGCCCTCCTCTCCCGCTCTCTCCTCTCAGACACACTCTCCTCAGCCCCTAATCATCACCGGTGCAGGGGCCCCTCCTCTCCCGCTCTCTCCTCTCAGACTCCCTCTCCTCAGCCCCCACTCATCCACAGTGCAGGGGCCCTCCTCTCCCCGCTCTCTCTTTTCAGACTCAACTCTCTGCAGCCCCCACTCATCCACAGTGCAGGGGCCCTCCTCTCCCGCTCTCTCCTCTCCGACTCTCCTCATCCCCGGTGCAGGGGCCGTCCTTTCTCCTTCCCGACTCCCTCTCCTCAGCCCCCACTCATCCCCGGTGCTGGGGCCCTCCTCTCCCGCTCTCTCCTCTCGGACTCCCTCTCCTCAGCCCCCACTCTTCCCCGGTGCAGGGGCCATCCTCGCCCCACTCTCTCCCCTCAGACTCACTCTCCTCAGCCCCCACGCTTCCCCGGTGCAGGGGCCCTCCTCGTCCCACTCTCTCCTCTCCGACTCTCTCTCCTGAGCCCCCACTCATCCAGTGTAGGGACCCTCCTCTCCCCCTCTCTCCCCTCAGTCTCACTCTCCTCAGCCCCCACTCTTCCCCGGTGCAGGAGCCCTCCTCGTCCCACTCTCTCCTCTCCGACTCCCTCTCCTCAGCCCCCACTCATCCCCGGTGTGGGGCCCTCCTCGCCCCGCTCTCTCCTCTCCCCCTCTCTCCCCTCAGTCTCACTCTCCTCAGCCCCCACTCTTCCCCGGTGCAGGAGCCCTCCTCGTCCCACTCTCTCCTCTCCGACTCCCTCTCCTCAGCCCCCACTCATCCCCGTGTGGGGCCCTCCTCGCCCCGCTCTCTCCTCTCCCCCTCTCTCCCCTCAGTCTCACTCTCCTCAGCCCCCACGCTTCCCCGGTGCAGGGGCCCTCCTCGTCCCACTCTCTCCTCTCCGACTCTCTCTCCTCAGCCCCCACTCATCCAGTGTAGGGACCATCCTCTCCCCCTCAGACTCACTCTCCTCAGCCCCCACGCTTCCCCGGTGCAGGGGCCCTCCTCGTCCCACTCTCTCCTCTCCGACTCTCTCTACTCAGCCCCCACTCATCCAGTGTAGGGACCCTCCTCTCCCCCTCTCTCCCCTCAGTCTCACTCTCCTCAGCCCCCACTCTTCCCCGGTGCAGGGGCCCTCCTCGTCCCACTCTCTCCTCTCCGACTCCCTCTCCTCAGCCCCCACTCATCCCCGGTGCGGGGCCCTCCTCGCCCCGCTCTCTCCTCTCCGACTCCCTCTCCTCAGCCCCCACTCATCCAGTGTAGGGGCCCTCCTCTCTCCCCTCAGACTCACTCTCCTCAGCCCCCACGCTTCCCCGGTGCAGGGGCCCTCCTCTCCCGCTCTCTCCTCTCAGCCTCCACTCATCCCCGGTGCAGCCCCTCCCCCTCTCTCCTCTCAGACTCCCTCTCCTCAGCCCCCACGCTGCCCTTGCTCAGAGCTCAGAGGAGACCCCACTCTGGACTCACCCTTGGCCGAGTGGGGGCTCCGGGACAGTCTAAAAGGCGGATATTTCGAGAATGCAGGATGCGGCCGGAATTACAAATATTGTGGGATTCGCGCCGGGGTGGACCGAAGTCGTGCTTATTCAAGGATGCAAGTGTCTCCTGGGGCCGACAGCCCTATGAAATGAGATATCTAAATGGGATACAATAAGAATATTAATACTATTAAAAATTAAAGGACAGCCATATTAATACTATTAAAACTTAAAGGACAGCCATTCCCATTAAGTCCCAGCCATATGTTAATATCAATCCACATGTCGGATACACATTTCAGTGTTGTTTCCACACAATGATAGTGAACCACCAACCCCCACAGCCCCCACCAACACAATCCATGCGCTACCGTATGCGTTTTAAAACGAAACAAAAACCTCGATACATCTGTCTGGGTGCGTCCATTCCAGATGAGTGCACACTCTTCAGTCATGCGAAAGTGTTCGAATTTTTTTCGGTATCTTTTATGTCATCCAATTGTTAAAGGTAATAAAACCGCGCCCAAGGGAATAGGTCGTTCTACGGCTCCCTCCAGAAGTTTTTACGGGTTCGAATCATTGAATTCAAGGCTGTATTTTTTCTCTTCATATCAGTAATTTTATTTAGATTCATACGTGGGATTTCTTTTACATTCAAGCTTTGATTTTCGGGTACTTCTGTGGGGTCATGTGTAGGCATTTAGGAAATATTTATTTGTGAAATAGAGAGATAAAAAACTTAAATAAAGCATATATTTATATATACATATATTGTGTTTACATTCATTTATGTATTATTTCGCGTTTGAAGGGATGGGTGCGAGAAAACAGGAATGACATATACTTTGAATGCAGAAATGATAGTTATAATGGCGAATTATACACATATAAGCCTTTGCAGCGTGCTCGAAGTGACGCGCCGAAATAATCCTACCGTGTCTTTGATTACGTGGACGGAAAGGTGTAATAATGCAACCGGAAGGACTGCATCATTGGGGCGCTTGACAGGAGCAGCCAGTTACGCACAGGCGCGTCACGCAGCTGGAAAGGTGGCGGCTGTCTCTCGCCTACTTTTTAGCACTTTAGTAGCAATGCTCAGTTCCCGGCGCTTAACTCATTCTATGCGCTAGCCTAATGAAGCATTTAAGTGACTGGTTGAATACCTTTTGGTATTTCCAGACAAAAATCGATATATAAAAAAAATACTTACCAGAATCTGTTTTTGTGTGTGTTCGTTTTGTAATGAGAATTAAATAGAATACTATGTAATGCCACAGAGACCCCGCTGTATTTGATTAGTGTCTTTCGTTTATTTTATGTTGGTTTCAAGTTGTGTGGATTCAGGTATGTGCGTCGCGGTGTTGTAAGGAGAATTAATGCCTTAAAGCGGGCATTATTCAGCCAGTGTGTGTTTACCGTGGATAGTGTCTGTTCGGGTGCCCAAAGTCGCCTTGTGGTACTCGTGACATTGATTTCTGTGTTCCTTGCAGCACGCTGTGCGCGATGTGTCTCTGTCTGATAATTATGCATAGAGTTGGTGTGCTGTCGCACCGCGCGCCCCTTCTTTGATGTCTCGCCTTCTCCATCAGCAGCCTGTCGCTCTGCACAGACAGAGACGGATACTGTGTTTGTTTGTGTTCGGCGTGCCGATGAGCGTGGCTTTACTTTGCATTCGGGTGTTTTATTTCTCCGTGCTGTTTGTTGTGTGCCAGTTGTACGTGTGTGTTGTTTATTTCACGCGCTTTGACAGGTCACGTTTTGCTTGTTTCACTGCTGTGCGTGTCGGAGATGCACGTTTTTCTGTGTAGGCTGAGATGTCTGTGTTTTGCCTTGAATATGACTAGAGTACATTGCAGATTGACTGGAAACATGGGAATCGCCTTTGACCGGGCTACTGAGTTTTAAATGAGACCAAGAGAATTTTTTTTCAAAAAAATAATCTTCTCTGATCACTAGATTATTATTTTTTTTTAATCGTGAAACGAATTTCTTTTGTACTAATACGATTAGCTTAGTCGCAAATGGAATCTTTTGAAACAAATGTTATTAGTTATTACAATTTGCTGAATGCATTGATTGGTCTTAACGAGGATCTGTGGCATGTTGATCTAAAAGCGCATTTTGATCAGAATCTGCCTGTTGCCTTTTAACAGAATAACAAGAGCAAAGCCCTAGCTCAGTGGTGTGTATTTGCCCTGCCGGCTCTAGGCGCGCGCGGCTTTAAGCGGTTTATTGAACGGTCTGTCGGCCACGTATGTCGTTTTGTATTTTTGTGTGTGAGTGTATTTGTGTTGCTTGCAATTGCATTTCTTGTTTTAGTCCTCTAATGAGTATGCTGGTTACATATTGCATCTGTGTGTAGATTGCGTAGACGATTAGTACAATTATGTTATTTTATTTGCACTATTTGTTCTGCATACATCACAATTAGATAAACGTTGACATTGCCTTTTTTTATTGTATGTGGTAGGTTTGTGTTTTTTTTGTTATTTTCTTGCGTAGCTGTTGCTGTATAAGAAGTGTCTATTTCCTTAATGCAAAGTATTTTGTATTCGTTTTCGGCACTGAAATGCCACCGTTTCACCCTCACACACGCACACACTTTACACCGCACGCTCAAAAGCCCCCCAGTCACACACATACCCATAACACTCACACATAAACACCCCCACACAGGCCCGCACGCAGCCCTCACGCACGCACTACGCACACCACGGTGACCCCCGCAGTGACCCTGTCCTTTCCGCTTCCCCAGAGCTCCTGGATGACCTGTCCGAGAGCCGAGAGTGCGTGAACTGCGGCTCCATCCAGACGCCCCTCTGGAGACGGGACGGCACCGGGCACTACCTGTGCAACGCCTGCGGCCTCTACAGCAAGATGAACGGGCTCAGCCGGCCGCTCATCAAGCCCACGAAGCGAGTGGTGAGTACCGGCCGGGCGCGGGAGGGCATGGGCGCCCCCTCGTGGGAGGGGAAGGGGGTTGGAGCTCGCTTCCCACCCCTGGAGGCACGGTCACAGCACCGGGGCCAGGCTACAGAAACCTGGCACTACGAAGGAATGGAAAAATCCATTTGAACCGTGTATAAAACAGGGAGGGAAGGTGCAACGCAAAATGATTCTACACTCACAATAAGAAAGCAATTTAAATGCAAACCCGGACAAGACAAGTGTGTTCCACTTTAGTGCACCCAGAGCAAAAATAGTGTCATGTCTGCTCCCTCTACAATTAAAGCGCTAGTTATGTTCTGGGATTTTTTTTATGTATGCATTAAGAATTAATATGATGTAGAAATATACATTTGATTTCACAACCATTTCCCTCAATTTTTCCCCGAAGCAAACGTTCTTATTTACTGTGAACTGAAGGGAAATATATTTGCCCCATTCCGCATTGTACAGGGAGTAAACATGCTCTTGTGTGCACGCTGTTTGTGCACCATTTGAAGTTCCTTTAAGGTGACCACCTAACTTCTCAACACAATCCGTTTTATCTTGTTTTCGTAGAACCCAAGTGCAGTCTGCTGCAAATATGCATCAAATATCTGTCATGCTGCAGGTGATTTTAAGTGAACACCACATTTTTTTTTTTACAATTTGCAAAACTGTCAAGCACTTTTCACTAACACTAAGCAAGTAATCGACGGTGTGTGTGTGTGAAATAATCCTTCTACGTTGCTCTGTCCTCCACGCACACTTATGATATATATAAGTCTGGTTTGCTTTTTGCCAGAGCTGGCCCAGGCTAGAAAGCCGTCTGCCCTCGCCCCCAATGTGTCCAACCCTTGCGAGGTTGACCCTCGAGCCAGCAGTCTGCAGCAGTAAGATGTGAGTTGGTCCCAAGCACCATGTCTGCCTCCTCCCACTGATACACAACGGTGTCTGCTGGGGCCTGTCTCACCACAGTAAAGACCAGTCGCAACAGTGTGTTTATTCCATTATCACACGGTCTCAGTCGATAATGCCATTGACTGAACAGTCCGTGGGGTGTCGCTGCTGCCATAATGGGTCTGTAATGGAAGAAGCCATTTCTTCTTATTATTTTATTTTGTGTGTTCTATACAGCCATGACTTGGCCACTAAGTACAGCTAACTGAAAATCTCTTTGCACCGAAGGCATCTCAACGTGTGTCTGTGTGTGTGTGTGTGTGTGTGGGGGGGGGGGCGCTTGACCTAGAAGTCATACATTTTAAAAAATAATATAAAAACGTTGATTTGTACTTTTTGTATATTTTACTGCATGAGTGTGGTTTGTAGTTGTACATGGCAGGCTTCCCACTTAAAAACAGGTCAATACATGGATTGTAGAGAAGGTGTCTCTAGCCCGCCTAGTACATAGACCAGTAGGCATTGTAATATCACACGTGTTCTCATGACGATTTCAACCTAACAGGCCAGTCTCCAGCCCCTTCCTAGTACCCACTGATCAGTGCAAATAAATGTAGTACCCGTATCTGAAAGGGAGCATCAGTCACAAATAGAAAGTGGGGCACAGGGCAGGCAGTCTGCTAGACAAATAACTGATAAACAGGCAGACTGACAGATACGAAGAAAGTTGGAGGGATGAAGGGGCGACTGGATGGCACTCATTGTTAAATAGATTAATAGATCGATAGGGACCCACCCAGATAACTCGGACAGGTAAGCAGCTCTACAGACACACAGACACACATGCGCGAATGCAGCCAAAGACACACACACATTCCAGAGATAGAAATATAACTTGATAGTTGCATAGATAACTCAAAATATTGTCAGATAAGGATGCGCAATGCCACTGACAGGAGTGACATATGCAGCACCAGTGGAAAATGTGATACCATTTTCATTCTGACTGGCGAGTAACAGATTAGTATTTTTCATAACATTCTTTCCCACTATAGCGATGGCTATTGAAGCAAATGCTTGCAGGTCTCATATTTCCTACAACAGTTCAGAAACGTTTCCAAAGCACACTCAATCTATGATTTTTGTTAATCAAGTTTCTATATAGAGCTCAAAAGGGTACCACTTTCAGGGATTGCAATAAATATATAGTGTGTATGCCAGATATTTTTATTAGTTGCTTTTCTAATCGGTCTACTCGTCACATGTGCCATGCAAAGACAGCACAATTAGATTAAGAGTTTAAACACTTGCTCTATTCACACTTGTAACATCACAGTCACCTCAAGTCTATCTGAGGCATGTACAGAAGCCGAAGTGAGACGGCTAACCCTGCCTCTTCCTTGACACACTGAGTTTCTTTTCAATCGTCCCAAAGGGATATGTTTTTAATATTAGATCACCCAAATTAAGGAAATGTTGAGTGGATGCGCACCTGATGCTCTTAAGTTGGGCTATGGGATTTGGCATGCAGTCTGGGCCTTGTAAAGTTCATCTTTTATTGTCTGTGCAGTTTGGCTGTCTGGAAGACTTGAGCCTTTGGTTTTCGGCCTGTTGTAAATATTTACATCTAAGTAGGAAGGGGCGGAGGCGGGTTTTGATTGAAAGGTAGGCTTAGAGATGCTGTTTTCTCTGAGCACAGCTGATCCTCATACTAACTATTGATTCACCCCATGACAAGCAGACTGGGTGCTTAAGTATTTTATGGAAGTAGAGACTTGAGCTGTCTTTGTCTGGTACTTATCTCCGTCCTTTTTGAGTAATATTAATGGAGATGTGTATTGTTTCTGTTTAAACACAACTGCTCTTTTGTGCAGCAAAAAGTACCAGAACTTAATGTTTAAAAGATGGCTCAATGTGTTTGAATGTTATTTGACTTTTGGAAAAATTATTATAAAAAGGACATTTCCATTTTATCCTACAAAAAGACAAACTACAACATCCAGTTGGTTATGAGTAGATTTAAGGGGCCTGGTACCAGAGGTGGTCTAATGGTTCAAACTGACCTCTTGTACTCCCACTGAAAGGGCGTGTAATTGCAAGAGCACAAGAACAAATCTTGTGCTGAGATAAATTGCGTATCAGCTACTTATGCTTATTTTTAATCGATATAACAAGTACTTCAATTTATGGCTGTGCGCCCCTCAGATCAAGCTGGTTGTCTGCAGTTATAAAAAAAAAATTGTTTTGATTGAAGTAACAAGAACACCAATTCTTTTCAGTTGTTAGGCGATCTGTTTTTGTGCGATTACTGCTTCAATCCCATCTCTGCTGTAGTTTGGAAAAGCAGTCTGTGAGCACACCAGGTTATCTGCTTCACGACGTCACATTGTCCAAAATGCAGCAGCCTCCAAAATGCAGCAGCCTCCACGTTACCAGGGCTGTCAGGCTCCTTTAAGATATATTTTGTGATTTGTGTTGACTCTTGGTGCGCCAAAATAAAAGTTAAGGCCCTCAGTTTTACTTAGCAGATCAACTCTGGTCACGTTTGTGTATCCTCAAGGAACATTTCAGCACTCCAAAAGATCCCGACGGTTCATTGCGAGTGTTCTAGATTTACCAGTAGGCAATTCTACTCCAGAAAATTACCAACAGGCCTTCAACATCTCATGGGGTGAAATTACCCTCCTAGTCTGAGTTCCACAAATCTGAAAGTGGGATAACATGTGGGTGCAGGTTTTGTAAATTATATAATCAGGGTTGCCATCATTCTGAGCTGTAAAACCCATCATGAATTTCTTTCCCCAAACAAATTTTGCAAGTTATCTCCTGGCAAAATTTGTGTGGGAATAAAAACGCCAATTCTGTGCTAAATTTGCACACAGTTTGTAATCCTGACTCTGGCACAAGCTCCTGGTTTGCACGCGAGTGCACCAGGAGTAGCATGTCACTTTGAATGAGGTCCTCATTGTCTTTACTATGGTTGTAGTGTAGCACCATTGCTACCCACCTTTAAGTGAAAAATGATGAGCAGAAGCTTTCTTTGTGTTGCCTTCCTCCTTTTGGGATATCCCGACTCTATCCTTTATCCTCGAGAAAATCAAAATCTTAGTGCCTATCATGCATTGTTACCGCCTAGCATGAAGTGTTGTGCCTAATACCCAGCCAAAATAAAAAATCTGTTAAGTAATGTGTATTTCTGCTCACCAGTACTTATTGTTTAATACCCATGAGAATCCATCCCTTGTAATATTCAAAGAACCACAATTATGTTTTTTAACCAGCAGCCTACACATTAAGTAAAAATGAAATCCAAAGATAGTGTGTACTTGGCTGCCAAGTGACAGCTGAACATTGCACAGCGCGGAATTTCAAAACCACTATATAAAAAAGCATTCTTTTAAAGCAGTAATTTAAAGATATAAACAACAATTACTTCACTATATCTCCCCCGTTCAGCACCAGCACCAAATCACGGATTGATGAATTTTCTTTTTGCGACAACTCCAGGCTACCGTATAGTATTCTAAATCCACAAAAAGTTTTTATTTTTTTTAAAAACACTATTTTTCATGCCAAACCGTAACATGTAATATTTAAAAACAATATTACAAATATTGCATATTATGGTCAAATACTGCCTAACAGAGATTCAGGGAACATTTCAAACCACCCAGATTTCAGCCTCAATGTTTAATATTATATCTCCAAACTGGCATTATAAGGTCCTCTCTAAAACCCCTAAATGGACGTTCACCGTTCCATAAAAACACCCACTAGAGCGTAAGCTCAGACCCCCAGCTAAATTTGATTATGTTCCATACAGTATAGTGTTTAGCGTGGAAAAAGAAATTTGTATTTTTATAACATCCCTTATAAGCCCCTAACCTAACACAACCACCTGATCGATCTTCGTAACGACTTAGCAAAAATAACCTATTTTATTCTTGTTCGCAAAAATGGCTAATCCAATTTAGAGTGCAAAAAAAAAAGACACTTCACATTTGCCTCTAAATTCCTTTCAAATTTGGTGGGACTTGAGCCAGCTGCGAAGGCAAAGGTTAACAATGGTCCCAAGTCCCAAAAAACAAAAGTACATCATTTGGGCACTATAAAGGCATGTGGAATAAGGCATAAGATCCTATAGATACTTTGGATACTGTGTTATAATGAGTCACCTGGAATTATGCGATTCTGTGGCCGCTACGATTTTCTCAAAATTATGGATTTGCCACATAATCCATCATCTGGTGGATAACTAGCAGATTATTTAAAAAAATGTTTCTAGGTCAAACAAATGAAAAGTAACTAAAAACACAGAAACATACATTGTGGCGCAGTGGAAAACCTTTCCCGAAAATTGACTGATCACATTTCAGCAGCCTATTGCTGTATTTGAGTTTTAAACCAGTATAATTGAGGTGAAACCTTTACTAAAATAGTGTCACCATAGGTAAAATAAAAATAATGAATGGTGTAATACTTTCAAAGAATGTGCCTCATTAGGCGGATAAATGTGCCTTATTTGGGCTGCGGATCTCTGCAACATAATTCGCCCCCCCCCCCCCCCCCCCCGCAAAATTCCAGTGGATCTGGCTATAACTGGGAGGAGGGGGGGGGAGGATTCCCTCTACTAAGATGTTTTTTCCCCCTAACCACCTTAACCCTACTCCCTCACCTCAATCATCCTTTGTTACATGGGACTCTTGCTTTGTCTTCTACGTTTTTTGGGTAAATACTAAATATAATTGTTTAGTTTCAGCGCACTACGGCTGAACCTGCGTGGATGCATTTGGGTTCCAGTCATTCAACACACTTGATATAAACGGACGAGGAGGTAATGGTTTGCCTGGGGTGTCACTGACAGAGGAATCTTTAACACACACATGCACAGCTATGTCTCTCTAGTCTACAGAGATGTTGACATTGACATGCACCCATAGGCCTCCACTTGGAGCAGGGCTCAACTTATTGCTCAACATCAGATTTACAGTGTGCGCCGAGCGCCGCGGCCCTGATGAATGGAACAGAGATCACTTGTTGCCCGGGCTTTTATAACCCGCTCACCTTCCTCTCGTTTGTTTATGAGGTTTGGCTTCCCTCGTGATATGTGGCTCGCACACTCATAAAGCTCTTTGTTACATGACAGTTCCTGATAGAACCCTGCCTGTATCTTGGCTCCAAACTCCACGGGGAGAGCATCATAAACGGCTCATTTATTACACGAACCTTTGCTGCCACACGTTGGCGTTCACGGCGGCTGCGGCTCGGGGTCAGCGTGCGAGAGGGCGCAGCGCGTGACGTCATCGCCATTGTGCGCGCGGGACCGGGGGAGCGTTCTCGTCCCAGGTCTGTTGCGTGGGATTTATCCGCTGCTGGCGATTTATTAGGATCATGCAATATTGTGCTGTTTCCTTGTAAGCCAAAGCCGCGAGTCAGTGCAGAAAACAAGCGCCCACTCCAAGTGAGTGAGTTCCAACTGAAGAACACGTTTAACGCCTTCATGTTCGAGAGAATGGCCAGATTACAAATACAGTTTACAAAACCCCATCCTTCGGTCTTTGCGCCATCTAGCGGCTGGGGTTGGAAAGTGCAAGTTCTCTAGTAAACTAGTAAGCATTTATGCGTAGACAGTGCACCTGGTAGATGGGCTAGGTTTTTTTTTCCGTTGAGCGCTTCGTAATTATCGTGTGAGTTGGTTTTCTAATGGTTGGGTTTAGACGCTTCGAGTCTGAAGCAAGCGATAACAAGTATCGTTTTAAGGAGTTCTGGTGCCCCCGATATGACATACTTTTGGCCCCCATGTTTAGAATAAATTTGAATCTTATTACCCATTTTGTGGTAATGGAAGCCTACACAAAATGCTTATAAGCATTACTGCATACATTAAACCTTCTGAAATGGGAATACATAAACAGAGGTTGAGATAAATAAATAGACAGTGGTGAGAAAGATGGAGGCAGGATCTCACCCTCTCAGGGAGCTCCTATAAATGTGGGGGCTCATGGCAATTTTCCACTTTGCGGATGCCTTAAAACATGCCTGGGTGACACCGTTTTCCACTAGATCATGTGCCAGGTTTCTCTTGTAGGAGTCAACATTTTCCAAAACTGGATTAAGTGCATCCTCCACGGAACAAACCTAACAGACGCCGGAATGCTAATAGAGCGCCGGCAGTTAACTTTATATACATTTAGTGCAATTAACACATTAAGACACAACTTCCTCTTGATGACCCACCTGACACTTTAAATGTTATGTTATTATGACTTCTAGAGCGCGCGATTACCATACGGTGTCCTGGCGCTGAGCACTGATAACCTAAGGTAACAGAGAACTAAAACTGAGAGAAGAACCATGTTTTAAGATTTTTCCTAAAAAGACTAAAATCAGAAGTATTTCTCAACATGAAAGGGAGTTTGTTCCAGATTTTGGAAGCACTATTTACAAAACTTCTACCTCCCCAGTTTACTTTTTTGAAACAGGGAGTTTTCACTAGCTTAGCACCAGTAGATCTAAGAGTTCTGCAAGGGATATACCAAGAAAACTTATTTTTAAGAAACTCTGGACCAATCCCATTCAAGGCTCTAAACACAATAAACAATGCCTTAAAACGAGAGCTCAGATGAGTTGGGAGCCAGTGCAGTTTTTTTAATTCTCCTTTGACTGAAACAGTCCTAGGAGTCCGGGTCAGCCGTCTGGCTGCAGCATTCTGAATAGCCTGCAGCCTATTTTGATGTTGTATTTGCATATTAAGATAAAGACTGTTACAATAGTCAAGGCGTGATAGTAATATTACAATACTGTCTACTGGTATCACCTTTATTTAGAATTGTGGATCAGGAATGTGTATGTGGCTCAGAGAAATGTATCATATATTCATAGGGTTTTCCTCAGATCTCTTCAAGTAAATGAAAGATATTCTGTAAGAATATTTAAATTTTGATGTACTGTAAAATTTGTGGTGTCAACTCCAGACCTCTAAGTCAGTCTGTCACGCAGCGAACCCCATGTGTGCCTGCTCTTTGTTAAGTGAAGCAAAGTTCAATGTAAACTTGGTAAGACAGTGCAGTTATTTACGCATTTGTTGCCGGGAGCTGTAACTTATATATCACAGGCTCAAATTCCAATAGGGCCAGCTCTGCCTTTTATCTGTCCGTGGTCAATAAATTGAGTTGGGTAATACTGAAGCCAGTTATTTACAGCACCATGCAACAACAAAAAACTATGGCAGTGAATAAACAAGTGATTTCTTACTTTTATAAAACAAGCTAGCTTGCAATCACTGAGGGTGGATGTGAAAGGGCTTTGAATCCCCCCCTTTTGGTAGCGTGTTATACTGGGTACAATTCAACTGGACAACACCAAGCAGCTATCTCTTATGAATAGGTTTGAGGTGCATTTGGTTCCTAGAATGACTTGTCATCGTTGCCACGTAAATGACTTCTGACTGTGGCAATTGTTTCAGACATGCTGACACAAGCACTAAATTATTACAGCGTGCTATGATTAATGGGCGCGCAGGTCAACACATTCTGGCGCCTACTCACGCAATAGGGTTACTATTGTTCATTTGAAGTTCTTATCTAGCTTCTGATTCATCAGAGGGTTTCATGCTGGGCATACACCTATCTGGTTCACTAAAATTACCATATAGTGGTACCATGAAATGATAAGAAAAATATATCATTATAAATCTTTCTTCTTCAGAACAATAGAAAGGCTCTAGCAGGTTGTTCACCACTTTATTTTTGTACTTCAGTACAGTTAAAATCTGCACTCACTATTATAGCATCCAATAGGGTGTAAACATTGTACAGTTCCAGTGCTTAATTTGTGTTGGTCATTGCATGTGGAGTGCACTGGAACACATTTGTGGGGTCTCGGACTTATTTTTCATCACTGGACTTTAATCCTGAGAGTGAAAGCTAGGTAAAGAGTGACAAAGTGAGTAAATAGGAATATAAATAACATGCTAGAGTGAGATAAAATGACAGGAAGAAGAGGGTGGCATCGGGAAGAGGCTTGAGGTGGAATCAAGACTAGTTAGGCTTGGTATTCGCCAATCCTGGCATTCAGCAGAAAATGTGACTGGACCCTTAGAGAAACTATGAGTCCCTGAATTTATCTTTTTATTTATTTATATATAAATTCAGCACTGACAATGATTTGGATGCCACATAATGACCAATGTTTAGAAATGATTATCCTCTAACCCTAAAAACATGTTAAATGCCAGCACTCATTTTGAACACTCACTTACTTAAGATGGAATCAGCTAGCAGTAAGAAATCTTACACGTGTCAGATTTAATCACAACTAGTTTTTTTTTTTTGTTCTTTTGCAGCCTCAGTGAAAATGAATGAGTAACTTCCTAATTCAGCATTGTTTTCTGAGTTTTTCACTTCTGCATGAAAATCATAACGTTTGCTATGATTTGTTTTGCACATATCATTGTTGAACACAAACAAATGACCTGTGGAAGATATAATTTACAGAACGCAGTATTCATCAATGCCGTAATACCATTGTCCATAGACAAGCTCAGCAAAACATAAACCCAGTGCTGTCTTAACGCATGAGCACGCTGGGCAGTTGCCCACGGGCCCCACGAGCATAGGGGCCCATGCAGACCAGCAATTAACCCTAATTTTCTGTTAACATTTTTACTCCTGTGAGTGATTGTGTAGGCAGTGCCCAGTGCACTGCTTTGCCCAGGGGCCTATAATGCTGTTAAGACAACCCTGCATAAACGTGTATAAAAAATTCTGCATGCCTTTTCTTCCATAGAATTTCAGACTAAATGTGTAAGTAGAATTTAAATCTGTGCATCTGCAAAATTCACTTTATTCTCTCCTCACCATCCTAAGGCAGAAGGAAGTGTTTATGAACTTCCCCTTTCTTATTTTTTTGCACCAGATGATGAAAAAAATGAATTGTTTCAGGGATCTCTGATTCAACCATGTGAAATCGACCATGGTCTTGGAGTAGCCACTGGGTGGGACCGATTTACCTTTGGGCAAGCACTCGATTTATTTATTTTGTTATCAGACTTATTATCTTCCACATGCAACAGAAAACTGTAAGGGGATTAGGGATCCATTTGATCAAAATCCATGCACTAAAGTCTTTCTTTCCTTTCCTTTCAGCCTTCCTCGAGGCGAATCGGCTTGTTATGCTCGAATTGTCACACATCAACGACTACCCTATGGCGTCGGAACGCGGAGGGAGAGCCGGTCTGCAACGCCTGTGGACTCTATATGAAGCTACATGGGGTATGAGCATTACTTCAGTTAACGCCTTTTGAATTAATAAAAAGAGCACAACAAAAATAAAAATTAACAGTGGGGGGCATAAATTGTAAACATTTTCGATGATCATTCTAAACGGGAAACCTTAGAGGAATATCTAAACTGGCTGACAGAGGCTATAGCGTTAGCTCAAGACTCGAGGCAGAAGGTGTGATCTAGTAAGAGCCCAATTCAGAAAACATTCATGCACATCTAAGTTCAATTTCGGAGTCTCACAAGCATTTTACAGCCTGAAAGGACTGAACCTTACTCACAGAATCTGTATCTGTTGAGGTAAAGTTACAGTTGGGAATTTAGGTGTCCCCAGGGGAGGGTTATAGGGTTAGCCCCGTCAAGGTAGAAAACACATTGAAAGTAAAGTAATAACTTTCTGGTTATTTGCACACCATATAAAAGGTTTTTACACTCTATTTACCCATGTAAACCTAATTCCAAAAATGTAGGAATAGGTATGTAATTTGAGTCCAAAGGTACCATAAGCATGGCCATTTTTTACAGGGGCACAGAGTGACAGACTTCTCCAGGAAAATGTGTTTTCATGATGAAGAAAAAAGCCTGTAAACAATCTGCAAGAAAATGCCCGTGGAAATCTATGGTATTTCCACAAAGGCCATGTCTGCTCTTCAGAAGTTTGAAATCTACTTTAATCTTTATAGGGTTAACCTTGAATGATAAACTTCTGTTATTCAGCACCAAGATACTCCACAGGGTAAACAAGCACTTTCCAAATACACACTTACATTATTCAGAAATGAGGTAGGTTGAGAATTTTTCAAGAGGGAGAGCAGGTAATAGAAGGAGATCCAGTTAATTCATGTGTCAGGAAGGTACCCAGAGAGACCCTTGGCTCTGTTTTTAGTAGTGGAGTTGGTCTACATGACAGAGTACTCCTGCACACAAATAATGTGCTTGCTGTTTTGCAGCGTGAATCTTTCTGGATTCACTATGCTGTGCATTATTCCGCGATCTTGTGGTTGGGTCCGGATTCGTAGTCTTTCCTTTGTTTTTTTTTTTTTGTAGCCCAGGTGGGCGTCGACGTCCACCATTTGGTGCACCTCCCGTGACGTCGTCGTGCTTCCTGCGGAAGTCCCACCTTTGGGGCGCCATCTTCAGATTCTTTTTTCCGCCGTTGGGTCTGGATCGTCATCGGGAAGCTCCAGAAGTTCACTCGGAGGAAGAAGGAAGAAAAGCGAGTTTCATCGATAGAATCAAGAGAAGACATCAGGAAAGAACAGATTTCGACAGGAACGCGAAGAAAGAAGACCAGCGAGCCTTTTTCTTCGACGACCTTGGAGAATGCACGCTCAGAGACCCTGAGCGAAATGGACAAGACGCCATTCAAGTTCTGCCCAAACTGCCACCACAAGTTCGCGCAGAAAGACCTGCATCCGGTCTGCAACCTCTGCCTACCGGTGGATCATCAGAGTATCGACTGCAACGCCTGCTCAGTCTTCGCGCCGAAGACACTCAGGGTGAGAGAGAGGCAGAGGAGAGCCAACGCCAACATGGAGGGCCAAGGAAAACCCCCGACACTCTACGCGCTGGGCCTCGACACGGACGACGAGGACAACGTCGCCGAGACAGCCGAAAACTTCACGGTCGTAGAGACCGACAAGAAAAAAGAAGACGAGGTAAGAGAATCGTCGAGCGCAAATCAAAAAACACCTCGAAAACACGAGGGTGACTCGAGAAAAACTGAGTCAAGGTCCACGAAGGGAGCCCCGGCGCCGAAAACTTCGACGTCCAAAGGGGGAACTTCGGACAAAAGGCCCAGCGGATCCTTACAAAAGGACTCCCTGGCGCAGAAAGACGCCGAAAGGCAAGGGTCGTCGAAATCATCCCATGAAACGGACCGATCGACGCAGAAAGAACGTTCGACGTCGACGCAAGTTTCATCGAAAAGACCCGCGGTCGACGCCGAAAGCATCTCCGAAATGGAGAAAAAGAAGAGGCGGCTCGAGGCCGAAATGGAGAACATCCTTCAAAGGAAGAAGGAGTTCGACGCCAGGATGAAGGAATTCAAGATTCCAACGGTTTCATCGGCGGACGTCGTCGAAGTCGAGGATGAGTTCGACGCCGAAGGGCTGACAAGGGACCTCGAAGAGGAAGAGGAGCCCTATTATGAGGAAGAAGCCGAGGAAGAAGACCAACAATCGTTCTTCGAATCGGCGACATCTACCGGCAACGACGTCGAATGGCAAGATCTCGACACCGAAAACCCGGAGGAGGCCGTGGACACGTACCCCTCGAGGCCTTCGCCACCCGACGACATCGGGGTGTACAATATGGTGGTGAAGAGCGCAGCAATGGCCTTCGGCGTCAAGCTCGACGAGGAGAGGCCGAAAGCAGATTTTCTCGTCGAAACACTGCTCCCCATCCAGACTAGGAGCCAGTTCCTCCCCATGCTACAAAGCGTGATGAACCAGGGGAGAGAAGCCTTCAAGGAGCCTGCCACCTGTCGGTCGATCACGCCCAGGACAGAGAAAAAGTATAAACACTCCTCCCTGGACCCACCTTACATCAAGGGTAGCGTCACCGCAGACTCCATCATTGCCTCCACGGCCAGGAGAAGGGCCAACGTGCCAGCAACCTCGGGCCCACCTCCAGATAAAGAGAGCAGGAGAATCGACCTCACAGGCAGAAAGGTCGAGAGGAACGCCGCAATGCACTGGCGCATGGCGAATTCAAATGCACTCCTAAATAGACACCAGTACCAACACTGGGATGAAATGGGGGAGCTAGTAAAGCACCTCCCCGAAGAATACCGCCAGAGAGCCTCTCACCTGGTAGATGAAGGCAAAAACATCGCCAACTCCTGTATAAAGACGGCGTTGGATGGGGCAGAGACTTCAGCAAGACTCATGGCCATAGGGGTCACAGAAAGGAGGCATGCATGGCTAAGAATCTCGGGATTCAAACCGGAAGTGCAGAACAACATCCTTGGCACCCCCTTCAACGGAGAGACACTTTTCGGAGCAACGGTGGACGAGAAGCTCACCCAGCTCAAGAAGGAGAACGAGACAGCGAGGTCCATGGGGGCCCTGCAGCTGAGGGGAATGAGACGAGGAAATCCCTCGAGGAGACCCTACGGTAGGGGTGGAAGCCAACAGGGGACGTCGCACCAGGCGTTCCAACAAGGTCAGCAGGGCGAAGGTCACGGACAAAGTCAGCAGAAGCAAAGCTGGCAATATCAACCTCGGGGCCAGTCCTTTCGAGGGAGAGGGAACGGACGTGGCCAAAGGAGGAGAGGGGGCGATCAGCCCTCCTCGAAGTGACTCAGCACGCAAGAAGACGCCCACCCTCGTCAGGCCCCCAAGGGTGAGGCGCAAAAAGGTGTCATCAGGGGGAAGAGAAGATTCAAGAGCCTACGAGCATACGTCACCGGTAGGCGGAAGGCTGAGGTTCTACCTTCAGGAGTGGCGGCGCATAACCACAGACAAGTGGATACGGAACATCGTGCAGTACGGATACTGCGTAGACTTGGAGAAAAGACCTCCAAACAGAAAGCCGAAGGGAAGACAGAGATCGGCCCAAGAACTGGCAATACTCAGAGAAGAAACACGGAAACTCCTGCAAAAGGGAGCCATAGAGACAGTGCCGTTCAGGGAACGCAACAAAGGGGTCTACTCAAACTACTTCGTGGTTCCGAAGGTAGACGGAGACCTCAGACCCATACTGGACCTCCGGTACCTAAACAAGTTCGTCAAAACACAAAGGTTCAAAATGACTTCACTGCAGGAGGTACTGCCACAGATAAGAGAAGGGGACTTCATGGTCACCGTGGACCTCAAAGATGCCTACCTTCACATCCCAATGAACAGAAGGCACAAGGGCCTTCTAAGATTCAACATCGAACAGGAACACTACCAGTTCACAACCCTGGCCTTCGGATTAAAATCAGCACCAAGGGTCTTTACAAAATGCCTGTCGGCGGTAGCGGCACACCTACGAAAGCAGGGAATACACGTATACCCCTACTTGGACGACTGGCTGGTCAAGGCAAACTCACGCGAGAAGTGCGAGAGGCACGCAAAACGCGTAACAGACACCCTCACAAATCAAATCTGGGGTTTTCCATCCACTGGGGAAAATCGTCGCTGGAACCGGAGCAGGTAAAGATTTTCCTGGGGGCAAAGATCAACTCCCTACACAATACGGTAGTGCCCAGCGACAGGAGGACAGATGCTCTACTGAAGGAGACGCAGCTCTACCAGAAGGGGCGAGCTCTGACAGGGAGGGCGGTGAGCAAGATGATGGGAATGATGGCGTCCTGTATCCAGCTGGTGCCGAATGTACGCCTGCACATGAGACCATTCCAGGAATGGCTGCAACAGCAATGGTCACAAGCAAACGGAAGTTGGGAGGATCTAGTGGTTGTTACGCACGCAGTGCAGGAGGAGATAACTTGGTGGAACAGAGACAACATAACAACGGGGAGAAGCCTGACACCACCAAGCCCAACAGTGACCATTACCACGGACGCATCACAGAAGGGATGGGGAGCGCACATGGACAACCTCAGGGTGAGGGGTCTATGGGCTCCAGCGGACGCGGTCCGCCACATCAACTACCTCGAGTTGAAAACGATACTGCTAGCCCTGAAGGCATTCCAGAAACACCTGTTCGGCCAGAGAGTGTTGATACAGACAGACAACACCACGGCGATGTTCTACATCAACAAACAAGGGGGGACACAGTCGTTCCCCCTCTCATCCCTAGCTCAGGAGATTTGGAGATGGGCCATACCTCTCAAGATAGATCTACTGGCAATTCACCTGCCAGGAAAGGACAATGTGGAGGCAGACTGGCTGAGCAGGCAGACCTCAGCATCGCACGAGTGGGAGCTCAATGGCCAGGAAACGGAGAAAATCTTCCAGAAATGGGGGACTCCCACAATAGACCTGTTTGCAACACGCCACAATGCAAAATGCCGAAGCTTCGCGTCCAGGCAACCAGATCAGCAATCCAGGGGAAATGCCCTATGGATAAGCTGGTGGAAGACATTTGCCTACGCCTTTCCACCGATACCCCTGTTGCACAGAGTGCTAGAGAAGTGCAGAACCAGCAACATGACTCTGATCCTGGTGGCCCCACAGTGGGCGAGGCAGACATGGTTCTCACAGATTCAAGAAATGGCGCAAGGCAATCCGTACAGGTTCGAGAGGAAAAAGGACCTGCTCTCAATGCAAAACGGAGAGGTACTGCACCCAGAGCCAGAGAGCCTCAACCTGGCAGCATGGCTCCTGAAGACCTAGAGTTCGCACACCTAAAGTTGCCTCAGAGCACCATGCGAGTGCTACGGGAGGCAAGGAAACCTACTACAAGAAAGTGCTACAGCGCAAAGTGGAAGAGATTCACGGTGTGGTGCAGGAAAAAAGGGACTGCAAAACAGGATGACAAGAGACTCAACTGTGCTGAGGTACCTCACACACCTTCTAAAGAGTAACCTCTGCTCGAGCTCCCTAAGGGTACACCTAGCAGCGATCGTTGCCTACACCAGAGGTGAGAAAGGTGGAAGTTTCTTCACCTCGCAGGTGGTGAAGAGATTCATGGAGGGAGCCAAAAGAATGGCACCCCCGAAAAGGTTGCCGCCGCCGGCATGGAATTTAAACGTGGTTCTGACGGAGCTCATGAAGGCGCCGTTTGAACCCATTCACAAAGCCACTCTACAAATGTTGACGATGAAAACTGCCTTTCTAGTGGCCATTACCTCACTACGCAGGGTGAGCGAGCTTCAAGCACTAACGCTACAGGAGCCCTACATTCAAATTCACAAAGACAGGGTGGTCCTCAGGACGGACCCCCACTTCATGCCCAAGGTAGTGTCGGC
This sequence comes from Triturus cristatus, assembly GCF_964204655.1. Lineage (NCBI taxonomy): Eukaryota > Metazoa > Chordata > Amphibia > Caudata > Salamandridae > Triturus > Triturus cristatus. Next base: position 776,381,457 of record NC_140587.1, on the reverse strand, counting down.
GTTCCACATGAACCAGACTATCCAGATACCGAGTTTCTTCCAGAACCCGACTACAAACGCAGAGAAGGCCCTGCACACCCTCGACGCCAGAAGAGCGGTGATGCACTACATTGAAAGAACCAAGGAACTCAGGAAGTCGAAGCAGCTGTTTGTGTCCTTTGCTACCAGCTTCATGGGTAGACCAGTGACCAAGGGCACCATCGCTAGGTGGATTGCCCTCACTATTCAATTCTGTCACAAACAGGCTGGACAGGAGCTAACAGAGGGGGCCCAAGCCCACTCCACAAGGAAGAAGGGGGCCACAGTTGCCTTCCTGGCAAACACGCCCATCCAAGACATTTGTCTCGCAGCAACTTGGGCATCCGTGCACACGTTCACGAAGCACTACTGCGTGGACATTCAAATGAATAAGGAAGCACAGGTCGGACAGAAGGTGCTACAACACATTTTCAACGACCAGCGATCATCTTCCACCCAGCCACCACAGAAATAGGAAAACCGCTACAAAATCTATGCACAGCATAGTGAATCCAGAAAGATTCACGCTGCAAAACGAAAAGTTTCTTACCTGTCGGTGTAGTTTTGCAGCTTGAAGATCTTTCTGGATTCACTAGCGAACCCACCCACCTCCGCCAGGAAGATGAGGCTGGAGGAAGAGGGGGTGAAATGGATAGGATCAAAGAAGTGGAAACGTACAGAAATATGGACAAAAGAATTAATCAATCGCCTAGGGTAAAAAAAAAATAAAAAAAAAAAAAAAAGGAAAAAACAGGGAAAAAAGAACCCGAAGATGGCGCCCCAAAGGTGGGACTTCCGCAGGAAGCACGACGACGTCACGGGAGGTGCACCAAATGGTGGACGTCGACGCCCACCTGGGCTACAAAAAAACAAAAAAAAAAAAAAACAAAGGAAAGACTACGAATCCGGACCCAACCACAAGATCGCGGAATAATGCACAGCATAGTGAATCCAGAAAGATCTTCAAGCTGCAAAACTACACCGACAGGTAAGAAACTTTTCGTTATCTGTCAAGGTGGAGATTGATTGATGGGAACATACCACCAGTAAACCAGCTTTGGGTAAATCAGAACAGATCTCTGTCCCTGTTGTACGGCACTCCATCACACCTCATGGCATCGAACACTGGTAACCCTTTTTGAGATAAAACGCGAGATAAAATGCTCGTCTGGACACCTCTCAGGAAGGAGAGTGTGTGTGCAAAGTCTGGACCGACTGCAGTCTGGCCTGTGTCCCTGAGCTTTGCTGATGAATGTCATTGTGACCGCATCATTCTCAGAAGCCACTTGTTTCCCAATAAGCCTAGCCACAGATATTGCTGCAACAGCCCTTCCAGCAGGTTTTTTTCTAGGATTGTGGAATGTAGGCGCCAAGTCTGGTGAATATTTTAACAACTTTATTATATGAAACAATTACACTGATAGGATTATTCAGCAATAAGCACAGATTTTCTCTGTCAGTGCCTTGCATACATAATGCGTTTTACAGATTAATGCTAACGAATAAAACATCAGCATTACCTGCTGAAAAATAAACTTGAGGGTGGATATTTCTCATGAGAATATCGGTTAAAAAAATAAATGTAAACATGAATATTTCTTAATAGACTATTTAACCAAAAGCGTAAAAGTGCACTTTCCTCACTATCTTGGTCAAAAGTTAAACCTAAGTATAATAATTCCCACTAGGCTACATTGGTCAAACCCAGAACTAGAGACTTTGAAGAAATAATAAATCCTTCTGCAAGCCATTCTCACTCCAAAAGGTAACACATTTATTGCATGGTATTTCGCATTTTCGTGTGGTTTCGTCTGAAGCAGACATGGCTTGTTTAGTCTTTTTACGGCACATTGTGACTAGCTGTGTGTACAGATTGCTAAAAATAATATAAAACGCATCTTCAGCCGGGGTCTCTGGAAAGCGAAAGTTTGCCTCTGTACTTGGTTGTTTTGGTGGTTTGCGGGGAACTCCCTACGAAGAAATACAATTTGCCAAACCACTAGGCTAGAAAGTGACTAGAAAGAAAAACCATGATTTTTAGAATAAATTGTTTTATTATGTTTTTACAATAAGCAGTATTAATACAGGCACATTTCTAGCTAATTTTGTGCACCAAATAACTGTAATTGTGATGTTGAATTGTCAGAACTTCCGAATTCCATAAATTTTGCACTTGCGCCCACATTTTCCAAGCAAGTACGTTCTGCCTTTCTTCTAGGCCTAACAAATGATAGTTCTGGTGATAAACAGTTTGTATGTGTTTTTGGCAGCTAGAGCACCCACTGACTGTACAAGGTAGGGAGAGGGTGAGCATAGATTCTCTACACTGGACGGCCAAGGCAGGTGCACTAGAGCTCTGTATAGGAGACTTCAAACCCTCCCGGAAGTGGAAGCGAGAAGGAACTTGTTTGCATCTGCACTGGACAGCTGCACAGATCCTAGTGATTTTTAGGCTTGCAAGTTGGTTGCCTCTCATTATAATCAATGCCGAATTAACTGACATTGCCTGTTTGATGGCACCCTTTTCAAAGCACTAGAATGCTTTGCTGAACATGACGTTGTTTTAATATAGCTTTTTAATACATTTGTCGTCGTTTGAATTGCAGGTGCCCAGGCCGCTCGCTATGAAAAAAGAAGGTATACAAACAAGAAAGCGGAAACCGAAGAACCTTAATAAATCGAAGGGCTCCTCGGGTAAGTGGCATCTCAGGGACAGGCACGCGCAGTGGGCGGCTTTTGAAAATACCACAGAGCCATGTTTGAAACCTGTTTCCACTGGTCTTACAGGCAGCAACAGTTCCGTCCCCATGACTCCAACTTCCACGTCGTCCACGAACTCCGATGACTGTGGCAAGAACACGTCGCCGACCACGCAAAGTGCTGCTTCAGGGGTAGGTGTTAAAGTGAAATCTCTGGACAGATCTCGAGACCGCACGTTATCACCGCCACAATCTTATCTGCTCAGATTTTATCTAAACAAACGTTTCCGTTTAGTGATCTGATTGTAAGTTCTCGGAGGAAGTGACACGTGAAAGCAAACAAAGTGTCGCACTTACATAAGAGCTGTGGCACACATCTCAAGAAAGGCCCTTCCTTGAAAGGCAGCAGTGTTATTGTCTCCTAATGCGTGCTATCACAGTGTCACAGTGCATCCTGTAAATGCTTCCTTCAGTCCCTCGATGCTAACCTTCCTAGAGCCGCATCTGCAGTTCCACGTGTTTTAATGTAGTGTAAGCGGGTTTGCTCCCTGACCTCTTTAATATTGTAAAATTGCACCCGACCCCAAGTCATGACGTTAGATAGATAGATAGATAGATAGATAGATAGATAGATAGATAGATAGATAGATAGATAGATAGATAGATAGATATGTTTTTCCTTCAACTTGCAACTTTCAGGACGGGCAGCCTGTCAGGTTGAGGCTTGTCAGAGAACGTCAGTCGCTCCATATTTCAAACGGAACACGCACTCCACATCCAGCAGTGCGATTCGTGACAATAATTTGATGTCGACAGTCAATACAACATGACGTATTGACTCTCATTAGTCTTAATCAAATGCAAACAAAATGTGGTCGAGCATTCGTTCTTTTAAATTCAAATCCATCGACATTGAAGAAGGGCCCATTGTGGTTTAATACAATCAACAGTAGAAAAGTACTTCCAATAGGAAGGGGTCACAGATGGCTGTTCAAAGATAAAACTGAATCATGGAAGTCAGTGAACACTTACAAGATTTTCTTTGATATTCTTAATAATCAGTTCAAGTCCGATGTTTTTGCATCTCTATATTCCTTCCCTGAATGCAGTTCCCACATGGTTACAGATTTAAAGGAGCACACTGTTCATGATGCTTCACTGCGACACATTCAAAAGTCTGTGTCCTTCAATGCTATGTAATTGATACTAATTTGAATTTTGTGGTACCATAGTATATATGTTTAACACTTAAAAACTTTTAGAAAACACACTATCACTGGATGATGTCATCAGTGATGTCATTCGAGATGTCATCAGTGATGTCACTAACCTTGTCATGAGTTATGTAATATGTGAGGTCATAAGCAGTGCATTGCTGGGGCGTACGTTATAGTTAGCTCAGGTAACTATAACTGGTGAATTTCAGTGGCTTTGTATGAGTGAAATCTAAGCCTAACTATAAAGGCCCTGTTACCTTTGTTTTTTCAGTGAAAAAAAAAATATATATATATACACACACACACACACATATATAGATATGGCTATAATAGTGATGGATCAATTAGCATTTGTTATAAGCTAACATTTGTCCCCGAGCCAAACGTTGGGCAAGCCAAATTCATGCTATTTTCACTGTGTTAAGAAATTGAGAGAAATAAAATTCTGCACTGCTATTGTTTTTTTTTTATTATTGGATTGGTAACCACCTATTGTAAATTGAATTTGCTCTATGTTTTTTTTAAGCTTTTTCATAGGCTAGGGTGTCTTTGTTAAATCTCTAGCATACAAACAAAATATTTCCATTAGCAAAGATTTAGCATTCCGTTCACTCTGTTTTTGTTTTAGAACAAAAATCGCTCTGTAATATGAATTGGAGTAAAATATGTTTGCTACACTAGTAGCAAAATGCTGCAAATTGATTTGCCCTGCTTTTGTTATTGCCCAATTTTCCGGTAAAGTGGCCCTGGTTACTACGGCGACAGAGTATTTTGTGTGTATGGCAGACATACTGTAGTGGTTGAAGCGGAATTTAATCACAGTCGCCGTTTGCTGCTGTGGAAGCGATAACTGCCCGCTGTTGTCCTTGAAACCCTCTCTAGATTCAAACATGTTTATTAACAAGTTTGCTGGACTTTTGGTGGTCTTATGCATGCATATATGGCATGTGGAAAAGACAGGAATTAAATCTGTGTGGACTGTGCTTATACTGCGCTGGATTTGCGTTGCATAAGTCAGAGTATATACATGAAGACATGGGAGTGCCTCCTTTGGTGAACAGAGATGTACTGCTACAGCCATACTGACCGTACCCAGAATTTGCATTTTTGTTTATTTGCACAAGTCAGTAAAATATGCTAGCCTGAGTCGTATGTATTAGTGGAGTGAGTTAAAGCATCAGTTGTTCATATTTTAACTCCGTATATATACTCAGTGATGCCAAATACGGTGTTTGCCCTGAATGTGCCAGTCCCTGTCATATCATAAAGACTAAGGGACTGATTACGAGTATGGCGGTCTTGAAGCAGGCCGCCACGTAATCAGGCTGCCCGCCATATTTGATTGGAATACAGGTCAGGTGGCCCTGCAGCGGCTGGCCCACGGCAGTGCCTTTCAAAGGCTCGTATGTGAGCCATTGAAAGGCAGTGTTGTGAAACCACCACAGCACATTCCAGCATGGCAGGGACTGTGAAGTCCATGCTGTTGTGGCACAGGGGGTGCATACAGACAGGGGCGCACGCCATGTGCCCCAGTGCATGCATCCCCTGGCCCAGAGGCAACAGGGGGCCCTGTAGGGTCCCCTCAGTTTCTTCACTGCCACACTTTTCATGGCGGGCTCACTGCCTTGAAAACTTGTAGCAGTGAGGAAACTCATGATATGCTTGGCAGGTCTCAGACTGCTGCAAGACCGCCAGAGATCGTGGATCCCTGGCAGTAGCAATGGTCCTAAGGTGGTCCGACTGCCAAACTCGTTATACAGCGGGTGATTACCCCCTTGGTAAAGACTGTGAGTGCAGCATCTAGTGTGTGCCTATTGCATGTGTGCAGCTGCATCAGTTGTGCTTTGTGTGACAATGTCTATCCTTCTCTGTGTTGCATTGGCTGTGTGGGCAACTCGACACTACCATTTTTCTGCTGCACTTTCAAGGTGATTCCACCACTGGCATTTCTCTAGCTCAGGTGTGTCTAATGCTGGCGTAGATCCGAACCATCTTGACCTATGTTGAACATCTCTGTTCTAGCTGATGTGTAATAAAGTCCTGTCTATCACCTAGAATCGCGGTGCTCGCTGTTCCAACACTTTTTTGTGTGTATTTTATCTTCTGCTTGTCATTGAACCTTTGGAGAAGAGAGCAGTTTTATTATGGGTTTTACTGTGTCTTGTGTGACATCAAGTTGTGTTTTTCCTTCTTGCTCAATAAACTGTTCTGTGGCGTCCGGTGCAGGTAGGAGTGGTGGGGAGGGGAAATCACAGACAAAGGGATAAAATTAAATAAAATAAAAAATAAACCCACTCACATCCGCTTGCCACATCGCCGATTAATTTCATTTTACCTATCCCGTCGCCTGTAAACTTCTCCCTCACCTCGCCCCGCCCCACCCCACCCACCGCGCTTACCTGTGCTGGCCACCACTGCCATCACGTCTGGTTTACCAGCACATGCCCTGACTTTGAGTAGTATTTCCGATACACATTGCGGACATTATTTGGAAGCAATCTTGTCCACCCCTTTTCTGTGCTGACAGTGTCAGGTGCATACTTGGGCTGCGTGTGAGTGTTATGTTGTTTCTGCAGAGTGCCTATACCTACATATGGGTTTACCTTTATGGGAAGGCTCTTGTAACTTGCTTCTGGGATGTGGTCTTTTTTTTTTGCTAATAACTTTGGTGCTGTTTGATGAATTGTCAAAAAACCTTCCCCCCAAAAAAAGGTTAATCCACCTCAGCTTTGTCCTGGAAAGCTTTGGGGGGAATCCATCAAGCACAGGTGAGATAATGGGAGGCAGGGAGGGGTCCCAAAATACTTTTATCCCCATTCAGTTTCCGCAGGGTAAATCAAACAGATACAGGGAAAACAGCTCAACAAAATTACACCACATTTGACAGAAAGCTAGATCTTTCCACAGAAGGTGTTATTTTTTTTGTGATTTGATGTAAATTATGTGGACTGTTGGGCTGAAATTCAAACATCCTAGCCTTCTCATTGGCTGAGGGGGCTTTTTCAGAGCGAGTGCTATGTTTGGCCTGATGCACCATTTACAGAAATGTTGCGGTGGCCATTACAGAACTCAAGGACATGGTCCTCTGCCCTGAAAGGTTTTTGAAAAAGGATAAAAGTGGACAGGGTATGGGTAACATTTTTTTGGGGGGTGGGGGGGCGGGGGGGTCCCAGTGAATATGATGGACACCCGAGGGAGTCTCCCAAGGGACTGGGAAAATGAATTACAAAAAAAAAGTGTGTGTGTCCATCGGGGTAGGCCTCCCACAGGGGGCACCAGGTCAGACCGACCTCAAGCCAGACCCTGTAACCAACTCCAAAGGCCATGTATGGTCGGGCTTTGGATGGGGGTAGAAAGTCACTGAACAAAACTACGTTTAAAGCTAGGTTATAGTTAGGTATGGTAATAATATCTTGCTTTGCATTAAATAAAAACTCAGAAACTCGCTGAACCGCCCCCCCCCTCCCCCCCCCCCCAAAGGTTAAAGTAATGTGATAAGCGAAAATGTCAGGTAAAACGGAACAACTTAAAAGAAACCCATTGAAATTCACCAGTTATAGTTTTCCGAGCGAACTAGAGCTAGTGCCCCCACCACGTTCTGCTTATGACCTCACAGATTGCATCACACTTGACATATTCAATGATGCTGGCATCACTGATAATGTCTCAAATGATATTAATGATAACAGCACTGAGCACGGTGTCACTTTGTGACCCCTCTAATACCCAGCTCCTGGAAACGATGGGTAATTAGCTCACCATATGGCAGATAAAAGATATGCTTTAACTTTTTAAAATCTGTTTTCTATAATAACTGCATTATTATATTTGAAAAGGCTCCATAACTTTGGGACATAGGTGGTCATTGACACTATTTAAGACATTCCTTTTTGAAATGCTGATTTGTATCTCTGTGTTTCATGTCAAAATACATTTAGATTTAGATTTAAAATTGCGTCTGCAATTTTGTTGCATTTTCTTACCAAATACGATGTTGCCATTTCTTTATTTGTTGACCCAAGCTATTATCTCTAGTTAGAAAAAAGACCAGTTTGAAATCTTAAGGGAAGCGTGAAAAAGTATGAAAGAGCAAGGAACAGGAAATATATAGCAATACACTGGAATAAATGTCACTGAATGGATTCATGTTTCTGTAATACCAGTGAGGCTTTGTCTCGAGGGATGTCATATTTGTTAGCTATGCCAGACAATGAGCAGCAGATCATTTCCTGTTTCACCGAGTGACAGAGGCTATTGACAGAGGCATTGACTATTGTTTAAGTTATCCAGGTGATTTGTAACCATAGGCACGCGTTTCTGTCTCTGGTCATTTGAATTGCTAGTTTATTATTTTTTCCTTATTTACGCCTCGTATTGCTGATTACACTGTACCCATGTAGTTTTTTTTGTGGAAATTGGCTTATATGTTTATCTCTCCTCTTGTACCTCCGTTGAGTAATAAGAAAATATTTTCATCACGTTTTGATAATTTATATCAAGTATATATATGCTCCGCTCAATTTAGGGGTCATGTTTAGGCTGTGTCATGCGGGTAGAGATGTCAAAAGCATATTGTCCAATCTTAAATCTCACACTTAAATTCTTTTGGGTCAAACGGTTAGGCAAAACCCAGTATTTTTTTGTGCTTAACTAAGTTTGCATTCTAGGCAGGTTACTGACTATTGCAGTTAGTTTTCATCAAAACATTAGTCCCTGACTCTCCTTTTCTTCTTCATACATTTTGTAGTTTATGTATCAGTCTTTTCACTTCCATACCCAATAACAAAAATAAGAATCTAAAGTCGTTGGTCACATATTGGGCATTGTTGGCTTACAGTCAACGTCATCATGTGTCATGTTGACTCAGCCTGTGATCAACTCCCAAAGTTAAATTTTGTTGCAAAAAAAATAATTATGGAGCCACCTACAAGATGGCAGAAAAATGCCCAACATGCAACTAAAGAATTGCCTCAAACTCACTACAATTGTTAGAAATAGTTACGTAATTTCTTCTTTTCCGTCCTCGAGGCTTTGTCCATTGAATTTTTAGGTTTATACAAATTGTATGCAAACGAGTTAGGCTCAGATATCTTGAGATGAACAAACCAGGACAGTGACAGAGTACCACAAATATTAATGGCAAGCGTCAGAGGTGGGCGATATGAAACCACATTTCGGCATCTCCATATTTTGTCCGAGTCCAGCATTGGCTTTAGCTTTATCTCATGTTCTATCTAATGGCAGCCCCCTCTAGCCAAAGGGGTTAGTCATTGTTCTTTGGGGGTAAATGAATTGATAACCAGAGGATTGTAGTTTGTGTATCCCCAAAGTTCTACAAAGCCTAGAGCAGGAAGAGCTTGTGAAGGTTTAACACCTGAGGTAGCTTCAGCAGATACACATTTCATTTTTTAGTATAGCAAAATTCTAGATATGTTTTGTCAAGAAAACTTGCCAAAAGGACATTATTTACGTGGTTAATTTGGCAAAGCCAAACTGAAATGATTGTACTTATATTCAAGCCTGGTTTGTTTGCAAGGGCAGGTTTGTTTTTCGTATATGTAGCGCTGATTGGAAGGCCTTCCATATGTTTCTAGTGTTGCTTAGAGGCTCAAGCAGGCATATCTAGTTCTGGGGCATGCCGTGTGGGTGAACCTTCAGTGTCTGATGGCCTACATTTCCCTACTGCCGATGAAATCCGCACAGACTAATTGTGAGGCACTATACCTACCCTGTCTCTGCATTTTTCCATTGAATGTGCATCAGTAATGAAAGCTCTAGTATGTTTTTGTCAGCGCTTGAGAGGATGAGTGATGCATGTGCAAGTCGTATTTATTAAACCCAAATGCAATAGGACTTTTCCATAAACAATGGGACAGATCACCAATTTTTAATGGTGGGTTGCTATGTCTCACTCCTTCTAAGATGTGAATTATTTCTAAATATCAAGTCATGGATAGCAAAGCATTCACTGTGAGTAATTGGAAAAGCGTAAGCCCAATGTGCCTGGGGTTGGCTGGTTAAAGGAGTGAGTCTCTGTCCCCGCCTCCAAAACTGCAGAACAAAGACTGAGGGTTCTATTGCAGACCAGCTTTTGAAAGTGGCCTCTCTGTGGGTAGACACTGTTGCAACGTCCTCCTTTTTCCTTCTGCAGATACATTCTTTTATTACAGCTATATTAAATGAGCGACAGCCTGTTACAAAAGCCACTCATGGCAAGTTGTCTTTTGTAATGCACCAGCTTGTGCTACTCCTCAGCTGCCGCAGGCTTCTTTAAAGCAATACTGAATTGATATCCCGCAGAACTGTGGCTCTTCAGAAGCAGTTTAGAAATTACTAATGCAAGTCAGGGTACATCGAGAATGTCCCAGGCATGCCCATCCTGACTCCAACCAATGGAGATATTTGTTTTCTAAGTCAAGGCGTGGTTCTGGGGTAAGACCTAACTATCCTTCAATAAACGTTCAAGCATTATCAGAATAAAATCTTACACGTGCACTGGCCATTGCCCTTTAGCAAGAAGAACAATTACTTCTGTAGGACAGAATTGTTTAAAATATATTATAATTTAAGGAGAGGGCCATTTTAGCTATCCAGGGTGCAAGCTAATGACACATGGGTTTTCCAGCCCACCCATATTGGGACATCAAATGCCTATTCTGCAGGAAACATTAGAGGTGCAAATGGATGACTCATACCAGGTGTGTTCATTAGCATTGATTGTCAGAGCACATGTGAAGGCTCCTTCCAGAGTTTGTGGATGTGGCCTACTTGGAAGGCACGAGTACCTCTCCAGTTCCATTGGCTGACAGAAAATGTAGTGATGCTTTTATAAACGACTTATTAACTTTAGCACAGGGACTGATTTTGATGTTGTGTTGACTAAATATTAGGGAAACTCTTGTTTTCCTAGGATTAAAATTGGCTAAGCCTCCACAAACTCTTGCAACAACAAGAAAGTTGAACTTATCTGTACTAACAGCAATCAAAAACGAATTACCTCTTGGATTTGTGTATTTTGTTTTTTAGCAGAGAATGACGGCTATTAACTGTAGAGTCTGGCAGAACACATTTCCCACAACGAGACCTATTCTTTAGGAACCTATTTGCAAATGTGCAGCATGCTTGTGCTCTGTTGGTAGGCGGGTACTTAACACTGGCAAGAAAGGTGGATATATTCACACCCACTCCGTATTCTCCATGGCAGGCCTGTAAATGCGCACTGCTTACCACTGCAGCCGACATCTCGGACTGCCAGGCTGCAGTATTATACATGGTATAGTCTAGGCCACACCTTTTTTAGTGTTGGTCTGCACACTATGGCAACAACTTGAGCCACCAATAGCGCCTCTATCATGGGGTGAGGGTGCTCAGACGGCTATGTGCCATCCTTTTTCAAGCCACCCTCTGGGTACCCGAGCTGGTGTGGAGGTAAACTTCATACAGGTCGGTTATAAACCTACATGGGCAGGTGGGGCACTGCATTCTTTTTCTAAGATTAAGGACTCTTTGTCCTGGTAACTGGTCAAACCATGAGAGGTTCTGTAGTATGACCCACATACTGCTGGCAAACAGGATTTCAAACACATGAAAGTAATATGTGCATTCCATTTTTAAACAAAAAGACTTGTATTCACATAAAAAATGTATCAGAAAATTGGAGAGAAAAATGAAAAAATGAAGACTAAAAAGAAATATTTGTTTTTAAATTGCCAAGAATGATGTATCATATAGGTGCTGTAGTGCATTTATCTGTCTGTGTGTTTCCACCCTTTGTGCTTCCTCATTGGGTAAAGACGTTGATAGAATGTTAGCTCTTCAACAAAAATACAGGATATGTATATTTAGAAAACTTCAAACACTCCAGAATAATCAAACTCACGACAATCTGTGCATCTATGGAAAATTCTTTCTCCTTTTCATCCTAATGTTCTTTTTGCTAAGTTCTGCTTCCTGCCTCGCCTAGCTGGTTTTCCCATTATTCTTTCATCCTATTTTCAAACTCACCCAGTGCTTCCCGGAAGACACACATTATGCAATTAACATCATCAAAACAACTAGACCTAATGCCCGTCTTCAGTGAAATCACACTTTGTTTTTCATTTTGTAACATTTTTCAAGGTATTCGATATTGCCAGGACCTTCAGTAATACAAAGATTACGTTTGCAACACTTTAACCTGTTTGAAATTCTAGTTTTCAATGAACATTTAGATATCTACTGAACTGTTATAGAAAGGAAATCCTTTGAATTCCAGGTGTAATGTAAGGCAAGGTGGGTTTGCAGAGCACTATTTGTCACTCATGAAGGCATCCAGGTGCTGAGTAGGCGAGTTTAGGTGTGTGGTGATGTTGGGCCTGAGTACAGGCCGTCTCGATGGTCCGGCAAGAAGGCTAATGGAAAAGCCAGGTCTTCTGCTTCTTGTGGAATTCAAGAAGTGTGGAGGATGCCCTGACGTGTTGGGGGAGGCCATATCAGTATTTGCTACTTGGTAAGAGAATAATCAGCCTACCGTTCTGTTCCTGTGTGTGCTGAGTAAAGCTGTCTGGTGGGATGGTGGGAGTGAAGCCAGTGATTGAGGTACGCAGGTCCCGTGTTGTGTTGTGACATGAATGCGTGTGTGAGAAATCTGAACTGGCAGCACTTCTGGATGGGGTGCCGGTGGAGCGCTCTGGGGAGTGATGTGGGTTCAGTGTGGGAGGTCGAGGATGAGTCTGGCTGCGGTGTTTGGATGGTTTGAGGTCTATGAAGAAGTTGGGTTTGGTTTTGTAACTTGTTTGTGCTGATTAATGCTGCCCATTATTTTCAGGTTATTTTTGTATTTAGCTTGTGAAATGTCATTCATGGTTAATAATAATAGTCCAATGACTAAAAACCAGTAGCGGTCCGTGGAGGGAGCTCCGTGGGGCGGTGAGGCGGGGCGGGGGAATGGAAACACCGGAATATGGATGAACGGAGGTAAGTACACATATAAATAAATGAAACAAATTTTGTTGCGCGTGCTGCATCGCATTTTGCGATGCAGCGCGCGAAAAGGAATTCGTTTTATTAATTTAAATGTGTACTTACCTCCGTTCATCCATATTCTGGTGTTTACATTCCCCCACCCTGCCCCTCCCACGCCCCGCCTCACCGCCCCACGGAACTCCCTCCATGGACCGCTACTGCTAAAAACCCATACGACTTAACCCCACAAAGTGGAAATCACACAATCTCAAAAATATCAAAACTCCTACTAGAGTGCCTGCTACCAATGAGGAAAAGGTAATGGCTAAATTGACTGAGAGTATGTCTTCTTTGAGCTAAAACATCTCCATATTTCCATAGAAATAAAGTCCCTTAATGATTGAATGAAAATGGACATGCCGTCAGTAACCAGGAAAGTACGTTGAGTATTCAGTCATTGCCAGAAAAAGCGGGTGCTCCACAGTTTAAACTAGGGACTTGTTAAATACATCTCATTTTACCACAAAAAATTCTCCTTTGTAAGTATCATAAGAAAAGATGTTCTTACCAACCTGAGCACTTCGAGACGCTCACCCTGAGGGCCGCTCCCAAATGTACTCTTGAACATCAAGGACATCGTGGCACAATAATAATGTGGACACAATATCAAGGGACAAAATATCGACAGGTAAGTGCACAGAGAGAAATATAGATTTACTATTCTTTTCTCCACATATCTTCAAGGTACATAGATGTGGAGTTGGGTATAAAAAATCTCGGCATACTTACCTTTTGATATTGGGTCCCTCGATATTTTGTCTCCGATATTAGTGTCCCAGATATCCTGGATTCGATATTCAGTAGCCACACCACTGTTCTCAGCTCTCAGTGATCACTCAAGTTACAAGGGCAATTGGAAATGCTGTCCACAACATATAAAGGACTAGAACCTGTCTTTAAGAAACTAATTTTGGGACTAAGGACTTTTCATCACTCCCTTGTGAGGTTACCTACTCCTACCCCTCAAAATGAAAGCTCTCAAATCAAAGAATTAGGGAACACTTCATGGTGCGTCAGGCGGGTTTGTCACTCTCCCATGGATAGTCGGAACATTCTTACACTTTGAAGAAAAAAAGTTGGATACATTTTGGGATTCTCCTGCGAACTCAGGACACCTGTCTTGTATGCTGTTGGGGATTCTACGTTCCAAATATCCAATCGCCAACCTGCTTGCCCCTGAACAGTGTGTCTTGGGATAATGGTAACTTTTAATGTGTCATTGGTATGAAAATATATGTGAGGTGTGTTAAAAATAACAGGGGGCATGTCTTCCTGCTGGCACTGTGAACAGGGAAGGAGATAGGATGAGGGTGGGTATGAAGAATAGGATGAGGGTGGGTATGAGGAAACACCAGTAAAGATTAATCAGCAGTCTGGTGCCACACCGCACTGACTGGCATTGTCCAGGACTTTATGTTAGGCATGTGACAGATTTATCAGGTGAGCACGTCAAAGATTAAGGCGCTCCAAATAACTCGCACAGTGCAGCACACACATGTTCGGTGAAGAGGGTTATTTCATGTAAAGACAGCTCCTTGGAAAAAGGCTATTTTTAAGTCAGAGGTGCTCCATCCCCCAAAAAGCACGTTGTATCACTCTCTCCCATTGCTGAGAGGGCAGGTGCAAATTTTCATATTATCAAATTAAGATTTTCCTAGGCTATTTTTCTGAAGTACCCTTTTCCTTAAAATACTATGGTGGATCACTGACACAATATCGAAATAATAAATATCATGATATCAAAATATTGTGTCAAAAGTATAGATCACAAAAATATATTTTTTTCTATATACATGGTAAGTACAACAATATTGAAACAAAAATGTCGTATTACACTAATATCGAAAAATCTATACAAAAATATAGTTTTTCACTATATATGTAGTTTAAATACGTACAACGTAAATATCTTAACATATACATTTAAATACTAAAACACATAATAATATATATTTACACAATAGTAATAAAAAAATTAAACAATGAAATAATAAATATACTATTCCCACTCCAATTTATGTAAAAGTAGTGAAAGCGTTTATCTCAGGAGTGATAATATTCAATATTGCCACTCCAATCTGTGCAACAGTAGGGAAAGTGCTGGACTCAGGTGGGGTGACATTTACTATTCCCACTCCAGTCAGTTCAACAGTAGAGAGAGAGAGTAGTTCACGTCATTCAAATAACATATTTTAACAACTCTATTAACAAAAAATATAAATATTTAACCTGTAAAACTATATGCCTACATTTTAACAAAAAGTAAACAAATTACACATTTTTTACCTTTTTTTACTTAAAACAATATCTATTAATTTCATTAAAATACCACACTATATTTTCAGAATCTTAACAGCCAATAATTAAAATGTAATTGAAATAAAAATCATTACACAATTATTATATGACAAAATAATTAATAAAATTGTTAATACATGAATAAATACTTTTACATTTGTTACTTAAACAACTTCCCATCCTATACCTCTGCAAACAAACCACACACACCTAAAGTATAACCTAACAAATATGATAATTTCACAATTTACGTAATTATCAATTAAATAATTAATAACAAATTCATTAAGAGTTATCAAAAATAATTTCTTAATTAGCTTCTAATCCTGTACCCCTAAAAACCCAACAACCCACACCTAAACTATATCTTAAAAATTATGATCACACAATTTACATTATTAGTTATCAATTGAATTATTAATAATAATTAACTAATAATGAATTCATCATTTTAATTAACTTCCCACCCAGTACCCCATCAAACACAACCTGCACATGAAATATAACTTAAAAATATCTTAATTACCCAATTTACAAAATTAATTAGCAATTAAATAAGTATTATTAATTAAAATGTTTAATTAACTAGAAATAATTTGCTTCCCAACTTGTACCCCTCCAAACACCACAACCCGCACCTAAAACATAAATTAAAAAATGCATTAATAACACAGTTCACATAATTAATTATTAATTAAATAATTAATGATAATTCAAAGTTAGTTATTAATTAACTATAATTACATTTACTTGCCACCCTCTTCCCCTACAAACTCTACAACCCGCACCTAAAACTACTTTAAAAAAAATTAATTGCACAATTTACATAATTCATTATCAATTAAATTATTAATAATTAAACATGTATTATTAGTTCATTATAATTAATTTCCTTCCCGCCCTGTACTTCTAACAACCCCACAGCCTGCTACGACACTAAAAATTACAATAAACAATTATATAAAATTTAAAAGCAACTAAACATGTGCAAACTATATTAAAAGACATAAACAATAATTATACAAACAATATGTAGCATATACAATGAAAACATATACTAAAATACATAAAAATAATTTAAATAAACGATATTATTAACAACAATATTTTTGTGAACGATATTAACAACATAGATATTTTTGTAAAGAATATTATTTAACATAAATATTTTTTTTTACATCTATATTAATTACCTTAGAAAAATCAACGTTCTTGTCAATGATATTCCTGCATCACAGTATTTGTGGATCACAATATTAAAAATTCAATATTTCTGTATATCAATATTTTTTACTCTGTATTTTATCCGAACACCACTATGGTATTATGTGGTACTTATGCAACAAGCGTTATGAACGCAAGTTTTCTGGGGAATACATTTCCATTTGTAACTCTCAGTGTGAATCATTCTTAGTATTAGTATTGCTGCGTGTTCCTCAGAGACTTTGAGGTACTAGCAGTGGTTGGGAGTAGTAACAGCTGCATGTTGTGATGACTGTATGTTTTCCAACCACTTAAAACATTCCATGCTTGTGCTTGGTGATGGTAAAATGCATTAATGTGCTCAAGAAGTAATTGGAAATGAAGCCCAGAAACGCGAGGCTGACGGAAAGCTTCGTTATGGTATCACCGTCATCAGAATTGTTCAATCTTTAAATAAGAGTGTTGGCAAATGTTGAAAGTGTTTTTTTCACGGGCTTCAACCGAGTGAATGTGAGTAAAAAGGTAGAAATTAACATTGTAAAGAGCGATACATTTCTTAGAAGTGTTTTCAATCTAATTGCTTCCCTGCCTTATCCTCTCAGGTAGTGCTTAGTAACTACAGCACTTCGGTCAACTGTGATCATACCAAATAATTTACGTTGGACCCTGTTCTGCGGTCTCATCCCTGGTTCCAATGTCTCCCTCACTGCCCTTGTTAGGCTCTGTGTAGAGCATGCATGGCACACTCCATCACTGGCCCCACTCTAGTCTGCACCATTGGTTCGCGACTGAGCTGGACTCTGTACAGTGCACTAGATGTCTGGGCTCCACGCCGACTTTTACTACCAGGGTTCATGATGGACATCATATTACTGGGTCTGTATAAGGACCCACACTCTCTCTAATGGACTTTCTGCAGTACTCTTCATCAGCAGACACACAGTTCCCCACTCGGTCACTGCAGGAGTCAATACAGGATCCTCCACCATGGACCCGAAGCTGTCCCTCACTGAAACTGGGAAACCTTTTGTGGCACCTGACAATATTTGGCCTCCAGATTTGACACTGCAACTAGACACTCTGCAGCAAACACCATCTCTGGACACCACACTGTCCTTCACAATTACTGCAGTGTGGTCTACAACACAGGAATTATTGGCTCCACACTACTTCTCTTTCACTGCGGTCTGTTTGGCACACTCCCTAATGACTTCACTTTCTCACACAGTTAGTTTAGGAATTTTCATGATGCACTTTATTCCTGTCCCACACTGTCCTTTACTGTCACTTTTAGACTTCATGTGACTCTGTGCAACATCAATTCAATGGCCCTCACCCAGTGCCAGAAAACCAGGGCTAAACTCTATGTGGCACACTCTGTCATCCACACTTATTGCCGAGCACTGTAGAATCCCAGTTTCTTTTGGTGTCATTGTTGAACTACGTGACATGCTTCATCACTCGCCCCACTGTTTTTTACATTATCACTGTTGGTTGTGGGTGGCATATGGCATCCCTGACCCCATACTGCACCACGGTATCAGCACTAGAGGCTATGCTGCCTATTCGTTACTAAGTTCCACATTATCACTTCTTGATTGTATTCAGAATACTCTATCTTTCATCCCCACACTGCCCAGAAATGATCTCACTCTATTACTTCTGGATATCGTGTGCCGTCTCCCAAGACTAGTCCATGTACTGCTGCCATACAGTATCACTGCTGTGCAGTGTGACATTGAGCCCTAAGCTACCACTGCTGAACGCTGGCAGCATTCTCCTTCAATATCATCATGGTAACACTCTATGGAGCACATCCATTCCTGTCCCCTACCCTGTCCCATATTATCGCTTACAAGATCATTGCGCCATCACTGGACACTAGGGCGTAACACTCTGTCACTGTGGGGCTGTAAGCAGCACATTAAATCCCTGAAGCCAGACTGTCACTTCTGGACTCTAATTGAAGAGCTTTGCCAAGGGCTACGCACCACTGTCACTGCAAGTCTGTGTGTTGGACCTGGCATCTTTTCCTTGCCACTGTGTTTAGGTCGAGCCTACCAAACAGCTCAGGTCGAGCCTACCAAACAGCTCAAGCTCTTTGGCTTCAAAAGACCTGTTGTCTGCTTACAAAAAACTTAAACTGGGCTTAAAGTCTACAAATGGCTAACCATTTGTAGTTTTTATTGTCACTCTCATTGCCTGCTTCTTGGCTTACCTTCTAGATCTGGTGTTTGTCCTTCCCCTGGAGCATAACATAGTGGTTTGGGTCTTCCACTGCTTATAGGGAACTACTTTTTTTGTTTTGTTTTACTTGTGTACTTCATTAGAGTGTGTGTGTTTTGCAGCTGTCTCCCTCTTGTACTACTCTACTCTGTGCTGTGTGTTGCTCTCTCATCAGTGTGCTTCTCCCTCATGCTCTGTGCTGCTCTTTCTTGCTCATGGGCTTCTTGCTTCCCTTTCACTCCCTGTTGCTCTCATCTGTGTGCTTCTCCCTTCACCCCCCTTGTTCTCTCGTTCGTGTGCATCTTCCCTGACCTTCTTGATGTTCCCTCCCTCTTGTCCTTCTTTTACCATTCCCCACCTGACCTGCTGCTTTTCTTTTTTTTAAGGAAAGCCACCTTTCCCATCATAAATAAAAGGGCTTTGACACTAGTTCATTTTCATATTATTTTAATTTACAGGTGCATCTTGAATCGGTAAATAAAAAATATTTCTTTCTGCATCACTCGTATGTGTCATGACCCAATGCATGTGCTTATAAGATAAGGCAGCCACATCATTGGCATTTTTTCCCCTTTTGTTCATGCTGTACAGAATCGTCATTTCTGCTGAAGCTATACAGCATGAACTAAAGTTATTGGTGGAGCCAGTAGGATTCAAAGGTGAGGTCTATTGGCTTTGCCAATGTTAAATTAATTGCGTGTGCTAATTGAAGTATTGAACTGCTGATAATTTACGGTAAACACGTCTGTTTAGCATAGGCATGTGTTTTGTCCTAATGCTCGCGAATACACTTTACTTTCCTGTGGGCTGTCGGTACTTTATGTGTGGTCTTTATGTTTGTTAGGGACTTTATTGGTTCATGGACTGGCTGTTGAAATGTTTGAGTGGTCCGTATAGGTCACAGAGTTGAACCCCAGCAGGCAGATGCAGCCTCTCATCCTTCAGCCGTCAAGCAATTAAGCAACCATGGTTTAGGCTCTAGGAGCTGGTCTTGTCCTAGGGCCTAATTATGACTGTGGCGGTCCATCGGACTGCTGTAGTCGTGGTGGCGGTCCAACCGCAGTATTACAAGTACGGTGGTTGGACCGCCAGTGGACCGCTACAACTGCCGGGATCCTTGATCCCGCGGCTTTGACGCAGTGGTATAAGGCTGCAATATGCAGGCGGTGCCACTACTGCTCTGCCAAGCATATTACGGGTGTCCTCACTGCCCTCCTTTTCATGGCAGTGAGCCCGACATGAACAGGGTGGCGGTGAGGAAACTCGGGGTGTCCATCAGGGCCCCGGTCATCTCTGTGCATGGAGTGCATGCAGGGGGCACATGTTGTGCCGCCTGTATTCTCCCCCCCCCCCCCCCCCAGTTCCTGCACGGAAAGAAATGGAAAGAAATGCACAACATTGTGCATTTCTTTACGAGCAGGAATAGGCTTCAGCAGTCTCATGGCAGTGCATGTCTAAGGAACACCTATGTGCCTTGTGTACGCACTGCTGTGGGACCTCTGCAGCTAAACCCCCTGACCTGGATTCCAGTCGGAATCTGACGGGCGATCTGACTACGGGTGGTGGTCGTGAGGCGCGGCGCTGGCATGGCAGCCCACTGCAAGACCTCCAAACTTGTAATCAGACCCCTAGTCCTTAGAGAGCTAGCTCTGGTAAGCCCAATATAGAAGGCCACCGAGAGTATCATACCCAAATGCCAATCTGTATTCTCTTTTGCAAAAAACATGGGAAACCCAAGGGTACAAAAGGGACCAATGGGACATGCTATTTGAAAGGAACAATGGTCCTTACAAAAACATAGTTAATATCAAATTACGCCAATTAATTTATTTATGACTCAATGTCTTAATCTCAAATCAATTAAAAAATATACTTATTGACAGTCAAAAATAGTGGGTAGCGCCTAAGAAAGTTTGACAGGGCTGGTTTGTGGTTTTCTGTATTGTGACATACATGGAATAATGTTTGTAAATGTCAGTTGGAAATTGCTTGAGTGAAAAAGTTTAAACCTTCTTTGACACTACCAGCTATTTTTCAATAAATGTTTAAAAAAAAAAAAAAAATCTTGTAGAATCAGACATTGATTCATAATTAAATTAATTGGTGTAATTTGAGATTAACTTTGCTTTTTTAGGTTTGATTCCCTTCTGCCCCCTCTCTTTCCCCACCTATTGTCCCCAGTGCCCATCTAGAAATGTACCTCTTCCATCTTCGAACGCTGTGTCTGGGTGGGAGGCTGGGGAGAGTCTAACCACATTGTGAAATGCCTCTTCTCTTTCTCTTTTTTGGAATGCTGCTGCTTATTTAATGTTTGATTTACATGTATTGATTGTTCTTTTTCGTAATTGTTCATGGCATGCATTTGATTGCTTAATCCTTCTGTGACCAAGCTGGATGATGTGCCGGGCACATTGATGCCCTAGCTATTCCCATGTACCTTCCTTTTATGTTAAATGCTGATAAAGACGTTAAAAAAAGTACAAAAAATATGTTTTTGTAGGTACGGTTGTTCCTTTGAAATATTCTGTACTCTCTGACATCTAGATTGATAAAGTGGTGATTAACCAAGTCTAACTACAGTCAGTTTCTATTCTGGATTTTTCCATCTCCGCTTCCAGCCCCCAAGGAGGGCGAGGGAGGGCAAAACCGATAAGCTTTAAAAGGAAACACAAGTCAGATAGTCACTCCACCCTCGTCTACTCCTAGGCGTAGGGAGGGTAATCACCCTCTCTATGCTAAGGAGGAAATACAGATGTCACATAAAGCTCTTTTTCTCAAATTAATTAAAAAGTAAAATCATGAATCCTCTTTGTTTTTAGCCTTAATATTTTTGGAAACTAGTCTAACCTATTCATCGGTGGCACCGTGTTTCAATGATGGTGTCATTGCTGCAATGGCCACAAACTGGTACACAGTTGTCAAATTGACACATGTCACATGTTATATCTCCAGTCGTTATTGGCTTTACATCCACCAACGCTAACATTTTTGCATTCTCAGACTATAGGCTCTAAAACCCCTGTGTGTAAAGTGCTCCCAACAGTAAGACATTTGGAAACAAACATATCAGCCCTACAACTGCTGCCTTATAGATGTATTTAAAATGTCGTGTTTATTTGTGCATATACATTAAACTGTACTGATCATAACATATTTCGAATGGTTTCATCACTGTAAATGATTGTATTTTCCCTTTTCATGTAGGTGACTTCAACTGTGATGTCCACACACCCCCAGAGCACGACAAGTCCTGAAAACCATGCACTCAAGTATGAAGTACCTGACGGTCTGTACGGAGGAGTCAGTTTGGCTTCTACAGCTGAAGTTACAGCATCTGTGAGGCAGGACCCCTGGTGTGCCCTGGCTCTTGCTTGATGTTTGAGAGCTAAGCTTGGATTCATGTACATTGCTGTCACCTTCAAGTGCTCACTTGAGTTTTTCGTCTCAATTTAGCAAGCAAGAGGCAGAGTGGATGTTCTGAGAGAATATAGTGCACATCTTCTCATCTATGCAAGATATAGAGGCAAGGGTGATTTGGCCAGGTAGCACCAACTGACTCTGAAAGAGCTTCCCATTTTCCTGGACCTCTTAAGGACTTCAAAGATGTCGTCTGACCTATTGCCTTTCTTGATCCTCTATTATTTTTGAGGTTTTTGTTTTGTCAAAATCGTCTGCAGAGCGACAACTAGATGGCTCCTCCTAGGCTCTGCCCTGCTTCACAGGTAGAATATGGTGCAGCTTTTCCTCTTCCCACATCACAAGTTCTACCAATGGCTGCACTCCCTTCCACAACATTCTTTCATTTGATGATCTGTGTGCCCTGTCTTGACACTCATGCATCAACATTGGCTCTACTATTATACTATCTACTATTGGTCTCAGCATCACACCACCCTCAGCAGGCTGCCTGTCTTGCACGCTCAACAGACATCTTTCCTCTAATCCTGTCCTTGTTCCTGCCTCCCGTAGAATACAGTAAAATCCACTCTTTAGAGCCAACTGAAACAGAGTCCCTCCAGGAGCACAGAGACCTTTCTTAGCAGCATCAAGGATCTCCACTTCTCTTTTGTACTTGCATACTGTATGCCTTCCAGAGTGCCTTCGTCTTGCACACAAATCGAATCATCAGTTATCAAGGGCGACAATGACAAGCAGGCCTCCAGGGACTTTTTTTTAACAGAAAAGATGGAAATAGGGCAGCTGAACTCCCCACTTCTTTGGGGCTTTCAGTGGCCATCTGCTGACAGTCACCTTTTGGTTGTGGAGAGGAGTTGTCATTGTGCGACAAGCAAAAACAACTCTTGTGAGGAATTGCAAAGAACTGACTATCAATCTGGTTTTGGGTTGGAATGAACTACGTCTCAGGAGCAAGTGGGCATTTTGTCTTGCCAACCATAGCCAGCGCTGCACTAGCTGTGGTGTACTCAAGAATGGAGCCTTGCATCGAAGCTCTCGCATCTGGTACCTCCCCTTTTCACTGGTGTGCCCTGAGGATGACTCTTATTCTAAAAATGAACTTCCGGCTCAAGTGGATGGGAACCGCGCTTTCCAAACGTCTGCTCATTCATGACTGAACGGTCATTGGTCAGAATATTTTAAACAGGGTAGCAAACAAATACTTTTCTTCCATAAAATTTGTGTTCCAAGTGCAATTTGCGTTGCAGCAATCAGTGTTAAATCCTATGCATAAGATTTAACCACTTTTTTGTAATGAATGTAAACAGTTTAACTTAATGGTACTATAATAATTTAAAAAGAGAAGCTATGGGGCGTCCCCCTCGATATTGTGTCTGGCAAAAAAAAATCCCACTTTGGTGTTTCCAATTGTTAGTTTTTTCGTAAGAACAAATTGTCTCTCAGGAAAATTGTCAATACCCATTTTCACATGAGGTTTTGTACAAAGAAATACACATCAATCTCCTCTTTTGTGTTGTTAAATAACTTTGTGCCAGAAAGATAAAAAGGCTGGATTGAAGCTTTACTACCTAACTGATAAGTATGTAAATACTCCATAAGATATTGATGCATCGATGCCGGTTGTTTGGGTTGCGATATGTACAGTGTGACGTAATAAACTGACCCATCATTAGGTTGGTTTGCATTTTTTTTAAATGGGATGTCATTCAAAAACCTATTTCAGCAGAGTTTTAAAAATAAAACATTTTTTGTTTTTTTTTCTGTACACTACGGCTTTTCTTTATTGCTTCTCCATTCAGTAAAAATACTACATATAGCGAAGACAAATTTCAAAATTAGACATCAAATTGTATGCATCGTATCTGAAAGAGACACGTCAGTGATAAATTCCTTACCTTAGAATATCCCCAGGCGTCAGACTGGATCCGTAAAGTTTTCGTCAGCAGTACCCCTGTGGGTCGGTAAGCCTCGTCGTGCGGATCCGCGTACGTCACTGGCTTCGTAGCCGCCTGGATGACATCGTCAGAGCTACTTAGACGTGCCCACGCGTGCTGACGTTAGTTCTTTCTTTTTCCGCGCAGCAGCGCAGATCCGAGAGAAAGCGGTACCCCTAGTTAAAAGTTTTAACTTGGTTTCTGACAACTTGTTTTGTCATGTACTTGACTCCTGGTGCAATAGAGATGCCCAGGTTTAAGTCCTGTAGGGCCTGTCATCGAAACATGTCAGTATCGGACCCTCACGACATGTGTCTCTTCTGCTTGGGGCACTCCCATGACCCCGAGGCGCGCCCCGATTGTCGGGCCATGGTGCCGAAAGCTTTGCGGGAGCGTTCCCGAAAGTTGTTGTAGGTCCGGCAATCGGTTTCGCCCCGATCAAGGTCCCGATCCCGTGGGAGTTCAAGGGACCGGTCGTTGAGCCATCAGCATCGCTCGTCGGAATCGGGGACAGGTAAGTCTAGGTGCCATAAAAAGTCAACGAAGCGACGTCGCTCTTCCTCTACCCCTCACCAGTCGTGAGACGCGGTGGAGGGGGTGGGTGGTAACTTCCCCGCGGCTCCGTTGGAGCCTCTGTCGTTGCCTGCGGCCTACCCTCCCTTTCCGGGGCCGCACGCGACTTCGGATGAGGTGCAGGCCTTTATGTCAGCCTTGCGCCATTTGTTTGCCCTGCCGGGTCCCTCCGGAGTGCCTTCGGGCCCCGCGGATCAGTCGGAAGGGTTTGCCCCCGTGACGCTGCCTCTGGCCTCGGGTACTCCAGCTCCATACCCTGTGGCGCCGCCAGCTCCGGCCTCAGCCCGGGCCTCTGCGCCAGCTCCGGCCTCGGCCCTGGACAGGTGCCGCCGCAGACGCCGGACGGCGCCGACCTGGGACTGGTATCTTACCCTCCCATTCCATTTCATGGAGGGGAATTTATTCCGTTTCCCAGGGCACCTCGTCCTTACCGGCCTCTTCAGCAACCGGTGGACGAAGGGGAATACTGGGAGGGGTCTGAGGACCCTCTTGCAGCTCAAAGCGAGGATGAGCCTGAGTGGGAAGGCGATGTGGAGGGTCCAGTGGATCTGGATTTCTCTCCACACCCTGGTACTCTGTCCCCTTCTTCCGTGGCCACGGAGGAGGTTGGGACTTTTCCGGTGGTTTTGCGTCCTGCAGCTGAGGCTCTTAACCTCGAGCTCCCTTCTGTACCTATCAGGACCAATCTCCTGACTGAGGTCCTGCAGCCGCAGTCCTCCTCTGCGAAGCCGTTACTGCCCTTCAATGAAGCGCTTACTGATATCCTGTTGGGCACCTGGATTAAACCTAACACAGGAGTCCCTGTAGACAAGGGTGTGGCGCACCACCATCACCCGGCGCCGAGCGATCCCAGCTTTCTCACACAACACCCGACGCCTGAGAGTCTAGTTGTCCAGGCTTCTGCCTCGCCGAGTGCGTTCCCTTCTGCTCCTCCGGAGAAGGAATCTAAGAAACTGGAGAAATTTGGGAAAAAGATGTTCGAGGCATATGAGCTGCAGATTATACACTTTTGCATAGATCGCCATCTGGTGTTGGGCCCGGATGTTTGCAGTTTGTTTTTCTTCTTGGACAGTCTTTGGAAGTCACGAGTTCGGTGACTCCTCCTTCGGTCCGTACTGCGCATGGGCTTCGGCTCCATCCTCAGATTGTTTTTTTCCGCTATCGGGCTCGGATGTGATACTTCGTGCTCCGGCTTCGAACTTTTCCAGTTCGACCTTCGACGGAAAATCCTCGTCCATCGAGATTCTTAAGACAAAAATCATCTTCTTCATCTCTCTCGGCAGCACTTCTCGACTCCAGACATCGGCACCGGCCTTCGGGCCTCCCTCCACTCCGGTCTCGGCCGATGGAAAGGACTCCCTTCAAAAAGTGCCCAAAATGTGGGTCTAAATTTCCCCACACCGACCTGCATCAGGTGTGTAACCTCTGCCTCTCTCCCGAACACGAGGTCCGAGACTGCCCCGCCTGCAAGTCTTTTCGATCGAAAAAGACCATCCGGGATCGAAGAGCTCGACGCACCATGGCACACTCATCGACTTCGGCTCCACCTGACATCTTCGGAGACGACACCGGAGCTTCGGGGCAGCAGCACACCGAGCAGGAGGAAGAACTCGTCAGCGCTTCCGAGGCCGACGACTCCGACCTGGAGGAGATTACACCGGCGCAGAGGGTCGTGAGTACTCTACCCCCTCCCACTCCCGTACCCACACCGAAAGAGACTCCGGTTACACCTTCGCCTCCGGGCCTAGGGAAAACCAAACATACAGCTTCTATCACCCCACCTTCGGGCCCGGTGTCGAAGCATCATAAGTCTCCCGGCGGCTCGGGCTCGAGCCAGCCTACTCCTGGTGCTGAAAAACACCGTTCGGCACCGAAGAAAACTACACCCAGTTCGGCTCCGAAGCAATCGGGCTCGAAACCTGCACTCTTGGTGCCGACAAAACATAAACATAAACCCCTCAGCACCGACGCTCCGGCGCCGAAACCTGCCTCGGCACCGAAGAAATCGGAGGCCCTGAAAAAGCATGGCATGGAGAAACCATCGAAGCCCTCGGCTCCGAAAACGTCGGCACCGACAGACGATTCGGTGCCAGGAGAACTATTTACGCCAGATCCTTATCAAAAAACTTTAACAAAGGATCCAAAGACTGGGCATTTAACTTTGTCTTCCAAAAAAAGACATTTAAACAAGCCAGATCCTCCTCCACCGCCAAAATGGAAGGACTCTGCCACATCTCCCTTCAGAGTACCCTCCCCACCACCTCCTCCACCTTCTCCACCTCCTCCACCTCCCATATCTCCGCCACCTTTGCCTCACCGCTCTCCAACCCCATCTCCAGACCCTGATTATGGAGATCCAGATTATGATCCAGCTGACACCCCAATAGACCCCACACCTCCAGGGACACCAGACCCACGGGAGGATTACCACAACCCCGATGTACCAGATATGCCTCAGGATGACATTTATCCTACCAGGCCATCTCCTCCAGAGGACTCCCTGGGGTTCCACCACTTAATACATCGGGCGGCACACTATCATGGGGTAGAATTACACAGTGAGCCAGTTGAGGACGATTTCCTACTGGACACTTTTGACATACAAGATAAGGCCACAGCAATATTGCCCATGCTAAAAGGAGTAACCAAACATGCTGCAGAGGTGTTCAAGGACCCAGTCAAAGCTAGGGTATTAAACCCCCGGATAGAGAAGAAATATAAAGCAGCCCCCACAGATCCTGCATATATTAAAGGACCTGCTCCCTTAGACTCATTAGTGGTATCCACAGCTAAGAAGCGGTCTAACTCTCAATCATCAGGGGAGGCTCCACCACCAGATAAGGAGTCAAAGCTCTTAGATGCGTCTGGTAAGCGCACTGCCTCGCAAGCTGCAAATATGTGGCGCATCGCCAACACGCAAGCACTGCTTGCACGTTATGATAGAGCACATTACGATGAGCTGGAGGCTATCATGCAACACCTCCCAGACAAAAATAAACACAGGGCTCATGCGCTAATACAGGAGGGAAAGCTCATTACCAACACCTCAATTAAATGTGCCCTCGACGCAGCAGACACAGCTTCTAGAGCTATAAACACCAGTGTTTTGCTTCGTCGTCATGCCTGGCTCAGAATCTCAGGGTTTAAGCCAGAAGTCCAGGCATCTATATTAAATCACCCCTTTGACCAACAACACCTATTTGGTCCAAAGGTCGACGAAGCATTGGAGAAAATGAAAAAGGACACAGATACAGCAAAGTCTATTGGGGCATTGCAATCCCATACCCCTAGACGTTCATTTCGTCGTTCCTCCTTTCGTGGCACAGACAGAGGTTACTCTGCCGATAGCGCCTCTACTTCCTACAAGTCCCCTCCTCAGACTACCTTCTCGAAGGGCTATCAAAGAGGTGGATATAGAGGAAACAATAATAAGGGCAGGGGCAAAACCAACACCACCCGTTCTGCCACACCCCCCGCCCAATGACTTTCCCCCGCTCCCCCCAGACCATTCCACTCCAGTCGGGGGCAGACTACGGCATTTTCTTCCCACCTGGGTGACCATAACATCAGACAAATGGGTGACACAAATTGTTCAGTCTGGCTACTGTCTCGAACTAACATCTACCTCACCCAATATTCCACCCAGGCACCGTACAATGTCGCAGGAACACACCACACTGCTCAAACAGGAGGTAATCTCCCTCCTGCAAAAACAAGCTATAGAGCAGGTCCCCGTCAATCAGCAAAATTTAGGGGTCTACTCTCTGTATTTTCTAATACCAAAGAGAGACGAGACCCTATGGCCCATTCTAGACCTCCGGCCTCTAAATGCATACATACATTCGGACCATTTCCACATGGTAATCCTCCAACAAGTTCTCCCACTCCTCTGCCAGGGAGACTTTCTCACTACACTGGACTTGAAAGACGCATACTTTCATATTCCAATACACCCTTCTCACAGGAAGTACCTCAGGTTTGTGGTGGACGGTCAGCATTACCAATTCAGGTTTCTCCCCTTCGGGGTCACAACCGCACCACGGGTGTTTACCTAATGCCTAGCGGTAGTAGCAGCACACCTCAGAAGACAACATATTCATGTCTTCCCTTACCTGGACGACTGGCTGATAAAAGCCGCGTCCTACAACCAGTGTGTGCAACATACAAACAGCACCATCCAACTGCTCCACCAGCTAGGCTTCACGGTGAATCATCAAAAGTCCCACCTCATACCATCTCACACAAAGCAATATCTCGGGGCCACTATAGACACCTCCAAAGCTATAGCCTATCCCAATTCAGCCAGAATCGCAAGCATACAAGCCTTGCGCCAAACATTCATTCTTCAGCACTCTCTCCCAGCAAGAGTGTTTATGAAGCTAATAGGGATGATGGCATCTTGCATCTTCATAGTGCCACATGCAAGACTCCACATGCGTCCACTCCAAGAGTGCCTAGCACAGCAGTGGAACCAGGCCCAGGGACAGCTGACGGATCTGGTGTTGGTGGACGGCCGCACCCATCACTCTCTGCAGTGGTGGAACACCACAAATCTTTCCAAAGGGCGGCCGTTCCTGGAACCGGTTCCTCAGGTGATTCTAACAACGGACGCATCGCTCTCCGGCTGGGGAGCGCACCTTCTACACCTCACAGTGCAAGGTCTATGGACGCCACAGCAAAAATTACTCCACAGTAATTGGCGATCTTTCTAGCCCTGAAATCCTTTCAGAAACAAATTTCAGCCAAAGCAGTCCTCATTCGCACAGACAATATGACTGCAATGTATTATATTCAAAAACAGGGGGGACACACTCTCCCCAGCTCTCCCGCTTAGCACAGAGCATATGGAGATGGGCAATTCCACAAAAAATCTTTCTCCTGGCACAACACGTCCCAGGCATACAAAACACCATGGCAGATCTGCTCAGCAGACAAACGCAGCAAATGCACGAATGGGAACTGCATCCACAAGTTCTTCGCCCATTCTTCCACAAGTGGGGGCATCCTCAGATAGACTTCTTTGCCACCCACGAAAACAAAAGATGCCCAAGCTTCGCCGCCAGATACCCACACCCATTGTCCAAAGGCAATGCGATATGGATGAACTGGTCAGGCAAATTTGCATACGCCTTTCCACCTCTCCCGCTAATTCCATTAGTGGTAAGGAAGCTACAACAGCACTCCCTCACACTCATTCTGGTAGCCCCAACATGGGCCAGGCAGCCGTGGTACACCACACTACTACAGCTATCGGTGGCACCACATCAAAAACTGCACCTGTCCCCATGCCTCCTAACCCAGAACCCTGGCGAAATCAGGCACCCGGACCCAGCTCAGCTCAACCTTGCGATCTGGCTCATGAAATCTTAGAATTTGGATACCTTAACCTTCCCCCTGATTGCATGAACATTATCAAGGAAGCCAGACGCAAAGTGGAAGAGATTTGTTGTTTACTGCCGTAACAATACAATCAACCCTTTAGATGCATCCATACAGCACATCATATGCTATCTGCTCCATCTTCAAAGGTGTAACCTGGCATATTCATCCATACGCCTACACCTAGCAGCAATTGCCGCTTACCTACAGAACAGACAGCATTTATCACTGTTCAGAGTGCCTGCTATTAAAGCCTTTATGGAAGGCCTTAAACGAGTAATTCCACCCAGGGCACCACCTTCCCCTGTATGGAATTTAAACGTAGTTCTTACAAGGCTAATGGGTCCGCCTTTCGAACCCATGCATAAATGTGAGCTACAGTTCCTCACTTGGAAAACAGCTTTCCTCGTAGCTATCACTTCCCTTAGAAGGGTTAGTGAGATACAAGCGTTCACTATACAAGAACCCTTTTTACAGATACATCACAGCAAGGTGATACTTCGCACAAATCCAAAATTTCGGCCCAAGGTCATTTCCCCCTTCCATCTTAATCAATCGGTGGAATTACTGTTTTTTTTCTCGCAACCTCAATCTGTTGCGGAGAGGGCTCTGCATACACTTGATGTTAAAAGGGCTTTACTGTACTACATACAAAGAACGCAACCTTTCAGAAAGACTAAACAATTGTTTGTCTCCTTCTCTCCACCGCATAAAGGCAACCCCATCTCTAAGTCAGGGATAGCTAGGTGGATTGTAAAGTGCATACAAATTTGCTATCACAAAGCAAAAAGAACATTATCTGTTCCACCTAAAGCCCACTCTACAAGAAAGATAGAGGCTTCTATGGCTTTTCTAGGGAACATACCCTTAGATGACATCTGCAAAGCAGCCACATGGTCAACACCGCACACCTTCACAAAACATTACTGTGTAGACGTGCACTCCAAACAACAAGCTAGTGTGGGCCAGGCTGTACTAAAGACACTATTTCAAACCACTGCAACGGATACCGGTGGTCGCCGCTAGGGCTGGGTCCTGCTATATAATCTATGCAAAAGTGTATAATCTGCAGCTCATATGCCTCGAACGGAATATGCTACTTACCAGTATGCATCTGTTCTTGGCATGTAGAGCTGCAGATCTATACACGCCCACCCGCCTCCCCGGCTACCTGTATCCGTTCCAGTCTATCTTATTTAGATACAACACACATGGGTTTCTTACTATTATCACTACGCTCCATCTTTTCCCTGCTGGCGAAAAACATTCTGAGGATGGAGCCGAAGCCCATGCGCAGTACGGACCGAAGGAGGAGTCACCGAACTCGTGACTTCCAAAGACTGTCCAAGAAGAAAAACAAACTGCAAACATCCGGGCCCAACACCAGATGGCGATCTATGCAAAAGTGTATAGATCTGCAGCTCTACATGCTAAGAACAGATGCATACTGGTAAGTAGCATATTCCTTTCACATCTGCCAGCTCTGGGTTGCAGGCGGTGAATACTGAGTGTCTGCTAGGCCGCTATTCCCATTCTGTGTGGGACACTGTGGCACAGGTGCTGCCTCAGTGCCCTGTGGAAGCACGAGCGGTTCTCTCCCAGGCCAGAACCGAAGGGAGAGTTGCTGCAAAATTAACTATTCGTTGTGGACTTGACACGGCCGATTCTCTTGGTAGGGCACTTTCCACAACTCTGGCGCTCCATTGTTATGCTTGGCTCCGAACTACTGGCTTTTCTGGGGATGTCCAGAACACCCTGTTGGACATGCCCTTTGATGGTACACGCCTCTTTGGTGATAAGGCGGATAGCACCCTAGAACGCTTTAAGGACTCTCGGGCTATGGCCCAGTCCTTGGGTCTCGCCACCACGCGTACTCCCTCGGGTCTGCTTTTCGGTCCTTTCGAGGTCAAGGTTGGGTCGCTCAGGCGAGTTCTTTTCAGACCCTCAAGGCTGCGCAGCCACAGTCAGCGCAGCCGTGGACGTGGGACCTTCCGTGGTGGGTCCCGAGGACAGTGGACGGGTCAATCCACCACCTTCCCTGCCACCGCTGCCTCTAAACCTTCCTAGTCCTGTGTTTCAGGCTCACCTGATGCCAGTGGATGGCAGGATTCGCCATCACCTTCTCCACTGGCGCTCCATAACCTCGGACAGGTGGGTTCTGCAAATAGTCCGCAGGGGCTATTCCCTCCCCTTCGAATCTACCCCTCCGGCCATGCCACCTCAGTACCACCGCATGTCGGTGGAACACTTGGCACTTCTCCAGCAGGAAGTTATGGCCCTCTTGGCCAAGGGGGCCATCAAGCGCGTTTCGACGCCAGAAGTAGGTCGTGGTTGTTACTCCCACTACTTCTTGGTTCCGAAGAAGGTCAAAGGTCTGCGCCCTATCTTAGACCTCTGGAACGTCAATCGCTTTCTCCGGAAGGAGAAGTTCAAGATGCTCACGCTAGTTCAGGTCTTGTCTGCTCTAGACCCACAAGACTGACTGGTAGCGTTGGACTTGCAGGATGCTTTTTTTCATATCCCCATCCTGCCAGCCCACCGGCTTTACCTACGGTTCACGGTCGGCCATGAGCACTTTCAGTTCACCGTGCTCCCTTTCGGCCTTACCAGCGCCCCTCGGGTGTTCACAAAAGTGATGGCGATGGTCGCAGCTCATATGCGCAGATCAGGGGTTTTAGTCTTCCCCTATCTCGACGACTGGCTGTTGAAGGCGGGCTTACCCCAGGCAGTCGCCTCCTACCTCCAGACTACAGCCGATCTCCTGCATTTGCTGGGGTTTTCCATCAACGTACTGAAGTAGCACCTGATTCCCTCTCAGAAGCTCCTCTTCATCGGAGCAGTTCTGGATACGGCGCAGTTTCGGGTTTATCCTCCCAAACACCAGGTCCGAGACATTCGGGCTATGATTCCGATCTTTCGGCCCTGGTCTTGGATTTCGGTCAGGAAGACACTGAGGCTGCTGGGCCTCATGGCCTCCTGCATACTGCTGATCGATCATGCCAGATGGCATATGCGGGCTCAGAAGTGGGATCTGAAGTTCCAGTGGACACAGCATCAGGGGAACCTGTCCGACTACGTCCAGATGTCGGAGGGCACTGCACAGGACTTGCAGGGGTGGCTCATGAACCAGCGTTGGGTCAGCGGCAGATTCCTCTCCCTTCCACAACCGGAGCACAGAGTGGTGACGGAGGCGTCCCTCCTGGGATGGGGTGGCCACATAGGAGAGGCAGAGATCGGAGGCCTCTGGTCTCCGGCGGTGGCAAAGCTCCATATCAACCTTTTGGAGCTGGTGATCCTACTTGTACTCAAAGCATTCCTTCCCTCTGCCAAGGGGAGAGTAGTGCAGGTGTTCACAGACAACACCGCTGCCATGTGGTACTGCAACAAGCAAGGCGGGTGGGGTCATGGACCCTATGTCAGGAGGCTCTATGTCTTTGGACGTGGCTGGAACATCAAGGCATTTCCTTGGTGGTTCAACACCTGGTAGGTACCCTGAACGCCAGGGCGGACGAACTCAGCCGAAGGTGCATGTTGGATCACGAATGGCGTCTTCACTCGGAGGTGGTGCAAGGTCTCTTTCAGCAGTGGGGAGAACCTTGGTTAGATCTATTCGCCACCGAAGAGAACGCGCAATGTCAGCAGTTCTGCACGTTGGAGTTTCCAAGGCGGCACTCGCTAGGCGACGCTTTTCGTCGTGAGTGGAGTTGCGGTCTGTTGTACGCCTTTCTGCCTATACCACTTCTGCCCAGAGTGCTGAAGAAGATCAGGCGCGACCGGGCCCAAGTCATTCTTGTGGCACCAGACTGGGCTCAAAGAGTTTGGTATCCCGAGCTACTCAGTATGAGCGTGGATCCCCCGATCCGACTGCCTCTTCGGGAGGATCTCCTGTCGCAACAACAGGGGACGGTCCTCCACCCGAACCTATCCAGCCTCCACCTCCTTGCGTGGAGATTGAGCGGTGACAGCTGATTCCATTTGACTTGCCTCACGAAGTCTGTAATGTGATTCTGGCAGCCAGGAGTCCCTCCACTAAAACGGTAAATGCCTGTCGGTGGAACAAATTTGTGGCATTGTGCACAACAAAATCTGTTGATCCTCTTGCTGCCCCTCTTTCTGAGGTCCTATTGTTCCTCCTTTCTCTGGCCCAGCAGGGCTCTGCATTAGGCACTACCAAGGGCTACCTCTCTGCTCTTTCAGGCTTTCTTAGGTTGCCTGATCCATTTAAGCCTCTTCATAACTGTCCTTTGCGGTTATTGACTTTGAAAACTATCTTCCTGGTAGCCATCACCTCCGCTCGGCGGGTGAGTGAGCTCCAGGCTCTTTCCTGCAATCCTCCTTTCCTGGCGATTCATCCGGACAAGGTTGTGCTTCGACCGCACCCCTCCTTTCTACCAAAAGTAGTCTCTACCTTTCATCTCGGGCAAACTGTAACTCTGCCCACTTTCTTTCCGCCTCCACACCCTTCTAGAGAAGAAGAGAGGCTCCACCGTCTGGACCCAAAGCGTGCGCTCTCGTTCTATCTCAACCGCACACAACAGTTCCGGGTGGATGACCAGCTATTTGTTGGCTACATGGGCGCCAAGAAAGGCCGGGCTGTGCACAAGCGTACTATCTCCCGATGGGTTGTCTTGTCCATTAAAGCCTGTTACTCTCTGGCTAAAAAGGAACCTCCGGTTGGGCTGCGCGCCCATTCTACCAGGGCGACAGCAGCTACCACAGCATTGGGACGCTGTGTCCCCCTGCAAGACATCTGTCAGGCGGCTACTTGGGCCTTGTTGCATACTTTCACTAAGCACTACTGACTTGACAGTCAGGTCCGGAGAGGCGGCTTCTTTGGCCGTTCAGTTCTCCGTGACGTTCTGGTGTAATATCAATTCGCAGACCCACCACAGGGGTTGGTATTGCTTGGGTATGTATTCTAAGGTAAGGAATCTATCACTACCGTGTCTCTTTTAGATGCACAAGTTACTTACTTGTGTAACGATAAATCTGTAAGAGACATTAGTTAGTGATAGATTCCTTACCGCCCGCCCATCCTCCCCGTTCTGCGAACTGTTCTCTAGGGTTCAGGTCATCCCTTTCAGGGCCCTACTTCTGTTGCACCAGTAGTCGGTCTCTGGCATGGCTCTGCACTTCTGGTGCGGAAAAGTTGTGTACAGAACTGACCTCAGCGTGCGTGGGCGCGTCTAAGTAGCTCTGACGACATCATCTCGGCGGCTACGACGCCAGCGACGTACGCGGAGCCGTACGACAACGCCTATCGACGCGCAGGGGTACTGCTGATGAAACCTTTCTGGATCCGGTCTGAAACCTGGGGATATTCTAAGGTAAGGAATCTATCACTAACTAATGTCTCTTACAGATATATCGTTACACAAGTAAGTAACTTGTGCATTTTGCTGATGAATTGTACAGCATATGAGCGGTGAATACAGAGTGGGCTGCGAAAGGGTGAGGTATTTTCTGCACCTGGTAAATACTGATAATGCTAGATGCAGTATTTACCAGGAGCTGTAAATACCTCCTTTTTTTTTTTTTTTTAGCTTTGTGGGATTACATGTGGAATTTAGTGTTTTTGAACCAAATTCTGCATGAATTCGAAATTACTGCATGATTTATGCTGGTATATTTTGAAAGGTTTGACCTGCCGAAATGTATCAGGGGGAAAGTATAGGAGTGCTCTCTATACCGCAAATCGCAAATTTCTGACCAGCGCAAGCAGGAGTGTTCGAGGCATGTGAGCTGTAGAGCACATGCTTTGCATACTCCTGCCATCTATGTTTGCAAGTTTTTTTTTGTTCGAAGAAGTATTTCCAGTCACGAGGTAAGGTGACTTCTCCTTTCGGTGAAAGTGCGCATTGGCATCGACTCCATTGTTAGATAGTTTTTTTCCGCCATCGGGTTTGGACGTGTATTACTGCGTTCAACTTCAAAACCATTTCTTCGGGTTCCCCTCGGTGCGCAATCCACTCTACCCACCTCGGTATTGTTTTGAACACGTATCCCACTTTTCCGCGTATCGTATTCGTCGAGGAAAACCTTTATTTGGATCGAAGATCCTCGGGAAGGCCGTCCGGCCTAACCATGTCGGTCCACTTTGCAGTTGATGGAGCGGACTCCATTCAAATTCTGCCCTCGCCAAATATCCACGCACCGACTCCCACGAAGTGTGCAACTTGTGCTTGTCTCCGGAGCACAACAAACAGGACTGCGTCGAGTGCCGATTGTTCGGATTACAGAAAATGCTCCATGATCGTCTGGCTCGATGTTGTGAAATGCAGAGTCAAAACGTCGAGTACACACCGGACATCTTCGTTGAAGAACCCGAGCAAGATTTCGGCGCACAAGGGGCCAAGGAAGAACAAGAAGAACTTGCCTCCATTCCATAACCAGACTCCGAGATGGAAGAAGACTTGTCGCAAGGTCAACGTCCATTGAGTACCGAAAGCCCCTTGAGTCAAACTGCAACTCAGCCGAAACAAAAGGCTTTGGTTCCGCTCCCGCCTTGAGGCTATGGCACCGACAAGATGTTTCTTATGCCCTGCCCTCCGGCTCTGCACCGAAACACGTCACTAAGCCTCCCGGCTCGGGATTGAGTCGGCTAAAGACTGGCACCGAGCCAAAACCTTCAGGCTTGAAGCCGAAAACCGCTTCAGAGCGAAATCATTGACACCAAAAATGAAACCTCCTTCGGTAGCGAAACCTTCCATGCTGAAAAGTCATTCTATCCTGGCACCCAAAGCCTCAGCGCCGAAACCTAAAACTATTCCTTCGAAGCGCAGCATCTGATTTTCGACACCCCAATACCCAAATCGGACCCAGAACAAAAGGAACTTTATATAAATCCACATACAGGATATATTCTTACTAACACACCTCAGAAACGTAAGCCTGAGTCAGAGGACACCCGTTACCATATTCCTTTGAAGAGGAAGAATGTAGGTACTAACCCCTCCCCTCCTCCACCATGTTCCCCTACACCAACGTCTCTACCTTTGCACCATTTACTGATTACACCAACTAACTCTCTGCCACCACCGCCTGATGTTGATGATGATGATGATGATGATGATGGAGGGGGACAATATTTTACCAATAGACCCCTGGAAGGATTATAACACGGACTCACCTACAGACAATGACCCAGATCTTTACTCTGCAAAGCCTTCCCCTCCTGACGACAATGTAGGATATCTAGAATTACTACGTAGAGCTGCAGAATATCATAGGGTACAGTTACACAAGGAATCTCTAGAGGAAGATTTCCTATTTGAAATGCTTAGTAGCACACAAAGGGCTAGCCACACTCTACCTATGCATAAAGGTATGATGAGACATGCCAATGATATCTTTAAAGAGTCAGTGCGTGCTCGCATTCTCACCCCCAGAATTGATCAAAAATACAAGCCTGCTCCCTCAGAGCGAGTCTTTATTAAAGGACAGTTACCACTAGACTCCTTGGTGATCTCTAATACCCGTAAGCGGCTTAATTCACAGACTGCAGGAGATGCTCCCCCTCCACACAAAGTGTCAAAACTACTAGACGCCTCCGGTAAACGAGTGGCTGCCCAAGCAGCAAATCATTTGCGCATTGCTACCACCCAGGCCCTGGTAGTCAGATATGATAGGGCACACTGGGACGAGATAGAGCAATTGCTACAACACCTCCCAGATGAGCACAAAGCAAAAACCCGGGATTTAGTCCAGGAAGGGAAACTCATATCCAATTCCTCAGTTAGATGCGCTTTATATGCTGCAGACACCGCAGCTAGAGAGATCAACACTAGTGTGTTATTAAGAAGACATGCATGGTTCAGGAATTCTGTTTTCAAACCTGAAGAACAACAGTCTATTTTAAATACTCCCTTTGACAAGGAACATCTCTTCGGGCCCGAAGTAGATACATCATAAGAAAAAATGAAAAAAGACAGAAGTAGCCAAGTCTATGGGAACTCTGCAGTCTCCCTCTAATTGGGGCTCCTTTCGTCACTCTTTCTACCGTGGAGGGTCGAAACCATGTCCTCAGACAATACTGCCACCTCCTACAAAGGCAAAAATCAATCTTCCTCTGCAAGAGGCTTCTTTAGAGGAGGATACAGAGGCAACAACAACAAAGGTCAAGGCAGGGGTTCTACACCACGTAATTCCCCCTTCCCCAACAAGCACTGACTTGCCTACACTTCCCCCCGATCATTTAACACCTGTAGGGGGACGTCTTCTACAATTCCTCCCCATTTGGCAATCTATCACCATAGACAAATGGGTGTTGGGAAATAGCCAACATGGTTAGTTCCTGGAGCTGACCAACAATCCTCCAAACATTCCCCCACGTTTTCACAAAATGTCACCAAAACATTTATATCTACTTCAGTAAGAGGTCCAATCTCTCCTGTCCAAAGGAGCCATAGAACCTGTGCCGTTACAACAGCAAGAAACAGGCGTGTACTCCCTGTACTTTCTCATCCCTAAAAAGAACGGCTTCTTGAGACCTATTCTAGACCTCAGACAACTAAACCTCTACATACTTTCAGAGCATTTCCACATGGTGACACTTCAACAAGTGCTCCTACTTCTACAGCAGGGCGATTTTATGTCTACTCTAGACTTAAAAGACACATATTTCCATATTCCAATTCATCCCACTCATCGCAAATACCTCAGATTCATGATAGCCGTTCATCATTACCAATTCAAAGTACTACCATTTTGGAGTCACCACTGCTCCAAAGAGTATTTACCAAATGCCTAGCAGTAGTCGCAGCACATCTGATAAGACAACACATCCATGTCTTCCCATACCTGGACGACTGGCTCATCAAAGCCAGCACTTACCAAATGTGTCTCCAACACACTCAAACCACTATTCACTAACTTCACCAACTAGGGTTTACAGTAAATGTGTTGAAGTCTCATCTACAGCCTTCCAACACACAAACTTATCTGGGAGCCACAATAGACACTCAGAAAGCTCCAGCCTCTCCCAATACAGCCAGAATTCACAGTATTCATTCCATTCCCACTCAATTTCAGCCCAACCAATCATTACCAGCAAAAGTATTCATGCAACTGCTAGGGATGATGGCGTCTTGCATTACAATTGTTTCCCACGCAAGACTTCACATGTGCACCCTTCAAGAATGCTTAGCAAGTCAGTTGACTGATCTAGTGTTGGTAAATGGATGCACCCATCGCTCTCTGCAGTGGTGGAACCCACAGGATTTATCCAAAGGACGGGCCTTTCTTGAACAACAGATGCATTGCTCACTGGTTGAGGCACTCACCTACAAAGTCACATAATCCAAGGATTATGGAGTCTAAAATACAAGAGCCTCCATATAAATCATCTAGAGCTACTAGCAGTGTTTCTGGCGCTCAAAGCCTTTCAGACTCACCTAATGGGCAAAACTGTCCTAGTCTGCAAAGACAAAATGACAGCTATGTACTATATACAAAAACGGGGGGGGACACTCTCTCCAACTGTCACGCCTAGCACAAACCATATGGAAATGGGCCATACATCACAAAATGTATCTCCTAGCAGAACATCTTCCAGGAGTAAACAATCAAATTGCAGACCTTCTCAGCAGACAGAGACCTCAAATCCACGAGTGGAAACTTCATCCCCAGATTCCTGTTCCCTACTTTCAGGAATGGGGATTTCCTCACATAGACCTGTTCGCCACAACTCAAAACGCAATAAGCTCAAGCTTCACCTCCAGGTTCCCACACCTGCTCTCCAAAGCCAATGCCCTATGGATGAACTGGTCGGGTATATTTGCCTACACTTTTCTGCCTCTCCCACTCATTCCGCTGGTAGCTTGGAAGCTCAGACAATCATCCCTCAAACTCATTCTCATAGCTCCCCCATGGGCATGTCAACCTTGGTTCACCACCCTGCTAGAACTTTCAGTAGTTCCACACCAAAAGCTGCATCTCAACTCCAGTTTCCTCACTCAGAGCCATGGAGGAATCAGGCATCCAAATCCCAAGGAGCTCAACCTAGCGATTAGGCTCCTGAAGTCATAGAGTTTGGTTATTTACAATTGCCACCAGACTGTATGAATATCCTAAAGGACGCTAGGAAATCTACTACAAGGGCATGTTGTGCAGCAAAGTGGAAACGATTGTCATATACTGTAACAATAACAATATCAATCCTCTTGATGCTTCAGTGCAAAACATCATCTTTTATCTTTATTTTACAGCAATCTGGATTATTTTACACATTTATTTGATTCAAATCAAATCAAATCAAAATAAGCTTTATTCGGAAAGTTAATTTCAATCCATAAAAGCAAATACAATAAAATATTTCAGTACTTATACATTAAAAAGATTCTCATATGAACAATACTGTTTAGAATATGTGCAAAAATGGCAATATTTAAAAAGAACAAGATTACATATCATTGTCAGGTTAAAACAGAGAAAAAGAGAAATAGCCCCCATCTGCAGTATTAGGATGCATTGGGGGATAAACCCAAAGCAACGTTTGGTAACTAATAGGTGCAATACTCCGTCTTAACATCTATAATTTACATCTTTCTCCATCTACGGTTATGCTTAAGCGTTAGAGGCATTGAGAGAGTCTAAAACTATACTGTTTCGACATTTAATGATTTTTTTTAAGAAGACGATAATGTTTAGATTTATACATTCATTGTCAAGACATTGGAGAGCCATATATGCTGGACGACATTGCCGATGGACCCAGATTTTTAAAATTGGAATTAACCATTGCTTTCTTCAATTTTTATAAAATCTACAAAATAAAGTGACATGGATTGTTGATTGTACGGAAACAGAATCGCATGGGCAGGTTGGAAGATTTTTTGACCAGTTATTGACAGTTGGAAAAGTCACCAGCCTATGGAAAATGTTTAACCGAAATCTAGTAAGCACAAATCTGTCATATCCGTTTTCAATATTTTGGAGATAAAATTGCATACCAAATGAAGATAAGATCATAAGATTATGGGTGACAGTCGGTTTTGGGGCTTCACTCGTGAATCTTAATCTCTCCATATGGTTCAAACAACATTTCTTAAAATCTTTTCTTGGAACGGTTAACATAGAAAGTGGATTACTAAAATACTCAGGTTTACCAATGTCTTTCATGAAGTCCCTCACATATCTGATCCATTCTATATCAAAGCAATGGTCCAACTTAAGAGCGTCCTGAAGCACTAGCTGATTAAAATAGTTAGTATCCGATTTCCAGATACGGTGCCAGAGGATCGCGGGTTGGATTTTTATGATATCCGTTAGGTGGGGGACTCCTAACTCAGCATGGCAGACATAGGTAGATGTAGATCCCGGAACAGCCAATAAATATCTAAAAAATGCATTTTCCACTTTTTGTAATTCAGAAACATTGCAGTGGCCCCAGATCCCTGCCCCATACATAACTACACTTATGCATTTTGCATTATATATTTTGATTAATTCCAAAGGAGCTCTTTTTCCTAATTTTTGTGAAAAATTAACAAGGGCGGAAGTAGCTCTCATAAAAAGGAGTTTCCTTGATGTAATTGCTTGGGTCCAGGAGCCCTTATCATCTATTAAAATCCCCAAGTATGAATAAGTGGGGGTAGATGCCAAGTTGCTCCTGTTTAAGTATATCTCCTTTCCCTTTTTGTTACTCTTGCCACAATTCATCACGTAAGTCTTAGAGACATTTATCTTTAGGTCAATGTCTTGCATAAATCTGTTGTAGGACTCCAATGTCTTCTGGAGAGCCAATGGTGTCCTCGCTAAAATAACGGCATCATCCGCATAAAGCAATGCTGGTATGCTGGTATGCGTCTGGTGACTGAATTTTGATGCACTTGGGGGACGTCCTGGGTTCCTTCCAGTAATGCCTTCTCAAGTCCATTAGTATATAGAGTAAAAAGAAAGGGAGCCAGGACGCACCCCTGTTTTACCCCTCTATATACCCTAAATGGCGATGTACATTCACCCAATAAACCAAAACGAACGCACGCTGAGGCGTTACTATACAAAGCTTTCAAAAAATCAATTAAAGATTCCTCTACCTGCATTTCTTTTAGAATAGTCCATAATTTCCTGTGAGAAACGCAATCGAGGAGAGATCCACGAATGCTAAGTGTAATTTGCCTCTCCTCGCCTTCGTGTATTTACCCATCAGGATAGCAAGGTTAAGGCCCTGATCAATTGTCCCCCGGCCTTCCCTGAAACCAAACTGTAGGTCGGAAAGTATGTTCTTTTCAACGGCCCATGTTTGCAGCCTCGTGAGAAGTATCCTTCCTGCTACTTTTCCTAATGAATCTAAAAGAGAAATTGGTCTGTAGCAGGAAGGATCCTGTCTGTTGCCTTTCTTATAGATCGGGACCATGATTGATTCAGTCCAACTTTTAATTAGGCCCTGTGAAGAGGTTGCATTAAGAACACGTGTTAATAACGGCGCCCACAGGTCTGTATTGTGTTTATAGATATCGACTGGGACCCCGTCGGGTCCAGGGGCCTTGGAGCCTTTACTTTCATTCAATGCTACCAACACTTCCTATAATGTAAAAGATATGTCAATTGAATGGACCTCAGTAAGATCGGAATGAGGGAGCATTGGGCTGTTCATAGTTGAATTCATCTCCTGGGAGCCAAAACATTTTGAAAAATGGCTCACCCATTGGGATTCATCTATCATAACCTCTACGGAGGGAGAATTATCAGGTAGAAGGAATGGTCATCTAATTACCTTCCAAAATGCTTTACTATCTTTTTGAATGCTAGCCCTATGTAAATCGTTCCATAAAGAATTTTTCATTGTCTTTTTTCTATTCTTAATAACCTGGTTATATAATTTTCTTGCTTGTTGGACTGCTTGTTTATCCCTTTCCTTATTATGGATTGCTTTTTTTAGTGCACGATAGGCTTTCGCGCAGTTAGTATCAAACCATCTAAATTTCTTTTGATCTCCCCTTTTTGCCTCTCTGAACAAACAGGTTTTTATTGTTGTCGTGATATGTTTAAAACTTTCCAAAACCAGCGAGGGAGATGAATTCTCATTTAAGGTGGTCAAAATATGGTCTAGTGCGCCAACCACTACAGAGGATGTAACCGAATCAGGGTCTGCAAGTTCCCATTTCAAAGAATAACCATTCATGCTGTCAATGGCCAAGTTAGCACAGGTGTATTGACGTTTTTCCAAATTGCTTTTATTATGCAAAGTAAGGCTTTTGCCTGTCAATGTTATTGTTTGTGGAAAATGGTCACTAATAGCAATCTTGT
The DNA here is from genome assembly GCF_964204655.1 of Triturus cristatus. Classification (NCBI taxonomy): domain Eukaryota; kingdom Metazoa; phylum Chordata; class Amphibia; order Caudata; family Salamandridae; genus Triturus; species Triturus cristatus. Next base: position 776,338,242 of record NC_140587.1, on the reverse strand, counting down.
GCTTTATAAATTGTTTTACCCTACCGGCAATATTGTTTGAGACCAGAATATAGTCTATTACCGATCCAGCACCTCTCCCATTATATGTTGGTAAAAAGGGAATTGAGGGGGTTACCATTTCATTGGCGAAGGACAGGTCAAGCATAAATATGGTCTCATTCAATGCTCTACCCAGGATGTTGTGGGAGAAATGGGTTAAATTACTATTTTCCTCGTCACTCAGACCACATAGTTGATTGTTGTTGTTAGGGCACAAATTAATATTAAAGTCACCTCCCCAAACAATCTGGGAGTTCCCTGAGGCAAGAGTGTGGATGTTATACACTATTTGTCTAATTTGATCTATTACTTCGGTCTCTTTCTCTTTAGGGATGTTATTATAGAGGTTCACAAGTGTTATAACATCCTTCCTGTCTATTGAAAGGGTAAGGATTTGGTAATAGAAGTCTAATGTTTCGAGCGTGATTTTTTCCGCTACTACCAAATGGAGACAAATATACATAATCCTCCCTTTGATCTACCATGACTGGAAGGACAGGCTGGAGTGTGAAAGGTTTTGAAACCATCAATGTGAACTTCTTTTTGAGACCAAGTCTCTTGGAGACAAAGTATATCCACATTCTTGATAAAATCGAGAAAGAAATCGTTCTGAAGTTTAGATTGTAAGCCCGCTATGTTCCAAAAAGTGATGTTAATCTGCCCTTCTTTTTTCCAGGGTATTGGTGATAGCTGGGAATCTAATCCTGATAGGACTGGGTCTGATAGGCCAGAAGTCATAGGTTCCTTTCTATTTGAATAGATAGCGGGAATTTCTACAGGAATTGATTTATTCTGCGCATAACTATGTGGATTGTTATCTCGATCTTCTAAAGGGTACTCTGGCTCCAATGTCGCCCTTTGAGGTGAATTAATCGGGCTAGGATCCGGGTTTCCAGGTGGAGCCACTAGATCATTCGTTATCTTTTGGGGTAGTCAATCTAGGTCCTCTAATGAGGTAAGTGCGTTGAAGCGGTTGTATACTGGAACACTGTAATTTAAGTTAGAGTTAATCTGACTGTGTCCCGGGTTCGCCCGGTTCGCTAGATCAAGGGGGGGTCTATAGAAAAATCCTAAGGGAAGAATGTTAATCCCTGTTTCAAAGGTATTACTACTCGCTCTCCCCAGGATCTTTTTTACTAGCCAGGGCGAGCGAAAGGTCAATACCAGGCAGTCACCAATAAAAGGTTTCCTAGTTCTACCAATCCATCCTATCCTGCGTACCATCTTAAACTCTTCAAACAAAGTTCTAGTATCTCCCATCCTGTCCCCCAACCAGTGAAGTGCTTTGTTTCTTAGAGATTCACAAGTCTCTTGGTCCTGCTGCCCTAGTTGAGGTACATTTGCCAGAATCACTGTGTATGGAGTGCAGGCTGGTGGGATGTCCAGGCATACGGGAAGTGGTGGTTTTACATTAGATGGTTTAGAGGCGTATGGTGTTGGTTTGTTGGCAGCTGAGTTACAAATGGTAGTATGGGTTTGTTGCGTCTTAGATGTACTAGGGAGGTTGTTGATTTCATTACTGGTGGTAATACTGGGGATGCCTAGTTGAGACTGTGGTCTTCGAATATTCCTAATGTCTTCCACCTTGCTATTAGTTTGTTCTGGCTTTGAACTAAGGGGTAGCATGGCCTTATTATCGGTGTTAACTGGAAATTTGGCCACAAAAGACTCTATCCGATGCAGTCTATCACCCAATGACTCAACAGCACCTCTCACAAAACTGTCTAAATTTTTTATAGATAGGAGTATGGTCTCTAAATCAATCCCCTTAGCATGTTGTTTTCTAGCGTTTGCTGTTATAGCAGTTTTTGTAGCAGTTATTGTAGGGGTATGGGGAATGGATGAACTATGTTGGTTAACATGGTCACTGCTCAATGCTTTACTATCCCTTTCACTATGTAAACTTGATTTACCCATAACTCTTGTGCCCTTTCCTGTCTTTACAGAGTGTTTCCTAACTATCTTTTTTTTCCTATTTGTTTGTAGGGGGATTGTATCTCCATGATTGCTATGTACTGTAATATCACATACATTATGTCGAATACAGCCATTGGCTAGAGATCCGATGACATCATCCACATTAAGAGCAGAGTCTTGGATTGGTGCAGCTTGATCAACCGTCTCTCCGAGTTCTCCAGTTATCAGTGACCCTGCTGCTAGAGATTGTTCCACTGTGGAGATTTGTTTCTCTAATGCCCCCATAGCCCCAGTCAAGTACGTCAAAAGTGTTTGCTTTTGCTTTTTGGGCTTCTTAATGTCCTTGCCCTCATGTAAGTCATTGCTCAATGCTTTCCTTTTACCCATACTTTGGGGACTTGCTGGTTGACAGGGACGGCAGAAATTAACGTCTTATTTATCCGTTTTCAAACTAATTGCTACAGTGCAAGACTTCGGGTTTGAACTCCGGAGTTATTTGACTCGATACAATAGAATTTACCTTCAGGAATCCTCTGTTGCAGCTAAGGGAGACAATACAGCGAGTCCACGAGGAAGTGCCCGGTCCGGTCTCATACGGGCAAGGACGGGCCCGCCCTTGGCCCGGGCTTCGCCCGGGCGCTGCCCGCGCGCGTCCCGCGCTGCGGGAGGCATGCAGCCAAGATGTAGGCAGGTGACGCCTGCCACTGACGTCACCTGCTGCGCCGCTCTGGGGAACCTGGGAATTGTAGTTGGGCTCTGGGCAGGTTTGCTGTACTGATGGCAGGTCGGTTGTCCGTGCGCCCGGGACCGGGACCAGGTGAGATGAAGACTGCCGTTGCCCTCACGGCTTTGACGAAACAGCCAGACTCGTGCTCCCTTTGAAAGCGTCCCGCGCTGCGGGAGGCGTGCAGCCAAGATGTAGGCAGGTGACGCCTGCCACTGACGTCACCTGCTGCGCCGCTCTGGGGAACCTGGGAATTGTAGTTGGGCTCTGGGCAGGTTTGCTGTACTGATGGCAGGTCGGTTGTCCGTGCGCCCGGGACCGGGACCAGGTGAGATGAAGACTGCCGTTGCTCTCACGGCTTTGACGAAGCAGCCAGACTCGTGCTCCCTTTGAAAGCGTCCCATCTTCCAGGAGTAAACAATCAAATTGCAGACCTTCTCAGCAGACAGAGACCTCAAATCCACGAGTGGAAACTTCATCCCCAGATTCCTGTTCCCTACTTTCAGGAATGGGGATTTCCTCACATAGACCTGTTCGCCACAACTCAAAACACAATAAGCTCAAGCTTCACCTCCAGGTTCCCACACCTGCTCTCCAAAGCCAATGCCCTATGGATGAACTGGTCGGGTATATTTGCCTACACTTTTCTGCCTCTCCCACTCATTCCGCTGGTAGCTTGGAAGCTCAGACAATCATCCCTCAAACTCATTCTCATAGCTCCCCCATGGGCATGTCAACCTTGGTTCACCACCCTGCTAGAACTTTCAGTAGTTCCACACCAAAAGCTGCATCTCAACTCCAGTTTCCTCACTCAGAGCCATGGAGGAATCAGGCATCCAAATCCCAAGGAGCTCAACCTAGCGATTAGGCTCCTGAAGTCATAGAGTTTGGTTATTTACAATTGCCACCAGACTGTATGAATATCCTAAAGGACGCTAGGAAATCTACTACAAGGGCATGTTGTGCAGCAAAGTGGAAACGATTGTCATATACTGTAACAATAACAATATCAATCCTCTTGATGCTTCAGTGCAAAACATCATCTTTTATCTTTATCTTACAGCAATCTGGATTATTTTACACATTTATTTGATTGAATTGAGCGGCAGTAGCTGCATACTTACAAAACAGACAACACTTATCTCTATTCAGAGTACCAGTGATTAAAACCTTCATGGAAGGACTAACATGAGTTATAACACCAAGAGTTCCACCTGCACCAGTATGGAACTTGAACAAGTCCTTACGAGGCTAATGGTCCACCTTTTTAACCAATGCTCAAGTGTCAAATACAATTTATCTCATGGAAGGTTGCTTTTCGTATTGCAATCACTTACTCAAAGAGATTTGTGAACTCCTGGCACTAACTATACAAGAGCCTTTCTTTCAATTTCACAAAGACAAAGTGGTTCTTCGAAGCAATCCCAAATTTCTTCCTAAAGTGGTTTCTGCTTATTTAACATCAATCAATCAGTTGAGTTACCTGTGTTCTTTCCTCAACCTGATCCTGTAGCAGAACGATCCCTACACACACTAGGGGCCATATGTAGGTAGCCTAACATTTACCACTTCATAAATACCGAATTTTACCGATTCGGTATTTATGAAGTGGTAAATGATATGTAGGTAATCCATCGGTAATATTTACCGATTCTGAATGGGTCGGTAATTTAGAATCGGTATTTACCGATTCGGTAATGGTAACTGGCTTCCCATTGATTCCTATGGGCCAGGAGGCCCATAGGAATCAATGGGAAGCCAGTTACCATTACCGAATCGGTAAATACCGATTCAGTAATGGGGGGAGCACAATCAAGGGTGGCAGGGTGTCACAGTGACACCCTGTTGCACCCCTGATTCCTGCATGTGTGCACATGTGGCACACATACATGCCCTAAGGGCATGTATGTCTGCCACATTGCACACTTCAAAGTGCAAAAAAATGTTTTTTTCCAGCTATTCATCATTTACCACCAACTTTTAGTTGGTGGTAAATAACGAATCCCCACAACAACCACACACTCCCCCTACATATCATTTCAGGATTCGGTATTTACCGAATCGGTAAAATTACCGATTCGGTAATTTACCGAATCCTGAAATGTGCCCCCTACATACCAAAAGCCTGAATACCGGTCGGTAACGGGATATTTACCGAAAATCGGCCATTACCGACCGGTATTGGGCTTCCTACATATGGCCCTAGATGTTAGAAGAGCTGTACTATATTATGTGGAAAGAACAAAAGATTTCCGTAAGACAAAACAACTCTTTGTTCCTTTTTCACCACCACACAAAGGCAATCCCATTTCTAAATCGGGCAGTGCAAGATGGATATTGAAATGTATCCAAACATGTTATGTGAAAGTGAAAAGAACCTTGACAATATCCCCTAGAGTGCATTCCACCTGCAAAATTGGGACTACTATGGACTTTTTAGAGAATATTACACTAGCTGACACCTGTAAGGCAGCAACATGGTCTACACCGCACACATTCACCAAACACTATTGTGTAGATATGTTAGCGAGGCAACAAGTTAACGTAGGCCAAGCAGTACTCAAAATACTTTTTCAAACAACTGCAACAGCTACAGGTTAGCCACCGCTTTGGGAGTTTACTGCCATATAGTCTATGCAAAGCATGTGATCTACAGCTCACATGCCTCGAACGGCTAATGTTACTTACCCAGTAGGCATCTGTTCTTGGCATGTAGAGCTGTGGATTCACATGCACCCACCCGCCTCTCCGGGTACCTATACATGTTGCAGTGTTCTTACTTTACATACATACACATGGACATCTCTATTCTATCTTTACTAACTCCAATCTCACCCTCTGCGGGAAAACAATCTAACAATGAACTTGATGCCATTGCGCACTATCACCGAAAGGAGGAGTCACTTTACCTCGGATCGCAAGACTGGCAGAGGTGGAGGGTTGGCCATTATCCATAGGGACAACTTTAGATGCCGGGTCACTCCCTCCTCCACGCCAGCGTGCGAGAACTTACATTTCGCTCTTGAGTTCTCCCCTTCCACCACCTTCTCTGGTATTTTAGCCTATCGACCACCTGGCACCCTTAACAACTTCATCACTAATATGATGGATATAGTTGCCAGCCTAGTGCTCACCTCGGCAAATTTCACCTTGCTGGGTGGTCTGAATTTACACCTAGACGATCCGCTTGACTCAATAGCCAACAGTTTTCGAACTAACCTTCAGTCCATTGACCTGTCCCAGAAAGGTTTTCAATCAACGCACATCAAGGGGCATCTTCTAGATCACATTTATAGTAATCTAGATAGCCTAACCGTCGAGGCTCCTGTACCACTACCTTGGACCGATCACTTTTTAGTACCCTTTACATGGTCCACATGCATTCCCCCCACTTTACGAATTCACAATAAGCATTGGGGAAGAAAATGGGCCTCTCTCCCACTTTCCAAGTGGAAACTAGCTCTCTCAGAACATCTACCCCCAAAGGTGGCCAATCCCAATACAGCCACTGTCAATTTTGATAACTGGATTTCCAGTTCCCTTGACCTAGTCCTGCCAAAGGAACCCCTGCACTTAATAAACAGAGCTAAAGTTGCTCCCTGGTACTCCCCGGTTCTTAGGACTATGAAACAATCCTATCGCAAATTAGAGAGAGCCTGGAGACAAGAATACTCACAATCAAAGAAAGCTGAGTACAGAGCCGCAATAAAGCTCTACAAAAACCAAATAATATCTGCACAAGCCCATTTCTATGAAGCCAAAAACAACATAGCTGCAAACTCCCCTAAAGAAATCTTTAAAATAGCCCAATCTTTAATCTCCCCCCCCCCTCCTCCTGAGCGTCTGTCATCCGACGGCGCGCAAACCCGTTGTAATAATTTAGCCACCTTCTTCTCTCAGAAGATCCAGGCCCTTTATTCTTCATTTTCTACTGGCAATGGTGACACGATGTGCACCACCACTACAGATTCTGACCTCTTGGTTCCCAGCTCACTGAACAAATTCCCCCTCCTAGATCCCGTCACTTTAGATAGAATGCTTCTTAATGTCACCTCGGGATCTCCTAATGACCCAGCACCTCCGCAGACTCTCAATAAGGAGATGGATGTCATCCGCCCAGTCATCTTGGATGTTCTTAATGCCTCCATCTCCTCTAAATCTGTCCCAGTACCCTGGAAGTGTGCGATGGTTAGGGCCCTTTTGAAAAAGCCCACATTGGACCAGAACAACTTGGCCAACTTTCGCCCTATCTCCTTACTGCCCTGGATGAGCAAACTGCTTGAAAGGCACATCAATAATATCTTAGTAGACTACTTAGAATCAAGTAGTCTGCTATGTGCCTCTCAGACAGGTTTCCACCCTCAGCATGGAACTGAAACTGCTCTCCTAGCGGTGACGGAAGAAACTAGATCGGTGCTGGATCGGGGAGGAAAAGCAGCCATCATATTACTCGACCTCTGTGCCGCGTCCGACACTGTTAACCATGCCACACTACTACATCGTTTGAAAGGCGTGGGCGTGTCGGGCACAGCCCTGGAATGGCTGACCTCCTCCCTGGACGAGCGTTTCTTCCAGGTGTTTGAGGGTGAGGTAGTCTCCCCTAAGCAACCACTTAGCTGTGGGGTTCCCCAGGGCTCGTACCTGAGCCCCACCCTTTTTAATGTCTATATGCGACCTCTAGCGGAGATAGTCCAGTCTTTTGGTGTGCGTATTGTCACCTACGCGGACGACACCCAACTGGTGGTCTCTCTGGACCACACCGAGGAGTCGTCCAACACCCTGGGCCTCTGTCTAGAGGCCGTTGCTAAGTGGATGCAGTCCTCCTGTCTCAAACTTAATGGGGAGAAGACGGAGATGATGTTATTGGGCAACTCTCCCCCGTCCACGCTGGCTTCCATTTGGCCCACTTGCCTCGGTGCTCCTCCACCTCCTAAACCTCAGATAAAGAGCCTTGGAATCTGGCTCGATAAAGCGCTGGACTTTTCGATCCAGGCTACCAAAACTGCCTCTACGTGCGTTGGTCTAATGAAAATGGTCCGTAAAGTCCTCCCTCTGCTTCCTTTCCAGGCGAGGAGAATCATGGTTCAGGCCCTGATACTCTCCCGCCTGGACTATGGAAATGTTCTATATCTAGGTGCTCCGGCATCAGTGACCAATAGGCTTCAAATCACACAAAACTGTGCCGCTCGATTACTATTTAACATCCCCCATTGGCAGTCAGCTAAGAAAGCTCTAAAAGAACTGCACTGGCTCCCAATGGCCGCCAGAGCTCAGTTTAAGGCTATGTGCATTGTGCACAAATCCTTCCATCGTACAGGCCCTGCCATTCTGTTCCCATTAGTTATGCCTTACGCTCCATCTAGAGCCCTTCGCTCTGGTTCACTGCACCTAGCAACTACAACAAAAATCAACAAAGCCCGATGGGGTGGCCGTTCCTTCTCCCATACCGCCGCGAGACTCTGGAATTCCCTCCCCTTAGCTCTCAGAGAAAATAATAACCGGTTGGCATTTAGGAAGGCTTTGAAAACCCACCTGTTCGCAAAAGTGTGTTAGTCTCACCCTGCGGCCCGCCACAGTGATCAATTAAAGCGCTGCGAGGCCTCCGGGTAGTTACGCGCTATATAAATATAATTTTTCATTTCATTTCATTTCACTAGAAAGACTTCTTCGAAGAAAAACAACTTGCAAACATAGATGGCATGAGTATGCAAAGAATGTAAATCTACAGCACTACATGCCAATAACAGATGCTTACTGGGTAAGTAACATTATCCTTATGTGGCAATTGGAATTGTAACCAGGGCTTAATGAGAGAATTAGTCACTCATTTAGGCAGCAAATCTGGTGAAAAAATACCATCAGTAACGAGCAGGAAGGTGCTCTTCATTTTATGATTTTTGTCTTTTGAATGCTCTATTATAGCAAGGCATGCATTCTGACAAATGGTAGCCGTCCATAACTAATAAAAGAACAATACCAATTAAACAAATAAATTAAAGACAGTAACACAATCCCTGATGGAAATTGTAGCAATAATTGTTTTTTGGCAGGTTTGGTTGCTGGAATATGGGTTTGTGTTTGCTGTGGACAAACTTACAATTACATCCTGGGACAAATTTTTGAAATACATTTAAGGTATTTCAGATTGCGGATAACTCACTCCAACGAGCATCCTGAGCATAAGCTTCATGAGGCAATATGGTTTGTGTAGTGAGGCTGGATCAGATGACAGAAACCTAAGATGTGGTCATGGGGCGCTGGGAGCATGTCATTGGACAGTCCAATTGTATCTTTACACTGCCATCCACCGTATAGAAGTGCTCAGGAAGACTAATCTGCATCTCCTTATTACATTTCTAAAGGTAGCCCAGTGTCTCCCTCCTCACGTCTCTGTCTGGTGTCTTTCCTCCGGCAGCAGGATTGGCTTTGCCTGGGAAGCTATCCCCACCACCATCCAGACCCATGCAAAACCAGGGGCATCGATAAAGATCCTACTTTGCTTTGGTAATTAACCACTGTGAGGCAAACTTTAAGGGTAAACATCAGAAGACTTCTGTTCCAGCATTTGCAGAATCTTATGTTTTGGGCATGTGTGGCTGTAGATACATAATTCTGCCATTTAGAATTGGGCTTGGATGTGCACAGCTTGTTTTTCTTCAAAGAAAGTATTTTTGAATCAGAGGACCTAGTGTCTCCACCTATTTCATTAGTGGTAATGCTCATGGGCATCGGCTCTATTGTTAGATTGTTTTTTCTCCGCTGTTGGGTTCAGATATGTTGATGTGAGCCGCGGTTTGATGCCATGTGGTCTTCCTGCCGGACCTTCAGATACGTTCCTCGTCGGTTGCGAAAACAATCACGCTTTCTCATTGGTCTCCACCGTCGTGTAATCTTCGACCCTATTCAAGTAGGTGACCTTCTGGAATACAATCTCAGAGGTTGAAAATGTATCTGTGATAGAAAGGACTCCATTTCGGTTCTGCCCTACTTGCCACACCAAGTACCAGTGGACAGACCTCCAAGAAATCTGCAATTTGTGTTTGTCTCCCAAACACAGTGAAGACTCCTGTTTAGCATGTCTTGCATTCCGTAATAAATAGACCCTTTGGAACCGAAGATCTCGCCGCATCGCTTTGGCCTCCAGCGCGCACAGAAGGGAGATGGAAGACGCTCTGAACCTGTTTAGAGAGAGAGAGGAGTCTGATGTTGAACAGTTGGAACGCTCCAGCTGTTGATATTAAGGGGGCTTTCAAGCTGGAAAGTGCAGACTCCAGGGCAGATGTCGAAGCAGAAGAACCTGTGTTGTCCAGCATCCGCCGAAGACCACAGTGAGCACTGTTGTCTCCCCTACTCACCAAAGAGAGCCAACAGCCTTGACCTCCTGGGCTAACTCTGAGGTCTCTAGTGCGCCACTGCCTTCCAGCCATGATTGACACCGCTATGCCCAGCTGGACTAGATGTTTATATCACACTTAGCGCTAAAGTCCTCCTTGAAACCTTGAGTATTGATATTGACATTGCCTCTCTGGCATCAGATCCGAAGATGCTGGGTTGGCCACCATTGGAATCGAAACAGGTGGACAGTCGACACACAACCCACCAACAGCTTTCGGAGCCGAGAGAACCTGTTCCGAAAAATACAGATTTGAGACACCCCAACCCAAAGCAAACAGGGCTGAGATCGACTTCGGCGCCATCAGGACGTCTTACCTTCTCAGCTTCATCCAGACTACCGTCTGCAGCTGCATCCATGCCACATCAGAGGTTTTCAACAACCAATCCTTCAGCAGCTGCAATAACACCTCAATGACAAGCAGCAACGAATCCACCTCCAGCCCTGCACTGGTCTGATTCTGGCAAAGCCTTTTCCGCAGGTACCAAAAGACACAGTTCCTCACAAGAGAAAGTTCACTTTTGAAGAAGCCTTCTATCCTCCTGTTGAGATCACTTCCAAGAAGGCTAAGAGACACGACAGGGCTGCTTATCCATTGGCTCCTGCTTGTCCTCTGCCACTACCTCTTCTCCCTTTAGGACTCCTAAATGCCTTCTGTGAATACCGAAAGTCTTTAAGTTAGGATTTTTCTCAGTTTAGGAGTCCTAAAGTTAGGAGTCCTAACTGTACTACTCCTAAACTGAGAACAATCCTAACTTTAAGACTTTCGGTATTCACAGTAGGCATTTAGGAGTCCTAGAGTTAGGAGTCCTAACTTTACTACTCCTAAAGTGAGAAAAATCCTAATTTTAAGACTTTCGGTATTCACAGATGGCATTTAGGTTTAGGAGTCCTAAAGTTAGAAGTCCTCCCATTTACTACTCCTAAACTGAGAAAAATCCTAACTTTAAGACTTTCGGTATTCACAGAAGGCATTTAGGAGTCCTAAAGTTAGGACTCCTAACTTCTGTGAATACCGAAATGAGTAAGTGCTTTCTGTGAATACCAAAATGAGTAAGTGCCTTCTGTGAATACCAAAATGGTAGTAAGTTTATGATTTTGTCTTAAGTTAGTTCTGCGAATCGGGCCCCTAGTGTTGGTTTGGGGCCACACACATCGCTTTCTACAGTAGAGAAACAAAAACAACCTATTGCAAGGGTGGCGCTTCCTAGACCTGATCCTGCAAGAGACCATCACCACAGTTGCTTCACTCACTGGCTGGGGGGTGGTAGGGAACACCTCAAACACCGTTCTATTCAGAGGAAGTGGACATCTGCCCATCAATCCCTCCACATCAATCGCCTGGAGTTGCTGGCTATTCAATTTGCTCTCGGACTTTGCATCCTCTCATACAGGACAAAACAAAACAGTCTTAGTCTGAACAGACAACACAACTGTATTTACAAAAACAAGGGGGTACGCACACACTACAGTTTCTGACAGTAGCCCAGAGCATCTGGAGGTAGGTGATACATCACAGAGTACATCTGCTCATCCAACACATTCCCGGGGTGGACAACGATCTGGCAGACCTGCTCAGCTGGACACAGCAACTGTAGTGTAGTTCCTATATCCCTGATAGGCTCTGCACATTGGAATAATGTACACTATAGATTTGACATAGGACTGAGGTCAGTATGTCTCTATCGAGTACATTAAACTTAATTACTTGTGTGTGCCAGCTAACTCAGAGGTCACTAGAAACTTCTTGAATATACAAGAAGGGATAAGTTTCCGACAACCGAATAAACATGACAACTTTGTTTCCCTTAGAGTTGGAACAATCTCAGAACCGTGGAAAAAATAGATAACAGTTTCACTCAGTCAATCATGCATGCTTCGTTTCTACAGAGTTGCACAGAAATAGAGAGACGGGCGTTTCAATAAAAAGGGGTTTATTGAACAGTCTTATTTCTCATGCAAGAGATATGAACTGCTACAATCGTAAGACAGGCTGCGAAGTACAATATGTACTCAGGCTAAAATGTGAATACTCATCTGATGCTTCTAAATAGTTCTACCCCAGTGTACCTAACTTAAGCGTAGTACGAGGTAAGAAGTAGGTGCTGTTTTCTAAAGTATAGCTAGCTATAGCTATAGTTTTAGTTTTGCCAAGAGTTGCCAAAGTTTCTCTAAGTTCTAGTCTGCTCCATACCTTAGAATGTGCGAGGTTGGAATCTCTTTCCGGGACTCGATATCTAACACCCCGCAAGGGGAGTCAGAAACACTGGAGCTAGATTCTCTGCGAGGAAGATGACAGCGTCTGGTCAGCGCATCAGGCTGGAACTCGATCTCCTTCCGAACTTGCCGTGGCGAACCGCAAGTAGGCAGTCGAGCAGGACTGTACCGGAACCGTGGTTTGCCAGGGCAAGTGCAGGTATATTTATACCTTGAAGGTGTTTAGGAATGCCTGTATTGACGTAAAAGTCGGGCATCGGAACGTCATGAATGAACCCCTAAGGAATAGATGTTCATGCATAATAAATTAGTTCTTGGAGAAATCAATATCCAAGCAAGGGAAATTCCTAATGGCTTAAGAGTCTGGTTTTCCAAGAACTCGTTGTGATGTGGATGAACGGATGTAGGAGACCATGCCTGTATTTGGTTAGCATGGACATTGCCTAAATAAGGGCTGGATTTACTATGCCTAAATAAGGGCAATATGAATTGTACCTATATAAGGGCATAAATTGGGAATCCTATATACGGAATCTAAATCTACACACAACACCCACTCCAGTTTCACTTGAACAACATTACATTACTAAATCCTAAACATACTAAACATGTCTAAAAGAGAATATCGCATGATAATCGAAAACATGCTAAAACATAACTAAAAACATATGTCCTAAAAATGCATTACAAACCCATTGCTATGCATAAGGTGCTGTACATATTAAAAAGCAATGTTTCATTCTAGGTATATGCGTACATTGAAAATGCCAACAAGAATGAACCAGAGATATATACATATGATGAAATGGCTCGTTAATACAGAAGAAAAAGGGCAGAAACCATTTCTGCCCTTTTCATATCAGGTTAATACAAATCAATTGTTGATATGACAAGGTGGCATAATGTCCCTGGAAGATTTTCAAAGAATTCTGTTCTCTATGAATAGTTCTACTATAAGCAGATTACTTAATGAAAAAAATACAAATTTGGGAAATAAAAATAATCATAGGAAAAAAGTTCCAAAGTTAGTCCCTTGTCTGAAAAGAATGAAGGCCAAATTCAGAGTCTCATCGGAACAGTGTGTGCCTGAATCAAAAGTCAGTGTGTGGGCCTGGAGAAAACATGAAATCTTCTAATCTTGTAGACAAAAAGTCGTCTACCGTTGTAGGTGAAATTTGGAATACCTTGTTTAGAAGATTAACTGCACATAGATGTGAACTATCTCCTTCAGCATTGGTTGCATCAGCAATGATCGAATCGGATGTTACCTGCATGCCTGTTGTCTCCTCTCGTACCTCAGCAGTAGCAATTTGCATCTGTGAGATCTCAATGAATGCCGTCATCAGGATTGGTAGCCGCTGAGGACAACACAGAGCATGGGCCATTACCAGGTCCAGCAGAGTATCGATATCCGTAGGCATGACTGATGGGAGTGTTAGACAGATGTCTAGCACGCATTCTTCACTGCAGAGCAGGCAGCGTAGAACAGGTAAGATGCATTCTTGCCGGATTGGTCTGAATGACAGAAACCATGTGGTGTTTAATTCTCGTAGACGAGGGAAACCCAACAGTTGGACTATGCGCTCACGACACTTCATCTCCAATAGAGCTCTCTCTATGGTGCCTGGAGTGACGCTGGTGATGTGGTTTGCCATATTGTAGCAGTAGGAGCAAAAATAGGATCCCTGCAACGAGTGCAAAAAGGAGCGGCAGTCCGCGAAACGCAGAGTGCACGAAGTTTGGAAAGATCCAGAGGACTGCTTGAAAAGGTGCTAACAGTCCTGCACACACGTTCTTAAATACATGTATAATACTGCTCATATCAGATATGTTTAAGATACGACCTAACATTTCTGAGAAATGTACAGGGCAGTTTGTATAGAAAAGGGTATGTATCTCCACAGAAGTCCTTGCGACTTGGAGATCATAGGTTTCTCTGGCCGAGATCAGTGGCACTGTTTTTTGTAAAAGAATGGCTTTCATTCTGCTTAGAGTATCAATTCCTATAGAAGAGATGTTAAGTGAAGGCCACAAAGGCGACTCCCTGACTGTGTCTATTTGTGGAAACAAGGCTTGCATACAGCAAGTGACCCTGGATGTAACCGTAACTAGATATGGAATACCTGGCAACATGCCACAGCAGCTGTGATCATTCAACATAATGTAACTCCCATTAGAAAGTTGGCCAAAAATTGGATTAATCACTGCAGCCGGTGAACCTTGCAGGTGACAGGATAAGTTTGTAGTGGAACCATCACAGGCCCCGTGTAAGTTAATACCCTGACAAAGGAGAGAACCGCTTAGTGTGTGTTCAAAGTTTTCACAACTAAGAAACACTTCACGTTCCCCACTCCAACATCTATGTGTGTAAGGTAAATCCCAGGATGTCTTGATGTATCCTTTACCAAACCTTTCATATTTGCCAACTGGTATATGTTTTAGGCAATATTGAAAATGTAAAGTTGTAACAGGCAGAGTAATTTTACCATGTATGATCACTCTGTAGCTGTGTTTTCTGCCATGTGAATGGTCATTTTCCCAGTTTTTCAATGCTCAGCATAGTGTAGGCTGCTCCCCTTTGTGCCAGTCTGATCTGTTTATCAGTGAGATTGAATTCTGAAACCAGTGACGCAGTATTGATTAAAAGCCAAGGCACATTGCCTGCACGCAGGTTTTGTAGCGTCCAGCCCAATAGCATGATAGAACGTAGCTGAGACTGACCATGTTGCCACATGACCAAGTCTTGTTCCATGATGTCTATGACAGAAGACAAAATGCTGTCCAATGAATATATTCTGGACGACAGAGTCGTTAACCCATTGTCTACTACAGAGAGAGTTTTCTCTAAATTAATACGATCAATTTCTCGTATTCGTTCTGCAGTCTCTGCTTGGGTAATCTTCCATGCTTCATTATAAGCAGCGTAGATACCGGCATATATGGAATGTTTTTGGCGCGGTTTTCTTGGTCCTAGCAAGAATTCCTTAAAGTCTGCGCCTTCCTGAAGTAAAGTTAAGTGTTGTTTTACATCCTTCAGTGTAGCTTTCTGTAGCCAATCAAGGCATAGTTTCCCTACACTGTATGTTGTTACTACCCCTGGATGCTGTCTTTGAACATAGCGCGGGTCTGGCCTATTGATAGTGAAACCCTGTGTTTTGTTCAGGAATCGATCTTGACAGTTATTCGTGTCTGTGGGCCAGAGCAACCATTTTTTCCATTCTGGATCTGATCTGTTGTGATGCAAAATATTATGTACGTCGACCTCCCCCCGTGTAGTGCCATTACTTGCAGGTATAGGTATGGTCGGTGTGTTCATGTCTTTGATCCTGGCTAATCCAAGGCAAAACATTTGCTGGACAGTATCATTCAAAAACATATTTGCTCAGGGATGATACAGGCTCTAAATACAGCTACTAACCCCTGTACTTGCCAATCTTTTGTACCCCAGACAGTTTTTGTCTCAATGTTGTCTTTCCAAAAGTCGAAACCTTTGTCTAGCCAGTCGGGCAATAAAGGCTGCAGAATAAATCTGTTTCGTATTAGTTAACATATTTTTCATTCCTGTCTTGGCCACATTTTTAAAGTAAAATGTTTCTGGATTAGATAAATTGTAGCCTGAAAAATATGGAAATTTCATTGCAAACGTTTTCGAACTACCCTTTGGAGGTGTATGACAATGTTCCCATTGGTTATACATAAATACATTTCTAGGTGTTGAAGATTTATGCAAGAAATGATGACCATAGTGGTTATAACAATACATTTGTTCATAGTCTGATAAACCCTCTAAATATTCATGATTTGTGAATACAGTAACCATTACAAAATAATGGGGTAACCCAATAATCGCCACCGGACCTGGGTACAATGTGGTAATGAAACAGGTGGTCCGTGACTGCTTTAAAGCAGAAATGGATTGTAATTTCTCATATATGTGTCGCTTAATAAGTCAAACACTAGTGATGAATACTAAATAGAGGGCATAGACATACCTTGCTACCTAAAGTAACATAGTTTAAAAACATACAGTTAATGTCAACCAAAAGAAGGAGGGGTGCCAAGAGTTTGTTAGGGTTTGGTATATTTAATTTCATATACTCGAAAACGGATCAAAATTAATTAGATACCAAGGTTGCTCGAAGAAAGGGGGAACGATAGGTGTGCTGGTGAAAAGGTAAGAAAGGTAAAAAGTCACAGATGATTAGAGTATATACATTTTCAATAATTTGACAATGGACTGGTAGGGAGACCAGTACAGGAAGGCCTGTCCGAACAAGTTATTTACAACAATTATTATACTTTTTTTGTAAAATGCAAAACTGCAACATCAGGCCAGGGGAATGGGATGCGATACAGGCCCTAAGTAGGGGTAGTGCGTCGACGTTTCGACTCGGCTTGTGCTTAGAGGGTGACTTGTACCTCTGCTGTGAGTCTTCCTCAGGATGAAGGGGGGGAACGGGGGACAACCTACAAGCAAGAGATTAACTATGTGTTTAAAAAGGCGCCTCATACCTCACGGACCACCTGTTTCATTACCGCATTGTATCCAGGTCCGGTGGCGATTATTGGGTTACGGAAAGCAGCACAATCATTTGTGAATGTGTCCCCCTGGGCGCTGAAAGGATCTCCACATGGAGATTTTTGTAACACAAGTTCTTGAAAAAATTAACCAGAAGAAGTATAGCGTTTAGTCGTGGAATTTTATTCATTTGCACTTCAAAGTTTCAAATTTAAGACATCTTGTATGTTTCAGGCATTTGTTTATCCTGTCCAATGCATTTTGGGTTGCGATAACCCTTCGTCAGGGACAAATCTGAAATGCAATCATATGGTGAGGAGACAAATGAGTATCTTTATGAAAGTTAATTAGGTTATAAACGTGCATTTTAGGAGTGAACTCGTCGTTTGGTAACATGATCAAAGTGGGGATCGGGTTGCTAATCGTCTGTGTCTTGGGGAAGATAACGGGGTTCTCAGTACGGTTCTATGATTGTATGGTAAGTGTTATTAGTATCATGCCGGTATTTGGAGTGAATAATACGGTGCCATCAGCGTTTCATACAATGTGCACGTGGTCAAGTGAACACGGATTATCTTGTGAATTTTCGTGAGGAGGTGTTATTGGAATTGTTGATTTAATCGGTGTAGTTAGTTGAAGTTGTTTGTAAAAAGCGGGAACTTACATACGCCGTTCTTACGAGTTAATAGCAAATGATTGAACGTCTGTGAAGGAATATATGTTATTTAATAACAAAAAATGCTCTCAGGTCTTCAAATATTGCGTTATGGCTAAACGAGAGCGGTGGATAGATCAGTTACTTATAGTTCATGCTTGCGAATATTGGCTTCTCAGTACATTGATTAGGTTAGAGGCGTTGGTAACATTCGTATTAAATAACGGACTAGTGTGTTAATTGACTTGCGTGAGCAAAGAGTGAAACGCTACCCTGTGTGTAACGACGGATCTTTTGGTGGCCATATTGGATTTCAGCGTGAATGGAGTGTATTAATAAGTCTAATGTTAATGGGGTAAGCGTTAGCAAATTGTGAAGAGGGGAATATAATGCGTTAGTGATGACATGATAATCATGTTTGATAACTCGACAGTCTGTGAAAAATAAATAAACATGTAATGACTTATAAAATGAATTAAATTAATATTTAAAGCGTGAGTCTAAATAATCATCATAAACAATCAGCACGAAAATAAACCAGAAAAATGTCAAAACACGAGTAATACAGTTTCTATGGATCATGGGTACGAATATGACTATGAGTAAGAATATAAATAAACAAGGCAGTCTGAAGATTTCTGTGGATCGCAAATGGTGAGAAATACAGGTGGTTTCGCTGTTGCTATAGGTAACATTGATATTCCATACGGTCATTAAGGCCATGTGGTTTCAAGGAATCCATCTTTTTGATCCAATAGTTTTCGCGTTGTAGAAGGTGTTTATTATTGTCTCTGCCTTCTTTTCTTGTCGCAATTTCCAAAATTAGGAATTTCAATTGACTGATATTATGGTGATTTTCATGGAAATGAGTAGCAATAGTAGATTTGATATTGCGTGTGCGGATGTTAGATTTATGTTGATTGATTCTGGTTTTAATTTTTCGTTCGGTTTTTCCAATGTAAACTTGGCCACACGGACATTTTAATAGATATATCACATTGGCTGTGTCACAAGTAGCTGTGACCTGTAATTTGATTTTGTGTCCTCTCCGTGGATGTGTAATAATCAGTCCTTGGATGATATTATGACAATTATTGCAGTTATGGCATGGTAGAGTTCCTTTGTATGTTTTGTGTATCCTTTCATCTTTAGTTTTTAGAAGCTCACCCAAGTTTTTACTTCTCGTATATGCAAAAATTGGAAGTTCGTTGAACAGGTTGTTGAAGTCTTGTTCTTGTGTCAGGATGGGCCAATGCCTTTTGATAATGTTTTTGAAGGTGTTGCTAACTGTGGAATATTTGGATACCAAGACGTTCCGTTTGGTAGTTTTGGGTGTGGACTTTGTTAAAAGATCGTTGCGTTTTTTTAGTTGACAACGTTTAATTGCTTGATCTAGAATTCTATTGGGGTATCCTCTTTGTTTGAAACTGGGAGTCATTTCTTGTATCCTTTGGTTTCCTAATTGTGGTTTTGAAACAATTCGTTTTACTTTTAATATTTGTGAATAAGGCAAATGGTTTTTGAGTGATTCCTGATGATAGCTGCTGTAGTGTAAGATGTTGTTGCGGTCTGTTGGTTTTCGATGCAGATCTATTTGTAATGTGTTATCAACCTTAGTAATGGTTACATCCAAGTATGCAATGCTTTTTTCTTGTATTTCATATGAAAATTGTATACGCTCATTGATGTTGTTAAGATCACTTAAGGCTTGTATTAGGATGTCTTTTGGTCCATTCCATAGAATGAAAATGTCATCAATGTAGCGTATAAACATTTTACTGTGCGTGTTCCATGGAGCTTTAGAAATTATATTTTCTTCCTCGAATCTCTCCATGAACAGATTGGCATACGCCGGTGCAGCACAATTGCCAATGGAAGTGCAGGTCATTTGAAGATACCATTCTGTTTTCCATTTGAAATAACTCTGGAATAGGGTGAAATGTAGTAATTCCATGAGAAAAAGTTGCATATCGCGGTTGATGTCAGAATGTGTTAGAGTGTGTTCAATGGCTTCAATACCAAGGTTATGCGGGATCGAAGTATAAAGGGTCTTGACATCTACAGTGCATAATAGGATGAATTCATCAGGATTAATATGTACTTCGTTGATTTTTGATAAGAAGTCTGTGGTATCTCTGATGTATGTTTTCATCTTAACGACGCTTGGTTGAAGATATTTATCAAGGAAAAGGCCGATGAGTTCATGAAGGCTTCCGCGTGTAGATACGATTGGTCTAAATGGAGGGTTGTGTAGATCTTTATGAATTTTTGGTACCATGTATAGTGTAGGGTTTTGGGGATTATTTTGTACGATGAATTTAGCAGTTTTGTCGTTGATGATACCATTGTTATGTGCTTTTTCAACAATTGTTTTGAGCTGGTTCAAAAATGAGTCTGTAGGATTATTACCTAATTTCATGTAAGTGGTTTGATCCATAACATGTTTGGCTACTTCGTTTTCGTAGTGTGAGGTGTTGAGAACCACAATTGCTCCCCCTTTGTCAGCTTTTATGCATGTTAAATTAGGGTTGCTAGCTAGCTTTCTGAGGATTCCAAAATCTTTTTGTGTCAAGTTGCCTTTTCTTGTTTTGCCATAATTGATTTTCGTCAACTCCGATTTTGCTAGGTTTTCAAAGGTATCTAGTGTTTTGTGGCTGATTGGTGCCATGTATGTACTATGGGTTTGTAGACCCAATATTTGATCGTGTTCTTCTGGTCTTTGGTTTGGCAACACGTTATCAAAGAAATGTCGTAATCTCAGTTTCCTCATGAATTTGAAAAGACTTACTTCTAATTCTAGCAAGTTTGTTGATGATGTCGGGACATAAGAGGTGCCTTTTTGAAGTAATTTGAGCTCATTGTGGTTGAGAGTTTGATCCGATATGTTAATAACTAGGTTTGTTGTATCTGTTTCTTGCCTTTGTCTTTCTTTGATGTGGCTGTGGTGCTCCTGGTAACTGGTGTTCCTTTGTCTTTTTCCCCGCCGGGGTTGTCTCTTTCTGTCTGTCCAGTTTCTAAAAAAGGCTCTGCTGATGTTGATTTGGGTTCACTTGCAGTTGATGTTGAAGGTTCTTGGTGAGTTGTATGATGTCTTGGTGCAGGTGACTGTCTTGGTCCGTGAGTTATATCTTTGGGATCTTGGTTTACTGGACATGTCACTACCAGATGATGATGTGTCTGTTTCTTGGGTATATGGTTTGTTTTGTCTTCTGCGAGCGTATATTTCGGCCCAATTATATACTTCGGCTAGTTTATAGTTGACAGTATCACGTCCAAATTTTTGGATCTTTCTTTCATTGACCTCTTGCGAGTGTTTAGTTAGTTGTTCGTTGATATCTTCTAAATCCTTGATCCATTCATCGGATGACATGGAGTTGGTTAATTCATTGGTTACTGTAACTATTTCCTTAGATAGTTCTTCAAGGATACTAGATACGTGGAAGCCTTCATGAACCCATCGGCCAATTCCTTGATAAATATCTTCAACCAAGCGTCGTTAAGATGAAAACATACATCAGAGATACCACAGACTTCTTATCAAAAATCAACGAAGTACATATTAATCCTGATGAATTCATCCTATTATGCACTGTAGATGTCAAGACACTTTATAGTTCGATCCCGCATAACCTTGGTATTGAAGCCATTGAACACACTCTAACGCATTCTGACATCAACCGCGATATGCAACTTTTTCTCATGGAATTACTACATTTCACCCTATTCCAGAGTTATTTCAAATGGAGAACAGAATGGTATCTCCAAATGACCCGCACTTCCATGGGCAATTGTGCTGCACCGGCGTATGCCAATCTTAGCAACCCGATCCCCACTTTGATCACATTACCAAACAACGAGTTCACTCCTAAAATGCACGTTTATAACCTAATTAACTTTCATAAAGATACTCATTCGTCTCCTCACCATATGATTGCATTCCAGATTTGTCCCTGACGAAGGGTTATCGCAACCCGGAATGCATTGGACAGGATAAACAAATGCCTGAAACATACAAGATGTCTTAAATTTGAAACTTTGAAGTGCAAATGAATAAGATTCCACTACTAAACGCTATACTTCTTCTGGTTAATTTTTTCAAGAACTTGTGTTACAAAAATCTCCATGCGGAGATCATTTCTGCTCCCAGGGGGACACATTCACAAATGATTGTGCTGCTTTCCTTATTCTATTGACGTCCATGACCGATACGTCGCCCCAGGAGCACTATTAAAAACTTTAAAAACTTTATTAAAAACTCTACAAAACATTGAATTTTTTTTCTCAACCCACTGTTGTAGCGCGCACTACCCACCGTTCATCAACACGACTCTTTCGGCCAATTGTGCGCAGCACACATTAACAAATGGCGTACGACAAAATTTCAAACATTACTGACCTCAGGGCTGACACATTTACCTTTGCCGAAGATGAAGCCAGCAGGATTTATGCACTTATACATGAGGAGACCACACAATCCTGTACAAATCGAAACAAGGAGCAAAATATAAAACAATTATTGTATCTTTCAAAACGTGAAATTAATCAACGCCTTCACGCCAGCACGCTAATTAAATATAATCGGGCACAAAGAATACCAAGGGGACTGCGCATTCCCCTCAAACCATCATTATGCAAGAATGCTCAAAAATTCAAGGACCGCTGGTACGCAATACTGAACAAATGCTCACTTGACCTCATCTTATTAATTATTGAAGAACTTTCTAGTATCCTTGAAGAATTATCTAAGGAAATAGTTACAGTAGCCAATGAACTAACCAACTCCATGTCATCCGATGAATGGACCAAGGTTTTAGAAGATATCAACGAACAACTAACTAAACACTCGCAAGAGGTCAATGAAAGAAAGATCCGAAAATTTAGATGTGATACTGTCGACTATAAACTAGGCGAAGTATATAATTGGGCCGAAATATACGCAGGCAGAAGACAAAACAAACCATATACCCAAGAAACAGACACACCATCATCTGGTAGTGACATGTCCAGTAAACCAAGATCCCAAAGATATGAAACAACTCACGGACCAAGACAGTCACCCGCACCAAGACATCATACAACTCACCAAGAACCTTCAACATCAACTGCAAGTGAACCCAAATCAACATCAGCAGAGCCTTTTTTAGAAACTGGACAGACAGAAAGAGACGACCCCGGCGGGGAAAAAGACAAAGGAACACCAGTTACCAGGAGCACCACAGCCACATCAAAGAAAGACAAAGGCAAGAAACAGATACAACAAACCTAGTTATTAACATATTGGATCACACTCTCAACCACAACGAGCTCAAATTACTTCAAAAAGGCACCTCTTATGTCCCGACATCATCAACAAACTTGCTAGAATTAGAAATAAGGCTTTTCAAATTCATGAGGAAACTGAGATTACGACATTTCTTTGATAACGTGTTGCCAAACCAAAGACCATAAAAACACGATCTACTATTGGGTCTACAAACCCATAGTACATACATGGCACCAATCAGCCACAAAACACTAGATACCTTTGAAAACCTAACAAAATCGGAGTTGATGAAAATCAATTATGGCAAGACAAGAAAAGGCAACTTGACACAAAATGAATTTGGAATCCTCAGAAAGCTAGCTAGCAACCCTAATTTAACATGCATAAAAGCTGACAAAGGGGGAGCAATTGTGGTTCTCAACACCTCACACTACGAAAACGAAGTAGCCAAACATGTTATGGATCAAACCACTTACATCAAATTAGGTAATAATCCTACAGACTCATTTTTGAACCTACTCAAAACAATTGTTGAAAAAGCACATAACAATGGTTTCATCAACGACAAAACTGCTAAATTCCTCGTACAATACAATCCTAAAAGCCCTCCACTCTACATGGTACCAAAAATTCATAAAGATCTACACAACCCTCCATTTAGACCAATCATATTTACACGCGGAAGCCTTCATGAACCCATCGGCCAATTCCTTGATAAATATCTTCAACCAAGCGTCGTGAAGATGAAAACATACATCAGAGATACCACAGACTTCTTATAAAAAATCAACGAAGTACATATTAATCCTGATGAATTCATCCTATTATGCACTGTAGATGTCAAGGCACTTTATACTTCGATCCCGCATAACCTTGGTATTGAAGCCATTGAACACACTCTAACACATTCTGACATCAACCGCGATATGCAACTTTTTCTCATGGAATTACTACATTTCACCCTATTCCAGAGTTATTTTAAATGGAAAACAGAATGGTATCTTCAAATGACCTGCACTTCCATGGGCAATTGTGCTGCTTCAGCGTATGCCAATCTGTTCATGGAGAGATTCGAGGAAGAAAATATAATTTCTAAAGCTCCATTGAACACGCACAGTAAAATGTTTATACGCTACATTGATGACATTTTCATTCTATGGAATGTACCAAAAGACATCCTAATACAAGCCTTAAGTGATCTTAACAACATCAATGAGCGTATACAATTTTCATATGAAATACAAGAAAAAAGCATTGCATACTTGGATGTAACCATTGCTAAGGTTGATAACACATTACAAACAGATCTGCATCGAAAACCAACAGACCGCAACAACATCTTACACTACAGCAGCTTTCATCAGGAATCACTCAAAAACCATTTGCCTTATTCACAAATATTAAGAGTAAAACGAATTGTTTCACAACCACAATTAGCAAACCAAAGGATACAAGAAATGACTCTCCGTTTCAAACAAAGAGGATACCCCAATAGAATTCTAGATCAAGCAATTAAACGTTGTCAACAAAAAACACGCAACGATCTTTTAACAAAGTCCACACCCAAAACTACCAAACGGAACGTCTTGGTATCCAAATATTCCACAGTTAGCAACACCTTCAAAAACATTATCAAAAGGCATTGGCCCATCCTGACACAAGAACAAGACTTCAACAACCTGTTCAACGAACTTCCAATTTTTGCATATACGAGAAGTAAAAACTTGGGTGAGCTTCTAAAAACTAAAGATGAAAGGATAAACAAAACATACAAAGGAACACTACCATGC
Source organism: Triturus cristatus (assembly GCF_964204655.1). Lineage (NCBI taxonomy): Eukaryota > Metazoa > Chordata > Amphibia > Caudata > Salamandridae > Triturus > Triturus cristatus. The sequence goes on along the minus strand of NC_140587.1, from coordinate 776,313,725 downwards.
CATAACTGCAGTAATTGTCATAATATCATCCAAGGACCGATTATTACACATCCACGAAAAGGACACAAAATCAAATTACAGGTCACAGCTACTTGTGACACAGCCAATGTGATATATCTATTAAAATGTCCGTGTGGCCAAGTTTACATTGGAAAAACCGAACGAAAAATTAAAACCAGAATCAATGAACATAAATCTAACATCCGCACACGCAATATCAAATCTACTATCGCTACTCATTTCCATGAAAATCATCATAATATCAGTCAATTGAAATTCCTAATTTTGGAAATTGCGACAAGAAAAGAAGGCAGAGACAATAATAAACACCTTCTACAACGCGAAAACTATTGGATCAAAAAGATGGATTCCTTGAAACCACATGGTCTTAATGACCGTATCGAATATCAATGTTACCTATAGCAACAGCAAAAACACCTGTATTTCTCACCATTTGCGATCCACAGAAATCTTCAGACTGCCTTGTTTATTTATATTCTTACTCATAGTCATATTCGTACCCATGATCCATAGAAACTGTATTACTCGTGCTTTGACGTTTTTCTAGTTTATTTTTGTGCTGATTGTTTATGATGATTATTTAGACTCACGCTTTAAATATTAATTTAATTAATTTTATAAGTCATTACATGTTTATTTATTTTTCACAGACTGTCGAGTTATCAAACATGATTATCATGTCATCACTAACGCATCATATTCCCCTCTTCACAATTTGCTAACGCTTACCCCATTAACATTAGACGTATTAATACACTCCATTCACGCCGAAATCCAATATGGCCACCAAAAGATCCGTCGTTACACACAGGGTAGCGTTTCACTCTTTGCTCACGCAAGTCAATTAACACTCTAGTCCGTTATTTAATACGAATGTTAACGCCGCTAACCCCATCGATGTACTGAGAACCGATATTCGCAAGCATGAACTATAAGTAAGTGATCTATCCACCGCTCTCGTTTAGCCATAACGCAATATTTGAAGACCTGAGAGCATTTTTTGTTATTAAATAACATATATTCCTTCACAGACGTTCAATCATTTGCTACTAACTCGTAAGAACGGCATATGTAAGTTACCGCAAACAACTTCAACTAACTACACCGATTAAATCAGCAATTCCAATAACACCTCCTCACGAAAATTCACAAGATAATCCGTGTTCAATTGACCACGTGCACATTGTATGAAATGCTGACGGCACCGTATTATTCACTCCGAATACTGGCATGATACTAACAACACTTACCATACATCCATAGAACCGTATTGAGAACCCCGTTATCTTCCCCAAGACACAGACAACAACCCGTTCCCCACTTTGATCACGTTACCAAATGACGAGTTCACTCCTAAAATGTATGTTTATAACCTAATTAACTTTCATAAAGATACTCATTCGTCTCCTCACCATATGATTGCATTCCAGATTTGTCCCTGATGAAGGGTTATGGCAACCCGAAATGCATTGGACAGGATAAACAAATGCCTGAAACATACAAGATGTTTAAATTTGAAACTTTGAAGTGCAAATGAATAAAATTCCACGACTAAACGCTATACTTCTTCTGGTTAATTTTTTCAAGAACTTGTGTTACAAAAATCTCCATGCGGAGATCATTTCTGCGCCCAGGGGGACACATTCACAAATGATTGTGCTGCTTTCCTTTTTCTATTGACGTCCATGACCGATACGTCGCCCCAGGAGCACTATTAAAAACTTTAAAAACTTTATTAAGAACTCTACAAAACATTGAAGTTTTTTCTCAACCCACTGTTGTGGCGCGCACTACCCACCGTTCATCAACACGATAATTGGGTTACCCCATTATTATGTAATGGTTATCTTGTGCAGGCATGCCTGCAAGGGTTTTTTGTACAAATGTATATAGCTGTAAATAATTTTTCTTTTTCCTATGAATTGTTTCTGTATGCATTGTACGTTATAGGACTAGACTAGTGCACCTTGGCTGCCCTTACACTTCACATCCTAATTTCTTTAGGATATGTCTGAGAGAGAAACGTTATACTACAGCGAAGATTATATCGACAAGTTATTACAGGGCTCAAGTTTTCTTGATGCTTCTACCCATGGCATTGATCTAACACTTAACGATAAAATAAGTATCTAATTAATTTTGATCAGTTTTTGAGTATATGACATTAAATATACCTACCCCTAACAAACTCTTGGCGCCCCCTACTTCTTTTGGTTGACATTAACTGTATGTTTTTAAACCATGTTACTTTAGGTAGCAAGGGTTGTCTATGCACTCTATTTAGTATTCATCACTAGTGTTTGACTTATTAAGCGACACATATATGAGAAATTACAATTCATTTCTGCTTTAAAGCAGTCACGGACCACTTGTGAATACAGTAGACATCTCTAGATCAGACATCATATTATTAACAGTCTCAAAGTCCCAATCATCAGAAAAGGTACTAGAGGTAATAAAGTGAGTTAATGAAATCTTAAATAAATGTGGAATCTTCAAAGGCTCTGACGGGCCAAAAATGTCATATTCGGTTTGGTCCCAAACTATACCATCATGTATAGGAACGGCTGTGATGTTCACTGCTGACAAGTCTCATGCTTCACGATGGGATGATTTGTGTGGCTGGAGAAGTAAGTTCACTCTTTTACTTGCTGTGTCCATATGAATATATCTTCAATTTATCAGCATACCCAGAGTTAATACCAGAGCTAACCAAAGTAGAAAGAAGAATATTCCCAAACCAATCCATAGTTCAATCCATGGTGAAACTAAATAAGTCTTTTTCAGGAGATGAAAAAAGTCTGTTGCTTGTTCTTTGAAAGTTCTTTGTGCTGGCATCGTTTCAGGTTCGCTGGGATCCTCAGAAAACATATCAAAGTTCATGAAATAGCCAGAGGCAGTTCTGTCAATGGTTAGAATTGCATCAGCATTTGTTGAATTCGCTGGAACCAGTTGATCACTTGTTACTTCGTTATAGACATGTGTATCAGGACGAACTGTTATTTGGGTTTCAAGAGGGACAAGTTCCATAGCTTTGTTGCTTAGTCCTTTATTTCTCACTGTAGAATCTTCAAAGGTGATGAGTCTCTCAGTTTGAACCTCTTGTATTGTAGCTAGAGGAGTGCGTCTGCTACATTGGCGGAGTCCACTTGGCCTACTGCTTAGTATCGGCCACATAGTGTGGTTTGATCAGGTCGATGGACACAAATCTTTCCTCCTTTTTACCAGCAAGGGGCGACAAAAGTACTGTTCTTGATCCGTGGATTGCTAGGACAGGTACTGGTTGTCTGTAAGAAGGCCCAAATTCCTTCTTGTATGCAATCTTTTCTCTGACTAGATCACCAAGCTTTAGGATCCAGACAGGCCTTGCTGGGACGGACGGTTTTTCCTCAGTGTTGGTTGGCTTCAGGAGCACGTTGCTTTCTTTCGTTCTTAGTTCATTTAAGTCCCGTAAAACAGCCAAACGATCTTTGATATCAAATTTCTTATTTTCCATCACTGTGCCTTGCATATCAAGGTCCGGTACCAACATTCTAGTCCCAAATAGAACTTCATATGGAGTGACACCCCCTACAGAACTTCTTGGCAAGTTATTAAGTGCGCGCTGGACCCATAAAGGGATTTTGATTCACCCATCACCCGAACTTAATACCCTAGCTGTTATAGACTGCTTTATGGCCCGGTTTTTTCTTTCCACAACAGAATATCCCTCAGGATGGAATGGAGAAGAATACCGCAATGCTACGCCCAAACTCGCCATGGCTTCTTTGTAAGCTCGAGAGCTAAACGCAGGACCCTGGTCAGAATGTAGTGTGCCAATTGCGTATGTGCCGATAAACACTCGCAAGTCTTTTATAACAGTTCGAGCGTCAGCCGAGCGCTGAGGCCACCTCCATAGGAACCTTGATTTAGTGTTTGTGGGCCTGCATTTGTCCAAGAGGACGCCTGCACGTAGATAGTCTAATGCTGTCTAATAATGGTGTCTGAACTGGGCTGGCTATGTTGTAGTCAGGTATCTGGTGGCGTTCTGTACTGCGATCTCTATTGCAGTCTATGCAGTTATTGATGAAGATATGATTCAGTGTATTCATTCCTGGCCACCATCTCTTTTAGTTCTAAAATTGTTTTAGAGATCCCCTGATGTGTCAGACCCTCTCCCAGATGTGCTTCATATATCAAAGCTGCTCTTCGTTCCATGTTTGGTATTACCCTATCCCCCACTCCAGGGATTTGAGCAAACGGAACATTGTTCGCATCAATTATATGAGTATTTGAGTGGAAACTTTTTAGGTAACGCTGCACCGCTGCCTTTGCTTGAAGCATTGACAGCCAGCATTATTTCACTGTCTATTTTCGTTTTTGAACAAGTGATTGCAGCTACGGAAGCCGTTTGCACAGCCCCTTTCGCGGCTTCATCAGCCAATGAATTCCCTTCAACGTGACTCAATGTGTTGTATCACGTGAGTGTTTTGTAGTCCGTTTCACAACTGAACTACTTGCTCCCAAAGCATTTTATGCTTGATTGTGCCACCTTTTGCATCCTTGAAACCATTTTGAAGCCAATTCTGTAAATATTCATTGTGAGATTGAACACAGTAAAAAGAATCGCACACAATGAGTGCGGGGAATTCACAATCCGTGTTTTCAAGTGCCATCTTAAATGCTTGTAGTTCAGCTCGCTGAGCTGCACAATCTCCTAGAGATTGCGTTTTTGTGACCATTGATCTGAATTTGCCATCGCGCAAACGACCTTTAACGATTGCGCATGCTGCACTGTAAGCTTGTTTACTCTCCGTAGCGGGTTGTGCAGATCCGTCAGTATAAATTATAAATTCGTACTGATCAAGAGGGAGAATTTCAGTAGGCAGAGGACATTTGTGTTCGTATTGCAGGAATGCTTGTGTTTTCAAATAAGGATCAAAAACATGTTCTACATCAGTTGCAGCAAGAGAATTAACCCATTGTATCCATCTCAGATGTAAATCATCATTTGATCTTTATTTCGACATTTTTTCAGTCATAAAAGAGTACAGTTAAAACGGTTAAAACATGTATAAGACCACAGGAGATAAAATAAACATTACATAAAATGAGATTATCAAGGAGGGTATGCAGTCATAGTATGCAATCACCCCCGGGTGCCGCTATGATGAGAGAACATCTCTTGGACCACATAGCTAGCAGGAACTTTGAGAGTGTGAAAACTATGTGCGGTGAAGTATCAGTTTTAAAGACTCTCATTGCAACAAAACATTTATCAAAGCCCATGTTCTTGCACAAGGGTACCAACCAGTACTTTCTGGCTTTTCTGTAAGCAGGGCAAAAAAAGAGGATGTGCAGTTCATCCTCCTTATTCGCACCGCATCCAGGGCAAGAGTTGCTTGTTGGTGTAGACCACTTGCTTGTGAATGCCCTTAATGGTAGTGTTGCGAATCTCCATTGGATGTATAACTTCCTAGCTCCAACTGGGTAAATGAAATTCAAAAACTCCTCAAAGGCATATGCATGTTTAAATGTTAAGAAGGTTGTTGTCAGAGGGCCAGCTTTGGAGTCATGCAACCATATGTTTTGTTTGTACTCCATAAAGGACTTCGCAAGCGTTTTGCATGAAACCCCCCTGCATGCCTGTTCCGGGTCATACCAGAGGTCCGATAGTCCCATTTTCCCCAATTCCTTTTTCACAAATGCAAGCCAGGGGATTTTCGCTGCACTACCATGGTTCAACACATCCTTTAATTCAAGCCCATAACTGGACAGTTCTAGAGTTATCCATAGCCTGCGCCAAAACCTCAGATGTAAAGCTTTTTGCATTTGGAATGCTAGCTTTAGTAACTGCCTCTAAGGCTGGTACAGGAGTCACGACCATTATGCGTTTCCCCTGTGCTAGGGCTCTTTCTTTTGCTACAGTGGTTTGAACTGCTGTCAGAATCTTTTCTGTAGAAGTGAATTTCATTTCTGCTTGCGTATACAAATGTGATTTGTATGCAATTGGTACTTTTTCACCTTCATTAAAAGTTAAGTAGGTGAATCTGCATTGACCCGGAATTATTCAGATCACTAAGTTGCGTACGTTTATGCGTGTTTGCAAGTGTTTGGTTGCTAACATGTCTGTTTGAAGTTAACACAGAATTTCTGTGTGTCCTTGTGTCCAAGTTGTGGCTTTGAAATAAGGTTTGATTAATTCATAGAGAGGTTTAACCCTCTCTGCGTAGTTTAGAATGTATGTTCTTTCAAAATTCAGGAAACCTAGAATTGACTGTAAGTTGTTCAGCGTTTTTGGAGGTTGGAGCAGCGCACACTTTTCTAAAACATTGGCTGCCAGACTTTTGCCTTCACTTGAAAGTTCATATCCTAGGAAAAGGACGTTGAGATGGGCAATTCTGGACTTTTTAAAGTTGAATTTGTAACCCTCAGAGGCAAAGCCCAATATAATGGTGTTCACCCTGTTCAAGTGTCTGTCCAGGTCATCGTCTGTCAGATATATATAATCGACATATGACAATGCCTCGTCATCATGAATTTGTAGTAACTCTGTTACTCTTGCTGAGAATAACCCCGGACTGTTTTTGAACCCCTGTGGGAGTCGACAAAATTGACGCTGGGTCCCCACTATTGAGAAAACGGTCAAATATCTACTTTCAGGTGCAATATTTTGACAAAAGAAACCATTTGAAATGTCTAATGTGGTTTTGTACATTTTACGCACAGTGTTATTTATTAATGCTGTACTGTGTGCATTTTGCACTGGAAATGGTTCACACCATGAGTTTAGGTGTCTGTAATCCAAAACTAGACGATATGTATTGTCTGGTTTGGAAACAGGAAACAAAGGATTGTTCATTGATGAGGTGCATGTTTCAATCACCCCCTGGTATTCAAGTTGAGCTAAGATCTCCCTGACTTGTTTTTTAGCTTCTTGCTTAACTGGGTACTGCCTTTGTGCAGTTGGTTGATTTTTTTACTGGATTTTGTGGTGAGGTGAGTCCTCATCCCATCCTACATAATTCTTGTATAGTGCTGGGGCTTGGGCCACTGCCCATTTCCTGGCATAAGTATATTTTAAATGTATTGGAACATCGTTGGAGAAGGCTGGCATAATGATGTCTTCGCCATGTGGGCACTCTCTGACAAATTCTGGTGGCCAGTCCCGTTCTGCTAGAAGTATATCATAACCCCTTGAAAGATGCACCCAAAAGAGTGATTTCACTTTTGTTGGTATGTCTCCGTCCACCCTGAGTGTTATTTCATATAACCTATGCGGAGAACTAACCCTGGTGTCTGCAGTTTCAACTTGAATGTCCTCATTCATGTCTACTGTCTTCAGAAGCCCCTTCAGGTTCTGGCGAGCTACTGTAACTTCTGCTGCACTGTCCAACATTGTCTGAGCCCATTCTCCGTTCTTGAGTTGTGTTCTCAGAATCCTCGGCATGTCTGATCTTCAGACCTTCTACCTTCTTCTTGGAGAATTGAGGTTTTTGTTTGTTTTTCTGAACGTGTTGATCGTCTTTGGACTTCTCACGTTCTTCTTTGTTCTTTGACCGTCCTCTACTTTCGGATATCTGTGATAATATCTGAAAGGTACGAGAGGAATGTGTATCAGTATCTTGATATCTGTCAGGTTTTCTCAAATTATCCCTATTCCTGGGGTTGTACCTCCTTTCAGAGGGCTCCTTTTGAGGAGACCTACCTCGGGATTGATAATGTTTCTCTTTGGAATGCTGTTTGCTATTTTCCCACTTATTTTCAGAAGAGGTGGGAGTGTTTTTAGGAAAGACCTTATCAGGACTTTCAGACAGTTGTGGTTTAACTGGTTTCCCCCCCAAACAGTCTCTGTCTAATTCTTCATAGGATTTTTCAATTATTCTGACTAGTTCTTGTGGTTGTTCTGTTACATCAAATTCCCTTAATTTCTGGCGGATTGCCACTGATGCTGCTTCTCCTTTAATATTAGATAATATTATTGTTGAGACCTGTTCGAAATTTTTCAGGAACTTCATACCTAAATTCAGAGCAGGCTCTTCCCCGTATTCATTTTGAATTTGTTTCAGGACATCAGGTATTACAGCCATGGACGGAACACTATGTGTTTTAGAGTAGATTGCAGCAAAGACTGTGCCCCAAGTGGTTCAGTCTTCTAGATGTGGTGTGATCCCCATCGGTAAACAGATTGTTAGAATTCTGTGTTTCTCATAAGGGCTAGTATTAGGAAATACTGCTTCGATTTGAGTAATTTTTTGAGCTATCCAGAATGGAATTTGTTCACGTTTTGTGGGCATTTTACCCATGACTGCGTGTAAAGTCTGTGGAGTGATTTTTAGTGTATTTCCCTGATGAGGGGCTGGATTTTGAATGGTTAATGGTGGTTGAACTGTGAAAGTCTGCATGACATATTGAACCAATTGTCTATAAATTTTGATTAGCTCCTTGAGTTGAGCTAGTAATTCTACATCTGACATTTCTTCAATGTCTGAATGAGGTGTGTAGCCGGCTAAAATTGGACATGTTGCTCCTGGTCTACCTAGTGGACCGAGCCTGGTAATGTGATTGTATTGTTCTAGGGTGCCTTTAAACCAGAGCTCATGCTCCTGGTATGTGAGTGGAATTTCAATATCCTCGAAAGGAATATATTCCTCAGGTGGATCATCTTCTTTGTAGAAGTGAAACAAGTGTGTTACTGGATTTGATTCTGAGGATACTATCCATGAATAGAATTGTGTGTCTTTTGCTTTCTCGCCCTAAGTGCGCCAAGTATGTCCAGACGTGGGTCCTGGGCTAACTGTGCCACTGGAATCAAGCTATCCTGGCTGAAGAGGGGTGAAACCCCGAAACCGGTCCTCTGTCTGGTGAGATTCATGTGCCTCTATCACAAAAACAGCTCTACCACCTCTTGGTGTTAGGCCATGTTTTATAAGTTTTAGAGTGATGGCTCTCCTTAAATTTGGATGGATGATTATAGCATCCTCGTCGGTTTCTTGAAAACCTGTACGATTAAAAACTGCTGTGACTTGGTCAGCCGCAGCTACACCAGTATCAGTGTTTGTGCCGTTTTCGGACATTGTTTAATGACAGTTTCAGAGAAAGTTTCAAGGGAACAAAGATAAGGTGCACAATATTTTTGAAACACTGTATCCTTCAACGTTGAACAAACCAAGCAGCTAATACATATGATTTTTGTCCTAGTCAGCTATGGCGGATATTATCCCTACCCACTCCAGACGTCTTATGGAGTATTATGAGTAGGGGTCTCTTAGAAAAGCACGACTGAGTTACTCCAGTTTCTAGCGTTGAATTAGTGCCTTACCAAATGTTGCACGCCATGTAGTGTAGTTCCTATATCCCTGATAGGCTCTGCGCATTGGAATAATATACTCTATAGATTTGACATAGGACTGAGGTCAGTATGTCTCTATCGAGTACATTAAACTTAATTACTTGTGTGTGCCAGCTAACTCAGAGGTCACAAGAAACTTCTTGAATATTCAAGAAGGGATTAGTTTCTGACAACCGCATAAACATGACAACTTTGTTTCCCTTAGAGTCAGAACAATCTCAGAACCGTGGAAACAATAGATAACAGTTTCAGTCAGTAAATCATGCATGCTTAGTTTCTACAGAGTTGCACAGAAATAGAGAGACGGGCGTTTCAATTAAAAGGGGTTTATTGAACAGCCTTATTTCTCATGCAAGAGATATGAACTGCTACAATCGTAAGACAGGCTGTGAAGTACAATATGTAGAGAGTTAGCAGCAAGATAAAATAATACTGCAATAGCATGGTTTGTAGCTATGACATATATTAATTAAAATACATACATAAATAACACAGGCTAAAATGTGAATACTCATCTGATGCTGCTAAATAGTTCTACCCCAGTGTACCTAACCTAAGTATAGTACGAGGTAAGAAGTAGGTGCTGTTTTCTGAAGTATAGCTAGCTATAGCTATAGTTTTAGTTTTGCCAAGAGTTGCCAAAAGTTTCTCTAAGTTCCAGTCTGCTCCATACCTTAGAATGTGCGAGGTTGGAATCTCTTTCTGGGACTCGATATCTAACACCCCGCAAGGGGAGTCAGAAACACTGGAGCTGGATTCTCTGCGAGGAGGATGACAGCATCTGGACAGTGCATCAGGCTGGAACTCGATCTCCTTCCGAACTTGCTGTGGCTAACCGCAAGTAGGCAGTCGAGCTGGACCGTACCGGAACCGTGGTTTGCCAGGGCAAGTGCAGGTATATTTATACCTTGAAGGTGTTTAGGAATGCCTGTATTGACGTAAAAGTCGGGCATCGGAGTGTCATGAATGAACCCCTAAGGAAGAGATGTTCATGCATAATAAATCAGTTCTTGGAGAAATCAATATCCAAGCAAGGGAAATTCCTAAAGGCTTAAGAGTCTGGTTTCCAAGAACTCGTGATGTGGATGGACGGATGTAGGAGACCATGCCTGTATTTGGTTAGCATGGACAATGCCTAAACAAGGGCTGGATTTACTATGCCTAAATAAGGGCAATATGAATTGTACCTATATAAGGGCATAAATCGGGAAACTTATATACGGAATCTAAATCTACACACAACACAACAAGTCCATGAATGGGAAATCCCCCCACCCCCCCCCAAGTCTTACTCCCATACTTCCAGTGATGCGGGTTTCCACAAATAGACCGCTACGCCACTGCCGAAAATACAAAATACCCAGACTCAGCACCAGGTTTCCTAACCCACATTTCATGGGACATGCACTATGGGTCAACTGGTCAGGGATATTTGCCTACGCTTTTCACCTCTCTTCCGTTCCTGTCGCTTGTGGTCCTGAGGCTAAGATAGACATCACTCACTGTCATCTTAGTGGCATAACCGGGGCATGTCACCCATGGCACACCACCTAGCTCGAACTCTCTCTAGTGCCCACCGAGAAGCTCCCCAACTGACAGGACCATCTCATGCAACACTGCGGCATTCTCAGGCACCCCAACTCTAAGCAGCTCAACCTTGCAACTGGGTTCCTGAGGTCTTAGAGTTTTGTAAGCTACTGGAACAATGTATGTCTATTCTTAAAGAGGCTGGCACAGAGAGATTAACTGATTTGCCCAGAATCACAGGATGTGGAGCTGACGCCGAGTCTCGAACCTGGCTCCTCAACTCCAACGTTGGCAGCTCTGGACAATAGGTCACATCCTTCTTTAAAATATCTCTAGTACTGACGGTGCAGTGTACCATGGAAAAAAGGGCTCTTGAGAAATAAATACATGAAGTGCATTAAGATGTGCTGAAGGCTGACTGGCACACAGCAGAACATGGTGCAGTGGCGACTAATTATTAAGTATGCAGAATCTGGACCTGTCCCATACCTCATAAAACCTGAAAGGAGGAGTGGGCGGAAGGATTTTGCTACGAACAAAGATGCCGGCCTCCGAACTGACGCCCGCCCACTGTGAAATGTTTTACCCACAGTCTATATATAAATGGTGAACAAAAAGGAAACAGATCAATTCCAGTCAACGTACACCTCTGAAAATGCTTTAAAATTCTATTTTTAACTGTATATCACTTTTTAATTGTTTTGTCCCAAATAAACACAAATATAAATCCGGAAACAAATATACTAAGGTGCCGATTCCGATCCTGGAAAAACCGGGTACGAACCGTCGGTCGGAGTGTTTTCTCCGTCCGACTCGTACCCGGGAAAAAAACATTACAAACATGCAAGTACGATTCGCACGGAAACACCATTTCCGTACGAACCGTAAAAAACACCGACCGACGAAAATATCCATACAAATGTGATCCGGGAAAGCGCCGACGTGACGTCGGGATTCATGCAACCTGCGTTTCACGAACCAGGAAGTACGATTCGCACCCACAGCAGTCCGGACGGCAATATTTTTACTGCACCCAAAAAGTGCCGGGAAAGCGAAGTACGCCGCGAAACGACCAGATTAGGGGGCCTGGTACGCGCCGTACCCCCCCAGCCCTCGTGAGTACGTGCTGAACCCCCCCCAGCCCCCGTGAGTATGCGCCGAATCCCCCCAGCCCCCGTGAGTACGCACCGAACCCCCCCAGCCCCCGTGAGTACGCGCCGAACCCCTCCCAGCCCCCGTAAGTACGCGCCGAACCCCCCCAGCCCCCGTAAGTACGCGACGAACCCCCCCAGCCCCCGTGAGTACGCGCCAAACCCCCCCCAGCCCCCATGAGTATGCGCTGAACCCCCCCCAGCCCCCGTAAGTACGCGCTGAACCCCCCCCAGCCCCCGTGAGTACGCGCTGAACCCCCCCCAGCCCCAGTGAGTACGCGCCGAACCCCCACCCGTGTATGTACACCAGTGTATGTACGGACCGTACCCCCACCCGTGTATGTACACCAGTGTACGTACGCACCGTACCCCCACCCGTGTATGTACACCAGTGTATGTACGGACCGTACCCCCACCCGTGTATGTACACCAGTGTACGTACGCACCGTACCCCCACCCGTGTATGTACGGCGCGAACCCCCAGCGGGTGGGGGTACGGTGCGTACGTACACTGGTGTACATACACGGGTGGGGGTACGGTCCGCACGTACACTGGTGTACATACACGGGTGGGGGTACGGTGCGTACGTAAACTGGTGTACATACACGGGTGGGGATACGGTCCGCACGTACACTGGTGTACATACACGGGTGGGGGTACGGTGCGTACGTACACTGGTGTACATACACGGGTGGGGGTACGGTCCGCACGTACACTGGTGTACATACACGGGTTGGGGTACGGTCCGCACGTACACTGGTGTACATACACGGGTGGAGGTACGGTCCGCACGTACACTGGTGTACATACACGGGTAGGGGTACGGTCCGCACATACACTGGTGTACATACACGGGTGGGGGTTCGGCGCGTACTCACGGGGGCTGGGGGGGTTCGGCGTGTACTCACGGGGGCTGGGGGGGTTCGGCGCGTACTCACGGGGGCTGGGGGGGGTTCGGCGCGTATTTTCACAGCGCCTTAAGCAGACAAAGGAATCCACCAAGAGTCGAACATGGTGCTCTCCTTCCTCAATCTAAGCCAAGAAGCATGCGAACAAGCCTTTTTCTGCCCAATATCCCTCTTCACTCACCTCGAAAATAACACTGATTGCACAAGCACCCACATGCGGATTATAATGAAGAGCTATCAATGGCCTTTCACAATTGCCCAAGGCACACCCTTTAGTTTAGGCATCTCAGATTCAACCACACCCTATGTGCTCGTATTACACCCCTGCTGCATCGCAGGTCAAGCCCTGTTATTTTTTTATTTTTTATTTTTGAACCAATCATTATTTACTGTGTTGCGAGACAAGAAGCGGGGCGACAGCACTATATACAAACATAATATTGTTAAATTACTAAAGAACCAGACTGGAAAGGCTATCCTGATGACACAGAGGTGGAACTCAGCAGGTTTGGATAACTGAAGCATGAATTCCCAACATTGTAACATCTTAAAGCAGAATCTAGAATGGATTAGAAGTTGAAGAGACCGCATCCAGAAGGAAAAAAAAATGGCACTCGCTATTTATTCTTTTTAAAAATGCCTATGATGCCCTGTGGAGGTTTAACACATGTAACGGGCAGTAGTGTAAAAGGAAAGATAGGGAGATGGCTATGGTGAGTCTCACCGATGCGTAGCCTCAGGTGACCGCTTTGCCCCTCCTCCTGCAATCGAGCCTACTGATCCACGAACCTGAGCACCTGTGAAGGGGAGCGGAATGAGGAGGCTGCTTGACTGAAGTGTTTTCCCTCCATCGTCGCTATTCTCATCATCGGTGTTTCGTCCGGGGGGGCTAGTTTTCCAGCCCAATGGTGGTAGTAAACTGCTCCGCATGCTCTGACTCCCCGCTGGCTTGAAAGAAGCCGTAAGCGAAAGCCAGATTCCGGGTTGCGGAAGGTGGTGACACCCGCCCGGCTGTGTTGAAGGCATCGTGAGCAGACTGGGCTGACTCCCTGAAGACGTGCAGGCTGAGGCTCTTGTGGTGACCATCAGTGGTTGGCCTCCTGCCTGCCTGGAGCTTGTCAGGTACAGAAGCAGTGGCAGCGGCGGCAGGGTCTGGCTGTCCTCCATAGGTGGTTCAGGGAGAGACGCCCTAGCTGGAGGAGTTCACCGGCCGGCTGCTTTGAATCGAGTAAAGCCCTACATAGCTACTTGGACTCACGAGTGTGCAGGGGGCAGAAGAAACCCAAAACAAATAATTAAAAAGTGAATGCTGAGCTATCCATAGCGTGTTGTGCTAATATTCCTCATGCTCTTCAGATGTTATGGGCGTTTAGCTGAAATTAACTACATCCAACAAGTCTGTGGGCAGAAGGCAGCTGATGACTGATGCCCGAGTTTAGACACTCAGTGGTGGGAAGTCTAAACGAGAAGGTGAGTCTGGCAACCCTTGCATTCGCGGCGAGAGCAGGAGAGGCGCTGCTAGGGACGGCTGCTTGTTGACTGTGCAGGGCGCTGAACCCAGGGAACCTGGCTTCCTCTGTTTGATTGTTGGCTCTGATCCTTGTGGCGCTTTTTTTTTTTTTAGCCACAGCAACAATTTAAAGGGCCAGTGGGAGAGAAGCCAGTTCTTCCCATGAAATATAAGATCTGAGTCGAGCTTAGCTGGGCAGAGACATTGAATATAAGTCTGGGCTTTGAAGACTACCTGGCTCAGATCTAAGTACTGCCGCTGGAAAAGATTCCCAGATTATAAAGATAAAAATGGGAAAACATCTTAAGCAGTCAAATTGAATGTCTAAAATTGACTGTGCAGCACGATTAGCCCAATCTAAGGCTGTGTCAACCGTGGCTAGAGCTGAGTACAATTTAAAGCGACCTGGCATAAACTTGAACTTTGAGAGCTCAGAAGAAGAGCCGCAAGAATTCCATTAGGAATTGGGACTGAGAGCCCCTGGTGCAGAGAAGGAAATGGGTAGAGTATCAGTCAGTCAGTCAAAGTTGGCTTTATTTCGATATAAAACATACCTTTAAAAGCAATACAGTAAAAAGCCAATTCATAAAAAAACAGTTATACAGGTTCAAAATACGAATGGCATAAATAAATTACATAAAAAATTCCAATTTTAAAACCATGATTAAACAACATACAAAAGCCTTTTTGATCTGATCGTCCATGCCCAATTTAAAAACGTCGCCATACCACAGACGAGTAAAGGGCGTGTGTCAGATTTTAAAATACGGAGGGCCTCACTACATTGTCTTGTGCCTAGTTCTTTACATAGGGGTTTCAGCTACCTGAGGCGAGAAGCTTTATATGCGGGGCATTCAAATAAGAGGTGAGAAACCGACTCAATCCTGGTCTCACAGAAAGGACAAAAGGGAGTAGTCTGTGCTGGCACCTTCCATCCAGCAGTCAACTCACACACGGGCAGCACACCTATCCTAAATTTAAAATATAAGGCCCTATCTCTAGATTTTGAAAATAATATCGAGATAAGGCTCAAGTAGTGCCACCTCCTTCCTAGTAGGAATTCAGCAGTACATCTGCATAAATTAGGATTAGAGTTTCTAGAATCCATTACCCGTTTCCAATACAGTTTTTTCAGGACAGACTTGGACGGTGCGGTCCTGGACTGCCAGGCCTCTCCAAGACCCAACTCACCTAACAACCGCTTAACATCCCTCAACCATCCTATTTTGTGCCAACCAGGCATTGATAAAACCTCATTTAGCCCCTCCGCATAACTAGCATGCTCCGGAACTCTCCATATGCGGCCCCAGAGAAGTAAAGGGCGCAACCTTGCCTGGTCTTTGATAGGGCAGCAGCCCATGTCAAGGAATAGGGGAAGGGTGGGGGTACCATAAGGGAGGCCCATTAGATCCTTCAAAAACTTATTTTCTGAACGGGTCAGCTGGTCCACATTCTGCGTCCCCCAAAGCTCTGCTCCATAAAGTGCCGCACTCACCCCTCTTGCCTTATAGATGTCAAGTACTGGGGCAATCGGTTTGAGGGTGGAGGACCGTTGTTCTTTAAGGAGTGCCCCCACCACCCTTTTATGGCTTAGCAGCATTTTATGGAGATGACAATTCCACCTCATGGTGTCGGAGAGGCGGATTCCTAAATAGTCAAACTCCTTGACCCTTTCTAGGGACACTGAGTTCAGTACAGGTGGCCTACCCCTTTTCTTCGGGGGGTTCAAGACCAAATATTTGGTCTTTCCTGTGTTAATTTCTAATCCCCTCAAATTAGAAAAAGTTTGGAACCTATCAAGGAGGCTCTGCAGCCCAACTGGGGTCTTGGAGATCAAGAGGGTGTCATCAGCAAGTAATAGAGTGGGTATTCTCCTGCCCGCCAGGGATGGAGCATCTGAAGGATTTTGTAAGAGATGCTCCACCACTCCATTGACATACAATGAGAACAGAGTGGGGGCTAGAACACAGCCCTGACGGACACCTCTATTTACAGTTATTGGTGCGGTCTTTTGGCCCAGATTACCCCACCGAACCTGTGCAAAGTTTTCTGCATGAAACCTAATTATCAAAGATAATAGGTACGGTGGCATGCCTAGGTCTGATAACACCCTCCATAGGCGGCTGCGGGGCACTAGGTCAAAGGCAGTCCGTAAATCTATAAAGGCGAGATACAGACTGCCTTTGCCCAACACGACCACCTTCCAGTATAACAACAGCAGACGAAATGACTGCTCAATGGTCCCAGTGCCTGACCTAAAGCCCGCCTGGAAATCAGAAAGTATCCTATTCTCCTCAACCCACTGGAGCATCCTCCCTAAAACCACCTTTCCTGCCACCTTTTGCGATGAATCCAATAGACTTATAGGGCGATAATTAGCTGGGTCATCCCGACTCCCTTTTTTGAAAATTGGGACGACCTCTGCGCCCAACCGGGAGTCTGGGAGAGGTGCATCATAATAACTTGCATTAAGTAATGATGCAATGAGCTTTCCCCATTCTAATGTATTAATGCGGATCAAATCCCCGGGTAGCCCATCCGGGCCCGCAGCTTTATTTGGGATAAGACACGAAATCGCATCCTCTACTACCTTCCCTGTAAACAGGAGGTCCTCGCTCAGCCCAAAGGAGTCCTCGCTCAGCCCAAAGAAGTCAACCAAAGAACTTTCAGCTGAATCTACCCCAACCCCCGTTGCTACAGTGTAAAGGTTGGAAAAATGGTCAAACCATGATGCCTCAGGGATGTTGCATGTTATAAGGGAGTCCATGGGTTTTCCCTGGTTCTGATTAGGTCCCAAAAACCCTTCGAGTCCCTCCCAGCACTTGCCAGTTTTAAATCACACCAGAACTGATTCTCCCACTCTTTCTTCGCCTTACCAATAGCACCCCTGTACAGCTTCCTAGCTGCACTAATCAATTCGGTATCCTTAAGTTTAACTGCGTTTATTAAGTCCCTTTTCGCACTTCTGCAGGGAACGGAATACCAACCAGGGTTACCCTTAGGGCGCCCCAACTTGTTAGCCCTATATCCTGGGTTTCGTACGGTGAAAAGATCACCTAGTGCTTTGGTAGTATAGGTAAACAGAGTGGAAATCTCATGAACGTTTAACACAAGGGAATCTAGTCTGGACAGGGCATTAGCCATAATTGATCTTATTTCCACAATCTTGCCTTCGTCGAAAGCTACATTTTTCCATTTTAGGCGCCTCCCACAATTCGAGGGACAGACGTCACTTGTTGACTTCCACGCCTGGGGGGCTTGCAGTCTCTCCCCAACCGTCCACATTGGGGACAATGACAAAGACAGCGGGTTATGATCGCTGTCAGACGAAGGGAGGACTGCCATATCCAACAGATGCCCCCAGAGCTTGAAATTCAGCAGGATATAGTCAATTCGGGATGAATGACCTACCCTATTGAAGGTGTGGGCCCCACAGGAGTCCGACTTTGACCGTCCATTTACTGCCCTCACACCGTATTCCAGGGTTAGGGCATTTAAATGGATAGCACTTTGGGTCCAACTCTTAATCGGTGGTATTGACAGGGATGGAATACCTCTCCTAACATCTTCTTCTTGTGTGCCTAATATATCATCCTCGGCTAGGGGTTCAAAGGTACAGTTAAAGTCCCCTGCTAACATAATATACGTTTCTGGCCTGCAGGATCTAAGTGCATCCTCTAAACCCAGTAGGGTCAATGAGGGCGCGCCCCCTTTCGGGGGTCTAGCATAGATATTAAAAATCTCTATAATCCGCCCCCCAGAGGACCCTCTGACTACTAGTCTCTGCAAGTCTGGGGACTTAGTTTCTATAGACCTTATATGATACCCCAAGATGATGCTTACCCAGATTAATAGACCGCCTGAAGGTTGACCTCTCCCGGCGGGCGAAGGGGTTGCAGGTACGAAGTAGGTAATATAACCAACCTTGTACCGAGGTTCCAGACACCAGGTTTCCTGGAATAAGCATATCCCGTATGACTCAATAAAAGAGTTCCATTCCAGTATGTCCAGGTTGCGAGAAATGCCCGCTATATTCCAGCTGACAATCTTCAGGACCTCGTCATCAACTACAACCTGCGCTGAGGGAAACCTCTGCTCAAATAGACTATCGTGAAATCCAGAGTTAGTTGGTACATCACTCACTGATTTCAGTTGGTTTGGGGCATCAAGGGCGGACTCATCAGAATTTAAATAACCTGTAGACTCCCCAGTATGGGACACAGCACTACCCTTAGAAGAAGATGAATTACCACAGGGTGGCCCCAAAACTACCCCATTACAATCAGAAACGCAGCTCTCCTCCTCCTCAAGTACAGCAAATGACTTCATGGGAGGTTGGTAACTATTATGTCAATAATCCTGCCAGGACCAAGTGGGAAATGGGCATGGGTTTTGTCGAAACAGGCTAAATTGGGGGAAATTATGAGGAATTTGTCCCTCCCAACTAATGGCTCTAGCAGGCCGGGCGGGAGCTACATAGGGATTAAAAAAACTAAGGTCACGCGTACCAATTCCTGTGTTAGGGCCCATACTGCCCTCACTATTGTTGAAACTACAAACATAACTGGCAACCCTAGGATCTTCAAAGTTAACTATAATACAGTCCCCCATTATGTCTTTGGGCCGGGTACCTAACCAGCTAACCCTCCTCACATGAATAACCCGACCACCCAATGAACTAGGGAGAGGTCTGTTTTCCTTCAGCCAGAATAAGGTTTTATTCTTAAGTTCGGTGTATGAATCCTGTTTGCCTGGCTTTAGTACGGGGACCCCAGTAAGTACTGCCACATAGGGCTGGCAGTCAGGGGGTAGATTGGCATTAGGGGCAGGCACACTGCTTGGAGCATTTCGTAATTGCAAGATGGGAGTTGGGGTTGTTTTGCCAGATTTGGTATTAGTGGTACCAGTACAATGACTTTCACCAGATTTTTTAGTCGTAGCGGTACCGCTTGAACTTGGGCCCACAGTCCTCGCAGTTGTTGCTGGATAGACAATGCTACCCAGTGCTGTGTTAGATTGCGCCGGGACCTTCACTGTGGCCACCCCAAGCTTTGGGATGGCCACAGTTTGTACAACAG
Organism: Triturus cristatus; assembly: GCF_964204655.1. Taxonomy (NCBI): domain Eukaryota; kingdom Metazoa; phylum Chordata; class Amphibia; order Caudata; family Salamandridae; genus Triturus; species Triturus cristatus. The sequence goes on along the minus strand of NC_140587.1, from coordinate 776,294,198 downwards.
GGCTAATTGCCTCAACCACCCCTTGCACTGTCCCACCTGTGTTAGTAAGGCTTGTTGAGGCAGTAGGTGACTCTCGAGGAGCAAGATTCCCTACTGAACCGTCCTCCCTAATTCTAAAGTGGAGTTTAATGAGAAATTTTAGGGAGAAGAAATTATCAAGAGTGACTTGCTCGAATCTGTCCAGTCGCTCTATTAGCCCCTTCACTCTCGCTAGAACCGGGATCAACAGTGATTTCACAATTTTTTCGAGCTGGATGATTAATGGGGTCTCGGTAGGAGGGCCTTCAGCAGGTTCAAGAGGGTTGGACGTCAAATCCACGCATGTCTTCTCTACAGTAGCACCGGTAACTGCTCCCCCTTTTAGGCCCTGAAAATAACCAACACCCACCCTGCACCCTCATGGGACCAACCTGCCCTACTTCCAACTCTCCTAGGTTTCTTAGAAAGTTTTAAGTAACTGCCCTTACGTGGACTAGCCAGTCGTTTCCTTTTACTAGAAGCTAGGCCATTTGCTACCAGTGGTAAGGGCACAGAAGGGGAGGTGAAATACTCCTGACGAGGTGAAGTAGCGACAGGAAGCAAAAGTGTAGGGTCTCAATCGGCCATGGCTCTGGTAGGACGCTCTCGCCTCCCAGCGAAACCGCAGCGGACAAGCTCTCTAGCCGGTCCAGGCTGGCCCTAATCGCAACAACCCATGGGTGGTCAGGGTCTAATAAAACATTAGCTAAGGAATCAGATGCATGAGCAGGAGAAACATTGACTAGAGAGTCAGTTGGGCGTACTGGGGAAGGGACTAATGCCAAAGAGCCCAACGATGAGCGTTTACCGGTCAGGGGTTACTGAGAAAGGCGATTTCTTTCTCGATAACCGTAACAACCCGGGTAATAAATTGGTCCATAGTCCCAGAAACTCTACCAGCACCAGCCCCACCTACCCCCCTCAAGCCCCTACCAGATCGCGTAGACATTGACATAGAGACCTCAGCAAGATAATTAAGCCACTAACTGGGCCTAGGGGAGGAGTCCTTCAGCTAACAGTTCATTAAACACAGTACTTGCTACACACACACCTCCTTCAGCACATATCAGGGGGGTGGCCCAGCCCAGCCTTGGCCAGCCCCGGACGGCCACAGATGGCCCGCCCTTTGCCCGGGCTTAACCCGGCGCGACCCGCGCGCTCCCGCGCTGCGGGAATACGGCCTTCTGAAATAGCAAACTGAGGGGGTGATGGGCGGGCCAGCAGGGAGAGCAGCCCAGGTGAAACAAATTGGGCTCGCAGGGACTCCTGGGTGATGGAGTCCCTGCTAACGTACTCGCAGCCCTGCCAGCAATGGCACGCCCCAAGTCAGTAAGCAGAAGACAGCCCCTCTCTCAGCAGCAACTCTCGCTGGTGGAATGGGCGCTGCGGGACCCGCGAAGCGGGTCCGGAGAGTTGCTGGTGAATTTCAAGACAAAAAAGGCAAAGTGCAATGATGGCAGCAACAGCAGTCCAGTAGCAGGTCCAGAGAAAGAGCCGGTAGAGTATCAGAAGAGGAGAGATAATAAGACCGGAGGAAGAGCAGGCAGCTGATTTAACTGCTGGGGAAAGCGAGGAGGGTATGAAAAACGTTAAAGGCTTCCCACTATTTCCAAAAGGAAAAGCATCTCAGGCTACTCAGCCTACACAGCAAAATTACTGGCAAAACTACAAAGACCTTTGGAGGGGTCCTTTGAGGATGCATCAACTAACCCATCTCAAAATGCGCAAGCACTCTCACGTCAAGTAGCTATCTCAGAAGAAAAAGCTTAAAAAAAACTCCCTCATAAGGTCAAGAGTACCTCGATGGATTTCCAGCCCCAGGGACAGGCATTACCATCATAGCCACAGGCCTAGGCTCAGTTACAGGCACCTCCACAAGATTCAATATTACCACAGCAGCCAACTCAACATCAGCCTCAGCCCCAGCCCCAGTCTCCTAGCAAAGGAGGATCGGAAGCTTCAGGACAGCAAGCTGGGACCCAGAAGGAAGATGGAAAATCCCAACACAGCTCGCCGGAACAGATCTCAGAAAAAGACACCATTCAACAAATAGACATAAAGTACATGTTGAATCTTATTTTAGAGGAGATAAGAGAAATTAAGATATCTCAAGTGAACGAAAAAGCCTCCCTCCACCAATGCCTCAGAAAAATTGAGGAGGCAGTGGCTAGCTATCCAGCTAGAATACAAGAAGCGGAATTGAGGATTGCACACCTGGAAGATCAAATGAACACCATGCACCAGAAAGTGAATGAAGCAACAAAGGAAAAAATCGCTCTAGAGAGTAAACTTGAGGAACTCAATAATCATTCTCGACGCACAAATTTACACATAGTTGGGGTGCCTGAGGGCAGTGAGGGTTCCCAAACACTTCAATGGGTTGGGACTTTTATTAAGAAGAATGTCTTGCCTGAATTTACTGGAGACCTCACTATAACAAGGGCACATTGAGTCAGTCCCCTCACACCTGTTGCCAAATTCTAAATTTGCACGTACAATTTTGACTAACTTTGTCGACTGTCGTATCAAAGAAAAGATTTGAACTAAGGCAATCCAGCAGAGGCAATTTGCAATAAATGAAGTCTCTAGCTGTCGGATTTTTGCTGATATGTTGGTAGCAGCCGCACGCAGGTGTAAAGAGTTTGTTAAATTGCTATATCTTTTTAAGGCTCAAGGCGCGCAGGCTTCAATAGCTCAGCAATTAAAGTTACGAGTGCTTGTGAGAGGCAGTTGTTTACAAATATAGAGGAAGCACAGGATCTGCTGAGAGAAATCTCTTCTGTGAAATAGAATAGAATTACAGATTGTCATACAGGGTCTCCAAGGTAGGGGGAAGAGGGGTCACCCAGGCTGCAGTATCAGGGCACCCCACCGAGCAGTAGGGGATGACGAGATGTGGCTCGCGGGTCTTTGCACATCTCTCGGGAAGGGAAGGGAAGGGATGGGGATAAGGGTGGGAGCAGGGGGGTACACGGCTTAAAAAAGAGCAGAAGCATAGTAGAGAGGTGGGAGGAAAACAGAGTCTTGAACCAAGTATTATCATTTTTTGCTATAAATCATAGAGATGGGTATTAAATATCAAATTACTTCGGTTAATGTCAATGGAGTTTTAAACAAACAAATGTATGGAGTGCTAATAAGATGACTGTCTTCCTTTGCACCACAAGTACTTTTTCTCCAGGAAACTCATTTGAAAACAAATTCACCAAAACTTTTCATCCCAAAAGCATTTTCGAAAGTGTTTTTTGCTTCAGCAGGGCTGGCAATGAGTGGAGTAGCTATACATTTTTGTAGGGGTCTGGAGTGGACTGGGAGTTTGTGCAAGTGCAGAGGGATCTTCATAGATGATGGCTATGGGTAGCGGTGAATTTAAATGGGATTAGATTAAATTTTGTTAACTATTATGGTCCAATTATTGACGATGCCTCATCCGTGATGAAGATTAACTAATTACTTAGAGGAGCTTCAGGGCAGATTATTTTTGGAGGGGATTTTAATTACATTCAAGACTTGATAAAGGATACTTCAAATAAAAATAAGAAACAACTAAAGCCAAAGACAGAAATTACATGCAATAATACAAGATCATCAGTTAATTGACCCATGGCGTAAAGCCCACCGGGGAGCTCTCGGCTATACTTGCTATTCCCGTCAATTCCAAACTCCATCCCGTATTGACTTTTTTGTAATATCTCGCTCCTTAAAACATATTGACTCAGAAATAGGAGCCAATGCATTCTCAGACCATTCTTTGGTCAACGTAGATCTAGAAATTGAGGAGGGAACGAGGACAAGAACCAGGTGGCACTTGGATCGACGACTCCTTTCAAATCAACAATGGGTAGCAGGCATAAGGGAATGGATACAATAGTTTCTTTAGGGTTTATGAGGCAACAGCAGAACCTTTTTCAGTATGGGGGGCTTTTAAGGTGGCAGCGCACGGGCAAATGATTGCTTTTATTGCTCCTCAGTCCAAAAATAGAAGCATTCGAATAGCCAAACTCCAGTGGGCAGTCGATATTGCTTGGATGCAGAAGATTGCCTCTTTACAAGGTGATGGATCAGCCGTAAGTCAGCTTGAAAAAGCAAAAAAGGAATTAAGAGATTTTTTTTTTGCTAGAAGAAATGAATAGTTCCTGGACATTCCAACAGCAAGCTTATGAAGAAAGTCAAATGGTAGGCAACCTGTTAGCTTGGTCAACCAAGGTAAAACAGGAAACTGCCTTAATTGCTGAAGTTATAGATCCTAGGATAAGGATAGGATTGCCCTAGTATTCGTGGAGCATTATGAGCAGCTATATGCAACCAAGTATAGGATCAGGCAAGAGTCACTTCAGCATTATTTTGAGGGAGTAAATCTCCCGCATTTGTCAATTACCCAGGCTGAGAAGATTCAACTTGATGTATCAGGAGCAGAAATCTTGGCAGCCCTAGAAACAATGGCGGTAGCAAAAGCCTGTGGAAATGATGGGCTACCAATAGAATTCTACTATATATTTGCTAAGGAATTCACACCCTTTTTGACAAAGCTTTTTAATTATATAAAGTCTGGTGGTTTTGTTCCCCCAACTTTCAAAGAATCCATTATTGTTAGTTTCATGAAAAAGGGGAAAGATACTAAGGATGTTAATGCCTGTAGACCAATTAGTCTGCTTAACTCAGACCACAAAATCTTAATGAAAATCTGGGCACAGCATTTTACCCCTTTGGCACAAGAAGTGACCCATAGAGACCAGACTGGGTTTGTCGCAGGGATGTTAATGTCTGTAAATACAGGGGTTTTAGTACGGGTACTCAACTTTTTTAATAGTAATCAAACTCCTGCGCTTGTCATGATGGTAGATGCAGAAAAGGCGTTCGATCTGGTCAATTGGGTGCTCTCTATTATGGTCTGGGGAGGTATGGGGTTCTCCCCAAGGTCACAAAAATGCTATGGAATATTTACCAGGGGTCACAGGCTCAGGTCTTTATTAATGCAAACATAGCAGGGATAGTAAATGTGAATCGGGGGACCAGACAAGGGTGTCTGCTTTCACCCGTCTTATTTACCTTTTTTATCGAGCCCTTGGCCACTAAAATTCGCAATTAGAGAACCAATATTAGGCATGGCAAAATTAAAGTTGTTTGTGGATGACATCATTTTTTATCTCAGTCCAGAGAGACAGAATATAGAGCTAGTATTAGCAGAATGTGCTCAATTTGAATTGATTGGGGATTATAGAATTAACCATAATACCATTAATACAGACAGTGATTTTCTCCCCGAAAAACATAAACAACAAGCCCTCAAGGCCTATCCAATTTGATATCTAGGGATTTATATCACTATTCAATATGGGGAACTTTATAAATGAAATTAAAGAAGCCATGCGGAATAAAATTAAAAAACTGCTAGATGATTGGTCATTATTACCCCTCACATTGATAGGTCGTGTGGCCCATATCAAAATGTCCATTCTACCTTTACTTGTTTTTCTCTTCACAAATATATCTATAAAAGTTAATACCATCTATTTTAAAGAGCTTGAAACAATGTTTAGAAAGTTTGTCTGGAGCAAGAAGGCACCCAGAGTCAAACTCTCAGTGCTCCAATTGGATTTTAACCAGGGGGGGCTTGCACTTCCTCAAATTCATACATATTATGAAGCCGCTATTTTAGATCTGACAGCTCATTTATCGGACTCGAACAGATCCGTAGACAATTTTTTTCTGGATAAAATGGTGCAGGAGACTGGCTCGCAGATTCTGATATTTTCAAAAACAGCAAAACTCACTAAAAAAACTAGGTGCAAGACTTTGCAGGAATATTCTTATAGACTGCAGACTTTTATTCAGCCAGCAGGTGCTTCAGGGTTTTACTACTTAAAATTAGCTGAATGTAAATGTCTGGGTCTTCAAATTCCGACTAGCCATTTAAGATGCTGGAATAACTGTGGTCTGAAAGAGCTGGGGCATTTTCTAGTGGGAAATAGAGTGATTACTTGGCAAGAGATCCAAAACAGATGTGGCGACCAGAGTAAGCCTTGCTTCTTTGTATATAATCAGATTATATATTTTTTAAATAGATATAATCTCCCTTCAAGGGCCGGTCTAACTAAACTTGTGACTGCCCTACTGGGAGCAAAGTTAAGAGGGGTGGGAAACTGGTCCGTCTTTTATTCCCAGTGGGAATCAATGCTGGTCGAGAAATTCCTAGAAAAAATCCCCCAGGAGACACAATGTACGCTCTCGAATCGGGATTGGCAGGCCATATCACAGTTAGGTAGTAAGGCCCTAAGAGCTCCCAACTTTAAAAGAATTGCCTTTCTGTCTCGATGGATGGCATAATATTATACACCTAAAGCACTCCATAAAATATGTCCAGAATTGGAGAATAGATGTTTCAGTTGCCAGGCAGAAGGAGAGAGAGTTTGGCTACATACATTTTTTACTTGTCCAAGGCTAGGGCAATTTTGGGAAAGGATTTTCTCGGCCTTAAGCCAGGGGATCCAGAAAGGATTAGATTCCAAGCCAGATATAGCTCTCTTCGGTTTTACTAGACAAGGGGTAAACCTGGCAAGGAAAAGAGGTGAGGAGACATTCATAGCAATTGTTATTGTTATTGTTAATTGTGATTCATAAAGCGCTTAATACCGGCAGGTAAGCGCTATGAAAGGGAAGCTACAGTTCCCCCAGGTAAGTATGGCCCCTAAGTGAGTGGAATTAAGCCCAGGCTTCAATGAAGAGCAGGGTCTTCAAATTCTTCCTAAATGGTAGAAAGGCCTTCTCAGATCGGAAATGGGGTGGGAGCCTATTCCACAATTGTGGAATTCAGACGGAGAAGGCCCGCACTCCTTTTTTTGTGAGGTTGAACCGCGGGCAGGATAGTTGGTTCCCCGCGAAGGATCTTAAAGAGCGGCTTGGGACATACTTCACCAGGCGCTCTTTAATGTAACTTGGGGCTTGTCCATGTTGAGCCTTATGGGCGATACAAAGTCCCTTGAATTTGGTCCTTTGCTTGATAGGAAGCCAATTAAGTTTTTGCAGTAGGGGGGCAGCTCTTGTACATCTGGGGAGTTTAACAATCAACCTAGCTGCGTCATTCAGTACCACCTGAAGTTTGTTTAACAGATTATCCGATAACCCAATATAAAGTGCGTTGCCATAGTCTAGCCGAAACAAGATCATTGCTGTCACCACCATTTGCATGGTGAAGAAAGAGAGGATAGGTGAAAGTTTCCTCAATTGCCTTAGTAGGCCCACACATGTCCAAAAACGGTGGAAAGTTGATTATACAAGGAAAGATTAGCGTCAATTTTTATACCCAGGCTTTTTACCACTGGTGTTGGAGATGGAGTGTCTCCCAGCTCCTGTGGCCAAAATTGTTAGGACCATGGGTTATTATCCGTTGTAATGGCCAGCACCTCAGTTTTATCCGGGTTGACCTTTAGTGAGTTGAGAGTCATCCAACTTACTACGAATCTCAGAATGTCTTGTACATGTGCATGGGGAGTATTTTCGATTTGTAGGACGATTTGGGTGTCATCAGCGTAGTTAAACACTTGACAATCCATCTGGGCCAGGTCCATCACCAGAGGACGCAAGTAAATGTTAAACAACAGTGGTGATAGAGCGGACCCTTGGGGAACTCCACAGGTTATGGGCCCTCTGTCGGACACACAATCACCCATCTGAATTACTTGGGTGCGGTCCGTCAGGAAGGAAGCAATCCACTGATGGATTGACCCATCAATGCCTATGTCTCGGATTCTGGTCAGACGTTGATCACGATTGACCGTGTCGAACGCAGCCGACAGGTCTAAAAGGACCAGGGCACACAGCTTTTTTTGGTCTGCCGTGAGCCTGATTTCATCCAGTACGGACAACATCACTAGCTCCGTGCTATGGTGGGCTCGGAAGCCAGCCTGCCTGTCCCCAAGTAAGTGATGGTCTTCCATAAACCCTGATATGGATTTAAGAACATGTTGTTTGAGAATTTTGGCTATAAAGGGAAGTTGGGAGATGGGTCTAAAATTTTTCATAATGGTGGTATCGGCTCACACTTTTTTGAGTAATAGGATTACTCTAGCTTCCTTAAATTTCCTGGGGACTATCCCTGTTTCCAGAGAAAGATTAAGCAGGGAAAGGACTTCTACCTCAATCGCTGGCAGGGCTTGTTTGAAAATCTTTGGGGGCAGGGATCCGCAGGTGAGCCCAACTTAATCTTCGATGCAGTTTGGAGCAAGGAGTCTTGGTCCATTTTAGGAAAGGTGGTGATAGATTCCATTATATTCTTGTGTGATTTTGCCCTTACCAGGACCTGTGGATTGAGTTTTATGAATGTCAATTAAGATATTCTCGATTTTATCTGAAAAAAACGTCAGGAACTTATTACATAGTTCCCGACTGGTAGGGGCTTCTTGCATTTGCTTTTGGCTGAGCTCTTTTAAAATTTTTAAAGTTTCTTCTTGTTTTTTGTCGGCGGCCAGGTTCCTGGATTCATAGAATTCGGCCTTTCTTTTAAGGATGGCTTTTTTGTAGCTGATAAGATTAAACCTTCATTCCAGAAGTGTCTGTGGCTCGTAGGATTTGCGCCACTGTCTTTCATAATGGCGGAGGGTCCGCTTCAACCACCTGAGTTCAGTGAACCAGGGGGTGCCCCTCCCCTTATTTTCCGCTTTTATCCTGCGAGCTGGTGCCAATTTATTAATGGCTGTAGTCAATTGATTGCAAATAGAATCACACCTAACTTCAGGATCCTCGGGCCATGTTTCCCTGGGAGCCATAGTTCGTAGAGATTCTCCCAAACTATTGGCCTAAATTTTATTCCAACTCCGCACCATTTTCCATCTGGGCAGAGGACGGGGAGACCAACTAGTTAGGGTCATTTGAAAACTGATAAGATAATGATCGGACCATCCGCAACGGGATGTCTCTACTAGGTTAACCAGTGACTGAGTAGACCAGACCAGGTCTAATGTATGGGGGTGTCTACCAACTGGTGCAATCCCAATGTGGCCATTATTTCATCCAACTGTTGGGCTTGTGCTTCTCTGGGTAGCTAGCTGGTCTCAGTGATAGTTAAAATCCTCAACCACCAGAAGCTGTTTGAACCGTGAGCGTAGGTTAGTGACAATTTCAGTGAAATGGTCAATAAACTTGCCTCCTTTGTAGCATGCAAGAATTGGAGGCCTTCAAAAATACCTACTTATGTGGGCTGGCTAAATAAGATAAAACGAACAAGGAAATTTGAAGAAGCATATGCAAAGAGAGTGGGTGCTACTAAAAAGTTCTCTACCGTTTGGAAATACATGGTGAAGTAAAAAATCACGCTGGAAGAAGAAGCCCATATTGCATTGCATAGTCTCATTTAGAATGAAAGAGGGTTGTTAAAAAAAAATGCACTTGAATACTGCACCTTAGGATGAGTTGCCTAGGAAGATTAAGGAAAGTTTGTACTGGATGCACTTTAGCACTGCACTTTAGTATTAAGTAGAGATATTAACCACTGTATTTTATTAGATTTGTATTCAGCCAGGATATCGCTGGAATATGCCATACTACACTTTATAGTATCTGCTGTATTCAAATGTTTTATATGTATAAGAATTAATATTGATCAAATAGTGTTTTAAAATGCCTTGTTTTTATCTATGGTATTTTTTCTCTCCATGCATCTGCTCAATACATTTAAAAAAAAAAAAGAAAGATTACTGTAAGGAGACACTCGGATCAAAATTAAAACAAGAGCTCAAACTCTCGCAAATGCAAGAGCACTTTAATGTTGTCCGCGCCCCTTTTTTTCGATGCTGCTCGCATATTCAGGTTACAGTTTTCAGTGTCTAAACAAAGGGGTGCGGCCAACATTAAAGTGAAAGCAGGTATGGTGCTTTCACCCAAAGTGATTAAAAATGTTTTTATTTCAAAAGCTTCTGTAGTGCAGCCGCTAAAGTGAAAGCGGCTGTGCTGATAATTAAATAATTCAATAAGAGAGGCTGCTAAAGTGATAGCAGACCGTATATTAAATAATTAAATAAGCGCAGCCGCTAAAGTGAAAGCGGACGATATGAATAAAAACATTACTATTAAAATAAAGGCGGTCGGGTGCTGCGATGTCATAGGTGGAATAGGGAAGAAAATAGTGCTCACCAACTTATATAGCAGACCATGTAACAACACCAGTAAAAGCTCCAGTCATTATGGGAGGTAACAAAAGCAGACAAGGTGGTACCAAGGAGGGACTAACAAGCCTAATAGCAACTTGGAAGCCAGCATTTATGAAGGACACACAAGTCAATTAAAAATATGGGCAGGGTTTTTAAGCCATACTCCACTACTGCATGCCGCATGCGCTGCCCCGGTTCGACCTAAAAAGGGGCATCTATGGCTTTCTTGGGTAATATACCACTAGCTAATATCTGTAAAGCAGCTACTTGATCCACCCCTCATAACCTTACCAAACACAACTGTGTGGATATCCAGACCATACAGGAAGCAAAGGTCCAGGAAGGACCTAGCCTAGTAGTTCGGCTAGACATTTTCCCATGAGGAACAGGGTCAAGACTGATTGCATATGGCTGGGTCCAAACTGGGGTGGCATAGTGAGCAAAAGAACAATGGATTAAATCCAGATCTGTGACTTGGGGTGAGTGATTGAAAAGTTTCAGCACTCCGTCCATCATCTTGTTGTGTTTGCTATGTGCAACCTAAGTGGCCAAGGGTATGCCCAGATGTGGGTCCGTTGTTCCCTGTGTTACTGGATTTAAGCTAGCCTGGTTGATGAGGGGTAATACCCCGAAACCGGTCCCAGGATACTTGTTTCCGGTCCAGCGATGACCTGGCCTGGCAGTTCGGCTAGACATTTTCCCATGAGGAACAGGGTCAAGACTGATTGCATATGGCTGGGTCCAAACTGGGGTGGCATAGTGAGCAAAAGAACGATGGATTAAATCCAGATCTGTGACTTGGGGTGAGTGATTGAAAAGTTTCAGCACTCCGTCCATCATCTTGTTGTGTTTGCTATGTGCAACCTAAGTGGCCAAGGGTATGCCCAGATGTGGGTCCGTTGTTCGCTGTGTTACTGGATTTAAGCTAGCCTCGTTGATGAGGGGTAATACCCCGAAACCGGTCCCAGGATACTTGTTTCCGGTCCAGCGATGACCTGGCCTGGCAGTTCGGCCTGGACTGTTCCCATGAGGAACAGGGTCAAGACTGATTTGCATATGTCTCGGTCCAAGCTGGGGTGCCATAGTGAGCAAAAGAATGATGGATTAAACCCAGATCTGTGACTGGGGGTGAGCAGTTAAAAGATTTCAGCACTCCATGCATCATCTTGTTGTGTTTGCTATGTTTGCCCTAAGTGGCCAAAGGTGTGTTCAGACATGGGTCCCTTGCTCGCTGTGCCACTGGATTCAAGCTAGCCTGGCTGATGGGGGTAATACCTCGAAACTGATCCCAGGATGCTTGTTTCCAGTCTAGGGAGGAACTAGCCTGGCAGTTCGGCCTGGACTGTTCCCATAAGGAACAGGGTCAAGACTGATTTGCATATGGCTGGGTCCAAGCTGGGGTGGCATAGTGAGCAAAAGAATGATGGATTAAACCAAGATCTGTGACTGGGGATGAGTGGGTAAAAAGTTTCAGCAGTCCTTCCATCATCTTGTTGTGTTTGCTAACTAAGCAAAGATCACCGGGCTGTCCTACGTACACTTTTTCAGTCTTCTACAACATTCCAAGCTAAGTCACTGCTTTTGTGAGGACTACTTTACAGTCTATGCATAGCATGTGCATCTACAGCCACATATGCCACAAATGGAAAATGTTACTTACCCTGTAGGAATCTGTTCGAAGCATGTAGTGCTGTAGATTCACATTTGCCCACCCTATTCCTCAGTCACCTGCAGTTGTTGCAGATATATTCTTTGTTTTCGTTATCTCTAATACTTTACTTTGCATGGTCATCTTTACTGTGTCGTTATCCTCGATCTCCTATCTCCATCTCCAATCTCCTCTTCCATTGTGGGAAAACAAATCTAACATGGGACCCGATGCTCATGGGTGTTACCACTAATAGGTGGAGTCACTAAGTCCTGTGACTCGAAAAGACTTCTTTTGTAGAAAAACAAGTTGTACTCATCTGAGCCCAACACTAGATGGCGATGGTATGCACAGCATGTGAATGTACAGCACTACATGGCATGAATGGATGCTTCCATGTTAAGTTTTCTCCTTAATCAGAAAATAGAGCTCCCAGTTTTTTTGTGCACCTAGAAACTGTAGCTTGACTGCGCTCTGCATACTTTAGATGTCAAGCGAGCGTGCATGTATTATATGGACAAGACTAAACCCTTCTGTAAGACAAAACAGCTATTTCTATCCCACTCCAAGACATGCAAGGGGCGTGCCATTTCCAAGGCAGGTGTTGCAAGTTGGGTAGTCGAGTGCATACAGATGTGTTACGTTAAAGCTAAAAGAAACCTGCCTGTCTCCCCAGACCTCATTCCACTCAGAAACAAGCATTGGCAATGCAATAGGTCTTGCATTAACAAGAGTTTAAGCTGTTGTCAATGCAATAGCTTAATCTCTTGCAAATGCGAGACCTATTGCATTGCAAATATATTTATTTTACCAGTGCCCATGCGGCACTTTCACATTCATGAAGGCCGCCCCCCTTTCTTTAAACAAGCCGCTTTTGAAGAAAGGGGCATGTCTGACATTAAAATGAAATCGCGACATGGGGGCTTTGACAAATAAAAGCATCTGTTTGTCAAGTTTACCATTAGATTTTTTTTGTGGTAAAAGTGCCCATACCGTGCTTTCACTTTAATGTCGGCAGCGTACCTTTCTTCAGACGCAGTTTGGGTAAAGAAAGGGGCACGGCCTCTATGAATGGGAAAGCGCCGCATGGACGCTAGCAAACTGAATAAATACATAAATAAGTAAGCGCGGCCGCTAAATGTGACAGCGCTGCTAAAATAAATAAATAAAATAACGCAGCTGCTATAGTTAAAGCGGACCGTCATTAATAGAAATTAAAGAGAGGCAGGCGTGCTGCGGGGTGGCGGTGGAATTGGGGAAGAGCATTAAAGAAAATAGTGCTCACCAACTCATAAAGTAGACCATGTAACAACACCAGTAAAAGGTCCAGTTGTTATTGGAGGTAACACATACAGACAAGGCGGTACTAAGGAGGGACTAACAAGCCTAATAGCAACTCTGATGCCAGCGTTTATGAAGGACGACACAAGCCAGTTAAAAATATGGGTGAGGCTTCAAAGTCGTACTCCACTACTGCATGCCTCACAGCAGTGCATGCTCTGCCCAGGCTCCACCTAAAAAGGGGCATCTATGGCTTTCTTGGGTAATATACCACTAGCTAACATCTGTAAAGCAACTACTTGGCCCACCCCTCATACATAACCTTACCAAACACTACTGTGTGGATATCCAGGCCAGATAGCAAGCAAAGTTCACCAGGCTGTTCTACGTTTTCAGTCTTCTTCAACATTCCGGGTTAAGCCACCGCTTTTGTGAGGACTGCTTTACAGTCTATGCACAGCATGTGTGTCTACAGACACTCAAGCCACAAATGGAAAATGTTACCCTGTAAGCATCTGCTGTAGATTCACACATGCCCTCCCTATTCCTCAGTGACATGCAGTTTTGGCAGAAACATTATTTATTTTTGATATCTCTTGTACTTTACCTTGCGTGGTCCCCTTTACTGTGTCTTTATCCTTGATCTCTAATCTTCATCTCCAATCTCGTCCTCCATTGGGAAAAATAAAATATCTAGCAAAGGAGCTGATGCTCATGCGCATTACCACTAATAGGTGAAGTCACTAGTTCCCGTGACTCGAAAAGGTTTCTTTAGAAGAAAAACAAGTTGTACAGGTCTGAGCCCAACACTAGATGATGGTAGTATGCACAGCATGTGAATGTACAGACCTACATGGCATGAACAGATTACAGGTTAAGTAACATTTTCCTTTCAGTGTTTGCATTATTTACCATGTATAGTCTCTAACATTGCTCTGATCAAGAGGTTACTGCTTCATTGAAGCAAAGCCTAAAGCCCTCGATATTTCCCTATGTATGTGTCCAGCCTTCACTTTACTCTTCCAACCACTGAACTGATCAGCTGTTCTTGTTTAAGTGGTCTATGAAAATGAATTTTTATTAACTGATCGATTAATTAAAATCATTACAGTAAAACAATAGCGCTTTGGGTGCATAGTGCAAACCCCGATGAGAGGGTCTCTCTAAGATAAAATTGGGTTTTTCCCGGGATATAAGATTTGTTTAATGGCTCTAAGTTGCAGCTTGAGTGAAGGGCTTTAATGTCTTGAGCAAAAGATGTTTCTCGAACTTGCTTGGGTATTACTCTCTTCCAGGCCGTAAGCGGAATTTCCAAGAGTCGCAGACTAGCTGCCTCTATCTTCAAAGTATTGATGCTGAGGCCAAGTTTGATATTCTATTTAGGACAACGGCGGACCTCTCTTGCCGCACCTCACACCAGTTCCAATGACAGTAATAGTTGTACAATCAACCCCAAACCCCAGCCGTTGAGTAACGTAACTGTGTTCCAGATCAACAAAGATTGAGCATAGGTGGGGGTGCACAGTTCAGAAAGTCCAAGAGGCAGGTAGTAATAAATAAATAGCTTCTTTATTTCAACTTGTTAAAGGGTTCATGTGTTATAAAAGGTCCAGCCAACGCATTTCATTCCTGCAAGGGGAACTTCATCAGGGCTTAAATTTCTAAATTTCCTCTTTCCATATCATTTCAAGTCATTCATAGGATGCAGTGTATTGCACTCGCACCTACAGTCCCAGAATCTGGTTCTCAGAGTGTCTGTGGTTCTTAGGTTCTTCTCGTCGGTGAGTCCAAGTTTGGCATTCCAAACTGTCCCTGCCTCCTCAAAGGCGGATCTCAGTTGGTATCTTAAGGAGTTAGCATGGGCCCTAAGGATCCTTAGGTATAACTTTATAAGGTCCCCCTGGCACGTCAGGTCAGGCCTCTCAAGACCGGGCTCCAATCTCAGCCTTGATTTCCTGGCAGCCCGAAGAGCAAGCAGCACTGATTTTTACGCTTTGGCTTGGGCTTGGTTCAAAAAGGCATCCAGTGATCCTGGGAAGGCCAGGTGACCGTAACTGATGGCTGGAAGCAGATTTGCTTTTAATGCTGTCAGTATTGGGGCCACTGTAGGGCGTGGCAGATGTTGGCTCAACATTTTTAACGACTGTATGATGTTCCTGGCCTTGGAGTTCAGATGGTTTAGGTGAATATTTGCATTAGCCCGCTCTGAAAACTAAACCCCAAGATAGTTATAGAAAGCCACTATGCCGATTTGCATATCCCCCATGAGCCATAGTGTTTGCCTTTTGAAGTGATGTCTCCCAAAGACGATTACCTTAAGATGTGGTCTAGAAGAACCCTAGCTGCGGACACTGTTCGCCTGATTCTCTGGCCTATCAAAATGACCTAATATACCACTATCTCATGTGCAACTAATGATGTTTCTTTCTAAAGCTTTGTGAATTTGAAGTGCATGCTATCTCAAAATTCTACTTTGTGTTCCTAAAACCCTGGACGGGAAATGTTGACTTTGACTTAAAAGTGACAAAGGCTACTTGTCCTTTTTCATTGAGTGACCCTCTCCTTTCTTTCTTTCTGCTGTATGCCTCCTCTCTATGAGTACAGTCTGAGTCATGTTTTCCTTAATCTCTTTTATTGTATTTCTATACATTCAGCCCCAACTCATCTCAAAGATCAAAACCTGTCTTCTTTTAAAGTAATAAACTGCAATTTATCAATACCTAATCTCCTTTAGCTCATCTGTTAATTTCACCAACCATCTGCATAAAGTCACATATCCTCCACTAATGGTCACTCCTGCTCCTACTAATTTAGTCCATCACAAGTCCTCTGGAATAACTGCATTGTATGATCTCCTTGAGAGCACAAAACTAATCTTAATAACCACAACAATCACTGTATTAACCACTATCCTTGGGTTCTGGGGAAAGCTGCTGCCCGGCATAAAGCATGTCAACACCTTATCAGGAGCAGTAGGTGCTTTATAAATGCAAGTTGTGAGAAGTTGGCCTGGTATATGCTGTTCACTAGTTCTAGTGACCACCTTGTACCATGCCAAGCAACCCTTATGGTGTGGTTGTAAGTCAACCTTTTCGGACTAGCTGCCCTAGTGGTAGCGTAGGCTAAGCAGTCTTTGAGGCTAAACTCGTGATGCGTGTTAAGCAAGCTGTTTTACCAATAGTAATCCCCTTTTATACCAATGAAAGGACACCACACAGATATATATTCAAAATATATATGTATTTATTTCTCAAAGTAACCCCTAGTCTCTTTATGAGCACAGGAGCACAAATCGTCAAACAAGATTATCACAGAATACACAGAAGTTGCACTTTATATGGATAGGCCCTGGTGGCCACTCGAACCATATACTAAAATAGTGGTATAAGTACCACGAACAGAAAAGGGAAAAGGCCTAGGGCCTCTAGAATCGCTGGGCCTACAAGGAGCTAACGTCAGTTAGTGACCAGGAGGTCCACGGGTTGCGTGTGCAGAGCAAATAGTCACACGCGGGCTCCCATAGGTTTCAATGGGTGCGTAAAAAGTACAAAGTTACTGCAAAAGGAATCTTCCGGATGACCTAGGAACTTAAGATTTGGAACACAGGCACTAGAGGTGTATTACTACACATGGGCACCGGAGTACCAGCTTTACCTCACCCACAGGAAGCGGGTGCATAGGCCTCGAAGTGCGTCGGGTTTCTTCTATCTGTTCCGTGGGGCCTGTAGACAAAAGTGCTGCAGGCGGTCGGTCGGGAAGAGATGCAGTGGATCCAAGAGTGGATCGGAGATGTTGAAGACCTGTAAGCAGAGGGGACAGTGTTCACAGTCACTAGCCAGTGACCAGCGTGGCACCAGGTGGGTACCAGGCGATGTCGGGTGCAAACAGGAAGGAAGGTGTAGCTTGACTCTGCAGCCACGTGGTCCCTGAAGGTCGACGACGTCCAGGAGTCGAGTCACGAGCTGTCCCACGCAGGCTCTCGCTGTCGGCGGTGTCGGCGACTTGATCGAAGCAAACAAGCCTTGGCAAGAGCAATTGTTGTAGGCAAGGAGTTTAAGCTGATGGTTCTGACCAGCAAGGTCAGAGGAACTGCTCCTTTGGAGGGGAGCAAGGGCCAGTCTGGAGCAACCAGACCAGCGGTGTTTGTCGTAGATTTCGTCGCCAAGATGGCCACTAGCCAGCGGGCCAGCAACCGGTTAGGCGCATCGAGTGGCAAAATGCAGAAGGGCCCCACGCAGATCGTGGAGATGCTGGAGGGCTCACCTTTGGTGCAGATGCTGCTCGAGGGTTGGGCTTCTCAGGACCCAAAGCACAACTTGGAGGGAGCCTCGGTTGTTGCACTTGTCAGCTTGTCGTAGTCGTTCCAAGATGGCTGGCTCCACGTGTCTCGGTGCCTCCACGGGTCTCCTCTTTTCAGGGACTGTGGATCGGGCGGTGAGAGGTCTGGAGGTCCAGGTCTTGTCAGTCTCTGGGCTCGGGCTCCGGCGGGAGGCGGCGGCAAAGCAGACGGTGATTCGCTGGATGGTGCTTGCGTTAGCAAGGTGGTCACTCCCTGACCACAGGGGAGATTTTCTTCAGTCTTCTGTGCAGCAGAATGTCGAAGTTCCCGTCTTCTTCTTAGTTTCAAGTTGATTCCAGGATGTCTGAAGTCTTAGGACACAGCTCCTACCTTTATTCGGATTCTAGGGGCCGGACTACCTGCTAGGTCCCTCCCTATGGGTGGGACCAGGAAGGGGGGTGGTTACACCCCCAATCCTTTGTCCAGCTCGCCCCAGGCCCGGGACTGGTGTGCCCCAGGACCGGTTTGAACTGGCATATGCACCGAGGCTCCTTGTGAGCCACAGGCATGTCTGGTTTCTTTCAAGCCCTACCTGACCAATACACAAAATCCTGTCTGGGGTGGTGCACGCACCTCCCCTGGCAGGAAACCCTTTGTCCACACCTCCCAAGCTGGAAGGACTCCCAGCAGCAGGAGGGCAGACTTGTGTCTGTGGTGGCAGCATCCATTTTGTGGAGCTGAGGCTATGTCTGATTTTACCCGGGTTTCAGGCACTGTACATGTCGTGTCCCTCTAGAAGGGTGGAATGCTAACCCCGTCGCCAGAATTGGCGAGGGGTTAGTATTCCAATTCGTATGACACCTTACTCGACATGTTTTGATAAAGCCAAACCAAAGATAGCATTTAACCGCGAGGTTCATAATGCACTTAAGAGTATATGGTATGACGATATCTGGAAACAGTAGAAGGAAGTTGTTCCGACCACTGCAGACAGGCTCAGCTCATGCCAGAGCACCATCTCACATGGAACCAAGCACTCTGCCTTCAGGATTGTTAAGGCCTGCCATAGGAGTGACTTATAGGTTACCAGGTGTCCCATTTAAGGTTAGGTATAGGTATACTACACCTAAGTAAGAGGTGATTACACCAACTTACCCCAGCTGAGTGATCAGCCAGTTGTGTCAGATTGTTAGGCCAAGCCGGGGGTGGCATAATACATGCTGCAGCCCCTGGCAGGCCTTGGGTACACCAATGCCCTGGGTACCTAGTGTACACTGGTACAGGGGCTGACAGGGTGATCCACTTCCAATTGGTTATGCACCTAGGGTGCATAGTTTTAATTTAGTAGAGAGAACAGCAGGCTGGGGGTCTGATTGGCAGGCCCACAGCCTCAATATGTCAAAAACCAGTGAAGCAAAAAGCAAAAATTTGGGGTGACCATAGGATAGCAGACCCTACTCTCCTACACAACCCCCCCCCAAACGCTGGGACATTAAACTAGCCTTGACCAGTCTCGTCTTCATGTCCTAAGTGGAAGTACCTGGAGAGACCATCTGCATTCCCATGGTCAGTACCTGGCCGGTGCTCCACTGTAAAGTCCATCCCCTGTAGGGAAATGGACCACCTAAGCAGTTTGGGGTTTTCACCCTTCATCTGATTTAGCCACAAGAGGGGCTTATGGTCGGTCTGAATCTTGAAGTGAGTGCCAAACAAGTATGGCCTCAGCTTCTTCAGGGCCCACACCACAGCAAAGGCCTCCCTCTCAATAGCTGACCAATTCTTCTCTCTGGGGGTCAACCTTCTGCTAATAAAAGCAATGGGTTGGTCTTGACCATCTACATTAAGTTGTGACAGCACAGCTCCCACACCCAACTCAGAAGCATCTGTTTGGACAATAAACTCTTTGGAGTAGTCAGGACTTTTCAGGATAGGTGCAGAGCACATGGCCTCCTTCAGGTCATCAAATGCCTTTTGACAGCTTACTGTCCACTGAACCTTTTTGGGCATCTTCTTGGATGTCAGATCATTAAGAGGAGTCACAATGGACCCATAGTTCTTAACAAACTTCCTGTAGTACCCAGTCAAGCCCAAGAAAGCTCGAACTTGAGTCTGGGTGGTTGGAGGGGACCAGTCCTTGATGGATTGTATCTTACTCTCCAGTGGTTGAACTTGGCCTCCACCTACAAGGTGGCCCAAATATACAACCTTACTCTGCCCTATCTGGCACTTAGTAGCCTTGATAGTGAGGCCTGCCCTTTGCAGAGCCTCAAGAGCCTTCTTCAGGTGGATCAGGTGATCCTCCCAGGTGGAACTAAAGACAGCAATGTCATCAAGATATGCTGCGCAAAAGTCATCCAACCCAGTAAGGACTTGGTTCACCAGCCTTTGGAAGGTGGCAGGTGCATTCTTCAGACCAAAGGGCATCACCACAAACTGATAATGCCCACCTGGGGTTGAGAATGCTGTTTTGGCCTTAGACTCCTCAGCTAATCTGATTTGCCAATAGCCAGCTGTCAAGTCAAATGTGCTCAAAAACTTTGCAGAAGCTAGTTTGTCTATGAGCTCATCTGCCCTTGGAATAGGGTGTGCATCTGTCCTGGTGACAGCATTGCGTCCTCTGTAGTCCACACAGAACCTCATCTCTCTCTTGCCATCTTTGGTGTGAGGTTTGGGGACCAGAACCACTGGGCTAGCCCAGGGGCTCTCTGAGGGTTCAATGACACCTAATTCCAGCATTTTATGTACCTCAGCCTTTATACAGTCCCTGACGTGGTCAGGTTGTCTGTAAAGTTTGTTCTTTACAGGCAGACTGTCACCAGTGTCCACAACATGGGTACACCAGTCAGTTTGACTAGGTATCAAGGAAAACATATGTGAAAATGATTGTAGAACCTGTCTACATTCAGTCTGCTGATGGGCAGTGAGGTTGCCTCCAAGGGTCACTCCTTCAACTGAGCCATCTTCAGGGTTCTGAGACAACAGGTCTGGGAGAGGGTCACTCTCTTCCTCCTGTCCCTCATCTGTAGCCATGAGCAAGCCCATGTCTGCCCTGTCAACATATGCTTTAAGCCTGTTAACATGGAGTACCCTGTGGGGACTCCTGGGAGTTCCTAGGTCCACCAAGTAGGTGACCTCTCCCTTCTTTTCCAGGATTGTATGGGGTCCAGACCATTTGTCTTGGAGTGCTGCTGGGGCCACTGGCTCCAACACCCATACCTTCTGCCCTGGCTGATACTCAACCAAGACAGCCTTTTGGTCATGCCAAGCTTTCTGTAAGGCCTGGCTTGCCTCAAGGTTTTTGGATGCCTTCTCCATATACTCAGCCATCCTGGAGCGGAGACCAAGTACATAGTCCACTATGTCTAGCTTAGGCTTTTTGAGAGGTAACTCCCAGCCTTCCTTCACCAAACACAGTGGGCCTCTCACAGGGTGCCCAAACAACAATTCAAAGGGGCTGTAGCCAACTCCTTTTTGTGGGACCTCTCTGTAAGCAAACAGAAGGCAGGGTAGAAGGATATCCCATCTTCGCCTGAGCTTTTCAGGTAATCCTTTGATCATACCCTTTAGGGTCTTGTTGAATCTCTCAACAAGCCCATTGCATTGTGGGTGATAAGGGGTGGTGAACTTGTAGTTGACACCACATTCCTTCCACATAGCTGTCAAGTATCCTGACATAAAGTTGGTACCTCTGTCAGATACTACCTCCTTAGGAAACCCCACTCTGGAGAATACTCCCAGCAGGGCCCTGGCCACAACAGGAGCTGTAGTGGTCCTAAGGGGAATTGCCTCTGGATACCTGGTGGCATGATCCACTACCACCAGTATAAATCTGTGCCCAGATGCAGTGGGAGGATCCATGGGACCCACTATGTCTATTCCCACTCTTTCAAAGGGAACCCCCACCACAGGTAGTGGTATCAGGGGGGCCTTTGTTGTGCCACCTGATTTGCCACTGGCTTGGCAGGTAACACAGGAGCGACAAAACTCCTTTGTATCTTCATTCATATGAGGCCAGTGAAAGTGAGGGACAAGTCTGTCCCAGGTCTTGTTCTGGCCTAGGTGTCCTGCTAAAGGAATATCATGGGCCAAGGTAAGAAGGAAGCCCCTAAATTGCAGAGGTATAACCAACCTCCTGGTTGCACCAGGCTTGGGGTCTCTAGCCTCTGAATAAAGGAGCCCTTCATCCCAATACACTTTATGGGTACCTTGAGCATTCCCAGCAGCCTCAGCAGCAGCCAGCTGTCTGAGGGGTTCAAGAGAGGGACAGGATAACTGAGCCTGCCTCAAGTCAGCCCTTGAAGGTCCCCCTGTCCCCAGAAACTCAACCTGGTCAGGTTCAAGCTCTTCAGGGACAGTTCCTTCAGGGTCCTCTAGATCAGCTTCCTGGGAAGGCTGATCATCACTCTGAGGCAGGGGGGAAGGCACAGCCTTGACCCTCCTGTTCTTCTTCTTGGTAGGTGCTTGGTCCATTGTTCCAGGATCCAAGACCTGTGGTTCAGTGAGGCACTTTTTGGCCTGTGACCTGGTCACAGCAAGGACATGTGATGATATACCTAACATCTCTGCATGAGTCCTGTACTCCACTTCTGACCATAGAGAACTCTCTAGGTCATTGCCCAACAAACATTCTACTGGGAGGTCTGCACTAACCACAACCCTTTTGAGGCCAGTTACCCCTCCCCATGAGAAGTTAACAACTGCCACACTATGTGAAGTAGTGGCATTGCTGGCATTGGTCACCAGGTAGTTCTCACCTGGTATGTACTGTCCAGGGTCCACAAAGCCTGGTGTCACCATAGTGACACTGGCACATGTGTCCCTGTAGGCTTGAGCCACTTTGTCATTTATTAAAGGAGTCTGTCTGTACTTGCCCAGGTTACTGGGGCTCACAGTCAGGGACAAATCAATGTCCCCATCACAGATCAAGACTGCCTGTGTAAGGGTTCTGTCTAAGTCAGAATCTCCTTCAGTTCCCATAGTGATTCCCACTACACCCTTTGTCTGGGGACCAACACTGCTAACAGTAGTACTGGGAGCAGGTGCCTTAGGGGCAACAGTGTTGGGGGCTCCACCCTTTTTGCAATCACTAGTCCAGTGAGTTGTATTTTTACAATGATTGCACCAGGGTTTCTTCTGACCTTCTTTCTTCTTCTTGGACTGTTGGGACCCACCCTCCTTAGCAGTAGTTTGGGGCCCTGTTGAAGACTTCTGGTCTTTAGGTTTCTGATCTCCACCCTTTTGGTCTGTTTTCTTCTGATCACCCCCTTGGCCCTGGTTCTGGTTCTTTTGCTTAACCCTGGTTCTGACCCATTTGTCTGCCTTCTTTCCCAATTCTTGGGGAGAGGTCAGATCAGAGTCAACCAAGTGTTGATGCAGTTGCTGGTTTTGACAGTTATTTAAAATCTGTTCTCTCATCATCAAATTATACAATCCTGTAAAATCAGATACCTTACTTCCCAGCAACCAACCCTCCAAAGCCTTAGTGGCACATTCAATGTATTCAGACCAGTCCTGAGTCTGTGTCTTTTGGGTGTCTCTGAACATTAACCTGTACTGCTCAGTGGTTAAGCCTAACCCATCAACGAGAACACTCTTCAGGACTCTGTAGTTTCTGACATCCTCTTCTCTAACAGTGAGGAGTCTGTCTCTGCCTCTTCCTTCAAAGGAGAGCCAGAGGATTGCTGCCCACTGATCTTCAGGAACCTGCTGTACTTTGCAGGCTCTCTCAAGAGCAGTTATCCACTTGTGGATGTCATCCCCACTTTTGTAGGGGGGCACAACCTTAGACAGGTTTCTATTGTCGAAAACCCTATCTTTGTCCTTAGGGACAATGCTGCCACCAGTGGGTATAGACCCACTCTCTTTATGCTGTCTAGCCTTGCTAAGTTTCTCTTCCATCAGGGCTACTTCTAGCTCCTGCTTCCTGATCCTCAGCTGAGCCTCTTGCATCTTGGCCTCATGTTCCCTCCTCTGAGGGGTGGTCATCCTTCTCCTGGAGTGACCTTGAGAGCCTCTAGAGCCATGGGAAGCATTGGAGTCACCTGAGCGATTCCTTTGCCTTCCAAGCCCTGTGTTAAGTCCACTGGGGAGATCCAGTGGGTTGAACCCACTGTCAGTCCCCAATAGCCTTGGTTTAGCTGGGCCAAGTATAATACTTGGCACTGGGCTAGTTCTCCCTTCATCCTCACTACTGTCAGTATCCTTTTCACTCTCATCCTCTGTGGTAGGCATCCCATCTAAGGGGTGACTATTGGGAAGGGGTACTTCAGTGGCATCTTTAGAAGGGGGGCCTCCTGTTCCTGACCCTAAGGGGGCTAACTGGGAAGCTTTCTTGAGTGCTCTCTGATTCTCATCATTCTGTAAGAGCTCTCTGAGCTCAGCAGAGTTTGGGTTCTTGGGCTGTTTAAGGCCTCTAAGAGTTGCCAAATGCCTGAGCTCATTCTGATTAAGGGTAGCAAAGCTGGATGGTGCCCTCTGGGGGTCACTCTCAACAGAGATGGGTACAGTGGACCCCTCTGCCCCGGCCATTGCTCTTAAGTGTGGGTGGATGTGTTGCAATCTACCTACACTTGGGTTTACCTACTAAACCTATCTAGTAGTTGTAGTCAGGGTGTGCTACTCCCTTTGCTCTACAACAACTAAGTTCAGTAGAACTTATGTATATCTAATCTTGTTTTATATGTACCTACAGGTACCTATGTGATCTTTCAATTGGTAACCAAGAGATTACAATGGTAAAACACAGCAAGCTCATATCCAACCGCTGCTCACCAATGTGAGAAGTTGGCCTGGTATATGCTGTTCACTAGTTCTAGTGACCACCTTGTACCATGCCAAGCAACCCTTATGGTGTGGTTGTAAGTCAACCTTTTCGGACTAGCTGCCCTAGTGGTAGCGTAGGCTAAGCAGTCTTTGAGGCTAAACTCGTGATGCGTGTTAAGCAAGCTGTTTTACCAATAGTAATCCCCTTTTATACCAATGAAAGGACACCACACAGATATATATTCAAAATATATATGTATTTATTTCTCAAAGTAACCCCTAGTCTCTTTATGAGCACAGGAGCACAAATCGTCAAACAAGATTATCACAGAATACACAGAAGTTGCACTTTATATGGATAGGCCCTGGTGGCCACTCGAACCATATACTAAAATAGTGGTATAAGTACCACGAACAGAAAAGGGAAAAGGCCTAGGGCCTCTAGAATCGCTGGGCCTACAAGGAGCTAACATCAGTTAGTGACCAGGAGGTCCACGGGTTGCGTGTGCAGAGCAAATAGTCACACGCGGGCTCCCATAGGTTTCAATGGGTGCGTAAAAAGTACAAAGTTACTGCAAAAGGAATCTTCCGGATGACCTAGGAACTTAAGATTTGGAACACAGGCACTAGAGGTGTATTACTACACATGGGCACCGGAGTACCAGCTTTACCTCACCCACAGGAAGCGGGTGCATAGGCCTCGAAGTGCGTCGGGTTTCTTCTATCTGTTCCGTGGGGCCTGTAGACAAAAGTGCTGCAGGCGGTCGGTCGGGAAGAGATGCAGTGGATCCAAGAGTGGATCGGAGATGTTGAAGACCTGTAAGCAGAGGGGACAGTGTTCACAGTCACTAGCCAGTGACCAGCGTGGCACCAGGTGGGTACCAGGCGATGTCGGGTGCAAACAGGAAGGAAGGTGTAGCTTGACTCTGCAGCCACGTGGTCCCTGAAGGTCGACGACGTCCAGGAGTCGAGTCACGAGCTGTCCCACGCAGGCTCTCGCTGTCGGCGGTGTCGGCGACTTGATCGAAGCAAACAAGCCTTGGCAAGAGCAATTGTTGTAGGCAAGGAGTTTAAGCTGATGGTTCTGACCAGCAAGGTCAGAGGAACTGCTCCTTTGGAGGGGAGCAAGGGCCAGTCTGGAGCAACCAGACCAGCGGTGTTTGTCGTAGATTTCGTCGCCAAGATGGCCACTAGCCAGCGGGCCAGCAACCGGTTAGGCGCGTCGAGTGGCAAAATGCAGAAGGGCCCCACGCAGATCGTGGAGATGCTGGAGGGCTCACCTTTGGTGCAGATGCTGCTCGAGGGTTGGGCTTCTCAGGACCCAAAGCACAACTTGGAGGGAGCCTCGGTTGTTGCACTTGTCAGCTTGTCGTAGTCGTTCCAAGATGGCTGGCTCCACGTGTCTCGGTGCCTCCACGGGTCTCCTCTTTTCAGGGACTGTGGATCGGGCGGTGAGAAGTCTGGAGGTCCAGGTCTTGTCAGTCTCTGGGCTCGGGCTCCGGCGGGAGGCGGCGGCAAAGCAGACGGTGATTCGCTGGATGGTGCTTGCGTTAGCAAGGTGGTCACTCCCTGACCACAGGGGAGATTTTCTTCAGTCTTCTGTGCAGCAGAATGTCGAAGTTCCCGTCTTCTTCTTAGTTTCAAGTTGATTCCAGGATGTCTGAAGTCTTAGGACACAGCTCCTACCTTTATTCGGATTCTAGGGGCCGGACTACCTGCTAGGTCCCTCCCTATGGGTGGGACCAGGAAGGGGGGTGGTTACACCCCCAATCCTTTGTCCAGCTCGCCCCAGGCCCGGGACTGGTGTGCCCCAGGACCGGTTTGAACTGGCATATGCACCGAGGCTCCTTGTGAGCCACAGGCATGTCTGGTTTCTTTCAAGCCCTACCTGACCAATACACAAAATCCTGTCTGGGGTGGTGCACGCACCTCCCCTGGCAGGAAACCCTTTGTCCACACCTCCCAAGCTGGAAGGACTCCCAGCAGCAGGAGGGCAGACTTGTGTCTGTGGTGGCAGCATCCATTTTGTGGAGCTGAGGCTATGTCTGATTTTACCCGGGTTTCAGGCACTGTACATGTCGTGTCCCTCTAGAAGGGTGGAATGCTAACCCCGTCGCCAGAATTGGCGAGGGGTTAGTATTCCAATTCGTATGACACCTTACTCGACATGTTTTGATAAAGCCAAACCAAAGATAGCATTTAACCGCGAGGTTCATAATGCACTTAAGAGTATATGGTATGACGATATCTGGAAACAGTAGAAGGAAGTTGTTCCGACCACTGCAGACAGGCTCAGCTCATGCCAGAGCACCATCTCACATGGAACCAAGCACTCTGCCTTCAGGATTGTTAAGGCCTGCCATAGGAGTGACTTATAGGTTACCAGGTGTCCCATTTAAGGTTAGGTATAGGTATACTACACCTAAGTAAGAGGTGATTACACCAACTTACCCCAGCTGAGTGATCAGCCAGTTGTGTCAGATTGTTAGGCCAAGCCGGGGGTGGCATAATACATGCTGCAGCCCCTGGCAGGCCTTGGGTACACCAATGCCCTGGGTACCTAGTGTACACTGGTACAGGGGCTGACAGGGTGATCCACTTCCAATTGGTTATGCACCTAGGGTGCATAGTTTTAATTTAGTAGAGAGAACAGCAGGCTGGGGGTCTGATTGGCAGGCCCACAGCCTCAATATGTCAAAAACCAGTGAAGCAAAAAGCAAAAATTTGGGGTGACCATAGGATAGCAGACCCTACTCTCCTACACAAGTACAGTACAATATTTACAATGTAAGTCACAGGGAGGTTAAGAGTCACACTTGTTTTATCAAGTGCCAAAATCAGCATGATATCAGAGGGCTCTGTTCAGCAATACTAGCAACTGAGCCTCCAGATTACGTCTTATCCCAGATGCTGACATCTAATAGGGGCTTTTGCTCTCAGATGGTATTTTTTATTTATCCAGTGTAATTTCTGATGTTCTAAGGACCAGCAATGAATGGTTTAAAACTAGAGACACTATGAACCATCTGAAACCTGTCAACAGTTATTTTCAGCAGGAAATGTCAGCTTTAATGTTGCATTTAAGTTTGCTTAATAAGTTGCTACTTTGTTGAAGTTTACAGAGCAGTCCACTGATAAGGTGTCCAATTTGGCAAAATATGCTTCATATTTTTGATGGATACTTCTAACCACATATTCTTCACCTTAGAATACTCCCCAGGTGCAAGAATGGATCTGGAAAACGTTCCATAGAAGTGCTCCTTTGCACTGCTAGGGGTTGTTGTTCAGCACCCCGCAGACTCCACACTGTCTGGGAAGTGATGGAACAGAACTGCATATAAGCACCATCCTGGTGTATTTTCCTTTCTTTCTGCTTCTTCTGACATGGATCTAGAGCTCTGTCAGAACAATGTTGGTTTTTTAACAACTTCTGAACTATTTCATCAGTGTTCTAGGAAACTATATTCCCACCCAAAACAACAAGTTTCAAGCTATGCCGCGACTGCTGGAAGCAGATGTCAGCCACGAACTGGCACGAGGTGAGTCTAGCCTCAGGACATGACTTTAAGTCATGCTATAATTCACCCTCATACATCCAAAGGCGATCTGAAACCGGGAGGTGAAGCTGTATCTCGCAGAACACAAGAAGAAGCTGTAGCATTTATGTTCCCAAGTGGCGAAAATCCAGTCTTGAGGCCATTCCTGTCACCAATCAACTTCCCGTTTTAAGTGCTCCGGTAAGTCAAAGTCTAAGTTCAAGCATAAGAAAATAAGGCAAGACTCAACCTTATCCCGCCACTGTAACTCCAGAGAGAAGGCGTAAGTGACTCATAATGTCAGTCACTCCCATTCAAGGTCTTAGTCCTTAGAACTGATTTGTCTGGTCCTGATGTGCCCTGAGTTTCCCGGGGTGTTGTTGAACCGGCACCAGATCGAGATCTTCAAGGGGGAAATGCTGGAAATGTTTTGTGTGCCTATGGGCCCCATAGCACCGTTGGGCCTCCAGTCAGGTTACTTCAAGTATGCCTATCTCCAGTGCTGCCTGTCCCCTTGGCACCTGAGTCTATACAGACTCTGATACAGATTTCTACTCTTGGTCCCTCGATCCATGTCGGTCCCCGATACCCCAACACCAATGCCAGTGCTACTGGCATCGGAGGATGATCCAGTGCCAGTGTCGGACCCACAAACCAACTTCAGTTCCAGCCTGACCGATGTCCTGGTACAAAAAAAAAAGCACAACCAGTCGTCCTGCAGAACCTGATTCTTCCCCAGTGCCTCTACCACATTGCAGCTATCAACTCTTTGGGTCTGAATCCGATCCTATACCAGAGTAGGGGCACCCCAAGATGTTGATAATTATGATAACGGTGGGATGGCTTGCTCCCCCACTATACTGAAGATGACTTATACGCTGATTTAAAACATACCAGTGGGCTTGACCCCTTGCCTGAAACACAGCTTGAATTGTAATTTGGGCCGCCAACAGAAGAGAGTGCCTCATTTGCAGTGGTGATGTGGAGGGCATTTGATGCACTAGATTTGTAGTAATCCTCAGTTGAGACCAAAACAACGTTCCAACAGAGATTCTGCTGCCTGGCCATTGACATCTGAGCCCTTGCTTCCAACTAACTATGCCCTTATTGATAACTTTGATGGCCACGTAGTCGAAGCTTTATTCTTATACCTGTGAATAGCAAGGTGGCCAGTTATCACAGACTGGTGGCTGGCAAGATACGTGTTCTCATCAATCCTCCTACTTATTATACAGGCTTCATAAGTAAGGTGAGCCCTAACTCATTTCAACCACTACTCTGGATGGGGAACTAAAGAGGGTTGATGCTTTTGGCAGGTGCATGTTTTCTTAGGTTAGTCTAGAACTGAGTTCTGTAAATGTTTGTTTGCAGGGCCATTATACATATGCCTATTGGAACATGACCAGCGAGATCTTGCCAGCAGTCCCGGAAGACCTACGGGCCTCTTTGGCCCAATTATCCATAATGAAAAATATGTTTTTTGCACAAGTCTGGATTTTATGGATTACTGGAGTAGGGCAGTCAGTTCTTGTGTTGTCCTTGGGCGATATGCGTGGATGCATTCCACTGGATATTCTGGGGCTATGCAGCCTTCTTCATAGAGATATGCCTTTGATGGGTCCCATCATCAGTGAGAAGGCAGGCGCTGCACTGGAGCTCTTTAAGAACAGCAGAGCTATGGCACTCTCCTTGGGGCTGTTAACCACTGCCAAATAGTTTCCACATCAAAACATTTAGATGCTATTTCACAGGACAGTAAGCCTTCCCGCCCGGTGCAGCAGGTACCCCCATGTACCTTTGGGGTCATGGATGTGGGCATTTCAGGCAGTGTATGGGCCAGCAGGGGCATCAGTGCTCCAATTTCTCTTCCCCTGCAACAACAGCCATAAAACAACTTTAGTTTGCTCTTATTGGTGTATGCCCAACCAGTCGTGGGGGCAGAATTCAACATTTCCTCCGATGTTGGCGATATACTACATCTGATAAATGGTTTTACAGATCATTCAAAATGTATATGACTTGCCTTTTTTCTGCTCGTTCACTATTCCTTCTACACCAGAACGAATTTCAGGTGAGCACTTGTGCATTCTGTTGCAGAAGGTGTGGTTATTGCTCTCCTAGGATGTATAGAGAGGGGGTCGGACGTGGAAAGATTAGGGGGGTGTTACTCTTGCTGGCCAAGATCCTGTCTGCTCTGGACCTGGGTGACTGGATGGTGTTTAAATCGTATTTGATGTAAAATATTATTGTAAATATGAAGAAAAAAAATCTTAAAATACTTTAAGAATAAAAATATTCCAAACTGTATTATAATAAAAGAAAAGAATTAGGAATTATATTGATATAAACGTTTTAAATAAAAAAAACTGTGAAATATTTTTTAATGATACAAATATTTTACATTTATTTTGGTCTTTTTTAAAATTAATTTTTGTTCAATATTAAATCAAATATATATTAATGGTAGCACATTAAAAGAGCAAATATGAAAAATTTCAGTTATTCAAAAAATGTCAACTAAAAATGTTTTTTAATTAAGTAAAATAATTAAAAATGAGTTTTATATAAACAGTTAACATTTTATAATTTTTTGAGAAATACTTTTAAATTGTATAAATATTTTAATTCTTTGTTTTAAAATTATAATTTTATATTAAAATTGTACTTTTTTTTAATTGGTTGTTATTATTTTTTTATTTTATGATTGGTAAATTTGGAATATTACTTTTAATGGCTTTAAATTTCCAAATGGTAGTAAATATTTATATAAATATATTCATTAATAACTGTAATAAACATTTTTGAAAGTATTTTTATGTTTAAATATGTACATATATAGGGGTGTAGTTTTGGGTAGTGTGCAAAATGTGTGTATGGCGTATTGATTGTGCATATAAAATGATTAATTTGTTTGATCATTTTTTAAATGTTTTAGATTTGAGTGTATTAGTACATTTCGCCTCTTAATACATTTCGCCTCTTTAGCTTGTAATGCTTTCTTCAAATTGTCTTAGATTAGAGTGGGAATAGCAAATGTCACCAATTTAGGGCTCAATTACGAGTCATCGGTCTCCCGACCACGTGATTACGATTAGGGCGGGAACCACCATTCTCCTGGCGGTGTTGCAGGGGTCGGGAGGCATCGCAAGAATATTAGGGGTTTCCTCTCTGCCATGGTTTTTATGGCTGTTCCTCCTCCATGTAAACAATGGCGGAGAGGAAATATACGAAGTGCAGAGGCACAAGGGGGGAACAAAATGTGCCCCCTATGTGCATACACCCCAGTTCCTGCACAGCATGGATTTTTTAAGTCCATGCCATGCAGGAACAGTTTTTGGCATTCCCATTGCGGTGCCCCTTTTCAGGGCACCGCCGTGGGAACACCAAAAACGAGCCCGCCAGAGAGTAGGAAACACCTAATCTGGCAGGCAGTCTGACCACGGCTTTGGCGGTGTGATAGTTGGGAGGACCCGGCATCGCACCGCCAAAGTCATGACCAGGCCCTCTATGTCAAGAACCTTCCCCCAATATGGTTAGATTGGAGTGGGAATAGTAAATGTCACCCCTTTAGTGTCTAACACCTTCTCCAAATAGGTTTAAGATTGGAGTGGGAATAGTAAATGTCACCTCTTTAGTGTCCAACACTTTCCCCCAATATCGTTAGATTGGAGTGGGAATGTAAATGCTACCCTAAGGTGTAAACACCTTCCCCCAATACGGTTAGATTGAAGTGGTAATAGTAAATGTCACCCCTTTAGTGTCCAACGCCTGCCCCAAATTGGTATAGATTGGAGTGGGAATAGTAAATGTCACCCCTTTAGTATCCAACACTTTCCCCCAATATGGTTAGATTAGAGGGGGAATAGTAAATGTCACCCCTTTAGTGTCCCACACCTTTACCCAATATGGTTAGATGGAGTGGAAATAGTAAATGTTACCCCTTTAATGTCCAACAGCATCTTCGAATATGGTAACATTGGAGTGGGAATTTTAAATTACACAATTTTATGGTCCACTGCATTCCCCAAATTGGTTTAGATTGGAGTGGGAATAGTAAATATTGCCTCTTTAGGGTTCATCGTATCCCCAAAAGTGATTTAGATTGGAGTAGGAATAGTAAATGTCACCCCTTTAGTATCCAACACTGTCTCCAATATCCTTTGGATTGGAGTGGAAATAGTAGATGCTTGCCCTGTGGTGTCCAACACCTTCCCCGAATATGGTAAGAGTAGAGTGGAAATTGTAAATGACATCATTTTAGTGCCCTATGCCGTATCCAAATTGGTTTAGATTGGAGTGGAATAATAAATGTCACCTATTTAGTGTCCAATGTCTTCCCCAAATTAGTTTATATTAGAGTGGTAATAATAAATGTCATTTTTTTAGTGTGTAACATTTTTAAAAAAATGGTGCATGTTGAAGTGTAATTATTTACTTTTATAATTTGTGTCTGAAATTCTCTATTGTAATATTATTTGTGTGTAGTAGAAATTTCTTGTGTTAATTTATTAGTATTATTGGTGTTTAGAAATATAATAAAAAATAGTTAGTTATGTGTTTGTAGGCAATATCATTAATTACATTTTGTATAGAATAAAGACATGTAACACATCAGTTTATTTAATGTATAATTTTACATTTTTAATCATATATATTTCAAGTTAAAACTAAACATTTATATAAAGTTAAGTAAATACATTTTTCATGAGTTTCTATTATTAAAAGAGTAAATTATATTTAATTACACTGTATGTTGTGTATTTTCCATTTTTTTTTCCATCTTCAACTATTTTTTTAACATTTCGTAAATTGTTTTATATACACACTTTCAGTGTCATTTTATTATATGTTGTTTTCAGCATATATTAAATAATTGTATACCTTTTTTACTATTATTTACTTTATACCTTACAATTTAGTTTATATTTACAACAACATTTTGCCTTGTTTAATAATTTTTAAAAAATGTTCATACATTTATCCAATATTATTTCTCATTCATTTCTATGGAGGGGATAGTCATTTTTTTTTTGTTTCATTTAGCAACCATTTTGTTTTCCAGTTACCTTCTATTTTCAACCCCTTCCCTACTAGGCTCCCCCCCCCCCGTGCTCAGCCTTTTTTTTGGCTATTTGAGGTAGTTTGCGCTTAGGCCCCTGTAACTTTTTGACCACATAAGGTATCCATGCCAAATTTGCGTCCTTTTCTTCCAACATCATGGGGATTCTAAAGGTACTCAGGGTTTGTAGATTTCCCTGGAGGGACCCAGAAATTAGCCAAAAAACAGATACATTTGGATTTTTGGGGGAGAGATTGGGGAAAAGTCCTGCAAATGAAAGCATCTGTTTTTCCCCGCCAAATGGTATCAACAAAGGGTTTGTGGGGCTGAAATCACAATTTTCCCAGCTTTCAGGGACTGACAGACCTTTGTCAGAAAACCCACATTTTTTACACAGTTTTGGCCTTTTACTGGGACATAGCCTATTTTTGCTATTTTTTGTGCTTTTAACTTTCTTCCAGTTAATGGTAGAAATGGGTATGAAAGCAATAATGGATCCTGGAAACTATACATTTTAGAAAAGTAGACACAATTCTGAATTCAGCAGGGGGTCATTTGTGTAGATCCTTCAAGGTTTCTTTACAGAAACTAAGGGGCCCATGATGACGGCGGGCGGACATTGTCTACCCGCCACCGTAACGGTAAACGAGACCGACCGCCGGAGGTACGGCGGTCCCGCTATGCCAATTAGGATGCGCCCGCCACCCTGGCGGCTGCATCCTGCATATTATGAATTGCGGGGGGGCGATGCTGTCAGCAGCACCCGCCGCAATGCAAAATATCCATGTTGTGCATTGGCATGCACAACATGACAGGCACCATGCGGTGCCTGCCACCCTGTGCATGCCAATGAAGGGGGGTGCCATGGGTACCCCCCAAGTGCAGGCATCTACCCCCCACTCCCCTGGGGACCCGCAACGGGCCCCCAAAGGCATTCTCCGCATGCCTTTCCATGGCGGAGTGTCCGCCATTGAAAGGCATGCCCCACGCACCCCTCCTAATTTGGATGGCGGTGCCTGCAAGGCACCGCCACCATATTGTGGGCCTTTTCCACCCAGCAGGTAATTGTGACGATTGCCTGCTGGCAGAAAAGTGGTGGATGGTCTTTCCGTCAGCCACCTTACCCCCCGCCATGTTAATGTGGCGGGGGTAAATGGCCGTCGGGTGGGGAGTTCTGGCGCGCGGATCACCACCGCCGGTCAGGCGATGCTGATCCACCCGTGATCATAATAGGCCCCTTACAGTTGAAAATAGGAAATATTGAAAATGAGTTGAAAAAAACAGCCATTTGTGCCAACATTTTCATCTGTAACTTCTAATTATGACAGATGTTTGAAAGCAATATACCATTACATCCGCTGGACCTTTCTGGTTGTGAGGATATATAGGACTTGTAGGTTTACCAAGAACCCGAAGAACCCAAAGCTAATAACTGAGCAGCGTCTTGCAATGGTTTTATATTATGTACCGGGTATATGGCAATTATTTTGGTAAAATGTATACATGGAAAAATGACTTCTTTTTTTACACATTGTATTTCATTTGGAAGGCAGAAATGCATAAAAAATCAATAGTTCCTCTACAATTCTGTGTTACCCTAAGTCTCCCGAGTAAAAGGATACCTCATTTGTGTGAGTGTCCAATGCAGAATTGGCTAAAAACGTATTTTAAACAAAATGGTGTGCCTACAATTCTTGGTGCTATACCCTTAATCCCCATGTTTTTGGCTCTTCCCAGTCACAGGCATACAAGTGAGGTATCATTTTACTCAGGAGACTGAGAGGAACGCTGTGGGGTATGACATTTATGCCGGTGATGGAGCGGGTAGTACAAAATGTTGTATACCCCCCTATTCTGTATGTCCATACTAATTAGAATAATCTATTAATTATAATATTATTAATGTGTTTGTGTGAAAATGTAATTAACATTAGTAATATACGAAACAAATGTGGGATCTGCATTTTGCATGGCTAAAATAATTTGTAATTAACCTATGTACGCATACTAATACTAGAAAAATAGAATATAGCATGATACATGTTGCTTTTGTGACGTTATCGTATGTTGCACCAAATGACATCACTGGGTGAATATGAACGCTTTAAATGTCGCCATATGCTAGATAATTGCAAGCACATAGGGGAATTAGTGAGGGTTTAGCATTTTACTCGTTATTTCTATGTTTTAATTACTTTTTGTGTTTGTTTTGCTTAAGTTATCCTTTGGGCCTAGAAGCAAGATGGCCGACTGACACACATGACTCGACAGCTACCATTCCACGAGGTTTCAGACCAAGTGCATGTGCGCCAACCGCACGTACCAGTAGCCTTGAGATGACCCCAGACTCTATGTACCCAACCAAGGTCACGACGGGATGCCTGCCAAGAGTTTTTAACAATAGACGTTTATAAAAACCGGATGGAACATGTAGGATGACCTAACATCCCGAACTGTGTGAAACTTCACCGGACGACCCCAACTGACCAATGAGATGAGCCCAAATTCTTTATTTTGTATCTCTTGAACCTTATTTCCATTATAAAAATGACGTTAGAATAGAGAGGGGTGCTACTCTTTCTCGTACTTCCTTTTGTTGACAGAGACGACGGTGACGCTTCGTGACGGCTGTGCTTCTGAATCTTTGACAGACTGAATTGCTGCCCAATTTCTTGATGAACTACGGACTATCGAACATTCTATGGGCACTGATCGATATTTGCACATCTCTGGTCCTTGACCTGATCTTTGGGACTGTAGCGTGCTGACGACTAAATTTGATGACTTAGAGGACGACCGATAGCCAGAATAGGTAAATATGGTATTCTGTGATTTGCGTAATGATTAATAAATTTACTAGATGGAACTAAAATTCTTGCATTATTTAGATAAACAAAATATTGAATAACAAGAAAATGTGTTTGGCAGTTTATTGAAAAGGAGTAGATCAGGGATTTTGAGTATGTTTTAACTGGACTAAATCACTAAACTCAAAATAACTAATTTGATCTGTCGACTACGTGGAAGGAGTATCTTGATGTTTAGGATTAAGGTGTGCAGTAATAAGGGTATTAGTGTATAGAAGTGTAAATAAGTTCTCTATCTATAGGTTATAAGGTATTCCTTTCATGTCAGCGCTTGTAAACAGTTATCCAGTTATGTGTTAATGTGATATTTGGTCTGTGACGAAGAGAGGATATATATTAGGTACAGGGTTTTCATCTTGATTCCCGTTACCCAGGTTTCCGCGCTGCATCACCGGCACAGTGATTCCACACATATATATGTGGAAAATGTGTTTTTTCCTGCTAAATTTGAGGTTTGCAGGGGATTCTGGGTAGGAAAATGTGGGGGATCCACGCAAGCCATACCTCCCTGGACTCCCCTGGGTACCTAGTTATCAGAAATATGTGCGTTTGGTTGTTTCCCAAGATGACCACCCAGCCCGGGGCCAAAAACCCAAGTGACACCCCTTGCAAAACCAGGTTGTTTTGTGATAGGTCATTTTGCTGTCTCCTCAATACGTTTTGGGCCCTTGCCTGTCACGGGTACTTGACCCACCCACGCAAGTGAGGTATAATTTTTATCGGGAGACCTGGGGGAATGCTGGGTGTTAGGAAATGTGTGGATCCATGCAGATTCCAGAACTGTCCCACACAGAAATTTGAGAAAAATTTGATTTTTTCAGCTAAATTTGAGGTTTGCAGGGGATTCAGGGTAGGAAAATGTTGGGGGGTCCAAGCAAGCCATACCTCGCTGGACTCCCCTGGGTGTCTAGTTTTCAGAAATGTGTGGGTTTGGTAGGTTTCCCAGGATAGCTGTCGAGCCCGGGGCCAAAAACCCAGGTGACCCCCCCTTGCAAAACCAGGTTGTTTTGTGATAGGTAATTTTGATGTCTTCTCAATACATTTTGGGCCCTTGCCTGTCGAGGCTCCTTGACCCACCCACGCGAGTGACGTGCCATTTTCATCAGGAGACCTGGGGGAATGCTGGGTGGTAGGAAATTTGTGGATCCACGCACATCCAGAACTTTCCATCACAGAAATGTGAGGAAAATGTGCTTTTTTTTCTACAAAGTTTGAGGTTTGCAAGGGCTTCTGACTAACAGAACCTGGTGAAAGCCAGACAAGTCACCCCATCCTGGATTCCCCTGCGTGTCTAGTTTGAAAAAATGTATAGGTTTGCTAGGTTTCCCTTGGTGCCGTCAGAGCTAGGGTTCAAAATCTACAGCTAGGCACTTTGCAAAAAAAGGGTCCGTTTTCACTGAAAAAATGTGGTGCCCGCGTTGCGTTGTGGTCCATATCCTGTGGCGGGCATTAGGCCTACCCACACATGTGAGGTACCATTTTCATCAAAAGACTTTTGGGAATGCGGAGTGGGTGGAATTTTGTGGATCCACACAGATGCCAAAACTTTCCATCACAGAAATTTGAGGAAAATGTGTATTTTTTACAAAGTTTGAGGTTTGCAAGCGATTCTGGGTTTCAGAACCTGGTGAGAGCCAGACAAGTCACCACATCCTGGATTGCCCTGGGTGTCTACGTTTAAAAAATGTATAGGTTTGCTAGGTTTCCCTAGGTGCCGGCAGAACTATGGTTCAAAATCTACAGAAAGGCACTTTGCAAAAAAAGGGTCAGTTTTCATTGTAAACATGTGGTGTGTCCATGTTGCTGTTTGGGCCGTTTCCTGTTGCTGGCACTAGGCCTACCCACACAAGTGAGGTATCATTTTTATCTGAAGACTTTGGGGAATGCGGGGTGGTGGAAGTTTGTGGATCTGCGCAGATTCCAGAACCTTCCATCACAGAAATGTGAGGAAAATGTTTTTTTTTTTTACAAAGTTTGAGGTTTGCAAGGGATTCTGGGTAACAGAACCGAGTGAGAGCCACACAAGTCACCACATCCTGGATTCCCCTGGGTGTCTAGTTTAAAAAAATGTATAGGTTTGCTAGATTTCCCTTGGTGCTGTCAGAGCTAGGGTTCAAAATCTACAGCTAGGCACTTTGCAAATAAAGGGTCTGTTTTCACTGAAAAAATGTGGTGCCCGCGTTGCGTTGTGGTCCATATCCTGTGGCGGGCACTAGGCCTACCCACACATGTGAGGTACCATTTTCATCAAAAGACTTTTAGGAATGCGGAGTGGGTGGAATTTTGTGGATCCACACAGATGCCAAAACTTTCCATCACAGAAATTTGAGGAAAATGTGTATTTTTTACAAAGTTTGAGGTTTGCAAGCGATTCTGGGTTTCAGAACCTGGTGAGAGCCATACACGTCACCACATCCTGGATTCCCCTGGGTGTCTACGTTTCAAAAATGTATAGGTTTGCTAGGTTTCCCTCGGTGCCGGCAGAACTATGGTTCAAAATCTACAGATAGGCACTTTGCAAAAAAAGGGTCAGTTTTCATTGTAAACATGTGGTGTGTCCATGTTGCTGTTTGGGCCGTTTCCTGTTGCTGGCACTAGGCCTACCCACACAAGTGAGGTATAATTTTTATTGGAAGACTTTGGGGAATGCGGGGTGGTGGAAGTTTGTGGATCTGCGCAGATTCCAGAACTTTCCATCACAGAAATGTGAGGAAAATGTGTTTTTTTTTACAAAGTTTGAGGTTTGCAAGGGATTCTGGGTAACAGAACCGAGTGAGAGCCACACAAGTCACCACATCCTGGATTCCCCTGGCTGTCTAGTTTTAAAAAATGTATAGGTTTGCTAGGTTTCCTTGGGTGCCAGCTGCGCTAGGACCCAAAATCCACAGGTAGGCACATTCTGAAAAAAAGTCTGTGCCTAGTGGGCATTCTGCCACCCTGGGGGAGGGGGGAAAGCGGGGGCTGTTGCCCCAATATGCCCCCAAAGAGTGCAGAATGACTGTGGCTATTTTATTGGGTGGGTGGGAACATTGGGATGTCCATTCTGGGCAGCCCCCACCCCTACATTTAAAAAAGCCAGCATAATCACTGGCGCCTAGTGGGCTCTCTGCCCTCCCCAGGGGCAGATCAGGGGCTACTGCATCATCTGCCTCCCAGGGGGAGCAGAACGACTGTAGCATTTTTTTCAGGTGGGGGCATTGGCATGCCAATTCTGGGCAGCACACCACCCCTAAGTATATAAAAAAATCCCTGGCACTATGTGGGCTTTCTGCCCCCCTGAGGGCAGATCAGGGGCTACGGCCCCCATCTGCCTCCTGGGGGGACAGTGCACTATTATGAGGTCAGGGTGTTGGATTTGCATGAAGGATTTCACCAATGGCATCAATTGGTGCCACTTTAACCCTCTCTGTCCAATCCATTTAATGTCTACATTTGGCAAACCTAGGTCTTTGTGAATGCCTTTGTTTTCTGCATACCTTTGGCTCCAGAAAATGTAGCTGTGTCCCACAATCCACACTGTAAGCATCTTGTAAGGAGGTCTGGATGCACTCAGATGGTCTCTCAAAATGAAATGGCAGTTTGGAAAGTAAGATGTTTCTAAAATGGTGGCTAAGATGCAATTTTGAAAAAAGACAAGAAATATGTCACTTTTTGTAACATAGTTATTGTGCAAGATACTCTTTCATATTTACAAAGTGAGGAAAAGGCACTCTGTGCACTTTTATACTCCATGTAAATACAACCTCATCATGCACACCCTTCCCCCAATCTGCCTTCTGCCTGTTACCATAGAAACAGGTCATGGAACACTGTACTGAGCACACAGGTCACAAGTTCAGCACACACAATGTTGCTAATCAAAACAGCAAGTGTGCTTGACTTCTCAACATATCAGCTTATCATATATAATGTTCCTTACAATCAGTTTTTCTCAACCAATAAGAATCATGCGTTTAAAAAACAGAAATATGCACCCTACCTTTCAGTGTAGAAGGTTGTTCTATAAGTGTTGTTGTGCATGATTGCACTTAATACTCATAGAACAAGACACATGTCTAGATTTATCAGAAATCATAAATCTCGATATGTGTGTGAATGGTGCACCATTCTACAATTGGTGTAGGAAAGCACAACAAAGAGAATTGTTTTAATTTCTCCACATTTTTATATCTTCAATGCATGCTGAAATGTTCAGCATACATTGAAGGAGAAAAATGCATTTTCTCATTGTTTTTGTACAGGAAGGTGTGTCTTCCTGTAGAAAAACAAACAGCACATGACACAGATATCCTTGCACTATTGTGCAAGGGTGCCTGTGTCACCACATGGCTGCAGTTTAAGCAGCCGTGCAGACAGAAGCATAGATTTGCAGCATATTTATGTACATATGTTGCATCCCTGTGCTTCGGAAGTACTACAGCACACTGTAGTTAAAGAGGTTACTGTGTGATGCTGCGGTACAAAAGGGGGTGGTGATGGACGAAGCATCAGAACCAATCAAACACTCACACCCAGTCAACAGATCTGGGTTTGATCCATCACCATTCTTTAGCCCACTCTGCCACCCCAGTGCAGACATGGCCATATGCAAATCAGTCTGACCCTGTGCCTCATGGGAACAGTCCAGCCCGAACTGCAAAGCCATGCCTTCCCTGGACCGGAAACAAGCTTCCTAGGACCGGTTTCTGGCATTTCAGCCGTCTTCAGCCAGGCTTGCTTGAATCCAGTGGCAAAGTGAGAAAGGGACTCACGTCTGAGCATACCCTGCCAACTTATGGCGAACAAAGCGGTACAAAAGGGGGTGGTGATGGACGGAGCATCAGAACCAATCAAACACTCACACCCAGTCAGCAGATCTGGGTTTGATCCATCACCATTCTTTAGCCCACTCTGCCACCCCAGTGCAGACATGGCCATATGCAAATCAGTCTGACCCTGTGCCTCATGGGAACAGTCCAGCCCGAACTGCAAAGCCATGCCTTCCCTGGACCGGAAACAAGCTTCCTAGGACCGGTTTCTGGCATTTCAGCTGTCTTCAGCCAGGCTTGCTTGAATCCAGTGGCAAAGTGAGCAAGGGACTCACGTCTGAGCATACCCTGCCAACTTATGGCGAACAAAGCGGTACAAAAGGGGGTGGTGATGGACGGAGCATCAGAACCAATCAAACACTCACACCCAGTCAACAGATCTGGGTTTGATCCATCACCATTCTTTAGCCCACTCTGCCACCCCAGTGCAGACATGGCCATATGCAAATCAGTCTGACCCTGTGCCTCATGGGAACAGTCCAGCCCGAACTGCGAAGCACTTCCTCATAGTTCTGCACTTATACATTCACCATACGCTACTAATGCATTCATTCAGTCAATTACATACTACACATACATTCATCTACACTTTCACACACTAACAAAGAGATGTAGCTCTTTTTTTAAACCAGGAAAGTTAGTTCTTACAAGAACTTTTTTTTTTCTTCCTTCTTCTTTTTTTTTGGGGGGGGGGGGGTTTCTGAACAATTTTGTGATTTTTTTGGTTCTTCAGAAAAAAAACCCAAAACAAACAGGAGAAACCAAAGAATGAACTTCAGGGAATATTAAAACAAAAAAAACCAAAACTAGCAAATATGACTTTCTTGTCATATGTCATTTGAGATGTCATCAGTGATGTCACTGACCATGTCATGAGTGATGTAATATGTGACGTCATCAGCAGTGCATTGCGGGGGCGCGAGTTATAGTTAGCTGAACTAACTATAACAGGGGAATTTCTAGGGTTTTGTACGAGGGAAATGTCCAGCTAACTATAACACCCCTGAAACCTATGGTTTTTTCAGTGAATTTCTAAGGTTTTTTGAATGCCAATTCCTAACTTTAACGCCCCTGAAACCTATGGTTTTTTCAGTGAATTTCAAAGGTTTTTTAAATGCCATTTCCTAACTATAACGTGCATGAAACCTATGGTTTTTTCAGTGAATCTATATATATATATATATTCCACAGAACACACGCACCATTCAGCAGCGTGAGGCAGGCCACCCCAGCGTACTGTTCAAATACTTTATTTCTGGCAAAAACAGCATGACGCGTTTCGAGGTGAGATACCTCTTCATCATATGCAACAGTGCAGGGGTGGGTTCGTTAGCTTTTAAGACGTAACTCAAACATTGAAGAAGGACCAGTGTCCATTAACTTAATTAAAGAGGCAGTCCATATTCTAATTTTCGATTTTTTAGCACTCCGTAAATTTGGTAATTCATTGTTCAAAAAATCTCTGAGGAAATCACGTTTGCAAGTTCGTATTAGCATTTTTGTGCTTTTTTAATGCCCATAGAAATTTGGACTACAATCCCCAGAATGCCTCTCATGTGCTACAAAGTCTTTAATTTCTTCAATGCGGATGTTGGTAAAACTTCCACCTAATTGTTACTCCATACCAAATGCTTACAAAGCCTTTCCCGGGTATAGTACCATTCTGCGGCTGCATTCAGTGGTCAAAGTAACAAAGGGAGATTTCACAACCACCCCGGTTTCCATCAGTTCTTACTTGCCTTTGAAGCAAAGTTCGTCAGCACGGCGTGCTACAGGGAAATCCCTCCAGCAAACTCTGGCTGATTCAAAATTCATCTTCCAGGTGAGGTGGGCCTTTCAGCATAGCCCTTCCATTCAAACCTTTTTCAATGGCAAAAGTTTCAGCCGGCGGGCGCTCCTTTATACAAATCCAGACGAAAACCTGACAAGGAGAAGCGCCACAGCCTCTCGAGTCGGGGCCCGTCTTAGGTGTGTCAGACACCTTATCAATTCCACAGAACACACGCACCATTCAGCAGCATGAGGCAGGCCACTCCAGCGTACTGTTCAAATACTTTATTTCTGGCAAAAACAGCATGACGCGTTTCGAGGTGAGATACCTCTTCATCATATGCAACAGTGCAGGGGTGGGTTCATTAGCTTTTAAGACGTAACTCAAACATTGAAGAAGGACCAGTGTCCATTAACTTAATTAAAGAGGCAGTCCATATTCTAATTTTCGATTTTTTAGCACTCCGTAAGTTTGGTAAATACCTTCATTGTTCAAAAAATCTCTGAGGAAATCACGTTTGCAAGTTCGTATTAGCATTTTTGTGCTTTTTTAATGCCCATAGAAATTTGGACTACAATCCCCATAAAACCCCTGGGCCTAGTGGGTTTTCATGGGCTATTGCCCCCATCTGCCTTCTGGGGGTATATAGTCTTATGCCTTCTTTGGGGGGTAAGGTGGGGGCATTGGCATGCCAATTCTGGGCAGCCCCCACCTTTGTCTTATAAAAAGAAATCCTGGTGTCTAGGGTGCTTTGGGGCAGAAAGGCTGTCTGGCAAAATTGTATGGGGGAGCAAACACCCTTGCCCAAGGGGCCACTCCCCCCTCCCTGGTGGCTAGTGGGTGGATCCCTGCTTGGGGGTCCCCCTCCTGGGGCGATCCCCAAGCAGGGATCCACTAGGGAAGGGTACCATTGGAAAGGGGAGATTCTCCCCTTTCCAACAATACCTCTCCTATGTTTTTCGGTGCTCGGGGGAATGAGACAGCCCCACAAGCACTGAAACTGTGATTTTCATTGTAATGAAGACAACGTGCTATGCGCGCCATCGTCATTGCAATGAAAACCCTAAACATAATTTGGGAGGTTGGGGAAGCTCTTACCCACCTCCCAAAGTGAAATAAAAGGGAAATCTATCTGCTGTTTACAGCAGAGGAATTTTTTGAAAGTTTGCTCATGACGGAAAGGTTCCGTCATGAGCACACTTGAACTTGTGCTCATGACAGAACCATTACGTCATGAGCATGGAAGGGGTTATTCTATTTGTGGAACCAGGTCACAGTAAGGTGCAGCTGTTCGTCAAAACTGGTAAGTTCTTTTTTAAGGATTTTGTTTTTTAGGGGTTTGAAGGTAAAGGGGAGGTTAGGGAGAAGGTCTACAAATTAGTTATAGAGTTGTTATAGTTAGATGTATTAATAATAGTATTTTTCACAGGTGTGTAGTTTTGGGTTTTCATACACTAATAATGTATCGTAATGTTATGTTAAATTGTGTTATTTTACTTATATTTTGATGCTTAAGTGTGATATATATAAAGGTTGGGGAATGTAATGTGTATTTTGGTGGGTATTTCTAAATTTCTTTACAGGTTTTTGTCTGCGAGCATGTCTTGTGGGCACTGGAAGTTTCCATATTTTTGTTTTTTATTAAAAGGAAATCAATTTTGGTTTATATTAAACCAATGATTCATGAAGCATTTCTGTTTTTTAAAACACTTGTTCAGTTTCTTTATGGTTCCTCCATACTTTGGATTGCTTCGAGGGATCTCTATTGGATTCATTTTATTTTTGCAACTTTGTAGACAATATTTTTCCCATTTTTTGCCAAATTA
The DNA here is from genome assembly GCF_964204655.1 of Triturus cristatus. Lineage (NCBI taxonomy): Eukaryota > Metazoa > Chordata > Amphibia > Caudata > Salamandridae > Triturus > Triturus cristatus. Next base: position 776,250,198 of record NC_140587.1, on the reverse strand, counting down.
CTATTTTTGTCTGCATGGGTACAGAGGAAGAGGGGCGTGGCTTGGGTGCCGATGGTGATGGTCGCCTGAGAGCTCGGCTCCGGGACTGAGCCCATGATTATCCTGTAATTCGGCGGCTGCGGGGCACCCCAGCCCCCGCATTTTGCGGACCGGCCCGACGGAAACCTGCCGGGGCCCCTGGCGTGATCGGCACGAGCGGTTACCCGGCGAAAATCGCAGTCCGGGGTACCACGCAGTGCGACCCAACATGGCGCCCGGACTTCTTTGTCCCCCTGGCCAGATCCATTAGACTGGAGGAACGTCGTTGGCGGCGGTGCATCCCCTGCTCTGCCGGCTCCCGGTGGGGATCGGAGCTGGACATCGGTCAGAGCGGTCTCTTTTAACGGGGATTGCACTCGGATGAACGGAGGCCCACACACTAGCGGATCCCACGCGGGGACGGCAGGAGGCCCCGCCGGTGGCCCCACTCCCTACACCGCACTTGGCCACTTTCTCCTGGCCGACCCACTTCCATGGGAGGCGCAACCTTTTGGGGCCGCGAATCGTCCGGTGGAGCTGGTGACATCCACTCCGGGACTCTGTCGGCCGTGCGGGCCTGCCCGACCTGGCGACGGCTGTCTCCGCCTCCTCCTCGGTGCCCCCGGACGCCGTGTTGGTGGCGTGAGCCAAGGTTGAGACGATCCAACGGGCCCTGGAGACGGGGATCTCCGGCATTCGACCTGAGGCCTAGCACCCGAGGGAGTCATAGCCGGGGCCTGAACTCGGAGGCGCCCGCTCCGAGACCTGCACGGAGAGCGGCCGGCAACATGGGGAAACCTAGAGGAGCCAAGGGGACTGCCCCAGCTGTCTCGGACTCGGAGACCCAGGACAAGGAGGAACGCGGGGGCCCCGAGGATGCCGGCGGTGCACCACTGCAGCAGCAATTTGACCGAGTCCTAGAGGCAATAGCGACCACGCGCTCGGCCCTCCAGCAGGACATTGCCCAGGTAGCGACGAGCCTGGGTCTCCTTAGAGCGGACCACAGCAAACTTTCGGACCGGGTCAAGGAAGTGGAGGGCTCGGTGAAAACCTTGGAGCCGGCACAGCGGACCTTGGCCGCGGATATGAAGGATGCCTTATCCCGGATTACGGTCCTGGAGCAGAGGGCGGAGGACGCGGAAGGCCGTAACAGGAGGAACAACATCCGCGTGGTGGGCCTGCCAGAAAAGATTGAGGATGGCGACATGGTGGCATATCTGGAGGCCTGGCTCCGAGACACGGTGGCCCCGGAGGGTCTATCCTCCTTCTACACCCTGGAGCGGGCCCATCGGGTCCCGGCGAGGCCACCGCAGCAGGGACGTGCCCCACGACCGGTGGTGGCGCGATTATTGCACTTCAGGGACAGAGACTTCATCCTCAATGTCGCCAGACATAATGGGCCATTTAAAGTGGCGAACAGCCAGGTGAACATCTTCCCGGATTACACCTATGAAACTCAACGCAGACGGTTTTCCTTCCTGGCGGTCAAGCGCGAGCTCCGGAGCGAGGGTATCCAATACTCGCTCTTCTATCCTGCGAGGCTCCGCATAATTGTCGATGACAAAACTCAGTTCTTCGATACCCCAGAGGACGTTTATCACTGGCTCGAACTATATAGAGCGGGGAAAGGTGGATCCGGCTCTTCGCCTCGACAGGTGGCGGAGCCGGAGCAGAGACGGAGATCCAGGAGGATTCGGGGTCGCCGTGGCCGCTCGGGGGGTCCCTCAACTGTAGAGACATCGACGGAGCGGAAGGGAGTACTAGAGGTGTTATCAGTGCTGTCTGGTTCACGGGACGCTGCCATTGCGGAGGAAGCGGTCCCTGAGGACGAGGAGGGTCCAACGGACTCCGAGGAATCCGTGCCTGACAGTGACCATACGCCGGTGATCACACCGCAATCGGCGGAGAACCTTCTGGATGGGCAGGGGTAACGGGGTGAGCTTCTTCACTTTGGGTGGGGGCCCGGCGAGGGGGTGGCGGGTGTCGATCAGAGATGCTGACTACCGGGGTAGGGAGGGTGGGGTGCCCTGGATTTGCCCCGAGGGGGTTTATTTGTGACACTGTTTTGGGCTTCGGTTAGTCCTGGTGGCCTGAGCGTCGAGGGCCCACTGCCTCCGCCCGGCCTGCACCTGGCCCTTAAGGCCTTCCTGCGGTGGCGACTGCAGGATTAGTAGGGTATAGTTGGAGAATATGGTTTGGATGGGAACTAGATGGTGCTATTTGGGTCCTGTTCTGGGGAGGGTGGATGGGGAGTTGATTCATATTTGGGTTGTTAAGTTATGGTTGGGGAAAATGGCCGCCATCAGTGCTGTGAGGATCGATGTCCTGTTATTGTTGGGACCCGGATGGGGAGACTTTGCGAGAACAATATGGGACAATGGCTGAGGTAGCTAATCTGAAATGTGTTACTTGGAACGTACGGGGGCTTCACACTATGTCCAGGCGCCACAAGGTCCACGCTTACTTAGTGCGTAGGGGAATACAAATGGCGCTGCTGCAGGAGACTCATCTGAACAAGGCGGAAGGGGCGGCCTTACAGCGTAGGTGGAGGGGGCAGGTCTTTTGCACTTCGTACTCTGCGTATGCCAGAGGGGCGCTGATCTGGGTTAGGGCTGGGGTTCCCTTCCAGGTCACGAACACAGTGATAGATCCAGAGGGGCGTTATGTGGCTATTTCGGGGACTTTGGGAGGGAGAGACCTAAACGTTTGCTGTGTGTATGCTCCTAATGTAGACCAGACTGCCTTCCTTTCCAGGTTATCGGGCTCGTTGGCCCATTGCCTCTCCGGACCCCTCCTGCTCGGTGGAGATTTCAACTCAGTAGTGGATGTAGATATTGACCGTACGCATCCACCCCTCCCCGATTCTCCGGTTCGTCGCTCGGCTAGGGATCGTCGGGACTGGCAGACTCACTGGGGTCTAACGGATATTTGGAGGGCGCAACACCCCACAACCAGGGATTACTCCTACTTCTCGAGCCTCCATGAATTGCACGTTCGACTGGACGGATTTCTTGGCTCGCCCGAACTGGTTTCAGCAGCGGTCCGGTCTGAATATTTGACCAGGACCATTTCTGACCATAACCCCCTCCTGTTGGACCTTGGCTGGTTTCCCGGGGTGCCGGCGGTGCCCACCTGGAAATTACGGCCCGAGATCCTTGAGGACAGTGTCTTCAAGGCGGACCTAGGTGATACGATTTCAGAGTACTCTGCGTCCAACCGTGGCACCGCGAGCTCGAGAGCGTTAGAGTGGGATGCTTTTAAGGTGGTGGTGAGGGGGTACTGCATTTCTAAACAGGTCGGCGTGAGGCGAAGTATCCTCGCTGACCTAGAGGCAGCGGATCGAAAACTCCGCGAGTTGGAGTTACGCCGCCCCGGGCGCCCCGAATTGCAGGCGCGCACGGCGGAGGCGAAGGAGGCGGTGGCGGCGGAGGTCGAACGGCTCCGCTGTTTTGACTATAAGGCCTATACGGTTCGGTCCATCGCAGAGGGGGATAGGTCGAGCGCGCTGTTGGCATGGCTGGCCAACCCTACGCGGCAGTCCTCACTGACGACGTCCATGCGCAGGGCAGACGGAACCCAGGTGTACACCCAGCCTGCGATTCTGAGCTGCTACCGGCAATATTACGAGCGCTTATACCGCAGTCGCTCGGTCCGAGACCCTGACCTGCTCGATAACTATTTGCGGCCTTTAGAGATCCGAACAATGGAGCGGGACGTGGCGAAAGCCTTGGGGTCCGACATAGAATTGGGAGAGATCCGTAGCGCCATCAAAAAGATGGAGAGAAATAAGACCCCGGGCCTGGACGGTCTTCCTGTGGAGTTCTATGCGGCCTATGCCGATCTCCTAGCCCCTAGATTGTTGGTAGTATACAGGGAGGCGAAGAGGCTTGGGCGTCTCCCAGGCTCGATGTGTGAGGCATTGGTGGTCCCGCTCCTCAAGCCTGGAAGGGATTCCTCCGATCCGGGGTCGTACCGTCCCTTATCGATGCTGACGGTGGATTATAAAATACTGAGCAGCATCCTGGCCTCGAGGCTGCTCGGCCACATGAGCTCCTTGGTACATGAGGACCAGGCTGGCTTTATCCCCAGGCGTAACACGACCATGAATATTCGCCGGTTGTTCCGCTTGGTAGGGGAACCGCTTGTGGACGCCTTGTGCCCGGTTGTCCTCTCAGTGGATTTAGAGAAGGCTTTTGATAGCCTGGAATGGGACTACCTTTGTACTGTGTTGCGGAGGTTCGGCCTCGGGTAGGGCTTCATCAGGTGGACCAGGGTTCTGTACGCCTCGGCGTCGGCCAGGGTTCGGGCGGGACCGCTGATATCCTCACAATATCCGGTGGAACGAGGCACGAGGCAGGGATGCTCGTTATCCCCTCTGCTCTTTGCGCTGGCGGTGGAACCTCTTGCGCTGCATCTCCGGTCGGGAGCCCATTACACGGGCCTGTGGACTCCTTCGGGCCCGCATTACATCTCACTGTATGCAGACGACCTGTTGCTCTTCCTAGAAGACCCGCTAGATGCCCTACATGGGGCTGCGACGGCGCTCACGGAGTTTGGGGAGGTCTCGGGCCTCCGAGTGAATTGGACTAAGACCTGCCTTTTCCCGGTCCGCAGGGGCACCCCTACCCCTACTCTGAGTAGGGAGATTAGATGGGAACCCGACTGCTTTAAGTATCTAGGGGTGTATGTCTATCATGAACCTTCTGGCCTCCTGGATGGGAACATTGCCCGGGGCATTCGAGCACTTCGAGGCAGTGTGGGCTTTTGGGCCACGCTACCGCTCTCGGTGGCTGGGAGGATTGCTTTGCTTAAAATGGTGGCGCTCCCCCGGTTGCTATATTATTTCCGGACACTACCGATCTGGGTCCCACCGACCACGTTTCGACTTTTACGATCCATGATTGTCGGATTCCTTTGGGGTTCGGGCCGCCGGCGGGTGGCCCTCAGTACCCTACTGAGGCCGAAGGAGGAGGGTGGGCTTGCGGTGCCGGACTTCGAAAAGTATTATTTAGCGGCGCAGCTCCAGGCCTTCACCCAGGAGATCGCCCGGGAGTTCCGGGGCCCCGAAGAAAAGAGGGGAACGGGCATGGCCAGGCATGTTCTCTCCTTCATAGCGATGAGACAACGGTTGGCCTTGCAGGACTTGTCAATGGAGGAGCGGACTATCCGCCTGTGCTGGAACCGAGCTCACGCCCGGGGCCACCTGCGAACACCGTACGCGCCTGAAATACCGCTGGGGATGCTAACGGCTCTGCCCCATGGGGGTGATTGGTCGCGGCTGGCGACCTGGGAGGACGCCGGTTTGCAGCTAATCGGGGATCTATACGAGGACGGGTCGCTCTTGCCCTTCCAGGAGCTCATCGAGCGCTTCGGGATTCCCCGCGGCGACTTTTTGCTGCACTCGGCCCTTGTTCGAGCGATCCAGGCGCACTGGAGACGCGGGCAGGAGGAACCTCCTTTATCCCCAGTATGCCAATACGTGATGATGTCTGCGGGCACGGTGAAGGCGGTCACTTGCCTTTACGGCAGACTGATCAATGAGGGGATGGCTCCCCTCACCACTTTGAGAAACCGCTGGGAGGAGGACATTGGCAGGGAGATCCCGGAAACGACCTGGGCCCAGCTAGTGCGGAGGGCCTGGAAGGGCACACGCCACGCCCGCTTTCAATTGGTCCACTACTACGTGCTCCATAGAGCCTATTTGACCCCGGTGAAAATCAGGCGATATTTTGGTACGACTTCGGCGGAATGCCCCAGGTGCCCGGCCCAGGAGGCGGACCTCCTCCATATGCTGTGGGCCTGCCCGGGATTGTCATCCTATTGGGAGGAAGTGGGGAAGACCCTGGAGGAGACGACGGGGAGATCTTTATCGCTTGACGCGGCGGTGGGCCTCCTGCACTGGTTCCCTCATACCCCCAAAAATAAAATTTCTAGCAAGTTCATTGATCTGGGGCTACTCCTTGCTAAACGGGAGGTGACCAGGAACTGGAAGGCACGAGCTGGTCCGACGGGAAGCCGGTGGCGCAGCGAATTTTTGAAGTGGGCGGCGGGGGAGAGTACGCTCAGATACCAGCTAGCTTGGAGGCAGCGTAATGAGAAGGCAGAGGAGGCAGCGCTGGAATGGGAGATATTGGTGCAGGCCCTTAGGGATTATGGCGCCCCCAGCGACTCTGAGCTTGAGGAAGAGGCTCGCCCTGAGTCCCGATAGACGATTGCACTTTTCAGATCTATTGCTTTCCCCGTGGGTCCTTTTGGAGATCCTGCGGCGGTTGGTGCCGCGCGCTGATGGCGGGGGGAGGGGGAGGGTTTACCTGGGTTTGGGGTGTTTTAAGAGTGGGGTGTTATTTTGGGTTTATGGGTTTGTTTGGAAAAGCAGATGACGGACAGCGGGTTCTCCGGGCCAGCTTCGACATCCTCCTGAGCCCCCATTGAATTTCGCCGCCCGACCCTAGGGTTGTGGGCTGAATGGCTGTGTAAGTAACTTACGGTGGGGGAACGGAGGGTTGCGTCTCATTGATCGGGCGTGATATATAATGTTGGCCGGTTATGTAACGATTTACGGATTCCTGCAATAAAAATATTTTAAACAAAAAAAAAATGGGTACAGAGGAAGATCTTCAGCTACAGAACAGTAATTTTAATTATTTAATTTCTTTTGAGTGGGAAATGTGATATTTTATTGTTTGTGTAAATATTATATGACTGTTATTTGGAAGTGTGTGGTTTATGTGTTGTAATAAATTTATGTCATGGATTATGTCCGTTTTCAGTTTCTAGTGTGGCATAGTGGTGTTCATAGCAGTAAAATATGTGTCTGTAAAAGTTAAAACTGTTTGTTTCTCCCCCTGGTACCAATGGTAGTTGCCAAGTGGTAGAGGAGCTACAAGATGAGATCAGGGAAGTTAAATTAATGAGACAGCCGCTGTGTATTCTATGGGTTGGCGATTGTAATTTTACTTTTTGTAAATATAGTAACCAACGCATCTGTGGGATGTAAGACAAGGAAGGCCAGCCCATGGACCATTTTAACCATTCTGGACTGGGTGAGGCCCTAAATGCCATATTGATCGTAAACGATCTTATTCCTCTGAATGCCCGCGATTCCACCTTGTTGTGTCCAACCCTCGAGGGTGTGGTCGGGTTAGTTCTTTTGACTTTATGTTGGTTACTTAAAAATATATGACTCTCGTACAAGATTTTAAAACCACACCAAACTGCTCGAGTGATCATTACCCACTCACAGCCCATTTTAACATAAAACCTAGGACAGGAAAAGAGAAAGGTCAAGCGATCAAGCACAACCCCAATAAGGGAATCAGGTTGCAATGGTACCGGGTAGACCCGCAAAAATTTGATCTGGAAATTATCTCAGGTAATCGGAGCTCATAGCTAGCTGTTTGAAGCACGACCCTATCCCCACAGAAGTAGTACGTGACTTTGAAGCGCTTTGTTCAGTTATCTCCCTGGGTCTTGTGAACATTGGTTTAACAATGACTGCACCAGAGCCCACAAATAACTAAAAAGGGCCCTACACATTATCCCTGAGATAAAGAGCGAGTGAAAATCTTGAGGAGCAATGACAAATTTGTGATTGAACAGAGGAAAAAGGAATTGAGGGAGGAGCTAGTTCAAGAAGGGTCCCTAAAAGACATAGAAAAATTCTGGGAAATTATAAATCGTCCAATGTTCTCAGAAGAGCTGAGCCAGATGGACACATTGATCCTATGGGAAGCTTGGGTAGGTCATTTTAATCGTATTTTCAATCCTATAAATAATGTAATAGACCCAGGGGTTTGTGATTTGGAGGTTCCACATAATCTGGGCCAAGCACTACAGTTAAGCATGTCCATTTCAGTCCATGAAGTAAAGGTGGCCATATCACAGGGCATTTGTTTGAAGGCTCCCATCCCTTATGGTGTGACGCTCGACCTCTTTAAGGGTAACCCTCTTCTGTGGGGGCCCATTATTAACGGATATATTTAAAGCAGTTATTATTGGCCCACTGCCCAGGTCATGGAAAGAAGTGATAGTGGTACTTGTTTTTAAAAAGGGTGATATAAATGACCCTGTATGCTATAGGGCAAACTCATTGATTGGTGCGACAGCAAAGGTACTAGGGAGGGTCCTTCTTGTGGTTAGAAGAATGGGCTTCCACATATGGGGTTATATCACACACACAATATGGTTTAAGAAGGGGCATGGGCACAACTGAAGAATGCCTTAATCTGTCCCTGATTGTCAGCAAATACAGGAAGCCCATGAAGAGCTCTATACATCCGGCCATTATGGACTTATCTAGCGTTTTCGATACTGTCAATCAGGACAGATTGTGGGCAATGATGGGAGACATGGGAGAGGAGGAAGCAATAGTAGTCCTTTTACGTAAGCTGCACACTGATACAATACTTAAGATAAGATGTGGAAGAAAGGGAGAAAAACACCATCCAATTGCTTCAACTGAGGGGACCCTCAAGGCTGTACTTTAACCCCCTTTTTATTTTTTATTTATACAAATGGGCTTGAGGCCTTTTTACTGAAGAGGAAGCTTGATTTCCCGAGAATAGGTAGTCATTTTGTACCTTTGCTATCATACGCAGAAAGTACGGTCTTGCTCGCAAGGAAAGCAATGAACTTCCAGAAATCTCTCGATGCCTTTACAGATTTTATGATTTCCCTTGGTTTAAAAGTTAACTTTAACAAATCATACATCATGGTATGCGGTCCTCATACTAAAAAAAACGAAAACATGCATATTAAAGGTAAAAGTCATTGAAAAAGTTAAAAAATCTTCATATTTGGGTATCGTTTTAACACACAGCTGACTTGGGATCCCCTGCTGACCGTAAGAGCACAGCAGACTATCAGGGCCTCGGATGGGCTGTTTCGATTTGAGGCACTGGGGCAGAAGCCTGCTAAATAACTACTAACCCTTTATAGAGCAAAATGCCTCTCCGTCACTACCTATGGTGCAGGGGTATGGGGGTACAGTAGAAGCAATAAGCTTCAATTGGTAGAGAATCATTTTATTAGAAAACTCCTGATGGTACCTAAAGGTACGTCAACAACATTTTGCCATGCCGAACTGAGTCGTGAGTATATTGAGGACCACATTGTCTTGCCCGTTTGTGTCTATGGGCCAAGATCTGGCTATCAGAGGATCTATCTTTTTCAAGAGATATCGTCAGGGATTGTCTCAATGTATCTAGTATCAATAAGATTCCTTGGTTCCATTACCTAAAACGTATCTTTTATGAAATTGACATTGGTGACTATTTTGAAAACCCTCAAAATATGACCACCAAAGCAAAAGACACTATCAAATCTGCGTTTTTTACCAGGGCCAATACACGCCATCTGCCCCATCAGGGACATTTTGGAACTCTGTCCCTCACTTTGGCTAATCCATTGAGTGCTTATTTACAGTACTATTCAGTTTTTTGTACTAACTCCCAAAATAAATTTTACCTAACAAGGTTTCGGCTAGGCACATTGCAATTTTTGTTAGCTTTCCCTTGTCAAGGGCGTTGGTCAGCTAAGCTTGCACCATGTCCCTGTGACAATAGGTCCAAACAAAGTGCTTTGCACTTAGTATTATTTTGTGCACTCTATAAGTCATTGAGAGCAAGGTTTCTGGAGACAGCAGCATCCGTGTTCTTATATCTGTTCTTATATCCGTGTTCTTATAAAGAAGGTTTCATTTATTTGCACTCACTGGCTTCAAAAGATACCTATATCACGGTCCTGAATTTCATCAAGGGTGCTGTTGCTATTAGAAAGCGTTATGGGTAAAATCCTGAAATCTAGGGCCATGCTTTGCAATTAGCAAGTTAAGTTTACTGAAATGTGTTATCACCTTCCGAATAAGGCATTTATTAAAATATATTTTTATGCACTTACCTCCCTCATCCAAACTATGGTGTATTAAACTTAGTTTTACATTTTTATAGGTTTATATATATTATCTTTCTATATATTCCAGTGAACTGATTGAGCTGCCCTTGTTTGTTAATTAATACAGATAATCCGGGTCACATGACGTACCCTTAGGGGCTCTCGCTTTGCGTTTTTTGTTTCCCTGGTTTTGACTGTAGGTTTAGGATCTGCATTTAATGGATTGATGTATTATGTTGGAAATTGAATAATATATGTACTCTGGTATGAAAGGTGAATAGATTGTTTAAGTTTTATGTATTTAAAAAATGTCTAGTCACTGTGCACTTTTATGGTTTCTTTTTCAACTGAAATAAAGTCAATTAAGCGAAACGAGACTCCATGGATACAGAGGAAGATCTGCAGCTACCTAACAGTAATTTTAATTATTTAATTTCTTTTGGGTGGGAAATGTGATATTTTATTGTTTGTGTACATATATATAACTGCTATTTGGAAGTGTGTGGTTTATTTGTTGTAATACCTGTATGTCATGAATTATGTTAGTTTTCAGTTTCTTTGTTGGTGACGGTTAAATTTATGTAGAATTTTGTTATCATTTTCTTCATTAATAATTGGAACTTTATGTAATTCTTTGACTGGGGTAATGTATTGGTAGAATAATATTTATTTTATAATATGCTTTTGGCTATTATTTCTAATTGTTATTCATGGAGGGTTTAACTTTAAATTGTAGCATGTTGTACATACTTTTGGTTTGTTCGCTAAGTTTAGGGGCAATATGGCTAACAGATTCATTTGCAGTTGTTGGTAGCTTTGCTCTCCTTTTAATGCTTCTATACATTTATAGAATGTCGGTTGGATTCAGCCTCGTGTGGATTGGAAGACGTTCTGCTATCCTTCCATTGCATTGCTTGTTTTGGCTTCCTGTGCCAAAGTGCTGTCATAGACATTCCACCATGGTATCTGAAATTTGGGTTGGCATCTGTGTCCATAATGATGTAATCTGCCAACCCAAGTGTCTTTAGAAAAATCCATGAGGGGGCTTAGTTTGTCTTCATTTTGTTGGCGGAGAAGGCTTTCCATTAGTAAATTGTAGTGATTGGCTACCCCGTGACAGAAACAGTGCTATCATTTTTCAAAATGTAAAATGTAAAATTGGCTGTTTGTATAATATTCTACACTAAGGGCTTTATTACGATGGCAGAGGGACCGCCACCGACACACAATGCAGTTTTCCCCCCGCCATATTATGATGGTAGGAGGGAAGCATAGCGGTCGGAAAGACCGACCGCCACAGTCCAGACGGGCAGATTAAATCCACCTGCCAGTCAAACTCACCGCATGTCCCTGAATTGCGGAAATGGATTTGGGGGCCCATAGCGGGCCCCCCTTAATCCCTGAGGCAGGGAATAGATCCCAGGGAGGCACCTATGATGCCCCCTACATAACTCTGCACCATGTGGCAGGCACCATGCGGTGCCTGCCACGTAGTGCAGGGATATGTCTGCACCACATTTTTAGTATTGCAGCGGGGGCTGCTGACCGCATCCCCGCCACAATACAAAATATAGGTAATGTGACCGCCATGGTGGCGGTTGCATCATCATTCGGATGGTGGGTAGGCCGCCTCCTAGGCGGCCAGTCCCAAATCCGATACGATGGGGGATGGACTGAAGTCTGTCTGTCATTGTAATGACCCCCTAAGGCCCTTATTATGAGTATGGAAGTCCATAGGACCGCCATACTCATGGTTTCGGTCCGACCACCGCCTTATTACTTGTGGGGCAGTTGGACTGCCACAAGACTGCCGGCTCTGCCAGGATCAAGGCTCCTGTTGCGCCGGCGATCTGGAAAGGCACAGTAATATGCTGGTGGTGCCAAAGCCGGAACAACTGAGCATATTACGAGTTGCCTTGCCACCCCCCTTATCATAATAGTGAGCCTGCCATGAATAGAGTGGCAGAGAGTCAATTTAGGGGACCCTAATAGGGCCCTGTGCCAATCCTGGGCCTGGGCTGCATGCAGGAGGACACATGTTTTGCTCTGCTGGAATTGCACCCCTGTTTCTGCATGGTGTGGCATGCATGTAATAATTGCTTTCTGTAAAACATGTTTAAAAAAAATATTTCTTTATGATTTTTTATTTTACCAGTAATATTGGAGTCGATATCGTGTGACTTGATATTTTTGACATATGTTTATTTAAAGGTAACAATATTTTAGTTTTAGATATTTCTGTTTTCGATATGGGTAAAAATAGATATTTTTGTTATTAATATTTAATTTCCGATATTTATGTGTTTCAATATTGTACGAATTGTATGTCAGTGATCCACCCAGCTCTGAGCCTCAAGGTGGGTGGAGTACCAGGGTATTTTCCTGAGTACAAACCAGCTAGCAGGGCCCTTGAATGCTAAAGTGCATGAACTGAGGCGCTGGTGTTTGGCAGACCATGAGTAACATCTACATACCAGGGTGGCACAGAGCATCTCCTAACAGTGAGAAGAACCCTGGCTAGATCATTTAGCCACCATCAAGGATGCATAGTGCAGAAAGTTTTAGATGGTAGAGTTTTCTCAAGAACACTCATTAGGAGATGCATTCTGGCTGGAAAGAACACAGGACTCCTGTACACCTTTCTACCCCTTCCTCCCCTGCCCGAGTTCTGAAATAATCAGAATGACCAGGCCCAAGTAATTTTCGTTGCTCCTGATTGAGCCAGGATTGTGTGGTAACATGACCTTCAGGGTATGAGCATCTGCCCTCTGTTCATGCTGCCACTTGTGTAGGACCTCCTGTTTCAGCATCAGGGCAGGGGCTTCCAACAAAATCTGCACAATCTACACCTACATACATGGAGAATGAACAGCTGCAAATTGACTTCTTTTGAGCTGCATTGTGAAATGGTGGATGTCATAATTGTCGCCAGTCACCCTTTCATGAAATCAATATTTTTTTGGTCAACTTACTGATATTTATCCATATTTATTTTGTTTTTTAAGACAAAAGGGAGTCGTAAAATGGTATATTTCCACATTTATTTAACTAATAAACATGCACACATACAACATTGCCTGACGCTTTTTAGCAAATTAAGCAGCCAAATATAACAAAACACTACATCAACATGTAAGTATTAGCATTATATACAAATATTTGTTAACATATGCCTGTAATTGAGCAAATCTCCTCCTGTGTTTAACTCCCCATGCTGTCTATCTGCTCAGCTGTTGGCCTGGAATTCATAAAGGGCAGCAGGGAGAGTCACTCACAGGAAGCACACTTTTCTGGATTTTTCCCCTTTTAAAAATATATACAGTGAGGAAACACATTGTTTTCTGCCTGTCTTTATCTGTAAAAAACAGTAAAAATGCAAAACTGAAAGCCTTATTTGAAAGTAAAGAGGCCCAGATTGATGCATAGCCCTATAAGTAATAGTCAAGGCTTTAAACATTATCCTCTGTTTAATCGGAAGCCAGTGAAGAATCTTCAGATTTTGGGTAATTGATTGTCATCTGAGACAGTCCAGAATTAGTCACACAGCGACATTTTAAACCAATTGTAATTTATTAAGGACCCAGGATGGTAATCCAAGATACAGTGCATTCACATAATCCAGCTTCGCAGTGATCATCTCATGAACCAACATTTTTTGTGTGTGGTCAGGTAAAACTAACTAGATCCTTAAGGATTTTAAATGGGTAAAACCAGCAGCTGTAATGGTTCTCACCCGTTGTTTAAAGGATAGTTGGTTGTCAATTTTTTTTTGATAATCAAATTTTTATTTTCTTGTAGAAGAACAAACTTAAAAGGTACATACAACAGACCAATTGAACTGGCAACAAAATGACATATCATGGGCTCAATGCCAGGCAGTAACGAAATCCTCCCTCCCCTCCCTTGGCCTCCCACATCCCTCGCCCGTGCTCCCCTGGTTGTCAAATTTAACATCCAGGTTCCGCACCTCACCCGTAGGAATCAGAGGAGGACCCATGTCGTCCAGGCACAGCAATAACATAAACGTATAACATATAGCATAACATAAACATGGGCAATGCAGGTGGTAACAGAGGATCTTTGCTTACTGACAGAGTGTTGCTAACTATAGAATCTGAGGACTCATTCAACAAATGTATCATATACCAATCTAAACCGAAAGAAAAGCTAATATCAATTGCGGCTGGACAGAAGAGTGTTTGGGATGCCTCAGAAATATGGCGAAGTTCACAAAAGATTGAAACTGATGGGTGAAGAGGATCAACTATTCTATTATTGTAACAACATGTGCTACAAGTCATATACAATGGAAAAAAGGCTGAAACAAATTTGTCAAAAAATAGCACAAACCAGTGAATCACAACAAGAATCCAAGTCTTCTGAAAAGCGACGACAACCAAACCCAATGACTATTCACTTAGATGATCGATGGCTACCCCTCGTCCACCTCCAACAACTGATCAGAAAGCAGAGGATCTTCAATGGGTTATCTGTGGTTTAGCCAGAACAAAGGCCAAAGGGACTGATGGAAGAACAAAGTACAGATCAGAGTATGTGAGTCTCATAGGGCAAACATGTTTTTATATGCAGCTAGTTTCTTCTAAGATGAGGTTTTCAGCCGAGTAGCTGATCTAAACAGCGAGGTGAATGTATTTGCAGCTGACTTGTATGCCCACCCAAACTGCATGCGTGCATATATTAGAAATTATGAATGCACAAAGAGCTCCCAGCAGCAATGTAACCGCCAGCCTTCAGTTATTGTTCCACTTTTTGAAAAAGCAGATGAAGTTTTAAAGCCACTCTTGAGTGCTGGCTATGGGTTCACATAAATAATGGTCAACATTGATGAAAATGTATTGATCCATAGAAATTAAATTAAGAATTTTCTGGTGAGAATGTACAATGACAGAATTCGTTTTGTTAGTCTAACAAAAAGAATGAGTCACTTATGGTATTCTCAGCTAATTTTACTCCTAAAGTTCTTGCTGCTAAAATAAGATCACAGGATGCAGTAAAATCAGCCAGAGCCATTTTAAGAAATGTCCTGAAAGAATTAGATTTTGGACTTAATGACAATTTTTGTAATGTCCCAGAACTCCGCAAATCATGGGAGTAAAAAAAAATGCCTCATGTTGTCTTATCATTTTTTACATCATTGTTCAATATCAGCAAAGCAAAACTGTCACAAACTAAAGCGTTTGAATTCGGAACCGAAGCCGGCACATTGATGAGGCTTATGCTGTGCAAATGTATTGTCTTCGCCAAATCATGTTTTATGAATTACACCACAGCAAAAAGAAAACTCTGCTACACATGATGCTTGACTACACAATGTATGACAAGTGCAAAAGTAGAGAGCTAATCACTTTAAAAGTTAGAATTGGTGTATCATCAAGCTATAATGACATAGTACGGAGCAGGAACTTGTTAGCAGCTCATGCTGTAAAATCTTGTGAATCGGACAGCAAACCACTTCCAAGTCATTTTACCAGGAAAGGATTTAAAATTGCTGCTGTTGATAATTTTGATTTTGAAGACAGCTCTTCTTTGTCTGGAACATCCAGCACATGTGATACTGCCATGGTGCTTTTTCAAGACTGTACCAATGAATTATTTGCTGGAAAACAAGCTGTGTCAGCTGTAGACATAAACAAGGCTGCAAACATATAACCCAACTTCCTTGCCAACGTGTACAACATCACTGCAAGCCATCGACACATCCCAGTCTACCAGAAAGTTTCAAAGTGGCTGAAGACATGGATCTTCTTCTACCTGATGCTGCAGTCTGCAAAGTTGATTTAACTGAAATTATCATATCTCTTATTTGATGCGCACTGAAGGATGAAGAAAAACCAGTTCCTCCATAGGCTGGAATTCATGCTCTGATCTCCCAGAATACTATCCTACCAAAGAAGTTGGGTTTTTACCAGTAATAGCATCTCCCGTCACAAACTATGCAACAGTATATACAGCTCTAAAAAATGTCCAAACTGTGCGTGCTCAGCTCAAAGACCAGCCTATCCTGCCAATTTTCTGCGATGAAGGTGTTTTCCATATTGTAGCTAACATTTGTATGAGCAATCCAGTAGAATTTGATGATCTTTATCCAACGATTGGCATTTTCCACGTGACAAAGTTTGTGTTTTGCGGTGTGCAGGAAGTTATCTCAGTGGATGTGACATAGATGATGCACTTATTGAGGCTGACATCTTTGAAAGCAAAACTGTCCAGTGAGTATTGAGCGAAACCCATTATGTTTGTTTGTTGCAAGATATGCTCATCATATCTGAGGCTATAAAAACACTGTGTTAGAATGCTTTGTGGAGCAAGAATATTAAATTAGGTTTTGCATATCTTATCTCAGAAGTGAGCAAGACACAGGGTGAATTTCATTCAAAAGACATAATGCAAAGCCAAGCAATGTTCAATACACTCAGTTCAAAATCAGAAAACCTGAAAACCAAGTTTGTAGAGTTTGTCAAAGAATGTAAGTAAAATCAGAGCTTTGCAAGTACTGGGGACATGTTTTACACATGATAGCTCTAGTGAAAAACTTGGTACATGTTGATCGGGAAGATGATTCGGAGCTGCATGTGAAGACTGTGGAGTCACTGATTACTGTGTTTTGCTATTCGATTGGATAAACTACCTAAGTTATGGGCCCTGGCATTTGGAAAGAGTCAAGGGGCTAGATGTGGAAAAACCATACCTCTACAGAAAATTCACCCAAAGACATTTTGTGGTGAAAGCCAGAGAGGGAAGGTTCAATGCTGTGGCTCCAGATATGAAACTGGAACAGACTATCCAGAGATCACAGAAAAGCTCAATGGCAGCTATTTTACCATGAAGTCCTGTCTATTTGCAATGTTTTCAGAGTGATGTCAAATTCAAAATTAATGGACCATCGTGAAAATGTTCCTCACCATAAACTTGTGGACAAGAGAGGGGAACGTTTTATTAAACATGTTGACAGCCTTCTTTATTGAATGCAGCAGCATGGAAACCCCTATGAAATGATTGAACCTCTGTGGCTACACAACGTCGTGACCAAAACATATGTGGATAACAATATAAGTACAAATCTACTTGATGTTCTAGACAATGGATCAAATCTATACCCAGAACTGAAGCAGGAGAGATTTGTATTGAAAGAGAAAAGGCTGTTTGACATGATCACTATAAGTAAACTTCCATGCTTTAATTGCCATAGTAAGAGTTTTATCCAACCAGCCACTACAAAACAGGTCACAAAAAAGCAACTTTTGCAAGCACATAGAGAGATGGATGTAGCAAAAGAAAGGGGTGAATTTATCAAGGACATTCTGTTGCATGATCTTCTTCCAACAAACACATTACTTGATGGAGATGCTGCAACTAAACAAGTGAAGCACGATTTCATACAAGAGCTTGAAAAAAACCTTTCACCTGAAGAATTTTGCAGGCGTCCTCATTGAAAACTGCTGTGGTTGTGGACTATGTGTCAAAATTGCGAATCAGCAAGATTTCATCCATGCAAAACTTGGAAGAGGTAGTTCAGACTGTTCTACAGATATCAAAGTTAGTGTGCACCTTGCAAGAAGTGCACAGTATCTTTGACAGTTATCTTGAACTATCAAAGAATGGGAGAGAATCAGACAAATGTCTACAAGTAGAACAATTAGCCTTGCCTGCATCACAAATTCAACACCTATACCTCTGCAACTTGATAAATTCTGGTCATCAACATTGAACAAGATGAACTTGGAGATGTTAAGTCGCCTAAACATTGCTGATGCTTCAGTGAACACTGAATTTCCAATTATTTCAAGTGGAATGATTGTTAACGAGGAGTTGGTGCCTGCAGTGATTTATTCAAAGGGTACGGGACATATTCTTTAAGAACTTGACAGCAAATTGGAGGAAGCTGACCTTTGTGTTGTTCCACATGTTGAGAGGGCTGTTCAAAATGGTTCCAATATAGTCATTGTACTGTCAAATACCACAGATGTTATCATCGTGCTACTTAGATTTGTTGCAATGTTCATAAGTCAGGCATTGTCAGAGTTATGGATACGTTATGGAACAGGCATGAAAAGACACTTAATCCCGCTTCATATTCTGTACAAGAAACGTGACCCACAGATGCCCAATGTTCTTAGCAAGGCATATATTCTTATGGGTGATGACACTATGAGTAAAATTGGAACAAAGCTTGGAGCTTTAACTGCTAAACCTGTGAAGTTTCTAAAAGAATTTGTTGAGACAGAAAAAGAATGTGACTTTAAAGACGTAGGAAAATACCTTGTGCATGTGTGGAAAACAAGTTCTGACTGTCACACATTCGACGATCTTCAGTACAGTGAGTTCAAGAGATCAGCCTTGCTAAGTGACCTTTCACTGAGGTCATATTCTGTGCGTGGATACATTAAAAGAGCGTTCTACTTGATCAGGAGATGTGTAAATGTTTTGGATCATGCATGTGCAGAGAATGACCCCTATGAATTTGGTTGGGAAGATATTGATGGGGTGCTAAAACCTACGAAATGTTTAAAGCCTCCACCCACAGAACTTACACGTACATGTACTTGCAAAACATGTGCTGCAAAAAGATGTCCCTGATGAAATGCTCTTCTCAAATGTTCAACATTCTGCAAATGTACCATGAGTGATTACTGAAACAAATAAATAAAGTGAACTATGAAAATGTGTCCAAAACAGGATTGATAAACATTATTTTTTTCATATTCAGATCATAAACATTGTTTGGTGTATACATAAAATGATTAAAAATCATTATTATTTGTTTTATTTCTATATCTTTCTTCTTCCTCTATCCTAGCCGCCATTTTGGAAAACAGCAGAAGGGTTGCTTTGAGGATTTATTTTCTGTCTGTCTCTATAAGATTATTTGACCCCAAAACATATGTTTTGACCCCAAAATGAAGTATATAGGGGCTGATTAAGATAGCGGGCAGACTCACATCCACCTGCCACCCTAACAGAGATGGGTACAGCTCGACATAGTGTTGGGGGTCCCACATGCCAAATTACAATGCAACCGCCACCATGGCGGTCGCATTGTACAGCTTTTCCATTGCGGCGGGTGCTGCCAGCTGCTGCACCCGCCGCAATGGAAAAAAGGCATGTGGAACACATTCCTGTACTATGTGAGACACCATGCAGTCACTGTCACTTGGTACAGGGGTCTGCTGGGGGGCACCATAGACAAGGGCCCAGGGTGAAGAGGGGCCCGCTATGGGCCCCCAAAGTCCATCCCTGCCAGCCTTCCCATGGCGTTTGAAACGCCATGTAAAGGCTGGCAGGGAGGGACCATCCTAATCCCTATTGTAGGGATTGGAAGACCCTCCGCCGCAAGGAGCCCATCGGATTTGTGGCAGTCGGGCTTTCCGCCCACCTGCACACTGCCTGCCATCAATATCTGGCGGGCGGAATAGCTGCTTAGGATGACTGGGAGACCGCCACTGACAGCCTGTCGGTGGCAGTCTCCCCACCATCCTAATCAGCCTCATAGTTCTCATGGTTCCTGAAATATGACTTCATCACAGCAAAACACATCTGCCATTTTTTAAAATGTCAATCCAGGAAAATTCCACCCGGATCAGCAAAGCCTACCCAAGCTAAGATACTTCTCTAATGATCCAAAAATGAAAATCTTTTGACAACAATTTTGTTATGACGATATATCAGGCGGGGGGGATTAGAGGCAGATTTAGTCAACTTGAAATCTGGCAGCACAAGTATCAGCGGGAAAACAAACAGACTTGAATCATGGAAAGCTTCATCTCTATTTTTATGTTTGATTTCAGAATACCAGGTGTTTCTTTAGAGAGTTCAATATTTTAAGTGAATAGGTGTTGTTTTGTCAACCAAATAAGGTAAGACATCTAAATATTGATAGACTAATAAATTTCCAGTAAATAGCAACCGTAGTGGAAACCAGAAAATACATGAAGCAACAAGACGTTCTACCAAACTATTAAAGCCCTTAATGTGATTTTAGAGCTGATGAATTAACCAGCTTTGCTTGGCTTTTCCATCTTACTCAGAAAATAATGCAATTGATCCTTTACAAAATATAGGAGCTTGACATGAAACAATATGAAGAAGCTGATATCAGATTCAACAGATTATCCTTAATATATAATGATAAAGATTAAACTGTAAATTTGTAAATAGCAACCTAAAATAGAGAATAATACCATCACTAGGAATGGGTTCATTAAAGGTAATGTGAAGCAAGTCAGGTGCGTTTCCTCCAGACTGTTCAAGAAAAACTGAGCATTAGCTTGGAAGATAGCATAAAAACTAAAACCTAGGGTGAAAATAAACATGGTGACAGACAAAGACTTAAATGAGGATTAGCTCCCAAAGATAACTGTGAAACAGAGTTACAAAATTCTGATAGATTGGTGCATCATGTTTGTCCTTTCTTTAATGGGCACCCTAGTGAAGGCAACCCTTTTGGCATGGATAATACTACCACATAGTCTCTTACATGATCGTCATGTGGGAAATCACCAGTCTTAGATGTGGCATGGTGAGGATGGGCAGGATTTATGCCCAGATGTGGGCCACATCCTTACAGTGCTGTATAACTCAAGATGCTTGTGACAGATACCTGATGAGACCAAAGTAGGTTAGAACTGATCAGGATTTCTTGTATTCCCATTCAAAGGAGGCTTACCTTGGCATTTCAGGCTGGACTGTTTCTATTGGAGCAGGGTCTAGACTGATTTGCAAATGGCTAGTTTCTTTCTGGAGTGGCACAATGGGAAGAACGATGAACTAGAATGTGAGTTGAGTAATTGTCAGTGGCTGAGATTAATTCAGGCCTTCCACCCATAATGTTTTATTTTCCCATCATTTTTTATTGTTCCGCAGAAGCTGAGATTACATCTGCCTATGAACAACAAGAAATAATGTATTCAGAACTGATGAAGAAGCAGTGACTGGTGGCATGAAGAAGCAGTGACTGGTGGCATGAAGAAGCAGTGACTGGTGGCATGCAGAAGCAGTGACTGGTGGCATGCAGAAGCATTAACTTGTCTCTCCTTAGCCTAATGATGATGAATGCCTACACCACACCATCAAAAGTGAAACTCTTATTAAGTTCAATTCATTCTTCAGATACGCTTTTTAGGAGACTTTTTTGGTCCAGCTTGGAGTTATTAATAGATGACAGTAACATGCATTTTCTATTCCATGTATAGTAAAACATCTCTGTAGATGTTAAGAGCAGAAATGGTCTTCTAAGTTATCAGACTGCTCAGTTTGTGATTCTGTATTTCCTCATACTAATCTTGTAACATCCTGTACCTGGTACTGTTTTTGCCTCCACCATTTCTAATATCCCAGGGCACTTTTTTAGATGCCAAAGACATATGTTCCACTACTTCCTGCCACTGATACAGCTTATTCTTCTGTAGCTGCACATCACAATTATGTTGCACACCATGGATAACTATCAGTGGATGTCACCAAGACATGGGCCTGCCCAAATGGCATACAAAACTATTCTACTAACAGATGAAGCCCTATGTAACGAGATTGAGGCATGGCATGTGTGCCATGCCCAAATCCTGTCTGATGTCCGCCTCACACCAGAATCTTGTTGAGATTCTTGTGTCCCTTCTGGTGTCTACCCCATGCCAAAATCTTGTTTAATGTACACTTCAACTTGACACAGGGACAAGGGTTGAAACCAACTTCAAATGGTGTTATATTTCAATTGGGAGGGATAAAAACAAGTTCATTTTGTATTCTGATTTGATTGATTAGTTTAAAACATTGTATCAGGAAAGTGTTAATTGAGCGACTGGTATCCATCTTGTATCTTGAGCAAGCCAAAAGAGTGTAGATCATAGTCAAGGAAAATAGAGCTTTGGTTCCCCCCCAAATTGCAAGAGATCAGAAAAACAGATCTTGTACTTTGAACTACTAGTCAGAAACCTCTAGAACTTCGACTTCAATAAGCTTAGAGCTTCTAAAGCATAGTCTTTAAATGCCACCAACAGTATGGATACTCATTCCACTAAAGATGCTCCTTATATGAGAAATTAGTCCATAGTTCAGTCCTGAGTGATAGCTGGGGCTCCCATGTTGATCAGCTGACAAGTGTCCCTTTAGGAAAAGGAGTAGACCAGGGGCATTCTTAGGTCAACAGATGGCACCTGAACCTTGACAAATGTGTGACTACAGGATGAGTCCGCCCCTGGTGTGACTGTTAGGTTTTACCTGACAGAAGTAGGATGAATAACGGTTAGACGTACAGGTAAGAATCATTCTTAACTGCATGTACAAATTAGTACTCCCGGACAGATATTAGGGGTACCTTTGACTACCCTGACAAAGGCTCTAGACCCTTCAATGAGGGATCTTACTGATGCCTAAACAGGGAAACAACCTTTACAACGCATTCATTACATCGCACTACCTTTACAACGCAGTCATTACATCGCAACATCCTTTACATCGCATGTCATTACAACGCAGCCATTACATCGCATGCCACTACAATGCATGTCATTACAAAGCATGTCATTACAATGCAGGCATTACATTTCAAGTCATTACAACGCATAGTACCCTTACACTATCCGACACTTACCCTACTGTTCCACTCACTGGAGTTAGAATAATAATTTTTACCCCTACTCTATCCAACACTTACCCTACTGTTGCACTCACTGGAGTTAGAATAGTAGTTTTTACCCCTACACTATCCAACACTTACCCTACTGTTGCACCCACTGGAGTTAGTATAGTAATTATTTTATTTTTTATTTTTTTTTTAAAAACCTTTATTCGTGCATAGTAAAAGAACAGATACGGGCCTACAACCATCAGGCCGGCCACGATACGGTTAAGCACTGAAACAAACACTACATCCCCTGTGCATCAACGGGCAAGATTAGCAACGATCCATGAGTTATACACTGGAGAGATCCTTGACAACAGGGGAAGGAGAAATGAAGGTTAATTTTAAGGTTTTCAAAATTATTTTATCGAGGAAAAAGTCAGTAGAGAATAGATCCAAGGAGATTCGAGTCCGCAAGATAGCTTCATCACACGGGAGAGCAGCAGCATCATTAAAACGGCCATAGAAAATCTCAGACAATGAGGCGATGCAGTTATATAACAGGATAGTCACATGGGTAAATATGCACCCCTCCAGAGCCGCCCCCACTCAATCCACCCCACACCCGGACCCCGAATCGAAAAGTATAGTAATTTTTACCCCTACACTATCCAACACTTACCTTAAATGCGATGTAATGGTATGCGTTGTAATGATATGCATTGTAATGTTATAATGCGATGTAATGGAATGCGTTGTAAAGGTAGTTTCTGAAAATGTGATATAATGGCATGCGATGTAAAAGAATGCGTTGTAAAGGATGTTGCGATGTAAAAACTGCGTTGTAAAGGCATGCGTTGTAACATCATACATTCGCCTAAACATGTTGGCAAAGGACAAGTAAAGAGGATGTGCAAGACATAGATGCACTCTGACATTCTACTTTGGTTTTAATCCAGCCTTGTGTACCCAAAAGTAAAGGGAATGCCTGGGTTTGTACAAAGACTGTTTTATATAAGAATCTGAACCCCTCCTGTATGACCATAAAATATTTATTCTGATCTCACTCTCAATATGGTTGAAACCACCATGTTGGTGTCATCTTAACATGGTGGGATGGATTGTCCGATGATGAAACATGCCACAAGTAGAGGGTGAGGCCTTTCCATCCAAGTCTTTCTTGCTTCTTGTTTTCCCCTAAACACAGTTACGTTATTCCAAGAAAAATGCATGAATATATAATTTGCCATACTTGTTGTGGTTCACATTTTCTTGTAGGAGGTTATAGAGCAAATACATCTCTATCTCTCTTTTTGTGTGAGGTATTGTGCCACCGGCTGACTATCAAACACCTGGTATCTTGAAACTGGTAGTGCATGGATGCCCCCACACACTAGCTTTCAGGACTAGTCAACCCATGACCCAGGAACCCAAACCAGATGGGAAGAAAACATTATGTGATGCTTAATTCTTCCTGCTATGCTACAGTCCACACACATACAACCCAGCAAACATGAGTTTTGTACCATCATTAATTGGGGGGTTCTAATTCAGCCATTCAAGATAACACTGCGGCCGTGCCCAACCACAGACCAGCTTACATTTATTTGTGTGCATCACAGTGAGAAATGCTGAGAATAAAAATTTCACCATTGAGCACGGGGGGTGCACAGCTCTATTTGCGTGAAATGCCCCTGCCACAAGTACAAAACCAAGCGACTCCCCCCACAATTTCCCTGTTCCCATACTCCTCCAGTCCCTCTGGCCTATAGTCTCTACAGTTTTTTTTTTTTTTTTTTTCCAATCAAATCTCTTTATTACATAGTCACATGAGCTTCGCGAACACTTACGTGATCGCGAAACAGACGTCATCGCGAAATTGGGTGATACAATTTAACAATGCTTTACATTAAAAATGATTACAAAAATAGAAGTGAAAACACTATATTAGTAAATAGCTATTGTTAAACATCATATGCAATATATGTGTTTTTCTCTTTTTCAAAAACACGCCGTCTTCACGACTTTTCGGCAAAACTGGAATATACGTATTGTGATAATTCAAGACAATTTTTTTTTAAAACACAGTTATTAAACCACTGACCCACATGACAATGAGTGACACAGAGAAATACATAAATGGGTGGTGCATTATGCAGATGTTGTGTATAATATACAGTAGACATTTGGACAATTCCAGCAGAGAATGTAAATTCCCAGTACAAAGTAAGCAGATGAGTACACATTTTCCAGAAAACGGTGTACTCTTCTTAAAAAATCGAGATTCCATTCAGAGCCTAATGATCATTTTAGATAAATAAAATCTGTACATGAAACATTTACAAATATAAAAATAGCACATGCGTCAGGTAAAGCTCTACTTGAAAAAATGGAAACAAATCTTTCTTTTTAGGCTGAGTGAATAGAAACCAAAACTATTCCCTCTAAATATCCATATCGAAAAAAGATCTGAAATCCTTAAATGAAGTGAATGCATCATAAATACATTGAAGTGAAATCTGAACTTCAGTGAGTGTGATGTATGAATTCTATAATGACATCTCCTTGTAAGAGCAAAGACTATGAGTCTATCCTTTAAATATACTAAGTATGGAAATCTATAAAAACATTAGCCCCACTCAGACACCCACTTGGATACCCACAAACTCACTAACATGCCCACTCACACATCCGAAGCAGCACTCTCACAGCCACTCACAGACGCACATGCTCTGACATAACCAGTGACATACCCACAGAGGCATTCATACAGTCACTCACAGACCCATTCACTCACTCATCAACCACTTCAGATAGCCACTGACATACTTATACTCCCACTCAGAGACCCATACACACACTTATGCACCCACTAACTAACTAATGTGCTCATGCATCCACTGTGAAACATTGCAGGTTACAGTTATGGCAATGTTTTTGAAAAACCGTAAAAATTGACTAAAAAAACAAAGGATGTAGGGACGTTACAGTTAGGACATAGAATTTAAAAAACCTAAAAAATTCACTGAAAAAACCAAAGGTTACCGGGACATTTTAGTTAGGAAATAGAATTTTTTTTAAACGTAGAAATTCACTGAAGGAACCGAAGGTTAAGGGACGTTATAGTAAGGCTCTCGTTTTACTCATACAAAACCAGTGAAATTCAGCAGTTATACTTACCTGAACAAACTATAACTTATGCTCCCACAATGCATCGCTTATGACCTCACATATTACATAACTCATGATACTCTCTGTGACATCACTGATGACATCTCAAATGACATCACTGATGACCATGATGACTGATGAGGGGTGAAGGCAGAAAGTTTGGGATGACTTTGCAGAGAAGGCTAGGTCCCAACAATATCTTATTCCATAATTGGCCACAGCTGAACATTTTGCCTCACAGCATTTCAATATAGCCATGATGCTCTATTTAACTATGTCATAAAATTATGAGTACAAGCCCTTCCAAATTTGGAGTGCTTTAGTTGTATTTGTTGACATCTGCTCTTGAAAGTATAGAGTGTTTTTAAACAAGAGGCCCAAATAGTGGTAAGACTCTACTTTCCCTACCTTATTTTGTCCTATAAACTACAAACTCCATATTCTAGAACCTTCTGAGAATGTCATTACCTCTCCTTTATGCAATATCCATTGACCATTATATCTTTGCCACATAGGATGGATTGAAAAACTGACAAATTACATTGGAGTTCTATAGGGGCTAAATCCAAAATATTGGTATCTTCACCATTCAATAGACAATGTAAAGGACTCTTAACTAAACTTGGGGAGAAGTAAGTACTTGATTCAATACACTTGGCATATTGATCAAATATGGGGCTACAACACCTTTTGAACAATTGTATAGACTTTATGGACTCCCTAGATCTGTCCACCAACTATTCAAAATCACATACAATGACAATTAGATATCGGAAGGCTGCCAGAACCAAGTTCTTTGGTAAAGGGACCAAACTTACATTCCCGTATCTCAGAGTACTCTTCGATGATAGGGGGACATGGCTGGCACAAAAATCCCTGAAAAGAACACCTTATTCAGAGCGGTAGGAGTGACCTTAGATTTTGCCACTTAGTCATAATCTGGGGGTTAGGGACCACAAATCTGCTTTAAGAATTTTAAGATCCAATACAGCCCGCCCAATAGTGTTTGAAGACTCTCGGTTTGTTTTATTTATGTGGAGGTATTGATTGAAGTGGGCTACCGTTCCATCTACAGTCCACGTTGTATGATATGCTTTTTAATATCTGTCATTGCTGCTATTGCAATATTATCATGTCTTCTTAAAGTGGGATTGTATTGGTTTTAGTATTATCAATATATTTTTTATTCTTATTTAAAAATGTTAATTTTTCTAGTATGAATGATAGTTGTCTATTTGTAGTTTTATCCTGTCATTATTCTGAATGTTTTAATGTGTTTTATGAGATGTGCTTTTCTATCTATTGACCGAAATAAAGTTGAAAAATTAATGCATTTTGTTTATTGATCTCCATCACTCATTACTTAAATTAAGCTCACACCGTTTTATCCTCAAAGTAATCTTTTCTTTGGCTGCCCTTTTCTCCAGATCAAAGCCCTTACTAACCATATGCCCATAATGATCCATCAACAGATTTGACAATAAGCAGACACAGAGAATTAGTAAATCTCTATATAAATATGCCATAAACATATTTTTGCACCAGGTAATCAAATAAATAATTATATTGATAACTGTCTCATTGCAAAAAGTGTTTTTGTCTAATTTTCTTCTAAACAAAATTAAGTTTACTGTCTGCACAGTTTCAAATTTGTTCATCATAGACAATATTGAGGTCCACTTGAATTGGCAAATGGTTATTGCCAGCCAACACGCTATTAACATTCAAGGAGGACACCAACAACATTTATATGATAGAAGAGTGTAATCAATCATTGATTTAGAGATTTTTTAATTTGTAACTGCCATACCTAAATTATCACCCTGATGGCATCCATTCCCCAAGATAAGATTTAAAATCTTAGCCCAATCTACCAACAGTTGCCCTCTGTTTTCTCAGGTTTAACAGCATTTAGAGAATAGAATCAATAAGTTGGTTCTAAGAGAATGACTAATAACTACATCTCTTGCAGACTGATACCAGCCTTCGTCTCTACAGTTTTTAAGACCTTACACAAGTGTGATTGAGACATCATCAAAGAACTTATACTCTTCCTCTAAACTCTTCCCATTTCTGTTCTACCATCTTAATGCAAAACACGCCTATTTCCTTCAACGAGGTATGCCTTTTGTATTTCTTATGAAGCCTCAAACAATTGTAGCGATATCAGAATAAATAAATTACATCTTGAGACTTTCAACTATTAGAATTACTATTCAATTTTTAACCTCATGAGAATCCCCTTAGAATTTAGAATCAGGACCCATGCCTTAATCGCAGTAATTCTAAAATACCAACAATTTCCAGTGGAAATTTAATTTTGGATTCCACCCATACCCATTTCCAACATTACTATAACAGACATACATTTTGTTTAACTCTTTGTGGGGTTGAAAAGAGGTAATGATATGATCTCCATTTTGTGGAACATGGATAGCAATGTACCTAGAATGCGATGCTTCCATTTAACTCACTTAAACTTGACTATTAACTACTGTCAACCTTAATCTCCTTTCAAGGAAAAAGGCTGGTTACTATACAGAGGTATAAACGAGATTGACTGTCTATGTACTTTGTGCTGTTCAAAAGTGCAGCTACTGATAATGGTATCACAGGTCATAAAATACATGACACAACTAGATATTAATTAATATGATATTGGACCTCCATGCTAACATTTTTAGAAAAGGCGTTGGGGCTTGTGAATGGGAATCTTTATTTCACGCCACAACTCTACAAATTATATTTTGTCAGCTTGTTATAGATGTTTTTCTGTTACAACCATTTAAAATGTAAACAAGCAAACATGTAACACAAATCCAATTATCTGGAAAATATTTGTTCTCTTCATTCAAATAATCAGAAGATCATAGTAGCAGTTTTCACAAAGACAACACACTGGTTTTAAAGAGGTGAAATAGTAATTGACAAGGACTGCTGAGGATGCCTTATATGGCACTAACTAGCAAATGTCACAATTGAGTATATGGCTTTTATAGCCTTGCATAAAGAATCCCTTGTTGTGCATGTTGGATAAATCAAAGGGCTTGATTTAGATCTTGGCGGTCTTTCTGCCACCACGCCGCAGCAGTGGTCCCAAGCACTTGGCCAAGTCGTCGATCTTTCGACCGCTGTTTTTAGATGCTTTCAGGCTGATTCGCCGTTCGGGTCGACAGAGTGTTTCCCGCTGTGGTCCACGCTCACCGCTGCAGTGGACTCCAATGCTGGTGAATAGTACTCCATGAGGTCGAGCAGATTTAGGTTTCACCGTTGTGCTGGTGGTTTCCTAGCGGTGGGTCCCTCACGGAGGGAGTCCTTCGTTGTACGCGCCTAACAATGCACCATCACTATGGCCATTGGATGGATGCTAGTAGAACACACCTGAATTCCATTGGCCAAATGCAAACACCTATATACCACAGTGTAAAACACACCCCATTTCAGACCATGATCCTTTGCCATTCCAGCTCCATCACTAAATTTACTAGCAGAACTTTTGCAAGTTAAGTGAGGTTATTTTGTTGCTTTACTCTGTTTCTTGTCCCTTTATCTTCTTTCATTTATTTCCTTGAGGTTAGTTTATTTGAGTTCATCATATTTCTTTGTACAATGCCAGGCCCCAAAATTCCACATTTTACTGAGGGAGAATTGTCAGTCATGGTGGATCAAATCATAAGAGTAGAGCCACAATTGTTTGGAGCCTATCTCCAAAACACACTTGTTTCACAGAAAAAGCGGACATGGGCCAGAATAGTTGACAAAGTGAATGCTGTAGCTAACAACCTGCGCACACAGGAGGAAATTCGAAAAGGGGTGGAACAACCTGCAGGGGAGGATGTGTTCCCTGGCCTCCAATCGTTACATGGAAGCCCAGAGGACTGGTGGTGATTCTCCCAGGCCCCCTTTACAACTCATGCCCTAAGAGGAGAAGGTCTTGCAGATCGCAGGAATTCCTGGTGGAGTGGAGTTTGGTAAGTTACACTTTACAAAGTCTCACTAAACATCAATGTCCTATCTGTTCTCAACTCAGCTAATGTGTTCTGCACATATTTTAATAACATAAAAACCTCATACTAGCAGTAGGACTTGGCCCTTTTTCCCTCCTTTGTTTTCATTTTTCGTGTTGCTACAGATTCAGGGAGCCATTTTAGCTACCCCTGAAACTTCTGTCTGAGGGCCTGGAGCACAAAATGGTGGCCACCTGTGACATCACCAGCATCCACTGGAACCTACTAGCACCTTCCAGAACATTCCAGAACTCTGTGACAGTTGGAGGCGGTTTAGAATGTTGGGAAGCTAAGACAGAGTGTTGGCAGTTGGAGCTGGCAGTTGGCACCTGACTGGTGAAGAGTGAGCAGCACAACAGTGAAAGAGAAAGGAGTGAAGCAGCAGGGGTGGAAACTTGTGCCTGGAGTGGGGTCCATAAACCCACCCTTGATACTAGTCCCTACTGACGGATCCCAACCTGGAGCCCTGTGTGGGAAGAAGCCAGAAAAACCCATCCTAAGGACCTGGAAAGCAGGAACAGGCCTTAGAAACAGAAAACAGCAAGATCCTGACCTGGAAACTGGTTTCCCTGGAGTCCGGCGTCGAGTAGCCTGAGATCTGGAGCCCGAGGTGGAGAAGCGGCGCTGACTGAAGAAGCAGACGTCGTACCCGGAGCCGCCTGAGGTCGTGAGAGGGCGCCGACGGAGGTCGTGAGGAATACCAGAGGTCGAGGAGGAAGTCAACCGAGGTCGAGTGAGCGGCATCATCGGAGGAGTGAAGTCCGCCCTCCGGAGTCGTCGGAGACCGAGGTGAAGTGTACCGGAGGTCGGGAGTGAGGATCGCACTCCGGAGTCGCCGGAACCTGAGAGAATCGTGCCGGAGGTCGGGAGTGGAGGTCGCACTCCGGAGTCGCCCGGAACCTGAGGAGAGGAGCACCGGAGGTCGGGAGTGAGGATCGCACTTCGGAGCCGCCGGAAGTCGACATCGAGGCCAGGCCGGCCGACGTCATCGAAGCCGAGAGCGCCATCGGACCGGAGCCGCCCGAAGTCGACATCGAGTAGAGACTGCCCGACGCCGTCGAATCGGAGGTCGAGATCGAACCGAGGCCGCCGACATCGGACCGGAACCGCCTACCGGCGTCGTCAAGAACTGACATTGTGCCGAGGCCGCCGAGATCGAACCGGAACCGCCTCACGGCATCGACACAACTCCAGCGGCGTCGGAACATCAGAAAAAGGGCAGTAAGTGGAGTAGAGGGCGCCTAAGGCCCTGTGGAGACCTGAGAGACTGCTCTAAGGGGCTAGGGAGGTGCTGGAACCAACCTGACTGTGCCAGGGGTGAATTGGGACTAACCTAGAGAGGTTGTGTGGAGAGAGAAAGCCAGGGCACTGGTATTCCCCCCCTTGATCTACCTCAGTTTAGGCCTCAGCCTTGTCCAAGCCAGGGAGTAGTCCCCCTCAAGCCTTCCACAACCCTACAAGCTGTGCCTGGGCCAAATCAGCCCTTAGGAATTGAAAAGTGATCTGATTACATGAGAGTTGCTGTATACTTTTAATTATTTATTGGGGGCACTGTATTTATTGTGTTTTACCTATTTATTGCTTCACTATATTTATTGGTCCACAGGACTTGTTGGTGCACAATATTTATTGGTGACAGTATTTATTGCCTCAGAATATTTAATTGCCTGTATTACCTGCATTTATATTTATGTCCTTTATATTTATGATCTCCCCTATTTATTGAATCTTCAGACAGTATTTATTTGACCTGCACTATTTAAAGTTTGTATATTGTGATTGTCTTATTTATTTTTCCAATCAGCAACTAAGAGAAAAAGATAAAGAAAGATATTTTCATAATTTTTACGGTGTAGAGTCGTTTTTGGAACGGATGCACGCATGGTTATTGTATGGGTATATTGTATGCTTAGCACGGTGCCTGTTTCCTGACCACTCGAGCCAAGCTACCACAGTGTGTTCGGGAAGTCCACCACCACCCTGCGGAGTGGGAGTGGGCATTTCCAACATAATTGGTGTTCAGCGGTGGGATAGAGCTGTGCCTACGTATACTCAACAATAACTGTGGGTAGTCCATAGGCCTACACCGGGAGTTTTCTCAAAGCGGCCTTCCTAATTGTGGGTTTTTGTTTTTTTCCAAATTTACTCTGGTGGTGGGAGGAGGTATTATATAAGGTACCCCCCTGCATTGTTACTGCACAAAACCTGTCCTCTGACCTGAGTGGGCGAGATGGAGTTTGTACTAGAACATCTAGAAACGTACACTGTGGCCCAACTCAGGGAGTTTTGCCAGCGGGAGGGGGTGTACTGTCCCCCAGGAGCAAAGAAGGGTGCACTCCAAACCAGCTTAAGGGCTTGGGGGGAGGCACGCAGGGAAAGCAAGGCTGAGGAGGAAGACAGGGATGGAGAGCCTGACCCCCGCTGAGGGGGCTGAGATGTACCAACCTGAGGTGGGGAACCTGTCAGCAGGGCCCAGGACACTTTCTAGGGAGGGCAGCCGTGCCTCTAGCGGTGGCTTGTCTAAAGTGAAGTTAACAGACCGGAGGGAGAAAAGACAGCTCACATGGGACTTAGCAAGGCTGGAGAAAGAGATGGAGGAGAGAAGGATGGCGCACGAGCTTCAGATGAAGGAGTTGGAGCTGCGTGCCCTCCAGATGAGTGTGTCCAGCGAGGACACTGGTGGTAGCATACCAGAAGCTTCACAGGAGCTAGAAGTTTATTTACCCCAGGATGACATCACCAGGGTGTCTGAGGAGGCATTGGGGTGTGAACCTGAAGGGGGTAGTGCAGGGATCTCCCAACCCAGCGAGGTGAGAGAAGTGGCAGATAGCCCAGCTAGGTCCCAGGGAGAGAGGGTTGTAGGGCCTCACGACCTAACTGTAGGAAGGCGTGAGATGGGGAGGTGTCCCGAGGTGCCCCAACCGAAGTCTCAGGGCCTGGAGAGTTCCGCAAGGGAGCCCCAAGTTGGGAGCCTAGGCTGTCCCGATGTGCCCTCCAGTGCAGGGGAGCCCCTACTGTCAGGAGGACCCAGGGCGACTGTAACCAGCGCACCTGAGGTTCTGGGGTTGGCCCAGTTTCAGGGTTTAGGTCCTGGGCTGGGATGCCAGGCTCAGGGGTTGCCTGACCTGGCGGGTGGGGCCTCTGTTAATCGGGTCCCCCCGAAATTGACTTCCAGGGGTACTTTTCCCGTTAGGAGGGTGCTGAAATCTGTAAGGGGGTGCAGAGGGAGGAAGGTCTCGCCTCGGGCACCGACTCAGCCTAAGGGTTTAGACCCTAGGTTGAAGGATCAGTTGAGGGGTCAAGGCTCTAGACTGAGGAGGAAGTGTTGGTCTGAGGGTGCCTTGCAGGGTAGGGTGAGGAACCCCAGAAGGAGAGTTAGGGGGAGGAGAGCCTCGCCCCTGAAGGCTGGTCAGCCTAAGGGTGTGAACCCCAGGAGGAAGGACCAGAGGCAGTTTAGGACTGCAAGGAGGAGGACCGGAGTGGTCAACGGGCACTACAGGCCTGGGGCTACTGCCCCCCACTCCGCGAGATCACCCGGGCCAGAGACATCTGGATGGCCCAGGGGCCGGTCCTGGCCACAACTAGCTAGGGAGCCCCAGTGGGGTGGATTTGTTGGTCCAGGGAGGTTCGTTAGGGAACCATTGGGTTCCAGAGCGGAGGAGAACTTGCGGGAGCTCCTGCCGTTGCGGGCCGGCGTCCACCTTTTCTCGCCCCAAGCAGGGAAGACCATCAAGGCATTGATCGGTCTACCCTGGCTTTTGGCTGGAAGGGGGTTATGTAGGACTTGGCCCTTTTTCCCTCCTTTGTTTTCATTTTTCGTGTTGCTACAGATTCAGGGAGCCATTTTAGCTACCCCTAAAACTTCTGTCTGAGGGCCTGGAGCACAAAATGGTGGCCACCTGTGACATCACCAGCATCCACTGGAACCTACTAGCACCTTCCAGAACATTCCAGAACTCTGTGACAGTTGGAGGCGGTTTAGAATGTTGGGAAGCTAAGACAGAGTGTTGGCAGTTGGAGCTGGCAGTTGGCACCTGACTGGTGAAGAGTGAGCAGCACAACAGTGAAAGAGGAAGGAGTGAAGCAGCAGGGGTGGAAACTTGTGCCTGGAGTGGGGTCCATAAACCCACCCTTGATACTAGTCCCTACTGACGGATCCCAGCCTGGAGCCCTGTGTGGGAAGAAGCCAGAAAAACCCATCCTAAGGACCTGGACAGCAGGAACAGGCCTTAGAAACAGAAAACAGCAAGATCCTGACCTGGAAACTGGTTTCCCTGGAGTCCGGCGTCGAGTAGCCTGAGACCTGGAGCCCGAGGTGGAGAAGCGGCGCTGACTGAAGAAGCAGACGTCGTACCCGGAGCCGCCTGAGGTCGTGAGAGGGCGCCGACGGAGGTCGTGAGGAATACCAGAGGTCGAGGAGGAAGTCAACCGAGGTTGAGTGAGCGGCGTCATCGGAGGAGTGAAGTCCGCCCTCCGGAGTCGTCGGAGACCGAGGTGAAGTGTACCGGAGGTCGGGAGTGAGGATCGCACTCCGGAGTCGCCGGAACCTGAGAGAATCGTGCCGGAGGTCGGGAGTGGAGGTCGCACTCCGGAGTCGCCCGGAACCTGAGGAGAGGAGCACCGGAGGTCGGGAGTGAGGATCGCACTTCGGAGCCGCCGGAAGTCGACATCGAGGCCAGGCCGGCCGACGTCATCGAAGCCGAGAGCGCCATCGGACCGGAGCCGCCCGAAGTCGACATCGAGTAGAGACTGCCCGACGCCGTCGAATCGGAGGTCGAGATCGAACCGAGGCCGCCGACATCGGACCGGAACCGCCTACCGGCGTCGTCAAGAACTGACATTGTGCCGAGGCCGCCGAGATCGAACCGGAACCGCCTCACGGCATCGACACGACTCCAGCGGCGTCGGAACATCAGAAAAAGGGCAGTAAGTGGAGTAGAGGGCGCCTAAGGCCCTGTGGAGACCTGAGAGACTGCTCTAAGGGGCTAGGGAGGTGCTGGAACCAACCTGACTGTGCCAGGGGTGAATTGGGACTAACCTAGAGAGGTTGTGTGGAGAGAGAAAGCCAGGGCACTGGTATTCCCCCCCTTGATCTACCTCAGTTTAGGCCTCAGCCTTGTCCAAGCCAGGGAGTAGTCCCCCTCAAGCCTTCCACAACCCTACAAGCTGTGCCTGGGCCAAATCAGCCCTTAGGAATTGAAAAGTGATCTGATTACATGAGTGTTGCTGTATACTTTTAATTATTTATTGGGGGCACTGTATTTATTGTGTTTTACCTATTTATTGCTTCACTATATTTATTGGTCCACAGGACTTGTTGGTGCACAATATTTATTGGTGACAGTATTTATTGCCTCAGAATATGTAATTGCCTGTATTACCTGCATTTATATTTATGTCCTTTATATTTATGATCTCCCCTATTTATTGAATCTTCAGACAGTATTTATTTGACCTGCACTATTTAAAGTTTGTATATTGTGATTGTCTTATTTATTTTTCCAATCAGCAACTAAGAGAAAAAGATAAAGAAAGATATTTTCATAATTTTTACGGTGTAGAGTCGTTTTTGGAACGGATGCACGCATGGTTATTGTATGGGTATATTGTATGCTTAGCACGGTGCCTGTTTCCTGACCACTCGAGCCAAGCTACCACAGTGTGTTCGGGAAGTCCACCACCACCCTGCGGAGTGGGAGTGGGCATTTCCAACAGAGATCATTTGGATTGTTTGTGTGAATGTTTTGGGTTGCATCTAAGATAATAAGTGTCAATCTCCATTATATGTCACATGACGGTATGGTGCCTTTAATATTACAACACAAAATAACCCATTACCCATATGTGTGTCATATTGTAAGCGTCTGTCCCATTTTAACTGCACTATTGTCACAGGTATGCTCCACTAACCATTTCACATGTGTTGGAAAGTTGTCTTTGAAATGACTACAACTACCATGATGACCTTTTTATGTTTTGTCAAAAGAATATTACTATGTTATATTGCTCATTCCCTCTTGTCTAACATATTTCTAATATTTCTACACATGATAAATCCCTATTCAATGCTCTCTTCTGAAAATGGTTGGTATTGTTTTCTGAATGTTGTCCTGTTCTTCTCAACGAATTGAATTGATGTCACAAGGTTCACAAATCAAACTGTGTTGACACAAAAATTGTACGTTAGGAAAATTAAGTAGTACTTGCAATAATTGACTCTGCCCTGTTCACATGATGACTAATGCCAAACATCCATTCAGAATGTGTAAATGTCTGTTTTGAAGTCAGCTAGGCCTTGGAATTGTCAATTGCACATTTCACCTCTCCACTGTCTTGAGTTGACTGGTTGTGAGATGTGAGCTATGCTGCCTAAAGACTTCATAAACATTTCAGGACATCAAATTACCTGCTCATTTTAAGTTGTACTGTTTGAAATTGCAATAAGTTAGGATAATATGTTCAATACCATTGAAGCTATAATCATAATAATCTCTACCTTTTTTCATCTAGGTATCTACATTGTTTGTCTCAAAAGATCTGGATGCAAAATACATACTTTTACTAATAAGCATTTTCTTAATTTCTCAATAGGTCCAACTGCCAGAGCACATGGCCAGGGATCTGCCAGTGAAGAGACCTCCACTCCAGCCCAGGTTCAAGCCTTAGTGAAGACAACACTTCTGGTAATCTGGATGACGATGAGGATCCTGGTCCATCTTGTCAGCCTGGGAAAATGGCTCTAGTGAGTCGCACTGGGCCCCCCCGACACCTACCACCCGAGCTGTAATACCACCACTAACCGAGGCCTGCACTTCCTGAGTTCCTATTACTGTAACATCGATCATGTGCCCCCAGTCCTGGGCATTGTTGTGACCACAGCACCACCAGCTCTAGCTCACCCATGACTCAGTCGGGTGGGGCACACTGGGCCAAGTGCAAAGGGTAGTGGGGTTAGGGGTAGTGGGTGGGATCACTCTCACCCAGGCCACCAGCAACCATGTTTTGGGAGCCTATCATCAGTCCCAAGACATGATGGCCAGGTACTCACCAAGCTCCGGGAGATGAGGCAGTTGCAGAGGGAGATCAATTATCAGATGCACACTCACAACTCTTATATGGACTCCGTGACTGGGGTGCTGCAGGACATTTACATCAATGTGTGCAAGGTTTTCTCAGCACCATCTACCCCTTCTTGTGGTGCTACAACATCAGGCCCATCTACATCTGCTTTAGCCACAGGAAGGGGGCCCTGCCACAGGATGAATCACCTGCAGCCTCCCCAGGCCCTGCAACTGTGGATTTCCTGTCCTCCTCCTCCTCAATAGGGGACATCCACGCATATTACCAGGAGGTGAGGATGGCAAGACATCTGCCACCACCAGCAAGACACCCGACCCTAATTTCCTCCAGTGTGTGCCTACCATTTACTCTGTGGATTACTTATGGACACGTTTGCCTTTCTGATGCGAGTCGTATTTTGGACATTGAAATTCAAACAAGTTTGGCTCTCCAACTATGGTTTCATTCACCATGACTGACTTCTTCACTTTTTGGTTTGCTTTTTAATTTGCACCCTGTGTGATTTCTTCATGTTAGTTCAATATTTTCAACTTAAAAACTCATAGACTGGTGATGTACATCTCAATTCTATCAATGGATTTGTTCTCTTCCATCATAACTTTACAATGAGAAAAATCAAACGAATGTGTAAATATAGATTATTTGCAAGTAGGTAATGTTTTTCTCAAGTTTCCAACCTTGACTCCCAAAAAATAAATCTCAGTAAATCATCTACTACTATGTTTATTCCAGTTGACCAATAATTGTCTGTCAACATTTTCACTCCCATAACAATCCATCCATGTCACTATTCTCAGTGCCAGTTTTCATTTTTCCAGTTCCAGGCCTTGGTGTTATGGAAGAAGGGGAGATATTCAAAACAATCAGGTTGAATATGTAAATTA
Organism: Triturus cristatus; assembly: GCF_964204655.1. Taxonomy (NCBI): domain Eukaryota; kingdom Metazoa; phylum Chordata; class Amphibia; order Caudata; family Salamandridae; genus Triturus; species Triturus cristatus. Next base: position 776,212,570 of record NC_140587.1, on the reverse strand, counting down.
TCATTGATTCAAGTCATCAGCTGGAGCCAGATTTTCTGGCTTACATACGGAATCCCACATCACTTACACCAATAGACAAAAGCATGCAGTACTACATTTTCTAGACACAGAATCATTCCAATCCACTGTTCCAGTATCTGTTGGGATGTCACAGCCAAGTATCAGTTGTGTGCCACAAGAAGTATGTCCTACAATGATGAGACACATCAACATTTACATACACTTTACAAACAATGAGGATTTTGACACCGTGAATGGAGATTAGCATGATTATACTTCACTACCACATGTGGTTTATGCAAATGATGGCACACATAGTGCTAACACTCCACAGAGAACACGTCCAATGTAATCTTCAAATCTTCTATTCAATCACAGTGCAAGGTGCCTTGGTACAAGATTTGTACACCCTAAGTCTGTGTCTGTCTTTCTCAGGATCAACCCATGCTCCCTTTGTACTTCGAAACAGCACCATATGCCTACAAATGTCACAACACTGAAATGTCCAAATGAAGAAGACATGGAGAAAGAACAGATCAAAACAAAAAGTTACCAATCAAATGTAACATAATAGACACATTACAAAGTCAACTTTTGGAGGACACAGTTTCATAAAACAATCAGAGATAAACAATTTAACTAAACACAGTAATCAATGTGTCAATACTTTGATCAACAAACACCTTTGGCCTTATTTTCCCTGAACTTGCCCTTCCTAACAAATTGCCACCACATAATTCTCTGATCATCACATGAAAAGTTTGTGTAACGGTGAAAGTTTAACATGTAAAGATAGACTTACACTCATGAGATGAAGTTGTCAATGCCATCCTGATGTAAGTCAACTCCTTCCTCTTCACCACTATTATCTTCATCTAACATTTCAGGATCCTCACCCGTTGGTTCTTCATGATCTCCATCCTCTGCGATTTTAGGGATGTTTCGTCGCAGGGCGATTATGTTAAGCATGCAGCAGGCCACGGTGATTTGGCACACCTTATCGGGTGAGAAGAGGAGGGCTCCAACAGTTTTCTCCAGACAATAAAATCTTGCCTTAAGGAGTCCAAAAACCCACTCCACTGGCCACCATGATCTTTCATCTGCCTCATTGAAGCAGACTTCCCCTGGAGTTGTTGACTTCCTCAGTGGTGACAACAACCATGGTCAGTTGGGATAAGCGGAGTCTTCTAGATAGAAGATTTAAAAAAGTGCCCAAAAAAGTAACACAATTTCATATTATTAAACTAGCAATAGTCCAAACAATATTATGAAAGATTGTACTGACCAACAAGCCAGGCCCTCTCAGGTCCAAGTTGTAACATTTGTAGGTGTATAGAGTTGTTCTGTAGTACAAAGGAATCATGGGCAGAATCAGCGAAACGTGTACAGACGCTTGTGATGTACAAATCCGGTAAGCAGACAACTTGCACATTGATTGAATGGAAGTGTTTCCAGTTCCAGTAGACCTGATTGGCATGTGGTTGTACTAAGGCATTAAGTGTGCCCTCAATTGCTCCATCCACATGTGGGACACCCAAACCATAAATTTCCCCCTCTACATTGGCTAAATCCTGCTGCCATGGAAACTGAATGAAGCTGTTGATGTGTCTCATCATTGAAGAAATAACTTCTTGTAGCACACCACCCACTGACAATTGGTTGTAACATGCCACCAGATAGTGCCACAGTATATTGAAAGGATCCTGAGGCCACAAAATAAAGTCCTGCAATGAGATTGACAGTTGGTGTAATAGATGTTGGATTTAATTACAGGACCTGGCTTCAGCTGATGACATAAATCCAGTATAGTTTGCTAACTCAACCTGAACTTCTTGAGTTTCTTCCATGGTGGCAAGGTCTGGAAATGGGTGGCATTCCTGAGGCTGTTGTCACCTCACTTTCCCAGGGTTCATATGTCTGCATTGGAAAAACATTTGGGGGTAGGTGGAGAGATCTGCAAACTGACCCAGCTGTCCAGGCTTTTGTTGAGCTTTTCCATGGCTCAGAGACCCTTCCACCATCTAAATACAGCAAGAGGAGGACTTTGGTGTGCAGGTTTCGGCGCTCCACGTGGGGGGGGGGGGGGGGGGGGATGCAGCCCACAACTGGAACAGTGCAAGGATTGGGGCCTAGAGAGGAGGAGTGCAAGGTCAAGGAAGAGATGCCGAGGGCTGGAGAGGTGGGACAGACAGAGTAGCCATTGGAGACAGCAGGGCCAAAGGATCTTAGTTTGGCCACGGACCATGGTGGAGTTGAGATCGGCTGCACCTCGCCCTCTCCCTGCCCCACCAGTACATATCGCCTACCCGCCCCATTCCCTCCCCAAATCTAAGGTTGCTTGAAATCAGCATCAGGGCCTACAAGGACCATCAGCCCCCCCGCAAGCCAAAAGTCTTCAGGCAGTCCCCACTCCTCTGTAGGTTCCCTAGGTCCCACGGTGACCGTGGAGGAAGGGCGGCTTCACAGACCATCGGGCAGCCATGGTAGTGAAACAAAAGAGAGCAGGAATCAGCAGGCCCGTGAGAGAAAACTGGGGCAGGGCCGCAGATATTTGGGGAGTCCCTGTGCAGTGGTGAGAGGAGACAGGACCCGGGGAAGCCTCCGGACCTGACTGATGTATTGGGGCTCAGAGAGAAGCAGCGGGGTAAGAGAGCCTGATATCGAGAACTAGGCTGCGGCACTGAATGCTACAGGGAGGCAACCGGCATTAGGTCGGTGAGGCTTGTGTGGGTTTTATGAGTCGACTTCGATGGAGACCTCCTCTTGAGGGAAAATAAATGTATGTGCATCAACAAGTCAAAAGACCCCTATGTTAGTGATTATCCTCTCTGCTCATTCTACGCTAGGAGGGATGTGCAAAGAGGACAGATACAAAAACTTTATGAAAGGGTAGCAGTCGTCCGATCTCCTTACTCACAGTTTGTAGGCACTTCCCGTAAATCAACCTTTGGGAAGGGAATATCGTAGGACCTGAAGAATGATTGGAATCCATGGCTTATAAAAAGTCAAGAAATCGCACAATCTTCTTGAAGAGACTGGACACGGTGCAGTCTCTGAGAAAGAGCAAACAGAGATCTGCACATATAGGTGCTCTCCCAGGCATGCAAACTATATCCGAATTCTTCCCCTCTTACTCGTCGTCGGGGGAAAAAGACAAAATTACAAAAGGAAAATCTGAACAACTTGTAACTAGAAAGAATGACATAGGAGAAACCGACGCTGCTTCACAAGCTTCACATACACCACAAGTTGATGCAAGTATAGGAAACAAGTTTTAGATCCCTCCTTAAAAATACACCAGTAACGGCAAGCTTCTCAATCTGCTCCTATTATGGATTATACATTAATTGCCTTACATAAACTTAAGCCAGCACCCTCACTCAGTGGAGGCCAAATTACCAAAAGAGACACTTGAACTGTCTAACAGTACACCCAGCAATCCAAATGACCTAGAAGAAAATGTGTGGCATTCTCTGGACCTTCCGTAACTTGTATCCTCTAATTCTATCAATAAACAAGCAAGTATCTCAGAATCATTATTATTCTTGCAGAGGGTTTTATAATCCATCCTTGCATTGCTAGAAAAAAACACAAACAACTCTGATCTTCTACCGGAAATACAAACCACTGCACTACAGTATTTGGTAGATCAACATAATAAGATAACCACTGGAAGGTCTAAATCTAGAACTGAGGTACAAAAAAGAGAGAACCCAAATCAAGAAATAACACAAACTGAGGGGAAGACAAAAGCCCAGAATCAAAAGATAACAAGGGCAATACAAACCAGTGGAATATATATGGCGGTAATTAAAAAGAAAAGTGAGATAGACAACATAGTCTATTCGCTTCGTAAGCTATTTAAGAATCCAAAAAGTGGAAAAGACTCAAACACAGACTTAAATACCTTACTTAATTACCTAATATTTAATTGTAAAAATATTTCAGAGTCCTTACAACAACCCAAGACATCAAACTCAACATTGAATGAGAATGAAACAGAGGAAAAGAATAAAAAGCTTTTAAAAACATCCACTGTTGAAAACAAAATCAAAAACAAAACCCTCGCTGGAAAAGAGAAGGACCAACCGCACAATTACAAAGCAGAAAGTTCACAAAAGAAAGGTAACGCAAAAAGAAGTATCAGAAGAAGCTATGATGACGGTAGATGAAAATTCTTTTAATCTAGAGATTCTACAAGTTTCAGGCATAAGACCATCATCTCCAAGAAAGGAAGTACCAGCGCAATTAAATCCTCTAGCTCGAAACTTAAAAAGACTAATGCCTTCTCAAGACCATAATTTCCCAGCACACCCAGCAGCGGAAACTAACTTCTGTACTTCGACAGCAGAAACAAATCCACAAAAAAATTAATTTTGCATCCTCAAGATATCCGATCTCTATCATAATAGAAACGACCCTTTATACCGTCAAAAGATGATAAATCCCTTGCATAATTTCCACTCTCTCCATACACTAACTCCTTTGGAAATAAAAGCTTGTATCATTTCCCAAAAAGCTTGTTGTAACTATGGCACAAGTGGAATTCTGGTCAAGTGTGATACCATCAATAGTGTAGCAGGAAAGTGAAAAACTGCACAAAAACGGGTTTGACGTAGTAGGTGTTGGATACAGTAGCTCTGCAGTTCCACCCAGACTGTACACAGAAAAAGACAGGTCAATACAACAACTTCATCCAATGAATGGCTCCAGGAGTGAATTAAAATATGTTTCAGTGGATAAATTAACAATTGGCATAGAAGATGGAGATAGGCAGATATGGAACCAAAGTGTAACAAAAACAGACAAATCACAAACTGATAGCACCTGCTCTTGACTCTCACCACAATTGTCTGCCTCCAAGAGACCCGGCTTTTAGACAAATAGAACCCCAAAAATTATTTTGTTTTGGACATTCCTGCCTTGAGGGTAAGATGAGGCCACGCAACTGTCTATTTTTTATTTGGAACAGATTAGGTGAGCCTTCGAAATAATCTACTTACCCAGCAAGAATTTACAGTGCATCACGATAATATCCTGAAAGAAAGATCCTATTCAGTCGAATCATTGATTGTCTTTAACATTTAAGTTTCACCAGGACCTAAACTTAATCCATTGCTGGTAGAAATATTCTAACTGATAGAATCTACCCCAGAGAAAAACGGTAATTTGCAAGTAATTCTAATGGGTGATTCTAATGCAAAAATGTCCAAAGCCCTAACAAAAGGCTTTCAGAACAAAGAACTAGAGGAAACCTGGTTCATACTGGCTTCAGTCTTCCCCAACTCCATTAAGGCCGTCAAACACGGGAAGATGTTATTAGAACTACTAAACAAAGTGAATGGAGTGATCCTATATGGGAGGACAGAAGGAGATGTTCGGGCAACATTCAAAAGAAAAGTAGCTTCTTGTTCCTCAATATTAGGCTATATAATCACCAGCCAAGACCTATTCTAGAACTTACGGCATCTCAAAACTCAATTTGTTCAAAGATGCAAGCATTCAATACTTTACCTCAAACTAGAACTAAACCTACAAGCCATATCTTCATGGTTTCTATCTAATGGGAGAGGAGACGTACTAATAGCACACAAGCAGGGGAGAATCATTTGGAATACTGATAGCATAAGTAGTATGAATATAGCTTTAACATCTTTGCAGTTGAGTCAATTTAATAGCGGTAGTAACCGAGTATTAATTTTTTAATGTACCCTTACTTCGGTAATTCAAACTCTACAGTAGAAGGCGGTCAAGCGCATACCCTCTACTTTAAGAAAGAAGGAAAATCTAGTGGGCATCCTCTTGAGTAAGCTGAATAAGCTAGTCCAACTACAATACATCGACTTCTCTGCCACCAGGAGGAAAGACATTTCGGCTCTACAGAAAACCCAGAAAAGAATCAAAAGAAAATACTGCAGAGAAATAATGGATGCAAATTGGGTTGACCTGCAGGAGGCAGTTACAAAAAAATAGTAAGCCCTTCTGGGATATAATTGCTAAAGTCATTGGAAGTAAAAAATCTCCCAATGCCTCAATGATTTCGCAGAATTAATGGGAAAAGTATTTTTCTGAACTATATGGAATAAACCCAGTCAATCTCAATGATAAGGAATCTCTTGCCTCCGGGCCGTTGAAAGAATGTGACCAGCAAATAATGGCTCCATCTGAAAAGGAAATCAAACCATACATAAGGAAGGCAAGACCTTTGGCAGCAATGGGTACAGACAAGATACCCATAAATATTCTTCAGGGTAATCCCGAGGCCAGGAACAAGTTTTTAACCCCTCTTTTTTCTTACTGCTATGAAACTAGCCACATTCAACGTTCATGGTCTGGAAGCATTGTTGTTTCACTCCTCAATAAAGGCTCCCGATACTCTCAGAACAAAAATCGCTCTTCATGACGCAACAGGGAAGATCTTTACAGCCAGTGTCCTAAAAGACTGGGCATTCTACAGGGGTCTGATTCCCATGGTTCAAGCTGGTTTCCGCTCAAAGCATTCAGTGACGGACAGTATTGCACTTCTGCAAACAATAATTGATAAGTATGTGTCTGTTTAATCAAAGGTTCTATAAAGTGTGTTTGTTGAATTTTCAACAGCCTTTGATAAAGTCGATAGACCTACCCTATGGAGGAACCTAATGAAAATTGGAGTTCCGGTAGCTCTCTGAAGACTAAGAGTAGCTCTCCACTCATCAAATTGGTATAGAGTCAAGATGAGAAGGGATAAGGGTCTGATTCAGAAAATTCCCATCCTGAACGACCTTAAGTAGGGATGTATTTTCACCCCTCTTTTGTTCCCCTTATTTCTTAGTGACCTACCTGTCTGTTTTTGAAAAGTAAATAACTATCCTCCAAAAATATATTCCTGTAATATCAACATTTAAATGTATGCAGACGACGTGGTCATTTTTGACCTGACACCCATCCGTCTACAGCGCAATATCTTCATAGCTATACTGAGATTCATTTTAGGGGTGGAAAACAATACAGGTACTTTGAGTGGAAATTAGGTGGGAAACTAGTCGAGATAGTGGAGACGTATATTTATCTGAGGAGAGTTTGTTCACAGTCATTAGAATCCATTTTTCATTTCCAGCACATGGAGCTAAAGGCTGTGTCCCATATAAGCGCTTTAAAGAAATTCTATTATTCTTCTGGACAGAGACATTTTCATCCTCTCTTTGAAATTTTCCATGTTAAGCTCCCCCCTACCTTGTCCTATGCACTACAGTCCATTTCTGTAACAAACGGTCCATCTTAAATTTGAATGAAGGGAAGCTTCTACACAAGATATCCACAACCAGCCAAGCTATACAGGTACAAGTCTTATGTCTGAGCTTACGGTAGCCAGTGCCTATACAAGGGCTCTAGCAAATATAATTAGATGGGCATACAATCTACTGCATGTGGCAGAAGATTCCTTGAGAGCTTTACTAAAGCAAGAAACTTTTCAGGCCAGTGCAACACAGCACGTTTAAACAAAAACCTTATGATCGCTTTAGAACACTGTCAGTGCACTATCAACCTCTTGTTGTCCTGTTCACCTGTACTTCTGAAGTATTTCCTGAAAAAAATTACTCAGAGACTGAGTTTCGACCTCTCTATTGCACATTGTTCCCAATTAGCTCACTATAGGTCCTTTACTGCTGAACTTGAATACAAGATCGACCAAAAAGACTTGAGATTTACATTAGACCATAGTGTTAGACGATGCATAATAATGCTTTGTTTAGGGATCCTACCCTTTAAAGCCTATATTTAACACTGGAATAACACAAGTGATAAGTTGGGAACCTGCGATTGTGTAGAGGAGGCGAACAAGATATTGGGCATGTATCATACGTTTGCCCAAATAAAGTCTTGGTAGAAGCTCGGCACCAATTTATAAAAGCAATATGTTTTAAGATATAATTTTTTCTGTACCAATAATTTAATGAATTTGATTAAATCATCTACAAATGAATTTGTATGTTATAACTTGTATACATTTTAAAAATCTTTTTTAACATTGTTTTAAGGAAGTTATATATATGAACCACTATATTTAAATACCGTACTGATTTTGCACATATTTTATATTGTTGATCTCAAACGAGGTCTAAATCAATCAACAAAAGTCACTTTATTGTGTCAGGTGTGATGTTCCTTTAGTGTTGTGGATGAGGTAATGGTAGCCCTATTACATGTGACATAGCATGCTAGGCATTTAAAATACAGTGGATGTACCAAATGTCACATTGGTAAGTTGGGATTCTACACAAACCAGAGTGGGCATGTGATCCGAAATGGCTGGTGACCTCAGAATTTATGGCTATATTTTGGAATCAAACCATATTCAAATTCTAATGAGCATTAGAAATACTGTTTCATACATGTTACATTTGACAGATTGGCATGATGTCTTGCTCCTTCACAAATGTGTTTGTAAACCAGTCTGTTTTTGCCAAATAATTATGATAGGCATACATTTTTTGCTGAAACGTAGGGCCCGATTCACAGATATAACTTAAGACAAAATCCTAAACTTACTACTTTTGGTATTCACAGAAGTTAGGATTTTGCCTTAAGTTTGTCTTAAGTCTGTCTTAAGTTTGTCTTAAGTTTTTCTTAAGTCTATCTTAAATCTGTCTTAAGTCTGTCACAAACTTAAGGCAAAATCCTAACTTCTGTGAATACCAAAAGTAGTAAGTTTAGGATTTTGTCTTAAGTTAGTTCTGTGAATCGGCCCCACAGATTGGAATTTGTACATATTGGTGACAGAGTAACACATAACCAAAACCATTATCCAATGCCCTCTGTCATGTCCAGATGAAAAATCAATGATGGAGAAAAATTTGAAACTTAAAGGGATTTTGAAAGATGGAATGTTCCATTACATATATGTTTTAGTATCCCATCAGGAAAACTCAGAACCAGGCTAAACTCATGACTAATTAGGCAAATGTTGAAATGCAACAAGGAGTGATATGTTGCATATTGTGATCTATATTTCAATCATTGAAGTAAATATCATATACGAGTCAGTGTATGTAATGATTACTGTGATTTTCTACAACTTTTTGACTACAGTAAAAGCCAGCATATTTAGTGAAACAATTTCACAAAGATTCAACAAAGTTCCAATAACTGTAGATATTTAGGAGTCAAATGTGAAGATGTTTTTGGTTTGTATTAGACATGTTTCATGGGCTATGTATTTACTTTAGGGGTGGGCGGAATTTGCGAAATTCACTTTCGCAAATTATCGCGAAAATGTTAAAAATCTCCGCAAGCACGCGGAAATATCGCGAAGATGCGGAAGTTTTTTTCCCGCCCGTTCGCGGTATTTTCTGCGTGGTCCCGGCTTGCCAACTTACCCATGCGGTTGCTCGCGGGCGCGGCCATCTTGTTTTCACTTGTCTCGCGGTGCATGATCGCGAGAAGAAAGACGTGATCACGCGATGCATGACGTTACTGCGGGCGCGAACTGTCGCGAGACAGCGCAAATGGCTACCAACAATCCAACATCTCGTGGAGAACGCGACCGGATCGGGAAAACTTGTTGGCGAACGCGGGGATTCAAGTAAGGCGATCGCGCGCACGCGAGAATGTATTATTTTACAGCGCGAGCAAGAAACATATTATCGCTAAGCTGTGGAATGCGGAATTTTTGACATTTTCGCGCTTTCCGCGGAACGCGAAAATGCCAAATTATCGCAATTTCCGCGAACGGAACGGAATTTTGGCCCAGGCCTAATTTACTTATGCTATAGAAGTCCTTTGTCAATCCGCACAAATATGTGTTTCAGATTGTCTTCAACTGCATATGTATCTACATAGTATGGGATACATTGCTAAGCTACGACAATACAGAATTTATGTATAATTTTTGACAACTGACATATACTTTAGTGACTTGAAGAAAGGTAACCTGCTTTCAGTTTACGATAATATTGGTACAACATTGCAGTATTTGTTGACACACATTGATTAATATTTAACTTATTGAGAATGAAAATTATGAAGATTATATGGTCTAGTGAACACACTGAAGACAGGTATTTTTGGTGTATATCCTTTTTGGTAACATCAGTTCACTATTCTAAACAACAACGGCCAATCATTCAGTGGGGTGAAACAGTTCCTGAAGCGACCTATTAATGGATAAGAGAGAAGATGTACGAGCTATCATGGGGAATGGCATAACTGTGACCAAATGTTTTCTGAAGATGTTGCCTGCATGCATGAGTTTATACTAATGTGGAACCAGAGTTTGAGAGATTTGAAGCAGGTGAAATCTGAAAACCTGGAAACTGTTTTGTGATCAAAGTTCATGATCAGTTCTATTTACATAGATCCAATAACAATTACTGTATATGTCATTTCAGCATCATACGGGGTAGGTGGAGGAGAAGTTGCTAACGTAGGCAGGAAAGCAGCTGGCCACTGTATTTTCAGTGCAGATACCACCGATACCGAGTGGCCCAGTGGCACGGACAGTGAGGGAAGTACAACAGAGACCACCAGCGACTCAACATCATCTCCGTAGGCCTCCTCCAGCGAGCACTCCCAGTGGTGGCAGACCCTACTGTTCCTGTTGCATCTGCATCCTTGTCTGCCACCCACAGTATCATCTCCACCCTCCCACTTCCCCCCTTCCCAGTTGGCCACACCCCCCCACCAAAAGGGGTGGCACCTCCTGCGCTCCAGGCACCTCACCCAATGCCACTGTCTTCCCGGCTGAGCTGAGTGAGGAGGATATTGACCTCCTCGGGAAGGCCAGACTGCACTACTGAATGCCATCCAGGGGCTTGGTTGCCAATTGCAACAAATGGTAGCCTACCTGAAAGACATACACAGTGCAATGTCTGGCCTACAATGTTCTTTTCAAGGTCTAGTCTACTCACTGACTGCAACCTTCCAACCATCCCAACCTTGTACCCCACCTCCAAATTCCCTATTCCCAGACCTGTTCAAAGCACACCCACACCTTTGCACGTACCCACTCACACAGACACAAGAAGTATACCCACATAGAAACACAAACAGCACAGGAAAACATTCAAATAGAAAGATACCACCTCCACCACCATCCCAGCCACAGACACCACACCCACCACCACACCCACAGATACTGCACCCACCACCACACCCACATGCACCACCCCACTATTAGAACACCCACATGCACACCACATTTACATGCACTACACCCAGAACCTCCACAGCACACTCATCCACGCACACACCTATCTTAGAACACACACCCAAAAAACAGAGACATCCACAATCAAGCTCACATCTGACATCTAGTGAGCAAGACACACCCAAACGTGCATGACATACACCAGACCCACATGCACCGACACCCTCAACAGACACATGCACATCAGACACTGCCACTCCCACTCCCTCTACCTCCCAAACCCAACTCCCTCCTGAACAGCCTACCAAGTTTCCTGTAGAAGATGTCATTTTTATCCTTGCCCTAACCGCTTCCAAACCACAACCCACCCCTTGCAAATGCCAATCTACCCCTCCCACACCCAAACCCACTCTTTCCCCATTCCAACCCACACCTACCAAATGAAAATTCACCCCTTCAGTACCCTTTCCAAACTCAAAGACCCCCTTCCCTAACCCAAGATTCCCCCATGTAAGATCTGTGAGGTGCCTTCTATGCCCACTATATGCCCCTCCCTGAGGCAGTGCATTCGAAGGTAAGCTTTGTGCCACTGCACAACATTGTACCATTATGAACAATCTGGACTGCCACTTTCCTTAGCTATTATTTAATTCCCAGCAATGTTTCTGAGTAAAATGTGAAGTACTCATTTCTATTTACCTTGATGGCAGGTTATACAACATATATTTTTTTATGTCTACTTTGTTGAGTGCATACACTGATTTACATAGTATGCGATGGTCATTTAAATTTAGGTGCAGGCATCCATCACAAAAATGGCCACTTGCACCAACTAATTGAAGTTACTACTTTTATTTGGATGTATTACTACAGGTCTGTTTGTTTTAACTTTCTTACTGATCAGTATGAAAATCTTTGTAACTACTGAAATTGGATACAGTGCAGGACTTGCACTAGACAAGGGGAAATGTTATATGGATGGATATTATGATAGACTTAAATTTGGGACTGACATTGATTTAACAGGTAATTAAGAAAGTAAAGGTTACACCTTGTCTAGTGTAATCCAAAAGCATAGCCATGGAGGAACAAAGTAAGTTTTCTTCAGTCAAAGATAGGAAGCGCACAGTCTCAGCTGGAGAGGCAGAGGTGGAGGTACAGGCGAATCAGATGAATCCAAAGAGAAGTCATCAAAGTCGATGAAGTAGCAAAAGGCAGACTGATCTCTTTTTGGCAGCTCTGCAAGTTGCGTAGAACTGGGAGATGACTCGATCTGGGGTACATTGATGTAAGCAGCATTTGTGTCAGGTTTGGAAATTGAAATCTGTGTTTCTGTACTAGACAATTGTATAGTAGTTGTTGTAGTAACAGGTAGAAGGGATACTCCATTTCTGTTTACTGTCCTCTGCTGGGGACTGGAAACATCATCACTGAGCGCAGCTTCCATGAGGATTTCCTGTTCAGTACTGAGAGGAGGCAGGTAACTACCCAGGATCCCATGCCGGCTACTGTGGAGAAACTGCCACATAATATGGTTTGATCGAGACAAAATTGTGTTCTTGCAACCAGCGAGGGGTGGGAAAAGTACAGTTCTAGTACCTTTAACAGCCAGGACAGGTACAGGTTCTCTGTAGGACACCCCAAATTCTTTCTTGTCCACAATTTTCTCCCTGACCAGGTCCCTGATTCGGAGAATCCAAACAGGAGGCGCTGGTGCTGCCTTCACTTCACCAGTGGTGGTGCGTTTTACTTGGACATTGCGTTGAGCTTCACAGAAGCTGTTCAGTTCCTGTAAAACAGCGAAATGTTCATTTATATCAAATGGTGTTTCCGCTGCCACTGTACTGGGACAGTCAAGGTCTGGGACCCACATCTTAACCCTAAGCAGGATCTCATAGGGAATCCGACCACCCAGGGATTTTCTAGACAGATTGTTCAACGTCCTCTGGGCTCCAAATAGGTGATGGTCCACCTGCGACCTGAGCCTAGTAACCTTGCTGTTAAGGATTGTTTTAGGTCCCAGTTTTTTCTCTCTACTACCAAATTCCCCTCTGGATGGTACAGTGAGGAATACCTCAGGGTCACACCCAAACTTTCCATGGCATCTTTGTAAGCCCTAGAGGCAAACAACAGACTGGCATTGGAATGTAATGTGTCAACTGCTTATGCCCGATAAAGACTTGCAGATCTTTTATAACAGTTCAGGCATTAGCCGACCGCTGTGGCCAGACCCATAGGAACCGAGAGCAGGAATCCACTGCCACCAAGATGTACTTGTAAGCCCCATCTGATGTTAAGGGGCCGCAGTGATCAAAACAAACACAAGCAAGAGGCTTGTTTAAAATTAGTAGAGGTATCTGTAATGGGCATGCTACAGTGGAACCCTTCATGTGCTAGCAGATGTTGCTTTTAAGGACAAAGTGCTTGGTCTGTTTATAGAGACCTGACCACCAATAACGTTGCTGCAATAGGGAAATTGTAGCTGGCACCCCTGTGTGAGCAGATGCAAGACCCTCATGTGCTGCCAGGATTAAACCTAACCTGGGGTCTGAATTTGGTATTACTCTATACCCCACTCCTGGAATATGAGCAAACAGTATGTTTTGCACACTTAACTTGTAGAAGTACTGGAGTGGAAAACCTATTGGCAGTTGGGTGTCATTGTGCGCAGCACTGACAGCCACCATGACGTCTCCATCTATTCTTGTACTTGAATGTGTTATTGCAGCAGCAGTTGGCACTGTTGTTTTTGCGGCTTCATCAGCCATGGAATTCCCTGCAACTTGTACGCCTACATGTTGGTGACTCAATGTATGTATTACATGAGTCTGTGGCAAGCACTTTTCAGCTTTGCCACTTGTTCCCAAAGTATCTTGTGCTTAATTGTGCACCCTGTAGAGTCTCTAAATCCATTCTGGATCTAGTAGCATAAGTATTCATTATATAAGCCTGGACACAATAATACGAATCACACACAATTAGTGTGGGGAATCCAGGATCTGTATTCTCAAGTGCCTGGATTAAAGTTCTCAGTTCAACCAACTACGCAGTGCAGACACTAAGTGACTGCATGCAGGTTTTATCAGAGTGGAATTCTCCATCCTGCATGCAACCTTTTATGGCAGCACACGCTGCCAAGTATTGGTGCTTAGTCCCTACAGCAGGCTTGGCAGAACCATCAGTATAGATGTTATAATCATATTGATGTAGAGGCATGACTTCATTTGGCAGAGGATACTCATCTTCATATTGCAGAAAAGCCTGTGTTTGTTGTGTTGAGCCAAATCTATAGTCTACATCTGTTGCAGTAAGCGAGTTGGCCCATTGTGTCCATCGTGGATGTAATGCTTCAGAGTTTGGAACGCTGACCTTTGTGACAGCCTCTAAGGTCGGTACCGGGGACACGGCAATTATTCGTGCCCTCTGAGCCAATGCTCGCTCTCTCACCACAGCAGTCTGTACCGCTGTCAGTATTTTTTCTGTAAGTGCACAACGTATTTCAGCATTAGTATATGAATGCGATTTCTATGCAATCGGTACTCCGTCACAGTCATTGAATGTAACATATGTATACCATGATGCCCCCGTGTACTGCATTTGCCATTTTCACGTGCTAAACTGCATGTTGACCTCGATTCCATGGGATGCTCTGATCCTCCATTTTGTTGCACTGCATTTCCGCTTTGTGCTGCTTTGACCTGTAGTTACACTTCAGCAGTAACATAAACATGTTTTTCACGTAAATCAGTACGAGCTGGTGCAAGACATACCTTGTGAGGTTATTTTGTACCTTGAGCTTGTTTTTGTGCATTCTATGCTTATCTCTAGGACAGAGGGAGGATGCGCTGTGCAAGGCTCTCCAAGGTCGGAGACAGGGAAAGGAATGTCTTTTGCCTCGGTACACCCAAGCAGAATCTGGCCAGGTCTGTATGGGTGGATCTGACGCAGAGATGCGGCCAGCACCTATGATGGATAGATGGGCGAGAACGCCTGCTAGAGGGTTCTCGAACGTGTTGATTTAACTATAAAAAGCAGTGTCTGTGGGGTGGAGCTCAGGAACTCAGTCTTGGAATGGACGCACTCGCGGGACGACTTTGGTGCCCGGAGAGATTACTTCCTGTGCCCCAGTCTCTACAGGGTTCCCGACTTGGTGTTTTCAGTGCTTGGTAAGGGATGTTGAAGATTCCGGTGCAGACGCATCTGGTGAGGTGCTTTGTACATTAACTGTTTATATATCTATATTCAAGATCTCATATTTGTATATATATAGTGTGGTGTATTCATTGTTTCACTTGGTGCCTAAGAACCTACTAGCTTCAGTGACTTATTGCCCTTGTCTATGATACTAATAAAGCTCATTTTACCTCCAGAGGAGTGTTGGAGTTTCTGTGTAAGTAAGTGGTGTGCGTAAGTTTAGATTACGCAAGTGGGCAAGGCAATACATTTTGGCGTAGTCGGCAGGATACGTAAATAACGCGGGTAGGAACATGTTTAAAAAGACGAAAGGTAGTTTTGGTTCCTTGGCACCACGTGAAATTCCTTTTGCCCCCATGCAAATTCCTGGATGGAAGGTGACGCCGTACTACACGCTGGCGCGTGAGTATTCTAAAAGCACAGTATTAAGTGAGAGCTGGTTTGACTGTTTGGGCGAAGCAACACCAGAAGATGTTTTAAATTGTTTTTACGGAAGGTTCCTGTGGAGAAAGGTAAAGAATTATGGACAGTGAGCCGTCGAGGTTGGGCTCTGTTGCATGCCTACCGTCAAGTTTTTGACAAATGTTTATCTCTGCAGCGGGAACAGTTGAGCTTAGAAAAACAACTCATAGAAGCTAAGAATATGTCTACGATGCTTTCCTGCCAGAATAAGCTATTACAAGACAAATTAGAAACATATCAAACTATAGCAGAACGGGCTGCAGTCCGTGTCGCTGAATACAGATACAGGAAAAGGAGGGGTAGGGTGAGTAAGAGAAAAGTCCGTTTAGCGATTGCCAAAGCAGGCTTAGATTTTGATCCATCCACCTGGGATTCTAACATCTGGGAATCATCAGAGTTCTCCTCAGAAGGAGAGCAGCCCTTACAGAGAGAAAGACAGGAGGAGGAGGTAAAAAATAGTAAGAGAGTGGAAGCGCAGCCCATTCTAAGACGGAAACTTCAATCCAGTCCACAGCACCTGGATGGGGTTATGATGAATAGTCTGGAGGATTTTACTCAGCAGGAAATCAGTGATATTTTAGAGAGATTTAGACAGAAGCCTGGCGAGGCACTATTAACGTGGATGGTGCGCCTCTATGATCAAGGCGCTTCTGGGGTCATGTTAGACAGTGGGGATGCTGCCAAATTTTGCAAATATTCTAATGTTGCAGGTAGCAGCGCAGGGATGTGGTCACAGGTATCCCACAGAGTCAGACTGGCCCGGGAATGAAAAACCATGGTTCACCCTGAGAGATGCCATGCAGAGAATTAAGGAGGAGGGAATGAAGCTGGCTATCCTTATAGGTGAGACGCATAATTTGATGGGTCAGATAATGACTGTGTTCATGCAGAACAAAATTATTCGTTTGGCACCCCCTGCATACAAAGCGGTGATAATGACTTTGTTAAATAATCAAACTGGTAATACCATAGGAGAAGTAGTCGAGGCGGTCCAGGAGCTGGGAGAGCTTGGGGAATGGAACAAGCCGGACAGGGCTTCGTGCTCAGAGTACCGCACTGATAACAACCGAGTGAACCGACGGGATATGTTTTTGGCACTGTTAAAGGATGGGGTGTCGAGGAGTGAGATTGATGGTATTGAGACCAAAAGCATGTGGGTAATGTACCGTAAGCGAGGACTGGATAAGAAGGAGGGGAGTAGGCATGTGAATAGAAAAGATAACAAGAAAGTAAGTTGTAGGGAAGCAGAGCCTGAGGAGAAGCACGACAAAGCAAATCAGGAGAGAGAGAGAGAGAGAGAGAGAGAGGGAATCTCATGTGAAAGGGACAAAAGAGAAAGGTTGGGACCGAAATTGCACAGATTCAGATGGGGACCGGGAAGAGGAGGAGTTGTTCCCTAAGGATTACCCGACATTGTATTCAGATCTGCGCCGGAACCTGCGCCGGGCAGATGCAGAGCTGCGCAGGTGAAAATTAGATTAGGAAATGGGCCAAGCTCCGGTGCAGGGATGGGCTCGCAAACATAATAGACCGCATGTGAGGGTTGAGATCTATTGGAAAAATAGAAACGTTCAGGAGGTGAGGGCTTTAGTAGACACCGGAGCGGAGGCCACGTTGATACATGGCAATCCACAAAAATTTAAAGGACAGTATTTTACTATCACGGGTTTGGGTGGACAGGAGACACCAGCAGTGCAAACGGTAATTCAGATGAAAATAGGCATACTTCGCAAGAGAGCATACACTGTCTTGATTGTGCCCATTCCCGAGTACATCATTGGTATTGACATTCTGAAAGGTATGACCCTATATTTAGATGACGGATGCTATCAGTTTGGGTCAAAGCAGTACCTCTCGGTGGCTGCTGTGTGGGTGGGGCGCTTGAAGATTCCCCCAGTGAAGGTGCCCCAAGCAACCAAAGTGGTTCACATGCAGCAGTACAGAATCCCAGGGGGACTTGATGAGATTACCGCAACCATACGGGACTTGGTGGAGGTGGGGTGGTGAGACCGGTTTCCACGGCGTGGAATAACCCTGTGTGGCCCGTGCGCAAACCGGATGGAAGCTGGCGCATGACTGTTGATTACTGCGAGCTGAATAAGCATATGCCCCGTTGATGGCCGCGGTCCCCGACACCATCACTTTGATTGAGAAAATTCAGAAACACAATGGGACATGGTATGCGGCACTTGATATTGCCAATGCTTTTTTCACGATTCCAATTGCCCCCGAGTCCCAGGAACAATTCTCCTTCTCATGGAATGGTAGGCAGTCACATTTACATCTTTGCCACAGGGGTTACATAGCTCTACAATCTGTCACCAGTTGGTGGTAGAGCATTTGGATGAGGTGTCAGTTATTCCTGGGGTACAACTTTGTCATTACATTGATGATGTCTTGATTCAAGGAGAGACCCAAGAACAGGTGCAGGCTCAGCTAGACAGAATCGTAGAGCATTTGCAAAGCAAAGGGTGGGTGATTAACCCAGAGAAGGTGCAG
Organism: Triturus cristatus; assembly: GCF_964204655.1. Classification (NCBI taxonomy): domain Eukaryota; kingdom Metazoa; phylum Chordata; class Amphibia; order Caudata; family Salamandridae; genus Triturus; species Triturus cristatus. Next base: position 776,194,287 of record NC_140587.1, on the reverse strand, counting down.
GAACCCTCCCAGAGTGTGAAGTTCTTAGGTATTCAGTGGCATCAGGGGCATAGAGAGGTGCTGCCACAAGTAAGGCAAAAGATCAAGGAGTTTGCAGTGCCGCAAAACGGGAAGGAGGCGCAGCGTTTCATTGGATTGTTTGGTTTTGGAGACAGCACATTCCCCATTTGAGTCAGATCTTGGCCCTTCTGTACTAGGTTACGCGGAAGAAGCATGAATTTGAGCAGGGGGAGGCCCAGCAACAGGCATTTGAGTCAGTGAAGGAGGCTGTACAGCGTGCCCTGAATCTATGGCCCATACGAGAGGGAAGCATTGATTTGAATGTAACGGTCCAGGATCAGTATGCGACCTGGAGCCTGTGGCAAAAACAGGTGAGACAGAAAGTGCCCCTAGGGTTTTGGACAAAGAAATTACCTGATGCTGGAGAGCGGTACACTCCTTTTGAAAAGCAGTTGTTGGCATGTTATTGGGCTCTGGCAGATACCGAGCAATTGACCCTGGGGCACAATTTGTTTTTGAGACCTGAAATTCCTATCATGCAATGGGTGATGAGCTCACCCAAGACACACAGGATTGGGCATGCACAGGAGGCTAGCGTCATAAAGTGGAAGTGGTACATACAAGACAGAGCACAAGTGGGTCCTAAAGGTACTGCAGTGCTGCATGAGCAAGTGGCGCAGACTCCAGTAGCAGATGCAGAAATGTTGCAAGATGTACCCAAAGTACGAGAGTCCCCAGTGAAATGGGGCGGGCCATTCTCAGAGTTGTCCGCAGAGGACAAAAAGCATGTGTGGTTTACAGATGGTTCAGCCAGATATATGGGGACCAAGAGACATTGGAAGGCAGTGTCATACAATCCTGTGACCAAAAAGTTGTTGTCGACTACTGGAGAGGGAAGAAGTAGTCAGTTTGCAGAATTGTACGCGGTTTACCAGGCTTTAAAGCAAGAGCTCCATGGTACATGTCACATTTATACTGATTCATGGTCTACGGCCAATGGGTTAGCCACTTGGCTTCCCACATGGCATGCTCATAATTGGATGATTCACAATAGGGAGGTTTGGGGAAAGGAGTTGTGGCAGGAGATTTGGGAATTGTTGTCCCAGAGTACAGTCACAGTTTATCATGTTGATGCTCATTGCCCGACTGACTCACTAGAGCGTTGGTGCAATTCCTTTGCAGATCAAGAAGCGAAAATTCGTGAAGCTGAAGTGGCGACGCAGGATTCTGACTTGGTGGGCATGGCTAAATGGGTGCATCAGAAATGTGGACATTTGGGCGAGCGAGCCACTAGCAGGTGGGCAGAAAGTAGGGGGATGTATATTCCCCTGGATTTCATTAAAACTGCGATCATTCACTGTCCCGTTTGTCAGCATACCCAACACAAGACCAGTTCCACAGGTAGTGAGAGGCCAACTAGGCAGAGGGAAGTTGCCAGGGCAAATATGGCAAATTGATTTCATCGGGCCAATGCCAATGAGTTGAGGATGTCAGTATGCATGCACGGTGGTGGATACCTATTCTGGCTATCTCATCGCCTTTCCATGCAAGAGAGCAACTCAGTCTAACACTCTGAAAACTTTGAATTTGTTGATTTTGTATTACGGAATTCCTTTGCAGGTCCAAAGTGACAATGGGTCACACTTTAAAGGAAAGATGGTGCAAGATTTTTGTGTGCAGCATAACATTGAGTGGATCTATCACATACCCCATTACCCACAGGCAGCGGGTTTGATTGAGAGAATGAATGGTTTGTTGAAAGAGCAGTTGAAAAAGTTGGCTGATGGGTCATTGAAGGGGTGGAGGGATCACTTGGCTGATGCATTGCAAATTTTGAACAACCGACCCCTTGCCAATGCAGAGACTCCTTTGATGCGCATGTTGACCCCAGCTTTGCAGATCAAGCCTCATGTGGTCACAAACACGATTCTGTATTGGGAGACAGCTCCCGGAGCTTTAGCTCCATATCGTGCCACACCAGAGGCTGGTCTTCATTTGCATGCCCTGAAACTCTATCGACTGCAACCACGAGACATTACCTTGATTGAGACAGGAATTGGAGTTCAAATTCCCCCAGAGCATTTCGGACTGATCGCCCCTCGATCTGGGCTTGCCCTTAAAGGCATCCAGGTTTTGGGAGGCGTGGTCTATGCCGATTACCAGGGGGAGATCAAAGTTATTCTATTAAACAGTTGAGACAATGATCTGATTGTGCAACCCGGTGACCGAGTTGCCCAGATGATCGTCATACCGGTTTATGGAGGAAATGTCATGAAGGGGACGGCCCCAGCCCTTCTAACTGTGCGAGGAAAGGGCAGGTTCGGATCTACTGACAAGAACCCAGGGGCGAAAGTATGGGTAGAGTCCCCAAACAAACCTCCTGAACCTGCAGAATTAATCGCTAAGGGAAAGGATAATATCCTTGTCATCATGAGACCCGGATAGGAAAAGTGGAAAAATGTACCTGTTGAAAAATGTTGTTTACGAGAGTGATTATACCAGTTTGTTTTCTGTTTCTAGATCACAGTATGGCTTGCCACTGCGATGCTTGCGCTGTGTGGTCTGTGTTTGGACGTGTCCGGAGGGGTCCGGGAGGGCCCGGGGATGCCGAAGGGGATCAACCGCCCGAGTCGGATGACAGCATTGTTGCAGCAACCGGATAACATCTGGACCGACTTGGCCGGGAATGTGCTGAACACTTCCCACTTCTGTATGAGAAATCTTCAGAGTACAGCTGATATGATATCCACTTGTCTTGTTGCCGTACCTACGCCTCCACATGTGCTTCTGCACATCTTCAACCAAATTAACTTTGATGGGGTAGTGGAGGAAAATGATGTTCAAACGCATCTGACTCTTTATGAGTACTGTCGTTTTTTCCCTGAGGTTACAGATAACCTCTGAAGGAACATGACGAATATTGTTACCTACAACATCACTACTGGAGACGTTTGCTATCAACTAACTTGTGACCCTGCCAAAATTGGCAAGTGTGGCCAATTGAAACTAGAGAAAAGCACACAATTGACCACTGATCAACAAACTTTATGTCAGTCACGACATGACAGTTTTTGCAGTAATGTTACCAATTATAAGGTCTGTAATCATACAGTATTAACCGCTAGCCATATTAACCATGTGAAATTATCTAAGGGATGGCTGTTCTTGTGCGGCAATATTTCATACACTTACATACCAGCTAATATAACTGGAGGACCTTGTGCCTTATCACGTTTAAGTCTTATGCTTTTTCCCATGCATTCTGTCACACACATTCGCTCTTCTAGAGCCGCTGTTCAATTACCTGAGGATTGTGACTCCAATATTGATTTGCTTTCTAGAGCAGAGTATACTAGTTTGGCTATTTCCATTGTAGGTGTGCCAGGACTGTCCATTTATAATGCAGGAACTATTGCTAAGCTTGCCTGTTTACTTGTGAAGAATCTCAATCATACTTCTGCCGCTTTAGCTGATTTGTTATTAGATGTTCAAGGAACGAAAAAAGCTGTTTTGCAGAATAGGGCAGCTGTGGACTAATTATTTTTAAAACACAACTACAGCTGCGAGGACTTTGATGGACTCTGTTGTTTCAATTTATCTGATCATTCTACATCTATCCATGCGCATATTAATGCTTTAAAAGATTTAGTGAAAGGGGTTACCCAAAACGTTATTCCAGGATGGTGGGATTTGTTGTTTGGGTGGCTACCTAATTTTGGACAGCTTCATTATATCTTGGGTGTTATTGTAGTGATTATTTGCATTTCTATCTCACTATGTTGTTGTATTTAATGCATTCCTAATCTTCTCTCCCTTCTTCGTCCCAGATCCATTTGTCTTTAGGCCAATGGGGTATGATGGGTGAATTGAGGGTCAAGGGGTGGAATGTACTGCATTTCCCATTTTCACATGCTAAACTGCATGTTGACCTCGATTCCATGTGATGCTCTGATCCTCCATTTTGTGCTGCTTTGACCTGTAGTTACACTTCAGCAGTAACATAAACATGTTTTTCACATAAATCAGTACGAGCTGGTGCAAGACATACCTCGTGAGGTTATTTTGTACCTTGAGCTTGTTTTTGTGCATTCTATGCTTATCTCTAGGACAGAGGGAGGATGTGCTGTGCAAGGCTCTCCAAGGTTGGAGACAGGGAAAGGAATGTCTTTTGCCTCGGCGCACCCAAGCAGAATCTGGCCAGGTCTGTATGGGTGGATGTGACACAGAGATGCGGCCAGCACCTATGATGGATAGATGGGCGAGAACGCCTGCTAGAGGGTTCTCGAACGTGTTGATTTAACTATAAAAAGCGGTGTCTGTGGGGGGAGCTCAGGAACTCAGTCTTGTAGTGGACGCACTCGCGGGACGACTTTGGTGCCCGGAGAGATTACTTCCTGTGCCCTAGTCTCTACAGGGTTCCCGACTTGGTGTTTTCGGTGCTTGGCCAGGGATGTTGAAGACTCCGGTGCAGACGCATCTGGTGAGGTGCTTTGTACATTAACTGTTTATATATCTATATTCAAGATCTCATATTTGTATATATATAGTGTGGTGTATTCATTGTTTCACTTGGTGCCTAAGAACTTACTAGCTTCAGTGACTTATTGTCCTTGTCTACGATACTAATAAAACTCATTTTACCTCCAGAGGAGTGTTGGAGTTTCTGTGTAAGTAAGTGGTGTGCGTAAGTTTAGATTATGCAAGTGGGCAAGGCAATACACCCTGCAATTGTACTGATCACCTGATTTGTTGTGTTTACATGTATGTAAGTGTTTTTAAGCTAGCATTTCAGCTTGTACTGAACATATGTGAGTGTTCAGTGGTCCATTGTGCGCTTGAAAAGTCTGGATGATTCAGGTGGTAGAGTGGTTTAACCCATTCTGCGTAATCTGGAACATAGGTTTTGAAAAAATTTATAAATCCCAATATGTATTGTAATCTCTTTGGCGTAGTTGAAGGTTGTAGTAGTGCACATTTCTCTAAGAAGTGTGTCTCAATTCTTTTGCCTTCACTTGGCAGCTTGTATCCCAGAAACAGGACATTGAGATGGGCAATCTTTGATTTTATTAAATTACATTTGTAGCCCATGCCAGCATATCCCTCAATTTTGCGATCTACTTTTTTCAAGTGTACTGAAAGGTCATCATCCATCAAATATATGTCATCCACATAGGAAAATGCCTGTTCATCAAAAGTCACTTGAGCTGAAAACAGCCTTGGGCTATTCTTATACCCCTGAGGCAATCAACCGAACTGCTGTTGAGAACACAGCATTGACAATGATTTCAAATAACTGCTTTCAGGCACTATATTTTGGCAGAAACATCAATATGAGATATCTAGAGTGGTTTTATATTTTTTACGCACTATATTGTTCATTAGTGTTGCGTTATGAGTGTTTTGTATGGCAAATGTGTGAGTAGCTGTGTTTAATTGTCTGTGGTCTAATACTAGATGATATGAAGGTTCTGGTTTCATTACTGGAAACAAGGGGTTAATCATGGGAGAGTTGCAAATTTCTATTACATCCTGGTATTCAAGTTATTGGAGAATTTCCATAACTTGTTTTTAGCCTAATTTTTAATAGGGTATTGTCTTTGAGGTTGTGGGATCGACCTTAATGATATTTTATGAAAAGGGGAATCGTCATCCCATTCCACATGGTTGCAGTATAATGCAGCAGCTTGCTCAAACGCTCACTCCTTGTTGTATGAATGTGGGTTCTGGAACGAGGTTGGAGAAGGCAGGATAGATTACCGTTTCTCCGTTTGGGCAGTCCATGACGAACTCTGGTGGCCAATCCTTTTTAGCCAGGAGAATGTCAAAGCTGAATGACAGGTTCTCCCAAAAGAGAAATTTAATGGGTCATTGTATGTCCCCCTATATGTTGAGTTGCATTTCGTATAATCGATGTGGAACATTCACCTGTGTATCCGGTGTTTGCACCTGGGTATATTCACTCAGTTCTACTGCCGCCAGACAATCCATCAGGTTCTGGCACACTATTGCGACCTCTACCACGCTGTCTAGCAGGGTCAGAGCCCACATCCCATTCAGAAGCATTGTCCTCAATATCTGTGGCATGCTTTTCCCCCCAAAAAATGTTATTGGCATTTGTTCGAATGACATAAAACAACATGACCATACATCACAACAGATCATGAACAATTGATTGCATTCCATCACGCAACCTCTTCATGTATCCCCCCTTTCCCTTCTCTCGTCTATGGGACATCATCTGACTTGACGTTTCCATTCCTTGTTCTTGTACCGATGTGGAAATGCAGATATTGCCTTGATGTTCATTCCATTTCCCCCATATCTTGTCCCACTTTTCGGGGCATCCCCTGTATATGTATACCACTCGTTCAGCCAGCATGCACCAGTCAACTTCTCGTTCCTATTAGATTATCGTTGGTGGCTCAGAGACCCCCCCCACCTGCGGGCAATGTTACTCTTGGCCAGCATAAAGCCGGTGGCAACCCAGAGCTGCTCAAGGCGGTAAGATTTGTGGCGTCCCATATATTCAGTAGGCACGTTTTGGGAGATAGTACTATAGCAGTACCGCATACTTCTCCAACCACCCCATTAACCGCCTCTCAATCCGTCTGGATCAGGGGACACTCCCAAAGTATGTGATAAAACATGCCAGTCCCGCCACACTGCCACCGACAGTCCGCTGAGCAGCCACAGCCCATCATAACCAATGTGGTGCATGTGATATAGGATTGATTAAGTACTTTTAGTTGGACCAAGCGTAGTCGTGACGGAACAGCCACTTCCTTCGGAGAGGCCAGCGCATCCCACCAATCCTCCTCCTCCTCTAACTTGCCGAATCCATGGCATGCTTGACTTTCAGTCCCGCTACCTTCTTCTTTTTGAATTGAGATTATGTTGATTTGGGTTTATCTTCCTGTTTAAATATGTAGTCAGATGAGCATTGTGAGTCCTTCTTCGGTTTCACACACTCCTCTGATCTGTGCTCTGACCGTCAACCTCTCTACGAGCGTTTTCCGGATGATTTCTGAAAGGAACGAGAGAACCGTGTATCAGTATCCTGATACTTGCCAGGGAGTCTAAAATGTTGATGGTTATGCAGGTTATAGCGCTTCTCAGTGGTTTTCTGTTGAAGAGACCTGGCCCCCCGATTTAGTCTTTTCTTTATTTTTCTTAATGTACCACTTCTTCTTTGTAGAAGATTCAGGTGCTTGCTCTGAGTTCTCCTTTGCAGAATTTCTCTTTATTTGTGGTTTACCAGGTCTGGGTCCCAAATTATCTCTACCTAGCACTGCATAGGTTTCTTCAATAATTTTAGGCACAATTCGTACTCCTGTTGTCCTGGAGCCAAATTTATGAGTTGCTGGCATATAGCCAGCGCTGCTGCTTTCCCTATGAGGTTGCTTAACATAATGGCAGACATTGTGGCAAAATTGCCCATCAGCTTCATCCCCAAATCCAGGGCAGGGGCTCATTCTGGATCTGTTTAAGCACTTCTGGCAAAACAGCTAGGGTTTACTGTGTGTTCTGGTATATACTGCAGCAAAGACGGTACCCCAAGTGGTGCAGTCTTGCTTAGCGGGAGCCAACCCCATTGGCAAACATATTTTCAGAATTCTGTATTTTTCCAAGGGTCCATTATGGGAAAACACTGCCTCATGCCGACTTGTTTTTTATGCAATCGAAAATGGAATTTCCTCCTGTTTGATGGGAATTTTATCGATGACTGCATTAATTATTTGTGAGCTTGTGCCTCGTGTAGCCAATTGTGGTTGTAGCAGTCCTCGCAGTATTTAATGTTAATGTTTGCATAACTAACTGTATCAAACACCTATACAAGGTTACTAAACTGTGTACCATCTGTGTACCCATGGTGCTGTCATGTCTCCTACATTAGGATGTGGTGTGTAACCGGTTAAGACTGTCCCTTTTGCTCCCTCGTTGCTAAGGGGTCCTAGACTAACGTCATTTCTTGTGTGGTAGGGCACCTTCAAACCAATTTTCTATTTTCTTTGTATGTTATTGGTATTTCTATTTCTTCGTATGGTGTGTAATTATTTGGAATTGCAGCTGCAGTGTAAATGTGAAACAGCTTAGTTGTGTTTTCTGCTGCTGAGCATGTAACCCATGAATAGAATACCTCTGTCCTAAATGCTTCATGGGCCTCAACCACGAAGTGCGAGGCCATGCTGTATCACTTTATGAATAACCGCATGTCTGCAGTTCTCAGCTAAATTTAGTCCTGCATCTTCAGCCATGAGATTATGTGAAATTCAGAGAGGGTATCACAATGGGATAATCCTTTCAAAAGTTTAAGCTTGAACAGCCTGCAGCCAATACATAGGGCTTTCCTACTCAGCTGAGGTGGATATTCCCTATCACCACGGACATCTCCGGTTAAGAGGTGAGTAGGGGTCTTTGGGTACACAAAAGAGAGCAACTCAGGCAATCCATTAAATAAGAAGCCAAACTACCAACGCTGGCGGCACCATGTCGTACGGCTTCTACTTTCTCAGTAGGAACTGTGCGTTAGCTGGACAACATAAACATTGGCATGGTGCCAGATTAATTCCATGCACCCCCTCAGGATATGTTTACCACAGTGCAACCATAAGTACCCCTGAATCTAGCAAGGTAACAAATGGATTGTGCAGCCTCAGAACATGACAACCCTGACTCCCCAAGAAATTGGGGTAACAGATTTTGCACCCTTTTGTTCAGTCACTCATACTTACCCAAAGAAGTATACAAGAAGTACACAAGTAAGCGTTTCAATATTCATAGAAGGATTGCAATTCTTGTAAAAATGATATGTGCTACAATGATCAATAGACACAAACAAATTAATCATTAGCATCACGAGAACATTGAAAATGATAAACAAATCCACTATTATGATACAGCAATGTATATATGCTAGCATAAAAAGTACTGTGTATAGTGTACTCCTTCCAGGTGCTCCCTAACTTGTTGCCTAGGGAGAGTGATCTGCCAAAATCATCTGCTAGATGATGATGGGATCAGGGTCCCGTCTTGGTCACAAGTTGGACATCCTTCCTCGCAGAGGGAAACAGGAGCAGCTGGGATGGAATCCCAACAAGCAGCGACCTTGCAGTAACAGCAGAGTGCTCCTCTGATTTGAATACAGAAATGCTCATGTTTATATAATGAAACACATCCATGCTACCGTGCCGAAACCTCAACAAACAACAACATTTGTGCAGTGAACGTTATCCCTTGTACTAAATGTTCAAGGTGTTGTGATAATGTGCCTACAAAGTTGAAATGTAAGCAAATGTGGTTTCTAAAACCATATCCTGAACGGTCACGCATGCAAATATGTGTCAAAGGTTAACGTGTAGAAAAGAAGGCAACTTAAGAAATGTGTGCATGTAAAATGGCAGTGTTTTGCCCAGGGCCTAAGCCACCCACGTGACATGCCAAAAATGAGTAGTGCTAGATTAGCATCAATAACAAAGTTACAGCTATCATTAAAACGGCATGGTCGCGCTTACTTGCATTAAGTACCTTGTTGCTACACCGCCTTCATCTTTGGCGATGTGATCCTTGCGAGGGTGAATTGGATTGTACTCACGGTTTTCTTTTCCTTTTTTTTGCAGGTGGCTTCAGGTGGCCGAGCAGAGAGTCCTTTGCTCCCAGGCATGGTCCGTAAGTACAGCCAGTGAGGACAATCAGAAAGAGGGAATGAAGCTGTGGGAGGTGGGTGCAAAGAGGTGCAGATCCCTTGGGGGCAAGTTTTGAGGCAAAGTGGCTTCTAGAAGGCGGGGCATGGTTTAACTAGAGAGACCGCACCCAACATGGCCGCCGGGGTTTTGATGAGATCACGTAAGATCTCAGCAGATCCTGCTATGGTCAACGCATCGCCAGGGGTGCAAAGTTAGTGGGCCTCTATTATAACACCAGGAGAACAGTGATGTTGATACAAATGAAATAGCTATGATTGCCTAAGTAGCCAAGTATACATGTACCACAACCAGTTGTCATATAATCACAATGAAGCAGCATATAAACACGTGTCATGGAACAGCATGTGACACAGAAAACACATCAACACAGAGGTGCTGGTTGCACGGATTAGTAGGTGTTTTTTTTTGTAGCTGACTTGACATTCTCTGGGACCTCGGGAGGGCCTACGAATGTCAGGGACTTCCTTGGAGACAAGGAGGATCGTAACAATATAGTTATTTAAAGGTAACGTTGTTTTTGTATCCAATATTTGTAGTTTCAACATTATTAGAAATAGATATTTTAATGGCGATATTTTGGTCACCAATGTTTGTGTTTGTGTTAATTAAGTATAAGATGTTGATATTTTTGTAAACAATATGTTTTTGCAATTTGTTTTGAATCAATATTGTTTCTCATCATATTATGTCACTGATCTGAATCTAAATCTTGGTTAGTTCTCCTCCCCAGCTGAAGGATTTTTTCTTTTTTTTAAACTTATTTTTATTGCCATTTTTACATTTGATACATTGTACATCATACAGATCTTTCAAATAGTTATGTCAGATTGTACATCCAATAGTGGTACACATCAACCGTTTATCTCGGTGACTCGTCACCGGGGAATGTAAACAACGTACAGACTTATTGTGAGGTGTATACCCTGTTGTCTCAGGTTCCAGATATGGCACAGAAACTGGGGTATAACGCAGGCATAAACTAGGGGGGGGAGACATGAACAGACATATCCAATTACATCGGCGAGGGTTTGTTGCGTCGTATGGGTAAGGCACCTCTGTGACTCATGAGTGCCTATCCTATTGGGGGCTCCCCAGCTGAAGGAATGTAAGCCTTTTTGATAAGAAGTAACAATGGCTTGTTCTTTCTCTTCAGGAGCCTGCCTTTATAGTAGGGTGTCTGGCAGGTAGCCCCTTCAAAAGGTTTGGTAAAACTCTTCCAGACAGGTGAGGTTTCTGACTTCTGGGCACAGCAAGTTGAGAGCCCATAACCTGGATCAAACTCCCTCTGTTTTATTATGTTTGAACGTGGTTTATAAAAAAACAGCTTTGCTTTGCCAGTTATCAAGGTCCAGCAGGGTATGTAGGGTGTGAATAAATCCTGAAGATACTTTTGTCCCATATCATCTCGAGCTTTAAATGTCTTATCATAGTTTACCTTGTAATCTCTGTACAGCTAATAGCCAGATAAATGTGTTGTGATTTCTTGAAAAAGAAACAGAGTTTTTCTGCTTGATTCTATATGCTCTTGCAGTAACCAAGTCTCAATAACACCAACATCCTAGTAAATGCAATCCTATTTCAATGGAAGCACTGGAGCAGCGAGAAGATCCTTCTCAGAACCATGACTTGAAAGTTGGTGTATTGAGTTGACCACCTTTGTAATTTGTAGATTAAAAGATTCTTGTCAATTTATTCTCCTTGACTTTTAGCTCCTCTGGTAGGACTTGGGGCAGCTCTGAGTTCATCTGGGCAAATTAATGGAATTAATGGAAGCCTGAAAGCTTCTCGGGTAGGACCTGGGGCAGCTCTGAGTTCATCTGGGAAAATTAATGGAAGCCCGGTATTTGGTGGGTTAGTTACTTTCAGGTTTTCAGTCTTGGAACCATTCAGGCACAATTAACTTTCCTTTATTCAACTAAACTAGATAGGCATGTATTAATATTTGTACTCTGATCTTCTGAAATACTTAGCCGATAGAGTAGTTATAGATTTAATGCATACATTCGACACTGGATATGATGCTGTGCTAAAATTTGAGCAGGTCTCTTGCAAATATTAACCAGAAAAGGGGGAAGTTGAGATACCTTCCTGACTCTGTATGAAATGTGCTTAAATGTAGAAGATGACAATATCTCCTCTCTATTTACATGAATGCAGACTCTGTCACACTGTTTTTGTTTTTGGAAGACGGTACACTCCAGATGCCTTATTTGTTAAGGGAAGCAAGACATGCATGCCTCCTCTCTGTGGTATGCCACTTTAGGGTTCTGTCCTCTTCATATATTTTGGTGCAATTTTTCGATTCCACATAAGCCCTTTTCATGAGCCTACTGATTCCAGGGATTTTTAAAACATAGTCCAATTTGTAGAAGCAGCTTTATTCAAACTGAACTTGAAAAGAATGGTTGTTTGAGTACAAAATAAGTTTAACCAAAAAAGCCAGCTAATTATCAAAATTGTACAAGCATCAGTGATGGTGTCTGTGCCTAGTGCAATATTTCAGTAAATTTGCTGAAGTGCTGTATAGCTTATCTATATTTTATTTTGTTGAATTTTCATAATGATTTTCAGAATGATTCACATGCTAATAGACTTTTTCCCAACCTGAGCAAATTCTACCTTGCTCCACTTGCAATTTAAGGGCATGATGAGAATGTGTGTCATTTTTTGCTCTATCCACTTTGTGCCATTTAGTTTATAGTTCTTATTTAATTTTGTCACAATACAACCATAAATTCTGGAATCTTTACAATTATGACAATTTACCTAGCCTACAAACATTTTTCAGTCCGTTTGGCAAAAAGAGATTCTCTCTTAAACCTCATCCCGCCAAATTCCTGAAGTTGTAGGGATGTTCTGATAAGATCCTGTAGGCAACATCGAAAAGGTTAACTGATTTTGTTAATTTTTTGCAGAACTATTAGCATATTAGCGTCTTACTGTCACTTTAAGATTACTGTGCATCCTATCTTCATGGCATCATTATTGAAGCAATGACTTTTCTCTCTGTCTAAATTCATAGTCACTGAAAACCAGCCATGTATCATAGAGGGTCTTGAGAGATGCTGGGCATCATTGCAGCAAGCGGAGACCTCAAGTTCACCTATGTCTTGGCTATCACTGGCTTGATGTATTACTTTCTATACGGTATCATTTCATATCCTGCCAATAAGTTACTATCACTGAAGTCATTTATCATCCACAGTTCACAAGGCCACCTCAATTTATGTCAATAATTATATTTGTTTATTTTTGCCCTGTATAGTTGCTGTTAATGTATCAAGGCTTGTACAAGGGATCTCAGAGCAAAGCTGATCCGGCTTGAGCTTCCGCTAAAAGGCATTCGCCAGGAGGAATATTTTAGGATGTATATTTTAGGTGGCCTGAGTGACTCGTGGCTCTGACCCAAAATTGGGATTTTTGCAAAGTGAGGGTGATGGTAGTCACCAGCTCCACTGACTAAACAGTGCTGTGAATCTCTCTACACCAAAGAAACAGGAAGAGAGCCGCAAATGTCTAATGTGTGCTCTGCTCTGTTACCGAAAGGAACCCAGCTGCTTCACACTACCACTTCATATCATGGCATTACTTTCTCAAATTCTTACCTTGAATGTAAAATGCAGAATGTGCTCCTGATAAGACTCCGTAATGCAGCAGGAGTAAGGGCTATGGGAAGCACTGCTTCCAATAGGCGCCGTGCAGTGTCATTGGTTTTGTGAAACAGGCCATTTTTTATTAGGTCTCGCCTAGCGTCACAGCGCATGCGCTGCTCGCTCTGCGAGATCTATTGTTGTTGGGTTGCTTTCCGAAGTGGGGTGGAAGCTCCACCCATGCTTTTGATTGGCGCACGTCACAATTTATGCTGAACGCTTGCTTTTCATTGCAAATGAGGCTTGTTTGTTCTCTCCCTGTCTCCTTTTCGACTCACCCACCCAGACTGGATATTTTGCTCGCGCACGGCGTCTCTTCTCCTTTGTTTAATATATTAACTCTTTTTTAAGCAGCATGACACGCATTCTCAACAATGGCAGCCATGCACATTTCTTTTCTTATGCGCAGCTCGTACAACACCAAAATCAGGCTACCAAACATCGCACTCCTAATCGCTTATTTTGAATCAACAAAAGCATTTATCACTTTCGCTTTTTGCACCAGATCGGAGGGGCCATGGTATATGGTGAGTAAGCAGTGCATGTGTTTTTAAAGTACACTGGTTGTTTCATAACATGTACACACAATGTAACAAAGTTGCCTGCGCTGTACCAATTATTATTACTTTTTTTCTGCTACTTTCCCAAAACACCGAAATTAGTTTTACTTTCCGTGTCCTTTCCTTATTGTACAGTAGTGCCGGTATGCCAGCACATATGCACATTTCTTTGCCTCCTCTTACTTACAGCTAACGCATGTAAAAGTTACAGCCTTTCTATGTTTGCACTTTATCTTTAACAATAGCGACCAAGCTTTTTTTTTACTTAGGCATGGCTCGCCTGGCCAAACGCAATCCGCTGGCATCGCTGCACATGCCGTGGCTTTACTTGCTGACATTTCGTGCGAGCTCCTAATGTTGTTTTGCTTTTTTTTATGTGTTTTCTTTTGGATTACTGTTTTGCTGCCATTGTTGTGGCCAAAAGCCTTCCGGTGCAAGGATGTGTTGCAAAATATTATCCAAGGCCGAGTGTTGGGCACTCAAGTGTGGATGCTCGCGTCCTTGGGGTTCCGCCTACCTGTGCCCCGTTCCTCTGATTCATAGTGTTTGATGGGTCTTTGGGCACAGTGTGGCTGTTCATTTCCCTGGTGTCCCCTGGCTCTCGCTGCGCCAGGATTTTACCAAGCCCCACTGTATGGCAGCAATATCTTCATGAGGAGGCATGCTATCGGTGCCCCCAGAGATGCCACCGCACATGCATTTACAGAGAGCTATTGACTAAATAAGATCCGATGTTGCTTTCACTTAAGGCGGCAGTGCCCGTATGCTTCCTCAGCATATCTCTCCGGTAGAATGTTGTGCTGTCTCTAAGGAGCCGAGCCGGGGTACAGATGGCAAGAGTAGTATTAAAACATCCTTTCAGTTGACAGAGGGGCGGGGAAATCCTCATGGTGCCTCTTTTTCAAAGTCTCGTGTGCTGGTGGTCTCCCTTGAGCACTTCGCACGGATCGGATTGTTGTGTTTGTTTCACAAAACGTTTTAAGGTAAATGGCGGGGTGTGAGGGATACCGGCAGCAGTGTGGCGTATGTCTAGTTGTCCCCACTCGACAGTTCCCTACACGTGATATTGTTTCCACTGCTGCCCCTGGGTGTGTAGGTTTAGACTGTGGAGGCGAGCCTTGGCCTGAATGCACTGCTAATGAAAGTAGAGAGTGTGCAATGAGACGTTGCCACCTTTTCATTGTAACCCTACTCACCTGTGAGTACCCAGACTGGAGTATTTATTCCACAGAGGTTGCACCTGACATGGGGATGCGGTGGAAGGTCCCTGCACTGCATGTGCGGCAGATATCAAGTCTGCTCGCTCAAGAGTGTACGTTGTTTGGAAACGTAGCACTATCGATGTGCTGCGTGGTAGCATCAGCCTCGATGTGTGCACACAAACCCCCGATCGCCCATTGAATGCCACATAAATCTGAGGGGCTTGTCAGAATCCATGAACCTTTTCGTTCATTTGATTTATTAGCCCCCATAACTAATACGTTGGAGCAGCCTTTCTCCCGCGATTCTTAAGCTTTCTATTGATTTCCTGATAATTTGCCATAGTGTGTATTCAAGACAACAACTAAGTGTGTATTTTCATAACTCATGAGCTCATGTTTGTAGAAAAATTGTTTTCCAAAATATATTTAAACCTTACTTTTGAGTGATAGATCATTTAGGGAGACATTACTATTAGTATTACTTATGCCCGGGGCGTTGCTGCCGTGGCTCTTCTGTATTACCCAGCTAAAGGAATTCCAATAGACAAAGCCTTATTTACATTACTGTTGGCAACCCAGTCTGAGGCCCTGAGGCGATCACTGCTAGTAATTTTACGTATGGTGGCCACTAGTGTAATCTTATATGGTGTGGTCACTATTACAACACTAATAATATCAGTAACTCGCAGTGGCTTTCATTGAACACAAGTAGCTCTTATTACACTACAGGTTGAATGGATACGCCTGAATTCTAGCCATTAATGCCTGGACAGACTTCTGGTTCTGATGATTGACGAGATCACAGTGTATCCTTTCATTTGAAATATGTCGAGCAAAGCAACACAGGTCTTCTCAGCAATGATAACGGTACTAATGGGACATCTACGCATAGCCATAGATGTCAACATGTGGATCACACAGCCAGTCGCATATTTTTAATGACTAAGGGCGATATGTATCAAGCCTTTTTCCCGTTTGCATACGGGCAGATTCTCAGAATCTGTCCGTTTGCGAATGGGAAAAAGCCTTTTGGGATGTATCATCCCAAAAGGCCTTGCAAAATAGAGAATCACATAATTTGCGATTCTCTATTTTGCGAATGCAATTAAGGAATTGGAATTGCGATTCCTTAACTGGAATTCTGGAACACCAGAAATTTGCTATTTGGCCATAAGGAATTGCAAATTACTACCATCTTCAAGTTGGTGGTAATTTGCGATTTTTTTTTTTAAAGTGCCATATGTCACACATACATGCCCTTAGGGCATGTATGTGCGCAAAATGTGCACACATGCATGTTTCAGGGGTGCAACAGGGTGTCCTTTTGGCAACCTTGAAATTGCATTCTCAATTTGCGATTCTCTAATTGGTAATCGCAAATTGAGAATGTCTTCCCATTCATTCCTATGGGCCTCTTAGCCCATAGGAATGAATGGGAAGGTATTCCTTATTTGCGAATCTCAATTTGCGATTCGCAAATATGGAATATATAGGATTCGCAAAAATGTTTTCAAATCCTACATACATTGCACTTTGCAATTCTTTTAATTGCGATTCTTTAAAAATCTCAATTTGAGAATCGCAAAACTCTTTTTTGATACATATGGCCCCAAATGCAGTGTGCATGCTGAAACTGTAGGCCAATACTCACAATTGCAAACTTAAAACTACAAGCTCCATAATTAAAAGGGTTGATGGCTCAAAACCTGGGGGTAGAAACTGTTGTCCTGTGTGTAACAATGTTTTTCTCAAAGTGATAGCAAAACTAGTACCCTATTGTGGGTAAGAGGCATCCCATGTCCCGAAAATCCTGTTCTGTTCACTTATGGACTTCCTGTGATCAACCACAACACCACCCCAGTGAACACAGACCATGCTTCCTATTTTTCTGTGTTTTTCTGCTTTGCTACACATAAGCTGTGTTTATTCTACAGACGTCCAGCAAAGGGTCTTCGCAGCCGAGACCTGGTTATGGGGAACAAATACACTTCTGTTTTAAAAACAACACATAAATAATAGGCATTGTTATTTACAATACCAATAGCTCAAACTGTCCTACATGCAAAACCTATTGCATTGCAAAAGCTTGTCTCAACAACAAGGCCTCAATTTGGGTACAAACTAGCTGGGGAAGTAGTTCAAGTTAGGCTAAAGTAACATAATATTTGAAGATCAAACAATTCTAAAAACCTCGTCCAGATCTGGTGATGTTTTTAGTGTCCACTTCCCTGCACCACACACTGGTACCAGATCTGCACTTAGGACAACCATCCCTAAGATAACATACAATCAAATTAAATTAGCTAATCTGTAATTGGCATAAGAATATACGCAAATAAATAAAAGGACAAATAAATAAAAACCGAACATCAATATTAACTAAAGTAGCAGCTTTAAAAGTCCAAACTATATGTTGACTGAGTCCATGTGATGTACAGACAGAGAGGATTGCAGGTCTTGCATAACTGGCTGCTATATAAGAAGTTTGCATTGTTTTGTGTAATGCAAGATATAAAGGCAATAGTTTTCCTACCTCTGACTAAAACCCATCTCCCAACCCTCCTTCGAGAACATGCCTGGGTTGTGGTATCCAGATCGTATGCAAACAGGACTGGGCTGGGGGTTTGGGGGGAGATTTTTAGGTCTCGCTGAGTCAGCGCGCATGCGCTGCTCGGAGAGACTTTAGTAGGTGAGTTTTCAAAGTGCTACCCACATGGTTTTGCTGGCTACAAGCTAGAGTGCATGATAGCGTGCACGTGCACAGCTGCTCCCCGCATTCCCCCCTCCCTTCTCGCCCAGCCCTTTGATGCTCTGCTCGCATCTCCCTCCTCCCTTTTCGTCAGTTTCATTGTGGCTCCTCTGCTCCTCACATTCACCCCTTCCTTTTCGCCCAGCCCTTTGACGCTCTGCTCGCATCTCCCTCCTTCCTTTTCGTCACTTTCATTCTGGCTCCTTTTCGTCAGTTTCATTCTGGCTCCTCGTATTCCCCTCTGCTCCTCACATTCCACCCCTCCCTTCTCTCCCAGCCCTTTGATGCTTATAACATTGTGTTTCATTTAGGGCATTAAACATAAAGGAGCACTGGCAATGCTGATAAAATGGATTTCATTTTGAGTAGTGACTAAAACTTTAACCACACACACACAACCACACACACACACACACAACCACACACACAACCACACACAATAACACACACACAACCACACACAATAACACACACACACAACTACACACACAACCACAACTACACACACAACCACCCACAACCACAAGCACACACACAACCACAACCACACACAACCACTCAGCACCACATACACACAACCACAACCACACACAACCACAACCACACACAACCACACACACAACCACAACCACACACACAACCACACATGCACACCCACAACCACACACACAACCACACCCACACAAAACCACAACCACACACAAGTACACACACACAACCACACAAACAACCACAAGCACACACACACAACGACACCCACAACCACACACACAACCACACCCATACCTACACCCACACAACCACAACCACACACACAACCACACACACAAACACACACACAACCACACACACAGCCACTACCATACAAACACCCCCCCACAACCACACCCACAACCACACACACAATCGCACACACACACACACACACAACCACACAGACACACAACCACAACCACAATAATACACAACCACACACACAACTACACACAACCACAACCACACACAACCACAAACACACACACACAGCCACACACACACAATCACACACACAACCACACACACAGCCACAACCACACACAAACCACACAGAACCATACACACACAAC
Organism: Triturus cristatus; assembly: GCF_964204655.1. NCBI lineage: Eukaryota > Metazoa > Chordata > Amphibia > Caudata > Salamandridae > Triturus > Triturus cristatus. The sequence goes on along the minus strand of NC_140587.1, from coordinate 776,175,316 downwards.
CACACACACAACTACACATACACAACCACAAGCACACACACCCACACACCCAATCACACACACAACCACACACACATAACTACAATCACACACAACCACATACAACCAGAACCACACACACACAACCACACACCCCCACACACAACCACACACACACACAACCACACACACACCCCTACACACACACAACCGCACACACCCACACCCCCCACACACCCCCACACACAAACAAACACACACAACCACAACTAAACACAACCACAAACACACACACGACCACAACCACACACAACCACACACAACCACAAACACACACACAAAACCACAAACACAACCACAACCACTCACACACACAACCACACACAACCACACACAACCACAGCCACACACAACCACAACCACACACAACCACACACACACAACCACACACAACCACAACCATACACAACCACAAACACACAACCACACACACACACCAACACACACACAACCACACACACAATAACTCACACACACAACCACAACTACACACACAACCACAAACACAACCACAAACACACACACAACCACACACACCCACACACAACCACAAGCACACACACAATGACAAGCATACACACACAAGCACACACACAAGCACACACACAACCACACACACAACCACACACACACAACCACACACACACACAACCACACACAACCACACACACAACCACAACCACACACACACACAACCACACACACACAACCACAATCACACACACAACCACACACACAACCACAACCACACACAAGCAACCACACACACAAACAACAACACACACATCCACACACAACACACACACACACAATCACACACACACACACAACCACACACACACAACCACACACACACCCACAACCACACACCCACAACCACACCTACAACCACACTCACAACCACAAGCACACACAACCACAACCACACACAACCACACAACCACACACACACAACTACAATCACACACAACCACACACACACAATAACACACACACAACCACACACACAACCACAACCACACACAACAGTTGCATAACTAAATACTTATAAGGTCCCAAAAGCGAGACCTATTGGCTATGCCAATGCTTGTTTTCATTCTGTGCTGTTCAAATTAACATTTTGCCCCACACATTTTCTACAACATGGTAAGAACTTTGATAGGGTTGTCACCATCCCAGAATTTGACTCATAGTTGCAATGTTTGTCCATACTGGAGTACACTTATGTTCAGTGCTTAATCAGGTCATATGGGTTTCACCTGTTTTGTCAGGCTTTCTGTCGTTTTCTATGAACTTCCGTGGAAGTGTCTTGCTAGAATTGACCCGTAATTACGTCAAGAAACGAGAGAAGGGCCACAGTTTGTCTGTCCAGAAGGGCATTCAGTGATACTTATATGTAGGGCGCTGGAAGTATGTGACAGGGTAGGAACGACTCATTCATCTGCGTCGACTAGGTTATGTGGCAAGAAAAGCGAAGCTATGCGAGGTAATGCGCCACCTTTCATGGCAGAATTGCCTCTCTATATGTCACTTTTACTCATTTAAACACTGAATGGGCACCTCATTAGTATTAGGTTTTTTTGTTTCTCCCGTCTTTGTTAGTTTGTGTATTTAGTGCTGACACAACACAAAAAGCCATTAGCATCCTGGTGTCATGATTGCACAATATATTAAAGTATCAGAAGAGTAATACAAGGAAAGTGTCTCAACTAGGTGACAAAAGTCAGTCACAGTATGCTCTTAACCAGTACTGTTTTAGAGGTGCACATCATAATCAATGCTTAATTTGCATTAGAATAAGTGCAGGGGCCTAAAGTTCTGTACAGAAACCCAAGGCCTGCCCTATTAAATGTTGGTGTGGAGAAATCCAAGCCTCCCTAGTCTTGAATCCACCTCATGTCGCTTTCATCCACCACTCGATACTCCCTGCCCCCTTTATCTTGCTCTATCAGGTTCTTTTTCATCCTTGCTTTCTTTCTTTGTCACTGTTTTTCCATCTTTCTCCTCCTCCTCCTTTCCCGTTTTGTGTTTTTCTCTCTCTTGCACTGGGTCAAAGTCTAATGAGGAATAATAAGTGCTAGTCCACAAAAATGACTGCTGGTGATCCCCACCTGCTAACACCGGCTCAAATTAAGCATGCATCATAATTAGGCTGATTAATTCTGCATGCAGCAGTACAGTACCCCAAATACTCTGGCATCAAGTGTCAAATTGCCACACTATGTAAAAGTATATGGTTATGCAGTGGCATCACAACACAAAATCCATCCTGACAGCTGTATATGCTTGCAATGTATAGTACAGGTGTAAAAAGGAAACACCAATTCTGACAACATAACATATGTATTTATAAAGCGCACATCTTACATGGGCATTGAGTGCTGCATAACAGATGTTTATTGTTACCCAATGGTACTCATTTTATCGACCTCAGGAAGATGAAAGTGTAGTAATGAAAGAATGATCCAAACTCCAAGGTGTAGATTAAGATAAAATGGTTTAGCGGGTGGGGTTAAGTTACCAAAAACAGATGACTTAACCTCACCCGTTTTTGATTGAGATGTTTTGTGTGGGATGACTGTGCGAGGTTAAGTCACCCATTCGGCAGACAACAACACTTAGCAAAAACATAAACTCACACGCCATCAAATCGGTACCACACTGAATCACTCACCATATAAAGTCTCACCCCAAAACACAAGGTGTACAACAACAAAAAATGTGGGTGAAATCAACCCCATGCTTCATCCCTAAAAGAGCGGAAAAACTAGTAAACAAGTATACAGTAAACAAATGTTGGCTTAACCTCGCGCAGTCATCCTACACAAAACATCTGAATAAAAAAAAGGGTGACTTAACCTCGCGCAGTCATCCCACACAAAACATCTCAATCAAAAAATGGGTGACTTAACCTTGCGCAGTCATTCCACACAAAAATCTCAATCACAAAATGGGGGAACTCGCGCAGCCATCTAACACAAAACATCTCAATCAAAAATGGGTGACTTAACCTCATGCAGTCATCCCACGAACATACCATTTGAAGCAGAAACAGATGACTACAACCCTTAAAGAAACTTTCTCGAAAAATGAATCATAGAAATGGGCATGCCACACACACACACAAAAAATTCTCCATATTCATACCGAGTTGCTAGCAACACCCACTCACCCAATTAAGTAGTAAATACGTCATGAATATCACAAGCCTGTAAATGCACATTGTAACACGTTGGACAGCATGGCATAAAGTAAGCATACTATTAGGCCACAATAAGACCTAAAGATCAATAAGCACACATCATTCAATCTGACATAACACATTCTGGAAGAATAGCAAACCATAATGACTACCCCACAGTCACTGCGCCTCAACAAAACTTTTGTGGATGCCTTCACGTCCCATATTTGGTTGTCCCCCATTGAGCTGAATGACATTGCTTCAAATAGAAACTAATTGCCAACTTCATGAATGTATTCACCACCGACGGGACACCTGGAGTAAGTATGTAAGCAGGCACATCTCTCTGTTTTCAGAGGTGCACACAGTAGAAACACTTAACCTGCTATGAGAAAAGACTGCTGGACACCTCTCCAGCAGTCAGCCTTCCATGGATAAGCTGTTACTGTCGACATCAGCACGCTCACCAGTCTTCCGCGAGACTTGTAAGAGGACGCAGCTCGTGCTCTCTTGAACTTCTGGTTGCTAACCAGTTTTGCTGCTCGAAAACAGTGCGTTTCCGCCTCGCTTTCTTCAAGAAAGCAGCACAGAAACATGAATGTTCCCTCTTGCAGACAGTAGTCGTGCGCAAGCACATTTTTTTATTTAAAAAGTCCACAACACGGTTATCTCGCCAGCACATCACACGGGAGCAATTACTGCGCTGCCAAGCCAAATTCTCACTGGTACCGGTCTATGCCCCTGATTGACTTATCTTCAACGTACATAGCAGGCAATAGATCCTCAAGTAATATGGATTCAAGATTAGTGACAACATCCTTACTCCAATCCAAATCGAAGTAGATTGAACGTGCAGAACTAGCCGGATCCTACTACACAAACTCAGCTAGTTCAGCGCCAGAGAAATCCAATTCACTGCTGTAAAATCACATGAATGCTGCATCACAAAATCCATCGTACACTGCAAGTTATTCTCCTTCCCATGGTACCAGTGCGTGCAAATGTCAACGCCCAGGCTTTCTGGTGGAGAGACACTGGTGGGGCTGCAGGGCTTTTTTTGCTTAATTTTAGGTTCATTTCAGGCTCTTGAAAATGTTCCTTTCTTCTCACACGTAGTTTCTGTAATTCTTTCTACAAATCGTCGCCAAAATGTAGTAATGAAAGAAAGATCCATACTCCAAGGTGTAGATTAAGATAAGATGGTTTATTGAGTAGCTTCAATGAAGAGCCCACCAGGAGCAGCCTCGCTGCTACTGAACCCATACTCCAATTGACACTCACAGACACCCAACATTCCGTGGCATCACCATGCACCAACGTTGCACTCATACTGGCTGAGCAGCACGTATAACAGAAAGTCTAAAGTGAAGCAGCCAGGATTTGAACTTGTGACCATGAAGTCAAACACAGGCCTCAACAGTGGATGCATTAGTCCAATAAGACAACAGACAACAGGATGATATGTGTGAGTCTAGTGATAAAGAGCAACACTCATCAAGAGTATTGCTCAGTAATTACTAAGTGGCTCAGGACTTTCAGGAAAGGCCTGGCAACAACATGCTTTATCTTTAGGGCTGATAGGTCTTGACCATTCCTTGAGTTGGACGCTCCTCCGCTGTGCAACTATCAGCTTCTTCCTTAACTCAGGCTGTGATTGTATGAACAAATTGCAGTTTGCTATGTTTTTTAAAGAATTCAACAAGCTAGGTATTTTCATGTTGGTGACTTGGCTGGCATCCTTTAGTTTTTTTTTAAAGTGTTCTCTGTATGTTATATCTCCCTCCTTTTCCACTCCTTACTTCCTCTCCTCCTACTGACTTTTTTCTTGTTGTTCAGCCATCTCCACCAATGGTGAACTCAAAATACTTAGGAATTCGTATTACCCTAATCAAGCATGTTAAACCATTGAAATGCTGAGAGACCCATTGAACACAATGAAGGGGTTCCGAGGTTTTAATGGCTGGTATAAACCATCGGCTCCAACATTCCAATGTTTGTCTTTCTGTTTCTCACTTTTTCATTTAGAACAGTCTACTCATCAATGGGTGGAATGTGCTAATAGCCTTAGTTATAGCCCTTCTGAATCGGGCTACACCAGTTGTTAAACACCCCTCTCCTTTGTTATAGGCCCTCGCCTGCTGCTCAGGCCTTTAAGTTGGAATTCAGGGACTTTAACAACCGGTATAGTCCTTGGCAGTGGTCTAAAAGGCAATAATAGAGGGTCAAATTTTCACAATATATACATTTCCCTACTTCACTGGTTGGATTATTCATTTAAAACACATAAGAATCCATCCCACACCCAGTAGGATGAGAAGGGAGGGATACTGTCAGGTCTTTGTGGTATGCAAAGGCTGTCCTTCCCTAAAAACAGCCCTCATGGAGCATCCTGCAATTCACTCCCCTGCCTAATGCTCCTGTGTACTGCGCCAGGAGGCCCTGAAGTAATGAAATATTCTGCACATTAGTCTTCAGAATTGCCTGTGAAACCCATGCCTTTTGCAATATGTTGGGAAACGTGTGCTGTAAAATTAATTGTTTTGCCTCATCAAAAAAACAAAAAAACTTTGGGATGACAAATTCCCCAATTTCCACTCGAGAGAGTCCGACTAGTAGGATGCCCTGGCTCTGTCCAATAAATTGATGGTATTAAAACATTTTCCAGGACTGTCTTTACATTCAAATATAGTTCTGACTGAAATCAATGTCGACTGCACAAATTCTGCATTTACTTGTGAGTTTCCCTCTCACTTTGTGTCTTTATATCTTATTTTCATATGATTTACTTATGGAATTTGTAGACAACTTTCCTCATTCCCTGAAGGCCTGTGTGATTGAGCATGTAGGTCCTTGAGGACTGCAGCAGATACTTTGCTAGCTGAGCCTGGAGCAAGCCATGTGACTGGAGGCATGAGAGGAAGTTAACATTTTACCTGCTCCACCAAGGAAGGATGATGCTTGTGCTGATTTCTTGCATGACTGAGAACAGTGCAGTTGTCTGATTGGGCTAAATATTAATGCATGCAAGTGTATGAGGGCAACTTTGTAGGCGCTAATTGAGTTTATCATGAGCTGGTCTCCAAGGGAGCAAAGCAACAGTAGTGGTCTTTAGTCCTGCAGGGCCTCTGCTTTGCCTAGCTCAGCCTGGATGGTAAGATCCTCTCCTCACCTTGGAAGGACGGACATTGAAAGGCCAAGGCCTCCAATCTAACACGAAGGATCGAGTCAGTGGGAATCGAAGTGCTGGATGACCAGGTAAAAAGCTCATTGAGCCACTGAAGACGTGATTTACCAAATCTGTCTGCCCCCCAGAGCAAGCCTTCTCGGGACACAGTGTTGCAGAACATGGAGAGGTGCTGCTGGACCAAGACCCCTGTTCCTTGGTGGGCATTAGAGGATAACGCACAGTACATCAGCATTAAGAGTTTCCAACAATGAAGGTGGGTTCATGAAATAGGCTTGAGTCCTCATTTCTAAGTGGTCTTCAGACAGTGGTCCTCAGCCACTTCCACACACTGTGCATTCTACAGCTCGAGATCACTGTTAAAGACCCAATGTTTAGATGCACCAGAGAGGAACTTTGGGGGACCAACCCCACACCCACTTGAATGATGAGTTGTACCTCACTGTTTACTGCTCCACTTCCCTGAGTATAGGACACTTCTGGGAAGTATAATTCTTTGCAAGGGATTTAAGTTAAGATGTTACTGCCTGGAATGTAGTGATGTTACCTCATAATTTGTGAGTTAATCAGTAGGGCAGCGAAAGTGAAGGACAATATGACTGTGTATATGTACCCCAAATGTAAGTGTGTATTTAGCATTCCAGAGAGTCATCTTTTTTTTCTTTACAGTTTACCAAGCTGCGACATGAGAATGACATTTATTTTTTAGTATGGCATAGGGACTGTTTGTGAGTCTATTTTACTTGGGAAATGCACGCACGAACGAGAGCTTTCTGGCTCAGGCACCAGTTTATATGTCCCTATAGTAGATTTAAAAGACAGACCAGGTAGTGTACCTGCTCCTCTATTGGTTATGGGCAACCAGATTCACATGTTGATGCACTGCCGAACAAAGGGGAGGGTGGAAGGATGGTGTGGTTGAGGGGGGTCAAAGACTGAGGTCATAGTGCATTTAATGGGGAATACCAGGCTACACTGTACAAATCCATTTATCTTTATATGCCTCAGTTCACTCATCTTCTAAATCTGGAAAAAACTATCTACAAGCTAGCTCACCGTTAATATCTGGAAATAAATCGACATTTTAATTTGAATGTATAGAATTGCAGAGTCTGTTTCCGTAACATTTTATTTTACCTTTTACTTAATGTTGAGAATTGGTAAAATTATCTAATATTTGCATCTTTAGACAAAGAGAGAAGATTTTATAGTGCCTGAAATATCATCACACTAAATATTTGCCTCTAGCCTCTAGGAACTTGCCAAAGTGTTTTAATTCTGTTCCCCTTTTTATCGTATGCCCGTTTTGTTTATCATTTTTCAGTCCATCATTTTATGTCTTACTTATTCCTTTACATATTACATTTGCACTCTTTCAAACTAGTGAATTCTTGGGTTTCTTCACAAAAGCCCCAAAAAATAAAAATGTATATGATAAAAACTAAATTACCAAAGTCAGTCTGTTATTTTATCAAGAATGCCTATTGTCTTTTTGTAACTTTGAAATTCATTAGTAATAGAGGACTTTTACAAAAGTCAGTCGAAATATTACTAATTATGGATGTGTCAATCTTTAGTTGTGTAATATTTGCCATATGCAGAATCAGTTAATTCTAGTGACCCTTCCTGCAGACCTCAGAGATGTACATGCCTATCCTGTAGCCTTGTATGCTTACTGTACAATGGTACGCACTTGAAGCCTGGTCCTAAAGGCAGGCGCGCTGGCACAGGTAAGAGTGGTGGGGCAGAACGGGGATATGGCGGTGAGGGGTAAGTCGACAGACAACAGGATAGGTAAAATGAAATAAAAAAGAAATAAAACCACTTATGTTTATGTTTATGTTTTTAAGATTTTTATTGCGCACGAATACCCAAGGGTGTCTCGGCGCATGTAGAACATCCCAATAACAAAGATATCTGAGGGGATTACTGGTTAAATAACCACGTCTTCAAGAGCCTGCGGAATATCATAAGGGTGGGGGCAGTTTTTAAGGCCAGTGGGAGGGAATTCCACAGCCTGGGAGTTGCAACCAGAAAACGTCTGTCTCCCCGTGTGGAAGTTCTGGTGCGTAGCACCGGGAGCAAGTTCGTAGAGGCTGAACGTAAAGTTCTTTTAGGAACATAGATTCGAAAAGCGTCCTTCAGGAACTTAGGTCCTGAACCATGGATAGCTTTATAGGCAATACATAGAGCCTTGAACTTTATCCGACTCTTTACTCTCAGCCAGTGCAGATGGTGTAAGGCCGCGGATGTAGGGTGGCGAAATGGAACATTGAGCAATAATCTGGCTGCCGCGTTCTGTACTGATTGTAGCTTGGCTAGCACCTGCTCCTGAGCATTGAGGAAGAGGCCATTGCCATAATCCAATTTTGTAAAAACAAGGGTGGTGATTAAGGTTTTTCCTGCAGTTGAGGGAAGGTATGGCAGTAGCTTCTTAATCTTTCTCAGCATATAAAAGGAGGATGCCGCCACAGTGTTAACGTGATGCTTAAACGACAGTTTATTATCGAACATGATGCCGAGATTCCTGACCTTGGTCACGGGAGTGGGGGGGGGACCCATATCGCTGGGCCACCAGATCGAAGACCATTCAAGAGAAGGCCTGCCAAAAGTCAGCACCTCGGTCTTGTCCGAGTTCAATTTTAAACTGTTATCCGCCATCCACATCCCTTCTTGGAACTTAGCTGCGACTGCGGGACCGTCTTTTTGAACAGCCAGCACCAGTTGGGTGTCATCGGCGTAGGTAGTTAGCTGCAGCTTATGAGCTTTTATAACCCTCGCCAGGTCTGCCACATATATATTAAATAATGTGGGGCTTAGCGAGGATCCCTGAGGGACCCCGCAAGGGAGAGAGAAAGTGGGTGAGTAGAAGTTACCCAGTTTCACCGCTTGAGTTCGATTGGCCAGAAACGAGGCGATGAGATCTTTTGCGCGATGAGTTACCCCCATAGATGCGACACGGTCGACCAAGATGGAATGGTCGACCGTGTCGAAGGCAGCGGACAGATCAAGGAGTACGAGGATTGCGGCCCCCCCCTGATCCATGATGGACCTGATCTCATCGGAAGCCTTTATCAAGGCCGTTTCTGTGCCATGATATTTCCTGAACCCAAACTGAGTATCATCTAATAGATTGTGATGATCGATGAACTCAGATAATTGCAGGTTCATAACTGACTCAAATATTTTGGCCGGGAAGGGTAGGCAAGCAATAGGCCTATAACTAGCTGAGTCAGTGGGATCTAAAGAAGGTTTTTTCAAAAGTGGTTTAATTACTGCCTTTTTCCAGACTTCCGGATAGATGCCTGATTGAAAGATGGAATTACAAAGATCCGTTAGGGGAGGTGCTATGACTTCAGTAAGAGTATTCAAAATCGCGGGGGGACATGGGTCAAACGGAGAGCCGGACTTGATGGAAGGGACCAACCTACTGATGTGTTCAGTTGAGACCGGAAGGAAGTTGGTAAACTTGGGCGTGTGAAAAAGAGAATCAAGGGCAGCGAAACTTGTAGGGAGGGAGAAAAATGAGTAGATCGTGGAGACCTTAGTGAAAAAGAAACTGGCCAACGCATTGCACAGAACTTGAGAGGGTTCCGTCGGAGGACCTGTAGGGGGTTTGGACAGGGTGACAACTACCTGAAACAACTTTTTAGCTGAGTTTTGAACTGATTCAATTTGGGCCGAAAAAAAGGTGCTTTTGCATTTTACAATATGTTTTTTGTATAGTGCCAGGGCATCTTTATAAGTCTGCCTATCGACAGGATTATAGTGCTTTCGCCACCGCCTTTCCAAGTTCCTGCAATGTTGACGCTGTAGGCCGAGATCGTCTGTGAACCATGGAGCAGATGGTGATACCCTGTTCGAAGTAAAAGATTTAGCTGGAACCACTTGGTTCACTGCATCAGAAATCCAATCCTGGTATCTGCATGACGTTACGCTGGGATTAGGGGAAGCCTCGTACCGGGAGTCTACTAGAGTCTGGGAAAGAAGTGAGTGGTCCAAGTTTTTCCAGGCTCTATAGCTGATGGGAGTACGGGGCATAGGTTTGAAAAGGCTGCGGTTGTTAACCTGGATGGTAAAGATTACAGCAGAATGGTCCGACCATACCACAGGACTTACCAAAGATAGGGAAAGTTTGGGGTTGTTGGTGAACAGCCCGTCCAGCGTGTGTCCAGCTTGATGTGTGGGGACATCTACCAATTGAGATAAGCCGGCCACATGTAGGTCGGCTATTAGTTGGATAGTATCTTTATTCTCAAGGTCCTCTAAGTGGAAATTGAAGTCACCTAGGATGGTAAAGTTAGGATGACTTAATGAGATTTCTACAAATTCTTCCAAGGCCAGAAGGAAGCGTGCATGGGGACCAGGGGGACGATATAACAAAATCCCTTTAAAGGCCTGATTGTGGTTGAGTGAAATCACGAAAAAAACCGCTTCACAGTGTGGTCGACTTAGAGGGTCAGTTTTGACTCTTAGGTTAGTTTTATGGATTATAGCTACGCCACCTCCTCTCCCCGTAGTTCTGTCTTGTCTCACCACACAGAAGCCCTCTGGGGTGGCTGAGCAGAAATCCGGGCCCGAGGAGGCATCTCCCCAAGATTCAGTGATAAACAAGATATCAAGCTGCTGAGACGTAATAAATTCTCTTATTTCCCAACAGTGACTCGGGAGAGAGCGGGCATTAATGAGTGCTACTCGGATATGGCGAATGGGAGTAGGACCTGGGCCAATAATATGCTTTTCAGGGGAGGGACGGGGGAGAGCAAATCTGCAACCCGGACATGAGGCAGGTATGGCTATGAGACAGGTAGCAGGGGGCAGACATAAGCACCGATCACTAGGAGTCCCTAAGTTCAGATCCATCAGCTGGGAGTGGGAGTAATATAACCTAGTGCTGTGGTCGGCAAGGTCTGCACAGCCAGGGGGAGTGGCCCTGGGCCCGGAGCTGGCGCGGACGGGAGCAGACGGGCGCAGACGGGCGCAGACGGGCGAGCCTTTGGCGAGCCTTCGGCGCATCCGCTGCGTGCCCGCTGCGCACGTCCGCTGCGCGTATGCCTCATCGGCTCTCAATAATGCCGACTGCGAGTCACGTGAGGGGGGGTGTGACAGGGAAGAGCTGAGGCCAGTGACCTGCCTTGCAAAAATGGTTCTAAAGGAGCATTGAACACAGCTCCGAGTGCAATACTAAAAACAATACGTCGATATTAAAAAACAGATGTTAAGCTTTCCAGCAAATTCCCCCAACCAGTGCCAACAGTACTTACTTTGCGCTCGCCACATCGCCGACTTCCCTGCCCCCCACCCTACCCCGTCACACGCTCTTACATGTGCCGGCCGTGCCTGCCTCAAGGTAAATTAGATGTCTTTTTACTCATGTGTATATGTACCCTGACACTTAGGTGTAACGCTCCACTCTTTCTATTCACCATTTCCGAGCGGAGATTTATCCCTAGGTGTAAACTTACATGTCTCTCTACTACAACAGAACTTATTACCGTAATGTTAGTCATTTTCCACCTGTTGCTGGAGATCTCCACCACTTCGAAGGCAATCTCCCTGTGGGAAAGTATAGGGAAATTTATTAACATTTATTGCTTAAAAAAATAGTGAACAATATTTTATTGCACAATAGAAACGCAACTCAATTTAAAATATTTATTCATAATCTTGAAATATTGAGATACAATTTTACAGTCCATTAACTAATCAAATTAAATGTGTATTACATAATAAAATAAATCTAATATATTAGTTCAATTTGTAAGTATTCATTTTTAAACAAACATGTACAAATAAAGTACTCATCCTCACATAATTTTATTGTTACATTAAAGCATATTCAAAAGTTATATGTCGTTTTTGTCAATTACAAATATCTGTATAATTTAAAATGTTGAACACATTTTTATTAATTTAAAATGTGTTCCTATTGTCATTATTTTGATTGTCTTTCTCCATTGTTTTTTATTTGAGTGAGTTGGTGGTAATTAACTTATAACAAGGCTGGGCTCTTGTATTTTTGAGCCTGTGTGACACCTTTGTGAGCTGTAGTAACTTTAAAAGTATATTTTATTCACTGCAATTGTATTGCTCTTTAATGTGTGAATGTTTTGCATTGACACATCCCTCCCCAAACACTTCCTAGAATTTCCCTGACCACCTCCCATTTAGCAGTAATTATTCCCCATTTTTCTACCACTCCCCATGGTCCCTCCCACATTTACTACTAATTTGTATACTTAGAGTGGCGAGGTCTTTGTCACTAAGGTGGAGATCTTCGCATAGAAAAGATATGAGGTGAAGGCGAGTATCCGGCTGCATGTTTGTGAATAGTATTTTGTAGTACATGAGTTGTACTACTGATGTTGTGTCTTATCCTTTGCTTTACTCAAATGAGCCCTTACATACTTACACAGATGAATTATTTGATCTAAAGCCATACACTTACTTGACTAAATAGGCATTCGCCAGTTATATGATAGCCACCACCAACCACCAACATAAACTAAGCAATGGGAGCCTCAGGTACAAAGATTCCATTTAAGAAATCGTGAATTGCGACAAATAACGATTTGCAATTTGCGATTCCTTAAATGGAATGTACAAAATGGATTTGTTAAAAGTGGTCACAATTTGCACTTCGACTTCTAATGAATCTGTTTGCATTTTAAGAACTGAACTTCTTGAAATACAGATTCGTAGTGGGTCGCAATTCAGCCTACCTCATTAATATGCATGAGGTAGGTCGTACATTGTGACCCATTACAATCGGCTACATTCACAGGCATGGTGGCCTGCTGGGGTCAGCAGACCACCATGTCTGTGATTGCTTTGAAATGAAGCAACTTTTTTTTTAATGCAGCTTGTTTTCCTTAAAGAAAAATGGGATGCATTTAAAAAAATGCTACAAATCTTTTTTTATGAGCAGGCGGTGATCTCATAAAAAAACGTCTTTGTAAACATTCACGTAGGGGAAGGGGCCCCCTAGGACCCCCTCTCCTTTGTGAATGGCTTATCACCTCCTTTTAGGAGGTGGCAAAATGTTAATGTTTTGCGACTTGAATTTGGTCGCAAAACATTATGACATAGCTTAAAGAATCAGGACCAGATTCACAAACATTAGGAATACCGATTTTACGAATTGCGATTCACTTTGAGTCAGATTTAGGAAACTCTTTTGCGTTTCATTAGTGATTCCTAGTAAGTTGCAAATAGACCGACCTCATGCATATTAATGAGGTAGGTCACAATTTGTGACCCATTAGAAATCACAGGCATCACAGTGATGGTGGCCTGCTGGAGTCAGCAGACCACCATGTCTGCATCTTGCTTTTTAATAAAGCAATCTTTTTTTTTTACACGCAGTCCATTTTCCTCAAAGGAAAATGGGATGCAATTAAAACAAAAAAAATAACCTTTGCAGTTTCATTTATTAAGAGTGGGCAGCAGTCCGTGGAATTATTTTTTTTAACACTCTCAAAGGGGAAGGGTCCCCTGTGCGAATTGGTTTCACCAGTATTAATCTGGTGGTAAAGTATTACTGTTTTGCAACTGGATTTTGGTCACAAAACATGAATATATACCATTCTGATGCGGTATTTGAAAGGGATGCCCCTTCCAAATACCGAATCGGTATTTGGTAGCTAACGCAAAATTGCGATTTTTCTACATTGTAAACAGCTTTTTTGCAGTCACAAATGGCCTGATTCTGCGAATCAGCCCATTTGCGACCACAAAAAAAGCTTTGTACATCTGGCCTCAGTATCTGGAAGGGACATCCTAAAGACCTCTTCCAAATACCGAATCTCTATTTACTCCCACACTCAATTAGTGGTTCGGTAAGTTTCGGTAATCTGTTTCCAAATAACTGTTTGGGTATGCAGATTTTTTTTAAAAAGCCATTTTGCTGTCAGAAAGGCTCTGATTTTCCGAATCGGAACCTTATCGACCATAAAAATAGCTTCATACATGAGGCCCTGGGTGAGGAGTTCAGTTACGTTGACTTCCCAATTCTTTAAAAGAAAGAAAAACAGGGGGTCGCAAATTTCTATTTTAAATGACATTTCTTCATTGTACTAAATTCGTGTCACATACGTTGTTGCCTGGTTTTACAGCATCTCCTTGCTTGAAACAAGGTAGCTGTCTGGTAGGCTTTGCTGCTGATTTGCATAGCAGCTGTCAGTATCTGGAGCTGCATTTCCTGGGGTGATTTGACGCACATTTCAGTCGGCTTTACACTTTGGAGTCAATTTCTCATGCACTAATGTTGTCTAACAGTTTACTATTTTAAATGCATCTAAGGCATCATCGCTCGATAGGGCTTGTAGTATTCCTAGCGCATGCGTATGATTTCTTACTCTTCTGGAACAGGCCAGCCGTCCATTTAGAATCCTCTCAAGTGCATTGTTTAAGTAAACTGTCAAACTACCACACACAGACCATGACCAGAAGCAACCAAACAAAGATGGAAGAACAATATGCCGTATATCTCCTCACCGCAAAGTATATGCTGCCTCAAGTGCCTCTCCAGATAACCAGTCATCAGTACGGTTTTAAATTAATGTATATGGACGAACGTTTCAAAGTAAGGATCCACTTCGAATTAGTATTATTCCCGCTTTGTGTGAAAGTGCTCTGTGCTCTTTCACTGTCACAACCTTGCCACATAATTCCAAACTTCTAAAAATCAGGTCCAGTGTTTACATAGCATTTGCCTGCTCTTAATGTTTGCCAGATAAAGCGGCACTTTTTATATGGGAAAAAGTGAGGTACTGGTGGTGCAAGGGGCTTGTAAATAAGCCCCTGAGGGCCTCATTTATGAGGTTTTGGCTTAGGGCAGTACCACAGAGAATCTTGCTGTCCGGCCCTACGTCAAAACAAAAGTGGAAGAATGAGCCGTATCTGTGTAGTGCGGTGCATTCCTGTCCTTTTCCCCAATGCCGGCACACAATGGACTGCCATGCGCCAACGCAGGCACCCTTTCACCATGGTGCAAGGGTGCCTGCGTTGTGGGACTGATTGATTTTGAGCGGGAAGGGATACCTTCCTGCACAAAATCAATCGATTCAGGCGATTTCCTCCTTCAATGTGTGCTGCAGAATGCAGCACAAATAGGAAAAGGAAACAAGCATTGGCAAAGCCAATAGGTCTCGCCCTTGGCATTTAATCGTTTTGCCAATGCCTTTTCGTGACGCTGTACAACACAGTGAAGATGCTGTGCAGCACAGACCAAAAAAAAGTATTTAAAGAAAAGGAACAGGATCGGAGGCGGACCTCTCGCGTGAGTCTCCTGATCTTGCACTTACTTTACTTTTAAAAACGAATCTTTTTCTAGAATTGTGCTTTTAGAATTGTGCTTTTAAATACAGCTGATTTTACTGTTGTACATTGGGGGGAACAGAGCTGTGTTCAATGCTCTGAAGCACGCCTGCATCTTCCACACTTCCGCTCATGCTGAGCGGCAGGTCAGCATTCTAGTTGCTGTACCGAGGCGTTCCCCTCCTCCCTCCTTCGCTTCAAAGGCGCGTGATGACGCGACCGCGCAGCGGACGCGTGCAGCGGTCGCGCCGCTGGCGCGCCAAAGGCACGCCTAAGGCAAGCCCGTCTGAGCCCGTCTGCGCCCGACAGGGCCCTGGGGCCGGAGCCCCTGCATCTTCCTCTCCCCGGCATTACCACTACTCATCCTACCAGCTTAGACAGTTTAATAGAACCCCTGACACCCCCTGTATACATTCCATCGCACCTGAAAAGTTCCATGGACACTGCCCACATTGCCATCTCACTCTTACGACTGTCTGTATTAAACCCTCCACCCTCTCTGACCACTTCAGAATTCTCTTATTAAACTGTAGATCCCTCCCTAAACACTCTACGGAGATCTGGATGCTCCTCAAAGACTTAGATCCAGACGTACTATTCTTGACAGAAACCTGGCTGAACACTAGCTCAGAACCTGATATCATTCAAACCCTCCCCCAAGGATTCGCCATCCAAAGAGCAGACCGCTTAATAGGCAGGGGTGGAGGGATAGCAGTTATTTATAAAGACAATTACACCTGCCGTCTGCTTGGAAACCCAGTCTCTGACTGCGAAAACGCCCATTTTATCATAGAATTTTCCCCCCTCATATCTTTTTCTGGTATCCTTGTCTATCGTCCCCCGGGCCCACTAGGTTCCTTTCACCAATCTATTTTGGAGGTTGCATCTTATCTAGCAAGCTCTGCACCCTATCTGACTGTACTCGGTGATTTCAATCTCCACTTTGATGTGAAATCAGCCGCTAATGCAACTGAGCTCACTAAGGACTTCGCAATGCTCCAACTAACCCCTAGAATCACACTTACCACCCACGTGAAAGGCCACCTTCCAGACCAAGTGTTCTCTAGTTTAGAAGACCTTCAAGGGTCGGATCCTTCTCCTCTTCTGTGGACAGACCATTCACTGATTGACCTCTCCTGATCCCCGCAACATATCAAACCCCCCATACTATCCTCCTGGACGCTCGGTCGCCGCTGGTCTAAGCCTCCTTTAGAGGAATGGATCCAAGCTCTGGAGCAAACTAAACCCAGACCCAATCCTTGGCCTATTATAGCAAATGACGATTTTCATAACTGGATAGACCAATCATTGGATTTAGTCCTCCCCAAAACAAAACTCAAAAACACAGAAGGACCCCACAATTCCCCCTGGTTTAACCCCAACCTCCGTGTCCTTAAACAACAATGTAAAATCAAGGAAAGACAATGGAGGAAAGACTTCATCCCGTCAAAAAAAACTGAATACAGATCGGCTATTCGCAAATACAAAGCAGAGACTAAAATAGCCCAATCATCTTATTACGAAGAAAGGATTCTAGAAGCTCAGAACTCGCCCAGGGAAACTTTCATCATAATTAATAAACTTCTCAAATTACCTGCTCCCCGTACAACACCTGACCCCACTGGGCAACGCTGCAATAAATTAGCGCAATTTTTCAATGACAAGGTCAAAGCGATCATCGAATCCCTTCCCCAGAGGAATATTGACCCAGAGCTTCCTATTAAGTCTGCCCTACCTAACACTATGCCCATTCTTGAATCCTTCCCCCCCCTGTCCCTGGAAACTCTTATGTCCTTGTTGGTCTCCATAAAGAGCAGATCTCCCAGGGACTCAGTCCCTCTGAATATTTTGAAACAGGCACTCACTACCCTAGCCCCTAACCTACTTCACCTGATCAACACTTCGCTCAGTTCTGGAATGGTCCCCCCGAATTGGAAAAAATCTATGGTCAGGGCCCTTCTTAAAAAACCTAGCCTAGATCCTACTGAACTGGGCAACTACCGCCCAATATCCCTCCTCCCTGGAATTAGCAAAGTGACTGAAAAATGTGTTAATCACATTTGATATGATTTTCTCGAATCACACAATCTCCTCCACCCTTCTCAAACTGGATTTCGCCCCCACCAGAGCACGGAATCCGCCTTCTTAGCAGTCACAGAGGAATGTAAAAAAATCCTTGACTCGGGAGGCTCCACAGCCATTATTCTCCTCGACCTAAGCGCGGCATTCGACACCGTGAACCACTCAACCCTTATCCAGCACCTGAGAAAAGTCGGTGTTACGGGCACCGCTCTTCAATGGCTACGCTCCATCCTAGAAGGAAGAACTTTCCAGGTCTTCGAGGAGAAAATTCTATCCAAACCAGCTTTCTTAGCCAGCGGGGTCCCACAGAGCTCCTCGCTTAGCCTGACACTTTTCAATGTATACATGTCCCCCCTGGCTGCCATCGTAGCCCCCTCAGGAATCCGCATAGTGACCTATGAGGATGACACACAACTAGTGGTCGCCCTTAATCTCCTGGATCCCAATGCTAATAGGCTCCATTCTTGTTTAGAAGAAATTTCCAAATGGATGGACCTATCCCAGCTCAAACTAAACGGGGGAAAAATGGAGATTATGGTATTAGGTAACCCACGCTGCTTCCAGTCCCACCTTATGTGGCCTCCCATCATGGGCCCTCCTCCCTCCCCCAAAACCGAGATAAAGAGTCTGGGTATTATGCTGGATCAGGACCTGAGCTTTAGGACTCACGTCAGGAAGACAGGAGCCACTTGCTTTGGGTTGCTCAGAATGGCTCGTAAAATTCTCCCCCTCCTGCCCTCCCCAGCAAAAAAGGTCATGATACAATCCCTCATTCTTTCAAGGCTGGACTATGGGAACGCTCTTTATCTGGGCTCCCCCGCATCTGTTATCTCCAAACTTCAATTAGTCCAGAACTGCGCAGCCAGATTACTTACAGGATCCTCTAATAGACAATCGGCCGCGCCCTCAATCCGCTCCCTCCACTGGCTCCCCGTGATGGAACACATCAAGTTCAAAACTCTGTGTATTGCGCATAAAACGCTGCTAGGGACAGGCCCTCCCATTAACTCAACCCTTATTAGTTTCTACAAATCCAATAGGGAACTTAGATCGGACAATCTACCTCTCGCAAAGGTCCCAAGAATAAAAAGGTCCAGAAGCGGTGGGCGGCTTTTCTCCTATAATGCCCCCAAACTCTGGAACTCCCTCCCACTCCAACTTCGCACAAACTCCAATCACATAGCCTTCCGCAAACAACTAAAGACCCTGCTATTTCCTTAGTCCGTACCTGTCCCTGATCAATCTATAGCGCTGGGACACTCCCGGGTAGCCATGCGCTCTGCAAATGTCCTTTCATTCATTCACAGCTGTATGATTTTGTAGCCACGTACATGCATAATGACGCATATTCGTGCACTGTTCCACATGTGTACCTACAAAATGGTGAGGGTAATTTTCTTTTCATTCATCACTCTGAGATGGAGTAGCAATAAGGTGGTGGGGCTGGCAGCAATTTACAACCGGGTCCCTTCCCCCCCCCAAAAAAAACCAGAAAGCATTTAAAAAAAAAAAAATAACTCTAGACGTGGGAGGCACGCATGGAGCATCATAAACAACCAATCCAAACAATCGCGAAGCATTAGAACCATGGAAAAGCCAACAGTTGAAGGGGCTGTCAAAAAGTGTACTCTCTCTATGAACATCTTAATATATATATATGTGAACAAGGGCGCTTGAGCCCGAAACGCGTCATCTGTCGTATGCTGCTGGGTATGGAATAAAACATCTTGCCTGAGAAGACAAAGTGGTTCGTATCTCTTTCTTCGCTGCCGTGGTAGAGGTGGAAGGAGTAATCTTTGCAATATATATATATATATACACATATGCTGCCTGGAGAAAGAAACCTCTCCTCCATCTTCTATTCAGCTCCAGGTTGTGGGCCTTCAAAATGGAACATGCGGCCTGTATCACTCATGCACAACACACTATCACGTTTAGCACATATGCATACGTACAATGCATGGCATGTTGCGTTCAGGATTCTGGGATCATCATGAGCAGTGGAACTTTATATGAATGGGCCTGGAAGTGCACATTCATGTCTCTCAGAAAAAAGCCTGCCACTATAATTCACAACCATGGTACTCTGCCACCGCCGCGTTCCACGCATGAAACCCGCATTAGGGTGGGCAGTCCCGTGAGTGACTGTGAGAGTGTGATTGGTGCATCTCTCCTGGTTTAGGGCTTGGTCCAAAACTTACCATTTTTGAAAGATCAGGGCTAGGTCAACACACGCCCACAGGATACTAGTATGTGGCATGACCAAAAATGTTTTTAAAAAACAGGATTGCAGGTGTGCAGTTTGGGCTAACAGAGCAGCGGACAGAAATGTACCTCATGCAGAGTACATTTCTGTCCCAGCACAGGTGTACACTATTTTTTCTAAGGCTAGTGCAGATACGATGCATTCTATTCCCTATTGAGCGTGGTGGCAACTTTAACGCCAGAGAGTGACTGCACTTCTGTGGCATGTGTGCATGCAAAACTCTAGCAGGAGCGAGCGTTCCACCCAGTGGGCCACCTTGATTGATTGATTGATGTGGAACTTGTATAGCGCATCTATCGCCCTACGGGCATCTTGGCGCTTTTTGACTAAGAACTACATCGAAAGGTGACAGAAGGAGGTCAAAAGAAAGACCCATCTTAATTAGACTTTGGGATATAGCCAGGTCTTGAGTCCCTTGCGAAATTCAAGTAGGGAGGTACACTGTCGCAGGTTCGCAGGGAGCTTGTTCCACAGGCCAGATGCTACAGTGCTGAAGGCCTCTAGAAACTGCCACCAGTCCCGCTTTCATGAAATCACCTCTTTTAGTCACCGTGGAGAACAGCACCCACTTAAGCAGATCTCGGACCTCACCAGCAGACCCATTGGGCTGTTCACTGACAAGACATAAAGCCAGTTTCACAAATGGTTTGTTGACCTTTGACCAAGCCCTTCGGCCATCGCTGGCCCCTTCCGGTGCCTGCCATGCTGGGCCTTATCGGGTGACTGCAGCCCTGGAATGCCGCTCCGTTTCCTGCATGGCTGCAGCTCAGGCTTCCTGGCAGCCCAGCAGGGTACAAGCTAGGTTACCATGGCAACCAGTGCTTTGTATTGGTATTTCGCCTGTCGATTAATCGTGTGATATACATGGTGTGCTTCATGAGTCACAGCATGTGCACGGTGGCGCCCCGCCACATTCACACAAGCATAACATGAAATGAGGGCCTGGCAAAGACCAGGGGAAGAGAGAGAGGCGATGAGGTAGAGAGAGGATGCGAGGGACAGCAGCACAAAAGGAGAGAGAGAGAAATAAGAGAGCGACAGAAACCGAGAAGGAAATTAATGAACAGGAGAGGGAAATCGGGATAGTGGGAGAAAGTGAAAAAGACAGAGGAGAGCAAAGGCACTGAGGGTAGAATGGTCCTTGCTGGACAGAAAGGAAGAGGGAGCTGATACATAACAGGTGAAGAGCAGACAAACAATAGGAGAAGGAACTCTGAGAGGGACAGTGAAATGGCAACTGGGGGAAGATGCGGAGAGTAGAGAAAAGAAAGGGAGCGGGAAGCAGTGACAGATGAGAGGGAGCAAGGGCAGTGAGAGGAGAGAAAAGTAAGTGGTGAGATGAAGTAAACAAGCAAAAGCACATGACCCAGGAGGAATGCAGCTTCCACCCTGCGTGCCGCTGCTCGCTCCCGAGACCCAAATGCCATGGGAGTGAACGTTTAGAGTAAAGGCGGGACATGCACCCGTCTTTGGGCAATTGCGTGCTTTCATTATTAAAAGCCACACTCAAAGGCCAATGGAATGTGCGGGAGTTGCCAGACCCACACGGAGAAGTCTCTGGAAAGTTTGGAGTGCTTACAAGAAGCCTCCCCATAGAGCAGAGCATGTGGGCTGCGCTAGGCTCGACCTAAAAACGAGGAGAAATGAAAACATTTCTCCTCGTTGCGCCTCTCTAAATTCACCCCGGGTTGGTGTTAGATTCTGACGCATTCCCAGGTTTACGACTTCTCATAAGCCTGGGATTGCTTCAGATTCCATGGGTGTTGTGTGGGAACACCCACAGCAACACCCATGTAACGGTCCTTTCACGCAGTGTTCTGTGTGAAAGGGGCTCATATTTACAAGGCCATGAAAAGCCACGCAAAGTACCTTTACGTGGCTTTTGAATATGCAGGGGCACATTGCACTACCGGACAATCAAAAAAGTGACGTTCCGGTGCCGCAAGGGGCCTCATAAATAAGACCTAAAGTCTTTTGGCAATTATCATTCTGTTGGACGCATACAAAGATTGAATTGGTGTCATGGTGTTAGGTGGGATAAACACGTTTGATAAATTGATACTGGTTACTCCCAATTAGTGCGAATACAGTTATGCTAACCAAGTTTCAGCTGAGTCAATTAAATAACTACTTTATATGAAAAATGCCACAATAAATAATGCTTTTAAGGTTCAAACTTGTGCTTGGATCCATATGAAAAGTCCCTGTTTCAAGGTAGTTCACAGGCTAGTGGTTGAATGCGAAGGTCACCTTGATACTGCAGATGCCACTACTTTGGGGTAAAACTAGGATTGTAGCATAAATGGGTTCTTTTTATGAAAATGATAGGATTTCATTTAGGGAAAAAAGAAGCTGAAATGATGATGTTTGGAGGTGAAAGGTTTGTGTTTGTTTTAGGTCTTACATTTCACGTTTATGCTTTTTCTAACATTCCATGTTGAAATCCATGCCTAGAATGTGTTGATGTCTTAGTTGAACTGTGATGGATGAGGGAGCAGCAGTCACTCCTGTTGGGTGGTATGATAAATCCCCTCTGCACTTAACGGTGTTTGAACTTGATAGATTGCATTTCCAAATTTTCATTCTAAGCAGATAATTGAGTGTTGTTGACTAGTACAGTATAAAACCCTATGATTAGGCTAACCCATCTACTGTACGAATCTGTGTGGTCTCTGCGACCTAAGCAACGGCACTGCTCTATGACCCTGCAAAACCAGTCAAGATCTTCTGTACTGCTAGAGATTGCGAGCTCTGAGTGATTTTTTATATTTTTCCATCATGATCCCAAGAGGATTCTTTGTCATATAATATGATTGAGAATCTTCTTAGAATGGAACAATTGAAAAAATAACAGAAGTGAAATGGTAAATAATAAGTAATTTGGAATTGCATTTTATGAACTGCCTGTATCACCTGTGGAAGTATTGGTTTCCCTGCAAGACAATAAGCAACAAGTGGTGTGCTCGAGATGTAGGGACTCCACAGCTGGGGTGAAGATCTCCCAATGGTACAGTATAGGGAAAATAAAAACAGTTTAATAAATTAATAAACATATTTTATGTTAAATATTAATGTATATTATGTTGTATATTTGTTTTAAATGTAGAACAAAATAAAGCAATGCTACAGACCTATTAACTTAATTTGGAACTAAATATTTAATTTATTTAAATATATTACATTAATTCAAAAAATATTTTCTAAAGTTTAAATAAAAAAATTAATTCCCACTCAAAGTAAAACCAATTGTTATTCCTTAATAAATATTAAAAGTGATGTATAGAATTAATTAAAGGTAAGTTAATGATGTTCTAGTAAAAATGAATGTTACATTCATTTATACATTCTAAAAAGGTTGTTAAAATATTTTATAAATAATAAAAATGTTTCATTTTAGATTTTTTAACATTAAATTATAGTTATTCATATTTTCACCTATTTAATTTAACATTATTTTCAATGGGGTTTTATTTTAAGTCCGTACGTCCATTGCTTTCTATAGGAGGGGGTTAGCGGTTGACCATATGTAGTACTGGACTTTCTACAGTTTCTTTTTTTCAGTAATAACTTACACTTGTAAATGTATCTCCATCTCCCTTTTCAAGGGGGTGGAGATGTGTAAGTCCACTCTTTTGCGTGACTTTACACTCAGATTTTGCGAATAGCTAAAAGTAGTAAAGTTTTCAAAAGTGGAAGAGTAAATTACATATGTAAAATTATTACTCACAACTGTAAGTTATTTTTGTGATGACCGCTATGTTTTGGAGGATAGGATTTCTACATTAACTAATTTCAAACTACTCATCTCATCAAGGTAAAAAAAAGTAGGAGCCCCTGTGAAAACAACTGAAGAGTGGAGCCACTGATTATCAGAAAATAGTTAAACAAGATATTTTCTGTTCTATGTGAATAAGGGGTAAATGATGCATAAAGGGATCACTTTGGTTATCACCTACAGTGGTGACATGTTACCGTAACAACAAACTTAGGATGTGCATAGACCTAAGAAGTGTCAACAATGCATCTCAGTGGATTGTCACCTGTTGCCTCGCATTGGTGAGGCACTGAATGCGCATAATAATTAGGATGGGCACACCTTGCTTTATTCTGTGTAGTGTAATCAAACAGAATTACTAAAAATTGAGCCAGATTACAGGGAATTAGGCAGGAAGAGTAAAACTGCATTTTGCGCTATTTACTTTGCACAAAAATGCACCCTCACAGACCAAATGGACGTAAGGATGCATTTTGTGCTAATAAATATTTATAAATACAACACTATATGTGTACTTGGTGCAGGAGTTTCCGCCAACTTACTCCCAATATTTAGATATAGGATCTTAGCGGAAAATGCACTTTTGCATCCAAAATGGTAAGTCTAGTTGAGGATAAAGGAGTTGAAGTTTTAGTCCCATTAATAAGTCAGTACCATCCTCAAGACTAACATGTTAGCACAGAAGAAATGTTGCCTCACTGCTCAAAGGAACAGAAAAACAAATAAACCATCTTAGAGAAAAATATATATGCATATTTTTGGAAATGGGGTCTCTAGTTGGCAGTGGTTTGCACCCTGTCCAATTAGGGACCCTCACTCTAGTTAGGGTAAGAGAGTCACACAGCTAAGATAACCCCTGCTCACCCCCTTGGTAGCTTGAATCGAGCAGTCAGGCTTATCTCAGAGGCAATGTGTAAAGCATTTGTACATACACACACAGTAACACAGTGAAAACACGACAAACGGAGACCACACCAGTTTAGAAAACTAGCCAATATGTGTCTGAATAAAACAAAACCAATACAACAAAAATCCTACATACACATGTCAAGATATTAAGCAAGTTTAGTTCAAAGAAATCTATGGATGTGTTTCTTTTAGCACAAAGCACCTTGGATGCGTCAAAAATCAAGGACAAAACAGGCACAGGGAGGTGAGGTGCCGGAAAAGCAAAGCGATGTGTCAGTTCCTTACTTCACTGAAGAGGTAATGCGTCAGTTCCTTATTGCTAGGCAGGGGAGGTGATGCGTCGGTCCCATATTGGAAGGGGATGTGATGTGTCTATCTCTGGACACGCAGCCTTGGTTCCTTACTGCGGGGCGTCGTCGATAAAAGAAATGGTGTCAAGGGACAATGAGTTGAAAATCCAGATGCGCTGCATTGATGTGACAGCGGAGAAGCAGGTTCTGCGTCGATTTCTGAGCCTCGGAGCAGGCGCTGCATCAATCTTGTGCAGCGATGTGTCACGAAAAGAGGCACTGGGAGTTGTTTGGTTTTTCCCCTTCAGATCAGCACATTCTACTTCCAAGGGTCCAGGAATTGGATTTGTCATACCGTGGCAAGTCAGGACTCTCAGCAGAAGAGCCCAGGCACTGTTAAGTGAAGTCATTTATGGCCCTCAGACTTCTTAACAGAAGGAAAGCATGCACAAGTCCATGGAGAACGTTGGAAGCAGGCTAAAGAGAGCAAAGTCCATTCCTTTCACTCCCAGGACAGAAGCAGCAAGCAGCAGGCCCGCACAACAAAGCAACAGGCAGGGTGGCATTCCCTCCTACAGCATCCAGCTCTTCTTACTGGCAGATTGTCCTCAGTCCAGAAGTGTTCTCATTTTGGGGTGGCAGAGGTCCAGTAATCATACCCCTTTCTGCCATTGAAGTAGGTAAACTTCAAAGGAAAGTCTTTGTAGTGCACAAGACCTTGCCTTTCCCTGGCCTGGCTCCAGACACACTACAGGGGGGTGGAGGCAGCTTTGTGTGAGGCTATGCACAGCCCTATTCAAGTGTTAGTGACAACTCCTCCCATCACTCTAGCTCAGGGAGGCCCATCAGCCTGGTGTTGGGCCATCAAGATATGCAAGGCTCACCTCAACCCCCTTTGTGTGACCGTCTAGTTTGAATGCACAAGAGTCCAACTGTCAGCCAACCCAGACGTGGATTCTGCAGACAGGCAGAGGGACAGAAGGACTAAGAAAGAAAATGCTCACTTTCTAAAATTGGCATTTTCAAACACACAATTTAAAAAACAACTGCACCAAAAGATGTATTTTTAAATTGTGTGTTCAGAGTCCCCAGACTCCAAATCTCTATCTCCTTCCAATGGGAAATGACACTTAAAAGATATTTCAAGGCAATCCCTGTGTTACCCTATGGGAGAGATAGGCCATGCAATAGTAAAAAAAGAAATTAGCAGTATTTCACTATTAGGAATTGTAAAACACACCAGTACATGTCCTACCTTTTAAATACATTTCCCCCTGCCCATGGGCTGCCTTGGGCCTACCTTATGGGTGACTTACATGTAGTAAAAGGGAAGGTTTGGGCTTGGCAAGTGGGTGCACTTGACAGGTCCAAATGGCAGTTTAAAACTTCACACACAGACACTGCAGTGGCAGGTCTGAGGCATGTAAGCAGGGCTACTCATATGGGTGGCACAATCAGTGCTACAAGCCCACTCGTATCATTTGATTTACAGGCCCTTGGCACACCTGCTGCCCTTTACTAAGGACTTTTTAGTGAATCAAATATGCCACTCATGGATAAACCAATCACCAATACAATTTAGACAGAGAGTATATGCGCTTTGGCACTGGTTAGCAGTGAGAAAGTGCACAGGGTCCTAAAGTCAACAAAAACTGGTCAGAAAAATGGAATGAAGAAGACTAAAAGTTTGGGGAAAACCTTGCAAAAAGAGCCAGGTCCATATATTCACAAAAACACAAAGGTTAAACTAATGTTATAGTTAGGTGAAATGTTCAGTAACAGCATAACATTTTAAATAAAAAAAACGCATAAAGTCACCAGTTATAGTTATCTCAAGTAACTATAACTTTTACCCTAAGGTAACTATAACTCGCGCCCTTGCCATGCACAGTTTTCTCATCAATAATTCCACTTTAAATATTGCAGTGTTATTATCAATGTTGTGTTAGAAGATGCAGTAACATGTGGGGTATTTAGCAGTCCATGGTGAGGGTGCAAGTTATAGTTACCTTAGGGCACTGCCGAATTTCTGTGGTTTTGTGTGTGTAAAATCTGAACCTAACTATAACATCCCTGTAATCTTTGTTTTTTTCAGTGAATTTTTATGTTTTTTATGTTTAAAACGTTTTTTATTGAAACAAAAACAAACCATGGGGGAGGGGGATAGGAGGGCAGGATACATGGAATACAGTCAAAGAAAAAGGGTGCAACTCCAGAGGGTTGGCAATAGGTAGCGCGGTGGGTCAGGGGGAAAAACACAGTAAATGAGAGCTAGAAATACAAGCTGTGGAATCCCCGCACGCGTATCCGACACCCCAAATCTAAGCAATAAAACCCCCCCCCCCATCAACACCTCAGCAGAACACCATCCCCCCCCTTCCCATCCCCCATCCTCCCAGTGACGAAACAACAACACTCCCCCCCCCGTCCTATGGTCCCGCATCAGAGTGATCCTAACCAGGAAGCCCCGCGCCCCCCCCCCCTCCCCGGGGGGTCCCCGTCTCACATGTAAGCTAGTCCGCCGGGGTCACCGGCGGCGTCAGCCTAAGAAGCCTAAGATACCTCGGGCAGGTGAGCTCCCGGAATTCAGTGGACAGCAGCGCTAGAAAGGGTTGCCACAGCTCTTCAAATTGGTCTATCTCCCCCGCAACCGTCAGCGACAGCTTCTCCATCCCCAGCACATGCCAGAGCCTATGCAACCAACCGGTGATGGAGGGGACGGTGGTTGTGCGTCAGTGGATTAGAATGTTCTGAACCGCAGACCCCAGCGCGATTGCGATCTGCCTACCCCTACGGGACTTCAGTGGATACATTAGGTCATTGGGGAGGCCCAACAGGACATACGCCGGGAGTCGCGGCAGCTCTATCTCAAAGTGCTTATCCACCTCGTCCAAGACTTCCCTCCAGTAGGCAGTCAGCACTGGGCAATCCCACAGAATGTGTGTAAGGGTACCTTCCTGCCCGCAGCTCCGCCAGCACCCCCTGTCAGTGTGTTTATGCATTTCATACAGCTTCTCCGGGGTGTAGTACCAGTATGTGGACACCTTAGTAAAGGTCTCCGTAAGGCCCGTGTGATATGCCGAGTGCCGCGCCCGATACGCAATTTTGTCCCATTCCTTGTGGCTAAGTGTCCTACCCAATTCCCTGTGCCAACGCTCCCTCCCCGGGTTGTGATAGTGAAACGGCGGGGGTTGTAGGTATTTGTACAGATCGGTGATCAATTTAGCGTCGGAGGTCCGCGTAGCCAACCACCTCTCATACGGTGTAATTGGACGGGCGGCGGTGGCACGCACCTGGGGCTGGAGGGCCCAATGCCGGACTTGCATGTAGCGCAATCTGTCCAGCTCCGTCAGGCCGAACTCCTGGCGGAGTTGCTGAAAAGGAACCACTCCTTCCGGGCCATAGATCTGGAAGAGTGCCCTGCAGCCCGCTTGCACCCAGTGGGAGAAAACCCCCGGCTCCATCCCTGGGGAGAAGTTCGGGTTGCCCGCAATGGGCGTGAGCGGCGAAGGGAAGGTGGTAAGGCCCCGGGCCTCACAGACCGCATCCCACACACGCAGGGGGACCCGCGTAACAAAGGAAGCGTAAAGATTGGGGGGGCGATGCGCGCGGCGCAGGAATGGAACCTCTTGTAAGGTGCGGCCCGCCACTGCTTGGTCTTGGAAGAGCCAATGTTTATCGGACTCCCACCTGCTCCACTCCACCAGGTAGCGAAGCTGCGCCGCCTGAAAGTACTTACGGAGGTCCGGAATGCCGAGACCCCCCGCTTCCGGAGCAAGCGTGGAGAGGACCCTCTTCATGCGTGGCCTGCGGCCCTGCCAGACAAAGCGGGAGATGTCAGCCTGCGTTTGTCGTATCCAGCCCACCGGGGGTTGGAGCGGAAGGGCCCGAAAAAGATATAGTATCTGGGGCAACACCGTCATCTTGACCGCCGCGATTCGCCCCAGCCAGGACAGCAGGCCTTTGTTCCAGCGGCCAAGCTCGTCCTTGATCTTCCTGCTGAGGGAGGCATAATTGGCCGTAACCATCTCCGGTAATGTGGGCGCCAGCAGAATCCCCAGATACGGCACCGTGGACGAGGACCACTGCATGGGGAAGAGCCGCTGAAGATCCCTCCTAGTTTCCGCAGCCAGGGACACGTCTAATGCCATCGACTTGCTCATATTCATTTTGAAGCCGGCCACCCCTGCAAAGGCGTCCAGCTCTCGGAGGCAAGCAGGCAGCGACCTCCTAGGGTCGTCCAAAGTCAGCAGGACATCATCCGCGTAGAGACTGACGGTGTGAACGTACTGGCCCATCCGGACCCCGACTGCATCCGGATTATTACGAATCCTCTGAGCAAACGGCTCCATGTTGAGGGCAAATAAGAGCGGCGAAAGAGGGCAGCCCTGCCGCGTGCCGCGCTCGATGGCAAAGCCACCAGAGCTACACCCATTGACCCGCACCGACGCTGAAGGATGCTTATAGCAGTTAAATACCATGGTGCGGAACTTATCGCCGATTCCCAGTTTCTTGAGGACCAGCTCAAGATACGGCCAGTGAACTCTGTCGAAGGCCTTCTCCGCATCAACGGACAGCAACATCCGCTCCCCCGAGATCCTTGAGGCCTTCTCCAGAACATGCGTCACCCTCTTGGTGTTGTCAACCGTCTGTCTGCCGGGCACAAAACCAGCCTGGTCCGCCTCCACCAGATCGGGGAGGTGTGGACTCAGCCTGGACGCGAGAATCCCCGTGTACAACTTGAGGTCGACATTTAAAAGCGAAATGGGTCGGTACGAGCCGCAGAGGGCCCGGTCCTTCCCAGGTTTCGGGATTACTGCGACCGTCGCCCTCAGGAGATCCGGAGGGATGGCTCCCGGTTCGGCGAAAGAGTTAAATAGCCGAGTAAGGACAGGGGCCACGGCCGTGCAAAAAGTCTTGTAAAATAGCGACGTGTACCCGTCCGGGCCCGGGGCCTTTCCATGTTTCAGCCGCGCGATAGCGGAAATCACTTCCTCAACATGGATGTCCCGCTCCAGGTGGTCAGCCTGAGCCGGATCCAGTACCGGGAGGGTCACCGACTCCAAATAGCCGTCGGCATCCCGTGGCGAGGAGGGCTCCTCAGCATACAACGCCTCATAGAAGCCGCGGAAAGACTCCGCTACCTCCGCGTCCCCGGAGACAACCCCCCCGTCCGCGCCCACCAGTTCTTTCACAACGCTGCGTTGTTGCGCGACCCGGAGCCGGTGTGCTAGGAGCTTGCCACATCTGTCCCCCCCGGTGTAGTAGGCATGTTTCAAGCGTAGGGCGGCGTACTCCGCCCTGTCAAGATCCAGAGCCGACAGGAGCTTCCTCGCTGCCTTCAGCTGCCTCCACACCCTCGGCGCCCCCGTACGGCGGTGGACCTGCTCAAGCTCCCGGACTTGAGCCATCAGCTCTTCCCTCTTCAGTTGCCGCTCCTTATTCTCAGCTGCAGAAATAGAGATGAATTCCCCCCGGAGGACGGCCTTCAATGCTGCCCACTGTGTCGCCTGCGAGGTGTCAATGTTGCTATTGTGGGTGAGATAGTCCTGTATGACCTCCCCGATGCGTTGCACCACCGACTTTTTGTGTAGAAGTGTATCCCGGAGGCGCCACACCCCCCGAGAGGGGGAGGCTGCCGGCCACTGGAAAACGCCGGTGACTGGGGAGTGGTCAGACAGGGTCAGGACCCCGATGTCCGCCGCCGTGGCAGCGGCACGCATCAGTCCACTCACCAGGAGGTAGTCCAGCCGTGAGTAGGTGCGGTGTGCGTGCGAGAAGTAAGAGTAGTCCCTATCCGTGGGGTGCATGGAGCGCCAGAGGTCGTGCAAATCCATTTCCGCAATCCGGGCCCTCCCAGCCTGGGACAGTTCCCCCGTCTGCGGGAAGCGCTGCGCCGATCTGTCCATCATAGAGTCAAAGACAATGTTGAGGTCTCCCCCCAAGATAACGTGGCGGTCGGGGGAAGCAGTGACATCCACCAGCGCGGAATCTAGGAAGCGCTCTTGGTGATCGTTTGGGCTATAAACGGAGCCGACCGTAAATGCTATGCCTCCCAGGCGCATGCGATACGCAAGGAGCCTCCCCTTCTGTTCAGCACACTTATGCAACACCTCCCCCCGAAAGGAGCTTGCTAGGAGAATAGCTACCCCCGCCGTCTTGTTCACTGCCGAGGAAAAGAACTGGGTAGGGAACCTAGCAGAGCGCATCCTGTGGCAATCTCGGGGCAATAAGTGTGTCTCCTGCAAAAGGCAAATGTCCGCCTGAGTCCCCTCCAGCAACGACAGGATCGCTCTGCGCTTCACCGGGTTGTTCAGACCCTGAACATTAAGGGTCACAACCTTTAGGCCCGGCATTCCTCGCGGGGGTCGGGAGCGCCATGCAATGGGCAGGGAATCAACGGGTGGGGCGCGCGAGGCCGCAGCGCAGGACAAGCCAGAACAAAGCGGGCATAGACAACATCGGACGGGACCTTCTCAACCCCAAAACAACCCCCCCCCCACCCAAAACACAACCCTGGCAACTAGCCACCCCCAAACTCAAACACCCCATAGTCTCAGTCAAGCCCCAAAACGGGCAAGTCCGTAGGAAAGAGCGAAGTGGACGTCCAGCCACTCACCTCCAACCGCTCCCCCCCAACCCCCCCGCCCCGTACCAAGCAAGTAAAGAAGCTAAAGACATCTCCCCCCGGAGTGTGTGTTAGGCCGTCAAGGCCACGCTAGAGGAGCCGGTCGAGTCCCCGGCCGCCGCCCTCAGGGCGTCTGCCATGTCCGCTCTGATGGTAGGGGAGTCCGGGCGCCCCACACTGGTCGCTGAGCGCCGCCTCGGTGACCTCCGCCGGTTCCGTCTCTCCGAGGACCTCCACGACGGCGTAGCTCCCTCCTCCTCCGCCGCCGTGAGCCCCAGGACCCCACAAATGTCTTGCAAGGAGCGTAGCTGGTGTAACACTCCGTTCCACCGAAAAATCAGGCGGAAGGGGTGACCCCAAGAGTACGGCGTCTCATGCTCGCGCAGAAAGTCAGTGGCAATCCTAAAGGACCTGCGTTTTTGCAGAGTGATGGCGGAGAGGTCCTGGTAAAGCGCCACCGGCCGATCCCGGAAAGTCAGGGGCTGTTTCCTGCGGGCCTCAGCCATGATGCGTTCCTTTAGTGGAAAGTCGGGCAGGAAGGCCAGAATGTCCGGTGGAGGTGCCGATGACTGGCGCTGCCGGCCAACCCTATGCGCCCTGTCAATGCTGATGGGAAAGTCCGCAGCTTCCCCCAGGATCTCTCGGAACAGGGCCCGCAGGTAGCTCCCCAGATCGGACCCCTCGTCTGCAGTCGGCACACCACGCACTCGAATGTTGTTCCTCCGAGATCTGTTCTCAAGGTCCTCAGAGTGGGCCTGGAGCTCCACACACTGTTCCCGGAGGCGAAGAACGTCCTGCTGGAGGTGGACTATCTCCTCCGATCGCTGTTGGCCCTCCGTCTCCACCGCTTCCACACGCTCACCAAGGCCCTCCACCTCCCTGCGCACTTCTCGGACCTCGCTGGCCACCTCCCGCTTCAGTGTCTGGAAGTCCTCCCTGAGGGAGCTAAACAGTTCCTCCATAAAGGCCCTCGTGACGGGTGGCTCCCCTCCAGTCACATCCGCCGGAGCCCGGGAGGGCCCCGGTGAGGGCTGCGTCCTGTCCCGCAAGTGCTGGGCCCTGCCAAGCATGTCCGGCAGGGTACGGTCCCCTTTCTTCGGGCCTCCTTTTCCAGACATCGCTAGCTCCGCAGTCGGCACCGATCCAGGCGCCCCAGGGATGCTCAGCCGCCGGCCTTTATGTTTTTTAATGGTAATTCTTAACTACAATGTCCCTGTAACCTTTGCTTTTTTCAGTGACTTTCTAGGGATTTTTAACGTAAAGTAATATTTAATTACCTTACTTTAATCCAACCACAGCCACGCACGCTGTGGCCAGGCACTGCGGCCAATTCCCCTGCATGCAGCCAACTGCACGCCAAGCATGGGGATTGGCTGTGTGCTGTGTGGGGTTGGCCGCAGGGCCTGACTATAGGCCAGTCCCTGCCGACAATCACCCACATGCAGTCAATCCCACACCACACATAGATTTCAGTCATTCGCGGTGGGGGGTTGGCTGCTGGGCATGGTCTGCAGCCAGGCCTTGTGACCAAACCTCCAAAAACAGCCAACCGAGAAAGGGGGCATGCAGCCCTTATTCCTAAGCTGATTTCGGCCCTGGGGGACCCCATCCCCTGGGACACGCCAATTTTTTTAGGTGTGAGGTTATGAGCCCCCGGATGTTTTTAGCTCTGGAGGGCCCAGGGCCCACCACTGGATTTATGGGGGAGGGGGGCTTATGGGGGAGGGTGGCAGGTAGCCCCCCTCCCCTAGCCAATTTCGGCCCCAGGGCCCAGCCATATTGTAAATAGGGAGGGGCACATAGCCCCCATTCCCGGGCTGATTTCTGGCCTCAGAGACCACATATGCTGGGCATGAACATATTATAAAGTGGGAGTGGGGAATGTAGCACCCCTCCTGGGCTAATGTGGCCCCAAGAACCCCATACCCCAGGGCCCTCAATGTTTTCAAATGGGGAGGGGGCAAGCAGCCCCCTCCCTGGGCCATTTATGGCCCAATGGACCCATGGGCTGCCTTGGGCCGACCTTACGGGTGACTTACATGTAGTAAAAGGGAAGGTTTGGACTTGGCAAGTGGGTGCACTTGACAGGTCGAAATGGCAGTTTAAAACTGCACACACAGACACTGCAGTGGCAGGTCTGAGGCATGTAAGCAGGGCTACTCATATGGGTGCAACAATCAGTGCTATAGGCCCACTCGTATCATTTGATTTACTGGCCCTTGGCTCACCTGCTGCACTTTACTAAGGACTTATTAGTAAATCAAATATGCCACTCATGGATAAACCAATCACCAATACAATTTAGACAGAGAGTATATGCGCTCTGGCACTGGTTAGCAGTGAGAAAGTGCACAGGGTCCTAAAGTCAACAAAAACTGGTCAGAAAAATGGAATGAAGAAGACAAAAAGTTTGGGGAAAACCTTGCAAAAAGAGCCAGGTCCATATATTCACAAAAACGCAAAGGTTAAACTAATGTTATAGTTAGGTGAAATGTTCAGTAACAGCATAACATTTTAAATAAAAAAAACGCATAAAGTCACCAGTTATAGGTATCTCAAGTAACTATAACTTTTACCCTAAGGTAACTATAACTCGCGCCCTCGCCATGCACAGTTTTCTCATCAATAATTCCACTTTAAATATTGCAGCGTTATTATCAATGTTGTGTTAGAAGATGCAGTAACATGTGGGGTATTTAGCAGTCCATGGTGAGGGTGCAAGTTATAGTTACCTTAGGGCACTGCCGAATTTCTGTGGTTTTGTGTGTGTAAAATCTGAACCTAACTATAACATCCCTGTAATCTTTGTTTCTTTCAGTGAATTTTTATGTTTTTTAATGGTAATTCTTAACTATAATGTCCCTGTAACCTTTGCTTTTTTCAGTGACTTTCTAGGGATTTTTAACGTAAAGTAATATTTAATTACCTTACTTTAATCCAACTGCAGCCATGCACGCTGTGGCCAGGCACTGCGGCCAATTCCCCTGCATGCAGCCAACTGCACGCCAAGCATGGGGATTGGCTGTGTGCTGTGTGGGGTTGGCTGCAGGGCCTGACTATAGGCCAGGCCCTGCCGACAATCACCCACATGCAGTCAATCCCACACCACACATAGATTTCAGCCATTCGCGGTGGGGGGTTGGCTGCTGGGCATGGTCTGCAGCCAGGCCTTGTGACCAAACCTCCAAAAACAGCCAACCGAGAAAGGGGGCATGCAGCCCTTATTCCTAAGCTGATTTCGGCCCTGGGGACCCAATCCCCTGGGACACGCCAATTTTTTTAGGTGTGAGGTTATGAGCCCCCGGATGTTTTTATCTCTGGAGGGCCCAGGACCCACCACTGGATTTATGGGGGAGGGGGGGCTTATGGGGGAGGGTGGCAGGCAGCCCCCCTCCCCTAGCCAATTTCGGCTCCAGGGCCCAGCCATATTGTAAATAGGGAGGGGCACATAGCCCCCATTCCCGGGCTGATTTCTGGCCCCAGAGACCACATATGCTGGGCATGAACATATTATAAAGTGGGAGTCGGGAATGTAGCACCCCTCCTGGGCCAATGTGGCCCCAAGAACCCCATCCCCCAGGGCCCTCAATGTTTTCAAATGGGGAGGGGGCAAGCAGCCCTCTCCCTGGGCCATTTATGGCCCAATGGACCCATGGGCTGCCTTGGGCCAACCTTACGGGTGACTTACATGTAGTAAAAGGGAAGGTTTGGACTTGGCAAGTGGGTGCACTTGACAGGTCGAAATGGCAGTTTAAAACTGCACACACAGACACTGCAGTGGTAGGTCTAAGGCATGTAAGCAGGGCTACTCATATGGGTGCAACAATCAGTGCTATAGGCCCACTCGTATCATTTGATTTACAGGCCCTTGGCTCACCTGCTGCACTTTACTAAGGACTTATTAGTAAATCAAATATGCCACTCATGGATAAACCAATCACCAATACAATTTAGACAGAGAGTAATCATCCCTGTAATCTTTGTTTTTTTCAGTGAATTTTTATGTTTTTTAATGGTAATTCTTAACTATAATGTCCCTGCAACCTTTGCTTTTTTCAGTGACTTTCTAGGGATTTTTAACGTAAAGTAATATTTAATTACCTTACTTTAATCCAACCGCAGTCATGCACGCTGCGGCCAGGCACTGCGGCCAATTCCCCTGCATGCAGCCAACTGCAGGCCAAGCATTGGGATTAGCTGTGCGCTGTGTGGGGTTGGCCGCAGGGCCTGACTATAGGCCAGGCCCTGCCGACAATCCACCACATGCAGTCATTCCCGGGCTGATTTCTGGCCTCAGGGACCACATATCCTGGGCCCGAACATATTATAAAGTGGGAGTGTGGAATGTGGCACCCCTGCTGGACAATGTGGCCCCAAGAACCCCATCCCCCGGGGCCCTCAATGTTTTCAAATGGGGAGGGGGCAAGCTGCCCACTCCCTGGGCCATTTATGGCCCAATGGACCCCATTGCCTGGGGCCTGGGTAATTAGTGAAGGGGGAGGGGGCCTGCACGGCCCCCTCCTCGGCCCTGGGGACCCTATACCGGGGCCCCGCCAATAAAGAGTGGGTGCCATGGAGCCCACCCAGGGCACCTACTGCATCATTGTTTTTTGTATCTCTTTAGTCAGTTTTTGCATAGAAAAAACAAACAAAGCAACATATCCCCCAACGTTTGAAGACATGTGAGCCATCATACAGCAGCAGTCATTGCATAAGAGCTTCTGGAAATTCAGACTGGTTCAAGTCATATCTCATAAGCCAAAACATTTCACATCAACACAAGAGCCCAACACTTCGCCGTGTGACCCATGTCTGGCCTGAACCCCAGCAGCATTGGACCTCCCCTCTCTCTTAATTCATTGTTTCCTCTCGCCTCCATCCAGGTACCCCAGACCTTCTTGAATTTATGTATGCAACCTCGCGCTTAGTACATCAATTTGTCCACCCCCGTGCACCAATCAAGGCCTTCTTCCCACTCTTGAATGATTGGTAGAGTCTGGGCCCCCTATATTTAAGTAACTCCCTGCGTGCCACCATTAGGGCCCGGTTATTAAAAAATATGGCATATCAGAGATTGTTCACCCCAGATGCCTAACACAATAATTTGGGGAGTGAGGTGCACATTGTAGCCCAGGTCTGTTACCCCCCCCCCCCCCACTTCCAGCAGGTCTCAATCCTCGGGCATTCCCACAGAGTATGCAGTAGGGTGCCCTTCCTCTGACAGCCTTGCAAGCAGTACTCGTAAGTCGCTCTTCCCATGCAGAACAGACAGGTCTATATATGGTATGCCCTGTGGAGGATTTTTAACTGGATAAAGTGAAATCCCACCTAACAGTGACCATGCCAGGGTACACACATACCTGCCTGCAGTCAGCTACAGGTCTCTTTCCCATTTTTCTCTAAGAGGCTCATTCAACGGGAGACTATTGTTCTGTAACATAGGGTACAGATGGGAGACCGCATGCATAATTAGTCAGAGGGGCACCCAATACCCTGTATTCCAGTGGAGATTTCTTCTCTGGCTCCCCCCAAAGCACTTCACATTTGCTCAGAATATCTCTCATCTGCTGGTATCTCAATAACTGACTCCCCGATAGCTCATATTCCACCTGCAAGTCGGTGAACTAGATCACTGCACCCTCCTTCCACACGTCACCCAATTTGGAGATCACCAAGAGATCCCACTTCCTGTGTCTTTTTACCTCATGCAGACCACTCAAGAGGTCAGGATCCCAGAACGGAGTCTCTAGGGTCAACCTGCCTCCCCATCCCAATGTATGCGCCTTCCTCTTCCATATTTTGACCACCATTTCCATAGGGAAGGGAAGGATGCACAGCACCCTCCCTCCATAGAGTCGGTGGAGGTAGCCCTTCAGGGCCATAGTGGTACAGTCCACTCTCAAGGACGATTCCTGCTGGTAAGAAAATGCCCAATCATTGACAACCAAGATTCGGGAGTGCAATGTCCCCCTCCATCAGTCATCTAGTCAGAATTGAGGGGGCAATCCTTGGGACCCCACCATTCTACAGCAGCACCCTGGTGACTCCGTCCACCATATGGAAGAAGTTGCCCGGAACCGGGAGAGGGGTGTTCTGTAAAATGTGCAACAATTTACATCCCTAAGGATTGTAACCCCAGAGGGAAGTACCAGGAGTCAGACTCCAGTACTATGTCCCCCCCATAGCACCGGCTGTGAATCAATCAATCAATCAGAGCATTTATAAAGCGCACTACTCACCCGTGAGGGTCTCAAGGAGCTAGGGGGGTAGGGTGCTGCTACTGCTCGAACAGCCAGGTCTTGAGTAGCCTCCTGAAGGTAAGTAGGTCCTGGGTCTGCACCAGGTGGATAGGGAGGGTGTTCCAGGTCTTCGCGGTGAAGTGGGAGAACAATCTGGCGCCGGTAGTCGCTCTTCGGATGCGGGGGATGGTTACGAGTGTGAGGTCGGCAGAGCGGAGTTGGCGGTTCGGGGTGTAGAAGGTGAGTCGTCTGTTGAGGTATGCCGGTCCGGTGTTGTGGAGTGCCTTGTGTGCGTGGATGAGGAGCTTGAAGGTAATCCTCTTGGTGCGTGGTCGGTGGGTGCCGGTGCTGGTCCCAGAGAGGTTGTCCACCAGAAGTCGTCCCAGGCTGAGGGGGTGGAGCCAAGGATGAGGACCTTCATCTTGTCAGAGTTCAGCTTCAGACAGCTGTTCTTCATCTATTCGGCGACGGCCTTCATTCCTTCGTGGAGGTTGGTTTTAGCAGTGATGAGGTCGTTTTGAGGGAGAGGATCAGCTGGGTGTTATCGGCGTAGGAGATGATGTTGAGGTTGTGCAGTTGGGCTACGTGGGTGAGAGGTGCCATGTAGACGTTGAACAGTGTCGGGCTGAGGGAGGAACCTTGGGGTACGCCGCAGATGATCTCGGAGGCTTTGGATCGGAAAGGCAGGAGGTGGACACTTTGGGTTCTCTCGGAGAGGAAGGAGGTGGTCCATTCCAGAGCCTTGTTTCGGATCGCTGCGTTGTGGAGGCGGGTGCATAGGGTGCGGTGGCAAACTGTGTCGAAGGCGGCTGAGAGGTCCAGAAGGATGAGGGCTGCAGTTTCACCGTTGTCCAGCATGGCCCTGATGTCGTTGTTGGCAGCAATGAGGGCGGTTTCGGTACTTTGGTTGCTGCGGAACCTGGACTGGGATGGGTCCAAGATGTTGTTCTCCTCGAGGTGGCGGTTCAGTTGTCGGTTGACGATCTTCTCGATGACCTTCACCGGGAATGGGAGCAGGGAGATGGTCCGGAAGTTATTGAGGTCTCTCGGATCTGCCTTGCGTTTCTTGAGTAGGGTGTTGATCTTGGCGTGCTTCCAGCTCTCTGGGAAGGTTGCGGGTCTCCAAGGAGGTGTTGATGACCTTGCGGAGATGGGGTGTGATGGTGGTGCTGGCTTTGTTGAAGATGTGGTGCGGGCAAGGGTCTGACGGGGAGCCGGAGTGGATGGTGCTCATGATTTTGATGGTGTCGTTGTCGTTCACGTTGGTCCAGGTGAGCAGGGGGTCGATGTGGATGTTAGCCGGAGGGTCTGAAGTGTCGGTGGCTGTCAGGGCGGTCTCGTTGTTGAAGCTGTCATGGATGTCTGCGATCTTGCGGTGGAAGAAGGTGGCTGGGGAGTTGCACAGTTCTTGCGATGGTGGGATGTCGTTGGTGTTGGAGAGTTATTTCATGATGTTGAAGATCTCTTTGCTGTTGTGTGCGTTGTTGTCGAGGTGGTCTTTGAAGGAGGCTCTTTTGGCGGATCGAGGTGATGGTGTCTGCAGATGGCGTTCTTGTGGGCTGCATAGCTGTCCGGTGTTTGTTCGCGGTGCTATTCCTTCTCAAGTTTTCAGCAGTTTTGCTTGGATGCCTGGAGGTCCGCGGTGAACCAGCTGGCTTTCCTATCAGTGCGTCTGTTGGAGTGTTTCTTGATCGGGGCGAGAGTGTTGGTGCAGTCGTCGATCCATCGCCTGAGGTTGTGGACGGTGGTGTCGGTGGGGTCGGCAGGCGGGCTTCGGGCGAGGGTGGTGTTGAGCTGGTCTTTGCTGACTTTGCTCCAGCTGCGGCGGAGGATCTGTTGAGTGCGGTGGTGCGTGGTGGGTTTCCGGAAGGTGAAGTGGATGCAGCGATGGTCAGTCCAGTGGAGATCGGTGGTGTGGCTGAAGGTGACGTGGGAGCTTGGGGAGAAGATGGGGTCGAGCATGTGGCCGGTGGAGTGGGTGGGCGTTGTGATGAGCTGTCTGAGCCCGAGGTTGGCGAGGTTGTCGATCAGGGTGGTGGAGTTGCTGTTGTTGTTGTTCTCGAGGTGGAAGTTCAGGTCTCCGAGGAGAATGTAGTCTGTGGAGGCGAAGGCGAGCGTGCTGATGAAGTCGGCGATGGAGTCGCTGAACTGTGGCCAGGGTCCTGGGGGTCTGTAGACGAGCGTCCCTCTGAGGGTGGTGTTGGGGTCAGTGTGGATCTGAAAGTGCAGGTGTTCGGCGGTGCTGAGTGTGTCGTCGGTGCTGGTCAAGACCCTGAGGGTGTTCCTGTGGACGATGGTGATTCCTCCTCCTACTCCGTTGGCGTGGTCCCTGCAGGTGATCTTGTAGCCGTTCGGGATGGCTATGGCAATGTCTGGCCCCGAGGAGGCGTTCATCCAGGTCTCTGTCAGGAAGGCGACGTCCGGGGAGGATGAGTCGAGCAGGTCCCAGAGTTCGACGGCGTGTTTGCATGCTGAGCAGGTGTTGAGTAGTAAGCATCTGAGGTGGTTGCGTCCTGTCTCGGTGGGCGAGTTGGTGGCTCGGAGGCTCGTGAAGCTGCAGCTCCGGCAAGAGAAGGGTCCCTGGGTGCGCTTCGGAGTGGCCTGGAAGCAGGTGTGGGATCGTCCGGTGTTGAGAGCATGGAGGGTGCTGGCGTCATAGTGGTGTTGGTCGTCGTCGTGGCGGTCGCGGGGACCAGGGTGTCTGGAGCTGGGCACGGTCCAGGCGCGGACAGGTGCAGACGGGCTTGCCTTAGGCGCACCTTCGGCGCGCCAGCGGCACGGCCGCGCAGCGGCCTCCACATAAGGGGAGGTGGGAGGGAGGGGCAGCTGGGAGGCGGGAGTGGGGCGACGAATGGGCATGCAGGGGGTGGGGCCACAGGGGACGCAGCCGTGGGAAAACGAGCGAAATAAGGCAAAGGGCACCAGGGGGCACAGAAGGCAAAAACAAAGGGGGCACAGAGATAACAAAAGGAAAAAAGGCAAAGTTAGGTCAGTGGGAGACAAAAATACACAAGAGGCAGCAATACAATGAATACAGCAGTACCGGACTACCGAGGCAGAGGGGCTTCGAACCGGTTCAGCGGCGGTGTCAAGCAGCAGAGGCACACAGTTACACTGGTGGAGCTGTGCGGCGTAGGGGAGCAACCTGCCTGAAGACAGGGTCAAGGGTCGCTCTCGTCACCGAGCAGCGGCCGCCATATAAGGGGAGGTGGGAGAGAGGAGCAGCTGGGAGGTGGGAGTGGGGCGACGACTGGGCATGCAGGGGGGCGGGGCCGCAGGGGACTTAGCGGTGGGAAAATGGGCGAAATAAGGCAAAAGGTACCAGGGGGCACAGAAGGCAAAAACAAGGGGGGCACAGAGATAACAAAAGAAAAAAAGGCAAAGTTAGGTCAGTGGGAGACAAAAATACACAAGAGGCAGCAATTCAATGAATACAGCTGTACGGGACTACTGAGGCAGAGGGGCCTCGAACCTGCGGCAGCGGCGGTGTCAAGCAGCAGAGGCACACGGTCACACTGGTGGAGCTGTGTGGCATGGTGGAGCGACCTGCCTGAAGACAGGCCTGACACCCTTTCTGGCCAGCCCAAGTATTAACCACCTCGAGTGGTAGAGATTGACGAACTAGGACTCCCACCCCCCTGGATCCCCTCATGAATCCTGCTTGCGCCAGCAATATGTATCTGGCCCTACCCAGAAATTATCAGGTATTTCCCAATAAATGGGTCTCTTGCAATAGGACAACATTGGGGTCATGTTGAAGGGTTGAGGGTACGACCCCTCTTTTGAGGTAATCCCCTAGGCCATTAACGTTCCAGGCGAGAATTTTCAGGGTCAAAGCCCGGCCCGAGCCATTGATGGGGAAACATCCATTACAAAGCAGTCATTACATCACACTGCTTTTTACAATGTAACTGTTACAATGCAACTGCCTTTACATTGCATGCCATTACAACGCATGTCACTACAATGCATGCCATTAGAACGCATACCATCACAACGCATGCCAACAAATACAACACATTATAAGGTAAGTAATGGAGATATTTTTGTTCTAGGGTGGGTATGGGTTGTGGGGTAGATGGGAATAGTAATTTGTACCCTTACACTATCCAACACTTTCCCTACTGTTGCACTCACTGGAGTGGTAATAGTAATTTGTACCCCTACACGATCCAACACTTACGCTACTGTTGCCCTAAAAGTATTATGCGTTGTAATGGTATGCGTTGTAATGGTATGCGTTATAATGGAATGCGTTGTAATGGCATGCGTTGTAAAATCATACGATGTAATGGTAGTTGAGATGTGAAAACCCGTTGTAAAAGCATGCGTTGTAATTGGTTGCGTTGCAACATCATATATTCATTGATGGTGCTACTCTCCATTATACCCTTGTCTGTCTGTGACGATTACCAGCCCTATCCTTTCAGGACCCAAAGTGCCTTCCATATACCCTGAACAACCGAAACTCCCCCCTCCCAATCACCTCGCTCTGCGGGTTCAAAACTACCCACCTCCCTGTTGCCCAAGAGTCCTGTTGCCCTGACATTGCAACTAAAAAGCTTGAAACAAGAATAATCTCTGGACAAGAGTTGACAGTGTCCACCAGCACGGGGCGCAACCTCCTGACCCAGTCAGCAGCATTTTCTAGGTTCCCCCATAGGAATGGCATAGTGGGGCTGCATAGGCTATCTAGTCAGGTCCTGGAGCCTCTTCAGCCCCTTCGCCGTCTCCCCAGAAAATCAACAGTCATTGGAGTCAACAGTGGCCTGTCCCCATTCTGCTCAGTCTGCAGGGAGCCCTCAGATGATTCTCCAAAATCTTCGGAGGAGTGTGCCAAGTTGACCCATCTGTTGCTCGTGGGTATTGAGCAGGCTCATTGTAGTTCTGTCACTGATTTTGCCCTCTCCATCACCGTCTGATTCTTCATCAAAGCTGCCCCTGGATGGCGGCAGGGTTTGAGTCTGGACCTGGACACACAACATTTCCCAATCCCAGTCGCACGGCCGCTGCACTTGCCCTCAAATCAATTCCAAGCCTTTGCTGCTGAAGTTAAAAAGGGAGTGCGGTTTTGGTCTACCATCCTTAGTTTGGTGGGGAAGAGGCACCCATATTTCAAGTTTAAGGCCCACAGCTGCAGTTTTACGGCCACAAAGATTTCCAGGCGGACTGCCTGAGTGTAA
The DNA here is from genome assembly GCF_964204655.1 of Triturus cristatus. Classification (NCBI taxonomy): domain Eukaryota; kingdom Metazoa; phylum Chordata; class Amphibia; order Caudata; family Salamandridae; genus Triturus; species Triturus cristatus. The sequence goes on along the minus strand of NC_140587.1, from coordinate 776,132,222 downwards.
TCAGGTTGTATTTTTGCAATATCCCCCCCCCCCCACCTGCCAAGGTCCTTGCACACATGCTCATTGAAGGATATTAACCCTATCTCAATAGTTAAGGAGTCTAAAAACCGTCCTTGAGAGCACCCCAGGTCTATGGGGACCACCTGGTTCTCTTTTGAGCTTCTCAACTGTAAAGAGCTTGGAGACCTTGCCTTCCATGACCACGATCAGAAGCCAGTCTTCCATGTAGAGGGCCATACTGTGGCCCTCGATCCTCTCATTCAGGCCTCTGCGTCTTCCACTCTATCCTGTAGCCGCCCTATTTCTTGTCGCAAGGATTGTAGTTGTTTTCCATGGTCTGCCACAACGGGCTGCAATTGTTGCACCGCAGTCTCCATCTTCCCCACTCTTTCCACTAATTTGTGATAATCTGGGTGCAGTAGGCTGAGTTCTGAGGCCACTGCATCAATCTTGCTCTTCAATGCAGCCTTAGTGTCGCTGCCATGTGGGCCTCAATTCCCGTGCCTTGCTTCAATTTGGATGGCGGACATGACCGTGCCTGCTTAGTGTGCACCATGCACAGGAGCAAGTCCGGTGCCTGGCATTCTTGGGCCGAGTCACCTCTGTTTGGGGCAAGGGGACTGACTGACACCAAAGTTCACCACCAGCTTCCAGAAATTTCAGCCACATGGCAGCCAGGCCTCCTCACCTCCAGCCAAACCAACTCCTCGGCCAACCAGAGGGGGCCCACCCAAAACCACAATGCAAACCAACCCCTCCGGGGCCAACCACATCCCCCAGCCAGCACATGCACCCCTGTCTTTCATCAGTCCTCGTCGCCACTGGAGGGCAGCTATGGGCATTGCACCAGATCCACCTTCATGGGCTCAGCACTCTCTGTTGACACTGCTTAGATGCTGTCTCCTGGGCACACAGGACCGGCCAGGCCCGCAGGTTGCTGCTGCATCGGACTGTCTGCATGGGGGCCAGTGGGAGGAGTCTCCAACAGTGTCCATGTGGCCCCCAGTAACCCCTGCACCGCTTCTCGGGCCTCAAGTATGATGGGCAGGCGGGCCCCTTATGTCTCACACAAGGGCCCAGCCATGGGCATTGTAGGTCAGGGCACAGCAATTCAGTCCCTTCGGAAACTGGCAGCAGGCAGGTCGGCAAAAACACTTGCCATTCCTCATGGCCCCATGGTAGTTATTGGGCAAGTCCCCTTTTGCACGTGCATGGGCCAGGCAGCAAGCCTCTGCCAGCCCATGACGGGGCTCAGCGATGTGAGCGATTGCGTTGGGCCTCGAAGCGCGGTTACCCAAGGCCAGTCGGGGCCATTTTCAGGCACCTGGGAGATGGTCCAGGGCTTAAGGACCCTGCTCTCTCTTCCTCACTGTCCCTGGGGGCAAAGATGAATGTTGCCAGGAGGGCTGTCGCCACAGAGCTTCAAGGCTTGCGTCCGGTGCCATCTTCGGGAAGCCACCCCCCACTGCATCATTGTTGCGGGCCACGGTGGGAGCCCCAATGCCCCTGCGGCTCCAGCTGGCTCCCTGCCTCCAGCGGGAGTTGGCATAGCTCCCCCCTCAGGAAACAGCTAAAAATGTTGCTCCCTTCGGGCGGGAGCAATGTTTTAATCTGCTTTCCTGCCTGCTTCAGTGCAGGCAGGGAAACAGATGAAAAAACGTCTCCCAAAGGTTGGGAGAATTTTTCATGCTCCCGCCCACTGGGAGCAGAATTGCAATGTTTGCTCTTGCTTGGCGGGAGCTTTGGAATTGCACTCACCAAACGAGAGCAAACACAGGTTTCCCTGCCCGCATCAGGACAGGGCACCCTGGGACAGACCTGGAGCCGGCCCTGGTGGATGGGGTCCCCAGGGCCATTAATGGCTCGGGGGCACATGGCCCCCCTCCCATTTGTCTGAATGGCCAGATCCTGAGGGTTGGGTGTCCCTGGGCTCAAAATGGCCCAGGAAGGGGCCATGTGGCCCCCCTCCTTTTCTTCACGAACAGGCCCCACGGGGTGGCAGTCCCCGTGGCCGACATTGGCCCGGCAGGGGGTCTATGTGCCACTCCCCTTCATATTTCAAGGCTGAGCCCATAGGGGTAGCGGTCCCTGGGGCCAAAATCAGCCAGAGGAGGGAAGACCCATTCCCCCCTCCCACTATGAAATAAGTCTGTATGCTATTCCTGTGTATGCCACTCCACTGTACACTATTCCACTCTATGCCACTCCAATGTATGGCATTCCACTCTAAGTCACTTCATTCTATGCTATTCCATTGGACTCCACTCCAATGTGCACCACTTCATTCTATGGCCCTCCACTGTATGCATCTCCACTGTATGCTACTCCACTATACACCATTGCATTATACACCACTCTGTGCCAGTCCACTTTACACTATTACACTGTATGCAACTTTACACTATTACACTGTATGCAACTCCACTCTACGCCACTTCAGTGTACGCCACTCCACTATATGCCACTCCGCTATTAGCTGGTCCAGTATATACTATTACGCGCTACGCCATCCCACTCTATGCCAATCCACTGTACAACGCTCCACTGCATGCTATTTTACTGTATGCCACTACACTGTATGCTACTCCACTCTATGGCACTCCAGTGTATGCCACTTAGCTCTGCGCTATTCCATTGGATGACATTCCACTGTACGCCAATCCACTGTATGCTATTACACTCTACCCCACTCCAATGTACGCAATTCCATTCTACATCACTTCACTGTACGTCAATACATTGAACACTACTGTACTATATGCTATTCCAGTGGTTCCCAAGCTTTTGACTCCTGAGGACCCCATTGAGTCACTACTGGAAGACGGAGACCCCCAAGCAATTTCTACGATTTAAATTTCAAACATTAAAACAGTAATTCGAAAATAATGAACACACACATGTGAACATCAAACAAATACTCAAATAATTAAAGATTTTAGTATTTTATATTTAAAAAATTTGCAAATATCAAAACTGTTCAAGGGGAAGGTTGGTGCTGCATCTCGGCGATTAACTTTTCAATGCTTGGTTTTATCTCTCAGTGCGAGGCTCCTGCTCCTTCCAGGGCAAAACCCAAAGCAGCCCTGGAAAATGTTGTCAGACCAGTCCCCGTATGGTGCACACCAAGTTCAGGGAGTGAGCCTGACCACTACAAGGGGGCTTTGGGGGGCTCTCTCCCGACAAACTTTGGGAAAACATGGTGCATTCTACAACACATTTGTCATTATATATTTTGTATTAGCTTTTAAAACATAGTACATGATGACCTTACTGTGCACCAGGATAATCTTTTTTGGGGCTCTGCAATAATTCCTTCACTATCCCCCTCCAACAGTGCCTCTAATCTATGCATAGCCCCTCTATCACATGTATTTAATTTGTTTTATAGCACCTCTCATACAAGTGTAGGGTGTCAGAGCACTTTACATAACACACTTACAGAGACAATGAGTCATGCATGTGTAAATCAGTGTATAAAAAACGTTACCTAAGGCAAAGGGGAGTGCAGGTGTAGGATTCACGTCATCCATACTGGTAGGCATTGTTTAAGAGTGCTTGGTTTGGAGAAGCACAAACTCAAGATTCAGACAACAGCACAGTGGTTAGATTTGACTTTAATATTAAGAATTTATTTCTACTCAAACAAACCTTTTTAGCAGTATCAGGAAAATGAAATACTAGGAAAAAAACATAATTTATAAACTTGTACCATGCAGTTTGCATGCAGCTCTTTGATGGTAGTTCATAGCTCACTGTGCTATATTATGATTGTAACTTATGAACTGCACAGTAACAAAAGAATCTCTGTGACAAAAGCAGTAAACCACTTAGCTATGCACATAAAATATTCTTTTTTAGATTCATGGTACATGTTCTTTGCAGCAAGCATATTAACCATCTGCACTCCCTTAGATGAGTCAAAGCTGCCACTGGACAAAACTCCCATCTCTCTCCAGCAGGTAATTAATCACCGGAGTTATCTTGACACTTTTATTGTTGCCTGAAAACTTCTGATTAAACAAGGAACTTTGCAGTGCTTTTAAAACTGCTGCCTGCGGACCCCTTGGGAATGTGTCACAGACCCCTGGGGATCTGCAGACCACAGTTTGAGATCCACTGAGCTATTCCACTCTACTCGACTCCAATATGCACCACTCCACTCTATGCTATTCCACTGTATGCCACTCCACTTTACGCTACTCTATGCCACTCCATTGTACACCACTCTACTCTACACCCCTCCATTTCACGATAATACATTGGGCGCCTCTTCACTCTATGCCACTCCACTACATGCTATTCCACTTTACCCCACTCCACTTGACACCACCCCAGTCTACCCCATTCCACTGCACTCCAAATTCAGCTTGTTTCAAGGTAAATATGTAGTTGTGGGAACGATGATTTTAGCTGGAAGGAGTTGTGGTGTCATGTTGGAGGACATTGAGGTAGTGGTATAACCACATGACCAGGGTAATTCTTTGGAATGTGTCTAGGCTGGGTTGGCGAAGATGACATCTAATGTTTATCCTGATATGTGTGTGGGATTGGGAATGAGCTGTTGTAGTTTGTGTGTCTGTAGGCCAGTGATGTTGGTTCTGGGTTGTGGCATATTAAGGTTTTCAAACCAAATGCTGTCGTCACCAATGATCTAAAGATTTGAGCATATTGCAAGAAGGTTAGAGATTGTGTCTAGAAATATGTCTGGGAATGTTGCATTACTAGGTAGTGGTTTGTATAGAAGGAGAAAGGTAAATGAAAAGGTTGTGGTAGGCTTGTGTCTGCCAAGGCCTTGCTACATTCTAAAGAAACATCTTCAGCTTTGGTGACATGTGTTTTTCTATAAATATGATGGCTAAGGCAACTCCTCTTTTGCCTATGCAATTTTGTGTCACAGTTTGACAGCCTGGTACAACAGCTTTGTGCAATACTGTTGTATATCTTTCCCCAGCCATGATGAAGATATGAAAAATAAATCAAGATCTGTGTCTATCAATAGGTCAAATATGTTAAACTTCTTTTTATGGGACAAGAATTTAACCAGTAGGTAGTCATAAGGATATTTCTTGGAGGTGGTCTGTGTGTACCATAGTACAGTGAGTATTGTCCTTTGTTGCTGTGGATTTTGCACTATTGTTGATGGTGTTAACTGTTGCAGGACAGAAAAAGTGTTCTTTGTATTTATCATAATCTTCCTCCAAAAGTATTACAAGACATATTTATGGGTCTGCATGTGTGGGTGGTAGTGAGTCTGGTTGAAATTGAGGTGTTGGGATGTGAGTTGTGTCTGAAAGGTAGGCTTGCTGTGTGATAGACAAGATGATGAGCGGTTATGAAGAGGTTTTTGGAGTTGTGTTCATTTGCGTATGTTGAAGGTGGAAGGGTATGGGTTGGGGTGGCGGTGGATGAGGGTCATATTTTATGGCTCTGAATTAAGTACTGGATTATAGACATGTGAGGGAGTGTTGACGTGTGTTTCTGGATTATACGATTGGTATATTTGTTGCATGGACAGTGTGAGGATAAAGATGGGTTTAAATGTGTGTCATTTATATTGGTATTCAGAGCAGAATGGATGCTTGTAGGTATGTTCGGAGTGGTGAGTGTTTTTTGCATGTTTTAGATTTTGGTCAGATACATTTTGTATGTGTGTTTGGTTTTATTTTAGTGGGGTTGTATTATTTGGTATTTGGGTAGTGACTTGGGGCCTCATGTAGGTAGCCAAATACCGGTCGGTAACGGCCGATTTTCGGTAATTATACCGTTACCGACCGGTATTTTGGCTATTGGTATGTAGTGGGTCAAGTTCTGGAATCGGAATTTACCGATTCGGTAAAACTACCGAATCGGTAAAATTACCGAATCGGTAACGTTACCGATGTGGTAATTTTACCGATTCGGTAATTTTACCGATTCGGTAAATTCCGATTCCAGAAATGATATGTAGGGGGAGTGTGTGGGTGTGTTTATGAGTCGGTATTTACCACCAACTTATAGTTGGTGGTAAATAATTAATGTATGTGTGTATGCATTTTGAAGCGCGTAGCAGTGTGCAATGTGGCATACATACATGCCCTAAGGGCATGTATGTATGCCACATGTGCACACATGGCCGAATCAGGGGTGCAACAGGGTGTCAATGTGACACCCTGCCACCCTTGCATGTTCTCCACCATTACCGAATCGGTATTTACCGATTCGGTAATGAGGCATACCTTCCCCTCAATGGGAAGGTATGCCTCATTACCGAATCGGTAAATACCGATTCGGTAATTACCGAATTGTAACGAATCGGTAAAAAATACCGACTCATTACCTACATACGAGTTACCACTTCTAAAATACCGATTCGGTAACGTTCGGTATTTTAGAAGTGGTAACTGGTATGCTACCTACATGAGGCCCTTGGTGTCTAGGATTTGAGAGTGAAGGACTCATGACTTGTGTATTTTGAAGGAGAAGGGGGTGGGATTGGGTGTGCAAGTAGAATCTCTGTGTAGTGTGAGATTGGTTAAACAGGGGTTTTGAGAGGTTGTTGTAGGCTGTGTAAGGAAATAATGTTCCCTTATTAGTGGAGGGGAGTGTTGCAAGTGCTGTAATTGGTCTTGTGTGAGAAGAAGTGGAGGGTTATGTGCACAGCAGTATGATAGAGGGTTGAAGAAAGGGTTAGGAGTGGTTGCAAGTGAAAAGCTAGGAGTAGGCAGCGGGTAGTGAACCGATTTTGTTTGAAAAGGGTGGACGTTTTTGAGATTGAGTATGTGTGTTTTCTGGGTTATTAGTATATAAGTAAAGCATGTGTTTGGCTGTGTTGTAGGACAGTGTTTTTGTTTGTGTATGAGTGTGTGAATGTAGGGGTAGAAGGATGTGTAGGTGTGTTATAAAACTGGGTAGTGTTATGTGAGTGAGTGGAGGGTGGATAGACCTTGTTTTTTGGGAGTGAGTGGTGTGTGCTTGTTGTGAGTTTGTGCGCATGGCTGTGTTTGTGGCTGTTTCATCGAGAGTGGTTGCAGGTTATGAAACAGGTAGCATCTCTGGCCCTCGGCCGTCCAGGCACGAACTGCCAAAACGCACTTTTGTCCTCTCCGCCCTTAGCCTCAATGTCCAGATGAGATGCACCAGGGGTAGGGCTTCTAAAGTCCGGTGGTGAGGTCATTTGACCTTTCTTGGCGTTTTATGCCCAACTGTAGGCCCAGCAAAGAAACCACCAAATTTGAATGCAGCTTAATGGAGGGGGACTAGAAGTCCTGGATTTCCCTGATGGTCCCAGTTTTTGGAGAAGTCTCCTGGCATCCTAACACTTTTCTCCAAATTGAATCCATGTCCTGCTTTACAAGTGGTGTCTAGTGTGAGCATTATACTTGTGCAAAGAATATGTGATCATGCTCATTCACACTACTGGAGAACACAGCTTGACGTCACACCTGGTGAATGTTATAGCAGGAAGGGAAATCCCTTAAAGAAAGACATTTTCTCTTTGATTTCCCTTCTATTTTTGTAACGCTTCAACAAAACCGTCATGCCAGTCATTGAGGACAGCAGATACATGTTGGCACCAATAGCGACCAGCACGACCCTGCTATGCCCACTGGAGTCAGAGCTCACAGCCTGCAGCAGGATCCAGTGGCAGCCAAACACCTTTGTGACCCTGCTCTGCCCTTCCATAACAAATGTGCAGGCTGCAGCAGAACCCCGAAAGAGGCCACAAGAGAAGTGCTTCCCCCTCTCTTCACCTTCCAAAGGGGCCTGGAGTGTTACCAGCCTGCATGACCCTGCCCCAGCCCTAGCAGCACCAGCAAGACATGACCCAGCCTCTGCATCAGAACTGCTCCAGCCCGGAATCATCAGCAGACTGATGAGGTTTGCACTCCTAGACTGCAAGGACCAGCAGAAGACTCATCTTCCAGCAATTAAAGTGAGTATTTAAATGGCTGTGAAGATATCTCGTTGCTGTTTGCTCAGTGCTGTGTTGCCACCCCTCTCAAAAACACATACCGGCCATTTGTTTACATTTCCCTGGACATACGTCGGAGTTGAAATGAGTCCCCAATGTTGCCATCTTTCCCAGAGACTGATATTGGCCACTTCTTCATGTTTTTAGTTCTTGCAAAGGTCCAGACATGATACTTAATAAGACCGTTAAACAAGTTCATCTGTTCATTTTTAACATTGCCCTTTCTGCCTTTTTGTTCACTTCCGATATCCTTCAGGGGTCATTAAGGTAACTGTAAAACATATTTTAAATGTATTTTGTTATTATAATTTCTGTTTTAAGCATGTAATGATAAGGGGAAAAAATACCAGCTGGTGGTGCCTAGTGTAAAAAAGGTTGTTGGCTCCTCCCCCTGACCCCCTATGACCTCCTTTTCGGCTGATACTCTTACTACCGTCCAAAGATGCACCGCATATTCCATTTGACCCTCTCCTACGTTTATTTAATTTCTTTTATAGCACCATACATCCCACTGCAGGATGTCAGAGTGCTTTACATCACACATATAGTATATACAAACCATGAAGTATATAAATAAGTGCGAAGCAAATGTTTGACGAGGTAATGTGGACTACAAGGAGTAAGAGTTGCATGCCATCCATGCTGTGGGGCATTATTTATTAAAAGTGCTTGGTCTGGAGAAACAAAAGGGCAGGTTTATTGAGTTTTCACACAGCGCAGTAATGAAGAACCAGAACCTTTTGGACCTGGCGGCGCAGGGTACGCCCTCTGTCTCCGGAGTTCACCTGCTTCGCTACACAGAGACACGGGACACTCTGTCGGCGTTAGAAGATTGGATTTATTTAGCTGCAGCTAGTACAGTTATCCTAGAAGTACACAAAGTAGGTTCTCAGGAGACTGCCACTTCACTCTGTGGCGCATCAGATTAAATACTATACAATACATAATTATTAACGAGACACACTCCCCAAGCATACTTCAAGGGAGTAAAACTCAGTCTACGCAGCACAAATGCACTTACCCTCTGCTTTAGCCTTTGCAAATACTAAATCTAAGAAACCTAAGGACATCAAAAAAAGAACCAAATTGCAGGTGGTGAGATACGCTTGTTTGTATTAGAGGACAGTCGTGACACAAGAGAATGCTAGCAAGAGACAGTGAAGGCCAGTCGATAAGATATGATCAGGAAAGAATAGTGTGAGCCTACAGATAGTTGAAACAGGGATTAGGAAAGCCAGACAGGATTAGTGTCCAAACACCAGTTTCGCAAATAAAGGCCAAGGACTTATTCTGACACCGGGCTACAGAAAAAGCAGAAATAGACTTCGTTCGCTGTGCTGCCTGAGTGATGGCAACACAAAATGGCGGCGGGTCACAAAATGGCGGGTCGATTCGATCGTGATCGAAAATCGAAGTTCCTCAGACCCTCCTTTTGCCAGAACTCAGGCAAGATAGACTCATGTTAATCTGAGTCCACGTCAATAGCCATGAGGTCATCGAGCTGTTGCTGTAACATCATTCGTATGTTTTCCGTCACTTGTGGCTTGGGTTTTGGGATGCACAGAGTAGCACAAAGATCACAGATAGCGGGACCACAGTGCATACATAGGCAGCAAGAATGGTCAAGATTATTCCAAGGAATGTCAATGCTTTCCAACCCCATTTGGACAGTAGTCCCCAAAACCATTCCGTTAAAGACCAATCTCCTTCGTCCTGATGAATAGACTCGGAGATTATGTGCAACTTGGAGATAGCTTGGTATACTGTCGGAGCGTCATTAGGAATGAAAATACAGCAGCTTGACCCGATCAATTTACATACTCCACCACGATCGGCAAGAATAAAGTCTAAGGCAACTCGGTTTTGTAAGGTCATAAGACGATCCGCTTGTAGTTCCGCCGTGATATTACTTAAGGCTCCTACAGTGATGTCTATTGTAGTCTCTACGACACGGACCAGTTGCATTATATTTCTGCTGTTAGCCATTGGACCCCAGAAGGGAAGAAAACCTTTTAGGAAATCTCCCTCCACTTGTCCCGCTGTGTCTTTTAAATCAATAATTCCTCGGCTGAAACGGGTTCGGTGATAATTGGCAGAAGCAGTGTAAGTAGGGGGAAGAAGGAAGGCTATGTAGCAAGTACCAGAAAAACCTGTTGGTAACCAAGTATAAGCTCTATCATAGCAAATGAAATAGGTGCCTTAAGACGGTACTAGAGGAGGCGAGTTTTGAGAGGAATAAATGTACGTGTAGGAGCAGTTACTATTTGGTGCAGTGTCAGAAGAGCGATCGTTTATTTTTAAACAGAAGTTACCTTGATGCGGTATAGTCCAGATTGGTGAAGACTTTCCCTTTCCCATTTTACTATTAAGACTCGACATGTATTGGGTGACGTTCCAATTGGTGTATGCTTTTCGTTCGTCGATGGAAATTTTGCTGTTCTCCATGATTTTAGCCATAACTACCATACCCTTAATCAAGGAACTATGACTAAAATCCGGATAGTTGATTTGTGAAGTAACAGACCGTCTGAATTTGCTTTGATAAGCATTAGAGAAAATGACAAAGAATGCCCAAGCAGAACCCTCATACGAAAAAGGAAGAACCAGATATGGTATTCCTTTCTCGGTGGTATGTGGCATAAGACCACATACCCAACAATTAGTTGTGTTAACCACTAATTGATGCTGGTGTAATAGTTGGACAAAGGAATTGTTGTAATACTCGGTTCTTCTGACAAGTTCATGTGAAGGAAAAGTATGAAAGAGGTGTGGAGAGATAGTAGAAGAAGGCAAAGAGGAAGAAGGGGAGGTATTTCTTGGCTGCAAAACATAAACTATCCAAACAATAATCGCCAAAGCAATACATAATGATATTAAAATACATAGAGTTATATTATAACGACTGTACAATATTTCACAGGGTGCTTTCATCACTCTATCTCTTCTTTCTTTATTGTTTAGTGTAGTTTCCATCTTCACTAGTGGATGCTCACGGCAATCTTCCTCAATCACTGAAGTCACGATGCTCTACCGTCCTATGACACTGAGGATCCTGCAGACCTATTGCCACTACTCAGGTCGTGACCCAGACTCCTACCGTGACCCTGCAACCTAAACAGAACAATACACAAGAGAGAAGAAAGTCTCAAATGTTCTTTTGTCTGGGCCTAAGGTTATAACGTTCCTTCCCCGGAACACTCTGATCTCGAAAAAATGTTCTTGGTTCAGTCGTATTCAAGCGACGATGCGATGGAATTGCTTCTTGTAAGATGCCGTCGTCCTCTTTCTCAGACAATGTCCCATTCAGGTGTGCATCGCTAAAGGGTACAAATCGTGGAACTGTTTCGCCTTCACAGTCACCAACCCCTCTACGAACCCACTGATCAAAAGGCAAAGGCAAAGGTACTTTCTTGCAATGCACACCGTGAATCCAGTTCTTTTTTCCTTCAACTTTGACGGCTGTTCTTGTGGTCAGTAATACCACTCGAGGCTCCCGCCACCTGGGCTGCAGATTATTCGACTTTTGAAAATTCTTCACACAGACCCAGTCACCTGGTCGGATGGAATGACCTGGTCTGTGGAGGCCTCCGGCAGAGCATTCTGAACCTGTTGATGAAGAACACGCAATTTAGTTGTAAGGTCATGCAGATAGTCAATCAACATTGGATAGGGCAAGTCTGAGAATTTTTTAGGGCGGGGTATTCCCCATACGTTGGCCGGACGGCCAAACACCACTTCGTAAGGGCTAAGTCCCAAACGAGAGTGTACTGCAGTTCTGGTGGATAGCAGAGCTAACGGCAAAGCATCAGGCCAGTTAAGTCCCGTACTTGCTTGAATCTTTGCTAATTTCAACTTCAAAGTTCCATTGTAACATTCTACTAAACCCGCTGATTGTGGATGATTTGCCGCGTGGAACTTTTGCTTGATTCCAAGACCTGCACAAACTTTCTGCATGACTTGGCCAACAAATTCGCTCCCATTGTCACTCCAGACAATGCACGGCAAACCAAATCTGGGAAAGAACTCTTTTAGTAGGATTTTAGCTGTGGACAAAGCTGTATTATCTTTCAAAGGGTATGCTTCTATCCACCTCGAAAAGGCACATACTACAACCAGAACATATTTGAGGTTGTTACATCGATCCATGTGAATGTAATCGATTTGCAACACTTCAAATGGGTATGTCGGAGGAGCAAAGTGACCTGCTGGAGTTGGGGTTCCCTTTCCTGGATTGTACATCAGACAAACAATACAATGCTTTACTACGTTGTCTGCACATTTTGGGATGTTTTCGTTTTGCCACACTGGAGCCAAAAGTCTACAAATGCCTTTTGCACTCAGGTGAGCTGGACCATGAGCCATAGTAACCACTGGGAGTACATAAGCATCTGGTAACAACCAACGTTGATGTTCGGATAATTCTACCCAACAACCCATCTCATCCAACATTCCCGTACTTTCTCTCCACTTGCCTCTCTCTCTGACCCAATTCGCAGGACCTGCCATATACATTCGACTCGTTGAATCTCTCGCTGTTTTCTTTGCTACTTCATCAGCAAATGCATTTCCTCGTCCAACATCATCCATAATCTTCTTGTGTGCACTACACTTCACTATCGCTATTTGGATGGGTAAAGCAAGTGACTCAAGGAGATCAGTCACTAACTGGCCATGCTGTATGTTGGTGCCATGTGAAGGTAGAAATCCCCTTTCCTTCCAGAGACGCCCAAAACTGAACGCTACACCAAAGGCATACTGACTGTCAGTGTACACGTTCACTCTTTTCTCTTTCGATATTACACAAGCTCTCGTCAGTGCTATCAATTCTGCTGCTTGCGCTGAATTGTGTCTAATAGGTGCAGTTTCCACAATCGTATGTAAGGTAGTTACAGCATAGGCTGAAACCGTATCTCCATTAGGCATTTTGAAACAAGAACCATCTACCCATAGAGTTCCATCCGGATTCTCTAATGGTGTGTCTCTCAGGTCAATTCTTCCTTTTGTCTCTTCCTCAGTACGGAAGAAACAATCATGCTGATCCTCAACACTCTCCTCATTTGGAAGGGGCAACAAAGTAGCTGGATTCAGGGTATTACATCGTTTGATGTGTACGTGACTAGCCAAAAGCGTCAGCTCGTAACCAGTTAAACGTGCACTCGTAAGATGCTGTGTTTTTGTTCTGTTCAGCAAAGTATCCACTGCATGTGGCACCATGACGATGAGAGTGTTATCCAACACCATTCCAGCAGACTGTCGGATAGAAATTGCTGCTGCTGCTGTTGCTTTGAGACAACTGGGCAATGCTTTAGGTACAGGATCTAATGTGGCTGAAAAATAGGCACATGGCCGCTGTCTGTCTCCAAATTGCTGTGTCAAGACTGACAATGCACAACCGTCTCTCTCGTGAACATACAGCGTAAAAGGCTTAGTGTAATCTGGGGTACCTAGTACAGGAGCAGAACAGAGAGCAGTGCGTAAATCAGTGAAACTCTTTTGGCACTCATCAGTCCAAGGAAGGGGCTGAGGCGTATCTTTTAAAGTGAGTGCCAACATAGGTTTGGCGATCAAAGAGAAGTTAGGGATCCACTGTCTACAATAAGAAGTGATACCCAGAAAGGCACGTACTTCCCTTTATGTGGATGGTACAGACATTCGTGCAATCGCTTGAATTCGTTCTGGTGTCAATCGTCGTCCCTCCTTTGATAGGAGATGACCCAAGTAGATAACCTCTTGACAAACAAGGTGAAAGGTGAAACCTTGTGATTCAGGTTAAACAAGTGGCGTAATAATGCAACAGTGACACCTTTGCAGATATCTTTTGTATCGGCGGCGACTAACATGTCGTCCATGTATTGAATAAGAGCAGCACCAATCGGCAAGTAAAAAGTATCAAGATGACATTTCAAAGCTTGGTTATAAATGGATGGACTTTCACAATAGCCTTGGGGTGCGCGCTTAAATCGGAAGCTTCGGCCTCCAAGAGAAAAACCAAAAATGTCCCTACTCTGTTCTGCAATGGGAATACTGAAGAAGGCATTCTTTAGATCGATAACAGAAAACCAAGTCGCTGTGGAAGGTATCATTGTCAACAAAGCAGTGATATCTGGAACAACAGGGAATTGTGGTATCACAATTTTGTTTACTTCTCGCAGATCAATTACAAACCGGTACACAGGAGGCTGAGAAGGATCAGTACGTTTAAGAACAGGAAGAATAGGACTATTGCATGTGTTACCTCTCGTTTCTTCAACCACATCTTTCCGAATTAAGTCATGAATGATTTCCAAAAGCGCTTTTTCACCTTCAGCAGAGATTCTATATTGTGGGATACGTGGTAATTCAACATTGGGCTTGAGAGTGACAACATAAGGCGGTATCTCAAGACAACCCACATCGTTCGGACCCGTGGCCCAAAGTGTTGTTGGAAGAGAAAGCAACTCAGGAGAAAACTGATCTTTAGACAGATACATTGGGGAGATCAGCTTCTGACCTAGAGTGAGATGTACGCCAGAAGGAGAACAATATATTGTAGCATGCATTCTTTTCAATAGGTCTAAATCCCAACAGATTCTCACCGCAACCATTCGTCAACAGAAGTGGAGCTTCCAAATCATAAAGACCAACTGAAATAGGCAAAGGGCAAGAAACCGGATTGCGAACAGGGGCGCCAGAGAATCCTACGGAAACATTCGTTAAGCCAGACAAAGGTGCCCCAGGGAGTTTAGAATGAATGATAGAACTTCTCAATGCTCCAGTATCTAGAAGAAATGGCTCTGATACACCCATTGTAGTGATGTTAACATAAGGACCATTTTGATCTACTGGGATTGGCACAACTCCCCTACTTTGTCCATGGCTGTCCTAGTTGGCATGAAGACTTTCATTCTCGCCTTCAACATAATGGTCTTCATTATAATACTGTGTAGATCTCACATTCTGCTGATCAAAGTAGTTCATGGAATTGGGAGAAGGAAGGGCACGCTGTTCTTGAGTTAACGCACCTCGACCTCTACCTCTGTTTGCTGACTGGAGGCCAGCACGACCTCGTGGAGCAGATAACGCTCCATTGCGCCGCAATAAAACCGGACAACTACTCTTAAAATGACCTTCCTCTTTACAATAGGCACATTGATTAGGACCTAACAAAGGTCGCGGAATGTATGGCTCAGGTTTCTGATACAATCTCTGAAACTGCAGTGGCTGCTGAGTCTAAGGCTGAACATAACGTGGCGGATAGGCTTGCTGCAAGAGAACCTTCGTTTTTAAATCTTTCGTCTTTTTCTCTTGCTTTTCTTTTTCTTCCTTGTCCCTATTCTCATAATATTGTGCAGTAGCCAATATCTGAGCAGAAGAAGAAACAGCCCAAGAACTTTCTGAATCTTTTAATTTGTGTGACAGCTCGGGAAGCAAATTGAATAAAAATGTATCCACGAATAATCGCTGTCCACCCTCGGTAGCCATGTCCTGACCACTGTGGTCGATAAATGTCTCCTCAAAACGAGTAAAGAAGTCAGAGACACTTTCATCTTTCTTTTGTTTGCATGCTGCCAGCTTATCCCAATTTACTCTCAGTGCAGGCATCATGGTTTTCATTAACGTAATGATTCTACCAGGAAGTTCCGAGATCAAGGCGTCAGGCTTTGCGCCACCCACTTGGTCTCTATCTGTATCAGCTATAACATTCCAAGTAGCACCTAGTTCCTGTGCGTGATCCTCTCTACGAATCTTAGCCCATATTGTCTGTGGGACGACATTACCCATTAGCATATCAATATCTGCCAGATTCATAATGCAAGCATCGATTGTCTATGATAATTCTTTGTAATAACCTGCAGGGTTCTTACGCGGATCTGGTAGAGTCTGTTTAAGAGCCAAAACTTCAGATCTTTTCCATGGGACATGTACCCATATACGTTGAAAATGAGCAGGAATAGCTGGATTAGCACCTACTCCCGCAACCTCTTCCTTCCATACTGGAGGAACCTCTCTCATAGGGTAATTTTTCGACGTCAGTTTAACCGACGGATCGGAATCAAGAAAAATCTGAGAAAACAATAAGGATCTATAAGAGATAAGTGTCCTTACAGCTTCCTCGACTTTGGAACCTACAATGAGTCCTTTTTCAAAATTAGCTTGAACATCTAACAGCTCTTGTGAGATCGGACTCAAACTCACATCTTCCCATTCTTTAATGAGAATGTCGCACATTACATTAAAAACATATCTCTGCGTAGGCGAATTCCATTGCAAAAAGGTAGGCATAATATCAAGCACACTATATTGTGGACCCTTCTTGATCCATCTTCGTGCAAGAGAGTCTAGCTTCTCTCGTTCCTCAAAATCTGGAAACTGACTACGAGATTGTCTTCGAACAAAAGCCGGAGACATATTAAAAGCTCCAAAGAAAGGAGATAGAATACTAGTGACAGAATCTGTGAGACGCTTACGCACAGACGGTGAATTAGACATTAGAACTGGAGACAGAGTATTAGGAGAACTAACAGGGGAAGAACTGGAAATTGCAGGAGGAGCAGAAGGCAAAGGAGAGCTAAGATCAGGAGATGAAGGCAAAGAAGTTGAGACTAATGGTAAAACCGGCAAAGGCGGTAATACTGGAGGAGGCAAATGCTGAAGAGCCGGAACCGGCGGAGGTACCACCAGCAGCTGAGCAGGCTGTAACGGCTGAGGTACATTGGCATTTTGCGCATAGGGTGGAGGCAACCTTAATAAATGAGACATTAGGGGATCCTCTTCCATATCTCTCTTATTATCAGAAGGAGAAACAGGCAACACCGGATAGCATTTATCCATCGCCATGCGATGTTGTCTTTCTGAAATTTCAGTCATATTTTCAATTTCATCATTTTTGAACTGTTGGGCAGCCTGTATAATTGTCATACCCTGTGCTTTCCTATCTCGTTTTGCTTGTTTAATTTCTTTCTGTTTGGCTTCCTTACGCCAAAGGCGGAAAGAGTCAAACATTGCCGGCCGGGCTTTTCTTTTGAACAAAACTGCTTCCAAATTGTCTAACACATCAGGGTCAAAACTACCATTTTCTGGCCATTTGAGAACACCATCTTTCTTCGTGTATCGAGTCCATTTCTCGTTAAAGGCAATGGGGCCGATACCATGTTTCGAATAGAGCTCATATGTGGGAGTTCCAACCGAAGGAATCGGACAAGAGTCCTCAAGTCGGGAGTCCCTATTACAACCAAGACAACAAATTCTTCCAAACTTAGTCAGACCAGGCATCTCGAGATGTGTCCGGACTGTTCACAAACTTCAAGGGAGTAAAACTCAGTCTACGCAGCACAAATGCACTTACCCTCGGCTTTAGCCTTTGCAAATACTAAATCTAAGAAACCTAAGGACATCAAAAAAAGAACCAAATTGTGGGCGCGACCCACGAAAATACTTAACTAAGGACGTCTTCTTCCACCAACAGAGGCCCGTCTATCGTCTCGCCTTACAATACATCATCATAGGAATGAGCCAAAGCAGGGCAGCAGTCAGGGCAGCGGTTGTCAGAAGCCGTCAGGAAGGAGTAACCGCACTGCAAAAGACCTTCGGACCACTTTCGACATACAGGGGTCGCTTAGTGTGGCTCGCGAACCCTCTGGAATTTTCTTGCGGGGTTCCTCACGACCTTCGAGCAGAACCGGTACCACTGAAGCCGCCCCACGTTGGGCGCCAATTGAAGAACCAGAACCTTTTGGACCTGGCGGCGCAGGGTACGCCCTCTGTCTCCGGAGTTCACCTGCTTCGCTACAGAGAGACACGGGACACTCTGTCGGCGTTAGAAGATTGGATTTATTTAGCTGCAGCTAGTACAGTTATCCTAGAAGTACACAAAGTAGGTTCTCAGGAGACTGCCACTTCACTCTGTGGCGCATCAGATTAAATACTATACAATACATAATTATTAACGAGACACACTCCCCAAGCATAGAAGAAAAGAGCCAATAGGGTAAGTGGAAAAACAAAGTGGAATCAATAAGAAAGGTTCGAAAACAGAAATATCAGATGACTCGAAGAGACCTCTCCTCCAACTTTGTTTGTCACCCCACCCCCGAACTAATTCATTAACAGATTATAACTAACTTGCAGGTGGTGAGATACGCTTGTGTGTATTAGAGGACAGTCGTGACACAAGAGAATGCTAGCAGGAGACAGTGAAGGCCAGTCGATAAGATATGATCAGGAAAGAATAGTGTGAGCCTACAGATAGTTGAAACAGGGATTAGGAAAGCCAGACAGGATTAGTGTCCAAACACCAGCTTCGCAAATAAAGGCCGAGGACGTATTCTGACACCGGGCTACAGAAAAAGCAGAAATAGACTTCGTTCGCCGTGCTGCCTGAGTGATGGCAACACAAAATGGCGGCGGGTCACAAAATGGCGGGTCGATTCGATCATGATCGAAAATCGAAGTTCCTCAGTAACCAAAGTTGTTGCATTCTGTGAAATGGAGAGAGTACACAGTGTCAGATCCTCTAAGACCTGGCTCTGTTGCTGACTGCTAGTTGTGGTACACATTAGGCTGCCTTGCACCAACACCCATCTTTGCAATAGAGTGCATGGGTGTGTGCTTGATGTCAAACATAGGTTTTGTACAAAATACTATACTGTTACAAGGTTTAATACTTTTCCTACAAGAGATTTGCATCAAAATCCATGGGAGGTTGCATGGGAACACCACTTGTACATCCACTCGATGCAAAGTGGCTTTTATTGCTACTTTACTGGCGACTAATTTGCAATGCAAAATCAGGGAACATTTTGGAAAGTAAACCCGAAACAACTCCATGCCGATTTTGTGTCACTTTCGTGAAGCAAACGTGGTGCGAAGTGTTAGTAAATCTGCCCCACAAATTAATTTTGTGCTTGGATCTAAATTTTTTTGTCTTGTAACACCAGTATATTGAGCGGAATTCAATTGTCTGTTCAGAATGCTCCACCTTAAACCATTACATTGATCACTCATACCTCAACTCATAAACTAACAAATTGAACAATAGTAACAATCCAAAATGCTTGTGCAAATCTATAGCTGAGTTGCTAAGGTGGCAACACTTTACTGCACTATGGCATTTGACAACAGGACCTCCGATGATTGGCAAGGATGACCACACAACTGGCAGATTGGTGAAAAAGAATTCAGGGACATTTTCAATTTAACAATTTAGTCCTCAAATTCAAAGACCATTGCTGCAATTATTTTTTAGCCATGCTGAATGGTGCTCCCTTCTTCTGAAATGTATCGAGCTAATATGCACTGTTTGGTCCCTGGAGCTTCATTACGGATATTTTGAAAAGAAAAATGTGTTTCCTATAACTTGAATAGGAGCTTTGGGCACTCATGATGTTGCTGTAGTACACTTAAGAAGTAATTCACAATCCTGCTGCTGTATGCCCAAACTTGCACTAGCTTGCATTTTCTTTTCATGAAACAGGTAATTTTTTAAAATTTACATGCATCATATTTACATGAATTTTTTCTTCAAATTCAATAACAGAAAGGATAGCTAGCTACCTACCAGAAGCAAACACATCAAAACAGTTATCCTTTTTATTCACCATCTACCAGATATACCAGATATGACCCTAGATTTTGCCAGCCATTACTTTACATGTTTCCCAACCCTGAGGCCTCAGTCAGTCGTGTCTATGGGTCTTCTGCCATAAACCTCACCTCATATTGAAAAATCAGTCTAGACAGGTGTACCAAAACAGGCATTGTTTTGAAGTGCAAAGTTAAGAAATGTGGTTACAAGATGAAAAGATATTAAGAAAAATAATGAAACCCAATGGAAGAATATTTGTTAAAGTAACTTTAAGGTTAGACGTCTGCATTTAATTTTGAGTATATCAGAAAAAAAGGAAAATAAATTGAACAACTATAGGTGATGTATCATTAAAGTTAAAATTGCTACATGAATTTAATAAACTGTAATTGAAATACTTTTTAAGCCGCAGTAATGTTAAGGGTTCACACACAATTTTCAAATATCTTTCAATGTGACCAGTTTTATTAATGTATCTGTATAAATCAAATATGTAAAATGTTAATGTTAATGTTATGAGTGCTTATAGAGCACAAACTGATACCCGAAGGTGTCCTGGCGCTATGTGAAGAAACAGCTGGGGCTGGAGAGGGAGAAGAAAATACACCGGATCAGTTAGCAAAAAGCCATGTTTTTAGTGCTTTCCTAAATGGTAGAAGATTGGTCATATTTCTAAGATCTAGAGGAAGAGCATTCCAAGAAAGCCGCATTGACGGTAAAACTTCTACAGCCCCAATTGACTTTTTTTACCCGCGGGACGTTTATGAGTTTTGCGTCGGAAGACCTCAGTGTTCACTTTGGTAAATACCAGTGGAAATGGTGCTTGAGGAATTCTGGGCCGATTGCATGAAGGGCTTTGAAAACCAAGCAAAGGGACTTAAATTGAGTTCTTTTTCTGACTGTTAACTAGTGAAGCTTTTTTATTTTGGCTGATACTGACTCATACTTTGGTGTGGCGCAGTGCTTTAAATGGCCCGGTACTCACCGGTACTGAGTACCGGAACCTCCGATTTTTTTTGCCTCTGTAGCCAGGGAGAGTACCGGTACCATGATCAGCACGGCAGGCGCAGATTAGGTTTCTCTTCCACTGCAGGGCAGATGCAGCTCTGCTTCCGAGGAGCTTGTAATGAGCTAATCTGTTTTAGTGACATAAAGGCATTTGTCGTGTGCTTGATATGTGCTGCAAATGGTACATAAGTCATTATGTATGATCATATCTTGCCCTTAGACCCGCCCCTAGCCCCGCCCACTTGCCACACCTCTATTTTAGTGAGTACCTGCACTTATTTTTTCCCATTTAAAGCACTGGTGTGGTGGTTATGAGGCTGGCCGCAACATTCTGCAACATCTGTAGTTTATTCATCGACCCCTAATAGATGGATAGGTACAGGCTATTGCAGTAATCTAATCTGGACATTATAAGTGCTGTAACTACAGTTTGTTGTGCGTCTATCGGGAGGAGAGGCATTATTTTTTTGCAGGATTTGAGGATAATCGATGTGGCAGATGCAACTTGATTCACCTGGTCTTTAAAATTTAGTTTATCGTCAATCAAAACTCCCAGGTTCTTCACCTTGATTGGCATTGGTAGAGGGCCCATGTCCTCTGGCCAGCACTTAGGAGTCCAGAAAGTAGGGTTGTTACCAAACAACACCACCTCCGTTTTGCCGGAGTCAAGTTTCAAGCAGTTTTGGGCCATCCAAACCCCCACTGCATTCATGCAATCCTGCAGCCTTGACGCGGGATCATGAGTGCCCCCTGGAAGTAGTGTCACCACTATTTGGGTGTCGTCCGAGTAGGACGTTAGAGTGAACCCGAAAGTCTGAATTAGGGGTGCTAGTGATGACACATAGACATTGAATAAAGTTGGGCTCAGCGAGGAGCCTTGC
This sequence comes from Triturus cristatus, assembly GCF_964204655.1. Taxonomy (NCBI): domain Eukaryota; kingdom Metazoa; phylum Chordata; class Amphibia; order Caudata; family Salamandridae; genus Triturus; species Triturus cristatus. The sequence goes on along the minus strand of NC_140587.1, from coordinate 776,110,819 downwards.
GGCACCCCACAGGGTAAAGAGAAAGATTCTGCTTCAAATTCCTCCAATGCCACTGTTTGAATTCTGTCAGAGAGGAATGATTTAATAAGCTTCCACGCCTTACCCTTAACTCCTTTCTCTTCCAAAAGGTCCATCAGCACTGCGTGATGGACCGTGTCGAAGGCCGCAGAAAGATCCAACATGATCAGTACTGCCTTTCCGCCTTGGTCCAGAATGGTCCTGATTTCCTCTGTAGATTTCAAGAGTGCCGTTTCAGTACTGGGGCCCTCTCTAAACCCATACTGAGTTGGATCTAGGGCATGGGGGTCCTGCAGAAATGTATTGAGTTGGGTATTCAGATTGCTTTCGATGATTTTTGCTGGGAGAGGTAGCCTGGAAATCGGTCTAAAATTATTGGGATCATTAGCGTCCAGGTTGGGTTTTTTCAAAAGAGGTAAAATGGATGCATGCTTCCAATCTTTAGGGAAGTAACCTTCTGGATACATATTGTTGATGATAAGAGTCAGTTGCCGTGAGACTGGCTCAGGAGCAAATTTTAATATTGAAATAGGACAGGAATCATAGGGGGAGCCTGATTTCACTTTCTCCGGTAGTTTTTGAGTGTCAAAAACATTAAGAGTGGAAAAGCTATTCAAGATAGGTGCATCCAAATATAATTTAGACTGATCAAATTTTAAATTGGTATTGGTATTGGGGGCCAGGTCTGAAAATGTTGAGAAAATGCTATTAACTTTATCAAAGAAAAATTTAGCAATAGTGCTACAGAGCTCTTGACTAGCTAAAATTGTCAGGGCGCGAGGATGGGCTAGTAAATTTACAATTTTGAAAAGCTCTTTGGGAGAATTTTTGGCCGATTTATTTTGTCACTAAAAAGTTTTGTTTTGTGTTTTTAAGTAACTGTTTATAAATTGCCAATCCTGCTTTATATTCCTTTTTATCTTTTTCCCTATAGCCCTTCCTCCAATTTCTTTCCAGATATTTGCAGGCCAGCTTCTGATCCCTCAGCTCCTTCGAATACCACGGTAAGGAGGGCTGCTGTCTCGTATGGCTGAGGCATTTAGTGGGAGCTAACTTGTCTCCTGCCTCTTCTAGCTACTTATTGTATGAGCTGGTAGCCTCATCCAGATTGCTGGGTATTGGGGTGGAAGAAGTGGTTAAAAGGTGGTGTAAGTCCTCTGCTTTTATTTTATTCCAGGCCCTATTCTCAGAGTATTTTGCAGTTAATTAATATGCTGTCCTTTTAGGGGTGACCTCACAAATAACTAGATCCATTTGTTTTCTCAACCTCCTATTGGAGGTAGAATTTCTGTGAGCGCAAATTCCAGGTGCGAGGGATAAATTCCACCATTCCTAGAACTGTGAGTGGACTACTTGATTTAAAAAAAGAAAGCACAGCTTGAGGGTAATATCTCCCCTGTTATAATGTCCTTGGTTGAAAAGACAGGGATGCGGTTTTCCCACACAACTCTTAATCCCGATTCGGCTGGTAATTTCTGCTAGTAGCCAAATATGAATTTAGGGCCTTATTTACAAAGGTAAACCTACACTTTTGTGTAAATGTTCGATTGTTTGCTATTCACAAAGGGATTTACGAGTAGTATCTTTACGAGTGCGGAGTCTCTGCACATAAAAGGACCTATCTTTTTAAGTGTGGAGACTCCACAATTGAAAAGATTCTACTCGTAATCCCTTTGTAAATCCCATACAGTTGTAAATAAACATGAACGTGTAAACGTACCTTCGTGAATGAGGTCCTAGGGGCCATATTATCAAGGAACGGCAATAACATTATCGCCACTTTAGCGGCAGAAAACTGCTGCTAAAGCGGCGATAATGGGAATCTGGGCTTCTATGGGAATTCACAAGGGCATATTATCAAGACCATTATCGCTGCTTTAGCGGCAGTTTCCTGCCGCTAAAGCGGCGATAATGTTATCGCCGTTCCTTGATAAAATGGCCCAAGTGCTTACTTGTGATGGGGGCCTAAGAGTGAAAAGCAGATCACATTATGATTGGGCGAGTCTGTTAGGTTTCAGGACTTACCGCCAATCCTGAATGCTTTGAGGTAAATAGTAGGTTCAGGGTGTGACCTGGGCAGGCCCTTGGAATAAGTGGTGAAAATATAGCCTACTTGCATTTTTTGATAGCGCTAGTGTGTCAGGGTCGTCTGCCATTTTAGCCAACACTTTGAAGCCACCAATCAGTGCTAGGAGGCTTAATCAATGGCATATTGAGAAATCTACTGCCATCAAGGGCATGGGTTTAGTTATACTAAACCCTGCCTGGCAGACAGGGGTCACATATGGCCATTGTCTGTCCTGCATATCTCCCTGCACCTAGCCTCGGACCAGGTGGAATTGAGGAATATTTATAAGCACTTCCTTGTGCAAGAAGAGGATGCACTCACATAAGCACTGGCAGCACCCACTGACCTTTGCCCCTCTGCACAATGCATTTCTTATGTTTGGGAAACCTGCACATGTACAGCATAATTTACCCATATACAAACTAAGCTTTTGAAAGGAATCCTCTGCTTAATAGATAATCAGTGTAATGCCAGAATGTGATGATCATATTCAAATCCTTCCATCAGTAGCAAAGCTGCTCATTTCAGACTTGCTATGGTTAGCATGATTTATAGGCTGGCACAACCACATACAAGATGTCCCCAGAAACCTTTTACAAATGTACCTGCATTATTGTGACTGCAATTGCAGGCACTTGGTTTGGCACTTTTACTGCATTTTACAAGGCGCCCCATAGGTGGTGGCGGGATCTGACTATTGCTTTGATCTGGAAGCCAAAGTAACTGTAAATACCCAGGTTGCAGGCCCCTCAGTATGGTTAAAGACCCAATTCCTTTGGCCATAAACCTGTCTTTAGCAGTATTCATGGTCTTTTGCCCTCGTCACCTCTGTCGAACCAAGTTTCAAGAAGGGCTGCCTTTCCAGTTATGCATGTCCAACAGACAGACACAGAAATGATAGCGCGAATACACTCTAATACCCCAAAGAAAGCGATAACTTGGTATGGTTGTATGATGGAACAACGACTACCTAAACCACGCATGCCTTAAAAACACTGTCTTAACAATGACCTCGACCTTACCATGCATGCCTCTACAATGAATTTCGTTGAAAAGGCATGATTAGTAAAGGTATATGCATGGCAAAGATCACACCCCAGTCCCTGCTGCCCTGAGCCCTAAAGCCCAGTCCCTTGCCCTGCAATCTACCTACCCCAGCCCTAAAAACTACCCCGACCCCCTACCCTGAGCCCTAAAATGAAGTCCCCAGCCCAAAAAACTCCCTTGACCCCAGCGCCCCCCGCCCTGAGCCCTAGAACTGGTTCCCAGCCCTGAAAACAACCCCTCCACCCTGAGCCTTAAAACACGGCTCCCAGCCCTAAAAACTACCCCGACCACAGCCGCCCGCCTTGAGCCCTAAAACCAGCCCCCAGCCCTAAAACCTACCCCGAACCCTCACCACCCGGTCCCAGCCCTACTTACCAAGCCACGTAGAGGTCCTTCCTGTCACGATCCTTCCTGTTCCTCTCCCCGCCCATCCGCTCTGCATCAAGTGCGCTGACTGCCTTAACCAAGCATATGCGTGGTTAAGGCACGCATTGCTCCACTTACATTGAAATGGTAGGCATGGTTAAGCCCGCGTTGTAAATACTGTTTCTCTCTTGGTACTATTATTAGCATACAGAAAAAAATGACAAAAACACATATTGATTAGGGCTGAGCACAAACAATGAACAAAATAGCGCCCTCTAGGTAATTCACAATTTTCTACAGCAGGCTGTGGTAGAAGGTGGTAGTGCCATTGTTTAGCTAAAAGTGTAAATTGACTGGACTCTACACTAATCATAGAATGCAAACCAGCTATGATTGATCTCTCTAAATGTGTTGCTTCTATTCTAGACTTCTGCCTTAACATACAGAATCACATCATCAACAGAGCTAAACTTTTCAGTGATCAGCTCAGACTTTTTATCTGTGGGATAAACCCTTGATTCTGTAACAAGACCTCAAGAAAGTCCAATCCAAGTTTCTCTCCAGACTTGACTATGACAGCTCCATAGTTTCAGAATTTCCAACATTGTCCTCACACCCATGAAGGTGACTCATCCTGCTGCAGCTCAGCTGTCTCATGTAGCAAATTCTACTTTCAAAAAAGGTTGTTTAGTACACAGTCTCTTGCACTCCGATCCTTCTCACTACTTAGCCAAGAAGCTAAAGATTTCAGGGCTCCTCACCTGGTATGTAGCTCAGACACACTTTTTGACACTCCTGCTTTCAACAAAAAACATGAACTGAATCAATCATTCTCTGGCTATCCAGCCAAAGTTATCATTTGTTATGCGCCCAATACTCAGCAAGAAACTGTGTAAAACCCGTTCCGATGAGACCAACAGCAGACAAAGCCTGTGAGAAAAATAAAGTCACCTGACTAAGGTCAACGCATGAAGTCTTTCGTAATTGGTGTAGACATGACCAAGGACTGACCTATCAGCAGGTCGGTAGTAAAGCAGGTGCAGTGGTGCTGGTGCCCAGGGCTGCTAGGCCAACGCACCAAAATGACTGTCAGATCCCCCTGAAGCAGAAGCTGGGCGTCTGGTGCTTGTTGTTCACACTAGGCCCATGCAGTGCGGGATTACACCCTGTGGACGCCCCGGGCAGTCGAAATTTTAGGCCCCCCTCGCAAATTATCTCCTTATATCCAAGGCACCATATTTTTTTACAAACTGACAGCTGCCAGAAGATGAGCTTTTAAGAGACAAACTGTTATGTGAATCTGATGTCTCTGGTTTTTATACTTTAAAGGCCTGATTACGATGTTGGTCGGAGTTGCCTCCGACCGACAGTTTCGGTGAGGGAGCCGCCCGACCATTGGTCGGCGGTTCCGCACAACTGATTATAATACTACTGCACATGGTGCGGTTGCAAACTCTCATTTCTCTATGGGGCCCGCAGCACAAGCTCGCATTGAGAAATGGGAGTTTGTGTAAGTCCCTGCACCATGTGGCAGGCACCAGGGGTTGCACCATAGGTGCCTCCCAGCCCCCTAACTGGAGGACCGGGGGGAAGGGGGCCCTTTCAGGGGACCACAAAGTCGCTTTCCGACAGCCTTTCCATGTCAGAAAGGCCGACATGGAAAGGCTGTTGGAAACCCACATCATAATCCCGACGGCGTCCTTAAAGGATTATGAGGCCATTCCAACTGGCCGACGAACTCCTTAAGCCTTTCGGAACCATGTCGGAATGACTGGCCGGTTTAAACTCCATCCGCCGTCATTGTAATACAGTGGTCGGGACTTTAAACCTACCATGTCGGTCGGAAAGCCTCCGACCAGTGGTCGGAAGCTTTCTGACCGACATCGTAATCAGGCCCTTGGTTGTTAATGGGTAAATTACATTAATACTGTTTTTTCTCTCTAGAGTCTTTAATGTCAAATTTTCGTTTCTTTGAATTAATTTATTTTTTCTATGTTTTGGAAACAATATTTAAGAAAGCTTGATTATAATTTTCTTTCAAGATCAAATCAATATTATTTTGATACATTGTTGCGAGCCCCTAAAAGGAGTGGTGTCCATAGGCCAGTGCCTACTTTGCTATTTCGTAATCCGGCACTGGGCCCATGGCATTCTAGCTATGCCATTACCATGGATGATAATTATTGGTGCCTAGGGGTAGTAACTCATTCCTCTGGCTTGTCTCTGTTCCCACTGGCACTGCCCTTGCCCCACACCCCTCCCTCCCGAACCAGGCCTCATGAAATTAGCACATTTTTCCCTTCTGTCCAACAGCAGCAAATAGATGACAATTGAAGGACTAAGCTTGGCACAAAACAAGGCCCATGGAACAATGTCAAGAGGGGAGGGGTTCAAAGGGCGCGAGATGTCAATTCCTCAACACTTTCATTATGCTGGATTGACAGCCTTTGGTGCAGGTGATGGAGCAAGGACTCAAAATGGTCTGACAGGTCAGGTAAGCCCCCAAAGGGGCCTAAATGGAGGAAATCAGTCGTTCTAAGTATGCTGGATACATTTGTTAGAAGGCATTGTGGTTCCCTACCCTTGACACGAACAGGACGCCCTTGGTTGGGGAAGGAGAGAGTAAATGTATGAAGGGGAAGTGAAAACAGTTTTATTCAAAACAAACAAGGGTGCTGAAGTGAAGTGTAATGAGCAGGCAGCAGGTGAGTCATCAGAAGAAAGTGCAGTCAAATAGTCACAGTGTTTTACTGTGACACATCCACAGATAATGCGTGTAACACAAGTGCCAGTGATTCCTTCCAGTTAATTCATATTTTGCCAGCAAGTCATTTCAAGTAGGTGTGCCATGATGCAAAAGGTTGGAATTTCATCCTTGACCACACGTGTTTGAAGCTGTGAAATGTCATGATGCCCGAACAAAGTGCCAAGAAATTCATAATGCATCCATGCTTTTAGACTCGCCTGTGCCTATAAAAAACAGAAACAACAAAAAATGAATGTGTCTTTGTGTAACGCAACTGGTGCTCATGTAAAGCGCTCCAATACATTGCGGGTCAAGTTCGCACTGTATGAAAAAAAATGCAAAAAAAATTAAAATCAAATTATGATTTCTTTCGCTTTTGATCGGTGAAATTGAGGCCCTCTGATTGCTAGATAGATGGCATTATTTAAAAAAACAGAACTTCTGCATCGTGCTGGTCAAGCCCAGGTTCAGTGATCATCCATTGAACCGAAATGTAGAAAATAATTACATTGGATCACAAGAGGAAATATCATCTCCCATCATCTATTTCAGGTCCCAAAACTCAAAGCAGGGTCCAAGCCCTCAGATTGGCTGGTCACAACTGAGAAATCCTCCTAGATGGTCAGTGATAAAACTGAAAGTTAAAGTGAGGTTATAATGAGAATTAGTTATAACACCATAAGGCATCTTTAAAAAAAACTCTCCAAATCAGCTCACAGACTACCATTATAGTGAAGATATAGATACAAAACCAAACACTGAAGATTCGCAGTTGTTGTTAGCTCCACAGCCAAAGCTCCCTGAACACCAATGCAAACTAAAACTCGCACACCAAATGCAATGCTTATGACCTTACAATATCCAGAGTAACTTATGACCTTACAATATCTAGAGTAAGTAACACCTAAAACCACAACGTCACTAAATAACAACACATACACAAACCATTGAAACATACTACATTCATAGCCATCTTATTCATAGTGTTAATGGTAATGTGATATTCAGTCTCACGCCTAAGATAATTTATGATATTTGTGTTTGAGTCAGTCACATCAAGGGTGAGGTCATGAGCATTGCTTTTGGTATGCGAGTTATGCTTTGTACAACTGTTATGTGAGTTTTGGGTTGTGAAGCACTGTATAACTGGTGAATTTCAGTGGTTTGTAGGATTTGTTTTGTGATAGTAACATCAATTTAGCTATGGTGTTTGAAGAAATGAATCATTTGTTTTAAATATACTGGGCACTAGGCTCTGGCTAGTTCATATGGGCAATAGCTGGTTCAGTTGCCAGCGTACTGAATCGCTCAGTGAAGATGTCATTAAAGAGTTAAACAACCTCTAAAAAGAGAACTGGCAGTGGTGGTCAGGTAGTTGTGGCATTGCAGGTTCCTGCAAGTGCATGGTACCAGCTCTGGCTACCAGGAAAGACAAGTACAAAGCTTCAGTAGAGAAGAGTCGTACACATGCTCTACACTCTGGAATCTCTTGGAAAGATGCAGTCCAAGCAAGGTTCCAGATTCAGGGTGACTTCCTCAGTTACTTATTCAAATCCTCAAACAGAGGATGAAGTTGAGGTTATTCTGTAGACCTCTGGAGGCCCAGGAAGGTTTTCTTGGGTGCAGTTGAGAAAAGGCCGGCCCATACTCACACCTGCAAGGGATGACTGTTCTTCTCCAGGGCCCCGTGGCAGTGTGCAGCAGGTTATGGTGAAGCTTAGATGATCTCCTGATCAGTAGCTGTGGTGTCCTTCTGTTCCCAGAGTGACCTAATCAAACAACAGCCAGCTTCACATTTGCTCACATTCTGCTGGGCTTTAAACTTGGCTTTCTGGCAGGCAGCTCTCTGAGAGACACACTTTAGCGCCTTCTTTAACAGGTGGGCAGGACTGTCTCCTCAAAGGTCATTCACAGCATCACTACACCCATGATCGTAGCCAAAGTTTATTCCTGGCATGGATGGTGGCAGCAATCAGCAAGACCCTCCCAAGGGAAAGCAGTCCTTCTCTACTATTCTTGTGCTTAGCGACATCTTTGGATGACAAGCTATTAAAAAACAAGAACTGGTCATATGACCATAGTACCTTTGAATCTGTGAGACCCCTATAACACCAGGGGGCAAGATCACTTCGTGATTGAAAAATGCATGTATCATATTCACCTGGAGCTTCTGATGGGCTAGGTAAAATTGATCCAGGTGGAATGCATGAAACCATGCTTGAAGTGATGAAACCAGTTTGCTCAGAAACTAAGCTCCCGACAGGAAGAGCCTGGTAACTCTCTGGCAGAGGTACAGCAGCTATTTGAAAGGCTTTGTGGGCCATTACCCCTAATCACTAAAACAATTATATTAGGTGGCAAGGAGGAAGAGAAGGCAACCTCAGGGGATCCTACCTCAGAGGATACTTAAGCAGCCTTAAAAAAAATCCACTATTTTGTAAGTGACACACACAGAGGGGCATATTCACAGGAAAATGTCGGAGCGCGGAGCTGCGCCAATTTTGGCAGTGCCGAGCTCTAACATTTTCAAAATGCAGGGATGCCACTTGTTAACAAGAATATGGTGCACTCCTGAGTTTCCCCTAGTGCTGGCACAAAAAAAGCTGCCTAGCGTCAGTGCGGGCACCCTGCCACCATGTGGCAAGGGTACCTGCCCTACAGGGACGATTGTTTATGTGCAGGAATGGACACCTTCTTGCACACAAACAATCAATAATGGCGATTTGCAGCTTCTACGTGTGCTTATGCAACACCCATGGAAAGAGCAACAAGCATTGGCATAGCCAATCGATCTCGCCTTTGGGACCTTATAAGTGTTTAGCCATGCAACAGTTGATGTTGTTGCACCAAGGATATTGTGCTGGATAACTAAACACTTATAAGGTCCCAAAAGCGAGACCTATTGGCTATGCCAATGCTTGTTTCTATCTGGGAACTCTTGTGCAATTTGTATGCCAGTGCAATGTAGGTTTTAACCCCGATCGTAAGGGAATGCATCTTGTTATATAAAATTATTTTTTTTAAACATGTTTAACTGACATTGAAGCACTATGCCTTCTAAAAATGACAGGTGGGTGAAAGTCTTTATGAGAACACTACTTAAAGATAAATTTAATATATACCCAGTCGCTGCAATTATGAAGTACCGTGTTATAATGATTTGTTTAGACTAACAAAACTAATTTTAGCTGGTCCCTTTACTCAAACACCTTCCAATCCCAAAAGATTCTATCAGGAAATGCTCAGAATAGTAAATTACATCAGGTTGCCGTAAGATAAGAGTGTGTAATGATCGTAAAAAGGGTTGACAAGGAGTAGTAGTCTACAAAAAGGTGAATGGTTTATACCACATGAATATGAGCATAAGGTTAGGAATTAAAGCAAGCGTTCTCTGGAGAAAATGCAGTGAGGGAGGGGAGTGCGAGACAATTAAATGCAAAGGGTAAAAATAAACAATACAGCTGGTTACGTTATTTTCAGCTGATCTGCGATACTTAGAAGACATGATAAGAGATTAAAAAGAAGAATGGGATGTTTGTTAGTGGTATAAAGCTTTAGACAACCGTAAAGTCGAACAGTTCACTGATGACATATAAATGAAGAACCAGGTCAGGGGGAAAGGGTGAAAGGGAATATGGATGGAGTCATCTTTCTCAAAACGTTAGCCAGATAGAGGCAGTGCTTAATTTGTAAAATATGAAGTGCAGGTGCTCAAATGTTTTTTGGAGGCCACACCTACTTTTCTTCGGCTCCACCCATTTCCTCCACTGGCTCCACCCACTATATTGGCTCCACCCACATCCTCAACTGGCACTGCTAAAAGTCAGATGTATTACCAATCGATCTGAATTTCAGCAAGGGAGCCTTCCTCATAGTAAGGTTTTGAGAGGAGGTTCCCCTGCCCTGTGAACATTTTGAAAAAGATTAAACCAAAAGTGCTTTTAAAGCACAATTTTGAAATAAATTAGCTAAAATCACTAATGCATTGAAAAGGGACAATTCCAGTGCTTTATGAGCTTTGGCGTCCGGTATTACTACAGCAGGGTGAGGTGGCAGTGTGCAGAGTTAGTTACACACTGTGATTCACACAAAGTATTACTTATTCAACACTTGAGCCGGACTGGGAACCCAAAGAAACTCTGGAAAGTTTTGTTAGACCAGCCCCCATACGGTGCATAGAAAGCGAGTGCAGCGAGCCTAACGACTGCTAGAGGTGTTTGGGGGGGGGGAATTCCCCCCTCAAGAACATTTTGTTAAAAGACCAAAATGGTGCACAACTCATTTCTCATTACATTTTTAGCTGTATTAACTTTCAGAGCATAGTAAATCGTAAGTGATGACCTGACATAAGCACCCAGTCCAGAAAGCATGGAAATGTCACACAAAAGCACCTAGGCCAGAAAGCATGGAAATGTTACACATAAGCACCCAGGCTAGAAAGCATGGAAATGTCACACATTAGCACCCAGGCCAGAAAGCATGGAAATGTCACACATAAGCACCCAGGCCAGAAAGCATGGAAATGTCACACATAAGCACCCAGGCCAGAAAGCATGGAAATGTCACACATAAGTACTCTTACCAGGAACCATGGAAACGTTACACAAAGCCACCCAGCCTCAGGCCAGAAAGCATGAAAATGTCAAACAAAGGCACTCAAGCCAGTGGCGATGGAACAATGTTCAGAGTGTTGGTGCTGTCCTCAATGTTACATCACTAAAGAAATCATACCATTGTGAAAAATCCAAACATCACACTAAGTACAAACATAGCAAAATAATACCGGTGGAGGTGGTGAGTGAGGATGTGGTTAGGTATGTTGTAGTGGAGAACTTTTAACACCACTACTTGTTGAGTGGCGTTGGAGATATGAACCAAATCTTTCCACAATCCTGAACTCAACAAACCAAAGTGCCTCAACTTCCTGCTCTAAACAGTGCTGTGGTAGAATACGTGCTTAATCGGCTGATGCTTTAGACAGTTGAGTAGCTACCAGACATCTCTAGTTGTTAATGATATGCTGCTACACATACTGCAGCAGCTCTGCCGGCCTCCGCCATAAATTAAAGCAAACAATTCTTAGGAAAAATAAATCCGCACGAGCCACTCAAAAAAGCCAGTGGCATGAAGAGTCCACGGGGCTGCCTGTTTTAATCAAATGCTGCAGCTCAGGTGATGCGCAATATAGATTGCTTTGAAGTTCGAATTAAATTCATGGAGAACACTGCCAGGCTGACGCTGACCTACTCCGGTCAGTTGTTTTTGCACATAAAATGTAATGCATATTAAGGCACGGCACAATTATATTACAAATTTACAAGCACAAAACCATGGCACGCCGCTTGCTTAAAGAGCCTTTAAGACTATGGGGTCATTCATTAGATGTGCAACTACTTACTGGTAGGAAAAAAGGTTAACAGTTTATTTAACATCCCGATTTTCATTAGAGATATAGATATTTATATATACATACTACATACATATCAAGGAAACTGGTGCTAAAGGTCTTCCAAGGCAGTGCAAGCAGGAACCTCAATCCGTTGCTCTATAGGCCTCTCACTGATCTTTTAATACAAGAACCAAAATATGTGGATTTATACTAAAAAAACTTGGAACTGCTCAAATGTCAGGCGATGGATGGAGCCAGGCCGTCACGCATCACCCACAGTTAGTGGTTCTAATTTCCTGTCTGTGCCATCCCCCGATAGCGGGCATTGAGGCTGAGCGAGTAACTTGCAATCTCGCATACATAACTTGGAAGGAAGAGGGGGTAGGGAATGCAATGTTTAGGGCAGGCAAGGCAGGGTAAGGGTTACGTCACGTAATGTGATGTCAGGTCAGAACAGCATGCCCAGCACTGGCACCCAGTAACCCAGCCATTTGTTGACTTGAGCTTTCACACCTGTAAAGTGGAAGGTCCCTAACCACCTGTGCAGCTGTTCCATCTCTGCCAGTTTTCCTTCCTCCAGAGATTCTCACGCATTTCCCCTTCTGGCACAGTTTGAGATCCCTGATCCAAAGGATCTCTTCAAACTGAAAATCTCGTGCTCCTCAGGAACACTCAATAACAGGACCAGCTTACAGGAGTGAGAACAAAACTAGTGCCACACAGTGACTGAATCAAACTACAGAGCTCTACAATAAGCTCTCCACCAAAGGACTGATCCTATGACGAAGCATGCCACAGACAATGGATGAGGAGCAGACGGCTGACCTCATTTTATACAACTAACTATAGGTGTATTGAAGAGTATTTTGTACCTAGATTTTAGACATTTACCCTAGGGCTCATAGACAATTAAGAGATCAAGCTATGTTTTGTTATTCTGTAGCCCAGCCAGCCCTAAAGATTAAGTTCCTAAACCTGTATAATCTCTCCCTCGTTGCTTAAATCTGCTCCTCAGGGACACCAGACATGTTCCCTGATATTCTCTTCACCCCACAGTCTTGAGGGAGTTGCCACCTTACCATCAACATTTTTTAAGCAGCCCGGGCTGATGGGTGCATTTATGGTAGTCTGGGGTGCACAGCACTAGCTCTAGATGCACATAGGAGTCATGCCTATCAGCGATTCTTAATTATGTACAGTGGCCATGGACAAATGGCGCTCTTTCATGTTTATAAATTATTTTGTATGCGAAATATTCACTAACGTTATGTGCATGCGGAAGCTACTTTGCAATCAACATTGATGCATGAGTCTTTAGGTTAGGGTTACCGTTCGTTGATTGCAATCATTTTTTTAAATTAAGTATTGAGTGCAAAATGGAGCATGACATCAGCCCACACAGAAACAACAAGGCTAGGCTCATACCCCAATTACTCTTCCTAGCCAGGCTAGCCTGCTTCTGTCTTTTCAAGTCTTTGGAATACATAAATTACCCGCCAGAGGTGGCCACAAGAGACTATACAAGGCTGGTGACAGATAGGCACTGCCCAACTCAGTACTTTCTACGAGATGGGCAAGCAGTGCCTTTCTCAGAAACCCCTCTGTGGAGGTAAACTCTTCTGTGAGCTTGGCTGCTTGCAAATTCAAGCTAGAGAGAGGCACTGGCCCGGACTGGCTGTAGGTCCACTCCTGCCTGAGTGCCAGGGAGTGGGAATACAGACTGGCACATCAGCCCACCTCAAGGAAGAGCAACAATATTGAACAGACCTCCATGGACTTTGCTGTGGTGATTTATGTGTATAGAGTTGCACCCTACCTTACCCATTTCCTCGTGGTTGGCAACAGGTATAAAGACCCTGCTAAAGCTCTCATGGTCTTTCCTGTTGTGGCTGATCGATTTGCCTCTGTGGAAGCCATCAACAACAAGCATAAAAAGTTCTGCAAAGCAAATAAGGCACCCGGAAGCACTCTTCTTCCCACACCAAAGCCCAGAAAAGCACTGCATGAAGTTCCAACATCTATAAATATAGGTGAGCCGAGTATGAACTCTTCCTCGTGAGAACACTTCCCTCCATCCATCAACTTTCATTTGTTTTTTTGTCATCCTTTATCCCTCCATTTGTCCAGACGTCCTCGTCCAGCACCCTCCCAGTTGGCCTGCATGTTCACTGGAGCCAGAAAAACCTAACAATGGCCTGAGTAATCCCAGTCTGTGCTACTATGGCTGTCGGCTCACGTCACACACCTTTTGTTTCCATGGATCGGACAGCAGTCTGCCCACTTTAACAAAGTGCTATCCTATGGAATACGGAGCTGCTCATCCGAAGTTACTAGGATCCTAGGTCACGAGATAGCCAAAGGAAGGACCACCAACCTAATTCATGCTGCGCACCATGTTTGGACAACAAAGAAAGCGGATGTGCGTACACGAGTCATCTCTAGGCTCTACATGTCATAGAGTAGAAGTATTAACCCCGGCAGGAGGACCGTACTGCGGCAGGCCCCCGCCCCCCCCATTGAAAAATCACACTGTGGGGATTGTCATTGTTGACAATTGACAAAAGTGTGTGTGTGTCTGTTGTGTCAAAGTACTACTCTTAACTTAACATCGTTCCGTTACCTGCTGTAGTGCGGCAGGGACTCGAGTTGGGACACACAGAGCAGCCAGCCAGAGCCAGACACACATCGGCTGCGATTAGCAGGCCTGGTCCGGACCGGTGCTGATAATACTGCTGCTAGCTAGTACCGTAACCAGGCACACTCGGGTCGGGCCGCGGGCGGTGGGGGCCGGGGCCGACTTTAACGCGATGAGTCTGACTTGCCTGTTGCGTGCGGTGGTTATGCTGGGGGCTGTGCGTGTCAGCAATTTATAAAAAATCTGCGCACGTTGCCGCACAGCCGCCCCATCACATAACCAAAAACAACAATTGATAGACAGAATGCAGAACAATGTCATACATTCACCCCAGTACAGAGATCTGGGCCTAAATCCATCGTTTTTTTGCTCACCATGCCATTGCAGTTGGAACCCAGCCATATGCAAATCAGTCTTGACCCTGTGCCTCATGGGAACAGTCCAGCCCGAACTGCCAAGCCAGGTCCTCCCTGGACTGGAAACAAGCATCCTAGGACCGGTTTCGGGGTATCACCCCTCTTCAGCCAGGATAGCTTGATTCCAGTGGCATGGAGAGCACGGGACCCACGTCTAGGCATACCCGTCCCACTCGGGGTGACAAATGCAAAAACAACAATTGATAGACAGAATGCAGAACAATGTCATACATTCACCCCAGTACAGAGATCTGGGCCTAAATCCATCGTTTTTTTGCTCACCATATGGCCATGTCTGAACTGGGGTGGCAGAGTGGGCTAAAGAACGGTGATGGATCAAACCCAGATCTGTTGACTGGGTGTGAGTGTTTGATTGGTTTTGATGCTCCGTCCATCACCACCCCCTTTTGTACCGCTTTATTCGCCATAAGTTGGCAGGGTATGCTCAGACGTGAGTCCCTTGCTCACTTTGCCACTGGATTCAAGCAAGCCTGGCTGAAGACGGCTGAAATGCCAGAAACCGGTCCTAGGAAGCTTGTTTCTGGTCCAGGGAAGGCATGGCTTGGCAGTTCGGGCTGGACTGTTTCCATGAGGCACAGGGTCAGACTGATTTGCATATGGCCATGTCTGAACTGGGGTGGCAGAGTGGGCTAAAGAACGGTGATGGATCAAACCCAGATCTGTTGACTGGGTGTGAGTGTTTGATTGGTTCTGATGCTCCGTCCATCACCACCCCCTTTTGTACCTCTTTGTTCGCCATAAGTTGGCAGGGTATGCTCAGACGTGAGTCCCTTGCTCACTTTGCCACTGGATTCAAGCAAGCCTGGCTGAAGACGGCTGAAATGTCAGGTGTCAGCAGCTCAAGAAGGATAATAGAGCCCACTAACCTCTGCGTAGCAGCCAGCAGGGACGATGTTGCGAAGAATATGATTCCCTCGCCACCGGAAACGTTCTCTCCCCAGAGTGTAATAGGATACAGCTCTGAGGGAACGCACTCGGGGGAGAAGGAACAGAAAAACGGGTCTTCAGGGTATTTGGCTTGAGGGTCTGGTCTATGAGGGAGTCTCAACTGCCTGCATGAATGACACAGAAAAACGAATTAGGGAAGTGTAGCACTCTATCTTAACCCTTCGCTCACCCTGTTTCCCCCTGTCTGATTCCCAATGTCATAGACGTACCTGAGAGTCTGTTATCCCCTCTGAGAACCTTACTACGTGTCACGCCTGTGCTGTTTTCCTCACAGCTGACAGGAGTGCTACCTCTTAGCGGTGTCGTCACTGTTGTTTTCGTCACAGTGACTGGTTTCAGCCCCAACTTCCTCACAGTGTCTTGGGAGCTGACCAATGCTCTGAAGCCCCTTTGCGCAAAAACAATAGTCAACAGGAGAACTCAGGAGGGGTTTTTACACAGTGCTGGAGACGGAGGACACAACGGGACTTGAATGAGCTTGGGAAGATCTTGGAGAAACAGGAAGCGTGTACTCACAGCTCGACAACGGCCTTCAATCGGCGGTAAAGACAGACGGGCGAAATGCCCTGACCGACCTCGTCAGGAAAATGCGCGGGAAATCGGAGGCTCCGGAAGGAATCCCTCCGCTCTTGTGAAGTCCTCCAGGTGTGTACCAACGATAGTTCGCTTCCTCTATCCGCGGGGAAGAAAGCGTCCGCTTGCAGCCAGGGTCCGGAATGGATTGTCAAGCGCCGCTTCGGTGTCCCGGAAGTGTTTTTATTGACTTCCTGGGTTGGCGGGACCTCACCCGGAAACGGCCCAGCCTCTGGGAGTTGTAGTCTTTACTCCCCTGTTGTGGCAGAACGGGAGGACGCGACCTTCGCGTCTTTGTCTGTGGCTCCGCAAGTGAAGGAGCATGACAGAACCCCCTCTTAAGGAACGCCGTCTCGGCGGTCGTCCTGGTTTACCAGGGTGAGCCTCGTGAAATCACACTACAAGATCCGGGCAGTGGAGGTTCTGAACTGGTTCCCAGGTTCTATCCTCGACCCCATAACCCTTCCAGTCTACCAAGTACTGAACCCTACCCCTTACTAACCGGGAATCTAGGATTTCCTGTACCTCGTATTCCTCTTGTCCTTCGATTTCCATTGGGGGGGTCGTTCCGGCAATCTAATGTGGTTAGGGCACGGTTGTAGCAAGGACACATGGAATACGGGGTGTATGCGCCATGATGGGGGTAGGGATAGTTTCATGGCTACGGGGTTGATGACTTCAACTATGTTATAGGGACCTATGTATTTGGGTTTGAATTTGTTAGCCACCTTTAAATGTAAGTTTTTTGTAGCCAGCCAGACCATGTCCCCCACCTTATATTCGGGTTCTTTTGTTCTTTTCCGATCTGCAAATCTTTTGTGTGCCGCCTGCGCCGTCTTGAGGTGTGGTTTCGCTTCTTCTAGTACGGCGCGTAAATGTGCGTGATGTTCTTGAATGCTAGGGACCGGTGATTGGATGGGCCAATCGAAGGTGAGCATGTTTGGGTGGTAACCGTACAAGCAGAAGAAGGGAGAGCATCCCAACGTGGAGTGTTCGGAGTTGTTGTATGCGAACTCTGCAGTCCATAGAAGGGTAATCCAGTTTGTAGCGCTCTGGAGGGAAAAACAGCGAAGGTACTGTTCCACAGTCTGATTGAGGCGCTCCGTTTTGCCATCTGTGTGGGGATGAAAACTGGTGGACAGCCTGGCGTTGATGTCCATGGCTTTACATAACTCTCTCCAAAACCGAGAGGTGAATTGGGATCCTCTGTCCGTGATGAGAACGTTGGGTATGCCATGGAGTCGGACTACATGTTGGAGAAAGACTAAGGCTAAGTCGGAGGAGGTAGGTAGCCCTTTCAGAGGTATGAAATGCCCCATTTTGGTTAAATGGTCCACCACTACTAGCACCGCTGTGTATCCATTGCAGGGGGGCATTTCCACGATAAACTCTATAGAGACGATATGCCACGGTCTGGGAGGGATTGGCAAAGGGCGTAGAAGTCCCATGGGTTTAGAGTGTATCGCCTTTCCTTGAGCACATATCGAACACCCACTAAGGTATTCCTTGGTGTCTTTCTTGACTGTCGGCCACCAGAAGGAGCATTCCATACTGGCA
The DNA here is from genome assembly GCF_964204655.1 of Triturus cristatus. Taxonomy (NCBI): domain Eukaryota; kingdom Metazoa; phylum Chordata; class Amphibia; order Caudata; family Salamandridae; genus Triturus; species Triturus cristatus. The sequence goes on along the minus strand of NC_140587.1, from coordinate 776,093,035 downwards.
ATGGTTTTGGAGGTTCCCAGGTGTCCTCCTAACGCTGTATCATGAGCCCAAGCCAAGCCAGGACCTGCCTCTGAAGACTCACCGTAGGTACGTATAGTGCGTGAGAGCGGTACAACAAGTCCTTAGTTATGACTCTGTGCTCGGGTTCCTCCTGGATCCAGGCCCATACATCAATATCTGCCAGGGAAGTCCTGACTTCCTCGAGGAAGTTCTGGGAGGTGAGTACTGCTAGGGTTGAGTCCGCGATGGTGCCCTCTGCTAGTATCAAGGGAGGTTCCTGCATTTCCGGGTCTCCCTGTTTCTCAAGGTCTTCAAAGCGGGAGAGCGCGTCTGCCTTCCCATTTTGGGAGCCTGGTCTGTATTTGATGACAAAATCATAATCAGCAAAAAACAAGGTCCATCGAAGCTGGCGGGGTGTAAGCGCTCTAGCTGTCTTGAGGAACAACAGATTCCGGTGATCGGTGTATATTTCGATTTTGTGTTGTGCCCCCATGAGATAATGGCGCCATTCTTCACAGGCCCGTTTGATGGCGAGCAACTCTTTGTCTGAGATTGAGTAATTAAGTTCGCTGGCAGTAAGTTTTTTGGAGAAGTAGGCCACCGGGTGTAACTGTCCCGTTTGGGGGTGTCGCTGGGATAATACCCCTCCAAGGGCGTACTGGGAAGCGTCCGTTTCCACCATGAATGGGAGAGAAGAGTCAGGATGTCTTAGGATGGGGGCCTGGGTAAATCTGGATTTCAAGTCCTGAAACGATTTTTCGGCCTCTTCTCTCCATACAAAAGGGGCATGTTTTCTTAGCAACTGAGTTATAGGTTGAATTACTTTGGAGAAGTCTTTAATAAAACGCCTGTAATATTTTGCGAATCCCAAGAAACTTTGGACCGCCTTGACATGCTGTGGAGTTTTCCAGTGGGTGATAGCCTCCACCTTCGTATCATCCATCTGAAATCCCTCTGCATTGATCACATAACCGAGGAAGGCTACCTCTTGAACATGGAACAAGCATTTCTCCAACTTTGCGTATAGGGAATGTGCTGCAGCCTTTCCAATACTGCAGTCACATGCCTGATGTGATCCTTAAGACAAGGAGAGTAGATGAGGATATCGTCTATGTACACCACGCAACAGACGTCCAGGAGGCCTCTCAACACCTCATCCATAAAATATTGAAAGGCTGCTGGGGCTTTACAGAGCCCAAACGGCATCACACGGTATTCGAAAAGCCCGAACTTGGTTCGGAAGGCGGTCTTCCACTCGTCTCCACTCCTTTATCTGACGAGATGATATGCAGCCCTTAAATCCAATTTAGTGAAAAACTTGGCGCCTTTCAGCTGGTCCAAGAGTACAGGGATCAGTGGGAGAGGGTAGCGGTTTTTTACTGTGACTCGATTTAACGCTCTATAGTCTATGCAAGTCCTTAATTCGGCACAATCTTTCTTTGGAATAAAGAAAAGAGGGGACGATGCCGGCGAGGAAGAATGCGTGATGAATCCGGATGCCAGGTTTTCTTCAAAGTAATTTTTCAGGTATCATGTTTCGGGCTCTGTCAGGGCGTAAACACGACTGCACGGAATGTCCGCTCCGGGAATTAATTCGATCCGGCAGTCATGGGTCCTGTGTGGAGGTAGTTGAGTTGCCTTCTGTTTGTTAAAGAGAGACTGGTACTGCTGGTACACCTCAGGTAACCGGCTTGGTTTTTCGGGGATTGATGGGCTACACGCGTTGGCCATCAATACTGCGAGTGACGCGGAGTTGGTCTCTGGTCTGGCGGTCTCTTCTGTGCAGTGTGCCTCGCAATACGGGGAATTCATGGAGACCGTGCGGTCGGCCCAGCTGATCTTGGGGTCATGTAAAGTAAGCCATGGCATGCCTAATATGAGACGAAACTGGGGGGCATCTATTAGATCAAAAGAGATGCGTTCATAATGGTCCTTCCCGAGTCGCATCAGGAGGTGATGGGAATGGCTTACGACGGATCCGGACGTCAGTTCTGAGCCATCCACGGCTCTCACGTTGTCAGGGTTCTTTTTTCTTTCTCTTGCCACTCCAAGGTGTCGTGCATATGTTTGGTCCATGTAGTTTCCTGTAGCCCCGGAATCTAGCAAGGCTTCCAATTGCACTGGTTTTTACCCTGTAATCCACAGGGAAACACCCACATTCAGATGTGCTACAGCAGGTTGCATAGTATTTGCGATGATAGATGAGATCGGCAAAGGTAAATTACCCGAACCAGAGATCTCTGGCTTACTCGGGTTTGCTAGTTTTCCGCTGGCTCCGGGCTCTCCATGGATGCGATGGTTTTTGGTGAACTGCTCCGCTCGGGGAGTTGAGCTCGGGCTCGGCATTCCCGTATAAAATGCCCTCCTTTGCCGCAATATAAACAGAGTTTCATTTTTCTCCGTTTTTCTCGCTCCTCGGTAGTGAGGGGACCTCTGATCCCCCCGATTTGCATCGGTTCGGGTCCTTCAGTTCCTTTGGGGCGTTCCTCCATGGTGATTTTTGGGCGTGGAAAGAGAGGACGCATCTCCCCGCGACTCCGATCCCCTTTTCTCTCCTGAAGACGGTGATCCAATTGGACTGTAAGATCTATCAGTTCTTCGCACGTGGGGGGCAATTGAACTACCTGTGCCAGAACGTCTTTCAGATCTCCTCTTAGTCCCTGGTAAAAAAGGGTGGTCCGTTTCTCCTGTGGCCAGTCGGTCTCCACCACTAACCGGTTAAACGAGGTAATGTAGGTTAAGAGGTCCTGGGACCCCTGCCGCAGGGTAAGGAGTTCGCGATCCAAGGACATCATATGGGACTTCCTATCGAAGAGTTTTCTCAGCTCCACACAGAAGTCTGCAAAGTCGTATAACACCGGGTCGTTGCGTTCCATTAGGGGTATGGTCCAACTGGCCGCATTCCCTCCCATGTAGGACATCATGAAGGCGGTTTTTGCCGTGTCCTCTTGAAAGACCGACGGTTTACACAAAAAGTGCAGGCGACATTGATTGAGGAACGTTTCAAACTTTTTTGGTTCTCCATAGAAGCGTTCCGGCGGCGCCAATGGAATGCTGAGTTTCTGGATCACATGAATCGCGGGAGCAGTTTCGGAGGTTGTTGGGGGACTAGGAGAGGCTGTGAAGAACCCACCCCCTTGTGTATCTACGACTGAAGGAAACCGAGTGGGATGAGAAGGGGGTTGGAGTGTTGCTTCTTTGATGTAAGGACTCGGGCCCCTACGGGATAAACCAGCGACTTCCCGTCTTAAAGTATTCACTTCTTTACGTAAATCCTGATTTTCTAGGCGTGAGGTTTGCACCTCCTGTTGTAGTGCTGTTAAGCTCTCCAACAGGGAGGACAACACGGCATTAGTGTCCATCGTCCGGGCTGGGCGTCGTTCTTGGGCTTGACAATCTGTCAGGTGTCAGCAGCTCAAGAAGGATAATAGAGCCCACTAACCTCTGCGTAGCAGCCAGCAGGGACGATGTTGCGAAGAATATGATTCCCTCGCCACCGGACACGTTCTCTCCCCAGAGTGTAATAGGATACAGCTCTGAGGGAACGCACTCGGGGGAGAAGGAACAGAAAAACGGGTCTTCAGGGTCTTTGGCTTGAGGGTCTGGTCTATGAGGGAGTCTCAACTGCCTGCATGAATGACACAGAAAAACGCATTAGGGAAGTGTAGCACTCTATCTTAACCCTTCGCTCACCCTGTTTCCCCCTGTCTGATTCCCAATGTCATAGACGTACCTGAGAGTCTGTTGTCCCCTCTGAGAACCTTACTACGTGTCACGCCTGTGCTGTTTTCCTCACAGCTGACAGGAGTGCTACCTCTTAGCAGTGTCGTCACTGTTGTTTTCGTCACAGCGACTGGTTTCAGCCCCAACTTCCTCACAGTGTCTTGGGAGCTGACCAATGCTCTGAAGCCCCTTTGCGCAAAAACGATAGTCAACAGGAGAACTCAGGAGGGGTTTTTACACAGTGCTGGAGACGGAGGACACAACGGGACCTGAATGAGCTTGGGAAGATCTTGGAGAAACAGTAAGCGTGTACTCACAGCTCGACAACGGCCTTCAATCGGCGGTAAAGACAGACGGGCGAAATGCCGTGACCGACCTCGTCAGGAAAATACGCGGGAAATCGGAGGCTCTGGTAGGAATCCCTCCGCTCTTGTGAAGTCCTCCAGGTGTGTACCAACGATAGTCCCCTTCCTCTATCCGCGGGGAGGAAAGCGTCCGCTTGCAGCCAGGGTCCGGAACGGATTGTAAAGCGCCGTTTCAGTGTCCCGGAAGTGTTTTTATTGACTTCCTGGGTTGGCGGGACCTCACCCGGAAACGGCCCAGCCTCTGGGAGTTGTAGTCTTTACTCCCCTGTTGTGGCGGAACGGGAGGACGCGACCTTCGCGTCTTTGTCTGTGGCTCCGCAAGTGAAGGGGCATGACATGAAATGCCAGAAACCGGTCCTAGGAAGCTTGTTTCCGGTCCAGGGAAGGCATGGCTTGGCAGTTCGGGCTGGACTGTTCTCATGAGGCACAGGGTCAGACTGATTTGCATATGGCCATGTCTGAACTGGGGTGGCAGAGTGGGCTAAAGAACGGTGATGGATCAAACCCAGATCTGTTGACTGGGTGTGAGTGTGTGATTGGTTCTGATGCTCCGTCCATCACCACCCCCTTTTGTACCGCTTTGTTCGCCATAAGTTGGCAGGGTATGCTCAGACGTGAGTCCCTTGCTCACTTTGCCACTGGATTCAAGCAAGCCTGGCTGAAGACGGCTGAAATGCCTGAAACTGGTCCTAGGAAGCTTGTTTCCGGTTCAGGGAAGGCATGGCCTGGCAGTTCGGGCTGGACTGTTCCCATGAGGCACAGGGTCAGACTGATTTGCATATGGCCATGTCTGACCTGGGGTGGCAGAGTGGGCTAAAGAACGGTGATGGATCAAACCCAGATCTGTTGACTGGGTGTGAGTGTTTGATTGGTTCTGATGCTCCGTCCATCACCACCCCCTTTTGTACCGCTTTGTTCGCCATAAGTTGGCAGGGTATGCTCAGACGTGAGTCCCTTGCTCACTTTGCCACTGGATTCAAGCAAGCCTGGCTGAAGACGGCTGAAATTCCAGAAACCGGTCCTAGGAAGCTTGTTTCCGGTCCAGGGAAGGCATGGCCTGGCAGTTCGGGCTGGACTGTTCCCATGAGGCACAGGGTCAGACTGATTTGCATATGGCCATGTCTGAACTGGGGTGGCAGAGTGGGCTAAAGAACGGTGATGGATCAAACCCAGATCTGTTGACTGGGTGTGAGTGTTTGATTGGTTCTGATGCTCCGTCCATCACCACCCCCTTTTGTACCGCTTTGTTCGCTAAGTTGGCAGGCTCAGACGTGAGTCCCTTGCTCACTTTGCCACTGGATTCAAGCAAGCCTGGCTGAAGACGGCTGAAATGCCAGAAACCGGTCGTAGGAAGCTTGTTTCCGGTCCAGGGAAGGCATGGCTTGGCAGTTCGGGCTGGACTGTTCCCATGAGGCACAGGGTCAGACTGATTTGCATATGGCCATGTCTGAACTGGGGTGGCAGAGTGAGGAAAAGAACGGTGATGGATCGAACCCAGACCTGTTGACTGGGTGTGAGTGTTTGATTGGTTCTGATGCTCCGTCCATTACCACCCCCTTTTGTACCCATCACATAACCAGCAAAATCCAGCCAAAAAAATGCCCAAAGCAGTGTCCTCCTCCGGCCCGCCCACGAAGGCCTCCGCAGCGCGATGATGCCGCGTGCATTGCCGCCATGACAATCATCAGTTAAGTTAAAGTTTATTATTTATATTACACTGGATCCTAGGTCACGAGAAGGACCAGCCACCAAACTAATTCATGCTGCGCACCATGTTTGGAAAGAAAGCGGATGTGCGTACACGAGTCATCTCTAGGCTCTACATCCATATCCATGTCATAGAAGTATTAACCCCGGCAGGAGGTCCGTACTGCGGCAGGCCCCCGCCCCCCCTACTCACATAATGAAAAGGCTCGCATTTGGTTAAAAAGAGCCATTAATGTACCACGCATTTCTCTGTCCTGTAAGTACGCAAGAGGAGACTTGATCCCTCACTCATTCCAAGCACATCTTTTTCCCAGGGGCATAGAGAGTAAAAGTAATTGAATGCAGAGGAATTTCCAGAACAGGTGTTTATTAGTTAATGATATTTATTTGTAAATCAGCTGCATCTTTATGGATATTTGATTAACATAATTTTTTTTAATCTACTGGGAACTCACATAATTACATATTTAATGCTTTAAACGAAGCACATGGAATGCGGTGCTGGCTGCTGCAGCTCCTTCCGCGTACCCCCACTTCCCTCCCCTGCTGTAATGCTGTCTGCGCACCTGTGGCTTGCTGGGAAGCAGGCCTGCGCTCGTGCTCCGAGGACCCCGATAGATCGGATTGCTAATTCACTCTGAACTGCCCGATAGCAATTAACAATTTCCAATATTGTTCTCCTTCCTCCAGCCATTTGTTTCATTATCACATTGAAAAATCACATTGTGGGGAATCGGATCATAAAGTACTACTCTTAACTTAACATCGTTCCGTCCGTTACCTGCTGTGGTGGGCCGGCCGGCAGGGACTCGAGTTGGGACAGAGAGCTGCCAGTCAGCCAGAGCCAGACACACAACGGCTGTGATTAGCAGGCCTGGTCCGGACCGGTGCTGCTACTGCTGCTGCTAGCTACCGTAACCAGGCACACTCGGGTCGGGCCTCGGGCGACTCGCTCAGCTGCCTGTTGCGCGCGTTGGTTATGTGTTGGTTATGCTGGGGCGTGTCAGCAATTTGTAAAAAATCTGCACACGTTGCCGCACAGCCGCCCCATCACATAACCAAAATCGAGCCCAAAAAACGCCCAAAGCAGTGTCCTCCTCCGGCCCGCCCACGAAGGCCTCTGCAGCACGCAGTGCGATGATGCCGCGCGCATTGCCGCCATGACAATCAGTTAAGTTAAAGTTGTTTATTTAAATTTTATATAATATTACAGACTACACTACAGCCAGTGTGTGTGAGCATGCGTGAGTGACTCACTCACTCCTCAGAAGATGCGAAAAACACACTGCGGCACGGGCGGCACGAGAGTCTGACAGTTCATATACACTACCCACATCACACGCAGTACAAGTTTAACTTAAATTGAAAAATGTGACGTGCGCCTGGTGCGCGCAGTGCAAGAGTGTAGACCCGGCCCTGTGAAGAAAGTGCCGGTGCTAAGCACCGGAAAGCACCGGCACAAATTAAGCCCTGGATAGAGGAGTGGTGCATTGTGGGCAACTAGCTTTGGTGCTCGGGCTTCAGTTCAGTGGCAACAAACTAATTCCAAGTAAAATTGGTGAATAAAAAAAAACAGTTCAACAATTTTGAAAAAATCCCACAGAGGCAAGACTGAGCAATGGCAAAAAAAAACATTCAGGTTCCTTGAGGAATGGGAGGAGACTGGCGGGGGAGCGGTTTCTGATGGAACTTTAAATTCTACGTTTCTTACTACATCCACAAAATGACTGTTAATAAAGGGTCTGAAAAGTGAGATGACTAATCATAAACCAATGGTCTGCAAGCTTGGTCCTGCACACACTAACTCTAAAATGGAATAAAGTTGGTTTTACATCCCTATATAAAAACAAAAGAATCACAGTGGTTTGAAAATTCAGAGTCCTTTCTCCATTCGCTGTACAATCAGTCTCAAATTAAAACCGACATGACTTATTCTTCTGTGAAAAGTCCTCTCTGAAAAGTTCACCCTACTTGGAAGTTGGTCTATGAATAGACACTGATGGAAGAGCGAATGCTGGCAGGGCCATTCAGACTACCGAATTCTCCTCCAGCTGCAATACCACTGGCACATAAACTCATTCAGTCTCACTGGTTCTTGCAGTCACTGCACCCATCACTCCCTTTTGTTCAAGGCTTGAGATAGTGTTTCTTACTTTGACCCTATCAATTCTACTGAATTGGAGCACAATATATTTACTGCCCTTCTGCCGAAGAGCATTTTCTCCATCTTGGCCAATAGTCTAGAGAAGTATTGATGGAATCCATTGAAGGCACATGTGTGGCATTAAGATGACAAGAATGATTTAAAAAGAACAAGAGGAGGGGAAACCCCCCAATGAAGCACATGTGGCCGGTGCATTAACAAGCACCACTTCATAAGCCAGGCATACGGTGAAAAGAACAGACTGTCCAATGCTCCCCAAATTCATCAACTGCTTGAAGACATTTCCAAAAATTGTGTGGCTTCAAAATGCTTGCCTCCGATAAGGTTTACGTCTTCCACGTCTGAGCGCAGAATCATCTCATCCTCCAGTCCTACTATGAGATAGCAGCAATTCTCAATACATATTTTCATACGAAGGAGTTTGGCAGATGCGTAACACACCTAAATTCACAGTTTAAGCACAAAAGGATGTCTGAACAGTCACAAGCACTGGCAAAGCAAATGGGTCTTGGCTGAGCTATTGGCTTTGCAAATGATTTTTGCAGCTTGCACAAGTGTGCATGCATCAAGGTGCATCGCTTTGCCTGGCTAGCATTCTTGAAGTGGGTTTTGCATTTACCACCATCCATTCCAAGATGGCCACTAATATGCATATATGTGTCACAACGAAGCAATGCTTCATGAAGCATATGTTGCGAAGCATGTGAACATTTCTAATATAGTAGGTGGCCACGTTAGAAGGATAAATTAAAATATGCAAACAAAAATACACGCAAAGCGTGAAAAGGGATGCAAGTGGCACAGCAGCTCTTTCCAGCCAGCAAACTCCTGTAAAAATGTTCCATTAATGCGAAGACTAGGATGAGGGACTGGGAGGGAAGCAGGGACCTTTGGAAGCGCGAGCAAGATGGAGAGGCGGAGCGAGGCGCGCGCGCTTGTGCGCGTAACGGCACGCTCTATGCCTCACAAAAAGCTGTGGTCGGCTTTTTGAAGCCCAGTAACTAAAAGTCTCGCCAGGTCAGCGCATGCGCTGGCTCAGGCGAGACCTAAAAAACGAGGAGAAATTAATAATTTCTCCTCGTTGTGCCATTCTAACGCCTGGTTCGCCATGGAGTTCGTTTTTGGCACTGCCTCAGCCTTGTAAATCTGGGGCAGTGTCAAAAAGCAATGGGTGTTGCGGTTGAACGCCCACTGCAACACCCATTGCACGCGCCTCTGTCACAGAGGACTGCGGTGGAAAGAGGCATAGTTACAAGGTGGCATTAAGCCACACAAAGTGGCTTAGTGCCACCTTGTAAATATGGAAAATGGCGCTGCGCCACCAGAGCGTCAAATAAAGTGATGCTCCGGGGGGCGCTCAGGGGTTGTAAATATGCCCCAAAGAATGTAATGGACTCGACCATGTACTCAGCTAACCATGAACTCATTCCTAACCTTCAGCTGCGCACATTTAGGCAGGATAGAGACAAATGACTCCGTTTAAGGGAGAGGAAAAGTTGTTTTACACAGGGGGCAGTATTCATCTCCCCCAAAATGGTAAACAAGTCTGTCCCATAAATTCAATTACACTCCCACCACAGTCAGCCACTCATAGCTCAGAGCTATGAGTTCTCATGGTCAGTTAAGTGTGAGTACCCTCAGTGGGCTCACTGGACTGTCAACTTTACTGAGGAAAAATGAGTGAAGAGGAAAGCGGCACTGGGCAGTACTCCTCTCCAGAGCCATACAGAGGACCTTGTGTTCCAACACCAGAGCATGAGAGGTAAAGTGAGAGATGAAAGAGATGCAAGGTGGGGCTCATTTGTGGTCGCTTCTGAAACATTGGTGCCTGGAGAAGAATCAGCTAAACGCTATGCTCATCTTTGCCAGGCATTGAAACTAAATCCATTCTAAGGGTAGAAAGAGTCACATGGTTCTTTGAGCTCAGTAAGGGTGGAATGGGTCTGTCTAAACTTGCTTCTGTCTCTCAGAGACTGTTAATGCTTGGTCAGAGCTGATGTATTTGGAATGACCTATGACTAGGATCTTGTCAATCAGATATTCTGCCAAAACCACTAAAATAGTAGAGTACCTTGGATAGAATCAGTCACCTACGTTATTTTACATCTAGAAGGCGGGCTACAGAAGGGAATGTTAGTGTAATTTAATTCACAAGGCACTTTAGGGCTCTGTTTCGAGGGAGGATAATTTTTCAAAAGATTTTATTTGCGTTTTAAGGAAGAAAACAAAATATTAGCACCGAAAAAATAAGCGCAGGATTGATACATAGGTAAAATGATCAAAATCAATGTGATGCATGAGTACAAGTTATAAAACTTCGAAATTATGGTAAGTGGCCCACATATTGGTAGCAGTGGAAAGCTAAGGATGGGTGGCAAACAAGTATAGGTAAAAGACCGTACATCTGGCAAGGTGGTTAGGTAGCATCAACATTACATTTGTAGAACCTGCAAGTCAATAAGATGAGGATTAGGTACCAAAACGCAAGAGAAAAAGAGGACAGAAATAAAAAGAGAGAAGAGAAAATAGATGCTAAGGGTCTGATTAGTAAAGGTAAACTTACACTTTTGTGTTAGATTACGATTGTTCACTAGTCACAAAGTTATTTTACGAGTAGTGCGTAGCCTCTGCACATAGGACTGCCCTATCTCTTTCCTCCCCACTTGATACCACTTGTAAAATACCTTTATGAATACCAAACAATTGTAAACTTACACAAACGCGCACGTTTACCTTTGAGAATCTTGTACTAAGAAGGCATAGCAGTCATATGGGACGAAGACAAAAGTAATCAAACTAATGGAATAACATACCCCTGACTCAAAAGGGACATGCTTCCTGTTTAAAAGCGTCCAGAGTTTTCCAGGTTTTCGGTGATATCTTTCGGTTACTTTTAAGTTGCATCTTAGAGGTATTTGCACTTCCAAGGTAAGTAACCCAGGCCTACCATGTGTGGAATGAAACATGATTAGCATTTTTCCAATGAAGACGAAGAACGTTGACTGCAATAAAGAATAAAAGGTCTCAAGGAGAGCTAAGTCACTATCTGAGAGAGGGAGCGCGTTCCTAGCTGCGTGTGGTGAAATCTAAGGCAATCTTGATAGCAAAGATGTCACTCAGCTGGTTAGCAAGTTGGGCCCAGTAAGTGGTCAGCCACTTGCAGCCGAAAACCATATGTTCAGGGTCACCACATGTTGAATGACAAAACCAGCAGGTGTCTGAAACAGGGAGTTTCAATGTAATAGTTTACCCGGAGTCCTATACAGAAGACGCAAAGTGAAGTGCTTAGTTTGAGCTAATGATCGAATACGTTTATTCTGTAAAAAATAAGTACAAATGCTCCCAACGCATCTGATGAAGAAGGTGGTCTGTCTATGTTATGGAAATTCTTAGACCATTGGCCTGAATAAACAGGAGGGAAGTGTGAGTAAGAGAGCTCAGTGAAGTGTATATTTTAGAAGTAGAGTGTCCTGTAAGAAGACAGTGGTCAAGAAAAGTGACCAGAGCCAGTGGGTGAAGAGGACCGAATTTGGAGATCTTCCCTTCAATTGGCAGGAAATTATAGAAATCCAAATTGGACAGGGACAATTTGCTTTGAAGTGATGCAAAGGGTAGAGGTCCCAAATCTGAACAGAGATCAGCAAACAGATGAATATCATTATCCGCTCGATTAGGGCCAATAGTATTAGAAATTTTGGCCCCGTTTTTTATTTTTTCAAAGGGACATATGATAAGAGGTAGAGAAGTCACCAGAAAGGTGCTTATCCACCAGATTTAGGGCTTTCCTGGTGTCCATAATGATTTGATTACAATGAGTAAGATACAATGAGGACATAGTTAATAAGGCGGTGATAGAATAAGGGGAACAAAGAGAGTGTTCAATCAGTAACCAATGTGGGTGTTTGCTAGAGTCCTGAGGAAACCACGAGCACCCTGAGTATCCAGGAATGCAGTTTGGAAAACAAACCAATCAGGAAATTTGCAACCACCTACACTATAGTCTAGGAGGAGTTTACTGTACCTTGGTTTCTCAGTATATCACAGAAAAGTGGAGGCACTCTTATCTACTGTGGGGAAAAATGAAGGAGAAAGACGTACTGGAATCATGCCGGGAAAGAAGCTGACTAAAAGGGTAACCATCATTTTCATGGTTTCCAACGTATCCACCATGAGATGTGTTTAGGTGACCATGTGGATAACAGGTTTCTGATTTTGTTCGGAGTTTTTTGTTCATTACACAAGAAAGAGGTAGACAAGTTGCGGCTAAACCAGATCCCCAGATATTTAATGCATTTAGATTGCCATAGCAAACCGACACAGGACACAGGAAGGGAGGCAGTAAATGTTGAGGGGTAAGACTTCGATTATATCCTTAATCAGTGAGTAACCTGATACCTGAATCGGGATGATGTTGAGAATGGCTGGGATTGCTAATCAGGTTATTCTGTGGATATCAGAATGACGTCAAAATAGGCCACCACTTTGCAGCGTGATTTGTCAAACTGAAAGCCTTTGATATCAGACAAGGCATTAAGTAAACATACAAAGCTATGGATCTATAGCTTTAAGGAAAAGCAGGGGGAATGAGCAGTATCCCTGCCAAGTGCCCTGATGAAACTCAAAGGAAGCAGATGTGGTACTGTCAATTGTAATCCTACCAGTGGGATTTGCCTAAAGAGCCATAACAATCTTTGTGAAACAACTACCAAAGTTATAAGGAGGTTGGAAATACTTCAAGATAGGGCCAAGTGACCTTATTAAATGTGTTCTCTCTCCAAAGCTATAGTGGACTGAAATAAGTTTAACATTCTTTGGGATAGAGTGATCTTTCCTTTTCTTTAGGATGACAACAATGATAACCTGGCTGCTTTACCAGAAACCTTGCTGGGAGAGGCTAAATGATTAAGAAAGTCCACTGGATGGTTGGTAAGAGAAAAGGTGAACAGCTTGTAAAAAGCAATAGGCAAACCATCCAGGTTAGGAGCTGTTCCATGCCAAGTGAGTTTGATGGCCTCCAAGATCTCACTCTTCTTGATTCTCCCATCTAATGGCAGAGTATTGAGGAAATTGAGAGAGGAATCCTTTGAAGTGTGCATGGATGGAGTGTGAATAGATACATAAACGTTCTTGAAAACATCTACAATTCCAGCAGTTTTGACGTTAGTAGAACCTGCAGGGTCTTTGATGGATGAAATTAAATTACTGTTTTGTTTCAATATTAAACAAGCCGCTAACGATTTACCAGCTTTATTGAGATATCAAAGTTTTTTCCCTTTCGGTGTGTAAATCTATGGATGAGTATGTCGATAATCGCGTTATAACTATATCAGAGACGTTTGTTGAGTGTGGCATGAAGGGAGGGTCATTAGAAGATCTGTACATGTTTTTTTCTTTTAAATCTCTTTAGCTAAACTTTTTAGAGATGATTTGATATTTTTCTTTGTTTTAGCCATACGGCTAATAATCTCAATCAATCATAGGCATTTATAGAGCGCTCTACTTACCCGGAGGGTCTCAAGGCGCTGGGGGGGGGGGGGGGGGGTGCTGCCACTACCCGAACAGCCAGGTCTTGAGCTTCTTCCTGAAGGCGAGGTGGTCTTGGGTCAGGCGCAGGTCGGGAGGGAGGGAGTTCCAGGTCTTGGCGGCCTGGTAGGAGAAGGACCTTCCTCCTGTTGTCGTTCTTCGGATGCGGGGGACGGCGGCGAGGGCGTGACTGGCTGATCGGAGGTGTCGTTTGGGAGCGTAGAAGTTGATGCGGTTGTTGAGGTAGCTCGGGCCTTGGTCGTGAAGAGCTTTGTGTGCGTGGGTGAGGAGACGGAAGGTGATTCTCTTGTTGACCGGGAGCCAGTGCAGGTCTCTTAGGTGTCCGGAGATGTGGCTGTGTCGTGGGATGTCGAGGATGAGTCTGGCTGAGGCGTTCTGGATCCGTTGGAGTCTCTTCTGGAGCTTGGCGGTGGTTCCGGCGTAGAGGGCGTTGCCGTAGTCCAGTCGGCTGGTGACGAGTGCCTGGGTGACAGTCTTCCTGGTCTCGGTGGGGATCCACCGGAAGATCTTCCGTAGCATGCGCAGGGTGTTGAAGCATGACGAGGAGACGGCGTTGACTTGCTTGGTCATGGAGAGGGAGGAGTCCAGGATGAAGCCCAGGTTGCGTGCGTGGTCTGTCGGTTTGGGTGCCGTGCCCAGGGCGGGGGGCCACCAGGAGTCGTCCCAGGCGGAGGGCGAGGATCCCAGGATGAGGACTTCCGTCTTGTCCGAGTTCAGCTTCAGGCGGCTGGTCGACATCCACTCGGCTACCTCTTTCATTCCTTCGTGAAGGTTGGCTCTGGCGGCGGCGGGGTCGTTGGTCAGGGAGAGGATCAGCTGTGTATCGTCGGCGTAGGAGATGATGTTGAGGTTGTGTTGGCGTGCGATGGCTGCGAGGGGGCTCATGTAGACGTTGAAGAGGGTTGGGCTCAGCGAGGATCCTTGAGGGACGCCGCAGATGACTTTGGTGGCCTCTGACTTGTACGGTGGTAGACGGACTCTCTGTGTTCTTCCGTCGAGGAAGGAGATGATCCATTCCAGTGCCTTCTCCTGGATTCCGACGTTGCTGAGGCGCTGCACTAGGGTGCGGTGGCAGACGGTGTCGAAGGCCGCGGAGAGGTCTAGTAGGATGAGGGCCGCTGTTTCTCCGTTGTCCATCAGGGTTCGGATGTCATCGGTGGCAGCGATGAGGGCGGTCTCGGTGCTGTGGTTGGCTCGGAAGCCAGACTGTGAGGGGTCGAGGGATCCGTTCGTCTCGAGGAAGGCGGCCAGTTGCTTGTTGATGGTCTTCTCGATGACTTTGGCTGGGAACGGGAGCAGCGAGATGGGGCGGTAATTCTTGAGTTTGGTGGGGTCCGCTGTTGGTTTCTTGAGTAGAGCGCTGAGTTCGGCATGCTTCCAGCTCTCAGGGAAGGTGGCGGTGGTGAAGGAGGTGTTGATGATGTCCCGCAGGTGGGGTGCGATGACGGCGTCGGCTTTGTTGAAGACGTGGTGAGGGCAGGGGTCGGTCGGAGATCCAGAGTGGATGGAGTTCATCATGCGGACGGTTTCTTCGGTGCAGATCGGGGTCCAGGCGCGGAGGGTGGTGGTGGGGGGCGGTGGTTCGGTCGAGTTGGACGTGGCGTTCGTCGGTTGGGTGTTGAAGCTGTTGTGTATGTCCGCGATCTTGTTGTGGAAGTAGGAGGCGAGGGAGTTGCAGAGTTCTTGCGATGGGGTGATGTCGTTGTTTCCGGCGTTGGGGTTGGAGAGCTCTTTCACGATGTTGAAGAGTTCCTTGCTGTTGTGTGCGTTGTTATCCAACCGGTTCTTGAATGCAGTTTTCTTGGTGTCGCGGATCAGTTGGTGGTGCTTCTGGGTGGCAAGCTTGAGGGTGGTCATGTTGTCCGGTGTTGGCTCCCTTCTCCAGGCTTTCTCGAGGGCTCGGCAGTTCTTCTTGGAGCTCTGGAGTTCGTCGGTGAACCATGGGGCCTTCTTGCTGCTGGGTCTGCTGGGCGGGGTCCTCAGTGGGGCGAGTTCGTCCGCGCAGTTGCTGATCCACTTCGTGAGGTTGTCGGCGGCCTGGCTGGGGTTCGCTGAGCTGGCGGGAGGGTGCTGGCTCAGGGAAGCGGCGAGCTGGTCGGCTGTGATCTTGCTCCAGCTTCTGCGGGCGACCTGTTGCTGGTGGTGGTGGGTCGTCGTTCTTTTGAAGGTGAAGTGGACGCAGCTGTGGTCCGTCCAGTGGAGTCCTGTGGCGTGGCTGAAGGCGATGTCTTTGCTGGAGGAGAAGACGGCGTCGAGTGTGTGTCCGGCGAGGTGGGTGGGGGCGGTCACCAGTTGCTTGAGTCCGAGGTTGGCGAGGTTGTCGAGCAGGGTGGTGGTGTTGTGGTCGTTGTTGTTCTCCAGGTGGAAGTTGAGGTCCCCCAGGAGGATGTAGTCAGCGGAGGGGAGGGCATGCGGGCTGACGAAGTCGGCGATGTCCTCGCTGAATTGGGTGCGTGGTCCCGGGGGTCGGTAGATCAGGGTGCCTCTGAGGGTGGTCTTCGGGTCGGTGTGGATCTGGAAGTGTAGGTGTTCGGCGGTAGTCAGGATGTCGTCGGTGTAGGTCGTGATGCGGATGGTGTCCCTGTGGATGATGGCGATGCCTCCTCCAATCTGGTTGGCGGTGCGGTCCCTCCGGGTGATCTTGTAGCCCTCTGGGATGGCGATGGCGATGTCGGGCGCTGAAGAGGCGTTCATCCAGGTCTCCGTGAGGAAGGCAACGTCAGGAGCAGTGGTGTCGATGAGGTTCCAGAGTTCGATGGCGTGTCTGTGGACTGAGCGGGTGTTGAGCAGGATGCACTTGAGGTGGTTGCTGCTGGTGTTCGGCTTGGCGGGTGCTGGTGTGGGGCGGGTCCGGATGCAGGTGAACTTGCAGGTGCGGCAGCTGAAGGGTCCGTGGGTGCGTCTCGGGGTGGCACGGTAGCATCCCGGGACTCGTCCGTCGTTGAGTGCGATGAGGGTGGTGGCATCGTAGGTCCGGCGGGTGGGCTGGGGTCTGCGGGGGCCAGGGGTCCTGGCACTGGGCGCGGTCCAGGCGCGGACGGGCGCAGACGGGCTTACCTTTGGCGCACCTTCGGCGCTCAATCGGTGCTCCCGCTGCGCGCGTCCACTGCGCGGTCGCTGAGGGGGCGTCATAAGAAGGGAGCCGGGAGGGCGGGTCAGTTGGGAGGCGGGGAGCGCGTGGTCCTATCAGCAGGCGTGGGGGCGGGGTCGCGGCAAAACCGGCGCGAAAAATCGAGTCGGTCGGCCCTGCGGCGGCTGGGGCGCCGGGCAGGAACGGCGATCGAGGCGGGCGGCCCTGCGGCGGCTGGGGCGCCGGGCTGGAGGCATCAGCAGGTAGCAGGTAGGCAGCTGGTAGGAGGCAGGCAGCAGGCAGTGGGCGTGGGGGCAACCAGGCCGAGGGCACAGTGGTCGCTGCAGAACCTGGGTCGGGGTCCCCTTAAGAAGGGAGCCGGGAGGGCGGGTCAGCTGGGAGGCGGGGAGCGCGTGTTCCTATCAGCAGGCGTGGGGGCGGGGTCGCGGCAAAACCGGCACGAAAATCGAGTCGGTCGGCCCTGCGGCGGCTGGGGCGCCGGGCAGGAACGGCGATCGAGGCGGGCGGCCCTGCGGCGGCTGGGGCGCCGGGCTGGAGGCGTCAGCAGGTAGCAGGTAGGCAGCTGGTAGGAGGCAGGCAGCAGGCAGTGGGCGTGGGGGCAACCAGGCCGAGGGCACAGTGGTCGCTGCAGAACCTGGGTCGGGGTCCCCTTAAGAAGGGAGCCGGGAGGGCGGGTCAGCTGGGAGGCGGGGAGCACGTGGTCCTATCAGCAGGCGTGGGGGCGCGGCAAAACCGGCGCGAAAATCGAGTCGGTCGGCCCTGCGGCGGCTGGGGCGCCGGGCAGGAACGGCGATCGAGGCGGGCGGCGGCTGGGGCGCCGGGCTGGAGGCGTCAGCAGGTAGCAGGTAGGCAGCTGGTAGGAGGCAGGCAGCAGGCAGTGGGCGTGGGGGCAACCAGGCCGAGGGCACAGTGGTCGCTGCAGAACCTGGGTCGGGGTCCCCTTAAGAAGGGAGCCGGGTGGGCGGGTCAGCTGGGAGGCGGGGAACGCGTGGTCCTATCAGCAGGCGTGGGGGCGGGGCCGCGGCAAAACCGGCGCGAAAATCGAGTCGGTCGGCCCTGCGGCGGCTGGGGCGCCGGGCAGGAACGGCGATCGAGGCGGGCGGCCCTGCGGCGGCTGGGGCGCCGGGCTGGAGGCGTCAGCAGGTAGCAGGTAGGCAGCTGGTAGGAGGCAGGCAGCAGGCAGTGGGCGTGGGGGCAACCAGGCAGAGGGCACAGTGGTCGCTGCAGAACCTGGGTCGGGGTCCCCTTAAGAAGGGAGCCGGGAGGGTGGGTCAGCTGGGAGGCGGGGAGCGCGTGGTCCTATCAGCAGGCGTGGGGGCGGGGTCGCGGCAAAACCGGCACGAAAATCGAGTCGGTTGGCCCTGCGGCGGCTTGGGCGCCGGGCAAGAACGGCGATCGAGGCGGGCGGCCCTGCGGCGGCTGGGGCGCCGGGCTGGAGGCGTCATCAGGTAGCAGGTAGGCAGCTGGTAGGAGGCAGGCAGCAGGCAGTGGGCGTGGGGGCAACCAGGCCGAGGGCACAGTGGTCGCTCTGACACCAAATTGAACATTTCCAGGTGTCCCAGTGACTAACTGGGGATGATGCGGAGCTAATATTCTCTTATATAAACCATTTTAACTGGTTATTGAGTTCCTAAACACCAGAGGCCTGTTCCAGTATATTCATGTTCATCTGCCAAGAACGTCCTTTCAGATGTGATGAGCTATTTTGTGAAGTCATGGCAATAGCAGCCTGATCCGAGAATACAATTGTCTCATTTGAAGAAGATATTGTATCTTCATCAATTAAGGTGAGGTGAAAAAAAGTGAAATCACTACCTGTAGCATTAGGAAGTTTCAAAATAACAAGCAGGCCATTAGAGGTGCAAAGGTTCAAAGGGAGTGCATACATTTATGGTCATGTGGAGGTCTGTATTTGCATGCCAACTGCCTATCATGAATGTGGTTCATAGGAAGGTTAGAGTTGCCTCCAAATATAATATGTAGAACTGGGTCTGGTGGCTCAGTGGACTAGTGCATCCACTGCAGGGGCCTGTGTTCGACCTCATGGTCACAGGGTCAAATCCTTGTGGGTCCACTCAGCCTTTTACCATCTGAGGTTGATAAAATGAGTACCATTGAGTTGGGTAACAATAAATATCTGTTATTCAGTGCCAAGAGACCCCATTAGGAATGGACGTGCACTTTAAAAATCCACATGTTATTTTATGAGCTGCTGTGGGGAGAGAACAAGTTTTAAGTTCAACGCAGACCAAAATTGAGGAGTATCACTGTTGGGAGCGTAAATGTTAACAGTATATAGTGCACTCCACCACCCTGCAGGTGGGTAACCAACCATATGTATCTTTCTCTGAAGAAATAATGAAAGTCCTGTGGTTTTGGAAATGAGGGTGATGACACCATTGTGATTTGAGATGGCGGTAGAGCAAGTTAGATCCTGGACCCAGCCACTACGCATAGGCAGCTTCTGCTTGCAACCAATCTTAATTTCTTATAGAAATACTATGTCGCCCTTGAGATTGTTACAGTAATCAGAGAACTTCCTATGTTTCACTGGGTGATTCAAACCTTTGGTGTTAAGGGAGATTACTTTCTATAGAGCCATCGTAGTGTAGGATCCCCATCAGATATACACGCAGGACAAATACAATAAGTAAAGATCAGGGTGAGAATTGAGAACAAACCAAGGATAGAGCAAGACCCCATAATTTCCAGAGACTATAAAAAGAGGAGGATGGTAAAAGAAGACCGGGTTGCAAAATCACGAACAGGGAAGCCTTAATATGCAAACCATAAAGAATAAAGAGGGAAAGTGAAAGGAAAGGAAATAAATAAGAGCAAAAGCCAACTCCACAAACAAGAGCAGGAAAGTCCCAAGTAGACAAGGTCTGGGGTGGAACCCAAGCGTGAGTATCCCCTCCATGCTACAGTAATAGAACAAACCAAGAAAACCCAGGAGGCTCATTAAAACAGATAAAGCATTGCTTATTAACTAAGCTCGGTGAACAGGCAGAAAAGCCTCACCAACATGTATCGGAAAACAGGCCTGAAATACCTTAAGCAAATGCATAAAGTAGACAAAGAGCTACATGCTGGTACGAAACATAAGATATGATCCCATTTAAGGACTAACTCTGATAGGCAACAATTATGTTACACAACATTGCGAGATATTGACAAAACTGGATTGCCAACTCATGTGAAGCGACATGAGGTATGACCAACATCAAGAACAGCGTACCTATCGGCAAACACAGGGCAGCAGCCAAGCTATGATAATAGGAAAAAGATCAATGGTGTTGGGCTGTGAAGAGAGTATGTAAGCAGATGATTCTGCGAGCATAGGCAGTCTAGCTACTAGATATACCATATAGAGTGGTGCCAGTGTAATACCGTATAGCCAGGCTGATCAGGTAACACTGTTCTTCGCATCCATCAGTGTTTCGGTTTTGTTCTCCAAAAAGGACTCCAAATCGGCAGGCTCAGTGAAAACAGATTTCCCTTGAAAAACAACTTGAATTTGGATGGGCCTACAAATGCATGTTGGACTGATTTGTCAAAAAGACTTCTTCTAATGGTTTAGAAGCCTTTTTTCCGGGCGACCGTGTCTCTCACATAATCACGAGATAGAGATCCTCACCCCATACCAAGTGATAGATTTAATCTTCCTCACATGTGGTAGAATCAGATCAGTATGCTAATGGCGTAGCAGTTTAAAGATTAGTAGCCTCAGAGAGGTTGAATTCTTGGGTTTGGTAGTGAAAGCCCTGTGCACATGTGCTAGTTCGAAGTCTTTAGAAAAGGATGTTGAGAGTTGTTGGGAACCAGGATTCGAGGAAGGCAGTCACGGAGGAAGCCTCCTCATCAGCTCCCTCTGGAAGGCCAACAATTTGAAGACTACTTCTTATATTCCGATCTTCCAGGTCAGTAATATCACATTTGAAGAAGGCAATTAGAGATTCCGACTTCATAAGTTATTTTGCATGTACAGTTGATTCTTCCCTCTGCATTCATAATTTTGGTGAATGCATCTTATGATCTTTCTGGATACCAGAAACTTCCACTTGTAATAAGCCAGTATTGGTTTTGGTGTTCTGCGCAATTTCATACACAGCATTCAGCTTCTTTAAGATGATCTCTAGTGTTGAGACTACTCTGTTTTATCCTTCACAGGAGAGTATGGGACTGTAGGGTCCTGTTTGCTACGTTTAAGTGTACCTTTTGGCTCTTTATCTTTGGAAGCTTTGGAGTTCAACATCTTTCGAGATGAAAATCAGGTGAATGAACCAATCGCAAAACGCAGATGCACAGACCAAGGAAAAGGGTGGACGAGGGCCAGTTACCTGGGCACAACTGGATAAGTTAGCCGACTATGCACATCAGTGCCTCAGTGAAAGCACACTACACACCTGGCATCAAAGTGTTGCAGAAAAAAGTAGACAGAAAGCTGCATACAGGTTGAAACAGTGATGTTGCTAATTTGAGATCACACAGTCATATATATTAGGGAAAGGATCCTTCTGGTGAGTAGACTATCATTCTAGATGGAGCACAGAGACCCCATAGACATGTGATGAACATTGGTGGTGCCAGGGACACTGCTATAAATAAGCATATGCCAATGGATTAAGACCATAGATGATGAGGTATGTGACACTGAGAGATGTGAGATCCACATATTGGCCGTCCCCAGGAGGTAGCTATCACATGATGCCCATGATCACGAGAGAACGGTAACATTGGCTGCTAAATATTGCTAGCCAGCTGGACCATGGAAAGCGTGGAGGATCACCTACTAAGATGGTTGGACAAGACACAGCAGCCCAGCTATGTCAAGAAGTTTAATAGCTGGGTCAATGCACGTGAAGGTGCACTGTGTGGGGTGAGCAGGATGACCAGATGATGGTAAAAGGTCTATCAAATGCATCACAGGGAAATCAAGCTGCACATGTACTCACTCTAATGTGGGAGTTGGAAAGTTCGAGAATGGTGCCGAAGGCTCTAAAAAGATTATATGATGCAGTCCTAGGATGCCAACCGATGCATCCCACCTGGTTAGGTCTCAGCTGCATTTGCTTAGTGAGAACCATCACCGTGAGCATGGGAAACGGCTGAGTACTGCTGCCATCCCACTCAGGCTCCAAGCCATGCCCTCCATGTCAGGCTAATGCTTCTGTGGGCTGCAAAAACTCGTCACAGTCAATCACATGCTGGACGGGTGCCTGTAGAAGTTCAGGTGAACTAGTGTGTGGGCAGTCAGCTATCCAGCCAGTGTCTCTTGAAGGTTGGTAAGACAGGACAATTGTGGTAACATGTCACCCTGGTACTCCTTGGCAACCAGAAGAGCAGTCAGTCATTTGTCAGCCCAATGCTTCTACAAGGCATTCGAGTTTGAGGCACCACTGGTAATGGGTCATTCCTTTTATTCCTGAAAGCCAGTGGGGTAGAGATAAAATTTGAAGATTGGCTGGGTGTGGGAGCGGTACCTCAGGTCCAGTTAGTCACATGTTGCACCCCTGGGCTTGTTAAGCTGTAAAGGATGAAAACCTGTTCTAGTTTGTACTAGTACTTTTGGATGAATGTTATAGCCGAGGTCAATCACTCCATGTCAGTATCTCTGCAAAGAGGTAGTGCTAGGGTTTGGTGTAGATGTTGGACAAATGCATCAAAGACGATGATGGGAAGTTTCAGGCCAGAATGTCATAACCTCTGCCACTCATTGGGCAATGAGAGGGGTGGATGTTTAACAGCATAGTTACTCATTGTGAGGAAAGCAGTTTGTTATACGTTGTGGTTGGGCAACCTCACTGTGTAACAAGCTTACAATCCTTCTTGGGTCTATTCAGGCTTGTTTGCAAAACCTTAGCTCAAACCTGGCAGCTGTGACTTCAAGCAGTCAGGCTTGGTAAAAGGAACAAGCGCAAAGCATTTAGAAGTACGAAAACAGTTGAACAAGAAAGAAACACAAGAAAGAAAATCTGACAACAATTTATTTAAAAAATTCCTTATATTTATGAATTTTTAAACTCCAAAATGAACAAAATCCAGCAAAGGGTTCTGGAGAAACAAATTATTAAGCAAATAATAAATCACTGCTTTTCAGTCAAATCACAAACAAGCATTGGCAACTATAGTGGTTACTTGGAAACCTTTACAAAACTTTTTTTAAAGTTGTGCTCGGTTACTTTAGCCCACTTTGGGCGACCAACTCCAGCAAGAATCATGTTACAGGGTCCATTGAGGCTTGGCAGGACAGTTACCATGCAGTCAAAGTAGTCTCAAATTCAGGTCCAGGCTCTATTGGCGAACTGCCTTAGACATCAATGGCATGGCCCTGATGCAAGGGGGACAGGATGCTGAAGGATGCTGTGGATGCTTATCTGGTGACAGGGGTCTTCCTGGGGTCACCCTTCAGTTCACAAATATGGTGGGGTGACTTTGGCCACAGAGGCAGATGTACCTCAAAGTCCAGTTGAGGTCCAGCCAAAAACCAGATTCTACTGGTCTACAGGTCTTCGATTACAGTGAACCCAGGGGTTTCCTTTAACTGAGGCTAGTGTTCATTTTGGGTGAACAAACTGCACTCCAATGACTCTCCCGAGTCCAGCATCCTCAGGTGCTACTTTTGAGCACCAATGCAAGGTCTCCCAGGCTACGCTTCAGCAGTCAGTGGTGATCAAGCGATTGTGGATTCCAACTCACCAAGGCAGGCTTCTTCAGCTTTTTTGGCTCAAGAGCCGTAACAGGAAGTCAGCCAGCTGGCTCTTGGTGTGACTTCTGGCATCAGCACAACTCTTCCTCAAGCAGGACACCACAGGCACAGCCCCCTCTTTGCTAGCACGAAGATCAGCAGTGCAGTCCAATCTTTGGTGCAGCCTCTCTTTGTCTGGCCCAGGGAACCGTGCAGCTGTCCTTTTTCGGTTTCCCACACCACCTTGCATGATAGAATTGAAAGAATCGGTGTTGAAGGCCAAGTCTTGAACTGGTTGAAATCCTTTTTATCGGATCGCTTCCAAGCAGTGTTTCTTCCTCCTTTTACCTCTTCCTCCAAACCGCTGGTATGTGGTGTCCCTCAGGGCTCTGCATTCAGCCCAACTCTTTTTAATATCTATTTGGAGCCTCTTGCCAAATTGATGGAAACTTAGGGGTGCGGGTGGTCTCTTATGCTGATGACACCCAGCTCTTTCTTGCTTTCAAGGAACATACGCCTTCATCTCTTAGCTTTTTTAAGTGGTGTCTGAAGGATGTGTTAGCCTGGAAGGAGGAAAGTTATCTTAAACTCAACTCAGAGATAAAGGAGGTTCTTATCTTTGGTACTAAGCTTGACCCGGATGCTAGTTTGTGGTGGCCTCCTGAGGTAGGAGCTCCCCCAACCCATACTTCATTGGCCAGAAACCAGGGGGTATAATTTGATTTCCAGCTTACTTTAGAAACCCAAATCAGATCTCTTTCTGCCTCTTGTTTTGCCATGAGATCCCTTTAAAGAATGCTCCACCTCATTCCAATGGACTCACGATAAACAGTTGTCCACGCCTTGGTCACAGCTAAATTTGACTATGCCAACTAGCTCTATTTAGGCCTTCCGACCTTCTTTCTGCAACGCCTTCAATTCATCCAGAATTCAGCCACTCGCCTCATTTTGAAGATTCCCTGTCATTTTTCCATCTCTTCTCATTTACGACATCCCCACTGACTTCCCTTGATCAAAAAAAACAATTTAAAGCTTTTACTTTCGTCTTTAGAGCACACAATCACTAGGGCCATCTATATCTTAGGAGGAGACTGAGTCCTCATTTCCAGTCCAGAGCCTTGAGATCCAACAGTTTGAAACTTCTCCATATTCCTCGCATTTGTAAAGCTAGATGAGGTGGTTGTTCCGTTACTTACTTGTCTTCTAAATTGTGGAACTGTCTGCCACTCAGTCTCCACTGCAACCCCTCGGATTCCGTTTTTAAAAGCAATCTCAAAGCGTTCTTTTTGATACGGATCTGATGGCCAAGTAATTTGTTGACTTCTCCTATTCTCTTTTGGACTTTTCGCTAGCGCCGGGACACCTACACAGAGGTAGCAGTGTGCTTTACAAATGTTTTGAATTGAATTGAACATCTGGTAGTGATATTCCCCCGTTATAGGAATTCCGCTGAAGCGGCCGCAGTGCCACCCTAAGGTGTCCTCCATCCAAGAAGAGCAGCCGCACCTCTCTGCCTTTTTTATTAAACATCTCCTCCGGAATTGTGTGGTAAGTGTTTTGGAGACAGTACAATAGCATGGGTAGGGTGATCATTTTAAAGGTAGCGGCTCTCGCCAGTATCGTCAGGGGGAACCGTCGCCAATGCTCTGCGCCATCCTGAAAGGCCGCAAAGACTTTCCTGAGATTAGGAGCCAGATACAAAGCCCTATCAGGTGTGATCCGAATGTCTTGATATTTAAAACTCACTACTTCTTCCCGCAGTTGGCTCTGGAGGGCAGCGGTATCCGGGTAGCCATATGGATCATAAATAATTCATAAAGCACCAATTTATCCCATTTTATTTTATAGCCCAAATAGCTGCCGAACAGGTCTAAAGTCTCCAAGATTGCTGGAAGCGTAACTCGCAGATCAGTGGCAAACACGCTATTCTTGCGTAATTTGTGCCTGAGGCAATATGACCAGCTCAATTGTGAAGACTTCCTTTCTGAAAGGTGGTCTCGTTCCATGTGCATGAACGCATGTGAACATTCATCTGCCCATTTACTGGAGGTGCAACATCATTCTATTTGTAGAGTTTGCATCGTGGCCTGTTGAAGGATCTCTCCGCATGTTTGGGAAAACTAACTGGATCCGATTGTGTCTGCCCTTTGAGTCTCTGCTTCGCACCTGCAGCTGAGCCGCGTTTCCCATGAAGAAGGGAGGGTCTCGACGGGCATCAAAGCTGCCCTCTCGGGGCTAAGAATAGAAGTCACACTTTCGCATGGAAAGCCCGGCCCCGCATCCTGTGGAAACAAAGCCACTCACGAAGTGTGCTCTATTCCCGTCCCCTCCCGGGCAAAGCTTTTAAAAGCTTAGCTTCGTCCCTTTCCACAGTATTCTGTGCTAAGCCTTCAGTCATCGGAGGAGGAAGGAAGGCTTCCTACTTCCCAGGCCGAGCCAGACACAAACCATTAACATCCACCCTCAGACAAGCCCTTGTCTGGCGCGGGACGCGGAGCGAGTACTTCCTCTACCGAGTCTGCGCCGTGTCTGGGAACGCGCGGGCTCAGTCTGGCTGCGGGCAGGGTGCAGTTTTTGAAAATATCTTAAAGCCACATTGGGGTGCTCAGGGCTCTAGACTCCAAATCAACTTCATAGATATTAATTTGTTGACAAATATGGTTTTCTGCACGGCCGGGTATTATGGCTTCAAATGCTGTAACGTAAGGTGTAAAATTGTAAAGAGGGGCCCTTGAGTTGCTCATATCCAGTGGCGTAACAATGGCCCCCGCAGTGCGGGGGTGGGGCTATCTCCAGCGGGGCCCCCGCCAGCACTTCGCACGAGCAGCGGGCCCTTGCCTGAGAGCTCCTGAAGGGGTCCGGAGCGTGTGGGGCCCCCTCCATGGGGGGGGGGGGCTCAAGTTTCCTACATCTCCCAGATATTGCTAGGCCTTTCGTTGAATAGGGCCCCCCTGATGGGTCTGGTGACCCCTGAACGTTTGGGGGTTTCCTGAGCCGCAGGGGCTCAGGGTTGTCTGTGACGCCCTAGATGCTTTTGTTTTGGGAAGACTGTGATTTTCTCCAGATCACTTCTACGCCCATCAGAACAGGCGTCACTTCAAAACAGGCCCTTCCCGAGATGGGAAAAACGCCATGTGGGACGCATCTCCCAGCATGTTCTTCCAGTAGCATTCCATTGGACACCCCAGTCCTGTTGCGCTCGGGTCAGACGCTACGCACAGATAGAGCTACAGTGAGAGTTCATAGCAAGTGATTAATTCTAGGCTTTGATATTGTGACACGGCGTTTATGTTGCACTAAACCAACCCACCCGCATTAAAACAACATTAGGAGCTGGAAAAATGCCAGCAAAGTTAATGGGCTTTTACTTCTCGCGCTCGATACATACTGAGTCAAAATTGTTGTGTGATTTTAGTCCTACTGACAGCGCTTGAGCAAATTGTACAATCCTGTGTTCAGCAGCGGGCAGATAATCGTCATAAAAATTGGACATTTCTGCATTTTGCTCAGATGATATATTTATCTTTTGTGTGCACCTATTTCCCATATTTTGCCAACTTAATCTAAAATGTAATTTTTTAATTTTGTTATCTTTATTTAGTATATTGCTACCAAAAAACGTGTTCAGGCGTTGAAAGAATAGAAATGAAATGAATCACAGCATCAAGAGAGAAACAACATAGAGGGGTATATTCACAAGAACGTGTGATAACTACTGCAAGAGTAGCTTAACGCAACTCTCAGCATCGCAGCCTATCGCGGGAAAATTTCGCCCTGCCAACCATGTATTCACAATGCAGCGGTAGCATG
This sequence comes from Triturus cristatus, assembly GCF_964204655.1. Classification (NCBI taxonomy): domain Eukaryota; kingdom Metazoa; phylum Chordata; class Amphibia; order Caudata; family Salamandridae; genus Triturus; species Triturus cristatus. The sequence continues at coordinate 776,065,943 of NC_140587.1, read as the reverse complement.
CGATAGTCACCAGATAATGCGTCAAATGTCAGCGGAAAAATCAACGTCACGCCGCAAAAATGCGAAACGCGAACGCAATAAATCATGCGATGAGGCCAATCGTGGAACAAAAATCAGCGAAAAGCAGACACCGGCGTGCAAATCCCACGCGTCTGTCCAGAAAATGCACTATAAAAGAAAGAAAGAAAAACACCAAAACCAATTCAAACTGCGTAGCACCATGGATGCACCCGGACCGAGTGCAGAGGACAAGGCGAACCCCACAAGCCCCACGGAGGGCCATCCAGGAACCCCGTGTTCGGGGAAGGGCAAGGACAAGAGGAAGAGGAAGACCGGATCATCGTCACAGAGGTGACAGAACACCATCAACAACGATTCGGCACCTCCACTGCGGCACTGGCAACCCAAACGGAAATATGGCAGGCCATCGTCACCAACGTCAATGCAGTCAGAGTGTCGAGGAGGTCAATGGAGGAGGTCAAGAGGCGCTGGCATGAAGTGCACAGCCAAACCAAACAGAAACTCGCCCCCAACAGGAAGGCAGCAACGGCGACAGGACGTGGGAGCCCTGCGCCACAGGAGGAGCTGGATGAGCTGGATGTAATGGTGGCCACAGTCAGCAGTGTGGAGACGGTGGCAGGATTTGAGGCCCTGGACACAGCTCGATACGAGATGACCGAACAGCAGCAGGGTGAGTAACGACCAGGGACTGGGGGGACGGGGGGAGATGGGCACAATGTAACACATGCACAATTATGTGTAGCACACTGCACACCCACAATGATCTTGGAACATGTCCCTGATAGCCTTGGCCCACTGCAGCACACATAGAAACACCAAGTAGACCCCCGTCCACAATGTGCACAAAGGGGCCCCCCTCCCTATCACCAATATCACAACCGATCCATGCACAGGTGCTGAATCCAGCAAAGCAGCATCTCTGTGACCCACACTGACTATGCAAATGACACTGCATGCCCAATAGCATGGCAGCAGCCCAAAAACATGACATGGCCCACAATTCAACATGGAGGTGGCCCAGTGCGGATCACATCCGTAAAGGAGCAGGTCACACTCTGACATATCCACGTGCACCCACAACAATACACGCAGCAAACGAACAATGCACCAGGCCACAAAATTTGTCCAAGAGCACACATGACCCAAGTCATAAACAGATCAGCTCTCCAAAAAGCAAACAATTCAAAGGCACCCCGCCTCAAAGGGAGAAGGCTAAACGAAATCAGAGCTGCAGGGGCAACTCTCCCACAATGCAGCACACACACATAGCAAGCACAGAACATCAGCAAGGACGGCAATCTGGCACAAAGTGCAACACCAACACCACAGGACAGGGCTCACAACATGTTCCGCACGTGCGTAGTAACCGTCCACTCACATCTGGCATTGCCTGACACTGTGTGATGACAATGTACGGGTACTACCACACATCCGTCATGTAGTTGAAAAACACACTGATTGCCATCAAATAGCCAGCTCCACCAAAACAGTCACAATGTACATTGGCATGCAGTCTGAATGGAAGCATCTGCAAATCTTCAACTACATGTGTAACTCTGTTTACCTGCATCTCCCCTTTACATTGCAGATTGACAAACAACACCTCCTGCAGAGCACACCACATTTCCCATCATTGATGAAGAAGAGGACAACCTGCACATATGTCAAGACACCCTCCAACGGGTAATGGACAGCCTCCGCACCCCATCCCCAGGAGCAGGACAGGCCAGCTGCCCCAAGGTGACCCCACCACCTGCGCAGACCACACAGCAGGAAACACACACCACCATGGCTGTCTCCCAGGACCCCCGACCAATACATGGAGTTCCAACAGCGTGTGTGGGCTTGCCAGGTGGAGTTGGCTGAATAGCTGCGGGTGGGTTTCGAGCTCGTGGCAGCAAAACTCGATGCCATACGTGGGTGTCTGAGTCCCATCAGGGACCACGTACAGTCCCTATCAGACAGCTCCTGTATGCACCATGCTCCACCACAGACCTTGGCTGACCTCGCTGGGGCCATTAATCAAATCCAAGTACTGTCTGGTCAGACAGGCACCAGTGATGACAGCACAGAGTTGGCACAGATGCAAAGGTCAGTGGAGACCATGGAGCAGATGCTGGCTGGAAGCATGGCTGCTACGGCTGGACACCAGCGAGTAGTAGCTGGGAACTTCAGTGCCCTGTAGTTCATCATCTTGCCATTACTGCCATTGAGCCTGTCCCAGATGACTGAAAGGGGAACATCGACACAACCAGCTCCGACCCCTGATGTGTCAGTGGCACACAGTGATGCTGCCCCATCACCTTCGCAGTCTGATGTGTCAGTGGCACACAGTGATGCAGCCATCACCCGCCACACACACCGGACACACCAGACACAGAACCCGTGTCCGGGGAGTAAGATGGGGATGGTAATTACTGTGTGAGGAAGGAGGCAGTAGAATCCATCACCACCAAATGGTCTGTCCCTGCCTGGTTGTGCCCTATGCATCATGCCTTGGGACAATACCTCCCACTGACCCCTGGAACACTCTGCGACATTCCCCCAGACCCCGACACGGACTGCCATATCTTCACTGCTGGACAATTACACAGTAATCCTGGGTGGACTGCACTTCCCCTCTTCCTAATCACTTTTCAATCCCCACTGAGCTTCCATGTAATGTGGGCTTGGATGGCCATGTACAACTCCAGCTCCGTCAATCATCTGAATGTGAATAAAACATTCTAAATGACACAGATGTGTCATGACTATGTTCACTCACGTATGGAAGTATGGCTGGATGTAGGGACAATGATTGCATATGAAGGTACACCCTGGTAACTGACATCTATGCGCATGTGTATCCCTGAGACACATGACCAATTGGATGACTGTGAAGGTGAGTACTAGTTGTGTCCCCATTGCACATCAACAACAACCTCACAACCCCCCAACGTAGGCACACGTCCATGTATTGAATAGGGCTGTGTGTAGGAATGACCAAATTGGTAGCAGGCTAGGAGTGGTGTCCTACATCACATGTGACACCAGAACTTCACGTCGCATACCTACTCACACACATCTGTGTGGACACATTCTGTTATAATATATAACAGTGCTCCACAATGTCAGAGGTTGGACACCATAGTCACATTGCTGAAGTCACGTAAGTGCACAGGTTGGCCAGCTACTATCCAAAAACAAGAGCTTGCTTTACGCAGCCGGTGAGAGGCTGCTGCTTACGTAGGCACGTTGTTAGAAGGCGATCCCAGGAGAGACAGGGAGGTCACCTGACCACCTTGAGACCCACCCTCGGGGTAATGTAGCCGGGCACTGGCGGGAGACTCCTCAGAGGAAGAGTCTCGTATCTAGGATCGTACACACGGCACCATACGACAAAGAGACACCACACAGTAGGTTCTTGGGAACAGATCCTTTATCTACTCAGCTACGTCGGATCTTTATGATCACCAAGATGGATATGTACAAATAGAGCACGGGCTCAAAGAGTCTAGGTAGGGAAAGGGGGTGGCGGGACAGCCTTTGGGGATCCGGATCACATGCAGGGACGTACCCAACGTACAGCTCACAATCCTCGAGCCGGGGGGATACGCTGCAGTCCAGCCGGACCGAGGGGGGTCGATCGGAGCCGCGAGTCACTCAGCAGGGCTCAAGCACAAGTTCGGAGGTCTTACGATCTTCAGGGGAGCCGCGAGTCACTCAGCAGGGCTCAAGCACAAGTTCGGAGGTCTTACGATCTTCAGGGGAGCCGCGAGTCACTCAGCAGGGCTCAAGCACAAGTTCGGAGGTCTTACGATCTTCAGGGGAGCCGCGAGTCACTCAGCAGGGCTCAGCACAAGTTCGGAGGTCTTACGATCTTCAGGGGAGCCGCGAGTCACTCAGCAGGGCTCGGCACAAGTTCGGAGGTTTTACGATCTACAGGGGAGCCGCGAGTCACTCAGCAGGGCTCAGGTGTTCCAAGGTTGCAAGGGAGCTGCGACCACGTCAGCAGGGCTCTCGTCGTTCCAGAGTCGAATCTGCCTGATAGTCCCAGGGCACCCCTTGTTATAGGTCAACCCCTCTTTGATGTCCGGGGTCCGTGTAGGCCGGGGTCTTAGCGCCGGGGGCCGCTCTTTGGGGTTTTTGCCATGTTGTCCTTTGATCCTTTCAGGGCCAGGTCGGGAGGAGTCCCAGACACCCAGCAGGCGTGGAGCCAGCCCTCAGGGAGGCCGGAGGGCCAATCGAAACCCATCTCCCGAGGGGAGGCCAGAGGTGTGAGGGAAACTGCTCCTCCCTCTCTCTCTCTATGGGAGCGCGATGTTCCCCAGCCGGGGTGGCGCCTCTAGGCCTGGGTTGTGCTGGGGCCGGGCGGCCATCGTAGGTGCATGAGGTCGGCATGCGGGCCCGGTGGTGCTGGGAAGATGGAGGGCACAGACAGGGAAGTCCGGGTCGGGTGTGTGTGGGTCCTGGTGGACAGGACCGGCTAGGCTGTGTACTGAGGGACTGAATGAGGTGTACGGGTCAGGGGGTGTGGCCAGGGGTCAGGGATGGCCATGCCACAAGGCCGGGTCTAACACACGTTCATACGGCCGGGTCTTCACATTATAGCACGTCGCATTCTTTTTACGCCAAGCCTTTATAAATCATGTCAAATCTGCGTTAATGTCACTGCATGTACTTGAAACAGCAAAATCATGTGACTGTCTTTATTTCTCAATACAGCACCCTGAGCGCGCTCTGGGAGGAGTATCCTTCACACATGGTAATGCAATACGTCAAAAAGAACACAGTGAGTTGCCATAGAAACGGGTGCTTGAACTTGCAGGACCGCTCCGTTACCAGACCACCTTTCGTTGCGACACTGACAACCTCGATCTGCTGCATCTTATGGGGGTGAGAGCAGCAGCCGGCTCATGGAAACTTTAGAGCTTGGGCAGCGGGGGACACGCATTTGGACGAAGTGTCAGGAGGGGGTTGATCCCCGCCCCCCCACCTCTCTTCCAATGCGAGCCTGACTAACCCTTTACAGCCTAGAGTTTACACGCGGGCCACGGGAGCATGTCCAGAAAATACTACAACACAGCTGTGGGTGCCTCGTTGTGTGGCAGGGATGCGTTCAAAACAGACCTTGATGATATTAGGTCATTTCCTTTAATTTCAGGTAAGATATCACGTGCACTGAAGCCTGTGCGGTGTTAGAAAGCAAGTTCCACACACAGGGTGGGAGGGTGGGACGCGGCACACGCACAGGCTCTTCCAAGTAAGTGTTTCTAAGAAGTGTCAAGTGATTAGGACTTAGCTGCGAAACGTTTCCATCGGCGCGTGGCGATGCATTCCAGGGCTCAGAGAGGCGGAAAACCCTGGCAAAGCTGCCCTGGCTCTCGGATGCCCTTCTGGAGGGCAGCCTGACCTAGTTCCTAGACAAGCGCTCGCCATGAAGTATTTGCTCTGCTTTTTCTGCCGTCCCACTTGGACGGCCTCGCATGTTAAAAGATTTGTTATCTTAATGGGGCCATGTGTTTGAAACACATGGCCCCGTAAAGATAACAAACCTTTTGCGACAAACGTAATTCAGGAGATCCCGTCCAAGTGGGACGGCTCAAAAAGCTGAGAAAATACGTCATGCACAGCTCTGTTCCAATGGCTGGCCACGGTTTACCATAAACGGTGACGCCAGCCAATGGAAAAGAGGGCCGGGGCTTAAAGCCCCTCACAGAAAATACCCATAAACGTTAAATCTCACCAGCGAGACTGCGCATGCGCGCAGCCTACGCCAGGTGAGATCTAACAATGTCTGGCTCACAGAGGTGGAGCTTGCAAAAGGGAGCCACCCCCATTGCACATTCGTCAGTAGTTCCACGCACATGCATTCAGAGTCCAGACAAAGGCAGACATGTCCTCAGTTGTGGTGGGATATGTGAGCATTCCCCACGATGCAACAAGGTGTTGGAACCTGTGCTGTGGGTGACAATCCGATGTGGCTGCAGGAACGTATTTACTCGTCCATGAATGCCCGTGCAGCTTCATGTGCAATGTGTTTCAATAGTACGTTGTTGTCGTGTTCAAGAAACACCAGGGTGAGCCAATCCATTAACTGGTCCGGGCAGGTGTGCTCAGCCCATGCCGTTTCACCAATCCGAAATGCAGCCCAATAGGGAAGCGCCTCGATGTGGTCACTGCACACAAGGAATTGTGCAATCTCCCATGTGCAACTGCCAATACATACGCAGTATGTCAAGGCATCCCAGGCACGGCTGTCTCGGTTACACTCCTGTTCGTGATCCAACAGGGGGCGCAGACACAAGTCATAATCCAATTCATATATAGTTGTGTTGGATAGGCAGACATCCATGGGACACTCGAAAGTGCATGTTCGGCAGTGGAACCAGGGCTGGACGCAGGTGACGTAGGCCAGGCGGAAGCTCAGCCGGTAACTGAGCCGCAGCACTGCCAGAGGCAGTGCGCCCAGTAAATGCAGCATACGTGCACGGTACTGTTCCATGTGACGGGGGTTGTGCATGTGCCCGGGATGTCCTGCCATTGCATTGGTGCATCTCGTGGAACCGGCACTCTTCTGGACTGCGGCAGTTGTGTGGAGGATATGCCACAGCTCTGAGCAATGATTTGAATGAGAGTGTAACATTGGGGAGAATGGGTTGCTGTTTCCGTTGGTTGTCAAGGGCATCCTATGCGGGGTACCTCAGGCAGGGGCTTCTGTGTGTGGGGTGTGGATAAGTCGGATAGTTAATTGGCGCAATGAGTGGTATGGGAGCCGTCCCCATCTGCTGTGGCATCTCTGTCAGGGTGTTCCAGCCGTGTTCTGGACCAAGGTCGGAGGTGCAGGTGTCCTCCCAACTTCTGCATTTGAACAATGGAGATTTCATCCCTGATGTTTGTCTGACTCCTACTTGCGTTTTCGGAATGTGATGTGGCTTTGGCGCTGGGATTGGGACGAAGCCTTGGGCTCATGGTGTACGGATGGCGATACACACACACATGTGGAGCCAGGTGCCCAAGAGGCCTTGTGCTGCTTGTGCAATCTCACACCGTCTCCCTCCCTCTCTCCCTCTCTTTCCTTTGTTGGGCGCATGGCACACCTTCTTCTCTTGGATTTTGTCTTCCAGAATGTGTCCTACAGATTGTCCAGTGAGTACCCGCTAGGACTCATCCGAATGGTTGTTTTGGCTTTTGTTTGAATGTTGTTTTGTGTTGGTGATTGCATTGTTGTATGACTGATTCTTCATTTTCTGGCCACGCATGTATGCGGATTTTCCTGCTTGTGCGACATCAGGTAAGATATTTATTTTGGGATTCATGTTGTTGGTGTGCAGTTTCTTTGTCCGGGGTCCTGTGGGGGGTGTTACGGGCCTGGGTATGGTGTCGGTGGATGTTGTGGCCCTTTTGGGTGTCCGAGCTGCATGTTCAGTTGCTCGGGGGCATCTGTTGTTCTTCATGTTTGGCTATGGGCTGTGCTCCCTTGTCTGGTACAGGTTGTGGCCCGACTTTGCACCAGGTCTGAGCAGATGTTAATTTCCTGGTGCTAACGTGCCTTATCGCCTGTTTTGTGTTCCTATCGCAGATCTGTCTGGTCGTTGAGAATGTTGCGGAGTGATGTTGTCGCTCTGCTTTTTGCTCGGGAATGCCTGCTCTGCATCTCATTAGCGATAGTTGCGGGGGTCTTCTGTGACAATGTTTTTTGCCCCTGCTATCACGGGTAAACTGGTGCTGTGGGCTGTTAACAACAGCTTGTGAATGGGGAGGTAAATTTATCACGACTTTGGCTGCGCTAAAGTGCCGTTAAATCGGAGATAGATCCTTGTGAATATCCCCCAGAATTATTTAGAAAACAACCATGCATTCGACTCCTTCCTACACCATGCGTTGGCAAAGCAAATGGGCTTGACAACTGTATGGTGTGTGGGTCAGACATGATCATGCCATACAAATCTGTTGCCTATGTTCATTCTGAGTTGCTTAACAGCACTGGGGAACGAGCTTATACAAAAACGCCTAAAAATGATGCTTCAAAAAAAGGTTTGCTTCATATTTTGTACCATTCCATTTTTAGAAATGTTTGTCAGCATTTGTTCCCCAATGGTACTGACTGCTCAACAACTGATTTCAGATGTAAAGTAGTCGCTCACGCATCTCCGGAGGTGGATAGCCACACCGAAATGGCCAATAGAAAAATTATGATACTAAAATATTACTGTGTACTGATCCAAGTTCTAGTTGCCAATGGCTCAAGCCAGTGGTTGCAGGTCTCAGAGCGACAGAAGCCAATGGCTGAAGGACGCTGACATGAAGGACCTTAATGTTAGTATATAATGCAAAATGTTAGCCATAAATGGCGCAAGGGCCATAAACTTCACATTTAAAAATGGAGGGCCTGATTCACAAAAATAAAGTGAGACGAAAGTCTAATTTTATGACTTTTGGTATTCACAAAGGGCATTTACTACTCGTAAATGCCCTTTGTGAATACCAAAAGTTGAACTATACGAATAGTAAATGCTCTTTGTGAATACCGAAAGTCGTAAAGTTAGACTTTCGTCTCACTTTACCTTTGTGAATTGGGCCCAGAATGTTCAGGGTTAGACTGCAAGTTATGAGAAAGAGAATTCCACTACCTGGTTATGACCACCAAGAAACAAAGATCACCCAATTGGGTGCATCTGTTAACTGAATTTAAAGTTCTAGCATGCATACATTGCTGGTAGCTAGGGCCAACGAATGTGGGGCCCACACCCGCCTGGGGGTTGTGCAAGAAACATTGATATTTAAATTCAAAACCATGCTTATCAAGGAGCCAAAAAAAAACACCCACAGTAATCCCAGGTATGGGAGAGTTTAACAAGAACAGAAAATAAGCTAGCATCCACGTTTGGATCAACTGAGGGTGACTGATTCAATTTTTGGGTAAACTAATATACAAAGTTGACATAATATACAGGCCATATAGACATAAAGGATTTCTTGGACCACAGTACACCTAGCTCCCAGTGGAGCATTGAATGTATTTTTCTCAGTAACCTGATCAGCATCACCAAACTGATGTGAGGAACCAGGTACAGCTCCCTGTTCATCAGAATACCTAAATTTCTAACCTTCTCTATAGGGAGGTTGTCCCAGAATTACAGCCATCAATTCTAAGATGGATGTGGGACTGCCAAAATCATCACCTCCCCTATTTTCCTTCGGTGAACTTAAGTGAGGTTTCTTGCATCCATACCGCCCGGTCCAAAAGTCAATCATGGAAAATGTCTACATCCTCCTTATCGATGATATGTAAACGCAGGGATATTTGTGTATCTTTGACATCACAGTCAATTTGTAGCCATAAGGTTGAATCAGTGCAGTACATACAGATTCAATAATATGGAACTCAAAGCCACACTCTGTTTTATGCCAACGCCTCTATCATCGTGCTTCCTCCATGCTATGCTAACTGATGTAACTCTGCAGTTAATGCGGCTTTCCAAGGTACTTAAAACACTTTTATTTTCTATAGTTTGATCGTTTTGTATGGGCTTTTTGTCGCACGCTAGATATGTTGCCAAATGGCAGTCTTGGAGTGCTAACATCATTAAACATCCGCTTAGGAGCTAGAAGCATGAAAACATATACATTAGTGCAAAATAGATACAAGAATGGAGCCTGACCTTCAGTCCAGGCCAGGGTAAATTGCCGCATTCGGCGGGGGTTGGGGGGGCTGGGATAAACATGGAAACATTTCCTGAATTAATTCTGCACTTCAAGCAGTTTGTAATTCAGTGTTCTCATATGCACTGTTCTAGTAAGGTAAGACAAGTTCAGCACAACTCCACCCATGTAAAGACAACAATCGAATCTGCCTACAATGTAAAGGTGAATATTTTGGAAAATCCTTGGCTGGCGTAATTTTTCACAGAAGTGGTCTTTTAGCTTTTTCTGGTGAGCATTGGGAATAATGGGTTAGCAGAGCATTGTTTTGATGATCTGCTTTCATAAAATATCTGAGCCCTGTGGTTGGCCTGTACTGCAGCAGCATGCGTACACATTTGCCTCGTATCATTATCCTCTTTCAGTATGTGGTAGTCTCCTACCACATATCAAAGAGGCAAAGAAGTTGGAAATTTGGGGAAAGTTCAAGAGGAAAAGAAACCTTAGGGAAGCGGCTTCCCACCTGTTGTGGACATTATACTGCATTACTAACCCCAGGGAATGTTGGTAGACATGGACCGGTATCTGTTCAAATCACACAGCCCTGAAGGTGTTGTGGGATTGTGAGGGCGTAAGCCAATTATCATCATCCACCGACTTTCATGGGCTATGAATATGCTGGGGTCGGGAAGCAGCTCTTGGATCTACAGAAATGACATTGAAACTTCCTACTTTTGTTCTACCTCTCCCCACTCAATCAGCAGGGTATTATCAGCAATGATGCCGGAGTGGGATGAGCGAGCATCACAGTTGGATTGGATTTAAGAAATACGTTTAGTTTTCAAAAGTAAACACAGTGCAATTTTCATAGGCGGCAATGTTATCCTATGGATGCAAAACAAAGACTGCATACAAATTCTTCACAGTGACGTATGAGACCAATCCTCAGGACTTAAGATGAGTACGGGGCAAGGTCCAAGGCAGCACTAGCAGGTTGTCTCCAGCGCCACTAGGGCGGCCGGGTGCCCAAAGTTAGTCAATGGAGATTGGTCTGGTCGTAAAGAGGTTGAAGGTTTGGACTGGGAGACCAGTCAGGCTGAACTAACAGGTGGGCTTAGGCCTTGCGATGCTCGGGGTTGTGGGGACACCTTTGGTTCTCTTCTCCATGGGCCAGGGGCAATGGGTGTAAAGGTGCTTGGAGGTGTTGGGATTTCATCACAAGAGAGTATCACAGTAGAGGAGGCCTGCAAATAGAGGCTGCAGGTTGCGGTGGAAAGTCCACAGCTGGGGAACCCAAGGTGGTCTTCGGATCGTGAGGGCTGGGGGAACCACACTGGCACAGTTGTCCCACTTCAACTCAGGCTTGGAGTGACGGGTGCAGTGGTGATGGCCAGTGTTGGGTTTGGAAGTCTTGGAGTCTGAGTCTTGGAAGAAGTGCTGGCAGTCCTCCCAGGCTTTTGAAGGCTCCGTAGCTTGAAGGATGAGATGACTTTGGTGCAATTGTCGGGAGTAGGCTAACAGGCTGGCAGGGTTGGTGCCAAGTCAGATGCTTCTTCCTCCGCTTGCCACGGCTCTACGGTCCTCCTTCTTCTTTTGAGTCGGCAGTAACTGATTTCCAGGTGCCAGGGGCTCTCCTAAATACTAAATTTAGGGGCGTTCAGGGAGTGAAGGGTAGTAGCACTTCAGGTAGCCCACCTTAGGGGTGGAACTAGCCTGAAAGTGAATACACCTCTCTGACTACTAATTTTCCTGTCTTGTGCAGGGGCCAAATGGGCCATGGTCAAGGGGGGCCAGCATACTCTCCTGTGAGGAAAGCTAGATTTGTATACCAAAGGTGGTGGGCTCTTGGAAGCCCCCTGCCTGGGTATGCTAATTCCAGGTCATCCTGTGAGAGGTGATGTAAAAAAACTCTGCCTGAGCAGGCTTTGTTTCTAACCTCCTGAGAGCAAACCTGGGTGTCAGAAACTTGTCTGTGGTGGCAGGCTGGCGAGGACCAGCCAGCCAGCACACCAATAGTTGGTAGGTTTTCAGGGGGCACCTCTAAGTTGCCTTCTGGGTGCATGTATTAATGAATCTATCACTGGAATCAGTGTCAGCTTATTAATACGAGATGTTTGATACCAAACATCTCTGGTTTCGGTGAAGCCATCATGTAGCTGGGGAACCCGTTTTCACCAGTGTCCAGCACATGTACTTAAAATAGCTTCTTTGATCACTTGTACTGGCAGTAAAGGTACTGACCAGCACAGGGGCATATCTGCTCATGCAGGCATGTCCACACATGTAGTATAGTGCACCCTGTCTTAGGGCTGTAAGGCTTGCTGTATGGGTTGACTTACCTATACTGCATGCAGTGTCTACTGGCATGGCACACAGCGATGTGTGCCATGTCATGTTTTCACATTTGTCTGCACCAAGACACGCAACCTGCATTGGCAGTCTGTAAGTGCTCGGTGAGGGGGTCCCTTAAGGTAGCACAATATATGCTGCAACCCTTAAGGACCCTTCTTAGCCCCCTTGCCCTAGGTACCAGGGGTACCACTTTCTAGGGACTTACAAGGAGTGCTAAAGGTATTGCCAAATGGGGAAACAATTGTATAGGTTTGGGAAAGAGAGCTGGCACTGGGGACCTGGTTAGCAGGAACCCAGTGCACCTCCAGTCAAAATTGCATTGAATACCAGGCAAAAAGTTGGGGTGACCATGTCATAAAGGGTCACTTTCCTACAATGCTCTCTTTTGAAAATAGTTTGTGTTGAATTTTGTATTCTGTCCTTTTCTTTTCTTGTCATGTAATTAAATTGATGTAATCAGTTTCACAAATCAAAGTTTGTTGACCTAAACATTTTAAGGTATGTAAATGTGTATGATGAATGTAAGTGGTATATGTGAAAAATGTACTCCTCACTGTTTATATGATGACTAATGCTAAACATCCTTCTAGGTTGCGTAAATGTCTGTTTTTTAGCCTACTAGGCCTTGGAATGGGTAATTTCACACGTCTCCTGTCTACTGTGTTGTGTTAAATAGTTGGTACATTTCATGTATAGTTAATCATTTCTTTTTTACATCTCAGGACATCTTCTTGCCTGTTTATTTAAAGTAGTTTTGTCTGAAATTTAAACTGATTGTGTAATTAATTACAATACCACTGAAAGGTATAATCATGATATTCTATTCATTTTCCCTTTTAGGTTGCTACTTTCTTTGCGTAAAACCCATTGGATGTGCAATCCACACTTTCGCAATGTATTCATTTTTTTACATTTATAAAAGATCCAACATCCAGAGCACATGGGCAAACATCTGTTACTGAGGAAACCTCCACTGATGCCCAGGATCAAGCCTCTAGGAAGAACTCCACTCCTGAAAGTCCAGATGAAGAGGAGCGGCCTGGTCCAACCGGTCTGCCTGGGCATATGACTCCAGTGAGTCCCACTCAGCCCACATCCACACCTCTCAAGTCAGCGGTTACAATACCTCAGCTTACGGATACCTCCACTTCATGTGTCAAACAGACACCACACTGATCTTGTGTCCCCCAGTCTTGGTTGCTGTTGAGACACAACCACCACCTCCAGATCAGCCAGGAACTAGTGTAATGGGGCACACAGGGTCAAGGGCACATGATAGTGGGGGTAGGGGTCATGTGAGGGAATCTATGAGCCAACATAATGAGGCCACTGTCACCCAGGCCCCCATTGCACAAGTCTTGGGATCCCTCCATCAGATCAAAGACATGAAGGGCTAGGTCCTTACAGAGATCTGGGAGATTAATCAGTTGCAAAGGGACCACAATGTATGGATGAGAATCGGAACTCAAATTTGGGCTCCTTGACTGGGGTGCTGCATGACATGTTCTCCCATATGCGCAGGGCTTTTCCAGCACCATGTTCCCCTATCTATAGTCCAGCAACATATGGGCCAACTACATCTGCCTCAGCCACAGAAAGGCAGGCCCTGCCACAAGAGGCAACACCTGCACCCACCTCAGTCCCTCCAACAGCCTCTCACAGGAACACACATTCATCTGGACCACGAGGAGAGGATGGCAAGACCACCATCACCCCCAAGAGACGCAGAACCTAATTTCCTCCAGTGTGTGACTACCATTAACTCTGTGGACTATTTCTGGCCACATTTACCTTTCTGATACTAGTAGCATTTATCATTCATTATGACTGACTTTTTCATTTTTGGTTTACTTTTTGGTTTTCATCCTCTTATAGTTTATTTGGTTTTCTTTAATAAAAGCAAAACTAACAAAGCCAAAGTCTGGTGTTGTAGTCCTATTTTGTATTAATCACAATTTTCTACCATGACAACAAAATACAAATACCAAAAACTCATCAACTAGTATTTGAGTAAATTTGAGCAAAATTGTTCTATCAAATGTTTGTTAAACATAAAATATAATACATAACACAAATAGTGCCATTTTTACATTTCCAGTTCCACACATTGCCATCATGGAAGAAGGGGATACAATCAAAATAATCAGATTCAATAGGTAAAATAATCTTTAATCATGTCATTAGCTGGAGCCAGATCGTCTGCCTCACAATAGGAATTGCACAACAATAACACCAATAGTCATAAATCCTAGCAGTACTCACTTTTGTGGCCACAGGATCATTCCAATACACTGTTGCAGTATCCAGGGCAATGTCACAATCAACTTAAAGTGGTGTGCTACCAGAAGTTCTTTCTACAATGATGAAAAAAATGAGCCACAAAATGTAACACGATTAAAGATCTGTACACTTTCCATTACCAAACAATATAATGACAGATAGTACTTACCAACAAGCCAGGCCCTCTCAGGTCCAAGTTGTGACATTTGCAGGGGTATGCTGCTGTTCCGTAGTACAAAGGAATCATCAGTTGATCCAGGAAAACACTCAGACACTCTTGTGCTGTACAAATCTGGTAGCAGACAAATTGCACATTGATTGAATGGAAGTTCTGTTGATTGCAGTACCCTTGTTCTCTGGCGTGTGGGACCACTAAGGCAATATGTGTGCCATTAATTGCTCTAATCACATGTGGTAGGCGGCCCAAGGCATACAAATCTCCCTTCACATTGGCAAAATTCTGCTTTGTAAAAAACTGAATGAAGCTGTTAATATGTCTCATCATTGAATAAATAACTTCTTGTAGGATACCACTGAAAGTTGGTTGTAACTTTTCACCAGATAATGCGACAGTGTACTGGACTGATTCTGGGACAACACAATGGAGTACTGCCATTATTTTGACTACTGGTGTTATTGATGTGGGATTCCTATTGTGAGGGTGATCCTGCTGCAGCTGATGGCATAAATCAAGAATTGTTTGTCTATTCATTCTGAATTTTTTAATAATATCCTGTTCTTCCATGGTGCTAAGGTCTGGAACTGGCCGGAACACTTGAGGCTGTCATCTCCTCACTCTCCCTGGGTTCATATGTCTACATTGAAAAATAAAAAAATGCTTTAAATGTTTGCAAACGTATTTAAAAATTAAACCAAACATTTCATCTAGTTATCAATACATATACATGCCTAATACATAATTATACAGAATCGTATTATGTTTTGAATACCTTTTATTAAAAATTAACATTTATTACATGTTTAAATGATACATTTTTAAAATGTGTAAATAATACATTCTTAATGTATTATTTACACATTCTTATTTTTTTCTTAAATTTTGTCTGTAAAAATACCATCAATGGCAGTATAAACACCACAGCGCAAATCTTGTATCAAATCACATTAAGGCACTACATTACACTTTTTTGAAAAAACAAATGAACAACATAATCATTTTCAACATGCAAACAAGGTTGCCACCATTTTGAGTGGTGGTGATGCACTTAACAGTCGCAAACATTATTCCACAATCTAAAATGGCAGCCGCCTGACTTCGCAGTCAGGACATTTGTAATTAGTCGACCACGGTGCAAGTTGACCGCCTAGTAGTTGTGAAACTCCACAACGGACCCAGCCATAGGCTAACGTGTCTGAAAGCAACGTAGGCTAGCCAATGGATGTGTCTGTTGCCGTTGATGATCACGTACGTCGTGTACATGTACGTGGTTTTTCAAAAAAAGCTCAATAACCTCCTAATACTGCAGCTAACAAAACCTCCTTAACTTTTGCTGCCGTTTTCGACCTCTGAGATCCACGGTGCCAGGAAGATTAGGTGATAGGGACCCAGCCTTCTCACCAAAGGAGCTGGAGTTGCTGACAATTGAGGTTATGTCCCTGAAGACCCAGCTCTATGGCCCATGAGTGGAACAGGTACATGTTTAAAATGGATTTATAAATCTGTCAAACTGTTTTTTTAATACATTGGCTAGAATGTCCCTTTGAGTTCCTGAGTGAAGTGTACTGATTGATTGAAGTGTCATTTATTTTTTACATTACAAAAAACAATAATGGTGTGAATTACTAAGCACTTTATGGTTACACAAAACTACAAGTTAGTATGTGTTGTGTGTTTTGAGACCTAGATTTTATTTGGTGAGTATTTTGAGATATATCTATTATTTGTATGATTTCATGTGAAATGTAGAAATTTCACATCACTTAAAAATAGAAAACACATTATATCTTATTTACAACTGTATATATATATATCAGAGAAGACACTGGCATCGTCATCAAACAGTCCGACAAGGGCGGCAATGTAGTTGTGATGTCCAAGGATTTCTACCGAGGTGAAGCATTACGCCTTTTGGGTGATTCTTCTAGCTATCTAAAAATCCAAAGGGAGAGATACAATACCAGTGTGTTAGCACTTTATAATCTGCTGGATAAATGGAGGAACAGTGGCATCCTGGAGGAAGATGAATTTCAGTTCCTTAAAGTGGACAGTCCGGTATTACCCACATTTTACCATTTACCCAAAATCCACAAGGACACCCTGAGACCTCCAGGACGTCCCATAGTTTCTAGCAAAGAGAGTCTGCTCGAAAAAGTATCGATTTATGTTGATCATTTCTTGTTCCTTCTGGTGAAAGACTTAAGTTCTTATATCCAGGACACCACAGATTTTATTAAACGCATTCAGGAAATACAGTGGGAACCGGACTTTGTGCTTATCACTATGGACATAACCAGTCTATACACTTGTATTGCACACACTGACGGGTTGGGGGCACTCCAATATTTTCTCAAAGCCAGACCCCTGAAATATCAGATGCATAACACTATGCTTTTTGAATTTGCTGAATTTTGTCTGCACAATAATATTTTCTTGTTTGGTGGGCAACTGTACCTGCAGACCCAAGGTACCGCGATGGGCACGTGCTTCGCCCCCAGCTACGCGAACTTGTTCGTGGGCTGGTGGGAGAAGCACGTGGCCTGGTCGGAGGGCAACTAGGCATGGGTTGACAAAATTGCCCTATGGGCACGATACATCGATGACCTGTTCATCGTGTGGAAGGGTACTCCTGATGAAGCCTCAGAATACATTAATATTCTTAATACCAACTCTCTGAATCTCCATTTCACCAGCTTGATGAGTAAGATTGAAGTACCCTTCCTAGACCTCTTAGTATTTGTAGCAGATGGGAAAATTTGCACCAAGCTCTACCGCAAACCCACCGCAGGGAATTCAGTTTTACATTTTACTAGTCAACATCCACGGTCACTCATTAACAGCATTCCCTATGGGGAGTTGTTGCGTCTTAAAAGGAATTGCACACTCCCCATAGATTATACCCAGGCAGCAAGTGAATCGCTCAGAAGGTTTAGACAAAGAGTTTACACCAATACTCTCCTGAGTGAAACTGCCCTTAAGGTGCAATCAATTGAGAGACACTCCCTCCTTGGTTTGGAACAATCCAAATTGACCCAAGCAGAAGATGATCCGGGTGGTCCCCGACTTATACTAGGCTTTTCAACCAAGACTGGGATCATAAGAAGGCTAGTAGAAAAGAATTGGAGTATACTGCAGACCGACAACATTATTGGTCAAGATACACCATGTAAGCCTGAGGTGACTTATCGTAAAAGCAAGTCGTTAAAAGACTTGCTGGTACGCAGTCACTTTACTGATAAAGTTCCCAAAAACACTCCGTTAGGTTTTTACCCATGTGCCTCTTGCAAAGCATGTAAAAATAGCAAAAAGGTAAAAGAATATACTGTTCCAGGCAGAAAAGGAACACGCTGCATTAATAAATTCCTCAACTGCAATACCAGTTTTGTTGTTTATTGCCTGGTGTGCCCGTGTGGTCTCCAATACATTGGGAGTACCATTCATCCTGCTAAGAAACGTGTTTTGGAGCACACACGGGCAATCACGACACAACTTATCCTGTAGCCAGGCACTTTGCAGATAAGCATGAATCCCGTAGTGATAAACTCAGCTATTTCTGTTTGGACCATGTCCCCGTCACCGAAAGAGGGGGAGACAGAGTAAGAGAGCTACGCCAATTAGAGGCGCGTTTCATTATCGAATTACAGACACGCACCCCTGGGGGCCTTAACATGGAGGAAGAATTATGGTCCTTTATTGGCTGAGCTTCTTTCACATTTTTCACATTTTTCAGTTTCCATTTCTCTGTATAGCATCATCATGCAGTTATGAAATGCCTGTGGACTGAGTGTATACCTCTCATTTCCTGTGTATTTAGTGTTATTAGGTATTATGCCCATTGGAGGGCTCAATTTTGCGTTCTTTGAATTACTGATTAATTCTTGCACCTACTCTTTGTAGATTGAGTGAATGCCCTTCACTTTCTCTTCTTTCTCTTTTCCAACATTCAGTTTGATTTAGCACCATTGATGGGACTGGTAGCCAATGAATTTTGGTCTGTACATTATGTATCTTAGCTGTGGCTCCGCCCATTGGTGGGCGTAATTTTGTATTTCATGCTTTTTGGAGCCAGATCCTCTTTGCCACGGACACAGCAAGTCATGTCATTGTATGGTCACAAAAATAATCTGTTGACAATATTGCAAATGAATTACACATATTTGATTTCTTGGACAGCTATCATCATGTCATTGCATGTATGCAGATATTCACTGGGATCCAATGACATGTTTTAATGTATTATACATGATTTTCGTGTCTGTGTGGCAATTCAAATATGGCCGCTGTGGTTACGATGAATTGTGGTTAACCCTCTGCGAAGTCCCTTGTCGATGTTGCTTACTAGTCCTGTCGACCAATGACTGCACTTATTATTTTTATGTGTGTTTTGAACATGATAAACTAACACTGACGAAGGCCAGGGTGCCGGAACGCGTGTGTTAGTCTTCACGGAGAAGAACGAATAAAGCAAATTTCTTTCGATTGAGCCTGAGTGCGCCGCACGTTTTTTCCAGAGACGTGGTGTTTGGCAATAATTATTTGCGCTATCGCCCGCGCAATTGGTGCACCCGCACTGCAGAGAGCAAAGGAGTGGGGCGGTGTTGTTTTTCGTATATATATATATATATATATATATACATATATATATATATATATATATATATATATATATATATATATATATATATATATATATATATATATATTACATGCCAAATTAGAATGATTTTTGCTATGTGTATTATCCATATCCAACAAATCACTCGGCCTAGATCACGTATCTCCAACCAGTCATTTGGGAGCTACCAGTAACTCTCAGACACGTTCAGAGTATCTCTCAGCCTTGAATTCTTTTGAGAAGACTCTGTTCATGTGACATCATGATCATCAGGCTGCAGATAGCAGGGCCTGACAATGAGCAGTGCTCATTCAGATTTATTGGCCAGGCTGGGGCTGAGTCACAGAGGTGAACAACTGAAGGACTGAGGTATTTGACTCACAGAAAACAATTCCTTGTCAGCTCAAAATTCGAGTTGTGAACAAAATGATGCTTCTGAATGCTTTTAAATGGAAGAAAAATTAAATGGAGAGTTAATAATTGAATTAACACTTCATTTCTATTTTGTCCCATTTCAAAGTGTTACATTTACAAACAGCAGGCCCCTTATTCCCAGTGGGCAGTATACACGGTGCCATAAGTATATAGGAAAAGATACCGCCAATTTTTTCCTGAGAGAAATTGTAAATGCAGAAAAATGCTCCATAATATGATGTGTTTGGTAGAATATACATTTGCACTTTTAAATTCTCCAAATATATATATTTTTTAAATACAATGATATGTTTGTATCATTCCTGTAATGGTGCCACATTTGGTGAAAGGTATGTCCTATGTTGCAAGTACATATGACACAAGCTCTCAGTCACCCGTACAAATATATCACTTTCAAACGCCCACATGTTCATACATCCCCAAAGACCACACTCTCACTGACATGCATTGCAGCCCTTTCAGAGTGCACTTAGTCATAGTATTTAGTTCAAACCATAGTATCAGGCTCTATGGACATTAGGCTTCATGTTAATGTAGCTGGGCGTGGGGGTGTCTGGTTACAATGCCCAAGTTGTTTAGCCTTCAGTATTTAACAATGATATTCACTGATTAGAAGTAGATCTCATTACAGAAAATGATGATGTGACTGGCCTGGATTACTTAAGTTAGGACATGAGAAGGGATAAGGGTACTAAACAGGTTACTTCAAATGTGCTTTTATTTATTTTATCAGCATGAGAAAATAAAATATTGTGTTCTAACTTTTGACCAATGCTTGTGATTGATTTCTGAAAAGTGTGTTACATCAATACAGACAAACAAAACGTCACAAAACAAATTCTCTTTCTTTCATTTCTTGTATCCATACAGGTCAACACCCATCAGATGAAGACTATATGGAAGGTCATCTCCAAGAAGGTCTGGACCCTGGGGGTCTACAAGTGGTGCAGCCTAAATTGCCGCAAGAGGTGGGAGGACCTACAAAGCTGGACCAAAAAGTCATCTGAAGTCCAACTAGGGCTAAATAACTATTGTTTGTTACAGCAATAAAATATGGCATCAACATTAAGGTCAACACATGTCAAATGCACAAGAAGAGTTCTTGAAGGTGTAAGTTTTGCACAAGGTGTATGATTATGTGTTTTGTGTAGCAAATTGTGGGAATAACAGCTGATTTCTGATCACCACCGAAGGACAGTTTTGAGCACACATTCCTGCCTCAACAAGAGCATACATGAGTTTATTTGATGTGATAAGGGGCAGTTGTACCAAACAAGCCACAAGTTATTATTATGTCAGGTATGAAGCTCTTTCACTATTGTGAATGATGTTACTTTAGCCCTAGCATCCACTGTAACACTTATGCTACCGTGGATGACTCAAACGTCACAGTGATGAGTTGGTATTATTTCCAGACAAGAGTGAGCATGTGAGCCCAAATGACTAGAAAGAAAGAATTAATCGCTACATTTTTATTTCAAACACATCCTAAGTGTGTTTAGAATCAGAAATACAATGAATTCATGTTAAAAGTGACAGATTTGCATGATGTCTTACTCCTTCACAAATGTGCATGTAATCCAGTCTGTTTGTTTGTTGGTAAAATATTTGATAGGCATACAATTTGTTTAGAAAAAACAGACAGGTATGTGTACACATTGGTGACTGAGTAACACATACCCACAAATGTTTGTCACATGTCCTTTGTTATGTCCATATGGTTAATCATTGATGAAGAAAAATAGGATACTTAAAGGGACTTTAGCAGATTGAATGTTACGTCACACATATGTTGGAGCGTCCAATCTGGATAACTCACAATCAGCTACAACTCCTGACTCGTTAGGAAATTGTGGAAATGCATCAAGGTGTAATCTGTTGCATATTGTGCTTTGCATTTTTATTTTTTGAAGTAAAAATTAAATATGATTCAGTTTATGAAATATTTACTGTGATGTTGTACCAATTTTGGCCTAAAGTGAAAGCCAGCATATTTCTGTTTCATTTTCACAATGGTAAAACAAAGGGGAAATAACGTGAGATATTTTGGAGTCATATGTACATATGTTTTAGTTCTGTACTAAAGTGGATTAGAAATGTATCAAGCCCCATGTATTTACTTATGCTATAGAAGTCATTTGTCAATCCACCCAAAAACTATTTCTTCATGTCTTCAATAACATAGGTATGTACATAGTGTATGATACATTGATAAGCAACTTCAGTTCTAAATCCAAATAACATTTTGAGCATTTGAAATATACTTAGGTTACTTGAAGTAAGTGTCACCATTATAAAATGCGCAAACAAAGGAAATAGGCTTTCAGTTTATACAAATATTGGTACACCATTGCATGATTTGTAGACACACATTGATTCATAGCTTAATTTTTATGCATGAATATAATCCATCTCTTTTCTGCCTTGTACACACACTGTACAAAGGTCTTTTTGCTTGCCATCTTTTTTTGACATACGTTCACTATTCTAAACAACAAATCAAAAGCATTCAGAGGTGTGAAACAGTTCCTGGAGAGAATTGATAATGGTTAAGCTACAAGATCATAAATGACATAGGAGCAATAATGATAAATTACAAAACTGTGACCAAATGTTTTATGAAGAAGTTCCCTACATTCATGAGATACTGAGAAAAAAGAAATTTTGTAAGCCTTGAAGCAGGTGAAATCTGAAAAAATGGAAAATGCTTAGAGGAAAAAATTTAGGATCACTTCAATTTACACATATACAATAAAACAATGGTATATGTATTTATAGCATCTTCAGCAGCAGGCGAAGGGGACATTGGCCACGTAAGCAGGGATGCAGCTGGCCACTGTGGTTTGTGTACTGAGACCACCAACAATGAGGGACCCTGTGGCACGGAGTGTTAGGGGACTGCAACGAAGGCTACCAGCTCAACAACATCATCTTCAGAGGCCTACACCACCAAGCAGTCCTTAGTGGTGGTAGACCCTACAGAAACTGTACCAACTGCATCCTTGTCCACCACCCAGAGAACCATCTCCACCCTCCCTCTTGCTTCTCCCCCAGTTGGCCAAATTCGCTCCCCTAAAAGGTCTGAGGTCTCCTTCGCCACAGGTACCTCACCGCCCTGCCCCTGTACCCCCGGCTTCACTGAGTTAGGAGGCTATTGACCTATTACGCAGCATCTCTGTTGGCTAGACTGCACTCCTGAATGCCATTCAGGGCCTTAGTTGCCATATGCAGCAAATGGTAGCATACATGAAAGGCATTTATAGTGCTATGTCTGATCTGAGGAGATCATTTGCAGGACTAGCCTCCTCACTGATTGCAGCCTTCCAACCAGCCCAACCTTGTGCCCCAACTCAGACCCCTTACCCATCCTAATTCCCAAGACCCAGCCCCTTCCCAAGCACACTTACTTTGTACATACCCACTACAACAGACACAAGCAGCACACCCACACATAAACACAGACACAGAAAGGAACAGAAGCACACCCCAAACAACATACAGACCCTACACCCGCACCCATCACAACCACCAGCACATCCACATGCATTACACACACACCCACACCCACCACCACACCCACAACCATCACCACAACCACTACCACCAGCACACCCACAAGCACCACACTCACCACCACACCCACAGGTACCACAACCACCAGCACACCCACAACCAGCACAACTACCACCACACCAACAACCACCAGCTCACCCACATGCACATGTACCACACCCTCAACCACTACTACACCCACAACTACCAGCACACCCACATGCACCACAACCACCATCACCAACACACCAACAAGTACCACATCCACAAACACTACCGCATCCACAAGCACCACAACCACACAAATCACCTCATCAGCACACTCAGCCAAATGCACACCTACATGCACAACAACACCAACCAAATGCAAACACACTCACCTGAAAACAAAACATCTGAGAACCATTCATATTGAAATATACACCAGACCCACATGCAACTGCAAAACATACATCCACATGCACCACACCCATACCAAGCACCTCAACAGCACAGTCATCCAAACCATCGCCCTCACACACAAGCACATATCAAGGCAAAACAAAATTCATCAAACAGAAACGAACACACTCACCTAAACAACATACACCTGCTAAGAAACACCCCCCCAAACGTACGCAACATACACCAAACCGACATGCACATGCAAAAGCAACAGACACACGTACATCACCCACTGCAGCTCCCACTACCTCCCAAACCCAAACCTCTCCACCTATCCTGCCCTTTCTCTTTGATCAGGTTTTTTATCAGGTCTGTCCTTGACCCCTTCCAAATTCATTCCCACCCCTCCCAAGCCCAGCGGCGTAGGAAGTGGGGTGCGGTGGGAGCAGGCCATCCCTGGTGTCATCACTGAGGGGGGTGAAAAAATGTCAAAAATATGTACGTATTGAAACTTTTTAGTTCAGTCAACAAACGCAATGAAACGTGGCTGAACATGAAGCGGGGGTGACAAGACATTTTCTGCACCAGGTACCACCTAACCTTGCTACGCCACTGCCCAAGCCCACACCTCCAACCCCTCCCAAACTCACCCTCCCACTCCACCCAAACCCACCCCTCTCTGCTCTGTGGCCACTAGATGCCCCCTCCTGAAGTGGTTCCCCTTTGACAGTCTGTTTAGGAGGCAAGTTATGGGCAACTGTAAGCCTGTGCTGATGACAGCCTTTTTATGTTCCATGATTGGTAACAAAATGTATTCTTTGAAAGAAGTATCTCATTTTTAAATAAAAAATATTTTCATTTTACAAAGTATGTCCTGGCATTATTTTTCATTTACGAATCTTTGATTCCTAAAACTGTTAATGATGAATGTGTGTGAATCATAGTTATATTTGAAATATGACAGGAAATACAACAGTTTTTTAAAAATTCTAATTTTTAAAGTCCATACACTAGTAAATAAAGTCAATAAAAATAAAGAAGGACATTTACATTTTGGTGTAAGCAGTCCTCATGATATTGGACACTTACAGCTACAAATGTTTTTTTAAATTTTTTTTAATGTGCTGTTAATACAGGTGTGTTCATTGGAAATGTATTAGTTATAAATATAAACACATATGCATTACACCGTAATTTAGTTTTACACAAATGCGATTTAATAAAATACAGGAAATGCACTAGACAATGGGAAATGTTACATGATAAATATATTGAGTGAATCACATTTGAAATTATCATTGATTTACCAGCTTCTTAAAATAAACCTTTCACTGTCTAGTATAATTTCTACATTGTATAAAATTTCACTTATCCCAATAATGTCTCATGCGTATGTTTCTGATTTGATAGTTTACCAAAATTCATTAAACAGACCTGTATGGTCATTTTGTATTGTTTGGATTGATGTCAATTTTTGTGTGAGTGTCCATTGTCAGGAAGGCAGCTTGCACCAAATTTGTAATATTTATACGTTTATACAGGCATGGTCTTTAGATTTCTTAGATGGCAATATTACACAGATATCCATTACACATTCGTATGTTATTGCTTGTAAGAGAGATGTAAACGAACACAAGTCCATATCAAATGTAATCAGACAAGTCAAAAGGTAACAAGTGAGATGTAGCAGCTTGCTTTCGATTCTGGCGACGACTGGGTTGATTAGTGTTGTGGTCACGCTTCAGCAGCAGTGGCAGGACTTGTATGATCGAGTCCATGATGGAACAGGAAGTGTGAAACAGAGAGAAGGTACGTTTCTGCCCTATATTCGTTCCAGTCTGACAACTCAGATGTGGAGGTATCCGTGTCACAGTTGCGTTGCAGGGAAGCCACGTAGTAATTAGCCTGGCGGACAAACTGGCTGTACCCCCTTCGATAGCCACTTTTGCCTATGGCACTACTGATGCAGGTGAACAATCTGGCAGAGTTGGCGGCACTCCAATTACCTTTTGTCCATCGACCCGCCAGCATCTAAATAGAGCAGGCTAGTAGGCGGGCAGGGAATCCGATGGAAAAATAACAGTGGGACCATTAAGCACTAAGGTCCTGATTTAGATCTTGGCTGTCCAAGATCTAAATCAGGACCTAAGTGCGTAAGTAGTGCTAAAGCGGGTACTCTATGATGACTCAGTGCCTGCCAAACTGCAACTTCATCCCAACACAAATGTGCGCTCTACTCCGCAGAAGCACCTACATGCAGGGCCGGACTGGGAACCAAAACCGGCCCTGGCAAAGAGCTCGGCGGCAATGCTGCAAAAACGGCCCTGTAACAAAAACGGCCCCTTTGGGCCCAAAACCGGCCCCCACCTGTGCGGCGCACCTGGGGATTGCCCGGTGCCCGCTACGGCCAGTCCGGCCCTGCCTACATGCCCCTTAACTGTGGTTGGACATCATTGAGATTAAGCCAGTTGCTTCCCATAATTGAGGGACAGCAGTCCCTTAGCCACCCCTACTATCCACTTAGCAAGTGGCACATTTTAAAATCACTTTGAAGCAGATTTGGAATTTGTGGTACTCTGCTCTCTAAAAACAAACAGCTTTAGGTTGTTTTTGCACTCTTGAATGTGAAATTAAGGCATAGCCTTGTTAACATTGTTAATTTATTCTTACACAGAGAAAGACAGGCACGTGCAAGAGCAATTTTAACGGTTTTGTGGTTTACATAAACCTATTAATTTTGCCTTGATATGTCAGACATTGGACAGACAACTGACAGTGGACAGATTGCACTAAATACATTTATCAGGAGGCTCTTTAAATTGTCTATACAGGCATTAGACATATTTACATTGCTGAGTGGTAGGTAAGCATATTAAGTTTGATGGCGCACAGAGGGACCTTGTAGTGTGAACTGTGATATCTGATATCTGTCTTGTGTGTTTGTAGAGAAGGGGAGCCCTTGTAAGTCAGTTTTGAGTGAAATAACATTCAAGACTTCTAGCCAGTGCTTCATTTGTAAAAGAATGTGTGCCGGCGCTTGAAGCTCTGCTCAGAAACTCACAGCTGGCGCAATCAAATGTTGCACACTGAGTACCAATGCTGCTCAGTCTTAAATCCACCTCATGCCTTCTTAATCCACTACCAGGCACACCCTGTCCATTTATCTAACTCTTGCAGGTTCCTGTTTTCTTCCTTTGTGAGGGTTTTTCCGTCCTTCTCCTACATCTTTAAGCTTTGCCCGTTTTTCCCTCCCTTGCTCATCGGAAATGTAGAATGTAGAAAAATAAGTGCCAATCCCCTACAAGCATTGGCAAAGCCCATAGGTCTCGCCTAAATAAGAGCTATCTGCTTTGGCAATGTGTTTTTGCCCTGTTGTACACCTGTGTGGCTCCTGTTCAGCATGGCTAAAGGTTTGTGGCGTGGAGTGTCCTAGAGTGAAGTGGAGGGAGTAGAGTGTTGTAGACTGGATTTGTTGGAGAAGATCGCCCTATAGTGGAGTAGAGAGAGTAGAGTGTTGTAGAGGGGAGTGGAGTTCAGTGGTTCAGTGTCGTAGAGTGCAGTGTGATTGAGTGCAGTGGCCTAGAGTGGAGTAGCATAGAGTGGAGTGGCATAGAGTGGAGTGGTGTGGAGTGGAGTAGCGTGGGGTGGAATAGGTTGAAGTGGGTTGGAGTGGATTGAGGCAGTGGGGTGGATTGCATTGGAGTAGATTGGGTGGATTGGATTGGGGTACAGTGGGTTGGAATGAGTGGAGTAGGGTGAATTGGAGTGGGTGGACAGATGGTGTGGATTGGATTGGAGTGGGGTGGATTGAAATGTGGTGCTGTGGATTGGATTAGGGTAGATTGAAGTAGGGTAGATTAGATTGGCTTGGGGTGGGGTGGATTGGATTAGAGTGGGGTGGTTTGGAGTGCGGTGAATAAGAGTGGAGTGGAGGTTGTGGATTGACTGGACTGGGGAAGGGTGGATAGGAGTGGGGTGGATTGAAGTGGGTGGATTGGGCTGGAGTGAGGTGGATTGGATTGGAGTAGGATGGATTGGAGTGTGCTGGCTTGAGTGGGGTGAACCGAACTGGGGTGGGGGGATTAGATTGGGGTAGAGTGGGGTGGGTTGGAGTAGAGTGGGGTGGATTGGATTAGACTGCACTGGAGTGGGGTGGATTGAAGTTGGGTAGACTGAATGGGGTTGACTAGATTGGGGTGGATTTAAATGGGGTGGGGTGGATTGGATTGGGGTTGGGGTGGACTAGAGTCAGGTGGGTTGTAGTGGGGTGGGGTGGATTGGACTAGACTGGGGTGGGGTGGGGTGGACTGGAGTGGGTGGAAAGGATTGAGGTGGAATTGAGTCAAGTGGAATGGAGTGGGGTGAATTGGATTTGCATGGAGTGGGGTAGATTGGAGCGGAGTAGATTGGACAGCAGTGGGGTGGATTGGATTGAAGTGAGATGGATTGGATTGGACTGAGATGGATTGGATTGGAGTGAGGTGGATTGGATTGGGGTTGCGTAGATTGGGGCGGGGTGGATTGCGGTGGGGTGAATTGGATTGGGGTGGGGCACTGGATTGGGGTGGGGTAGGGTGAACTGGATTGGGGTGGGTGGATTGCTGTGGGGGTAGATTGGATTTGGCTGGATTAGGGTGGATTGGATTGGGATGAGGTGGATTGGATTGGAGTGGGGTAGATTGAATTGGGCTGATTGTGGTTGATTGGATTGGTGTGGTGTGGATTGCATTGGAGTGGAGTGGGGTGAATTGTGGTGGATTGGGGTGAGGTAGTTGGACTGGAGTGGGAGAAACTGGAATGGGGCAGATTGGAGTGGGGCAGATTGGAGTGGCATGGATTGGAGTGGGGTGGATTGGAGTGGGGCTGATTGGAGTGGGGCAGATTGTTTTGAATTGGAGTGGGGAATATTGGAGTTAGATAGATTGGAGCAGGCCAAATGTTTTAGATTGGAGTGAGGCAGATTACAGTGGGCAGATCGGAGTGGACAGATTGGACTGGAGTGGCGCAGATTGGAGTGGGGCGGATTAGAGTGGGGCAGACTGTTTTGGATTAGGGTGGGGCAGACTGGAGTGGTGAAAACTGGAGCAGGACAGATTGGAGTGGGGCAGATTGGGGGGGCAGATTGTTTTGGATTTGAGTTGGGCAGATTGGAGTGAGGCAGATTGTTTTGGACTGAGTGGGGCAGATTGTTTTGTATTGGAGTGGGACAGACTATTTTGGATTGGAGTGGGACAGATTAGAATTGGACAAATTGTTTTAGATTGGAGTGGGGTAGATTTGTGGAGCGGGGCAGATTGCTGGAGTTGGGGCAGATTAGAGTGGGATGGATTGGAGTGTGGCCAATTGTTTTGGATTGGAGCGAGGCAGATTGGAGTGAGGCAGATTGGAGGGGGGCAGATTGGAGTGGGGCAGATTGTTTTGGATTGTAATGGGGCAGGTTGTAGTGTGCAGATTGTTTTGGATTGGAGGTGGCCAGATTGGAGTGGGGCATATTATTTTGGATTGAGTGGGACAGATTGTTTTGAATTGTAGTGAGCAGATTGTTTTGGATCTGAGTAGGGCAGATTGGAGTGGGACAGATTATTTTGGATTAGAGTGGGCAGATTGTTTTAGATTGGAGAGGGGCAGATTTTTAAGTGGGGCAGATTGTTGGAGTGAGGCATATTGAAGTGGGCGTATTGTTTTGGATTGGAGTGGGGCAGATTGGAGTGGGACGGATTAGAGTGGGACAGATTGGAGTGGGGCAGACCGGAGTGGAGCAGATTGTTTTGGATTGAGTGAGGCAGATTATTTTGGATTAAGTGGGGCATATTGTTTTGGATTGGAGTGGGGAAGATTGGAGTGGGGCAGATAGTTTTCCACTGGAGTGGGACAGATTGTTTTGGATTGAGTTACACCGATTGTTTTGGATTGGAATGGGGCAGATCGGAGTGGGGCACATTGTTTCGGATTGTAATGGGGAAGATTGGAGTGGGGCAGACTTGGATTGGAGTGGAGCAGATTGAAGTGGGGTAGGTTCCTTTAGATTGGTGTAGGGCAGATTGGTTTGTATTGGAATGGGGCTGATTGGAGTGTGGACGTTTAGAAAGGGGCAGATTGGAGTGGGGTGGGTTGGGAGGACTGGAGTGGGGTGGATTGGAGTGGTCTGGGGTGGACTAGATTGAGTGGGGCAGATATGTGTGGGGTGAGGTTCTATTGGCATGTATTGGAATGAGGCAGATTTGAGTGGGGTGGATTGGATTCAGTGGGACAGATTGGTGTGGGGTGAGGTGGGGTGGATTGGCGTGCATTGGAGTGGGGCGGATTGGAGGGGGTGAATTGGGGTATTCTGTGCGATTATGTGTTAAAGCATAATTTCTGAAATTACACATAATAAAGAAACAATGTAGCTTTGCAATAAAATAATCTTCATCTTTTGAGAACAGTGCCCACAAGCAAAAACAAAAGGAAACATGGGTGCAAAGTGAAAAAAGAAGACTTGGCAAGGTTAACCATAGAAAATAAATCTTTTGGTTGTCCTTCTGGTCACGTATTTGCCAGTCACATGCCTTCTGCTTGCAGGGCACTAAAAGATAAACAGAACTAAACAGTACCTCAATCACGTTGGGAGCAGTGGGCGGGTACTGGTTAAGTTGAAGCAATCAGTGCTTTGGTCCCTGCTCCACAGAGAGGAATAGTAATGATGTTAGGCCTGCCTTGAAGAATTATAAGACTGTAAATAAGAGTGCCACGCAAGCCAACAAATGGTAAGCACCTGGCAGGCTCCAAGCCCTTTTTGTTAACAAAAGTATCTCGCAAGCGAGACACTTGCTTGCGAGACCCTATAAATGAGCACCGGCTGATTCCTCCCGCCCCCGGTAACAACTGGCTCAATTTAAGCATTGCTTCTAGTAGACAGGAAAGCGTAATGACAGTTAGTGGGGTGAAAGATTAGTGCAATCGGGTGTTGAGTTTGAAAAGAGACTATGAAGTAGACAAATTCTGATGTTGATGAGTTGAGCATAAGGAATCGCAAACCCATCCACGAAGAGAGCAACCATTGTTTCTTTCAGAAGTGATTTAAGGAATTGAGGCCAGTAATTAATTATCACTTGAATAGTTAGGTGAGGGAAGTGAGGAAGTGCGAGGCCTATGGATATAACAAGTTGAAGGCATGAAGGATCTGATGGGCCACATTTGGTGGTTGGAGGATTTGAATATAGAAATGATCTAATTAGGGGATCTGACAGTTGAGCAGGTGAATGCAGTATCCTGGGCCATTTGAGGTGGGGCGTATTTAGGGTAAGATAGAACCATAATTAGCCTAGTAAAAACAGACATGATATTTTGGGTATGGAGGCCACCAGACACTCTCTCTAGGAGTTCAATATCTGCATGAAGAATTGTAGGAAAGAGCCCCTTTTTTGCCCCCTAAGTTTGTTAGCCCCTAAGTTTTAGCCAGATGCCTGATGCCAACTTGACTAAGTGTGTGCTGGGATCCTGCTAACCAAGCCCCAGCACCTGTGTTCTTTCCCAAAACTGTACCTTTGTTACCCACAATTGGCACACCACTGGGCCACCCGTAACACCCTTGTAAAAGATAGCCCTGGTACCAAGAGCCTTGTGACCATAAAGGGCCTCTGAGGGCTGCAGCATGCATTTTGCCAATCTCAGAGGCCCCTAACCTTAACACCCACACACTGCCAGAGCAGGCTGCGTGTTTTGGTGAAGACCAAACTGAAGAGTCAACATGGCCCACATCCCTGTGTGCCATGCCTGCCAACACTGCCTGTGGCATGGGTAAGTCACCCCTATAGCAGGCCTTACAGCCCTAAAGGCAGGGTGCACCATACCACAGGTGAGGGCATAGCTGCTTGAGAAATATACTCCTACAGTGCCTGTGCCATTCACAGATATTGTTAGTGCAGTGGAGCCATTTTGAGTACATGGGCAGGGAGTTTGTGAACACGAACTCCACAGCTCCATGATAGCTATACTGAAGCCTGGGAAGTTTGGTATCAAACTTCCCTGCACTTTAAACCTACGCTGATGCCAGTGTTGGATTTAATGAAAAATGCACACAGAGGGCATCTTAGAGATGTCCCCTGAAAAACGACCAACTCTGGTGTGATTCCTATCAGGGTTCTAACTGTCTGCCATCCCCAGACAGGTCTATGGACCACTGCTGTGTTGAGAGTCCTCCGCTCTCTGGGTCTGGAAAGAAAGCACATCCTGGGCAGAGATGTCATGCCTCCTCCCCACAGGATGGGCAGGGTTGCCGAAGAGGGAGCTTCAAAGGCCTGCTGCCTTTTTTAGCTGTCCCCAGCCTTTTGCTGCTAACAGCAACTGGCTCCCAGTTGTTCTGTCCCCCATTTTGGAGGTGATAACCGGCGGGAAAACCTGTGAGGAGCTGTGCCCACCTTTTCTAATCCACCCCTCAGGTGGCTGATAAGAGGTGAAGCCCACATCTCAGTCCCCACCATCTTGCAGATGGGGGTATCCGTCCAATCAGAAAAAGGCTTATGCCCCCTCCCACTGGAGGGTGGCATACTAGGGGGTGTAGACGCCCCAGGGAAGAGACCCATTGGTCCCAATCTGCACACCCCTGTAATGCCCCTAAAGTTAGTATTTTGGGCCACCCCTAAACCTTGCCTCTTCAGATTAAAAATGAAAAGAAGAAGAAGGACCAAAGAGCCGTGCTGCAGAAGAGGAGGAAGACGACAACTGCTTTGGCCCCAGCCCTACTGGCCTGTCTCCTGCTCTGAAACCCCTGCAAGCTGAAACCGGTGTGTCCTGCAGCCAGCAGCCTCTAAGAACCCTGGGGACCTGACCTGCTTTCCTAAAGAACTTTGATCTCCCGTGGACATCGGATTTGTCCAAAACCAACCCAAGCCAGGACTCCAGATCCAGCCGGATCCGCAAGTCCTCTCCACTCTGCACCCAACACCCATGGCCAGAGTTCGAGTGGCTCAACACCCTAATGAGGTCTTCCCGGTGAGCCTGACCTGTGTTCTAGCACTGGACGACCTCCACCTACCTTCTCCTCAATGCCTGCAGCCTCATTCTGAAGGGTCCCCCCAACCGTGTTGAGAACCGGTGAGAAGAACCTGACACTAAAGGGCACCCCTGTACCCACAGCTCCTTGAGTGCCAACCTGAACCTTGAGGAGCCTTGATGCTGCCCTCCAAAACTCCAAATCCCAAAACTGTTAACTTACCTGCAAACCTAACACTTTGTTTTTCTCCATAGGACTGAATTGTGTGTTTTCTCTAAAAATTCTTCTAAGTGTTGAACTGTTTTGTACTGCAAAAAAAAAGTATCTTAGTGCCTTCACAAGAGTTAACCTGTAACAGTTTACAAATTGTTTTCTTAACTGCAAAAGTAATCTGAATGTTCCTACAAAATCAGTGTTCACATTATTCTGAAAAGTAACATTGTATGAAGAGTTTAACTTACCTGCAACTAAGTAAATCTTGGTTCTAGAAATAAAACAACAAAAGAACAACTATTTATACAAACCATTGGTCTGGATTCAGTCTTTGAGTGTGTGACATCATTTCTTGCCCAAGTGTGTACAACAAATGATTAACACTAGCCTCCTGATAAGCCTGACTACTCAACCATACTACCACAATAGAGAGTAAGGCATCATCTACTTTAGCCTCTGCTATACCTTTGGGGATCCACTGGGCTCTGTATACACAATACCTCTCTTTGGTATAGTATATACAGTCAGCTTCCTACAATGGTGGATCAGCGGGTGGGTCTACGTTTGTTGGACCACTTGGTCAACACCTGATCGCACAACTACAATCCTAAAATGTACTTTAGTTCAACTCATTATTTTGAATTGACAATTTTTCGAAATTCTTAAAAGTCTTGTGAGGGCCTTGGTTAAGTCCCTCTAGCATTTTAAAGTCTTAAACTCGGGCATGGCCTGATCGAGCACCAAGGTGGTGGCTTGATTATGAAGCTTCCGTGCAGCCACGCCGAATTAGCTGCTTTGCCACACATTGCCGCGCCGATTAGTACCACCAAGAGCGGCCGCAGCAGCCTGAGTCCTCAGGGCATGGAAGTAGTGCGGCAGGACCATTAGAGATGCCTTAAATCTCTCAACGCGGTGTCATTGCAGTGGCAGCATGACGCAGTCCTCGGAGGCCCAGGGACGTCAGGGGTCGTGGGCAAGCCTGAGGGCGGGGCCGCCGCCACTGGATGCAGCCTATGGGGAAAATGAGCTCAGGGCTCCGAGGCATGCCGCGACGGACCCGTGTGACGATGAACTCCTGGATAGCAGAAACCTGGAGGTGGCGGTGAGTTGCGTGGCTGGCCATGGGATCCCGGATGGAGTGAGACCCCCCTACTGCGATGAATGGATCAGCGCTCAGTGCGAGGCTGGTGTGGTGAATGGGCCTTGCAGATGACGTCCATGGGCGGCTGATGCTGGGGAGTGCATGACGGCAATAACGACACTGCGGGGAGACACTGCTGGCCGGGACTCCCCTCTTTGCCCCCATTTGCAAAGGACGGGAATGTGATGCGCTTGGAGATACAGCCAGAATGAGGTACGAGCTACCTGACTGGCCCATTATCGGCAGGACCAGGGACACAGTGAGCCGGACATATTAGGTGCCCTCTCCTGGGCTCTCTATCAGTTGAGCGGTGGAGCCCCTCCTGCTTTGTTTCTTGACTATCTGGGAGTTACTCATCATCGCCCTTAATAGGCTTCAATATTTCGCTAACCAACATGGGTCATGGGGATCCGAAGCAGTGGCAAATTTCCATCGAGGCCGCTAAAACTCCCAGGAGGGAGGGCGGAGACGATGCCCCACATTGTGATCCCCTGGAGTGTGCTGATCCCCCAGACTCTGATCGTCTGGCATTGGAGGGCGATGCTGCCATAATGGCGCAGCTACGAGCTGGCTTCAAGGCCATAGATGTGCGCTTTGACGAATTGGGTGCACGTTTGGACGCTATGCATGGCCGGCTAGAACAGCATGAGGCCCGTATAGACACTACAGAGAGGCACATTTCAGACATTGAAGATGCACTTGCAGCCATGGCTAAGCCCCTCGACCGCACGGAGTGCCTCCTCAAAATAACAGAAGCGAAGGCAGAGGATTTGGAGGCGCGGTCACGCCGCAATAATCTCCGGATTGCTGGAATTGCAGAGACTACCAATACAGGCCCTATGGAAGCATATGTTGAACGTTTCTTGACTGAACTATCTGGCAGAGATTGTTTTTCTACCAAGTTTGCAGTGGAGCAGGCCGCGCAGATCCTTGGCACCTAGATCAGCTCCTGGCGCACCTTCACGCCTTATCATAGCGCGATTACTTAACTATCACAACTGAGTTGTCACCCTACGCAAAGCCGTAGAGGTGGAAAATCTACAATTCCAGGGGATGTCGCTGTTGCTCTATTTCACGCCAGTGGTGCAGGAGGCCCGGCGCAAATTTCAAGACATCAAGCGAACTCTGAGAAACGAAAATATCTGTTACATCATGTTATGCCCGGCGCATCTTCGTATTCAGATTAATGTCAAAACCAATATTTTTGATACACCTGCAGAGGCAGCGGACTACTGGAAACGTCATAAATTGAACAGAGGCTCCTCCCCTGGGAAATGACTCTTCGCTGTTTGATGATACATGAATATCGATGGGACGATCCTTAGGCATAAAGAGGCGATAAACTAGGCACGAATCCATGTACACTTTGAGGACGACGCGATAAGATGCTTACTTTATCTCATTTTTGGTGATACAACCGTTGTCCTGACTCTATTTCTGTGCAGCTGTATGCACATTATGGACTATTGCTTTCAGACTAAGTGGCCTGCTCGGGGCGTTGCCCCCCCCCAAGAAGATCTCCTGCTCTTTATAATCTTTTTTTTTTTTTAAGTTAAGATGTATTGGGATTCACCGGATACAGGTTGGGTGGTTATCTGATGTGGGGGGGGGGGGGCATCTGTTGAGGGGGTTTGTTTTCAGGTTTTTTCTGCAGGCCACCAATGTGCACACCGGCGGGCTGTTCAAACCCGAATACAGAGACACTCTAGACTGCATACTGCTGCATCTACCGTAGCGGGCTCGGAGAGGTGGGTGGGGGGGGCTTGAGCTGAGATGCATAACATGGAACATGAGAGGCCTGTTGAACACTCGCAAGGGGCGGCAGGTACTTGCCTATTTAGCAAGACAAAAAATACATATTGCACTATTGCAGGAGACCCATTATGCCTCGAAGGCAGACAACCGATTTGCCGCTGCCAGGGGTAGCAACAGGTTTTTCACTAGGTATAGCACCTACTGCCGCAGAGTTTGTGTTTTGATTCGTAAACCGCTCCCATTTCTGCATCAGCACCCAACAGCTCAGGGGTATTCATTTTATTCGGTGCCACATGGCACCTGGTCATGCATAGATAGATGGACCTACTGATTACTGTGCAGGAAGAGGATCATCTACCATGAACCTTATCAGATCATTCACCAGTGCTATTAGTGCTGGCCCTGCCCAGCATTGAGCGCCCTTCTAGGTCTTGGCGATTCCGTCTGATGCCTTATTAGACACTGTTTTTAAGAGTGAAGTGCAAGGGATGCGATCATGGAGCATTTCCAGATAAATACTGGCTCTGTGCCCCACTACGTTACCTTATGTGAGATTTTTAAGGTGTACATTTGGGGCATCTGCATAGCCAAACAGGCTGGGGTATTGCGCACATTGCGCCGGGACCTTGACGCTGCCGAGTGGGAGCTGCGAGACTTAGATGCTCAGACACTAGCGGGTGCGGCCCCCTCTCCGCTGCATCAACGTGTGAAACTATTGGGAGATTTTCAGTAACTCGCATTACGTGAGACCGCTTATTTGGGGAAATATACATGCGCTCCTGTGTATGGGGAGGGAGAGAGGCTGGGACGCACTTTGGCCCGCTTACTTGCCCCTCTGCAGCACACCACGTATATTACTCAACTCCAGACAGCAGGCGGCACCTGTGCCACAGGTGGTGCTGATATTCAATCTGCCTTCTTGTCCTACTACATTCAGCTATACACTCCGTACTCCCCACCGACTGGCGCAGCCCTTTCCGATTTACTTAAATGAGATAGCGATGGTATGGAAGGAAAAGCGACAGCAACAATTCTTGGGCTCAGCCATTGGTGCAGAAGAGATCATTGAAGCCATTGACAGTCTAGTAGACTCACGTGCTTCCGGCAAAGACGACCTTACCGGCATGTTCTATAAAGTCTATATAGTGCAATTGGTCCCTCATCTCCTAGAGGCACTAGATTCAGGTGAATTGCCCCTTACCATGTGGGAGGTAATTGTAGCATTGCTTCTCAAGCCGGGCAAGTCGCCTGATAGGTGTGCCTCTGTCGCTCTTAAATCAAGATTACAAAATTTTGGCGAAGGTGCTTGCAACATGTACATCACTTTTAATCTGCCGAATAATTTCTCCCCTCCAATCGGGCTTTATACCGAATTGCTCGACCTCAGTAAATTTACGCACATTATTTGCTGTCATCAATCAAATAAACCCTGCTCTCCCTGTTGCGGTGATATTATTAGATGCGGAAAAAGAATTTGACTCTTTGGAATGGGATTTTCTTCAGGCGGCACTCAGTAAACTGGGATTCCCACAAAATGTCTGCTCTTTAGTCTGCCTTCTATATACTAACCGGGTCGTGCAGCTTACAATTAACGGGGTACTGTCAGATAAATTCGCACTATCACATGGCACTAGGCAGGGCTGCCCACTTTCGCCACTACTTTTTATTATTGCGATGGACCCACTGCAGTGGCATCTTCAGGAACAGCACCTCCAGTGAGGAATATGGTTCCATCAGGGTCCTCTCCTGGCGACCTTATATGCGTACATCATTTTCCTATTCGTTCGAGAACCTGCCACAAATCTCTCTCCAATTAAGTGGGAGGGGGTTCGATTTGGTGTTTTTTTCCGGACTTGTTATCAACTGGACCAAATCTGAAATATTCCCCCTAACAGATGCTACCACTCCATTAACGCTGGACTTTCTTCTGCGCTGGTGCAATGACCCCCCCCCAGATATATTGGTGTAATTCTACACCGCACAGCCTCAGAAGTTATTCGTCTTAACTATGGCCTGGCCATAGACCACCTTTTTGGACAGATAGACCGCTGGATAGCGCTCCCACTGTCGGTGGCCGGCCACATAGCAATCATTAAGATGGTGGTTCTACTCCGATTTTTAGGTCGAGCCTGGAGTCAGCGCGCATGCGCTGCTCTAGGGGAGACTTGTTGTAGTGGAGTATGTAATGGAAGCTCCGCCCACTCTCTGGCCATATTTGCCATTGGCTTGTGTCAGTGTCCTTCATAAATGCTGGTGTCTGATTTGTAAACTGGCTTGTTAGTCCCTCCTTTGTACCGCCTTGTCTCCATTTGTACCCTCCCATGGGTCCTTTCGATATTGCCTGCATTATATCTTCTGGCGAACTCTTTGCCTAATTAAATGTAAAGAGCACTGGTGGGACGCCAGCTTTAGCAATGGTGGCCGTATTTTCAGCGCTCTGTGCATGCTTTTACTTTTGCCTATTGGCACTCACTTAACTTTTAAATATCACCCCCTTGTCGTCCCACCTGCAGAAATGCCACACGATGCGCGCTCTGTGTTGATTACAGAACTCTCCAGATGCTTCCTCCATTGTTCCCTCCTTCATCCATGCCCTTTTTGTAGCTTGTGTTTATTTTTTTTTTATTAACGGTAGCCCTCACATTCCACAGCACACACATGGCGCTACCTTTCCTCCGTTCAGACAGTGCTCCTGCAGCTGCACAACACCGCCTTCATTTTAGTCTGTGAGCACTATGTACTTTATTGACTTTCTCTTACTGCCGGCACGACGTATTTGAAAGTAAGCAAAGCATGTCGTGCCTGCAGTAAGCAGCCGGGACAATGGCAGCCGGCATTCCAGTGCCATAGGTATCGCAACACACATGGTGCGCCGTGGGAGCACAGAGAAACCAGGATTTATAGCGATGTGTGATCTTGGGCAAATTACACCTTCTCCCCTGTCCGTCAGGCCGCACATCTGTAAAAAAACATATTTGCAATGCAATAGGTCTCACATTGCCTCTTGGCTCTCTAGGTCCAAGTGGGCTGGTGAGGTAACTGAGCCATGAAGGGACGCGCAGCTCGAGAGTCATGTGACGCGGGGTAAGTACCTTCCAACCCACTACAATCACAAGACGATTGATACAATGGAACAGCCTGGCTGACGGTGTTCGATCTTCTCCTTAACTGTCCATCTCCTGATTTTCTCCATCCTGCTCTTGCCGGGGTTCAGATTTCCTGTGGACTCCCGATCGTTCCCTGATTTTATCTTGTCTCTACTCTTGATGGAACTTAACACTCCGTTTTCCCTGCTCCTTGGTTATTTCTCACAGGCCCCCGGGCATCTCCTGGGCGTTTTACCCTAGGATTGGCAAAGTCTGAAAGTGAAACCAAAGGGGCTCCTCCTCCCGACGCTGCTTTCAGTTCTGAACTAACACGTGTGGGATGAGTGTCGAGTGAACTACTAATTCACTACCTCTTGCCACCCACAAACCAATGAAAGGTTCAACAAGACATTGAAGGGCATGATCATGGAACTCCCTGAAAAACTCAAATTGAGATGGGATGTTCTCTTGTCATGCCTGCTCTTCCATTACAGGGAAGTGCCTCAGAAGGGAGTAGGGCTTTCCCCCTTTGAACTTCTGTTTGGTCATCCTGTGAAGGGACCACTCCTGGAGTGGTCCTTACCCTATCTTTGAGAAAAAGAGTGAGATTACCTACCTGGTAGACCTGCACACCAGCAGGCACTCTAAGAGTGTGATCCATGTACACCGCCTGAAACTCTACTGTGACAGGGCTAAAGTGTCCATGCTGTTGGTCACTGATGAGGATCAGAAGACAGAGTAAAGCTCTCCCTGACCTCCTCTCTTACAGCCCCCATGATGGGTCAGTTGATGGAGTTATCTATTCAGAAACCTTCACTGCCCAACAGCAGACTGACTGCAGGCATGTC
Organism: Triturus cristatus; assembly: GCF_964204655.1. Lineage (NCBI taxonomy): Eukaryota > Metazoa > Chordata > Amphibia > Caudata > Salamandridae > Triturus > Triturus cristatus. The sequence continues at coordinate 776,026,485 of NC_140587.1, read as the reverse complement.
CTGCAACAGTATGCTGAGCTCTTCTCCCTACCCACTTGTCCGACCCACTGTTGACCCATGATGTGGACACTGGGGACAGCTTGCTTGTCAAAAACAAAATCTATTGACAGTCTAACCTAGTTAAGGAAAGCATCGAAGCTGAGGTAAGCAAGATGCTGGCGTGAGGGATGATTGAGCCCTCTGAAAGTCACTGGGCTAGCCCAGTGGATTTTGTCCCCAAACCTCACCCCCAGGGTGGAAAAAGAGAGATGAGGTTCTGTGTGGACTACAGAGGTCTCAATTCTGTCACAAAGACAGATGCTCACCCCATCCCCAGGGCTTTTTGAGCTGATAGATAGATTGGGGGCAGCCACATTTCTCAGTACTTTTGACTTCACTGCAGGGTACTGGCAGATTGGCATGGCCCCAGGAGCCAAAGAAAATACAGCATTCGCCATACCTGATGGGCATTATCAGGTCACTGTTATACCTTTTGTTCTAAGGAATGACCCTGCCACCTTCCAGAGTTAGTGAATCAAGTCCTTGCTGGGTTGGAGAAATTTAGTGCAGCATATCTTGATGGCATTGCTGTATTTAGCTCCTCCTGGCAGGATTGCCTGATCCACCTGAGGAACGTTTTACAGGCTCTGCAAACTGCAGGCCTAACTATTAAAGCCTCCAAGTGCCAGATAGGGCAGGGCAATATTGTTTACTTGGGCCAACTTGTGGTTGGAGGTCAAGTACAACACATGCATTCCAAGATCCAGACCATTCTGGACTTGGAGGCTCCCACAACCCAGACCTAAGTCAGGACTTTCCTTGTTTTGACTCAGTATTACAGGAGGTTAGTGAAGGGATATGGGTCCATTGTGACCCCCTTACAGAACGTTCCTCCAAGAAGATGCTCAAGAAAGTGAACTGGACAGTTGGCTGGCAAAAGGCTTTTGACACCCTGAAAGAGGCAATGTGCTCCGCACCTATTCTCAAGGCTCCAGACTACTCCAAGCAGTTCATTGTGCAGACTGATGCCTCTGAGCTAGGGATAGGAGCGGTTCTATCCCAGACTAACGATGATGGCCAATACCACCCTGTTGCTTTTAAAAACAGGAGGCTACTCCCCAGGGAACAGCATTGGAGTGTCATTGAGAGGGAAGCCTTTGCTCTGGTTTGGTCCCTGAAGAGGCTGACACCCTACCTGTTTGGCACTCACTTCCTGATCCAAACTGACCACAGACCTCTGGCTAATGCAAATGAAAAGTGAGAATCCTAAACTGTTGAGGTGGTCCATCTCCCTACAGGGAATGGACTTTACAGTGGAACACAGACCTGGGACTGCCCATGCCAATGCAGATGGGCTTTCCAGGTTCTTCCACTTAGATGATGAAGGCTCTCTTGGGAAAGCTTAGTCTCATCCCCTTTCATTTAGGGGGAGGTTGTGTAGGAAGTGCCCCTTTTTGCATGGTTGCCCCCTAACGTTTTGCCAGATACCTGATGCCAACTTGACTGAGTGTGTGCTGGGATCCTGCTAACCAGTCTCCAGCACCTATGTTCTTTCCCAAAACTGTACCTTTGTTACCCACAATTGGCACACCTCTGGGCCACCTTTAAATCCCTTGTAAAAGTGACCCCTGGTACCAAGGGCTTTGTGACCAGAGAGGGCCTCTGATGGCTGCAGCATGTATTATTCCACCCTCGCCTTAACACCCACACAGTGCTAGAGCAGGCTGCGGATGTTGGTGCAGACCAAACTGAAGAGTAGACATGACACACATCCCTTTGTGACATGCCCACCAACACTGCCTGTGGCATTGGTAAGTCACCCCTATAGTAGGCCTTACAGCCCTAAAGGCAGGGTGTACCATACCACAGGCGAGGGCCTCTAATCAGAAAGTGGCTTATGCCTCCCTCCCACTGGAGGGTGGCATACTAGGGGATGTAGACACTCCAGGGAAGGGCCCATTGGAGTACTGGAGGAGCGTGGACCGCCAACATAGGGGTACTCTGCTGGTGTGTTGCACTGGACCCTCTGGGGGGGACTAAGATTTAGCCCACTCGGCGAGTTGCTGATAGGAGTCCACCTGGCAACCACCCCATTTAAAGCATCAGTGAGGTGGAGACACGTCCCCGTGCCCCGATGAAGTCGCCAAAAACTGTGTGGGCAATGAAAGATGTCGGCCGTTCAAGTTAAAATGGTCTAAACATGCAGTTTCTTTTAACTGAGTGTAGACACTATTAGAATAAAGAATGTGTGGAATAGTGGTTCACTACTCATTTTTAATTAGGAGATTTATTCACTTTTCTTTACACTACGGGGCTTAGATGTTTGATAGATGACACTATTATCTACACGTTATTCTCTCACCACTACACATGAGCCTTAGGGTTAGGTTCCACTATTTTTCTTTCTGTCAAGAAATTTGCCCATGATGACAGAATGAGCAAACTGGTAAGTACCAACCAGTAGCTCTATGGATGGTGCTTACGTGAGGCACTTTCTGACTTCTCTCGCACCAGACAAGAAAGGACACCCTTGCTCCGGCAGCTCCTGAGTCCTGAGGTGCCCGACCGATGGTGTCCTGGTATCCAGCACCTTTTCGTCTTCATCCTCCAGTCATTGGTTCCCCTCGACCAGTCTTCTGGCTCCAGCCTGCAGCCCTTTTTCGCGACCAACATCCTCCATAGAAAAGCATTGGACACCTCATGAGCACCCTGCACCCGGCCGCCCCTGTGCCGCTGGTGATGTTGACTTGGCGCTACCCTGGGGGCCCCCTTTGTCCTAACCTTAACCGTAGGAGCTTGGCTCCCCAGGCAAAGTGGCCTGCCCGTGAGCAGCCCCCAACTGAGGTGCCTCCTAGCCCCTTTGGCTAACATTGGTACCCTGTACTCTGCACCCGGCTGCCCTAGTGCCACTGGTGGTGCCCCTTGAGTGCCAACCTGAACCTTGGGGAACCTTGGTTCTAGCCTCCAAAAACTCCAACCCCAAAACCGTTTACTAACCTGCAAACTTAACACTTTGTTTTCCTCCATAGGACTGAATTGCAGGTTTTCTCTGAAAATTCTTGTGTTGAACTGTCTTGTACTGCTACACAAAGTAACTTAGTGCCTTCACAAGAGTTAATCTATTACCAATGTCCGGTGTTGCTTAAACTGTCTTAGGAGTGTCTTTCATGCCAAACTAAAAAAGGTAATCATGAAGTAATCCAAAAGTAATCTAAAAGTAATTACAAGCATGTTTGAACAGTTTACACATCATTTTTTCAACTGCAAAAGTAATCTCAATGTTCCTATAAAACCAGTGTTAACTTTGTTCTGAAAATTAACATTGTATGAAGAGTTTAACTTACCTGCTACTAAGTAAACCTTGGTTTTTAGAAATAAAACGACAAAAATTACAACTTTTTATACAAACCATTAGTCTGGATACAGTCTTTGAGTATGTGACATAATTTCTTGGCAGATTATGTACAACAAATGCTTAACACTACCCTCCTGATAAGCATGACTGCTCAACCACACTACCACAAAAGAGAGTATGGTATTATCTACTTTAACGTCTGCTATACCTTTGGAGATCCACTTGACTCTGCACACTATACCTTACTTTGGTATAGTATATACAGAGCCAGTTTTCTGCAGGAAGACAGTGTGTTGGGATGTACTCTCTGACAGTAACTTCTACTCCAAACCCTGTGCAGATCCCCACATACCCCAAAGGCATCAAAAACGAAATAGTTATATTCCAGTAAGCGGGGATCATGTTGCAATCAGCTAAACTATATCTAGTTTATAGGTTCAAATTATATTCAGAAGTTCCATGCAAAGGTTAACTGTTGATCGAGGTGTGAAAAGTGGATATGAGGCATGCTGCTGTGATATCCTAATTGCTGGGTGGCCAAGCCCCAGTGAGCTAGCATATGGCCAATTTTGTAAATAGTAGGTGAAGTCAGCACATTCCAGAGAAAAGTCACCTTAGCTGCTGCCATTTACTGTGTGCCTATTGCATGGAGTTTAAACAGAACGAGGACTTTACCTTTGACCCCCTTGAATGGCGCAGCCGTGCCAGAATGCAGTGATAGGGGAGATGTGATACAGCATGTAGATCCTGGGAGACGGAGTGTAATTGAGTCTGGTGTAGCATCAGGCTCTCCTTCGAGAAGCCAATGTCTAAATCATTGGGGTGCCATTTGCATTTTTTGAAACAAGAAGACTAGTGGGTAGGTCAAATGCAGATGTAGCACCTAACTGCAAGCAATCTAGAGGCTATTATGGCTTTTGCAGGGAGGTCGTAGAAGAGGGAGAAGTGTAGGGCCATTCAGGGAAAAAGGGCAAACAGTGTTCTCAAGGCCACACTGCCTAACATGGCAACCCACTTTTATGAGGCTACACAAAGTTTGGCGGACCACATTCTGGGAAACCCAACCCCAGCAGGTGGGGGTCGAGATTTGGACGGTTAAAAAAACACTATGAAACGTCCAGCACTGGACACTTCATAGTGCTTTGTTCCTTCGATTCGTTGGAATGGGGGAGTAAGAAACACAGACGGGGTGGGCTCGGGTGGGAGGGTTATGAAGCAACCAAGTGGGAGGAGAAGAAGCAACACAGGCAAGGGATATGGGAGCGGGAGAAGCAAGAAACTAAATAAATAGTAATTCCATCACAGTGCCAGCAGTGGGAGGACCTTAATCCATCTGAAACAATCAGTAATTGGTCCGTGCTCCTGCTGAAAGAAGAGAAAGTGAAGAAGGTTCATGCTGCCCAATTAGAAGGCATCAAATGAGAGTGACAATAAAACGCACAAATGGTAGCCAATGGGCACACAAACACACTATCTCTAGCAATTGAGAGCGTGTGCTCTGAAACAGGTGAGACCTAAAAAGGTTCAGTCTGGGGTAAACTTAATCTCCGGCTGAGTCTAGTGCACTGCTAATGAACAACTTGGTTCAAGAAATGCAGCCAGGTGATTGTTATTGAGGAAAACATACTAACCCAGTTAAAAGTTTCTAAAGGAGAAGCAGCGTGGCACAGGACTACTGTGCACGGAACCTTCCACCTTACCATCAATTGTACACTTTGCTATAAAGCACAGCATCAGTAAGCATTTGTACTTTGAGCAGTCTGTGCACTATAGATGGTGCATTTATGTAACTAGGAACCTTGAAATCATTTTTGCTGTACCCAATGAACTAACGGTACTAAGACGGCCTTTCCACTGACTGCTGGAATATGGAGAAAGTGATGCAGACCTCAGAGCCTGTTTTGGCAACTGTGAAGAGGGTCTCAGAGTAGAGTGTGACTTTTGTGAATATTTATACAAAAAGTCCATACTTCAGGGGTTTGTGGGTTAAACCTTTGCTTATGGGGATGGTATGCTGGGAGCTGACACAAATCTTCAATCAGTAAGTGTACATAGGGCTGGGTATTAGCACTCCATCTTCCTGGATTTAAAGCAGATGCTGCACTACTCTCCGTCAATGACACTACATTGAAGGATAGCTGCATCAATGGCCCTGCATATGACTGCTGCATCAACTGCCACTACATTCTTGTAGGTGAAAATTAATTGAATTTAATTTAAACTATAACAATGGTTAGGATTAGGGCTATTTGTTTATTTTAATTTAAATTGAGCTCATTTAAAACAAGTAAGGTTTAGGAATCATCATTTATTTAAATTTCATTTACTAAAATATATCAAAGGTTTAGGGTTAGGGTTAATTTCTTAAAACGCAAGCAACATTATATTATATATATTCATGTTAAAGATTGGGTAAGGGATTCTTATTCTAATTAATTTAACTCGCTTTAATCAACATTAAGGTGCTGATTCCGATCCGTTAAAAAATATTTCCGTACAGCTCGTATCCGTATTTGTTTCCGTACGAATCGTACAAGTCACGTCCGACCCGTGAAGTACGATTCGTACGGGAAAAAGTACATACGCCTATTTACGTACGAATCGTACAAAAGACCGTACGGGTAAAAAAACCCTACGAATCAGATCCGGAACAGCCTGTACGCGCCGTCCGTACGTATGTAAGCAGCGTTTTACAGCCCAGCAAGTACGATCCGTCCCTACGGCACTCTCTACGGCTCTTTTTTTACGGGAGCCAAAAACAGCCGTAAAAGCTGATTCCCCAGGGGTACGAGTCATACAGGCCCCCCCACCCCCCCGTATGTACGCACCATACCCCCACCCCCCCCCTGTATGTACGCACCGAGCCCCACCCCCTGTATGTACGCACCATACCCCCACCCCCCGTATGTACACACCGTACCCCCACCCCCAGTATGTACGCGCTGGGGGTACAGTGCGTACATACGGGGGTAGGGGTACAGTGCGTACATACGGGGTGGGGGTATGGGGCGTACATACGGGGGTGGTGGGGGTATGGTGCGTACATACGGGGGGTGGTGGGGGTACGGTGCGTACATACGTGGGGTGGGGGTACAGTGCATACATACGGGGGTGGGGGTACGGAGCGTACATACGGGGGGTGGGGGGCCTGTACAACTCATACCCCGGGAACAACTTTTCCCGGGCTACGAGTCGTACAAACTTCGCTTCGTAGCGGGAAGAGTCATTCCCCATGTACAGGCCGTTTTCCGTACAATTCGTAAATCGGATAGCCGGTCCGGATCATACTTGTACGCTCGGACTGTCTTTTTACGAATCGTACGGAAATGTGTCCGGGTACGTCTCGTACAACTTTTCCCGCTACGATTCGTACAGAGCGGGCCGATCCGTATGTACTTTTTCCCGTACGAATCGTACTTCACGGGTCAGACGTGACTTGTACAATTCGTACGGGAAAAAAATACGGATACGAGTCGTACGGAAATATTTTTTAACAGATCGGAATCGGCACCTTAATGTTTGGGGAGATGTGTATTTTATAAATGTTTATTAATGGCATTTAAAGTAATTAATATTTGGAGATAATTACTTAAACATATTTAATTTACTTTCAATTTATTGAAGGATGGGGTTATGGGCTTTCACTAGAAGTAGTCTAAGTGTTACTATTTTCTTTTTATATCAATTAAATAGACTGATGATTACGGATATGGAAATTATTTATTAAAATAATAATTAAATAATTGATATATAGTTAACTGTCAAAACCAAGGTTAGTTATTTCATTTAATTTAAATTATTACAAAATGAGATATTTTAGGGTAATTATTCATTTTAATTTAATGTATTGCAAATTTTAAAAAAACTCAAGTTTAAAATTGGCATTAGAATTATGTTAGGTTATTTTACATTCAGAAATTAATTACAATAAAACTACATAAAGGAAAGAAATAGTTATGGGTCATTAATTGCATTTCATGTACTTTAATTGGATATTATAATAAAGGATGCTCATTTAATTTAATTTTATTTTAAGTATTTAAGGATTAAAATTGTCATGTATACATATGACTTAATGGTTTAAAAAAACTTAAATACCATTTCACAATTAAGGGTGAGGATTAGAATTGGCATTTTTAATTACATTAATTAAAATAAATAAAATCATATTAATTAGTTTAAAAAGCCGTTGTAGTCGTTGAGTCTGGGTAATGTGGACAATGCAGTTGTAAAATTTGTTAAAAACATTTCCGAATGATATAGTGGTAGTAAATATGATAGAATCGATGTAGTTGTACAACAAAGTAGTGGACATCATGGTAGTAATCTGAAACAACTTCACATAAGTGTCTCTGTGCCCAGAGCTATTCTGAGTAACATACTTCATAAGTAGCCATAACAGTCTTGGATGTCATTAGCAAGGTGCTTTGTTATATTTATATAGTTGTAAGAAAGAAGCCACCTTTCAGCTAAGCTGAACAAATGTGCTTGGAGAACGAACTCAAGGCAATCATGAAATTTCCATAATGTCACTAAAGATATCTCTATTGTTTATACATGGCTGGACACAGACTGTTATAGCATTGTCTAAGGTACTGGAAACATTTGTTAATCAACATCTCTCTCAGTATCTCGAAACCAATGGGCTGCTCCATTCTAGCCAGTCTGGCTTTAGGCCAAACTTCAGTACAGAGATAGCACTGATTGAGGTCACAAACATATTAGAGGTTCCTTAGATGGGTGTGGGTCGGAGGCCATCCTGATTATGTTAGACCTGATAGCGGCCTCTGATACGGTCCCTCACTTTATGCTCCTAGCATGCCTCCAATCCATCGGATTAGCTGGATTGGCTTTGTTCTGGCTAGCTTCATTTCTGAAGGACAGAGGGCAGGAAGTGTGGGTTACCCTATACTCTTCCAGAGCACACAATCTGACAGTGGGAGTTCTGCAGGGTTCTGCTCTGAGCCCCACTCTGTTTGACATGTACCTCACCCCTTTAGCACAGTTGGAAGAGGCCTTGGGGGCTAAGGTGATTAAATACGCTGACAGCATCCAGCTGCTGTTCACATGTGGGAAGGGAGAGGAGATTGCTGAAGAGTCTATTAAAACCTGCCTTTCTTCTGTTTTTCAGTGGATGACCTCACATCAATTAAAATGCAACGCAGACAAGACAGAAATACTATTCTTCGCCTCGAGTCCCCCAGATTGGCAGACTCTGTGACCCAAAGACGCCCCATCCCCAGGTCCCTGGTGGGAACAATCAAGAACTTGGTCATTAAATTTGGCAATTCTCTCTCTTTTCAGCCACAGATTATGTCTGTGAATGGAACATGTTTTGGGCTTTTACGGACATTAAAAATGTTTTTACACTTTCTCTCCGTGTCTGCAAAAAAAAGTGGTCATCCAGGCACTCACAACATCAAGGCTGGACAACAGCAAAGCCCTATATCTGGGACTTCTGGATTATTTGCTTAACAAGATTCAAAGGGTCCAAAGTACGGTAGCCCACATTATACTTAGCTTGCCCCCAAGAAAAACATATGTCTCTGCACTTGTGTGCACTCCACTGGCTTCCGATAAAGAAGAGCATTTTCTTCGAAATGTCAGCCCTGGTCCATAGAGCACTGCACCATTCAGGTGCAGGCTATATTAGGCTCAAATTCATTTCTATGCCCCTTCCAAAAACTTTCAGTTAGTCCTCGTCCTTCTGGCAAAGATCCCTAAGATTGCATGAGAATGAGCATAAGGACCTTCTCCTACCTCGGACCAGTGGCCTGGTACATGCTACTGCCTTGTTTAAAAAAGGTGTAAGACCTGGCTCTTCCAAACAAAACTAGGTGATCTCACTGCACCTTGTGGACACTCCATGGAGTAGCCATGCTCTTTATAAGTTTCATCCCATTAATTCGCTTTATAAGTTCCATTTCATCCATCCATTCGTCCATTCCTTTAACTCATTCATTCCAAGAAGTGGAACACCACCTTACAATACCAAGCAAAAACGATACAGTGTCAAATACTGCTATATGAAGTCATAGGATGAAAAGTTATCACCTTGCAAACAAGCCTAGAGCCCATGCCCACCATGTGAGATGCTTTGAGTAATAATATAAACATACAACCACTTGTATAACCACAGTGACGTCACCGATATCAATTGTGATGTCATATGATGTAACCAGTAAGGTCAATGATGATGTCATTTATCATGTCAATTGTGACGTGTGAGATCATGAGTAGTGCACTGGGGGACAAGTGATGACTATGTTGCTCACTGCTACTGGCTAACGTCAATGAGTATATTTTTATTTTATATCATAATCTCAAAGTCTCTTGAACTAAAGCTTCCTTACGTTTTATGTAATTGTATTTATGTTCTTCATACTTAACCACAACTCTCTTTTAACTATTTTTTCAGGGCATATATATACATATGTATGTCTGTGAAAAAACTTAGTAACTCGAAAAACAGCTGAATCGAATAGTTATGTATATTGCCACCAATTCCACCCCAATGCATACCAAAGGTAAGATTATTTCAGTTGGAACAGAAAGCACCCAAGGAAGTACTTCATTTGAAGTCTAAAGATTATGTGTTATCATGATCCCCACATGATCACTAGAAATCCACAAGCACTGAAAATGTAATCTGTAATATTAGTTGATACAATGCTCAATTGTTGCAGAGAATCATGAGTCCGATTCACAAAGTAGTAAAATTACGCTTGCATACTTAAGTCTAGAGTGGAGGTTCACCACTTTGCGGAATTCACAAAACCTGATTGGAATCCTCATGGAAATCTGCGCCTGGCACTGGTTTACTTGTCAATTCCATTGCAACACATGTTTTTTCCAGTCAGGATATCAGTCCCCTGTATGAAGTTCTCCATGGCAGAGAGGGAACGGAATTTCCTGTAAATATAATGTTTTTTCTCTGGTGGAACTTATGAAGAACCCCCTCCTCTACACTCCCACCAAATGTGGGGTTTATGCATTCCCCCTCACACCCTGAAAGGGATTTACGCCAGTCCTTGGTTGGAGTAAAATATGACCCTTTACATCCCCAAAATTGAAATGTGAAAAGTTTATGAACTACCACAAATAATCTTGTTATTGGTGTTCACAAACTTCCAACACTAACCCCGCCTTCTAACACCCAGGAATGCCCTGAACCACACCCCTTGGTTGGATGGGGTGTATGTGTGTGGAAATCCTCTCAATTGTGCATTCATACCCCTGAGATCTCTGATGGAGAGAAAATCTTAAATGCTCTGAGCCAATCTGACTCGGGCACAGCAGATTCTTACCTTGAGCACCACCAGCCAAAGCATATAACTAAAATGTAACCTTTACAGAAAAAAAACTCTGTTAAGTTTATCGCATGGTTCTTTACATAGATTAGAAAGAGAAATTGAAATCACCCTAAAAATCTACAGTTATACGGATATTATGGTCATGATCCAAAACCTAAAACTACTGAAATTCATCCCTGAAGGATGAGCCACACGATCATAACCTCTTAATAAATAAGAAATAAGCAAATAAACACCCCAATGCGTCACCATTTGCATTATCGATGACACTAATATAGTTACCCAGTGTCGACTGAGCTCAACTTCCGGGGCGGCTCCGCCACTAGGGTGGAGGAGCGTTGCCCCACTGCTTTCTCACAGTGTGAGAAGCAGAAACATAAAATGGCAAAAATGGTAAAACTACCATTTTATGTTTCTGCTTCTCGCATTGTGAGAAAGCAGAAGTGTTTGGTTGGGGGCGGACGGGTGGGCGGGTCTGCTCTAGGGCAGGGGAGGAGTGACTTGCCCACTGCTGAGGGTGCTGACTGCTTGATCAGCCCCAGGGCCGACCAAACCAGTCATGCACACTCTGCCCTTTCTCCATGTAGGCTGCATAACAAGAGTGTGTATGAGAAATCAGTTGCTGTATAAAAAATCTATCTCAGTCACTTTTGTATTTATGTGATTTGTATTTTGTACGTTTTTTTTAGAAATGGATTTTTCTACAAAAATGTGTATTTTTTCAAAAAAGTATGCACCCGTCTTGTTCTTCTTTGTCGATACATTCGCTTTGAATCAACAAGATTTGCTAAAATAAAATCCCTTGTAGGCACATTTACCTGATCTTAATTTAGATTTACCCAAGCCTCCAAGGGTTTATTAGGTTGCCCAACTTTGTTGTCAGTAAATTAAGAAAATGGCCTCCCTATAGGCGCCTGGCTGGTCAGCGTCCCGACCAATCACAACACTACCATAGCATTGCATTGTGATTGGCTTAGGGGAGGGGAGGGAGGCTGCCAGGACCCGGGAAGGTAAGTTTATTTTATTTTTAAAGTAACCCCTTCTGAGTGAACCCCCGCGTGACCCCCCCACCCATGAGTCATGCCGGCCGTGACTGCTCAACATTTGTCCTAATCAGCGCTGAGTGTAGACACATAATTTTGTTAACAACTGCTGGGTAGAAAAGGTGCTGAATATAGAGCCCTGTTCACAAAAACGTAGTAAAACTGCGCCCGTATAAGTACCTATACAAGTGCGGAAATACAGATTTCAGTAATTCACAAGCCTTGCCAGAAGTATGCCTGAATGCTATGCTACACACAGGTTTCCATGAGTACTACTGGGAATGTCTTGTGACATCTGTCACTTGCTTAATTCTTTATGCAGAAATGTCCTTAGCAGAGGTTTAAGCACAGGGGGAATGGAGCTCTGAATGCAAACACACCTTTTTTTATTTCATAGGCGGAGAAAATATATTTTCCCATGAAGATAGCCCTTCCCCTGCACCCCCAGCAGATCTGGGGGTGGAGTGCTTCCATCCCAATCTGCTGGGGCAACTTTCCGACCATTGCAAGGGTGGAAATTATCTGATTTCAGTTTGCGAACACCCACAAACTTACGTGTGTTGGCATTTACAAAGCCAATTGTGCTTTATAGCGCCTAATTCCACCCCCCAAGCACGTGCTGATTACATGACCAGTGGCGGTTGGTGACATGGAATTGGTGGGAGGCATAAACAACAAAAACACATTTTACAAATTGAGAACAGCAGGGCCCGTTTATACACATGTTGCACACTATTAAAGAGGGGACATGGACCATCCGCCAACTGATAAGCACATCTAAATGTCTCTTGGGCCATGGTTTAACAGGCCAAACATTTACTACCCTCCTTTAGCAAAGCCTTAGAAGCGTGGCTCTTCTGTTAAATGTCTCCTCTTGCTTATTGCCCCCTCATTTATTGTTCATCTTGGCCAAAATATGTGCAGTTTTATATAGAGCAAACTCGACCCTAGGGTATTGGAGCGCTTTACATGGGCACCAGTTACATTATACAAGGACTCATTCCTTTTTTTGTGCACGAAAGATTGGGATACGCCTAGAATCACACAACGCAGGGACTCAAACCTAGTTCCCCAGCTCCAAAGTCAGCAGCTCTGGCTATTACCACACATCCTTATGTGCCGCCAGTCTCTCCACAGAATGCCTGGCACAGACTGGCGTCTTAAAAAACAGAAAACCACTACATGTAGTGACATCGTGAAAATCCGTGCGGCCCTAAATAGTGTTTTAACAAACGGACTTTACATATGTATAACAGCTCTTTAACAAACGCACCCTCCCCCTGTATGAGTTTGTATTTTTCCATAGGTCATAATGAGTAAAACCTGCCTCTGTGCCCTTAGTTTCGGACGTCTAGCTGCCCCTATTTCCTCGATTCTTTATTCAGAGAAATTGGCTTTGCTTCTCTGAGCCCGTTGCTTTCTCATCCTGCTGTCTTGTGTGGCCGGACCCTCAGCTCCCCTCACTACTCTCTGCACTAGGTTCTACGTTTCCGATGGCATTTCCTTTCGGAGTTAAGTGGCTGCTTCCTTACACTGGTGCAGGCCGCTGCTGCCACCTTGCACAGTGGCTCAATGGAACACTTTCCCCACCCCCACACACTCACATTTCCTGAACACTGTCTGGCCCCAGAAGAGGGTCGCATCTGGCCCATGCGGGGTGGACAGGCAAAAAATGCATAAAAAACACGGACGAAACCGCTGTCCCACAAGAACAGGTACATTTCAGTCTGTGCAATACCATTTAGAAACGTGCCTGTTAATTATTCCTTTAATGTCATTTCAAGTAGGCCTTTTGTTTTGTGGTGGGAAATTGTATTAGGGAGGGAGAGTGTTCAATCCTGTCTCACTGCTCTGGTAGTAACCAGTGAAGTTACACAAAGTTACTGACATGAAAGGCACCCACCGCCCAAGCCCCTCCCCAGCCCCTTGTCTGTCACCATTTCTATGCACACTAAGGGGCAGATTTATGTTTCCTGGCGCATACCTGCAAATCAGCAGGGATGCACCAGGAAAGATGCGTCACGTAAGTTTACCCTTGCGCCACCACAGATGCGGCGCATTTACAATGCAGCGCGGCGCAAGGATAAACAGATGCGTGACGCATCTGATGGCGTAAGGGCGGCGCATTGCTGGAGTCGTGTTGCAAGCACGACACAACTCCAGCAATGTTTAGGGGCTGCCCATACCTAACATGTTGTGTCATGCCTTACGCCTGCTTCAAGCAGGCGCAAGGTTTTGACGCAGCAGCGTCGGAAAAGTGACTGAGTGAAATCTTGTAGATTTCACTGCGTCACTTTTCCAAGGCTTTGTCCGATGGAACGCCCACCCTGCATACATTAAACCTGATGCAGGTTTAATGTAGCGCAGGGCTTTACAACGTGACGCATCACCCTAGATGCGTCACGTTGTAAATTAGGCGCAACATGGTGCATGGTTCACGCCGCCGCTGCGCCACAAAAGTGACGCAACGGCGGCGCAAAAGTGGCGCAAGTCTAACATAAATCTGCCCCTAAATGTGCACACTGTTCCCGGCTGAGCGCTTCTCTCACCACTGCACCCGCCCATCTCCTGGTTATCACATACGCATCCTTTGTAGCCTTATTTCTGTAAATCCCCGTCCTAAGCGGTGCAAACAAAACGGTTTATTCTCTGGCGTGTGTCCTATGCAGTGTTCTCTACACTTACGTTTGAATACAGCTTTAACTGGGGAACAGTATTTGAGGCAAAAAAGCTAACAAAACAGATTACAAGAAGAACAAGCATTTGTAATGCAATAGGTCTCGCATTTGCAATACTTTGAGCTATTGGCATTGTAAATGACAACGCCTTTTATTTACGTGTTGTTTTTCAAAAGAGATAAATAAAAGGCATTGTCATTTGCAATGGCAATAGCGTAATCTCTCGCAAATGCGAGACCTTTTGCATTGCAAACGCTTATTTTCTAAGCAAGCAGTGAGATGTCTTCGTCTGTCTCCCTTTATAACTCCCAATTAGCGTCTCCATCAAGCTACTTGAACTGTAAAATAGTAATCAGAGAAATACACTCCCTGCAAAGCTTGTTTGAACTGCACAAGCGCCGTTAAGAAATATTTGTGGTTAAACTAAGTATGTGCGAATAGAGATGCAAGGGGGTACAGCTGTGCAGCAGGGAGCAATTAGACAACGCTTTTATTTTAATAATTGACATGTTAATCTGCAGGACTACATTCAATAGTTCCAGTAGGGTGTCCTGCAGTGTATTAATGTTCAGTGTGCGTTTTTATAAATGTTACAGTTGTTTCCTTTTTTGTCTACTAGACGGCAAGTAAACAACATAAATAAATGTGCCTTTTTGTCACCCTGAGCACGCTCCAAGTAACAATAAAACAAGAAGAATGGCACGTCGGCCGTTGTGTTGCGTTATGTGCGTGCAGGAAAGAGCGCAGGGGAACAATGAACCTGCCCGCCACGAATTATAGGCAGGACTCGGTGTATGGAGGGAAGAAGTGACTTTTGAGTGGTTCTTTGTGATATCCAATTATGAAAGTCAAAACCACTACATAATCTAAGGTTGAAACACAGTGTAGGTTTTGAAGTGTTTTTTTAAAGCAATACAGTGACCAGTTGGAAGGCCCTGCGACACTTACCTTAGAACGCTTCCGTTTTTTTTTTAAATTTTTTTTTTTTTTTGAAACCTTTATTACAAAATGCAATAGATATACAAGTATGGGCCTACAACCTTCAGGCCGGCCGCTAGCAAACAGAGAGGTCATAAAACACAGTTATAAAACACAAGCGGCAAGTGGTAAAGGTCCCAGAAATCGAAAGAAGCGTTTGCGGCCACACTGCCCAGACCTCCCAAATGGCGGTTCCATTTTTAATGAAAAACTACAAACAAACCCACAAGGCGGCAAAAGTCTAAGCAACATTATGTGCTCCCCTCGGGAGGACCCTACCGATCTACAGGAATAGGAGGGGGGACGGGCAGGGACAGAAACAAAGTGGGCACGATGACACAGAATCAAGGGAACGAGCAGACTAGGGAGACTGGGCCGCCGCCAAGTCAGGCATCAGTGGCGGGGTACAGATCCCGCCACGATAGGAGTTCCAGGGGCCCCACACTTTCACCCATTTCCCAGGCTTACCTCTCGCCACATACACTACCTTTTCCCCAAACATACACCAATCCATGTTGTCCTTCCATACCGAAACCGTTGGTGACCTCTGGGAGCCCCACAATTGTGCTATGTCACGCTTGGCCACCATATATCCCAGTGTCACCCACCACGTTTGCGTCACCGTGTAATCAGTCGGCTCCCACACATTCAACAAACATCTCCTAGCCTCGGGAAATAGCGTCACATGCGTGACCGCTTGCAACACCGCATGTACACCACGCCAGAATCGAGCCACCTCCGGACATTCCCACAAAGTATGGAAGAAGGTCCCTAACAAACCACACCCACGATTACACATCCCATCCACGGCATATCCCATACGCATCAGCCCCGGTCCAGAACGCTTCCGTTTTAACCGTCTCCAGTACTGTAGATTCCCAGATCACAAATGAAGGCAAAACGGCGTCTTCTCAAAATGTCTTTAAGTGACAGAAGTGAAGAAAAGAAACTTCTTTCTGCGACCCTATGGGGAATGTGTAGCATGGGGAAATACGTAGTTCTTATATATATTTTTTTACTACTTTCAGTGCAAATTCGAAAAAACGAAACCACCGAAAACGTGAAATAACGGGCTTGCTGCAAACAATTTAAATAAAGTTGTCAGTTCCTCATGAGCTGAGGTGCTGCAGAAGTAGGTTGGGTGGAAGCCACTGCAGTGACGCTGTTTGTGGTTTATGCTAATGTCACCCACTTTCCTGTACCAAAACAAGAGCTCGCCATTGTGGGTAGGCAGGGGGCCATCTGTTTTCACTCAGCCGTGTTTATATTTGCATTGCGGTTTCACTTTAAGTGAAAGCGCAATGCAAAAATAAACACGCAGCTGAGTGAAAACAGATGGCCCCGACAAAGATAAGAAAATGCTTTGCGACAGCCGCAAATCGGACGAGACAGTCCGGATGGGCCGGACAAAAAGGCGAAAGGGCGGAAAAGAATATACCTCATTTCCAATGGCAGGCCACGGTTTAGCATAAACGGTGACACCAGCCAATGGAAATGAGGGGCGGGGCTTCAAATCCCCTTCTGAAATCTGATCTCTTACAATATCACTCGCCCAGCGAGCAGCGCTTTGAGCTGCAACGCCAGGCGAGACCTAAAAATGGATGCACCTGCTCAAATGAATATTGACTTATGTTGTCCAACACACATCTTGCCCCATTGATGGACATGGCCAAATACCTCTCTGTGGGAGGCCACTTTCCATTGATTACTGAGTAATGGAGGGGCTCTTTCAGGGCCGGGCTGGGAAATGAAACCGGCCCTGTCAAACTGTTTGGCTGCCCCCCCTGGAGGGAGGAGGGGTGCAGCCGAGCCATTTACTAGGGCCGATTTCAGACAATTTTATTACAGGGACCGATATTGCCAACTCGGCAACAAAAAAGGGCCCCCAGGGCCCAAAACCGGCCCCCACCCTGGTGGCCCAGCAGGGAAATACCCGGTGCCCGCAACGGCCAGACCGGCCCTGGGCTCTTTCTACAATGGATTGACAGCTCTCAGGGTTTTGAAGTGTTTCCAGACTTACGCTCAGTGCAACAACCTCTTCGAACATTTCCCCTTCACCTAAATGTGCAGTTCGCTTTCAGGGATCAAGGGTGAGAAGTACTATGGTAGAAGTGCCTGTGTTAGGACCTCAGCATGCTGCTATAGCGCCCAGCGCAGTTATAGTGCAAGCAAGAGGGAAATAAAAGTTTAAGTTACCACACTGCCTGCAGTACATCCTTGATGTTCCTGGCGCCAGACTCCTCGGAGCACAAGGTCCATCCAATCCAGATGCAGCTCTCATGCTGTTAACAATGTTAAGCAGCGTGAGTGAAGCATCTGGATTGGCTGGAGCAGGCTGACACAGTGCTCTGAAAAGCACTGGAGGCATGCGCCTGCTCTCAACCCAGCTGCATAAGACAGCTGGGTTGGAGAGGTTTGAATTTCGCATGTCGGGCTGGCAGCAGCAAGATAGCCGGCCAAACTGACATGCGCACTTTAAATTGAAGTGGCCACACCTCATTGCTGCCAATCAGCAGCAATGATGCACTGACCTGCCCTACACTCACACTCCGTTCGGCAGTGAGTAAAAAATGAAATAGTAATAAAATAATTTTATCACCATTTTATTTTTCACGCTTCCTGCGCAGCAGTGGGGGCGGGGCGACGCTCCTCCGCTCCTATGG
The DNA here is from genome assembly GCF_964204655.1 of Triturus cristatus. NCBI lineage: Eukaryota > Metazoa > Chordata > Amphibia > Caudata > Salamandridae > Triturus > Triturus cristatus. Next base: position 776,008,476 of record NC_140587.1, on the reverse strand, counting down.
AAAAACCGCCGCTGTACTGGGCCATATTTTTGTCAATTGTGTAAAAGCTGAACGTGTGTGTCAAATATAGTTATATATCAAGAAATTGTGAACTTTTGGAACCAACTTGTGGAAAGACAAGGTGAACTATGAATGGCCAGTGGGTAGATTAATGAGGAAATGAAGAAAGCCGGCATCACAGGAAAAGATGGGTCTGTAGTGACATAAAAGTGAAAATGTAAAAAAAAAAAAGGTAATACCAATTTTTGAGGTTCAAAGGTAAGCAGTTGTTAATGTCTGAGGTAATCAGAGCCAAAGATAATCAGGGTATTTAGCACTTAGTTGCTGAGGAGGTAAAGAGGGCAGCATCTTGGGAGTGGTTTAACCCGAGTTTCCCAGAGGGTAAGTGGACTTCCCCATGATAAGAGGAGGAGTTGTGAGCGAGGATGAGTGACAGGCCGTCATGTTATAAAACTCCATGGCCATCATCATCAGCATGGCCATTGGTAAAGGAACTACGAGGTTCAAAGTCTCCTCTGCCCCAGGATCAAATGACCTCTCAATGAAGCTGTGAATACTCATCCCTCTGATGTTGCTCCCTATTGCACAAAATTTGCTCCTGTGAAAATAACAGAGCAAACCCTCTTACCTCTACTTCAAAACGAACGTGGAAAAGAATTTCCTTGAAACCATCTCACATTTTTAAAAATCTGAAAAATTAAAAATGTTTGCTCCGATTTTTATTAAGTAGAAAAAAACAAGTAGTTCTACAACAGTGTTTTCCAGTTCTTTCCCCGTCCCAACCCTTAGTTTTGAGCAAAGAAGCATTGCTAAATTCCTTAAAAGGCCAGCAACAAAATAGGTAAAAAGTGTATTTATTTCATTTTTACACGTATACATCCTTACATAACATGGCAAATCTATAGGCGTCATAATTTCTGAATTAATGGTTTCTTTTTCAGAATCAATGCACTCTAAAAATGAACTAAGCAAGCCACATTTGGTGCAAAGCCAAACTCAATCTAGGGGCAGAGTGGAATGAGTGGGGGTGTCCTTTGTTTTGCTTTAACCAATTATTAATTTTTCCATTTCAGTGTGAACAACACCTTTGCTTGTTTGGCCATTTGAAAGTGTGCAAAAGGTGGGGAAACCATAGAGTGAAACATTGAACTTGTGATCTGTTATCGTTAACTGGGCCGGGTGCGTTTGGAAAAGGCCCCTGCACTAACAATAAATGGAAATATACACACTGGGATTCAGGATACAAACACACCTCTACCCTGGATGTTGTATTCCTGAAATAACAGGATCTGGCAATTGTTCCAAACCACCAACTGGAGCAAAGTTAAATAGTAAAAATACAAATATAAAAAAAAACAGAAGAGGGGGGTGAAAGTTTGGAAGGGGGGAGTTATTCACCACTATCTAAAATGCATTCTAACCTTTGTGCAGTGTTATCAAGAGCTTTAAATACACCAAAATAAAGCTTTTTAAAAGTTAGTTATTGGCTTTATGACACCGACACTTTCATGCAAAATGTTTTTATTCTCTCAAAGTTTGGAGGCCGAGAAGTAGGAACAGGAGGATGCATTATAGGCAATACCGTCCCAAATGTACTGGGCTCCCCTACAGTACATTTTACAATCTTTCAAATGTTATACCCCTTTTTTATTATATTATTTTGCTAGCATTTGTAAAAACAAACAACAGTGGTTTTCCAGGATTGGTTTTGAATAACAGATGTTTTGAGGTCATCAAAAACTTATAGCCCAAATTTGCACAGAAAAGTTTTAAACTATGGCTGTAACTATACATTAATAGATTATCGCAATACATTTAATAGGCCTTATCAAACAAAAGGTCATATATCTTATGATGTAGTCAAGTAAAAAAAAATAGGAGACTGATATCGGATCAATGCTTTATATCAAGGAAACAACAACAGAAATGTCACAATATATATGTAAGTGTAGAGAGTGCAGTGTTTATATTCAGTTCAAGGTGAAGACGAGTTTATATAAATGTGTACAATGATAGAAAAATCTAGCCATAAATATGCTAATATCCAAAGCAAAAATCTCAGAATGAGTGTAGAACCAAGTCTAGAAAATCACTCCAATTGTGGTAAGTCAACATTCCCACCCTCTGGGAAGAGTCAGCGGGTCATTAATTATAGGCCATGGTAAATACAATGAAAGTAGCCCCCAGGAGTAGGCCCAGGAGTGGCTAAAAAGTTCAAAATTGGTGATTAGAGAAAAATATATCACCCCTGAAAAAGTATCACCTGCTTGAAATGCATTAGGGAATGAATATACTATTGGTATGTTTACTAATGAATTATAGAAATAATGATATAAATATATCATGTAAACGGGGCATGGCCAAGTCGTCCAAGATGAATGATGCACATTAGCGGAGGTCCGGACCCGAGGCCTTAACTCCACCGATGATCCGTAACCAGCATGGCTTGTATGTAGCCATCCACTATCTCCATGCTCTAGACGGGATGCCTGTGTCACTCTGGAGCTGGAACCCCTAGTGGTGCTGCTGACGTGGCAGCTGGAGCATCGTAGGTGAGACTGCCCTCCCTCGCCTCCTCCTACGTCTCCAGCGCCCTGTTCATCTGCTGGGCGGGTTGCTCCTCCCACCTTGGGATATTTACCTTCATCATGATTTCCTGGCAGAGTGTCTGGAGCGACTGGGCCGGTTGTCCTGCTCTGGCAGGTGTCCGAGGCCATGTCTTTCCCTGGATTGGGTGATTGGCCCTACACTGCCCTGCAGGGCATGCTGCCTTCTCTGTCACCATCACAGGGGCAGCGGCATACGCCTCCCTCCCTTTGAGCGCATCAGCGCTCCCACCAGATTCAAGCTTAGCAGCTCCTACTTCTCCCCCTGCATTTTGGCCTACTGCTGCTGCCTTGACCTTTGGTATGCCTGGCCCCCCGCCTACTTAGGCTGGCTTGCCTGGTTAGCCTGACTGCCTATCTTCAGGGGCTCCACTGCAGACACACAGAGACCCTCCTAGCTGTAACCCTGGCACCTGCTGGCCCCTCCGGCCTGCTTAGCCTATATATTTTTTCACACACTGCAAGGGCTGGTAAGTCCTGGTCTTTGAGGCTGCAGCACTTCTGAGCTGTTCTACTTATCAGGTGTTGTGCCTCACAGGACACCACCCAATTGTCCTATCACCACTGCTTTCCCACTTCTCATAACCGTCCTGACTCCTTGCCTCAGCTGTTCCACTTGACTTTTCCTGTTCTCCCAGTCTTTTATCACTCAGCAGGCTGCACTGGACTGCACTCACACATCTCGCCACCCTGCTCTGGACCAGGTGGACCCTGCCCAGTGGGCTCTGAGCTGGACGGGAGGCTAATGCGCCTGCACCCGTGCCCCTGCTTACTGCTCAGCAGGACCAGATTGAAAAAACCTGCTGTCCCTGGTGCCTCCATGCCCTCGGTACTCTGCTTCTGCTTGAAGATGAAACGGACAATCAGCGGGCTCCCACTGTGCCATGCTGCAGTGAGAGTTTGCGTTCGGTAGTTAGTTCTTGAGCACTTTAACATTACCACTCTGCCACCAACACTTTGCCATCCTAACAATCGGTCATCACAGAACCACCAAGACCCCAATACATTCATCTACGACCCCAACAGAAATCGACCCAGCTGAATGCTCGGCAAAACACCTCCTCAGAGGCCAGCTGTCCCCGAGAACATACTATATGTGATCCTGCAGATCATTGAGATCTCTTACTCGTCTGTGGAAGTGAAGATCAACATGGATGGATCTTGGTCTCCTAAATGGTGACCAGAGGAAACTCGCCGGCAGGGTGACCGAGTTGGAGTGTACCTTGCAGGAGCTATGGCAGCAGGCAACACAGCAACCAGTGCAACTCAATTATGGCCTGGACCAGCTGCACTTCCTGGATGGCAAGGCAGAGGACACCAAGGGGAGAGCTCACCGAAAGAACATCAGGGTAGTGGACTTACCTGAGGGCGCAGAAGGATCAGTTATGGAAGACTTCCTGAAAAGGTGGCTCATAACTTTTGTGCCTGTCCCTCACTCTCTGGAAAATGCCCATCGGATGCTTGCCCCGAGGATCACAGTGCCTGTGGTGGCTTGAATAATTCACTATAGGGACAGAGATGCTATTCTTCAGGTGGCTCAGGAGGCAGCCTCACCTGAGCTTGACAATCAGAAAGTACTGGTATTCCTGTATTACACCCTACCAGTGCAGCACCAACAGAACTCTTTCCTAGGGGTCAAACGTCAGCTTCATGAGTTGAGCCTGTAATACTCATTAGTACTCTCCGCACAGCTAAAGATTATTCACAGCCAGAAGACCCACTTCTTCTTTGACCAATCTATGGCCTGGTACTGGATAGAAGGTCAGGATGACCGTAGAACGTTAGGACGGTCTTGATGGCTCCGGTCGTTCTGACCTGCCAGTGTCTCGAGATGGAGAATGCAGTTGGTGGCACAACAGGTGGTGGTCTGGCCTTGTGGTTGGCCCTAGCATAGTTCCATCATTAAGCCAGGCACGCAATGAACACCAGGCTGGCTTGGCAGTCACCGCTTCATTTCATGACATTTCCCAGAATGCCGACACAGACACACACAACACTTCAAGCATTGATGAGGATGCCTCCCTGCAGTCCTCTTCGACCTGATCCAAAATGAGGCCTTGAACGACTTCACAGACTGCAGCCCAGCTCCTGTGATTCTGGACTTGCTGTCCTCTCAGTGGCCTTCAGTGAAACACTTGCACAACTCCTTCCTTCTCTCTGGAGTTGGTCTCGCTGCCAATGTCCCGAGCTTGGGCAGTATATATGCCACAAATACCGAACAAGCTTATTCTCTACTTTCTCTGACACACTAGTTCAATGGGTTGGTGTACCCTGATTGTTGATGGGTTCCCTCTTGAATACTACAAACATTTGCTACTCGCCTGATTACCTGTCCCTCCGTGAGTTTCTCCTGGTATCAATGACTAAACTTGATTGAGAAACAACTCAACTGTCTTCTTATAGACCAATAATGTTTTTGGGCTCAATGTACAAAATCTTAAGCAAAACCTGAGTGGACAGACACCTACAAATACTCCCAGACCTTATCCACTCCGACCAGAAAGGTTTTTCACCGAGGCACAATACTTCCCTCAATATCCGCAGGCTTCCCTATATTTTGAATATAGGTGCCCCTCAGTTACTCTACACAGCCTGCCTGGTGTTGGACCTTGAGAAGTTATTCGATACACTAGATTGGGATTACTTTTTCTGGGTCCCCATCAGGATAGGGGTTGGCAAGTGATTACTTGTCCTATACAGCTGTTGTACACCGCTTCATCTTCGCAAGTTTGGGTGGGCAAACTAATATTGATTTTTCTTTCCTGTCCACAGGGTAACAAGGCAGGGTTGCCCCCTTTCTCCCTTCTTTTTTACACTTGCAATGGAGCCCCTTCCAGTATGAATTTGGGCTAAGGCCACAGCATGGGGTATCCCTTTAGATGGCATAACGCATGCAATTTCATTGTATGCGGACAACATGCTGCTTCATCTCAAAGATGCTCATTCTGGACGTACAACCATTGGTTAGACCATGGAGGAATTCAGCAAAGCCACTGGTCTCCAGGTTAGTTGGAAAAAAATGTGCCTTTTTCTGTTCAGGAGAGACCCCCTCCTGTCAACCCATGGATCTTGGAGGGGGCTTGGTCCACTGGGAGGAACACAAATTGAAGTACTTGGGGATCAGTATCCACCATACAGAGACCGACTTATATGAGAGCAATCTCATTCATGCCCAATCAGCGCTGTGTGCTCAGATCACATTTTAGAAGGGCCTGCTCTTGGTTACCATGGGAAAATTACCCCAATCTAAAATGGTAATGGTTCCACGCTTACTATATTACTCCACAAATGTGCCAGTCACTCCTCAAAGGAAGTTCTTCCGAGAGCTCAACAGCATGCTCAGTGATTTAATTTGGGGTTTCGGGTGGACTAGGGGCTTCCTCCTTCAATCAGTAATGTCTTGCAGCCCAATTCCAATAGCTGTCTCGCTGCTTAGGCCACTCCCCTGGAGACACCGGATTGGGTTAGGACCTGTTGAAATCGAAGAACTCACTCTTACTCCTCCTTCCCAAGACTAAAGCAGAAAATGCATCCCCTAGATCACTGACAGTTATCTGTTGATGTGTCAACCGAGTTTTCAAACTCACATTGCACATCATTTCATATGCCCCTGAGATACTGGTATGGGGTTTTCCCAGATGCTCGGTACTCTTTGCACCCAAGGACTTAAGCCATTAGCGCACCCTTAGAAGGCCTATTTACTTTTTTTGAGTAACACATTGCAGAAATGGCATCCCTCCGCGGCAATTTTTTTAATGCACTGGCAGCTTCAGCAGGTCTGCTGCTCGCTGTGGGAAATCACACACGATGAGCCACAAACCCACGTAATTGATATCCCCTCTCTTGTTCATTATTGCTCTGCATCCCCTTACCCACCACATACAGGAGCGCCACCTGCAAAGAGGCTTACAACTGCATACTGGTCTGCTCATTGCCTTTTTTTACGTGGATAATGTGCTGCTGCTTGTCCGCCATCCTGCTGAGAACCTCCCCCCGCTACTGAGGGAAATTGTACGCTTTGGGGTACATTCGGGGCTGGTAGTTAACTGAGCGAAATCAGTGATTTTTCAAATACTTCCTGCCACTACCCAGGTTGATGTGGAGTTTCCTTTATGTTGGAGTACCGATCCCCCCAAATACCTTGGTATCTTTCTACACTGTGACGCTGCAGAGGTCATCCGACTTGACTACGGGCCAGTGATGGATCGCCTTACATCCCAAGTCGATAGATGGATTACACTTCCTCTGTCTATAGCGGGCCGAATCGCCATCATTAAGATGGGTGTTTTGCCCCGGCTACTATATTTATTCTTAAATATTCCAATAGCATTGACTGCATCTTTTTTCACCACTTTATGATCTATATTGATGCGATTGATATGGGCGGGCAAGCAACTCTGAGCTACCTGGAGCACGCTTATCATGCCGTACGAGCGGGTGGGTTTGGCGTTCCAGATCTTTATCTCTATTACCTGGTTGCACAGGTGCATTTCATGTACTACTAGTACCAACCTGACGCCCGTATACAATACCTTAGACTTGAAAGATCCCCGGTGCATCCGTACTCACTGTCATCACTCCTACCGCAGGGGCATCCATGCTGTCCTACTGAAATACAGACATTAGCGACGACCTGTTGGGCATGGACTAAATTACGACGTTACCTGCAACACGATACCCTTTATTCTGCCCATATACCATTACCTGACAATCCGTGGATACCCCCCGCTACTGAAACACTTACTAAAAGGACGCTGGACAAACTGAGACTCCGCACTGTGGGTGATCTATTTCAAGTTTCCTGGCCAGGCACTGTTGCTGAGCTGGTGTCACGCGGTGCCGCTTCCTATATGGACAGGTTCCTCTTACACAGAGTGAACAGTGCCCTGTTGGACACTCTACCTACAGTGGCCATTAAACCGGAGGACTTCCCACCCTTCACATTGGTGATCACCTCCATGGACAGTACGCACCTTGTCTCCCAGCTATATCATCTCTCCCAATCCAGGTGCCCTCCGGTGGGGCTCCGGGTTAGGGGAGCATGGGAGCTGGATCTGGGTGAGACTTTGACAGATGCCATATGGAACTACTGTTGTACACAGACCCGGTATGTCTCGAATAATTATAAACACAAGTTGCTACATTTTAAATATCTTCACAGAGCATATATTACCCCCAAATTACTCGCTAGGATAAACCCCACGTCACTAGTTTCACAGCAACAGCACCTCCTTTTCGCTGGATTATCAATGGCGATTCTACGGCGGTGCAGGTTCCCTCACACAACAGAGCCACGCCTAATTATATCAACCACAAACCACAAGCTTTGTGAAGTTTTGTGGTGTATGTATATATATATATATATATTGCGAGTGGCAACGCACAAAACCTCTGAACCACACAACCCCTCCAGTACGAGAGATGTAAGCCCACACAGGTAGGTGAATCCAACGTCCTTTAATTGCAGTTAAAATCGAGCGGCATAATGCATTTCAACACATCTCTCGTACTGGAGGGGTTGTGTGGTTCAGAGGTTTTGTGCGTTGCCACTCGCACTTGAGTCCCCACCCTCAAGAGTTCGGCGGTTCGTGGCAGAATGGTGTAACGTCTCAAGGCGCTTGGGAAAACGCCGAACCACCGTAAACTTTCAACGCATGGCTTGGCCGGTGCAAACTGGGTGATGACTTCATCATGTTGCCTCTGCCTACTTAGGAGAAGGGATCCCGGTGCGCTGGTAGTAATATCGGTTGGGTGAAGGTCAGTGGATTCAGCCCCCTACACTACAAGACCCACAATGCAAAGGGAGCTGCAGACACCGCCCACTGGGGCAAGGACTTCCACATGTGTATCTGCAGCAATTGAACTCGAGGCAGCGAGTCCGGGAAATCTTCCTTTAAAAGGTGGAAGGAGTGTCGCCACCGACTTCAGTGGGACGCTCCATGTCTTCAAGTGAACAGTGAATTTTGGAACGAGCAATGGCATCTGAGGAAGGCACTTTGTGTTGAAATGCATTATGCCGCTCGATTTTAACTGCAATTAAAGGACGTTGGATTCACCTACCTGTGTGGGCTTACATCTCTCGTACTGGAGGGGTTGTGTGGTTCAGAGGTTTTGTGCGTTGCCACTCGCACTTGAGTCCCCACCCTCAAGAGTTCGGCGGTTCGTGGCAGAATGGTGTAACGTCTCAAGGCGCTTGGGAAAACGCCGAACCACCGTAAACTTTCAACGCATGGCTTGGCCGGTGCAAACTGGGTGATGACTTCATCATGTTGCCTCTGCCTACTTAGGAGAAGGGATCCCGGTGCGCTGGTGGTAATATCGGTTGGGTGAAGGTCAGTGGATTCAGCCCCCTACACTACAAGACCCACAATGCAAAGGGAGCTGCAGACACCGCCCACTGGGGCAAGGACTTCCACATGTGTATCTGCAGCAATTGAACTCGAGGCAGCGAGTCCGGGAAATCTTCCTTTAAAAGGTGGAAGGAGTGTCGCCACCGACTTCAGTGGGACGCTCCATGTCTTCAAGTGAACAGTGAATTTTGGAACGAGCAATGGCATCTGAGGAAGGCACTTTGTGTTGAAATGCATTATGCCGCTCGATTTTAACTGCAATTAAAGGACGTTGGATTCACCTACCTGTGTGGGCTTACATCTCTCGTACTGGAGGGGTTGTGTGGTTCAGATATATATATATATATATATATATATATATATATATATATATATATATATATATATATATATATATATATATATATATATATATATTCACTGAAAAAAACATAGGTTTCACACACGTTATAGTTAGGAATTAGCATTTAAAAAACCTTGCAAATTCACATAAAAAACCATAGGTTTCACACATGTTATAGTTAGGTGGATATTTCACTCGTAAAAAACCAATGAAGTTCCCCCGTTATAGTTAGTTCAGATAACTATAACTCGCGCGCCCGCAATCCTGCTCATGACGTCACATATTACATCACTCATGACATGGTCAGTGGCATCACTCATGACATCACTGATGACATCGCGCCAATGAACAAAGGGGGCCCCCTAAATTTAAAATATAAAGGTAGAGACTCAGGGGAGGAAACCAGTTCAGTGCAAAGAGAAATAAACTCTACCCTTTATATGAAAAAAGTACAATGTATCAATGAATTTTTTTTAAATACAAGCTAGAGACACTCAAGAAGAAATGAACATAGAAGATGTATGCATACATATATATACAACCACTTCACTTTATGTTTAGTAAAAATTTTTATTTCACTAATTATGATGTTTCATATATACATGTTTTACACATTAGAAGAATTTAGTGCAACAGAGATCGGAGAAAACAGGTTCCCACTAAGAAAGAGAAGAAAAAGAAACTAATCGCACATACATTCATTCACAACCAAAACACACATTCATCCAAATTCACACAAATGTACTGTTCATGCTAGTGCAAAATAAATGGCACTAAAGAGGTCCCAACCCTCAAAGGGTCTTCACAACAGGAAAAATGCTCAAAAACACAAGTGAGTATATAGGCCTTGGTGGAATTAAGGGTTTCTGAGGAAACCAGTTTTTCTTGGTGTTAAATCCGGTAAAGAGAAATGAGAGGGTGGGGCCCTGTGCAAAACGCCGACGCGCGTTTCGGTGAGACAACTCCAGATGACGGAGTACCACCTTCTTCAGGGCGAAACAGAACCGCACAAATCAAATCGGGACCTGGAACACAGAAGAAGGAAGTAACATATATGCATAAATGCAAACCTATATCAAACAAACGAAACAAATTCATATGTACTATTTCCACAGAGTGTCACTTAGCTACATAAATGAGACAGATACACGTTATTACATTAAAATCAGGTGGTTAATCGTGCGCACCAGAGACCAAAGGGAATAATGTCAAGAGATAACAAAAGAATAAGAAGAAATGAGGAAAAAGCAGGGAAATATAGACAAACAAGAAAAAGAGCGAATCTCCATATGACAAAAAAGTAATAGTCAAATCTAGTTCTGGGCTCAACCCCTAAATTACCTGTATCAATAGAAGAGAAATTGTTCAGCGTAATAGTTTCTAAAACGAAGCTCCAACGCGACCGAAGGATGCCATACTAATCAAACAAAAACTAATGAATGAAAAAACAGTGAAAAAGATATATGCATATAGACCACAATGTATCATATTGCAATTATGACGCCAAAAAAGGTGTACCTAAAATAAGTACGGATACACAAAATCTTCAAAGTTAGTGGACAGAGCGAAGTCAAAGTGCCAGGATTTGATTTTTACGGGGAGGGAGAGACGAGGACACACCCCTCCAGCAGGCTCAAAGCTAATGCAGGGAGAGATAAAGGAGGAGAGAAAGAGAGAAAGAATCAACCTATTAAAGGCAACTGTTTAGACCAACGTATTGCCATAGTCTAACATCAGGCAAGGTTTAAACTGAAAAATCAAGCTAGTATAAGGCAGAAGTTACTAAACTCACCTAATGTCGATGCCCGACCCAAAAGGAGCAGAAACGCCAAATGATTAGAATTAGAGAAGGCAGAATCGCCAAATGATTAGTATCCCAGACGGAGCAGCAATAAGCTCGGGATTAGCTGAAAAAACAGACAAACAAAGAGACGATAACATCGTTGGAAAGTAAACAGAGCGCAAAAAATCAAATGCGTTCAAGGCAAGTAAATAACTTTAAACGAAAGTAGAGAGACCAGAGAGAGCAGCAATACCTTCAATGGTCAACGAGCGTCTGAACAGATCAACCGACGTCTCAAAAGCGGCGTCCTGGAGAAGCGATCGCTTGCGAGAAAAAGCCCGCTCTAAACAGGCTATTTAAACCCTCCAATCAAATAACCGTCAATCGGGGGTGTGTTAAAGGCCCGATCCGCCTGATTTAAAGACGTAGTAACACATAAGAAATAGAAAAATAAGATACGGAAGAACATGTCGCGCTCAGAAAAAACGTAAAACAAGAGTAAATACAAATCGAATGACAAAAGAACCAGACACAATTCAAAAAAGGGAAAAAATACTATGAAAGGTCTCAAAGAGTAACAAAGAATGTTAAAGAGACAGCCCCAAGGTAGTAATCGATGAAAATCACCATCGACAATTGCTCACAAAGGAAGGGGCAAAAATTGCAGAATGGAATAGAATGGTCACAGAGGAAAAGCCTGGACCAATCTGGACAGTACAGCCTAAATAATTACATAGAAACTAAAACTTAAACCCATATATTATAAAATTCTGCAAAGGTAAATGTCCAAACATAAGAGAAACAGGTCATGGACAGCAGCAAAGAAACCCATGGAAAAAATAACTACAGAAACGCATTTTCCCATTGGAGGGATTCATTCAGACCCCTTTCCTTCGTGTTAAGGACAAAAATCCAAAACACCTCGCGTTTCTTGCGAATACTGTCTGGATTGTACCCCTTTTGTGGGCGGATCTTCTCAAGGATAGACCAGCGCAATTCATCATCTTTATGATTTTTTTCCATCCAATGGGTCACCATGGGTGCTGTATGCTTGGACCGTCTGATGTTGGATTTGTGCTCCCCAATCCGAACCCTGACTTCTCTAGAGGTTTCACCTACATAGGAGAACAAGCAGGGACATTGAATAACGTATACACAATTAGATGTCCTGCAATTGGTCATCTCCCTCAAATCAGCAGTATACCCATTGATACATATGGAGGTGCCAACAATAGCATTAGCGCATGCATGGCATGTGCCACATTTGTGATTGCCTCTTACAGGAGATGAACCGTCAATGGATTTTTGCACCCAGGTTTTCTGATCCGAATCCTTTGCTCTCACCAAAAGATTTCTGAGATTTTTATTCCTGCGAAATGCAAAAACAGGTTTAGGCATAGGGGTGGTTTGTTCACCTAAATTCAACAGGTGCCACTCTGAGTTGATAATTTGTCTTAACTTATTGTTGAATGGAGAGTGCTTTGTGACACAAACAAGTTTGTCTACTTGTTTTTGCAATTTGGGTTCAAACATGGAATCACGGTTGTAAAAACGTGCCCTTTTAGAGGCATTTCTCACCATCCTGGGAGGATACCCTCTGCTAATAAACTTGAGCTTCATGGTTTCCGCATGGAGGAGATAATCCTTAATAGAGGTACAATTTCTGCGAAGACGCAGAAATTGGCTGAAGGGGATCCCATCTTTCTGACTTCTGGGGTGGAAACTTTCAAAATGAAGCAGGGTGTTTCTAGCAGTAGGCTTCGTATATAGCGACACCATGAGCTTACAGTTATGGTGTTCTATCCAAACGTCAAGGAACTCAAGTTTAGTCGTACTAAAATGGGCAGTGAACCTGATGTTATGGTCAGCCGCATTCAACCATTCAATGTAGTCATTCAAAGATGATTGGTCGCCAGTCCAGATGAAAAAAACATCATCAATGTAACGCGACCAATGTCGGACATTCTCGAAGAAAGGAGCTATTTCATTGAAGATGTTGTTTTTCTCATAGTCGCCCATGTATAGACATGCGATGCTAGGTGCGCAGGCCGCCCCCATACTTACTCCCTGCACTTGCTGATAGAGTTGCCCATCAAATTCGAAAAAGTTTTCCTCTAAAACAATCTCGAGGCATTGTATCAAGAAAGTGCCATTGACTAAGGAGAGATCAGAGGCAATGATGTTACTAACCACCCTGCAAGCCTCCCTTTGAGGAATATTGGAGTAAAGCGATTCAACATCAAGTGTTACCAGAATTTCTCGCTCTGGATCATAGTCAAGGCCCTCGATCTTAGATATAAAATGACCAGTATCCTTCACATAAGATAGTAGATTGCCCACAATCGGCTGAAGAAACCTATCAAGATATTTAGATAATGGTTCCGTAGCCGAGCCAATAGTGGAGACAATGGGCCTCAAAGGTGGATCATATTGGTCCTTGTGGGTCTTCGGTAAACCATATATTATAGGTATGCGGGTATGGGTAGGTGTAAGAAAGAGGGCTTCCGACAGGCAAATGTCTCCTCTTTCGACCGCTTGTTCCACACCTCGTAGGATACGGCGCTTGATTCTGGGTTCAGGATTCGACAAAATTTTACAATAGTGTCTAGTCGACCCAAGAAGATCAAGCATTTTCTCTTTATATCTGATGGTATCCAAGATAACAATGCCCCCACCCTTATCACAGGGTTTGATCGTAAGATCGTTATCGTTCTTGAGAGCCATGAGTGCAAGATTCTCCTCCCTAGTGGTGTTGTAGGCAGGTGTGGGGACATATTTAACTGCCTTCTGGATTTTGTTGAGGACTGCTTTCTCAAATAAGTTAACTTCCGTGCCTAATGTCTCTAGGGACGGGGTAAAGCTGGAAGGAGGCCTCAGGCCAGACAAGTTATCATTGTTTGTATTAGAATCTTTATTCAAGAAAAACTTTTTAAGTCGCACTTTGCGGAAAAATGCATGCAAGTCTTTAAAGAGTTCAAATTTGTTGATCCTAGTTGATGGAATAAAGGACAGACCCTTAGTAAGTAGTGTCACAGCAGAATGGTCCATTGTATTCTTCGATAAGTTGAAAATGGGGATTATATTCATGTCCTCCAATATTGATGCTGGCGGGTTTGAATATACCTCTGTGGCTGTGCTGGGTCCTGGTATTGACCCCTGTGTTGAAAGCCCTGAGAGCGATTCTGGAAACGGTTTTGATATCTTGGGCGATAGTTGCCCCGTCGATTGCCTAAAAAACGATTTTCCGGCAAAGGACGTTCAAAAGCCTGTCCTTGTGCTGAATTACCATAGGCCTGTCCCTGAGCTGGATTACCATACGGGGAGCCCTCACTGTCTGAGTCCGTAGTGTCCGAAAATGTTGTGACACGTCTATTGCCCCAGTTCGAAAAATTGGTGTTGGATGAGCTTTCACCGCTGTTCGCATAGAAGTTCTCAATCAAAAAAGGATAGACACGCTCTTGAGAAAAGTTTCTAACATCCTTTCTTAATTTATCGGTCTTTCTCTTAAGGAGGTATTCACTGAAGGAATTAAGTTCAGTGGTAATATCCTCCAATTTCTTTTTGCACTCTTCTACACTATGCGATTGCTTTAACTTTTCTTCTAGTTCTTGAATTTCCTTATTAAGGAGTTGGATGACCTCCCTTGCTGTTTCAATAATGAGGATCATCCAATCTCTGGAGCATCTATTAGAAATGAGGGCCCACTTTTCCAGAAATTTCCTAATGTCAACAAAAAGGCCTGGGATATTCCTGACACGAAGACCAATAGGAATAGTTCCTGCCCTGAGGTATTCCAGCATAAAATTAGCGTGGGATTCTGTTCGTTTAGTTTTCTTTTTTAAATTGAAAAGTTTAGAGCAATCTTCATTAGGGCCTTGGGGCAAAGAAAAAGAAAAAGGGCGATCACCCTCTAAGGTTTGACCTAGGTGGCGGGCAAAATCTTCATCAGAGAATCCAAACGTCTTGATGCTATCCATGAACCAAGATGGAATAACAGAGAAATACGAAGAGAGAGCACCGACGTCGTCAGTATACAGACACAATGGAGTGAGTAAGAAAGAAAGAGATTGTCTCAAAAGAATTTCTTGCGAGGAAGAGGATAGATGAAGATTAGACAAAATTCCTGAAGAGCTAATTAAAGGAAAACCTTGAATCAAAGGTTCTGGTGCTGACACGTAACCTCCTAGAAGGAGAAACAAGAAAAACCCCACGGCACAGGGCCGGGAAAACGAGCCAATGAACAAAGGGGGCCCCCTACATTTAAAATATAAAGGTAGAGACTCAGGGGAGTAAACCAGTTCAGTGCAAAGAGAAATAAACTCTACCCTTTATATGAAAAAAGTACAATGTATCAATGAATTTTTTTTAAATACAAGCTGGAGACACTCAAGAAGAAATGAACATAGAAGATGTATGCATACATATATATACAGCCACTTCACTTTATGTTTAGTACAAATTTTTATTTCACTAATTATGATGTTTCATATATACATGTTTTACACATTAGAAGAATTTAGTGCAACAGAGATCGGAGAAAACAGGTTCCCACTAAGAAAGAGAAGAAAAAGAAACTAATCGCACATACATTCATTCACAACCAAAACACACATTCATCCAAATTCACACAAATGTACTGTTCATGCTAGTGCAAAATAAATGGCACTAAAGAGGTCCCAACCCTCAAAGGGTCTTCACAACAGGAAAAATGATCAAAAACACAAGTGAGTATATAGGCCTTGGTGGAATCAAGGGTTTCTGAGGAAACCAGTTTTTCTTGGTGTTAAATCCGGTAAAGAGAAACGAGAGGGTGGGGCCCTGTGCAAAACGCCGACGCGCGTTTCTGTGAGACAACTCCAGATGACGGAGTACCACCTTCTTCAGGGCGAAACAGAACCGCACAAATCAAATCGGGACCTGGAACACAGAAGAAGGAAGTAACATATATGCATAAATGCAAACCTATATCAAACAAACGAAACAAATTCATATGTACTATTTCCACAGAGTGTCACTTAGCTACATAAATGAGACGGATACACGTTATTACATTAAAATCAGGTGGTTAATCGTGCGCACCAGAGACCAAAGGGAATAATGTCAAGAGATAACAAAAGAATAAGAAGAAATGAGGAAAAAGCAGGGAAATATAGACAAACAAGAAAAAGAGCGAATCTCCATATGACAAAAAAGTAATAGTCAAATCTAGTTCTGGGCTCAACCCCTAAATTACCTGTATCAATAGAAGAGAAATTGTTCAGCGTAATAGTTTCTAAAATGAAGCTCCAACGCGACCGAAGGATGCCATACTAATCAAACAAAAAATAATGAATGAAAAAACAGTGAAAAAGATATATGCATATAGACCACAATGTATCATATTGCAATTATGACGCCAAAAAAGGTGTACCTAAAATAAGTACGGATACACAAAATCTTCAAAGTTAGTGGACAGAGCGAAGTCAAAGCGCCAGGATTCGATCTTTACGGGGAGGGAGAGACGAGGACACACCCCTCCAGCAGGCTCAAAGCTAATGCAGGGAGAGATAAAGGAGGAGAGAAAGAGAGAAAGAATCAACCTATTAAAGGCAACTGTTTAGACCAACGTATTGCCATAGTCTAACATCAGGCAAGGTTTACACTGAAAAATCAAGCTAGTATAAGGCAGAAGTTACTAAACTCACCTAATGTCGATGCCCGACCCAAAAGGAGCAGAAACGCCAAATGATTAGAATTAGAGAAGGCAGAATCGCCAAATGATTAGTATCCCAGACGGAGCAGCAATAAGCTCGGGATTAGCTGAAAAAACAGACAAACAAAGAGACGATAACATTGTTGGAAAGTAAACAGAGCGCAAAAAATCAAATGCGTTCAAGGCAAGTAAATAACTTTAAACGAAAGTAGAGAGACCAGAGAGAGCAGCAATACCTTCAATGGTCAACGAGCGTCTGAACAGATCAACCGACGTCTCAAAAGCGGCGTCCTGGAGAAGCGATCGCTTGCGAGAAAAAGCCCGCTCTAAACAGGCTATTTAAACCCTCCAATCAAATAACCGTCAATCGGGGGTGTGTTAAAGGCCCAATCCGCCTGATTTAAAGACGTAGTAACACATAAGAAATAGAAAAATAAGATACGGATGATGACATCATCCTTGTGATAGAGTGGCGGTCGCGCGAGTTATAGTTATCTGAACTAACTATAACGGGGGAATGTCATTGGTTTTTTACGAGTGAAATATCCACCTAACTATAACATGTGTGAAACCTATGGTTTTTTAAGTGAATTTGCAAGGTTTTTTAAATGCTAATTCCCAACTATAACGTGTGTGAAACCTATGGTTTTTTCAGTGAATTTGTACGTTTTTTTAAATGCTAAGTTATGTATGTATTATTATTTTTTTATATATTTATTTTACAATAAACTACGTAATACATTTTTTTTATTTTTTTTATTTTTTGGAAGGGTTTTTCACCGTGCGCGCATGGTGCGTGCACCCCCGCGATTTAAAAAAACAAACAAATTCTGCCTTCGGGGTCCTTCAGGGACCCCCTGACAAAGGCTAGGGGGTCAGGAACTCTCTACCCTGCCCCCTTTTCACGTTCGCCACCTTCCTTTTTCACTCTCGCACCGAAAACAAACAAAATGGCGGCCGACACTTCCTGATTTCGACCGATTCGAACGTTGACTAACATGTAACCACCAATCAGAATTACGCTCGCGCACGTTAGGGTGCTCGCACGGTGCGCGCACGGTGTGTGGCTATAGATATGTATGTGCTTTTAACTGCAATTTTCTCAGGAACTACTGAACAGATTGACTCCATATATGCAAAAGGCACATCCCTGACCTGAGGACTACCTCTCTGCCAAATTTCAAGTAATTCTGTTCAGCCGTTCGGGCTGTACCTTCGACTAAAGGTCCTATGGGAAAATGCATGGGGAAAACGTGTTTTGGGACCCCCCTTTTTTCTCGGCCCCCGCTTGATGAATCCCCCCGAGACTTTCAGGGTAGGAGTTGAGTGGAGCGCCCCATTAGTTTTGAAAATTTCACGAAGATTCGTCAACCGGCGCCAAAGTTATTCAAAATAGAATTTTCAGATTTCCTATGGAAACACGGTCCTAACTATAACTATCTACTGGCGACTGCCAGTAGATAATATATATATATATATATATATATATATATATATATATATATATATATATATATATATATATATATATATATATATATATATATATATATATCCCAAACACACTTCAAAATCTAAGGAAAATGAAGCACACCGGACCAGACTTCAAGAGTAACTGGTGCTTTTATTCCAACAGAAACAGCCTTGTTTAAATCCTTACGCGTTTTGACTAAATCGATAGTCTTGTTCACAGGTGAGCTGTAATACTGGATTTGCGGCGTAGATGCCTGCTTTATACGCACAAGAGACGTTACCTTCCAAGTGCATGTTGGGAATTGCAGTATGTTCGGACTACGTAATAACGCTGTAGTCCGTTTTTGGCGTATAAAGCACGCAGCTACGCCACAAATCCAGTATTACAGCTCACCTGTGAACAAGACTATTGATTTAGTCGAAACGCGTAAGGATTTAAACGAGGCTGTTTCTGTTGGAATTAAAGCACCAGTTATTCTTGAAGTCTGGTCCGTTGTGCTTCTTTTTCCTTGGATTTTGAAGTGTGTTTTGGATTTGAATGGAGGTCGTCTGCCCCCATACGCGTTACCGCCCTGTAGACATCCATGCTCCCTGCGGACAAACGTTGTTGGGTATATATATTACATGAAAGGATACCATACAACATAGGCATATATAAAAAATATTGAAAGTTAATTTATTTAATAAAGTTGTAAATAATGAAGTAAACGTAAAAATGATGGGTAGAGGACAGTGACAACACAATATATGGCCAAATAGGACGCTATGAGTCTAATTCATTAAGATGAGAACTGACTATGTTTATTATTTGCACTTTTTTATTTGCACTATAATATGATACTACAAAGTCCATAATGCAAAGCGTTCTGTAACAGGATATGGCGTAATATCAACTGCATGTCCCTTTAAAATGTGAGAATCAGACATAACACTTTGTACCCGTGATCAAGGTCTGAGGAGAGACCAAAACGTTGGGCTGTTGAGCTGGCTAAAACGTTGTTGTCTTAATAAATGGATGACAATGTCAACCCGTGAGTGCGAGTAGAAAAGTTTCCTTTGGAAGTTTGTGAAAATATATATCTGCACTGAGGCATTGATTTCAAACTACTGCTTATGTCAATATTTATCTCTTGATTTTTTGGGCTGTAAATCACAGGCTATTTCATAAATTGATTGGAATTACCCTTTTACGCCATTAATGAATTGTCTGATATTTGCACTGACAATCACTGTATTTTCAGGATTTCGTTATAATAGACTCCTGTTTAAACCACTGCAAAATGGCGCGTAGACTAAGAATGTACCGTCTATGTTGAGTCCTATTTCTATATCTCTGAATGCTCGTATGTAAAGAGGTTGTAATTTTCTACTAGCCATACCGTGAACAAGCTTTTTAGTGAAACGCGTTGGTGAGGCAGAACATTTGCCTGGATTAAACTTTGAATACAGCACCCCTGGGAGTCCTGGATTTCTTTTCGTGTCATTTCGGAAAGTCGTGTTTGTGATATATATATATATATATATATATATTTTTATATATATGTATATATATATATATATATTCACTTAAAAAACCATAGGTTTCACACATGTTATAGTTAGCTGTACATTTCACTCGTTAAAAACCAATGAAATTCCACGTTATAGTTAGATCAGGTAACTATAACTTGCGCGCCCACAATAAACTGCTGATGACGTCACATAGTACATCACTCATGACATGGTCAGTGACATCAATGATGACATCTGAAATTACACATTGTGGATTGCGGTCGCGCAAGTTATAGTTACCTTATCTAACTATAACGTGGAATTTCATTGGTTTTTTACGAGTGAAATGTACAGCTAACTATAACATGTGTGAAACCTATGGTTTTTTAAGTGAATTTGCAAGGTTTTGTAATTGATAATTCCTAACTATAACGTGTGTGAAACCTATGGTTTTTTTCAGTGAATTTGTACGGTTTTTTAAATGCTAAGTTATGTATTTATTTTTTATTTTTTTTTCTGGTTTTTCACTATGCGCACACCCGGCGCGCACGGTGCGCTTCGCAGCAGTCCATGCCGTGCGTGCCTCGCCTTTTTTTACGCAGTAACATTTGTTTTTTTCTCCCTTGTGGGTCCTTTAATTTATTTAATAAATGTGATTGTTACTTCTTTATTTATTTATTTTTATTTTTTTTGCCGTGCGCGTACGGTAAGCTTACCGTACGCGTACCCCGCGATTTTTTTTTTAAATTATTAAATTTATTTTTCGTACTTTTGGGTCCTTCTTGGACCCCCTGACAAACACTAGGGGGTCTGCAACTCTCTTCGGTGCCCCCGTTTCACGTTCCCCACCTTTGTTTCTCAGTGCGAGAGACAGAAAATGGCGGCCGACACTTCCTGATTTCGACCGATTCGAATGTTTACAGTCATGTAACCACCAATCAGAATTGAGCTCGCGCACGGCACCGTACGCGTACGGTAAGCTTACGGTAAGCGCACGGAGCACGCTTACAGATATATATATTGATTTAAATGCTATTTTCTCAGGACCTACTGAACAGATTTACACCAGACCTACAAAAGGCACATCCTTGACCTGAGGACTACCTCTCTGCCAAATTTCAAGTAATTCTGTTCAGCCGTTCGGGCTGTAGCTGTGTCTAAAGGTCCTATGGAAAAATGCATGGGGAAAACGCGTTTTGGGACCCCCCTTTTTTCTCAGCCCCCGCTTGACGAATCCCCCCGAGACTTTCAGGGTAGGAGCGGAGCGTAGCGCCCCATTAGTTTTGAAAATTTCGCGAGGATTCGTCGACCGGCGCCAAAGTTATTCCAAATAGAATGTTGCGGATTTCCTATGGAAACACGGTCCTAACTATAACTATCGACTGGCGACCGCCAGTAGATAATATATATATATATATATTATTGTCGGCTGCCAGTAGGTAGCTACAGTTGAGACCTAGTTTCCATAGAGAAAGCATTTTTGTTTTTGCTATTAACTTTGGCGCGGTTTGACAAATCTTCACAAACTTTTCAAAACTATTATTAAAGTAAAAAGATTTATAGATATCTAGTGATGCAGAGGATCAGAGAGATCTCAAAATGAGATCTGATTGGCTGCTACCACTTCAACTAGGAAGTGGCGGCAGCCATCTTGGATCTCGAATTCAGCCGAGTCCCAAGGAAAAAAAAAAACAGAAGGGGGCAGGGTAGGAATACCTTGAACCTCTAGGAATTCACAGAGGATCTGCGGGTAAATATTTATTAAAAAGCAAGTGCTTGCTTGCCCCTCTGGGTGGGCCAGATACCGGGGGAATTTCACTTATATATCTTAGGAGGAGGGTGTGCACACGCCCCCCCTCCCAGGCCCATTTCAGCCCTGGGACTGCCACCCCGGGGGCCCGGTAATGTTCAAAAAAGGGAGAGGGGACGGTATTTCCCCAGGAGCCCTCAACCCATGGTGCCCGGCCGTGCATACAAAAGGGAGGGGTGACACGCAGCCCCCCTGCAGAGCCATAAAAGGCCCTGGGGACCACATCGTCCAGTGCTGGCTCCTGCTATGTCCCTGGGTGTCCACTCCCGGGACAAAGTGGTTTCCCTGCCCGTACTGAAGCGGGCAGGGAAACCTTTGTTTGCTCTCGCTTGGCGAGAGTAATTTCAAAGCTCCCGGCAAGTGAGAGAAAACACAAAGTCCACTCCCAGGGGCGGGAGCATGAAAAATGCTCCCATCTGGTGGGCGCGGACGTTTCATCTGTTTCCTTGCCTACTGCACAGTGGGCAGGAAAAGAGATGAAAAAATTGCTCCCACCTGCAGGGAGCAGCATATTTAGCTGCTCCCTGCAGGAGGGAGCAATGCCCGGGGAGGGGGGATTGCATGTCCCATTTCCCTTTCATAGTGAGGCCAGGCCCCGGGAGATGGGGACCACATGGCCAAAATCGTGGCTCCCCTCCCCAATTATTCATTAAATAGGCACCAGGGATGGAGGTCCTCTTGGTCAATATTGACCAGGAGTGGGACTGTGCACCCCCCACTCTTTTTAATATGCAGAAGGGAGCCTTGGATGGGCTCCAGGGCACCCACCATTTACTGAGCTGACCCCAGGGGATGTGGACCCCGGTACCAATATTTCCTGGAGAGGGGGAGGCTCCGTGCCTCCCTCGCCATCATAATAAGGCTGGGACCCAGGAGATGCAGTCCCTGGGGCCAATATTGGCTCTGAGAGGGAGACTGTGTGGCCCCTCTCCTTCCTTCATATGGCAGAGCCCTGGGAGATGGAGTTGCGTAGCTCTGACCGAAGGCCATGCACCGTGGGGGGTTGGCTGCATGCGAGTCTTGTGGCCAACCCCCGCTGCATTAAAAAAACATAGAATTTCACTGAAAAAAACAAAGGTTACAAGGACGTTATAGTTAAGGAAAAAAAAATTAAAAAATGTTGAAACTCGCTAAGAAGACAAAGGTTACAGGGACGTTATTGTTAGGTTCAGATTTTACACACATTAAACGAGAGAAATTTAGCAGTTATAGTTATATATTTTTGGGGGGGATATATCTTTATTAGATTTTATTCATGTGTAGTATTCACATTCAGGATAATACCACATTAGCTATTCAACAGTAACCATAGCAAGCATCTCTGCAATACATTTTTGAACCAACAGAATAATAACATAACACTGGATATGTTATACTTATCTCAAGAAACTGTAAATCAGACCCTAAGGCAACTATGACTGATGCCTTCGCCATGCACTGCTAATTACCCCGCATGTTACCTCAGTCATGATATCTTCTATGACATCATTGATAATATTACTACAATGTTTGCAGTAAATGTATTGATGAGAAAACTGTGCCCCGTGAGTTATAGCTATCTTAGGGCATAAGTTATAGTTTCTTGAGATAAGTCAATTAAAAAGGGGAGGGGTCCCCCTCCATAGCCTTTATAGGTCCCGGGGACCCCATCCCCCATGGCTGTACCTCTTTTAACAGCGGAGGGGAGGTCATGCAGCCCCCCTCCTGAGCCTATTTTGGCCTCATCCCTCAGGGCCTGCATCAATAATAGGTGGGGCCATGAGGAAAGCCCTGAGGTCCCCATGGTCCCAGCCAGCTCCCCGCAAGGTGCTGGAGCCGGCATAGCTCCTGCTTGGAGCGAGAAGCTATTTATAGTGCTCCCTCCAGGCTAGAGTAATATGTTGTTCTGTTTCTCTGCCCGCATCAGTACTGGCAGGGAAACAGATCACAAGTCTGCTCCCAGCAGTAGGGAGCATTTTTAAAGCTCCAGCCGGTTGGTAGCAGACATTAGTGTTTGCTCCAATTGAGGGGGAGGTTGAAAAATGCTCCTGCCAGACAGGAGCAAAGACGTTTCCCAGCCCGCTGTCTTGGGGTGGGCTCCTCTGGACACAGTAAGTGAGCCGGCCTCGATGGATGATGTCCCTGTGGCCTTTCAAGGCTCAGGGAGGGAGGCCACATGGCCCCCCTCACCTTTATTACTCATTTCGCCCAGGGAGATGGTCTCCCCTGGGCCTATATTATGAGCTCAGGAAAGGGGCCACATGTCGCCCTCCACTTTATTAAAGAAAGCAGCCCCAGGGGATGTGGTCCTCAGGTCCTCTGGAGACTCCTGGAGGGGAGGTGTGGCCCCCTCCCCCTTTTTGTGCATTTTGGCCCTGGGAATGGGCTCCCGAGGGACTATAATAGCTCAGAGAGGGGGGCCACACCCCCCGCCTCATTGATTGCGTCCTGGGGAATGGGTCTCCCTCGGCCACCATTTTGTTGGCTTCCACAGGATAGCAGCTTAAATTGGCGATTTGTTTTCAATTTTGGCCCTGGGGGGGGTCAGGTGGGGATGTCCTTCTACATCCCTCCCCATGGGACCTATGGGACCCTTATATCATTTTTTTTTCAATTCAGGTCAGGGGCTAATTCTCCGAGTCCTGTAATGGGTGCCAGCAACCTTTTTCCCATGTTGTTGGCAGACATGTTGCTGGCTCACTCCTGTGGGAGTCTGACTCCCATGGAGCAAGATAGCCCAAGGGGAAAAAAGCTCCCTGGGCTGATCAGAACGCTCTATTTAATTTGGCGCTCCGGCAAAACTCTTGCAAGACTCTCCTGGACCCAACCGCCCAAATATGCAAATGTTTTTGTACCTTTATTTTTAAAAACCTACTGAACAGATTTCCACCAAATTACAAAATGCTCAATCTGCAGACCAAGATCTAGCTTCTTGCCAAATTAGGTGTAATTCCATTCAGCAGTTTTCGCGGTAGCGCGGCCTAAAGAGGTCTATGGAAAATGCCTGGGGAAAATGGCTTTTTTGACTTTCCTTTTTTCTTGGCCCCCGCTTGACAGATTACACCAAAACTTTCCAGGTAAGAGATGAAGTGAATTTGCTTTTCTTATCAAAAAGTTTGTGAAGATTCATCAAATGGCGCAAGTTATCCTCAAATCAAAAAAATGCCTTTTCTATGGAAAAGAAATCCTAACTATAACTACCTTAATGTAAACAATAAAAGGAAATAGAAAAGAGAGCACACAATAGAACAGTTTGTATATATTCAATGAAGGTGAATACACTTTTATTCATCCTTTTCGGGCTACAACAGTAAGCAGCTGAGCATGGCGCACAACGGCAGCTGAAGGAACTGATGAATTTTGCACTAGGGGTTTGAACTGATGGCCTTTGTCATACATGGAGCATGAAAACTATCCATATAGGTTTACAAATAATGGCATAAATCTACAAGGAATTGAATCTCCAAAACGGTTTTTATTTGGCTATATATGCAGTACGATGAATATTTCAGCGAGACTATATTAATGACATAGATACATAAGCTCTGAAGAGGTTCCAAGAGAACGAAATGCGTTGACTTTCATGATAGATGCTATCTTTGACTACAATCATTTCAATTTCATATGAAGAATGGAAAAACAAAGTATTAACTATAAACTGCACTTTGTGCCAAAGTGAATTTCTTCAAACGAACAAGCACGTTACATACTGATCAATATTATATGATTATCAAAGTACTGTAATGATTTACATATACACAGTGCTGAGTAACATTATTTTGTTTAAACAGCAGGGGTTTAGTCCTTGACAGAGGGTTTGTGGTGGCTGTTCTCTCATACACATGCTTCTTCATCATTTGTGAATGTATCTGTGTTTATATGACTTTAGGTGATAGTGGTAGTTGTGGTTTGTTGTTGTTTTGTCCCAGCCATCTATTGTAAATAGTTTGTTTTATATATGAATGTACTTAAGGTATTCAGAGTCCCTTTAAAAAATATAATAATTGCTAAGATAGGAAGGAGAGAACATTAATGCCAATAACCTTTTGTAGTGGCATACACAGGTAGCAACTAAACCCATCTTTTGCAGAGAGTTCATGGTCCTAAAACTTCAAATAGTGGCCTGCAGCCTATCAAGAGTGACAGTCATCTGGACCAGGTCCTGGGCTAGATCACCACTATAATGGTGCATCGCTACCTGTAAATTAACTGTATCTCATGACAGTATAGCAGTGAGATTTGCAAGGCAGTTGAAAAGCATGCACAATTCATCTAGGTGGTAAAGTAAGGATTGTTACCTTCAACATTGCTGAATTGATTCCTCCTGAAGCACATTTCATAAGGAGCTCACTACCAATAGCATCACCTCCAATTTATATTCAGTGTGTGTCATCCTCATCTATTCTAAGAGACAGTTCCTGGTATCCTTCCTTCCTTTCTCTCTCTATACCCATAATCCGCTTGCTTATGCCTTCCAATATTGTCAGTTGCAGAAACTGGACAAATAAAGTGGGGGGCTCAAACACGTGACTAGGTTTTGGGATCCCTTTATCACTGGGAATTGCTATAGTTGCAAATGGCCTTAGATGTACAAGTTCCCTTGGGATGAGCTTTGGTCTCACCTGCCTTGCCATCTCAGCTGGCTGGTCTGGTCCTGACGTTGCTGATTGTACACCAACCTGGGTTGGAGACAATAGGGATCTGTGAGTTCTTATGAAGGACGATGACCCGTTGGTGCATTGAAAACTCGTCAAAACATCTTGACCCAGAGATGGTAGAGTAGTAAGTGCCCAGAGACCTTCCATGCTTGTATTTATTTTAATGTCAAGGATATATGTCAAAGAGAGCCCATAAAAAAGTCAAAAAGGTTGGACATCTCCTTAGATAGATTGAACCTCTTTTTAGGTCTCGCCTACGCAGCGCGCATGCGTAACTTAGGAGGGGACCTTTTGGAATCGATCAGCATTTTGGCCAAAAACGTGCACGTTTTGCATTGCTCTCTATTGCAACGCGTGCACGTTTGGCATTTCCCTTGCAGGAGCGAGCTTTGGCACCATCTGTTTGTAATTATGTTGAAAACAGATGGTGCCCCTGCTCACTCCCACAAGGGAAACGCTGTGTGTGTCTGGGATGCAGGCCGTGTCAGTTGCCTTTCAATTTGATGGCATGCCGCATGCCGCACCTCTACCCCCTTCTGCTGTTTTGGTCTTTACCCCTCCCGTGCTGCGATTGGCTCTGTATATTTTTAATTTTTAATTTTGTTTTGTGCTCTTCCGCACTATATTAACTTATATTTTCAGCTGGCTAAAAGAGATATCTCTAAATGGCAGAGGTTACCCTTTCCTCCCTGGAAGCAGTAATACGATACAAAACCCAAAGCATTATATTTTATGGTGCACGGACACGCTTGACTAGGATGAATGAGTATAGGAGCCTGCAAACAGAAATTAATTTCAGTGTTTGAAGGGCCGATTAAGTTTCTTTTCTCAGCAAGAATCAAATGCCTTTAGAAACCAATACTTTGAATAAATATGTTAGAACTGAGAGCCCGGATAATATTCGGCCTCTTTCTGCTCTCCCATGTGCCCCCTTCGAGATCCTCCTCTCCTTCTGCATTCTGCCAGCACCCTCCTACCCAATAGTCTTCCACCACCACATCCACCATCACCACCATGCCCACCACATCCACACCACCACCACCTCCACCTACACGTCCACCACCACCACGTCCACAACCACCACCATTAAGTCCACCACCACCACCACGTCCAACACCACCACGTCCACCACCACCACCATGTCCACCACCACCATGTCCCCCACCACCATGTCCACCACCACCACGTCCCCCACCACCATGTCCACCACCACCACCACGTCCACCACCACATCCACCACCACCATGTCCCCACCACGACCACCATGTCTATCGCCACGTTCACCACCACCATGTCCACTACCACCATGTCCACCACCACCATGTCCACCACCACCATGTCCACCACCACCATGTCCACCACCACGTCCACCACCCCCACGTCCACCACCACTACTTCCACCACCACCACGCCCACCACCACGTCCATCACCACCACGTCCACCACCACCACCATGCCCACCACCACCATGTCCACCACCACATTCACCACCAGCACCACCACCACGTCCACCACCACCATGTCCACCACCATATCCACCACCACCACATCCACCACCACCAAGTCCACCACCACCATGTCCACCACCACGTCCACCATTACCACCACCACCACGTCCACCACCACGTCCACCACCACATCCACCACCACGTCCACCACCACCATATCCACAACCACCACGTCCAACACCACCATGTCCTCCACCACCACCACTACGTCCACCATCACCATGTCCTCCACCACCACTTCCACCACCACCACCATGTCCACCACCACCACATCCACTACATCCACCACCACATCCACCACATCCACCACCATGTCCACCACCACGTCCACCACATCCACCACCACCATGTCCACCACCACCACCACGTCTACCACCAACACATCCACCACCACCACCACATCCACCATCACCACATCCACCACCACCACCACGTCCACCACCACCAGCACGTCCACCACCACCACCATGTCCACCACCACCACCACATCCACCACCTTGTCCAACACCACCACCACATCCACCACCATGTCCACTGCCAACACCACCACCAGGTCCACCACCACCACCATGTCCACCACATCCACCACCTTGTCCACCACCACCACCACCACATCCACCCGTCCACTGCCAACACCACCACAACGTCCACCACCTCCACATCCACCACCACCACCACCATGTCCACCGCTATGTCCAACACCAACATGTCCACCACCACCATGTCCACCACCACCATGTCCACCACCACATCCACCATTACCACCTCCACCACCACCAACACGTCCACCACCACCAGCACGTCCACCACCACCATGTCCACCACCACCACCACTAGCACCAACACCACGTCCACCATCACCACGTCCACCACCACCACATCCACCACCACCACATCCACCACAACCACCATGTCCACCACCACATCCACCACCATGTCCACCACCACATCCACCACCATGTCCACCACCACCATGTTCACCACCACGTCTACTACCACCACATCCACCACCACCATGTCCTTCACCACGTCCACCACCACCACGTTCACCACCACTACCTTGTCCACCACCAACACCTCCACCACCACCACCACCACTACATCCACCACCACATCCACCACCACTACCACGTCCACCACCACCACATCCACCACCACCACCACATCCACCACCATGTCCACCACCACCACGTCCACCACCACCACCAAATCCACCACCACCATGTCCATCAACACCCCGACCTCCACCACCACGTCCACCACCACCACGTCCACCACCACCATCACCACCACGTCCACCACCACCATCACCACCACGTCCACCACCACCACATCCACCACCACCTCATCCACCACCACCACGTCCACCACCACCATGTCTACCACCACCACCACATCCACCACCACCAGGTCCACCACCACCACCACCTCCACCACCACCACATCCACCACCACCACATCCACCACCACATCCATCACCACCACATCCACCACCACGTCCATCACCACCACATCCACCACCATCACTACATCCACCACCACAACCACCACCACGTCCACCACCACCACATCCACCACCATGTCCACCACCACCACCCCATCCACCACCATGTCCACCACCACCATCACGTCCACCACCACCACCACGTCCACAACCACCACCACCACCACATCCACCACCACGTCCACCACCCCATCCACCACCATGCCCACCACCACATCCACCAGCACCACCACCCATGACAGGTAAAGTGTCACTGAAGGGCAGGGGTAATAGGAGTGTCAACCCCGGCTGTACATGGGACATTTAAGGATGCATTGGGTGCGAGTAGATGGGAATAGGGGCTAGAAGTATTACACCAGACCCAAGATACATTTTGAAGAGGCGCAGTGTCACAGGGACTCCTGTAAAAGCACTCGCAGCATCTCTACCTCACAGTGGCATACCTGCACGAGCCACTCATTCAAAACAAGCATTGGCATAGCCAATAGGTCTCGCCTTTGGGACCTTATAAGTGTTTAGCCATGCAACACTTGATGTTGTTGCACCAAGGATATTGTGCTGGATAACTAAACACTTATAAGGTCCCAAAGGCGAGACCTATTGGCTATGCCTATGCTTGTTTCTTTCAGTCCCTAAGTATCTTCTAGAGCAGGGTTCTCCAGCCTTTTTGTAAAAAGAGGCACTATTATGTGTGTTGCAACAGTGAACACGTCAGACAAGATTACAGTAGTAGTCATCCCATGCAGGATTACCAGCAATTTGAAATGTCTCTGCATGAGTAATTCAATAACAGCCACAGCTGCAATGCCCCTGCCACCAAGGTGGTAACAATATTAATAATATTTCTCTTCAAAGCGGCATGATTTATCACTCAAATAGCAGCTTTAAATATATTTTGGAAATCCATTTTCCCTCAAAACATCAGTTCATAAGTTCTGAAACTAAATACATATTCATCTCAAATACACGGTTCACAATTTTGGTACACATATATTAATTTAACCAGGCAAAAGCTTCTAATTTAGTAGGCTGGGGAGCACACAGGAGAGCTACCAGTAGTTCATGATCTACTCCTAATAGCTCCATCACTGTACTACATTTGTACAGTTTGATGTTGGCAGTGTGCCCTGTGATGAAGCATGCCATGAAAGTGATTGAGGGCATTGTGTGCAAAAGTAAGAGATTACTGCGGAAGGTAGTGACTTTTTCCATCTCTTACCCTGGGGGTGGTGTGTAGTTGTGGCAGTGTGGTGTCTACTCTCACCAACACTAGGAGCCTGATTCACAAAGGTAAACTTACACCTTTGTGTAAGTTTAATCTTTTTTCGGTATTCACAAAACTGCAACTTAAGTTTAAGTTTATAACTGCAGAGACTATCTTTTTATGTGCAGAGTTCTTTGACCTGAATACAGAGTCTCTGCAGTCATAAACTTACAATTAAGTTGCAGTTTTGTGAATACCGGAAAAGAGTACGCTTAACAAATGAGTACGTTTATCTTTGTGAATCAGGCCCTAGATTGCTATTGTTTTGATTTACATGATTTTTTGGAGTACTAATATTTTGCTCTCACAATCTACCTCCGGTTTCATAGGTGAGAACCTGAAGACAGCACTTAATTTGTAAAAGAATACGCGTAAAAGAATATTTGCACAGAAGCCCGTGGCCCCGAAACTTGGGGTGGTGAATACTAAGGCTGGATACTCTTGATTCCACCTCATGGCTCTGTAATTCTCCACCAGACACTCCCTGCACCGTTTTTTAGCCTCTGCGTGCTCTTTTCAATCCCCTCTTTTTCCCACTGTCACTATTTTTTGGCATTCTCTTTCTCCTTTTGTGTTTTTGTCTCTCTTGCTCTGCCTCAAAGTCTGAGGATAAAAAGTAAGTGCCCGTGTGGCCCACCTGCAACCACCTGCTCAAATTAAGCCCTTCCTGAAGAGCTGTTTCAGTGTTTTGTATACCTGAATAAAAAAATGGAGGTATTTGCTGCTGTGTTTTTTAAGGTTGGGTAAATAAATATATGAGAATGAAGTATAGCACTATCTATCTCTGCTTCTTACAAGCTGGATATGCATATGTTATCTCCTTACAGTATGTTTTAATCATCTTTGAGTTGAAGTCTTTCGCTGATGTAAGTTTCTATTGTAGTGGGGTTGATTGTAGCTGATCGACTTCTAGCCATGCACATTAACTTAATGGTTGAAGGTTCTGCAGTTTGAATCAATCTCCAGTCCTGTGATTAGCTGGATCTGACTGACCATCGCTTTTGCTCACAGTATTTCTTGCCAAGGCTCAGATGGCGAAATGCCACATTAGCTTAGAAAGCCACTTGGCAAAATGGTGATTGGTCAGAGAGTTCTTTCATTTACCTTCTCTTTCCCAGTGTCTGCCTTCTGTCTGCTTTCCTTCATGGCCAGTGCTAGAGTTCTGGTGAATATGAATAATTTGTAGTACTTGCAGTGGCGTAAGACAGGCCCCCGCATCCCCGCGGTGCGGGGGCCCCGAGCTGCAGGGGGGCCCCTCTGTACAGTAGTCAGGCATGGGAGTTCCAGATTCAATCCGGAGCGGGGGCCCCTCCATGTACCTTTCAGGGCGCCCCCTCATCTTTCGTTACACCAGTGAGTACTTGGGTTACTCTGGTACTTCCACGGTCTAGTCTGGCCGCTACAGCTGAATGGACCTATCTAGTCCAAGTTACTCATCAGGAATTGTGCTTCCAGTGTTTCCAGCTTGAGCGATAGAGGCACCCCGGGCATTAGAACATTCGAGAACTGTGGCGCCATTTTTGCATCTCAACCTAATGGTGCGAAATAGTGCTGCACACACCTCCAGATCCTTTGAATGACATGGGAAAACTAAACAGCTCACAACTGTTCAGCTGGTGGTCCATACTCCACCCCTCATATATGTGCCGTTTGTATGAAGAATGTGAGTCTGAAAGCACAGCAAACCGCGCTTAAGCAGAGCACTGAACACCACCAATCAGAACGTAATGGTTCTGGTGTAATGTTGGTCATTCCTGCTTTATTATGAACATCCATTGCATGATCAATCACACCTTTGGTATAATGCAGAACCTAGCAAAATGGTGGCAAATTGTGACATGTTGAAGACATTCATGGCTAGTATAGGTAATATCTGGGCATAATCTAGCCATGTTTACAGTAGTGCAAGTAAGTATTAAATATAACAAATTCATGCTTGGGCACCAAACCCCACTATAACTGAAAAGCTGGTATTTGGGACGCAAAAATGTATCCTTTTTCATGAAAAACATAAGATTTTGCTTGAGGGTATTTAATGTATTTATTTATTCATTTTCCAAAAGGCACAGCTTGTATTTGATTGTAAAATGCACCGTTTACATAGGCAGATGTTTGGGATGAATTAATTCATTTTTCAAACTATATAAAAGGCTGATATTTGAATGATAATCACTACTGCTGAGACCATTATCTGTAGAATTAGTGCCACTTGTTAACTGTCTAAATGTGTAAGGTCTTTGTTACCCAAGTGAAATCACTGCTCTATAGGCCTAAAAAATACTCTTGCTCTGCTGCCTGGGATTGTAAGATTTATGTACAGTTTAATGTTCCGACCTTGATCCTTGGAGGAGATTATCAGTCAAAACAAATGATAAAGAAACTACTTGGGGGTGGGGGTGGGGGACAGGATAGAAAAATGATCTGTCCTGTCAGCTCAATAAACTAACACAGGGATTCAGGGTAAGGTGCAGGGGAATTAGACTCAAGGAAGATAAAAGTTCACTGCCAACTCAGCCAATTCATGGCAAAAGAAGTTCAAAAGAGACGAGGTAGAAATGCAGGACTCCAGACAGAAAGGAGAGGAAGAGGAACTGAAATTGCAGAAACACAGACTTATTTTATTTCGGTTAATAAGAACCATACATAAAAACAAAATAAAACAATACAATTCTAAGGCATTTTTTTAAAGAATGAAAAGTATTTTATGCAAAAGTAATTGATAAAATGTTTAAATTAAAATCATTACTAGGTGGAAGGTTACAGCACTTATCACACATCAGTAGAACTGACTACAGTTTAACCATACTGGTTACAATGCCACCCAGACATGTCTCTGGACCCTCCAAATCTCTCTCTGCCCTCTCACTCAAGGCACATTTAGAGCAAAGAAAGCTGCTGCCCTCAAACCAAAAAATGCAGAACACTATCTTTAGGTTTTTGTTTTGTATTGGGGTGTTTTTTGTAAATTTGAAGGCTTAGCGAAGGCCTCATTGCCTATATTAACTACATTTCCCCATGATTCCTAACGATAAGACTTCGGGTGAAGGTTTCTGGAAGCCCCT
Organism: Triturus cristatus; assembly: GCF_964204655.1. Lineage (NCBI taxonomy): Eukaryota > Metazoa > Chordata > Amphibia > Caudata > Salamandridae > Triturus > Triturus cristatus. The sequence goes on along the minus strand of NC_140587.1, from coordinate 775,974,953 downwards.
CTACAATTATAGCACCTCTTCTGCAGTATGCCACACTGTACAGCTGTGGAATTATTTTTAATTGATGCAAGGAATTATAAACGCATTTTTCAATATAAAGCAGGGCAGAGTCATTTCACTAAGTTCAACTCTGGCCTCCGATGGGCTCTTTTGAGAAAAAAAAGACGTCACAGATGAAAAAGAATGAAAAAAACCTTCAAGTTCTTATATTTACCGTTTCAACAAATGAACTTATCAGTGCAGAGTCAAGTGAAGGTTACCGAGCAAACACATTCCAAGGCTTAATCATAAATAAGCAAAACGTGTTTACGTACATACCAAGGGTATTGCCGCTTTCTCACATTAGCTTTTTACATTTGGCACAAACATTGAAAGCAATTAGCTGCGAACACAATAGGGAAAACACTGACACAACACACAAAGCCCGATCAGGACATTTTATATCTATAGCACATAAGAAAGATCATAGACCATAAATAGAAAGCGACCTCACCTAACAAATAGCCCCTCATTTCAGGGATGTCTACATATATTGGGAGCTTAAACTGACCAGAAGAAATAGCATTACTATATGGCATTGCTATACAGTCACAGTACTACCCTGGGAGGGTTTACCACATGATTCCTATTTCCTAGGTCGGAATGGGAACTAATATACCCTTCGACTTTGTTGACCACTAAAACCACATGCAATTTCCCTTTCCAATCTTCTTTCCCTGCACAATTTCTGAAGGGATCTATTTAGAGATTACTACAGTAGGTACTTGGGGTCTCTTGGTTTCTGTTGGCCCGATTCACAGAACTAACTTGAGACATAATCCTAAACTTACTACTTTTGGTATTCACAGAAGGCATTTAGTAGTAGTAAAGTTAGGATTTTGTCTTACGTCTGTCTTAAGTCTGTCTTAAGTGTGTCCTAAGTTTGTCCTAAGTTTGTCTTAAGTTTGTCTTAAGTCTGTCTTAAGTCTGTCCTACTACTTTTGGTATTCATAGAAGGCATTTAGTAGTAGTAAAGTTAGGATTTTGTCTTAAGTTTGACTTAAGACAGACTTAAGACAGACTTAAGACAGTCTTAAGACAAACTTAAGACAAACTTAGGACAGACTTAAGACAGACTTAAGACAGACTTAAGACAAACTTGGGACAGACTTAAGACAGACTTAAGACAAAATCCTAACTTTACTACTACTAAATGCCTTCTGTGAATACCAAAAGTAGTACGTTTAGGATTTTCTCTTTGTAATGATTACTCAAAGAGCGGAGTGGAGATCCAAGCTTCTTTATTCATATACACCAACACAGGCTCCGTAACGAAGGAGCGCCTCAGATGCTACCGTTCACCTGGTCATCAGCTGTCAACTGTCAACATTCCAATCTGACAGCTGATGACGCAGGTGTAATGGTACGGAGTGCCAAGTGGACATAAGTCATACGTAACACATCTTCCCCCTTAAGGAGGGATGAAAACAAAGATGAGGAAGAGTGTGGAAGAGAGAGATGAAGAGAGAGAGAGAGAGAGAGAGAGAGAGAGAGAGAGATGAAAATAAAACAATGCAACGTATCTAGTCATGCAATACAATTCATTGTAAGGTGATGCAAGTATTAACCAGAGAATAATTGCTCTGCAACAGAAGATAACAATAAATCATTCACGTACATAGTCAGACAGCTTAACGGGTGGTAATACCCTCCTAACCTACCCTGCTGGTGACCTGAGTGTGACCTGATTCAGAAGTGGGTATGGAGGGTAACATTCTGCTAGCTCTTCCAGTGCTTGAAGCACTAAGACCACCTTGGATGGGGGAAGAGGTAATCTGTCCGGGTTCGGTCTGCTCAAGAGAGTGGTGGGCGTGAGGTTCGCAAACTACTTCCTCATCAGAGGAATCAGCGAACGTGCTAACACGAGCACGGTTGTGTGTCTCCCATTCAGCGTTATGCTCAACAGGAATGCTTGCACAACGTGAAAGAGCAGAGAAGTGCCAAACCTTACCATCACTGAGTAAAGCTGAATTACAATACACTTTACGTACAGATAGGGGCAGTGTGAACTTATCATCGCCTTTGCTAATGTGTCCACTTCTTCTAATTTTGACTATGTCTCCAACTTCTAGCCTGACAGGTTTGCACCCATGTTTAAGGTCATACCTTTCCTTGCAAGAATCTTGTGCTACTTTCATTTTTCCCATAATTTGTACATTAGACCAGTCGACTCTTTTTGCAGCTTTGGCTCATCCTACATTGTCCTTTGACAATGGTGTCCTACCACGCATCAGTTCAAAAGGCCTATGCCCTGTAGTGACGCATGGTGTGATGCGGTAAGCCCAAATGGTTTTAAGATTTTTTTTTTCCATTCCGCCTTATTGCTGTTGGCCAGTTGTACAATCCCTTTGATAACTCTGTTAAATCTTTCAACCGCCCCATTTCCGGCGGGGTGATAAACAGAAGTGGTCTTATGACAAATTACATTTCTCTGGATGTATTTTTTAAAACTTTTAGATGTGAACTGAGGTCCATTATCGCTGATAATGGTTTTGGGTAACCCCTCACGTGTGAAGATCTCATCCATAAATTTTAATACACTCAAGGTATCTGGCTGAGTAATGAACTTAACCTCAGGCCATTTAGAAAAGTGGTCGATGAGGACAATTACATATACTTGTTCACCATTGTCCAATATGGGTCCAGTGATGTCCACCCCAACCCTTTCTCATGGCATGGAAGGGCAGGGAATAGGCTGTAACGGAGGTCTATAAGTTACCTGAGACTTATCTGAATTTATACATGAGGTACAGTCCCTGACCACTCTTTCAACAGCAATACTCACACCTGGCCACCAGTAACTATTCTTCACTCTATTCTATGTCTTGGCTATTCCAAGGTGTCCCTCGTGGCAGATTTGTATGATTTTCCATCTCAACGTGTTGGGAGGAACAACTTTCCCCCCCCTTAAAAGTAAATCATTTTCTTTAGAAAGTTTGTTCTTCACTTCCCAAAAATGTCTTAGACTTTCTGGTAAGGATGATTTTTTACCCCATCCATTTTCAACTCTCTCGATTACTTCACATAAGGTTTTATCATTCTTTAGCTCAGCAACCCATTCCTCTTGTGAAATTCCATCAAGGTCCTCCTTCACGCTAGCAATGCATGGTTCATCACTTTCATCACCTTCCTCGCAATCAGGCAAGGGCATACGGCTCAAAAAGTCTGCGACAACGTTCTTTACCCCCGGGACATACTCTACAACATAATTGTACTCAAACAGTCGCATCGATAACCGTGCAAGTCTAGGTGATGCTGCATACAAACCCTTCGTGGTAAAGACTTTAGTCAAAGGCTTGTGATCACAACGTAGGGTAACCTTGTTGCCCCAGACAAATTGCCTGAAATGTTCAAGTCCCCAAAAACAGGCTAGTGCTTCACGCTCAATAACAGAGAATTTTTCTTCACTGGGAGTCAAAGAGCGTGAGGCAAACGCTATAGTAAACTCATTTCCTTTGATATCCCTTTGGTTCAGCACCGCACCTAGACCTCTACAACTTGCGTCCGTCGTCATGATGTTGCAAAGAGTGGGGTCAAAACCTTGTAAAGGTACCGTAGAGCACATTTCCTGCTTTAAGGATACAAAGGTATCATGACACTCATTATACCATGTGAATTTGTTCTTTAATTTCAACAATTGTCTTAAGGGATAGGTTTTCTGAGAGAAGTTCTTTATGAATTTCGCATAAAATTCTACTAAACCCAAGAAGGATCATAACTCCTCCTTGTTCTTGGGCACAGGAGCTTCGTCAATGGCTTCCAAAAGTTCTTTATTTGAACAAATTCCTTCACCTGTAATTTCGTGTCCCAAGTAGTTAACCTTACGGCAGGCAAATTTACACTTCTTGTACTCAGCTGTTAAACCCTTTTCAGCAAGTATACTTAGAACCAGGTTGACCTTGTCGTCATGTTCTTGCCTGGATCTTCCCATGACAAGAATGTCATCTTGGAACATCAGGAGATCAGGAACGTCTGCAAAGATATTTTGCATTAACCTCTGAAACATTGCTGCCGCAGAAGCCAATCCAAAGGGGACTCTATTGAATTGATAACATCCAAAAGGTGTTATAAACGTGGTGAGTCTTTTGCTCTCACGATGTAATGGGACTTGGTGGTATGCGGATTTCAAATCTAAAGTCGAAAACCACTTTACTCCTTTAGTTTTTGCCAGCATTTCATTGATTCTCGGTAAGGGGTACTGCTCAACTACAATATTTCGCATAAATCAATACATAGTCGAAGACTGCCATTAGGTCGTTTAGCCATGACCAATGGAGCCACCCACTCCGAAGCTTCTACTCGCTCTATAATTCCTTCCTCAAGGAGTTTGTCTAATTGTGTCTTTACTTCTTCCCTTATTGAGAAAGGCAGATTGCGAACTTTGTGCACAATAGGAACTGCATTCTTCTTGACTAGTATTCTGTGTTTATATCCCTTAAGTGCGCCAATTTCTCCCCTGAATACACTGGGATACTTAACCAACAAGGTCTTACTGAAGCTTTCACTGTCGTGCACCACTAAGACAGGGTCCGACCTGCTGGGATCCAGTTTTATTCCCAGGTCTCCCTGGTCCATCCATCCTAATACGGACGGTCCTACAGCAGATACATAGAGTTTGCAGATTGACTTCCTACCTTTGAACGCAAATTTTAACTTTCTAAATCCACATACTTCAATTGGGTCCCCAGTGAATGTTTTGATGGAGATGTCAGCCTTATCCAGTTGTTCTCCCAATCGAGGTACGAATTTCTCCTTCCATACCTCATTGTTCACTATGGTATACGGTGAACCTGAATCAGCAACAATGTTCATTTCAATACCACCAATTGTCATATTGCAAACTGGTTTTTTTGTACGACTCTTGGTTTTTTCATTAACACTTGAAATGCAGTTGTCATCAACATTCAACACGAATGCTTCTGTATCATCATCCTCCGATGTGTTCGTGTTGCATGTTTCGTCATTTTCTATTAATTTTATCGAACTGGTGTTCTTTCTGTAGCACACCTTCTGAAAGTAACCCACCACACCGCAGCATGTACATTTTACATCACGTGCAGGACACTTCTTGTCATCAGCAAGATGATTGCTGCTACCACACCTGTAACAGCGTCGTTTGCTGCTTAATTGTGACCTGTCTTGCGTTGGTTTGTAATTCCTGTAATTCCTGTTATTTTTACTATACTTTTTTGAGTCAGAAATTTTATTTACAGTACTTCCCTCATTCTTTTCTTTGTTCTCAGCAATGACAGCTTTCGCACATCGACCAGTAAGTTCAGCTTTCTTTGCGATGTCAATAATGTTCTGTAAAGGGTACTCCCCTTTAGCCCACAGGTTGTCCTGGATATTGCTGTTGTATCCTTGCATGACAATTTGGTCTCTTATAAACTCGTCATGCAAGTCTCCAAAACACAAGTTAAGGGCTACATTTTTTAATGCAGACACATAGTCATCTATTGATTCCTCTTTGCCTTGCTTTCTGTGATAAAATTTATATCTATCCACCCCCACGCAAACTGTGGGTTTGTAATATGCGTTCAAGTCGTCAATAGCATTTTCAAATACATCCCCCTCACTTTCACTTCTTGTTTTTTTGTTAATGCTATTGTATACTTTTATTCCGCCAGCACCCAGACTATGTAGCAAGATTTTTAGTTTTTTCTCAGCCTTAAAGTCATCATCATCTTCAAAATTTGAAATATAATTCATGAAATACTCTCTTCATTCCTCCCACTTAATTTCCGGTTCTCCCTTACCAGGAAGGAAAGCTTGAGGAGGTGTAAGATTCCACAAATAACCTGAAGCCATGCTTGTCTTAAGATCTTTACCACACTGCAATTTGTCGCTGACAACTTATGATCGCCTTAAGTTTTTCTTTTTTTTTATGTGTACATTAACTCTCATAAATCTCTGCTTAACTCTGGCGCAAGAACAAAAAGTTTTCCTTTAAAGATTCAGAAGTGCTGTTTACTCATCTCATTTACAGAGGCTTTGTATATGTGTTTCTTTTTTCTTTTGCAGAGGAGTACACATAAATATTTTACTTCAAGATCTGCTCAGCGTCCAGCAATTTATTGTGTAGCTCAAACTACAAATTTTCCATATGTCACCAAATTAAATTTGTTTTTTCACTCAAAACCCTCCTCAAGTACCTTGTAACCTTCCTGCTTTTATCTGCGCGTCCCCGCTTCGAGCGATCTTCTTCCGGAGAAGATTCCGATCGCCGGACGCTGTGGATCGCTTCCGTTACAATCCGGAGACTTGAAGAGAAGCCAGTGACAATGATAAACTGCAACGCTGAGCTGTGTTACTCTCAAAATGGCCGCCAATACGTAAGCACGTAGCGCGTTCACCTGCGCAAGCAGTCAACAGCTGATTCTTCACACGTCACGTTCTTCGTCACTGCGGTTGTCGGCAAAAATATTCAAGCCGTTGAACAGTTGTAACGGTAACCTTCTACGCAACAATCCTGACAGGAATTTCTTACAGCTTATTTAATGTGACGAATTTCACTCTTCTTTCACTTAATGTTCCTTTTAGATTTTTCTTACATGAATTCGCCTTTCAATCACATACATTCCATGTTCTCACTACTATTTATTTTTTTCCAATTTTCCTTCATCTGTTAGAGACTAAACGATGTTATACTTTCTTCCTTCTTCTTCTTTTTTTTTTAACTCCAAGTCATCCAATTGATTTTTCCAAAACTTTACACTGACCTTCTTTAATTTTCTTTCTTCTCCTACCGAACTTTTCATTTATGTTCTTCTATCCTTATTTTTTTTCCTTGCACGAGTAGATCCGTGTGTTGGTGCTCGTCGCCAACTTTTGTAATGATTACTCAAAGAGCGGAGTGGAGATCCAAGCTTCTTTATTCATATACACCAACACAGGCTCCGTAACGACGGAGCGCCTCAGATGCTACCGTTCACCTGGGCATCAGCTGTCAACTGTCAACATTCCAATCTGACAACTGATGACGCAGGTGGAACGGTACGGAGCGCCAAGTGGACATAAGTCATACGTAACAATCTTAAGTTAGTTCTGTGAATCGGGCACATAGTATCCACAGGCTATCTATGTCAGAGTCATGTCATAGTAGGGTAATGATATCCATTGGTCGTCTATGTGTTCTCTATTGGAATGTATAATGTTTGCCTTGAGAGCACTGTTGGAGTCTATCCTCTGGGCCCTTGTAGAGAAGATAGGACTCCAGGATCGGTAGGTGTTAGTTTAGTTTATTGGTAGTGCTGGAGAGAGCAAGTACAGATCTGAGCCTCTTGATACTTCCCACAAACGGCCCATTCCCAAGTCCTCAGGGGAAACTCTACAGTGTCATCCTATGTCACAGTGTACACTGTAACCAGAGGATACCACACACCTTCCCCCTTTACACAACAACAATAGATAACAATACATTAACCCCCTCCCTTCATTCTTGACAAGGGCGTACAACGGTAAATAAATGAAAGCAGATAACAGAACAAATGTCACCTAAAGGTAAGTACTGCACATTTCCCACTTTAGCAAAACCCCAAGGGGCGAAAAATTATCCTCAACCCACCACAAAGTCCTTCAACCTTGCAGGAATGGCTACCATTCTGCCTGAACTGATTGTCTTCGCCTCATTAGTGTGTTCACTGGAATTCTCTGTGCACAATGACCCCTTAACCATAGCACCCACAACAATGGTAGATGCAACATCACCCCCAGAGTAGTTTCTTGAACCCCCATTGGCTGGTTGACCAGACAGTAGGGTAGGCAAAGGTGAAATGGAAGCACTCTCTTCTTCCCATAACCATTGCCTAGACAAATCTGAACCCATATTTTTTCAGGACAGAATTTCATGGAACCTAGAAAGTTTCCCAAAGTGTCAAATCTTCCCATCGCTCAACTTGGCTGGACAAGCATATGCTTTCACAATTTTATACGTTGGTGAAAAATGACTGTCCCCCTTCCATACTCCTTTGTCCACTTTCACTCAACTTGCTCAACTGGTTGCCCAGAACAGGCACAAACTTTTCACTCCAAACCCTTTTGTTCACAATAGTATACAGTGATCAAGAATCTGCCACAATAGCAATACAGATTCCTCCCATCACCATGTTACACATGGGTTTGAATTTAGAAGACGTCTCAAGATTGAGAACAGGATATTCAACTCATAATCCCCTTTTAGCCTCAGTGCCATTGTCCTCATCAGAATGTTCAGAATCAGATCTTCCGGAGACAAGGATCGGTAGGTGTTTGTTTAGTTTATTGGTAGTGCTGGAGAGAGCAAGTACAGATCTGAGCCTCTTGATACTTCCCACAAACGGCCCCTTCCCAAGTCCTCAGGGGAAACTCTACAGTGTCATCCTATGTCACAGTGTACACTTTAACCAGAGGATACCACACACCTTCCCCCTTTACACAACAACAATAGATAACAATACATTAACCCCCTCCCTTCATTCTTGACAAGGGCGTACAACGGTAAATAAATGAAAGCAGATAACAGAACAAATATCATCTAAAGGTAAGTACTGCACATTTCCCACTTTAGCAAAACCCCAAGGGGCGAAAAATTATCCTCAACCCATCACAAAGTCCTTCAACCTTGCAGGAATGGCTACCATTCTGCCTGAACTGATTGTCTTCGCCTCATTAGTGTGTTCACTGGAATTCTCTGTGCACAATGACCCCTTAACCATAGCACCCACAACAATGGTAGATGCAACATCACCCCCAGAGTAGTTTCTTGAACCCCCATTGGCTGGTTGACCAGACAGTAGGGTAGGCAAAGGTGAAATGGAAGCACTCTCTTCTTCCCATAACCATTGCCTAGACAAATCTGAACCCATATTTTTCCAGGACAGAATTTCATGGAACCTAGAAAGTTTCCCAAAGTGTCAAATCTTCCCATCGCTCAACTTGGCTGGACAAGCATATGCTTTCACAATTGTATACGTCGGCGAAAAATGACTGTCCCCCTTCCATACTCCTTTGTCCACTTTCACTCAACTTGCTCAACTGGTTGCCCAGAACAGGCACAAACTTTTCACTCCAAACCCTTTTGTTCACAATAGTATACAGTGATCAAGAATCTGCCACAATAGCAATACAGATCCCTCCCATCACCATGTTACACATGGGTTTGAATTTAGAAGATGCCTCAAGATTGAGAACAGGACATTCAACTCATAATCCCCTTTTAGCCTCAGTGCCATAGTCCTCATCAGAATGTTCAGAATCAGATCTTCCGGAGACAAGGATCGGTAGGTGTTTGTTTAGTTTATTGGTAGTGCTGGAGAGAGCAAGTACAGATCTGAGCCTCTTGATACTTCCCACAAACGGCCCCTTCCCAAGTCCTCAGGGGAAACTCTACAGTGTCATCCTATGTCACAGTGTACACTTTAACCAGAGGATACCACACACCTTCCCCCTTTACACAACAACAATAGATAACAATACATTAACCCCCTCCCTTCATTCTTGACAAGGGCGTACAACGGTAAATAAATGAAAGCAGATAACAGAACAAATGTCATCTAAAGGTAAGTACTGCACATTTCCCACTTTAGCAAAACCCCAAGGGGCGAAAAATTATCCTCAACCCATCACAAAGTCCTTCAACCTTGCAGGAATGGCTACCATTCTGCCTGAACTGATTGTCTTCGCCTCATTAGTGTGTTCACTGGAATTCTCTGTGCACAATGACCCCTTAACCATAGCACCCACAACAATGGTAGATGCAACATCACCCCCAGAGTAGTTTCTTGAACCCCCATTGGCTGGTTGACCAGACAGTAGGGTAGGCAAAGGTGAAATGGAAGCACTCTCTTCTTCCCATAACCATTGCCTAGACAAATCTGAACCCATATTTTTCCAGGACAGAATTTCATGGAACCTAGAAAGTTTCCCAAAGTGTCAAATCTTCCCATCGCTCAACTTGGCTGGACAAGCATATGCTTTCACAATTGTATACGTCGGCGAAAAATGACTGTCCCCCTTCCATACTCCTTTGTCCACTTTCACTCAACTTGCTCAACTGGTTGCCCAGAACAGGCACAAACTTTTCACTCCAAACCCTTTTGTTCACAATAGTATACAGTGATCAAGAATCTGCCACAATAGCAATACAGATCCCTCCCATCACCATGTTACACATGGGTTTGAATTTAGAAGATGCCTCAAGATTGAGAACAGGACATTCAACTCATAATCCCCTTTTAGCCTCAGTGCCATAGTCCTCATCAGAATGTTCAGAATCAGATCTTCCGGAGACAAGTTTTTCGCTCTGTGGCCTCCTGCTCCTTTTTCAGCACACCTTAGCATAATGTCCCTCTATCCCACAGAACAAACACTTTGACCGGAGTGAAGGACGCCCTTTATCTTTGGCAAGGTGATTCTTGCTCCCACACCACATAATCTCTCAATAGAATTAGAATCCTTAGTGAGCATGATGATCTGGTCGCGGACCAACACATCGGGCAGAGCACCAAACCTATAAGTAATTGCTAACTTTTCAAGTGCAAACACATAGAGGTTGATTACGATGCCTTTAGGAAGGGCTCCTGGATGGGATTCGGTATTGTCGACTCCGATTCAGGTCCCTTGTTTCCGACCGAATTGGTCACCTTTCCGAACGACTGAGTATGATGCAAGGAAGCCGTCCGGACTGTCCAACGCGGTACCGAATGGGATTCAGGTAGCCTGCGTCATTCGGATCGGACTCGTACAGCCCAATGGAGACAGTATCCGAACGAGCGAGTACGATGACTGAATCAGACAACCGTTCTGAATTGGTTTGACCGAGATTAAACGCCTTTCGGAATCGGTCTTTGGGGGCCTGTTGTGGGCCCCCCTTCACCCAGAGGTGACCGAATAGGGCCCGTGGGGGTACCCAAGGGCCCCAACTTCCCAACCATGCACAATGTGGCAGGAACCATGCGGTGCCTGCCCCAGGGTGCAAGGATTTCCCCAACCACCCCTTTTTTCAATGGGAGCCTGTGTTATTGTTCGGGACACAGGCTCTCATTGAAGTGAATGCGAGTCTGACCGAATCGAGTCCATAAGCATCCAGAAACATCGTAATCAGTCAATAGGACTCCCAGAATATGATTCGCTCGGAAAGCATTCCTAACCTGATTCGGTGGGAATGCTTTGCTAACGACTTCGTAATCGGCCCTATAGTCTTCAATTTGTTCTAATTTGCTCTGTTTCCTTTGGAAAAAATGAAACCTATCAATTGCAGCACATACGGCTGGTTGATATTAATTATCACAGACTTTTAGCGCATTCACAAATACATCCTGTTCTCTGCTAGTTCTGTTTTTTTCTCCATTTGGTTCAAAACATGTAACCCTCTGGACCCAAACTGTGCAAAAGAATCTTCTTCTTTATTCTGCAGGGAAATCCTCAGAGCCCTCATCTTCAATTGCAGAGATATAGTTCAGAAAATGTTTCTTCCACTCCGGCCACTTCATCTGGGGTTCTCCCGGACAAGAAAGAAATGGGAGGGGAGGTGTGAGTGAGAATGTTTGGGTGCACATAGGTACCACAATTTGCTAACACACAAGCTAGAGATCATGACACATTCTCAAAAAAAAAGTACCTTGGAATGGAAAAAGGAAAGATCCCACAACACCCAGAAATAAAGGTGAACAGCGGTTTAGTTAAGGTGTGCATATCACCGTGAAAACTGGTGCCCTTGAGTACTTTGCATGACACGCGTGTGTGTCACCCAAAGCACAGAAATACAGGTGAATATGGTGTAACAGATAACACCACTCGGCTTGGTATAACCACACAGGGAACCTTATATGATATGAGTGGTGTGCATGTCACCTATTCCGCTGTACTCCTGGAAATAATTGCACAGCTGATAAATTTGTGCCTCAAGATGAACATAACTGGCAATAACAGTCTAAAGGATGCACAACGGTATCTTGTGTGATATTCATGGTGTGCGTATCACCGATTCTGCTGTGCTCCCAGTGATAACGTCACATCCTCAAGGTGAACGCATGGTGTGCTTATTACCGAAAACAATGATGGAACACCACTACCATGATGGCGCCAGTGTGCCATGTCACGCGTCTCCACTCTGCAGTGCTGACGTGAGGCATCTGTTCCAAGTTACAGGTACTGCTGTGCTCCTCGTCATACCAGCACAGCCTCAAGGTGAATGCATAGTGTGCATATCACCGGAAGATGAAAGACCCAGTACAACCAAGAAGGCCACCGGCGTGCCACATCACGTGTCTCCTCTCTGCAGTCCAGGCATGTCCTAATGTGTGACGACTGCCCCTTTTAACACTGGCGTTCAATAGCCAGGCTGGAAATTGTGACGTGCTGCATCAAGTATATGCACACAGCACGTTGTTCGTGCTGGTACCTGTTCTGTCTCAGACACAACTTTCTCTCTTCTCCTACACGTACCCGAACCCGGATTTAATTAGGCCGTCACAGCACAATCACAGCAAGGATCATGTGTGCAGATCTGGTAGGCAATACAAGTGGGTGTACATTCCAAATCATCGTCAAATTGTAGAGAAGACAGGACTCCGATATCGGTAGGTGTTCCTGTAGTTTAGTGGTAGTACAGGAGAGAGCAAGTACAGGTCTGAGCCTCTCGATTTCCCCCAGGCGGAACTCTACTGTGTCATCCCATGTCACAGTGCACACTGCAACCATAGAATACCACAGCCCTTTCCTTGTATCCTGATGCGCTGCTGCTTGAAACAATAAATCTTAAGAAGATAAATACAATGGAGGGACATTCATCTTTCACATATTGGCGATGAGCTGGCCAATGAACACAAGATCCCTTGCGACTTGTTTTTAAGGACTGTTTTACTATGATTTTAAGGGCCCAGAGGCGATTCAAAGCGCTACAGGCAGAAAAGAAGGCAGAAGGGAGGAAAGGTGAGCCATTAATCAGTCAGGGCCCCGGAAGTCTAACTAAGAGAAGAGCCATGTTTTTAGGTGTTTTTGAAAAGAGGCGAGGTACTCGGTCTCTGTGATGTAGCTTGGCAGGGTATTCCATAATTTGCCTGCTGTGACGGAGAAGGAGCGTGGGCCCCATCTTGTCTATCAGAATGTTGGCACTGTTACTTTACTGTTTGAAGCTGATTTTAAGTGCCTTGTAGGCCTGTGCCGACAGAAGGATGACCTAATTGCCAGTGAGCCGTTGCCATGCAGAGCAAGGTGGACTGTACTAAGTGCCTTAAAGATCACAAGCCTCTTGACTGGGAGCCAGTGTACATTTCTAAGGCCTTTCCTTATTGTCAGACATTTTGGATAATTGAGACTGAGGTGCGCTGCCGTATTTTGCACCTTCTGAAGTTTGTTCAGGAAGTAGCCGTTTAAGGTTAGGCACAGCAGGTTACAGTAGTCTAATTGCGATAGCGACTGATTTCTGAAGTTCCTCAGGAATTAAAGGAAAGATCTTTCTGAGGAACCGAATAAAGAAAAACACAGGTGCTTGTGGTTTGGTTTACCTGTAGAGTGAGGTTGAGGGAGGTGTCAAGCAGAACTCCTAAGCTCTTTACTGACTCGGCGGGAGTAGGGAAGGGCCCACATGATTCCGGCCAACAAAGCCCTGATCAGATAGAGTGCTGGGATACAAAGACCATGGCTTAGGTCTTTGGATCCCAGCTTAAGTAAACCCTGCGCGCACCTCGCGCCTCGCACGAGTTTTCAATCCTCGCTTCTGTTTTAAATATCAGCATAACACTTTAAGTTGCTTGCCAAGATGCCAAGACTTTTTATTCTTCTACTATTACCTTGCGTATTTGCCTATTTTGCACTCGCTTACTTGCTTAATTGCACTGCTGGGTTGAGTTGGCGCCTGCCCCATTCCGCCATGGCTGTTGTGCCGATTGCGCGGAGGGTGGAGCCAACTCTCCCATTTTCCCCCACTTCCTCCCACCAGTCACTTCCTATGGGGCACGCTCCAGTTTTCCACCGGTGCCACAGTACTTAGGGGCCAGATGGGGTGGACGCGCAGCGGACACGCACAGTGGGCGCACCGCTCACTCGCCGAAGGCAAGCCCGTCTGCGCCTGGACTGGGCCCAGGGCCATAACCCCTGGTCCCTTTACATCCCAGGTCCTCAGATACTCAAGCAGGGAACTGCTACTTCTCAATAACGCTAAGAGTAGTTGTCGTATTTTAACCCTTTGCGGAGATGGGACAGAGTGCTCCTGTGGTTTTTCACTCCCACAACCACAGACCATTAGAGTTCCCCACTCCTCCCCGCTTCCCCTGAGCAATCACCTACTGAAACACTACGCGACGATAGACATTCACTGTGGTCTCACTAATGTCAGGTCCCTCGCTAAGCACAAGTACGAAATCGCCCACATGATCTCCAGTTTTAAACTCGATATGCTTTTTATCACAGAAACCTGGGCATATGCTGCCTCAGACCCGGATTTTGTAACCTCAACTCCCACAGGATATCGGTCTTTCAGAGCCGATAGACCAATCAAACGAGGGGGCAGAGTAGCAATAATTTTTAGGGAACAGTTTACAGCGACTTTTTATCCAACTTCCACCCCCTTCTATGAGGCCCTTCAGTTTGCCTTCGAACTCAACCCTAGGGGGACTTTTAGAGGCATTTTACTCTATCACCCTCCGGGCGCCAGAAGCGCATTTAACCAGAATCTAGATAGTCTTCTAGAACCAGCTCTCAACAGCAATGAGTTCACAATTCTGAGAGACTTTAATTTTATCTCGAAGATAATGGAGACAAGGAGACGGCCACCCTACTAGACACACTTGGTGCCTTAGGCTTAACTCGGCTAGTACAGACACCCACCCACGAGGCAGGGCATACACTAGATGGCAGTTTTACCTCGGCGCAGGGAGTAACATTAAAAGAAACCTGCCCTTTGATATGGACAGACCACTCACTAATGAAGTTTAACCTATCAGTCCCCATTGTCCGGCAGGGTAGGGCCACAATACCCCATCCCTTTACCTACTCAGCCTGGAACAAAGTAGACAAAATTACTCTCCAATCGCATTTAGTGAACACACGACCGTCACTGAATGTTCACCCAGAGATAGCTGTCACTAAATACACGGACTGGCTTAATGACACAGTTAAGGTCTCGGTGCCTGGGGGGGCGTGGACGGCTGCGCAGCGGAATGGCCGCTTTCTGAGCGCGCTCCGCCGGCCGGGAGAAAATCCTTCCAAAATCCTACATGGAGGTGAGATCTTGATCTGCCGGAACCTGCTGTGTCCTGCGCTGATGTGATCGTGGCCCCAGCGCTGCCCTCCCGGTGCTTCATCGACAGGCCGGGGCTGAGATAATTGCCGGGCTGGAGCTGAGCTGTGACGTGACATCGCCGAGCGGGCGGGGAAACTAGGCGAGCCCGCAGTCGCGGCCGAGGCGAGGGCCTGGGGCCGGAGTGCTGGGATCCCGTGGCCTCTACACGCTAGCAGGGAAGGCGGAGTGTCTTTAGTGGCTTGTCTGACCCTGCGAGGAGCCGGAGGTCCGAGCGGCTGCGACCATTCGAGGAGCTAGGGCGTGTGGACCTGGGAGGTGAGATCGCGGCACCTGGGGCTGCTGCGCGGCTCGGATCCGGCCCGGCCTTCCTGGGGGTGCGGCTGCGGCGGATCGATCCTGTGCGGTGGGGGCAGCTTGGGGGCCAAGGAAGACTGTCGAACTGCTGATAAGCCCCCCGCGCTGCTGCTGAGAACGGAGCCGAGCGCTGGGTGGGCCCTTGGGCCGTTCATGCAGGCTGACTCGCTTGCTTTGTGAGGCTGAGAGACGAGGTGGCTGGCCCCTGCTGCCGGTGTATGTACTGCCCCATGTTGGGGCCCCATTCTGGGATATCCAGGCGTGGATGTGACAGGAGTACCTGGGAACATCGAGGTGGAGGACGTTGCTGGACACACTGGGGAGCTGCTAACCGCCGCTGCTGGCCCCGCCATTGCCGCGTGTGTGAAGCTGGTGGACCGTGGGAGCGTTGCGTTGCCCTGGGTGCGGCGCTGCCCTGTAGGGGGCATGAGACTTTGTTGCGGAGGCCTGACCCTGGTACCCTTGGCTGGTGGCTTTCGAAGGTGACCTGGCAGGCTTAGCCGTACGAAGTGAGAGCTGTGGTGGTACCTGACACTGCTGCGGCGGCTTGGTGGTAGCGACGCGCTGCCGTGCCACAGGGGACGAGCAATTGAGTGATTCACTGCTGGGACGCTTCTGGGCTGGGTCTCCTGGCTGGGCCTGCAGCACCGAGACAACAATGGGCAAGCACGACGCCAAACAACCGAAGTTGAACTTCGACAACAAGCGCGCCTCACGCCACACCGAGGCGGAACAGGACTCGCGGGAGGGGGGGTCATAGGACTCGCAGGCGGAAGACCAGGGGGGAGAACTGAAATCCCTAATGTTAGAAATGAGATCCAGTCTGCGCAACATAGATTCCAAGCTGGATACCCTAACCGCGCAGTTGGACTCCGTCAAATCGCAGGTGTCGACTCACGAGACTCGCCTAGATGCTCTGGAAGGCAGACAAACGGAGTATCACGAATTCCAAGTTGAGACGAAGGAACAGCTACTCCACATGGATAATGTCCTGAGGGTCATCAGAGCTAAAAACGAGGATTTAGAGGCGAGGTCGCGACGCAGCAACCTTCACATCACTGGGATTCCGGAGACGACGGCCATTTCCAAAATGGAGTCCTACGTAAAAGAGTTGCTACACGAGCTGTTCGATCCTCACCTTTCCCGGGTCTTTGTGGTGGAGCGAGCCCACAGGTCGCTGGGCCAGCGGCCTCCAGTGGGTGCCCCGCCCAGACCCATCATAGCGAAATTCCTAAATTATCAGGATAGGGACCTCGTCCTCAGGAAGGCACGGGAGAAAGGCAATATCACACACAAAGGAAATACCATCTCCTTCTACCCGAATTTCACCCCGGCGGTGCAGGCGGCGAGACGTGAGTTTCTTCAAGTAAAGTGGATGCTATTACAAGCACAAATCCCGTACTCGCTGTTGTACCTAGCAAACCTAAAGGTGTCGATTGAAGGGCAGTCCCACTTTTTCACGGATGCGAAGTCTGCGTTAAAGTTTGCTAAACACGCCTGTGGGAAACAGAAGAAGGGGCATCGCAAGGTTGATGGGAGGGCGGAAGCCAACCTGAGTGACAATGACTAACATGGACAGACCCTGGCCCGCGCTCTGTCCGGTGGGCCCGTGCAGACTGGAGCCCTGTGCTCTGCCAAGAGAGGAGCTGCCTGTTACTTTACAGATCTAATCAGCATCACTTTAGATTATGAAGTGCATAGCGGGTTGTGTGTGGATAGACTCACCCGCAGTCCTCCCGGCCACCTTGCACGAAGCAAGGAAGTTCGCCAGTGTTGCCGCGCCCTCATGGGAAGGATCCCGATTGTTATGCTGTGGGTTGTATGTTTTGGCTACTTTAGGGGGGGTTTCCTACAACCTGTTTGGGGGGCTGGAGTGGGTGGGTAGGGTTCATGTTATTGTTTAATGCCAGTATTGGAGGTATGCTTTGGGCAAACTACATTGCAGTGGGTCGAATTATCGCACAATGGGTATAGACAAAACGTTTGGAATAGAGAATCTAGCCTATGGCTGTTAGCACTCTAAATTGCCTTACTTGGAATGTTCGGGGGCTCAATGATGGCAGGAAAGCAAGACTGGTCCACGCATATCTGACACGTCATAACATAGACATATGCATATTGCAGGAGACGCACCTGAATGTAACACCTTCACAGAGACTCCGCCATAACCGATGGGGACATGTCTATTCATCGGTATATTCCAACTATGCACGAGGGTTGGCCGTGCTGGTCAAGAAGGGGCTGGATTGGAGGGAGAGGTATACACAGAGTGACCCTGAGGGTCGATATGTTCTGGTGCAGGGGCTCCTATGTGGTACTTTTGTGACCATCGTGGCTGTATATGGTCCCAATGTTGATTCTCCTGATTTTTTCCACACCATCTGGTCTAAGATTAGGGCTGCTGGCTGTCCGACTGTGATATGGGGTGGAGATTTTAACGCTGTCCTAGATGATACGCTAGCTAGGAGGGGAACTGCCCGTGCCTTGCACCCGGCGGCTAGCGCCGCACTGGGGGCGATAGTGGCTAATGGAGATCTTATTGACATCTGGAGCGACTGACACCCCCAGCTGAGAGAGGGTACGTGCATTTCTGATCACCACAACTCATGGTCCCGGCTGGATTATTGGCTGGTGTCCCGTGATGTTGCCACCTGGTCTGTAGATGTTGCGCACCTGCCCAGATCACTTTCGGATCACTCCCCGTGTGTGTTGCGATTGGCACTTCCCGGCGCGCCACAGAGGGGCTTTGCCTGGCGTCTTCCACCTCACGCTCTATTAGATGGAGCCTTTAAGGAAGAAATTAGGTCTGACATCATCGAATACTTTGATCTGAACACGGACTCGGTTGATACCGAGGCCTCACTGTGGGAGGCTTTTAAAGTAGTAATTAGAGGGAAATGTATAGCTCGACAGGCAGGAGTCCTCAAGGCAATCAGGGGGACACTTGCCTCGCTGGAGACCAGCATCAAGGCGCTGGAGGACGAATTCTATGCCACAGGGGACCCGAAAACAACTGGCTTGATTAAAGCTAAATTATTAGACTACTCTGAGGAGGCACAGCGGGAGGCAAGTTCCTGGAGAAATACGCATAGGCCAGGAGGTATGGGGAAGGAGACAGACCAGGGCGAACGCTGGCCAACATGACAAGGGTGCCCAGAGCTGCAACGTATATCCATGAGATCCACACTGCGTCTGGGGAGGTGCTTAGGGGTAGGGGGGAGATTTTGGCAGCCTTCTCTGCCTTCTACACTAATCTATACAAGGCTACACTGGACGGATGCCCTGAGCGTATGCAATCATTTTTAGACTCAATCGCACTAGCCTGGTTCAATGATAACCATAGGAAATACATGGATCTTCCGTACACCGCTGCTGATGTAGCGCAGGTTATAAAGAGTCTACCCCTCGACAAGGCCCCCGGTCCCGACGGGCTGACCACAGCTTTTTACAAAGCTTACGCTGACGAACTGGCGCCAAGGCTGCTGGAGGTATATGGGGAAGCCCTGGAAACGGGAGTGCTACCTAGTTCCATGAGGGAAGCTATAATAATTACGCTACTAAAGCCAGGGAAGCCAGAATCCCAGTTGGATTTGTATGGGCCACTCTCGTTGATAAATGTAGATGTCAAAATATACGCGAAATTCATTGCTAATCGGTTGCAGCCACTGTTGCCCAGGATTGCGCTCCCTGACCAGTCCGGGTTCATTCCGGGGCGTTCGACGTCGCACAACCTACGAACCATTTTTTCAGTATTACATTATTTACATCCCGAAGTCCATGCTGCTGTGGTGTTCCTTGATGCCACAAAAGCATTTGACACCCTGGAGTGGCCTTTTCTGTTCACAATTCTAGGTCGTATGGGGTTCAGCCCGCTTTTTATCAATAGTGTACGGCTAATCTACAGCTCCACCAGTGCTAGGATTAGGGTCAACGGGATGCTCTGGCCCACTCCCAATATCCTGTGGTACAAGACAGGGGTGCCCTCTTTCTCCACTGTTGTTCGCAATAGCAATGGAGCCACTCGCTGCGCGCATACGCCAGCATCACACGGCACGTGGGATAGGATTTAGTTCCAGATACCTTTTGATATCGCTATATGCGGATGACGTCACTCTCTATCTTATAAACCCGAAAGAAAATCTGGACCCAGTTTTGAGGGAATTTATCCGATTCGGGGGATTGGCTGGGATAACCATCAACTGGTCCAAGTCGGTGATTTTCCCCTTAATAGACGGCATGCCCAGATCGGACTCCGAGTATCCGTTGAAGTGGGAGGCAGAAACAGTAAAATATTTGGGAATATGGATTAGTCGGGATGTGCAGGAGATTTGGAATCTAAATTACGGGAGAGCTATGACATGGTTGGAGGAGAAGGTCAAAATATGGACGAAGCTCCCGCTGTCTCTGACTGCTAGGCTGGCCTTAGCTAAAATGATCATTCTCCATAAGTTTTTGTACTTGCTCACGAATGGTCCCGTTCCCTTAACTTCGCACTTCTTTAACACTCTAAGGTCACAACTTGTGAAGCTGGCATGGGCGGGTGGCCAGGCGAGAGTATCCTGGAATTTGCTGACACTCCCACTGCAGCAGGGAGGAATGGGAGCGCCAGATATGCGTTTATATGCGCTCAGCGCTCAGGCCCAGTATTTACACTTCTGGGTGCACCCAACACCGTTCCAGCCGCATGTGGCGGTGGAGCGCGATGTGGTTGCGCCAACTCCGTTGAATGTGGCAATAGGCAAACCCGCTGTCCGCCCTAAGGTGGACATAGACACCGCAGGCACGCTAAGATGGGCTTGGGAGGAGCTGCGCAGGAGAGCGGAGGTCCCGGTGCTCTATGCCCCATCGTTGTCACTATCGCGGAATCCATTGCTACCATGTGTTATAGAAGGAATCGATGGGACACTTGTGCAGAAAATGAGCCTTCGCACTTTTGCTGACTTGTTCCCTGAAAATGTTTTCAGACCCCCTCCATCTGCGGAGGGAGACCGAGAGGTGTCCTTTTCTGAGAGATTCCTGTATCATAAGCTCCGAGCGGCATGTAAAGCCCTTAGTGGGGACTTTCCGGCTGCCCCGCCGGTTCTAGCCTCCCTGGAAAACGTGGTTGGTTCTCCATCCCCCCGCAGGCTGGTAACGCGGATTTATAAGACCATGCAGGATTCGGCCCCGGTGATCTGCCCCAAATCACTGCAATACTGGAATGATGAGCTGGTCACCCCGCTGACCGAGGACCAGTGGAGGTTCTGTTGCGGGCAGCTAACTGAGTTGTCGCCCAATTACAGGTTACGATTAATTTATTTCAAGTTTCTGCACAGATTTTATAGGACCCCTATAGGGCTGCACAGGATGGGGATACGCGCAGACAGTGAGTGCTGGAGATGCGGTTTCTCCCCTGCCACGTTTCTTCACTTGGCATGGGACTGCCCAAAAGTAACGGACTACTGGACAAAGATATTTACCTCAATGAATCAAATAATTGGAAGATCTGATTTGCCAACTCCCGAAGTGGGGCTACTGGGATTTGTCAAAGATACCTTGCCGAAAGTGCGTAAACTACATGCTCTGTTATTATTGTTTGCTAAAAGGCAGGTGGCATTGTGCTGGGGTGGGAAGAGGCTGCCATCGATTGAGGGCTGGCTGGCTGCGGTAACATTTGGGCACACTCAGCTATCTACTTTTTGGGAGCTCATGCCGCCCACCTCTAGGCCGCGAGATATCTGGGAGCCATTTCTGCAATGGGCACAGATCCAAAGGGACGCGACTGCGTAGATATGAGGGGGCTCTTAGTTCATGACATCACTGGGGGATGGGGATGTTGGGAATCAGGCGAGACCCCTTGGCCTTTTGCATACCTCAACAAATGGTGCGCACGTATGTATAGGTGTCAATGAATAGATGTAATAACAGCTGTAAATCTGTCGGTAGGTATAGTAGTAGAACTGAAGTGTAGGGAAGACGTGCCATGGTGGGCCCTCGTAGGGTAACATAAAGGTACAGGCTTAACAACACAAAGGGTCATGCAGATAATACCCAGTCAAATGTGTGATTTGATGTTGCATCCTTTATTCTCCCTGTTTGTCCCACATTAGAACATAAGGCTGTGGGGAGATACACTGTCCAACTGGCTTGTTTCTTTTTTTTGTTATCGTACTGTGGTGTTAGTTACTGAAAATGTCAAAAAAAAAAAAAAGGTCTCGGTGCCTTCCAAGAAAACTTCAGGGAATCGGAGGGTTCCTTCAGCCCCCTCTTTTTCCGATGTTTTGCGGAAGGAAAAACAAAAGTGCCGTCGGCTGGAAAGACGTTGGAGAATGAACTATCACACAACGGATAGAGGTTTACAGAATTGCACTAACACAATATAAAAACCTACTGATATCTGAGAAAAAGGATTTCTTCGCCAAGCAGATTGAGAAAGCAAAAAACTCATCCAAAGAATTGTTTGGGGTAGCTGGCCTCCTTATCTAAGAACATTGGTACTATGGGTGATCAAAAGTTTTGTGATGATATCGCAGTAGCCTTTAAAACCAAAGTTATGGACATTTATAATGCCTTCGAGGACACGTCAGCCCACTCTTCCGCCACACAACTTAAAAGTCCCCAGTCCAAGAGTAACATCCTCCACTGTTTCTCCCGAACATCAGCGAAGGCAGTGGAAAAATACATAAGAGAAGCTAAGTCGGGGTCTCCCCTTGATCCATGCCCACCTGCTTTTCTGAAAGAGATTGCGGAAGTGGTGAGTTCTGGGCTCACTGAAATCTTTCATTCTATGTTCAGCTCAGGCAACTTCCAATCTATACGGAAAGATTCCTCCATCCTCCCAGTAATAAAAAAACCCAACTTGGATGTGTCAAACCCTACCAACTATCTACCCATAGCGAGGCCAGCCAAAATAGTCGAAAAAATTATGAATACACAACTATCCCAGTTCATTCAGGAAAATGATCTGTTCGAACACTCCCAGTTTGGCTTCTGTGACGAGCATAGCACAGAAATGGCACTTATCTAATCCACTGAGGAGATTGGGCGGTGATGGACAGAAGGGGCAAAGCGAGCCTTGTCCTCCTCGACTTATCAGATGCATTTGATACTGTTGATCACATTCTCTTGCAGCAGCGGCTGGAGACATTGGGGGTTAAGGGAGCGGCACTAGCCCTACTTTCCTCCTTTCTGAATGATAGGAGACTAACAGGAACAGTAGATAGGTATCAATCAGAGCCATATGTCCTACCGTGCGGAGCTCCTCAGGGATCTTCCCTGAGCCTATCACTTTTTAATGTCTATGTCTCGGAACTTGCCCCTCTAATCCGGGATTTTGGGTTCAGCCTGACGTCTTACACCGGCGATAACCAGATAGTCGTAGCTACTTATAGAAGTCAGGCCTCTCCCGCTGTACAGTTTCAGAACTGGATGAGAGAAATAAACAGATGGATGAGAACACATTGTCTTAAACTCAACTCTGAAAAGACCGAGGTCGTAATCTTCGGTAACCTACAACCTAGTTGGGACAACCTTTGGTGGCCGGCAGGGATGGGTGAACCAACAAGACTAGAGCAAAAGGCAAAAAATCTAGGAGTGTGGATTAACAATAAACTTGCTCTCTCATACCACACTAATGCCATCGTCTCTGCTTCCCATTTTCTCATAAAGAAAATAAGGAAGATCCTTCCTTACATCCTTCCGGAAGGTAGAAAGACGGTGGTAACAACGCTAAGTCAGTCAAAACTGGATTACTGCAATGGGCTCTACCTGAGCATACAAAAGCAATATCTAAAAAAGCTCCAGACTGTTCAAAACACAGCTGCTCGGCTGTTAGTAAACATCCCTAGGTACAAATCCGTTTCCAAAGAGATTCAGGGTCTGCACTGGCTCCCGGTAACACAACGAGTCAAATTCAAGGCCCTATGTTTAGCATACAACGCAGTGAGCCACACAGGACCTTCCTTTGGCCGTAACCTCTTCGTCTGGTATGAACTGGCCAGACAGCTACGCTCTACATGCTGGGGCGGCTGTAGTTTTCTCTATGGCACCACAAAACTCTGGAATACGCTCCCCTTTGAGCTTAGGAGTGCAGGCTCCCTCATCACCTTCAGGAAAGGGTTAAAAACCTGGCTATGCCAGAATTAGACAGCTGGCTGGGCTTACTGTGTTCATAGCGCCAAGACACCCCAGGGTATTCCAGCGCTCAATAAATCTCATTATCAGTATCAACATTAAGCTGAAGGAAGTTGTCCCTCATCCAGCTAGTCACGCTAGTCAAACAGGGTTTACATTTCTCAGCTGCCTAAGGTAGGTTGTCCTTGAGGGACACAATAATTTGTCTGTTGTCATCGTATGATATTACTTGGAATCCAAAGGACCTCACTAAGGCTGCTAACGCAGAGAAGTACAAGTTAAAGAGTGTGGGACTGAGGGAGGACCTCTGTGGTACTCCACATGGTAGACTAAAGGCTTGGCTCTAAACTGACCACAACTCACAATCTGACCTCTCCCCACAAGAAAGGAGTGCAGCTGTTCTAGAACCTTGGCACCCACCACTACCAGCTACAGCTGTTTGACCATGAGTGCCGGCTAGACAGTGTCGAAGGCTGCCGACAAGTCCAATAGGGCCAGGACAGCAGTCCTGCCCTGATCCACCTGCATTCTCATTGAGTCAATGGCAGCAATGAATGGCAAGTCCGTGCTATGGCCGATTTTGAAACTGTTTTGAGAGGGCTCCAGAAGGTCGTGGTCGATAACAAATTTAACTATTTGTTCAGATATTTCTCAAGAAATTTTGCAGGGGTAGGGAGTAACAAGATCCGATGATAGTTCTTCAATTCTTCCATGTCCATGTTGGGTTTTTGAGGGAGTCGGATAATAGCTTCCTTCCAGCTTTTGGGGAAAACTCCAGTTAGCAGAATGTGGCTGAATTTTTTTTCTAGAAACTCAGCTAATGTGTCAGGCACCAACTGTAGATTTTTGGGAGGCCGTAGGTCAGTGGGAGGATCTAAGTACTGCATGCATCATTGTGTCAGCAACAACAGAGATTGGCACACTTTTAAACTGTGTTAGTCACAGCAGTTAAACAGCATGATTTTAACCTGCTTTATTCAGTGGTGGGAACAGCAACGATTTACACGCTAACATTTATGAGTGTCATCTGCTGATGTTATGCGGTATGATTAAGACCGATTAACAAGTACATTTTTTACAGGACTTGGTGCCGTGCAATTTATACACTATGGAAACTGTCACACCATTCACTCCATTTCTTCAAGAACCAGTAGAGCCACCTTTGAGATGACATTTGTGGCACAGAGCCTTCAATGCTTATCTAGGTGCTATAGATGTAATGAAGTATAAAGCTGACAGAAAACGAAACTTGCTATATTATTATCTAGGAATGAAAGGCAAGGCTCATCACCTGGAAAAAACCAAGACTAGATGAAGCAATGGATATAGCAAAAAGTATAGAGTTTTTTGCAAAAAGCTTCAAAGCATTTGGAACCAGAAGGTTCAGCTACAGCAGTAGCAAACATCAATGTTTAAATCAAAACCCAAAGTAAAATTCACAAAACGCAAAATAAATTCACCACACCTGACAACTATGCTAAAATTAGAAACACAAATAGAGCACCTACTAAACAGATGTGTTATAGGTGTGGTTCCAGTGCTCATGTTTCAAGCTTTCATAATTTTGCAGCGCTTCCAGAAGAATGTTGGAAATTAAACAAAATTGGCCATTTTGGCAAAGTCTGTAGGGGTATTAATTTGCATTTAAGTTAGAAACGCTCATGATAGGTGATCCAACAATGATGAATACTTGAACATAAACATAGAAGAACAAGTTCTATCAGTGGAAAGTATAGAAATTAATAGTGTGTCCAATGAAAATAAATATGGGGATCCTCTTATTACAGTATAAATTGATGGTATTAACATGCCTTTACTTATAGATTCAGGAGCAAGGATCATCATCATTTCTATTGAAAAGTACAAGGAATATTGGTCCAGTGAAGGACTATTGCCCCCAGAGGCTTTTGTGGGAAGCAGAATTGATCTTGTAGGATATTTCTTGGCAGATTTATCATATGAGGACAAAACTATTAAAGGAAAACTGTATGTAGCACATAAGGGTATTAATGTACTGGGATGGTTGCATCAGGTTGGTTTTGGCGTGATCATTAGACTTGGTCAGAAATATCCAGCTTCCCTGGTCTGGTCTGTTTCTAATCATGCAAGGAGAGAAAGGTTTACAGAAGTTTCAATAACAAGTTAGGGAAGATCAAAACGTTTTGCACATTACCATTAAGGTCAAAGAATGAGCTCTGCCACTAAAACCTAGATTTTACATTGTAGCACATAGTGTACGGCATGATTTAACAAAAAATCTAAAATAAATGCAAAATGATGGAGTTACAGAACTTGTAGATGCCACTTTATGGCTTTTGCCAATTATGCTGGCAAAGAAAAAAACAGGGGATCTGCGCTTATGTGTAGATCATAGATTCCTTAACAAGGCTATAGGATGCTGGCTCTCTATATAGTGCTTTTCCCGATAACAATAATATGGCTAAAGCCTTGAGAACAGCCCTCAAGGGGCTGAAAGAGGACTTAAGCCTAACAATCAAACCAGCAGATAAGGGTGGTGTGATTGTGGTCTTCAATACAAAAGACTATGACCAAAAAATGCTTGCACTATTGGAAGTAGCTGATCACTACACCAAAGTCCCCCACTCTAAACTGGAGGTTTTAAACAAACATGTAAGCAATGTACTCCAGGAAGTGGAGCTTAATAACTGGATATGTGATGCTGAGCTGAAATTCCTTAAAAATGAGAACACCTTAATTCCTGCAATTTATGGACTTCCAAAGATCCTTAAAAATGAAATAGATCCCCCTATGCGTTCCATAGTTAGTGGCATAGGCTCTCTTTTAGAACCCTTTAGTCAATATGCTGACTCTTTTTTGAAACCCTTAGTGACCAAACAAAAATCTTACGTTAGGGATTCAGCACATATAATCTCCATGCTCGAGGGCACCAGTTTCGATTGGAACAAACAATGGCTGGTGACCCTTGACATCGAAGCTTTATATACAAATATCCCTCAGGATTACACAGTTAGAGTTGTTAGCCAACTTTTGACACCAGAGGCAGTCAGGGGTGCGAATAAGGATTTCATCATTGAGTGCATCACCCTAGTACTTAAGAACAACATGTTTTTATTTAAGGATAACTTATTCCTCCAGCGCAAAGGTACCAGCATGGGGGCTACCTGTGCGCCGAGTCTGGCTTGCCTTTATGTAGGTAGCTTTGAGGATAAACATATCCATAATGAGACGGCGCCATTCTATGAAAACATCTCGATGTGGCGCAGCTTCATTGATGATATTTTCTTCATCTGGCAAGGTGAGGAAACATCATTGTTGGAATTCTTGGAGTGGCTTAACCTTGGTGATGCCAATCTCAAATTTACAGCTCAATATGATAATGTTTCGGTCAACTTTTTAGATATTACCATAAAGAATACCACTGGTGTACTTACTGTTGAATTGTTTACGAAGCCAACTGGTAAAAACACATTGCTGCATTACAAAAGTTATCACCCTACGGCTCAGAGAGATATTATACCATTTAGTCAATTTCTCCGGTTGCAGAGAAATTGTACATCGTTAGATGATTTTTACAAACACTCTGAATCCCTTAAAAGTAAATTGCTAGACTGTGGATATCCGAAAAAATTAATTAAACAATCGTTTAAACGAGCTAGATTCTATAGCCGAGAGAGCATGCTTGAACAGAACCACTCAGCACAGAAGAAGAAGACTGATGGGTCAGATAAACGTTTGGTCTTTGTAACACAGTTCTCTAACATCAGTAATAAACTGAAGAATGTGGTCAATTCCAATTGGAACATTTTAAATGAAGGGATGGAAATTGAGCTTCCGAGACCCCTTTTTGCGTTCAAACGCAATGATAATATTCGCAAAAATCTGGGTACTACCTACAGAGTCAGCAAGCCTCAAATACAATCTTCTCTAACCATGCATAAGGTTTTAGGCAGCTTTCCATGTGGCACGTGCAGTATTTGTGAACATTGTCAAACCACGAAATCTGTCACTTATAATGGATTCACGATGCTATCTAAAAGTATGAGTAACTGTAGAAGTTGCAATGTTGTTTACCTTCTACGCTGTCCTTGCGGACTAGCGTATGTGGGTGAAACTGGAAGAGAACTTAGACTATGCCTATTGGAACATCGATCGGCTCTCAAAACCAACAAACAAAATGCCCCCCTTGTTGAACATTACAATCTAGTGAAACATAAACATACAGAGTTTAAGTGGTTTGTGATCGAAAAAATCACAGGTAACATTAGAGAAATTAAAAGGAAAAATAGAGAACAATGGTATATTTCCATTCTTAATACCATTAGCAAAGGTCTCAATACCAAAGAGGAATGGATGAAACTTATTACATAGGAAGTTTCTTTCGGGCCATATCTGGTACACTTATTGGACAACCATATTGGTTGTCCCTTCATCTTGTTTGAACCATAGCGGCAACACTAGGCTCCAAACTAGAAGCAGGAATGTCTGGTTAGTACTATATCATAGGGAGATGACCGCATCATATGGATACAATAGTGGCTCTATGTGATTGGGTAGCCCACTTTCGTTGTAGGCGTTTGGCTATCCGACTTCTATACATTCGCACCATAATTAGATTATATTCTGTATTATGCCCGCCTTAACCTTTGACGCACGATCGATTTTTGCGTGTAGTATTATTTAACTGATACATGGCACATATCATTTCCTCAATGCGTTTGACATTAGAAATTTGTCAAAACATAAAAATGTAATCATGTAGGTTATATATTAGTCTTCATCAAGTGAGTTCCCCTTATATGTCCTTTATATATATCCACAACTCATTATACTACTATTGGTCTTGCTAAATTAATAGACAAAAACAACTGTTGACAGCCATATGACCTGCAATTTACTTTTAATACATAGAGCATCATCATTAATGACAGTCGGTGGTTTTTATCCTGTATCTTACATCGATTACGTTGGTTTTCATCTCTGTCTCTTTTGTCGATATGTTGGAGGACCGACTTCTATAAATACTTTATTAACCCAATTAACATCCAATTGTTCCACTTTTTTGAAAAACACGTATGATGCTTATTATACACGTGTATTCTTCTATGGGCACATAGATAGCGCCTCTATGAGATTAGCTGATTATTTCAATATGGCGGTCTCGTATTTTCCTAAAACTTCAACTACCACAGTGGTTCCTTTTATTTTTATTTTTATTTTCATTTTTACAGTTATCATGATGCGTTTGTTGAGAACTCTTGACCATCTCAAGATGGCGACCTCTAGCATTTAAGTGAATAGACCAAGATTGAATGACTAAATACAGATTCTCCCCTCTCTCGATTTCCATGACGGACACCACGTGACTAGACACGAGTACTTAATGTGGTGCTCAAATGCCGGTCTTTTGACGAGAGTGACACACTAAACGACGTTCGTACAGACGCGAGTGCAGAGCCATTGAGGTAAGAGCTAGTTAAAATCAATTACAACTCTTAGGTCCCGCAATAGAAGGAATTGGGTATTATCAGGCTATATAGAAAAAATGGTTTAAATAAAGTATTTCCCTCGGTTTTTTTAAACAAACGGTACTGATACATCCTCTGCCTTTAAAAACACACTGGCAGTAATAGTTCACAAAACGTGATCTTTTCCCTTTTTCTTTATATTATTAAACGACCTAAGTGTAGGGTTTTTGTTGACCCTCATTGGTCAATCGTGTGTTGCAATAATGAAAATGGTGAGTGACTATGTAATGAGTTTCTCATTACTTCATAAAACATCGGGGGTTATGCTGCTATTTTAACAAATTAGGCGGTCCACCTCTTTTGTTTCAACATGGCCTGCTCAATATTTCGAGTAGCGGTTATGTTACAAATTCTTTGTATGTGATTAAATGAATCCAATGCAAGTGGCTGAAATTAATATGCATCTACTAACTTAATAGACATACAGGAGCTTATCTTTAATTGACTCACCCTAATTTTAATTTAATTTATTTTATATTTTTTTCGTTTGTCTAGCCTACCCTATAATACTGGTTGGAACAGAGAACCATTCCCCTGTCCAGTAATACATCTTTTTAGATGACGCACGGCTATATCTACAAACCTGTGTGAAAGATTTTTTCAAACTGTGGGTAAGTGGATGTGATAAACTCTAAAAGCACATAATATTTAGTATCCACATCCCTAATGCGGTATTTGTTGGACCTATCCTCAATTTATTTAGATTGTGTCACCGTCGAGGATTTATCGATTAATTCGACCTACTATATGGAGTGAGACCCCACCTGATCATCTTAAGGTGAGAGGCCACAGAGAGACCAGTCCCTTGAATACACTCTAGGTATAAAAATACAGAAGGTCCGCTTTATAATGAATCAATTGAGATATTTCCTCTCTTTTCCTTAATTAAGGATAGATATATGTCATCATTACGACTCTGGCCGCCCTTAATCCCAGAAGCCCACTGCCAGTAATTTTTATTGCGGCAGGATCAAAGATACTATTACAATCACGATTGAGAATCACAAAGGTAGATTTGGGCAGAGAGATTCTAGAATAATCAATTGGCTCTCTATAAAATAAACAGTTACGAGTGAGGTATGACGTATGATGAGTAATCTCTCTGATAAATTGTGTTAGTATGATAGTGTGATGGATGAGGATCTATTTATCTCTAAACAGAGCGTTCCAAATGGAATGTTGGAAATTCTAGATTAGAATATAAGGAGTCAAATTGACATGTTGTTAATACTAAGACTGCCAGTTTTGCATTTTTTAACATCGGTTTTCTAATTTATCGAAGTGTGAAGACCAATTGTGTCTTTGTATTATTTCTTTGTTTTTAATTTCCATATTATGTTTTATGTTAGGAA
Source organism: Triturus cristatus (assembly GCF_964204655.1). Classification (NCBI taxonomy): domain Eukaryota; kingdom Metazoa; phylum Chordata; class Amphibia; order Caudata; family Salamandridae; genus Triturus; species Triturus cristatus. The sequence goes on along the minus strand of NC_140587.1, from coordinate 775,944,369 downwards.
TGATCACTAAATTTGACTAACGGAGGAAAAATATTGCCAGTCCTGAAGAAGGTGGTCCTTATCATTTCACACCACAGAAACGCGTTGACGCATACGTTTTTGGTTTAATTTGTTTTGGGACGGAACTTTGAAACTAGGGTGAATTATTACCAGTTTGTTTTTGTCCACAGAAGCCACAAATTAACACTGTCAAGACATAATTTTGGTGTCAGTTGTTGTCTTTCCTTCTGTATAAAGGTCTAAATGTTCAATTGTCATTTCTGTATGAGATAAAAAAAACTCCTTTTATTGTTTTAATGATCAAGTTTTGCTTCATGTTTATTGATTTGTGCAAATTGGTTTTTAAAATTTTCTTGTTTGACCCATTGTCATAAAGGGTTTTTTAATATGCTAGTAAACTTAACGTGATGGTTTTTAACTAATGCAAATCTTCTTAGTGATAACTTTCCAACATTTCATCTGGAGTGACTATATAGAGTGTGATAGTGTGTAATTGGCAGACTTTTGTAAGTGGATTATGCATGGTGCAATTCTTGATACTAGTCCAAAGAGAAACATTTTTTTAACTACATTCTCTATATAGTGTACCAAAATGAGGTACACTGTATAGATAGTCCAAGCAACCCTTATTGGTTTAAAGAGGCATAAAATGATAACACTAAATGCTTGCTTTTGTGGTAGTGGGGATGAGCAGTTTAGGCTTATCACAGGGTTGTGCTAAACATTTGTTGTACTCCCAGAGGCAATAAATGAGACACACACTCAACAAATAAATCTTAGACCAATTTAGAAAATAACTCATATTTGTATATAAATTTTGATACCAAGAACCTAATTATCAAATAAGTACTTTATAAATATTGAATTTTGCGGGTAAGTAAAATGTTCACTTAAATGCGTAATGCTTTCCTATGTGAGAAAAAGGCATATATGGTATACAGGTACTTGCATTAAGTTTCTGGGGGTACCCTTCATGACTTAAGGTAGTAAGGTCTAAAATACTACCAGCAACTAGAGTTTACTTGCCACAGGGCGTCTGGGTGCAGAGGTGCTAGTCGGGTTGGTAGCCTTACATGCTACACCGAAACAGAGGGGGGCACCTAAAAACTCCCAATGAGGGGCTCGGTTCACAAGGGTCCTGGGAGCAAGGCAGCACAGTCAGTTCTTGGGGTCCTGGGCCGGGGTGCTCCAGTGCAGAGTGGCTTGGTTGGTTGGGCTGGTAGGTCGCAGACCCTTATGGTTGTCGGGTGGCTGGTTGAGGGTGTAAAAATCAGGACAGCTGGGCCACTCTGGAAGTGGGTCTCTGCGGTACTGACAACCCTCAATGTCTGTTGAGTCTTGGTGCTGTTGGAGTCCAAACTGGATTTAAACAGGCCTTGGTTACTGCAATGGATATGGTACCCTGAGTAGTGGTGCTGTGTGGCTCCGGTTGGTCCTGGCATCTTCTCACTTGGTGGAGACATGGATCTGACTTTCTGGAGCACGGAGAATCTTTCCTGGGTGGCTGCTGCACTAGGCACGCATGGGGAGCGGCAGTACGGTAAACCTGACTCTGCTGTTTTGGTGCCTGAGGGCTGCAGGAGAGTAGCTCTTTTACTCCATGGGAAATTGCTGGCAATTTGTGAAGAGCTGGCGGACTACTGGGGATCTTGGTAGAGGCTCAGCTGCAGGGCGAGTTAGGTTTTTCATGATTGTCAAAACTTGCGCAGGCAGGCAGTGTTTGGCGCCAAAAGTCCACAGCAGTTCTTGTTTTCGTGGCTCTTTTTTGTACTTTTCTTCTAGATCTGTCGAATCTGACTTCCTGGCATCAGTGCCACCTAAATGCTCAATTTAGGGGCATTATTGGGAGTGACAGAAGGTAGCCAATGGGCTACTTACCTTTAGGGTGACTACATCCCCTATATGACTATTTCCTGTGGGAAGTAGGCATAACTTGACCCAGTGACCATAATTCAACCAAAATCCAAGATGTGGAATTCTAGTTTTCGTATTCACATCAGGTAGCCAACATTCGGGGTTGAACTAGCCTGATAGGGAACACAGCTCCTGACTAGCTAATTTTCCCATCTATCCTGGTGCCAAATGGCCTGTTACAGGGCATTTCCCCTGTCTGGGGGAAGTCTGGATCACATATCAAAGGCGGCAGAGGCTTTTGAAGTTCAGGAGGCACTTCTAAGGTGCATGCATTAATAAATCCATCATTGGAGTAAGTTGGGGTTTGTTAATATGAGATGTTTGATACCAAACACTTTGGTTTCAGTGAAGCCATCATGTAGCTGGGGAACTCATATTCACCAGTTCTAAGTACATATACTCAAGATGGCTTCCCTGTTCACTGGCAATGTCCAAGAATTGATTTGGACATCACAGGGGCATATCTGCTCATGCAAATATGTCCTCAAATGGGATATAATGCACCTTGCCTTAGGGCTGTAAGGCCTGCTGTAGGTGTAACTTACATTTATTACATGCAATATCTGCAGGCATGGCACATAGAAGGTTTGCCATTTCGTTTCTTAACGTTTGTCTGCACCATGTCACGCAGTCTGCGATGGCAGTGTGCATGAGTGTGGTGAGGAGTCCCTTAGGGTGGCACTATACAAGCTGCAGCCCTGAGGGACCCTCTTCAATCCCCATGCTCTAGGTACCTGGGGTACTACTTACTAGGGACTTACAGGGGTGCTAATGGCGTTGCCATTTGGGAGAACAATTTAACAGCTTTAAGGAAGGAGATCTGGCATTGGGGACCTGGATAGCAGGAACCCAGTACGCTTCTGTCAAAATTGCATCATTTACCCGGCACAAAGAGGGGGTGACCATTTCAAAAAGGGGCACTTTCCTACCAAGACTATATGGGTTGAAAAGTATACTTTACCACAAATTGAATATCTTATCACAGTCGTAGGTCAGTCCAAATGGCTTACAAAATTAGATATTCGGGCAGATTACCATCAGGTGGGATTAGATGAGGATTATTTTATTTCCTTTGTAACACCTGATGGAACATTTCAATTTTGCCATATGCCGTTTGTACTGGCCTCTGCCACTTCCGTGTTTTAAAAAGTTATGTCTAGAATGCTTGCTGACCTTGATCATGTAGTGGTGTTTCAGGATGAAGTATTCATTAATTCTAGCACACATGAAACACATGATAGAGCTGTGGAAAATGTTTCATCTGTTCTACAAACCAATGGTCTCACTCTTAGAACAAGTGCACGTTTTGTGTTAATGAGACTGAAAATATTGTTCAGGTCTTGTGACGGTGTCAAACCCAAACCAAGTATTATAGAGGGGATTATCAAAGCACCTGATTCCACTGACAAGGACCAGTTACCCTCTTTTTTGTTTTTACTTGTAATTCATTAGAAACTTTTCAGAACTAACAGAATGCTTCAGAACATTGCTTAAAAAAGTAGCAGAGCTTGTATGGACATCCACTTATTATGTTTATGTTGAAGGGGATGAAACTTTTATTACAGTGGATGCCAGTGCCTATGGTATGGGTGCTCTGTTGTCGCAAGTAGAGAGAGAATGGGTTTGCCTCAAGAAGGATGAGAGATGCAGAGATAAGAAATTCCGTAATAGAGAAAGAAATGCTAGCTTCTGTATGGGGCATAGAAAAGTTCAAACAGCATTTATGGGGAAGACAATCTTGCTTAAGAACAGACCACTGGTAATACATTCTTTAGGGATCAAATTAAAGAAGACAACTGTGAGGCTAGCCAGATTAGCAACAAAACTGTAAGAATTTCATTTTACAGTGAACCATATTGCAGGAGGAAAGAACATGAGGGCAGATTGTATGTCAAGGATGCCAATCATTGAAGAATTAGATGAAAAGGAGGTGCAGGATGAAGTTGAGGAATGCTTTATAGCTAGCATGGAATATTGTGTTATTTTTCAGGACAGGAATGTTTGGCATGATGCTTTCAAAGGAGTTAGTATTTTGAGTCAAGTTATGAAAATGGTGACAACTGGCTGGCCGAAAAAAAGCTCTATGGATTGTTCTTTGCAGCCTTACTGCAAGGGGGCAGAAGAATTATCCATAAAAAGTAAATTGTTAATGAAAGAAAACTAATTAATTCCTCCAGGTTATTTCAGACAAAGAATTTTGGAAACTGCCCACTCAGGTTATTTGGGAGTAACAGCCACTAAACACAGAATAAAACATGATTTTTGGTGGCCTGGTTTAGATCGTGAAGTGGAGTCACTTGTGAAAGAATGTGTATTATACAACAATAAACATTTGGTCAGAACTACACCTCCTCCTCTTCCTGTGAAATGTGTGGGAAAAGTTGGGCAAAGAGTTGCAGTAGATTTTTGGGGTCCTTTTTATGTGTTGCCCAACAACATGAAATATTTCATTGTTTTGGGAGATTATTTTTCAAGGTGGGTGGAGATATAGGGAGTATCTAAACATACACAAAGGCTGTAATTCGTTTTTTCCAAGAGGTATTTAACAAGGCAGGGGTACCAAAACTATTTACAGACAACTGTGTTCAATTTACTTCTTCCAGTATGTCTGAGTTTCCTAGTAGACTAGGGAGATAACATTTACGCACACCCTTATACCCCTCAGGCAAATGGTAAAATAGGAAGATTTAATCAATCTATCAATCAAAGATTTGAAAAGCGCAGCAAATCACCTATCAGGGTCTCAAGGCGCTGGGGTTGCTGCCAGCTTTGTGGTGATCCATTCATTCGAACAGCCAGGTCCTTTCCTGAATTACTGGAACGATGGTGTGGTCCAGAGACGCAGGAGAAGGTCGTTCCAAGGTTTGGCCACCAGGTGTGAGAAGAAGCGTCCTCTGCACTTGCTTCAGCAGATCCGGGGGCTGTCTGCGAGGAAGACGGAGGTGCATTTTAGGTGTCTGGTTGGTTGGTGGAAGGTCAAGTGCTTGTTGATGTAAGCTGGTCCTTCGTTGTGCAGGGCTTTGTATGCGCAAGTCAGCATCTTGAACTGGCATCTCTTCTGGATCGGGAGCCAGTGTAGCTTCTTAAGGGGGGGTGTGATGTGGGATCATCTGGGGAGGTCGAGGGTGAGTCTGGCCACTGAGTTTTGTATTGTCTGTGATCTCTTCAGGAGACATGCGGTGATTCCTATGCATGGTGCGTTCCCATATTGCAGCCTGCTGTGTTAAGGCCTGCCTGACGATCCTTCTGGCGTTAACTGGAAGCCACCTGAAGATCTTGCACAATGTGTGTAAAGTGTGGAAGCAGGCGAATGAGACTGTGTTTACCTGATTCTGCATGGAAAGCTTGCTGTCTAGGATCATGCCGAGGTTGTGGGCATGGTCTGTCAGGGCAGGGACGGGCTGAGTTCAGCAGGCCACCATGCGTCGTTCTTGACTGTGTTGCCCTCGAGACAGCTGTCTTTCATCCAGTCGGCGATGTTCATCATACATCTGTGGAAGTTATCTCGAGTGATGGATACATTTTCAGACACCAAGATGATGTGCTGGGTGTTTGTCAGCATAGGGGATGATGTTGAATCTGGGCAATCTGACTGTGCTGGCCAAAAGGGTCATATATGTGTTGAAGAGGAGAGGGCTGAGGGATGATCCTTGAGGAACGCTGCAGATAATCTTCTTGGGTTCTGAGGTGAATGGTGGGAGGCCGATTCTCTGGGTTCTTCCAGTGAGATAAGTCGCAATTCGTTTGAGGTTGTCCCCCTGGAGTGGAATGTGGTGGAGTCTGTTGATTTAGATGTGATGGGAGACGAAGTTGAAGGCGGCTGATCGGTTCAGAAGGATGAGGGCTGTCGTTTCACCACAGTTCAATAGGGACCTGGTGGAGTGCATTCAAAGTACTGTCAAATCCAAATTTAATTGTGAAACTGCTATCAGAGAATTGTTGTGGGCATATAGAACTACCCCACATTCAGTGACAGGTATTGTGTGATTTTAACTTATCAGAGGGAGAAGAGTCACATCTTCTTTGAGTAGATTCTGGAAAGTCAAGGCCCTAGATCTGAGATGTGATGGGGGAAAGTATTCACAAGAGGCTAAAAATGCAAGTGATAAAATGTTTTGAGATGTGAGAGAGAAATTAGATGAAGAGGTAACAGAAGTTGTGCCAGGACCAAATGTAGTGAGGGTGATTTTGTACGCATTAATAATCCTGTACTATTGTGAAAAGGAGCCTCAAAGTTCAGAGATACCATTCATATAATTCAGGTTAGAGGTCAAACAGGAAAGTTATTTAATGGTCAATTGTGGAACACTTCTTGTTTGGCAAACAGTAATGGAATAACATTGTTGAATGATATAGCTAAGAAATACATTTAAAATTAATCAGAAAGAAGAAGTATTGTTAGAATGTCAAGAAGTAAGAGGGTTCCCTCTAGGATCAAAGATTAGAGGTCAACTAGTTTATTTCTTATGTTCAGGTTAGTTTAGCTGTTATTCAATTTAGTATATCTTATACTTGAATTTATTGTATTTGTTATTTGTTCTTGTCTTTCACGAGCATTGTTGTCATTTTCCATTTGTGTTCTTGTTGTTGTAATGTGTGATATGTGTGGTGTCTTGGTTTCTGTGTATTCATGGGCTATCTATGTCAGAGTGATATAATAATAGGGTAATGATATTCATTGGTCTTCTATGTGTTCTCTATTGGAATGCATGATGTTTGCCTTTGAATGTGAGCACAGTTGGGGTCTCTCCTCTGGGCCCTTTGCTTGTATCCTGATCTGCTGCTTGATACAATAAATCTTAAGAAAATAAATACAATGGCTGGACATTCATCTTTCAGAGTACTTGAAGTGCCAGATCTATCTCACAGACTTATTGTAACTGTGCATCTAGTAATAGATGTGCTCGGCCTGTTCAAACTGCTAACTAAAAAGGTGTGCAAATGACTTACAGCTAGCTGTGTTTCAAAAGAAGAAAATATAAATTTTTGGAAAGATCACTCACTCATCATCTCATCCTTTAACACAGCACAGCAAGAGACAAAACACCCCAAAACTCAACACAGTCTCACAATCTCACTGAACCATTGTCAAATGGAGATGATGTTAAAACGTTAGCCAAGATGGCCGCCAGAGCACAATGCTCGGCTCCAGCATTATCATCTAACAACATCAGAACCTAATTTGTTTTCCCGGCAATACCAAGCCTGGGTATATCTCTGGATGTTTACACACTATGGATGATGAGAGAGTTGTGTGTTGCCATTGAATAATACTGCCCTCCCCTTTAAGTGCTGCTTAAGGCCAAACAAAGGATGCAGCATAGCTGAGGTGCTGGAGGCTGGGCGCGCTGCTGCGGGGCAGGTTATCTGTGCCAAGGAGGTGACCCGAACATATGCCAGAGACCTGTCACTTGTTCCAGTCACTGTGCAGTGCCTCTCTGCCCTGCAAGGGAGTAGATTGCTGACTGGGGAGCACCAGCCTGGTGGTGGTTGTTGGTGGCGGGTGAGTGTGCCCAGATCAACCCAAGGCCAAAAGTGACTTATAAAAGAACCCTCCCTCTTTCCTGTGAAGCTGTACTGATTTACTGATGCTGAATTGCATGATGAGCAGTTGAGTTTGTGACGGATGGTCACCCGGTGCACTGCATGCTCTTGACTCGTGGCGGGGGGACATGCAGTAGCCCTGGTGGCCATGAGAACATTCAGGGCCTGCTGGCACTTTTATAAAGTCATGACCCAAGTGATTCTATGAAGTGTTGTCCTTCCAATAGTGACAACATATGCACCTCACACTGCTGGTGCAAGGAAAATTGGGGGTATATGTGAAATGTAAATGTTGTAGACTTGTAAAGCGCACAGCTACCCAACACCGGGGCGTCCCGGCGCTGTAGACCGCTGGGGAACCCGTCCTGGCTATCCCTGTGAGATTGTCCCTTTCTGGGTATCTCCAAGGTGAAACCAGGCATCCCCGGCGTCTGTGGGGGGCCGTTGTAGAGATGAGGCAAGCTTAATGCCCAGAGTTGCCGAGTGTGTTCCTGGTTAGAGTAGGTACCGAGGCGAGAATTATCGAGTCCATTTTGACCCTGGTCCACGACCCTGCCGCGTCGGGGATTGAACCCTGGTCCCTGGCCGATTCTCTGCTTACGGGTCTGCCGCCTCTAACTAGTGAGCCACACCTCTGCCCCTTGCCTAGTTCATCTCTTTTGCATAGTTTATATTGCTGTGAACACCTCCCTGTGCTACAGTTTCCTGTAGCCAACCTGCTGATGTGGTTGTACCCTCATATATCAGTGCCACATACCTGAGCCTCTTCTGGGATACAATGTGAGAGATCATCGGTCGGCTCCACACTGACCGCGTTTGTTTGTGCTTTCAGAGGGATACTGCAGAAATAGGCAAAGCTGAGCAAAATCAGTCACAATTGAACTCTGATAATAGAAGGCATGTGAAAACAAATGATGAGTTGGAAGTGGGGAGATCCACAAAGCACTTAAATGCCGATCTCAATAGCTCAGAGAATGATGTAAAGTCTTTCCAACGCGAAATGCAGCACAGTTTAGAGGTTACAAGATAGATGCCCCCACCATGCTCATAGACCACATGAAAAACCAGTTGACAAGCATGCATCTAGACTCAACACTACTGAGCAGAGGATCTTGGACCTTGAGGATGGATCTAACAGCACCAATGATACTCTCCTTAAACTGAAAAAGATGCGTCTGTCATTAGGGCCGAAGGAATATTGCCATACCAAGGACGTATGCTTGCCTGCTTTCCTAAATTTACATGCAGAGTTCAAAAGGCGTAATGTGCCTTTAAAGAGGTGATGAAGGAATGACTAGTGCAGAGGCCAAGATGAAAGTGGAATACAGTGGTAAAGTGCACTTCATAACTATGCCAACTGATGTAGCTCAGAATAGGGGTTTGGAGGGCAGACAACCTTGGGAGGAGTGCTCCGCGGGCAGGTTGGGTGGGTGGCACAGCCCAATAAGCTGAGAAGCAGGGATCGGACAAGGGCAAGCAGAGGAGGGGCAAAGGTGACATTTTGATAGCCAGTGTGGGGTCCACAGCCACCTTTCTGTTAGAGCCGAAACAGTGTCTGAGTGTATATGCAGGATGAAATAGAAGATATGGGTGTAGGATGGTGAGATAGTGAATCTAGGGGTTTAGAAATAGCAGGATTGAGTGTAGCAGGCGGGCGAGCTGGGGTGGGTTTAACATGGAGGATACTAATGTGCAAGGGGCTTTAATTTTATTGGGGAAGGACTTGCTGAAGCCCAAAGCGCGGGTTTGCGGAGTGGAGGTGGGGTGAGTGGTCGGCAACTGCAGCAGGCATCAGCGGGGATGGCGGTGGTAATACTTGCCTGTTTGCCACCACGCACTGAAGTCTGTATGGGTGAGGATGAGACAGAGGGGAAATATACGGCCTGAGACATTGCCATAACAATGCGTGCTCCCTTATGTGAAGCGGGGGGGAGCAGCAAGCAGCCAGAGGCTAAGGCCGCAGTAGGAGCTGGGCTGGAAGCCTGCTCGAAGACAGGGAAGTGCGCTTCAAATGCGTGCAGTAGGCCATGAGGAGGCGCAGTTCATGGCAGCAGGGTGGTGCCGAAGGCCGATTTTGACCGACTCACTGGATTTGTGGGGGTGGGGTTTAAGGCCCAGGTTACAAAGGGAGGCCCTGGGAAGCCTCACAACAGGGTCATCAGGGCCTGCCTCTGCAGTAGGGGCAGCATTCAATCAATCAGCTTTATTAAAGGGCAACTCTGTCACCCCTAATGGTATCTGAGTGCTGTGTGTCGAAGAGCCAGGCCTTGAGTATCTTTCTGAAGTCTGCCAGTGAAGGGACCATACGGAGCTGGAGGGGGAGGTCGTTCCAGGTCTTGGCTGCGATGTAGGAGAAGGAGTGGCCGCCGCTCTGGGTGCGATGGATGCATGGTGTGTGTGCGAGGGCGAGTGAAGAAGAGCGTAGGAGTTTAGCGTGTTGGTGGAAGTTCAGTTGATGGTTGAGATAGGCAGGACCTAGGCCATGGAGGGCTTTGTAGGCATGCAAGAGGATCTTGAACTGGCATCTCTTCTGCATGGGGAGCCAGTGGAGGTCTCTCCGGTTGGGGGCGATGTGGGTTTGTTTGGGGAGGTCCAGGATGAGTCTGGCCACAGTGTTCTGTATGGTCTGGAGTCTTCTGAGGAGCTGGATGGAGATGCTGGCATAGAGGGCATTGCGGTAGTCGAGGTGGCTGGTGACGGGGGCGTCACTGACTGTCTTTCTGGTGTTGGTTGGGATCCATCTGAAGATTCTGCGTTGAATGCGAAGTGTGTGGAAACAGGAGGAGGCGACTGCGTTAACTTGTTGTTTCATGATCAGTTGGCTGTCGAGGATGATGCTGAGGTGGCGTGTGTGGTCGGTTGGTGTGGGTCCAAGTTCTGCAGGCCACCAGATGTGGTCCCATGCAGAAGTGTTCTTCCTGAAGATCATTACTTCCGTTTTGACAGAGTTGAGTTGGAGGCAGTTGTTTCTCATCCATTTGCCTAAGTTGAGCATGGTGTTGGAGAAGTTGGTTTTGGCGTTGGCGGGGCAATGCTCCTATGGAGCAAAGCTGAGTGGGATGATTTGCCTGGAGGCCATTTAGAGCCGGGTGCCGAGGCCCCATTCATTCCAGACAAGGAAGTAAGCCCCTGTGGGCATATGGCAGCAAAGTAGCAGGTGGGAGATGAAGGCAAAGCGGCAGGGGGCATCTTGGAGTATTGAAAAGGCTACAAAAGGACAGAGTGGGAACTGGACAACAACTGGTTGTAGTGGGGATACTAGGGCAGGCTTGGAAGGACCTAGTGGTATTTACATCTGGGTGCCAAGTGGCAACTGTTTCGCAGGGAGCTTAGCACCCCCAGCACATCAGGCCTTTCAACCTGGAACCTACTGGCATATGTGGATTTGGTAGAGGCTAGTGTGGCTCATCCACCCTGAGGGGAAAAAAAGGCATGGTCCAGAGAGGCCAGCCGGATCTCAGCGCTGGACAGGAGCGGCATGGCATGGGAAAGGTCTGGTGGGCCCTCCTCAGCAGCAGGTTGGGATAGGTCTAGTGTGGCCTTCCAGGCAGCATAACAATGGTGCGATGCAAATGAATGACGGAAGGGCAATTAAGACAGTGAGAATACGTTTAGAACAAATGGTTGGCAGGATAGGTTATTTTTTGTAGGGGAACATGAGACCTTGATTTTGAAGAGGAACGGGAACTGGGGATACAGAATGAAGAGGAAGGGGTAATAGAGAGCCCGAAGGGCGTAACAGGTTTGGTAAAGGGTAATGGTGGCAAACGGATGGAGGTTGGTGTTTTACAGATGCTGGTAAAAGGAAAACTATGGAGACAAGGTTGATAGGGGTGGACACAAGAGAGATGGCTTGGCGTTAGACTTCAGCGCTGGGTCCCAACCCTGAAGCATAGTAGGCAATTGGCAAGGGCCCAACCTGCGATGGTGTCAAAAGAGGTTGGGGAGTCAGGCGATGTAACAAAGGAGATGGATGCCTGTTTACATAAAGGTAAATATGTAGCAGACAGGGGTGTGGGAATGGACAAGACTGAGGAGACAGGGAGCAAGGGAAATGAAGGAGAGGAGCCAAGGAAAAAAGGAGGTAAGAAAGTAGAGGAAACAGGAAAGGGTACAGAGAGAAAGAAACAGAACACAGGGTCATCACAAGATGGGGATAAGGAGGAAACAGAGGAGGTATATAAGAAAGGGAGCAAGGTGTTGATGAGGAAAAGGCTGACGCATATGGGGTCATCAAACCTCTTGGGGCACATTTGATGAATGACACAAAAGAATGGATATGGAAGGGAGATTCCATAGAAGTGCTTAAATAAATTGTTAGACGGGGGGTCAGAGCAAAACACTGGTCCAAAGAAGAAGAACATGAGTTAGTGGAATCACCTAAGGTCCCAAAAATAATTGAGAATTGGACAGCTGCCTTCTTGATATATGCCAGTGTGTATTGCAAGAAGTACCCTAAGAGCTGTGTGGCATTATTTCATTATATCGATGTGATATGTAAGGCTCACTTCAGATTCTGGGGATATGCTTGGGTACAGTATGATTAGGAGTTTTGGACCCTGCTGGCAGAGGATGCAGAAGGAAGAGGGGGTGGACTGGAAAATGATTGACAGCTGTATTCTTGGTGCCAACCAGGCCAGAGCCCAACGTTTTTACAGCCAGCTAGCTGCCAGTTTTCTACCAGCCCTTTCAGGGGCGTCCCACCCAGGGTGAGCTGAGGGAACAGTTAGAGGTCAGTCTAGTGTAGTAGGGGCATGCTGGACTTGTAATAGTCAGTTCTGGATTCATTACCACATTTGAATAAGAGGGCTTATGCTTTGGCATGGCAGGAGTTCTTGGTATCTGGGGCACAGAACTGGAGACAAGTGGGAACAGAGAGATCATTTGGTCCGGTTCATAATGATCATGGTAGAGAAGGGTTGACCTAAGGCAGCTATATTGGGAATTTGGCATTGGGTTTGCACAGTCAGCTGGAGAATTCGCCCGGGGATTCTTAGAAGGAGGGAAAGAAAATGGGAGTGGATTGCAGAAGCCATTAATGTGGGCTACTAAGAGTCAGTTAACCTTTGGTTAACATGTTCAGACAAGTCAGCAGTGGTTTTGTCTTCGGCACTAATGTTGTGGCTTTTTTTCGGAGTCTTGTAAGTGTTAGAGTTGAAAGGGTAGTTTGGGTCTGGCTACTGGAAATTTAAATAGGTTAGCAGATGGAGTGGAAATACAATTAAAAAAGACTAAGACAGATCTGAGGGCAAGGGGATGACGGTGCTGCTTCAGGCACACTCGGTAAGGCATTTGTCTTTGGTAACCTTGTGGGACAAATACAGAGACAGTGGAAGAGTTAGAACTGGCCAGGTTTTCATTCACCTAGATGGGTCAAGGGTGCCAGCTTTCTAGTTGTTGGCATTGTTGAGAAAGACTTTGGACAAGCAAGGACTGGATGGCACAGAGTGAGGGACACATTCCTTCCATTTCAGGGCAGCAATGGAGGCACACAGACAGGGATGGCCAGGAAGGGAGATAATGCAGCTATGGCTTTGGGCATCTCAGTGCTACAAAAGATAGGCTAGGACCAGGGGCAAAGCCAGTACTACAGATGTTTGTTGGTTTTTTCCAGGTGCTGTTCCAGGCCCGGTGTGAGGGGCCTGATGGTCTGGGGAGTGGGATATCCTTTATAAATTGGATTCTAAAGCAAGCAGCAAAAAGGATACATGGCACTCAGCTTGGTTTTGATGTGACAAAAGTTCGGGTGAGGTGGCTGGGAAAAGGGGGTTTGTTGTGGAAGACATTTTTGTCAACATTGGGCATGATGTTGGATAAGGAAGGGTGACCGGATTTGTTGGTTGTCCACATTAGGGAGAACGACCTGGTGAAAACTAAGAGTTTGGCATTACTTAAGGCAAGAAAGGAGGATTTGAAGGAAATAAAAGCGAGATGGTCCAGCACTTATACACAGTGTATGGAACTGATGACTCAGAGGGTATGGCATGGGGCATAAAGGCCAGCAACATTCAACAAGGCTAGGAGGAAACCTAACAGGAAAATGAGAACATTTTGGCTAGAGTCTGCCATATAGATGTGAAATATGAGGAGGTGCAGTTCTTTTGGGGGTATACTTGTCACCCATGGGGATGGACCTATACCTGTTGCAGCTGAGCAAATGTCTGGGAAACAAATTAGGGTTGCAGTATTGGAGACAGTAGTTTCTAGTTTTGGGGGGGGGGGCAGATAAACTCCTTAATAGGGTTTTTCTTAATGGCAGAGATTCAGGCAGTTTTCATGGTTAATTGTGGTTTGATCGACAGTTGGAGTAGACAGATCAGTTGGAATCAGTTCATTAAAGCAGCCTTTTTCATACTACACTGGCTATCGGTGATGTGTGCTGTGCCCTCTTTCCCAAGAGTTTGGGGGGCAGACGACCTTGGAAGGAGTGCCCCCCCAGGCAGGTCGGGTGGGTGGTGCAGCCCAAGGGCTGAGAAGCTGGGATTGGACTGGAGAAGCAGGGTTGGGGCTAAGGGGACATTTTGGTAGCCAGTTGTGGGTCCCCAGCCTCCATTTTGTTGGAGATGACAAAGTGGCTGGGTGTTTAGGCACAGCAAAATAGAAGCCGGCCTGCCCTCACCTGTAATAAGGAGTTGGGTGGAAGTTGGTGTGAGGTAGCTGTATGAGAGAGGTGCACAAGGGGACGATATGTTTGTAATGTTGTCTCTGATGGGGCAGGGAATATGTATCTTTACACAGCGAGCAATTACCACGCGGTAGGTTACAACGTGAACGTTACATTATCCGTGTTGTTACCATGCATGGCTTTACATCGCAAGTCGTTTCTACGACTTGCACTTGATGGCGCGCTAGACTTAGGAATAGTATAAAGTACTATACCTACTCCAATTAGCACAACAGCAGGGAATGTGTTGGATTTAAAATCCAACACATTCCCTGGTGTTTCACGCCATCTAGCGCAAGTCGTAGAAATGACTTGCGATGTAATGCCATGCGTGGTAACAACGCGGACGATGTAACATCCGTGTTGTAACCTACCCGCGTGGTATTACCCGCGTTGAAACCATTGTTTCCCAAGGCAGGTGCAGGATGGGGTGGAGTTCCAGGACGTTTTCATGGTTAAATACAGTTTGATCAACAGTTGGGGTAGGCAAGGCAGTTGGAAAGCGGGGGTGGGGGCTAAGTTGACAATTGTAGGGGGCACGAAGTTGCTGGAAGAAGGTTATGAAATACTTGATGTTTTGGATTTAATAAATGGGTACAGTGACGGGCACCTGAGTTGGGGAGTTACTGGTGGTGCTTATGGGTGGGAGGAGGAGGTGAAGTAGAGGACTAAAGATGTTTAGTGAGGCATTATAATTTTGTACTTCTAGATTGCCTAGGAATATTTATAAACTGTAAACCATTAAAGTGACCTTTTTCACACTATGCTGGTTGTCAGTGGTCTGTGCTATGCCCTCTCATCTACAGAAGAGGTCAACTGCCGATACTAGAGCAATCCAGCAGACCCTAAGGCCTCAGAAGCTACAAGTGACTTCAATTAGCATTCTTTAACTTATGGTAACTGTTATAATTCAAACATACGGCTTTCACCACAAGCTGCTGCAGCATGGAACCTAAACATGTTGTTATTTTGTTTTTCCTTTGATCTTCTTTTTTATGTATTTTTCATGTTGACATTTATCATGTTTAGCCTCGGTCTTTAAGACTAGCATGTTTTATCACATTAATCACCAACCACTGCCACATGCCCGTATCGCTGTTTTTGTTTTAGGGGCTAACATACACACCGTAAGTCTTTACACATACGATGTCCTTTTAGTGCTAATAGACTCCCCTCCAGCCACTGCCAGACTTATGTGATGAGATAACTTGTTCTGAAAGGTGTCCAGAAGCCACATGCCCTCAATCTATCGATCTCCCCCATGAAGGAGCAGCTCGTTGCCCAATACCCTTTGACATGGCCTGCTTCCTCAGTGATTTCCTCAGAGTACAGATCGCTTCCACAATCCCAAATACAGTGCCCCACAACTATTGTGCACTCATACACATAGTCAAGACTGTACTCGCTCAGTGGAGACATAATCGCCTCTCCTCGCTGGGAAATAGAGAGGCATTAAAAATTACAATTCTCCCTAGGCCTCTATATTTATTCCAGGATCTGCTGCTGACTCCCCATGTAGGCATGCGCATATCCTTAGATACAGAACATAACCACTTCATAGAAGATGTCAAATTCCTCTTATGCTATGCAAGCAGATCTATTTTTCATGAAAAAGTCAAAGGAATTAAGAAAGAGACTTATTTTAAAATCCCAAGTAATTCCACTTCCACTGCACTGAACCCACTAACTTCAAGTTACCCCATTTCTGTTCTGCCCCTTCCCCCTACCTAATGGACCCCTCCTCCACACACTTTGTAATAGGCCCTGGTTGACCCCACCTCTACCAAAGAAGGTGCTAGCATCCCAGCCACTGAGGTGACCGAAGTGGATCACTTACATAATATCGACAACAACAATATCGACCTACCAGAATATCGTGTCAAGAATATCGATGGACAAAATATCGACATCCCATCTCTACTAAGGTAAGTACAAAAATATCGAAACCAAAATATCGTTGTTTAAAATATCGCTGTTCAAAATATCGTGTTTTTTTTTTTAAATGTCTTAAAAATAATATAAAAATACATTTAATAATAAATATAATTTATACAAATATAGTTAGAATTAAATGTAATATAAAAACAAATTAAACATAAATATATAAAAAGTTATATATATATACATAATATTAATAAATAATTATTTTATTAAATTACAAACATAATAAAAATTATAAATACATATATATACATAAACCTGTAGGATAAATATACAAATTCATTCTACATATAATAAAATATTAAAATGAGTATTTATCTTTAAAATAACATTTTACACTACATTAACTAAAACAGAAGGGAAAATATTGGATAGCGTAGGGGATAACATTACTCTTCCCACTCCAAGGAGTGCAACAGTAGGGAGAGCGTTGGATAGCGGAGAAGAATAATTTACTATTCCCACTCCAGCAAATGCAACAGTAGGGAAAGTGTTGGATAGTGGAGGGGAATAATTTTCTATTCGCACTCCACGGACTGCAACAGTAGGGAAAGTGTTGGATAGCAGAGGAGATAAAAATACTATTCCCACTCCAGCGAGAGCAACAGTAGGGAAAGTGTTGGCTAGGGAAGGGGAATTATTTACTATTCTCACTCTAGCAAGTGCAACAGTAGGGAAAGTGTTGGATAGCGGATGGGAATAATTTATTATTCCCACTCCAGGGAGTGCAACAGTAGGGAAAGTGTTTGATAAGGGAGGGGAATAATTTACTATTCCCACTCCAGCAACTGTAACAGTAGGGAAAGTGTTGGATAGCAGAGGGGAATAATTTATTATTCCCACTCCAGGGAGTGCAACAGTAGGGAAAGTGTTTGATAAGGGAGGGGAATAATTTACTATTCCCACTCCAGCAACTGTAACAGTAGGGAAAGTGTTGGATAGCAGAGGGGAATAATGTACTATTCCCACTCCAGCAAGTGGAACAGTAGGGAAAGTGTTGGATAGCGGACAGGAATAATTTACTATTCCCACTCCAGGGAATGCAACAATAGGGAAAGTGTTGGATAGCAGAGGCGAATAATTTACTATTCCCTCTCCAGCAATTGTAACAGTAGGGAAAGTGTTGGATAGCAGAGGGAAATAATTTATTATTCCCACTCCAGCAAGTGCAACAGTAGGGAAAGTGTTGGATAGCAGAGGGGAATATTTTACTATTCCAAATCCAGGGAGTGCAACAGTAGGGAAAGTATTGGATAGCGGAGGGGATAACATTTCTATTCCCACTCCAACAATTGCAACAGTAGGAAAAGTGTTGGATAGCGGAGGGGAATAATTTACTATTCCCACTCCAGCAAGTGCAACAGTAGTGAAAGTGTTGGATAACATAGGGGAATAATTTACTATTCCTACTACACAGAGTACAACAGTAAGGAAAGAGTTGGATAGCGTAGGGGATAAAATCACTATTCTCGATCCAACGAGTGCAACAGTAGGGAAAGTATTGGATAGCAGAGGTGTTAAAATTACTATTCCCACTCCAACAATTGCAACAGAAGGAAAAATGTTGGATAGAGGAGGGGAATAATTTACTATTCCCACTCCAGCAAGTGCAACAGTAGGGAAAATGTTGGATAGCGGAGGGGAATAATTTACTATTCCCACTCCACAGAGTGCAACAATAGGGAAAGTGTTGGATAGCGTAGGGGATAAAATTACTAGTCCAATGCCAATTAATGCAACAGTAGGGAAAGTGTTGGATAGGGGAGGGGAATAATTTACTATTCCCACTCCAGCAAGTGCAACAGTAGGGAAAGTGTTGGATAGCGGAGGGGAATAATTTACTTTTCCCACTCCAAAGAGTGCAACAGTAGGGAAAGTGTTGGATAGTGGAGGGGAGAAAATTACTATTCCCACTCCAACAATTGCAACAGTAGGGAAAGTGTTGGATAGCGGAAGTGAATAATTTACTATTCCCACTCCAGCAAAATAATAAACATTAATTAACAAATACTTAAATTATCAAAAATAATTTACCTCTCACCAAATACCCCTATAAATAACACCACCACTATTGTAAAACATGACACAATTAACATAATTGCTGAACAGTTAATTAATTAACTTATAACAATGAACAATAAAATTAAAAACAATGAGTAATAAATTAATTCATGCTATTCAGACTATAAAATAACAATAAATATATATTATCTGAAAAAAATACAATTTATATACATTTTTAATTACTTGCCACACTACTCCCCTCCAAATACACAACTCGCTCATAACCAATTGACACAATTTACATATTTACGAATTAATTATTAATAATTAATAACCAAGTAATCATTAATAAATAACAAATTATTTAACACAATATGAAATATTAAATACATGAATATTAATTAATACAAATTATTAATTCATGAATTATAAATAAACTACTTCCCTCCCTACTCCCCTATAAACTCACAACCCGCTCTTACAAAACATAACACAATTACGATATTTACCAATTAATTATTAATAATTGATATCCAATTAATAACTAATTAATAACATTTTTCAACACAATTAAAAATATAAAATATTAATTACTTATATATTAATTAATACAATTATTAATTAATTAGTTATAATTAAATTACTACCCACCCTAGTCCCTTAAAAACCCACAACCTGCTCCTAAAAATATTACACAATTAACATATTTACCAATTAATTATTAATAATTAATAACCAATTAATAACAAATTAATGAACACAATTAACAATATAAATTATTAAATACAAAAATATTCATTAATTAACAATATTAATTAATTAATTTTAATTAAATTACTTCCCACCCTATTCCCCTATAAACTGACAACCCGCTACGTAACTAAAACGCAATATTTAATTTCATAAAAAGTTAATAATTTCTAAAAATATATTAAAAAATATATTATAATTAAATTACTTCCCACTCTATTCCCCTATAAACCCACAACCCGCTATGGAACTAAAACACGCAAAAATTACTTAACATAAAATAATTACTTCTAAAAATGTCAAACATACATTAGAAAAATAAACTATACTTTTAACACATATAATAAAATACAGAACACTAAAATAAATTTCGATTTTATTATCAATGATATTTTGACTAACGATATTACTAACTTCGATATTAACAAAAACGATATTTCTTATCTGCATGTCGGTATTCTGGTCGGCGATATTCTTGCAGGCCGATATTGTGTCACATCGATATTTAAACATCAATATTATGGCATATCGATATTTAAACATCGATATTATGACTCTATACCGACCGAAGTAATAAACAGTTCACTCACAACAGGCTTCATACTCACACTTTTCTTACAGTCAGTAATCCCACCACTCAATAAAGAGCTTCCCTACACTCAGTTTACAATGGAAATGCAACCTTCTTTCCAGTTTCCCATGCAGATCAAAACCCATTCAACAGATATAATTTCACAAAAACTAAAAAATCTCAAAACTCTTATAGGATTCAGTTCATTCCTGAGCGACAGAGAAACATAATTTAAGTTAATCATTTCCTTCTTCCGTACATCTCTATCACCCACAGTGTCCTATGGCGGTACTGGGGGATCAAAACGGTACCTCAAAATTGAGACAACCCAAAATTTGACTAAATCAGAATTCCCATGATTGACTGGATTGAAGACAGTGTTAAACTTTAATGTCAAAAGATAATATATCCCTGTATTAAGGCACCTCTCAAAACATAAAAATCTGAAAAATACAATTAGTTTATTAATTGTGCCCACTCAATAATTGAATTCAAGGTCAATGAAAACGGTTTATTAGAGAATTTAAAAGTAAGTGGTACAGAGTCACTGCTATAAAGGCTCTCAGATGCAGAGTTATACAGAGAATGTACAAATCTGGAAATATTCTAGATCTCGATGGGCAGCCAATTCACACAATCAAACAGCATCCATAGTAGACTAGGAAAGCCTTTTGGATCGCCCCCAATATCAATTGTTTTTATAGACAATTCTTGCATAAGAAATAAGAATTTCTGCAGATTCATCGTGGTGTGAGCAAATGTAGCATTTCTTCAGCAAATCAGAGCACATGAAAAATAAACGTCACAACATCTTAACGCTTGGGCACTAACCGACTACATGAATATTTATTCAGCACCCTCTATGCTAATATCAACCAGATACTTGAACAAAACAAGATAGACTAACAATAATGTTTAATGTGAATGAATAAGTCTCAGTGAGCAAGCGGAAGACATGGCAACATGTTGAAAGCTACAGCTGAACTGAGGAAGGTGTATTGTGAGCAGAACAATGATACCAGTGGAAATATCTCAATACATTACAGCTTGACTATGTCCTGTGGAGCTTGTGGGGAGAGTATGTGTGCAGGGAGAAGCGAAACACAGAATGAGTGACAGAGATGACTTCCATCTTGTTCAAAATGAATGTTTCCACTAAAATGAGGCCTAGTTAACATACATTAGAAAAATACACCTCTACACATCATAGAAAATTTGTCTGAAAAGCAATTGCACTAAATTAGTATGTACATGTGAATTCAAGCATGAAATTGCATTTTACTCGTGGTTAATTATGCACAAACATATAAATCCATAAAAATCTCTTACAATACTATATCCATTATAATTTCTAATATTCACATGTTCAAATTCATGGCCATACTAAGCTGCTACAATCACTCTGACTAAAAAGTAGGTGACGTCCTCATCTATGAAATTGTCTATGACAAGACTAAATTGTTGACTCCTACAAAGTCTTTCAGTCATCAATGAGTGGGTGAGAAGAAGCAATTATAGCCAAGGTGTAAGTAAGTCCAGAAAACTGGCCTATAACTTATGCTCCAATCCAACACCCACTACCACACTCTTCAATCTAACCAGTCACTTTCGCTTTTTGAGCCGAGGACCTAAGTGAGCACCTTGAAAGTGTCTTAAAAATGTTTGCACAAATAAGTGTAGTGACCAATGCCTGTATCACACTGAAATGATATACAACCTCAATGAGACAGAAGTACATGAAAATGAACACCACCCTCCAATTTAAAAGCTGAAATGCATGCAAGTTTGTTCTAAAACATCCAAATCTAATTAATGTAATGCAATGAACTCAGAGGAAGTACGTCCAGCCCACTAACATACCTTCTACTCCTTCATTTTGGAAAAATAGATGAACATTAAGAGCAAGGTAAATGAATGTCATTCACACACTATAACACTATAGAACAATGGTGACAGCTCACAAATTTAAAAGAGCTCAGAAAAACAAAAAGCGACACGTTTTTCTCACAACAAGCAGACAGTCTGATCTTTGCCAGTCAACAAAGAGATCAGTTATGGTGTTTATTCAGCTAGATGAGGGGGAATCATATGAATGATAAACAGTGTTCGTGTGGGCCCGACTGCACATCACACAGTGGCCAAGAACTCTAATTAAACTATAAGGTATGCGAACAAATGTGGCCAAAGACTAGAGATTGACTTGAATAAGAGAGACTGAATACTCCCCTTCTCTTAAGATACTCTGCTCACTTCCTACTGTATGTGATTGCGGGCCTGTTTTAGAGTTCAGCAGATGGGTTACTCCAACACAAATGTGACGTATATCCCACCGCAATATTACAAGTGTGTTATATCGTATGACACTTGTAATACGGCGGACGGTATATCTGTTCCGTTTATGACGGAGTAGCCCATCTGCCGAACTCTATATTTGGACCCAAATTCAAAATCCTCCTTCACATCCACAAGTGTGTTGCAGGCACAGCCTCCCACTTCCCTTTGCTTCAAAATCATCAACTAGATTCCCCACAGCGACCACCCCTTGTCCAATGCCCTGTTCTTTGCCACATTCAAATCTAGGTGCAGGGGAGATGGGCGCTACTTGGGCTCATATCACCTAAGGTAGGCTCAATCTATGGATTAGATCCTTTACGATCCTGACTTCTTTTAGAGAAAACCTAAAAACCTTAACATCGACTGTGGAGAGACAGGATGAGCAAGCACAACATTTATTGGCACTAATGATGAGTTCAGCATTGATGTAACAAGCCACTAGGCCTGATGTGTTTATGGATAGAACACCACAATATGACCATGACCTACTGGTGGGTTTTATACCAGTAGAAGGAATGAACAATTTACTAGCACAATATAACCCCTGATGCACTCAGTATAATTAATAAGTAGACTCACATTCAGATTGACTGACACAGACAGAACAAGAGCACAACAAAGCAAAGGATTCTAATCATTATTAGAGTTAAAGTGAACATCAAAAGATGAGTAAAGAACATCAAAGGATTTGTGTAAAGAGCATTACTGAGCACTCAGAATAAAGTTTGCTAGGCATGCACAGAGGTCAGTGCTGGACACGCAGTGAAGTCATTTCTAGGGCACCATGGAAGTGATCCCTGGTTAGACAACGGTCCCATTGGGGAACACAACAGACCACAAGCAGTAAAGCGGCCAAACTTCCATTGTGTAGCTACAGAGTCTGTTCTCTGTTGCCCATTCATACCAGCCCAGGGTTACAAGAAGAGCTCCGCCATCTTGGTTTGGGATCCTTTCCTTGATTCCCTTCACCATGAGTGGTATCTTTCATAGGTCTCCATAATACTTGGAACATACCAGTTTCTTAATAGAAGCTAGACTCAGAGAACTAAAATAATCATGTAATGCAATGCAAGTACCTATCTACAAAATCTCAGTTTACACATCTGGTTAAAAAAAAGTTCCCAGGTGGCTTTTAAGATGTGGTTTGTGTCTCTTTTATGTATAGAATGTCTGTTCCACTTCTTTTTACTAAAGTGTGATGTGTGTGTTGTATGTGTTATTTTCACCTAACACAAGTGTATAGGATTTTAGTATATTTTACGTAGGGGAACATGAAACTCTCTCAATATTAACATATGGTCAGAGAAGGACCACAGGCATATATCCTAAAGATTCCTGGGGCCATTAACCCAATTCCCAGAGGGAATTACCCTAACGATTCCTGTGTTAAGGGATGTACTCTTGTTAATTGGCTTTCCCTTTATCAGGGGTTGAAAAGGACATTTGACTGGTGGACTAGAAATTCTGGTGGGACACTTATGAAAGTTAAACATTGTACTATTTGCTCTTCTTACCCTATGCATCTGACTGAATTAACCATATAACTCATCCCACTACTAGTCAGCTGAAATTTGGCAGACTGCTTTGTCTCCATAAACATGATGGAAATTGTGACTTCTTTAAAAAAAAAAGTCTTCTACTGCCATTCCTTTGGGTAATGTTAGGTGCTCTTCACCAGAGTAAAAAACTACAGCTATCTTCTATTTCCGTTTTTAGGGCCAATTACGGATCCAACTAGTTCGTATCAGTGAGTTGTTGTTTTGTTTTTTAAATATTGATTTGGTTATTAAAAGCTTTATTATTACATAATATATGTCAATGGAAGTGTGTTTGATCTGGGTTCACATAAATAATATTAATTAACATCCCAAGTTTCAGTATATCAATGTATTTATTTCACTTTTGAAAAACAGAAGCTATTATGTTCCCAGTATCAGTGCTCTCTGCTCACACCTTTTCTCAGTGGTAATTGATTGTCAACTGCTTTTTGGTGGTCTTTGCTAATCTGGGGTGCCATCTTTGTGATAGTGAGTCAGCATTTTTGCAGCCCCAGTATATATCAACAACAAGCAATGGGAAAGCCAATAGGTCTGCAAATTATGTGCTGGCACATGCTGTTTTAGCATCTTAGAGTGAGGCATACATGAGGGAAACAGTAAGTAGAGTACAGAAAAAGCTTTAGTTTGAAAGTTGTCCCTCATGCAGGTCAATACAAGTGGAAGACCAAGGTTGCGCTCAAAGAGCAATAACATTAGCTCTAAGATCAATATTCCACTGGGCTGAGCCAAGACATGATTTACAAAGTCTCAAGCCAATGGCTGAAAGAGGATGCTCAAGGAAAGCCAATGGCTGAAAGAGGAGGCACAAGGAAAGCCAAAGTTTGAAAGGGGCGGACCCGAATCTCACTCTGGGCCCGATTCACAAAGGGCCTCTGCACTCTTAGCAGAGGCTCCCGAGTTGTGGCGGGACCTCACACTCGTGGCGGGACCTCCACAATAAGAAACTGCACAGAGGAGGTCCCGTCACAAGTGCGGCCCCCCGCCACAACTGTGGGGCCTCCACCACAAGTGCTGTGGCCTTTTGTGAATCAAGTCCTCAGTGTTCAATGTTAGATATAGGTCTGTTTGACAGTGGTACTGTCAAAACATAAAGCTAAAATTGTAGGCTAGTGGAGCTTTTTGAGAAAGAAAAAACGTAAACACTTACTTATGGAAATGAAAAGTATTGTATGTATATGCTTGTTCTCTCTAGAGCCTGGTTCAGAGAAAAAAACGGCAATGGGGCTGCTGCTTTACAAATGGATCATGTGAGCTTTTACCCGCTCCTCCTCATTATAATTATTTACGAGGTTGCAATTAATGGAGTGCCATAAAAAGAATCTATCAATTGTCTCGAGGGCTGATGGTCAGCTTTAGACGTGGGTTGTTCTGGAAAATCCTCTAATTTGAGGGGAAAGTGCTTAAGCTGGCGAATCCTCTACATGGACTGGTGTTATCACTGCTTCCACAAACTAGAAGAACCCTCAGTACCACCCACCTTTAAACTATATCCTAAATCTTTCTGCTACTCACCTGTTTCTGTCTTGCACTCTTGCCCTGACTTGCTATCTTTTTTCTGTTTTTCCCTTAGTACCGTTTTATTTTTTAAGCCTTTCTGTTTCTTTTTTCATTCCTGTCTTTATTTTTCATCACACTCAGTTTTTCTTATTTCTTTTTTTATTTATTGCTTTCAAAGTTTCTTCACTTCTTTTCTTTATTCTTTCTTTTTTTTCCTGACTGCATTTTCGTATGTAGCAATTTGTTGCTTTATTTCGTCTTTCATGCTCTATATTTTTTGCTACTTTCTTTCTCCGTTTCTCTTTCACTGTAGTTG
The DNA here is from genome assembly GCF_964204655.1 of Triturus cristatus. Classification (NCBI taxonomy): domain Eukaryota; kingdom Metazoa; phylum Chordata; class Amphibia; order Caudata; family Salamandridae; genus Triturus; species Triturus cristatus. Next base: position 775,919,275 of record NC_140587.1, on the reverse strand, counting down.
TTTTGTTAACAACCTATCTTTTTCTTACATGTTACCTTTTATGTTTTACTTTCTTCTTTTTTGGAGCTTTAATTCTTTCTTTCATTATTTCTCTTATTCTTTGCTTTACATGTGCTTATTTTTTACTTTTCACCCTCTTTATTCCACTATCATTGTTTAAATTAACCTTTTCCCTATCAAATATGCTAATTTATTTTGCTGTCTTTGTATCCCTTTCTTTTGCTATCTGCAACTATACATCCTTACCTGTTTAGTTTTTCTAACTATCTTTTAATATTTTTACTACGTGCTTTTTTAAGCTTTTCCGTTTCCCTTTCTTTCTCTGTTATCTTTCTTTTTGTCTTTTGTTTGCTTTTCCTTTGTCTATTCCTTCTTTGCTTCAGTATCTTTTTATTCTGCAAAGTCAAAACATGATTAGAATCTGACGTTCACTAAAGAGACTCTTAGATGGAGGGTGATCATAATGGACAAGGTTCACAAAGATTCTTGAAAACATTGAATCCATGAACATCCCCAGCGATAAGTGTGAGGGGATGCTGACCAGGGCAAAAGAGATGTTTTATGGCACGTGCATAGCGGGCAATTACCCAAGGCCCCATTTTTAAAAGTGTTCCTTTGGAAAGGGATTTTTCGCTCTATCTCACCTCTGTGTCTTTCTCTATCTCAAACTCTCCTCCTCTCCAGTGTAATCTTAAGATTTTTGGGTCCTCCGAGCAGGATATATTGAAGCTGTTTTTGTGTGGTCCAGTTTGTGAAAGTTTAACATATAGTTTAATATTTGAGGGCATTGTGCAGGCCTCAATTAGGAAAGAATGGGAAGTAAAATTGTTCCAAACAGGGGCCCCAAAATGTGTATTGTATGGGCCCCCAAAATCCCTAAAATGACACTGCAAAGCGCACACAGGGGCATATTTACCAGAAAATATCAGCGGGCGGGAAAACGCCATATTTGGCAGCACCGATCTCCAACATTTTCAAAAACTCAGGGAAGCGCCGTATTTACTACAATACGACGCACCCCTATGTTTTCCCTAGGCGCTAAAATTAGCTGGCTAGCGCCAACGCAGACACCCTTGTACCACAGTGCAAGGGTGCCTGCGTTCCTGGGATTGATTGTATATGTGCATGAAGGCATCCCTTCCTGCATATAAAAAATCCAAAATGGCTATTTGTTACTTCTATGTGAGGTTTAGCGCCACCTTGTAAATATTGAAAATGGAGCTACGCCACCGGAGCGTCATTTTGAAAGGGGCTTGTGAATTTGCCCCAGTGTCTACAAAACTCCATTACAGTGCGGATGGCTAGATTGTGCTTTATTAGGCCTTGGTGCATCTTCCTATAAGAGAGGAGGTACCAGGCGACACTATACTTTTTAAAATCCCACACTACAGTAGCAAAGGAGACTCATCCGTTCTCCTTCTCCACTGTGCACTAACATGCTTCAGATGAAAGGTGCCATAAACAGCCAGCCCGTGGAGCCCGGGGCGGTGTAAGTGCAGTAAGTACCCCTCTTCGGGGCACACCGACAATCTGGATTAAAGAGGGTTTAAAAGAAGACCATTAGCTATGATTTAGCATCTGCGATTTTGGAACATAAACGAGTCCTTTAGAACAGGCTTCTAAGCACGGGCCTTGTTTATTTCAAACAAAATATCTTTTAGCTGGAACATTTTAGGAATCTCGTATGACCTGCTAATAAATCAAGCGCATAATATCTGCTGGGAGCAAGAAACCACTAAAAAGGCAGATAATCTTCCGCAGAATTGAGAGAAACAAAGCCCTACCCCGTTTGAAGGGAAGGTTCGGCCTATCTGTTGCTAGCAGTGTTAATCTTCTCAAAACTTTCAGGATGTGGCTAAGGGGCGAAAATGTAAGCGCCGAGAACATTCATTGGACCGACATTTAGCTGCGTCTCAGATAACACAGTGCGTTTATTTGAATTGTTTAGGTTTCCTGCTCCAGTGGGTTCTTTTTAATATTTACTCTGCGAACACAAGGCCTACAGAGGAGTATGCGTCCTCGTTCAACAACACAGACTGCTTTTGAACATGAATGAATGCTTGCGTGGGGTGACGTAGTCTGTCTTTCACCTCCTTGCCCTGTGCACGGATGTATGACAAAGTATTGAGAACAACAATATCCTGACACCAGAATATTCTGTCAAAAATATCGTCTACAAAAAGATCGAGTATTCCTATGTAAATGTACGTATGTAAGCTTCCAAAATATAGCCAAAATATTATGAAACTGAATTTCGTCAAACATAAGGTATTTTGAGAAATGTACACTTATAACTTTATACATAATGTATTTAACATTGTAAAATACAAAATAATAATGCAACTATAAATAAATAGTTGAAATTAATAATGTATATTATTCTATATATAAGTAGAAACAGGTTGCCCAAGAAGAGAGGCTCACACTCGAGAGGGTTGACACACACTTGCTGCCGGCGGTGGTGTAACAGCGTGGACCACACCCACCCTCATATTGGAGATGTTGCAGCAATGTGATCACATCACCCCACCCACTGGGGTAGACATTTGAACTTTGGGAGCATCAAGACACCCACTTGGGTTTGCACCTTGCAATGTTTGTGGGCAGGAACTTCAAATACCAGCATGCCTTGCCACAGCCCACATGGGCGGGACTTGTTAACGTGCAATAAATACAGGTGCGTGAAATGAAGTCTTGTCCTCCTTTTGTGTAGCCAGTGAACAAGGGCGGAATCCACGCCCGAAACGCGTATGGCAAGTCAGAGGGTGGGTGTGGTCCACGCTGTTACACCACCGCCGGCAGCAAGTGTGTGTCAACCCTCTCGAGTGTGAGCCTCTCTTCTTGGGCAACCTGTTTCTACATATTACGCGACTCGTCCGGTCGCTGGGAGGCCCCGCCGCTGCTTCTGGCGGATCGACACTGCTCAGCATTCAGAGCGGTGAATTGAACGAGAGGGGCCTGAGCTGTTGGTACATATTGGAGATGTTGCAGCAATGTGATCACATCACCCCACCCACTGGGGTAGACATTTGAACTTTGGGAGCATCAAGACACCCACTTGGGTTTGCACCTTGCAATGTTTGTGGGCAGGAACTTCAAATACCAGCATGCCTTGCCACAGCCCACATGGGCGGGACTTGTTAACGGGCAATAAATACAGGTGCGTGAAATGAAGTCTTGTCCTCCTTTTGTGTAGCCAGTGAACAAGGGCGGAATCCACGCCCGAAACGCGTATGGCAAGTCAGAGGGTGGGTGTGGTCCACGCTGTTACACCACCGCTGGCAGCAAGTGTGTGTCAACCCTCTCGAGTGTGAGCCTCTCTTCTTGGGCAACCTGTTTCTACATATTACGCGACTCGTCCGGTCGCTGGGAGGCCCCGCCGCTGCTTCTGGCGGATCGACACTGCTCAGCATTCAGAGCGGTGAATTGAACGAGAGGGGCCTGAGCTGTTGGTACATATTGGAGATGTTGCAGCAATGTGATCACATCACCCCACCCACTGGGGTAGACATTTGAACTTTGGGAGCATCAAGACACCCACTTGGGTTTGCACCTTGCAATGTTTGTGGGCAGGAACTTCAAATACCAGCATGCCTTGCCACAGCCCACATGGGCGGGACTTGTTAACGTGCAATAAATACAGGTGCGTGAAATGAAGTCTTGTCCTCCTTTTGTGTAGCCAGTGAACAAGGGCGGAATCCACGCCCGAAACGCGTATGGCAAGTCAGAGGGTGGGTGTGGTCCACGCTGTTACACCACCGCCGGCAGCAAGTGTGTGTCAACCCTCTCGAGTGTGAGCCTCTCTTCTTGGGCAACCTGTTTCTACATATTCTATATATAAGTATATATATAAATATATATATTTGTGAATATATATTCTTATAAAATGTAAAAAAAATAAAAATAATTACAAACATTAAATTAAAAAATATTAACAATAAGTTCAACGCAAAAATCAACATATATAAAAGGAAAACATACATGATTTCTAAACTAAGCTTATATATATATATGTGTGTGTGTGTGTGTGTGTGTATATATATATATATATGTATATATATATATATAGTTTTGGAATTTGGAAGGGTTAGATTTACTATTCCAGCTCCACTGTAAGCAAAAGCAGGGAACGTGCTGGACTATGCAAAATTTAGATATACCATTCCAATTCATAGTTATTAAAAAAACATTTAAATACTCAAAAACATGAAAAAAATTAAACATTCAAAATAAACAAAATGTGCATTATAAATAAATACAATTACATATAATTGAAAAAAGTGAGAGCTGCAAAATAATGTGACAAATATAAAGCAATTGAATACATTTAAAATAAAAACACCTCCCTTCCTACTACCCATA